>NC_141690.1:286068497-288468497 GCF_964263255.1 Lissotriton vulgaris | reverse complement strand
CCCCAAAAAAACGTAGGAGAAGGGCAAAGGGAGCACAGGGTGGCAGTAAACCCAAGACTCTACACTTAGACTTTGGGAAATCCTTAAAACATCAGGTATCCACAGCAAAACCACTGGTAGAGTCACACTCTAAATCTAATGTGCAGGAAGTTATAGCTCCCGCCTTGAGCACAGATGTAGGAACTAGTAGTGATAATGTCCCCCTCTCTGTTGTGCCACTGGGAAACTTGGAATTTCTCATAAGGTCTCTGTTACTCCCGATCAGCGAAAGCGTAAAAAAGATCGAGATTAGATTAACTATATTGGAGGCCACATTGGGAAGTCTGAAAACTCGCAGTGGCCGACAGGAAAGTGATTTAACAGCCATCACTAGCCCTGTAGCCTCGCAAGGGTCAAATCACAGGGTAGTTAACCCAACGCCAATTCCTCCTCAGGCTGCAAACGGGGTAGTCCCCCAAAAACCACTAAATCCAAATCCTGTAGCCACCAAATCACTTCATGCTAATACACCTAATCCCCCCCTTGTATCAGTACCTCAGGCACATACGACAGAAAACAACATCCCGGACAATCAAAAAATGCCCCCTGCAAGACCTCGTCGCCCTAACCTACCACCTGAGACTAATGACCTCACAGTAGTCATGGCAGGGGTCCCCCAACTTGATGAAGGTGAAATAGAGGATTTTTGTACTCTAAAAACTAGGGTCATTAAATGGCTAAACAGAAATAGACCTCTCCCGAGACACCTTAACAATGAGATTATAATGGTAAGAAGGGTCCCATGGGTGGGGAGAAGTCAGAAATCCATCACTGGGGACTGTATATTGGTGAGTTTCAGGGACAAGGGTACGGTGTCGCACATTTGTCAAGGGGAAAACATATCAAGGGAATCTACCATCCATACCCTCCGTGTGTCTTTCTTCTTCCCAAGTACCCCAGGCCTACAACATCCACCCCCACGACATGACAGATGGGAGAGAGTCGGAAGAAGAGGGCGTCATCAGGCATCTCATCCCTGGCCACTTTTGGGTAGACCGGCACCATTCCTCCCAACTTATAATCGGTTTAATTGTTTAAATGGTTTAGAGGGGGTGGATTGACAAATAGATAAGGCCTCTAAGGAAACCGTAGAAAAGGGCGCCCAAGCAGAAACATCTGTGGTGCAAAGACACTCGGCCCTGCAAATCCAATTAGGTAGGGCGGAGGATCCTATGTCTGTAGTTAATGAACAACTAATATATACTCAGACACCGCCTGTAGCTCCATTAGGGGAGGTGGAACTGACTCCATGTCGGTTTTTTAGCTGGAACGTGGCGGGGACTAGAGCCAAAAGACTAGATCCCACATGGATAGACTTCATAGCCAGTAACCACGTAATTGCCCTCCAAGAAACATGGGACACCGCACCAACTTTCTGGTTGGATGGGTTCACAAGTTTTACTATACCAGCAACCCCAAGTAGCGCAGGAAGAGCTAAGGGTGGACTAGTTCTCCTCTTCTCGCTTAAATTGGCAGGGTCGTTTAAACAACTAGAGTCTGGCTCCCCAAATATCTTAATGGTAGAATGGACTATCTCACCAGGGCGGGTCTTAGTGGTCTCAAATTTTTATAATTCTTGGGCTAGACAAACAGACACAGCCCATGTGGATCATTTGGAAAATGTTCTTAATGATTATAGTCATAAATCTTGCACTAATTTCGATTTCTTAATTTTAGGTGATTTTAACATTCAAAAATGTGTTTTAAAATGCAACTTAGGCAACCTGGAGGGTCAAACAGAAAATGGTAATCTGCACTTTGCTCACACCAAAGCGGGGGAGGCGCTGGAATTTCTCCTTGCTAGCCTTAATATGTCTGAACCCCTTAGCACTGGTAGTGACGAATCCCCGCCCACTTACAAAGGGTCTGAAAGTGGGTCTGTGATAGATTTCATTTTCGTTTCTCAGGGCTTAACCTCTAAGATGGGGATTTATGAGGTAACTGCCTCTCCACATAGTGATCACAACCCAGTCTCTGTACAGGTTCACTGGAGTGACTTATGGAGCAAACACCTGGGTCTTCCCAGGGTTTGCACATCGACGGTGCCCAGTGACCAGGGCAGACGGCTCAAGTGGGGTAAGGTGGTCCAGGAAACCTTTATGGCTTCCCTGTGCCCAAAGATAGAGGAACCCATGCGTATTTGTTTAGACCAAAATGCCTCCAATAAAGAGATTGTCTCAGCTTTTAACTTTATTTGCTCACAAACGGCTAAAGAACTTACAGTTCCCAATTCCAATTTGCCACCCAAGCCATTTAAATGGTTTGATAGAAATTGCTCTAAAGCCCATAAAGAACTGAAAAATGCCCTTAAAATAAAGCCGAGGGATAAAATTTTAATCTCTAAATTAAGACGAGAGTATAAATTGGTTGTCAAAAATAGAAAAAATACAATTAAAAAAAATGCTTGGAATGATTTGCTTGACGTGGATATACTACGGAATAGCAAAAGATTCTGGGACATCATAAACAACCAATTCTTCTCTGGGGAGATTAACACAATCTCCGACTGCATTATCAGTGATGAGAAATGGGTTGATCATTTTAAAAATATATATGGCGGCAATGACCCTGTGAATGGAAATGAGATAGGACTGACCAGGGGCCTAGTGGCAGTAGAATTTAACGAGGAGGAGGTATATAAAGCCATAATGGACTCCACGAAAAATAAGGCGCCGGGCCCGGATGGAGTCCCGGTAGACTTCTTCATATACGCCCCAACCACCTGGTCTAAAGTCCTTACAAATGTCTTCAGGGCAACAAATGATGGATGTTTTCCAGAAACTTGGAACACATCTGTCATAGTACCCATTTTTAAAAAAGGAGACAGGGAGAACCCGGGATGCTACCGACCAATTTCTTTGATAGACTCTGCCTTTAAGATCCTGGGCAGAGTACTATTGACGAAGTTGAGAACAAGCCTGGAGATCTGTGGGGATCTCGCAGAGATTCAATATGGCTTCAGGGAAAAACGGGGAACCTTAGAGCAATGCTCAAATTTACACCTCCTAATATCGAAGTACACGGTGGCCGGGGAGGGTTCATTATATTTGGCCTTTATGGACCTCTCCTCGGCCTTCGACTTGGTTAATAGGGCCAAGCTCTGGGCTATACTGCGCGAGCTTGGTATTGAGGATCCCTTGGTGGCCCTCATAGCAAGCTTGCACCAAGGCCTTACTGCAAAGGTCCGGGTAACCAGGGAAGGGCGATGCTCTGACAGTTTTAGGTCAAATAAGGGTGTTCGCCAAGGCTGTATCCTAGCCCCACTTTTATTCACCATTTACATTAACGATCTAGGGAAGTCCTTGTTAGCAGGCAATGCTGATGTCCCGCGGGTAGGTGGGAAGCAGATTCCGGCTCTTTTATATGCGGACGATGCTGTTCTCATCGCCCGCACGGGCATTGGGCTACAGACCCTTTTGGAACTCTTTGGTTCCTTTATGGCCAAATTAGACCTAAAAATCAATGTGACCAAATCGCACACAATGATTGTGGGTCCACAGAAAAATAAATCACACACAAAAACCTTTTTCTGCAATGGCGAGGTTCTCTCCAGGGTCCCGGTTTTTCCTTACTTAGGGGTCCTGTTTGATGAGAAGGGTTCCTGGGTCCCGCAAATTAAGGCCAAACATATTTCTTTAGCCCGGTCCACAGCAGCCCTGATGGATTTTACTAAAAGACTAGGGGCTAAACCAATGGATGCTGTGTTAAAAGTTTACAAAAGTAAATGCATTTCGATAGCCTCATATGGTGCAGCACTGTGGGGTTATACTAATCTGGATAGTATGCAGATAGTAGAGAATAAACTTATCAGACGAATTTTGTCGGTCCCAAACTCCACACCTACCTACTCCATACATGAGGAAGTTGGCCTACCCTATATTATAGATGGATTGAAAATGGCCCCTTTACTTTTTTGGGCCAATACCTGGATAAATACTGAGTTGTCTTTAAATCACACAATTCTTAAAGACGTGACTGCAAGGGAGGGGGCAATGAAAATAGCCTGGCTGAGATATATAAAGTCATCTTTCACTGCCCTCGGGAGACCTGACTTATATACAACACCGTCAATAATCAGGAAAGCGGACATTGCATGGATCAAGAAGGAATTCCAGGGGAGGACACGCTTAGAGAGAGAGGAGTCTGAAGTTAACAAACCGTTAGTAAGAGCACACCTGGTTTTGTCCTCTTCCCCCTCGATGGAACCATACCTGCAATATGTCTCTAAACCCTTGCACAGATTTTTGCTAACCAGATTCAGAATGAATTTGATCCACTATTCATTAGGTACCTTCCCTACGTGGGGTAAACCGGAACATGCACCACCCTGTGAGTGTGACCAGTTCTCTAATCAGGACACTCTCCATTTCCTGTTTTTCTGTGCATTTTACAATACTGAGAGGAGAAAATATCTAATTCCCCTCCTGAAAACACTGGGCTTTATACAAGTGAGACCTGCCTTGCTTTATCTCCAAAGATTACCGGATGCACACGTCACTTTTTGTGTAGCAAGTTTTTTAACAGCTGCACACAGAGGTAGAAACAAAAGAATCCCTAGAACTGTACTGTTTTAAACTAAAAATCAATACATTAACTGTTACTTTATTGTATGTATCACGGTGACTAATTAAGTGACTCTTTTATGGACACTATGTAAAAACAAAATGAATTGTGGGTATTTTTAAAATGTTTTTTAATATATGTATGTCTTTTGCCTTTTATGATTTTAACAAAAATCGAATAAAGTGTATTTTGACTGACTGACTGAATATTAATTATTTGGTAATTCATTTTAATTAATTGGTCATTGATTTTAAATAACTGGTAAATAATTTTAATTAATTTATTAATAAATAAATGTGTTTTGTTGTGGGTAGTGGGTTTATAGGGGAATATGGTGGGAAGTAATTTAAATGTAATTAAGTAATAATTTTTTTAAAAAATTGTTTTGTTAATAATATCATAGTTAATTAATTATAAATTGGTAATAAAATATAATAAAATGTTATTTTGGAATAATTATTTTTGGTTGATTATATTTAGCTAATCATGTTTTTTATAATTATGTATAGGTATTGTATATGGTTTATATTTATATAATAGTTAATATTTATTTTATTACAAAAAGTTTAAATTTATAAGTATGTTATTTTAACCCTTACGCTATCCAACACTTTCCCTACTGTTGCACTCTCTGGAGTGTGAATAGTAATTTTTTCCCCTACGCTATCCAACGCTTTCCCTACAGTTGCACTCTCTGGAGTGGGAATAGTAATTTTGACCCTTACGCTATCCAACGCTTTCCCTACTGTTGCACTCTCTGGAGTGGGAATAGTAATTTTGACCCCTACTCTATCCAACGCTTTCCCTACTGTTGCACTCTGTGGAGTGGGAATAGTAATTTTCACTCCTACGCTATCCAACGCTTTCCCTACTGTTGCACTCTCTGGAGTGGGAATAGTGATTTTTGACCCCTACGCTATCTAACGCTTTCCCTACTGTTGCTCTCTCTGGAGTGGGAATAGTAATTTTGACCCCTACGCTATCCAACGCTTTCCCTACTGTTGCACTCTGTGGAGTGGGAATAGTCATTTTCACTCCTACGCTATCCAACGTTTTCCCTACTGTTGCACTCTCTGGAGTGGGAATAGTAATTTTGACCCCTACGCTATCCAACGCTTTCCCTACTGTTGCACTCTCTGGAGTGGGAATAGTAATTTTGACCCCTACGCTATCCAACGCTTTCCCTACTGTTGCACTCTCTGGAGCGGGAATAGTAATTTTGACCCTTACGCTATCCAACGCTTTCCCTACTGTTGCACTCTCTGGAGTGGGAATAGTAATTTTGACCCCTACGCTATCCAACGCTTTCCCTACTGTTGCACTCTGTGGAGTGGGAATAGTAATTTTCACTCCTACGCTATCCAACGCTTTCCCTACTGTTGCACTCTCTGGAGTGGGAATAGTGATTTTTGACCCCTACGCTATCTAACGCTTTCCCTACTGTTGCTCTCTCTGGAGTGGGAATAGTAATTTTGACCCCTACGCTATCCAACGCTTTCCCTACTGTTGCACTCTGTGGAGTGGGAATAGTCATTTTCACTCCTACGCTATCCAACGTTTTCCCTACTGTTGCACTCTCTGGAGTGGGAATAGTAATTTTGACCCCTACGCTATCCAACGCTTTCCCTACTGTTGCACTCTCTGGAGTGGGAATAGTAATTTTTACTCTTACGCTATCCAACGCTTTCCCTACTGTTGCACTCTCTGGAGTGGGAATAGTAATTTTTACTCTTACGCTATCCAACGCATTCCCTACTGTTGCACTCTCTGGAGTGGGAATAGTAATTTGTACCCTTAAGCTATCCAATGTTTTATATAATTAATTGTAAAAAGATTAAAAGTATATTTATATTTTTATATTTGTGTATTTTATTTATGTTATTGTTTTATGTTTGTAAATGTATTAGTAATTTAGAATATATATTATTAATTTATAAATTAGTAAAATAATATTACAACTTATTGTTCAGTACATATATATTATATATTTACTGTATATATTTAAATAAAGTATTAATATTATATATGTATTATTTATTATTTTTAAACATTATTAGATACTTTTAACTATGTAGATTTTATTTATTAGTGCTATTTACTTTAGTTTACATTTATATTTTAAAAGAAAAAAAATGATATTTTTAACATCGATATTTTTAACATCTATATTATTTTTTCGATATTTTTGTACTTACCATGTTGTAGATAGGATGTAGATATTCTTGCCCTCAATATTCTTGACTCGATATTACTGTAGGTCGATATTTAGTAGGTCGAAATTCTGTCAGTGATCCCTTTCTCAGTAGCTTCAGCTTGAATGGATTTCACACTCTCAATCGTATCTTCACACATACTCTTCTCTGGAACCCATCTCGCCGGACCCACAACATACATTCGACTCATCACATTTCTCGCAGTTTCTTTCGCGACCTCATCTGTAAACGCATTACCACGACCAACATCATCCTTAACTTTCTTATGGGCACTGCATTTCACAATCGCTACTTGCAATGGCAAAGTAAGAGATTCAAGAAGTTCATTCACCAACTGTCCATGCTGGATCTTCGTCCCATGCGAAGTCAGGAACCCACGCTCTCTCCACAAACGTCCAAAACTATGAGCCACACCAAATGCGTACTGGCTGTCAGTGTACACAGTCACTCGTTTTCCTTTCGCCAACACACAAGCTCTCGTTAATGCAATCAACTCTGCTGCTTCCTCTGAATTATGTGGGATACATGCAGCTTCAACAATCGTATGCAAAGTCGTAACAGCATATGCCGCAGTCGTATCACCATTCGGAAGCTTGAAGCACGAACCATCAACCCACAAAGTACCATCACACTCTGGAAGAGGAGTATCCCTAAGGTCTATCCTTCCTTTTGTTTCTTCCTCAGTTCTAAGGAAACAATCATGTTGTTCAGTGTCATCTGTCTCAGCTGAAATCGGCAACAACGTGGCTGGATTCAACGTGTTGCATCTCTTAATATGCACATGACTCGCTAACAAGGTCAATTCGTAACCCGACAACCGAGCACTAGTTAAGTGCTGTGTCTTGGTACGATTCAACAAGGTATCCACTGCATGTGGAACCATCACAATCAGTGTATTGTCCATTACCAAACCAGCAGACTGTCGAATCGAAACAGCTGCTGCAGCTCTCAAACAACTCAGCAACGCTCTAGCTACCGGATCCAAAGTCGACGAAAAATAAGCACATGGACGCTGCTTATCGCCAAACTGTTGAGTCAAAACTGACAAAGCACATCCCTCTCTCTCGTGGACATACAATGTGAAAGGCTTACTGTAGTCGGGAGTACCCAACACAGGAGCCGAACACAACGCATTGCGTAATTCTGAAAAGCTCTTCTGACATTCGTTAGTCCAAGGAATAGGATTTGGAGTATCCTTAACAGTAAGAGCTATCAAAGGCTTCGCTAGTAACAAAAAATTAGGGATCCACTGTCTACAGTACGATGTAATACCTAAAAACGCATGTACTTCTCTCTGTGTCGTAGGCACACTCATTTTCGCATTCGCCTGAATTCTTTCTGGGGTCAGTTTCCTTCCCTCCTTCGATAAGAGGTGACCTAAGTAGGTAACTTCTTGTCGACAATATTGCAACTTTGAAAGAGAAACCTTGTGATGGAAATCAGACAAGTGACGTAGCAACGACAAAGTAGCCTCTCTACAAACCTCTTCATTGTCAGCAGCAACTAACAGATCATCAACGTATTGAATAAGGGCAGCACCATCAGGTAAAACCAACAAATCAAGTTGCGTCTTTAAAGCTTGGCTATAGATCGATGGACTCTCGCAATAGCCTTGAGGAGCGCACTTAAAGCGGAAACTTCGTCCTCCTAAAGAGAATCCAAAGATATCTCTACTTTCCACGGCAATCGGAATGCTGAAGCACCACCTACTTGTCTATTATCGGTATCTCTAAGATTATTCCATGACTCACCTAGTTCTTGCGCATGATCCGTATGACGAATCTTACCCCAAATAGGCTGTGGAACAACATTCCCAAACAACATATCTATGTCTGCCAGATTCATGATACATGAACCCGCTCCTTATACTACCCTGCTGGGTTTTTGCGCGGATCAGGCAAAGACTGCTTAAGGGCTAAAACTTCAGCACGTTTCCAAGGAACATGTACCCAAACACGCTGAAAGTGTGGAAGGATAGGCGGATTAACAGTTGCATCACCAGGTGTCCAAACTGGAGGAACCTCACGCATCGGATATTGTCGCACCTTTCTCCTAACTGACGAATCAGGCTCAAACACATTACCACGACCAACATCATCCTTAACTTTCTTATGGGCACTGCATTTCACAATCGCTACTTGCAATGGCAAAGTAAGAGATTCAAGAAGTTCATTCACCAACTGTCCATGCTGGATCTTCGTCCCATGCGAAGTCAGGAACCCACGCTCTCTCCACAAACGTCCAAAACTATGAGCCACACCAAATGCGTACTGGCTGTCAGTGTACACAGTCACTCGTTTTCCTTTCGCCAACACACAAGCTCTCGTTAATGCAATCAACTCTGCTGCTTCCTCTGAATTATGTGGGATACATGCAGCTTCAACAATCGTATGCAAAGTCGTAACAGCATATGCCGCAGTCGTATCACCATTCGGAAGCTTGAAGCACGAACCATCAACCCACAAAGTACCATCACACTCTGGAAGAGGAGTATCCCTAAGGTCTATCCTTCCTTTTGTTTCTTCCTCAGTTCTAAGGAAACAATCATGTTGTTCAGTGTCATCTGTCTCAGCTGAAATCGGCAACAACGTGGCTGGATTCAACGTGTTGCATCTCTTAATATGCACATGACTCGCTAACAAGGTCAATTCGTAACCCGACAACCGAGCACTAGTTAAGTGCTGTGTCTTGGTACGATTCAACAAGGTATCCACTGCATGTGGAACCATCACAATCAGTGTATTGTCCATTACCAAACCAGCAGACTGTCGAATCGAAACAGCTGCTGCAGCTCTCAAACAACTCAGCAACGCTCTAGCTACCGGATCCAAAGTCGACGAAAAATAAGCACATGGACGCTGCTTATCGCCAAACTGTTGAGTCAAAACTGACAAAGCACATCCCTCTCTCTCGTGGACATACAATGTGAAAGGCTTACTGTAGTCGGGAGTACCCAACACAGGAGCCGAACACAACGCATTGCGTAATTCTGAAAAGCTCTTCTGACATTCGTTAGTCCAAGGAATAGGATTTGGAGTATCCTTAACAGTAAGAGCTATCAAAGGCTTCGCTAGTAACAAAAAATTAGGGATCCACTGTCTACAGTACGATGTAATACCTAAAAACGCATGTACTTCTCTCTGTGTCGTAGGCACACTCATTTTCGCATTCGCCTGAATTCTTTCTGGGGTCAGTTTCCTTCCCTCCTTCGATAAGAGGTGACCTAAGTAGGTAACTTCTTGTCGACAATATTGCAACTTTGAAAGAGAAACCTTGTGATGGAAATCAGACAAGTGACGTAGCAACGACAAAGTAGCCTCTCTACAAACCTCTTCATTGTCAGCAGCAACTAACAGATCATCAACGTATTGAATAAGGGCAGCACCATCAGGTAAAACCAACAAATCAAGTTGCGTCTTTAAAGCTTGGCTATAGATCGATGGACTCTCGCAATAGCCTTGAGGAGCGCACTTAAAGCGGAAACTTCGTCCTCCTAAAGAGAATCCAAAGATATCTCTACTTTCCACGGCAATCGGAATGCTGAAGAAAGTATTCTTCAAGTCAATCACCAAAAACCCCGTGGCTGTAGCCGGTATCAAAGTCAGTAAAGCGGTGATATCAGGCACAACAGGAAATTGCGGAACAACGATCTTATTCACCTCGCGAAGATCGATCACGAACCTATATACAGGAGGCTGTGAAGAATCTGTTCTCTTCAAGACAGGCAAAACCGGACTATTGCACACGTTACCTCTCGTTTCCTCAATCACACCTTTCTCAATCAGATCATAGATGATCGCCAAAAGTGCTCGTTAACCATCACTCGAGATACGATATTGTGGAATACGCGGTAACCTAGCATTCGCTTTCAATGTCACAACATATGGCAGAATCTCTAAAAGGCCTACATCGTTCAGACCAGTAGCCCAAAGTGAATCAGGGAGAGAAGACAA
This sequence comes from Lissotriton vulgaris, assembly GCF_964263255.1. NCBI lineage: Eukaryota > Metazoa > Chordata > Amphibia > Caudata > Salamandridae > Lissotriton > Lissotriton vulgaris. The sequence continues at coordinate 288,457,729 of NC_141690.1, read as the reverse complement.
TTCAGGTGGAAGTCGATCTTTAGAGATATACATCGGGGAGATCACTCTCTTACCTAATGTAAGATGTACTCCTGACGGAGAACAATATAGCATCGCATACAATCTCTTTAACAAGTCCAATCCCAACAAGTTCTCACCACAACCAGTCGTCAGAATGAGGGGTGCTTCAAATTCACAAGGTCCAACAGAAATAGACAACGGACTAGAAATCGGATTCGTAACCGGGGCGCCAGAAAAACCTACTGAAACATTCTTTAAGCCAGACAAAGGTGCCCCAGGGAGTTTAGAGTGCATAATATAACTCTTTGCAGCACCAGTATCCAACAGAAAAGGCTCTGAGACACCTGATGCAATCACTTCAACATAACGTCCACTCTGATCTACTGGAACTGAAACAACTCCCTCTCTTTGTCTATGGCTGTCCTAACAATCATTACCATTCACTTCCTCGCCTTCAACATAGTAATCGTCCGCATAGTACTTTGCCGTCCTACCAGACGCACCATTCTGCTGATCAAAGCTATTCATAGAATTCTGTGGAGGCAAAGAACGTGTATTCTGACCACGAGTCTCTACCTCTAGGCGCTTGTTGAGCACCTCGACCTCTCACACCAGAAGCACCATTCATGCGCTGTAACAGAACCGGACAACTACTCTTGAAATGGCCCTCTTCTTTGCAATACGCACACTGATTAGGACCTACAGGAAAATGCTGTTGAGAAGACTCGTACCTTTGCGAGTTTCTCGAATATTGCTGATTCTGTTGATAATCGCGCTGAGTATTACGGGGTGGATAAGCTTGTTGTAGAAGAACTTTAGTCTTCAATTCCTTAGTCTTCTTATCCACTTTCTCTATCTCATCCTTGTTCCTAATTTTCATAGTACTGGGCAGTAGCTAAAATCTGCGCTGACGTAGAAACAGCCCAAGCACCTTCAGAATCCTTCAACCTATTGCATAATTTGGGAAGCAAATTATGAACGAATTTGTCGACGAACAATCTCTGACCACCTTCGGTACTCATATCCTGACCACTGTGGTCTACAAAGGTCTCTTCAAACCGCGTGAAAAAGTCAGACACAGTCTCGTCTTTCTTCTGCTTGCACGCAGACAACTTGTCCCATTTAACACGCACTTCAAGCATCAGAGTCTTCATATAATCAATAATCCAACCAGGAAGGTCAGCAATCAAATCCTCTGGCTTAGCACCACCTACTTGTCTATTATCGGTATCTCTAAGATTATTCCATGACTCACCTAGTTCTTGCGCATGATCCGTATGACGAATCTTACCCCAAATAGGCTGTGGAACAACATTCCCAAACAACATATCTATGTCTGCCAGATTCATGATACATGAACCCGCTCCTTATACTACCCTGCTGGGTTTTTGCGCGGATCAGGCAAAGACTGCTTAAGGGCTAAAACTTCAGCACGTTTCCAAGGAACATGTACCCAAACACGCTGAAAGTGTGGAAGGATAGGCGGATTAACAGTTGCATCACCAGGTGTCCAAACTGGAGGAACCTCACGCATCGGATATTGTCGCACCTTTCTCCTAACTGACGAATCAGGCTCAAACAGTCGGTCAGAAGGAGATGCATTCCGTAATGACAACAACGTCCCAACTGCTTTCTCAATTTTGAGACCCACAACAGTCCCTTTTGCAAACTCAGAACGTATACGGTACAACTCAGGCGGAGTCTGACCTACTTCGCTATCTTCCCATTGCTCATGAATAAAAAAACACATCATGTCAAAGACATACCTTTGTTTCGGAGCTTCCCATTGATGGAAAACATCCATAACACCCTTAAGATCATAATGCGTAGCATACGAAACCCATTTACGCGCCAAGTGATCCAACACTGTCCTTTCATCAACATTAGGCAATTGACTACGCGATTGTCTACTCTCAACAACAGGAGACATACCCAATGAACCCAACAGAGGAAAGAAGAGACTAGCAACCGCATCAGTCATTCTCTGTCGAGCAGAAGGAGAAGGTGACAAAAGAAGAGGAGACGGAGCAGAATGAGAGGAAGCCAAAGTCAGAACAGGAGGAGTATACAAGACAGGTGTAGGAGTAGCAGACGAAGGAGGTAGCAAAGGCGGCGGCCCTTGAGAAGGCTGCACCAAAGGAATAGGAGCCAACAGAAGAGGAGCTGGCTGTTGAGGAATCGCAGGTGGCAAAGCAACCGGAGGTTGCGCAACTACAACTGGTGGTGGAGGTGCCGTAGCATTCTGTGCATAAGGGGGTGGCGAACTCAATAGATGCGACATCAAAGGATCTTGCACAAGATCTTTCTTCTCGTCTTGTTGTTGAGGTGGCAAAACTGGGTAGCACTTGTCTACCGCTAATTTACGGATCCTAAGCATCTGTTCGCTCTCTTGCTCTTCCTCATTATCCCTAAACTGTATAGCAGCTTGCACCATTGACATACCTCGTTCTCGTTTATTCTTCTTCGCTAACTTAATTTCTTTCTGTTTGGCTTCCTTTTGCCATAAGCGGAAAGAGTCAAACATTGCCGGCCGGGCTTTCTTTTTGAACAGTTTAACCTCGAGGTTGTCTAAAATCTCAGTTTCAAAGCTACCATAACGGGGCCACTGTAGGACACCGTCCTTTCTGGTGTATTTAACCCACATTTCATTATACGCGATGGGGCCCACTCCATGTTTTACGTAGAGTTCATAGGTCGGAGTTCCAATCGGAGGAACCGGACACGAATCCTCCAACCGGGAATCCCTAGAACAACCAAAACCAAATAACTTTCCAAGTCTGCTAAGACCAGGCATCTTCGCTCACTAGTCTAGCTTCAAACTTCGAGGGAAATCTTAAAACGATGGTCTTGTGAAAACACGAGTCCCTCGGCTTTGGGGCCTGCAGGTTCCAAATCAAAGCGATCCCGAAGGGTACCCAAACAAAACTAAGGACTGGGAGACGCTCCACTCATACTTAACTGAAATGTCGATGGCGTCACCAGAAGACCCGTCTATTGTCTCGCTCTACAAATCGTCTAATGGCTCCAAGACAGGGCGACAGTCAGGGCAGCAGTCCTTCGTAGCCGTCGGAAAGCGGGGAACCTCGCAGCAATGACCACGACGACATACAGGGGCCAGTGAAGTGGCAGGCCTTCCTCCAGAATTTTCACACAAAGCTCCTCACGATCTTCGGGCTTGGACCGGTACCGCTGAAGTCGCCCCACGTTGGGCGCCAACTGAAGAACCGGGTTTTTAGAACCCAGCGGCGCCAGGGATAACGCCCGATGTCTTCGGATTCCCCTGCCTCGGCAAACAGAGACACGGGACACTTCTTGATGACGTCAAAGACCAAAGTTTATTGGCTGCAACCAGGAACAGAGATCTACAAAGCACAACACGGGTGGTTTGCTAGAGACTACACAAATTCAATGAGCGGAGCATGGTCTTTTATGCCAAAAATCACATTCCAGGCTAGCATTGATTACATACAAACTGACCAATAGAAACATGACATTTCAAAAGTAGCACATGACGACAATCCCACTTTCCGTTGTCAAGCCCACCAGAAATGACCAAGCACATTCCAATATTCCTGTTCGATCAGGCCGGACAAACCCATCATAAAACCTCAACCCAAATCGGTGATTAAGCCATAAAGGAAGGAACAGAAACAGATGAGAAGCAAGATAGAAGGGTGGGTGCAGTGTACCATAAACTCAGCAATGTCCTGCTCTTTGATCTTTATTTGATCAGCTGTTTAACAAGGAACTGGCTCAGCGAGGTCAGCCTCGGGCAAGGGAGTCAGTTCGGCCAGGTCACACAGAAGTCAGCTAAGGTGTACGTGTCCCAAGGACTCGTTCGGCCGTAGTCATCGGCCTATGTGAGGGCAACCACACAAAATGACTGCCGCACACAAAATGGAACCCAAAGGTTCAAACGAAATCCCTGAACACGTAGCCTTCTCATTGATCGATTATTACGAAAACACTCGTACACACCGCACTCGTGATTTGCGGTTCGCTGACACCAAAATCGTCTATATCCGACGACCTTTATTGAACGGGTTCAGAATCTATGAACCACGGACCCTCGAACTACGGAACCACATTAGGCGAACGATTGATAAGACCCCAGTCCTCCAAGCTGAAATCCATTTCAGAAATACCCCTGCCACAAACAAAGAAGGACCTCCGGGCTTTCTGAGGATTGCTCGGGTATTATCGAAGGTTTATACTAAGATTCTCTCAAATAGCCACCCCATTGACTGACCTTCTTCAAAAATCTGTTAAGACAGAAGAAAAATTTAAATGTCCTACAGTGGAAATAAAACAGGCGTTTGAATCCTTGAAAGCGGCACTCACGGCCGATACTGTTCTCATAAGCCCAGACTATTCCCTACCATTTATTCTTCAAACTGATGCCTCTGATCAGGGGATAGGCGCAGTACTGTCACAAGAGACATCACAGGGAGAAAGACCTATCTTGTATATAAGTCAGAAACTCTTCCCAAGAGAAAAACACTATACCACAATAGAAAAAGAAGCCTTGGCCATTAAATGGGCCATAGATACACTAAGCTATTACCTGGAAGGACGGGAGTTTACTTTATACACCGATCACGCTCCCTTATAGTGGCTTGCTCGAAACAAGGGAAACAACGAGAGGGTGTTAAGATGGTTTCTATCTCTTCAACCCTATAGGTTTCAGACCAAGCATAGGAAGGGAGTCGAACAGGGAAATGTGGACTACTTATCAAGGTTTCCCCAAAATCAGAGCCCCAGTAGGAAGACAGCAAGGGAAAGGGGATGTAAGGAAAAGGGTCCCGATAGTACCTGTAAGGCTCCAAGATTCTACCCGCCCGTACAATTCCATTGACCCGCTGCACCTTGGGACTTGAAGGCAGAGACTTGTAAACCTCCGTTATTTTCCCTGTGTGATGTCTTCCCACAGCGCGATCCCAGACCTCACTCGAAAGTGGGTGGAGTCGTACCCGGAAGTAAATCGATCGGGCCAATGAAAGCGGGCCTTCACAGGAAGCAGTTGTCTTTGACCCCCAAGGAGGAGGAACACGCAAGAGGCGAGGACGCCGAGGACCGAAGAACGCCGGAGGAAGATCCCGAGGGAATCCAGGAGCCCGGTGGAGCTGAAGTCGGTCGAGGAGAAGAGGACGACATCGAGGAGCGGTGGACCGAAGAGTGGTGGTGTCGGCCGGAGGAGGCTGATGAGCGACTCTGTAGAGTTGCGGCAGAGCCGGTGTGTGGGGCCGTCACCGGGGAACTCGAGAGTTGAAGGCGGGTGGAGGGAGGTATATTAAGGGGAGTGAAAAAGGGCACTGTGTTTAAACATTCCCCCCCCCTTTCTCTGTGGCTGAATAACGGTAGTATCATCTGATGCCTCACTGACTTTAGACCGCGCCAATCTGATAAAAGAGTGCCGTGCCTTTACTGATGTTTTGTTGAACAAAGTGTCTTCATAGATTCTAAACTAGATAAAGAAACCAGCAGCAATACTTAAAGATTATCTGCTTGAGAATACCGCAATCCCCTCATTTTACGTCGTTCTATCCCTAGCTCCTTTTCTTTGATACCATCCTTTACACTGTTTTCCTCCATTTGGATACTCAGGAACTACGGTTCTGTTTTTTTCATTTCCTGGTGCACATTTCGCTAAGGCATTGCCCTCACTCCCTGGTGTGGTGACTGGTAACCTATCAACCCCTCAAAACAGAGTATCTGACAGGTCCCTTTATTTTTATTTCTATGAGCCTCCGAGAGACCCCATCCAGAGTGAAGAGGAGCCCGAAACATCTTCCCCACTTGGTGCGACAGAAGAAGACCCGGAAGAAAGACATTCTGTTTTGGATAATACTGTTGTGACTGCGAATAAAACAGCCCTTCTTAAACAATACATTCAGCCTCCTCGCTTGTTTATCAAGCCCGTCCTCCCACAAGGCATGGTCTGTGAAAAGCGTGAATTCCCTCCCATCCAGATAGTATCGTAACGTCTCTATCGCCCATTTGATCGCCAGTGCTTCCTTTTCAATGACGCCTCAGACCAGGCAAGGGTACAACTAATCCTTGCAATATATTGAGGTTCCAAATGTCGACAACAGCACCTCGTTTGTCAACTTCACGCCAATATTGTGACATTAAATGTATTTGTGAAGTATGACGTTTGTTTATTTACACGTGGAACCAATGGTCCTTCTATCTTGTGTATGAAAACTTACTTACCAATGCATTCTCGATAATTGGTTGGTTTTACTGTCACAATTACCTTCGATCACACCATCCTCACCTAATCACTCCCTCCCTTCCCCAGGGACACTGTATAACCTACTATATTGTGTAATTGAATTAGTACTATATTTAATATATCCATCCCCATTGTGAATAAAACAATGCAGATTCATTTATTGTGTTTTTTGACTTTTTTCTAATTTGTATATTCGTTGTTTCACTCACGCTGGGACCCCTTCCTCTCAGTACTTCTAGAACCCAGGTCCCGGTGACTATGTTTGGGTAAACCCCCCTTTATATACACTCCTTTTCAATGACTGCATAGTTCCGTTCTCTTGGAAATAGTTTTCTACTGATGTACAGAATAGGCTTCTCCTCACCCTGTTTTGTGACCTGTGATAGTACGGCCCCTAACCCTTGATCAGAGGCGTCAGTTTGGAGGATTAAGGGAAGTGTGAAATCTGGGCTGATCAATATTGCTTCTATAGAGGGTTATTTTAACTTTGCTTCCGTATTCACACTTTTCTGCAATAAATTAGTGAGTGGGGCTGCTGTTTGGGAAAAATTGGGAATAAATCTTCGGTTGTAACCGAGCAATCCCAAAAAAGCGTGGAGATCTTTCTTTGTTTTGGGTAGGGGTAATTGGGAGATGGCGGATAGTTTAGAATCTTGGGGTCGAATGACTCCTTCGCCTAGTAAGTATCCAAGATATTTCACTGTTTGGGCTGCTAAACGGCTTTTGGCCGGATTTATTTTAAGTCCCTGTTCTCCTAGAGCGGAAACTACTGCAGTTAGATGATCCATATGTTGGCTCCAGTCATCACTGTAAATTATATCATCTATATAGGCACCGGCGTATTTTTCATGGGGACGTAGGATAGTATTCATGGCCCTTTGAAATGTAGCAGGGGCCCCATGTAACCCAATGGGTAATACCCGGAATTGATACAGCCCATCTGGGGTAGAGAACGCTGTTTTCTCTTTGTCTTGTTCTCTTAAGGGAATCTGCCAGTACCCTTTACAAACGTCTAGTGTGCTGATGAACTTGGCTTTTCCTATTCTCTCCACCATTTCGTCCACTAAGAACTAACAGTTCTTTCTGGACATCAGGAGTTCTTGTGCAATCAAAACAAAAGCAGGGGGTTTTCCCGGGCTGCTGGTGGCTTGGTTTGTTTAAAGAACGCGCTGTGCTTTCTAGGAGTCTATGAGAGTAGCCTTGCCATGCTTTGGACTGCATGGGCTATTACTAAATATGGATATGATTCCTATGCCTTTATAAGGATATTGTTTGTTATAACCACATAAAGGCATGAATCGGGAATATCGAATTAGGGTCCTAGATAGAAATGCAACAGGTGCAGGTGTCCACCAGTCATCTTCCTTCTCGGATCCTTGCATTAGCATTTGGGGTAATTTTGGGTAATCGTTTCCCAGAATAACTTGCTCTGGGAGGTTAGGTATAAGTCCCACTTTTAGGGAGGTACCCGGATCATTGGGATGTCGTATCTGAAAGTTCGTGGTAGGATATTGCTTGGTATCACCATGGACACACCGAATAGCCACAACCCCATCTATAGGCCCTATCCAAGGCTCCAGTTCTTGAGGTCTAATAACACTTTGTCTACATCCTGGATCTGCTAGAGCCAGTGTGGGTTGTCCATTGACAGTCACCTTGCAATGATACGGGGGAAGTCTCTGTAATGATTTCCAATCAGGTTCCGCAGGAGCGTCCGGAATCCGGAGAATAATCCTCAGCCTTCCCCTTCGGCCTTTCGACTCTATCAAACACTAGAGTAAACGAATGGCTTGCCAGGGGAAACAGGGAAACAAAACAAGGAAAGGTGGGGGAAGACAACAGATCTTGGCAGTGGACTTCAGAATGGATGATTGGTCAAAGGCAGGCTGTAAGGAAAGAAATATATTATATCTACACTTGATAACCACTCCTTCTATGTACACAATGTCTACATACACATATGACCAGCCAGATGGCGGGGAATAGACCCGGCCGCCGGGCGAAGCACCAGGAGATAGGGAGAATGGGCTCGATGCTCACGAATGACCTTAGCGGCGCCCAGCCGGATGGCGGGGAATAGACCCAGCCGCCGGGCGGAGCACCTGAAGTAAGAAGAGATAGCCAAGCTGTGCCCGGCCGGATGGCGGGGAATAGACCCGGCCGCCGGGCGGAGCACAAGGGAATGGGAAATAGGATCTAAACAAACACGGACCACACCGTGCTTCTGATGCCAGGGAAGTAGACGCCAAAGGAAGGTGTAACAGGATGAACGGCAACGAGGAAGATGCCGAACGAAAACACCCTCGTGCTGCGCTGGAATCAGGAACAAACAGGAAGACGAACAGACAAACGGGAAACCGGAAGTCAGGCAACACAAGTTGGGACGGTACCCACTGCAGGAAGGGCTAGACGCAAGAACGCAAAGCGGCGTTCTGATGTTGTGAACGTCTTAAATAGCCCTGCTGTTAAAGTTACAGCACGAGCGGGACGTCAGGGCATGACAGTCTTTGCTCATCCGAAGAACAATAATAGTTTCGAGCCATCCCAATTTCCATGGGTTCTTCCTTCTGAAGGCAGAAACGTGCAATATGACCCATTCCTCCACACTGAAAACACTGTGGCCCAGGAGGGGGCGGTCTTAGCAAGGGTATCCCTGGGGAACCTGGTACTATAGGGATAAGTTCTGGTTTCTTGGGTAGGGGGGGTCGCGGAGGTCTATGTACTCCCGAACCACTAGTTTTCCACGAACCCTCATCTTTTCCCTTTTGTATTTCGTGAGCACGACTATGTGCGCTTGCAATTTCTATAGCCGTATCCAAAGTGAGGTTAGTTTGTTGTCACACCCAACTCTGAATGGGTGGATGTAGAGAAGTTAAATATTGTTCCAAGTAGGAGGCGCTAGAGGGCGCACAGCGGATGGCTGCCTGAAACGACAGGTCCGCCGGGCAGACCTCAGGCCAATGGGATAAAAGCACCGAACAGATGCCAAACAGCATGAAAAAAGCACATCCGAATGTCGGAATGTAGAGTGCCAATGCAGAGCCTTCAGCTGTACTTTTGGTGGGTAAACTGAGAATATATTAACAGAATGGTAGACAGCAGACTACGGCACAACATGGCGGCTACATACCTAACAGGATTCCCTGACCGGCAGTGCTGGTAAATGAGCGCGGCACCGGTGGCGAGGGATTCTCTGGAGTGGACAGGCGAGCGGAATGCGAGCAGGAAAGGCTGGCATGCCTGCGTGGGAGATTGCAGGCTCATCGATATAGCTGCTGCATGAATCGGAGTTCGCCAGACGAAGCGACCTAAAATGGCGGCGCCCGTAGTTTGTGACAGTCTGAACGTCCCGGTACGGTGAGTGGGACTGAATGCCTCTAAGAGATTGATGGATGAGCCCTCGCTAGTGAATGATTTGCCCTGGCCATATTGAACGCCTTGCAGCTACGCATGTATAACCAGCGCTGCGGAAATACTATTAGCACCTTGGCTGATCATCCAGGCATTAGGAAAACCAATGACTTATGTAACAGGTGGTTTTGGTGGGAGTCTATGTTCAAAGAGGTAGCAGCATATGTACAAGCTTGTGCCACTTGCGCTCGCCAAAAGGCATCGCATTGTGCTCCCACAGGACTCTTAAAAAACATAGCCATTCCTCCACATCCTTGGCACACGATTAGCATGGATTTTATGACGGATTTGCCCTCTTGTCAAGGTTTTACCTCGATCTATGTGGTTGTTGATTTACTGTCCAAAATGGGACATTTCATCCCTCTGAAGAAAGATCCCTCTATGATTTTCAGTCTCAACTCTGAAGCAGGGACAAACAATTTGTTGTCATGATAGAACAATCCTTCTCTAATGGTGTGTAGAGGATCCTTCAACCAGTCTTCCTGTGACAAATCTAAGAGAAGATGTTTGATTTGCTCAAGAAGGTTATGATCTTTTTCCCCCACTCCCAGTATTTTGTTTTCAGGTATTATAGGACGGGGTTGTTCTTGTTCCAAACATTGGTCATGACCCAGCCTTGACAAGGCATCAGCCTTTCCTTGTTGTATCCCTGGGCGATAGGTGATTACAAAGTCCTATTCACTAAAGAATAATAACCATCGCATTTGCCTGGACGTGAGGGCTCTAGCTGATTTAAAAAACTGAAGATTCTTGTGGTCCGAATAAATGGTGACAACATGTGGGGATCCTAAAAAATGATGCCTCCACTCTTGGAAGGACAATTTGATCGCTAACAATTCTCTTTCACCTATAGTGTAATTTCTCTCAGCTGGTAATAGGGTTTTAGAGAAATACGCTGTAGGATGCATGTGTCCTGTCTCAGGGTCTCTTTGTGAAAGTATGCCTCCCACAGCGTATTGAGAGGCATCCGCCTCCACAAAAAAAGGTTGAGTATTATCGGCGTGATGAAGGATAGGAGCAGAAGTGAACTGGGTTTTTAAGTCACAAAAGGCTCCTTCTGCTTCATTCGACCATTGAAAAGGTACTCCTTTTTTCAGGAGTCTAGTTATTGGTGCTATAGTATCAGAGAAATGATTAATAAACCGCCGATAAAAATTTGCGAATCCTAGGAATGATTTTATTTCCTTCACAGAAGTAGGACTTTTCCAGTTCACCAAGGCCTCAGTTTTCTTGGGATCCATCTGCAGGCCATTAGGTTTGATGGTAAAGCCAAAGAAATCCACTTGAGTAGTGTGAAACATACTTTTGTCCAATTTAGCGAACAACTGATTTTCCTTTAGCTTGGTAAGGATCTTTCGTACATGTTCCACGTGGTCTTTCTCATTATGCGAGAATATAAGGATATCGTCAATATAGACGATAACAAAGATGTCGATATATTCACGCAGAATGTCATTGATAAAGTACTGGAACGCAGCCGGTGCGTTGCACAGACCGAATGGCATCACACAATACTCGTAGAGCCCAAAGTTGGTGCGGAATGCGGTCTTCCATTCATCGCCCTGTTTGAAGCGTATTAAATGGTATGCACCTCTGAGATCTATCTTAGTAAAGATTTTTGCTCCTTTTATCTGTTCCAGAAGGACTGGAATCAGAGGCAGAGGGTATTTGTTTTTTATTGTAATTTTATTCAAGGCTCTATAATCAAGGCATGCCCTGAGTCCGCCTTCCCTTTTATCAAAAAAAAACAAAGGAGAAGACACGGGGGAAGTAGAATGTCGGATGAAACCTTTCGCTAGCATTTCGTTCAGATAGTTTTTTAGATAGTCGTTTTCTGCGGGAGTTAAAGCATAAATCCGACTACAGGGCAAATCTGCGCCTGGGATCAAGTCAATTCTGCAATCGTAACTCCTGTGAGGAGGTAATTTAGTTGCTTCTTGTTCACTGAACACCTCTTCAAATTCTGCATATTGTTCAGGTAATTTCAGGTCTAGTCCTGTTTGGACAACGCAGTATAAGGGGAGTTCAGGTTCTCGAGCTTCTAAGTAGCAATGGGATTTACAATACAGGGACATCAAGGTAACTGTTCTTTTAACCCACTCTATAACTGGATTGTGCACATGTAACCAGGGTACTCCCAAAATAACACCAAAATTAGGAGCGTCTATGAGATCAAAAACAAGACTTTCTGAATGCCCATTATTAAAAACAATAATGACAGGCGGGGTTTGATAACTTATCATCCCTGAAGACAACTCGGACCCGTCTACTGCCCATATGGATTCAGGCTGGGGTTTCGCAACAAAAGACAGTCCCAACTGTTTTGCAAGTTTGATATCAAAGAAGTTTCCTGTTGCTCCTAAATCAAGGAGGACAGACATAGTGAATTGCTTTTTACAATTGTACGTGAGTGTAATGGGTAGTGTGAAATGTTTGACTACATGTATTTTGTTGGTAGAGATCTGATGAGGGATGTAGCTTGAGGAAGTGACTTCTCTATTCCTCAAGCTTGCTAGTTTTCCGAACTAGAAAGACTGCTAGCTGATAGTCTAGGTGTCTTAGGATGGACTGGACAGTCTTTAGCATAGTGGCCACCCTTTCCACAATACAAGCATAAGTTTAATTTTCGCCGCTTGTCTTTTTCCTCCGTGGATAAAGGACCGCGTATGCCCACGATTTGCATGGGTTCAGGGACATCTTTTTGTACTGGTTTCTCAACTTTAGGTAAAAGAAACCTAGGGACAATGTTTCGTGTTCTTTCCCCTTTCCTTTCATGCAATCGATGATCCAATTTCACTACAAGATCAATGAAAGAGGCGCAATCTTCAGAGGGGTTCACTATTTTAGAGAGTAAGTCTTTTAAGTCATCACCCAACCCACGATAAAACAAGGAAGTTCGCTTGTCATCTGGCCAATGCGTTTCCGCCACCAAACGATTGAAATTGGTAATGTAAGACAAGAGATCTTTGGAGCCTTGTTTTAGATTGAGCAGTTCAGTATCACTTCCTTGCATATATGAATGTTTGGCAAAGAGGCTTCTCATTTTTTCCTTAAAGAGATCCAAATCATATAGCGCTGGATCATTGTTCTGGACTAAGGGAACCGCCCATTCTGCTGCATTCCCTGCAAGATAGGAAATTATGAAGGCTACCTTGGCTGAGTCGTCAGGAAAAGATGCAGTCTTACACAAAAAGTGGAGTTGGCATTGGTTCATAAATACGTTATATTTGGTGCTATCCCCTGTAAATCGTTCAGGCATTGCTAGGGGAACAGGAGTAGGGGGTTTTACAGTGACTTGAACAGGGGAGATGTGGGAATCGCCGCTAGCCCCTTGGTCTGTTTCAGGGGGAGGTAAAGTGAACCTAGCGGGTTGTATATAGTTTTTTCTGGTTTTGGGTATGGTGCCTGTGTCTCTCTCTCCTGTTCTTAACTGATGCACTTCAGCTAAGAGTCTTTGATTCTCTACCCCCAATCTACCCACTTCTGACTGAAGGGCTACTAAGGCTGCAGTAATTTCTTCCATTGAATGAGCCTGGAGGTCTAGAGGACTTAACGAAGGGTCAGGATCCATCTTCGCTCAGGGGAAGTAAAATTCGTGGGCTTGGCTTTCTGGCAGGCTAGTAATCAATTTTCCACGGGAGCGAAGAAGAATCCCTACACCTCCAGGACACAGAAGCAAGAATGCGAATAGATACACACTCCTGTCTACTGTCCCCTAAAAGTATAAGGGGATTACCCTAGGAGTGTCCACCACTCTCCTCATACGAGGGGGTATGCAGGGTACAGCAGGAGTCTTAGGTGGAGGTCCAGGCTAGAAAACAAAATAGGCAATACACATAATATTTCCTTACTTCACTAACCTTCATACAGGAGACATTGACATGCGTGATTCTTCAGGTGTGCTTACCCCAACTGTAGGTTAGGCGGACTTTATCGAAGAGTTCAGTAAAGGTAAGCAGGATACTCAGTATCGGGATATGAGGAGTAGAACTCTCGAAGGACATTCACACCAGGCAAAAACGAAAACAAAATGAGGGGATGTGAGGAGCACTGGCCGGCTGTTGTGGGCAGAAACAGCGGAGCAGCACACACACACGAGGAGAGACACCCAGCCCTAAAAGGAGGTAAGGGCGGAGCGCTCACTCTCACAGGAGGTACTAAACAACAAATAACTCGCCAGGTATATACCATTCATACAGCAGAAGAAAAGAAAAGGAACCGAGCGAACTAACGCCCGCTAAATGCGTGAGCAAAGTAAGGGTAGTCGCGATAAAACTCTCGCGTAAGAAATCAAGAAATGCCGAAGCTCGGCAAAGACACTCTCACAAGGTAATCGACCAGCCAGCTGCTGCAGGGTCAGGGAATGAAGGCACCAAAGAGGGAAAGGGTCCAAGGAGCCTCGAAGAAATCTGAAGGACGCCACGGAGACCTCGAGCAAGGAACCAGGAAGTGAAGAGGGGGCGTGGTACCGGAACAATAAGCCAAGCAAAGGCTACGTTCTGCAGTGCCTCTTTTCTCTGTTAAGGAAGCGTGTAAAAATAAATTGCTGTTTTGGTCTTAGAGGCCTGGGAAAAAGACCACAGCCCAGCAATCTCGCATGTCAAGGTGTTTAATTCCTAACACCGCCAGGGACCCCGCCACGGCCTATTGTGGCTCGGGTGCTGAACTACCGGGACCGCAACTGCATACTGAGGATGGCAAGAGAAAAGGGGCAAGTGACTTAACAAGGGAATATGATTGAATTTTACCCGGACTACACTATTGCGGTGCAACAGGCACATAGGGAATTTGCGAATGTTAAAGCGAAACTGAGAACCTGCAGGTGGACTACGCTATGTTATATCCAGCGCGTCTGAAGGCAACATGGGATGGCAAATCCACGATTCTCACTGCACCAAAAGTGGCTCAAGATTTCATCAAAAAAGTATCAAGCAAACGTAAAGAGCAGAAACAAGCGGATCAGCAGCAAGACCTGGAATAGAGAGACTACCGCAAGAAGACTCGCAGTTACGGCAATAGTAGCTACAATAGGTGATTAGCCGACATTACTAATGTAACTGCTCTGGGTAAGACTGCTGATATAACAATTGACCACGCCTGGGATGGTAAGTGACTACGATCCACAAACTAACTCCAGCTTGGAAGGTATAGAACAATGCCTGAAAGTTGTGGAGAGTGGTTTCCGGAGGTGATGTTAAATTGTTGTGGCGATATGGGACTAACAGGTCTCCTAGACTCAATAGATGACTAATCGCGCCAATGTGAGATGGCTGAGCAGAGGGACGTGGACCTGGCTCTTATTGGTGCGCTACCTGAACTTACACACGCAAATTAGACATACAAGTTGCCCTGGAACATGTTCCCGCAACTACAGAGATGGGGACAGTGAGTGGTACCTACTGTGGAAGGCAATGGTCAAACTGAGGCTGTGGGTAACGCACGAGACTGTTTAGTGATAATATGATTGCATGTGAGGAGCTTCTCAATGCCGGGTTTTACTAGACTGGGGTCATTCATAGCACAATTCTATTGTACAAGATTAACTGTGATAAACGGCACACTAATGTCTGTGGAATAAATGTGCCATTGTATGCCACAGACAGAGAGACTAGATAGCCATGCTTAGTACTATATGTGCTTAGATAATGACAAACTCGAAAACTGCCGGAATGCCGACATGTATATTTAGTTGATGTCTCACTTTTGGTTGTGTTATGGTGCAGCTTGTTACATGCACGGATCTGTGTTAATCATCTTGGTCTGCCCCCATCCATTAAGTTGGATGGTGTAGTGCACCCTAGGCGGACCTCCACATGGGTGTTCCCCGTTCAATACATGGGATGTAGGGAAGTTACTTCTGGGGAATGGCTTCAGCAGGTTTGGGGTGCTGAAGTGTGAGGGGGGTGGTGGGGTGGGGGTTTGTTCAGGTTGATGGACCAGGGCACTTAAGATGCATTGCTGATATTCATGATGTATTCACAGCTGATCAGACGACGTATATACCAGAGTGCTGTGAATTTTGTTCCAAGGGAAGACACGTTGAATATGCAATTAAGGGTTCATTTATTAGATATTAATGATGCATACGTCTGACGAAAAAGTGGGTAGGCTGCACTTAAATCTCATCACATGGAATATCCGCGGATTAACGAATCCCAATAAAATTCGACAGGTTTTTACATGTTTGGACAGATGGCATATCGATATTGCATTATTACAGGAGACCCACAATGCCCCACACACTCATAAACAAATAGGCCGTAGATGGGCTGAGTCTCGACGCACTCTTCCGTATACTCTTCCTATTCCAGAGTGATCATGATCCTAGTGAGAAAAGGTACAAATTTCCACATAGAGCGCACAGTAGAGGACAGTTAAGGGAGATGTATAATAATTACGGGGGCATTACGGGGGCAGCGAGTCGCGATTGTTAACACACACGGGCCCAACATAGATGCGCCAGATTTTTATCAGGAGGTTTGGACACACTTGCAAGATGACCTTAACACTACACTGCTATGGGGGGGTGACCTGAACCTTGCATTAGATGACGATCTTGAACGCTCAGGCCCTACCAGTGAAGTATTAGATATTATGGCTACATTACACCTGCATGACATCTGGAGGATGAGGAATCAGGGGGCTATGGAGGCAATACATACGAATGCGGCATACGGGAGCTGGTCCCGAATAGATTATTGGTTGGGGTTGGAAAAAGCCTTACTCTGGACTCAGGACATTAAGCATATCCCTAAAACACTCTCTGACCATAACCCATCCTTCCATCTCTTAGGATACCGCACTACTCCCCACCTTCACATAGCTGGCGTTTCAATGCTAGGGCGCTTACTGATTCAGTATATGCAGACACAATAGCCAAAGCAATTAAGGACTATTTTCAATTAAATGAACCCTCCACGGAGGATCCGTGCATCCTCTGGGAGGCTTTTAAGGCCACTCTCAGAGGGGTTTGTATTAGCACCACTGTAGGGATCTTGCAGAATATTAGAGGGCAACTGTCACGATGCAAAGATCGGCTGAAATCACTAGAGTCTCAATATGAACGTACAAGCGACCCGTCCATCCTGGGAGAACTGAGACAGGCACTCACAGAACATCAATCCTTCGCCGTAGACGAACTTGGATATGTCCATAAACGTCCTGCGGCTAGAAGGTTAGAAGAGGGAAGCCGGCCAGGAAAGATAATAGCGTCAAAAATCTGTGAAGGACGTAGCTCGCAGTCGGTGTTGAAGATACGGGGAGAGGATGGTTCAGTATCCACCGACGCGGAAGGTATTTTAAAGGGGTTTGTACAATCGTACGGCGAGTTATATGCTTCACACCCAACGGCACCACCAGAGGAAGTGTTCACGTATCTAGAAGATGTGGCATTTGCGTGGCTGTCGGACACGCAGAGGACATATTTATCATTACCGATAACGGTGGAGGAAGTGACAAAGATAATTAAAGACCTGGATCGCGAGTCCTATTTTGTAGAGCCTCCTTCAGTGGAAGACATTTCCAGGAAACAGTTAAAGTTAATGTGCATGGGCCATTTGAGGGATCTACGGAACCAGGCAGAAATCACAAAACCACTAAATGAAAAAATCTGTGCCCAACAGACTGGGAAATGTATACAGCCTTATCTGACGTACTTTTTATCTAATCATGAAAAGTTTTTATTAACAAGACTACGCTTTAACATTTTTTTCCGTTTAGTTTCATTTCCGGAAACGTACAACTGGTCGCACAACTTGATGAATTGTCCCTGTGACGGAACCTCCCCACAATCTACGATCCACGTTGTTCTATTCTGCAAATACTATAAATTACCAAGGAAAACGTGGATTATCCCGATTCTCAGAACCAGTGGATACAGACAAAGCTATCCTGCATTTCTTTACTTGCAATCTCTGAAATCGTTACATGAAGCTAAACTTATAGTGACTTTTCTTAAAGCAGTCTTAACAATACGTCGTAATGTTTCTAGTCAAACCAGAACTGTATAGAACTGTATAACCTATTTTTCTACCTAAGTATCTTTTTATCTGACTTATTTTATCTCACTCATGTGTTCATATTCTTTAGTATGTACTTTTTATGATTATTCAAATTGATAATCGAATAAAAGTTGATGAAACTGAAACTGACAAAGATAATTAAATCATTACCCAACGGAAAGGCTCCAGGCCCGGATGGGTTTACCTGTGAGTTCTACAAAACTTACGCCGATATGATTGCCCCTCATTTAGTGGCAATGTATGGGAGTGCCTTTGACCAGAATATACTTCCACCAACGTTGCGTGAGGCAATGATCATAGCACTTTTAAAGCCAGCTAAGGACCCTGAGTCCTGCAACTCATACAGACCCCTATCATTAATTAATGTTGACTCTAAGATATTAGCCAAACTACTTGCCGTCAGACTGCAACCCCTTATGACCAACTTGGTCCTTCCAGACCAGTCTGGGTTTATACCATCCAGAGCTACAACACACAACACTAGGACCCTGTTTGCATTATCTCACTATTTAATACCCAGCACCAAAGCAGTTGCGGTTATGCTAAATGCCGCTATGGCTTTCGATTCTATCGAATGGTCGTACCTAATCACGGTGTTATGGAGGATGGGTTTCCCAGCAATATTCACACAATGGGTGAAATTACTATACACCAAGCCCATAGCCGGGGTCCGGGTGAACGGATATATATCAGACCCCATCAGTATAGTCCGTGGGACACGGCAGGGATGCCCCCTGTCCCCTCTGTTATTTGCTTTAGCTTTGGAGCCACTCGCATGTAAAGTCAGACAATTACATCACATATCAGCGTTGCAGTTTCCATCCAGGTCTTTACACATCTCGCTTTACGTGGATGATATGCTTCTTTATGTCCGTGACCCCGAACAAAATTTGGCCCCATTATTAAGGGAATACATTAAGTTTGGCAGACATTCTGGGCTTCAAATTAATTGGACGAAATCCTCTATAATCCCACTCACTGACACCACTATACCGCACACAACCGAATTCCCTTTAGAATGGCAGACTGACCCCGTTAAGTACTTGGGAGTTTGGTATCACAGGGATCCGGAGGTTGTCATCTGTACCAACATGGGCGGGTTCTATCATCCTTAGATGATAAAGTTAATCACTGGCTACAATTACCACTATCTCTTGCAGATCGAATAGCAATTGTCAAGATGAATATCTTGCCCAAGCTACTTTATCTGTTTAACAACATTCTAATCCCCCCCCCCCAGTGAAGTGTTTAAACGTATCACCTCATTAGTGCTTAAATTGATATGGGCGGGCAAGCAGGCAAGAATAGAGCTTCACACACTAACATTGCCTTACTCAAAAGGAGGCTTCTGCTTGCCAGATTTTTTTCTATACTACTTATGCGCGCAGGCGCAGTACGCAGCTTATTGGTATCTAACACACACAGCGGTAGAGGAGGGTGATGCTTTGCCCATACCTTTGATTGCCATAATTACGCATAAACGGCCACCTCTGCACGCTAATGATATTAATACCATTGATGCCACCAACGCTGCCTGGCGGCACCTAGGCCGACTAACACATAAGTTGCCTCTCTATGCTCCAGCACTCCCGCTACATAATCATCCGGAGCTTTCGGTTACTGGGGAGAAGGTGGGCATGGACTTACTCCATCAGGTTGGAATAACCACTTTCGGGGGCCTATATGCTGAAGGGGTGTTCAAACCTCTGCATAACCTCTCCTATATTAAAAACCAGACGTTGCTGTTTCGATTCACTTATTATAGACTTAAAAAAGCGATTAAAAAAATTATATCCTAGATATCCCGCAGAACCTCCACAATTGGACACCCTGCAACTTCTGCTGTCATCCTCAAACACCACACATTTAGTCTCACGGCTATACACCACGGCACAGAGCGAAATTCCCTATCATACTAACAAAGCCATGGAGAGATGGAATGAGGTGTGGATGCCCCCCTCACAGAGGTGGAATAGCAAACCACTTGTGCTTTAACTCAAATGCTAACACCTAACGGAAATTTACGAATATTGTATTTTAAATATTTACATCAAGCGTACTACTAACCTGCCAAACTGTTTAAATTTGGGCTTAGACAAGAGGCAAGCTGTAAACGCTGTAGGTCCGACCTAGCAGGCTTTATCCACCTAGTGTGGAGCTGTCCGAAGATCCATGATTACTGGGGGGAGGTTGTAAAGTTAATAGCGGAAATGACAGACACAGGGATTGAATGTACCATCCGCATCTGTTTATTGGTACTACTAGTAAATGTGCGTGCGGTGAAGCGCATATTCTGTGTGGTGGCGCTATTGTTAGCGAAACATAGGATTTCAATGTGTTGGGAAAGTAAAAATGCACCAAGTATTAAGCAATGGATCTGTGATATGACGTATTGTCGAGATTCACTACACACCTATGAAGAAGAACTACCAGCCCGATCTCGGCCTAAAGACTTTTGGAAGTATTTTACTGATTATATGAGTGCCAACCCCTCATTTTAATTGTATTGTGTATATGTATCATTCCCCCTTTATTGGTAAATGTGTAATGGTATAGAGTCTTTTTTAATGTACATGGATTACACATGGATGAAGAATGCAGTAGGGTAATTGTCCGTCGAGTTATTGGTAAATGTATTGTAACTTACTTGAAAGTTCAATAAAAAGATTTATAAAAAAACATATATTGTTCCAAGTATATTTTGTACATAATTCCATCTTTGTCAGTAGTGGCAGGCTTCAACCACCTATCAGTCATGTCTTTACCCTAAAATACAGGGCTTGTGGGGTTTCTTGTGGACCCTCTTTTATCTGACGGAGTTTTATCCGATATGATTCATCGTCTACTCCCAGTCTTTCCATTATGCACTGTTTAATGTCCGCATACGGTACCACCCCTTGTACGGTAGCCGCCTGATAGGCGGCCTGCAGGTCACCGGATAAAAGGGGGCCTAGGTACTGTCCCCATTTGTCAACAGGTCAGGCAGCAGCAGTGGCTATTCGCTCGAAATTATTAAAGAAAAAGTCCGGATCCTCTCCACTGACATAT
Source organism: Lissotriton vulgaris (assembly GCF_964263255.1). Taxonomy (NCBI): domain Eukaryota; kingdom Metazoa; phylum Chordata; class Amphibia; order Caudata; family Salamandridae; genus Lissotriton; species Lissotriton vulgaris. The sequence continues at coordinate 288,437,014 of NC_141690.1, read as the reverse complement.
CTTTGTAGAACCATGGAAGGAAGTGAAGTGAGCCCTCGTTGGTGGCCCAGTGCCTCTGTGAGTTTGTCCATTGCGGTACCAAGGGCCTGTCCTTGGCGCTCCAGTACCTTCTGTATTTTAGGGGTTTCGGGATATGGGTGGCAGTAATGGGAGGGATCAGGGAGTCAGTGGATGGATTCAGGGTAGCGTGCCCAGGGAAGGTACATCCATGAGGGATTAACACGACACGCTTCTTACCCTTGTTCGACAACCTCCTCCCCTCCTCCTCCCTCGCTACTACTCTCCCCAACGGCCCATGCAATGGTATGACTCACAGTACCCGCCGCTACTCTTCGGAGTTGCGGCCGCTCCTCAGCCTCCTCCGGTGGACGCCACCAACCTTCGCTCCAGTGGTTGTCTTCGCCGTCTTCGCTTCCCTCGTTGTCTTTGCGTTCCCGTTTCTTCAGGTCGACAGCTCCTTCCGTGTTCGGCTCCTCCCCTTGGGTTCCGCTTCCGCAGGACAACGCGCCTCCTTCCTCAATGGTCCCGTCTTTCAAGGAGTTTGTACCACTGCTTCCGGGGTTTGTTCCACTGCTTACAGGGTTAACTCCTCCCTTGTTGGTTCCTGTTTTACTCTGTGGATAAAGACGAGAGGTAGGTGGAAATCCTTCAGGGTTATCGCGTGGTTGGAGGGTTTCCCTATCGCGTCCATTCTTGACCCTGAAGGACTCTGGTTCCTGCAGTGTTGTTCCCGTGTCGGGGCTCGACCCCTCACAGACATACACTGCAGCAGGTGTTTCTTTGGGCCTGTGTCTTGTACATTCACTACAGCAGGTGTTTCTTTGGGCCTGTGTCTTGTACAAACACTCCAGCAGCTGTTTCTTAGGCCCTGTGTCTTGGACATACACTGCAGCAGGTGTTTCTTTGTGCCTGTGTCTTGTACATACACTGCAGCAGGTGTTTCTCTGGGCGTGTCTCTTGTACATACACTGCAGCAGGTGTTTCTTTTGGCTTGAGTCTTGTACATACACTGCAGAAGGTGTTTCTTTGGGCTTGAGTCTTGTATATACACTGCAGCAGGTGTTTCTCTGGGCTTGTCTCTTGTACATACACTGCAGCAGGTGTTTCTCTGGGCTTGTCTCTTGTACATACACTGCAGCAGGTGTTTCTCTGGGCTTGTCTCTTGTACATACACTGCAGCAGGTGTTTCTTTTGGCTTGAGTCTTGTACATACACTGAAGCAGGTGTTTCTTTGTGCCTGTGTCTTGTACATACACTGCAGCGGGTGTTTCTCTGGGCTTCTCTCTTGTACATACACTGCAGCAGGTGTTTCTTTTGGCTTGAGTCTTGTACATACACTGCAGCAGGTGTTTCTTTGGGCTTGTGTCTTGTACATACACTGCAGCAGGTGTTTCTTTGGGCTTGTGTCTTGTACATACACTGCAGCAGGTGTTTCTCTGGGCTTCTCTCTTGTACATACACTGCAGCAGGTGTTTCTTTTGGCTTGTGTCTTGTACATACACTGCAGCAGGTGTTTATTTTGGCTTGAGTCTTGTACATACACTGCAGCAGGTGTTTCTTTGGGCGTGTCTCTTGTACATGCACTGCAGCAGGTGTTTCTTTTGGCTTGAGTCTTGTACATACACTGCAGAAGGTGTTTCTTTGGGCTTGTGTCTTGTACATACACTGCAGCAGGTGTTTCTTTTGGCTTGAGTCTTGTACATACACTGCAGAAGGTGTTTCTTTGGGCTTGTGTCTTGTACATACACTGCAGCAGGTGTTTCTTGTGGCTTGAGTCTTGTACATACACTGCAGCAGGTGTTTCTTTTGGCTTGAGTCTTGTACATACACTGCAGAAGGTGTTTATTTGGGCTTGTGTCTTGTACATACACTGCAGCAGGTGTTTCTTTTGGCTTGAGTCTTGTACATACACTGCAGCAGGTGTTTCTTTTGGCTTGAGTCTTGTACATACACTGCAGAAGGTGTTTCTTTGGGCTTGTGTCTTGTACATACACTGCAGCAGGTGTTTCTTTTGGCTTGAGTCTTGTACATACACTGCAGAAGGTGTTTCTTTGGGCTTGTGTCTTGTACATACACTGCAGCAGGTGTTTCTTTTGGCTTGAGTCTTGTACATACACTGCAGCAGGTGTTTCTTTTGGCTTGAGTCTTGTACATACACTGCAGAAGGTGTTTCTCTGGGCTTGTCTCTTGTACATACACTGCAGCAGGTGTTTCTTTGGGCTTGAGTCTTGTACATACACTGCAGCAGGTGTTTCTCTGGGCTTGTCTCTTGTACATACACTGCAGCAGGTGTTTCTTTTGGCTTGAGTCTTGTACATACACTGCAGAAGGTGTTTCTTTGGGCTTGTGTCTTGTACATACACTGCAGAAGGTGTTTCTCTGGGCTTGTCTCTTGTACATACACTGCAGCAGGTGTTTCTTTGGGCTTGTGTCTTGTACATACACTGCAGCAGGTGTTTCTTTGGGCTTGTGTCTTATACATACACTGCAGCAAGTGTTTCTTTGAGCTTGTGTCTTGTACATACACTGCATCAAGTGTTTCTTTGAGCCTGTGACTTGTACATACACTTGGCGGTCTGTCCAGGGAAAGCTAAGAATTTGTCTTGGACTCTGAACAAGGAAAGCATTGCTGAATCCAACTGTCATATGTACCTCGGAGTCATTTTCAACAACAATGACAAATACAACTCCCACTTAGAAGAACAAAAAAGGAAGGGTGCTGCACTTGCTTTCACAATTGGATCAATCCAAAAGAAACTACAAGGTCCAACCTTCGCACCAACAATACAGGTTGCTCAGGCAAAAATCATTCCCACCCTAACTTACGGTAGTGAAGTCCTAAAAGGTCTGGACAGCGGCCAATTAGACAAAATCATCACAAAGATCTACAGATCAGTGTTCAAGCTACTAACTGAAACATCACCGGCACAAATCAGGTTGGAACTGGGAATCTGCCATCAACCACTACCCAGAGCCATGACTTTTCTTGTGTGCTGCCACAAATTGAGGTCATCGAAGGAAGGCAGCCTAGGATTCCACCTGTGGGCCAGTCTCGATACGAACTCATGGCGAGCAGGACACGACTATTGCATAAAAGGTTTGACAACCTTATGCCTAAAGGATCTTTGGAGTATGCACGTAAGTCAGAAGGAATTCAAATGGCTAGTGAAAATAAGCACAAAACAACTTTTGATAATGGAAGACAAGGCTCGCCTAGCAAAAAGAAGTCATGGGTGGTTGACCCTGCAATCCTATGCCTTGTTGATCCCACAGCAGTATCTAACCGTATCCTTCACCGCGCGAACGAAACTAAGCTTTTTAAAATTGAGACTGGGAGTCATTAACTTGTTGGTTCATTTGCCAAAATGGAAAAGAGAGCACGGACGAGATCTATGTCGACTTTGTGGGAACTACAAAGAAGACATAATACACATCATATGTCTTTGCCCAAAACTGGTGTCGGAAAGACGGGCCCTCCTCAAACATCTCTGGAACACAAAAATGACCAGAACGTGTAGAGCAGCAGTCTTGGCCTGCTTTGACCCTAGGAACACTAAATTAAACTGTGCCCTAGTAAGGTTCATGGATCACATAGCAAAAAACTTTGTGAGTGGCCTACAGTCTGTGATCCCTCATTGGCTTAACGTTTCAGCAAGCTCCGCCTGTCATCTCAACCCATTTTGGACTTATTTTACTCCCCTTTTTAAATGAATTTCTGATACGTTTTAAAACAATTTTATATTTGCAATGGTTTTTTAATCACGCAATAAAGTTCTTATAATAGAATACATACACTGCAGCAAGTGTTTCTTTGAGCATGTATCTTGTACATACACGGCAGCTGATGTTTCTTTGAGATTGTGTCTTGTACATACACTGCATCAAGTGTTTCTTTGAGCCTGTGGAGGAAGATGATGACAGTGGTTAAAACAATGAGAAAAACAATTTGGTTATGAACTTACATGACAATTTGGTATTGAAAATTCAAGATGAGGATGTTATTAATGAACCAATTTGTTTAATGGAGATTGGGGGTGTAGAGGTTAAAATATATGCTGACTCCGGGTCACCCTACACTATAATTAATGAAGAAATGTGAGTATTTACTTTTGTACCGAAGGTTGGTGAAAAGCTGTTAGAACCTGATATCCATCCAGAAGGTTATGGTGGTGAGCCTATAGACCTTCTTGGTTACTGATGGTTTGTCTTTAAATTCAAGGGAGAAGGTGTAGGGGGAAATTGTATGTGGCAAGGAAGGGCCCTCCAGTATTGGGTTGGTTTGACCAAAAACAGCTTCATATCATTCTAGATCTGAACAGTCGTGAACAAGTTTTTTTTGTGGATGATGTCACAATTGTCACTAAAAGTATTTTAGAAGAATTTCCAAAAGTGTTCAGTAAAGATTTAGGTAATTTGATAGGTTTTGAACATAAAATCATCATTAAACAGGACGCTTGTCCAAAGGTACACAAGTGCAGGAATGTTCCAATTTTGGTTAGGGATGATGTAAGTAAAGAATTGGATAAATTGGTCTCCCACAGCATTATTGAACCTATTGAGGCAAGTGATTGGATTTCTCCAATTGTCATGGCCAGACGAAGCAATGGCAAAAGAAGGTTACGTGTGGACCTTAGACATTTGAACAATAACATAGTGGTAGACAAATTTTCACTGCCAAAAATGAATGAGATGGTTGCCAGTCTAGGAAATGCAAAGTGGTTCTCCACTATAGATTTGTCGTCTGCGTACCACCAGTGCTCTTTGTGTCCCCTGATTCAATGAAATTCACGTCTTTTGTTACACCTTTTGGGTGTTTTCAATATAAACGCATGCCCTTCGGGTTAGCTTCGGCTGCCGCTGTCTTCCAGCGTATGATGTACCAACTCTTTAAAAACATACAGGGAGTTACGTTTTTCCAAGACAACATATTAGTTTTTGGAAGTGATGAGAAAGAACATTTTTTAAGATTGAGAAAAGTTCTTGGTATTCTTGAAAGCAAAGGTCTTACGGCAGAGCATTCTAAGTGCAAATTTGCACAAAAAAGTGTGACATATCTTGGTCATGTTATTGATGAATATGGTGCCAAGCCGAAACCTTCCCTAGTTTCTGCTATATCTGAAGCTCCCGTGCCAACCTGTAAGGATGATATTAGGTCATTCTTGGGAATGGCAGAATTCCGTTCATTTCATTTCATGAAGCTTTATTTGGTACATTAAAACAATGACCATAAAAGCACACAGGCAAAATGTATTACAATATAACAAATACAGGTTAAAAGACGAATGGTTTAAAATATCATTCTTTTCCTAGACTGAATAGATTTACATATAAAAGTAGCAGTATAAAAACATTTGTCCACAGAGTTCATATTATAAATCAACTTCATAGCGTCATCCACATTAAAAATACCATACTTTACAAACAAAGGTTTTAAGTAAACAACCCTGAGATTCAAAAATAGCGTGAAAATTAGCATAAAGTGCAGGGTGCTTTGTTTTGAATGCCCATCACATGGGCAAGGGCCAACAGGATGCTTCTTTGGGTGGGGGGAGGCTACCAGGGCATGGGCCATTCCAAATCTAAGTCTCGTTAAGACAAATCTATGGGCTGGTCTAGTTACCAGGCTCAAGTACTGTTGGAAGCCTTCACTTTCAATGTATTTATTATAAAGATGAACTGTAGTAAGGCAACCATTAGCTACTAGGCGTTTTTGAGCTCTATACAACATAAAAATATTTTTCATATCCTGTTTAGGGATATTTCCAGCAGAACATGGATCTGTCAATATGTTGAGCCAATAGATGATCTGAAAACTGTCTACGACATCTGTTCTAAATTTGTACCAAATGTTGCCAATATTTCTTACAATATACGCCAACTTTTGAAAAAGAATTCTACCTTTGAGCGGTCTCATGCATGTAACATAGATTTTAAAAATATCAAAGAGGCAATTCAAATGCAACAGCTCTTCACAGTTTTGACTCTTCACTTGAAAGCACAATTACCACTGATGCAAGTAATAAAGGATTTGGAGCTGGTTTGTCACAAATTGATAAATGTGGGAGAGATAAGATTATTGCTTATGCTTCAAGGCCCTTATCACCTTGTGAGGAGAAATATCCTATTATCGAAAATGAGGCACTAGCTTGTGCATGGGCTTTGGAACATTTTAAATCTTTCATTTGGGGAAAAATGTGGACTGTGCGTAGTGATCATAAACCCTTGGTAAAAATGTTAACTACAGAAGGAGTTATTTCAGCTTCGGCTAGATTGGCAAGGATTTCTTTGAGGATGCAAAATTTTATTTATAAAATAATTTATGTTCCAGGAAAAAGCAATGTAATCGCAGATTTTCTGTCTCGAATGCCAGTCATGTTAGAACAATGCGATAATGATGAATGGAATGAATTACAAATTGCTTTTGTACATGATGAAGGATTATCTGCCTTCAGTAGGGAAGAATGGGACAAGGAATATTCTAAGGACAGCACTTTGCAAGCTGTCATTTCTTATACAGTTAATGGTTGGCCAACAAAAAAAGACATGCTGAGTTCTGATCACAGGCCGTTTTGGGAGGTCAGTTCTGAATTATCTGTCTCACATAACACACTTTTGAGGGGTGAAAGAATAATTCCTCCTGAGAAATTACGGGAGGGGATTATTGAATTGTACCATGAAGGACATCCAGGAATTGTGAAGACTAATGTTATGTTATGTACCATCTCTTCTATAGCGCACGGCTACCCCAAAGGGTGTCCCGGCGCTTTGGCAAAGAGGCCTGAAACCGAAACATACACCACACGGCCGCTCGCAGTGGTCCGCTAAAATAAAGCAGTAAAGAGCAAGGTCTTCAGCTCTCTTCTGAAGGAAAGGAGACTGTTGGCTTTCCGAAGGGTAACAGGGAGCTCATTCCAGTGACGAGCCGCCAGATGTCGGAAGGACCGTCCTCCCATCCGGGCACGTCTGATAGGCGGAGCAGCGACCATGGCCAGTGCGGCCGAACGCAGCTTCCTCCTTGGCACATAGAAAGCCACGCGCTTCCTAATGTAGTTCGGGCCGACAGAATGAAGGGCCTTGAACGCCAGAGTAAGAATCTTAAATACGATTCTTTTCGAGATGGGTAGCCAGTGCAGCTTTTTGAGCAGATCAGAGGCTCTTGCTCTACGTGGAAGGCCAAAGATGGCTCTTGCCGCCGAGTTCTGCACTATTTGCAGCCTGGCAAGCAAGTATTTAGGCAATCCCAGATAGAGGGCATTAGCGTAATCGAGTCGCGATCCGATTAACGCCTGAACAATAGTTTTTTTGTATTGTAAAGATAACAGCGGGAGAAATTTTCTAAGCATCTTCAGGATGCCGTAGCATTTCCCCGACAGCCCAATAATCTGGGATCTGAAAGAGAGGTCATCATTAAGAAATTGTTTTGGTGGCCAGGTTGTGACTCACAAACTGAGAAGAGTGTTAGTGTAACCTCTGAATACCCGAGATCGGGGAAGGCCAAGACAAGGCGAGAGAATCAGACCCCAAACAGCTGTATCTGACCAATTAGTATTTATTGGTTCAAAGCTATTGAAAGTAAATATGAAATGGAGGAAACCAATAAGATAAATTATATGGTACAGGAAACGATAATGTATATCACAAAAGTAAGTATAAAGCAAAGTCAACAATACCCATTAGCAGCACTGGTCCTTTTGCCTTTCAGGGGCTCCCACCGTCCTCCGCATGAATAACGGTCCCGGTATTCGCCAACGGAGGGCCCTGTGCTAAGAACCGGCCGAAAATGCCGTTCGTGTGCGCAGGGAAGCAACGGACTTGGGAGGCCCAGCCGGGCTCTCTACCATGCAGTTCCCCACCGAGATGAAGGGAGCACCCGCTCGACCTCCTCCACTTAAAGGGCACAGCCTCAGTGTACCTTAACAACTCCTGTGGTGCTTGACCCAATGTACAGCAGAGACGCGGCAAACACCTCCGTGGTGTGCGTCTTTGCTAATGTCATGCAAAGGAACAAACTCTCTGGTAATGAGGGCGGGGGCAGAGAGCAGCCACTCGATCTTACCTCCATATCTTCAGTTCCCGTCTGATTGTTCTGGGCGGTTTCCACTGAGATGCTGCAACCACCTCCGTGGTATGCGTCTCTCAACTTGTGTCGGACTGACACTCAAAATCTCTAAGTTCGGAAAGCGAGATGCGGCGAACAGCCCCTTGGCCTCACCTCGCTCTCTCACACTCAGGCTGCTGCAAGGGAAGAACGTCTCGGTACACAGTCCAGGGCAGCCCTCGAGGTTGGCAAGGATCGTAATATCCGACGCCGAGTCTATGCTGAGGTACGCTATTTGTAGGCGCTTTCTGTCCTTGCACGGGCCTAGCTCGGCATGTTGGTAACTGTAGTTCTGCTCTGATGCGCCGCTAAAAGTTCCGTGATGGATCGCGGCAAAACCAGAGCGTGCGGCCTAGGAGAGGAGGGGGGATTCATGACAGTACATCCTCCTCCCATCAACCCCTTCCCACCGTACCAGCACTGCTGGGATGCTTCTTGTGGAACAACGATACCAGACGAGGTGCATGGACTCCGGTCGCAGGCTCTCACGACTGCTCCTCCGGGCCATACCCCTTCTAGGCCACAAGGTACCACAACTTGCCCCCTCTCCACTTGGAGTCCCTAATGCCCGCAACTTCGTACTCCACGTCAGAGTCCACCGATACCGGTACCGGTCTAGCACGAGCACGTGCAGATGAGGGTTTAAGCAGCGAGACGTGGAAAACAGGATGAATCCGTAGTTGCTTAGGCAAGCACAGTTTCACGTTCACGGGGCTCATGCACTTGGAGATGAGGTAAGGGCCAATGTATTTGGGATGAAACATGCTTCGTTTGCGAAAATGTACATTCCTGGTAGACACCCAAACATAGTCTCCCACCCCGTACAAGGGCCCAGGCCTCCTTCTCCTGTCAGCCACCGCTTTGTACTTTGCCTTGGCAGCTTCCAGGTATTTTTGTGTAAGCATCAGGGTGTCCTTGATGTGAGCGACCCTTTTGGAGGTTTCAGGCATTCTGCCTTCTCTGAGAGGGTGAAGAAAAGGTAAAAACCTGGGGTGATGTCCGTAGTTGCTGTAGAAAGGGGAAGCTTTGGTGGAGCTATGCGTGGCATTGTTATAAGCGATTTCCGCTAACCATAACAGATCCACCCATTCCTCCATCCCTTGCTCAACAAAACAGCACAGATATTGTTTGAGAGACTGGTTCAGACGTTCTATCTGGCCGTCCGTCTGTGGGTGGTAGCTCATTGACATGGCCGACGTGATCTGCAATGCCGAACACCATGTCCTCCAGAACTGAGCTGTGAACTGCGAATCTCTGTCCGACACTATCACTCTGGGCAATCCGTGCAACCTTACCACATGTCTCAGCAATAACAGTGCCAGTTGGCCCGCAGACGGCACCTGCCTGCATGAGATGAAGTGACCCATCTTAGTGAGGTAGTCGACCACCACCAGGATTGCCGTACATCCTTGATCCACTGGCAGACCCACGACGAAGTCCAAGGATATGTTCTCCCACAGCCGGCTTGGAGTAGGAAGGGGTTGCAGAAATCCCTGCGGACGCCCATGATCTGCTTTCATGGCGGCACAGGTCAAACAGGCCGCTACCCACCTCCGGACGTCTGCTCTCATGGATGGCCACCAGAAGTGTCTCCCTAGGCTAGCTAAAGTTTTCTCCAAACTGAAATGTCCAGCACAGGGCGAAACGTGGCACCAAGTGAAGGCCTGCTTCTGAAGCTGAGGCGTCGGTATCAGCAACCGACTACCATGTATCGGTATCCCGTCCCTGACCTGCCACTCCCTGTGACATTGGAGCCATCTTTTCCAAGAAAAGGAGCGTATCCCGTTCTGAATGCCCTTGAGAAAAGCTTCTGGCTGTATCACCCCCAACACCGCATCGGGGTGGATGATGGAGCGTTCCGCGAAAGGTCGTGGTTCCGTAGCAGAGGTTTGACGGGAAAGCGCATCCGCCTTCTTGTTTTCAGTACCCGGCCGATACGTAATGTGAAAGTTAAAACTGGAGAAGAAAAGCATCCACCTTAGCTGCCGAGGGGTAAGGTGTCTAGCCGCCGTCATAAATTGCAGATTCCTGTGGTCTGTGAACACGGTGACCACATGCCTGGCTCCCATCAGCAGATGCCTCCACTCCATGAAGGCGTCCTTTATAGCCAGCAGCTCCTTCTCCGCAATGTGATAATTGCATTCAGCGTCGTTTAACTTCCTGGACATGAAGGCCACGGGATGCATCACGCCTGTGTCTTGATCACGTAGGGACAGGATGGCCCCCAGAGCTACCTCCGAAGCGTCCGCCTCTACCACATAAGGTTGTTCCGGATTGGGGTGAGACAGCACAGGGGCCGTGACGATCACCTTCTTCAGGGCTACAAACGCGTCCTGCGCCTCTTGGTTCCATATGAACGCCTGTGATTTCCGCAAGAACTGAGTTATCGGGGCCACCAATCCAGAGAACCCATCGATGAAACGCTGATAATAATTGGCGAACCAGATGAAGCTCTGTACATCCTTGACGCCTTGTGGAACAGGCCATTCCTCCACCGCCTTGATCTTGCGTTCCGCCATTTCCTGCCCATTCGGGCTAAGCATCACCTCAAGGAACTCCACAGACGTGACATGGAAGTCACACTTGCTTAGCTTGCAGAACAGCATGTTCTCCCTGAGCTTCCTGAGCACCGATTTTACGTGTTGTACGTGGTCCTCTTCCGTGTTGGAGTAAATGAGGATATCGTCTATGTACACTACCACGTAAACATCCAGGACGTCATGGAACACCTCGTTGAGGAAGAATTGAAAGGCCGCAGGGGCATTGCAGAGCCCAAACGGCATGACGAGGTACTCGAAAAGACCGTATCTGGTCTTAAATGCGGCTCTCCACTCGTCGCCTTTCCGCATGCGCACCAGGTGGTATGCCCCCTTGAGGTCGAGCTTCGTATAGATATGGGCCTTCTTCACCTGTTCCAGCAGCACGCTGATGAGTGGCAAGGGGTACCTGTTCTTTTTTTTTTTTTTTTTTAAATTTTTGAAACCTTTATTGTGCATCAGAGGAATACAGTTACGGGCCCACAACCACACGGGCCGGCCTCGAAGCAATTAATAGCACAAAAAGTAAGGATAGAGCAGCCCAGCAGTCCCAAACAACAAAATGCGAAAAGTGTCCAGGACCTGGCATATGGAAAGAGGGACCGCCGGGTAAAGGAGGAATTAGGTTAATTTTAAATTTTGTAGATAAGAAGGATCAGACGCGGACAATCTATCGAAAGCAGATGGCAGGCAACGAACCAGCAAATGAGCAACAGTACGAGGGAGAATAATTGAAAAAGCAGCAGAAAATAATACGCTTCAGGATAATACCACAAACAAACAGTACATGCTGGCCATCGCCCGCCCCACGGACTCAGTACTCCCAAAACCACAATAATAAAAGAATAAGCAGCAGAAAGAATACTCCGCGCTACCCCTAAACACCCGTCTGACCCAAAGAAAAAGGGGAAAAGAAAGAGAAACCAAGAAAAGGAAAAAATTAAGGCCCATAGAAACTGAAACTAAACAAAATCCCCACCCCCAAGCCCCCACCCTGCACGCATGCGGAGGCTACGGCCTACCCCCCCCCTAGCAGTGTGCCTGTCGCCCAGAAATCGAACCCGAAATTTAGAACAGAAAAGGGAAGAAGAAAAGAAAAGAAATAACGTAATACACAGAAGACCGGAGGAGGGCCACAGAGATAAGACCAAAACTACCAGCACATATCACTCCGGCCACCCGCTCCCAGTATTCAATATCCCCGGCAGTCCATCAATATCCCAGCAGTACAAGCAAAAACAGTCCGAACATAAGAGGAGACAACCTCAACCTTGCCCCCTGCGATGCGAAGCAGCGACATAGTCCAGCCTCATGGTAGACATCTTAAAAGAGGCGAGCGAGCAAAGTGATCACATCCGAGCGGGGGGTGTCCATCAAAGTCCATCCGAAACACAGCCATGTAGATGACAATGGTACAGGAAGATGCAACGTCCTTCAGTGAACCACCAAAATCGGCAAGCCCAGTCAATAGGAACCACTCCAGGACAGAAAAGCAAGCCATGTCAGCAACCCCGCGAGGAGTCGCTAAACGTGGCGCCCGGACATTTCCCTCCAGCCACATCACAGCTCCAGAAACTGCAAGCCTCTCCGAGGATGTAACAGCCGGCCCGCCGTCCTCAGACCACTTCGCCACTTTTCCAATCAACACTGAAGTGTCATCAGGCTCACGCTCCTTCAATGTATCCGAACACACCCGGGTAGACACTCCACCGCAATCAAGGACAGGATATGGCACAGTGTCCTGCAATCGAGGGACAACCCGTCCCACCGGGAGCATATTGCTGAAAATAGCGTCCAGCCGGTCCCCTAAGTCCCGGGCAGTATCTTGTAGGGCAGACCTTAAAGTACCCAAGGCACACAGGACGTCTACCACCGTCAGTGGTGCAGTAGAGGGAAGAGGGGCAGCGGGTCTCTGCATGCGGGGCTCGCGGAGGTGTCGTAGTCCTTGAGGCTGGTCTCCACCATCACCGCCACAAAGCTGGTCTCCCAATCCGGGTTCCGCGTAAGACGACATGACTGGGGGCACTGGGGCAGCACAATCCATGCCGACCCCATGCACAGCGCCAGAGCAATGTGGGCAATCGAACATCGTCACCGGCAGCAGCCCGGAGTAAGCACAGCAGCCGGGGGAACAATCGTCAAGATGGCATCACCCGGGACCCTGGAAAGGAAGGCGATCAATCAGTGCCTGTAGTAAGTCGGAGACACAATGTTGCACTCCAGACTCGAAATTCCCCCAAGCGCGGAAATGAGCAGAGCAAAGCAAAGCCACGCGGCTGTGAACACATCGGAGCAGCTGGTCCCGCCGGTCTCCTCCGCCCGCTTCAGTGTCCGACGGGAGTGCAAACATGGCCGGCCATCGTCAGGACAAAGACCCGATCTGCGTTAGCCATCGCCGGAATGGGGACGAGGGCGCTCCGGCACTTCTACAGCTGGGGCTGCGCGAACAAACACACCGCTGGAAGCAGAATCGCCTCCCGGTCCCGATGATGCTGGTAAGAAACAGGATCGATAGCAGAGGAAGGTGCAGGCCGGGAGGAAGACGGAAGGATCGGCGGAGCCGAGGGATCAGGCGGCCATCACGGATGCAGGCTAGGCCGGGTACCTGTTCTTAACTGGTATTGCGTTCAAAGCCCTCAGTTCCCCATTGGCCTTCGGAATGAAGAAGAGGGGCGACGCCGCCGGGGACTTGGAAGGCCTAACGAACCCCAACCCCAGGAGCTTGTCTAGGTAGGAGCGTGAATGTAGGTTTTCTGGCTCCGTTAAGGCATACAGTCTGCTGCTGGGTACACAAGCACCCGGAACCAAGTCGATTTGGCAGTCATAGATCCTGTGCGGAGGGAGCACTTCTGCCCATACCTCGTCAAAGACGTCGCTATAACTGAGATAAGCAGTGAGAAGGTCAATGTGACGGAGTCCCGGCGTCTTCCCCCCCCCCAGGATTCTTCCCCCCTGTGTCTTTACCTCATCCCGGGGACGTCCACACGAACTCTGGCCAGCCGATCCCTCGGGTCCGCCCCCGAGACGGAAAAATAACATTGACCCACAGTTCCCCGCCTCTCTTTTCAACACAGGAGCCAATCACGGACCTGCACCTACCGGAAGCACTACGCCGTGAACCCGGAAGTCCCGCCACGGAAAGAGCGTCAGAACAGGTGAAAAGCATCCCGGATAATGGAAGCAGGGTCGGAGAATCGTGGCAGGATACTCAGGCTGGAGACAGAGGAGAGGAGCCAACCGAAGCAGACGAGTGGTCGGAGGAGTGGTGGAACCCTTAAGGAGGAAGCTGAAGAGCGGCCGTAGCTCACCTGGAGATCTACGGCAGACCGCGTGAGTACCTGTAAACCGCCCCTGGAGCGCGTTAGGTGCTCTCTGTATATATTGTATATAATCTCTATCTTTGTAGGCACGAAGCACTTAGAGTTAACACTGTAACCTATTGTATAGCATTTATCACCGAACACAGCCCGATTTCCCCAACACGCCCCGTACACCCTTGCGGTCTCGCTATCTTGGTCCTGGTCTATCGTCCCCCTTTCCCCTTCCTTCCTTCCCTCACGAACTTCCGCTCCGCCCTTTCACCTCCCGGTGTTGGTAGTGGCACAATTGCCGAATCGCGGTTCGGACTAACGGTCCTTTTCTCTCTTCTTGCCCTCCGAGGTGTCTCCACGTCCCACGACGACCTTCTACCTGGCAAGAACCATCCGGAGAGAGCTACACCTCAGAGACGCCGGATCCGAACACCAGGAGCCCTTGTCGTGACTTCTTGTATGACTGTTGTACCGCGAATAAACTACCTTAAAGATAGCACACTATCTCCGGCCTCCTCGCCTGATATACCGGCCCGCGGGCACCCCACGACCACAGTCAACCTTTTTCTCTGCTGCTGTGGCTACCATGTGAACCCAGCCCTTGTCGTTGTCGCTTGATCCTTGACTTAAACCGCACTGCTGTAGGCAATACAGGGACGTCATTTTAAGCTCATGGGTCGTCCAGTTGACCGAAGGGTTGTGCTTTTGGAGCCAGGGCAGACCCAATATCACTCCGTACTGTGCTCCTCGAATGATGTTGAAGTCAATCACCTCCTTGTGCCATTCTCCGTATTTCACAGGAAGCTCCCCCGTGTGATGCCCAATAGGTCCCATCACCAGTCGTCTTCCATCCACTGCATACACATCCTCAGGGACTTTCTTGGGAATGAGGGAGATGCCCAGTCGCTGTGCTTCCTTCTCGTCCATAAAGAGACCAGTGGCCCCGGAATCAACCATGGCCACCACAGGTATCCATTTTGCATGAATGTCAATGTAGACTGTGATAAATAAGTGCTGCTGAAGCGCCTGCTCCAGGCACGACAAAGAAGGGATGCATATATGACTCCATGAAGCCCCTTCACTGTTCAGGGAGTCCTTCAGTTTTCCGCCGGCCCGTCCACTACTGCCGTCACAGCCTTAGTAGCTCGGTATCGACTGCTCTTCGGTTTAGCAGGGCACTCACGGACGTAAAGTCCCTTCTTGCCACAGTATAAGCAAAGGCCTTATTTACGGCGTGATTCTTTTTCTGTAGCGGTCAGGCTAGCCCGGATGACTCCTATGTCCATCGGTTCGGTTTTAGTGACGGAGCGAACTCGGGGGTGCCTGGTGACACATAAGAGGGCAAAGGTTTTCCTTTTCTTTTATGGTCTCCTTTCCTCTCACTCAACCTATGATCCAATCGAAGTACCAGGTTGATGAGACCTTCACAAGTTTTGGGTTGTGGGTCGATCTGTGCTACGACATCCTTGAGTTTGTCGCTCAACGCTTGGGGAAAGAGCGCCGTTTGTTTGGAGACAGGCCACTTGGTCTCGGCCACAAGACGCCGGAATGCGTTCAAATATTGCAATAGGTCGTTGTTGCCCTTACGCAACTCCTGCATCTCCCTGTCCGCGGTATAGGAATCAGCCCTTCTGTCGAATACTTTTAGAAACTCCTCACGAAAGGCTCCCCAGTCACATAGAAGGGGGTCGTCCCTACTCACCAATGGTACCGCCCATTGTGCCGCATTCCCCGCCAGATACGAAATGAGAAAAGCCACCCTAGCTTGGCTGGTGGGGAACGCCTTGGGTTTGCATGACAGGTGCAATGCGACTTGAGTGAGAAAGACTGGTACAGTGTTGGGGTCTCCACTGTACCTCTCGGGTGTAGCCAAAGGGATGGAGACGGGCATTTCCACCACCACTGCCGAGGAAGGAGTCGCGGGGGGGTCCTGCATCAAAGGGGTTCCTCTGTAGGGCATCGAATCTTGCCTTTAGGTCTGCTGCTTCCTGCCTGGATGCAGCAAGCTCGAGTTGAACTGATGCCAAGGCTGCCAACACGTCATCCAAGGAAGCCTTTGTCTTCGGCCCGACCAGGGGTTGGTTAATGTTATTAAGGTCGGATATTTTGTAACCTCTGAATACCCAGGATCGGGGAAGGCCAAGACAAGGCGAGAGAATCAGACCCCAAACAGCTGTATACCCATTAGCAGCACTGGTCCTTTTGCCTTTCAGGGGCTCCCACCGTCCTCCGCATGAATACCGGTCCCAGTATTCACCAAAGGATTATCTGCCTTCAGTAGGGAAGAATGGGACAAGGAATATTCTAAGGATAGCACTTTGCAAGCTGTCATTTCTTATACAGTTAATGGTTGGCCAACAAAAAAAGACATGCTGAGTTCTGATCACAGGCCGTTTTGGGAGGTCCGTTCTGAATTATCTGTCTCACATAACACACTTTTGAGGGGTGAAAGAATAATTCCTCCTGAGAAATTACAGGAGGGGATTATTGAATTGTACCATGAAGGACATCCAGGAATTGTGAAGACTAAGTCCATAGTTAAGAAATTGTTTTGGTGGCCAGGTTGTGACTCACAAACTGAGAAGAGTGTTAGTGTAACCTCTGAATACCCGGGATCGGGGAAGGCCAAGACAAGGCGAGAGAATCAGACCCCAAACAGCTGTATCTGACAAATTAGTATTTATTGGTTCAACGCTATTGAAAGTAAATATGAAATGGAGGAAACCAATAAGATAAATTATATGGTACAGGAACCGATAATGTATATCACAGAAGTAAGTATAAAGCAAAGTCAACAATACCCATTAGCAGCACTGGTCCTTTTGCCTTTCAGGGGCTCCCACCGTCCTCCGCATGAATACCAGTCCCGGTATTCGCCAACGGAGGGCACTGTTCTAAGAAACGGCCGAAAATGCAGTTTGTGTGCTGCTAATGGCCGTAGGGAAGCAACGGACTTGGGAGGCCCAGACGGGCTCTCTACCATGCAGTTCCCCACCGAGATGAAGGGAGCAGCCGCTTGACCTCCTCCACTTAAAGGGCACAGCCTCAGTATACCTTAACAACTCCTGTGGTGCTTGACGCAATGTACAGCAGAGACGCGGCAAACACCTCCGTGGTGTGCGTCTCTGCTAATGTCATGAAAAGGAACAAACTCTCGGGTAATGAAGGCGGGGCAGAGAGCAGCCGCTCGATCGTACCTCCGTATCTTCAGTTCCCGCCTGATGGTTTTGGGCGGTTTCCACTGAGACGCTGCAACCACCTCCGTGGTATGCGTCTCTGTTGGACAGGCCACGTGTAAGGCTTGCTCCCTCCCCGCACGACCAGGCCCGAGCCCGGCTCTTCAGGTGTTACACGCAACAGCCACCCGTTTCCCGTCTCATATGGGACCCCTGCCCCTGAACATCTCCACATCGTGGGCCCGATTCCCTACCGGCCCCCCTCGCCCGGCCTGGGCGCCATCTTGGACACAGCACCACGAGGCCGCGTGGCCTCCGATCGACCCTAACCCTGGGCCTGGCCAGGCCCCGACATCCCGGCACCACCATCCACCCAGGAGGTGAGCGGACTACTTGGCAGGTCAATGGGAGGAAGAGGTGTCGATGGCTCTCCCCCGCCAGGTGCCGATCGCCCCCAGCTCCCCCAGGCGCTGGCTCCACCCCCCTGCTGGGTGTCTGGACTCCCTCATCCCGGACCTCCCGACCTCCAAGTGCGAGGGTCCGGACATCAAAGGGCGCCAGACCTATAACTGGGGCAGTTCCAGAGCAGGAAGGCAGTTGTATCCTGGAGTCGAGAGACGCAGTGAAGAACTCATCCTTGACGGACTACTGGCGCTGCCGTAGCCCTGCCTTGCGAACTATCGTCCTGCCTGCTGGCGCTGCCGCAACCTTCTGAAACCTTCATCGTCGTCGGGACCTGCTGGCGTGGCCGCGGACCGTTTGTAACCACCATCTTCATCGGGACCTGCTGGCTGCGCCGCGGACCGTCGCTACCTTCAATCATCCCGGGACCTGCTGGCTCCGCCGCGGCCCGATCATCTAGAACGCCGAGCTCGAGGATTGTGAGCTATTTCATCTACCACCATATCCACCAGTTTGGTAACAAGACTGTCCCGCTACCCCCTTACCCAACCAAGAGACTAGAATAGAGGGGACCCCTGAGTCCAGACCTCCTTGTACCATTTCACCGTACTTAAAGAATTGCTTATAAAGTAACGTTGAACCTTATCCTTGTGTGGTGTACATCTGTGGGGGGGAAGTTACTTGTCTGTACGATCGCTGGAGACGGCTCTCCCCGGAGACCTCTCCCCTTGTCCTCCGCCGACCCTCCCGGTCAGTCTAACAGTCTCGCAACTTGTGTCGGACTGACACTCAAAATCTCTAAGTTCGGAAAGCGAGACGCGGCGAACAGCCCCTTGGTCTCACCTCGTTCTCTGACACTCAGGCTACTACGAGGGAAGAACGTCTTGGTACACAGTCCAGGGCAGCCCTCGTGGTTGGCAAGGATCGTAATATCCGACGCCGAGTCTATGCTGAGGTACGCTATTTGTAGGCGTTTCCTGTCCTCGCACGGCATGCTGGTAACTGTAGTTCCGCTCTGCTGCGCCGCTGAAAGTTTCCATGATGGATCGCGGCAAAACCAGAGTGTGTGGCATAGGAAAGGAGGGGGGATTCATGACAGTTAGAAATTTTGTTTCATGTTCTTCTGCTGATAAGAGCCTACATACTCTGCGGCCTCCTATGCTAGAAGGATTTTATCCAAACAATCCTTGGGAATGTGTCACTGTTGACATTATGGGTCACTTTCAGCAGCCTGATGGATCTCATTGTTATTTAATTGTACTTATGGATTTATTTTCTAAGTGGCCTGTTGTTAAGATTGTCAGTAAAGCGGACACTGGTTCAGTCCTTGCTTTTCTGGATGAGACTTTTGTTGTGCAAGGTATTCCTTCTCGCATTCTTAGTACAATTTTTATCGTTAAAGGCTACAACTTATTTTAAGAAACTTGGAATTTCTCATAAAACCACATTACTCTCATTGAATAGTAATCTTGATTGGCCTACACAAATTGGGAAAACAGTGTTGAATTATAGAATTACTGTTAATGACTCTACAGGTTTTTCCCCCTTTGTTTTTTTGAAGGGTAGAAATCCACGTTCTAAATCCATTCCAGCATGGTTATTTTCAAATGAAAGTGAGCAGTGGTCTAGAGATATGGTGAAATCTCGTTTGGAACATGTACATAATAAAAGTAAAACTTATTATGATTTTAAACATTGCACTAAGGAGGCTAATAATAATGTTGGTGATTGGGTTTGAATTAAAAAACCCAATAAGGTTCAATAAGGTGATTCCCAATGTTAGGAGCCTTGTCAAGTGATTGAGATTTTACTCAATGCGGTGAGAGTTACTGATGGTAAAGTGTGGAATTTAAATAGAGTTGCAAAATGCCAACCGAAGAAGTCTAGTGACAATTGGAAACCTGGAGATTTAGATGGGGAATGTTTCAGAATGGTTCCTTCAGGAGAAGGTATTGGTACTCAAACTTTAGAAATGTCTAGTGCAAGAAGGGCTGATGAGAATGAGGGGATGTCAAATGCTACTCAGTGTGAGGATAATGGAAAATTTGCTAACATTCGTGCCAAGAATTTTCAATTCTATTAAGGACAGGAGGCGAGGATTATGCTTACTCAATTTCTTTACTGAAAAACACAGCAGCCAATCAAAATGCAGTAAAGAAAAACAACAACACTACCCAGAACACCAGGTAACCATAGAGTATGAGAAGGTATAAATAGGGTCATAGAGGTGAACACTTCCTCTTTCTTTGTCCATAGTCAATAATAAGAAAAATCAACATCAAGGTAACAGTCCATCAAAGGAGTCCCCCGGAGAGGTCATCGTCCGGCTGACGTGGAGAAGGAACTTCAAAGAACCAGAGGAACAGCAGGAGACCAATTAGGAGAAGAAAATCCCGGCACACCTCATTTAAGGTCGGAGCCTGAGGGAAAGAGACAGAAGCCGTAAAAACTGTTCCCCAAAAGTTGAACATAGTAACCATTACAGGGAGGGAAACATTTCATAAGGAAGAACCAGAGTTATACATTATAAAAAAGTCAGATGCATTTATAAAGACAATCATGAAATAAGGGTGGGATAATCCTCGCCTCCTGTCCTTAATAGAATTGAAAATTCTTGGCACGAATGTTAGCAAATTTTCCATTCTATGTCAGGACGGAGGCTCCGATTATGCTTGTTTAAAGCTTCGCCACCACAACAGATGCCACATCAAGAATAGGCTTAAAGTAATAAGTCTTAAACACAGTTTCAGAAGACCAATCTGCAGCCTTCATGATGTCTTGAAGGCTGGCACCCATGGAGAAAGCTTTAGAAGCCATGGCTCCTCTAGCAGAATGAGCACCAAACAGAGAAATGTCAATGCCCGCTTCATGCATGAGCCACCGTAGCCAACGTGCCAAGGTAGCCGGAGTCACCGGTTTGTAAGGTTTCTGCAATGCAATAAGCAATTGGCCATGTAAATCATGCCGAAAAGGTGCTGTACTTACCTCATAATCTTTAATACACTGAACCACACATAATTGAGGATTGTGGGGAAAAGAAGGGTAAGACACAGAAGGCGTATTACACTTAGTCCTTCTTGAAATAACAAAGGTAACACCTTCAGGAGAAAAAGAACGACCGGCGAGATCTAAGGCCCGCACATCAGAAACTCGTTTGCAAGAGACCAAGCACAAAAGCATAGTGAGCTTGGCTGACAGTTGTTTGCGTGTCAAAAGAATGTTGGAAGGCCAGGCTGACAGAAAACGCAAAACAACCGAGACATCCCAAAGGGCTACATATTTGGGACAAGGAGGTTTTTCCATCCGGATGCCCCTTAACAACTTAGAGATCAGGGGATGTTCCCCCACTGGTTTACCATCAAAAGGCACATGGCCTGCAGAAAGTGCCGAACGGAAGTTATTAACCGTTCTGTAGGCTAGCCCAGAGGATGCCAAGGACGCCAGAAAATTAAGAACTAAAGAAATATCCGCTGAAACGGGATCCACTGACCGCTGTGAGCACCAATCACACCAGCGTTTCCAACATGATGCATAACGCTTGTGTGTGTTGGGTGCCCAAGCCTCATTGATAAATCTGGTAGCGTCGCTCGATAAGCCCTGGATTTGCCAGCGTCCCCCGAAATTCTCCATGCTACCAGAAGGAGTTGACCGGAGAGCACCAGTGGGTGAGGTTCGCAAAGCGGATCCAACAGGAGGTTCCACATGTGAGGAAGAAGAAGCGGCGTTGAGCAGCTCATCTCCAGAAGAACTGGAAACCATGCTTGAGCCCTCCAAAGAGGGGAGATTAGAATCAATTCCGATAAGAATAGACGTGCTCGGGCCAGCACCCGGGGAATCATGAGGAATGGCGGGAATGCATAACACAGTTGGCGAGGCCACTTCTGGAGAAATGCGTCCGTGGCAAACGCCTCCGGATCCGGACGCCAGCTGTAGAATCGGGGAAGCTGGGTATTGAGGCGGGAGGCAAAAAGATCCAGATGACAAGGCCCCCAAAAGCGGGACAGCTTGCGGAACACACGAGGGTGGAGTCTCCAATCGCTGAAATCTCTCAGGTGACGAGAGTTCCAGTCCGCGATCAGATTGCGAGAACCCGGAAGGTATTCTGCAATAATCGTGATCTTGCGCTCGAGACAAAGGTGCCAAAAATCCTTTGCAATCTCCGAGAGAAGCTTGGATCTGGTACCCCCCAGTTTGTTCACATAACGAACCGCCGAAACATTGTCCATTCGGAGAAGAATGCAACAATTCGTCTTCTGAGGGGAGAGGCACCGAATCGCAAAGGAGCCCGCTAGCAGCTCTAGGCAATTGATGTGAAGGGTCAATTCCTCCGGAGACCAACGACCTCCGGTTGATACTGATCCGCAACGGGCTCCCCAGCCCCAAAGGCTGGCATCGGACTCTATCACAACATCGGGAGTCCTCCCAAACAGAGCCCGGCCGTTCCAGGAATCCATGTGGTCTAACCACCACCTCATTTCCGTTTTGGCGTCCTCCGAGAGGAGGATGTGATCTGAATAACGAAGACCCTTCTGCAAATGACGGATTTTGAGGCGCTGAAGAGCCCGATAATGTAGAGGTCCTGGAAAGATCGCTTGGATTGAAGACGATAAGAGACCTACAATCCTGGCTATTGACCTGAGCGAGACCGTCTGTTGAGCAAGAAACGATCTCAAGTCCCTCTTGATGGACCTTATCTTCTGACCTGGCAGAAGAAGCTGACAAGAGACCGAGTCTATCTGAAAACCCAGGAAAGACATAGATTGGGATGGAGAAAAGTCGGACTTCAGGGGATTGATAAGAAAACCCAAGGATTGCAGAAGGTCTATGGTCCAGTGCAAGTGAGACTGCAGAAGAACAGGACATTGAGCCAAAAGGAGAATGTCGTCTAGATAGACAATAAGACGCACTCCGCGTGACCGCAACGACTCCATCACTGGACGAAGGAGCTTTGTGAAACACCACGGTGCGGAGGACAGGCCGAAAGGAAGTACCTTGTATTCGTACCACCTGCCCATCCATTGGAACTGAAGGAATCTGCGATGCGGAGCGTAAATCGGAATTGAAAGATAAGCATCTTTTAGGTCGAGACGTACCATCCAATCTCCTTCTTGAAGAAGATCTCGCAGAAGATGGATGCCCTCCATCTTGAAATGGCGATAAACGACATTGCCGTTGAAGTCCTTTAAATTGAGGACCAAACGAGATCCTCCCCCTTTTTTCTCCACGAGAAAAACTGTGCTGACGAAGCCTTGGGGATGAGGAGAGGTAAGAGTGATGGCTCCCTTTGTTAAAAGAGAGGAGACTTCCGCGGAGATGAAGTTCTGATCTTGTTGGGAAAAAACAAGAGGGCGAGGCCGAAGATCTTGGTGAGGGCGAGAGTAAAATTCTATTTTGTACCCTTTCACCGTCTCCAGAATCCAGGCATCGTTTGAGATCAAACGCCAATTGTCGAGAAAAAACTGAATCCTGCCCCCCAAAATTACATTTGATGCTGAAATCAAGCTCACCTGATGGGGAAGAGTCTTGACGTCCTCCATAACCTCCTGAGTATCCACCTTTGCCTGGTTGACCTCTATTCCTCTTAGAGGGGTAGAAGGAAGACTTGTTTGCAGAATATTGCTGTTGACCACGTTGGGACTTGTTCCCTCGCTGGGGAGCATTGTCGGAACCACGGCCGAACGAACGCCCCCTTCGTCCGGCCCTGCCGAAAACCGGCCGGAAAGCCCTTTTTAAATTAGACTGGGCTTTGTCAAGGCCACTAAAGGTGGAAACAAAGTTTGACAACTCCTTTAGGAAGGGGGTACCAAAAAGTAAACCTTGGGCCATAGGGCCCGACTCCGAAGAGGCCAAATCCGTAAGCCTTGGGTCTAGTTTCATGAGGATAGAGCGCCGGCGCTCAGAGGACAAGGCACAATTTGCGTTGCCAAGCATACAGATTGCCCGCTGAGACCAACCAACCAGAGCATCGGGATCAATAATGGAACCAGTTTCTTTGGCTTGGAAGGCCAAGTTCAAAATTTTTGTAAGAGGGCCCAAGAGATCCAAAAGTTTGTCTTGACACAAACGCCACGATCTATCGAGGCCTTTGGTAGGGTCTTTAGAATATTTCTTCATGTACGTTACCATTGTAGGATCCACATCAGGAGTAGCGGACAACTTGTTTGGTAAATCAGGACGTGGGCACTCAGAACGCAAACGCGCTCTCACATCCTTGTCATAGGAATGACGGATGTGGGACTGAATGTAATCAGCCACCTCTGGAGCAGGCATCCAAGAAGAAGAATTGGGATGGATAATATCAGCGGGATTGAAATTTAACAATTGCGGGGAAGAAGGCGCGTCAACAAAATGCTCCTTACGTGATTTTTTGGAAGGAGGAGGCTTTGTAGTCTCGGAGGAAGAAGATGAGGAAGTATCATCATCCGAGTCAGACGGAGGGTCAGGACGAAAGGACTCCTTGCGCTTCTTTGAAGAAGGAGCAGAAAGGGTTTTCGCAAGTTTTTGAAAATGACTGGAATGTGAAGTTTTGGGCGATTTTTTGGAACGCCCTGAGGCAGGAGGGACCCAGCCATGCTGCGCAGCATAGTCTGACAGATGTTTTTTCAGAGGCGCGATTGCTTGAGAAAGCGCCTGGCCCATGAATTCATCAAAAGAAGTAGAGGATTCCTCCTCCTCATAATATTCATAACCTTCTTCATCACAGTAATCTGCCATGGCGACAATGTCTATCAGAAAAAATGCCCAGTGAAGGTTAAGTTGAAAGAGGCAAAGCCAAACAGTTTGGGGGAGTGGTACCCCTAGCACAAGTCTGATAACACAGAAAAAATCTGTGAAAATACAATGATTTGAATGTGGAGGGAGCAGACCTGCACAATGTCAATATTATAAAAGACAAAAAAAATTTTTTACACAAAAAATATTTTCCCACTCCAGGCAAAGCCTAGTAAAGATTTTACAACCCCAAAACTTTCATTAGTTTGAGGGCGTCAAGGAGCTCAAGCGGCAGCAAGAAGGGCGCTGTGAATTTAGTCACCAGATCGAAGCTGTGGCGCAGGCGGCGTCTGAGAGAAATACACGCTCGAAGACGTGTAAACAAACCAGCGCGCATGCGCGAACAGCCGCTGCCGCCTAGAAGAGAAGCGCGGAAGACGCGCGTCTCTTCAGCCCCGCTCCCGCTCCACACAAAAAACCCGGGTTAAGAGATAACCCTGTCGGGAGGTGTCGCCCACGCTCCCCAAGCACCGGCACAGAAGCCGAGTAAAATTCGAAGACGCGTCAACAACGCACCTAGAAAAACGGAGCGCAAAGCGGCAAGTAATACTGTAATAAGCTTTAACAATAAACCATACAAGTTATTAATGAAGCACTAAGCTAAAATCAAAACACAATAGAAGCGAGTAATGTAAAAGCACTTAACTGGCTGCGAAGCAGCAAAGAAAGAGGAAGTGTTCACCTCTATGACCCTATTTATACCTTCTCATACTCTATGGTTACCTGGTGTTCTGGGTAGTGTTGTTGTTTTTCTTTACTGAACTTTAGAAATGTCTAGTGCAAGAAGGGCTGATGAGAATGAGGGGATGTCAAATGCTACTCAGTGTGAGGATAATTCTTCTGTATAAGATACTGTATTAGAAGAATCTGTACCTTTAACCTCCCTGGGTGAGGATTTCAACTCTCTTCGTCATTCTTTGAGGAGAATGGTTCCTTCTTGGTTGAAAGATATCACGGAGAGTAGATAAATGTATTATACTTATTAATTGTACATATTATTATTACAAGCATTGTTATTATATAAGCATTGTTATTGTACATGTATTTTTTTTTTTTTGGAGGAAGGGGGATATGTTGTGTTTACATTCTTACATGTTATGATGTAACTTAGAATGTATAGATGTAATGTTGGAATGTGGTGGTGTCATCCTAGAACTTCATCTTTTAGATGTAGGACAGTTGAATATTGTATTGAAGCTTAATCTGGACGCACTCCCGTGAGCTCTTCAAATTTCTGCAATAAACTTCTTAAATTGACTTATTTGCATCATTTCACCTGTGTCTTGAACATGCACTGCAGCAGGGGGTTTCTATGAGCCTGTGTCTTTGACATTCTTCCAAGATGGCGGCCGCGGCGCTCTCAGTGCTGTGAAGGACAGTCAGCGGTCTAGTTGTCATCCAGTCTAGCGGGTCCTAGCGTTTTCCGGCCCCAGAGGAGGCGGGCCAGCGTGCGCCGGAAGTGCATGACCCGGAAGTGCGCGCGGCCGCAGGGTCTGGAGAAAGGAGCTGTGCCGGCGGTTGTCCCTGGCCCCGGTGCGCGCTGCGCTGCGGGGCGGACGGAGGGACCGCCCGCTGCCCCCTTCCCCGGACGGCTCCTGCACTCAAGAGGGGCCCGTGCCTCCATGAGCGGGGGCCGAAGATGGCGGAAGAGGAGCCCCCCTCGGTAAGGGGCCACGGGGACCCCCCGCCCGGGGGACGGTGGGGGGCCGGGGACTCTGGAAGGGGGGAGCCCCTCTCTCGGGAACATGAGGGGGGGCAGGAAAGGGACCCCCGGGAGCGGCAGTCACCCCCAGGGAGCGGCAGTCACTCCCCCCCTCCCCCCCCGGGAGCGGCAGTCACGCCCCCCCCACCGGGAGCGGCAGTCATGGGGACCCCCCCCCCTCCCTGGTGGTGGCTGCAGTCCGCCGATCTGCCCTGGTCCATGCCTGATGTACAGCTCAATTTCATTTATTTATTTATTTATGCATTTTTATATAGCGCGGACTTTACCCGAAGGTGTCAGAGCGCTTCACAGAAGGAACAGAACTGATACATGAGGAGAACATTACAAGAGAACAGATTACAAAAGTAGACGTTACATTACATAAGGCAAAAGTGACAATTGTGAGCAAATAAAACACATGAGATAGTAAAAATTGTGAGCAACCAAAAATACATGAGGTAGTAAAGAGTGCACAAGAGGAAAAAGTGACAAGTGTGCAGGATATAAGAGAAAACAAGGTATAGTTAGAGGTATAATACTGCAATATGAGCTAGACACTCAGGCACAAGAACAGGCGTTATGTAGGCAAAGGAGGCCCTTGTGCAGGTATCTAAGGCAGAAACATGTGAGAGGTAGCAACCGTGTGTTACAAGGGCAAAGTGGTGTGTGCATGTTACAAAAGGTCACCAAACACAAGTATATGGAAAATACTGCATACAAAAGGCAGGCATTCCAACCACAAGAACACACTGGGAAAGCACTTCCATGGTCATGGAGAGTAGAGATTTCAGTAGTGGGAGGTCTTTCTTCAGATAACAAAGAGGACGTGAATTACTTTTGGAAGTGTCTCTGGAGGAGGAGAACTTTGAGGTCCCTTTTGGAGGCCTGGGAGGAGGCGGTGGTCCGGAGCTGAGGCGGTAAGGAGTTCCAGATTCTCACTGCGTTGCCTGAGAAGGATTGGGCCATTGATCTTTCCCTCTTGAAGGTGGGAGGTTCAAGCAGTAGGTTCTCCGCATTGCGTGAAGGTCTAGAGCCTCCAGAGAGTTTCAGTTTATTCGCCAGGTAGCGAGGAGAGGAGTAGTGCAAGGCTTTGTGGGTGATACAAGCGGTCTTGTAGATAGCTCTAGCCTCGAAGGGAAGCCAGCGGAGGGTGGATAACATTGGTGTGATGTGATTGCTTCTTTTGGCCCCATAAATGAACCGAGCTGCTGAGTAGAAAACAGACTTAAGTGGAGACAGGTGAGATTTGGGGAGGCCAGTAAGAAGAGAATTGCAGTAGTCTAGTCTGGAGAGGGCCAGCGATTGCACCAGGGTTATGAGGTCTTGCTCCGGGAAGAAGCGACGGATTCCCCAAAGAAGGCGCAGTTGGTATCAAGCAGATTTTGCAATGGAATTGATGTGGGGAGTTAGATTGAGTTTTTTGTCTAGTATGACACCAAGGGATTTTACGCTGTCAACAATGATGGGTTTATTGTTTAGTAGATTCATCTGATCCATCCATGATTGAACCGGGGGAGGAGAGAGTGAGGAGGAGAAGAGGATGAATTCAGCTTTGGAGAGATTCAGAATCAGTTGATGTGTTGACATCCAGTTTTGAATGGAGTCGAGAGTCGAACTTAGGAAGGAGAGGTCATGAGTAGAGGCAACCTTGAGGTAGAGTTGAGTGTCGTCTGCATAGAGATGATAGTGAATCCCGGATTTGCTTAGGAGATTTCCCAGTGGTTCTAAATAGAGATTGAAGAATGTGGGTGCAAGTATAGAGCCTTGGGGGACACCTTGACCTACCGCCACAGGAGAAGAAAGACTGTTCTCTATTTTGATCATTTGAGATCTGTCCGCGAGGAACGATGCATACCATTTAAGCACAGTGTCCTCCATGCCCATTCTCTGTTGAAGAATATTGAGGAGGGTATTGTGATTGACAGTGTCAAAGGCTGCAGACAGGTCAAGGAGAATTAGAAGACAGGACCCCCCTGAATCGAGTATCCTCAGCACGTCATCAACCACTTGCAGTAGGGCTGTTTCAGTGCTGCAGTTTTGTATGAATCCGGATTGACAGTTGTCAAGAAGATCATTGTCCTTGATATGACAGTAGAGTTGTTTTGCTACACATCTTTCTGTGATCTTCGCAAGAAAGGGAAGGTTAGTGATGGGGCGGAAGTTGTTGAGGTAATTTGCATCAGCAGTGGGTTTTTTAAGCAGAGGGGTGACCTGCTCAGTTTTGAAGGAGACAGGACGGGAGCCTTGCCAGAGGGAGAGGTTGATCAGAGTGGTCCAATAGGAAAGGGAGTGGGTATAGAAGTCAATGGCAATGGCACTGGGGTTTCTCAGAATAAGGCAGGAAGGATGATCGAAACGAATTCCCACAGGAGAGGTTGAAGTTGTTTTTAGAACAAGGTGAATCTAGAGTCCAGATTTCAGGGAGAATTAAGTTCCTAATTGTGGGTGCAAAATCGGACAGGGACTAGTTCAATGTATGCATTTTCCAAAAGGTTGGGGCTTCGAGAAGTAACCAGCCCTTTGAAATTGGTGGTCACCATCACAAAGCATAAGTTTGTTTGCCAAGTATTTTGAATTTTTTGTAAATTGTTGTGGTCGAAGAAATGCAGCTTACTATCCAGCTTGAACCTGGGAGATTTTGCATTCCAAGCCATCAAGAGCAGTCAGGGAGATTAGTGGAGCGTTTCAGGGGTTTTCCCTTTGAATTCTGGGACTCATAGTTTTGTTTACTCCGTTAATAAATCCCAGACTCCAAATGAAACAAAACCCAGCCCGGAGCAGCTCCTCGGCGCGGACCAGGGGAACGGCAAGAGCCTTCGTACTCATCCTGAAACATTGCTCCTAGACCAGTCGTCCAGTGCCAGGAACGGTGCTGATGGTGTCCTCGCGTTACATCAGCTGGGTGCAAATGATCATCCACCGACAACACCTGCATGCCTAAGACGCGCTCTCCCTTCTGGGCTGATCAAGGCCCACTACTGTCTCTTTCTACAGGATCTTCTTTTTCTTCTTTAGGCACACGGGTGAGATTTTGCACCCTGCCATTGGAACAGTGTCCTTTTGTTGGTTTATTAGCCACAGACGTCCTCTTCCCCAATTCTAGAGTGGCTATGCTCCACTAATCTCCCTGACTGCTCTTGATGGCTTGGAATGCAAAATCTCCCAGGTTCAAGCTGGATAGTAAGCTGCATTTCTTCGACCTCAACAATTTACAAAAAATTCATTATACTTGGCAAACAAACTTATGCTTTGTGATGGTGACCACCAATTTCAAAGGGCTGGTTACTTCTCGAAGCCCCAACCTTTTGGAAAATGCATACATTGAACTAGTCCCTGACCGATTTTGCACCCACAATTAGGAACTTAATTCTCCCTGAAATCTGGACTCTAGATTCACCTCGTTCTAAAAACAACTTAAACCTCTCCTGTGGGAATTCGTTTCGATCATCCTTCCTGCCTTATTCTGAGGGAATCTCGGTTGCATAAACAGAGCATGATTTTATTCCCTCTGTTTCTACTTATACCCACCTACATTTGGGCGCTGCTGGGAATGGATCTGCTGTGTTCATTCTTCCTCAATATGCGAAGTGTGTCAAGAACTTCTGTCTTTGCCGTACAGAGAGCTAGAAACTCTAGACGACGAAGGGGCACCGCTGAGATCGCCTGGGAACTGAATAGTTATTGGCATTTTGTACAGTTGGTGAGCTTTCTGAGAGAGAAGAGTGGAAATGCCGTCGGACACTTCCTCTGAGACCTGTCTAATTTTTCAAAGTGTCCAGGATCATTTGATGGTCAACTGTATCCAAAACTGTGGTTGGCTCTAGTAGGAGGCAGGGGTGGTCTTCACGGAGAGTGTCAGCGAGTGCTTCAGATTCCGCGCATTGGCATCCTCTAAAGCCAGACCGAACCATACCCGGTAGATCATTCTCTTGGATGTGCTTTCTCAGCTCGGAGGATCCATTTTTTAGTAACCGTGACCCGAAGAGGCAGTCTTGAGATTGGGTCCAGTTTTCACATTTGAGTGGTCAGGTTTATTTATTTGGGAGAGGTTTTACATGGGCAGATTTGAGGAAGCTAGTTTAACTGCCATTCCGCGTTGAAGACGTGAGGCTCAGGGGGCTGACAGGAGCGACCACAGGGGCTGGGTGTGACATGGAGGCGGTAGGGTAACAAGCAGAGCTGCTAAACAGTCGTCACGTTTAAAACCTGTCTCTATACTACTAGCAAGATGCATTCTGTAACTCATTTGTTTATCCCTAAAATATTTATTCATTTTAGTTATGTAGGTGGACATTCTGAAATGGAAAAGTACATATGTGTTCAGCTGTTTACGGTGAGCTTAAGTTTGAGTGAACATGTAGATTACCAGGTGACTCGGCGTCATCAGGAAGACCATTTCCTAGATGTCTTCTTTCTTTTAAGAGCTTGTTGAATTGTGGAAAATGTTTCCTTGATTCATTTCATCCACTTGCACCAGATCACTTGAAAACGATGATTTGTGAAAGGTGAGTTCATAACTGGGATCTTGGTTCAGTGATCACATGGTATCATCTGGTGACCGTATCTTAAAAGTAATAGTGCAGCTATAGAAACAAGCATTGGCCATGCTCCAAGGAAGGGCCAGTACACAAAGCAGAAATTAAGATGGCATGCACTGACCAAAGAGAGGCAAGGACATGAGTGATGAAGCCAACTAGTGGGAAGGAATTGACAGACTCCAAGCCTACTGTAAAATAAGAATGTCCGCAAGTGACTGTCTACGACAAGACCGAAAACAAGCGTGTTCAGATGTTCTGTAGGATTAAATCCAATTTGAAAGGATAAACCAGAAGCACCGAGGACCTAAATCACGCTCCAATATTGAGAAAAGATGTTCGGGTGTCTGCAGAGTTTATCAAGTTCTGTCCTTCCTACTGAGGAGCTATTAGTCCTCTTAGCCTCCACCGGAATAATATCCAGGAGATTGTGTAGTTCTGGGGTACGTGGTGCCTGATCGATTGGCAAAGGTGTACTAGACTGACCATTAAGGTAGTAAACCTGTATCGTTCATTTCACCATGGGAACAACACCGGAATACAATGGTCCATTCAGTACTCTAAAGAAAGATCTATTACTGTTCTGGGAATGGGCGTGAAGTAAAGGGTGTTTCCATCAAGCCAGCTGGCCTGTAAATTGGCTTCTAAATTTTTGTACACTTCCCTTTTGGTAAAATAAGCCACATCAGATACTATTACTCCTAAGTGAAATTACTTCTTTATGAACAAAAGATTTTTATGCGATGCTAAGTATTGCATATTCTTATTTTTGATGAATTAAAACCCTGTGCCTTGCATATTAAAAATGAGAAACTTGACATTGCCTTCCATTTGTAAGAAACCTTTCCTACTGAGAACCGGACCTCGTGTTTAATTGGCTGTGATAGGGAATTAAAATTATGGATCAGCCAGTGGTTGCGCCCAAGAATCTGTGGGCACAGTCATGTGGGTGATAATATCTCGATTGGGTCAGTACTTGCAAGCATTTTACTCCCTTTGTGATTAGATAAGATATCTGATTGTGCATCTGGATACGGATATGGGCGAACTGACGGAGGGCTGACCTAAGGTGTGAGGCCTTCCGCCGGGCATTAAGTCTTCTCTGGAAGAAGAGTCGAGAAGCGTAGTGACCCAGTAGCCAGACCGGTTAGCACCCACGGCTTAACCAGTCCCAGACTCTGTAGTTACGTTGGCGCGTAGAAGAGGAGCAGTTCAACGTGTATTTTTAGCCCGCCTGTGAGCCTTAAGTTGGATGTAAGGGCTATAGGTGGGATCCTGTTCCGCTGTTCAGGGAGACTGGCCCTGGCTTAGTCCTCATGTACGTCGACATACCATGCCACTGCTCTCCTGCCATGGAGATCAGGCCTGTCCAATTGTCGTTGTTGTTGAAACATAAGGTGGTTAATCTTTCATACCAGTTCACAGGATCTAGGCACTTATTTCACCACTTATTATTCTCCCCCTTAAGGTAAAGTGAGATGTTCTTCTTGGGATTGTGGAACTGCCCCATACTCCAGTGAAAAATCTGCATTTAGAAAGTAATTCGATGCTGTGGTAATTTATTCTAGAGGGCTTTTACCTGTACAGTATGAAATTCCTGCTTACTTGGTGCTTGAGGAATGCATAGTAATCACTTGTCGTGTGACGTTCAGAAACACGCGTCCTTTAATAAAGTATATAAACAAGGACAGACCTGTTTCTGTAGGGCCTGTTCAGCTCGGGCTAAACATGCACTTGCTAATGACACACCACACTCCATAGTGTAGAGTTCTGCCCTTTCAGAAGTCTACTGCTCTCCATGAACCAAATTCTCAGTCAACGTGTAATGTCCTTGAATTTTCTTGGGATGCATAGAAGAATCTGACCGCATTCACTGGCTGGATAGACTGACTTGCTCTGGCAGTGGTGAGTAAACTTAATTAATGTTTGGGATAATGCAACCCTACCTAGCAGACTTACTGGACTCCCTACGAAGTAACTTCAGCACTGGTGACCTGCCTGCTGGAGTGGAGACAATTTGCTATTGGGTAAAAAAAATGCAGAAAAGGTGAATGAATCAATGCAGTCTTGCAGGATTGACCTCAAGTGTGTCTAGTAACAAGTGTGCTCTAATTTAGGGCCATTGGAATTGTGCTTCATGCAAGGGCCAAATTATACAGCAGTGTTCATGAAGTTATTCGGAAAGTAAATGCAAATTAACCAGCACAATGCAGCATATTTTGTGATGGTATTTATATATTATAGTGTTATTTTGAGTCTCGTCTAGCGTTGCAGCGCGCATGTGCTGAGCGCTCAGGAGAGACATATGGTTAATGAGGAGATTTCAGAAGGACTTGAAGCCCCGCCCCTCTTTTTCATTGACGGGCATCACCATTTATTCTAAACGGTGGCTGCCATTGGAAATTAGGTTTTTTTTGTTGCCGACCTTAACCCTTTTCGTCCGGCCCATCCAGACTGGATCATCTGCTTCCCGGTTGTCCTGAAGTAATTTCTTATCTAAGGTATGCGTGTTATGTAAACAAGCAGTGAAGCAAAGGATCCAGTCCAGATGGGCCGTCCCAAAAGGAGGAAGGGCTTGCAGGCAGACTCAACGCGCACAAAGCTTTAAGCTTTCCTTCCACACACGGCTGACTCAGTTGCTTCACGGCTGTCGTGAGACTGTTTCTTATCTTTAGGCGGCGGATCATGTTTAGGACAGCATGTTTTTATTACTTTGAGCGCTGCACCCGCTAGAGACTCCGCAGTCGCTTTATTTATATTTTCACACCGCGCTTTGTTAGTTTTTTAATAAAAACTGTGTTTTTTGGTAAGCGTACACACTCGTTTTCAATGTATGCGCACAACTATAACATGAGGTGGCCGCATCATCACCACTCCCTTCTCCTCAGGGCTATGGTAAATTAGCCATTAATTATGGTGCCAGGGTCGGGGCTCATGCTCTAAGAGCGCAGAGCTGCGAAAGTGGCATCCCGGCCACACTGCCCGCTGCAGGCATTCCAGCGAGTTCTCTTGGGGTTTCCCCATCTGTCCTCGACTCTTCCAAAGGTGCACGAGCCCCAGTTACGTTACACTAGAGACTCATTCTTTTTTTGTAGGCGTGAGAAGATGATCTCATGTACCCAAAATCACAGGAGTCTCAACCCCAAGACTCAAACATGATTCCCCAGCTCCAAAGTCGGCAGCTTGGCCGTTTCGCCAGAGAGAGTGCGTAGGCCGTGTTTTTGCCTCCATGAAAGGACCTGGGCCTCTCTGACCCGCCCCTCCTAGCTTGTTCTCGGAGGGAAGTTTGGCAAAAACTGCAGAGGGCACGATGTTGTCCTCTGAAAGTCAATGTGGATGTTTCGCAAACACCCTCCTGAAATTGCTTCATTTCAGATTTGCGCATCATATTTTCACTCATGGAGACGGCTGCATGTTTCCATCAGAATTCAACTGGTAGGCTCTGCGCGTGCACAGACCTCACATTTTTCTGTGAAATTAATTGAGCGGTGGCGGCTGAGACATTCGTATTTTTGAGGAATGCTGAGAAAGGAGCATGGTGGCCTACCACCGCCTCTGGTCCCTGTCACCCTGCTGCTACTGTCACAATAGAGCGTAACATCGCCCCCAATAAGTTGCGTTTTGTCAAGTGGTTTTTGCACCGCGCATTGGTCGCCATCCCCTTGGCACGGAGGCTGGGACAGGTTAGCCTGGGAAACACCCTGTCTCCCAGTTTGCACTGACTGGAAACGTTGACAACACATTTTTGTTGTAGTGCCCTGTGTTATAAATTGGTATTTTTTGTGAAAAGTGCTGCTGTTGGCGAATTACACATGAGTACGTACTTACAATATCAACTGTATGCGACTAACGCAATATCGCTTCCTTTCACACAAGTGCCCCAAAATGTGCCATTTGTCTGATTTGATAGCAGCCTGAACGCCCTGCACACCAGTCATCAAAAAAGTGCCTTCATATGTTATTTGAAAATGTCTTATACCGAAAAAGATTCAGGAGGAAGAAAGGGGACAGACAGACCGCATCAACACAAGCACATTTATAGTGAGATGCATGTTGTGTGATGATGTATGTGTGCGTGTGTAAATGTATGTATTTGTGGAATCAGTGCTGGTCGCCACATGCTGGATTTCCAGGAAGTCCACCATTCACCTGGCATTGTTTCCTAGGCAACACTGCCCTATCTCCTTTTGGCCCCGCCCACCCGGACTGGATCTTTTGCTTATACTTCTCCGTGCTTTATTTCCCCATCTCGCATGTCTCGTCCATTCTTCTTCTCTCTCTGCCCCCAAACACACTTTTTTTAAAGACTTTAATAAGCTCGGCGCCGTCTTCATGGACACCGTGCTATGCAATGCACTAGGTGTTGCTTTTGGTATTGTGAATAACAATGCCTTTTAATTTTTTTAAAGGCATTGACCTTGTAAATTGTAATAGCTCAAAATAATGTCATTGCGAGACCTATTTGCATTGTAAATGCTTGTTACTCCGGTTATTGAGGTCTTTGCAAAGGTTTCAACCCATTAGTTCCAGATTAACACCCAAATACACAAGAAGCAACAGAAATGGGACCAGTGAACTTCTGTAAATGACCTTTAACTGTGCGGCAACCCATGCCACTTCAGTTTTAGTATCATGATTCATTTGAGCAAGAAATAGAAGCTATTTTGTGAAAATCTACAAATTATGCAGCAGAAGATTGATAATATGGCAAATCCATAGTTACACAGAAAATACTAAGGCTACAAAATTGCCTAAATCTAGTGGCTGTACTGTAATGGAAGCATTGCTACCTACGCACAAATACAAGGTAGAGCGAGTCTTGTGGACATCATTAAGATTTAACACCACTGTGGCTAAACAAGGGCTGATCTTGTTCCAGGTGCCCGAGGGGTCAGGACAACAAGTCGTCTACTTGTATGTGGGCGAAGACCTAGATGATTGGCAGAAGGTATTCCAGCAGACCCAGGTCGAGGAGAGCCAATCGCCGATGATGATTTATGGTAAAGTTATTTTCTGTTCTACTCTGTGTGTTTCTGTGCAGTACTTGTCCTTTCATGTTAAACTCCCACAACCCATGCATGTTCTTACCAGAGCATCGGTTTTGAATCTTGGAGAAGCACCACCACCAAGGTATTATACACACATTTTGAATCTGCGCTTTCACCCAAAAATGAGAAGCCACAAGTTTCTAAATTGGTGACCGATGTCTGATATGTACTGGTGTCTCGTGGCTGGGACAGAGTGCAGAGGCTGCCCCCACAATTTGTTTCCAAAGGAAGAGCTTGGCCTAACATATCTGTTACTCATTAGGAACACCAATCCCATGGAATGCTGGGTTTCTGCATCTGCAGACTCAGAGAAGTGATTAACAGAATCGTTTAGTAGATCAGCCATGGGAAATGGGGCCATGTGTTACTTAACGTTGATGTTTGTGGCATGCTTTGGGATGGAAAGGTGGGACGTACACTGTCATGATTTGTTGAGTACTCTGTTTTTGTTTCTTTCTTTTTCTGTACTTGTTGGTTCCAAAATAATATTTTTTGAAAAAAGAAAATATGCACATTAGAGCTCCGTCATCTCGAGACTGTAGTTTTGGGTCACGGTAAAGAATGTGAGTAAGCTCCTGCCAGCGACCCTCCAGTACACCACATTGCTTCCTTTTGCTAAAGCACTCCGAGCAGGCATTGTTACCAGACATGCAGCTCTAGTGACGTGAACAATCTTCTCCACCTAACTATAAAGCTCTTGACCCATAAACTGGCCTCAAAGTATGTGATCCCAGGCAAATATTTTATTTCATGAGCCGCCTTTTCTTCATTCCCTCGTTTAAGAGCCCCTTCAAATATGTGAGTTTAGCAAGCCTGTTGCCGTTTGATTTAACTGACTAAACTTTTGTCCTTTATATAGTGCAAATCTAGCCCACGTATTGGGGTACACGTGACCCCTAACCTGCCTCTTAGTTCACTAATAGCAATGTCATCAGGGCGGGGGCAGGAATGTTTCTCAGTTCATGTTTAAAAACTACCACTATTTATAAATATATTACTAAAGCGTGATGTGGTAGCACACTGTCATTTACGGACACATTTTCTATTGAAATGTCCACAAAACCTCCTACAAACATGCAGTTTTATTGACAACACTATGCGGGTAAAAAAGATATTGTTTGTAGATCAGGTTTCTGCAAATATTTGTCATTTGTACATCACTATGTAAAGTATTCTGATTTGCTTTGCTCCTATTAACCCCTTTGGTGCTAAGGACGGCCCCAGGCCGTTCAAACCCTGCCCGCTCATTCTCCCGCACAGCGGGAGAATTATCGCAGCGCGCAAGGGGTTAAAATCTTAGTTTTCACACTCCTGATAATCAGCAGCATTTTTGAAGAAAAAAAACATATGCTGAGACTTGTCCTCTCTCTCTTTAAACGCACAGCAAATGTAACAAGATGAAAACAAGTCAAGTCAAGTCAGAAATTTATATAGCGCGCTACATACCCATAGGGTCTCAAGGCGCTTGAGGAAGGGGGAAAATTACTTGTCGAATATCCAAGTTTTAAGTTGCTTTCTGAATGCTAGGTGGTTCTGAGTAAGCCGAAGGTGAGTGGGAAGAGAGTTCCAGGTTTTGGCTGCCAGGTAGGAGAAGGATCTACCTCCCATGGTGGCTTTGTTGATGCGGGGAACAGTGGCCAGGGCTTGGTTGGAGGATCGTAGTTGACGGGAGGGGGTGTAGAAGGACAGTCGTGTGTGTTGATGCGGGGAACAGTGGCCAGGGCTTGGTTGGAGGATCGTAGTTGACGGGAGGGGGTGTAGAAGGACAGTCGTGTGTTGAGGCATTCGGGTCCAAGTTCGTAAAGTGCTTTGTGTGCGTGGGTTAATAGGCGGAAGGTAATTCTCTTATTTACGGGGAGCCAGAGGAGGTTTTTCAGGTGACCAGAGATGTGTTCTTTACGCGGGATATCAAGTATGAGCCTGGCTGAGGCGTTCTGGATGCGTTGGAGTTTTTTCTGGAGTTTTGCGGTGGAACCGGCGTATAGGGTGTTTCCGTAGTCCAGGCGACTCGTGACAAGTGCGTGAGTGACCGTTTTTCTAGTTTCGGTGGGGATCCAGCGAAAAGTTTTTTTGAGCATGCGAAGAATGTTGAAGCAGGATGATGAGACAGCGTTGACTTGTCTGGTCATTGAGAGTGAGGAGTCCAGGATGACGCCCAGGTTCCGTGCGTGGTCCGTCGGGATGGGTGCTTTTCAAGATTTAAAGGCATCTTAATTGCTCATTTACTTTCGGAAGGAACAGAACACCTGTTCTTTGCGGCTCGAGTACACTCACCAGAGCAGAGCAGTAGGGCCTTAAAATAGCTCACTCTGATAAAATCTGACTCTCCATAGCCAATGGACGTGTAGCTCTTTCGAGGCCTATAATGGAATAGACTTGCGTGCCTCCCCACTTATTAGTTGGGAGACAAATATGGCTTGTGCTTTTCCAGAGAATCCGATACCAAAAATCTGTTTTCAATGGAGGTTTAGCTACTATTTAAGGCACTGTGGCATGTACGATGCTTTGTCTTTTGTATATCTGCTAGCAGTAAAAGAAGATGGAATAATTTAAAATATAAACTAAATGTTAGAATGTCTTTAATCATGTTACTTATAAACTCTGCCCGCCCACCACTCTGCCCGCCCACCACTCTGCCCGCCCACCACTCTGCCCGCCCACCACTCTGCCCGCCCACCACTCTGCCCGCCCACCACTCTGCCCGCCCACCACTCTGCCCGCCCACCACTCTGCCCGCCCACCACTCTGCCCGCCCACCACTCCCCCCTCCAACACAACCCCGCAGCACCACTCAGCGCCGCAGCCCCCCACAGCATCACAGCAACCCTGAGCGCCACAGCAACCCTCCGCGCCACAGAATATGCTCACTCCTCCTCCATTGACAGTCATGGAAAAGCACTCGCGGGGATCACTGCAGTTTTTTAAAGATACTTTAATTCATGTGCAGAAACATGAAAAAACGTGACGCATTTCGGCGATGCCCTATAACACTCTTAAATCTACGTTGCGTGAATCACATGATCCGTTGGTGCATTAAATTCAACAAAGGACTAATAGAGTGTCATTTCAGTCGCCATCTTTTAATGATTTAATCACAAATTTGATTAAATTTCCTTTGCAAGTGTCTGTGGGGATTGCATAAATACCACACATTTCAACAATTAATTTCCTCTAATAAAGAAAATAAATAAAGGCAGGGGTGCAAAGTATCTACGATAAATAATGCTGTGTATTGGCTAGCAATTGATGAATACAATTTTATCAAGTTGCCTTTGTCCACAACTGTGAGCATTGCATGAATACAACACAACATTTCAAGAATTCATTTCCCCATATAGAGAAAATAAATAAAGACAAAGGTGCAAGCTAACATTAGCAAATAATGCCCTGTATCGGCTAGTGACTGATTACTACACTAAACAATTACTCATAGCGCTGTGTATCGGCCTGTCCTTACAAAGGCGTTTGTAATAACCCTACGATCAGTAGATTCACATTTTCGTGCACTTCACAGATATCAAAAAATAAATTCATTCAGACTAAAGTAATCCAGGCCATCAGTCCCCAACATGGACATCACCAGCTTATTCAGAAGGATCAGGCATTAACATGGCCTGGAAGCTGTGGCACACATCTTGAAGAAAAAACCTTTGAAATTCATGGACCATAACTCGATGATTCTCCAGTTCACCGAATTCTGTTTAAAGAACAATAACTTTGTTTTTGATGATAATAATTACTTTCACGAAGTGTCTGGTACTGCGATGGGCACCTGCTTCACCCCCAGTTACGCGAACTTGTTCGTAGGCTGGTGGGAGGAGCAGGTGTCCAAAGCACTAGGTGATATAGACATGAGCAAAGTTATCTCCTGGTACCGATATATTGACAATCTTTGTAATCTGGAATAACAGTCAGGTATATGTTGTGATACTGACCCCTTCCTGAACAGTGTCGCTAACCTAGCACTCTGGTATATGTTGTGTTTCTGCCACTCCATGGACTCTGCCTCAAACATAGCACTCTAGTATATGTTGTGGTTCTGCCCCCTCAGTGTACAGTGTCGCTAACCTAGCACTCTGGTATATGTTGTGTTTCTGCCACTCCATGGACTCTGCCTCAAACATAGCACTCTGGTATATGTTGTGGTTCTGCCCCCTCAGTGTACAGTGTCGCTAACCTAGCACTCTGGTATATGTTGTGTTTCTGCCACTCCATGGACTCTGCCTCAAACATAGCACTCTGGTATATGTTGTGGTTCTGCCCCCTCAGTGTACAGTGTCGCTAACCTAGCACTCTGGTATATGTTGTGATACTGACCCCTTCGTGTACAGTGTCGCTAACATAGCACTCTGGTATATGTTGTGGTTCTGCCCCTCCGTGGACAGTGCCACTAACCTAGCACTCTGGTGTATGTTGTGGTTCTGCTCCTCCAGGGACTCTGCCGCTAACATAGCACTCTGGTATATGTTGTGGTTCTGCCCCCTTCGTGTACAGTGTTGCTAACATAGCACTCTGGTATATGTTGTGGTTCTGCCCTCCGTGGACAGTGCCGCTAACATAGCACTCTGGTATATGTTGTGGTGCTGCCCCTCCATGGACTCTGTCTCTGACATAGCACTCTGGTATATGTTGTGGTTCTGCCCCTCCGTCGACTGTGTAACCAACATAGCACTCTGGTATATGTTGTGGTTCTACCCCTCCGTCGACTGTGTAACCAACATAGCACTCTGGTATATGTTGTGGTTCTACCCCTCTCAGGATTCTGCCGCTAACATAGCACTCTGGTATATGTTGTTTCTGCCACTCCATGAACTCTGCCTCAAACATAGCACTCTGGTATATGTTGTGGTTCTGCCCCTCCGTGGACTGTGCCACTAACCTAGCACTCTGGTGTATGTTGTGGTTCTGCCCCTCCGTGGACAGTCACTAACATAGCACTCTGGTATATGTTGTGGTTCTGCCCCTCTGTGGACTGTGTCGCTAACATAGCACTCTGGTATATGTTGTGGTTCTGCCCCTCTGTGGACAGTGTCGTTAACATGGCACTCTGGTATATGTTGTGGTTCTGCCCCTCCAGGGACTCTGCCACTAACATAGCACTCTGGTATATGTTGTGGTTCTGCCCCTCCGTGGACTGTGCCACTAACCTAGCACTCTGGTATATGTTGTGGTTCTGCCCCTCCGTGGACAGTGTCGCTAACCTAGTATTCTGGTATATGTTGTGATGCTGACCCCTCCGTGTACAGTGTCGCTAACATAGCACTCTGGTATATGTTGTGGTTCTGCCCCTCCGTGGACAGTGTCGCTAACCTAGCACTCTGGTATATGTTGTGGTACTGACCCCTCCATGTACAGTGTCGCTGACATAGCACTCTGGTATAATTTGTGGTGCTGCCCCTCCATGGACTCTGCCTCTAACATAGCACTCTGGTATATGTTGTGGTTCTGCCCCTCCGTGGACAGTGCCGCTAACATAGCTCTTGGGTATATGTTGTGGTTCTGCCCCTCTAGGGACTTTGCCGCTAACATAGCACTCTTGTATATGTTGTGATACTGACCCCTCCGTGTACAGTGTCGCTAACATAGCACTCGGGTATATGTTGTGGTTCTGCCCCTCCGTGGACAGTGTTGCTAACATAGCACTCTGGTATATGTTGTGGTTCTGCCCCTCCGTGGACTGTGTAACTAACATAGCACTCTGGTATATGTTGTGGTTCTGCCCCTCCGTGGACAGTGTCATTAACATAGCACTCTGGTATATGTTGCAGTGTCTTTCCTACTGAGCCGTTTATGTAACTCTTTCTTTATTCTCTGTAGTTGTACAGGACTCTCCTGCTACAGAAGTGCAAGAAGTGGAAACCGTATCACACGGGGCACTCCAAGATTTTGGTGAGTTGATTTGTGGCATCTTTTTTGGTTCTCAAAGTCTGATACGCAGAGGTAAGTGCTGTGCACACATTGATTCTCTTGTGGAAACAGGTTGTCCTTCACTTTCTACAAAGATTTGCGCTATTCACCACATCTATAATCCCAGTGTTGTCACATCACAGATACTGCTGTGGCCATGGTATGATAAGGAATTAAGCACAGCTTTTCACATCACTGTGATCTGACTTCTGTCGCAGGGCTCCTGCCCCTGCCTGTCGCAGGGCTCCTGCCCCTGCCTGTCGCACTGTCCCCGAGCTCTTCTGGCCACCTATCCGTTTGCACACGTTGAATCAGGGCGGTAACTGTCGAACAAATGTTCAA
Organism: Lissotriton vulgaris; assembly: GCF_964263255.1. NCBI lineage: Eukaryota > Metazoa > Chordata > Amphibia > Caudata > Salamandridae > Lissotriton > Lissotriton vulgaris. The sequence goes on along the minus strand of NC_141690.1, from coordinate 288,395,185 downwards.
ACAAATGAACAAACATCCCCACCTTGGCCAAACTGCTGGAAAAATGTGTACAACTCCAACTAACAAAACACATTGATAAGTTTGACCTCCTCAACCCTCATCAATCAGGCTTCCGAGCGAAACACAGCACGGAAACGGCCATGACTCACATAATTGATGACGCCCTCCAAATTCTTGATCGCAATGATTCATGCCTCCTCATCCTTCTCGACCTTTCATCAGCATTTGACACGGTCAAACATGAGAACCTCCTGGAGCTACTAAACACTAGAATGGGCTTATCCGGGACTGTTCTTAAATGGTTCACTTCCTTCCTTCATAATCGGTCTCAGAAGTTCAAGATCAATAATGAGTTGTCTTCGCCTGTGCCAGTCGACCTAGGAGTTCCACAAGGATCCTCACTTTCACCCACACTGTTCAACCTCATCATGGAGCCACTTGCCACCTTGCTCCAAGCATCCAATGTATACTTCCATATGTATGCTGATGACACTCAACTTTACCTAAAGGTACAATCCCCGGATGATATCAAACTCCTGAACTACACTCTTATAAAGACCCAATCGTGGTTGGCCGACAATCACCTCAAACTAAATGCTCTGAAAACTGAGTTCCTACTGATATCACCCCCTGCGAAAAATACCACTACCCAAATCTGGCTCAATCACCTAACAGCATTTAATGTCCGGCCCACCATCGTGGATTCTGCGAAAGCCTTAGGGATCACACTTGACGCAAAGCTCAACATGCAATAACACATTAGCAAAGCAACGAAAGGAGCTAATTTCCAAATCAACACATTGAGGAAACTAAAACCCTTCCTCCCAGCCAAAGACTTCCAAAATGCTGTACAAGCCCTCGTCATCCCCCGCATAGACTATGGAATTGTGACTCAGTGGTCTCCCTCTAGCAACAACCGCACCCCTAGGAGCCTCCTTGAACGCTGCCGCGAGACTCCTTACTGGTTCAAGAAAACACTCTCATATATCCCCTGACCTGAAATCCCTGAAATGGCTGCCCTTTGAAGCCAGAATACAACTGAAAATTGCTGTTATGACGCACTCGGCCGTACACCACAAGGCACCCAACTACCTCACACAAAAGGTGATTATATCAGGAGGATCGAGATCCAATAGAAGTACAAAAAATCTACTCCTGAAACCCCGCAGATTCCGGAACGAAAAAACGTACAAACGCTCCTTCTCAGGAATGGCACCGAGGATCTGGAACGCACTCCCTCCTGAAACCAGACTTATCTCCTCCTCGGCCCTCTTCAAGAAAGAGGTGAAAGCCATCCTTATGGCTAAGTACACCTGAACTGTATTGTTTGTTGATCAGAGACTCCGCACCACAATGGTACCTTTGGCTACCTGATTGTCTAATGTCAAATAATATCTTATTCTCACTAACCACCTATTATTAGACTATTCTCGTTAATTTGCTGAAACTCGATGTCCCTACCCCTTATTCTTTGTAACTTTTAGATATTGTCATAAGCCAACCCTTTAGCCTAAGCTCTCCTGATTTCTATTGTAGTTGGATCAAAGACTAAGTATCGTCTTATATTATCGTTTACCTGATTGTTAATTGATATTTTATCAGCACATGACTGCCATCTGATCATGATATTGAACTTATACTGCACCTAACTTTATTTTGCGTCACCCTCCTGCTATCCTCACCCTTGTTTCTGTAAAGCGCTCTGATATCTGCAAAGATCTGGTGCGCGCTATATAAAACTCTGATTGAATAAATAAATAAGATTTATGAAAGTTGTCCAAGATTTCAACAATATAGCTGCTGTTCCTTTGAACACGTCAGGTTCCTTCTTCTCGTCTCTTCGGGGTTGTGCTGAAATACCTATGGCTTCCCCCTCACGATGTCCCCAAGAGTCTGGTGGATTACACAGACTGCTTGGATAGTCAGGCGAGGGAAGGAGACGAAGGGGACAGCAGGGAGAGAGATCTGAAAAGACAAGAACAGACACTTAGAACATATGCTCAGTAACCACCCAGTATAACACCAACAACTACCCTTCTATCCTGGACATTTGTACTATCCTCATCCGTACCTGTAAAGGAAAATAATGAGGCCGTAAATTAGGAGAGAAGAATGAGGTGAGACCAGGGAATAGCCAACTGTAACAGAAGAACATAAAGCGGGCGTTGGAACTCTCATAACATTATATACAATGCATTTCTGTAAGCTAGTCTAAAACATATCTAACCATACATGTGTTCACGTCTGTAGTTCGATAACTCCCTCTGGTTCTCCCCCTTGATCGTCACTCCTGTGCTAGGATACAAAGATGTACAGCGTTGTGAAGAGAAAGAATAAGTAATCAGCAGGCCGGGTTAATATGGTTCTTAACATTGCCAGCTGGTTAGGAATATTCCTGAGATGCTTTGGGGTATAGACACCACTAGACCGCTCTAAATGTCAGGTGATAGATAATGAGTTTGCGAACGGTTGGAGCCCCAACCGTTCCATTCAAATCCTCACTTGGTTACAAAACCAGCCTTGTGGAAACATTAGTCACTTGTCTCCACCTACAGGGAGTTCTTTTCGCACCTTGAATTTCCCCGCAACGAGACAGCGGATTGCCTGTCTCACCCAACTGGGAAATAACTGCTCTCTCAGCCGAGAGAACCACCTCGGTAAAAGTTGCTCGCACGAGGCGATCTCCACCTCGTTTTTTAGGTCGAGTTTACTCGAACCTAATGTTGTCAACCCAAAAAATTCCTTTCTAGAGGATTTTGGACAGTGCACGAGAGTCACGTGACTCCTTGTGGACGAGCATGCCCAGCCCTCCCACTGCCAGCAGCATTTCTCCACGGCCGCCAGGCCACATCAAAGGCTTCCCCAGCTTTCGCTCGGCCGGCCTCTGGTATTTCTCCTCCCCTAATTATTCACTTCACTTTGGCCGCCAGGCCATGACTTACTCGCATTTCTCCTCCCACCAGCCCATCGCAGCCTGCCCAGCCGTCTCTCCCTACCACTTAACCCTGCCCCCACCACCTCTCGATATTGCTGCTTGAGCTTTTGCCTAGTTATAACGATACGATCACGATGATACTTTCCTTAAGCCTCCCAGTTATGTAGCATGCCCTCGAGCATTTTGTTTTCACTTATGCACAGTCAAGCCGATAACATTTTCCCCATGCCTCCTAGTTTTACAGCATTCCATCGAGCGCAACCAGGGTTTATTTCTTTTACAACCGAGCTAAGCAAGCTCTCACCCAGCCAAGCGTACTACACCATGTACGAAAGCCAACATCCCTTTTAAGTTTTTCTCCAAGTGTGTTTTTTATTATTATATTGAATCGGTATTTCCCACGACGTGTTGCTTATAGAGTCAACCTGGCGAGTCTAAAATCACTGCGGAAACAGGGTCACTGCTGTCCTGATATGTGTTGCTAGAAAGGCAACAAAAAGAGTCTGTGAATAAAACAACAAGTGGGTTCGTTCAGGAAAAGGGGTTTTCTTGCACTAGCTGGCAGGTCGCGGTGTGCGTCCAAAAACGTAGTATTTAAAAAATGCTGTTATTGAAAAATTGCGTGGCGACGGCTACTCTTGGTGGACCTCTGCACTATAGTCCTTTGTAGACAAAGGAGACTGTAGGCCGCATGGGTATGCTGGCATGGGCTCAGCTGGTAGTCAGTATCTCGTGAGCATGCAGTAACAAGGCGGGTGATTAGATCCTAAATCCGTTCAGGGAGCATCGATGGCGTACAATGTCCTGCAACTTAGTTAACATGGTACGTCCTGGGATCGGCTTGACTGGTCAGGCGCTGCCCCACATCTTTAACGTCCGCCCCAGTGAGTCTCCTTCTTGCCAAAACTTAGTTTACCGAGGACATACATTGCCACTTCTTCTCTGTAACACAGAGACTGTACATCTCTTACTTGCGTTATCGCTCACACCCCATATGCTCATTCCCTCCCATCCTTCCGACTTCAAAGGAACGCCGCTACCCTGCTCCCCCGCCCCCCCGCCCGCCATGCAATGCCGAGAGCTTGTCCTTCTAAGTTTCAAGTTGATTTTGTTTCCCTCACTCCTAGTTATAACAATACGATCACAATGATACTTTCCTTAAGCCTCCCAGTTATGTAGCATGCCCTCGAGCATTTTGATTTCACTAATGCACAGTCAAGCCGATAAGATTTTCCCCATGCCTCCTAGTTTTACAGCATTCCATCGAGCGCAACCAGGGTTTATTTCTTTTACAACCTAGCTAAGCAAGCTCTCACCCAGCCAAGCGTACTACACCATGTACGGAAGCTAACATCACTTTTAAGTTTTTCTCCCGAGTGTGTTTTTTATTATAATGAATCAGTATGACCAGTCAAGCCGATCCCAGGACGTACCATGTTAACTAAGTTGCAAGACATTGTACTCCAGCGATGCTCCCTGCACAGGGCACTCAGCTTGAAAACACTTGACTTGCTAGCTGCAATGCTACATCCACTATGCTTTGCCTCTAGACTCTCACTCACCCTCACCTTCCCCCCTCACCCTCACACCCCCTCAACCTCATCCCCTCACCCCCTCACCCTCAGAACGCTCTCACCCTTACCCCCTATACCTCTCACCCTCATACCCCCTCACCCTCATACCCCCTCACCCTCACACACCCCTTCACCCTCACACACCCCTTCACCCTCACACACCCCTTCACCCTCACACACCCCTTCACCCTCACACACCCCTTCACCCTCACACACCCCTTCACCCTCACACACCCCTTCACCCTCACACACCCCTTCACCCTCACACACCCCTTCACCCTCACACACCCTCACCCTCACACACCCCTTCACCCTCACACACACCCTCACCCTCACACACACCCTCACCCTCACACACACCCTCATCCTCTCACCCCCTCTCACCCTCACACAACCTCTCACCCCTCACAAACCCACTCACCCTCACACAACCTCTCACCCCTCCATCCTATCCTCGGCAGAAGCGGTCGCTCCCCCCACCACCTCCCGACTTGGTATCGTACCATAGCGCCTTGACTCTGCCAAGCACTCTTCTCTACCGATAGCCTCTGTTAGCTTTATCGCGCACTGCTGGGCTTTTGTATCACTTTGTTGATTTCTGATTGCTGTGTGCATCTAGCATTTTAAGTTCCTTTGCGCACCGATCACTACTTTGTTAATTTACTATTTGCTAAGTGCATTTTGCATTTCGAGTTGATTTGCACACTGCTCACTGCTTGTATTGCTTTGGTAATTACTGATTGCTGAGTGTTTTTTGCCTCGACTGCCTGTCTGCACAATTCGATCGCTGAGTGCACATAATTTATACTGCTGCCAAATCTCGTAGCGCTTGTGACCTTTCCATCGCGCTTTGAAGCGCTAGCCACTGCTGCATTATTCTCCCCCATAGCGCTTACAAGATTATCCGAAAAGACCGCACCAATCAAACAGGAGGAGGCATCGCCATCATCCATAGGAACACCATCAAAATCACGACCCGCTCCGACGATAATCTTGCAACCGCCGAACATCTCCACTGTCAGATCCACACCGACCCTAGGACCACACTTAGAGGCACCCTCATCTACAGGCCTCCAGGAACCCGCACTCAATTCAGCGATGACATCAATGACTTCATCATCCCACATGCCCTCGCCTCCGAGAACTACTTTCTTTTAGGAGACCTCAACTACCACCTTGAAAACAAACACGACAGCAACACCTCCATCCTTCTGGACAACCTTGCCAATCTCGGACTCGAACAAATCGTTGAACCCACCCCCCCCCCCCCCCCCCCCCCCTCCCCCCCACCCATGTAGCCGGACACACACGCTCGACCCTATCTTCACCTCCAGCAAGCACATTTCCTTCGATCACAACACAGCTCTCTATTGGACGGACCACAGCCTTCCTCACAACTCCTCACCCCCACACTCCCCCACCCCCCCCACACCCTTCACCCAACCCCTCACCCTCCCTCACACCCTCTCACACCCCTCACCCTCTCACACCCCTCACCCTCCCTCACCCTCATCACTCAGCACCACCCCAGTATCACTCAGCACCACCCCAGTATCACTCAGCACCACCCCAGTATCACTCAGCACCACCCCAGTATCACTCAGCACCACCCCAGTATCACTCAGCACCACCCCATTATCACTCAGCACCACCCCATTATCACTCAGCACCACCACTCAGCACCACCACAGCACCACTCAGGGCCTCCGCGGCATCACTCAGGGCCTCCGCGGCATCACTCAGGGCCTCCGCGGCATCACTCAGGGCCTCCGCGGCATCACTCAGGGCCTCCGCGGCATCACTCAGGGCCTCCGCGGCATCACTCAGGGCCTCCGCGGCATCACTCAGGGCCTCCGCGGCATCACTCAGGGCCTCCGCGGCATCACTCAGGGCCTCCGCGGCATCACTCAGGGCCTCCGCGGCATCACTCAGGGCCTCCGCGGCATCACTCAGGGCCTCCGCGGCATCACTCAGGGCCTCCGCGGCTTCACTCAGGGCCTCCGCGGCTTCACTCAGGGCCTCCGCGGCTTCACTCAGGGCCTCCGCGGCATCACTCAGGGCCTCCGCGGCATCACTCAGGGCCTCCGCGGCATCACTCAGGGCCTCCGCGGCATCACTCAGGGCCTCCGCGGCATCACCCAGGGCCTCCGCGGCATCACCCAGGGCCTCCGCGGCATCACTCAGGGCCACCGCGGCATCACCCAGGGCCACCGCGGCATCACCCAGGGCCTCCGCGGCATCACCCAGGGCCTCCGCGGCATCACCCAGGGCCTCCGCGGCATCACCCAGGGCCACCGCGGCATCACCCAGGGCCACCGCGGCATCACCCAGGGCCACCGCGGCATCACCCAGGGCCACCGCGGCATCACCCAGGGCCACCGCGGCATCACCCAGGGCCACCGCGGCATCAATCTGTGCAACAATTCAACAACAGCTGGGTCAAATATGTTCTCCCAATGTTTCAAGCTTTATTACAAATGTCACAAAAAGACGTTAATATGTCACTTCTGTTCTTGGATTTTCGTCACAATAAAATGCACTAAACATAATCTTCATTAAAATTATTTACAAAAGTTTAAGCTATTGCCATTATAAATTACAATCCTTTAATTTAAGTATTAATTATTTAAAAAAATTAAAAGCCGTGGTTATTTGTAATATCAATACATCTAAGTCACGTAAATACAAAACATGGTGCAAATTCAAATGCTATAGGTGTCACATTTGCGAAAGTTATAACTATTGGCATTGTAAATGACAAAGCTATTAATTTAGCTTCTTTCAAACCAAACACATAATTAAAAAAATTGTCATTTACAAGACCAATAGCTCAAACTTTCATAATGCGAGACCTATTGCATTGCAAATGCTTGTCTGAAATGCCAGTACCCAATCAAAAACGGGGATCCTGTGATTCTGGTGGCACAATGCGCGCCACGATGTGCTGACCCGGCTCGACTTTCCCGGGTCTCTCAACTCGCCCGGCAGCCGGAGTTAACCGAGTGAAGACATCGAGCCCTGGCCCCGGGACAACGCCGCCGCACGTCCCCGGATTTGTACGGCTGAGAGGCGGCTGACCTGTCTGGGTTTCGCCGGGGCGGTGGAGTGGTATTTTTCCTCCCGACTCTGACCCATTGTCGCGCAGCCTGCCGAGGACCGCCGCGACCAGCGCCCTACGAGATACGACCCCTCAGGAGACATACTGGCGGAGCGCCTTTGTCTGCGGCCGGTGGAGAGGGAGAAGGAATGCACGGCCATGCTAGGATGCGATTTGCTGCCTGCCCCCTCGGCCTGATATGCGGCCAGTAACTCCGCCGTCCCCCGTGTCGGTGGTCCGACCTTCCCTGCCTGCACGCGCTTGGAGCCCCATATCGCAGCCACACCGCGCTACGCTCGCGCTTAGGCGGTGTTGTGCCCCGACCACTGGGATGGGATCGGCTGACTTGGAGAATGGGGGCGACTGCCCGTTCCTGTCTGCCGGTGAAGGTGACCGAAGGGAACTGATGGCCAGTTTGCTTATTCCTCTCCGTGAACGGGACTGCGGGAAGCCCCAACCACCGCTTTCGTACAAGTCTATCCTGGCCGCCCTGACCGATTTTAGGTCAGAATTGAGGGTGGGTTTCCGAGCGCTGAGTGCTAGTCTTGACGCAATGGCGGCCGACCTACGGAGGGATCGTACAGTGGATGGCCAGCTGCCCATGGGACTATCCACGATTGAGCCTATGAGGGGTGCAGTGTTGCTCTGTATTGGAGGAGAATCCGTGACCTTCCCTGTTTCAGTGGAAGCCTGCCACCGGCCGACCAGTGACTGTGTTCGTGATACTTTGTTTTCTTTGTTACCGGAGCTTAACACTCTACCGCCTGCAACTATGTTACAGCCCCATGCCTGGGACTCACAACAGCTGGCCCCTTCGGCGGATTTTCTTTTGTTGCCTTCAGCCTGCGCTCCGACGACCTCGAATATCCCAGTTGGACTTGGGAACCTGCTTGCAAAGGACGTAGGATTTATTGGTGACGTTCGATGGCCATTTTGTGGGATTCTTTTCTTCTCCTTCAACAGGCGGCCATTTTGGTCCTTGGTCGGGGTGGGGGTGGGCTTTCTTTGTGTGCCTCGTTTTGGGGTCTGTACTAGGTCGGGTCAGGGCTAAAAAGCTTCTTACGCAGTCGGATGCTTGGCGGGTTGGACCGGGACTGGGATTGATATATGTTTTGTTTCAGTCGCACATGATATACTGCTTTTCCCCTAATTGTTTTTGTATAACTGTCTGATTTTTTCGTTGCGAATTGAGTGGGGATGGTGCTCTTGGTTGTGGGGCTGGGATTGTTTGGATTGGCTCCTCCTCCCGTTTCCTTGGTACTTATTGGGGAGTTGTGGATTAGGATGGCCTGGTCTCACTCTCCGTATTTCAGAGTTTCTACCTTTCTTTTCTTTCTTTACTTTTACTGCATTTCGGGTTCTTTATGGGGCGACAGGCACATTGTCGGGGGGGGGTAGGCCGTAGCCTCCGCATTGGTGTAGGGTGGGGGGGTAGATTTTATTTTATTTAGTTTCTATGGGCCCTTTTTTTTTTTATTTCTCTGCGCTTTCCTGTACTGTTTCTTTCTGGGTCTGTGACAGAGGTTGGTAGGGAGTGGGTGGCGTTGGGAGTGGCACGAGCCTAGTTCCTGTACTCTGCTTGCCTTTCTATTGTATTGCTACTATGGTGGGGTACCTTCCGCAATTGTTGCTATTATACTTGCTGCCTACTCATTTGGGTATTACAGTACGGGCTCGGATCTCCTTTGTACCTATCCTTTATTGACTTTTGTTAATTCGACAAAACCTAAAATTAACCTTCATTTCTCCTTCCCCCTGGCGACATAACTTTCAGCGTAAATGTTTTTTAATTGTTGCTATATCGCCTGATGCCATTGGGGGGATTGTATTGCTGACACCTGCGCACAAACGTTTTGTGGCCGGCCAGACGGTTGTAGGCCCGTATTTGTATTTCTGCACCATGCGCAATAAAGGTTTTCAAAAATTTAAAAAAAAAAACCGGGGTTCCCAGAAGTCAAAGAGAGTACACAGTAACAGTGCTTACCGGCAGCTCGAATTATACCAACCGCACTCTGACGTCTGCAGGAATTATCGGCGCCGCCATCTTCTCCGGTGCTGACTTTACTTCCTGGAATTGCGTGCCTGGCGTCAAGCACGTAACGTCTTTCCCAGGCATGCCGGGAACTGTAGTTCGTGATGCGCTGTGCTTCTGTGTCATCGCCGATGCTGGATCAGCGACCCACCGATGGTCTAGCCCTGACAGTACATCCCCCCTCAAAAGGGGCGCTGACCGGCAGCAGGGCTATCGGGAAAACTACGGTGGAACCTCGCTACCAAACCAGGAGCGTGCACCGCACCGGCAGGCTCCCATGAATTCTCCTTCCCGGTCCTGGTGCACCCAGATGGGCAGAGGAGCACGCCGAACCGGACAGTGAGAGGGTTTCAAGAGGGACACATGGAAAACCGGATGGATCCGAAAGTGAGCAGGCAAGCGCAGCTGCACAGCCCCCGGGTTATTGTGTTTCACTACTCTATAAGGCCCAATGAATTTAGGGTTGAACACACTATGCCTCTTGAATCGTATGTGTTTTGTGGACAACCAAACCAGGTCACCCTTTTTGTACACAGGACAAGGCCTGCGATGTTTGTCTGCCTGTGTCTTATATCTGACCTTAGCTTGTACAAGATTCTTGCGCGTGGCAAGGAGTATTGTGCGCATACGCAACAACCTTTCCTTGACTTTGGGTAGTTTGTTGTTGGTACTCGGGAGCAACAGGGGGTTAAATCTGGGATGATGCCCATAGGAACAAAAAAAGGGGTGTGAAGTGTGGAGGAGTGCTGAGTGCTATTAGGGGCAATTTCTGCCACCCTTAGCCAATTCACCCATGAATCTGTGTTTTCCTGAACATAACAGCGCAAGAACTGCTTAAGTGTTTGGATGCCTCTCTGTCTGACCGTCAGTTTGCGGGTGAAAACTGGTGGAGAGGGGTGACGTGATTTGCAACTCCGAACACCAGGTCTTCCAAAAACGAGCGGTAAATTGGGACCCTCTATCAGAAACCATAACCCTCGGAAGCCCATGCAGCCTGACTATGTTAACCAAAAGGAGGTGAGCTAATTGACCCGCTGTGTACTTCATCGCATACGTTAGATGCGATGAAGTGACCCATTTTCGTCAGGTAATCTGACTACGATGATGGCAGTTTTCCCTTGGTCTTTGGGGAGTCCAACAATGAAGTCCACTGAGAATCTCTCCCATGGTTTTTCAGGTGTGGGCATAGGTTGTAACAGTTCTTGCGGTTGTTGACGATCTGACTTCATTCGGGCACACGTAGTACACTCCTTTACCCATCGGCTAAGATCTGGACGAATGGAAGACCACTAGAACTGTCTCAATGCCTTTTCAAGAGTTTTCACATACCCCGTATGACCAGCACAAGGGGACTCATGACACCAAGAAAACACTGTTCTCCTCAAAGCGTTCGTAGGCACGAGCACTTGTGTGCCCTTCATAGGTACGCCTTGCTTTACTTTCCACTCCTTGTGATGCCTCAGCCAGGTTCTCCATACATAAGTTTGTGCTCCTGATTTTATGACCAATAAGAAATCCCCTGTTAGAGTGACACCTAGAACTTTGGAAGGCTCAATGAAAGCCCTAATTGGTTTGGTGGTATGCATCTCGGTTTTCTGGTCTGGTTAGAGCGTCCACCTTCTTATTTCGAACACCAGGTCTGTATGTGACTATGAACCGGAATTCTTCAAAAAACAACATCCATCTTAACTCCTGAGGAGTCAGATGACTTGCCGCACGCATGAACTGCAGATTCCGATGATCTGTATACCTGTCACTTGGTGTTTCGCACCCAGCAGCCAATGTCTCCACTCTAAGAATGCATCCCAAATCGCCAGTAGCTCCTTCTCGGCAATCGTGTAGTTTGTTTCCGCTGGAGTCAATTTCTGTGATATAAAAGCGATCGGATGCAGGAGTCCGGTGGTTTCCATTCTTTGGGACAGCACAGCTCCTAATGCAACTTCGGATGCGTTGGCTTCCACGATGAAAGGGAATTCAGGATTGGCGTGCGTCAGGACCAGAGCCGTAGAAAAGGCGGCTTTCATCTGGTCGAAAGCATCCTGTGCTGCCCTATCCCATGTGAACGGAACATTCTTCCTTGTGAGTCTGGTGAAAGGTGTTACCATCGCAGAGAATCCCCGAATGAATCGCCTATAAAAGTTAGCGAATCCCCACAGGCGCTGAATATCCTTGATATTACAAGGGCGAGGCCCCTCCATCACAGCCTTGACTTTTCTTTCAGCCATGACCTGACCAGACGGTGTGAGCATCACGCCTAAGAATTCCACTGTGGTAACGTGAAACTCACACTTGGTGATCTTGCAGTACAGATGGTTAGTCATTATGGCTTGTAACACCCGACTCACGTGTTCTACGTGTTCTTCAGTTGTATTCGAATAGACCAGAATGTCGTCAATATATACCACGACATAATGGTCGAGATATTCCCTCAATACTTCATTTAAGAAGTATTGGAATGCGGCCGGGGCATTACAAAGCCCAAAGGGCATTACCAGATATTCAAAGAGCCCGTACCGTGTTTTGAACGCCGTTTTCCACTCGTCCCCCTGGTGTACGCGAACAAGGTGGTAGGCGCCCCTCAGATCAAGCTTGGTGTATATTTTGGCGGCTCGTACTTGTTCCAACAAAACAGGGATTAGTGGCAGCGGGTACTGGTTCTTCACGGTGATAGTATTGAAAGCCCTGTAATCAATGCAGCACCTTTTTTCCCCGTTGGCTTTCGGGATGAAAAACAGCGGTGATGCAGCCGGAGATCTGGAAGGCCTTATGTATCCTACTGCAAGGTATTTGTCCAGGTAGGCACGTAGGATTTCATTCTCTGGCACTGTGAGAACATAAATTCTTCCGTTCGGGACCACAGCCCCTGGGACAAGATCGATTCTGCAGTCATACGCCCTGTGGGGCGGGAACACCTCGGCCTGGGTATCGCTGAACACCGCTTCATATGCCAGATAGCAGGTCGGTAGCGACACATCTTTTTCAGCCGCCATGGCCAAAGCCTGCGAGGGGCCTTCAAACACTGAAACACAATGTTCCATGCAATATGAGGATGTGAACTGTACTGTTCCGGAGGTCCAATGTATGGAGGGTTCGTGTTTTTGCAGCCAGGGAAGTCCCAGGATGACACCGTACTGCTGTGCATTGATGATATTGAACGACATTCTTTTACGATGGTATCCATTATGGGTAAGTTCGTACTCAGGGGTGTGATATTTTATAGGTCCGGCTTCCAATTCTTTTCCGTCCACCGCGTACACAGTTTTGGGATGATTCTTGGTTATAAGATGTACTCCCAGTCGTTCTGCCTCTGCAAAGTCCATAAAGCAACCTGTTGCGCCAGAATCCACCATGGCACTGATTTCTTTTTCTACAGATGCGATGACCATAGTCCTGTCAAGAAACAAGTGCCTCTTCTCCTGAACACAGCCTGGCGTTATGGAAGGGATAATGTGTTTGCTTGATGGTTCCCCGTCGTCCACCCTGAAGCTTGGTAGTTTTGCGGCCCCTTGTTCGCTGTTCCTGCAACAGTTTGTCCGTTTCTGAATCTTCCAGGCTTAGGTTTCACCGGACAGTCACATAGGAAGTGTCCCTTTTTGCCACAATGAAGACAAAGGCCTTGCTTTCGTCGGTGATCCCTTTCACTCGGCGTCAATGAGGCTTCACTGCTCCGATTTCCATGGGTTCTGGTGACACGGTTGATTTCTCCCCTTGTCCTACTCGTTCAAAAGGTACCACAGACCGGTCTTTTGTTTTGTGGTCTCCTTTCCACTCCTTCATCCTATGGTCCAGGCGAAACGTAAGCTCAATGAGAACTGAGCACGTGCGGGGTTGGGGATCGATGTGTACCAACACATCCTTCAGTTCATCGTTCAAGACCTGATAAAACAGGGCAGATTGTTTGGCTTCCGGCCAATCGGTCTCGACCACCAATCGACAAAAGCTGTTAGGGCACCGCTGACTTGGTGACATACCTTGTTTCAAAGCCAGCAACTCCTGATCATCAGTAAAGGTTTCAGCCCTTCGATCAAATGTTTTCTCGAATTCGGTGCGGAATTCGTCCCAGTCATAGAGCAGAGGGTCATCGCGTCTTACCACAGGGACTGCCCACTGTGCACCTCACCCCCAAGTAAGAAATCAAAAAAGCCACCCAAGCCTGATTGGTAGAAAACATTTTTGGTTTGCACATGAAGTGCAACAATACTTGGGTCATAAATACTTGCACCTTCTTGTTGTCCCCATAAAACCTCTCTGGGGGGTGGGGGGGCAAGGGTATTTGTGTGGGCATCTCTACAACCACCGAGGGGGATGAGGTAGTGCTCTCTCCTGCATCAAAAGGGTTGTCCTGGATCCTGTCTATTCTAGCCCGTAGTTGGACGGTTTCTGCTCTAGAAGCAGCAACCTCCCTGTTGCAGGCCGCTAGTTCTGTTTGAACCAACGCCAAAGCTGCCATGAAGTCGTCTCAGGTAGCCATTTTTCTGTTTCAGCACAACCAAGAAGATAAAAGCCTTTGTGGGCCGATAATTCTGTCAGGCTCCTTCTTCTCGTCTCTTCGGGGTTGTGCTGAAATACCTATGGCTTCCCCCTCACGACGTCCCCAAGAGTCTGGTGGATTACACAGACTGCTTGGATAGTCAGGCGAGGGAAGGAGACGAAGGGGACAGCGGGGAGAGAGATCTGAAAAGACAAGAGCAGACACTTAGAACATATGCTCAGTAACCACCCAGTATAACACCAACAACTACCCTTCTATCCTGGACATTTGTACTATCCCCATCCCTACCTGTAAAGGAAAATAACGAGGCCGTAAATCAGGAGAGAAAAATGAGGTGTGACCAGGGAATAGCCAACTGTAACAGAAGAACATAAAGCAAGCGTTGGAACTCTCAAACCATTATATACAATGCATTTCTGTAAGCTAGTCTACAACATACCTAACCATACATGTATTCACGTCTGTAGTTAGATAACTCCCTCTGGTTCTCCCCCTTGATCGTCACTCCTGTGCTAGGATACAAAGATGTACAGCGTTGTGAAGAGAAAGAATAAGTAATCATCAGGCCAGGTAAATATGCTTCTTAACATTGCCAGCTGGTAAGGAATATTCCTTTGATGCTTTGGGGTCTAGACACCACTAGACCGCTCTAAATGTCAGGCGATAGATAATGAGTTTGCGAACGGTTGGAGCCCCAACCGTTCCATTCAAATCATCACTTGGTTACAAAACCAGCCTTGTGGAAACATTAGTCACTTGTCTCCACCTACAGGGAGTTCTTTTTGCACCTTGAATTTCCCCGCAACGAGACAGCGGATTGCCTGTCTCGCCCAACGGGGAAATAACTGCTCTCTCAGCCGAGAGAACCACCTCGGTAAAAGTTGCACGCACTAGGCGATCTCCACCTCGTTTTTAGGTCGAGCAGACCTAAAAAGCAGGCGAAGCCTGCTTTGTCTGCGAAGACATCTTTTGCTGGCGTCTGGGGGAATGTGAGACTGTATCCATGCACGAGCCTCTCCCGTCTCCGATTTCCCCTCGAGGGCGCGCACGTCGCCGTGCACATCCCCTGCCTGCCATTCACTCTCAATCACACACAGCCACAGTCACGCATGCGCGCACACACACATACGCCCACGCAGGCACAATGCATCGGGACACCACACACACACACGCAGGCATACGCACGCACACTGCATACACACTTGTGCACACAGACACACATGCCGCCGACGCCCCCCACCCCACCCCGCCCCGCCTACCGTGTCAGCGGCCTCAGCCGCCACTCCTGACTTCCACGACTGCTCCTGGGCCATTCAAATGCTTGTTCTGAAATGCCAGTACCCAATCCAAAGCGGGGTTCCCAGAAGTCAAAGACAGTACACAGTAACAGTGCTTACTGGCAGCTCTAATTATACCAACCGCACTCTGACGTCTGCTGGAATTATTGGCACCGCCGTCTTCTCCGGTGCTGACTTTACTTCCTGGAATTCCGTGCCTTGCGTCAAGCACGTAACGTCTTTCCCAAGCATGCCGGGAACTGTAGTTCATGATGCGCTGTGCCTCCGTGTCATCGCCGATGCCGGATCAGCGACCCACCGATGGTCTAGCCCTGACAGAACATAAGGCTTGTGGATCCGCTTTAGAGTAGCAGAATCCGTGTGGGTCAGCACCACTGATAGACATTGTATAGTCACTGTTTGAGCTCTGATTGGGAAGTGGGTTTGGATTGTATTGTAAACCTTAATTAATGTTCTGTAAGTTGCTCGTCTCAACAAGCCATATGAAATTAGTGATATGTTCGGCTATCCATCTCTTGTTTGCTATGAGAACAGGGCCTTCATCTTTGAAACAAGCACCAGGTGGTGATGGAATACAGTATAGGGCAGCCAGAGCAGTGGAGGTCCGGTTGTCTTCCAAAAGCATTTATAGAAATGTGTACTAACATATAGTCAGAAAATAATGATAACCAAATTACTTTCCTCTCTGAGAAAAGCTTTCCAATGTGGACTTTTGACCACATTGCAGGGTATATCAAGAAAAACGTTAGCACATAACAGGTGTATTTGTAAAGCGCACGATTACCCGACGGTGTCCTGGCGCTGAATAACAAATGTTTGTTACCCAACTCAATGGTACTTATTTTATCGATCTCAAATAGATGAAAGGCTGAGTGGACCCACCAGGATTTGAACCTGTGACCATGAGGCCCCTGCAGTGGCTGCTTTAGTCCACTTAGCCACCAGACCCGGCTTAATGGGAGACAGACGTCGAAATGGATAGGTCAGATTTTTTTCTAATGGCTTCTTTTCGTTTTATAGAGTAACCATCAGCAAACTTATCTCTGTCCTCTTGGCTGGGTGTGGCGCCCGTTGTGTACACTTACACTACGCAGACTTTCAATCTACATTTGTCCCACAAAACTAGGCAGTGGTTCGTGGCTGTGCTCTCTCGGGGAAGTCTCTGATGGGCTTGGTCATCAGTTGCCATAATGGAGGCTACATCTGGACCGTCCCAAATTATGTTAGCGTTACCAATTTTGGTAGATTAGAAATAGGTTATGCTCACTTCTGTGCAATGATTTGAGTTCCAGATGAGAACATTTTTGGATCTTTAATGTTCTACCGGATATTGATTTACTATTTTGAGAGAGGGTTTGTTCTTGGGTCGCTACTGCATTTGCCAAGATGATGCATTCATTTAAGCTGCACTCCGTTCTGAGGACTTGGCACATTAGGAGCATACGCAGATCTGTAACAATCCCTTCTTGATGTAGAAAGCCGACCGGACTCTAAAGTGGGCCATATCTTCACCCGCACACCAGACTAGTGAAAAAGCAAATTATCCTCTTTCCAATAATGTCCATATGTGCTGATTCTTGTCAAGGGATTGCTGCTAGACTGCAACCTCGAAGTAAGGGTTATCACAGCACGTGCCCCAGCCGCCTAAAGGAAGATGGGGGTCACTACAAAGCCATCCGGCAAAACTCCATGTTTGTGGCCAGTTACATCTGAGATATAGAATCTTCCCTACCGGAGTCACAACAGTATACTTCGAAAAACATTTTTGTTTTGCTGTTGGGATTTATTTTTTACTTTTTAAAAAAATATTTAAAAGTTGTGTTCTTCGCACCCAAGCTGAAGGCAAAATGAAGAGGACAATTGCTAAAACAGTATTCACAACAATGTCCAGATGCAGTATAACGTGTGGATTATCTGTTAATGTAGGTGTCGGAGAGTGAGCACTTGTCATGGAATGAATCACTACAGATGAATACTACAACATTTGTTAGAAAGTTCCCCTGGCATAGGTATCAGAATGATCAGGTCAACACTTGAAAGCCAAGCACTACTCACTAGACCCAGAAGGTGTATTTGGGTGCACAAAACCAACAAACAGACCTGCAGTCCGCCCTTCCTTCCTCCTCTGCACCGCTGGCCGCCATTCCTTCTGCCTCTGCACCGCTGGCCGCCCTTCCTTCTGCCTTTGCACCGCCTCCTGCCCTTCCTTCTGCCTTTGCACCGATGGCCGCCATTCCTTCTGCCTTTGCACCACTAGCTGCCCTTCCTTCTGCCTAGACACCCAAGAGCAGTGGTCTTCAAACTTTTTTAGGTTGATTCCCCCCCAGCTCAATCTTGTTAGATGTCGGGCCCCCCCACCACCTGTCAGAAATTTCTGGAATCTGGTGCACTACATAATTGACCGCCATCTGCATATCACAGACCATATCCGGCAATTTCTGTCACCCTGCCTGCTACAGCACAAGCACTGTCCCCCCCCGTAATGCTGCCAATGCCTGTGAGACGTGAGTATGGCTGTTGTGTCTATTGAGCTCACGCACACTCCGCAATAAGCATGCTGGGAGGCAGCACACCAACACTGCAGGTGGCTTCATAGCGCACAAAAAGATGCGGTGACCACAGCTGCATTGAGCACAGTGAGGATAGTAGCAATGCACGGCTGCAAGCTATACTACTCTGGCTACGCAGCAAGTGGAAAGTTCACACTTACTTTTGTTTATTCTTCCTCACGAGCCCTCAGTCCCAAGTTCAAAATGCTCTCTTGCTGCTTCCTGGCCTTTACTCGGTCATAAGTCAGCCCCAAGCAACAATTATCCAATGGGAGGCTTAGGTTCAGGCAGTGGGAGGGTGCAGCAGACTCGGGGAATAGAATGCAAGCCATTCATTGATGATGAATTCTTGGATTCATGACAGGCTTGATGACGTCATCACTAACGTGGTGATACACAATCATGCCTGCCTGGACAGACCTACGCCTGCCTATGAAAACATACCAGCCCGTCACCATGCAAGGTATGTTCTTCTTCTTCTTTTATTTATTTTTTTTTTTTTTTTTTTAAGTTGGGCAATTAATATTGAGACCACCACACCAGGGTCAGACATTGTAGCCCCGGCCCTATGATATAAGTGCCGTTGGTGAGTACCGGAAACCACTGGCTCTAATTAGGCATTGCTTGAACCGTATCCGCGCCCCATCTTGCCAAACACAGAACTGCTAATGTACTAATAAATGACCGTGAGTGTCCCCAGAGTATTTGAATCATCCTACATGACATGAAAGTAAACCAAATACGATACTGCATTACGTGCCCTTCTCAAACCTATAAAAAATAAACACGCAAGCATTTCTCCTCACCAACTGTTTTGTTTAAAAAACATAATCATTGACACAAAAACAAATTTGCTTTAAAACTCAAATGATAAATTTGTCAGTGTACAATGTGTCTAAATTTTGCCAACTCAGTAAATGTCCACACTATCTTCATGAAGTCGTTGCATAATTGAAACTGAAGGGAAAGCCAGTTTAAAGCTTTTAACGCAGTCAATTAAGTGCACATTCTACAATTTATGACGAATTGACATGCCCATACTAATGTAATTTAAAGAGAAACTTTGCCTCCTCCTGTGAAGAACTAACCTTCCGGGACGATTCATTCCGAGAGCTGAAAAGCATCATCTGCGGTGGGAGCAGGGAGTCTCCTGTGCTGTAAAACCGAAAGCGGACTGTTTTCACGGTTTTCTTTCAACATATGGCCCATTCGTAGCTCTCCCTAGTGAGTACTACTAGAGCTGCGAGCTTGCTTGCTGGAATTTTACTCTGTGTGCTGATTATCTTTAATAACCTTTTACGAGCACTTCGAAATTGATCAACATTTTTTAGCATTGGGGGCTTTTAAACTGTGGTAATGTGGGAATTACTAACCTAGGCACTCTGACACCCTCCACACTCTCCTAACTTCTTGCCTGCCTCGCCTTGCCAATCTCAGAGCCGGTGTCTGGCGGCGGTGGGCGCCATCTTAGGTGTGGCTGGGGGAGCGCTCTAGTCGCGCCGGCCTCCCACCCTCCTCTCACCACTATATAATGTGCATCATGGCCAGACGGCGCAGCGGGCTGGCGCAGCGGGCGCGCGCCGAAGCCCGGACACGGCCCAGGGCCACCACCCCTGGTCCTGACAACCGAATCCTTTGGAGTAGGAACGATCTTGTAAGTCTGTCCACCATTACTTGCACACCCGGCCTTCACACCATAAACATAGGGGAGGAAGAAGGTTGCAGACACTGTCAATTCCGATTTAGTACATTGATAGCTGATACCCGGGGCAGCCCCACCTTGTCCTGTGGCTTGCTCAACGTGAGATCGCTACGATGCCATAAGCTTGATATTTACGACCTACTTGTGGATAGACAACTGGACCTGCTATTCCTCACAGAAACGTGGTTGGATGCTCACTCTGACCCCGACATCATTCAGGCATTACCAGAAGAATACCTGATGGTGAGATTGGACAGACCCGAGGGCAGAGGGGGGGTATAGCTATTGCATTCAAACAGCAGCTTGCCTGTCAATTGGAACTAGTCCATATGGCGGGAAGCGAAGCTGGTGTTTTTACCATAAAAATTCATGGGGGCACTACGGTGAAGGGTTATTTAATTTACCGTCCCCCAGGACCCCTGGCAAGGTTTAAAG
This sequence comes from Lissotriton vulgaris, assembly GCF_964263255.1. NCBI lineage: Eukaryota > Metazoa > Chordata > Amphibia > Caudata > Salamandridae > Lissotriton > Lissotriton vulgaris. The sequence continues at coordinate 288,375,071 of NC_141690.1, read as the reverse complement.
GTAACCTACTAGACTGCGTCACGGAGATAGCGTTGCGGAGAGATAAGTTTCTGCTACTCGGAGATTTTAATATGCATTTAGAGGATCTGTCAGACAAAGGAGTGATGGAGTTCCGTCAAGAACTTCATGCCTTACAACTAGAGCTAAAGGGCCAGCTTCCAACACACCAGCATGGCCACTTGCTTGACCCAGTATTTACGAACTGGGAGGAAGTCATAGCGGCTCTCCCCGTGCCCCTCCCCTGGACCGACCATTTCCTGGTACCATTTGAAATCCATCTCCTTAAACATAAGGTGACAGACCCAACTCCCCTTAACTACCTCAGGCGCAAATGGGCCAGGTTCTCCCTGCCAGAGTTCAATGAGGCTCTTATCGCAGAGGGCCCCCCTGGAGGTGATGATGCGGATTCGGCAAATAAATTGCTTAATGACCGTATCACGGTTGCCCTGGACCGTACGGCCCCTCTAGGCCGGCCGAAGGAGGGCGGCCGTAAACAGAGAACGGCACCTTGGTTCAATGAGGAACTGCGTTGTGCTAAGAGGGATTTTAAGCGAGCAGAAAGGCAGTGGAGGGTAGTCTATGACAGCCAGGCGAAAGAGAGATATCTCGTCAATAGACAGGCATATCACAACCTAATCAGGAGAGCGAAAACTGCCCACTATGCCGATAGGATCATGGGTGCAGAGAATTCAGCGAAAGAATTGTTCTGCGTTTATAAATCCCTGGTCGTCCCCAAGTCCTCGGCAGGACTAGAGGGTTGTTCAGTTGCTGCCTGCAATCTCATTGCTGACTATTTTGGCGACAGTGTCCAAAATTTATTCAGCCATTCCCGTCCAACCCTTGGCAGGGGGAGAGTTCGAAGCATCAGTAAGTGAGGCAGATGGACAAAATCTGTTGCTTAACTTCTCCACCGCACCAGTAGAAGACCTGATCAAAATATGTAGATCAGTGAAATCAGGCTCCCCACGGGATCCAGCATCACCTAAACGGCTGGGGGACAGCTTGACTATTTAGGAGGGACAAGGGCACCCAAGGCGCAATAAGCTAAGGACCATGGGTAGGTACTATATTATAAAGAACAAGGGTCCTTAGAGCAAACAACAGATGAAGAGAAAAAAATAAATATATACCAAATGGAAATATATTGTTAGGGGAAATGTCCAGCCGGACAGTTTTATTTCCCTGATATAAAGGTAATTATAAACCAATAGAACACTGAGTGTGATAGAAGCGGGACACCAGCCGGTGTCTGGCTAACACACTAAGAAGACATACAACATACAAATTAACAGGCAATAACAGGACATCTGCGTAGAATAAAACATAAACCAGACAATCTAAAATATACACATATGCAAGAGAAAAGTATAGAACAATTTATGCATTTAGTGTAATTTTGTCGACGACGTTTCGAACCATACTTAATAAAGGTTCATCCTCAGGACAGAGGGTAATTGCCTTGAAGTTACACATTCGCAAATATATCACTAATAGGAATATACATTTGCCATAACATAAGAAAAGAGGGGAGACATAAAAAGATAAGGACATGTCATTAGAACATTGCCAGGGCTGCATTCATAAATTGCATGACTCATACCATGCCACGGTGCAGTCGGCCAAGGGGTGTGGTACATGCTAAGTGCAGGCAGTGGAAAATAACGCGAGGAGTAAGACTGGTGGCGCCGAGTATCTATGGTCCATGGCAGTGATTATGACTAGTGCATGACAAAGTGCAATGAATACGCACGTGTGAAGTGAAGCGGCAGCGAACTAGCATGCCAATAAATGCAGTGAACTGTGACAGTGCGTGACATTTGTGGGGAAGTCGAGTGGCTTACCAATTGTGTAGCACTCAGTTGGGAAAGGTCTCTTGTATTAATAATTTAAATTTGCTTGGAAGCAAGGAACCATAATGAATCTAATGGGGAGAAAAAAGGTTCAGTGAAGTGGCGCCGATTACTTCCCAATTGAAGAGTCTATAAGAAATTAGTACTACCTTTTAGGAGTGCCCTCAGTAGTAAGGTCTGTGGAGGGAGGGAACGAAATTGTAATGAGATATACAGTTAGGAAGTGGCGTGGATAAAACGTCTAGCGAGGGGATTGCTTACCCGAAGAACGATGCTCTCGGTATCCTGGTCTGAGGGAAATAAAACGGGCGGCGTAAGTGCCAATGGTCGCATTAGCCAATTACATAAAAGGTATGCAGGGCGTCAGACGCGGATCTCACCTGGTAATACAGTATGCAAGACCTCAATGGGGATTCTTGCTGGCACCGGGAATCTGCGCGGCGCCCTAATGCAAAACGGGACGCAATGTAGTGAGCAGTGGAGTCACGTGGGGGATGGAAGCCAATCGGGTTGCGCCAAAAAAGTGTCGGCCATTTTGGAATGGGAAGGGAGTAATCATTTGGCAGGCACGACGCGGTGTAGTGAGGCGGGGAATCACCTGGGGAATACGACCCACCCAGAGTCCACCAAACAGTTGTCGGCCATTTCAAAGTGGGAACAAGACCCATAGAAAGGTGGTGATATTAAAAATAGTGATTACATGCCAGTGGGTACCATTCACTCTAGACAAACGATAACAGAATTATTAGCACAATTATTCATTTTTTCATTTGTAACAAGTGCACCATGATGGAAAATTGCACCATGATGGGAAAAAACCTATGTATTTCCAGGTTCTAGTTAAAAACAATGGAAAAATGGAAACAGTTTGTAATTGTAAAATCCAATTATTAAATCAGAGAGGTCCAGTCCTCAGTCCGATTGAGCCCAGTGTGAAGACTTTTAGTCTTCAGAATCCATCGCAGTTCCTCTTTGTTCAGAAGTTGTTGCAAGTTGCCACCGCGACTGGGGGGTTTCACCAAGCAAATGATGGTCCATTTGAAGTCCATTTCTGTGTGGGCCTGTTCGGTGAAGTGCTGTACAAGGGGAGCATTCGCAGTTCTGCAGCGTATCCTGCTACGGTGTTGGCACATCCTTATTCGTGCCTTTTGTGTAGTTTGACCAATGTAGATCATAGAGCAAGGACAAAAAATAGCATAGATCGCATTTGAGCTGTTGCAGTTTGAGAATTCTCTACGCTCGTATTTCATATCTCTGTGAATAAACGCTTTGCCTTCTATAGTGCTCTCACACATTGAACAGTTACCACATCTGACATGTCCAGTGAGTTTGGGGAAGCCCCATAGTGTATCAATTGTGGTCATTTCTGCAGGGGCTGGTAGTGCTGCCCGCACCAAATGGTCTTTTAGGTTCTTAGCCTTCTTGAAGGCAAACATGGGTTTTTCTAGCTGCAATTGGTCAGCATTCAACACAGGCCAGTGTTTCTTAATGCTCTTCGTTAATGAATTAGATATCGGTGAGAAGGTTGTAACACACACCAACCGGTTCTGTGGTTTTTTTGGTTTAGATTCCAACAGAGCTTCTCTTGGACAAAACCATGCTCTTTTTGACGAGGTTTTGATCAGTCTGCGGGGGTAGCCACGGGCGCTGAGTTTAGCACTTAGTAGCTGGGCCTCTCTGAAATAATCTTCTTTTAAATAACAATTTCTTCTGAGCCTTAGAAATTGTGAGAAGGGTAAGGAGTCACGGAGCGCTCTAGGATGATTACTCTTGTAGCTCAGTAAGGTATTGCGCTCAGTAGGTTTCCTGTAGAGGCTAGTGATGAGGACACCTTCTTTCTCCTGTATGTTTAGATCTAGGAAGGGAATGTTGGTACGGCTATTAGTGAGGGTGAAGGTAAGGCCGCTGCAGTTAGAATTAAGCCAGTGTAGAAAGGGAGGGAGTAGATCCTCACTATCATTCCAAATCAGGAAGATGTCATCAATATACCTTTTCCATAGGGCAATGCCACTATGGAAAGGGTTAGACGGGATCAATATGCGCCCGCATTCAAGGTTATCCATGTAAAGCACTGCCAGGTTTGGTGCAAAGACAGCCCCCATGGATGTACCTTTGATCTGGCCATAGTACTGGCCATCAAACAAAAAATAATTCTTTGAAAGGCAAATTTCCAGAAGCTGAAGAATGAAGAGTGTAGGTATGAAATGCGGTCTTGGACGGTTGTTGAGAACTTTTTCAATGACTAACATTGAGTCATTTTGGGGAATATTTGTATATAATGACTCGACGTCCAGGGTGCAGAGCACACTGGACGTGGGGTCAAATGGATGTTCCTCTATCATATTAATCATATGAGTGCTGTCGCGTATGTAACATTGAGTAGCTGGCACGAAATCCTTAATAAAATAGTCCACAAAGAGTCCCAAAGGCTCTAGGACTGACCCACAACCAGAGACAATAGGTCTGCCGGGGGGGATGTTCTGCATTCTTGTGCACCTTCGGTAGCGTGTAAATAACCGGAGTGCGAGGGGATCTGGCATTGAGGAAAAGATATTCCTTTTTGCTCAAGAAGCCTAACTCTAGGCCTTCTTTAGTGACCAACCGTATTAGATTTTGAATCTCAACTATTGGGTTCCTCTGGAGTTTAACATAATGTGAGGGATTGTTCAATTGTCGAAGGACCTCCGCTTTGTATGTATCAAGGTTTTGTAAAACAATTCCACCGCCTTTATCCGCAGACTTAATAATTAAGTCAGGATTTGACTTAAGGCTAAGGAGTGCTTGTTTCTCTTCCAGGGTTATGTTGTAAGGAATGAAGGTATGCTGCTTCTCTAAAATGGACAGATCCTGTAGGACCAATTTCTCAAAGGTCAATATCTCAGGAGGCACCATGCAGCCTACTGGTGAGAAAGTTGAGGGAGGACGAAATGGAGTATTGGGCATGAGTACTGGTCTAGGATGGAGTAGGAAGAAAGCATGTAATCTCAATTTCCTAAAAAACCTTAGTAACTCTGTCTGGACATCCAGATAGTTGGGACGTACCGTCGGGACAAATGAGAGGCCCTTGGTTAGTAATGACAATTCAGTATTAGAAAGTGGTTGAGGTGTAAGGTTAAAAATGGGTAATGGCATCGGATTACCTGAATCTACTGGAATAGGCATTGCGTTAGTACAAGTGGTAAAATGCTGATCTACCATTGGTAGTGTTGACGTCTGGTATTCCTTTCGCCAGACGGATAGGGGCCTCGTGGGGCTGGTTTGGGTTTCCCCCTCTTGGGGGGATCGGATTGGCCTCTGGATAAAAAAGGAGCTCGATTAGAAGGACCAGGTGCTTCACTTTGATCAGAGCTGTCAGAAGAATTTGCCAAATGGTTACTCCCTTCCCATTCCAAAATGGCCGACACTTTTTTGGCGCAACCCGATTGGCTTCCATCCCCCACGTGACTCCACTGCTCACTACATTGCGTCCCGTTTTGCATTAGGGCGCCGCGCAGATTCCCGGTGCCAGCAAGAATCCCCATTGAGGTCTTGCATACTGTATTACCAGGTGAGATCCGCGTCTGACACCCTGCATACCTTTTATGTAATTGGCTAATGCGACCATTGGCACTTACGCCGCCCGTTTTATTTCCCTCAGACCAGGATACCGAGAGCATCGTTCTTCGGGTAAACAATCCCCTCGCTAGACGTTTTTTCCACGCCACTTCCTAACTGTATATCTCATTACAATTTCGTTCCCTCCCTCCACAGACCTTACTACTGAGGGCACTCCTAAAAGGTAGTACTAATTTCTTATAGACTCTTCAATTGGGAAGTAATCGGCGCCACTTCACTGAACCTTTTTTCTCCCCATTAGATTCATTATGGTTCCTTGCTTCCAAGCAAATTTAAATTATTAATACAAGAGACCTTTCCCAACTCAGTGCTACACAATTGGTAAGCCACTCGACTTCCCCACAAATGTCACGCACTGTCACAGTTCACTGCATTTATTGGCATGCTAGTTCGCTGCCGCTTCACTTCACACGTGCGTATTCATTGCACTTTGTCATGCACTAGTCATAATCACTGCCATGGACCATAGATACTCGGCGCCACCAGTCTTACTCCTCGCGTTATTTTCCACTGCCTGCACTTAGCATGTACCACACCCCTTGGCCGACTGCACCTTGGCATGGTATGAGTCATGCAATTTATGAATGCAGCCCTGGCAATGTTCTAATGACATGTCCTTATCTTTTTATGTCTCCCCTCTTTTCTTATGTTATGGCAAATGTATATTCCTATTAGTGATATATTTGCGAATGTGTAACTTCAAGGCAATTACCCTCTGTCCTGAGGATGAACCTTTATTAAGTATGGTTCGAAACGTCGTCGACAAAATTACACTAAATGCATAAATTGTTCTATACTTTTCTCTTGCATATGTGTATATTTTAGATTGTCTGGTTTATGTTTTATTCTACGCAGATGTCCTGTTATTGCCTGTTAATTTGTATGTTGTATGTCTTCTTAGTGTGTTAGCCAGACACCGGCTGGTGTCCCGCTTCTATCACACTCAGTGTTCTATTGGTTTATAATTACCTTTATATCAGGGAAATAAAACTGTCCGGCTGGACATTTCCCCTAACAATATATTTCCATTCGGGGGACAGCTTGACGACACTAGAACCATACATTAGGCATCTGTTGGATGTCTCCTTCAGGTCCAGCACTATGCCTCGGGAATGGAAATAAGCTGTGGTGCTTCCCCCTCCGCAAGAAGCCAAATATCCGCTTCGAAAAGCTGGAGAATCTGCGTCCCATCTCCCTCCTACCCTACTTCTCTAAAGTGGCGGAGAAGGTGGCCAATTTGCAGTTAATGCAATTTGTGGAAGATACTAATCTTCTACATCCCACCCAGTTTGGGTTCCGGCCTCAACACTCGACGGAGTCAGCGCTCCTCATGGCATCCGGAACCATCAGGCAGGGTGCCGACGAGGGCCATACTATGGCCTTGATCCTTCTGGACCTTAGCGCTGCGTTCGACACTGTAGCACATTCCATCTTGCTACAGTGTCTGAACAAAGGAGGGGTAGGAGGTGCAGCGCTAAAATGCATCCAATCGTTTCTATCTGTCCGAGGTTTCCAAGTCAGGCAGGGCAACTGCTACTCCGAGCGAGTAGCCTTGGACCAGGGGGTGCCGCAGGGCTCGTCCCTGAGTCCAACTCTTTTCAATCTGTACGTTGCTCCGGTTGCCACCATAGTGGAGAGTCACGGTTTGCGCATGGTGTCGTACGCAGACGACACGCAGCTGGTCATCTCCCTATCGCGTGCACCCGGTCTCGCGGCAGACATCTTCAGAGCATGCATGCAAGACATAGCTGCCTGGATGTCTGCCAACTGCCTTAAGCTCAACGGAGGCAAGACTGAGGTGCTGGTGGTGGGGGGAGACCGAGCGGCTTGGACGTCAGCGTGGTGGCCACCTTGCCTGGGACCAGCACCAATTCCCTGCCAGGAGGCGAGGAGTTTTGGTGTCTGGTTCGATTCCAACCTAACGTTCGGACCCCAGGTGAATCGGGTGGTTGGTACCTGTTTCGGGATCCTCAAGACCCTCAGGAAGGTTCTGGAGCTCCTTCCTATCAAAGCCCGCCAAACACTAGTGCATGCACTAGTCACGTCCAAGATGGACTATGGCAACCTGCTCTACCTGGGGACTCTTGAGAAGAATCTGAGCCGCCTGCAGGTTCTACAAAATGCCGCAGCCCGGTTGGTTCTCAGACTGCCCAGAAGATCAGCTTCTAAAGCCGCGCTCCAGGCCCTGCACTGGCTTCCGGTGAGAAGCAGGGTGGAATTTAAAGCATTATGCACCTGTCATCGGATCGTCAATGGCAGGGCACCTCTTCCCCTACAGGGTCTGCTGACCCAATACGAGCCCTCTCGTTCTCTCAGATCTTCTGGCTCGGGGCGCCTGTCCATCCCTAAGGTGTCCAAAGCACGGATGGGCGGCAGATCCTTCAGGTATCTGGCTGCATCTAGCTGGAACAAACTTCCTGTGGCGTTGCGCCTGGAACCCTCAGAGCCCATTTTCAGAGCCAAGCTAAAAACATTTCTATATGCCCGGTAGTAGGTTCCCACCTTAGTACCTTCTCCTGCTAGCGCTCGCATCCTAGCGCGGGGACACGCCGTTGTGCGTCACCAAGCGCTTTACAAGACCCCCTATTATTATTATTATTATTATTATTATTTAACATGACAAAATTATGGGCAGGTCTATCCCATTGATTGGGAAAGTGGGGAACGGAGATGTTGGGGTGGAGTGCGCCCCCCCCCGAGATGTTACGCCCCCACCCGGGGGGGCGCACCCCACAGTTTGAAGAACTGTGCCCTAGAGGCATCCTTCTTCCTTTGAAGTGCTTGATAGTCTTTCGCAATGCACTCAGGCATACAGCTTCTTTGCTTTCTGACTTTCATTCTGCTGAGAATTTGCCACTTCATTTGGGACTTAGCTATTACAATGCTTGCCTGTGGGGGCAATGGGCTTTATTGTAATCTGCTGTATGCCACTGCCGGGCAGTCTGTTATCTTTATGCGTCTTTCTCAGTATGTCGTCCATATTTGTTGTCCTTATGCTCCCAAGAAAACTGTATGAAATAGTGTCTCATTGTTCTGCTCTTCTGTTTGTTTCATTCTTTTTAGTTGTGCCGGTCCCTTCTTCGACACCACAACAGAAAATTGGTTCAGGGCTTCAGGACAGACTACAATACGTGAGTAAGTATCTGCGTTCATGTTAATAATTTCTTCAAAATACCGAGTTAGTCTTGGCACCTTATTAATTGCAAAGCCTGTCATAACAGGCATTTTGTCCATGTCAATAATTTTTTTATCAGCTGCCCATTCCGAGTGTTCGGAATGTCTGCAGGATGCGGATGTGATCTTGCATTGCGCTAGTAGGTATTTATTAGTAATTGTTTTGGAGCAAAAAGACCAATAAACAGACGTACAAACATAGTCAGGTTATATCAACCCAGACAAAACAGGAAACTGCCCACAAAATATCAACAAAAGCAATATTTTTAGAGCTTGATTTCACTTTCCATTTTGTCTGATTCAGCTAGTCCTCTGTAGAAAAGAATGTGTTAGAATGGGCTTCTTATGAATTGGTTTGTGAAACCTAAAGTTAAGTCATTCATCTCCCTCTGACTTGATGTGTCCTGGGACACTGCCAATCATGTTCCTAGAACCTGTGTTCTTTCCCAAAACTGTACCTTCTAACCCCAATTGGCACAGCTCTGGCCGAATGCAAGTCCCTTGTAAAAGGTACCAAGGGCACTGTGACCAGGGAAGGCCTCGAAGGGCTGTAGCACATATTGTGCCACACCTAGAGGCCCTGTGTACACGCGCACACCCACATACCCCCACCCCTCCTTCGCCGTTGTGGTGCAGACACATCCTTGTGTGCCATGCCTGCAACCCACTGCTTATGGTATAGGTAAGACACCCCTCTAGCTGGGTGCACTATATACCACTGGTGAGGGTATAGTTGCATGAGCCATGTACTCCTACAGTGTCTTAGTCCATTCTTGGACATTGTAAGTGCAGAAGAGCCATAAAGAGTATGTGGTCTGGGAGTTTGTCATTACAAACTCCACAGCACCATAATGGCTTTACTGAATCCTGGGAAGTTTGGTATCAAACTTCTCAGCATAATAAACCCACACTGATGCCAGTGTGAGATTTATCATACAATGCACTCGGAGGGCATCTTAGAGATGCCCCCTGAAAAACAACCAACCTCTGGTGGATTCCCTGACTGGTAAACACCAGCCTGCGGCCACAAGACATGTTTCTGGACCCCTGGGGAGGGAGCCTTGCCTCCCTGAGCACAGAAACGGAGCCTTTCCTGGGCAGAGGTGTTCACACCTTCCCCAGGCCAGGAAGAGCCATCTGTGGCAGGGGAGCATCAAAGGCCTTGCCGCCTTTGTATCGCAATCCCCAGCCTCTCCTGCCATCAGGAGCAGGGCCCTTTCCTGTTTCCCTTCCTTTTTGCGGCCCCACCCCTCAGGTGAGGGAAGCAAGGTGAAGCCCACTCTTCAGTGCCTGCCATCTTTCAGATGACAGGCACTCTCCAATCAAGGTTAAGGATTGTGCTCACTCCCCCACATGGGGTGAGCACACCATGGGTGTAGTCACCCGAAGGTCGGTAGCCCATTGACCTACTGACCTAGAGACCCCTAAAACTCCCCATAAATACAGTATTCAGGGGGCAGCACTGAACCAAGAAGACTGATTCCCGCAACCTACGAAGGACGAAAGAAGACGCCCAGCAGAGGAGACTGCAGAGAAGAACTGACTTGGCCCCAGCCTTACCGGCCCGTCTGCAGTTTCCTGAGATCCTGTCTCAAAAGTCGCCTTGTCCTGTGCCAAAAGTAGCCTTGTCCTGTAGTCAGCGACCTTCAGAACCCTGGGAGGACTGACTGCTTTCAACAAAGACTGAACAGCAGCTCTGTTCAAAAGAAACTCCCAAGACAGACTCTGAACCTGCTGAGGACAAAGAAACCCGACACCTGGATCCACCACTGCACCCGATGCCTATGGCCTGAACCTGGGTGGCCCACCTGTCCCAGCAAGGTCCCCCAGCGCTCCAGAGTAAGAGTCCACCATGAGTTGACCCTTCCAGGACTCCCGGACGTCACCTGCAGCTTCTGCACGTAGAACCCCCAACCGCTAGTGGCCTGGTAAGGTGAAATCCAACCAAAAGACACCCCTGCATCTAACCGCCCTGGAGGAAAGAACCCGAGGTGCACCTACGTCCCGGAGTCCTACAACTTACCTTCCCAGCCGTTGGTTGGTTCCTCCCGGAATTCTTCTTGGACCGAGTCGGCAGCCAAAACCCAAAACTGACAGCTCCCGTTGAAAACAGGGCACCCATCGCCCAAACCGCACCCTGCCGCCCCAGTGCTGCTGTGGGTGCACCTTGTGTGCTAAACTGGATTCCCCTTTGCCCTGAGCTTAAGTCAAGGAGCTTTGCTCCCACAACCTTGTGGGCTGCTCGTGAGCAGCCGTAAACAGAGGTCCCCTATCCCCCTTTGGATAACATTGGGCCTCAGCACACTGCACCCAGCCGCCCTAGTGCAGCTGAGGGTGTTCTGAAAGTGTGAATCCTTGACCCTGGGGTAACCCTGGTTCTACGCCCACAAATAAGTACTTACCTGCAAATGGGTAACTTCATTTCCCTCCATAGGATTGCATTGACTGCTTTTCCTTGAAAATTCTTCTGTTAGTTTGAATGAAACATTGAAAAACTGCAAATTTACTAAAAGTGAATTACTTATCTTTTGTCTAGGAAATGTTTCTGTGATTTCTAGGCAGATCACACTGATTATCAAAAGTAACTTAAAAAGTAACACGCACAGCAATCTGTAAAGTAATTAAAAAGTAATTACGAGCTGTTGACTTACCTGTAATTCAACCAACTGTATTCAAACCTGAACTCAAATGTAAATCACTACATAAGATTTTGCAAAGTATTATTTCACTTACCTGCACCAGGCTTGGCTTGGTTCTAGAATTAAAATGACTAAACAATATTTTTTTATACAAACAAATTGTCTGACTGTACAACAAATGCTCAACACTGTCCTCTGATAAAGCCTCACAGGTCGCCCACACAACCACAAATAGAACATAAGGTGCTATCTACTTTTACCTCTGCCTACTTTTGGGGTTCCACTGGACTCTGTGCACTCTATACCTCACTTTGGTATAGTATATACAGAGCCAGCTTCTACCCCCACCATGATCAGTCACCCACCCCTAGATGCAGACTGAAGGTGAAGCAGCTGTGCGTGAGGTGCTAGGTCAATCAAGCATTGGTAGAGTGTGGCAAATCACCTGTGAGGTTTTCGGGGGCTAGAGTTGCTAGCTACTATGTTGAGATCTGTTAATTCGAACAGCCAGGTTTTGAGTCCCTTCCCGAATTCCCAGAGCAATGAGGCAGCCCTGAGGTGTAGGGAAGTTCGTTCCAAGCTTTGGCCACCAGGTGTGATAAGAAGCGTCCTCTGCTGTTGCCACGGCGACAAGTAATGTGGGTCCGTTTGGGGAGTTCGAGGATGAGTCTTACTGCTGCGTTTTATCTGTAGTCACTTGAAGAGGCATGCAGTGATTCCTACGTAGTGTTCCCGTAGTTCAGTTTGCTCGTGATGAGGGCCTATGTGGCAGTCCTGGTGTTAATAGCAGATTGTTCCCAGGACCAGCTGCTAATGCTCTAGTTTCAAAAGATGTTTCTTGTGATGCTTACGTATAGGTTCTTCTTGCAGGATACCTTGGGGTCAAGGTGACCAAAAAAGATTTGTCCCATGTTTGTAATAGCGTCACATGGGAGTGTAGATCTGGAAACATTCTGATGGATTTGTTGAACTAGCCAGAAGTCTCGTAAGTCAGGTGACCAGACCATGACTCCCAGTATCATTGCAAGTGGTTCACTTTCAGATGTTAAGGATGGGCGTGGCCGATCCCCTGAATTCTCCTACCTCCGCTCAAAAAACATATACTTGTGCCTAATTGTGCCAAAAGATACTCTGAGAATGTTTCTCAGGAGCACAACCGCCCATGTGTGGGTTATGCCTTTTTTGAGAATTTTTTCTGGGATAGTTTCCTCAAAGAGTCTACTGAATCAGACATCGAACTGCATGAGTACTTGAAGACCATGTTGGGACTAGGTTGTAATAAACCACAGTCATGCGAAGAAAAAAGTACAGCCTCTTAAACATTATATATCAAGACATATCAGACCTTCACTTAGCCTTCATATAGCCTTATGTGACAACACCTCGATTGGGAAGACTTTTGATGGAATTCTGCTTCAGCTCGCTGATGGTTGATGGTGTTCATTTATCCGTGACTCTCTTTAGGGCTAGACTTCGGATTCACTGCTCCAGAATCCCGATTCTCTTCTTCATTTACAGATTTACCGTTCTATCTGGATACCTCGTCTTGTAGCCTGATCTGCTCTTGGCAAAGCTGTATGTGTTAGGGAGCTAGTCTCACCTTTTTTCTCTAGAGTGCTCTGGTATTGAGAAGAATGTGGGTGTTTACAAACCTAGCCTAAGCTGTGCAGCTGTGTTCTTGAGATTAGTGGGTTGCTCGTGTTTTGTTTCCAGAATTGCTGGACTCGTTTAGATTTTCTTACGGTGGAGTCATGTACCTTTGCATAAATATGTCATGGTCAAATAAAATGTCATTTAGAGCTATTGTACTAGTCAGCAGGCTTTTATTACGACCGAACAAATGTCAAGTTCATTATCACAGTAGAGCAGACTTTACATGCAAAGCCCTATGTTTATCCACACCCAGATTGCATATTGGAAATACTTTACAGATGGAAACAAGGACTCTTCAGTGTGATTTTACCCCTAGCGCCCTACTTCTGCTTGAATCTTTTTATACACATACAAATGAGAAAAGACCGTGACATAAACCATGTGTTACAAGTGAGAGGGGAGGGGCGTTCTGACCTGCTTTGTCCCACTTAAAAATGCTAATAAATGGCATATTCGACTCTGTACATCTATATACATCGTATGTTTTGTTTTTTCATTGCACAGGGAACTGTAACATTTTTGAAAAATGTCATGGTTCTCTCTGAAACGTGGGTTTCATCATCAGGACCGCGTCCAAACCACTGTGAAGTGCTTTGCCATTTGCATCGCTACTAGGATTTAGTGGCACGAAGGACAACATTCTGTGACAGCATTTTCATCATTTTGAGCTCGATGCCTTTTTGTGAAACCTGAAAACGGTGGCATATTATGTGGCATATGCAGTAAACCTTGCAGCCACGGAGTCTTGTGGATCCACTGGCCCTCACCATTGCCCATTGTTTATTGACAATATAAGGAAGGCAATGGGGACCTAAGCATTCCAATTCCACTCAGCATCCATAGTCCAATCGATTGCAGTATTGGACAGTATTACACACTTAGTCATTGAAGACTTTCTTCAGTGATGCAATCATTTTGTTGCATTGTTCTACACTCGTCCCAAGGTGGTCCCCAGGTGCCCACGTTGGACAACGTGGTGCCCAGGTGTGCTCGCGTCGGACAATGTGGTGCCCAGGTCTGCTCGCACAGGGCAAGGCTTTCCCCAGGTGTGCCCGCGCAGGGCAAGGCTTTCCCCAGGTATGCCCACGCAGGATAAGGCTTTCCCCAGGTGTACCCGCGCAGGACAAGGCGGTCCCCAGGTGCCCGCACATGATGTGCCTAGTGCGGGTATTACATGGATTAGCCTGATGCTGGCATAGGACACGGCCACCTATTGCCAGCACGAATGATGGTGCCCCGTACTGGTATAGCACAAGTTTGTCAGGTGCTAGCATGAGACACGGTCACCCGGTGCTAACATGTGACCACCTCGCCTGGTGCTGGCATAGGGCATGGTCCCCTGCGACTGGCATAGAATAGGTTCGCCCGGTGCCTGCATAAGATGCCTAGTTCTGGTATAACACAGGTTAGCCTGGTGCCGGCCTAGGACAACATACCCCCAGGTGCCGGCAGCATATGACCAGGTCATCTGGTGCTGGCATATGACAAAGCCGTAGTACAAATTACATAGATACTCATGACTTGATCACCTGATAATGTTCTATTTCCAAATTTGTTGCAAATGCAGAACTTTTTTTCTGGGTCTTGCATGTTAACCCACCAATTGTTTTTAGTTGTGCAGGAGTCCCAACCAGCTACAGAACAGCAACAAGAAGTTGGGAACCAGAAAACAATACAGTCATCAAGTACGTACAGCACTTTCATTTTTTTTTTTAATTCTTCACAGCACATGTTTGCAGGAGAGAAAACACACCTGTTTTTATGACCGAATGTCATTTTACAGTTTCGTTAATTAAGAGGAAAAAATAGATAATGTTCCTTTTATGTACAGTTTTTTGCCTCCACCCTCGTTCTCTCTATGATGTAATTGAAGTCATTCATTGCTGTAGGAAGCAGGCTCTGAAGGCACTAGAAGGTAAAGCTGTGCAGAGTATACTGGGCTCAATGTAAAACCCAAAGTGCTCTATTAGTAGTAGTGTGGGCGAGCAGAGAGGAGCGTTGAACTTTTATTTCACACACATTATCACTAATGGACACGCTGCTCAAGAAAGAGGTACAGACCAACTTACAAAAAATATACTTTATATTTTATTTTAAGACCAAGGTCTTTGTAATAAGGTAAGTACGTTTTTAATTAAAAATACTTTTCACTTTGAAAAATCTACACTTGAAAACTTTTCAACACAGTCCAATGTTATCCTACGGGGAAAACAATATTGTGGTTAAACTGGTAGGTATTGCACTTCCAATCGCGGTCTTCAGAGCCAAAAGTCAGCAAGGGCCAGGTGAGTACCAAAACTGCACCACCATCGGCGCAGGGGTGGCCGGGTGCAGAGGTAAAAATCAGAGTTCGACCCAATGCTTCCGATGGAGACTGGGTGCCTGGAGCCACGCTGCTTGCAGGGGACAAGCTTTGGGGGTTAGGTTAATCGCAGTTTGTGGGACAAAAAACAGCACCAAACATACACCACCAAACATACACCACCAGCTGCACAGGGGCGGATGGGTGCAGGGTGCAATTTCGACATCGAGCACCCCATGCTTTTCAGTGGGGGTTCTTTCAGCAAAGAGGCTGCAGATGTGGCACCAGAGGTTGCAGGATGAAGACTAACAATAGCAAAGTTAAGTAGAGATGTAGGGGGTTGTGGTGCAGTGTCTGTTCTTCTCACCAAGGCCTAGGGTCTTCGGGTGCAGGGGTGCCATTGAACATCAAAGTCTTCTTAACGGCTCCGGTCGCGGTTGGAAGGGGCCACTGGTTTCACACTGCAGGCGCCATCGTGGAGGGTAGGAGAGGTCGGCGAACACAAGATCTGTGCACAGTTTTACCATCTAGTGGCAATATCATTGTCCGCTGCCAGCTGCACTCAGGCGGCAGGGTGCAAAATAGGCGTCGGCCTCCTGAATATAAACCAATGAGGGGCGTCTGTTGTGAAGTAATGCTGCAGGCTCGGCACAGAAGCCTTGGAGAAGGTATCCAGCGACTGGAAGGTCAGTTGGAGTGTGACTGGCAGTGTGATGACTGAGCAGTGTTGACTGGGCATGGGGACACTTTCAGCCTGGCCAGGGGGCTGCGAGTGCAAGGATGTCCTTTCGTGTCGGATTTTCTCTTCAGGTCCGGTCGCAGGGACCCTTCAAGATGAGGCTGCAGGCATCGCAGTGGAGGTCGTAGGAGGTCCTATAACTCTGGATCTCAGGGCAGGATTGCCGGGGGACCTCGCTGTGGTGTTCGGCCACTCGGGCTGTGGGCGCCGGGTGGTGCAGACTTGCGGTTTCGTCCTGATCCAGTGCCTGAGCTGGTTATTGGACAAATCCAGCGTCCACGGGAGATCAGAGCCTTTCCTTGAAGGCAGGACTGCTCCCCGGGGTTCTTGGAGGCTGCTGGCTGCAGGACACTCCTGTTTCAGCTTGCAGGGGTTCTGAAGCAGGAGACAGAAACAGACAGGTAGGGCTGGGGCCAAAGCAGTTGTTGTCATCCTCTTCTCTGCAGCACAGCTTTCGGTACTTCCTTTTCTTGTCAAATCTTGGTTTAGGGGTGCCCCTAAAAACCATATTTAGGGGCATTACAGGGGCATGCAGGTTGGGACCAATGGATCCTTTCCCTGGGTTGCCTACACCCCCTCCTTTGCTATGGGAGGAGGCATATGCCTCGTCCTGATTGAGGGAGTCTCCTCCTCTTTAAGATGGAGGGGATTGAGATGTGTGCTTCACTTGGCCTGCCCCACCTGAAGGGTGGGGTTGGCCAAACTGGGCACACCTCCCTTTCACACTAGGTTTTCCCTCCCAAAGTGGAGGTCAGAACCGCTGGAAGCCATCTGCTGATAGCAGCAGAGGGTGGGAGGTAGCAAAGACGGCAAGCCTTAGAAGCTTCCCCTTCTTGGAACCTGCTCATCCTGGGGGTGGAGTCATATGACCCCTGCCCAGTTTGTACTTTTTCAAGACCCAGGAACAGAGGCTCTCTACCTAGGGTCCAGGAACCTTCTGGTGGTGGCAGATGGCTGGTAGCCAGTCAGTAACCATACCAGTGCTGGTCAGGGGGCATCTCACGTGAAATCCCACGCTGGCATCGGTGTGACTTTAAGGAGTTTGATAACAAACTTCCCAGTTTTCAGTGAAGCCATTATGGAGCTGTGGAGTTTGTAATGAGAAACTACTAGCCCCTATTCTCAAAATGGCTTGACTATGCTTAGAATGCCTGTGAATGGCACAGACCCTGTAGGGGCATATCGCTCATGCAGCCATACCCTCACCGGTGGTATGGCGCACCCAGGCTTTAGGGCCATAAGGATTGCTAGAGGGGTGACTTACCCGTGTCACAGGCAGTGTTGGTGGTCAAGGTGCCATCTCGACTCTTCAGTTTAGTCTGCACGAAAACACGCAGCCTGCGGTGGCAGTGTGTGTGTGTGCCAGTGTACAGGGCCTATAAGGGTGGCACAATACGTGCTGCTGCCCTTAGAGGCATTCCTTTGTCACGGTGCCCTTGGTACCTAGGGTACCCTTTCAAGGGGCTAACCTGTGGGCAGGGATGTGCCAATTGTGGAAACAAATGCAAAGTTTTGGGAAAGAACACAGGCCCTGGGAGCCCGATTGACAAGGACCCTGGGCACACCCATCAATCAATCGGGGATTCACAGAGCGCACTTCTCACCCGCAAGGGTCTCAAGGTGCCTGGGTGTGGGAGGGTGTGAGAGGGTTTCCGAGGGCAGGGGGCCACCAGGTGCAGTCCCATTGTCCGAGGATAAGGACTTCTGTCTTCTCCGAGTTGAGCTTTAGGCAGCTGCTGCTCATCCAGGATGAGACGTCCTTCATTCCTTCCTAGAAACTGTTCCTGGGGATGTTGCGTTCCTTGGTGAGGGAGAGGATGATCTGGGTGTCGTCGGCGTAGAATACTCTGCTGAGTCTGTGTTCTGATGATTGAGCGTGGGGCCATGTAGATGTTAAAGAGCGTGGGGCTGAAGGAGGATCTTTGGGGTACTCTGCATCTATTCTCTGTGGGTTCGGCGAGGAAGGCGGGAGTCTTATTCTTTGTGTTCTGCTGGAGAGGAAAGAGCGAAGCCAGTCTAAGTCAGTTCCCTGTATGCCGGCGTTGTGGAGTCTGGAGGCTAGTGTGTGGTTGGAGATGGTGTCCAAGGCGGCTGAGAGGTCTAGCAGAATGAGGTCTGCAGTGTGGCCTTGATCGAGGATGCTGCAGATGTCATCCGTGACGGCTAGGAGGGTGGTCTTTGTGCTGGGGTTGCTGCGGGATCCAGATTGAGATGAGTCGAGGATGTTTGCTTTTATGAAGTGTTTTAGCTGGGTGTTGACTATTTTCTCGATGACTTTGGCGGCGAAGGGGAGGAGAGAGAGGAGACTGTAGTTCTTGAGTACCGTCACGGCTGCGGAGGGCTTCTTGGCGATGGTTCGACTTTGGCATGTTTACAGTTGTCAGGGAGCGTGCCTGTTATGAGGGCGCAATTGATTGTCTCTAGTAGTTCTGGTGTGATTGCGGAGGCAGCTCTGTGGAAGCTGTGCAGCGGGCAGGGGGTCGGTGGGTGCTTTGGAGTGGATGCTCTTCATTGTCTTCTGTGGTGACGGGTCCAGGTGAGTAGGGTCTGCTGGGTGGCGTAGCTGGTGAAAGGTGTTGGTCTTTGTCATCTAAGTTGTCGTAGAGCGTCCTGATCTTGTGGTGGAAGAAAGAGCTGAGTATATTGCAGAGGTCCTGGGAGGGAGGGACATCAGTGGTTTCGCTGTGGGGTCTGGTGACTTCTTATATGATGGTGAAGAGTTCCTTGGAGTTGTGGGGTTTGGAGAGTACTCTGTCCTGAAGGAAGTTTCTCTTTGTAGATCTGATGAGTTGCTGGTGTGCCGTGGCTGCAACCCTGTAGGCAGTGCATGTTTCCAGGGTTTTGCTGTTTCTCCATGCTTTCTCCAGTCGTCTGGCACAAGTGTTTGGGTTCTCAGAGGCCCGTAGTGAACCAGGTGGCTTTTGTGTTGTAGCCCCGCGGAGTTCTGGAGGGGGGCGAGCGTGTTTGCGCAGTCGGTGATATTTTGATGGAGGTCATTGGCTGCAGTGTTGGCGTCTGTTGTGGTAGGGGGAGGAGTGCGGCTGAGGGCAGGTTCTCTAAGAGGGCGGTGGAGTTCAGGTTGCTGAGGTTGTCTAGGTGGAAATTCAGGTCTCAGAGCAGTACGCAGTCCGTGGAGGCCAGGGTGTGGGGCGCTATGCAGTCTGCGATGGTGTTGGTGAACTGGGAGCGGGGTCCGGGGGGGAGGGTTGTAGGTGAGTGTTCCACAGAGTGTCGTTCTGGGGTTGGGCTGGATCTGGAAATGGATGTGGTCCATGTGGGGGGCAAGGTGTCGTACGAGATGGTGGTTGTCAGTCGGAGGGAGCTGTTGTGGACGATGGCGAGGCCTCCTCCAGGGCGGTCTTTCCTCAGGATTTTGTACACGTCTGGGATGGTGGTTGCGATGTCTGGAGCGGAGACAGTGTTGGTCCAGGTCTCTGTGAGGAAGGCAATGTCGGGCGAGAGGGTGTTGAGGAGGTCCCTAACTTCTACTGCATGTCTGTGCAGGAAGAGTAGGTTGAGGAGGATGCAGCTCAGGAGTTTGGGTGCGTTGGCGTACGGGGGGTTGGTGGTGACTGTCTGGGTCCGGAGGAGGATGAAGGTGCGGTGGCAGTGTCGGCAGGAGAACGGGGCTTGGGAATTGCTCTGCCTCGAGAGCTGGCAATTGTTGCTTCCAGGGTTGAGTGCATGGAGAGTGCTTTTGTCGGAAGATTAGGGTCTCTGGGGCTGGTTGCGGACTGGCGCAGACTGACTTGCCTTTCACTGACCAGGAGGTCAGAGTTCTTGCTCCCCCTGTCGCATAGCGGCTGCCATTGAGTAGGGGTTGGGGAGGGAGGCAGTAACTACAACGCACTGAGAGGGGAGGGGCAGCAGCGGCAGGAAAAAGGTAAAAGGCAATAAAAAACAGGCGGCAGAGATAGAAAAAACCGAAAAAGATAGCATGAACAGAGAGACAGAAATGACTGAACAGAGCGGACTAGCTGAAGAGCAGGCTCTCCCACTGGACCACCAGGGATGAGGCGCAGGCAGAAGCTTGCGGGTGGAGGAAGGCCTTGAACACCTACCTGGGACACCAGAAAGGCGCTGGGGGCAGTGCCTCGACCACGGGAAGGGAGAGCAGTTTCCCCTGACTTGGAGGTTAGAGTTTGGGGGTAACCATGTAAAAAAGAGGCACTTTCCTACAGGTGCCAAACACTCCTTCGTTCAGTGAAGCCATCAGGATGCTGTGGTAATCCAGTTGTCATGTTCCCAGCCCATGTGGCTTTCCTGGCACTTACAATATTAAGGAATAGACCCCAATTATGTAGGGGCATACCTGCTCATGCTGATATGCCCACACCTGGTATATAGTGCACCCTGCCTTAGGGCTGGTAAGGCCTGCTAGAGGGATGACTTGCCTATACCATAGGCACTGATAGCTGGCATGGCACGCAAGCAGTGTTCTATGTCGACCTGGTTATTTTTTTACCTCACAGGAACATGCCAGTTGCAGGGGCAGTGGCATAGTCCTTGTGAGAGGGATCCCAGGGAACCCTCTTCAGCCTCCAGGCCTTGGGTACCCAGAGTACAACCTACTAGCGACTTACAGGGGGGCAGAAGTGCAAATTGTAGATCTGTTTTAGGGAAAGAACACTGGTATTGGGACCTTGGACAAGAGGGACCCAGTACTCTACAGTCAAAGTTGCATCAAAAGCCAGGCAAAATGTGTGGGGATGGGGAGGTACTGCAACAGAACCCAATTTCCTCAAACAAATATTCAAACAGTTTCCTTCTTAGTTTTTGTTCTGCATGGCTGCTTACCAAGACCGTTGGGTTGAGAGCCCTAGCTTCTTCAATGCATTTTATTAAGCTTGCAAAACCAATCCCTGTCACCATCTTGTAAGGATGGCGTCCATAATTTGATTTATGTTCACCCTTGGACCTGCAGAACAGATATTAAGAAGAGGAGAGAAATTACAAAATCTGCTTTCGAGGATACAGCACGGCTCTATCCCTTATGATATAAATAGTTAAACTCTGCAGGTTGCCTGGAGATGGTGGATGCTAATCGCTTCACTACATTGTCTCACCTTCAACCAAACCCCCCACAACTCATAGGCCATTATCCTTGGGTGACTCCCTGCCAGCTGTTCAATAATAA
Organism: Lissotriton vulgaris; assembly: GCF_964263255.1. NCBI lineage: Eukaryota > Metazoa > Chordata > Amphibia > Caudata > Salamandridae > Lissotriton > Lissotriton vulgaris. Next base: position 288,353,962 of record NC_141690.1, on the reverse strand, counting down.
TAATTAAACCAGGCACTATCTAAAGCCACCCTCTCCATCTCAATTTCTTGTTCTCTTTTGTTTTCTGTCTTTCTCCCTCACTCTCTTACCCAAGGACCTCAGTGGTCCATAGTATATTTGCCCTCCATTTCAACATCTTTGAAACTAAAGGCACCATGGGACTCTATTCCATGTCCACCTTGTAAGGCCCGAATCGAAGAATGCTACAGCCCTGCTGGGCATGCCACAACATGAATCTGCATAGTTCACAACTGTGCAGTAGTGAGGAATGCTTAGAGCCCTTCTCTGGCAGCACAGGGACTTCTTTTTGCCTCAAATCGATGGCCCTCTACAAGACTGGTAGTCCAGACATTACTCAGAACAGTAGCAAGAGGCTGGACACAAGGAGCTCTAAATATGTTGGGAGCTAAAAGGCACAAAACCTACTCCTACTCATGATGGCTCAATTAAATTATGCGGGCACAGCCCACTCCACATGCCATTGGTCTTCCTTTTAGTTTTGAGCAGAGATTTGTCTGAAGTAGAAGCAACTCTAATGGGCAGCTGAAACTTTCTCTTCTGAGAATATACATCGCTTTGCGCAGCATAAAAATGTATATAGTATTTGTAGAGTGCTTTATCACCGAAGGCATGTTTGCACTAGGGAACCAGAGAAAGCAGAAAAAATAACTATACAAAAAAGTCCAAGAAGGAAAGAAGAAAATAATTTAGGAATAAAGACACCAGCAGCTAATTTAAGATGATGTGCCTTGATTTGGTCATGACTTGGAAAGAACTCCTGGTCTTTGACCCGCAGGCTCCTCCCCCTTTCTATTCCATACACCAGTTCTCCTGTGCCCCTTTGTTCTGTTGTTATTTTTCTGGGTTAAAGATCCAAGTTCACTTTTGGGTGGTGTGTTTTTGGACTTAGTGAATTGTTCATCCTTCTATCCAAAGAAGAAATTGAAACCAAGGGGAGACCCATTAGAATGCTCTGTATGTGATGCCCCATTCTGCAGGCACTTTAAGCATCAAGAGAGCTTTGTCCATAGAACTGAGTCCTGAAATTGTGTGGAGTTTGTCATAACCCTCAAATTCCAGCCCATATTATGAACAATTCCTCTTTACACTCTGAAATCTCTTCTGGAGTCAGATTGTAGGCAGTAGTGCCTTGTATGAAATGATTTCAAGGCTGTATAAGCCTAACCAACAGAGACTGCTGTATGAAAGGTAGTCGTTATTCATTTTACCATCAAAGAGGACTCTGGATCTTCCTTTCTTGAACTCTTTTAGCACTTTGGAAAAGTTTTAATTTACAATGAGCCATCCTGCCCTCGGTTAGATGTTTGAATGTTGCCAACGGTGTACGAACAGAACCCATAATTAACAATTATTTGGACTTTCTAAATTGCTTAAATCTTGTCTGTAATTTTGGTAGGTTATGTAGTCACTAATGGCAGATAGTTGGTGTTAGGACAAAAGGTAGTTAGCAATCTAATGTAATTGGCCAGGAAACCAGTATCATTTTAGAAGCAAAAGCTTAGCATGGTTTCAAAACCTTATTCTTTGGAGTATTGTTTATGGCTTTTTTAAGACCCGGGCTTGGTCCTCACTAACCCTACACGCTGCATGATTTGCACAAGGAAACATGCGGCCCATGGACGATGCCTCAAATATGTTTCATGAATATGTTCGAAGAGCAGAGGCGCCAACATTTTTTAACCAGATGATGTACAGCGCCCGAAGAGTAAAATGCTTTCAGCCTGTGGAAAAATCCTCACAAGGATCCAGCAAGTAATCCCATGCCATTTAAATAAAAAAAGGGATGGGACAAGTAGAAAATAAATATTCCTATTCAGTATGAAAGCTTGAAGAAAACTATAACGCAGGCTGTGTCAAATATTGTAGGTTGGGTGGCACCGTTTCTGTCTAGTACAGTGTTGATGGTCATTGTCAGACACCAGATACAAAACCTTTCATCTGACTAGGTAGGAGGACTCATCTCAGGATGTTAATGGAGTCTAGCCACAAATGTAAAGTGCCACAATGGAGTAAATGAACTCGATCTATCTCCCTGTAGAGGAGGCCTCGATAAATGATCCTTGCACTGTTGTCCATTGACCGTGCTTTGTGAACCCACCCCTTGACAGCCCAAATTATTTTTGGCCAACCTCTTTCACCTTATTAGTCACGATTTCGATATCGGCATTGCTGTAAACTAGCACCGGTAAAGCCCATGATCAGGCATCAAAAAGCATCTCTTTGATCCCGCCTCCACCCCCTTGATAGAAAATCTTCTAACTTCACATGACCTTTGGTTGTAACAGGATCCATCTGCTATTTTTCTCAAGTAACCAAATACTAGGAACATTTTTGTCAATTCTTGACTTACTGTTACTCTACTTATGATGTTATATTGTTCTTTTAATCCATTTTGGGTAAAAAACCTTGCTATAGAAGGGTTTTGAGCAATGAGCTGATGCCAGGTCAAGAATGTCCTCTCTTTAGTACCCCTGCTTGTTCTGGTAGTTCTTTGTCATGTTGTGCATTTGAATTAACGCTAACCTGTCGTTATCCAGTTCAGCTAGAAAAGACTTCGGAGCGAGGAGAGCGACTCTGTCCCAGGAGGTGTATATGATAAATTGGCTCCTGTTGGGACCACATTCCACGCTTCAGAAGCTCAAAGATCGTTCCCCATCCCATTAGTATGAGGTGCCCTCGCTATGGATCACACTGAGTCACTGCTACAGTGGGATTCTTTATCGTGTATTCATCTCTTGTCAACCAAGGGAATTATTCCAAACCTTTCACTGGTGGGCCTCATCAATGACATACTGACTCTAGTGCTAACTCAATGGGTCTATCGGGTGTCCCTGTAGGAGACTTGCATGAATCCTCTTTTCAGGATGACGAGAATGCACGATCCCTTCAAGGGACTAACTCTGGCAAGCAGTTGGTGGAAGCGTATGACTATCCTCCAAGGAACACACTCTTGCTTTGTTCGCATCTGTCCCTGCTCCCAGCAGCAGATTATTTTTATTTGTTGAGGTCAATATTCAGAAAGACTGCGGTCATCTGAAAATCTTGTAGCATCTACTTGATACCCAACTGAGTGGGTTCTCTTAAAATTCCTGTGCCAAATTAATATTATTTTGCTGTGTCATTTGTTTTTGATCAAGGCGTGTCGGACCCATAGACTTTTATACAAGAGTTAATATTCTGATGACCACACATATAGGTAGCAAGCAACAGTCTCGTAGCCGTCTCACTTAATTACCTATAGTTGGTCTCTGCAAATGTAACTATATACATTGCGTTTCAGATACGACCATTCTCCGTGACCCACCAGCAGCCACTTTATCCAGTGTCTGCCTCTCAGCAGAACCGGATGACAAGGTCATTTTTAGCCTTGCAAGCACTCTCCTGCGCCTGGTCTGTAAGTGTAGTTTTCAGGAGGATCTTGTATCTCCAACTATTACAACCGGTAGTATTCTTGGATCTGTGCTTTCCTTGAGGATTGTATAAACCGAACATCAGACCTGTCCTCCTCCATACGTTTGTCTGTGCTGCTGCTTACTTCCCCGCTGTCCACCAGGGATGCAACATTAACATTCCTTCATTTCCTGATGCATTTCTTTATAGTCAGTCAGTCAATTATCTTTATTCGATTATTGAAAATCATAAAAGAACGAGCAAGATTACATATCACGATTTCATCAAGCACAAATTTTAACAAATTTAAAACATACAATCATTGTATGAGAAACACTAATTTCTTTATACAATTCTCCAGTCGAAATCACACGTGCAACCCAACCTCACCAGAGGATTTCATAAACCACGTCATTCTTCTGTACACATCACCCACTTTCCATCAGCTGAAAACCAGTGCTGCTCTGCAAATAAGGATTAGGTTGGCCCTATGGTAATGGCAGAACTGTCATATTTCCATCAACACTCTGGGGGGTGGTGTAAGTGTTACACACAGGGATGGCCTGAGTATGAAGTCATATGCAGCGATTATCTTTGATGGGTTTCGTTGTTTTTGTGTGCACTGATTGACACAGATTGTCATTTGAGTGAAAGTGAGTCGTTCATGCTGCTGTGGTTTGTCAAAGCTCCTCTGAGGACAGATCTGAATAAAAAGCAGCACTTCAGTATTTCCTCATGTTATCTTGTTGTAGATTGGCCGTAAAAAGTAGGGCAAGTAAAGTGTTTGTTAAGGAAAGAATATAGTTTGAACTTTGCACAAGAGCCATAACCTTGATGTCTCGTTGGGTAAAGGAATGGTCTTAAATGATATTTTAATTGCATGTTAATGAACAATACCTCGATGAGTATTGAGTAAAACATACTGTGTGCTCCTTTCTGAGATATGATGCCTTTGTCAGAGGGACACAAGGAGAAGCTCAAGTGCTGTTTCTGGCAATTGTATTTTGTCATCACCCACTCGCTTACGCTTTTGTTTTCATTTTGCAGAAAGCCAAACAAAGTCTGCAAGTGTACAAGAAGAAGAAGAAACGTTTCCCTGCTCCGAGTGCGATAAGAGTTTTTTTTACAAGACCAGTCTTCAACGCCACATGAGAATTCACACAGGACCTGTCGAATTGAAATGCACTGAGTGCGGGGAAACCTTCGCTTTCAAGGCACAGCTTTTAAAGCACCAGAGGACCCATGTGCCAGAGCCATCATTTCCGTGCAACGAGTGTGACAAAGTCTTCAAACTTAAGGGTAACCTTCAAACCCACCAGAAAATTCACACAGGAGAGAAGCCTTTCACATGCCCAGAGTGTGGGAAGAGCTTTACTCAAAAGGGACATCTTGTGTATCACCAAAGACTTCACACTGGTGAAAAGCCGTTTGCCTGCATGGAGTGTGGGAAAAGGTTCAGTCAACGGTTGAGTCTTCGAAGCCACCAAAAGGTTCATACCGGGGAGCGGCCCTTTAAGTGTGCAGAGTGTGGCAAGGGTTTTACTATGCAGTCAAGTCTTCTGTATCACCAGAAAATTCACACCGGGGAGGGACTTTTTGAATGTAATGAATGTGGTAAGCCCTTTGTTAAGCGGTACGCCCTCTTAATACATCAGCGAAGCCATACAGGGCAGAGGCCCTTTCCCTGCACTGAGTGTGAAAAGAGCTTCACACTTAAAAGTAATCTTCTAAAACATCAAAGAATCCACACAGGGGAGAGACCTTTTGCCTGCTTCGACTGTGGAAGGAGGTTCACTGAGAAGAAATCCCTTCTCAGTCACATGAAAACCCATACAGGAGAAAGACCCTTTAGCTGCACTGAGTGTGGCAAGAGCTTTGCTGAAAAGAAAACACTTGTAGTACACCAGAGAATCCACACAGGGGAAAAGCGTTTTTCATGCAGTGAGTGTGGTAAGGGCTTTTCGGAAAAACAGCATCTCGTGCTTCATCAGAAAAACCACACGGGAGAAAGACCCTTTCTATGTGCCGAATGCGGCAAAACATTTGTGACTAACTCCCGACTTATGGTACACCAGACAATACACTCAAACCAGATTAAGTTTGCATGTACTAAATGTGATGAGCGGTTTTCTGCCAAGAAGCTACTTACAAAACATCTGAAAATCCACCAAGAGTATCACAAGGGTTTCAAGAGTGGTGACCCAAAGCAAAAAGATTTAAATGTGTTAATTGCGGACATGTCACCCATTCTAATTGATGCTCCAGAGACCCAGCACTTACCCTGAGAAGTGCCCAGACAGTTTCCTGTGATGTTTGTTTCTTGGTACTAGTGATGCATACTGCCCTTCCCCCTGTACTTCTTAACTTGACCTGAGACCCTTCACACAGCCACACTGGCTTCACCAGTCATGCCTATTTAAATCCAGGCTCTCCCAACAAACTCATCTTTACATCAAGGTGCTTTGATAAGTGTTTACTTAATCACAACATTTTACTTGGGTGCTACATAACTGTTAGACTGGCAGAAGGAATGCTGAGGTGGGAGTGTTGTCCACCGCGAGAATCCTACCCTAAACACTAATAAGGAAATACAACTTTGGCCTCCATCTTCTGCTCTGAAAACAAGCAGTCCTGCTGCAGCACGTTCTAATATTTTGTATCTTTCAAAACTTTGAGTACTCTCTGTACTTGAAGTAATCCTTGTTCTCTTAATCCATCCACTCCAATCTAGGTCCATCTTATTAATGTGAAGTTAATTAAATGATCTCCAGACCGCTTTTTACTCCCGGATCCGAGGCTTCAATGTGGTCCATCGGGAGAGAACTAATTGCTTGTCCTCACCAATGATTTGTCTCCTTCATGAATTATGCATGTTTCTACTCCTTGCAGTCCAAGAACGACCATTACATTAGCCCTCAAGTATCTGTTCCCTCATCTCTTCTGGGTGGGGGCGGTTACTGTGCACTTTTGTTGATCCGGCTTCTTTACTCGGGAGCAGAGTGGTTAGCATCCTTGATGTCTGTGAAGTCCATAAGATTGCGTGGGGGCATCTGACGTTGACGACCGTGAATGCCATCTTGCCTTGGAGCAAGTGCTCCAGTGCAGCTTTTAACTGGTACCAGACCTTTCTATATACAAATAACATTTATTTGTGGAAATAGAGCCTCCTTTAATCATCCGTCACACTGCTGCCCTTTTTTTTTTTTTGCACCTCTGTAACCAACTAGTAGTTGCTGCCCACTACGTTTTCTAACGTTCATGCGGGTAATGCAGGGATTTACATGACTGTATCTCTATCTGCTTTTGCTTCATCTAAAGAGAAAGAGCTTTCTAGATTCAAACAAGCTATTGATCTTCTTATTGAGGAATGAATATTCTACTAGAGACTGGCAGAAGCAAGGCGCAGAACAATTGCCACAGTGGCCCTGATTGCGAACGGGTCAGTGTTTGCCAACCAATCTCTGCGTACACCCTTCTTTGATCAGGGGTCAGAATTACAAGTAGGTGATATTTCTCATCTAGTAAGTACTGGGTGTGTTAAATATGTCACACTTCGTTAACTATTGGCAGGTGCTCCCCTGCCAGAATTTAACAGGGAAAACGTGTCTAGCATTTACTGTGCAATGTCGATTATGATGTGGTAACCACCAAAACCTGCATGTTACACCCCAGAAAATTGCAATAGGTGGTATTATATTGCATCCGATAAATGATGTACCCAAGGGTATAGTTATTTGTTTGATGCGATTAAAAAGCTCCTGGATGCCAACAAACTGAGTCAGGGACACTGTGCCTGACTTCTCTGCTTTCTACTAAAATTGGTGATCCAGTCTACTCTGAGAATGCAGTCGATTGTAGGGCAATGTATTCTGGAATGATCTACCTCCAATGAACATTCTTACGGTACGATTGGACACCTGAACTAAATGATCTCCCAATTGGTGGAGACTTCTCATCGGCTGAGAGGCAAGGGTTGGACTTCTCTGCTCTCAGTTCATCATCCTAATCAGAGACTCCTCAACAAAGGTGGATTGTTGCCCTGGATATTTGCCCTTCGATTCAAGTCTGATGTCAGGCATGTCATGGAAGGAGTATTGAAAAAGCCATTCACATTGCTCTTTTTAGTTTTATGTTCGGGTGTTGGGCTGCGAAACCCTTAAAAAGTATTGCTCCATAAAGAAGTCATTTCATAAATTCTGACGTCTAAGACGTTCTGCAATACTGGTTTATTCACCTAAACTTCTGAAATCACAACACTTTTAACATGTAAAGCTGATGGCTTAAGGTACCACTGAGCATTTGAGCCTGAATCTGGCAAAATTTGCCAAACTCCCCTGGGGTGTCGGTCACAAGTACATAACAATATTACTGTGTTCGATGCAGAATAATTCTGAGCAGGTGAAAAAACTAGCCGATCTCTACAAGAAACCCAGATCTTTGCCACTAGTCTTGAAGCAGTTTGGGAAAGTTCCACACTGCATTTCATTTCAATAAAACACTTCTTAAATTTGATTGTACAAGACTACTGTTACACCAGTCACAAAGCAGAATTCTGAGAGTGGTTTGGGTTAAAGGTCCCTTGGGCCAGGGACAAGGGTCCAATCTGTTGCCTGCGAGGAGAACCTGTTTATGAAATATGAAGCCATTAATGGATTTATAGTGTTCCTGTTAAGGTGTAGTGCTCCGGAGCTCTCGGAAGGACAGTGCAACTCATGCACGTCGGAGGAGTAAAGTTGATATTCGCCTGTGTTGGTCCCATGTGGAAAGCCCTCGTGTTGAGTGTTGGGGTAGAATCTTCAGATTACGTCATTTGGGTATTCTATTTGTCCTCCAGAATGAAAAGCTGCTTAGCCACTTTCAGTTAAAGGTTCCTTGATGTACTCTTTGTGGTAACGGGCCATTCTGTTGGAAAATCTTGTAGCTGTTCCCTATCCACCACAACTCCTCCATATCTATCCTCATGAGTGGGAAGAGATGTGGTGGAAAGGCCTAAAAGAAAATACATTCTAAATTCCTACAATGAGGAACACTTAGAATTGCTTGTTCTGGCCTTAGAACTGTGATCAGATTCCTTCTTCCACCAACATCTTTTTCACTCTTGGTGGAGACCTGAAAAGGTTTTGCGCCTCAGCCCCCCTAGAAGTACAGGTAACTCTGGGCATGCTCGTACCAGGAAAGTTGGACATCCCTAGGCCAGTCAGGCGAAACTTGAACAACTTCCACCTAGTGCGTATCTTGATATGTCACAATCCAGAAACCCAGCAGTCGTGCGTAGCTCTGCACATACATATTTCGACAGACAGAATCAAATATGTACTGTTGAAGTCCTGGAGTACCTTTGAACAATCTGTGCACATGTTTCTGCAAATTCATAGTTTTTTTCTTAATTTAAAAACATTTTTCAGCTAATGAAATGTTGTGATTGGTCATTACGGGTAATAGTTGCTGGTTTCTATACACTGTCTACAGTTGTCATGAATAGTCAATTAAAAACTTTGGCTCTCAAACCGTTGTCTTCGTGATTCTTGTTCGAGATTGCTCTTTGGACTAGCTTAAACTCACTGTAGAGCTGCTTCCAATGAGGGTCTTTAACAGAACCTCTCCCACCCAAACCTACTCTGGCCGTGACTGCTTGGCCAGTGTATGAATAAGACACAAGTATGGCTCGTGTACTCAGTGAGTTTACGCTCCCTGTAAGTGGTGGGGGCTCAGCACTGTAGCTCACAGGCCATGTAGCTGGCACACTGCTCCAGCAATGAAGAACTGAAGCTTAGTCATGAAATACAAATTGATTTGGGCAAACACCAGTGCTACTCCAGCCCTTGCTGTAATATCCTAGTTACTCATGTAGTGGCATGGTGTGGTTCACAAGCCCCTATTGGACCTTAAATTCACCCGGCCGCTCTCTAGTCTGTAACCCTCTCTCTCTGGATGTGAATGCAACTGTACGCCACCATGAAGAATAGACACGATTGAAGCAGCTATCTAGGCCTCTGAGAGATTAGAACTGAATTCGTATGAAGCTGGGGAGGAAAATTGGTGAGTTATAGAGTGGTTTATCATGTAGACTAGGCTAGTGAATTACGAGGATGTTTTTTATCACCAAGGGGTTCTGTGTGACATGAAGTAGACAATGAGAGCCGAGCTAGAGTTGTCTGATGCCACTCAGAACACGGAGATGAAAAAAACACCCTTAATTCGCTTTTTGCCCATCTATAATTTCTTCTTTCCTTTCAGCTGCTACTCGGGGGCAGAGGAGTAATGGGGGGAGCCATACATACCATGGCTCCCCCCCCATACAGTGAGTAATCATATCTGCAACTCGCCATTCATACGTCACAGCAGTGAATTATCAGTTAGTCTAACTGTGAGAAGATGGCCTGGTATGTGCTGTCCACTAGCTATAGTGGGCACCTTGTACCAGTCCAAGTAACCCTTATTGATGATTAGGTTAAAAACAACCTTTATTGAAAGCTATCCTACTGGTAGCTATGGAGAGCTAGATTACATAATTATTTGAGGGTCTGAGGGGAATTATTTATAGACCAGATAACATTGTACCCCCAATCACACTATAACAAAACCGAATCAAATGTTACTGGTCTAGCAGTCACAATGGGCAAAGCAATAGTGACCTGAATGATAACTCAAAAATTTGTGTTAAAAAAAAGGAAGAAATGAATCCCATCCGCCCACCCAATGGCAGAGCTTCATCATCTGGGAGGTGTTCAAAGATGGTCCAAGTTAGGGCAACACACCTTGTAATATCGTGTGCTGCACTAGTCCAACAACCATCGGTGATGGATCATACCATAGAATATGTACTTTGTGGTGTGGGATGGATGTTTTGCGGTGACGAAAAAGTGATAAAGAGAGTGAAATGTAAAATTGGCTACCATAATAAAGGACTAAATTTTATTCGAGAAATATGGTGTCCATTCGACCCCCTAAATCCGGCTTAAATCCGACACCTGCACGGCAGCTGACGCCAGAACCGGGGAGCCCTTCTCCGCCGACTCCTGCTGTCCCCTCCCTGGTGCGGATCTGGGCCCGGGGGGGCGGAGATACGGAGGTCGGAGTTTTCGGGCCTGCCGCGGCCTCTGCCTTGCGGCCGGACGGCCTCGCGTGAGTGGCAGCCCGAAGCGGAGGTGCTGGACGGCGGCGGCTGGGGGTGGTGCCCACTTCCCGGGGAGCCTCCGGGCCGCGGATCGCGGCGCCTTCTGTCACCCGGCCTTACACTGGGAAGGAGCCCGGACAGCGGCGGCTGCAACACCAGGAGGAACCCTGCCTGGCCCCCGGTGAGTGGACCTGACGGCCGGGGACGCTGTGTGAGCCTCGCGGCCCGTGTCTCCTGAGGGACGCGTGACGCGCTCGCCCCCTTGCCGCTTTGCTGCCCACCGAGTTGGGGGATGCTGAGGCGGCTGAAGTGCCTAGGGGGCCAAGACCAGCCGGGGGCCTGTCAGGAGACTTGAGTGGGGCTCTGCCCGCTGATTGGCGCCGAAGCTTTGCGGCCCTGCGCAGGGGCGCCAACGGGGGGCTCCTGCCCTGCCGACCCCGGGAGGAGAGGCGATACACCTGTGGGGCGGCCGAGGCAGGCCCCTATGTGCTTGTAAAACGAAGTGTTGGGCTCCAGTGGAGAGGGGACGGCAGACTCGGCCAGCGCGGAGTGACCTGGTGGGCGGAGCATCATATGGCAAGGAGAGATGGTCTAGTGCTGGATACCTGTGAGTAAGCCCATATAAGTGCGGTGGGCCACGAGGAGACCGATTCGGCAAGAGGCTCGCGATCCTTTCTGGCTGGCAGGGGGGCCGGTGGGGAGGTGAGACCCCCTTAGCTGGGAGACGTTGCACCGGCTGGTCCTCGCATCCTGATACTCTGCTTGGCCAGCGGGAGGGGCCTGCTTCACGGGCGAGTAGACCCATACCAGCCGTGGGCACTGGAAGTGCGAGATTGGATTTTGAGAACTGCTTTGGTCCAGCCTGGGTGGGGGCCTGGTGGAGTGGCTTGTGAGTAGCCGCCGGCCATCCTCTGCGACTATGTGGGGCAAGAAGAACACGACGCCGCAATCCAATACAATGGACAACTACACGGCAGGCCCGGCTGGTGACGATCTGCCCCACCCCGGACCGTCTGAGGAGTCCCGTGAGCCATCCGTCTCCTCCATTATGCAGGCCATTCAATCCCTGGGCACTACGCTGGAATCTAAAATAGATAAAATGTCCATCGAATTGACGCTCCAGAGGGCTGACCTGAACAAGACGTCAGAAAAGGTTACACAGCACGCGGCAGCTATCACAGACTTACAGGGTGCTAACAAGTCGCTGCAACAACAGGTCCAGCCCCTCACGCACCAACACCAGCAGCTGGCGGCTCGGCTGGAGGACCAGGAAGGGAGGGCCCGAAGAAACAACCTTAAAGTGGTAGGCGTGCTGGAAAAAATGGAGGGGGCCAGCGTGGAACTGTTCCTAGAGGACCTCATATTGAACACTCTGAAGCCTAAGAGACTATCTAAATTCTTTGTCATAGAACGGGCGCACAGGGTGCCGGTCCCGCCTCCGCACCCGGGGCTTCCACCGCGGACCATCATTGCCCGAGTGCTCAACTACTGTGACCGAGATGCAATCCTGCAGGCGGCGAGGCGGCACAGGGACCTGCAGGTGGAGAACGCTTCGGTGCGTTTCTTCCCAGACTTTACGCTCAAGGTCCAGCAGGAGCGCAGATCGTTCAACGCAGTCAAGAAGAAGATGAGGGAGTGCGACATCCGTTACATGATGTTCTTCCCGGCGCGGCTTAAGGTGCTGGCGGAGGGCAAATCCTTCTTTTTCACCACCCCGGAGGAGCCGCACACCTGGCTGGAGGGGCGAGGACAACGACGAAGAGGCCCGGATGCTGAAGGTAGTTGGAGAACTTCGGTCCCCGGCCTCCTCCGTGGACATGCCGGGGGACTTGCGGCAGCATCGAGAGGATTCGTCCCTGGGGGCGCGGAGGCGGACCCGCAGCCTCTCAGTGTCTCCGGATCTGGAGTGAGGAGTTGGACAACCTTCCCCTGACTGGCGAGCTCCTATGGACATGTAATGTATGATGACACTATACTGCTTGCCATGGCTATATGTACTCCTTGTGTTCCTCTCCCCTGTAGGGGGGGTGGTGGGACTGTGCTGCGTGGGAGTCATGTATGTATTGGTCCACCGGGGACTATTGTGCTGGCGGTGGCTCTTCGCCCTTGCCCTAGCAGATGGGCGCTATCTACATTAGAGGGGGGCTCCTTATCCATCATAGGCCCTTGGTTCTGGCTGGGATGTTTGTAGGATTGTTTATGATACTTCATGGGGGTCGGAGGGGGATGGCCCCGGAGGATGGGTTTGGCTGCTCCATTCACCCCTAAGGTTATCGTTTTTGAGGGCTACAGGCGCTCTGCTGATTGGGGATGTCCGGCATGGTTGGCTGGAATGGCAGGGTAGCAGGGTGGGGGGCTGTTGTGGGTGTGGGGGGGACGGGGGGCATGGTTCAGTTATATACTTGTGGTTTTAACGTTTTTTTTTCATGGTTCCGATTCCATCGACACGCTTGGGAGGTGGGAAGGTGCGGGTGAAGGGGGGGATGGTTCTTCTACACTAGGGACTGGTGGAAGACATGGCTGGCGCGCACGCACATAAGACGCAACATATAACCATCTTATCCTGGAACGTGAATGGCCTGCAGAATAAAGTCAAACGGACGGTCGTTCTTCAGTACTTCTGTCGACATGCTCCGAATGTCGTCCTCCTACAGGAGACACATCTGCTGGGGAATCAATGTAAGGCCCTTGACAGATTTGGGTACACCCTCCGTGCACAGTATGGTTTTACGACAGGCTCCAGGGGTGTGGGTATACTTGTTAAAAATTCCCTACCTTTGATTCTGGGACGCAGCTGGTTAGATCCCCTAGGTCGCTATGTGGCATTGTCTGCGCAATGGGAAGGCCGCCCTCTGAACTTCTGCTCGTTATATATACCCCCGAGGCTGCACACGTCCACTCTTCCGGAGGTAGGGAGGTTGTTGCTGGAACTGCCGCTGGGAACATTGATATTGGGCGGAGATATGAACGGCGTGGTGGCCAGAGACTTGGATAGGTCGTCACCCACGCAGGGTGGGGGGGGGGGGGGGGGTTGGGGGGGTTGACTCATCACCTCAGGGACTTCACGCAAGCAATGGGCCTCCTTGATTCATGGAGAACACACAATCCACACCTTCGACAGTACACGCACCTATCGGCGGCCCATGGGTCCTCTTCTAGGATCGACTATGTCTTCACGAGCACGGACAGTATGAACCTGTTTAGAGATGGGTGCCTTCATGCTCAAGGAATTTCAGACCATGCCCCGTTAGAGGTCCAGCTGTTGGGGCCCACCCGGGACTGGAGCGTTCTGCCTCGGCTTGACTCCTTCCTCTTTAAAGATAAGGATTTTCAAGAGCGCTTCAGGGAGAGAGTCGATCAATATTTCGCTGACAATGTAGGCTCCGTGGACTTTCCCGGGATAGTGTGGGAGGCGTATAAAACTGTAGCACGGGATTTTGTGCAGGCTGAAGTGGGGCGGAGGCGTAAAGAGAAAAATGCTCAGGAGGAGCGTTTAGAGGCGGAGATTACGACGCTGAATAATGGAGCGGGGCTCTCCCCGGAACAGGGCCGAGTTAGACTGCACAGGGCGCGCCTACTCAGCAAGGAGGTAAGGGATCTCCTGACGGACCAAGCACGGGCACACACACTAGCCACCCAGCGTAGAGTGTATGACATGGGTGATAAGGCGAACAGAATGATCGCCTGGCTGGAAAGGAGAGATCGGGATCGTAGTTGGGTACCACATATAGAGCACCCGGATGGGTCGATGAGTACATCGAGCAGGGACATAGCGGATGACTTTGCGCGGTACTATGAAGAGGTCTACCGCTCCCACACGTCCCGTAGTGGGCAGGATTGCCGCGACTTCCTTGCCCCCTTGCAACTCCCGGTCCTGGAGGCGGTGGATAGGGAAGTGCTGGAGGCCGAAATCATGGTAAAGGAGGTGGAAGAGGCAATGGGCGATTTGCAGGTGGGGAAGGCCCCGGGACCCAACGGGTTTCCAGCCGAGGCGTTCGGTTGTGTGGGCAGCCACATTGCATCACATCTATGCAATATGCTCTTTGAGGCGCGAGACGTGGGTCACCTCCCGAGGGATCTGCGTTTAGCCACGATCGTGGTGATCCACAAAGAGGGAAAACTGCGCAGCGTCTGTAGCTCCTACAGGCCTATCTCCCTCCTCAACTATGAGACGAAGGTTCTTGGAAAGATCCTTGCTACACGACTGGGAGCGGTGATCCAGTTACTTGTCCACCCGGACCAGTCGGGCTTCATGCCCCACCGGAACACGAGACTTGACCTACGCCGACTGTTTGGGGTGCTGCAATCGGTCGCCACGCCCGCGGGAGCTCCGGCGTCCTTGCTCTCCCTCGACGCCCACATGGCCTTCGACAGTGTCGAATGGTGCTATATCTATGCCGTATTGGAGAAACTCGGTTTCGGACAGAACTTCTGCCCATGGGTAAAACTGTTATACGCAGAACCACTTGCGCGAGTCAGAGTTAACGGGGCCATTTCGCATGAGTTCCGCTTGGGACGCGACACAAGACAGGGTTGCCCCCCTTTCCCCGCCCCTCTTTGCCCTGGCGCTGGAGCCGCTGGCGTACTGAGTGAGGATGGATCCTGGCGTGTTGGGGATACCAATGGATGGCGGTTGGGAAGAGCGTATTTCGCTCTACGCCGACGATATCCTGTTATACATCCGGAGACCAACGGAATCGATTCAGCGCCTAATGACTATACTGCGTGTCTTCGGGGAATATTCTGGGTACCGGATCAACTGGAGTAAATCCCTCGGCTTTGTATTGACGGGACCCCAGCCGCAAACAAAAAACCCCAAAGAAAGTGTGGACATCTCGAAAAAATAACTGGCGTCAAATGATTGTAAAAGGTCTACATGTTTCTGCCTTCGTAGGATAAGGTGACCTACCTAGCATTCATCAGGCCCGGGACTACACTACTGCAAAAGAAGATATCAAATGTGAAAAAAGAAAAAGATACAATACATCCTACCATGCGTAGAATTTCGCTATGTCGGATGTGTGTTCAAAAATCAAAGGGATTTTTTCCTACAGGAATACACAAGTAAAAATTCAGTAAATGATACGCTCACATTTATATTTTTATTGCATGCATAATCACTCGAAGTCTCAGAGGAGAAAGCCTCGCCTCTCCTGGCCACTGCTCAGGGTTGGAGGCCCCGCTCTAAAGGTGGATAAAAATAGTAGCGGGCTAGTATAGTCTCACTCTACCTTAGTTCCACCAGCTTTTCAGCTAAAAACCTTGGCTCCAATATAGAACATTAAAAGGCAGTACGTCATAGGTCTCATCATTCAACCATGACACCATATCTCATCCATATTGGTTCAATCAATGTGATAATAATGTATTCAAGGTACATCATTCAATAAGTGTGGATAAACGCTACTGTCATAGCTCATAGGTCTCGGTAGAATGCTATAGTGAGGCCAAGCATACAGCTAGTGTCAAGTTCTTTCTTTCTTGGCTTCACTAAAGATGTTTTGTAGCCGGGTGACCTCCTACACATTCTTTACTATTCAGAAAAGCCACTTGAATATCCAAAAGTTTTACAAGCAGAAACAGCCATTGTCTTGTAGTTAAAAGTTGACAGGTCCAGCCTAAAAAGCAGAAAGGTCCAGCCTAATGGGCAGCCTTACCTGTCCGTCGGTACCCCTGACTGATCCTGAGCCGAGGGGGAGGTACCTGACAGGAACAGGAAGGCTGCTTTTATGTTAGGTGTTGGCCAATCACTACCCTTCTTTTCTTAATCTCGGATGTATGCATAGTAGCGGACCAGATAGGGAACCAAATCCGCGTATTGAGCATGCGTCAAAGGCTGACTCCTGTGCTCGCACCAGATTATAACCACCGCGCATGCGCTAATGGCGGACCAGAGACAAGCTAATCTATAAAAGCTCTCACCTGTGCATGCGCGAGCGGCCCAGATGTCAAACTCAAAACATACGAACAGTGGGCATGCGTCCAGGATAGGCTCAAGTTGATCTATTTGCGCATGCGTAAGGCGTATCAGAAACTTGAAAAATGCGCATGTGTCAAAGACAGACCTGAGTTGATTCATCTGCGCACGCGTGACAAGTCTCGGAATTATGGAAACGGGACGAATTTCACAAAAGCGGACGAGAGCGGCCGCTCTACTTGGAAATGCGCATGATTGAAAATGCGGCACAATATAGATGCAGAAAGAGTATGTAGATCTAATTTCTGAGTGGTCATTAAGGTCATTAATTTCCACAACATCTATCTATAAGTGAACTGAGGTACCGGGTTTTTAGGGACCCAGCGGTGCCAGGGGGGAACACCCAAAGACCTCTTGAGTCCTTCCTGTTCTGGACCACAGAAACACAGTCTTCTAGGTGATGTCAAGGATCGAGGTTTATTGGCTGCAACCAAGTAACAAGCGTCCTAGAAGTACAACAGCACGGTGTGTATATTCTCAGGAGACTGTTCGTTTTTACAGAACCAGCCTTCTCTTTTCATACAGAAATATCAGCTCCAGGCAAGAATTCCTAGTTTTACAGTTTGGCCGTATACATTTTTTCACAATAAAGAAAAAGCAGAGTCATGATGACAAGCCCATATTTTCGTTTGTCCAGTTTGTGATGGATTACCCAGCAAGGCCCAGAACTTCCATCAGATATCGATGAACCCCCAATAAAATCGGGCACCTCCTCCTTGTAAAACTAGTCATAAAGAAGGAACAGGGACAGGTGTGTGTGTGATTAGCCATGGTTTGTATGCGATGATCGGTTTATGACATGTTGTGCTTTGATGCTAATCTCGCTCGGCCATTGGGATGAGAACTGCCCGAACAGGTTTGGCTGGAGGCAGTGGAGTCAGCTCGCCCAGGTCACAGAGGAGTCAGCAAAGGTGTATGTGTCCTTTCAGATCGAATTCGGCCTTGGTCAATTGACTATGTAAGGGCAATCACAAAATGGATGCCGCTCACAAAATGGAACCCGAGGGTTCAAGACAGAAACTACGATTTAAGAGTGATTTCGTCACTCAATCATGACGCAAATGCACAGGTATAATGTCCCAATCATTACCGGTCTGCCGATACCAAATTCGTCATGGTATGATGATATTTTCTGACGCGAGTGTAGAGCTTCGGTACCATACAATAGCAGGGTCCAGAATTTTTAGTACCACAGAACATTAAAATAAAGTTCACATGGAGAGCGGAGTGCAACCTCCTATTGATTGCCAAAATTACATACGATCAGAGCAACCCAGCCATTTGCTGTATACATGCAAAGTTAAGTGAAACATGTAAGGCTTGTATATTATTGTTATTATGGAGCACTTGTTTCAGTTAATTCAGCTAAAAACCACATATGGCAGTCCGATTTAGCCCTTGCATACAAAATGCCCTGTGTCACATAGTGGGTCCATGGGATGTACATATATATATCTCCATAATTTAGCCCAAGCACCCATTCAAGTTCAATTTGGATTCATACTGGGCACACTTTGATACATAGCCCCAAATGGAATAATACCCAGCCTTATATTGGTACATACAGAGAGATGGAATGTACCTGTACCCAATACGTCCAGGTGTCTGGTAAGAAATAGGCATACAATAAGTACCAAAACAAACCCTTCAGGTGTGGATGCTAGAACACAGTCTGCCAATATATAAGTAGAGTCTTGGCATGCAAACTTGACATTCCCTATCCGACCGCATAATAGGTTCAACTGTCAGGAAACTATCAATTGTCACCTGAATAGATTACTATCCCCAGGTGGTTCAATTATATGGTAACCTAGGGGATTTCATCATTCAAACCCTCTGTCACATTTAAGTTTGAAGATCCATTTCTGTTCCCTCAGAAAGAGGTAACGCGTGACGTCATTTACATGTTGAGGGACAAAAGGTTGTTCTAAAACGACCCAGGCCATCTCTTGCGCTTTGTGCCTCATACTTAAAAAGTGGCTGGTCAGGCGGGTGGCTTGTTTGTTGCACCTAATTGTGCTCTTGTGCTCGTTTATTCTTATTTTTACTTTTCTCGTGGTCATACCTACATATCGTAGGGAGCACGGGCAATTAATAAGGTAAATAACCTTTTCGCTGTTACAATTTGTGTGTTTCCTAAGGGCCCATGGTCTGGCTAGTTCCTATGTCCACTGTGAGAGTTTTTTGCGTCTGAGGACATGCTGTGCTTGAGCCACACGGATAGTGACCCTGAACTGTTGGGAGGTTCCATAAAGTGTTGGTTGGTTCTTTTTCTTGTTGTCTCGGTCTAGTATGGACCAAACTGTCCCGTAGACTGGACCCTCTCTTGAACGAGAACAGGCGCGGGCGGGATGATTGATCCTGCCACATTCAAAATCCTCCAATTTTTTTGTACAGACTTCTGTACTTGACTAGATAAAGTACTAAAAGTTGTGACAAACGTCAATTTATCCAAAGGTGGTTTTTCAATTGGTAAACTCAAAAGGGCCTCACAATCGTTTTAAATGCTCGTTTTTTGGCCCTCCGAATCATGTGTTTCGGATATTCACGTTGTTTCAGTTTCATAGAGAGATCCCTGGCATATAGGTCAAAGTCCCGTATGTCCGAGCAATTTCTACGAATCTGTAGGAACTGTCCAACGGGCAGATTCTCACGAAGAGATTTAGGATGATGACTACTAAAAGTTAGTAGCGAAGTTCTGGCAATAGGTTTCCGGTAGAGTCTACTTCCTAGTCTTTGACACATGCACATTTTTCAAGTTTCCGATACGCCTTACGCAAGCGCAAATAGATCAACTTGAGCCTATCCTGGACGCATGCCCACTGTTCGTATGTTTTGAGTTTGACATCTGGGCCGCTCGCGCATGCACAGGTGAGAGCTTTTATAGATTAGCTTGTCTCTGGTCCGCCATTAGCGCATGCGCGGTGGTTATAATCTGGTGCGAGCACAGGAGTCAGCCTTTGACGCATGCTCAATACGCGGATTTGGTTCCCTATCTGGTCCGCTACTATGCATACATCCGAGATTAAGAAAAGAAGGGTAGTGATTGGCCAACACCTAACATAAAAGCAGCCTTCCTGTTCCTGTCAGGTACCTCCCCCTCGGCTCAGGATCAGTCAGGGGTACCGACGGACAGGTAAGGCTGCCCATTAGGCTGGACCTTTCTGCTTTTTAGGCTGGACCTGTCAACTTTTAACTACAAGACAATGGCTGTTTCTGCTTGTAAAACTTTTGGATATTCAAGTGGCTTTTCTGAATAGTAAAGAATGTGTAGGAGGTCACCCGGCTACAAAACATCTTGAGTGAAGCCAAGAAAGAAAGAACTTGACACTAGCTGTATGCTTGGCCTCACTATAGCATTCTACCGAGACCTATGAGCTATGACAGTAGCGTTTATCCACACTTATTGAATGATGTACCTTGAATACATTATTATCACATTGATTGAACCAATATGGATGAGATATGGTGTCATGGTTGAATGATGAGACCTATGACGTACTGCCTTTTAATGTTCTATATTGGAGCCAAGGTTTTTAGCTGAAAAGCTGGTGGAACTAAGGTAGAGTGAGACTATACTAGCCCGCTACTATTTTTATCCACCTTTAGAGCGGGGCCTCCAACCCTGAGCAGTGGCCAGGAGAGGCGAGGCTTTCTCCTCTGAGACTTCGAGTGATTATGCATGCGGTAAAAATATAAATGTGAGCGTATCATTTACTGAATTTTTACTTGTGTATTCCTGTAGGAAAGAATCCCTTTGATTTTTGAACACACATCCGACATAGCGAAATTCTACGCATGGTAGGATGTATTGTATCTTTTTCTTTTTTCACATTTGATATCTTCTTTTGCAGTAGTGTAGTCCCAGTCCTGATGAATGCTAGGTAGGTCACCTTATCCTACGAAGGCAGAAACATGTAGACCTTTTACAATCATTTGACGACAGCTATTTTTTCGAGCTGTCCACACTCTTTTTTAAATCTTGACAACATAATATTTCTCGAATAAAATGTAGTCCTAGTGCAGCACACGATATAACCAGGTGTGTTGCCCTAACTTGGACCATCTTTGAACACCTCCCAGATGATGAAGCTCTGCCATTGGGTGGGCGGATGGGATTCATTTCTTCCTTTTTTTTAACACAAATTTTGGAGTTATCATTCAGGTCACTATTGCTTTGCCCATTGTGACTGCTAGACCAGTAACATTTGATTAGGTTTTGTTATAGCTATGGAGAGCAGCCTTCAGGCTAAGTCTTGAAGGAATGTAAAGCAGCTTGGTTTACCAGATTATAACCTCTTGAATGACCAAATGAAAGGAAAACCACACAAGATATATATAATATATATGTATTTATTACTAAACAAAGTCTCGTCAGACGCAGGCAGCGTCTCCAGCTCACATATCAACCGGATAAATGACGATGAGTCGAACCCAAAATCGGTGCCAAGACAAAAGGTGCTTTATTGGTGCATAATTCTGCTCAGCATGCCGCCATGACGCGTTTCGACTGTCTCCACAGTCTTGATCACATGATGTGATTGCTAAGTCACGAGTGCAGTATAAATAATAAACACTGAGGGTGGACTAATAGTTCACGCCCTCCACATGTAATGGGTTGTTTGTGTGGAAACAAAAGAAAGACTAGGGATAACATTATTACCCTTAATCTGAATCATGAAACTCGTAGTTAGTAACCACCATACATAGTTTACAATGTTGGTATAGAAAATATGTGCAATATATCGCAATGGTCATATATAAATACATACATATAAATATATAAAAATATCGCATTATAATACAATAATAAAACTCATAGTGAGTAATGACCATACATATTTCAAACAAAAAATTGATACAATAAATATGTGCAATATATCGCTTAGTACTATATATAAATAAAGTTATATAAAAAAGGATCTTATGTTTCCCGTTAAAAATAAACCCATATCATTCATTGATCCCAAGTGGGGATCTACATAAAGTGCTTATACAAAAAAGTTCATATTTACATGCAAACTAAATTCCTTTATACATCACTCGATTGACAAAGAGCAGTTGTTGCTATGTAGTGCAAAATATATAAAAAGTGCAAAGTGCTAAAATTAAACGAATTGATTTTCAAACATACATGGTAATACTTGAAGAGAGGAGCCCCTCCCTTATATGTGTTTGATTTCATAACAGCAGTATTTGATTAAACTAAAACCAAGATGGAAGTGTGCAATTACTAGTGTCCTACTGGGTCTCAGGTATCTACATTGCCACAGGAATGATGTTACAGTGTCCTATGGTGTTATAAGATATATATTACTGTAATAGATTTATAGGCAAGTATGAAGATCCTCGCTGGCATTGAGCCCCCCTGGGCTACGACTATCTAATTCTAAGATATTTCTAGTCTCCAAAACCCTTAAGAGAGCATCTCTGTTACCACCTCTTTTTAGGGGCATGACACAATCTATGACATAGTATGAAAGATGTTTCGGGTCACTGTCATGGATGCTCTCAAAATGGCGTGCCACAGGCTAAGATTGATCTTTCGTATTGATTGCCCTTGTGAGCTCCGGTATGTAGGGAGTACCCGGCTTCCGGCTCACAAGCGGATACTGCAGCACATAGACTGAAAATCAGTCTTACAGGTGAGCTGCTTTGTAATTTCGAGCTAGCTATCGAAATCAAGAAAGAAATTGAGGCATTAGAAACTAAACTCAAAACCTCTAGTAATATAGAAGAAGCTATGAAGAAAATAGAAGAGGCGAACAAAGAGCTGGAGTCATTCAGTACATACTTAAACAAACGTAAGAATGACAAACTAGCCAAAGACAAACGTTATTATACTCTGGAAGGGACCTACCCCTACTTGAGACTGGACTTTTACAAACAGAACCATTATGTTGACGATATCAGAACAACACCCCAAAGAGTAAATCATTTTACTGACTCTTCTGACTCAGAGAATGAAGGCCCCAGTAATTACTACGAGGCTGAAAGTAACCCTAATCAATATAATGGCCCTCGTCCCAAACAGCCTTTTTTGTCCAACAGGGGCCCAAGAAGAGGGAGACCCAGAGTCCACTTTCAAAACCAGACCAGAGGCATTTTCCAACAAGCTCACCACCAACAACAGCATCAACATCAATATCAACATCAGCACCAACAACATCAACCTCAACCTCAGGAACCCCAATTCATTCGCGAGACACGGAATCGTCAGTACTGGGGGCAAGGGATGTAATTCCGATTTTCAATCTATCTTCTAAAAATATTGATTTCCCAACTGAATCGTTACTATCCAAAGGCCTGTCCTATGTTCCCCATTCCCAACTGAATGTCTTTGAGCTTCAAAAAGACATTATCTCTTTCTTCCGCAAAATTAGGTTAAGAAAATTCTTCTCTACACATGAAGATAATAACGAAATAGGCCAAGAAACCAGTCAACTTTCCTTGCCATCTACGTTCAACCCTTCATTGGACCAGCTAGGCCCAGAAGTTGCCACTTTCGAATTAGTTGTTCTCCAACAACTTGAAAGGGCTCTCCGCTACATTCCCAAACCTATTTACAATCTCAGCAGGGAAGAATCAGATTCTCTTAAAAGCCTCAAACAAGATAGCACCTTAATTGTCAAGAGCTGTGATAAAGGGGGTGGCATTGTTTTGATAGATGCGGACAAGTATGAACAAAAGATGATGACCAAGCTCTCTGACACAGCCACATACTCCCCAGTAAGAACCAACCCGATAACTTCTATCTCTAATAAAATCCGTAATCTAACCACCACAGCCCTTACCAATGGTGACATTAGCCAAAAGCAATTTGATTTCTTGAATCACCATCAGTTCAAAACAGCATGCATTCACGGCATGCCTAAAATTCATAAGAGCATAATTGATCCACCTTACAGACCCATTGTATCCACGATAGGCACTAATACAGAACCTCTTTCCAAGTTCATTGACTCATTTTTGCGCCCTCATATACCAAAGATCACCTCATACATCAAAGATACAGGCTCCATGATGTCCAGAGTTGAAAATCTACCTTTTGATCCCAATAAGGACCTTTTAGTTACTATGGACATCGAAGCGCTATATAGCAACATCCCCCAAAAAGAAGCCATGCTTGCCACAAGTTGGTTCATTGATACTTTCGACATTAATTGTCCGAAAGAATTCATACTGGACCTCCTACATATTGTTCTCACTGAAAATATTGTAGAATTTGGCAACACCCTGTATCGCCAAACTAAAGGTGTTAGTATGGGGGCTTCGGTTGCCCCTTCTATTGCCAACATCTATATGGCAGCCTTCGAAACCAAAGCCATCTACAACGAAATAGCACCATTCTTTGAGTCCATTTCCCATTGGTCCAGATATATTGACGACATCTTCTTTATCTGGACCAATGGGGAGAATTCACTCTGTGAATTTTTAGAATGGATCAATTTAGTAGATGGGAATCTTAGATTTACGGCCCAATATAACAATAGTCATGTTGAATTCTTAGATATAGTCATAAAACATCTGAACAACAAATTAGTAGTTGACCTCTTTGTTAAATCTACTGCGAGGAACACCCTCCTTCACTTTAAAAGCTTTCACCCTCGGTGTCAAAGAGAAAGTATACCCTTCTCCCAGTTCCTTCGAGTCAGAAGGAACTGTTCCAGTCTAGCTGACTTTGACACACAAGCAAGTATTATGCGACAGAAATTCTTAAGCAGAGGCTACCCACATAGGTTAGTCAGGGATTCCTATAAGCGAGCAAGATTTTACGACAGAGACTCACTACTAAAATCCAAGCCACCGACGACAAACAAGCAATTAGTCTGCATCACGAAACACTCTACCCTTGACAACACGATTCGACAGATTATAAATTCAAATTGGCACATTTTGAACTCTAACCCAACCAACTGCAAACTAGAAAAACCCATGTTTGCGCATAGGAGAAACAAAAATCTTAAAGATCTGATTGTACATTCTCGTTTTTCTGCCAATAAAGTCTGTTTAGAATTTGTTCAGAGATCACTAACTGACAACTTCCCAGTCAGAGGCACTGTTAGATGCTCATCCTGTAAATCCTGCAATAACATCATTACAGGTGAGTCCTTTGAACACAATGGCTGCCATGTCAGCGCCAACGCCAATGATATGTGGAACTGCAAAACGGCTAATTGCATTTACTTCATCATGTGTCCATACCAGTTGGGCTATGTTGGGGAATCCTCCAGACCTATACAGACCAGACTTACAGAACATCGGTCAGCCATCCGTACGAACAAGACCCTGGCACCCCTGGTCAAACATTTCATAGAAAAACACCACGGACCAGATGATTTTAAGTGGCGCATTCTGGAAAAGATCAGACTCCCAGATAGCAAAGGTGGCGACAAAGTCAGAAGAAAAAGGGAAGTCTTCTGGATTTTTGCCCTGGGTACCTTTAAGAAAGGGCTCAATGCTGAAATCCCTTGGGAAAATGCCATAACTTAAATGTTCAAATCACCACTGTAATAGTTTTCTGTTCTTCTCCCAAGGGCCCTTAGCTGATATGATTTAATTAGGGTCGGATAACATCAACACTGTCCTCACGTTTTCTATCTAATATTATATATTGCCAACTTGAGTTATTTATAACCAGTAAGATCTATACTAACTCATCCATATATTGGCACCCCCTCTCCTCCCCCCCTTTTTTCCATGATCTGGTATATCTGACCTTGATGTTAGTTTTTACGACTAGGTCCTATTTGGGACATATATATCAATATACCATGCTTAGAACCGATACCACGTCCCATTACCCTAGGCATGTTCATTGGTTTATACACCCCACTGTGGACGTTTGAATAGATTTATCTCTAATTCATTATTGGCAGATTTTGTTTGTATATAGGCTGCCTTTCGCTACTCGGTAATTGTTGGTCCTTACACCATCCGGGCCACTAAAGTTTCATTATCTACCATTAAACATATCATGTTTGATCTGTTAGACGCAATATATCACCATCATATATTGCGCGTCGTTTTCATCTACAAACGCCATCTTAGAATGGGTTTTCTCTCATTATGTGGTGTAGTTTTCCATCATCAACCGAGACTGTAATTACACAGTAGATGTAAAAAGATTTCTGAGAGCTACTACTCTGTTTATGTTATCGTTTCTTAGTTTGCTTTATATAATAGCAAACTTTTTGAATATAATTCATCATTAATCAATCACCACGCGCCGTTTGTTAGAAATGAGCGCCATCTTGGATCAGGCGAGCGTTACTCCGTGGACAGGTATTAGTCCGGCAACACTTTCCACTACTGCTGCATCCAAGCCCAGATTTTTCGCGCCGTTAGCGGGGCTTTAAATATCAGCCCGTGTGCAGTACAGGTACTTTCCAGCCTGGCGGTTTCTACGTGACACGGCGTTTAGCCAATATTGGAGCAGCACCACCCTGCTGTCCTCAAGATTCTCTCATTTATAAGGCAAATCCAAGCGAAACGTTCTATTTCGTGTATGTCATTGGACATACAACGCACTAACTGGGTCTTTTCAACTTAGCCAAGATCACCTCCCTTATCATTTATTTAGAACACTTTTCTTTTTTCCTTTGTCTCCTTGTAATTTTGTAAAAGCAGACATCGGAAGACGTTGTTTTGATCCCTACCACTATTGATAGAATAAGAAATAAGAAATATACTCTATGTATTCTCTTGAATACACAAGGTATGTGTTTGTTATATAATATATGCTACGGTCTTTTACTGATACTATCCTCACTAACGTTTTCTTATTATACGTGCATACTCTAACCAGTTAAGATTCACTAGCAGTCTTCGCACTGATTGGAATCACTTTGATGTTTCTTCTTCCCTTAACTGCAGGCTCGATCCGTCTGGCCCTTTGCGGAGGTTGATATTCCCTGCATGAATATATATACCTGTTTAAGAAGTTTACAGGTATTCTTTGCCTTATTTTATTTTAAAGTGACTCGCTAACCATAGATGCCTTTAAGCAATCTTGTCCATTGAAACGAGTCTATACTAGCTTTCTAAACATCAAGCAATTTATGTAGCCATGTATTAACGGTCCTCTTATCTGTTCCGTTTCTTCATACAGTAGCTTTGTCTACGCTGATCCAAAAATAACTCTACATCCTCGGCCACCCCTGCCTTACGGTTGTTCAGGATCATCGTTTAAGAAATTAGAATTATGTCAGTATTAATCCAGGTATATATATTAATAATAAGCTGTTCTGATATTCATTGTGTAATCATTTAGGAGTTAGTTGTCTGTAACCATTAACATAGTCCAAACGTTAAACTAATGTTGGGGCCTCCTCTCGACTGTTTCGACTGCCAGTTACCAGTGGCCTCCTCTATACTGTTTTACTGCCAGGTGCCAAACCAAGTTTATTACCGGTCTAAAGCAGAAATCTATTGCTTTTATAAGGCTGACATTCTATACTAGATAGGTCGTTGCAACTATATACCACTATCACGTTCCCTATATTCTTTTATCCCCTAGTAGTCGATGATATCTACCTTAAAGAATATGATAAGAATACGCCAGACCCACCATCTATGTGGTGCCATGTGTTCAAAGTGACCCTGTAGTTTTGTTTACTTCTCTGTTCTCTTTATCACTTTAACTTCTGTATTTATTTCATCTTAAATGTATCTTTTTGATCAGGTATTAGCCTTTATCAAGTGGCTCTGACTATCCATATATATGAAGATATCACCAACCTCTATAAAGTAGATCAATGTAAGTGTGTTGTATATATCAATTGAAATTGTTGTGTAGATTAAGAGATATATATCGTTGCTTTGACCATCTTTATGCCATGAGAGTTTGTTTTGTATAGCTCATAATGAGAAAAAACATGGTGCAATATACGTCTGATAAGGAATTATGAAACTCTTTATAAGCTAAGTACTGTACAATATTGTTGAAAACATTTGTCTATCGTATGACTAGAAATGACCAAATTTAATGCTTTAACTTGGTAGGTGTTGAAGATTGACGCTTTTGATAGATATATTAAGTACCTGTTGTCTAAATGTTTTTTAACCTTTTCTTATAACACCAACTAAGAGTTATGAACTGATATATGTCCCTTGTTTTCTGTATATGTATTTCCTGAATATCAGCAGAGACTCCTGAAGAAGGCGGTTTTCTGCCGAAACGCGCGTCGAGTTTTTAATGATTAAAACTTTGAGTACTTTTTATACCACTGAATTATATGATTGTAATGTTCTTTGTAATGTATATGATTTATAAGACATGTATTGATTTGTAATATCTATGTTTACTTTTTTATGAATTGCACTTTTTATTCCATCATATAGTTGGGTTTCTATATGATTTTTATTCATACTTATTAAATATATGTTTACATACAGTTCATTTTTCGTTCCTTCTTCACACCACCGGTTATGTAAAAATTGGTCATTTTCTTTGCTGATGTCCTAGGATTTTTTATCCACATAGCTGCTTTGTAATTTGTACAGGCATTTCTCTGAATGGTGTCAGATATTGAGTCTTGCTGCAGCCATTCTTACATGCTTTGCAGCTTGAGCATTTCTTAAATCCTTTCCTCAGGGCCATAAAGGTCTCTGAGAGTGGCTGCTCCAAGTGATTTTTGACCAACCTATCTGACATAGAGGTAGATTTTCTAAAAGAGAATTCAGGTTTCCTACCCACCAGATCACCGATGACAGGGTCCCCTGTCACCAGGTTCCAGTTGCGGGAAAAGATTTTCCGAATTTCTTCTTCTCCACCAGAAAATCCGCTCACAGTCTAACTCTCTCCATCACACCATCCCAAGTCTTTCCAGGCAGAGCCACCATCACTATTTACAATAACGGGATTGTCCTATCACAATCGACAGACAGGAACCTGGAACTGCTAGACAACATGTTCCCCACTTTCAAAGAACACCTCTCCAATTCACGGACAAACACTCACATCTCCCCCAGTCCCACCAATCATGACCTCACAGCTACATACGCTTCAATCAGGGACACACCAACCACCCCTGACCTCCCATCCCCTACCCACAACCCCACTATCGCAATTCAGCACTCATTCACAGACACAGATCGCTCCCCCTCTTACACCGCTCTCTCCCCCGCCCCTTCTACCAACTCGCGGACCTCCACACATACCTTCAACACTCCTATCACACATACAGCGGGCATTAACACCCCGCTCGCCGCTGACAGCACAGCTCCCACCCATAACACACCTAACGTAGTCCAGCACCAGAATAACACGCACTCCGACAATTCCCCCCATTTATCCCCCCCCATTCTCAGTCCTCATTACCCTTCAACCAACTTCGCAGAACATACCCACTCTCTTAATTTAACTCCCCCCCCCCTCAACAGGACCATCTCCAATCCCACTTCCCCTCCTACTCTCAGCCCCCATTACCCTCCCTACACCCCCACCACGGCTATCAGTCTCCCAGCCTACACCTTGACCCCCCTGCCTACCACCAATGCCCTCACCCATAACACCAACCTCCTCCATACCTCATCCACACCCCTACCGCCCAAAACCTCTCGCCCCCCTAACTCCATCCCTCACACCAACACAACGCAGACCTGCTCAAACACCAGCCCTCTCTCCCTCATGCACAGGAATTCCCTGGTCAGCCATTCACCCTTGACTGTCACCCCCACCCCCACCACCTACCCTTCGATGGAATACATCACGGCCACCCTCACTCAGATCAAAGAAGAGATACACGCCATCAAAGAACTACTCTCCACACACCCCATACACCCCCCACCCACCTCCACCTCCCCTCCCAACTTGTCCCCTACTCCGCCGGCGGACTCCCACCCTAATCACGCCCCACACCAGGCGTCAATCCCTGCTCATAGGCACAGCAACTGCCCTCGTCCCCCGCATCGCCCCTGCAACCCCTCACACATCCACACCTCCCCGCCCAACTTGTCCCCCACCCCTCCGACTAACTCTCGCGCTCAGCTATCCCACCCCAATCCGACCTCAATCCCAGTTCTTAATCGCAACAACCGCCCTCGCCGCACCCACAATTCTTCTTCTGACCTCGACACACTCACCCTTCTTCGCTCCTATGACCCAGCCCCCGAAATTCACTCAACCACACCACACCGCAACATTCCCACGATACACCCAAATCCCCTTAGACCACCCACACTAAACAGCAGATTCTCTATCCCCAATAACCTTAGAAAAATCCCTCTCTCCCTAGAACCATCTAACACCCTCTACACACCCCGTCTCAAATGCACTCTTCTCAACTGCAGATCGGCCACGAAACATTCCGCCGCCATTGCTGAACTCCTCTTATCGCAGGACCTTGACCTAATCATCCTGACTGAAACGTGGCTAACTGAATCTTCGACACCCATAATGGACATTCTGGTTCCTCCCAACTATCACATTATCAGGCTCGACAGAACAGGCCAAATAGGTGGTGGAATCGCATGCATCTACAGGGACAACCTCTCTATTCAGAAAGTCAATTCCACATCCCTACCATCCTCAACATCCTGGGAATACATCTGCCTCTACATCATTAGTGAGGGCAAACCGATATGCTCTCTTCACAGCATTTACCACCCACCCAGGGACAATCTCACCTTTTCCCAACAAATCATGGATATGATCTCAACCAATTCCGGACGGCAGCTCACCCAAATATACCTTGGTGACTTCAACCTCCACTGGAATGACCGCAACGACGCGGTGGTAAATAGTCTTAAAAATTTCCTCGATGACCTTAACCTCACCCAAATATGCAACAGCCCAACCCACGAGAAAGGTTCTACCCTCGACCTGATCATCTCCAAAGAGGAATCTATCCAACTGGAATCCATCCAACCCTGTGACTGGTCAGATCATTATATTATCACATTCTTTATCAATGAAAAAGTCAAAGTCAACCCGGCTCAACTCTCCAAGCCCAAAGTCTGGAAAAGAGACTTGAAAAAACTCAAACCAGGCTCTTTGCCCCCTAACAGTTGCAATCTCCTACTCCCACCTACAGGCGCCACGGACGTCCAAACTCTGACTGACCACTATATCAACGCTATGACCTCTATAATTAATGAGGTCGCACCTATGCAGCTAAAAAGAGTCTCTACTAAAATCTCCAAACCATGGTACGACGGGAGTCTCAACGAGGATAGACGAGACATGCGAATGGCAGAACGGACCTGGAGATCAGCCCCCTCCGCAATGCACCTAAAAGATCTGAAGAAAAAGAGAAACGCCTACTTCAGGAAAATAAAACGCTCAAAATCGGACTTCTTCAGCCTCCAACTCGACCAAGCAAAAAACCGCCCGAGAAAACTGTTTGAGCTAATCAAGTCACAATCCAAGGAGCAACCACAACCACTCAACACTGGGCGTGAGGCACCCTCCTGTGAAGACTTCGCTGCTTTCTTTATCCAAAAAAACGACAAAATAAAAAGCGATCTCCTCATTGACGCAAGCCTCTACTCCAAACCCAAATGCCCAGCACCCACTGAACCAAAAAACAATGCTACATGGTCAACCTTCGGCACATACTCGGAAGAAGAAATTGGCAAACTGCTCAGCACCCTGAAACCATCCAATCACCTCACGGACCCCCTCCCTGCCTCCGCAGTAAAAGACTTTACCCCTTTTCTTCTACCTCTCTGGACTAAAATTATCAACAGCTCTCTCCAACAAGGCAGCATACCTGACTCCCTCAAAGTTGGCCAGGTCACACCTCTACTAAAGAAACCTACAGCCGACCCCTCTGATCTCAACAATTACCGTCCCATCACCAATATCCCCACTCTCACCAAACTGCTGGAAAAATGCGCACAACTACAATTGTCTAAACACATTGAGCAATTCGATCTCCTCAACCCTCACCAGTCAGGCTTCCGAGCAGGACACAGCACAGAAACTGCTATGACTCACATAATTGACGACGCACTTCAAATGCTAGACCAAAACGACACCTGCCTCCTCATCCTTCTTGATCTCTCCTCAGCATTCGACACCGTTAAACATGAGAATCTACTAGAACTACTTAACACAAGAATGGGCTTATCTGGAACTGTCCTCAAGTGGTTCACTTCCTTTCTTCACAACAGGTCGCAAAAATTCAAGAGCAACAACCTGATGTCCTCGCCAATACCTGTAACGCTAGGCGTCCCCCAAGGATCCTCTCTATCCCCAACTTTGTTCAACCTAGTCATGGAACCTCTCACCACCTTGCTACAAGCATCCAATGTACACTTTCACATGTACGCTGATGACACCCAACTTTACCTCAAATTACAATCACCCAATGACATCCTGCTCCTGAACTCAACGATCAGTTGCACCCAATCCTGGCTTGCCGATAATCACCTCAAACTCAATGCCCTGAAAACAGAGTTCCTTCTGATCTCACCTCCAGCGAAGATATCCACCACTCAACATTGGCTTAAACTCCTAACCGCACTCAATGTCCAACCCACCATCGTGGACTCAGCAAAATCGTTAGGCATAACACTCGACACTAATCTCAACATGCAGCAACATATCAGCAAGGCAACAAAGGGAGCGAACTTCCAGATCAATACTCTGAGGAAACTTAAACCCTAGCTCCCAGCCAAAGACTTCCAAACTGCGGTACAAGCACTAGTCATCCCACGAATTGAATACAGCAGCACCGCCCTCTGCGGACTCCCCCTAACTACAACCGCACCACTAAAAGCTTCTCTAAATGCTGCAGCGAGACTCATCAATGGGTCAAAAAAGTACTCCCACATTACCCCTGACTTGAAATCCCTGAATTGGCTGCCTTTTGAAGCCAGAATACATCTGAAAATCGCCTGCATGACACACAAGGCGGTTCACCTAAACTCACCCGGCTACCTCGCTCAGAAGTTGACAATCTCTGGGGGAATTAGAAACACGAGAGGCGCAAACAATCTTCTGCTGAAACCTCGAAGATTCCGGAAGGAAAAAACATACAAGCGCTCCTTCTCAGGAATGGCGCCTAGGATCTGGAACTCACTCCCTCCCGAAACCAGGCTTATCTCCTCCACTACACTCTTTAAAAAAGAAGTAAAAGCTATCCTCATGGCTAAATACACTTGAACTACTATCTCGAACCCTATTAACACCCTGCACCGATCTGTATTACATGTTTGACCCCTTTACTTATTTGTATGAGTTGTTTTATCATTCACATGATTGGCTTTGTAGTCACTTAGTTGTACTATTTGTACTGTGATTTATTGATTTACTTGTTTGACTTTGTTCCCTCATGTACCCTTCTATGTAAAGCGCTCTGATATCTGCGAAGATCTTGTTTGCGCTATATAAAACTTTTTAAATAAAAAAAAATAAAAAAATTTATGTTGGCGGTTGTAAGTGACAATTATACGTGAACAGTCCACTGCAGGCATGTTGCTAATCTCGCTAAATGATGGTTTTGGTGTGAGAGACTGAGTTCTGGATATGATATTGGAGCGAATAATCGCTTTCTGTATAACTGCCTCTGAATAACCCCTAGCAAGAAAACGTATTTTGCTCTCTTCCTGTGCCTTAACACATTTGGTCTCTGTACTGCAAATTCTTTTAATGCGCAGCATCTCCCCGAAGGGGATACTGCGTATTAAATGATGGGGGTTTTGACTAGCCGCATGCAGGACTGTGTTGCCCGCAGTTTCCTTATGATGTAATCTTGTTGCTAGACCCCCTGATTCAACATATACTTCTATATCTAGAAAGCATATAGATGAAGTACTAATTGTAGATGTGAATTGAAGATTCAGATCATTGATGTTAAGTTGTTCCACAAAAGTACGTGCTTCCTGAAGAGTGCCCTGCCAAATCAAAAAGAGGTCATCAATGTACCTCAAATAGAGTGAGACATGATTTTGCATAGTGGCTAAATGGTGCCCCTTGAGGACCTGTTCCTCCCACCAGCCCATGTGCAAGCACGCTAGGCTGGGTGAAAAACAGGCCCCCATGGCTACCCATCTTATTTGTTGGTACACTTGATTATTGAACAGAAAATAATTCTGTTCCAGGCAGATCTTAATCATAAAAATTAGCATGATGTTATGGGCAGGAAAATTAATTGCACGTTGATTGAGATAGTGGCTTACAGCTCTAATACCATAATTGTGCCGTATCGACGTATACAATGAGGCCACATCTAAAGTAATCAGTATACAATTAGAATTCCATGATGTACTACTCAATTTGCGTACAAAGTCTGATGAGTCCTGTACATAGGACCTTAGGCCCTTAACATAGTCCTGCAAGAAAAAATCAATGTAGGTGGAAATGTTCTCTGTTGAATACTGTTATTACTAAACACTCTCTATTAATCTCTTTATGAAATTAGCGAACAAGGCACACAATTGTATAGTACTAGAAGGACAGTAAATAGCACAATACACAGCGGGCTCCAGGGGGAGACCGGACCATATACTAAGAAAGTGGTATAACAACCACGACTTGACTAGACACAGTGCCTAGAGCATGTAGACTTGCTGGAATCCCAAGGACCACCCAAGGTAGTGACACAGGGGACCCACGGGGGACGTGTGCAGTGTGAGAACACAGCTGCGAGCTCCGTACATTTCTATGGGAAAGTCGCAGTTGGAATTTTAAAGATTAAGAACACTTAGGAGAGGACTTTGAGCAAACCCTTCCTAACTTAGACGGTTCTAAGGCCAGCACCCATGTGAGCACCGGAGTACTCATGTTACCTAACCCAGGGAAGCCGGGTGCATAGGTATCTAATGGTGTCTGGAATCTTCATCATTTCCAATGGCGAGATGCTGCAAAGTGCTGCTGCCATGAAGAGGAAAAGTGTCCGGTGTGATCCAAGCCTGTGCACTGTATGCATACAGTTCAAAGTCCGGGGCCGCTAGCCCCCCTGACGGAATGGAAGTGTCAGTAGTTTCCAGGACACCCTGGGTTGTTTGTCCGGCCAAACCAGCTCTAGGATCGCAGACTTAAGTCGGCGGAAGAACGACACCGTGAGTGGCAAGGGAATATTCACGAAGAGGTACAGCAATTTTGGTAGGACTACCATTTTGATTATAGATATTCGGCCAGTTAATGACAGTGGCAAGTTTTTCCACTTTTTCACTGTGACCTCCAGCCACTCCATCGCCACTCCATAGTTGGATAGCCAGATATCTTGAATCGAGCGGCTAATTCTGATGCCCAAATACTTCACTTCATCTGTAACCCATTCCATGGGGAACTCAGTTTGGCACTTGCTCGTGCCATCGGTTAGGGGCAGCATCGTCGATTTAGACCAGTTTTTATTAATGCCAGTTAGGCCACTATACCTCACTATTTCCCTCATCAATGGGTCAAAGTTCTCCGCTGGGTTTTGCATGTATACCGTCATGTCATCTGCATACATGGATATAAGCAGCCCCCTTGATGTAAAGCCAATGCTACGGTGTGTGTGATGTTGCCGTAAACGCGCTGCCAGTGGTTCCGTGGCAATGGCAAATAGCAATGGCGACAAGGGGCAGCCCTGCCTAGTCCCCCTTGTGATGTTGAGAGGATCAGAGACTTGTCCGTTCACTCTTATTCGCGCCGTCGGACTATTATAAAGAATGCTAATTTGTTGGGTAAATAACCGACTAAAACCCATTCGGTGAATAAGGCAAGCAGGAACTTCCATTCAAGGGAGTCAAAAGCCTTAGTGGCGTCCAATAAGGCGGCAGTGGCTTGCACCGTGGGGGCTAGATAGGGCAGAAGCCCAAAGAGTACCCGTAAATTATGGGAGGTGGATCTGCCTATCACAAATCCTGACTGGTCCGACAGTGCAATATGAGGCATCATGTATTAGAGTCTTTCAGCCAGCAGTTTCGCGTAAATCTTTGCATCTAGGTTTATCAGGGAAAGTGGGCGATACGAGTCTGGATTTGTCAGGTCCTTATCAGGTTTAGGAAGTGTGATTATCATTGCTTCTCTCAACGACGGTGGCAACATTCCCGACTCAATCGCTTCCATATATACTTTGTGTAATCTGGGTGCTAGGATGTCTGCATATTCCTTATAAAATGCTGCAGTCAGGCCATCTGGGCCTGGTGCCTTGCCCGAAGGTAAACTTGCTATGACTTCCCTTACGTCCTCCACCGTAATCGGTAGGTCCATATATTGCCTTGCTCCATCATTGAACCAGGCAAGAGCTATTGTGTCTAGATTGTCTGTTAGTACCTGATCCTCCGGTGTCACCTTGGAGGTATATAGCGTTGTGTAATATTCAGTCATGGTGTGCAGTATGTCTGGTGGCGTTCTTACCAGTCGTCCATCTTCTGCCTGTAGTTCCATTATATAGTCTGTCCCCCTAGGTGCGCGCGGCATGTTAGCTAAAGTCCTCCCCCCACAGTCCCCTTCTCCGTATCGTTTGGCCTGAGTGTATTTATTAAGGAATGTTGCTTCTCTCTCCGCCTCCTCCTGAAACTTGGTAAGTTTCATTCTGAAGTCAGCTCGGGGGCTGTCAGAGGGAGCCGTTATTAAAGTAGCTTCCAGCGTAGTCAGTTCTTTTTCCAATCTATCTAGTGTGCCTCTTATAGAGCGTAAGACACCTGTTTTAATCGCCATACAGTTACCCCTTGTGACCACCTTACAGGCCTCCCAGAGGGTGCCCGGCGAATCCACCGTACCTTCGTTAATATCAAAGCACTCTGTCAATTTGTTCCTTATTTCTTCTTTAAATACCTGGTCAGGTAGCGCGTGTGATGGGAGCCGCCAACTAAACGGCTGCACATATTGTGACGGTGTGGCCAGTGTCACACACACCGGCGCATGGTCCGACAGGGATCTCGGCAAGTGCGTTGCCTCCAGTACTGATGCATGGAGGTCTCTGGACATTAACCAGTAGTCTAGGCGGGACCAGGCTGCGCTGTGATGCAAGTGCCAGCGCGTACCCCCGGGTGCAGTAGCCTCCAGGAGTCTACCAGGGCCGCGTCAGCAATTATGTCTCCGAGCATCGCAGCCGCCCTCGGGTGATGCTCTCGGGTGACCCCTTGTCTGTCCAGCGTATCTGAAAGTACGACATTGTAATCACTCATCCACCTGATCGCAGCTGAGCCGCAGGTCTGTATTCTGTGCCATAGGTTCTGAAAAAATTCAGGATTATCGTCATTTGGGCCATATACGTTCGCAATTAGAATCTGCATTCCACATAGTGTACCTAGAAACAGTATGTACCTGCCCTCGGGGTCTATGACTTCCTTGTGGGTTTTCCATTGTAGCCCTCTCCGAATCAACACTGCTACCCCTCTTGCATAGCTTGAATAAGGTGCGTGTACTATTTCCCACCATCTACTGGGTCAGTATCTGGGACATTTGATTTCCAAGGTCATTTTTTATACGGTTCCATACTTTAAGAATCTGACCTTTTCGTGCGTATAGATGGTTATTCATCCCAAATTCCAACCTCACCTGTGCTTGCGAGGCATTATACGGTAGATGAAATAAGATCTTGAGGATTTTAGCAACTGCATTATTAATTATCTCCGCATCTTTCCCGTTTAATACTTCAGAGCCATATGTCAAGGTGGGTAATAATTTTGCTGATATGATCTTTAATAAAGGGCCATAGGATAGTTCTTAGTTTTTTTGTATAATCCTAAATGCAGCAACCAAGCTATTAGCTTTCCTAGTAATATCCTTTTTCTGTGGGAGAAAGTTTCCGCTGTCATTAAATACAACACTGAGATACCGGTAATAATCAACCTGGTCTAGTTGGGTTTGTTCCAGCATCCAGTTGCATTTATTTTTTAGTCTTCTGTTTTTTGTAACTACCATTACTTTCGTCTTTGTTTCGTTTATTATCATTTCGTTCTCTTTTGCATACGTTGATATGCGATCAATTAATCTTTGCAGGCCCACTTTAGTTTGACTTAGAAGTACAACATCATCCGCGTACAACAGATTAGATATTTGTTTTCCAACTAGCTTCAGTGGGTGTGCATTGACTTCATTCAGTGCAATTGTGAGATCCGCTATAAATAGGTTAAAAAAGTAGTGGGGCAAGGACACAACCATGCTTTAATCCTCCCGTCGTGGGTATTTTATGGGATAGTGTTCAGCCATCACCAATTCTCACCCTGACCCAATTGTCAGAGTACAATAATTGTATAAATTTTAGTAGTGAGTTCAGAATTCCTTGGTCCTTAAGTTTTTTCCAGAGAAGGTACCTGTTCACACAGTCAAATGCCAATTTAAAATCGACAAAACAAAAGTAGAGGGGCTGCTTAGCTAAAAGCGCCTTATCCTTTAAAACTGATAATATTAATATATTTGTGGAGGTTCCTAGACCCTTAATAAACCCAGTTTGATTTGTGGGTAACACTCGCTTCTCCTTAACCCAATCTGTTAAACTTGATAGTAATAGGCTCACAAATAGTTTTGCGTCAGTATTTTGGAGGGTAATCAGGCGACAGTTCTCTGGTAGTTGCCAATTTCCTTTTTTATAGATAGGAGATATTAATGATCCTCTCCAAGATTTCGGTATTTGCCCAGTTTGCACAACTTCATTAAAAACCTTTGTCAAATATGTAGCCCATAAGTCTGGATCTTCTTTGTAGAGAGCAAATGGGATACCATTTGGTCCTGGTGCTCCATCTTTTTGTTTCTTTATTAAGTTTGTTACTTCACTATCTGTAATAACAATTTCCAGATCAGATTCTAAGTCTTTTTTAATCATCATTGTCTGCTTGTCCTTGCGAATATTTAGTTCCGATATAGGGTCTAGGGTCATTTCGAGGAATTCAAACCATTCATCTTCAGTTAAGGTGGATGCTACCACTGATTTGTTGGGTCTGCTAAGACCATTAATAATTTTCCAAAACTCCCTTGAGTTTGGTTGGTTACAAGCATGAAAAATGTTTGTCCATAATTCTTGCTGGGTATTATTTTTTTCGTTCCACAACAATTTCCTCAAATTACTATTGGTATTTTTGAGTCGCATTTGTATTTCGTCTTTATTGGGATGCCTGATTAGCTGCTTTCTCAGTCTATTACGGGTCTGTGACTTTTTTGATAGCGTGTGGGAGGTTAATGTTAGTATCACTCTTTTTCATTTTGGCCATTTGTTTTTTCTTCTCACAAGAAGTGAGATCAGATGGTTGAACTATTTTCTGTGTGAAATGTTCCCACTGCTTAATTGCAGACTGTGTAATATGTTCTTTAAAACATTCTTTAATTACTTCTTGTGCCTTTTTTTCATATCGTCCTTATTATCAGTCTTCCATATCAGCTTTCTATAGTTGGCGGTACAGGTCTGACCTTGTGTTGTGAAATAATTTTGATGTTTCGAACATTTCAGTTTTATTTCTATTATTTGTCGGCTATGATCGGTATCTGACACTTTTCTTAAGCGATAGGAGACAATTTTATCAAAAATGTTTATTGATATCATTGTGTATTCTATTCTTGATTCAGACTTTTGTGTGTGAAATGACCAACCTGCGGGTATATCAGTCGAAAACCTGCCATTTAATATTCTTAGTCCCAGTGCTTCCACATCCATCAGAGAGAGAGAAACTCTGTTTATTTAGACCGTAGTCTTTAAACAATGAGATCCAAAGTAGAGCTGCGTCACATCAATAAACAAACAAAACTGTACACAATTTTAAAAATTATAAAATCGTTAAAAAATTTAAAACACATGCTATACATAATAAAATTGGAGATTGTTACATTTAAAATAGACGATTTTGATATGTTGCTCATTACAGTACTATCTGATGTCTTATGGGCTTGCAATCCCTCATACTTTAGTTTTTAGCTTCCTGCGCTAAGCGATTTATCTCTTTCAGGTAGTTACCAAGAGCAATTGCTATTTCCAGATTTTCCATTCCTATCAACAAGTTTGTTGCTTGTACACGTTGTCTTATGCCATGTTTTATGAATAAAGGACGTAGGAACCGTTGTCTCACTTTTAGACATGTCAAGCAATCAAGAAGTATATGTAACATTTCACACTTGGCTCCCAAGCCACATTTACATATACCATCTGGGTATAACATTTCTGCCTTAACTCTCCCCTCCATTTGCCAAGGGATGATGCCAATTCGAATTTTTAGTATCTCCCACCTAAAAGCGTAATTTGGCAAGGTTTCTAGGTATGGATACCCCGTCTCGTATTCCCATGCTTCTATCATATTTACCACAGATTTTTTGTTTCTTAGATATCTTATATCCTGGCTTCTGGAGTACTCCCTTCCTTGTGCTCTAAGTGCACTCTTCGTGAACTCCACATCTAGGGAATTTTGGTTTACTCCCACTTTTAGGTTCCCAATTATTTCCTTTATTTTTCTTTTAGCATCTAATGCCCATCTTAGGTTACTGTGGCGGATTTCCTCACTACACCAAAGTGAGACCTTTTCCCCTAGCCCCTGTGATTGGCGTTTCCAGAATCTTATCATTGCCATTTTGGCCAAGGTATTCCATCCAATCATATCTGTTTCCAGTCTAACAGCCTGTATCATTGATGACTTTGGC
Source organism: Lissotriton vulgaris (assembly GCF_964263255.1). Classification (NCBI taxonomy): domain Eukaryota; kingdom Metazoa; phylum Chordata; class Amphibia; order Caudata; family Salamandridae; genus Lissotriton; species Lissotriton vulgaris. The sequence goes on along the minus strand of NC_141690.1, from coordinate 288,313,951 downwards.
AATGACAATAATGTTTTCAGGGCCCTACCTTCCTCCCGATCCCAGCCTCCCTTTCCGCTTAGAAGGAGCACTTCTGCACCATACAGTACTTGGGGTGGTATCATGGCCTCATATGCTTTTAATAGCGGTTTGTGTGACATGTCCCCATAGTTTTTATTGAATTTTTTCAGGCCACAGATAGAGGAAGATGCTTTTGCGTTTTGGTGTCCCAGATGTACGTCCCATTTTAAGGAGGATTCAAACCAAAGGCCTAGATATTTATATTCTTTTACTGTTTCTAGTTTTGTTCTATCTAGGTACCAACTAAAATTCTTGGTCCTTTTGCCGAAGCACATGATTTTTGTTTTTTCCATGTTCACTGTAAGCAATTTATCCTTACAGTAATCATGGAATGCGTTTAGTTTTCTTTGTAGCCCGAGTTCTGTCAAGTCAGTAATCACAAGGTCGTCTGCGTATAGCAAACATGAGACCTTTCTACTATTTATTCTCGGGCTCGCGCTTCTTTCCACCTCCAGCGCTGCTGGCAGATCCGCTAGAAATATTGAAAAAAGGAGCGGAGCTAGGACGCAGCCCTGTCTCAGCCCGTTCCCTATTCCAATTCTCTTTGTCAGCGCCCCTTGTGTGTCTTTAATGACTTGGGCCCAGTTCCCTTTATGTAATTCCTTCAAGATTTCTAGTAAGCACACCGGGATTTCATATTTGATCAGGCACTCCCATAGTTTTGCCCTGTCCACCAAATCAAAGGCTGCCCGGAAGTCGACGAAACAACAAAACAGGTTTCCCTTTTGTTCTATCGACTTCCGGGCAAGAGCCCACAAGGCATAGCAGTGATCCATGGTGGAGTGCCCTTCTTTAAAGCCCCCCTGTTCCACTGGGATAATTAATTTCTCTTCCACCCAGTCCTTTAGTTTGCCAAGCACTATCTTTGCAAATATTTTCTCCCCGATGTCCAATAGATTGATTAATCTATAGTTTTTTGGGTTGCTCATTTCCCCTTTCTTGTGAATTGGCCTAATTATAGCCCCATTCCAGTTATCAGGGAATTTCCCAGTATCTAAAATGACTTCAAACATATCTGCAAAGAATTCCGCCCACCAATCTACATGGGTTTTAATTATTTGAGCCGGGAGGTTATCTGGGCCTGCCGCTCGTGTGAGATTCAAACCCTTTATCGTTTTTTTAACCTCTTGAGCGGAAAAAGCGGGTTTTATATCTGCTACCAGACCGCTCCAGTCTGTGTACAGAATTTCTTCCCGGTCTTTCCGAGCACAATACAGGTCCTGTAAATACTCCTCCCATGCAGACTCTTCTACTATGCAGTTCATTTTCCCTGGCTGGTGGTCTGCTGCTGCGTGGACTAACTTCCAAAAATTTCGTATATTCTTAGTTTCGATTGCCTCGAGTAATTTTTGCCAGCATCCCTCTTTAAATTCCCTTTTTGCCCTTCTGATAAGCATGCTATATTCTCTTTTTATGCCCTCTAGAGTGTTTACACTATCTTGGTCTCTCTTTTTCTGAATGCGGCGGGTCATTCTCCTAACTTCCCTTTTTTTCTCCTGGCATTCCCTTGTGAACCAGCCGGTGGATTTCTCTATCTTCTGGTTTTTTACCTTATTTTTATATTTTCCTCTATTTATATTTTTTAGACCTATACTAAGGGTTAGGACCACCTCTTCTATTTTTTGTACATACCAATCGAGGTTTCGACCCCTTGCTGTCTTTAGGTCTAGGTTCTGCTGTAATTTTATTAATCTGGCAACATATTCTTCCGTAAGCCTAGTTGTCCGGCGTCTAGGGTAATCCACCTCTTGTTCCATAACCTTTTGGCTAGATTCAAAGTGCGTATCCGGGATCTCCATGGTTACCAGGTTATGGTCACTTCCCTCTCTATTCACAATTCTGAATTCTGAGATTAGTCTAAAGTTCCAAGGTGTGGTAAAGGCATAGTCTATGGGACAGAATTGGGAGCCTGGTTTAAATGTTTTTTTGGCGGGGCAGTCTAACTCGCATCTTCCATTCAAACAAAACAGGTTTTTAGTTCCCAAGAGATTTCCCAACTGTATATCTTTAGCACCAAATATACATTCGGGGAAGCTCGCTTGAGGTATTTCATAGGCCTCCAGTATATCTAGAAACCAATAATCGACCTTCTCAGGGTGAAGTTTGTGATTAAAGTCGCCCATGAGAATAAGCATATCCCCACCGTATTTTTCACCAAGGTAGTCTATGTCCTCCTTGAAGAGAGCCATTTCCTTTTCATATTGCTCTAAGGTATCCCATTGCATGTACACATTTATCATTAAAATTGTATCCGTTTTTATACATCCTGAAAGTATTATTCTACATGCCAACAACCATTTGCATTTCACATTTATTTCAGTTACTTTCTTCATGATCTTAGTTGATATCAGAGTCATGATTCCACCAGCAGCGTGCCCGAATCTACATTTCTTTGCAGGTCGGTTTAGCTGGTAGAAGCCATCAAATATCGGGGTCTTGCCACATAGCCAAGTCTCCTGGATACACATAATTTCTGTATTTTCCCCCAGTTCCCTTATATTATTTTGTTTCAGGTTATTTCCTAGGCCATTTATATTCCAGGAGATTATCCTTATGCTATGTGGCCTACCTTTTCCCTATTCGGTATCATCTAACCAGCCTTCCTCCCTGCAATCGTTAGTATGTTTCGATGAGGGTCCTGCATGGTCGGACACCTTACTCCAGTTTCCCCATTCATGTGCCATCTCCGAGTTGTTTACAACTATTTTTATGTTTCCTAGCGGCATTTCCTCTTCATCCTCCTGATCGCAAATCCTAACCTGTCTCTTTCCTAGCCCTGCATGGCATTTTAGAAAGTTGTTTCCCAGTCGTCCCTTTCCTTCTACCTCTGCTAAGACTTCATTCTCATTTAGTAGGCGGATTCCTTCTTTCTGTAGCTCGTTTACTGCCTTTTCAATCGTGTCTTTTACCAGGTTTGAGTATAGTGTGATTCTAGTGATCTCTTTTCCTTCTCTATTTTGTATAAAGCCCACTCCCCTAATGTCGCTCGTTCCTATCACTTTCAGCTTCTGGCATTTGGAGAAGCCTTGCAGGAGTTGAGACCTATTTAGGGGCCGCCTTTTTCCTACCTTTTTTCCCCCTAGCCTTAGCGGGATCTGTTCAAGGTAAAGATTCATATTTACTTTTTCAACTTTCCTTGCTCTGCTGGGAACAGGGGGTTCATTCGATTCTGCCTTTTCTGGGTGGATTTTGGGTCTGTTCACTCTCACCTCACGTGTTACCCAAGCTTCTAGATTTCCTCCCAGTTTCTTCTCCCCCCCCTTAGGCTGGCCTATGTGTTTGTTATCAACTGTGTTCTTCTGGGGTTTGGGAGTGTTGTGTGGCCCTACACTTTTCCCCTGGAACTTTGTTCTATTCCATTTTGGGATACTCATCTGCTGGTAGGGACCCTTTATTTCTTTTCCTGTAATCCTTTCTGCCTCTTCCGTCATCACTACTTCCTCCAAGGAAGGACACACCATCCTTGCTGGTTTTGTTCCTGCGCTTCTTACTTTATTTCTTGGCCCACGTCTTGTCTTCTGAGCCCTTCTTATTATCCTCATTGGCCACTTTGAGATATATATCTGGTGGCCCTCATTGGGTTGTATATCAGTTTGGGGTTCCATATCAGTTCGGGGCGGAACCTCATTCCTCGGTACAGGATCATGGTTAGAGATTTTACCTGCCATAGAAGATGTGTGCCCAATTCCCTTGGGATTTTTTATGGTTTCACCCTGTGCCTGTTCTAGGGGTTCCGGATCAGGGGTTTGTCTTATTATGTTTGGCATATGTGATTTAATCCCCCGCAGCTCCCCTTCTATACTAGCAAGATATGTTTTCTGAGTTTTTAGAATAGAGTTATTTGACAAAGTGACCTCTAAGAGGCCTTGCAAGGTTCTTTGTAGCATTAACATTAAGTCCAGCATTGAAGTAGCTGTCAAAGATGACAGATCACGGTTAGGTTCATGGTTTAGTTCAGATGTTTTATCCAATTCGGCACAGTGTCTTGGACTGATATTTTCAGTTTCCACTGGGCATTCATTTTGGCTCCTATTCTGACTTGACTTTTTACTCTGGGGTGTTTTTGTTCCTTTCTCCGTTCCAACCCCAGGGTTTGGACTCTTTGATGGGACCGGGCTGTCCAAAGATCCTCCCTCTACTTCATAGGAGAAGGATAGACGTGGTGATGATGACAGCCGAGGCGAGGTTAGGCCCCCCTGATCTAGTAGAAGCTGTAGCGATTGATTAGCCAAATTAAAAGAGTTGGACACATGTATCTCCAAGGGAAGGGAGGCACCTGCACTCTTCTTACCCTCTAGGCTTCCATTCAGGGAAGCCACTTTACTTGTTGTAGTGTCTTTGTCTTTTACCGGTGTAAACACCTTTTTAAAGTGCTTCCCCATAAACTCCTTTATTGAGTTTGACGCTGCACTGCCCGGGGTTTTGGCCGTCGCCTTTGGTTTTTTGGCTCCTTTCTTTTTAGCTTTCGGAGTTATTTCAACGCACTCACTGCTCTCTTCCAAATAGCCTGGACTAATTGCATTTGTGGTATTTGCAGCATTAAGTCTTGGTCTCAAATTGTGTTCCATCTGTTTTTTCATTTTTTTCGTAGCCATTTTTGTCTTTCTCCCAGCACTATTGTGGTTTGCCGAGGCTAGGTCTCTGATTGGGGTGAAGTCTGCAGGATATTTACAAGTGCCTGCTGGGCCAAAAGATCTGCCCTGTAGAATGTCTTTGCTTGAGGGTTTGCAGCAGTCCTATCACCCTATATTATTCATTTATTCAAACGGCTCACCAGGTCAGGGTAAGCCAAAGTCAGGGTAAACAGGGTACAATGCGGTGTTAAGTTCCACACTTTCACTGCCTCGCAGTTTCCACACTTACCTCTGTGTGCCTGTGGAATTTAAGCTTTAAGCCATGCCGTGCCCTGCGTCCAGTGATTATATTGGGACCCAGGAGGCCCCCTCCAGGCTGTCAGTAGGCTTCTTTCCTCCTTTCGGTGAGCACAGGGCGTGCTCCTGCTTCTCCTGCTTCCTTCCTGGTGTACTCAGGAGTCTGTTCGCGGCACTTCCCGGTAATTTCGGGTAATTCCCGGTATTTCGCTGCACTTACGGCGGCCACGGCACTCACGGCGGCCACGGCAGCCACGGCAGCCGCAGGGTTCGTTGTTCCCTCTCCCTCACCCTCCGCTCTGCTTCCTGCGTCTGACGTCAGGCGGGGGGAGGGCGGTACTACGGGACGATCGGCTCAACGCAGGCAGGGCAGGCAGGCAGCGTAATCCGTCACTGAGCAAAACAGAGCACACAGAGCACATCCATCAGTAATTTTCTTCCAATTGGATTATGTTTAGTATTTATTTGGGGATCCAATGCTTGTTCAGGAATTAACCATTGGTGATTTTGGGACTGTATAAAATCATCCCGTATTAAATGTAGTAACAGGTTTATATTGAAATCACCTGTAACGATGAAATTAAAAGTCGGGTCATCTATTATTTGTTCCAGTAAAAATCGTATTAGCGCTGCACTTATATCCTTCCTTGACGAGTGCTTACTGCTTGGATGTTCGAATTATTCGTGACCAACTGTTCATGTTCAATTCTCAAATCAATCAAAATGAATGTTGCCGAGCCTCTACATGGTCGGCCAAATTTGCAATTTGTAGTGGCAGGCACATAGTATCCCTTGTATCCTTGTATCAAAAAGGGGTCAATTTCCCATGTCTCCTTCAGAAGTATAATTTGATAGAGGTTTGACAAAGCATCTATTCGGGCATTTGTTATTTTATTGCACAATACATTTATGTTCCATGAGCATACTCCTATTGGTAGATGATCCGCATTCACTTCTTCTATTTTATATTGTGATCTATCCTGTCACTGTTCATGTAATGCTGTACTAATCCAATTTTCATTAATTTGTTTTATTTCTCCAAATTTTATTTCATCCATGGATTTTTCTTCATCCCGATGTGTGTTACCCAAGGGATTTTTTAGTATTGAATACACTAGGTTGTTCTTTCTACCTTTCTAGTTGTTTGTGGAGGATTCTTCTTTTATAAACGGAGTCGGATAAAGCTTTGGGGCAGGTTGAGTAATTTTTATCCCCCAGCTTCGAAAAACTTCCTGTTCCTGCTGGATTTGATCTACTACGGAATCTGTAATTACGGTAAGGAGTGTAAGTGGTTGGCTGCCTTCCGGGTTTTGTACAAACCCCACGGATTCAATATCTTTTGTTGTCACTTTTTCTAATGATGGTATTGATTTCAGCAGCTGAAGAATATTACCTCTATTCAAAATGTCGTTGTTGCCTCGTGAGTCGTATAAAGGTGTAAGAATTATTTATGCAGTCCATTTTAAAAGCAACGGTTCTTTCATTTTATCGTCGCAAGTTTGATAGTCTTTAATATATAATATGCTTATCTTGACCGATTCTTGTAATAATTAGGTCTTCCTTCCTAGATTTGTACCCGTTATCGATGATCTCTTTTTTTGGTGTTTCTGAGTTGATCACAGGTTCTTTTATCCGTTGTTCTGGCACATCTAGATGTTCTTTTTGTTGCTTCAGACTCCCGTTTAATCTTATTTATTTATTTATTTATTTATTTATTTATTTATGAGATTTTTATTGCGCAAACAAATACCCTAGGGTGTCTCGGCGCATGTGTGAGCTAGCAGGACCATAATAATAGAGTTCACTGGTTAAACAGCCATGTCTTTACGAGCCTCCGGAAGCTCATCAGGTTGGGGGCATTTTTGATATTTAATGGAAGAAGGTTCCAGAGTTTTGGTGTGGCCACTAAAAAGCGACGGTCTCCCCAAGTTGCCGTTCTAGTGCGAGGTACAGGAAGAAGGCAAGTGTTGGCAGATCTCAACAGTCTTTTGGGGGTGTACAGCTGGAGTGCCTCAGTCAGGAATTTGGGTCCTGTGCCATGCACTGCCTTGTAGGCAAAGCAGAGGGCCTTGAACTTAATACGGCTCTCTAATCTGAGCCAATGAAGCTGGCGGATGGCAAGGGAAGTAGGCTGGCGGCGAGGGATGTTTAAAAGAGTTCTGGCAGCCGCATTCTGTACCGACTGTAACTTTGACAGCACAGATTTCTGGGTGTTGAGGAAGAGGGCATTTCCATAATCCATTTTGGAGAATACCAGAGTGGTAACTAAAGTCTTCCCGGCAGAGGAGGGGAGATAAGGCAGCAATTTCTTTATTTTCTTTAGCGTGAAGAAGGCAGAGGAGACAACCTTGTTAACATGAAGGTTGAAAGTTAGTTTGCTATCGAAGATGACTCCCAAGTTCCTCGCTTTTACCACTGGGACAGGTGGGGAGCCCAGTTGTTTGGGCCACCAGATGGAAGACCATTCTGGGGCGAGGTTGCCAAAGGTCATAACCTCGGTTTTATCTTGGAGAATTATTTTGGTTTTGTTGAATTGTTCTCTGTACTCTTTGACCTGAATAATTTTGATCCCCATTTAATGAGATTTCGGACTCTACAAAAGTCAGAGATTTCTTTTTTTCAATCGGGTTACTTTGAATATCACTTATAAGGCTCTTAATCATACATCTGTTTCCTTTTTGGGCTTGTGTTACTTTTTGATCTTGGTCTTTCCTACCTTTGATTTGTTTTGGGTCAGCTTGTCGATCTATATTGTCCGTTAACTTAGTTGTGTTGGTTGTATGTAGTTTATAGTCTACCTGATTGTAGGAGAGTAGGGTCTGCTATCCTATGGTCACCCCAAATTTTTGCTTTTTGCTTCACTGGTTTCTGACTTAATGTGGCTGTGGGCCTGCTAATCAGACCCACAGCCTGCTGTTCTCTCTCTAAATTACTGCCAATGCACTCTAGGTGCATTACGAATTGGAACTGGTTCACCTTATGAGCCCCTGTATTAGTGCACCCTAGGTGCCCAGGGCATAGGTGTATCCAAGGCCTACCAGGGGCTGCAGCATGTATTATGCCACCCCTGGCCTGGCCTCCATATTTGACACAACTGGCTGATCACTCAGCTGGGGTAAGTCGATGTAACCACCTCTTACTTAGGTACAGTATGTCTGTGCCTAACCCTAAACTGGACACATATATTCCTATCAGCCACTCCTATGGAAGGCCTCATCAATCCTGGAGGCAGAGTGCTTGGAAATATGTGAGATGGTGCTCTAGCATGAGCTGAGCCTGTCTGCAGCTGTCGGGAACCACTCCCTAAGCTGTTCCGGGATATTGCCATACCATATACTCTTAAGTGCATTATAATCCTCGCGGTTATTTGCTATCTTTGGTTTGGCTTTATCAAAACATGTCGAGTAAGGTGTCATACGAATTGGAATACTATCCCCTCGCCAATTCTGGCGACGGGGATAGCATTCCACCCTTCTAGAGGGACACGACATGTGTGTAGCCTTAACCCCGGTTAAAGTTAAACAGAGCCTCAGCATCACAAAATGGATGCTGCCACCACAGACACGAGTCTGGCCTCCTGCTGCTGACCAAAACTCGGCAGATGGTGGCCTGGACAAAGGGTTTCCTGCCTTGGGAGGTGCGAGCACCACCCCAGACAGGGTTTTGTGTATTGGGTAGGACAGGGCTGAATAGAATCAGACATGCCCGGGGCACACAAGGTGTCCCCGTGCATAGGCCAGTCCAAACCGGTCCTGGGACTTTCCAGACCCAGGCTTGGCGCGGAACTGGACAAAGGAAAGGGGGTGTAACCGCACCCCTTCCTGGTTCCTCCCAGAGGAGGGACCTAGTAGGTGATCCTCCCCTCAGATTGGGAATAAGAGTGGGAGCAGTGCCATTGCACAGCAGATCATCCTGAATCAACTTTACACGAAGAAGAAGACTGGACTTCGACATTCTGCTGCACAGAAGACTGAAGAGAATCTCCCTTGTGGCCTAGGAGTGGCCACCCTGTGAACACAGGCACCAACCAGCAACTCGACGTCTGCTTTGCTGCCGCCTCCCGCCGGAGCCCGAGCCCAGAGCCCGACAAGAACCAGACTCCCAGACCTCTCAGAGCCCGATCCACAGTCCCTGCAAAGAAGGGACCCGTGGAGGCACCGAGTGACGTGGGACCGGACCTCTTGGAAGACACTCGAAAAGCTGACTGCGCAGCTTCTGAGGTATCCTCGACGTTGTGCTTTGGGGACTGAGAACCCCCACGACCGAGCAGCCCTTGCACCGAAGATCAGCCCTCCAGCATCTCCACGATCTGCGTGGGGCCCTTTTGCATTGTGCCACTCGACGCGCCATCCCGGCCACTAGCCACGTGGTCAGCGGCCATCTTGGCAACAAAACCGACGATTTACACAGCAGGTCTGGTTGCTCCAGACCTACCCAAGCTCCTGTAAAAAGGAGCACCCGCTCTGACCTTGCTGGTCCGAGTGTTAAGCATCTTTCAACTTCTGCCTGGCTTGCCTTTGCCAAGGCCTGTTTGCTCCGATCAAGTTGCCGACACCGCCAACAGCGAGAAGCCTGCGTGGGACAGCTCGTGACCGACTCCTGGACGTCCTCGACCCCGGGTATCCACGTGGCTGCAGAAAGAAGCTACCCGACAACGCCTGTTTGCACCCGACATCGCCTGGTTCCAATCTGGTTCCACGGTAGTCACTGGCTAGTGACTTTGAACACTGTCCCCTCTTCTTTCAGGTCTTCACCTCTTCAGATCCACCCTTGGATCCACCGGAACTCTTCACATCGAGCCGCCTGCAGCATCTTCAGCTCCAAGCACCATCGACCAGCGTGACGAAACCCGACACTACTTCGACCCTGTGCACCCGCTTCCTGTGGGTGAGGTAACTCAGCTCCGCCGGTGCTCCTGCACTGGTACACATCCCAAGGGCCTGTGTTTTAAGTTTCAGCTCCGTAGGTCACTCGGAAGGTTCCTAACTTTCTAACTTTGTACATTTTACGCACCATAGACTTTGCATTTGAAAGTGCGTGCACTTTGAACACTGCACCCGAGTCCCGTGGGCCTCTCCCGACTTAGTCACTGCTAGTCTCGAATAGCTCCAGCGATTCCCAAGGCCCTAGGCCTCTTCACTTTCCCACTGGTATCTCTTATACCACTTTCTTAGTATATGGTTTAGGTGGCCCCTAGGGCTCATCCATATTGTGCAACTTTTGTGTATTTTAAACTGTCTTGTGATTTAACGCTTGTGCTTCTGTGCTCATAAAGAGTCCAGGGGATTTTATAGTTAATAAATCAATATATATTTTCAATATATATCTGTGTGGTGTCCCTTTCATTTGGTATTCAAGGGGGTTGTGTATGGTATAACAGCTGGCTTCACATGCCTTTCAGAGTTTAGCCTAAGACTGCTTTGTCCACGTTACCACTAGGATAACTGGTCTACAAGGTTGAATTACAACCATCATCATAAGGGTTGCTTGGCATGGTACAAAGTGATCACTAAAAATTAGTGAGCATTATATACCAGGCCAACTTCTCACATTGGTGAGCAGCGGATTGGGATCTGAGCTTGCTGTTGTTTTACCATTACAATCTTTGAGATTATCATTTGAAAGATCATACAGGTACCTGCTAGGTACATATAAAACAAGACTAGTATACTTAAGTTCTACTGAACTTAGTTGTTGTAGAGCAAAGGGAGTAGCACACCCTAGCTACAACTACTAGATAGGTTTAGTAGGTAAACACCAGTGTAGGTAGATTGCAACACATCCACCCACACTAGAGCAATGTCTGGAGCAGAGGGGTCCAGTGGACTTACTCCTGTTGAGAGTGACCCTCCAAGGGCACCATCCAAATTTGCTATTTTTTCCTTTAAGGAATTAAGACAGCTTTGTGTCTTAAGGAGTCTGAAGACAGGGCCTTCCCCTACTACAGACCACCTAAGAGAGCTCTTAGACCAGTCTGAGACTCTAAAGCCCTCTAAGGCAAACCCCACAGGGAATGCTGAAGGAGGCCATCCTTCAGAGGATGACACTGTAGACACCCCTGCCCCTATCATCCTGGTAGATGAGGAAGCCTCCACCACTGGAGCTCCTCAGGTAGATGAGGAGGAAGAGGAAGAGGAAGAGGAGGAGGAGGTGGAAAGCAGTGAGTCAGATGATGACAGAGATAGTCAGGTGCTGGTCAGTAGACTGAACCAGGCTAACTTAAGCCAACTTGGGAATGAATCTGGTAACAACCCATTCAGACCCCCAGGTGGACTTAACCAGGGGCATGGGAGGAGGAGGAATCACTCAGGTGAATCCAATACCTCCCATGTCTCTAGAGGCTCTCATGGTCACTCCAGAAGGGAGTTGACTAGCCCTCAGAGAAGGGAACATGAGGCCAAAATGAGAGAGGCTGAGCTTAGGATCCAGAAGCGAGAACTAGAGGTTGCCCTGGTCCAAGAGAGACTTGCTAGAGCAAGACAGCCTAGAGAGAGTGGGGTAATAGAACCCACTGGTGGCAGCAATATCCACAAGGATAAAGACAGGTCTTTTGATAACAGAAACCTGAGTAAGATTGTGCCCCCCTACAAAGCTGGGGATGATATCCATAAATGGATTACTGCAATGGAGAGAGCCTGCAGAGTACAGCAGATCCCTCAGGAGCAGTGGGCAGCAATCTTGTGGCTCTCCTTTGAAGGTAGAGGCCGAGACAGACTCCTCACAGTTAGTGATGGGGATTCTAGAAACTACCTGGTCCTGAAGAGTGCTCTGATTGATGGGTTAGGCTTAACCACTGAACAGTACAGGTTAATGTTCAGAGATACCCAGAAGACACAGACTCAGGACTGGTCTGAATTTGTTGAGTGTGCCACTAAGGCTCTGGAGGGATGGTTGCTGGGAAGCAAGGTTACAGACTATGAAGGATTGTATAATTTGCTGAGAGAACAAATTTTAAACAATTGTTAGAACCAGCAGTTGCATCAACATTTGGTTGACTCAGATTTGACCTCTCCCCAAGAATTTGGAAAGAGGGCAGATAAATGGGTAAGAACCAGAGTTAAGCAAAAGAACCAGAACCAGAACCAGGGTGGTGACCAGAAGAAAACAGACCAGAAGGGTGGGGAGCAGAAAGCTAAAGACCAGAAATCTTCAACAGGGCCCCAAACTGAGACAGAGGGTGGGTCCCAAACTTCCAAGAAAAAGAAGAAAGAAGGTCAGAAGAAACCCTGGTGTAAAACTTGTAAGAACACCTCTCACTGGACAAGTGAGTGTAAAAAGGGTGGAGCCCCCAGCACTGCAGCCCCTAAGGCACCTGCACCCACTAGTACAGTTAGCAGTGCTGGTCCTCAAACCAAGGGATTAGTGGGTATCACTTTGGGAACTGAAGGAGATTCTGACCTAGTCAGAACCCTTACACAGGCTGTTCTGGTTTGTGAAGGGGACATAGATTTGACCCCTGACATAAGTCCCAGTAACCTGGGCAAATACAGACAGACACCTTTGATCAACAATAAAGTGGCTCAAGCTTACAGGGACACATGTGCCAGTGTCACTATGGTGACACCTAACTTTGTGGACCCTGGACAATACATGCCAGGCGATGATTACCTGGTGACCAATGCCAGCAATGTCACTACTACACATAGTGTGGCACTTGTTAACTTTTCCTGGGGAGGGGTAACTGGCCTAAAGAAAGTTGTGGTTAGTGCTGATCTCCCAGTAGAATGTTTGTTGGGCAATGACCTGGAGAACTCTCTATGGTCAGAAGTTGAGTACAGGACTCATGCAGAGATGTTAGGGATATCATCACATGTCCTTGCTGTGACCAGGTCACAGGCCAAAAAGTGCCTCTCTGAACCTCAGGTCTTGGATCCTGGAACAATGGACCAAGTACCTTCCAAGAAGAAGAACAGGAGGGTTAAGGCTGCGCCTTCCCAACTGCCTACAAGTGAGGATCAGGCTTCACAGGAAACTGATCCCGAGACCCCTGAAGGAACTGTCTCTGAAGAACTTGTACCGGATCAGGTTGAGTTTCTGGGGACAGACTTGGGGCAGGCTCAGTTAACCTGTCCTTCTCTTGAACCCCTCAGACAGCAGGCTGCTGCTGAGGCTGCTGGGAATGCTGAAGGTGCCCATAAAGTTTATTGGGATGAAGGACTCCTTTACACAGAGGGTAGAGACCCCAAGCCTGGTGCAACCAGGAGGTTGGTTATACCTCTGCAATTTAGGGGTTTCCTTCTCACCTTAGCCCATGATATTCCTCTAGCAGGACACTTAGGCCAGAACAAGACCTGGGACAGGCTTGTCCCTCACTTTCACTAGCCTCACATGTCTGAAGACACCAAGGAGTTTTGTCGCTCCTGTGAAACCTGCCAAGCCAGTGGTAAGGCAGGTGGAACAACAAAGGCCCCCCTGATACCACTACCTGTGGTGGGGGTTCCCTTTGAAAGAGTGGGGATTGATATTGTTGGTCCAATGGATCCCCCTACAGCATCTGGGCACAGATTCATACTGGTGGTAGTGGATCATGCCACCAGGTACCCAGAGGCAATTCCACTTAGGACCACAACAGCTCCTGTTGTGGCCAGGGCCTTACTTGGAGTTTTCTCCAGAGTGGGGTTTCCTAAGGAGGTAATATCTGATAGAGGTGCCAACTTCATGTCAGGATATTTGACAGCTATGTGGAAGGAATGTGGTGTCAACTACAAATTCACCACTCCTTATCATCCACAATGCAATGGGCTTGTTGAGAGATTTAACAAGACCCTAAAGGGCATGATTAAAGGATTACCTGAAAAGCTCAGGCGAAGATGGGACATCCTACTGCCCTGCATTTTGTTTGCTTACAGAGAGGTCCCTCAAAAGGGGGTTGGCTTCAGCCCCTTTGAATTGTTGTTTGGGCACCCTGTAAGAGGACCCCTGTGTCTAGTGAAGGAAGGATGGGAGTTACCTCTCAAAAAGCCTAAGCAAGACATAGTGGACTATGTACTTGGTCTCCGCTCCAGGATGGCAGAGTACATGGAAAAGGCATCCAAAAACCTTGAGGCTAGCCAAGAATTACAAAAAGCTTGGCATGACCAAAAGGCTGTCCTTGTTGAATTTCAGCCTGGACAGAAGGTATGGGTGTTGGAGCCAGTGGCCCCAGCAGCACTCCAAGACAAATGGTCTGGACCCCATACAATTCTGGAGAAGAAGGGAGAGGTTACCTACTTGGTGGACCTAGGAACTCCCAGGAGCCCCCACAGGGTGCTCCATGTGAACAGATTGAAGGCATATGTCAGCAGGGCAGACATGGGCTTGCTCATGGCTACAGATGAGGGACAGGAGGAAGAGAGTGACCCTCTCCCAGACCTGCTCACTCAGAACCCTGAGGATGGCTCAGTTGATGGTGTGGCCTTAGGTGGCAGCCTCACTGAACATCAGCAACATGACTGCAGACAAGTTCTACAGGCATACAGGCATATGTTCTCATTGACACCCAGTCAGACTAACTGGTGTACACATGTGGTGGACACTGGTGACAGTCTTCCTGTAAAGAGCAAGATTTACAGGCAACCTGACCACGTCAGGGACTGTATAAAGACTGAGGTGCAAAAGATGCTGGAATTAGGTGTCATTGAGCCTTCAGAGAGCCCCTGGGCTAGCCCAGTGGTTCTGGTCCCCAAACCTCACACCAAAGATGGCAAGAGAGAAATGAGGTTCTGTGTGGATTACAGAGGACTCAATGCTGTCACCAGGACAGATGCACACCCTATTCCAAGGGCAGATGAGCTCATTGACAAATTGGCTTCTGCCAAATATTTGAGCACATTTGACTTGACAGCTGGCTACTGGCAAATCAGGTTAGCTGAGGAGTCTAAAGCCAAGACAGCATTTTCTACCCCTAGTGGGCATTATCAGTTGTGTGATGCCCTTTGGTTTGAAAAATGCACCTGCCACCTTCCAAAGGTTGGTGAATCAAGTCCTCACTGGGTTGGATGACTTTTGTGCAGCTTATCTGGATGATATTGCTGTCTTTAGCTCCACCTGGGAGGATCACCTAGTCCACCTGAAGGAAGTGCTTGAGGCTCTGCAGAAGGCAGGCCTCACTATCAAGGCCACAAAGTGCCAGATAGGGCAGAGTAAGGTTGTATACCTGGGCCACCTTGTAGGTGGAGGCCAAGTTCAACCACTGGAGAGTAAGATCCAGACCATCAAGGACTGGTCCCCTCCAACCACCCAGACTCAGGTCAGAGCTTTCTTGGGCCTGACTGGGTACTACAGGAAGTTTGTTAAGAACTATGGGTCCATTGTGACCCCTCTTAATGATCTGACATCTAAGAAGATGCCCAAAAAGGTTCAGTGGACAGAAATCTGTCAAAAGGCATTTGATGACCTGAAGAAGGCCATGTGCTCTGCACCTATCCTGAAGAGTCCTGACTACTCAAAAGAGTTCATTGTCCAAACAGATGCTTCTGAGTTGGGAGTGGGAGCAGTGCTTTCACAGCTTAATGTAGATGGCCAGGACCAGCCCATTGCTTTCATTAGCAGAAGGCTGACCCCCAGAGAGAAACGTTGGTCAGCTATAGAGAGGGAGGCCTTTGCTGTGGTGTGGGCCCTGAAGAAGTTGAGGCCATACTTGTTTGTTACTCACTTCAAGATTCAGACCGACCATAAGCCCCTCTTATGGCTTAATCAGATGAAGGGTGAAAACCCCAAACTACTCAGGTGGTCCATTTCCCTACAGGGGATGGACTTTACAGTGGAGCACCGCCCAGGGACTGACCATGGCAACGCAGATGGTCTCTTCAGGTACTTCCACTTAGAACATGAAGACACAACTGGTCAAGGTTAGTCCAATGTCCCTGCGTTTGGGGGGGGGGGGGTTATGTAGGAGAGTAGGGTCTGCTATCCTATGGTCACCCCAAATTTTTGCTTTTTGCTTCACTGGTTTCTGACTTAATGTGGCTGTGGGCCTGCTAATCAGACCCACAGCCTGCTGTTCTCTCTCTAAATTACTGCCAATGCACTCTAGGTGCATTACGAATTGGAACTGGTTCACCTTATGAGCCCCTGTATTAGTGCACCCTAGGTGCCCAGGGCATAGGTGTATCCAAGGCCTACCAGGGGCTGCAGCATGTATTATGCCACCCCTGGCCTGGCCTCCATATTTGACACAACTGGCTGATCACTCAGCTGGGGTAAGTCGGTGTAACCACCTCTTACTTAGGTACAGTATGTCTGTGCCTAACCCTAAACTGGACACATATATTCCTATCAGCCACTCCTATGGAAGGCCTCATCAATCCTGGAGGCAGAGTGCTTGGAAATATGTGAGATGGTGCTCTAGCATGAGCTGAGCCTGTCTGCAGCTGTCGGGAACCACTCCCTAAGCTGTTCCGGGATATTGCCATACCATATACTCTTAAGTGCATTATAATCCTCGCGGTTATTTGCTATCTTTGGTTTGGCTTTATCAAAACATGTCGAGTAAGGTGTCATACGAATTGGAATACTATCCCCTCGCCAATTCTGGCGACGGGGATAGCATTCCACCCTTCTAGAGGGACACGACATGTGTGTAGCCTTAACCCTGGTTAAAGTTAAACAGATCCTCAGCATCACAAAATGGATGCTGCCACCACAGACACGAGTCTGGCCTCCTGCTGCTGACCGAAACTCGGCAGATGGTGGCCTGGACAAAGGGTTTCCTGCCTTGGGAGGTGCGAGCACCACCCCAGACAGGGTTTTGTGTATTGGGTAGGACAGGGCTGAATAGAATCAGACATGCCCGGGGCACACAAGGTGTCCCCGTGCATAGGCCAGTCCAAACCGGTCCTGGGACTTTCAAGACCCAGGCTTGGCGCGGAACTGGACAAAGGAAAGGGGGTGTAACCGCCCCCCTTCCTGGGTCCTCCCAGAGGAGGGACCTAGTAGGTGATCCTCCCCTCAGATTGGGAATAAGAGTGGGAGCAGTGCCATTGCACAGCAGATCATCCTGAATCAACTTTACACGAAGAAGAAGACTGGACTTCGACATTCTGCTGCACAGAAGACTGAAGAGAATCTCCCTTGTGGCCTAGGAGTGGCCACCCTGTGAACACAGGCACCAACCAGCAACTCGACGTCTGCTTTGCCGCCGCCTCCCGCCGGAGCCCGAGCCCAGAGCCCGACAAGAACCAGACTCCCAGACCTCTCAGAGCCCGATCCACAGTCCCTGCAAAGAAGGGACCCGTGGAGGCACCGAGTGACGTGGGACCGGACCTCTTGGAAGACACTCGAAAAGCTGACTGCGCAGCTTCTGAGGTATCCTCGACGTTGTGCTTTGGGGACTGAGAACCCCCACCACCGAGCAGCCCTTGCACCGAAGATCAGCCCTCCAGCATCTCCACGATCTGCGTGGGGCCCTTTTGCATTGTGCCACTCGACGCGCCATCCCGGCCACTAGCCACGTGGTCAGCGGCCATCTTGGCGACGAAACCGACGATTTACACAGCAGGTCTGGTTGCTCCAGACCTACCCAAGCTCCTGTAAAAAGGAGCACCCGCTCTGACCTTGCTGGTCCGAGTGTTAAGCATCTTTCAACTTCTGCCTGGCTTGCCTTTGCCAAGGCCTGTTTGCTCCGATCAAGTTGCCGACACCGCCAACAGCGAGAAGCCTGCGTGCGACAGCTCGTGACCGACTCCTGGACGTCCTCGACCCTGGGTATCCACGTGGCTGCAGAAAGAAGCTACCCGACAACGCCTGTTTGCACCCGACATCGCCTGGTTCCAATCTGGTTCCACGGTAGTCACTGGCTAGTGACTTTGAACACTGTCCCCTCTGCTTTCAGGTCTTCACCTCTTCAGATCCACCCTTGGATCCACCGGAACTCTTCACATCGAGCCGCCTGCAGCATCTTCAGCTCCAAGCACCATCGACCAGCGTGACGAAACCCGACACTACTTCGACCCTGTGCACCCGCTTCCTGTGGGTGAGGTAACTCAGATCCGCCGGTGCTCCTGCACTGGTACACATCCCAAGGGCCTGTGTTTTAAGTTTCAGCTCCGTAGGTCACTCGGAAGGTTCCTAACTTTCTAACTTTGTACTTTTTATGCACCATAGACTTTGCATTGGAAAGTGCGTGCACTTTGAACACTGCACCCGAGTCCCGTGGGCCTCTCCCGACTTAGTCACTGCTAGTCTCGAATAGCTCCAGCGATTCCCAAGGCCCTAGGCCTCTTCACTTTCCCACTGGTATCTCTTATACCACTTTCTTAGTATATGGTTTAGGTGGCCCCTAGGGCTCATCCATATTGGGCAACCTTTGTGTATTTTAAACTGTCTTGTGATTTAACGCTTGTGCTTCTGTGCTCATAAAGAGTCCAGGGGATTTTATAGTTAATAAATCAATATATATTTTCAATATATATCTGTGTGGTGTCCCTTTCATTTGGTATTCAAGGGGGTTGTGTATGGTATAACAGCTGGCTTCACACGCCTTTCAGAGTTTAGCCTAAGACTGCTTTGTCCACGTTACCACTAGGATAACTGGTCTACAAGGTTGAATTACAACCATCATCATAAGGGTTGCTTGGCATGGTACAAAGTGATCACTAAGAATTAGTGAGCATTATATACCAGGCCAACTTCTCACACTGATATTTTTCCGATTTTGTAAATATATCATAGTATTTTCCATTATTTTCCACTGCTTTTGTCGATTGAATTCCACGTACATCACTATTTTTTTTTCCAAGTCCCCCTTGACTTTGTTCTTCCTTTATCATTTCTGTAGATATTTCCAGTTTAGAATGAGCTTTTACTATATTTTCCTTCTTTGCCTTGCATTTTTTTTTCCTTTGTCTCTTTGTTATTTCATAGACTAAATGATCTTCCTTATTAGTTCCTTCTTTATTCGGCTGGTTTAAGGAATCCTTGCCAGTTCCTTCTTTATTCTGCTGGTTTAAGAAGTCAAGCGGTGTTTCTTTACTATATAGCATGTTTGTCTCTTCATATGTCTCTTGCGTAGTTTCTGTTATCAGTTCAATTACGGCATTCGGGTCTATTCTATCTTCCACTTGATTCAATTTTTTCCCTTCTACAAGGGCAGATGGATTTTTTTCCGAATATCCCATTTCGTTATTATGATCTTCAGGTTTATTACACAGAGAATAACACATCTCTTCTTTTTTGTTGTCATATTTCTTGTGTACTAAATCTTTAACATCTTCTAATAAGGTGTTTACTACATCCGGGATAGTTGAAAGTTTATACATTATAGGTCCACATGTACATTCAAAATAGTTGGAAGCTACTTCTTTTTGGGCTTTGTTTATTAGATTATTTAACTCTGCTAATTTTCGGTCTATTCCGGTGATTGCGTTGGCCATGACTCCAAGTATTTCAATTTGGGTATCCATTTTGTTTGACTGGTATGTCAGTGCTTCTAATGTTAATGTTGATGTTTGATAAAATATATCTCATGTAGATCCTAGATCTTGCTTATCTGTATTTTTTGGTTTTTGATCGGATTGTTTCTTACTATTGGTAGGATGGATTTTAATGTCAATTTCATTAATATGTTGGTCTCCATCTAGATTTTTAATTTTAGCCAAGTTATCATCTCTACCTGTACAATCTGCTTTGAGTTCACTTTGGTCTCTACTTTCCACCTTTATTTCGTTTGGGGTAGCACAATCCAAATTTACATAACTCACTTCCGGGTCTATTTCCCTGGTTATAAAATGTTTTGGAGTGACCCAATCCTGATTTTCACATATCAATTCAATGTCTTTTTCTCCACTTTTTTTTATTGTCACTAAGGCCGTATTCATTGTATCCCTATTAGTAGCATTTACTAGTTCGGGTTTTTTCTTTATTTCGACTTTAACTTCTATTGGTATTGGAACTTCTGCAGTTATTGAGGCCGTAATGTTTTTGACTTTGGTTGATTTTGTATTGATGTTTCCATGACATTCTTATCCATAACCATTCCTTCCATTTGAGTTGGCTGTACTGGGCTATTATCTTTTAGTTCCCCTCTTTGATCCGTTGTTTTGCACGTTAAGTCTTTATTTTGCGTATTACTATTGTAATGATATCCATGATCCAGTTCGAATATTTGGTTTTTTTTTCATCAAAAATGTTTGTTGGTTTGATTGGAATCTGTAGCCGCTTTGTGTTTATGTCTGATTCCATTGACATAAGTACTCCTGTTGGATCTACCAAAAAGTCGAATTTCTGTGGTATTTTTGTCGATCTTTCGAACATTCATGCTATTGGTGAGATTAAGGTTTGGTTTGATCCTTTTATATGTGCTTTTGCCTTTTTTTGCATTTTAGGTGGTTGGGTTTTACATACCCGTCTTGTCTGGGGGCCCACTGTTCTTTCTTTCCCTGAGCGCATTCCCAGTGTATTGCTTGTTTGTTTGTTTGTAATAAAATTTATTTTTGGTATTTTGTATCACTAATGTAGAAGTTAGTATCACAGTAGTAAATGTCAAATAAAATAACAACCGTACTTATAAAGGCAGGTGTCTGCTAACCTCCTGCGTACCTCTGTTTCCACTTATTGTGTCCTGTACGAAACTAGGAGGAAGACATCCAGGGGGAACAAATCGATTACTCGCTCTGATTGCCCCTAAACCCGCACACCCGTAGCACACCCCCAATCGGTTACCTCCACCGCCCCAGCCTGTGTGCTCGTTTTCACTGCAGACCCAGACCCGGTCACAAAGATATATTTTATCTTCAATGCCTACTCCAACACCAATGCCGCTATCACCGAGCCGCCCAACTCCAAACCCAAGGGCAGCACAGCACGGTGCGAGTGATAGCAATGTAGTATTCAGCTGGCAAATGACACTGCGCCAGGCCGCTGCAGGAATATAGAGCACCTGCTGTCGGGGTCTAACAGTGGAGGTCCTTAGAGGGCTTTAAGTGGCATGCAGTTGATTCGGCTAACACACTCCGAAAATGCAATTAGTCTCTGCTCCCACTCCTGCTCTCCATGCGCATTAACCTCCTAAAGTTCTTCCAATTCCAGTTCCAGTTCCAGTTCCAAACTACTCCAACCGTTTCCCTGTACCACAGCATTCATTCAATGGGTATGAGACTGACATTTGATCCCACTATGCAGGTATAAACCTTTTTTAACTGAGTGTCCCCCCCACAGCTCCAAAATCACTAGAGTAAGTTCTTTTATATAGGGCTTACGGGGGTATACTGGTCTTCTGTGCAACACTTCTCTTTGTCCCGTAAAGAACCTGTAAGAACACCCCCCCCCCCCCCACAGCACCAAAGACTGGGGTTGGTGGGTTTGCTGGGTGGTTAAAATTAAGTCTTTCCTGTATATTTCCTGTGCTGGGGGGGTTAAAATTTCTTTCCCATATATTTCCTATCCTGGGGGGCACTTTAGAGAAAATGCGAGCAATACGGGTCAAGGCGGGGTCTGACCAGAGCAAAGGGCCGGGAGCAGGTAGCGCTGGAAATTAATGCAAAAGTGCTGCAGTAATTAGAGGTGTTTTAGCCGTGTTTCAGCCGTGAATTTGCAAGGCTGATCAAGACCACGCGTCTCCCCTCAGCTCCAGCCTTTCCCGCGTCCTCTTCCCCAGCTCACCTCTTCTCAACTCCGCTCTGCTCGCAGCTCGCATGGCTTTTGCGGTTCTCAGGACTCGCTCAGCTGAATCGGGATCTCTGGGTCACTATGCTGTGTTTCGAGCCTGTTCCTGCCGCGCCGTTAATCTGCCAACAATCCGCCGAACTGACCTCCTCCTCCTGCCACAGCCACTGCCGAAAATTGCTATACTATGGCGTGGCCCCCCCTGCTTTTGGTTCTCTGATGGGGGCCTACAGTGGCTTTTTTTGGGGGGGGGGGCCTTTCTCGGAGCTCCGCTGCTTGCTGCTCTGCTCTGTTTGTGTCGTCTGCAGCCTCCGTCACCGCGAAAACCTGGACCGGATTCCCAAACTCCAAACCTTTGATTTCTATAACACTGTTGCCCATCTACAACTTCTTGATCCATTTGGATTTTTTTCTCATCCATTGCCAACCTTTGTTTTTCCATCTCCATTTGTCCATTTAATGTTGCCATCTCCACTTTGTGTGCCCTTATTGCTGCCCTATCTGCCAGCTCCTCTGTGGATAGGACTCTACCAAAATCAACAGGGCCTTCTGGTATCTGTATTTCTACCTCATTCTCTGGGGCCCTGGATTCCTTATAGGCCTCAGCGCCTTTAGGTAGTGGGGCTTCTTGTTACATCCTGATTTTGAAACTCTCAACTGATTACAGAAGCCTCTCAACTGCTCCACTGAGTAATTATCAAGTCCTTCCCAATCTATGTGATCGTCAGAAATTACACAGGCTGCCCTTCCACCCCGGCGTGAACCACGTGAACCAGGCATGATTTCAAGGAGTGGAGATCTCTCAGCAAAATTAAAAATAATAATTCTGTGGCGTTGTTATCTGTCTGCTCTCACTATGTGGTAATCAATACTTTACTGTGCATAAATCATAAATGCAAATTCGAAATCCCTTCCGCTGCATCCAATGTTAGAATTAGGGGTCTCTGGTTGGCACAGGTATTCACTTTTGACAAGCAGGGACCCTCTCCTCTAGTCAGGGCAAGGGAACTACCCTTCCAGGATAACCCCTGCTCACACTCTAGGTTGCGTGGCGCGAGCAGACAAGGCTAATCCCCAGGGCGCAAAGTCAGTTAAGCATTTATGATTGCACACAGGAAGAATACCGACCCCCCACAAAGGGACACCAGACTGTAAATTGTATCAAAAATACGGGTACTTTACATAAAAGATATAGAATATGCTGCAGTAATTATCACAAGACAGATAACGCTACTACAATACAGGGGTCGCAAAATGTACTCGCCCGCTCGCAAATGCGAGTGAATTTCCTGAAGGGCGAGTCAGTTTCAAGGTCTACTTGACCGGCCTGGCGAGTGCTATCTGGCACTGCAGTAGCAGGTGAAGGCTCTAGGGGGCAGCATTACAATGGCGGCAACGACGGACATCTGAGCTTTGTTGAAACCTTTGATAGGTAGACACTGTGATGCTTGTAAGGCTCTAGGGGGCAGCATGCACGCACTACCTAACTTAGTGGTGGTGGTGTGGTGCGCTGCCTATTGTTTCTGTGGGTCCCAGGGCCGTCAATCTTGTAGCGCGCAAAACCGCTACCAATGACGGCCCTGTACTGCCTAAAGTGCAGCAGTGACGCAGCATGACACCACGCGCTGTCTTTGGTGGCGTCAGGACGGAGTGCAGGGCTATTTTGAGGTGAGTAGGTTTAATTTTGCAGGCCTTCTTAAATCATGACTGTGACGCAGCATGACACCACGCGCTGTCTTTGGTGGCGTCAGGACGGAGTGCAGGGCTATTTGGAGGTGAGTAGGTTTAATTTTGCAGGCCTTCTTAAATCATGACTTATCAGTGTAGCTATAACTTTCTGTAGACATCTTATCAGGGCCCAGAAACTCCCATCTTGAAATCCATCTATTACGAAGCGGAGTAGTGTCGGATCAGTTGGGCATTATTACACCTTCTAAACTGGAGGCATGGCCCTGGGGTCCGCTGCAGTCCTCGCAGCCACCCTCTGCCGCCAGAAGCCCCGCGTCCCGGCCAGGCCACCGAGTACATGACAAGCAACCATGCCCCCACCAAGCGCCCACCCATCCCAGCGCCCTCGAAGGGGTTTCTCGGCCTTGAATAATGAGATTAAAGCTGCCGTGACGTCCGTGAAGTACCGAGCTGCATAAATAAATAATTAATTAAACACTGATGTTTACAGCCACCCCCGGCCTTTCTGGAGCACACAGTCACACTGGCAGAAAGTCATGTCTAAGGAACCTCTCCTCACACACGCACATCCCATGCTCTCCAAGTACATGAACAGAATATGCCTGCAACCCCCCCCCTACCCCTCCCTTTAGCGCTTCAGACATGGCCGCCCGGCCGGCAGTAATGTTTACAGCCTGCCCCCCTTACCTTTCTGGAGCAATCACAGTGGCTGACAGTAATGTCTAAGGAACCTCTCCTCTCACAAACACACACATCCATCCCATGCTGGCCAAGTACATGAACAGAATGCGGCTCTGCCCCCACCTCCTACCGCTGCACACACGGCTGCAGTAAGGTTTACAGCCTCCGTGAGCTGGGCCCGGCGGCTGCCCCTCGGTGCTTCGGCGCTCCATTCCCGTGGGGAGGGCTCTCTGTAGCAGCGCTCACTACATCCTGGCCCTGGGACCTGTAGGAATATTCATTTGGCATTGGGCACAGGCGGGGCAGTCTCGGTACAGTGGGGTCGGTTTAAAGCCACTGTCAGTAACATTCCAGGACTCAGAGTACGCCCTAAGGACCTATGTCTGTATCTGGTGCTTAGATACTTGGTGCATCTTGAGTAAGGCTTTGTAAACTAGTATAAAGAAATACTGAAACAGCTGTACTTTTCATAAAATATTGTCCAACCTTTGTATGTAAGTGGGTGCACCAATTGGACCAGAAAATAGGATGTTAAAATAGGATGTCATGCATGCCACATGAGTGGGTGAGGGAGAGTGACAAATTGTATTTTATTTTGTCTTTATTTCCACAATAATACTGGGTAGATTATATTTTGCTCTGGGATCGTGTGCTGACATTAGGTTTTGGTTGGGGTAAAAAAAAAATGTATTTGTGAAATGTATTCTATGCTTGATAAATACATAATGAATGAAATAATTTTGAATCTATGACATTTTTTTTGTTCACATCACAAATTTGCTAATAAACATTTTTGTATGTTAATTCTGAGGCTTTTAGGGGTTTTATTGGTAACCCCATTTCCTCTCTCAGACGACAAATATGATATTTTCGAATGCCTGGTTTCAATATTTTCGACCATAAGGTAAATAAATTAAAATACGCACATCTCTGTACTTTCCAGCCACTACTCATTGAGTTATTGCCTTTTAAAGCAGCTTAACTTTACATAATAGAATTAAAGGGTGGGAGCAAATACAGGCTTGCAGTCTAAAGAAAGTCCAAGCTGTATGGGCAACCAGGGAATGTGCGGATTAAATGGCCTGGGTTATTCTAGTAGCCTTACTTGGGCTTCCCCACATATATTATAACTAGCCTGCAAGAAGCAGATTTTTTTAAAGTTAGAATAGTTAATAATCTTCCAAAATCTGATCACATTTCTGGCACTTGGCGAGCTCTGCATGGACTACCAAACGCAAAAGTACAGTTCAAGGCCTTGTACAATACCCATACAATCTAGACAAGCAGAAATCTCCAAAGTATTAAGATACTAGTACAGCCGAAACCCATTGCTTGCATTCTGAAAACATGCCACTGTTGATGGTGAACCGTGTCATGATAAGGAAAGAACAGCAGAGCACTCTCAGAGGTGGCTCACTGACTACTGACATACAGGTGCGATGGTTACACTGCCTGCCAAGCACAGTCCTCTCTCATTGACGTATTTTTATCTATTTTCATTTTGCACGGTTTTTGACCCGCCTCAGCATATGTATGGCTTTTTCTCTGATGCACATCATTTCTGCATCGTTCAGAGGGCATGCTTAATTATTAAGGATTGTTGCATTAGTCTGTACAATTTGTTTACAGTGCGTGCTGCGCCCATGTAAACTGTTTAAAAAAGGTTAGCTTTTCCCGGATGCAGCGTCAGCATGTGGAGAGTTTGATTTGGTGGTGTGTGTTGCAGCGTAGGGTTATGGGGTATTTGCCATGTATGTTTGCAGAAACGTTCACCACGGTACTTTGATACACACATAGTGAGGTAACTAGGTGATAAATTAATCAAATTTGCTGTTAATTTGGTTGGCCAACGTTTTCTTGGGTTGTTGGCGCTGTAAAGGTTTTGAAAAAAATTCATATGCTATCAGTTTGTGGGTCGAGTGCATTGCTGTTGGGTCGAGTAGAAAAGTCTACTCACTCGACCTGCAGGTCTAGTAAGATTTTTTAGATTTGTCGAGCCCTGCAATATGGCCACAGTGCTTTACTTAGTCCTCCGAGTTCTTTTGTTGGTTTTTACCAGTGTTTGTTGCTGTATCCCGGGTGCTTCACACTGAGGGACACGTCCCTCGTAGATTTATTGTGCGCAGAGAAAGAAAGTTGCGGACCCTGAATCCGGGTGGAAGAGGCGCACAGTTCTTGGTCAGCCACAGGCAGGGAAAGAAAGCGTTGCGGACCCTGAGTCCGGGGGAAAGAGGCGCACAATTCTCTGCACCCCTAGGGACTCCGGGTGCTTCTCATCTGCCCTGGGGATACGGGGTGAAGCGAGGGAGGCCTAGCGAGGTGCGCATTGAAATACACACCTTCCGAACTTGGGCAAGAGGAGAGAGGTGACGTCTGATGCTTTGACGCGGTCCCAGCCTGTCTATATACAATTGCCCACAAAATAAATAAAAATTAAAACTCAGAACTGCTGCAAAGGTGAAATCTTTTTCAACTTAGGGTAACGGCAAAAACGAAGAACCTGATCGGCACCCATCGCACCACTTGCTTAGACCCGGCCCATTTAAAGCGCTAAGTAAAGTGTAGCACTAATAACATGTAAACATGTACAAGATAAAGGAATGCTACTTTGGAGACTTATGCATTCCACTGCAAAAACATGTTAGTTACCTGCAGATGATTCAGAAAAGGGGGTGGTGATGAACAGAGTGTCTGAATTAAGCAGACCACTCTTACCCAGTCCAAAGATCAGGGCTTGATCCATCACCGTTATTTATCTCACTGCACCATCCCAGCTCAGAACCTGGCTATATGCAAATCAGTCTGTCCCTGGCCCAGTGCATCATGGGAACAGGGCAGACTAAACTACCAAGCCAATTCTTCACCAGAAAGGAGACACTCTGTTCATCACCACCCCCTTTTCTGAATAATTTTTGTCCACCATAAGCGTGGAAGGGTATACTCAGATGTGAGTCCCTAGCTCATTGCACCATCAGGATTCAAGCAAGCCGGGCCGAAGACGGCTGAAATGCCAGAAACCGGTCCCCGGTAGCTTGTTTCCTTCCCAGTATAAGAATTGGCTTGGTAGTTTGGTCTGCCCTGTTCCCATGATGCACTGGGCCAGGGTCAGACTAATTTGCATATAGCCAAGTTCTGAGCTGGGATGATGCAGTGAGCTAAAAAACGGTGATGGATCAAGCCCTGATCTTTGGACT
Source organism: Lissotriton vulgaris (assembly GCF_964263255.1). NCBI lineage: Eukaryota > Metazoa > Chordata > Amphibia > Caudata > Salamandridae > Lissotriton > Lissotriton vulgaris. The sequence goes on along the minus strand of NC_141690.1, from coordinate 288,286,875 downwards.
GGGTAAGAGTGGTCTGCTTAATTCAGACACTCTGTTCATCACCACCCCCTTTTCTGAATAAGTTACCTGCAGAGGCGCAACCACAACCTATATTTGTGGTGGGAGGGAAAGCTAATAAAACAAGCATTGAACACGCCTGACCAAAGTTCTGGGAAAAGCTCTCAAGCAACCCGAGGCGTGGAGGTGCACATGTGTCTGAGGAGTCCACGCCCGTCCCCCCTCCACTTCCAAACAAGCACAAGTGAAACTAGAGCTGATTGACACCATGCCAGGTTGCTTTGCAACTCATTTTATGCGACAACCTAGTGCATTCTGGGCGTTGTAGTTCTGGTTGGCTTGCACCGACTCAATAAAAACCTCTAGTAGCAATTATCTGCATTTTAGAAACCCAGTGGTGATGCGGGTGAAGAAATCTCAATCAACCTCTCTCTAGCGTTTGTTTGCCCCGTTTTAACTTTTGATTTGCCACCATAACCTAAAAAGACAGGTTTTCATTGCCTGTCTGAAGTCCATGAGCTCTGTAATACTTTTACGTTTACTTTTAAGTGTTGGATCTATGAATCTCCCTTGTTGCCACAAAGCCTTGCAGATGTCCTGCTAAATGAATGGGCGTGACGTAATGCAAGGTTTGTCATATCCGTAGTTTGTAATGTCAGTTGGGGATCTATTCTCTTTGTTTTCTGTAAATTTTTGTATTAAACTTATAGTGAATAATATAATATTGTTCACTATTAGTGTGATAAAAAAATGAGTACAGTTTGCTAGAATCAACATTCCCTTGCAGCTGAGGTAAGTAAACAAACAAAATGTGATTATGTTGTGTGTGTGCTTGCGTATCGGAGTGTGATTGTATTTAGAGAGATAGTGTTTGTTTGTATTTGCAAAGGGCCTATCACTCATCGCTAGCACTTGCTGAACTTTTTTTCGTAATTTATAATCTGTTTCACCTACAAATTATTTTTGTTGAAATCAGAGTGTGTGTTATATGGCTAGTGTGTTAACTCTTTAAAAATGCTGAAAACGTCCAGGCCGCAGAGCCTCATAAATGCGTTGACCCTGATAACATGAATTAATGTGTGTTATGTTATCTTTTCGAACTGTATAATTCTCATAGCTCTTTTAGGTTTGATATGAGGTACCGTCGAGTACTGTAAAGCCCTCTTTAGAGAAGTGCGCGCTATATACAACAAGGAAAGGGTGGGAAACGCTGAAGAAAGTGGCAGGTAAGAAAAGAAAAAAAGCCAAGAGAAAAAGCCAAGGAAGCGCAAAAAGACAGTGAAAGGAAAGTGATGAAACCGCAGACAGGCAAATAATAAATCAGGAAATGCACATAGAAAAGGCAAAGAAAGACTGAGAAATGCACAAAAAACAGCAAAGAAAGCATGAATGAGAGAGAATGGGAGCTGAACAGTACATGGAAATTAAACAGTGAAAAATGCTCATGAAAGCAGCAGAGAACAAGCGATGCGCGCTCTGTGGTGGGGCAGGGGGCGGAGAGAAGCCTGTAAAACTCGTGGCGGAGATCAAAGGAAGGGTGGGAGGGACATTGGCAAGTGAGGGGGTGTGCAGCCTGGTGAGCTAAAGTGGCAGCAGAGGCGGTGCGCCTACGAAGTGTCTGGTAGCAAATGGCAGCTGTTCACAACGGTGTGGTGGTGCTCACATGCACTGTACCCGATCCGCACTCAGCAGAGGCACCCCCCACATGGTCGCACCGCCCGAATCCCAATAAATTCAGACCACACCAGTTTGTTTTATGGAAGAATTAAGGCCGCAGTTTATTAGGCATTATCACTTACAAGCGATCCTTTACACGCCATTATTTCTGTCTGGCGACTGTGCTTTCTTACACAACCAGCTCGGCACTGTGCCCTACATTCAGTGCGGCTCTCTTTTCCAAAGTGACTTGTCCCCGTCCTTAACCACCAATGCCTCTGCACTGTGCCCTACATTCAGTGCAGCTATCCTTGCCAAGGTAACCCCCTCCCTGGGACACACCTTTTCCTTTCTCTCCGGGCAAGCTTCTGCTTCCGGCCCGACCGGGTAACCTTTTACCTCCGGTTTCCACACACTCCTTGGGTAAGCGTCTGCTTTAACCCAACCGGATGGCCCCTTTTGCATCCGGTGTCCACTCACTCTGGGGTAACCAGCCGGTTCCCACCCGGCCGGGTGACCTTTTCACTTCCGGGGCCCACACATTCCCTTCCGGGTTGGCGTTTGTCCCCGCCCCCGCCCGAGTTCGCAATTAATTGTTTACTTCCGGTTCACCTGAACACAGGGAGCTTGCCAGTGACCCCCTGGGTCCTGCCTGCCCCATTTGTAGTCTGAGCCCGCTGCGCCACCTGCTTTTTGTATTCTTCTTGGATCGCTTTGTAAGTACCGCCTGTTGTCCCTTCTTCCGAAACCACAGGATCTCTTGTAAGCCCCATATGCCTCTGCGACAAATCTCACCCCCTTTGTCTACCCCCCCCCCCTTCAATTCCTGTCCCTCCAAGGGTGGGTGGGCGGGTCTTCTGCCAAAATTCCCCGGAGAAAGAGGGCCTTGTGCCCGGTGCCCACCCTTAAATAGCCCTTATCTCCCTACCACATTCCTACCTTAAATTTATGGCTGAGCTGGCCCAGCCCCAATGCTTGGTGGTCCCGCCCTTTCTCTTTCCCTGCCTTTGCTCCCCTTATCACCCGCCGATCATTGGGTGCTCGGGCTCTGCCCCCCGGGGGTGGCCTCCACTGAGACCCCCGGTCCAGCCACTGCCCCCCTCCCCCTGGGGAGTGGGGGGGCCGAACCAAGGGGCACAGCAGAGGCACCCCCCACATGGTCGCACCGCCCGAATCCCAATAAATTCAGACCACACCAGTTTGTTTTATGGAAGAATTAAGGCCGCAGTTTATTAGGCATTATCACTTACAAGCGATCCTTTACACGCCATTATTTCTGTCTGGCGACTGTGCGTTCTTACACAACCAGCTCGGCACTGTGCCCTACATTCAGTGCGGCTCTCTTTTCCAAAGTGACTTGTCCCCGTCCTTAACCACCAATGCCTCTGCACTGTGCCCTACATTCAGTGCAGCTATCCTTGCCAAGGTAACCCCCTCCCTGGGACACACCTTTTCCTTTCTCTCCGGGCAAGCTTCTGCTTCCGGCCCGACCGGGTAACCTTTTACCTCCGGTTTCCACACACTCCTTGGGTAAGCGTCTGCTTTAACCCAACCGGATGGCCCCTTTTGCATCCGGTGTCCACTCACTCTGGGGTAACCAGCCGGTTCCCACCCGGCCGGGTGACCTTTTCACTTCCGGGGCCCACACATTCCCTTCCGGGTTGGCGTTTGTCCCCGCCCCCGCCCGAGTTGCGCAATTAATTGTTTACTTCCGGTTCACCTGAACACAGGGAGCTCGGGGAGCTTGCCAGTGACCCCCTGGGTCCTGCCTGCCCCATTTGTAGTCTGAGCCCGCTGCGCCACCTGCTTTTTGTATTCTTCTTGGATCGCTTTGTAAGTACCGCCTGTTGTTCCTTCTTCCGAAACCACAGGATCTCTTGTAAGCCCCATATGCCTCTGCGACCAATCTCACCCCCTTTGTCTACCCCCCCCCCCCCCTCTTCAATTCCTGTCCCTCCAAGGGTGGGTGGGTCTTCTCCTGCCAAAATTCCCCGGAGAAAGATGGCCTTGTGCCCGGTGCCCACCCTTAAATAGCCCTTATCTCCCTACCACATTCCTACCTTAAATTTATGGCTGAGCTGGCCCAGCCCCAATGCTTGGTGGTCCCGCCCTTTCTCTTTTCCTGCCTTTGCTCCCCTTATCTCCCGCCGATCATTGGGTGCTCGGGCTCTGCCCCCCGGGGGTGGCCTCCACTGAGATCCCCGGTCCAGCCACTGCCCCCCTCCCCCTGGGGAGTGGGGGGCCGAACCAAGGGGCACAGCAGAGGCACCCCCCACATGGTCGCACCGCCCGAATCCCAATAAATTCAGACCACACCAGTTTGTTTTATGGAAGAATTAAGGCCGCAGTTTATTAGGCATTATCACTTACAAGCGATCCTTTACACGCCATTATTTCTGTCTGGCGACTGTGCGTTCTTACACAACCAGCTCGGCACTGTGACCTACATTCAGTGCGGCTCTCTTTTCCAAAGTGACTTGTCCCCGTCCTTAACCACCAATGCCTCTGCACTGTGCCCTACATTCAGTGCAGCTATCCTTGCCAAGGTAACCCCCTCCCTGGGACACACCTTTTCCTTTCTCTCCGGGCAAGCTTCTGCTTCCGGCCCGACCGGGTAACCTTTTACCTCCGGTTTCCACACACTCCTTGGGTAAGCGTCTGCTTTAACCCAACCGGATGGCCCCTTTTGCATCTGGTGTCTACTCACTCCCGGGTAACCAGCCGGTTCCCACCCGGCCGGGTGACCTTTTCACTTACGGGGCCCACACATTCCCTTCCGGGTTGGCGTTTGTCCCCGCCCCCGCCCGAGTTGCGCAATTAATTGTTTACTTCCGGTTCACCTGAACACAGGGAGCTCGGGGAGCTTGCCAGTGACCCCCTGGGTCCTGCCTGCCCCATTTGTAGTCTGAGCCCGCTGCGCCACCTGCTTTTTGTATTCTTCTTGGATCGCTTTGTAAGTACCGCCATGCCTCGCCGGGAGCTATCGCTGCCTGCGAGGCCCCCCCCATGCCTTAACTGCGGCCCCATTCTTGCAAACTACCAACAGCCCCTTGCATACAACACTGCTAGCATATTTCGTAGCAGGACATCCGTCCCAGTGTCAGAAAGGTACACCCCATCTGCTCTGTAATAATGCGGCTGACGCAAGTTAATCCTGGTGTGCCTGATGCTACCTAAACCTACCCCTTTTAAAAATTTCTTTATAAGGAGACAAAAGTAGCCCCTACATATAGATGGGAAGTTATTTCCCACAGAAGTCAATAATCACAACATTAGCATTTTTTGACTAGTTGCGGCATTATTTAATCTTTAAGCAGTGCACCCTTGACTGTTGAAAAGCAATGCTGAATTCCCCTTTATTGCCTCCAGCTCTGTCTGTAGCCCTGGAAAGGTCACAGTACTTGATCGCCCAACACCGCTCTGCACTCTGTGAAGTAGAAGAAAAACACAGCAATGGTGACTCAAATTTCTTAGGAATGACTTTCATATAACGCATATGCATTACAACTTTTATTTTTATTTTTATTTTTTTTACTTCTTGCACCGATTTCCACACCATATTTCCCTTTTTCCAGCATCCCATATTTCTGAGTTAGGATGTATTCTAGTAAAGGACTCCCGCCTGTTATTACCTGTACCCAGCCAGGAGCCTAACTGAGCAATGCCGGCCATCCACCTGTACGCTATATACCGTTATTCAGTGTCACCTGCTAATTTGATCTCTTTTATATGGCTTAATGAAAAGGCTATGCTGTGTGGTCCGGATTAACTATTTTCGTACCAATTAATTCATACTTCAGCTGTTCACACTTTTCACCGGGCAGAAGCTAATTGCCTCCGGGCTGCCTGCCCTTTCTTTCCCTACAAACTAAAGGCTAAAACATTATTTAACTTGTCTAACATGTGAACATTGAAGCACCTGTAGAGAAATCTCCTTCTGCTTAACTTACTCAGCTGTCGTATTTGCCCTGTTTGATAACCACATTGTCAACTCGACACTCCATCCATGTGAAACTTCCTTCTGTTGTATAAACCTGGAACCTTTTACGCCTTCCCATATACCTTCTATAGTATTATGTGCAAAGTATAACTTTCTCCCGTCCCTGTGTCTTACTTAAGCATAATTATCTATTTATACTCTCTCCTGCATCGTAGTTAGCCTCAAACGTTGTACTGGCAAGCTCGACTAAACATTTCACATTGGTGCCCTTTTGGTTTTTTTTTCTTCAACCAAAACACCTTCTAACCAACTCAGCTCCCTCCACCTGCCGTGTGCCCCCACTCTGCGTTTGCGTCGTAGTAGGTCCATACCTACACTAACCAATTATTCTCCTTTTCAGGACATGTGTGCCTGCGAGCCACCAAAGACTCACTCCAACTACCTAGATCCCATCCACTGCGGTGTGTCCTTACTGCATATTCGCATCTGTTATGGTGAATTGGCGCTAGCACGGCATCTGTGACCCGGCAAGTGCTCCCCCCTGGCCCGGACAAAGGGGGCACTATCTTAGTAGCACCTTGCCGCAAACCATCCGACCCAATGACCTGCCAACTCTGACCTGGAAACCATGTTCCCCTGTTGCCAAAGTCGGCCCACCTGCAACATATGCATTACCCTGTCTGTTAACCTACCATCTCCCGCCCATGGTAGCTCTTAAACCCCCCACTTATGGCAATGAGCCTGGCAGCAGTCGTGCATCCCCTTGCTACTGTACCCCCCAGCGCTGTCTTTGCGGTGTTCCTTATACTTTCAAGCCAGCTGCCCATCCCGCTGTTTTTTTTTTTTTTGCCCAGTCCGTGACCTCCACCACTACTGCCCCTTTCTCCGTCCGCATACACTTCTTCTTACTTATACTCCAAATTAAAAGGAACATATTAGCCCTCTTACTCGCACCACCTGTGCCCCGACTTCGTCGCACACGCCCTTGTTAACGGCACTGGCACTTTTTTTTTAATTACATTTATTTAATTCTTTATTTATTATTATTACTATTATTATTATTTTTTTTTTTTGCTGTTGTCCACCTACAGGCACCCCCCTAGTGTTGAGCCCCAGGCATGTCTATTGGTTGTAGCATAACCCCCACTGTAATATACCACCAGTACCTAATCTCTTATTCACAACCCTTGTGTGCCGTACATTCCCTATGTTGTTACCCCAACCAAATGTGGACTACTTCTCATCGCGTGACCTACCAAGAACGCTCTATCCTCTTCACTGACCCTTTACCAAATTCATGCCACCCTTGTATTCACCCCCCCCCCCACCATCCGGCATTGATGGAGGTGTGCTGGGGAAGGGGGCAGAGGGTGTTAGGAGCTCATCATTCTCCCAACACCCCCCACCCCAAACCCCCGGCATGAGCCTTGCCCCTCTCCCCCCTGGCCTGTTGTGAATTTGCATTCCCATTTCGCCACAGCTAGTAATCCTGCACCACCACCTGTCATGCAATCCATGCACCCAAGCTTGAAAATAACTACCCTTGAGGCTATAAAACAAACCACAAAACATATTTTGTAAGGGATGGTAAACCTTAGCGAATTCCTAGTTTTAAATCAGAGGCTCTTTTCGTATTATGTTATGTTTGAATACTACCATTTCTATTACTACGTATACAAAGCGATCAATGGAAATTGTTTTATTTATTTATTTTATAAGCAATTCGCATAATTTTTCAACCCTGCCACATACTTTAGCTCAAGCCTTAGTTGCTGCTTATTTATCTTCTGCAACTAACCACCATTGACAAAGCCCATAGACCCCATTTCATGTCAGTATGCTGCTACTTCTTGTGACATATAGTGCAATGACAGACACAAAAATACAAGTCATGCACCACACAAAGCTAAGCACTTTTTTTTTTCCCCGTAATTTCAGCCACACCCTCTATAATAATAACAATGCAGCTGGCGTTATCCTTTTAATCCGCTTTTTGCATGCTAAGCAATTTTATTTCTTCCCGACACAAAGTCCTTTATTGTTAATACCCAGGTTGCGAGGGACCCTGTGTTACTCCTTTGACTTTAATGCTATCCCCAAATGGCCTTCTATTTTGAATAATTATAACTGGCAATGTTCAACTCTGCAAATGAGTCTCGAAAGAATATTGTTGGACCGCCTTCGTATATATCCACCGGGGGAGACAGGTGCCGGGTCATGCGTCGGTGGCGATCCCCTGGGAGAACTAGGCTGCGGTTGCGTTGTATAGAGTGGGACTCATAGGATGCTCTTTCTGTCACTTTTTGGAAGTATGTGTCACTTTCTGTCCCTGCGGCAGGGGCTCGTGCTCACGGGCTGCCTTGCCCTCCTTCCCACTGAAATGGAGGTAGTACTATGCGTCTTTATTTATATAACGCCTCCTGCGGCCTACAGGAGTACTCCTATAGGGAGCAAATACGAATGCGCCGCCACAAAGGAGTAGAGCATATTTCCCCCTCTTTGAGACCCTACATGTTCTGGTGAAACCCGTTCTTTCTGAAGAGGACCCCCTCCTTTGCGTGTTTATGGGCCTAGGAGTAGAGAGGTCACAAGTGCATTCAGAACTGTCAGAGGGGGTGGACGTGCTGGTGAAGCGTTGAGACATAAGTAAAGAAGTTCGGTGACGAAACATACTTGACACTAACTATTATATACGTGAGGCAATGAATACTTCAGCTGGCCGGCGCAGTCACTGATCTGACCTGGACTAGCAGATCTCAGCAGTGGCAGGCAGCCATTACTTGAGCTGTGTACCCCCCTCCCCCTCCCCCTGAGAGCGCAGGGCTTACACCACGTCAGTGTCGGACAGATGGGGCTACCCCTGGGGGCGATCTTTGAACATGAGTGTTAGGGGGGGATAGGAGTCGGATACTCCGAGAAGAGAAGGGGAAAACATATACAGAAAATAAAGAACAGGGGAAAGGACATTGCCTAACTGGTGTTGTATACTTTTCTTTACCCTCCAACACTCCGCACCACATCTCGGTACACCCGTCGATCCTGACGGCCCAGCCACAAGCCCCTGCAGGACCAGTATTATCCTTCTACCTGTCTTCTGTACTTTTTTGTAACATGTACATGTCTCTTTTGTCTTGTAACACACTGTTTGCTACGTCTTACATTTTATTTCCTTTCGATACTTGCACACGTGCAACCATAGGCTACGTAACTTTTGTTGTTGTGTTGGAGTGTCTGCCATTTATTGCAGTATTATACCTTTACTAGTACTTTGTAACCTCCACACATCACTTTTCCTCCTGTAATGTACCCATTTGTACCTTTTGTATTTTTAGTTGGACTAGGGTGCGGGGCTTGGGGGGGGCGGGGGCTTTTGCCCGTGAAGGGGATCCGGCCAGGGGCACACATTTAATGTCATTGAAATTGAAATGGTGTTCAAATGTGCATGCTGATACTAAAGCATTTAGAAGTGCCGGTACTCAGCACCTGCGAGTACCGGCACACTCAAAGCACTGTTTATTCCATATATAACTTAACGTTTTTCTTTTGTAAATTGTTCACTTGCAATGCTCTCATGTATCCCTTCTTGTCCTTATTGTGAAGCGCTCTGACACCCTCGGGTAACGTCCGCGCGAGCGAAAAACGCACAAAGAAATAGCCTGTTGCATGGCCGCCATTCCGAGAGCGCCCCGCCTTCCTCCTGCGAATAGGCTGTCAGATATCTGGGAATGTGAGACCCTTGCACGTACTTGACTTAAGCACTAAGAAGAGACTAATGGCAGAGAACAAACGTTTACGGTCAGCTGCTGTAAATGGGCGGATTTTTTTTTTTTTTGAGTAACCAATTGACTGTTCTTACATTTGACTGGCACTTCATTTGCCCAGTCCTTGGAGCACGTAGATTTTCTTGTAGTGGGGGTGCCGCATTTTAATAAGAGACAAAAACTAAATAAAGGGGAGAGGACGGTAACTTTGAAATAATCTGACCGGCGATATTGGGGAGACCAGCATCCGTCGGGGTACGCGCCGACCTACGCCACCCATCGGGAAAACAATTTACTTAAACCAATAAACTTTGGGCCATACTTACTAACTTTTGAAACCCCTTACTTCAAGCTCGCCAAGCAGTCCTAACGGAGACGATCAACGCCCCGCCCCCTTCGCGCATGCGCGTATTCACACTCTGCCTCACTACTCAGATGATGCGCGCTTGGCGCATGCGCACGTGTGAAACGCTCCCATTCAGCGTTTGCGCCGTCTGTAGCACTTTCATTGCGCCTGCGCACATCTGCCGCGTGCGCGTCAATCAGCAGATTTACATGCGCGCACCTGGTTCAGGACCTCGGATGCAGGAAGAGAGCGTGACTCCATTGCAGCGCATGCGCACACCGACACAGTGCAGATGCGCATCCGTGCGTCTGTACGCGTACCAGCACCGCGCATGCGCATGTGAAGCAAACTCATTGGGCGCATGCGCACCCTTAGTCTAGCACCTGGACGGAAGAAGGTGCTACCCCACCCCCGGTGTTATTCCCCATTCCTGCCGGTGTCCGGTGAGGCGGCCCCGGCGGGCCGGTGAGCAGGAGGCGAGGCGTCCGCAGGGAGGGGCCTGAGGTAACACATTTCTATTGAATAAATCCCTTTGCTTCTGAGTTCTTACTTGTAAATGGAGACTTGGACACTAAAAGTCATTTTTTGTATCTGTTGCATGAGTGGGCACACAACAAATCCAATGAATGAATGAGTTGAAGGTGGGAGGCCCAATGAACTCCAGAACTATGCTTCCAATTTCCACCCAGTTTCCACGGAGGATGGAGGCACTATTTAGGCATGAAAGTATCATTTTTTAATGGGACACTGAGCTACGCCAACAGCCTTCCCATCTGGCATTTTCACCCTTCAGCTGATACACATAACTTCCCATCTGGCATTTTCACCCTTCAGCTGATACACATAACTTCCCATCTGGCATTTTCACCCTTCAGCTGATACACATAATATTAAGTAAAACCATGTGAAGGCCACGTTGACTCTAGATGGCCCCTGTCCTTGCTTGTCCTGCAGGAAACCTCCTAAGCAAATCCGGGATTCACTATCATGTCTATGCTGATGACACTCAACTCTACCTCAAGGTTGCCTCCACTCATGATCTCTCCATCCTAAGATCTACTCTCGACTCCATTCAAAACTGGATGTCATCTCATCAATTGATTCTGAATCCCTCCAAAACTGAATTCCTCCTCTTCTCCTCCTCACTCTCTCCTCCCCCGGTTCAATCATGGATGGATCAGATGAATCTACTAAACAACAAACCCATCATTGTCGACAGCGCAAAATCTCTTGGTGTCATTCTAGACAAAAAACTCAATCTAACTCCCCACATCAATTCTATTGCAAAATCTGCTCGCTACCAACTGCGCCTTCTTTGGGGAATCCGTCGCTTCTTCCCGGAGCAGGACCTTATAACCCTGGTGCAATCGCTAGTCCTCTCCAGACTAGACTACTGCAATTCTCTTCTTACTGGCCTCCCCAAATCTCACCTGTCTCCACTTAAGTCTGTCTTCCATTCAGCAGCTCGTTTCATCTATGGGGCCAAAAGAAGCGATCACATCACACCGATGTTATCCACCCTCCGCTGGCTTCCCTTCGAGGCTAGAGCTATCTACAAGACCGCTTGTATCACCCACAAAGCCTTGCACTCCTCCTCTCCCCGCTACCTGGCGAATAAACTGAAACTCTCTGGAGGCTCTAGACCTTCACGCAATGCCGAGAATCTACTGCTTGAACCTCCCACTTTCAAGAAGGAAAGAACAATGGCCCAATCCTTTTCAGGCAACGCAGTGAGAATCTGAAACTCGTTTCCGCCTGAGCTCCGGACCACCGCCTCCTCCCAGGCCTTCAAAAGGGACCTCAAAGTTCTCCTCCTCCAGAGACACCTCCAAAAGTAATTTCACGTCCTCTTGCTATTTGGAGGAAGACTCCCCACTACTGATATTTTCTACTTTCCATGACCATGGGAGTGCCTTCCCTGTGTTTTCCTGTGGTGGGAGTGTCTGCCTTTTTGCAGTATTCTCCTTGTACTTGTGTTCGGTGCCCTTTTGTAACATGCACACTACACTTTGCCCATGTAACACACGGTTGCTACCTCTCACATGTTTTTACCTTTGATACTTGCACAAGGGCCACCTTGCCTACGTAACGCCTGTTCTTGTGCCAGCACTTATTGCAGTATTATACCTCAAAGTATACTCTGTTTTCTCTTATAACTGCACACTTGTCACTTTTTCCTCTTGTGCACTTTTGACTACCTCATGTATTTTTGGTTGTTCACAATTTTTACTACCTCAAGTATTTTGTTTGCTCACAATTGTCACTATTACCTCTACTACCTCATGTATTTTTAGTTGCTCACAATTTTTACTACCTCAAGTATTTTGTTTGCTCACAATTGTCATTATTACCTTCATTACCTCATGTATTTTTGGTTGCTCACAATTTTTACTACCTCATGTTTTTTTGTTTGCTCACAATTGTCACTATTACCTTATGTAAGTAACGTATGTTTTAGTAATCTGCTCTTTTGTAATGTTTCTCATTATGTTTCATTTCTGTTCCTAATGTGAAGCGCTCTGACGCCTTCGGGTAAAGTCCGCGCTATATAAAAATGCATAAATAAATAAATAAAATAAAATAAATAAAAAGTCCTAGTTATGTCTGGGAGGCTGTACAGCTCCCATCAGAGGGGAAGAGGGGGGGGGGCGGACGTGCAGCCTGCAGGAGCTGGAGGCAGATCCAGCGGCTCCTAGATCTGGGCAGGGCGACCCCTAGCAGCCCTCACTAGAGCGCCTTTGGGGGAGGCACTGACTATTATTGAAGTAGAATCGATGGAATATTGCAGTTTGTGATCGACTAGAGATACTGGGCAGCTTTATAATTACTATACCACGCTATGAATCTCGGACAGGTCCTGTGTTTGAAACGAGAGAAACATTGTGCTGCTGGAATGAGGGAACAGGGAATCCCTTTGATCATAATTTTTTGCAGATAACCAAGCTTTGTCCTATAGAGGGTGACCATGCAAAACATACGGCTATTGTTTGGCCTGATGTACCCTATGAACCCAGAACACTTTGCTTCATCAATTGTTTTGGCCGCTGAAAAGGCATTTGTTTCTCTGGCATGGGAATACATGTTCACTGTTCTAGAAATGCTGGTGATGGGCCAGGGGATCCCAGAGTGGTTCAGGCTTCTCTATGCTGATCCCACTGCACGGTAAGTAAATGCTCTATGCTCCACGCCTTACCTGATCACCAGAGGGACATTGTATCGCCCCTACTGCCTGCCATATAGTGAAACCGTTGCTATATATTTTCTGAGAATTACAGTTGTTCAGGGCCATATGCAGGGGAGCGAGTGAAACGTTCATCTCATTATATGCTGCTGACATCCTGCTGTTTGTCAAACACCCAGAAATTAATATTTCTCAACCCAAGCAGAGTAGTTTTGAGATTTGGTAATATGTCCTTTGTTTACATGAATTAGCGCACTCGGAAATATTCTGGCTGACACCATGCACCACAAGATTCCAGCAGGACTAACCTTTCATGAACAGATAGCTGTGCTTTATCCAAGGATTAGAATCCATACAAAACCATGAGTTAGTTCTAAGAGACAATTATGGCTCAACGTTCACTAGACTGTTAGACCAAATAGAGAAGTTGATTAAACTGCCACTGTTGGAAGCTGACAGGAAACCCATTATAACAAGCATTTGCAATGCAATAGGTCTCGCATTATGAAAGTTTGAGCTATTAGTATTGTAAATGACAGATTTTTTATTTATGTGTTGGTTTTGAAAATAGCTAAATTAATAGCTTTCACATTTACAATGCCAATAGTTTTAACTTTTGCAGATGTGACACCTATAGCATTTGTAATGCAATATATGTTGTATTTACGTGACTTTTTAAAATAATTAATACTAAAATTAAAGTTATTGTAATTTATAATGGCAATAGCTTAAACTTTTGTAAATAACTTTAGTGAAGATTACGTTCAGTATATTTTATTGTGACGAAAATCCAAGAACAAAAGTGAAATATTAACATCTTTTTGTGATATTTGTAATAAAGCTTGAAATATTGAGGGAACATATTTGAACCAGTTGTTGTTGAATGGTTGCACAGATTAATGCTGTGGTGGCGGTGAGAGATGTTGTGGTGGCGACGAGTGAAACTGTGGCATTCAGTGATGCTGTGGTAGCGCATAGTGATGTTGTGGTGCGCCTGAGTGATGCTGTGGTGGTGCCATAGATAGAGTGAGGGCGATAGATAGAGTGAGGGCGATAGATAGAGTGAGGGCGATAGATAGAGTGAGGGCGATAGATAGATAGAGTGAGGGCGATAGATAGATAGAGTGAGGGTGATAGATAGAGTGAGGGCGATAGAGTGAGGGCGATAGATAAATAGAGTGAGGGCGATAGATAGAGTGAGGGTGATAGAGTGAGGGCGATAGATAGATAGAGGGAGGGCGATAGATAGATAGAGGGAGGGCGATAGATAGAAATAGGGAGGGCGATAGATAGAAATAGGGAGGGCGATAGATAGAAATAGGGAGGGCGATAGATAGATAAGAGGGAGGGCGATAGATAGATAAGATAGAAATAGGGAGGGCGATAGATAGAAATAGGGAGGGCGATAGATAGATAAGAGGGAGGGCGATAGATAGATAAGAGGGAGGGCGCTAGATAGATAAGAGTGAGGGCGCTAGATAGATAAGAGTGAGGGCGATAGATAGATAGATAGTATGCTTATTTGAAGATGTTTATCTCCTTCCCAGCAACACCACCGAACTTCAGTGGTGCTGTGCAACATGGATAAAGAAACATTGCAGCCATTTTGTCCACATTAAAAGAACATGGAGGGAAATTTTAAAGCTTGGAAGTGTAAATGGGAGACGGAGATGTTTTTTGGTTGTTAATGAGAATTAATGGGGTAAATAGCACCTCATATGCGGGTGGGGGTCAAATGGTCAGAGAGTGTTGCGGTGCCATCGTACCTCTTCTACCAGTGGTACCTGCACCCTTGGAAATGTGGGGCAAAGACTTGGGGTGGGAAAGGCCTAAGTGTATGGGCTAAATACAGCAGTGATCTTGTTTGAGTGGATTTGTGTGGCGCCCGGTGCCACTGCACCAGGTGCATAGAAAGAAGGCGTGGATTAGTAAGTGTTGTTTCATAGGCTACAGGGGGGAGGTGGGTTCAGGGTTGTTGCCTTGTAAAGGAGGTGATAGATGGAGGTGTTACAACAGCACAGGCACGAAGCACATTATGTAGTAAGCCACGGAGCCTGGTGCAAAGTGCATGATAGTGCGCTGCGGGGTAGGCAGCGTGTGATGGCCTGTAGTGCTACATGGAGATAGGCTCCTTGGCTAATG
Organism: Lissotriton vulgaris; assembly: GCF_964263255.1. Taxonomy (NCBI): domain Eukaryota; kingdom Metazoa; phylum Chordata; class Amphibia; order Caudata; family Salamandridae; genus Lissotriton; species Lissotriton vulgaris. Next base: position 288,271,852 of record NC_141690.1, on the reverse strand, counting down.
TAAGAAATCTGAAATAAAGCAGTAATAGGCGCTCAATAGCTCCCAGAACCGTCAAGGTCCTGGTGCAACTGCCCCTCCTGCATGAAGTGTGTGTGCCTGCGTGTGTGTGTGTGTGCGCGTGAATGCATGCATGCGTGAATGCGTGTCTGTGTGTGTGTGTGTGTGTGCGCGCGCAAAGGAGATGGATGGGAGAGGGAGTGGTGTGTTAAAGGGCCCTAGAAGAGTGATGGTGTGTTGTTTCAGAAGGACATGTTCCCATTATTTGTAGCTCCAGCCTTCACTGCTAGCAGCCTACCCGTCAGAAGAGCCCCAATTGCCTTCCGCTGTCCTGATCTATTCAGGCACAGCAAGTTTCATGCGCTGACCTTAAAGTCACCGATCAGCTATCGATTAATGAGCGACTAACCGGACTTCAACTACCCTCGCCCTTACGCTTGGGTATTACTCACTGTTTCCCATCGACAACCCTGTCCTGATGACGATCCCGACTAAAGGGGGTCGAAACGCCGTCGACTATACAGCTTGAATTATACGACGCATATCACGTTCTGTGCTCCTATATGAATAATTTTGTTTTAAGTGACTATAACTTGCTGCTTTGGAGCCATGATTTGATGTATTAATTTGGCTAATGCGTCGATTACGCTGTTTATTTTAAACACTTGCACCTTCACGTTCGTCAATTGTATATAGCACCTTGCACCAAGTGTCACGTGGTTGTCACATGATCCACTCTGTACAGTGCTGTCTCTAACTGTATTGATATGTGAAAGACCATTCTTTTGTTCCTTGGTGAATAATACTGCCTTTAATCAACTGACTCCTTGGTTTTCCTTTCTTGTAATGCACATTGCATACATTATTGAAACTGTCTTGACATAAATCCTGTTGGGAATTGTTTTTTCTTACACGTTATACCCATCCCAACGAGGTCTATGGGTCTTCTCCTGTTTTTTATACAAAAAACCCATTATTTGTAGGTCACAAAGCAGCACCCATCAAATGTTTTACAAAGGGCCTGCTTCATTCAAAGCTGTTGACTGCAGGTTGTCTGAAAGTCAACCTAGTTTCCTGTTTACCTGGGTCTCCAGCTTTATATGTTTTTCCGGAAACACAATGTGTTAGGGTGACTTTCAAATATATTTTTTCCTGGGTAGGCTAATTTGGCTCTGTCCTGTGAAGAGGAGAGTAGGCGGGACTTACAGAAGCTTCTCTTGAATGATCTAGGATGGAGTATATTCCTATGGAGCTGGTCTTAATGTAACTGCTGTTCACTCACCGGGAGACATGGTCAGACATTGCGGGGAGCTTTGGCACAGGGTCAGCTTGCATAAGTAACTTGATATATACAAGGGCAGACATATGAGAAGATAGACATATATAGGGGGCTTGGATCAGATGGTGAGACGGTGAGAAGCTTTTTTAAGGACAGTGTAACGGTTCTGGGCTGCATGGATGATATTCTTACTTCACAAGAACTGATGAAGTGAGAAAGTTGATGCGCACGAGGAATGAGATGTGGTGCTCACGAACAGAGCGTGAGAAGCTTTGGGCACACGAGCATTCACAGTGAGGAGTATGGAGCACTTGGTAGACAGTGTGAGGAGTGTAGGGTACACGACAGACAGACAGTGGGGGGAGCTTCTGCACACAAACAAATTGAAGTTTTTCGGGAGCAAGAATAGCTAGAGGCGCTTAGAACACTTGACCACGGCCACATGAGGTGATTGAGCAAAATGATAGAGAATGAGAGGAGTTTGCAGAGCCACGATAAAGGAATTGGCCTCTAACTCACTGCAGCTAGCACTTTTCACAAGTAGTCCCAGGTGACTTTTCTACACGAGTGTAATCTCACGTAAATCATTATTGTGTTTAGTGTGTCTCTTAGATTTTGGGTGCGGGAGCTTGGCTCTCAAAATGTAACAAGAAGCCAACATTTTAGAAGGGAGCGGCTGCGCTCGTAAAAAAAACCCCAAAAAACTAGGTGTTGATATTTATCTAGAGCGCCTTGATTCAGATTTGTTGGAGCTCTATAAATCGATTTATACTGCACCCATAAGCAGATTACTATATGACAGGAGGCTGTTTAACAGAAACGCCGCCCTTTGGCGAGGCTGCAGAATGCCAAGAGGCCCGGTGAATGTGCGTGATGGTGCAAATGGGGCATTTCCTTGATAGCAAAAGAAGTGTAGTATAATCTACTTGACGTACCTGCAGGGGGCTCAAGGCAGCTGCGCGAGGGTATTCTGGGGTGCAAAAGGGGCCCTAAGGCCGCGGGGGATGGGGGGCAACGGTGCACAGAACTACAGGACTTCTGGGGTGGCAGCGGGGTTCAGGTGACAGGGGAGCTCACCAGAGGGGCTCGGAAAAGCCCAGAGGCAATAGAGTGGCTCGGTCTGAGAAGAGCTGAGGCTGGAAGGGGTTAATATACCACAATGGCTGCATAAAGGTGAGAGGAAGACGGAGCCTCGGTGGGTCCGTAAAGTGCTGGGAGGGCGCTGGAGCAACAAAGCAGCAGGGCGTGTGGTTTGAGGAGGCCTGAGGCTGTATGGGGAGGCAGGGACATAAGACGCTGGGGCTGCCCATTCATACCTGGGTGAGAGGAGCCACAAGGCTGCAGCAGACTCTGATTACCACTGAAACTGTTGGAGAGGAAGTAGAAAGCGGCACACACGAGTTTGGTGGGGGGGGGGGGTGAATCAGATGTTGAACATGCATTGGCGGCCGCAAAATCAAATTAAAATAAAAGCGGCTGCAAAATGAAATCAAAAGCGGCCGGGAAATTAAATTAAAAGCATGCAGGCGTGTGCCTTTCTACATCATGAGCTGGAGCAGTGCGTTCCTGCGGGGGTGCAGAATCAAATCATGTTGCAGAGCTGGTTGGATTCAGCTGCCTAGGAAAGCTAATTATGTAACATGTTATGCAAGTGCATTCTCTGTTGTGGAACATTCTGTGGGATTACTTTGTAGCCACCATCACATATTCACACGCTTATTTGTTGACGTCGAACATATTTCAGACCTTTAAAATGCAGAACTTTCTTCTTTTTATACAGATATCGCTATACACTCATCTGAGAGCACACGAAACGCTTTACGCATAATGTAAACAAGTTCTGCAGGACACGTTTGCATTGTTCTGTCAGATGTAGGGAGGGGTTGGGCAGGCTGATTAGCTGCGGAGCGGATCTCTTTGAAGTAGCTCACGCCTTGAGGCCGTGAAAATTAAAGCAATTAGGGGGGAGATGGGAGGGAGGCTGATAGGCAGAAGGCTCGGGGAAGATGTCAGATTAGAGGGAGGGGGTGGGCTACCTGCAACTCGAGCGACCATATGGAGAGGGAGGGGGGTGGGCTGCCTGCTGGGAGAAGCTTGTGTGCCTGTGATGATCGAATGCAAGCTCGTGCACGAGGAGCTTGTGGTCACGTGATTCACGTGAACTGTTGGAAATCCTCATCGTAAAAAGTCAGCTTTGTGGATGGGTGGCAATAGGTCTCTCTGCGAGACCTAAAAATGATAGTGCAGCTGAGGAAGGACAATCTGTTCTGCAGCGTACAATTAATTGCCTTTATCCTTTCTTTAAGCAAATTAGACCTTTCCTGTTCAGGCTAACCTGGGCAGGCAAACAGCCCTTAGTAGGATGATGTATATTAACACTGCTTTATGATAGGGATGAAAGTCAGTGCCAGATATCACTCAATACTATTATTATGTAACACAACCTCAGCATATCAAATGTTAGTTTGGAGCAGGAAAGATTCTCCCGCAGGTACAAGTTGACAGTGAAATAAGAGTCCCAGTTTCACTAGAAGCAGGAATATTGGGGAATTTCAATACTGCATCGGAATAGATGAACCCAGTTAAGTGTAGGGTGTCGGGCAAGTTTACGTTTGCATGATACTGTGGCTTTGACAATAGGCACTTACCCGAAATTCAAATAACCTGTAAATTACTAAACTTAAGATCGCCAAACTGGGACAGTTATATTTAAAAAAAATAGATTCATGTCTCTTCACAAGTTCAGATCCACCTCGGAGGTGACGAGCCTGGATATGTTTATTTTTTTTTAAGGTTCCACGTACCTGTAAATCAGACACTCAGTTGTTGTCAGATGAAACAAAACCTGTAAATGCATAAACCAAGGTCATGCTGGCACTTGGAGCAGAAAAATAGTGTTCTGAGTTATACAGAGACACTAGTGGCTTTGGGATACAAGTCCTTGTACCCCCGTAGACCCGAGAGAGACAGAAATATTGTGATCACTGAAGAACATGGTTGTTCAGCTATTAACAAGCCATAAGTTTATTATTAAACAGTAGGTTGAGCCTGGTACATTTTGAATATTTAGGTCAGATGTGTTACACACCAAGATTATTTAAATTAGGGCTTAGGAAAAATCAGAACTGTTGCAGATGCGGGTAAATGAATATGGTCTTTATCACTCTGGCTTGACAGTGCCCAAGCTCTGCAAAATATTGGAGGAAAATATTTGCGATTCTCATAAAAATAATCGATCTGATGGTGGTACTGACACTTCTGATGGTTTTGCTGGGATGATTGAAGAAGATTGATCTGATGGTGCACCCGACACCTCTGAAGACCTTGAGATGGATCAAGAGGATGGGTCTTATAGTGGAGCCGACGCATCGAATGCCCTTGCTTGGATCGATGAAGGTGATTGATCTGATGGTAGAACCAATGCCTCTGATGACTTTGCTGGGATGGATCGATTTGATGGTGGAGCTGGCTCCTCTGACGCCCTTGCTGGGATGGATGAAGATGATTCATCTTATGGTGCAACCAACGCCGCTGATGGCCTTGAGGGATAGATCAAGATGATTGATTCGATAGTGCACCCGATGCCTCTAATGGCCTTGTTGGGATGGATCAAAATGATTGATTTGATGGTGGAGCCGGCGCCTTTGACACCCTCTTGGAAGGGATGAAGATGGTTGATCTCATAGTGGAGCCGACGCCTCTGATGCTCTTGCTTGGGAGTCCTCCATTTATTGAAGAATTATACCTCTACTTGAACTTTGTACGCTTTTGTAACCTACACATGTCACTTTTTCCTCCTGTATTGCCCCGTTTGCTACCTCTTGTATTTTGTTTGCTCACGATTGTCACTTTTGCCTCATGTAATGTAACGTTTGCTTTTGTAATTTGTTCACTTGTAATGTTCTCATTTTTCAGTTCTGTTCCTATTGTGAAGAGCTCTGACACCTTCGGGTAAAGTCCGCGCTATATAAAAACGCATAAATAAATTGATCTGATGGTGGAACCAACGCCTCTGATGGTCTTGCTGGGATGGATCGATTTGATGGTGGAGCCGGCGCCTTTGACGCCCTGCTGGAATGGATCAAGATAATTGATTTGCCGCGGCCCCCCTGCTGGTACAGTGGAAGGCCAACATGGACTGGTGCATGTTCAGGGAGAAGACAGTCTATGTGGCCAGAGGGAGACCTCGAACTTGGACTAAAATTTGGGGAGCATGGAATGAGTACAGGGGAGATGTGTGCTTACCGCCTGAATCAGTCAGCCTGCATGATAATATGTCTCCCTAGCCTGTGACGCCAACTGAGCTCTACTGTACTATATTCTCCTGTCACCTTCCCCCTCCCTCCTCCTTCCCATTCTGCAACCTATCCTTGATGTACATTTCCCTGCCTTCTTCCCCTACCCATCCCCGACACCCAGCGTCACACTGTCCCCACTGCCACTTTCGCGCCCGCGGGCGCCCTGTTGTTGCATTTCATCTTAATATAAAATTAACCTTCGACGATTATGTCTCAATTGTTTGACACTATTTTTCTCCTGTTACCCCTGCTGCCTTGCCTCCGGGATGTCAGGCTGAATAGCTGTGTGTTCTGATTTCAATAAAGGTTTTCAAAAATTAAAAAAAAAAAAAAAGATAATTGATTTGATGGTGGAGCCGGGGCCACTGACGCCCTTGCTGGAATGGATGAAAATTATTGATCTTCTAGTGGAGCTGGGATGGATGTCGATGATTGATCTGATAGTGGAGCCAACACCTGTAGGAGAGTAGGATCTGCTTACTATGGTTACCTCAACTTTTTGCTGGTGTTTCACTGTTTGTCGACTTTAGTCTGGCTAGGGCCCTGCTATCCAGGACCCCGGCCTAGCTGCTTCCTCTCTAAAATGATTGCATGTGAGTCCCTAGTATATGGTACCTTATGTACTAAGGGAATAGGTACCCCAGAGGCCTACCAGGGACTGAAGCATGTATTATGCCAACCTTGGGAAGCCTTCCAACATGGCACCACAGGACTGCTACTGCAGCCTGGGTAAGGTGGTGCATGCACCCGTTACTAAGGTATAGGTTACCTATATCTACCTTTAATCACTGACACATATAGACCTTTCAGTCACTCCTATGGCAGGCCTTATCAATCCTGAAGGAAGAGTGCCTGGTTTTGTGTGAGAGGGTGCCCATTTATGAGCAGGACCCCCTCTGCAGCTTTCGGAATCTATTCCCTGGAGCTGTTCTGTGATGCAGCCAGACCATATACTCTTAAGTGCATTATAACCTTGCGGTAAATTCTAACTTTGGAATGGCTGCATGGAAACATGTTGTGTTTGGTGTCAAACACTTTGGAATCCTACCCCCCCTCCCCCCCCCCCCCCCACCAGTCCTGGCGGCGGGGGTATGATTCCACCCTTCTAGAGGGAGAAGACATGTACACTCTCGTCTGCCCGGTAATAGTTTAACTGAGCCCTGGCATCACAAAATGGATGCCACAGACACGGGTCTGACCTACTGCTGCTGGAGGAAACTCCAGCAGGGGAGGCCTGGACAATAGGTTTTCTGTCACAGGGAGGTTTAACCACCTCCCAGACAGACTTTAGTATATTGGGGCTGGGTGGGGGCACCCAGAGAGTACTTTTCAGACAGTGCTGTGGGCACACTTGGTGTCCCTGTGCATACCCCAGTTCAAACCGGTTGCAGGCGCACTCAGCCCCTGCTCTGGCGCGAAACTGGACAAAGGGAAAGGGGTGTAACCACCCCTCTTCCCAGACCCTCCCTTAGGTGGGTCCCCAGAGTATGTATGTCCAACCCCTTTCTTCAGTGTAAGTAAGAGACCCCTGGCAACAGGACTTTAGAATATACCTGGACGAAACTCTGAAGCTGAATCCTGGAACTTCGACACACTATTAGCGACTAGAGGACAGAAGAATCTCCCTTGGGGTCTAGAAGTGACCCAGGCACCAAAGAAGCATCTTGCAGATCTGCAGTTCCGAAGCTCCCGCCGGACTCCAAAGTATTTGCGACTTAGGACATGGACTTCCAGACATCTCAGAGGCTGACACGAGATCCTAGCACTGCTGAGATCCGCAGCCCTCACGAGTGACGTGGGACCGGAACTCCTGGACACCGTGCACATTTGCTAGTGCATTGATTTCCAAGCTTTCCCTAAGTTGTGCATTGGGCTACTTGTAGTCCCAGCCCCGAGCACCATCTGCACCAAAGATTGTGGACCTGCACTCAACGAATGTTCCGTGAGCCTGCTTCTAGCGTTTCTGCTCCAGGCCTCTTCGCGGTCCCTGGTCCGTCGACTGGTGGGTCCCCTCAAAGGTAACTCTACTTTTCCTTGGGCTTCCCTGGTTGCTCCAGATGTGCCTTGACTCCCCACTGCGTGGGGAGTCCCTCGGACCTTGCTGGTCTGCACCATAGCATATTTCTACTTCTTGCGTGGGTTGCTGTTGCCAAGGCTTGTTGGGTCCAATCCGGAAACCGACACTGCAGCTCTCGACATTGTTCGTGGGACAGCTCGAATCCAGCACCTGTTCGTCGTCAACGCCTCCTGGTCCTCGTAGCTGAAGAGTCAAGCTGCACCTTCTTCACCCTACATCGGTGGGCATCAGCTCATTGCCTTCCTAGTCACTGGCAAGTGACCCAGAATCTGTCCCCTCTGCTTTCAGGTTCTTCATATCTCCGATCCAGGCTTGGATCTACCTGGACACTTTCCACTTGGACGCCAGCAGAACTTTGCAGCAGATCGCCATTGAAAACGATGACGAAACCCGTCACGAAAAGAGACCTATGCACCAGGCTTCCCTGGGTGAGGTAACTCGAGTACTCTGGTGCCCCCGTGGGTGTTGACTCTAGAACCTCCTAGTTCTAAAGGGGTTTGCTCCAAGTCCTCTTCTAATTGTCCTTTCTCTTTAAAATTCCAACCGCGACTGTCCCAATAGAAGCGAATTGTGATTTGCGGCTGTGTTTAGACACTGCACAAGTCCCCCGTGGGTCCCCTGTGTCACTGCCTTGGGTGGTTCCTGGTGGCCCCAGCAGTTCTACAGGCTCTAGGCTTTGTCTCTTTGATAGTCATGGTTCTTCTACCACTTTCTTAATATATGGTTTGGTACGCCCCTACGGCTCAACGTATATTGTGTTAATTTACTGTGTGCTAAACAAGTTTACTGAATTTACTTTTGCCTGTAGCCTCATAAAGAGACTAGAGGAATGTGTTTAGAATAAATAAATATATTTTATATATATACCTGGTGTGGTTCTCCTTTCATTTGGTCATTCATGAGATTATAGACTTGTAAAACAAGCTGCTTTACATTCCTCCAAGACTTAGCCTGAAGGCTGCTCTCCACAGCTACCACTAGGATAGCTTTCTATAAAGGTTGTCTTAAACCTACCATCAATAGGGGTCGTTTGGACTGGTGCATGGTGCCCACTAGAATAGTGGACAGTATATGCCAGGCCAACTTCTCACAACGCCTCTGATAAAGGAGATGTCTGCTAATAATAAGAGCTTTACCCTGGTGCTTTTGTTTACCTAATGATTAATATCTCTATCCTTGGAAGAGGGACACTTGACATCCTTCAAACTATGGCTGGCATTTATGGTATTTTCCAGTCATAAAATGGATAGTCATGTCATGTTGCTGGTGCTCACCTCCTCCCCAAGGATCGAAGTGACTCTTTGAGACAGTGGCTTCCTGCTGAGACCCTGAGCTCAGAGTCTGGACAGGAAGCAAGGGAGGGCCTGCCTGCATAAAAGAAAGGAGGATAGGACACTATGCATGGAAAACAAGAGCAGAGAGAAATTCACACAGGGCTGGGACTACAGCCAGAGTAAAGGCGGGTTACTGACAGGCCAATAGGGAGTTCATCAACTAACTGTAGTGTCGTATTAGTGAGAATGATTTTGCATGCGCCTCTAGTTGGTAATCTGAATACATGGTTTTCTTACTCTTGAAAACTAAATGGTGTTAAAAAGTTTCTTGATTGTGTGGAGGAGGGGGTCTTAAGAAAGGTGTAAGTATCCGCTTGAGGGCATGACCCCACCCCTCAAAGTATGAGTAATCAGAAATAATGATATATCATGATATTCAAACCTTAGTAAAGTAACGTTCTGGAATTTAGAGCAGAGTACAGAGAACTTTGAAGCTGGTAGAAATAAGTTAATATTATTTTTCTTTCAGGTGGTGAAGACTTTCAAAGAATCCCGTTTCTGTACTTTTCCTGAAGTGGCCCTAATCGCGCACTGGAAATCCTGATCCAGGAAGTGCAGCTGAGAACGCACTGTGCATCTTGACCAAATGGACCTTGTCCTGACCAAGTCATTGGGTAAACAAATGTATTTTTCGTACAGTTTTTGGGAAATGCCCTTTTCATTGCAGATGTGAAAAATATGTTTCATACGGTGCAAGAGTCTTCGGGCCATATGCATGAACACATTTTCCCATAGACACAGAATGGGCAAAACCCTTTGATGCATCTGGCCCTAAATGTATTTCTGTGTCACAAACCTAGCCAGAAGTTGGTGGAGTGCGGTAGAGAGTCAAATACGAGCAGAAAGTCAATGACTGATAGGAGAGGAAGCAGAGTTGTGGATCGTTAATTTATACTGATGTACTATTCTTTGAAGAGATGAGCCTTCAACACTGTCCTAAATTGGAGCAGTGTTGGAGCAGTCCTCATGGATACAGAAATTTCTCCAGATCATTGGTGTATAGATTGAACAAGCCTGTAATCTTCATGTTTCTTTTTTCCACTTCTTAGTCTGCAGTCTGAGGGGATTCTAGCTGCGGGTGTGCCAACAACCACCGATATGGTGAGCTTTTGCGCACTTGAAGGGGGGTTGCTGGTAGTGATGGCTTTGTTACAGATGCAGCTGGTTTTGAAGATGGTGCAAGCCGGCATGAGGAGCCAATTGATTGGCATGTAGGGTGCCCTTAAAGGGGTGCCAGTGAGGAGTCTGTCTGGAGGCCATGAAGCAGGACGTTACCGCCATCCCAATACAAGAGTATGGGGGCTTGAACAGGACTTCTGAATTCTCTTTCCTTTCTCCAGAAGTCTCTTTCACTTTCTTTAGAAGATCGAGCTGGTACAAGCCTGTCTTTGTGTTTTTTAGGTCGAGCCTGGGCAGTGCATGCGCTGCTGTGAGGCATGCTCTATTGGAGTATGGCTTTGAAGCCCCGCCCACTCTCGCCCATATCGTTAATTGACTTTTGTTATTGTCCTTTGTAAACACTGGGTTCTGAGTCATTATTAGGCGTGTTAGTCCCTCCTCAGTACCGCCTTGTCTTCATTTGTACCCTCCCATGAGGACTGGCCCTTTTACTTCTGTTGTGACACTTTGTCATATTTAGTCTCTTAGCACTATTTTCTTCAATGAGTTTCTCCCACTGCAGGCATGACGTGCTTTCCTCGCCTTGCAGGCTTTCACTTTCAAGCAGCCGGGGCAATGGCGGAAGCTTCTTTGAAGTGAAATAGGTCTTGCATTTTCAAGAGTTTGTGCTTTTGCCATGGTAAATGACTATAGCTTACAGTCTCGTAATTGCGACACCTATAGCGTTGCAAATGCTTGTTGGTAATATATTCCTGGGAGATGTGGTTGGTGTCCCAGGTGAATCCAAGTCTCGCACCTCATCTCAAATGGAAAATTCATATAATGTGCATTTTAAAGAGGCAGCTATGAATTCGCATATAGACTTTCTGAGATGAGGAGAATGGTGATCACACACCGGTAGCCGCTTCTGACATACAAGTCATGGGAGCAATCAGGTTTTCAGGCCCCGATAACTTGGACTTGCGTTCTTTACAGAGGATGTTGAGAATGAATCTTCTGTGCCCTTACTGGACAATTCAGCTTCCTCACCAATGTATGTAGTTCAATATAAAAAAAAACCATATACATACAAATATGTTTGAACAAATACTAAAGTGGTATAAAAAGCCTGGCAAATTCATACATTCTTCACACTGTCTGTATGGCTTTCATGCTCTCACCACAAGAAAGCGGGTGGAGTCTGCAATAGTCTTTGTCTTTCCTTTCTTAAGTGGGATCTCTTCCTTCAGTTTGAACACACCTGTCAGTGCCTCCTACTAATTCCCTCCACAGTTCTCTGTGTGCATGAACCATGTTACAATCCCTCCCAAGTATAGCAAATGGAGTTCATTGTTGTGGTTCTCATTTTGTAATGTCTTACAAGACTATGTTTCAGATGCTCAGCAAATGAAGAAAAAGTGGATAGCCGGTCCTTTCCTCTGCCTGTTAGAGCACAACAGATTAGACTGAAGCTCCTGTTGCTGAGATGCTCCTGCCGATCTCGAGGACCTTGCCTTGCCAGCTCGGTGCCATCCATGTATTTGCTTCTTTCTCTGCCAGAAGATTTTCTTGCTTCTACTCATGAAACTCCTGCAAAATTTAATCTGATATGGCTTGTTTTCTAGAATTGTGTTGCCATTTTTACTGTAGCTACGTTTGACTAGTTTTTATGGTCCTTTCTGTCTTCTACAGAAGATGCAGCTTTACGTTTTCTTACCTGGGAAAACTTCTGTTTTAAGTCTGTTTATTAAACAACAAAACAATTCCAGCCAGATACATGTCATCATCGGACAGTCATCTAGTGTACAAACTCTTTTGTGTGGGAAGTATTGTTGTGGCCATACAATATAAAGCACATATCTCAGGCGGTTTTACACCTTACGTAAGGATTCACCTTCAGCACCTGGGCCCACTTTACCCTGGCCTCCCCTTACCCCCCCCCCCCCCTTCCCCCTCCCCCATCTAGGATCTGTATTTCTCCCAGGGGCTACATATCTTTTCCCACTTCTTGGGGTAACCTATACTCTCATACACAACCCTCTTTGCTAGGTGGCACCAATCAACATTCGTAATGCAGTCGGTTAATTTGGGAGGATCCCGGGCCCCCCGCAGCCATGCTATGTTGCGTTTGGCAACCCCCGCAACTAACATTAGCCATAGCTTTGTGTGCGCGGACCATCTGTCCTCCCTCGTGATGCCCAGCAGAAGCCAGCGCGCCTCCGGTTGGATGTGGATCTCCAGAACCCTCAACATCACTCCCGCAACCTTTGTCCAATAGAGTTTATGGAAGAATGTGCAGAGTGATCCGCATCCTCTACCACAGTGGTCCGAGTCCGCCCGCTCAATCTTGTGCTGTGGTGTGAAGGGGTAATACGCTCTTGGTAGGATTCGTAACTGGATTAGTGGGAATCTGGCAATATAACAATGTCTCTCGGGCTCTGTATCGCCTCCTGCCAATCATCATCCTCCAGTATACCATGCGATTAGCTTGTTAGCTTTTTCCTCAACATCATACAGTCGCCTCTGTGTGGCCAACGCTTGTTGGCGTTCCACGTCCTCCCATGAGTCCATAAGTTCCTTCTATTGAAGGTGAAGCCGCCTGAGCAGCTCTGAGGCTGCCCGGCGCCTCCTGGGCTAGCGCCCGCTCCAGAGCATCAATCCTGCGCTCCAGTTCATCACACTTGAGCGACATTGCTTCCGTTGCACGCCCACTTCTGCTTGAATGTAGGGCCTCATCACTACTTTGTATGCTTCCCAAAGTGTGCAGTGCGAGTCGACCGACCCAGTGTTCTCGTCAACGTATTGTTGAGTGCGCTCTCTGAGCTTGTTCTGGAAATCCCTATATGTAAGATGCCAGGGTGCGATCTGAGGGGGAAGCGTGAAGTCACTAGTTGGGCTTTAAAGCAGGATCTCCACCAATGAGTGGTCAGATATACCCCTTGCTATGTGGTGGGCTCCACGGAAGTTGAGTGCAATTGAGTGCATTGTCAAACTATAGTCTAGGCGGGACCTGCTACTATGCGCAGCAGACATGTGTGTGTCCTGCCTACAAGGGGGATTATATAGACTCCATAAGTCCGATAGGCCCATCGCGGAGGCAAAGGTCCATAGTGGCCTTGCCATCTCTGCCCTGGTTTGTCGCGTTGTCTTATCCTATACTTTGGACATCGCATCATTTATGTCCCCGCCCAATATCATTACCCCGGATGGCATGTCCAATAGTGTCGTGCTTAGTTCAGGGGAAGTATCTGCGCGGAGTCTTGGGTGGATGTATGCAGAGCATACATTTAGGTGACAGCCCTCCCATGTCCCTGCCAGGGCCACAAACCTCCCCAGTGGATCCCGCAAAGCGCGACCCGGGATGAACGGTACCGTTTTTTTTACCAGGATAGTCACCCCTCAGAATCTCATGTAAGGCAGACATGTGCTCGAAGAGTGTAGCCAAACCTATTCAGTGCCAGTTAATGGTGGCCTAGCAGTTGTGTCTCCTGAAGTAGAACGAGGTCGGGGGTGTCTGCTTTGGTATTGAAGGCCCGTAGTCCGCTTGATCTTGTCACCCAACCCATTAATGTTCCAGGATAGGATCTGAAGAACCACTCCCTTTTTAGTGACCAGTTCTGTGAGGATAACCCTGACCAGTGTGCTGTAGGAACTACAACTATAAATGATATATTCTTGTAAAGTGTGCTGAGTGTCCAGTTCCCTGGTGTGCAGGAGATAAAAGTTCAAATCAGATAAATAATCTGTTGCTAGTGAAGGTGGCTTCAGAGATCATTCGGCTGCATCCAAGTGTCCAACCTAAGAAGGCCGAAAGGAATGACTGCTTTGATGAAGAGAAACATAGCGAGGGTTCTGTATTTATTCATGAAGTTTTCATAGCGCAAACATGGCCCATGGCCATAAGAATGCTTCACAGAGGAACACAAATTTAACATACTAGAATAAGAGACAAGCACATCCAGTACTGAGGCAGAAGTAGTAACCCACGGCGACAAGAGCAGGAAGACTTGAACCACACCAAGGCATTTAACACATTTATTTCAAAATCTACTTAGATGTCCATATTGTCCCAATTAAAGAGGAAATACAGAAGCTCCGACACTTACTGCTGCCCTAGAAAAGACAGGTGTTTGCTGAAATTGGCTTGGGTCCGATGCAGGTGACGGTACAGTCTAAAAGCAGTAGACATTCTATGTTGTTAGTAAGGAACGTTAAACACAGTAGGCCCGATTCAGAAAGGTAAACTGAGACAAAAGTCTAATATTAGACTTTTGGTTTTCACAAAGGCCATTTACGAGTAGTAAAGTTAGACTTTTGTCTCAGTATTGGTCTCAGTTAAGACCAAAACTTAAGTTTAACTGAGGCAAAGGTGTAACTTTACTACTGGTAAATGCCCTTTGTGAATACCAAAAGTTGTAAAGTTAGACTTACCTCTCAGTTTAACTCTGTGAATCGGCCCCAAAAATCTCTCTGGATTCGAACATTCCACTAGAGAAGTGGATGTAATGTTTTTTCATATCTTCATAGCAAAGCACCAACTTACTGACTCAAAGCAGCACATACCTCTTCCCCCCCACATGTTGAGGGTTCGGTGGCCGACAAGCAGTTCTTGTGATCGGGGCATGCAAACACTGAACACTCTCTGATGTGTCGTCTGGTTTGATGTGTAGCACTCTTTGCCCGAATAAATACTTGCATACTCTCCTGCAGAGACATCTTCCAGCGAAGTGGACAGAGGACCAGTACAAGGCCCGACTACATCTGGAGGTCATGGAGTCTCAGGAGAAGAAGGTATGTTCAGGTCATTCTCATTTTACCACCTCCAAACTTCCTCTGAGTGACTGAAGTATGCAAAGAAAAGTGATGGAATGCTGGAATTAATCACGCCACCACATCCCAATCCATCGTTATTCTGCAGTCCATGCCACCTCCGTTTGCACCCAGCTGTATGCAAATCTGATTAGAGCAGGATCAAGCCTGAACAGTCCAGCCTGAACTGGCAGGCCCGGTCCAGCCTGAACTGGCAGGCCCAGTCCAGCCTGAACTGCCAGGCCAGATCCTCCCTTAACTGCCAGGCCCGGTCCAGCCTGAACTGGCAGGCCCGGTCCAGCCTGAACTGGCAGGCCCGGTCCAGCCTGAACTGCCAGGCCAGATCCTCCCTGAACTGGATGCCAAGAGTGGTTTCTCCCTTATTTGAACTCATTAGTCGTGCATAGCTTCGTTCCAGAGGCCAGAGCACACAGGGCCCGCGTCTGGTATACCCATCTCCAGCACTACTCCAAGCAGTGGCTATTTGTTTGTCCATGGTGGTGGAGTGTTGGCATCAGCCCAGGTATAGGTTCTCCATGCCATTCAAGACTCGTAATGTTTACAACAATGGTGTGTCCCGGGAGTCGCACCTTTCTTTAGTAGACTGTCTTGGCTTCAACAGATTCTATGCTGGGGCTGGTGTAGTAGCGTGTTCTCTTTCAAGGGTTTTCAGCAGTCACATGAAGGGGGAACTCTGGAGACATGAGTTGAGAGATCCGTATTGCAGGACTGTAACTGTGTTTATCCTTCCTTGGAGGATAGTTTGCTGGATAGGGGTCTAAACGTTCATCTTGAAATTCCCCAGGCGTTCAAGATGGAATTATTTTTTACTTTTCAGGAAAGCAAGAAGTAAGTATGGAAGTGAAGGCTCTTATAGCGAGGTAAACGCCACATTTTGTATAAGCCCTTCTGTGCTTGTTGTACAGCACTGATGTAAAGGTAACACTTAAGGGCTGATTCTGATGCGGGTTGGAAATGCTTCCCGATTGAATCGGGTTGGAAAACATTTCCAATCGGATCCACTCGGATCAGGACAGTCCGACCGACGAAGTACGATGCATCCGGATGCTTCCCGATCCGATTTGGTTGGACTCCCATTGACTTCAATGGGAGCTTATGTTCCTAACCGCATCATAATTGGGCCCTGGGTCGTTCCGATCCGATTTGGAAGGAGCCACTGCCATTAGGAGGCCTTCCTAACCGCATCAGAATCAGGCCAATAGTGTTTGAGTTTATATTTGCCGTGCGGCCTTACAGATGAACTCCTATAATATTGACCTTATTCTTTTGTTGAATCCCTGCTTCCAGAGGCCCTCTCACAGGTATCTTCCCATTAAACTGGAAACTGTCCAAATCCATTGCCTGCTCAAAAACTCCAAACTCAACCCAGATGGGCACAGCAACAACCGCCCATCGCACGCCTTCCTTTCCTATGAAATAGTTTTCAAACAGCAGAAGTCAAATAGGACCAAGACAACCTGCTTCCCTTACCCTACCCTCTTACCCTTCCAGTATGGGTTTCCCCTCACTGTAGTACAGAGTGCCTCCTTTCAGCTGGACATGACCTTCTATCACTCAGTGAAGATTGTGGTGTGTATTCCTTGGTGAAGAGTGACATGTCAGCAGTTTATGATACTGTCGTCACCCAGGTCTTAACTGAAACTCCCATTCCCTCCGGGTCCTCACAGACCCTGTTAAATTGGTTCACCTCTTAGGTTTGGAAGAAAACAGTGTATACAGCTAGAAACTCCACGTTTACACCAATTCCCGTCTCCTGCTGGGTTCCACATGGGTCTGTTGTGTGAGGTTCTCCCTATACGGGAAGTCACTGGAAGTACTGCTCAGTCAGCAAGCCTTTGCTGGCTACCAATAAGCCGACAGCACACAAATATATGTTAACGAGCAGTCAGCTAACAACATCCTTAAACACCAGCCTGCATGGTTGATATTCAGACCTAGAGATCTGTAATGTATCTGAAACTCGGATCACTGACAGAATTTCGACCTCCTAAATATCAACCTGCAGGAATATCGAGTCAACAATATCGAGAGCAAGAATATCGACATCCTATCTACAACATGGTAAGTACAAAAATATCGATAAAATAATATAGATGTCAAAAATATCGGTTAAAAATATCGTTTTTTTTTTCTTTTAATATATAAATGTAAAAAAGTATATAACACTAATAAATAAAATCTACATAGTTAAAAGTATCTAATGTTTAAAATTAATAAATAATACGTATATATTAATAATACATTAATTAAATATATACAGTAAATATATAATATATATGTACTGAACAATAAGTATTAATTATTATTTTACTAATTTATAAATTAATAAAATATATTCTAAATTACTAATACATTTACAAACATAAAACAATAACATAAATAAAATGTAACTAATATAAAAAAATTAAATAAACTTTTAATTTTTTAACAATTAATTATATAAAACGTTGGATAGCGTAGGGGTAAAAATTACTATTCCCACTCCAGAGAGTGCAACAGTAGGGAAAGCGTTGGATAGCGTAGTGGTATAAATTACTATTCCCACTCCAGAGAGTGCAACAGTAGGGAAAGCGTTGGATAGTGTAGGAGTAAAAATTACTATTCCCACTCCAGAGAGTGCAACAGTAGGGAAAGCGTTGGATAGCGTAGTGGTATAAATTACTATTCCCACTCCAGAGAGTGCAACAGTAGGGAAAATGTTGGATAGCGTAGGGGTAAAAATTACTATTCCCACTCCAGAGAGTGCAACAGTAGGGAAAGCGTTGGATAGCGTAGTGGTATAAATTACTATTCCCACTCCAGAGAGTGCAACAGTAGGGAAAGCGTTGGATAGTGTAGGAGTAAAAATTACTATTCCCACTCCAGAGAGTGCAACAGTAGGGAAAGCGTTGGATAGCGTAGTGGTATAAATTACTATTCCCACTCCAGAGAGTGCAACAGTAGGGAAAGCGTTGGATAGCGTAGTGGTATATATTACTATTCCCACTCCAGAGAGTGCAACAGTAGGGAAAGCGTTGGATAGTGTAGGAGTAAAAATTACTATTCCCACTCCAGAGAGTGCAACAGTAGGGAAAGCGTTGGATAGCGTAGTGGTATAAATTACTATTCCCACTCCAGAGAGTGCAACAGTAGGGAAAGCGTTGGATAGTGTAGGAGTAAAAATTACTATTCCCACTCCAGAGAGTGCAACAGTAGGGAAAGCGTTGGATAGCGTAGTGGTATAAATTACTATTCCCACTCCAGAGAGTGCAACAGTAGGGAAAGCGTTGGATAGTGTAGGAGTAAAAATTACTATTCCCACTCCAGAGAGTGCAACAGTAGGGAAAGCATTGGATAGCGTAGGGGTAAAAATTACTATTCCCACTCCAGAGAGTGCAACAGTAGGGAAAGCGTTGGATAGCGTAGGGGTAAAAATTACTATTCCCACTCCAGAGAGTGCAACAGTAGGGAAAGCGTTGGATAGCGTAGGGGTAAAAATTACTATTCCCACTCCAGAGAGTGCAACAGTAGGGAAAGCATTGGATAGCGTAGGGGTAAAAATTACTATTCCCACTCCAGAGAGTGCAACAGTAGGGAAAGCGTTGGATAGCGTAGGGGTAAAAATTACTATTCCCACTCCAGGGAGTGCAACAGTAGGGAAAGGGTTGGATAGCGTAGGGCTAAAAATTACTATTCCCACTCCAGAGAGTGCAACAGTAGGGAAAGCGTTGGATAGCGTAGTAGTATAAATTACTATTCCCACTCCAGAGAGTGCAACAGTAGGGATAGCGTAGGGGTAAAAATTACTATTCCCACTCCAGAGAGTGCAACAGTAGGGAAAGCGTTGGATAGCGTAGTGGTAAAAAATACTATTCCAACTCCAGAGAGTGCAACAGTAGGGAAAGTGTTGGATAGTATAAGGGTTAAAATAACATACTTACAAATAAAAGATTTTTGTAATTATAAAAATATAAACTATTAAATAAATATAAACCATATACAATACCTTTACAAAATTATAAAATACATGATTAGCGAAATATATTTAACCTAAAATAAATTTTAAATAATACCATTTAATAATATTTTATTACCAATTAATAATTAATTAACACTTATATTATTAACAATACAATTATTGTTAATACATTATTAATTAATTAAATTTTAATTACTTCCCACCATATTTCCCTATAAAACAACTACCCACAACATAACACATTTATCCATTTATGAATTAATGAAAATTAATTAGCAAATAATTAAAATTAATTAACTATTAATTAAAATTAATTGCCAATTAATTAAATTTATGTTATAATTCCTACTAATTAATAATTATTTAACCATAATTAAATTACTTCCCACCCTATTCCCCTATAAACCCAAATCCCGCTACAGAACATATATATCAATTAATCAATTAATTTGTTTTTCCAAATAATTAAAAATAATTAGCAATTAATTATAATTAATTAATAAATCCTACTAATTATTAATCAACTTACCATAATTAAATTACTTCCCACCCTATTCCCCTATAAACCCACAACCCGCTCCGGTACTTAAACATACAATTTTCTTATAAATTTATTTATTATTATATAAAATTAATACACATATAATAGTAATTATTTTAAATACTTAAGTCAAACATATAACACATACATAATAAAAAACTATAAAATAATACAAATATCGATATTAGTGTCATCGAAATTAGTAACATCGATATATATGCTATCGATATTACTAACTTCGATATTACTTACATCGATATAAAGATTTTCGATATTACTTACCTTAGGGTCGATATTCTGTCCTACGATATTCTTGACTTCGATATTCTGCTCCTTCGATATTTCATACTCGATATTATGGTAGGTCGATATTTCCTACTCGATATTTTGACTGTGTACCCTGAAACTCCTATGGTGAAGAGTTTTTCCTGCCAAGGAAACCTCAAGCTCCTCGTCAACTAGTGCCTGAAGAGTGTGTACGTAGGCTGTGCTTGTTTTCCCTTCCTTTCATCCTCTGATAAACCTGTGGGTTTTCTGGTTGACTCTTCTCTGCCCTTATGGGCCATATCAGGGGCATTGAACCAGAAGCATGGGTTCACCCTAGATCACTGCACGGAATCAAGCCCTTCATTCTTTCCTTTGTCATACATCATACATCGACAGAAGCAACACAGTTCTTTCTGGTCTCAAAGTATTCAAAGACACCAGTCAAATCCATTCTTCACCCAGTAAGTGGATTCACCACCCACACATAACCTAGATTGCTTCCACCCTCTGCCACACATGGTGCGTGTCCTGTAAAGCATTCCATTTGAGTAAAGCCAAATGTCATGCCTTTGAACTCAATGTGGCTGTTGTGTGCACTACTTGGAGCCCATCCTTACTAGGCTGGGTATCCGAAAGATTCAAGAACAGCTCTTCTCAACATACGGACCAAGACTCTGCAACAACCTTAGTTTGCACCTCAGACTTGCTCATTCGGGATTGCACTACGAGAAAAGTCTCATCACCCTGTGTTTCTTTATTTGTACACACTTATTGTCCTGAGCTATCATTGTAAACATATTTGCATGTCTCTGTTCCTACACGTTGCTTTGGACTGCGCTCGGCTGCCATCAGGGACTTTTAAATCCCCCGATTAAATAATTCTAGCTGGAACAGTGGCGCCTCCAATGGAGCCCAGTGCCATGTACCCTAATGTGCATTACAACTTTTTTTGTCTGACTGTTTCCTGCAGTTACGTGGTAGCAGTTGTTATTACCATGGACCTGGTAGGAATGTGTGGTTGGTGTAACCCAGGAGTCAAGTCAAGTCAAGTCAAAAAGATTTATATAGCATATATTTACATAGGGTCTCAAGGCGCTTGAGATGGGGTGGGGAATTACTTGTCGAATATCCAAGTTTTAAGTTGCTTTCTGAATGCTAGGTGGTTCTGAGTAAGGCGAAGGTGAGTAGGAAGAGAGTTCCAGGTTTTAGCTGCCAGGTAGGAGAAGGATCTCCCTCCCATGGTGGTTTTGTTGATGCGAGGTACAGTGGCAAGAGCTTGGTTGGAGGATCGTAGCTGACGGGAGGGGGTGTAGAAGGACAATCGTGTGTTGAGGCATTCAGGTCCAAGTTCGTAAAGTGCTTTGTGTGCGTGGGTTAGGAGGCGGAAAGTAATCCTCTTATTTACGGGGAGCCAGTGGAGGGTTTTCAGATGACCAGAGATGTGTTCTTTACGCGGGATGTCTAGTATGAGCCTGGCAGAGGCGTTCTGGATGCGTTGGAGTTTTTTCTGGAGTTTTGCGGTGGTACCAGCGTAGTGGGTGTTTCCATAGTCCAGGCGGCTAGTGACCAGTGCGTGGGTGACCGTTTTACGAGTTTCGGTGGGGATCCAGCGAAATTTTTTTTTGAGCATGCGAAGAATGTTGAAACAAGATGATGAAACGGCGTTGACTTGTCTGGTCATCGAGAGTGAGGAGTCCAGGAAGACGCCCAGGTTCCGTGCGTGGTCTGTCAGGATGGGTGCCTTTCCAAGGGCCTCTGGCCACCAAGAGTCATCCCAGGCGGAGGGGGAGGTGCCTAAGATGAGGACTTCTGTTTTGTCGGAGTTCAGTTTCAGACGGCTGTGCTTCATCCACTCGGCTACTTCTTTCATTCCTTCGTGTAAGTTGGTTTTGGCGGTGTTAGGGTCTTTGGTGAGTGAGAGGATCAGTTGAGTGTCGTCAGCGTAGGAGATGATGTTGAGGTTGTGTTGGCGAGCGATGGTCTCAAGGGGGCTCATGTATACGTTGAAGAGGGTGGGGCTGAGAGAAGATCCTTGTGGCACGCCACAAATGACTTCAGTGGCCTCTGACTTGAATGGTGGGAGGCGGACTATCTGTGTTCTTCCGGTGAGGAACGAAGTGATCCATTCCAGTGCTTTTCCTTGGATTCCGACGTTTCTGAGGCGCTGTAGAAGGGTGCTATGACAGACTGTGTCGAAGGCAGCGGAGAGGTCGAGGAGGATGAGGGCGACTGTGTCTCCATTGTCCAGTAGAGATCGAATGTCGTCCGTTGCAGCGATGAGTGCGGTCTCAGTGCTGTGTTTGGCTCGGAAGCCGGACTGTGAGGAGTCGAGGGATTTGTTGGTTTCGAGGAAGGCGGCGAGTTGATTGTTGACAGCTTTCTCGATGACTTTGGCAGGGAATGGAAGAAGCGAGATGGGTCGGTAGTTTTTGAGTTCGGTGGGGTCCGCTGTGGGTTTTTTCAGAAGGGCGCTGAGTTCTGCGTGTTTCCAGCTTTCCGGGAAGGTGGCGGAGTTGAAGGAGCAGTTGATGACATCTCGGAGGTGTGGTGCTATGATGGAGTCTGCTTTGTTGAAGATGTGATGAGGGCATGGGTCAGTTGGGGATCCTGAGTGGATGGAGTTCATCAGGCGGATGGTGTCCTCAGTGGAGATTGGGTTCCAGTCGTTGAGGGTGTTCAGGGGGGGAGAAGGTCCTGCAGAAGGTTGGGTGGTTTGGTCTCCGGGTCGGTTGTCGAAGCTGTTGTGGATGTCTGCGATTTTGTTGTAGAAGAAGGAAGCTAGGGAGTCGCATAGGGCTTGTGAAGGGGTGATGTCGTTGGAGTTGGCTGATGGGTTGGTGAATTCTTTGACGATGTTGAATAGTTCCTTACTGTTGTGGGCGTTGTTGTCTAGTCGGTCTTTGAATGCGGCTTTCTTGGCAGACCGGATTAGTTGGTGGTGTATGCGGGTGGCGTTTTTGAAGGCGTCCCTGGTGCTGGTGTTTGGGTCTTTTTTCCAGGCCTTCTCGAGGGAGCGACAGAGTTTCTTCGATTTCTTAAGATCATCTTTGAACCAGGAGGCGTTTTTGCTGCCAGGTTTGCTTTGACGTTTTTTCAACGGGGCTAGAATGTCGGCGCTGTTGGATATCCATTGGGTGAGATTAGTGGCTGCTTGGCGGGGTTTGAGGAGTGGACAGGAGGGTTTTGAAGAAGCGAAGAGGAGATCTGGTTGATGGTGATTTTGTTCCAGTTTCTTCGCATGGTGGGTTGAGGATGGTTGTAGATTGTGGACTTGTTGTATGTGAAGTGAACGCAGCTGTGGTCCGTCCAGTGGAGAGCTGTGGTATGACTGAAGGAGACATGTTTGCTGGAAGTGAAGATAGGGTCTAGTGTGTGGCCAGCAATGTGGGTGGGGGTAGTGACCAGTTGTTTGTTTGCTTAAACCTTCTGTTCGAGGCATATGAGCTGTGTATCGTATACTTGTGCATAGATCGTCTTCTGGTTTGGGGCTCAGATGTTTGCAATTTGTTTTTGTCTTGGAAGAAGTATTTGTAGTCATAAGGTAGGTGACTCCTCCTTAGGACGATAGTGCGCATGGGCATCGACTCCATCTCCAGATTGTTTTTTTCGCTATCTGGTTCGGATGTGATTTGCTGCGCTCAGGGTCGATATCTGTTTCGAATCTCCCTTCAACGCACAATCCCTCTCCACTCGACGGTATTGTCATGATCGCGTTTCCCTTTCAACGTGCATCTTTAAAACAAACTCCTCGACCTCGATCTTCGACGTGGGCCGTTGGCCCTATCCGCACCGACCACGCCAGCAGTCAATGGAAAGGACTCCTTTAAAAAAATGCCCTGGGTGTGGTGCTAAGTTGCCACATACAGACATGCAAAATGCCCAAGCTTCGCGTCCAGGTATCCACACCCATTGTCCAAAGGCAATGCGCTACGGATGAACTGGTCAGGCAAATTGCTTTTGCTTTTCCGCCTCTCACGCTCATTCCGCTAGTGGTTCGGAAGCTCAAAATGATCCTGACTGCTCCAACATGGGCCTGACAGCCATGGGTCACAGTCCTCTTGGAACTGTCAGTAGTTCCTCGTCAAAAGCTATGCCTCTCACCCAAGCTTCTCACTCAGAACTATGGAGAGATAAGACATCCAAATCCCAGTCAACTCAACCTTGCAATCTGGCACCTGAAGTCTTAGAGTTTGGCTACCACAATCTCCCGCCAGACTGCATGTACGTCATTAAAGAAGCTAGACATCCTACCACCAGAGGATGCTACGCAGCAAAGTGGAAACTATTTGTAATTCACTGTACAACTAACAAAATCAACCCACTAGATGCTTCCAATCAAAACATCATTTGTTACCTTTTGCATCTACAACAATGTAACCTAGCGCATACATCCATTAGACTACATCTTCTGCCATAGCATCCTATCTCCAAAACAGACAACATTTGTCTTTTGTTAGGGTACCCTCTATCAAAGCATTTATGGAAGGACTTAAAGGAATAAGTCCACCTAGAGTTCCACCCTCTCCAGTATGGAACTTAAATATTGTCCTTACCAGACTCATGGGTCTCCCATTTTAACCTCTGCATAAATGTGAACTACAGTTCCTCACCTGGAAAGTAGCTTTCCTAGTTCCTATCACCTCTCTTAGAAGAGTTAGTGAACTCCAGGCATTAACCATACAAGAACCATTTCTGCAAATCCATCACAACAAAGTGGTTCTTAGGACTAACCCAAAATGTCTACCTAAGATCGTGTCTGCTTTCCACCTTAACCAGTCTGTAGAACTTCCAGTGTTTTTCCCTCTACCAGACTCAGTAGCAAAACGAGCTCTTCACACACTAGGCGTGAAAAGAGCAATACTTTACTACATTGAAAGAACAAAACCCTTTAGAAAGACTAAACCACTTTTTGTGGCTTTTTCCTCCACCTCATAAAGGCAATCCCATTTCAAAAGCAGGGATTGCAAGGTGGATTGTTAAATGCATCCAAATATGCTATCTTAAAGCTAAACGCACATTAACCATTCCCCCTAGAGCTCATTCCACACGCAAACTAGGGGCTTCTATGGCATTCTTAGGGAACATTCCCCTACATTACATCTGCAAAGCAGCAACTTTGTCTGCACCACACACGTTCACAAAACACTATTGTGTAGACAGGCAAGCAAAACAACAAGCTAATGTGGGCCAGGTTGTATTAAGACATTTTTTCGAATCACTGCAACAGATACAGGTGTCATATGGTTACTACGTTTCTATATATTGTGTTAAGTTAGCATGTGCTTATTAAATGTTTAAACGCCATATTTTCTTTCTGCTTCGGTTTGCACACGACACCTAATTGTTATTGTAGCTTTTAACCTAGACGAAAGATGTGATTTATTTGAGAATAATATGTTATTGCACTGGTATCAGTCGTGCTTGGTACACTTGGTACAACTGTCTGCACACTGAGAACTGCACACTCTATGAATAACCTAACACAAGGTTGCTGAAGGCCTGATCCTCGCACCACGTTAGTCATAACACAAATAATGTTGCTGCCAATATTGGGCGCTACGCGGGTTTAAGATACAGTTACAGGGAATGAATCAACACACTTGATGCTTCGCATGCTGAGAGCTGGTAGCGGTTGATGTGATCTCCTCCTACTGAGAATTAGAGGTATGGGTCCGCCCTGCTAAGAACCCAGATGAAACCTTCTTAGATATAAAATAATATGCTAAATAGGGTGCGCGAAATATAGGTGATACAGAATTCTATAGATTTTTGCATCATAACATGCTATCACCTTTTGCTTATTATGGATTAGTGACTATGCTGCTAACTCTGATTTTTATAATATGTATGTTGATATTATACAAGATACTGCGTTTGAGAATGTTGCATTGAAAAATAAACATTTCAAACTTGCACGTGTGTTCTCTGCCTCCCAGTTTCGGTTTGTAATGATTATATAACGAAAGAGTGTTCATGTGTTCCACGATATCTGAGGTATTCTAAGTTCATGTTCTGGATTGTCTAAGTCATTGGTAAGTTATTACTGCCGATGAGACACTGTAGCTAGCTTGGTAAGGGGATTTCTGAAACAAAGGTGAGTTTTGGGTCACCCTAACTCACCGAGGTTCTAGATCTCTGTGCACAGTTCTGTGGGAGAACGGAAACCCTGCTACATGGCGCCCATACGTTGGTTGGCCTTATATCATGACACTCGAGTAGTATAACATTCAAACCTTAACGCCTTCATTCCCGTTTCCGGAAAACGGCAGTGTAGGAAAAACCTACCTATTTTTGAAATAGGTCTTATTCAAGCTTGAATCTATCTGTAAACGGTTTCTTTGAATTACTACCCAGTTGTGCTACAAAGTACTCTTTGTATTTTCACTTTCCTGTGCTGACATGGCACAAGCCATGGACATCGCGCAGCATAGTCGCATTGCGGTGCGTGACCATTTGCGGATGTATGATGTTCCTGTGGAAGGCTTGGCTGTGGTTCTGGTAGTGAGTGCGGAACATGCTTACCCGTACGAACTGTTTTATTCGTGGGTGACATTTCCGGCGGTGGACGCTAATTCTGGAGTGTTCCATTCATACACTGCTTCAGCTGTACCGGCTGCGTATGCTCCGTACAGAGCACTGGAGGTTCCTATTGATGCTTGGCAGCATGGAGTTTGGTTTGGTGGCGCCCTACCACACTCTTTATCCGCTTCGAGGTTAAGTCCTTTGTCCATTCCGGGCACACCTTGGCCCGCTTTGGCTGGATTCACTCCTCACCCTCAACGCGCCACTTGTAACGTGGCTGATCTGCGGCGGCTTCATGAAGTCGCGGTGACAGTGATTAGAGCGCTTGTTCATTACACTAGCCGTAATGTTCAGGACGCGGCCCCTAGGGGCGCACAGCTTCGTGCAGAACATGCTGGTCTGAAAATCAATCCGGTCATGGTGAACTCCGTGATGGGTAACACGCCCCAGGAAAAGGATGATTTTCCGTTCTGGCTTGCTGAGAAATTCGGCCAGCTGGAAGCTGTATTTCCCAATACGAGTCCGGGTGATAAACACCGGATTCTTACACTAAGTTTACCGAAGGATTTGGCTCCTGAACTTGTTGACTGTGAGACCTGGGGCAAAACTTTTGCAGCGGTCTATTCGAGGTGCTATGGCTCCCCGTCTGTGACCAATCTAGGTGGGGTCCTTAAACGTGTTCAGGACGAGCACGGACCGGAGTCGGCTGTTGAATTGGGTATGCGCCTGTGTGGCTCCTTTGATGTGGTTTGCGATCTGATCCTTGCGAATGTCAAGGGGGATGCAGTGAACTTTCAGGTTGCTAACGCATTGGCGTTGGTTCCCGAGGCCGAACGACCCCGACGGTTGGCAAGGATAATTGTGGCTGCTTACAAAATGGTTGGCCGCAATGCAATGGGGGTTAAAGCTTTTCTTGACAAGGAGAAGAAGCAGCCCCAGGGTCAGACATCGGAAACTAGTGGTCAACAAAAGTCCAAGAAGCAGAATTGGCCTAAAAAGCAGAATCAGGGTAAGCAACAACAACAACAAACACAGGTTTCTGCTCCTGCGTCTCCGTTGCCTGCGCAGTCGGATCGTGTTTATGATTTGCACGACCGCGCAATGATTAAATCGCCTGAGAGGTTTCAGGCTTGTGACCAACGCTCTCCTCGTTCCTTTCAGGACTCATCGGCTCTGTCAACCGGTGGTGGAGGGGGCGGCAGGGGCCGGGGTGGCCAGCAAGGACGTGGTCAGCCCCGCCCGCGAAACAGTGGAGAGCAGCAGGAGGGTTCTACGCCCAAGAGACCACAGTTTGCCACGAAGAAAGTCGCCGCCCTGACAGCGCATCGTTATGCCCCAGATAGTGAGAACGCGGCTTCGGAATCTGACGTGGGCTCTGACCTTGCTGGACAGCGCAGCAGAGATTACCATAGTGAGAGAGGCCCTCCGTCCACTGTTGAAGGTGACAGCGACTGATACTTATGTTGTGATTGAAACTGCTGATACGCATGTTGCTCCCCCTGAACGTCTTTTTGAAATTGTCCTGTTAATTGAAGGTGACATGCAGCGAACTGTAAAAGGGGTATTTTGGGAAAATCTCTCGTCTACATATGACATTTTGCTTTCGGAGGCTGACTGGCCCCCACCTTTTGTTCTCGCAGCTCCGCGAGGGGAGGAGGTAATCCTGCCCAGTTTCGCGCACACTGTGCCGAGAGTGGAAGCGCTGCATTTTGCAGAAGAGTGGGCTCTGGCGCTTGCGCCGGCTGTGTACCGCAATCAGTGTGGCTGGAATTAATTGTCACCGAGCCACGAGATTCCTTTACGGTCACAGCCACAGCCTCAACCTCAATATCCCATACGGCGTGAAGCCAAAGCTTCAGTCGCGGCTATCCTTGAACAATTGGAATATCAAGGTGTAATTGAAACGTGTGTGTCACCGATGAATAACCCCCTTTTTACTGTAAACAAGCCGGACGGCTCATATCGTTTGGTTTTGGATTATAGGCATTTGAACTCGCATTGCCGTAACTGCGCAGTACAGAATACTCATGGCTCTGCGTTAGTGAATAGTCTTGAGCGTAAACGGTTCAAAACCACGCTTGACATTTCCAATGGTTTTTATGCCCATAGATTAGACGGTCTAAGTTCCCAATGGACCAGTTTTACATGCGGCGGGGTGCAAAAAATGTTTCGGCGTCTTCCAATGGGCTATAAGAACAGTCCTGGAGTGTTCTCCGCCCGCATTGTCTCTCTTTTGGAGAGCTTCGACCCAGTTGCTTGTTCGTATGTGGATGACATTTATCTCACAGACGACGATCTTTGGGAGCATCTGTGTCGAGTAAATAGCATAATTTGTAACTTTGCTGACATAGGTTACAAGTTTAACTTTGCAAAGTCACACATTGCAGAGTACACAGTGTTGTTTCTAGGTTACGAGCTTAACAATGAAGGGAAGGGTTTAGCACCCCATTTCCTGGAGAAGTGCGCACAGTTGCGCTCTCCGACAACACTGAAAAAATTACAATCTCTGTTGGGTTTTTTGAATTTCGGGAGAACTTACATTCCGGAATATGCCCAGCGTATCAAGCCTTTGTATGCTTTGATACAACCATCTTTTTCCAAATCATGCTGGCTGCCTGAGCATTTGGCCATTCTGCAGTCTTTGCAGGCTGATTTGCTCGCTTCTGAATACTTACAGACTCGTGATAACCAAACCAACCTGGTGATAAGAATTATCCCTGGGGCGGTAGGTTTCACGTACCTGACTTTTAATGAAGGAGATACAGTACCTATTGCTTACAAGTCGCACTTGTACACTTCGGCTGAACTGCGATTTTCCACTGTAGAAAAAGTTTTAACGGCTGTGCAGATGGCTATTCTTAAGGAACGTGCCCTGTCACAAGGAAAACGCATGTTGGTTGTTACCCCGTGTCCTGCCTTAGAGGCAGTTACGAAAGCCAGTGTACCAAATTCCAAGGCTTTGCACCCTCGGTGGATTCAATGGGCTGCATCCTTGACGTCACAAGATGTCACGTTTATTTT
The DNA here is from genome assembly GCF_964263255.1 of Lissotriton vulgaris. Taxonomy (NCBI): domain Eukaryota; kingdom Metazoa; phylum Chordata; class Amphibia; order Caudata; family Salamandridae; genus Lissotriton; species Lissotriton vulgaris. The sequence continues at coordinate 288,242,630 of NC_141690.1, read as the reverse complement.
TGACGCCACTTTACGGTCGCAGGAGTATTTACAGTATGAATTTGTTCATCCTGCTCCTTTAGCAATGCGGCCGTTGGAGGATTTCCATTGCATCATTTACACTATATCGTTCGGCGCAGGTTGCGCATGGCTCTAAACATGCCTACGTTTCCGCTTGCGCCATTGTGGTCGGTGCCATGGTGAACGATGAGTTCAAGTCCAGTGTCGTGCAGACGCTTGGGGACTGCACCGCACAATTAGCAGAGCTTCGTGCTCTGATGCTTGCATTGGAGTACGCAGATCCTAGTGTGACGACTTTGATCGTAAGTGACTCTTACTACTGTGTCCAGTCTTACAATGAAAACTTGTTCTTTTGGATTCAGAATGAATTTCGTGATTCCAAAGGTAGCACAATAAAACATAAAATGATCTGGGTCCGAGTGGCGGAACTTAAAGAGAAGCTGCCACTCGTGTTTGTGATTCATACTCTCGGTCATCAGCGCGTGGGGGTCCACGCTGTTGGCAATTCGCTCGCTGATGAAGCAGCGAAGTCAGCAGTATCAAAATACTTAGTTGCAGCAGTCACGAGGTCCAAAAGCAAAATAGATGATGACATCTTGGCAGCAGTTGCTGCAACGGAGAAGGGTAGTAAATATCTTGCGGGGTTCCCTTCTAAATACACATACCACTTAAGTCCCGATAAGGTTCCTTATGTGAAAATCCCTGAAGTTGGCGAACGTCTAGTTCCCAACTCGGATCGCAGGGCTGCTTTGATTACAGCGGCTCATGAAGGTGTGGCGTCTGCGCATGCGGGCGTCTCAGCCACTGTAACTCAGCTACAACAGAGGTTCTGGTGGCGGGGACTGTATAAACAGACGCGCGATTATGTCCTTCAATGTGACATTTGCCAGCAGATTAAGCCTTCAACTGCGGCGCGTCCGCCTCAGACACAGTTGTACATCTCGAATAAACCACTTGGATGCGTTTATTTGGATCACTGCGGTCCATTTTCTTCTGATACTGCATACAAGTACATCTTAGTAGCAGTAGATTCATGCACACGCTTTGTGTGGGTATGGCCACATCGAAGCGCTGATTCACGTACTGATTTAAGGATTTGCGAGTCTTTGTGGGAATTTTTGCCTGTGGCATCTTCCATTCGGATCAGGGTCCGGCTTTTGCCTCTAAGGCATATAAGGATGCTATGGTTTCGATGGGGGTCCAAGTCAAGTTTTCGAGTCCCTACAGACCCGAGGGTAACAGTGTAGTTGAACGAATGAACCGCGACTTAAAGCAATCTTTGACAGCTCGAGTTATAGGCACTGGCAGAAACTGGTTAGCCCACCTCATAGGCGTGCAGCGTGCGCTTAATAATCTCCCTAGAAGGTCTCTGGGTGGGCAGACCCCATACGAAATGCTCTTTGGTATCAAGATGTATGTAACTGACCTCGATGGGCTGGACTACAAGGCCCAGGCCACGGCCTTTGACGTAGATGAACATTGCAATGTTTTACAGAATCTACAAAAGACCAGAGACAGTCTTGCAAAGGAACATTTGCCCTCCACATCGGATGATGCGCTGCAGATCCCGGTAGTTGGCTGGCTACCCCAAGTTGGAGAACTGGTTCGAGAGAAGATCGATAACAAGAAAGAGTTTGGTCCCTCATACCGAGCACCGGTTCGAGTTCTTGGAGTGAAGGGCACAAGAACAGTCATTTTACCACCACTTCCAGGTCGTAAGGAAAACAGATTTATTTCTATTGACAATGTCAAGACACACAGGGTGGCCGATTCTTCATAGTATGACACCGGCTGTATCCTGTCCTTCCATGGTGAGGCACTCTGTACTAGCAATAACATCTGGCGCAGAACAGGAGGTGTCCCTCGAGATGCCTGCCATATCCAGTCCTTTATTAAATACTATTCCTGCTACTGACATTGATGAGTTAAACTTCACTTATCCTTCTGATTTATCGATTCCTGATTTGCAGACCCGTTTGGCCGACCAGTCCAGATTCTCTTTTGACTCTGTTTCGGAACCTTTAAAGAAAACCTCAAACATTGCAAGATATGCCACGTTGTTTAAAAATCATTTTTTGATTCCCCCTTGGACATACATTTGGTTGATCCTATTTTCATTTTATCTTTTTATGTCAATTGGTTTTGTGTTTTATTTTTTCCGTCTGATTGATGGTCACTACGTTAAAGAAAGAACAGGAATTCGGTACCTTAATGGAACATTGGCCCCTCTTTCCTCTTCACATTCAGCGCACAGACTGAAACGAAACTTAAATACAGTTAACATTACTGCTTGGCCTGTCCTTGATGGGATTGTGTGGGATGCGGTTAGGTTTCAGATACATGGGCCCACTGAAGTGATTAATGTTCCAAATGTGCTTAGAGTAAACATGGGAGATGTTATTAAACAGAATATACGTTCTGATGATTGGGATATTCAGGCCGTAGAAGCATTATTCTCTGATTTGAAGTATTATGCTGCCTTCGATGCTGAGGATCTGTACACAGATTCTATTAATTATGGTGATTTGTTTTGTTTTCAACACTATGGTAATCATTTTTTACATAAGACAAATTCCAGGAGGGTTGCTGTAAATTATACACAATGGGAACATTGCCCTGCTCCATTCGGTGGCAGTTCCAATACGTTTCTGAAAAAATATACCTATTTTACAGACTTTAATCAGTCTAATCCCGAGTCATTTTATTTTAAAATGACACAAAAGTCCATGTCCAAAGTTAGACTTACCGATACAAAATTGCTGTATTCGAAGTCCTTTCTAGACAGGTTGGCTGTAGATGGCTACGAATTTTGGAAAGGAACAATTGACCTTAAATCAGTTTGGGGTACCAAAGATTGGCAGGTACAAGGCACTGAGGCTTTGCACCGTGCATGTCTCATCCCGAATCACATGTTGTTTTTAAATTCGACCATTTTCCAAACAACATGCTTTGGATTGGCTACTTCTAAAAAATTAAATACACCGACCATCCCAGATTTGGATGAGTATACAGGTTGGGGTAATTTTACTGATTTGTCCATTCATGAGTTGCAAACTCTTTTACACAATTCGTCCTTTAACATTTCCAGTTTGGATTCCAAGGGTTGGCTGGTATGGCAGAAGAGTGCTGATTCTTGCCAACGCCGTTTTCTAGGTTTGGCTAAAGGGTTCACAGAAGTCAGGCCCGATCCGCGTTTTGAAGAAGACTATACTGTCACAACTTATTCTGTGGGGAAGCTGTGTCAAAATTGGTTACAACATTCCACATTAGCTGCAGTTAAACTACATCTGTCTCAATTAAATGATAATGTGGATTTGAACGATTTTATAAAAGGCCCGGATAAAGGTAGATCTAAACGATGGCTGTATGCGATTTACAATGAAATTTGGAAAGTTACCCAGGTTGAGGCTGCTAAACGCCTGGGAGCTATTGATCAAGCAAATTTGGAAAAGGTGCTTGCAGTTGTTGATAACAGTATTAACACGCTTTCTTCCCGAATTTACACGTTAAACAATATTGTGTCTTCTGTTGTTGACATTGTACATGATGAAGTGTCCGTGTTATATCATGGTCAGAATCAATTACGTTCTGTAATGCAGTTTGCTTGGACACTACAGACTCTTAAGTCTGGTCGAGTGCCTTGGAATTTTATGAACGTCTCATCACTATTTGCCCCATTTAATCTGACTGAAAAACAGCGCATGCTATCAATGAGAGATGCAACATTTTCTATGTTACACATTGAAAAATTAGAATCCTTGCCTTTTTCTGTGGCTGAGGTGACTGCTGCTACATGGCTTATCCATGGTGTTATTACCTTACCTTTTGCTTTGTATAAATTTACAAATTGTATGAAATATATAGCCATTGGGCGATATGAACCATTAGGCAGTGCTTTTCTTCATGAGACATGGTCTTTACCATACACTTATAGATGCCTAAAAGAGGGAAATGAAGTGAATTTGAATGGTGAAGAATGTACACAGTCACCTGACCGCTCACTAATATGCAGACACATCCAGTTGCATGGTTCTTGTAATCAGGACAAACCTAATTTGGCCTGTGTTTTGAAAGGGACACCAGTTCCTGCAATAGTTCCCACGTTCACTTTGTTGTCCAACGGTAGTTATTTACTTTTGAATAACGAATTTTGTTGTGGGTTAGAGGCCGGTATCGCATATGTGGTTACCGTGTCAGAAAGGGTGGTTTGCTGCAAGAATGTGTTATATCCACCCACGCATGGAAATTCAGATGTTTTAATTTGGCCAAGAATACCAACCTTGAAAGCTGAGTTCAATGGTTTAGGCCGTATAAGAGCCCTATTGTCTCAAAAGCAGGTGGCCCTGAGCTCTGCCCGCGAAACTTATGTCCTTCACATAGCAAACACACGCACAGAAGTACAGGCACTTTTAAGTACTGATTTGCCGTTTCATTTCTGCGAGCTGGTTCATCAAATCTTCAATGCCTCCTCCACAACGAGCCTGGCTCATTTTTTTAAAATGGTTAGCAGTGGTCTCGTGACTACATTTGAAAAAGTATTTGGTATTATCCCTGCGTTCTTTCATTCTATATTCGCTAGCCTGTTTGGCGGATTTCCTGTTTTGCTGGCTTTGGCTGCAGGCGTTCTGGTGATATTTTACTTTATAAAACATGGATGCCCATCCTGCACAAGGAAACGCTCAGCCCCTACTGATGCAGTTTCGCAACCGGATGCTTGATTACTATGGCTCCTTGCCGCTTGCGACTTTAAGCACGGCTTTTGGATTATCCTTCAGATTTTCCTATTTCACATGTGTCCAGCCCGTGTTTCATTGCCTGAGCTGTGATTTCGACTGGGCCATTGATTTGTGTCTCTGTTTACCGACTTCTCCTGACGTCAACTTTGATCAGCTGATGAACCCCGTAGTGGCTCACGAGCTGGTCTGTTCTGGCGAAAGGGTTATGGCTGTGGCAGCGATGCATGGACTAATGGGTCAGTGGGACATATTCGCAGCGGCGCATGACTTTCTGGCACAGAGAACCCACTGAGTTGTCCTCTGATGTTGCTAGAGGAATCGGTGTTGGAGGAGCACGTATGTTCTTTCCCATTGCTTAATTGGATGGCTGAACTGTTTTCGGATGATGACTGTGATTTCATGTTGGAAGCTGTAGCTACATATTTTGCATATTCATTCAACCATGAGTGACTTTGAAGACTTCCATCATTATGGCACGTGACTTTTTAGTAATTCTGAATGGTGCCTTTTTTCAATACGAACATTCGATTTTTTCATTTGTTCTAGGCCTATTAACTGAGAGTGGGCCTTAAGTTCGACTTTTTATATTTTGTGTGGCCACTATAGGCCTTCATACATAAATTTTGTTTTTTTGAATTTTACATACATTTGCATACATTTAGCTTGGCTCAATATCATTGAACTATGCTTTCATGTGTTGCCTCTCATAGAGTATTGGCTTATATTTTTCCGTTTTTACCCGTCCTCGGATCATTGGGGGGGTGTCATATGGTTACTACGTTTCTATATATTGTCTTAAGTTAGCATGTGCTTATTAAATGTTTAAACGCCATATTTTCTTTCTGCTTCGGTTTGCACACGACACCTAATTGTTATTGTAGCTTTTAACCTAGACGAAAGATGTGATTTATTTGAGAATAATATGTTATTGCACTGGTATCAGTCGTGCTTGGTACACTTGGTACAACTGTCTGCACACTGAGAACTGCACACTCTATGAATAACCTAACACAAGGTTGCTGAAGGCCTGATCCTCGCACCACGTTAGTCATAACACAAATAATGTTGCTGCCAATATTGGGCGCTACGCGGGTTCAAGATAGTTACAGGGAATGAATCAACACACTTGATGCTTCGCATGCTGAGAGCTGGTAGCGGTTGATGTGATCTCCTTCTACTGAGAATTAGAGGTATGGTCCGCCCTGCTAAGAACCCAGATGAGACCTTCTTAGATATAAAATAATATGCTAATTAGGGTGCGCGAAATATAGGTGATACAGAATTCTATAGATTTTTGCATCATAACATGCTATCACCTTTTGCTTATTATGGATTAGTGACTATGCTGCTAACTCTGATTTTTATAATATGTATGTTGATATTATACAAGATACTGCGTTTGAGAATGTTGCATTGAAAAATAAACATTTCAAACTTGCACGTGTGTTCTCTGCCTCCCAGTTTCGGTTTGTAATGATTATATAACGAAAGAGTGTTCATGTGTTCCACGATATCTGAGGTATTCTAAGTTCATGTTCTGGATTGTCTAAGTCATTGGTAAGTTATTACTGCCGATGAGACACTGTAGCTAGCTTGGTAAGGGGATTTCTGAAACAAAGGTGAGTTTTGGGTCACCCTAACTCACCGAGGTTCTAGATCTCTGTGCACAGTTCTGTGGGAGAACGGAAACCCTGCTACACAGGTAGACACTGCTGAGTAGATAACTGCTGTATAGTCTATGCACAAGTATATGATCTACAGCTCATATGCCTTGAACAGAAAATTCTACTTACCAGTATGCTTCTGTTCTTGACATTTGGAGTTGTAGATTCATGTATGCCCAGCCGCCTCCCCTGATACCTCTATCTGTTCCAGTACCCTCTTACTTTGATACATCACACATGGACATCCCTTTTCTATTTCTTACTAACTCCATCATAACTTCCATGGTAAAACAATCTGGAAATAGAGTAGATGCCCATGCGCACTATCGTCCTAAGGAGGAGTCACCTACCTCGTGACTACAAAGACTTCTTCCAAGACAAAAACAAAGTGCAAACATCCAGGCCCAACACCAGATGGCGATCTAAGCACACTTATACGAATCTACAGCTCTACATGCCAAGAACGGAGCATACTGGTAAGTATCATTTTCCTTTTCCAGGTACTTTGCTCTTTGTCCTGGGGTCTCCCTTGGATGACTGTGCTGATTGGAGTGAGACGTTAAGCAGATGAATCTCCACTCTCTGTGTCCTTCATGGTGTTCTTCTCTGCCATGGGCCTGTGGTGAGGGATAGTGGTGCTGCATGTGTGGTTTGTGTGTGTGTTGGTGTACGTGTGCACATGGCGCCATAAGTAAGGAATGTGGTGTTGAATGTGTTTTTGTTTATAAACCTGATTCTGCTGTGGCTTGTGTGATCTTTTGAATTTTTATTGGTTCTGTAATTTGCATTTCATATGTGTTTACTCACTATACATAAAAATAACCAAATTTCAGTGACTCTGTTTTGCAAAGTAAATAGCTCGGGCTGTATTTCTTTTTGAAGTTGTGCGTTTGTTAAACATGCTTTTCGAACAATTCATATTTTTCAGGTGTGAGGTTCAGATCATGTTTATGTAAAGCCAAGTGATTCCCCTTTGTGCAATCCATTGTTTTTCTTCGGTGTCCATATACAGGCAGCTGAGTTCATCTGGACATAAACTATTTTTCCTTTTTTGGGGGGGACAAAGACAGTGATTGGCATCTGCCTTGCTTGCAAAATGTGACGTTACTGTGAAATGTGTACCATGATTAATTTGAAAAATCTCTAATTGTGAAACTGTGGCCGGGGCACTTCGGTTACTCCAAGAGCAGGAGGCTGAATGTAGAAGTCGGTTTGATAGGTACAGAAGGTCCCATCCACTCTCGTCAGCCGCGCTCCGCATCTTCCCTGGCAAGTTCGTACCCCACATTCTCATTTACACATTTCTTGAAACTGGAACGGATTACTCCCACTAGCGCTGTTATTTTAGACTAGAAATTGCACAGTTACTCTGTAGGGTGTTAAAAACGAATTTTAGAGAGAAGCTGAATGAATTCTGGCAAAACTAACAAATTTTAAAAAAACGTCTTTTTAATTGTGATGACAATGCTTTTAATATTGCACTAACCCTAGCGTGATTTGCACAGTATTTTGGTGCCTACCTGACCTGCCAGAGCGAAGGGAATAGGGCACTTGACCACGAGCACCAGCCGCCATCTTGGGGCAGGGTCGGGACACGGTCTAGCTCTTCTCCACTTCCGGGAGAGAGCTATTTAGTCCTCGCTCGACTAGGATGCGCAGCGGACGAGCGCAGCGGGCGCGCGCCGAAGACGCGCCTAAGACAAGCCCGTCTGCGCCCATCCGAGCCAGATCCGGGCCCAGGGCCACTCCCCCTGGTCCTGCTGCTATCCTACATACAGCTTCCACCCTACGCTATACTTCCACACAGCTGCAGGAATGGAACACAGGACTGGGTATGTCTTGTCAAGTACTTCCGTTATTAAAACACTCATTATCCACACCCATATCATGTGCAGGTTGCTCTTCTACTCTGCCACCTCCCCTGTCTGTGACAAATACTATAGACCACCCCTTTATAACTGCCAGTGCTCCTCGCTTAGCGACACAGTATACTAGAGCTGCACTCATTAATTCACGCTCTTTCCCCAAACATAGTCTGGACATCAGGGAGAGCATTATTAATCATGAACTGGACATCTTATTCATCACAGAATCATGGGGAGATGATGCATCTGGCCCTGACTTTGTTCAAGCTACTCCTGAAGGTTACAGTGTAGCTAGACAAGATAGAGCCTCGAGGCGAGACGGAGGCGTAGCCATTATTCATAGGGACACTTATCGCGCCAAATTTGAGCCCATTTTAAGTACCAATTGCGAAGCTCTCGCATTTACTATCAATCTTACACACAAACAGGCGTTTAAAGGAATTTCACAAATTGACCTCGCACACCAAATAACTGTATAGTAAGCACAATGTCAGTGCTCAATCAACATTCATTTTATAACAAGGATAAAGTCCAACTGTTCTCCCAAGAAATTAGTTCAAGTCAATTTTCTTCGTTTTATTCTCTCTTTATTTGTTGAAACACTCGCAGATAAAAATAGCCAACGCGTTTCGTCCGAAACCGGACTTCTTCAGGGCTTTGCGCAGTGTGTTCTTATGTTAAACGTCTCATCCGTCCTGGCCGGTGTACAAACAGTAAGGTTTATGATTACAAGGTTGGCAGATTTAGTAAATCATCCTTTCATTTTGGGATCCAGTAAAGTTAGCAAGAGAGCAAAGTAAGTGCCTTAAATTCGGCGTGTTCGTCGCGTACGCGTGTGGTCGTCTGGTCTCCCGGTTCCATGGAACACACTGCGCAAAGCCCTGAAGAAGTCCGGTTTCGGACGAAACGCGTTGGCTATTTTTATCTGCGAGTGTTTCAACAAATAAAGAGAGAATAAAACGAAGAAAATTGACTTGAACTAATTTCTTGGGAGAACAATTGGACTTTATCCTTGTTATAAAATGAATGTTGATTGAGCACTGACATTGTGCTTACTATACAGTTATTTGGTGTGCGAGGTCAATTTGTGAAATTAGGTGTACGGAACAAATTTTATTTGTTCTACGTTGGGATCTAGGGGGTTGTATCCCAGACCATTCGCACCCTCACTTTGACTAATATTAGGAACTTGACTCGTGGTGCGGCCCTTAAAGCCTCAATCCCCTTCCTTGTTGTGACAGGCGTTTAAAGGAACCCTGGTGTACAGGCCACCTGGAGCTCGAACCAAATTTCTAGCTGCACTCATTGAAATTATGGAATCAGCAATAGAATCCCCGACTTATACAATTCTTGGGGATTTTAATTTTCCATTGGAAAACTTGGAAAACAAAGATACACTCCAACTTATTACTGATATGCAGGCAATAGGACTGCAGCAGCTGGTGAAGGGCCCCACGCATGAAGCCGGACACACGCTGGATGGCCTGTTTACGAATGACCATGGCATTGAGCTGGTAGCAACACTACCTTTGATCTGGTCTGACCACCAAGCCATTATTTTTAGGATCCGGATGCTACCACTCAAACCCCCTCAGGCCAAAGATAGGGCACCAGTGGGGGCGCAGATGTTGAAAAATGCAGACATACCACATCTCTCAAATCTCTTGCTGTCATCTGCTCCAGAAAGCGGAGACGATACTGAAACTATGTCCATTAAATTTCAGGAATGGATCTTAAAAGCAGCGAACGAAGTTGCTCCTGAAAAAACTTATCGCCCCAATAGAACCACTCCATCTGCCCAGTGGTATACAGAAGAGCTGCGACTCCAGCGTCAGTTCTGTAGAAATTTAGAAAGGCGCTGGAGAAAGCACTATAGTCCATTGGCTAAGCAAGAATACAAAAGTGCTCTGGCGATATACAAAAAAGCTATCACCACACAAAAGAATCTTTTCTTCACTGGTCGTATTGAGCACGCCCAGAACTCAGCTAGGATGTTATTTCAGGTGGTGAACTCTCTGTTTAGTCCTCCCGCTGGCTACACAATGGAGAACTCGCAGGAATTCTGTACCGCCCTAGCCACATTTTTTACTACTAAAGTAATGGATATTTACTCCACTTTTTCTAAAGAGCCGGTAGGAAGAACCGCTGATTTAACTATTCAACCAGCACTGAAGCACCCTTCCTTTACTCAGTTTCAGTCAGCTACCGAAGAACAGGTCAACGCACTTGTTGGCAAAATTAAATCAGGCTCTCCGTTGGACCCATGTCCTCCGACCATAATGAACCAACTACGCAATGTGGTTACCCAGCCGCTGACCAACGTATGCAACTCCATCTTTAGGACAGGTGTCTATCCACAGACCTGGAAGAAGGCTATTGTTAAACCTCTGATTAAGAAGCCATCTTTAGACCCTACCATCACTTCCAACTACAGGCCAATTGCCTGCCTTCCATTTCCTGCCAAAATAGTGGAGGCAATAATGAATAAACAGCTCTCTGAGTTTATTGAACAACATAAGCTCTTAGATGACACTCAGTTCGGGTTCCGGAAGGGACACGGAACTGAGACAGCATTGATAAAGGCCTCGGATGAAATTCGAGAGATCATGGATTCGGGAGGTGCTGCAGTGCTCATCTTATTGGACCTGTCAGCTGCTTTTGACACGGTCGACCACGTCATCTTGGTCGACCGTGTCGCAGCCCTTGGAATTAGTCATCTGGCTAAAGACCTTATAGCCTCCTTCCTTGTTAATCGCAAACAGGCAGTCAAACTGGGCAACTACTACTCGCCCACTTCTGAACTGCCCTGTGGAGTCCCTCAAGGATCCTCGCTAAGTCCCACGCTTTTTAATATCTATGTTGCGGACTTGGCGAGGGTTATTAAATCACATGGGATGCGATTAACTACCTACGCGGATGACACCCAGCTTGTGCTGGCGGTGCATAAGAACGGTCCAGTGGTAGCAGCTAAGTTTCAGGAGGGGCTACTGGATGTACAATCATGTATGCACAGTAACTGCCTGAAACTTAATGCAGAGAAAACCGAAGTTATGACTTTCGGTAAGATCTCCCCCGAATGGTCCCCAACTTGGTGGCCCAGTCAGATGGGCTCCCCCCCGATTCCAGCTGTCAAGGTTAGGAATTTGGGAGTGATCTTTGATAACAGGCTATTTTTTGGTTATCATGTCAACAAGGTGGTCTCTGCTGCATTCTTCGTGCTGAAGAAAATAAAAAAACTCATGCCATACCTACCCGCTTCGGCAGGGAAAACACTGATCACCACCTTAGTGTTTTCGAAGCTGGACTATGGAAACGCCCTCTTCCTTGGCACTCACAAATACATCCTGAACAAACTGCAGTCCGTGCAAAATGTGGCAGCACGGATTCTGCTTAATATTCCTTGACGACACTCTACTTCAGCAGCCATACGCCATCTACATTGGCTAAGAGTGGAGAGCAGAATTAAATTCAAGGCTCTCTGCATCGCCTACAAGGCCATTCATCAGACTGGACCAAAGTTCTTAAAGGAAGCTTTTCAGGTGTACATACCTGGAAAGAATCTAAGATCAGCAGCAAGCCACCTATTGCATGTTCCCCGAACAAGAATGGCCACATGGGGAGATAGACGCTTCCTGGTAGCGACCCCCATACTGTGGAACACACTCCCCTTGTATATTAAAACAGCACCAACACTCATTGCCTTCCGTAAGGCTCTGAAAACTTGGCTATTTAATAAATAAGTTCCTGTCCTGAATTTTGTGTATCCTAGAGCATCTCATTGCGCCTAGACACCCTAGGGTATTAGTTGCGCATTAGAAATCCCATAAATAATTAAATAAATAAATTCCAAAGGATTCATCACAGTCCACAGGGAGTGCAGTGCCTTCTCACACATTGATGGGGCAGTCTTTAACAGAGTCGAAATGAATAATACACTCCCCTTCAAATGTCAACATTATAAGTTCCAATCCACAGACATTTCAAAGAAAGATAAACATTCACAAATAGACAGTATTTGCATCTTAAAATCCCACAAAACTTTACGCAATACTGATAATTAATAAAATCTCTTAAATTAGCTGGTGGATGAATCTTCCTAATGGATCTACTGACCGAGGTGGGGTGTTATGCTCTTCAGTCAGGTCACAATTGTCAGGCTCGCACCGAACCAGATTTCCCTTGAACACAACCACCCGTTTAAGATTCCAAATTGTAGAATCCTCTGTGTAAGAAGTACCGAGGCATAGTAACCAGAAGAAACATAACATAACATAATGTGTATTTGTAAAGCGCATGTTCACCCAGAGGTCTCTTGGCGCTGAATAACAGATGTTCATTGTTACCCAAATCAATGGTATCGACCTCAGATGGATGAAAGGCTGATTGGAACCTGTGACCATGAGTTCGAACACAGGCCCCTGCAATGGACGCATTAGTCCACTGAGTCACCAGACCTGGCTAGAAAGAGCTTTATTTTAAGAGAACAGGCAGGTACAACTTCTCGTCTGCTCCACTCTGTAAATGCCCCACCACCCCAACATTCTGGAACCAGTGGCATCCAGTCACCTAGGAACAGGTGACTAGGATATCACACTGTTGTGACTACGTTGGTAAAAAGATTGACAACTCTTAAGGGTTTTGACATTCCTGCACCCCCTTTCTGTACTGGCTTTTCAATCGGTACCCAAACACTCACTTTAACCTGTGTTTTCTTAACAGACTTTCATTTGGGCTCTGGCCTCACACTAATCTAAATATGTGTGCAGGGGCCTAGGCCTGATAATATGAGGTCCTAGACTTGTCCTGTGACCTGAAGGGCACAATAAGCATAACCTCATTGTGGGCGATGGACAACCACTCCCTGTACTGGATGTGGCCAGAGAACGGTGGAGGCAGCGTACCATGTTTTTAGAATAAATCAATAGCGTAACCACACCTTTTTATGTGTGTAGCTGGTAGTGAGGCCTATTGATGGTCTTCTATAAGGTTCCGCTAGTACGTACATGCTCCGGCCCTTGCTCTGACATCCTTGTTGCATGTGTTGTGCATGGAATACATCCATGATTTGAAGTTCTTTAAGAGGGAGCCTGAGTAATGGAGACCAGATGGATTCATTTTGGATGTCTTTGGTCTAGTCTAGCCCCAGAAAGAGGGTGAGGACTGCGCTCCCAAGCAATAGAAGTGTATCGCTGGCATTCCTGTAACTGGGGGAGCAGGTTCAGACACTGAACTGAGGAGGATGGAGACAGGACTACCTTCAGAAATTCCATCAGAAGTCTTGTGAGCATGGAGCTGCAGATCAGTGGTCCTTAGCTCAGGTATTTGATGAATGTAAGGGTTAGGGTTGCAGACTCAGTTGTGAGAGAAGATGAAGTTTTTAGGAGAAGCCTGCCCTTTTGTCCCCGATTACTCATTTAGTTAGACTGATGTCAGCCAGCTGCATACATCCCGAACCTCTTTGCTTCTATTGTGGGGGCTCCAGGTTAGAGACCGCCCAGGGCTTTGTGCTGTGAGAAGCATCACCCTGAAAAAATGCTGTCCATGGAGATTGCCTGAGTAGGACACTTGAAAGGAGAATCACCCCAACCCGGTTCTTCAGTTTGAGTTCCACATAACCTGTCTAGAAGTTGTGTGTAAAAGTGGAACGAAAACCACCCTCCTTGTTACAGTTTCAAATTCTTTATGACAAAGGAACCACAGAGTACTCAGGTGTTTGCCTCCAAGAGGTGAGGGGCATCCCTTGAAGTCTGTAATTTATACTTGAGGAGCTGTGAATCTGTCCTGAAGCACGTAGAAGCTAGCCTGCGTGCTGAGAGAGGGAAGAAGTCTGCCTGGCCCTGAAGCAGGGGAGAATGTCCAGGTGGAGAGCGGCTCCGTGAATCCGAGATGTGTGGCATGTCCAGTGAGAGCTGACCTCCCAAAAGCAAGCAAGGACTAGAACCCGCTCCTGCTACAGGAGAGGCGTCTCTTTTAAAACTGGAGCTGCCGCTCTTCAACATTACAACTCGTGGAGATCTCAGATGGTTGCTATGAAGTGCTCTTTAAGAGAGGTAACTACTGTCAACGTGAAAGGTGGGACAGCCGTTCTTTTCAACTCTTCTTTTTTATTTTATTACAGGCTCGTTCTGATGCCAGATGTGATTCTCATGATAAAACCACACACCACTCACATAAAGTTACTACAGGTGATCAGTGCTGCCTCTGTACATCGTCGGCCTTCAGACAATGTGAGGGGACTTTTCTGCATGACATCCAAGACTGCGTTATTTTCAGAACTGTTACTTCCTTCATTACCCTCTGTGGAAGGCAGCAGAGTGACCAAGCGCCCTGGTCCTCCAGTCACTGTGCCCCAGTGGAAGGCAGCAGAGTGCCCAGGCGCCGCAGTCCTCAAATCACTGTGCCTCGGTGGAAGGTAGCGGAGTGCCCAGGCGCCGCAGTCCTCAAATCACTGTGCCTCGGTGGAAGGTAGCGGAGTGCCCAGGCGCCGCAGTCCTCAAATCACTGTGCCTCGGTGGAAGGTAGCAGAGTGCCCAGGCACCGCGATCCTCCGGTCACTACGCCTCAGTGGAAGGCAGCAGAGTGCCCAGGTGCCGCAGTCCTCCAGTCACTGTGCCTCAGTGGAAGGTAGCAGAGTGCCCAGGCGCCTTGGTCCTCCAGTCACTGTGCCTCGGTGGAAGGTAGCAGAGTGCCCAGTCTCAATCACTTTTCTCTAGCTGCATGTGAAGGGTAGGGTGTTGTTTAACCTCTTATGTGACACTATAGATGTCTTCTAATCTTGCCAACTGTATATCTTCTTAGGGACCTACTCACAAAAGCTCAAAGTGGTGTCATGTGCTATTCTAGCTTTTGGGACAAGTTAGCGGAGCTCAGAATCCATGTTAATGTCTGCTGTACGCGTGTTTTCAATAGTGAAGGCATTGCCATCTGAATAGTCTGTTTTATTTTTAAGTCAACACTTCCTTGAAACCCTTTTAGTAATTGTATGCTATGGTTAGAAAACCAGAAACGCTCTTCGGCATGAAGAAACTTTAAAAGAGGCAGAGACGCGCAGCGCACTAGTGATCTCCTTATGCAAGCGCTTTGGAGGTTTTTACGTCTCGCTGAGCGAACGCGCATGCGTTCTCAGCGAGAATTAAGTAAGAGCTCTCAAAAAGGCACCCAAATGCGAATTGCCTACAGTGCATGTGTGCATGCGCGTGCACATCGCACACCATTGGCCTCTCTCCGCACTCATGCTGGTTTGCTTGCAGCCGGCATCATACTTCATACACTTCAAAGGAATCCGCTCCCCTGCCCCCGCCGCTTCTGGCTTTGCTCGCTGAAGGCTGTCATGCCCAAGATCACACCAGATTAAACAGCTGAGGTAATGCGTCCATAAATTATATTGTTGCTTCCTGCTACTTTGGTGTCACCTCCGCTTTAATCATTGGATCTCAGTCTTTTGCTGTCTAGATGTTGTAAAATAGATATGAAAGGTTTAGTTATGTCCTGATTAGGGTCACTTTCGGAAAGTCTTACAGAAACTACAGAGAGAAAAGAGAGAGAGAGAATAATAGTAGAGTGAAAGGGGTGTGTTTTCAGGCAAAGGAACAAGGAGCAGAACAGGGCACTGTAGGAAAATTAGGAGTAATAACAGTATCGCCTGGAGTGGAACATACACATTCTTATCAAAAATAACGTAAATGTATGTCAACTCAAGGGTGTCGACGTTTCGATCCCTATTGCTCAGTTAATTAAATGGGATCATCATCAGGTCTTAGAAATAAATATGCCTGAAAGTAAAAGCCTGTTAGGAGAAACAAAGAAAATAAAAAAAATTTAAGATTTATAAGAGTACACTTAAGAAGTATTTCTCACATGTCTGTTATCTTTGTAACACATCCGGAATCGCAATTTGTGACTTGTGAAGGGTGGACGTGCTAAGTAAACACAACAAGTACTACTTTGAGATCATTCGGAATCGCTGTGACATGCGTGGTACGATTAGGAATGGGCTGTGTGGTGACAGTGATTGACTTGACCT
This sequence comes from Lissotriton vulgaris, assembly GCF_964263255.1. Classification (NCBI taxonomy): domain Eukaryota; kingdom Metazoa; phylum Chordata; class Amphibia; order Caudata; family Salamandridae; genus Lissotriton; species Lissotriton vulgaris. Next base: position 288,226,342 of record NC_141690.1, on the reverse strand, counting down.
ATAGTGGTGAGTGGATGTGGGTGTTGGACAAGGGCCATAAATATAGCTCATGGTGAGAGTGATAGTGAGTAGTGTTCAAGGTGGTCGCCAGAATTAATGCTAGGGGAGTCTACTTCTGATGTTGCCAAAGGGGTGAGTTCCACTCCTACCTCTGTTGATGAGGTTTTTGGTTTCGCGGGAATTCTCGGTAGACTCTCTTAGTTAAGAGGTATGTCGCACAACGAGGTTGCGCTGACCGTGTTAGATATTCATTTCAGGCGTCAGGTCAAGCTAGGCACAAAAAAGATTAAACGTCAATTGTGTGCTTAGAAACTAAGTTTAAAAATAAAAAGTATGATAAAGTAAATCATACCCGGGGTCAGTAGACCCTAATGGTCCTTGTGGGGATCCAGTTACACTGAGGGTTCTTTAAGTAAAAAACCAGTAGTCCGTTTCCATTTGGTTTCGCGTGCTGAAAATAATTACAAAAGCGAAGCCATTATAAGTAATATAGTGAGAAAGGTTTTTGGTCTACCGGGCTATATATAGCAGTGCGGTGGTCTACCTTGGTACCTCAATGGGTAGAGGGAAAACGGGGTCGCTGTGGTAGGGCTTCAATGGCCGTCCAAGCTTGGCTCCATCAGTGTGGGGCTCGGGCGCTAAAAATAATTAATAAATGGTTCAGTGTGCGTCTCAGGGACTGGCCACAGAAATGAGGGCTTCTAGGGTCGGGCTGACTTACCGAGTCGGGAATGCGGCTCGCGTCTGGTCTGGAACCTCGGTCAGATTACCGGTTCCTTCCTCATGGTGCGCGGGAGTTATTCATAGTCCCGTTAACAAGTCACAGGACTGTTAGTACGGGCGCCATCTTTAAATGGCGAGTTTGGTGAAGCAGCAATGGCTGCCATCTTGGAGTGGGTATCTTAGAGCAGCAAGTTTGTGCGCTATTGAGAAAGGTATAAGGGCGATAGTGGCATGCTTAGAAAAGTGAAGGGTGACTCGTGACACAATATGCATTAAAATTAAAATTAAAATTAAAATTAGATCAGCCCTGTGTGTTGGTTACAACTTCTTTTTGGTCTAATCGACATTGTTTCTTTGGACTAAACTCCTTGCCCGGCTGGGTAAGGAAACCATAACATATAGCCTTCCATTGTGATCTATATTGTATTGTGATGACTCTAAATGAGCTAGGAACCTTTGTTCCCTATAACGTAGTTATACACATGGTTCTTAGCTATCCTTTGGGTTTCCCTTGTTTCTAAGAAATAATTGCTCTAACCATTGAGCCACACTTATCGCCCTCACTCTATCTGTCTATCGATCGCACTCACTCCTATCCATCTATCTATTTATCTATCTATCTATCTATCGCCCTCACACTATCTATTTATGGCCTCCCTCTATCTATCACCTTCCCTCTATCTCTCGCAATCTATCTATCTATTGATCGCATCACCACAGCATCACTCAACATCACTCAGCGCCACCACAGCATCAATCTGTGTAACCATTCAACAACAACTGGTTCAAATATGTTCTATCAATGTTTCAAGCTTTATTTACAAATGTCATAAAAATATGTTAATATTTCACTTCTGTTGGATTTTCGTCACAATAAAATACACTGAATACAATCTTCACAAAAGTTATTTACAAAAGTTAAAGCTATTGTCATTATAAATTACAATAACTTTTATTTAAGTATTAATTATTTAAAAAAATTAAAAGCTATTGTTATTTGTAATATCAATACATCTAAGTCATGTAAATACAACACATAATGCATTATAAATGCTATAGATGTCACATTTGCAAAAGATAAAACTATTGGCATTGTAAATGACAAAGCTATTAAGTTCACTATATGAAAACCAACACATAAATACAAAATGTGTCATTTACAAGACCAATATCTCAAACTTTCCTAATGCGAGACCTATTGCATTGCAAATGCTTGTTAAATGTTCTGTCTTTGCAAGAAATCTGGTCAGAGCATACCACTCACCCTCCCCAAAGATGGTGAAAATGACAGGATCATTCATGTGCCTGGTTGAATCCAGGACGCTTTTTCCAAGTAATAATAAAAGATGTAGAAAAGTGAGGCTCCAAGTTGATGCATGACCTTCACCAGAAACCTTGAGTGAACCAAGGACTCAGCCTGGGAGAGGGGAGAGAGGGGGTGGATGAGACAGTCCTACAGAAGCTTCAGGGTGGACATACTTCATTATCAGGGGAGGTTCTCGAGCGTAAGGGCTCTTCAGGGGTGCTGCGTAACTCAGCCTGGTACAACTTGGGACAGAAGAATAAGACAGTGGAGCGGATCTTCACAGAATATGTGGTAAATTAGTTCAAGCAATCATGGTTGTCGTGAACATCACGATAGTCTCCATTTTGTTTAGTCACTGCCATCCTCCACAAAAGGCTCCTTACTCCCATGTAAACATGTGGACAGATCCGACGCACTTGTGGCAATGATGACGTTGTACAGTAGCAGAAGCAGTGCCACCAAGCACTGGGCTATTTCGAAAACATGGGAGAATCAGAGCCCAAGCCCTATTCACACACCAGACTCTGGCCCTTGATTGGGAGAGGTCTCCCCCAGATTGATTGCCAGAGATCCCACCAGATGGTTGATGCAGTCATTCCCAGTCTGAGAGACGGTTTCTTATCCCAGGATCCGTGCTGAAGGCGATCCTGGCTGTACTCACACGTGTTCACTTCCCTGCTAAGCTCTGGTAAGGAACAACCGAGCGAACTGTGCAGAGGCCTGCGGTGCAGCCCATCTAGACACACTCAAAGACAGGATTTACAACGGAATGCTGTAGCGCCAACGTTATCTAGCGTTCAGAGGTCGCGTGAAGGCACTGGGATGCTAGGAGCAGCTCACTACAATGCTAGGAGGGTTCTGCTGGTTTTCGCTGATCATACCATACCTAACTGGTCTCCTTATTGTATTCTGTGTGGTTCCCATTTATATTTAATGCACTAGACTGAGGATTTTAACGTCCTTGTCCCTGTTCTTCGTGCCATGTTGGAATGTGTTAGTAACAAATCAAAGGTTGTTTGGACTGCCACTGTGTCCCTGAATGGGACTGATGTAACCTACAAGTACTGCATGCGCTAGATTCTTGAACGGATGATTGCTATCGGGGTTAGGAAGCCAACCCTGCAGCTCTAGAGAGTTCCCCCAGAATAAGTGTTGTGGAGGGTTGAACTCAGCAACAGCATCTTAAAGGCCATCGTATTCTTGCAGTAAGAGCCACCATAGGTCTGCAGACTTAGTCGAGCATGCGAAAGGGTTAAAGACAGTGGGATGTGCAGACAAGAAGCCTCAGTCGTTCTTGGTCCTATGTTCCGTGTACCTGACACTAGATCACTGTGGGGTGTGGGGGTGTGCGGGCCGGAATAACAGGCGTGGAGGCCGAATGTAGTGTGCTATGGTTAGCAAGGGTTTTATTAGATACAGAGGAAGTCAAATCCTTGGGCACGGTGTCCGGGTACAATGCTTGCTGGTCCTGCTCCGGGTCCTCGAGAGGGGGTCCGATGAGGAGAACACAGGTAGGTCTTCCTCTGCCGGGCTGGGGATCTCCTTCCTGGTTGCGGGCGTTGGGGTGTCCCTCGGAGGTAAGTGAGAAAGACACAGGGCAGTTAGTTCCAAAGCACACGGAACTCAGATGACTGTCACCGGCACCGGGAGTGTAGGGACGGAAATAGACCGTGAGGGAGGACAATAGGGTAGGGGAAGAAGGGAAAGTATAGGGGGAGCTTCGGAATAGAGTGGTTGTCGTGAGGGGGGGGGGTGGTAGGTATCATACAGTGTAGGGGGACTATATTATACAGTGCGGGTGCGCGTGATATCTGTACAAGATTTACACTATTTACACTAATTACACAGGGTGGGGAAAACACGGAGAATGGTAACAGATTACTCACGTGCCCCGCCGTAACTCTCATCCGAGTTACGGCCGCTTTCCAGCCACCTCCTGAGGATGCCACCAATCCTCGCACCACAGTTCTTCCTCTTCTCCGCTCTCTCCTCGCGTCCTCTCTCCTACAACCTCCGCCGCTGGTCCTTCGCGTCTCGCCAACTCCTGCCACGAGTCCACCGCTGGGAACCACTCCACCTCTGTGTTGCCGGTCTTTATACGATCCACTCGGGTCGCTGAGGAAAGGCTTCCGGGGTCAGGCGGGGTCACTTCCGGTCCTTTTAGTGGCCGTTGCACTTCCGGGGTCAATCCAGGTCGTTTCCGGTCCGCTGGGCTCCGGCGATGCTGTCGGTACCTGCAGGGAGACAGAGAGAGGTGTAGCCGGTTTTGGCTGCAGGTTAGTGTTGTCGCCCCTATGGGCGTTCCTACGGGGTCGCTGCGACCTGGAGGTAAGCTCTGCCCCTTCACATCCCCTTTCCCTAGGATTGTTTCTTGTAGGGGTCAGGTTTGGTGGATACCGGGAGAGATAGTCTGCGTTACCCTGTTCCAGCCCTTTCCGATGTAATGTTCGGAAGCGAAAGGGTTGGAGAGAGAGGAACCACCTGAGTACTCGATCATTGTTACCCCGGTTACGTGCCATCCATTCAAGAGGGGCATGATCTGTGTATAGAATGAATTCCCGCCCCTCCAGGTAATACCGGAGGCTTTCGATTGCCCACTTAATGGCGAGTGCTTCTTTCTCTACCACTGAATAATTGGTTTCACGGGGAAACAACTTCCTGCTTAGATATAGAACGGGTTTTTCCGCCCCCGATTCATCTTTTTGAGACAATACCGCCCCCAAACCCTGGTCAGACGCGTCGGTCTGCAATATAAAGGGCTTGGAATAGTCAGGACTCATCAGTACTGGTTCCGATGTCAGGGAATGTTTGAGGAGATGAAAGGCCTGTAACAACAAGGGGGTCGGTTGTTTGAGGATCTCCTCCGTTTTCGTTGTTTTCTTTAGGAGATCCGTCAAGGGGGCTGCAGTATGGGAGAAGTTAGGTATAAATCTCCTGTAATATCCCAGCATACCTAGGAACGCTCGGAGATCTTTACGAGTTTGGGGAAAGGGAATGTCTTGGATGGTCCTGACCTTACTGTCTTGTGGCCGGATATGTCCCTCCCCCAGCAGGTATCCTAGATACTTCACACTTTGGGCAGCTAACGTGGTCTTGGAGGGATTAATGGTGAAGCCAGAGGCACCTAGGGAGGTTACGATTGCTCGTACATGAGACAGATGTTGCTCCCAGGTGTCACTATAGATGACTATGTCGTCTAGGTACGCACCAGAGTAGTGGGAGTGGGGCTGTAGAACCTGATTCATGGCCCGTTGAAATGTTGCTGGGGCTCCATGAAGGCCAAAGGGCATAACTCTAAACTGGAACAGTCCCTCTGGGGTGGAAAATGCTGTTTTGTGTTTGTCCTCGGCTCTCAAGGGAATCTGCCAGTATCCCTTGCAGAGGTCGAGGGTGCTTATATGCTGAGCCCTGCCGATGCGTTCGACCATCTCGTCTACACGAGGTAGGGGGTAGGAATCGAAGGCTGAGATCTTGTTTACCTCCCTAAAATCAATACAAAATCTGGTAGAACCATCGGGTTTTGGTACTAAGACTATGGGCGAATTCCAGTCGCTGCGGGAGGGTTCAATGATGCCCATCTTTAACATTTGATTGGTTTCCTCTTTTATGACTGCTCTTCGGGCTTCTGGGACACGGTACGGACGCTGCCTGACTATTTTCCCCGGTTCTGTATGGATGGCATGCTCCACTACTGTAGTGTGTCCTGGGAGGGAGGAAAACACGGTTTGCACGGAGGACAAGGTCTGGCAGAGGTCCTGTTTCTTGCTCTCAGATAGCTCTGTATCAAAGCAGCATTCAAAGGGGAGGGGGCTAACACCAGTCAAGACGGGACGAGGACCCTCCCATTTCTTTAGGAGGTTGATATGGTATATCTGGGTGGACCCCCTGGTGACGTCTATTTGGACTTCGTATGTAACGGGAGTCACTTGTCTGGTGACGGTGAATGGACCCTGCCATTGTCCTAGCAACTTATGGTCCGAGGAGGGAAGGAGCAACAGGACTAAATCCCCGGGAACAAAGGACCGGAGTGTGGTTCCTTTGTTGTATTGTTGCTTTTGAGACGTTTGAGCGGCCAGCAAGTTCTGTCTCACAATCTCTCGGATCTCTCCTAAATGGGTCTCAGGTTGTTGACGTATTCGGGGAGAGGACGGGTCCGATCCGGTTCGGCTTCCCAGGCCTCACGAGCCATGTCCAAAAGAGTTCGGGGGGCGCGACCATAGAGCAGTTCGTAGGGCGAATAACCCGTGCTACTTTGGACCTTGCACCGGATGGCAAAAAGGGCCAAAGGTAGCAATTCCTCCCACCTTTTGCTCTCGAGACCCAAAAGTTTTTTCAAGGTGGTCTTTAGCGTGGCGTTGTAGCGTTCCACCAAGCCGTCCGTCTGGGGGTGGTATGCTGATGTTCTTATTTGTTTGATCCCCAGTTTGGAACAGACTTGGCGCATGAGGGAGGAGACAAAGGGGGTGCCTTGATCGGTTAAAATCTCCCGGGGAAACCCCACCCTGGAAAACATGGCAATGAGCGCTTTGGCTATGTTCTGGGTGGTTGGTTGACGGAGAGGCACTGCTTCAGGGAATCGGGTGGCGTAGTCCACTACTACTAAGGCATACCTACAGCCGCTCTTGGAGGGCAACAGGGGGCCTATAATGTCCATCCCCACCCTAGTGAAGGGGATATCGATCAGAGGGAGGGGGTGTAGGGGAGCTCTCGGTGGTCGGTACCGGCTGGTTTTTTGGCACACCGGGCATTCCCGACAATAGCGTTTAATCTGAGCGTACACGCCGGGCCAGTAGAACTTCTCCAGGATCGCTTCTCCAGTCTTTTCATCACTGAAATGCCCTCCTAACAGATGACTGTGAGCCAGAAACAAGACTTTCTCACGAAACAACCCCGGGATAACCAGTTGAGTGTTGGCCTGGGCTCCTCCTTTCCGATACAAGAGTCCATTCCGTATGAAGAAGTAGGGACCTACGTGTAAGGGGTCTTCATCGGGGAGTGCCCGACCCCAAGCATCCTGCAACACTGGATCTTCTTGCTGGGCGGCTCTGAATTCCCGATCGGTTTCCCACGGATGAGGGTCCACCTGTGCTGGGCAGGCCAGGGCGAACCCCCTCTTTTCCTTTTTCCTTTGGGCCTTGGTCTTCAAGGGTTTGGGTATCTCGACAGAAGCAGGGGGATCACGGGAGAAGGGAGCCTCTGCCCACCATTTCTTCAAAGAGTCTGTGGTGTCTTGGAGGAGATGAGGAAGACCACTATAGTCGCTCCCTAGAATTGCCTGTTCGGGTAGGTTGGGAACCAAACCGACTGTCAACAAGCTTCCTGGGTCGGTAGGATGTTGTACACGTACTTGTGCGGTCGGGTAACATTTGGTGTCTCCGTGGACACATTTGATGGCCACCGACCCGGTCACGGGTCCCACGGCGTGAGGTAGTTCTTGGGGACGCAAAACACTGTGGCGACACCCGGTATCTGCAAGTGCCATCATCCTTTGTCCATCGATCTGTACTGGACACCTGAAGGGTGGAGGGGTTGTTTCGGTGGTGAGACACACATAATTCCTCGTCAACCCAATCTCCATGGGTTCCTCTTTCTGAGGGCATATGCGGGCAATGTGTCCATATCCACCACAATGGTAACATTGTGGTCCTGGTGGTGGTGGTCTTGGCATGACCGGATAAGGCATCAGTGGGGCTAATTCTGGTTTTCTTTGCACCGGAGGTGGTCTTGTTGGCCGGGGATGGTTGCCCCGACCTAGGTGGGCTGGGTGTTCTTCCCTCACCCGCTGGCCTTCCTGTGCTCGATTATAGGCACTGGCTATTTCGACAGCACTGTCAAGAGTCAAACGGGCATGTTGGCGGACCCACTTCTGCGTAGCGGGATGCAGGGCAGCCAGATATTGTTCTAGGTATATCTTGGCCATTATTTCAGCCTTACTGGAGGTTGCTGGTTTGAGCCATCGGTCGGCCAAGTCTTGTATCCTGAATGACAATGCCCGGGGATTCTCTTGGGGTCCCTCCTTGGCCTGGCGGAGTCTAACCCTATAGGTTTCATCATCTATCCCCAGACGTTCCAAGATGCATTTTTTTATATCCGCATAGGGAGTCTGTCCCTGGATGTTGGCCTGCTGATAGGCTGCTTGCAGCTCCCCTGTCAGTAGGGGTCCTAGGTAATGGCCCCATCGATCCGCGGGCCAGGCAGCGGCCTGAGCGAGACGTTCGAAGTTGGTGAAGAAAAAGTCTGGATCTTCGCCAGCCACATACTTCTGCAGGACTACCGAGGGTAACGATGCCATTGGTCTCTGCTGCCCCATGACGGTGGTCAATTTTTCCAGAGCCTGGTCCTGGGCTGTGCCCTGCCCTTTCAGGACGTCGTGCAATTGGCCCCTGTCATTTTCTGCGGTCTTCAGAAACCTCTCCATCAGTTTGCCGAGGAGTTCCTGGCCCTCGGCCAGCTGTTTGACGGCGGCCTCCATGCTTCCGGGCGATCCCACTTCTGACACCACTTGTGGGGTGTGGGGGTGTGCGGGCCGGAATAACAGGCGTGGAGGCCGAATGTAGTGTGCTATGGTTAGCAAGGATTTTATTAGATACAGAGGAAGTCAAATCCTTGGGCACGGTGTCCGGGTACAATGCTTGCTGGTCCTGCTCCGGGTCCTCGAGAGGGGGTCCGATGAGGAGAACACAGGTAGGTCTTCCTCTGCCGGGCTGGGGATCTCCTTCCTGGTTGCGGGCGTTGGGGTGTCCCTCGGAGGTAAGTGAGAAAGACACAGGGCAGTTAGTTCCAAAGCACACGGAACTCAGATGACTGTCACCGGCACCGGGAGTGTAGGGACGGAAATAGACCGTGAGGGAGGACGATAGGGTAGGGGAAGAAGGGAAAGTATAGGGGGGGCTTCGGAATAGAGTGGTTGTCGTGAGGGGGGGGGTGGTAGGTATCATACAGTGTAGGGGGACTATATTATACAGTGCGGGTGCGCGTGATATCTGTACAAGATTTACACTATTTACACTAATTACACAGGGTGGGGAAAACACGGAGAATGGTAACAGATTACTCACGTGCCCCGCCGTAACTCTCATCCGAGTTACGGCCGCTTTCCAGCCACCTCCTGAGGATGCCACCAATCCTCGCACCACAGTTCTTCCTCTTCTCCGCTCTCTCCTCGCGTCCTCTCTCCTACAACCTCCGCCGCTGGTCCTTCGCGTCTCAACAACTCCTGCCACGAGTCCACCGCTGGAAACCACTCCACCTCTGTGTTGCCGGTCTTTATACGATCCACTCGGGTCGCTGAGGAAAGGCTTCCGGGGTCAGGCGGGGTCACTTCCGGTCCTTTAGTGGCCGTTGCACTTCCGGGGTCAATCCAGGTCGTTTCCGGTCCGCTGGGCTCCGGCGATGCTGTCGGTACCTGCAGGGAGACAGAGAGAGGTGTAGCCGGTTTTGGCTGCAGGTTAGTGTTGTCGCCCCTATGGGCGTTCCTACGGGGTCGCTGCGACCTGGAGGTAAGCTCTGCCCCTTCACAATCACTTTGCAGTCCTGCTGCATGCTACTTAGAGGGGTGCTTACAGCACAATGAACTTCAACAAGCATAAGGCGTGACAGTTTGCCATGCTGATTGTCACAGAGTTATGTGGATCATAAAGGACCTGCTGTGCAGCGATCATATATATGTTAAGAACTACCAATGTTTTAAAACTGATCGTAGATACGGTCATGCAAAGGATTTCATATGTTTGTTCCAAACTGCCATGGTCGTCGTGCAGCCTGGCATGCAATCAGGGGGTTCATTAAGTGACACCTCAATCTGGGGTATAGAGGTGTTGCAGAATTTCACCTAATTCAGTCACGCAAGGTACGTGGATGAAGGTATATTGTGAATTATTTCACAAATTATCCAGCTTTACGGAAGAATTTGGTCTGTCGCGCCGGGATGCCCCCGGGTAAGCTGAGCGCGCTACAAGTTTCATATAATAATAATAATAATAATAATAATTAGTAGTAATAAAATGTATTCTCGTAACGACGTAACCATTTCTCATTTTGTTTGGCAACTGCCAACCCCTCTGGTCCTGACTTTTTTATTCATCTATGGTGCCACTCATCAAGTGACTCTTGGCAGGAATTTCAACATGATCCTTCTTAGTGGCCTGGTGGGTTAGAGGATCTTAGTGGGACCGAAGCAAATGTTGCATAATGTTCGCCAGTACTGATGTAGGGCAGTTTTGCAGCTATCGTGCCAAGCCATATTTAGTGGGTCTGGTCTTTCCATTTCTGGAAAGAGTCAGGCCTTCACCATCCTACTGAGTTTCAGGTGGCTGTGGCTTTTATCCTTGCCCAAAACATGTTTCAGGGTTTTGACAATTACACTGATAAAGTGATGCCACTTAATGCCTTCTTTGGAATGTAATGTAAATGTAATTTTTACTGGTAAAGTGCACTGATACCCCATCTGGGGTGTCCTGGCGCTGTAACGCATACCGCTGTGGAACTCTTCCTGGCTTTTCCCTGCAAAATGTCCACTCCTGGGCACCCCCAAGGTGAAGCCAGGCATCTCTGCGCTGTTGGGGCCGTTGTGGAGATTAAGCAAGCTATTGCCCAGAGTCGCAGAGTGGGACCCATGATTAGAATAGGCACCGAGGCGAGAATTATCAGGTCCAAGAAAATTAAGCCCAAGACCCGCCGAGGCGGGAATTGAACCCTGGCCCTGGGCCAGCCTTCTGCATCAGGGTCTGCCGCTCTAACCATTGAGCCACACTTCTCCACTTGGAAGGCAGTGATATTAGCTGTGGTGCCACTCTTGGCTGCAGTGTCCTTTTCTGCAAATCTCTGAGTTTTCCTCCTAGAAATATTGTAGCCTTGACATTTTGACCGGATCTGAATCCAGAGTTTCTTCGGCATAGGTGTTCTGGCAACAGGGAGCCATGGAAGGGCTTTAAAGGCAAGCGGTGTGTGATCCCATTGATGGGGTGAAGACGTTCTCTTGCTGCTGCATTCTTATTTTTTGTAGCCATATCATAACTGATGGAGAGGCTCCTTTGTCTCGTTCTTTTGCTTAATCCAGTCGTAATCTAACGATGGGCGTATTTACTTGATCTCTGATCTGCTTTACAAATCTGGGCTGATACCTCGTATCGTCCACATAGTGTGAAATGCACTCTGTGTCACTTGGGTAACTTGAGAGCCTTTGGAGGGGATGGAGTCTGTCAACTGCTAAATGTTACACTTCTCATTACGTTGTCGGAAGGATCCCAGGACCCTGGGGCCAGTTTCTCAAAGGATCACAGCTTTGACAGGTTCCACATTTTAGAATCTCTGGATTGGCTGCAGTGCTCTTAAAGTGGTTTGCTAGCACTCAGTGTAGTTACTGGAGGCCAATCGCCTTGTCTTGAGCTGTAGATAGCTTGTAGTATCAGGCCTCGAGGCACACCTGCCTTCATGCTGTGGGAAGTGACTGGCGGCACAGAGATTATGCTTCATCAGTCAGTAAAGTGGGAGTCTGTCTAGTCCAAGATGCTTCCTTTGATGGTGATTCTTCCTACTTGGTGTGGTAGAGAGTGGTGATACTCTGCCAAATGCAGACGGTGGGTCTAAGAACAGTTATGCTGGTGCACCATTCACAGTGGTTTTTAGATGGTGACAAATAGAGATCAGGGCAGATTTTGTGTTTTTCTCAAGCTTAAGCCTGTTTGTTATCATGATGGTTTATTGTTTTTGAGGAGGATGTTGATGCAGGCTCCTCTTTCTAGCAGGTTTCGAATGAAAGAGCCATTTGATATTGGCCTTTAGTTATTTGGGTCCGCTTGTGTCATGGCTGTTTTTGGGTCGAAGCCTACTGACTGCACATGCGTTGCCTGTCGAGACCTAATGAGGCTCATCAAGAACATACGGGGGCTTGGAACCTGCCCATTGCTTACCATTGGTTGGCGTTACTCGTCCCACCCATTTTGTCAGTGTTTTATTCGTGTCAGAGTTTTTCAATATTGTGTTTGTCTCTGCCATGGAGCATTGCCTCTTTACATATCTTTTAAATGGATATTTTTGCATTTTCCACTGTTTGCTTTTCAAGAACTTCTTTTTTTGTGTTAAACACTACATGAGTGTGTGTGTTTTCGTGCTGTCTTCTTGTACTTCTTTCCCTCTGTACTGTGTAGCTCTCCCACATGTCTGCTTCTCCCCTCCACCTCTTTGTTCCTCTTACCCATGTCCTTCTCCCAATTGCATCCGAGCGCTTACCCCACCTATGCCCTCCTTCATTCTCACCTGTTGCTGCCCCCCACCCCCATCCTCCCTGTGTTGCTTCTGTCATCCCCACCCTCTCTGTGTTACAGCTGTGATCCCCACCCTCCTCTTGTTGCTTCCATGCTCCTCCCAACTCACCTGCCAGGCAATGCGTCTGCTCCCCCACCCACTTAAAAAAACGCTTATCTTTTTAGTTACCGATCCAGTCGGATCAGAAACTAAAAACAAACAAAAAAGTGCCTGAGTCATTTTGTAGGTGCGTGCATGTGGCTGCATTCGCCTACAAAATGATGCGGATGCTTTAGAGATGCTGTGCGGTGTGGCTATAAGCAACTGGCAAAGCCATTAGCTGTCAAAAGCAAGACCTATTTTATTTGCCAATGCTTCTTCTTTATTAGTGTAAATACGTGAGAGAACTTGAGCTTTGCTGTAAACGTCGCTATAGTTAAGGAATTGAGCATAATGTTAATTGTAAATATTGCAACTGATTACAATTGAATTTTGTTGGAGATTTTGTTGCTTGCATCGATCCGATGGTGAGCCTCATACTGGGCTGGAAATGAAAATTGCTTGAAAGATGTACGTGTATTTGTTTTTGGGGTGGTTTAGTTTTAGATCTTCTCTTGCCTTGGGTTCAGACTGAGGGCTTGATGGTTTGCAGAGACAGGATTGCAGTGTTTGAGCATCGGCAGTAATGCATTCAGACATGAAGTTCCTGAATGTCTTGTAATTTGGAAGTTGTGACGTTTCAGAATTGCAGAGCTCTGAATATTTTGTGGAAGTCTTTGGTGAGATTTCTGGCCCTTGAGATCCTGACTGAGTAGCTACCCTTTCAGATTTTTTTCTTCTTATGGTGGATATGTCACTCTTGCTGAGTTTTTGGATGCATGATTTGTCCAGTGGGTTTCTCAATATGTTCTATTTTAAATAAGAATAAACAGAGTGTTTTATTTTTGTTCATTTCATCTTTGATCAACAGCATCTTCCATTTTCCTTTTGGTTGATGGGAAGTTATGAGGGGGATCAGTTATATTTCTGTATTTCAGGGTCCATCAACTCCATTTCTTTTACGTTTTGTTTTTCCGTAATCGTCCTATAGTGGAGGGTGGTTTGTGAGGTGATGTCATCTGAGCGGTATGAGAAAGTGATCCCTCCAGGACATGAGGTCATTTATTTAGATCATAATTGTTTCAGTATCTAGCCACATGTGTAGGATATTCCTGAACATATCTCAACCCCTATAATATACTGAATTAAAAAAAAAAGGAACCTTTGATATTTTTGATGGCATTTATCAAATAGTGTATGTTGAATTTTCAATTAAAAAAATTGCTGAAATCCCTTACAGCCTTAAAGTTTACATGATTTACGTACACAGAAAACCTGTGAAACACAGGTAACTTCTGTGCACCTTTCCTAAACCTGTACACAAGCTTTGTCTCAATATCATCAAAAGGCTTTCAAATCTTTGGTTAACCCAAAAATATTATACAGGCTTTTATGTGCACTGCAGGCTACATACCGTATGCATCTGATGCTCCTCTTTAAAGGAGAGAATCGACACAAACCGGTTGCAGCAGTATGTGGCCTTTTGCAAATCTTGTTATAATCACTTAGACGTTGTGAATAAAATTCCATGTGTCTTATAAAAAAGCCATATACAAGCAGGTACTCATGTGCCCCACAACTGAGTTTTCATTGGAGGCCAGGGGAACCAGCAAATATTAACAATAAAAATGACATTGTTATGTTGCCCATCATTCTGAACTTTTATGTTTCAAACACTGTAAATAGCAAGTGTTAGTGTCGCCCTCTTTAATGGTCCTTAATGTGTAAACTCAGAAGAATGGCTTCTTGGGATTTCGACTCATTGCCAGCAGACGGCGTGCCCTTAGAAATACACACAGCTACACTCCTCCTCCACCTCCAGTCAGCTAGTGCGGTTGCGAAAGCAATGTTTGCATTGATAGGACAATACAATTATAGCTGTTTATCTTGGTTGTTCCAGAATACTAATTTAATAAGCAGACATCTGACACAGCCAAAATGAAGTGACTTGCAAAAGAACAGCTCTGCGCTGCCCACAACATGTGTTTTGTTAAATAAAATGTTCAAATAAACCACTGCAGAAGAGGTTACAGTGAATGATGCCATACTTACATTCCTTGTAGACTTCGCCAAAAAAAACACTAAATATTGACTCTGGTATGACATAACTCTCTATCCTGCTTAAATATGTTGTCTGCCCCAGACCATTGTATCTGGCTCACTTTGAGTGGACCCGCTTTGTCCATTGAGTAAAACACAGAGCTCAGTAATGGATACATTAGTCCATGGATCAACTAGATCCAATTTGTGAGACGGTGATAGTAAGTCAAGAGAAATGCTACTTAACCTACCTCTGTTCATGAATGCTTCAAATCAATATTAAAGATGCAAATATAACTGAATGTATTGCAGAGTAATTTTTTAGTCTAATTTATGGTTAACATGAACATTTTTGCCATTCTCTCTTTCGGATCGCTTCTAAATCTTTTTATTTCTTCAGCAAATTATCACATAATTGTATTCATTTTTTCATTCACCAGGTGACGAAGTGGAGATGGAGAAAATGGAGGAGAAAGAACCCTATGCATGCACAGAATGTGAAAAAACATTTTGTTATAAGACAAGCCTCCAGCGTCACCAGAAAATTCACACAGGTCCAATTCCTTTAACATGTAGCAAGTGTGGAGAGAGTTTTATGCTTCGAGCACATCTGATACAACATAAGAAGAGCCACACACCTGAACCCTCCTTTACATGCACGCAGTGTGACAAGAGTTTTAAGCTTAGGGGAAACCTTATAACTCATCAGAAAATCCACACGGGAGAGAAACCTTTCACCTGCAATCTGTGTGGTAAGAGCTTTACTCAGAAAGGTAATCTTTTGACACACCAAAAAGTTCACACAGGAGAGAAGCGATTTACCTGCACTGAGTGTGGGAAAACCTTTACTAAAAAAATACATCTTCAGAGCCACATGGAAAAACACTCAAAAGAGCCAACTTTTGCATGCATTGAGTGTGGTGAGAACTTTACATCTCAAACAAGAGTTCAGCAGCATCAGAAGATACACCGCACTGGGTCACTTTTTACATGTGCCGAATGTGGAAAGGGTTTTACTCTGAGAAAGCAATTTTCACAGCATCAGAAAACCCATACAGCAGTGCCATCCTTTGCTTGCAGCGAGTGTGGCAAAACCTTTAGTCTTAAGGGAAATCTTTTAACTCATCAGAAAATCCACTCAGGAGAGAGACCGTTTGCATGCACTGTGTGTGCCAAGACGTTTATCCAAAAAGGAAATCTTGAATATCATCTGACATGCCATAGAGGTGAGAAATCATTTAGCTGCTCCGTGTGTGGGAAGAACTTTCGTAAAAAGATAAGTCTTCGATACCATGAGAAAGTCCACACAGGAGAGGAGGTCTTTTCATGCACTGACTGTGGAAAAAACTTCACCTCTCAGGCAGGCTTCTTACAGCACCAGAAATTCCACACAGGAGAGGGTCTTCTGACATGTTCGGAGTGTGGTAAGAGTTTTGTTAGCAAGTCAAGACTTGAAGTCCACCAGAGAAGCCATACGGGAGACAGGCCGTTTTCATGCACTGAATGTGATAAAAGCTTCACCATTAAGGGAAATCTCATGTATCACCAGAGAATTCACACCGGAGAAAGACGCTTCTCTTGTTTGCAGTGTGAAAAAAGCTTTGTTTTGAAAGCAAATCTTATAAGTCATCAGAAGGTGCATACAGGAGAGAAGCCTTTTATTTGCACTGAGTGTGGCAAAAGATTTGCTGAGAAGAAAACACTTGTGGTGCACCAAATAATCCACACTGGAGAAAAAAGGTTTAATTGTACCGAGTGTGATAAGCGTTTTACTGAAAAGCAACATCTTGTGCTTCATCTGAAAAGACACAGAGGAGAGAGACCCTTTCTGTGTTCTGTGTGTGGGAAAACATTTGCTACCAACTCTCGTGTTGTGATACATCAGAGAATACATACCAAAGAGACTTGTTTTACATGTCCTTTTTGTGAGGAAAGCTTTTCTGCTAAGCAGCAGCTTCTGAGGCATCAGAAAACCCTACATGGGCATCACTAAAGTTTGGATAAAAGGGCACAGGGTGAAGAATATATCGCTCCAGTCTCTGCCTCATAAATTACCCCGGTCTTAATTTGGCACACAACTATATGTACATTGCAGAATATCTTGCACACTTGCCTCTCTTTCTAATGTCATTACCTATTCTCATTCATGAGTTACTAGTTCATTTTTACTACCATGCTACTCCTAACCATGCATTTCACTGTACATATTTCCATCTCTACTGCCTTATATTTACTATGCGATAACACTCTCTAAAGCTGCTTACAGATGTTGTGGTCACATTCCGTTCTGTTCACCTGCCAAGCACAGTGACAGCTACTGTCACTTTTAAAGTGAGCAAATATAGTTTGTGTCTCCAAATACTAAAAAGGGTGGGCTTTAACCACATCACTGCTCATGACGAGCTCAGCTCGTCATGAGGCACTGTGCTCATGACGAGCTCAGCTCGTCATGAGCCGCGCAACGCTCGCACGCGGGGCTAATTCCCCCGCTGGGCTGAACGTTCTTAAAAACGGGCGCTGTCCTTACGAGTTGAGCTCGTCATGAGCACAGCGCCACCGTGCTGCGTGACCAGCTCAGCTTGTCACGAGCACCGGGGCGCTGTGCTCTCCCCCTGCCCCCCAGCACAGCGGGGGCATTACCCCCGCTGTGGAGGGGTTAAGATGTTGGGCATTTACATATATAAATCACACAGCAGTAGAGGTAAAGGTCGTGGCTGAAATGTAATGGTCTTCAATTTCTTACTAAACTCTGGAAAGGTAAACTGTTAAAGAAATCTGGGAGGATTTTCCATAGCCTCGGGTCGACCACTAAAGGTTCCTAATGCCATTTTAAGTTAGTGTCAGACATCTCAGAGCTATGGGTCCCTGCTCTATCATAGAACTTGTTAGGGGAGTGTACATCGTACAGCTGCTGTACAGGTATGTGGTCCTTTACTTGACAAGTCGAAATTCAGTCCTCTAGTTTTGGCTGTTGTCCTGCAGAGGTTGTGCCTAAGCGGCTGGATGTCGTCAAGTCATGTCAGATGTCAGTTCTGCTTATTGCCATCTGAATGAGTCTGCTGTGCTTCTGAAAAAGTGCATAGACACAACAATTGGTGTAA
Source organism: Lissotriton vulgaris (assembly GCF_964263255.1). NCBI lineage: Eukaryota > Metazoa > Chordata > Amphibia > Caudata > Salamandridae > Lissotriton > Lissotriton vulgaris. The sequence goes on along the minus strand of NC_141690.1, from coordinate 288,208,828 downwards.
TGCACCCTATCAATATTTTGTCTTTTTGTTTTCAAGACCTTTTGATCCAATTACTTATAGTTGTATATTCTGTCCGATCACGCACCTGCATTAGGCTCCCATGCTGCAGTGACTGATGAGGATGGTGCAAAATCGCTTTCTGTGTGTCAAAGTAAAGAAGTGAGAAAGAGACCAGATGGTAAGATGACCACAGGTATTGTTCCTAATCAGCCACAAAGCTGTTAATCTTACTATAAGACAACCCAGAAGCACTTTATGGTTCTTTTTCTTTTCTTTCCCTGTGTTTATAACTGGTGGTGATGACCCTACTGGATTTTTGTTTGAAGCAGCACACTGTGGAATATTAGGAAACAATGTAGACCCTAATAAAACCTGTGTCCTGAAAAGACCTTTTCTGAAGAGAATGAAATTAAGAGTCATTCTACTTTGGAAACATCGTAACGTGATGATTAAAAGTGGTTTAAATGAAAATGTGCGTACGGTCACAGTTTTAATGATCCATTCACACGCATTAAAAGAAATCGACATAGCAGGACAATTAAAGTGCTACTGGGCGGATTCATAAAGGCCAGACCGATGGGAGGACTAACTGCATTCCGATCGTACTCATGAGGCTTTACCAAACAAAAACACACCTTAAAATGAGCACGCTGTGGCTAAACTGTACCGCACCATTAAACTCTTAAATTTTCATTATTTCAATCCTTGCGCCAAGTCCTGAGGAGGCCTGATTAGAATCGGCCAAAATGGGTCAAAGCTCCTTCCAAGAGTATTCCTGAGTGTATCAGGCGCAAAGATTCATTTCACAGAAAATTTGGACTATAAAGAGATTGTCCAGGCCTTTTGTGGCTTTTTCTGAAATATTGGAACTATCCTTGGGTGTTCTATGAAGATTTGAATTAAGTGAGGGCCCTGTCCCTTTCCGCTCCTCCCTCCCCTATATAAGCTCAAAACTAGGATTGTGCAATGACATGGAGTTGCAAATATATTTTTTCTATTTTTGTAAAATAAATTTGTAAATGTTAATTTTGTTCTCTTTATCCTCATTTTTCCAGATGAGTTAATGAATGCTCTGTGGCTATACCTTGTGATTGACATACGTATTAAGATTAAGTAAGAGATTTCACAAATGTATGCTCTGCTTTCAATAGTGAGTGCTCCCTCTATTGTTGCACCAGTAAGAAACTTCTTATCCGTCCTTACAGAGGATTCAGTACATAAGTTTATATGAATTCACTGTAAAAAATTTGAAGGTTAAACAGACGTTATAGTTGGGTGAAGATATGTCAGTAGCCGTCACCACTAGGTAGTTAAGTTAGGTCTGCTTTTCCATAGGCAGAGCGTTTTTTTTTTCACAACTGCTTTTATTAAAAGTTTAGGCAAAGCATATGTACAGTTCTCCACAATCAGGAGGACGCTGTCAACGGTATACATGTAACAGGATGTATATATAGCCTAAACTCTTAAATCACCCCCTTCCCACACCCCCATGCCCAGCTAAGTACCCCAAAAGATAAACTCCCCCCTCCCCGCTACCCACTCCTAATCCCACCCTAACCCAGTGCACGTGTTCACTTTCCACCACAGTATACAGATAAAGCACAGTAGGCATCAAGTACCCTCCGAGGCCCCGAGGTCTCCATCGGCAGATTGTACATCCTCCAAATCAACTGGGAGCTCCAAGGTCAACCCCCTGTAGTCCGCCCATCGCTTCTAAATCTTGTAGTGTTTCCTGGGGCATCCCCTGGCCTCAAACACAGGCAATTCTAGCCCCATAAGGAAGTCTAAGCCCGCTTTCCAGGCGTTAAGTGGGGGGGGCACGGTCGCTCTTCCAAGCTCTCGCCAGATCTCGTTTGGCCACGACCAGGCCCAGCAGCAGAAGGTGGCGCTTGTAGATGTTTCCACCTACATTCTCTAGGACATGAAGGAGACCCAGCCTGGGTGTGCGAGGAAGGTCCCACCCCAGCACCTCTGACAAACAATTCCACACCCCATTCCAGAATCGGGTCAGACCCACACAGGACCACACAGTATGCAAAAGCGTGCCTCTCTCAGTGCCACAGCGCAGGCATTCCGGGGCAGCAATGAGGCCAGCCCTCCACAGTCTCTCCCTAGTGTAATAAGGCCCTATGTAGGTATTTGAACTGTATGAACCGGAGTCGCACAGCTATGGCAGCCCCCCGGGGTGACTCAAGGGCCTCCCTCCAGTCATCCTCATCCAAAGGGCCAACATCCGTTTCCCAGGAGGCCTTCAACGACAGTAGAGAAGAGGAGCAGTGCGTGACAAGTGTTTGGTATATTTTGGATACTTTCTTATCCCCCAGATCTCCCATGAAGAGCTTGGCCTCCACAGGGCTAAATTCGGGAAGCTGGTCCCACCTCACCAGACTCGGTGCAAGTGCATGACGGAATTGTAAATATTTGAAGAATTGGGTCTTGGGCATGTTTTTTTTTTTTTTAAATATGTTTTTATTGCAGAATTCGAAACCATTGCATACAATTGCTCAACCAGTACACCCATGGTGCCTCCCCACATCAATCATAAGAGCTTAGATCATACACAGCCATTCAGCCCGCATCCCGGAGGCCGGGCGGCACAGTGTCCCAGTTATTAGCAAGACATCATGGTGAGCGTCCCTGAGGGACAATGGTCGAAATCGCTTTACGTATCTGCATTTTACCCCCCCCAACCCCTAACCTATCCCCAACATCAGCCATCCTAGTCCACCAGTTCAGTGCTACGGAGCCGCTGCAGTCCCGTTCCCCGTTCCCTATGAGGGCCTCGTCACATCTGTCTCATGCTCCCCTGCTGCCCCCCGCTATCCACCCACTCTCCACAGACCCAGTGAGCAGTCCCAATCCAGAATCGTTGCCGTATCCAATCTGCCTCCCGGCTCCTAGCCCACCCCTCAACAACCCCTAAACAACCCCTAGTCCCACCCCGCCTGCAACCGCTAATGGTGTGTGCCATGTTCCTGACTATTGCTTGGGTCTCACTACAGATCCGCTGATACCTCCGTGCCCGTAAGCCTCGCGGTGTCCTTGAGTCCTATCCATTCAGTCCTCATCCTCCACCAATGAATCACGCAAGGCCTGCACTATCAATTCCCATGCACGCGCCGATTCCAAGGTCTTTTCATTATCAAGCTTGACAGCCTGCCTCATTCGGAGCACACTCTCTCACTCGGACCACCTCAACAAGTCATTCGTCCACCTCCTCACAGACGGTCCCTCCCTGGACTTCCAGTGCCAAGTAATCTCTCGCTGCGCCAGTAAGAGCCCTAGGTCAATAAACTTGCTTGTCACCTTAGTGTGTTTGGTGTGTGGGAACCAGAGCAACAAACACGCCGCCATATCAAACTCCACCTCCCTATCGGTCACTGCATTGAGGAGTTCCCCTACCTCCGCCCAGTAAGCGTCTAGTTTCGGGCATCCCCAGAGCAGGTGATCCATATCTGCCTCTGGCGCCAAACACCTCGGGCATCGCGCTTCCTGCACCTGGAAGTACCGTTTGATCTTCTCCGGAGTCAAGTAGGCCCTATGTAATACAAAGAAGTGCACCTGCTGGAAGCGCGCGTTCCTCGTGCCCTTCCACGTGCGCCTAAGAATATAGCTCCACACCGTGTCCAGAATGGGCCTACCTACGCTCGCCTCCCATTTCGCTTTCAGCTCCAGGAGCGGCTCTAGCCCCTCATGCAGCATCCTATTATGTAGGCAGGTCACCGCCTTAAAGGTGCCAGCGGCCATCACTACGTACTGGCATGCCATAGTCGTGTCTGGTTCAATGAGCCCCCCTTTCCAGTGCTTCTGAACGGCCGCCACCACCGCCGCATGCAAGAGGAAGCTCCCCTCCGGCAACCCAAACTGTTCCTGCAGTACTCCAAAGGGCACCAAGGTCCCGTCAACATACAGGTCCCCCACCACTTGCAGTCCCAACTCTTCCCATTCCGACAGTGGGGACCAATCGCCTCCGTGCGGCAGTGCAGTCAACATGCCTATCGGTATCTCCGGTGCATACGGTCGGGCCGCCTTCGCCCTCCTCAGACTCCTCTGCCAGCACGACCTGAGCGTCCGCTCCTCCATAGTGAGGCCTCGCAGCTCCAATTTCCGCTGCATAACGATATAGGCCAGGACATGGCGTTGTATCCCCAACTCTCGGTCGCACTCCGGCCCTCTGAACACCCTAGCCACGTGCTGTGTAAGAACCTGAAGCTGCGCCGCCAGGTAATACAACTCAAAATCAGGGACGGCCATTCCCCCCTCAATCTTGGGGCGAAGCAACGTGTTAAGTGCCACTCTACGGCGGCCATGCCCCCAAAGGAAGTCAATAACCATCGTCCGCAAGTCCCGAAAGATCCTCTGAGGAATCCAAACGGGCAGCGTTCGAAAATAATACAGGAGTCGTGGGAGCGCTACCATTTTCAACAGAGTGAAGGAGACAGGAGTATAACCCATAGACCAAAATGGGACTGGGTGCGTAAATTATAACAAAAAACAATGTCCCACTAGGTATCAATAACAAAGACAATTCAGATTTTTGCATACAGTACGTATTGCAAGAAAGGAACACCAGGGAGTCTCAATACATTTTGTGAAAAGGTTGTTAATCACCAATTGCATTAAACACGGGAAGCACAGTTAAAGGCAGCACTGTACATGAAACCATCATGAAGCAACCCAAATAGCACTTGGTGAAAATGTGATGACGCAGTGATAGTGACGACGCAAGTGAAAGTGAAAGACAGCGTGGTCGGCGCAAAGTGATAAAAACAATCAATTAAAGGCTTTCACATTAAATATATACAAGTGAACAAGTTCAATTTGAGATGGTGATAAGCCTATTGGTAGTGCGCCGTGAAATCGCGCTGTTGTTGTCGACGGCGTTTCGATCCTCTATGATTCGGGATCCTCTTCAGGACAGGGTTGGCGTTGAATTAGGGTGCTGGAAATTAGGTACACTAACTGGATCCAGGGGTCAGTCATTCACCAGGTAGTGGGTCCAAAGCCTCGTATGCATTTGACGAGTGTTGTTACAGGTAACTGTAGGGCGCCTGAATCGCTGGAGGCTGAGAGTTGCGAGTCAAGGGATCTCGCTGGGCGGTAAATAATCCCTCCGTTTAAGTGGAATGCCTGGGTTAGTCAGGCAGCGTCTGCTGATTCAATCTAAGCGGTGGTTGGGTTGCTTCATGATGGTTTCATGTACAGTGCTGCCTTTAACTGTGCTTCCCGTGTTTAATGCAATTGGTGATTAACAACCTTTTCACAAAATGTATTGAGACTCCCTGGTGTTCCTTTCTTGCAATACATACTGTATGCAAAAATCTGAATTGTCTTTGTTATTGATACCTAGTGGGACATTGTTTTTTGTTATTGTTTTTTGTTACCATTTTCAACAGAGCAATCCTACCTAATACCGTCAGGGGGAGGGATGCCCAAAACGACATACAACCTCTCAGCGCCCGTACGCACCGTCCAATATTGCCCTCTAATAGGTCCGCGGCCTCGTGATAGATACGGACTCCCAAATAAGTAAAGGAAGATGGCTCCCAGACCACCCCCAAGTCACGTGCGGGGCAAGGTGTGTCCGCGAGGAGCGGAAAAACACAGGTCTTCGCCCAGTTAACCCCGAGGCCCGACAACCGGCCAAACTCAGACGGCATTCCCATCGCCCCTTCCAGAGCCCGTTCCGTGTCCTCCAGATAGAGCAGCAGGTCATCCGCGTACAGCGAAATGTGGTGCAGCCGCCCACCGCTTGCAATCCCTGCATACCAGTCTCCCGATCTGGCACGCACCGCCAAGGGTTCCATCGCCAGTGCGAACAAAAGAGGGGAAAGGGAGCACCCCTGTCGCGTTCCCCTACCAACCGGATAAGACGCGGACACCAAATTGCCCAGGCGCACTCGCGCCGTTGCCGAGGAATACAGCACCTTCGTCCACCTGCGGAACCCTTCACCAATACCAAACCTCACTAGCACTTCATCCATCTACAGACAACACCGCCTGGGCACCATCCGTATCCACTGTACCATCCAATATCCCGACCAGGCGACGAATATTTAACGCCGGGCTTCTCGTGGGGATAAACCCCGCCTGGTCCCTGTGCACCAGGCCGGTCGTGTGGGGCCAACCTGGTGGCCAAGATCCGGCTCAATATCTTGTAGTCCACCGTCAGCATGGACAATGGCCTGTCCTTCCTACGCATGGCTAGCTTGCGTACCGGGGAATCAACCAAGGGAGGGTGAGATCTGTCTAAGGCCACATCCATGATCGAATTAAAGTCCCCCCCCAATATCACAGGGCCCGCTAGGAAGGAGGCCAAGGACCCGGACAAACCATCGAAAAAGCGGGCCTGATCAACATTTGGAGCATATACACAGCTGAAAAAAACATCCCGACCATATAACCTCCCCTCCACCGCCACATATCTGCCCTCGGGATCCACCACTTGATTCAGCACCTGAAACGGTATCCCCGCCCTCACCCATATCAGTACCCCTCTAGCGAACGCTGAGTAAGTGGTGCCAAAAACCTGACCCGCCACCTCTTCTGTAGTGTGGTGCATTCCTGTTTGGTTAAATGAGTCTCCTGCAGCATGGCAACCTGAACCCCCCTCCTCACCAAATACGCATGCACTTTGCGGCGTTTGACCATAGTTCGCAGCCCTCGGACATTCCACGTCAGGCATTTCAAATTAGGTAACGTCCCCATACCAGCATAGAGCGATCCAGTTCAAATGCAGCCGGTCAATGTCCACACCATAGCAGTTGCCCCCCCCAGAACAAACTATTGAAAAAAAACCTCCCCGAACCCCACTCCCCAGGACAGAGCCCACAAACCCGGTGTCAGCCCCGATCCAAACCTGAAACCAAACACACATTCGACTAACCTGTGGCCGCCACCACAGAAGGCCTTAAGGGCCCAGGGGGGGTGAGTTATCGCCGACCCCGGCTAGCGGAGCCCGCGCCCCGCGCTCTCCATCCCGCCATACCAAAGCAGCACCCTACCCTGCAACCCGCCCAGATCCAACAGGATTGCCACCCTACCAAAAATCATGTCCAAGTCCCAATGAAAAATCAGCCATGAAAAATCCCATCAGATGTCTGGGGGGTGACCACCGGCCCCTTCAGGCTTTCCACCTCCGAAAGTTCCTCACCGGTCCTGCTGCCGTCGTCGCCAGAGTCAGTCACTGCCAGTTCACTCTCCGGCTGCGATCTTGTAATGGCCGCCGTCGCTGCGAGCGCCTCTCTCTTGTCTACAGCCATTTGGGCCTCCCGCTTCTCTCGCTGGCGCCTATTGCGGGAGCGGATCCTTTGGGACTGCCGGACCCGAGGCGGTTTAGGTTGATCTCGCCGACTTTTGTGACTCCTGTCCGTGCCAGCTCTGTATGATTCCAACCACAGCCACGCTTCATCCGGGGTCTGAAAAAAGTGCGTGGCCCCATCCAGGATTATCCGCAGCTTGGCCGGGAAGAGCAAGGAGTACTGAATGCCCTCCTCCCTCAGTTCCTTTTTCACTGCCAGAAATGATGCCCTATTCTTCTGGACCGCCTGAGTGTAGTCCGGGAAGATCGTAACCCTGCTGTTTTCCACTTCATATGGGCCCGAAGCCCGAGCTCTCTGGATTAGGAGATCCCGGTCCTTATAATGAAGGAGCCTCACCACCATCGGTCGGGGGGGGGCGGCCAAGCGCTGGCGGGCGAGCCGGCACCCTGTGAGCTCGTTCCAATGTAAAGAAGGAAGTAAGTCCCTCCAGCGCCACCACAATCCGGAACCATTCCTCCATGTAGGCCACCGCATCCTCCCCCTCAATCCGTTCCGGCAGGCCTACGACCCGCACGTTGTTCCGTCTGTTACGGCTTTCGGCATCCTCCGCCCGTCGTTCCAGCATGTCCAGCCGGGTCAGGATATCTGTTATCTTATGTTCCGCGGTCACCACCGCCGGTTTCAGGTCCAATAAGAGCTGTTCATGGTCCTTCACCTTATCCACCAACTTGGCGTGATCCGCTCGCAGGAGCCCCAGTCCCGTAGCGACCTGCGCAATGTCCTGCTGCAATGCCTCCTTGGTCGAGGTGATAGCTTCTAGTATGGCATCCAAGCGTCGGTGTAGCCTCTGCTCCTGCTCCATCATAGGCGGGGGCCCTCGTCGACCTGGGTTAGTGCGGCCATCTCCTCCTGGTCCTGCTCTTTGGTAGTCGCTCCCCCAGCAGCCGCCATCTTAGGTTGCTCCGTTGCCTCTGCCCGGGCAGAGGGCCTCGCCAAATCCCCACTACCACCGTCCTCTGGGACGTGCGTCTCAGCAATGATCTCGACAGAGTGCCGCCACAATGCCCGCAACTCCAGGGAGCTGGAAGACCGGCGCCGTTCACCTCACTGCCGCCAGGTCCGGTGGGTGGGGGAGGGGGAGAAGGAGTAGAGACGAGTGGTCGCCCCCAGTCGCCCCGAACAAATGCAGAGCACCAATCTCCCCGCCTTCAGGACCGCATCTTCAGCTCCCACAACTCCGATCTCGTGGAAGCGGGCCACCCCGCCAGTCGAAGCCAATTCCGTTCAGTTTCGGTTTCCGAGGCCAGCGGTCCGTGCCGCCGCCATTTTCTTCACACTCCGGGCAACACCTCGGCCGTCGTCTTACGATGTCTCCACGGGGCCAGCGAACCCCAAAAGTGCATTCCGCCACTCCCCAGTGGCTCCTCACTTCTTCGTAGGCCAGTCAGACCGACCAGGGGTCGCTCCGGGTGCTGATTTCAGGAGAATTAGCGGGACCCTGCGCGGAGCTGCAAGCTCACGCCGCCACCCCTATCGGCGTCCCCCCGGTCTTTGGCATGTTGAACTCAGAGATGAGGTCCTGAAAGGATTTGAGGGTAGTCCCCGCAAGAACATGGCCAAGCGAGGAGATCCCAATGGCCTCCCAGCCACCAAACCCCGACAACTAAGCAAGTGCGGGAAGCTGTCCGTTATTCCATAGTTGAGTCTCCGCCGTCAGCCTACCCCACCAGCCCATGCGGCGCAGCGCCTGTCTCCAGATCACAAAGACCACCTGAGTGACCCGCGGCAATTTCTTCCGCCGCCTAGCCGAGTACAACAGCGTATGTAGCGCGGCATCGCCATCAAGAAGTGTTCCAGTGCGTATGCCGGGCCGTTGTGGTCGCCGTACCACCACTCATTCAGAACCAACAGATGGGAGGCCTGATAGTAGGACAGGAGGTCTGAAGTAGCCAGACCTCCACAGTACGTGGATAAAAAGCAAGTCCGCAACGCTACCCTGGAAGCACCCCCGGCCCACAGAAAGCGGCCCAGTACTGAATTCACGCCACGGAACCACTGTGGGTCAATCCTATACGGATGGTTCTGCAATTGGCGTAGGAGCCGTGGGAGGGCGACCATTTTGAAGATTGCAGACCTGCCATATATATTAAGGGGCATGCGAGACCAGGTTTTGACGTCCGATTGGACTCTGTCCCACACCGGCAGTAAATTGCGCTCCCATGCAATTGTGGCAGACTCGGACAGGAAGACTCCCAAGTATTTTAGGCCACCAACCGCCACCTGCAAGGCCGACGCCCAGGGGTACGTCTCCAACTCTCCACCCAGCACCCACAGGGTCGATTTGCGCGGGTTGAGGAAAAGACCCGACACTTCACCAAAGACCTGCATTATTTCCAGTATTCGGGGGCCAGAGCAGTGAAGGTCAGTCATGAAGAAAAGGACATCGTCCGCATATAGCGCGATTCTGTCCGAGAGGTCCGCCCCCCACACAAAGCCACGATACTGTGCATCAATGCGTACCCACGCGGCCAGCGGTTCCATGGCCAGTGCGAAGAGGTAAGGGGATAGGGGGCATCCCTGTCGGGTCCCTCTGGCAATTGGGAAGTTCTCCGAAATAGCCCCAGAGATGAGCACCGAGGCGGTGATGTCCGTGTACAGCAGCCTAATATATGAGATGAACACCGGGCCCAAGTTGAGACGCGGCAAGAGGGCGAAGAGATAAGTCCAGCTGACCGAATCGAACGCCCTGTCGATATCTCCCAGCAACAACGCTGCCCGCTCCCCGGTCGCCCCCACAGCGTCCACTGCCGCCTGTGCACGCCTGATGTTGTGGCGCTTCGCCCGATGTGGCATGAAGCCGGCCTGATCCGGGTGGACCAGGTCCGTGACATATGGGAGGAGACGGGTTGCCAGCGCTTTGGCCAACAATTTGGCTTCGAAGTTGAGCAAAGATATGGGACGATATGACTCATGCCGATCGGGGGGCCTACCTGGTTTCTGGAAAACCACAATTTCTGCCTGACGCCAGTCCGATGGCAAGCTACCCCTTTCCCGCGCGACCTCCAATGCCCGCCTATAGTGCGGCCCAAGCTGTAAGTGGAATTTCTTGTAGAATTCACTGGGGAACCCACTCGGTCCCGGAGCTTTACCTACGTTGAGTTGGCCCAGCGCATCCCCCAGTTCCTCCGCCGTCAAGGGGAGGTCCAGGGCTAACTTGGCCTCGTCTGATATCGCACGGGGGGGGGAAGTCAGTAATGAACTGATCGATTGCATCCGGTGGGAGACCGTCCCGAGGAGCATACTGCTCCGCATAGTAGGTAGCAAAGCTCGCCGCAAGAGTCGCAGGGTCCGTTATGGCTGTTCCCTCCCCGTCAGTGAGGCCTGGTAGAGTGATCGGTTGCAGCGTTTGTTGACACAGCCTGTGGAGCATTGTGCAGGACATGTCACCCCACTGGTAAACCCTGCTCCGTGTGGCCAGCTACGCTTGTCTGGCCTCGTCCATTAAGACCGAGGCATGGGATTGCTGCGCTTGCAGGAGCAGTCGTAGCGCCGATTCGTCCCCTACCCCCGGACACCGTCTCTCCAACACTTCCACCCGCTCCGCAGCTGCGACTATGGCCTCCCGTCGAGTACGACGGGCGGCAGCACACCATGCAATGTCAACGCTTCTCAGAGTGGGCTTCATGGCCTCCCAGACTGTCACCCCATCAACCCCTTCCGCTAGATCATGGGTACTCACAAACTTTCTCTCGGGGGCCAAATTTACAGTTTGGTTTGTGTCCGAGGGCCACATCGGTGGGGGGGCAGGGTCAGTGGGGGAGGGGGAGGGGCTAGAGCAACAACATAAAACTGACCATGAGGTTGATCATAGGTCCCTGCAGCGGACGCCTTCGTCCACTGAGCCGTCCCGGCATACACACATCTCTCTCGGTCTCCCTCCGTCTCTCTAGCTCTCTCTCCCTCTCACCCTCCCTCTCTCCTGTCTTCCTCTGTCTCACTCCGACTGTCTCACTCCCTCTCTCTTACTCCCTCTCTCTCACTCCCTCTATCTCACTCCCTCTCCGTCCCCCTCCCTTTCCCTCCCTCTCACTCACTCTCTGTCTCACCCCCTTTCACTCCCTTTCCCTCCCTCTCCCTCCATTTCTCTTCCTTTCCCTCCCTCTCCGTCTCCTTCCCTTTCCCTCCCTCTCACTCCCTCCCTTTCCCTCCCTCTCTGTCTCCATCTCACTCCCTCTCCCTCCCTGTCCGTCTCACTCCCTCTCCGTCTCACTCACTCCCTCTCCCTCCCTCTCCCACTCACTCATTCACTCTCACTCCCTCCCTCTCTCTCACTCGCTCACTCCCTCCCTCTCACTCACTCCCTCTCATTCACTCCCTCCCTCTCACTATCACTCACTCTCACTCCCTCCCTCCCTCTCACTCCCTCCCGCTCACTCCCTCCCGCTCACTCACTCACTCCCACTCACTCACTCCCACTCACTCCCTCCCACTCACTCCCTCCCACTCACTCCATCCCTCTCACTCACTCCATCCCTCTCACTCACTCCATCCCTCTCTCTCACTCACTCCCTCTCACTCACTCCATCCCTCTCACTCACTCCATCCCTCTCACTCACTCCATCCCTCTCACTCACTCCATCCCTCTCACTCACTCCATCCCTCTCACTCACTCCATCCCTCTCTCTCACTCACTCCCTCTCACTCACTCACTCCCTCTCACTCACTCCATCCCTCTCACTCACTCCATCCCTCTCACTCACTCCATCCCTCTCACTCACTCCATCCCTCTCACTCACTCACTCCCACTCATTTACTCATTCTCTCTCACTCACTCCCTCTCACTCACTCCCTCTCACTCTCACTCACTCCCTCTCACTCACTCACTCCCTCACTCACTCCCTCTCCCTCACTCACTCCCTCTCCCTCACTCACTCCCTCCCTCTCTCACTCCCTCTCCCTCACTCACTCCCACTCCCTCCCTCACTCCCTCTCTCCCCCTCGCTCACTCCCTCTCACACTCTCCCTCCCACTCACTCACTCCCACTCACTCACTCCCACTCACTCACTCCCACTCATTTACTCATTCTCACTCACTCCCTCTCACTCACTCCCTCTCACTCACTCACTCCCTCTCACTCACTCCCTCTCACTCACTCCCACTCACTCACTCACTCACTCCCTCCCTCTCACTCACTCACTCCTTCCCTCCCTCCCTCTCACTCACTCCCTCTCACACTCACTCACTCACTTCATCCCTCTCACTCCCTCTCACTCACTCACTTAACTCATTTACTCACTCACTCCCACTCACTCCCTCTCCCTCACTCACTCCCTCTCCCTCACTCCCTCCCTCTCCCTCCCTCCCTCACTCCCTCTCCCTCACTCACTCCCTCTCTCCCCCTCACTCAGTCCCTCTCACACTCTCCCTCTCACTCACTCACTCACTCCCACTCACTCACTCCCACTCACTCACTCCCACTCACTCACTCCCACTCATTTACTCATTCTCTCTCACTCCCTCTCAGTCACTCACTCCCTCTCACTCACTCTCACTCACTCTCACTCCCTCTCCCTCACTCCCTCTCACTCTCACTCACTCCCTCCCTCTCACTCCTTCCATCCCTCCCTCTGTCACTCACTCCCTCTCACTCACTCCATCTCACTCACTCCCTCTCCCTCACTCCCTCTCCCTCACTCCCTCTCCCTCACTCCCTCTCCCTCACTCCCTCTCCCTCACTCCCTCTCACTCACTCCCTCTCACTCCTTCCCTCCCTCCCTCCCTCTCACTCACTCCCTCTCACTCTCTCTCTCTCCCTCTCCGTCCCCCTCCCCCTCCCTTTCCCTCCCACTCCCTCTGTCACCTCACCCTGCCTGTGCGCCAGCTGGGGCACACACACACTCACAGCCGCACCCGAGCACTTCACAGGTCATTAAAAGACCATTTGCATGTTAATGATGCCTTTGTATTTCACCTCTCCTTAGGCCCCTGCAGCTTTACTCTGGCCATTCCTAGGTACGCCTGGCCGGCAGCCCCCACAAAGCAGCAAGAGTCTCTCTCGCTGCTGCAGACACTTTAAAAAAAAAACTCGGGAAACACAGGTATGGTGTCTCGGGGGTCCGCGGGCCGCCAGGGAAGGCTTGCCGGGCCGCCACTGGCCCGCGGGCCGTACTATGAGTACCCCTGCGCTAGATTCTCCTGCCAATAGTGGGCAATCGCGCTACGCATATGCTGTGTGTAGTCTGCCCGCTGGAGATGCCACAAGGACATCCGCCACCGAAACGGCCGGCGCGTCTTGTGCAATGCAATCCGCACAGCGACAGGGGAGTGGTCAGACAGCCCCTGAGGCTGAATTGCAGCCCGTTTCACCCTGTCGAGGAAGGCCACCGGTACAAACACACAGTCCAGCCGTGAGAAGGAGCCACGCACAGCAGATACATACGTGTATTTACGCGTCCTGGCATGCAGGTGTCTCCAGGCATCCACCCAGCCCAGCCCATCAATCATTGCCCTCAGCCGCGTAGCGGAGGCCGCAGTCGCGACCTCTGTCGGTCCAAGCACACGTCCACAACATTGTTCCAGTCATCACCTATCACGGCCAAGGCGTCTGGGATCTCGGCCCACAATTCAAACAGTCTCTCTGCCAACGACCATTGTAAAGGGGCGGGGGACATACACACTGCCAAATACCACCGGCTCCGCACCAATCATGCCTTTCACAAATACATACCAACCCTGGGGATCAATCCAGTGACGTTCGTGGGTATACGACAGCCTACGGTGGATAAGAATGGCCACCCCTCTCGAGCCCCTGGAAAACCCTGCATGAAATACTTGGTGGAAACCAAATCGCTGCAAACTCAGTGCCTTTGTACCCAACATTTCTCTTCCAGGGGATCCTCATCAATAGTCATAAGCATTAGAATATTCCCGCCTACGTGCGGGACCCTGGAAACACTATATTATATGTGCCCCACATATAAATACACATATATATATAAACCATATATATATATAAAAAACAAGCAATAGCAGCCAGATCACATTAGAGCTGAAATATGCTGTGAAGAATTTCCACCATACATGAATAATAAGCATTAGAAACAGGAGAAAACAACACCAAAGCTTGTTTAGGAATTGTTTTAATGCTCAAAAGGCAGTAGAAATTCTCAGAACTCACTGGAAGCATAGAAAGCTCCCAGGCTGCATTGCAAACACACAGTCTAACCAGACTGAAAAGCTAACCTGTAGCTAAATAACAAAAAACTGACACTGTGCCTTTAAGGCACTCATGACCCCCTGAATCCCATCATGCCTCAGGAGTGGCAGTTAGGCAGTTGTTCTTTCCGGCTCCTTCAGTGAAGGACCCTGGCTTACACAGCTCCACTACTTTTCTGAATTTTCTGCAGAAAATTGCTTCTTTTTCAAGCTTTTTGCTCTTACTTCGACGTCTACCACCTTGTCAAGTAAGATACTGCCTTTTTTGAGCAGTTTGGAGGGCATTTTACTTCGAATATGCCATCTCTTTTTGATAAATGTCCATCTTGCAACAGCAAGAAGGCCAAGACAGACAGCCACGAGGTCTGTATTGTTTGCCTGCCTGATGACCATGATCCTGAAACCTGTCCACACTGTGAGACCCTATCAAGCAGGACTCTCAAGGACAGGGAGAGAATTCGGATTTATGGCCTGGCCCACAGAGCTTCGAGAGGAAGGTCCCCAGTGAAGAAGGGCTCCAAGAAGGCCCATTCGTCTTCGAAGAAGAAGTCTTCACGTCCTTCTACCTCAGCGTCGGGCTCGGTGCTGAGAAAAGATCCACAGGAAGGATTTTCCTCTGGGAAGCTGCCGTCGACGGCGGGCTCGCCATCGAGAGGAAGGCCAGGTGTGTCATCGAGGGCGGCATCTTCGAAATCGCCTCCGCCGTCGTCAACCGGGCGGCGATCGGCGTCGAGGAAGGCTACTCCACCGCCGTCGACCGGGCGACTGTCGGCGTCGAGATCCATTACCCCTCCGCCGTCGTCAACCAGGCGACGATCGGCGTCGAGGGACGTCACCTCGCCGTCGTCAACCAGGCGACGATCGGCGTCGAGGAAGGTGACTCCTCCGCCGTCGACGGGTGCTCGTCGATCGGCGTCGAGGACGCGGTCCCCGTCGGTGCAGCAGCAGCGGCGTTCGGCGTCGAGGGCGCCCAATACCCCTCCGCCGTCGTCGCACAGGCACCCGACGTCGAGGCATGGCTCTACGTCGTCGACTGACCATCGCCATTCAGCGTCGAGGCAGAGAGCTCCGTCGACGACAGGCCATTCAGCGTCAAGAGAGAAGCCTCCATCGACGACAGGTCATCGACGTTCGACGTCGAGGCTGAGGTCCCCGTCGACGACCAGACACCAACGCTCGACGTCAAGGCAGAAGGCTCCGTCGGCGGTTGCTCATCGCCGCTCGACGTCGAGAGACTATGAGCGTTCGCATAGCCGCTCGGGATCGAGGTTGTTTGATCCCCCGACCCCTCGGAAGCGGTCGGCGGCGAGAAGGGAGCGCTCGACGTCGAGGCGCTCGGACACGATCATGGTGACCGAATCTGCTTCTCACCATTCTTCTCATCGGTCCTCGGGCTCCTCTACTGCCCACTCCAGATCTAGAAGCCCGGTGCACAGGACCCCTGAACGTCGACCAGACCCTTCTGCGGGACGCATCCGGCTGTCGCCAAGATGGTACCGGTCCCTGGACCATTGGAGAGACGATGGGGCTACCAGGCGTATGCAGGAATATGCCAGCCCGCGCCACAGGTCAGCTCTCCAGGACATGGTGGAGGAGATAGACAAACGTAGCCCACCCAGGCGCTCCACGCCTGTGGATCTACCCACCAGGGCGCCAAGGGGGTCCCGCTCGCCCACAAGGGAAACCAGGCGGGACGGTCGGGGAAGATCTAGATCGCCTGCAAAAGACCCTAGACTGGATGGCCGAAAGGCTTATGTCCCTCGGGGCAGGTCTCCTGAGCGGTCTCCAGCCGGATCGCCCAGGGCGTCCCGATCTCCTAGAAGAGACCATCGCCCGAGGGATCGGGTCAGGTCGCGCTCTCCTAGACGGGAGGAGCGTCCCAGGAAGTCAAGAGAGCGGGGACGCAGTTCTCACCATCGGCATAGACGTACCCCGTCTACCTCTTCCACTTCATCTACCAGGTCGTCGAAGAGGGACTACTCTCCGACTTTGACAGACAGTCCGACGTCCAGGTCCTCCCCTGTGGATGATATTGGCACATACCTAGACGTTCTGCAGAGAGGTGCACTTAAACTAAACATTGAAATGTCTGTTCCTCAAGTCACGACGACGGTCATTTTCGAAACATTGCACAAAAAGGCCATCTCCAGACCTCTGCTGCCGTTGGTCCCAGGGATTTTGGATCCGGTCAAGGACGTTTTCCTGACCCCGGCTTCAATCAGAGCAGTGCCAGCACGCATCACGAAGAAGTACAAACCTGCGGCTTCTGACCCGGTGTTTGTGAGGTCTGACCCTCCGGCGGACTCGGTCATCGTGGCAGCGGCAAGAAAGACACATGCGGTTGCTGGTTCGTCTTCAGTCCCGCCAGATAAGGACAGCAAGACCCAAGACTCCTGGGGTAGGAAGGTCTGCAACTCTGCGGCTTCCACTCTTAAGGTCTCCAGTGCAGCTGCGCTCCTGGGCCGGTATGAAAGGGCCTTATGGGACTCGATGGAGAGATTCAAAGCGAAGCTGCCGAAAGAGGATCAGCAGGACTTTGAGGAAACTGTTACGGAGGGGTGTCTGGTGGCTAACCAGATGATCAGCACGGCCGCGGATGGGGCGGTGCTGTCGGGTCATTCCTATGCCCATGGAGTTTGCGCCAGAAGATCGGCCTGGTTGCGACTTACAGGGCTGAAGCCGGATGCCCAACATCGGATTCTGAATCTCCCTTTCTCGGGTTCTGCCCTCTTCGGAGAACACGCAGACGAGGAAATGACCCGAATGAAAACTGAACTGGACACGGTGAAGGCGGTGGGCTTGGAGAAGAAGAAGGAGTTCAAGCGCCGCTTCAAGTCCAACAGGGGGAGAGGGGCCCAGCAGAGGGTTCAAACCCCTCAGTGGTCGCAGAACAAAGCTCAGGGTAAACCCCAGTTTCACGGTAAACCCAGCAGGGGCAGGGGGGGCCGCCAGCAGTCCTCCAACGCCCCGAGAGGAGGAAAGGCCTGAACAGTGGCTTCCTCTGACACCGTTGCCCACTCCGGTGGGAGGAAGTGCATCTCAACACCTGGAGGAGTGGGTCAGCATCACAAAAGATCAGTGGGTGCTGAATATACTGCGAAGTGGTTACAGGATACGTTTCCGTGCTCTTCCAAAGAGCATTCCTCCCAAGAGCTCTTGCCCTCACCAACTGAGCTTGCTCCGTCGAGAGGTGGCGATCCTGCTGCAAAAAAGAGCGATAGAAGAAGTTCCTCGCGCTCTAAGAGGCAAAGGAGTTTACTCCAGATATTTCCTTGTCCCCAAAAAGGATCAGGAGGACAAGTTCAGGCCCATACTCGACCTGCGACTCCTAAACAAGGTCATCGTCAAGGAAAAGTTCCGCATGTTGGCGCTTCACCAAATATGTCCACATCTACAAGCCGGAGATTGGATGTGTTCGGTGGATCTTCAAGATGCGTACTTTCACATCCCGATTGCGCAGCAACATCGAAAGTACCTGAGGTTTGTCGTGGGGCACAAACACTACCAGTACAAGGTGTTACCCTTCGGTCTCAAGTCCGCACCACGAGTCTTCACCAAATGCATGGCGGTGGTGGCGGCTTTTCTTCACAAGAAGGGTCTCTTCGTTTACCCATATCTGGACGACTGGCTCCTGAAGGGTTCATCCCCGGTACGGGTAACACAAGATCTGCATCTGTGCCTGCAACAGCTTCACAGGCTCAGCCTCCATGTGAACCTGGAGAAGTCAGTCCTGCGGCCTACGCAATCCATCCACTACCTAGGCTCCGTTCTGGACACAAGCGTGGGAAGAGCGTTTCCTTCGGAGGAGAGACTTTCTTCCATGACCCTGAAGTGCGGGATTCTGCTGGAGTCTCGTCCCTCAACAGCACGACAGGTGGCGTCTCTACTGGGTTCCATGGCGTCCTGCATTTTTCTCATCCCACACGCCAGGCTGAGAATGCGTCCTCTGCAACAGGCCCTGGAGGATCAGTGGGACCAGGCGACAGGTCGCTGGGAGGACCATATCCATCTTTCCCAGGCGACAAAAGAGTCTGTCAGATGGTGGACTCGGAGACGCAATGTGATGGTGGGAGTGCCGTTTCATCAACCCATCCCATCCCTATCTATCGTGACAGATGCCTCCCTGCACGGCTGGGGAGCACACATGGGTCCGCTTCAGATTCAGGGCCGGTGGTCTGCGCAGGAGCAGACATACCACATCAACATGCTGGAACTCAGAGCGGTATTCCTGGCTCTCAAAGCTTTCCTGCCAGCGATCACAGCCAACTCAGTCTTGGTTCAGACGGACAATACAACAACCATGTTCTATCTGAACAAGCAAGGAGGCACAAGATCTCGCCCACTGTCTCGAGAGGCTCAAACAATATGGCATTGGCTCCTCGCTCGAGGTCTCACAGTGGTGGCGGTACATCTTCCGGGCGAGTTGAACGTCAAAGCAGACGCACTCAGCAGGCACTTCGAAGATCAGCCAGACTGGGTGCTACACGACGAAGTAGTAGAAGAACTTTTTCGTTGCTGGGGGCGTCCGTCCATAGACTTGTTCGCAGACGACGAAAACTCCAAGTGCCACGCCTTCGCGTCCAAGTTCCACAGACCGGGGACGCTGGGGAACGCTCTCCTGTTGGATTGGGCAGGGATGTTCGCGTATGCGTTTCCTCCCCTGGCTCTGATCCCGAGAGTGGTGTCCAAGCTCCTCAGGACGAACATGGTGATGATCCTAATTGCTCCGGACTGGCCTCGGCAGTGGTGGTATCCGGACCTTCTACATCTGTCTGTGTGTCCACACAAACGACTCCCTTGCAGACCGGACCTGTTGAGCAAAATGAACGGGAGGATAATGCATCCCAACCTCCCATCATTGAACCTAACAGCATGGCTCCTGAGGTCCTGCAATACGGACATTTGAACCTACCTCCTGACTGTATGAGCATTTTAAAGGAGGCTAAGAGACCTTCCACGAGAGCATCCTATGCCTTCAAGTGGAAACGGTTTTACTTGTGGTGTAGGGATCAGCATTTGGATCCGATTAAGGGGCAGGAGGACGTCATATTACCATACCTCCTTTCACTCGCAACAGCTGGTTTAAAGTACGCTTCCATTAGAGTGCATTTGTCAGCTATTGTGGCTTACAGGAAGTTGCCTGACCAGGTGTCTTTCTTTCAGGTTCCAGTGGTCAAGGATTTCCTCCAGGGGTTGAAGAAGGTGTATCCCCCTGTGCGAAATCCTTCTCCTCCGTGGGAATTAAACCTAGTTCTATCAAGGTTGATGTCTCCACCTTTCGAGCCAATCCACAAAGCTTCCTTACAACATCTCTCTTGGAAGGCAGCTTTTTTGGTGGCGATTACCTCTGCACGCAGGGTCAGTGAGATACAGGCGCTCTGTGCAAAGGAACCTTATACGGTATTCCACCATAACAGAGTGGTTTTGAGGGCTCACCCTTCCTTCTTGCCTAAAGTCATATCTGATTTTCATATCAATCAGTCTATATCTCTCCCTTCTTTTTTTCCAAATCCGGCGACCCCGGCTGAGCGGTCACTTCACTCATTAGATCTTAAAAGAGTGCTGAAGTTTTATTTGGAAATGACTAAAGGGATTAGGAAAACAGACCAACTGTTTGTAAACTATGGTGCTATGAGAACTGGTTTTCCAGCGGCAAAGAGGTCCATTTCTAGGTGGATTGTTTCTTGCATTAAGCTGGCCTATCAACTGGCGGGAAAACCTTTGTTGATGTCTCCAAAAGCGCATTCCACTAGAGGGAAGGCGGCCACAGTGGCTTTCTTGCATGACGTTCCCATGTCAGAAATATGCAAGGCCGCGACCTGGAAATCAGTGCATACCTTTACGAGGCATTACTGCCTCGACTCTGATTCCAGGACTGACACTCAAGTAGGGCAAGCCTCCTTGAGGAATCTGTTTGGGTAGTCGGTTCTGTCTACTCAAGCTTGTTGATGAGATTTCTGTCTTATCTTTCCTTTGCCCGCAGAGATGAGGAGAGGCTCGCTATTCTATTCTAATGCTTATGACTATTGATGAGGATCCCCTGGAAGAGAAGGATTAGTTACTTACCTGTAATCCTAGTTCTCTTCCAGGGGTATCCTCATCAAAGTCATAAGCAACCCTCCCGCCTCCCCGGGCAAGGAATAACTGTTCATAAGGAGATATTGTTGACCTAAGTGTTATTGGGTTTGGTTTTCAGTCTCCGAAAAGAACAACTGCCTAACTGCCACTCCTGAGGCATGATGGGATTCAGGGGGTCATGAGTGCCTTAAAGGCACAGTGTCAGTTTTTTGTTATTTAGCTACAGGTTAGCTTTTCAGTCTGGTTAGACTGTGTGTTTGCAATGCAGCCTGGGAGCTTTCTATGCTTCCAGTGAGTTCTGAGAATTTCTACTGCCTTTTGAGCATTAAAACAATTCCTAAACAAGCTTTGGTGTTGTTTTCTCCTGTTTCTAATGCTTATTATTCATGTATGGTGGAAATTCTTCACAGCATATTTCAGCTCTAATGTGATCTGGCTGCTATTGCTTGTTTTTTATATATATATATGGTTTATATATATATGTGTATTTATATGTGGGGCACATATAATATAGTGTTTCCGGGGTCCCGCACGTAGGCGGGAATATTCTAATGCTTATGACTTTGATGAGGATACCCCTGGAAGAGAACTAGGATTACAGGTAAGTAACTAATCCATACGTTTCTTGGAGTAACATCACATCGGCGGAGTTTCTCTTACCCCAGCGCAAGACTGCCCCACGCTTGATTTTGTCCAACATCCTCCTGACATTCCAACTCAATATTCGCATAGCGTCACCAGCGAGTTCCTGCCCTGATACGTCAACCATTGTCTCGATGGAAAAGTCTCTGAGGCCCCCAGGACCCGGCCCAGGCACCCAATACCATACACAACAATGCAGCAGAAATCACGTGCACCCCCTTCAGTATACCCACTACCCCCCCCACGCCCACCCACCAACCCCACCCCCCCAACAACTCAACTCCAATTCCCTGCCCCCCACCCCTATACCTCATGAAACACTGAAGTACCTGTCGCGGCATGGGGAGCTTAAGGCCCAAAACGGAGCGCCCAAAGCCCACCATACCAATGGATCCCAACTACTCCCCCAACTAACAGGACCTTCTCCCAGGGCCACCCCCATCGGTGGGAGGACTGGGCCGCCCTACAGGTCAGTACCCCGAACCCCATTGTACCACAGTTTTCAGAACACGAGTAGATCAGTGCAGTCGGACACCTCCGGCGTCAGTTCCCTGGAGCCAAGCCAATGTTCAGGTCACACTGCAGCTGACGCTATCCACTCGACCGATGGAGCAGCCACACCGGGCCCCCTGTAGATTCCAACAAAGGACGAGGGTTAAGGATCGAAGGCCGAACTCCCATGGTGCTCAGTTTTCTTTCCCTGACTGATCGGTGTCGGGCTGGGTCCCATCCGGGAGGCCACCCCGGGACAGGGAGCGTCGTCGTGACCGAGACTTCCTGTGCCGTTTACAGGCAGAGCGTTTTTTGGTTTGCTAATAACTTTGGCCCCGTTCGACGAATCTTCGCAAAACTTTCCAAAAACAAAAATTTCATCCACCTCCGCTCTTCCTGGAAAGTTTTGGGGTGATTCGTCAAACAGGGACAAGAATAAAGGGGATCCCAAAACATGGTGCATGCGAATTGCACGCGTGCGCGGTTCGGATGGCCCCCGGCCATCCGACGCACGCGGCTACTGTGATGTCGGATGGCCGGGGGGGATCCAGCGCATGCAAATGGTTAAGACAGGTTATAGCAAAAACAGTTGAACAGTATTACACCTAATTTGGTAGGAAGCTAAATCTTGTTCCACAGATTGTACTTTTTGTGATTTGGTGTTAATTGTTCACTAGTTTTTGAGATATTAAGGGTGAAATATAGTTATATATTTGTAAGTTGGCTTGTAGGAATCTCGTGAGCCTCCAGTGAGAGCGTGAATTTAAAAATGGAGACTTGTGATTGGTGGAGAGGCACATTTTTCCTGTGAGCCTTCATGCTCCTTCAAGAGTAAGTGCTCTGATTGGCTGGCTGATTTAATTTTGGAATTGAAATGGTAGCCATAATTGTTTTCTGTGAAAAATTGGAGGTGTTATGGAAATTATGTTAAAAAAAACTCCTAGGGGGCAGTAGAAAGGTATGCTGTCCCCTTAGATTTAGAGATGAGGTGTCTAAGGAATAACTACTATGAAGAAAATAATTATATATTGTTTTTATGATCTTGAGGGACTCTCACGGGCTCATGAATAATAAAAAAGAGTAGATGAGTTCTCAGTACACTCTTCTGGTAGGAATGTAAATTGTGGTCCTTATTTTTGAGAGGAGGTGGAAGTTTATCGTGCTGGGCTGCTGGTCTCTCCTGCCAGTAATTACATCACTGACCTTTGTTTGGCCACAGTTTTGAACATTATTCAGGGTGGTAAGCTGCTGCAGGTGCGGCCGCTGGGGACTGCTTGTCCCGCAACCTCCTGCACCATCATAATCTTCATCCTCACCTGTGTGCCAAGAATGCAATAAAAGCCCGTCACAGTCCTGCTGTTCGGGGGCTGCGCTTTCGTCATGCTGGGCTGCTGATCTCTCCTGCCAGTTACTACATCACCAGGAGCCCCTGACCTTTGTTTGGACACACGTTTGAACATTATTCAGGGTGGTGAGCTGCTGCGGCCGCTGGGCACAACTTGTCCCACAGCCCCCTGCGCCATCATCCTCACATGTGTGCCAACATCGCTATACAAGCGCGTCACAGTCCTGTGAAGCCAGGGCCAAGGGCAGGCCCGTCTTTGGGCAGAAGAGGCTATGCTGGGCCTGGTTTCTTGGCTCGCCACGTTAGCAGGTACAGTCTTGTGAATCTTCTGGTGGCTATAACTCTGCATGACATCATTCTCTGTGGATTCTGCTTTTGAGACCTTGTTGACCATGTGATACTGGAATTTCTTGCCTGACAAATGTATCACATGCCTGACATTATTTGCTTCTACCATTGTGGCGAAAAAGAAGGCTCCTGTTCCTGACTCTATTACTACTCCTCTACTAAACCTACCTGATGTTGGCGGTGCCAATATTGTCGTCAGTGGATAGATCGCGCTCACAGAAAGGAGGTTGTCCTTAAGTTCTAGAGTCGGCAGCGGCGCCCATTGTAGCTGGTCCAAGCCAGTCTAACTCTTCTTTGGTGGAACATTTATCCATCCCAGAAGCGGACCTGCCTGGCCTTTCACTATGTATTCCTCCGCTAGCCCTCATTCTTCGAGGCCGCCAAGCCCACTTACCTCTGTAGTGGCGGTACCACCAAGGAAATCTAAAAGGGTAACTCAAAAGCAGAGCTGCAAGATTACTCCTGGCCAGGTCTTTTGGTCAATTTCCTCACAAGCTGATGATCTTTGACTGAGTCCCCGCCCCACTCTAAACTTTTCCCGAAAGGGGAGGCCTCTCAGTGCCTGACCAATGATAGCTTAACACTTCAACTGGAGGGATTTTTCAAATGTTTCAAGTCCTGGCTAAAGTCTGAACTCTCTCCCCGCTGCTACGATTGGATTCCCTGGAATTTGAGTTAACCTCGGCCAATTATGTTCCGGCCCATTAGTGTCTGCGCATCCTGACCCCACTCATCATTTAGTAGCTTCTGGATGCAGAGGTGCATGTATGCCCAAAGGAGAGGCGCATGTGTTGGAGCCCAACACGGAGTCCTGCACAGGCTGGGTCCAGGCCAGAAAGTCTTCATGTGGGAGATACGCTACTCTAACTCAACAGGAGAACAGGCAATTTGGGGTTACCACACATGTTACCTGTGACAGTCAGATAATGAGCACTAACCCGGGTAATTTGTGTGCCCGCTTTACCCTGCAAGCCGATCAAGGGCTGTAGGACTGGAACCGGTGCCCAGCAAATCTATTGTTAACTGCAGCTGTGTCTCTGTTCCCAATGGTAATTCCTCGTTCTTATTCCTCTACGCAGTGCTGCAAGCTGCTACTTTGGTCCCATCGGTAATTCCTCATTCTTTGTTCTCTAGGCAATGCTGCTAGCGGTTTCTCTGATCCCAGTGGTAATTCCTCATTCTAAGTCCTCAAGACAGTGCTGCAGCTGCTTCTCTGGTGCCAATGGTAATTCCCACATTTGAAGTCCTCTAGGCAGTGCTGCAGCTGTGTCTCTAGTCCAAGTGGTAATTCCTCATTCTAAGTCTAAGCAGTGCTGCAGCCATGTCTCTGTTCCCAATGATAATTCCTCATTTGTAGTCCTCTAGGCAGTGCTACAGCTGTGTCTCTTTCCCAATGGTAATTCCTCATTCTAAGAACTCAAGGCAGTGCTGTTAGCTGCTACTCTGATCCCAGTGTTAACACCTTGCGTTCGCACGCCAGCCAACGGCCGTCGCGAGCACTACCTCTGTAGTGCTGAACACGTTGGCCGGCGCGGCCTGCCCACTTTTCAGAACTTTCTAACCGCGGCGGAATTTGCGCTGCAGTAAAGGAGTTCTCTTTCTAAGTTCTCTAGACAGTGCTTCTAGCTGCTACCCTGTTCCCAGTGTTACTTCCTCCTTCTAGTCCTCAAGGCAGTGCTGTTAGCTGCTTCTCTGGTCTCATTGGTAATTCCTCATGCTAAGTCCTCTAGACAATGCTGCTAGCTGCTTCACTAACCCCTTTGGTAATTCTTCATTCTAAGTCCTCTAAAAAGTGCTGTTATCTTCTTCTCTGGTCTCATTGGTGATTCCTCATTCTAAGTCCTGTAGACAGTGCTGCGGCTGCTTCTCTGGTGTCACTGGTAATTCCTCATTCTAAGCCCACTATGCAGTTCAGCAGCTGTGTCTCTGGTCCAAAAGGTAAATCCTCATTCGTATTCCTCTATGCAGTGCTGCTAGCTGCTTCTCTGGTCCTGTCGGTAATTCCTCATTCTAAGTCCTCAATGCAGTGCTGCAGCTGCTTCTCGGGTCTCATTGGTAATTCCTCATTCTGGGTCTTCCAGGCAGTGCTGCTAGCTGCTACTCTGGTCAGGTCGGTAATTCCTCATTCTAAGTCCTCTAGACTATTGCTTTTAGTGGCTTTGCTGGTCCCAGTGGTAATTCCTCGTTCTAAGTCCTCTAGACAGTGCTGCTAGCTTGTCTTCCAGCGCTGACACCCACAAACAGCCCTGCAGAGATATTTTGAGCTGAATTGCTACAGGATCTGCTTCCCAGTGCAAGCCGCCCTAGGGCACTGTGCATTTTGCCTCCATGTGTCTGACGGCTGAGGCCCGACTCCAGTGCTGCCCCAGTTGGACAGCACCCTGCCCTTGAAGTGTGCACACACAAACTTTGTATGATTTTTAGGTTTCGACCTTGGTGGGGGCACTGCGAAGCAGTGCCCCTCCCAGTCGAAAGCTATTGTTTACTATATGGGGGATTTGAATCCGCCCCTTCTTCCATTGGCTAGCTCCATAAATGGAGGCTAGCCATTGGAAGACATTGGCTGTCAATCATTCTTTCCCCTCGGAACGCGAATCGGGGGCGTTTCCGTGACTTTTTTTAAGTCACGCCCTCTCCTCTTCCCATTGGCTGGAATTTTACCTTCCAGCCAATGGGAAGGGGAGAGCACGCAAACACGCCCCCGAATGCCGCCCCCGAATCCCAAAATGACCTTGTTTCTTTTGAAGGCTCTTTCCATGGTTGTATCTTTTATGTAATCCTAATTACTTATGTATCTAACTGGTTCTTTTGTAAAGCGCTCGGACACCTTCAGGTAATGTTCGCGCTATATAAAATCGCAATAAATAAACCGGGGATCCTCTGTGAGGTGCTTTCCCGCCTCCCCAACCCAGGGCCGCGCTGCTATTGGCCGCAGCCGTGACCCCGGAAGTCAGGCAGGCCGGGGGCGGGACGATAAGACACCCGGAAGTGACCTCCCTTCCACGGCGCAGACGAAAGGAGAGCCCCGGAGTGCAGCCCACCCCTGGTCTGAAGAGCACGTGGGGTAACCCTCTGCATCCCCCTTCCGCGGTTGGACCGAGCCCTCCTTTCCTCGGTAGCCCCTTCCAGCGGCTGTTTTTTTTGGGGATGTGTCCTCGCCCGCCGCTTTCCTCGAACGGGTGACTCAATTTGTGGAACAACTCTACCGCTGTGCGGAGGAGCGTCCTGCAGAAAGTTTTCTTCAAACCTCCTCCGTGGCGGGAGTGCGCAGGTTTTTTATTACATTGGTGCCCAAGACAGCGGTAGCAGCAGGGAAGGGGCGTGTGACCCGCCGCTTCCTCGTTCAATTCATTGAAGCAGCAGGACTGACTGGCCAGGCAGAGGGAACTCCAGCTCAGCTCTGCAGCGGCATAAAGTCTCGGCGGCCCGCTGACCACCCCTGCCCGCCCGCTGACCACCCCTCCCCGCGCCTGCACCAGTCCCGCCGGCCATGGAGTGGAGAGACAGCCCCACGGAAAACTGCGAGCCGGCTTTCACCGAGGCGCAGCGATGGCTGGAGGCGAGAACCCTTGTTTTTAAATTATATTTTAGTTTAGCATGTAGAAAAACCTGGCCTGTCATTGCGAGCTTTGATGGAATATTTAAAGATTGTCAAGGAAAATGATTCACGCACACCTCTTTGGTCTCAAAAGTGGGTTCGGAGTCTGGAAGTGGCATTGTTGTGCTAATAAATGCTGTATGGTTATTGACCCCAGGAAGAGCTTGATAAGTGCAGCAGCATGATAACCTGTTAAACTCAGTATTAAATCATATTCCTCTTTATTGTATTGGACTTTACTATGGCGAGCATTGAGAATCCAATCTTTAAAACGGTGTAACGAAATACAGTACAGAAGTTATTACTTTAGTGTGCAAACTCAGTGTCTTGAGAACGCTTTATAGGGGAGAGACTATAGGTCATACACATCCCGAAAATGGTGTTTGAGGAGTGATGATGTCAAGTGGTTCAGACGTCCAAGAAGGGACTCAACTTGTACTTGTCTATAGCAGCAACACTTGTATTGCTTCCAATGCAGAAAGTGCTCAATAAAATTAAATGGAGATTAAACAAAACGCATCAAACTAATCAGATGTCAACAAGGATGCATAATATAGCGTTCTAAGAGTTCTTGGGCTCTGAACCTGACTTGCTCTGACCAACAATATTGTCTTTACTAAAATTATGATTTCTTAATGTGATTTTTCTATTAACGTTGGGTGCCATTGAGACTAAGCAACCATGTGGTAGTGTACTCAAGGATGTGGGACTTTAGGCTTCTAAAGGTGCTTTGCAGGCACGTCTGAAATCTTGCGTTGTCAAATTCTTGGGAGCCTTCCAAACCAAAATATATCAAAGGCTTCTGAGAAGTGCTGTCCATTGCTCCAGAATGGTCAGACAGTCTGGCAAGTCAACTGCAGGTCTTGGACAGATTGTTGTGTTCCACTGAGTACAAGTGTACCTGGTACAACATTCTCTGATGCCCTACATACAGTGAGCATCATTGCTGTTCATTATGCCTGCACTATTGCCCTTCTTGTAGACTATTTTGTATGGTTGCAGTTACCTGTGGTTATTGTGGAAAGCTTGACAGGTCTTTAAAGGTTCAGAACCCATCATGTGCTCTTCCAGGGAATGAAAAAAAGACTAAATCCACATTGAGAAATGTTCTCATCATGCCGAGTAGAAATGCAATCCATGTGAAAGTAGGGATGGCTTGAGACTACTTGCAGTTTGGAAAGTAGGATTTAGAAAATAGAGATGTCTTGATGCGGAGGTCACAAGGACAGGTTAAGGTCATAGGCAGAGTTGAAAAGCTGGGTGTTCAAACGAAACCATAGAACGGTCTGTTAAAGGCTGAAGTCAAATGTAACCATAGAGTGTTTTATGCGAAAGCCTGAAGTGAATGAGGACAAAGTTCATGATGCACTGGTCTTATACTTGGTGAGATATCCTACTTGGACTGCCCCTACTTGAATTGGCAGATAGCAAGCAGGTTGAGGGCAGGTGGGTAACCTCGAGATTTTAACAGACAGTTGAGGAATGGTCCTTTACATGAGTTACTGGACCTTAGTCCAAGGATGGATTAGGCTGCAAGGTATTTGGAGTTTACATCACAACTTTGCAGATTGTGCAACCGAATCCAGAAGGGTCATTGTCACTTTCCTAAGCAGGCATGCAAGCTTACTACTGTTTTTTCCTATGCATGAAATCCATCCTGCTTTGTTAAAGTATTCACATACTGCGTGTATAAGAAACCTCATCGGATCTATTTCAGGAATGCTAAATATTTAATATGTGAATATTTTTGGAGGAAGAAACCGTAAGAATGAAACAAAACAAAGAGATGATGGTTTGTGGACTCATATTTTCCCTTCATAGCTTAATGCTTTTGGGAATGGAGAATATTTAAAAGGATGCTTTCCAGCTACTTCCACTTAAGCAGGGCAGCATTTCAAGGTCAAGTAAATCATGCAGGGTTGCTGCATCTCTTCCCGTCAGCTGGTGCACAGATTGAAGTGGTTTGCGTTAGCAAATATAAACAAGCATTTACAATGCAACGGTTTCGCCTTTGGAAAAGTTTGAGCTATTGGCATTGTAAATGACAAAATTTGTATTTATGTGTTGGTTTTGAAAACAGATAAATAAATGGCATTGTCATTTACATTGCCAATAGCTCTAACTTTTCCAAAGGCGAAACCGTTGCATTGTAAATGCTTGTTTAACTATGTCAGCGATCTAAATAAATATTTTGTGTATTTTTAATAAATGAATCATGAACAAAACTTTTTTCTACTGTTAATATTTTGATGTGCACTACATTAGATGTTCTATGTTGTTTGGCTACAACAATTGATGTTTCACAGTTCCTGCTATCCCCTCAGGACATATTAGTTGCCTAGGATAAGTTATTTATATAATATTTGTGCCCTGACCTAGGAACTATCTAGTAGTATCAGGGGGTCCCTTTTGTTACATATTGCACACACAAACTTCCACCTGTGGACCAATATGCACCCCTGTACCTTCTTGCCTCTGAATGATGGAAAACTGCTCACGTATCGTTTTACAATCACATGCCAGATGTTCCTTCTCTGCTGCACCCCAGCATCTGCACGCCGCATAAAGTTTAATACCCCCAAGCCATACCGCTCCCCCATCCCTTTAGATCACACCTCTTTCCCTCCTCACCTCACACCGTGATGAATGGGAAACCTATTGCATTGCAAATGCTTGTTTTAAGTCTTGCTTAGGCAGCGCTTGCTCAGTCTCTCCGAGACATCCTGTATTCAGGTATGGATTGAAGCGCCGCTCATTTCCCGCCCATCTTTTCAATTGCCTCCTGTTAATGCCCTTTGCAAATGATAGGTTTTGATTTGTCAATAGGCTTAGTATTCCCTCCTTAGTATCTGCTTTTCTCCCGTTCTAACCTCCCATGAGGACTGCTCTCCTCATGCGAGGTTACAACAGGTGCAGCTTCCTGAGAAAGGGTCACTCCGGCGTCTCTGCTCTTTGGATTCAGCACAGTTTATGCTCATTTATTGCATCAGAGTACATTTAAATTACTCGGATCCCGGACATGCACCACGCCATGAGGTGCAGGAGGCCTTGTGTTATCCAGGGATGTGGAAGGCCTGATGGATCCAATAGAAGTTTGGGAAGGTGAGAGATTCAAGAGGGATATTCGCACGGCATCTCCATCACAATGCGGAACCACTTTTGGATCTCCACAATGGAGTGATCTTAATTCCGCTATTTGGATGCAAATCTGAGCTGACGCTCTCGGTATTAGGATAAACGGGGTTAAAAGCATCGTGAAGAGGATCGTGCCAGTCCTGATGGAAGGGGTCTGTGGCTGAAGCCATTGGATCCGGACGCCATGAAAAGATCTTCGAAAGCTGGTTGGATAGGTGTGAAGTGACAGATACGTGTCACACGGGCCCATAGTCCCTGAAGTCGTAGGACTATAGATGGGTGGAGTTTCCATTCACTGGCATCCCAAAGATGAGGAGAGTTCCAGTCCGCAACTTTGATGTTGTGACCTGGGAGATACTGCGCAATCACTGTGATGCAGTGGTGAAGACAATAAGGCCGAAACTCTTTGGCAATCTCCACCAGAACTCGTGATTTGGTTCCGCCCCATTTGTTGATGCATTGGACTGCGGAAATGTTGTTCATCTACAGTAGAAGACAACAACTGGAAGCGTGGGGCAACAGGGTCTTGATGGCGAATAACCCTGCTAAGCGCTCTAGACAATTTATGTGGAGGTGTCACTCTTTCGAGTTCCATCGGCCCCCCGTGGAAGTGTTTCCACATATGCCTCCCCAATACCACTGCCTGGCATCTGATTCGATTATGACATCCAGACAAGAAGCGAATATGGCTCTGCCGTTCCAGGCACCCATGTGTTTGAGTCACCATTGCAATTCTGCCCTAGTATCTGGCGTGAGACCGATCATCTCTGAGTAAGAGAGACCGCGTTGAAGGTGGCAGATCTTCAGACGTTGAAGTGCCTGATAATGTGTGATAAAGGGGGCTGGAAATATCGCCTAAATGGTTGAAGCCAATAGGCCTACAATCCTGGCTAGAACCCCTCAAGGAAATGCTGTCCTTGGAAAGGGGGGCCCAAATCATTTATAAACGAGGTAGAGAGAGGATGGCTGAGATTGACTTTATCAGGAATCCCAGGAATTCTATGCACTGGGTGGGCCAAAGGACGGATTTCGGCTGGTTGATTAGCAAGCCCAAGTCCTGGAGCAACTGAATTGTCCACAACAGAAGTGTCAGTAGCAGTTGTCTGTTTTATACCTTCAGAAGGATAACGTTTAGCTATATGATGAGCCGTAATTCCCCAAACAGGCAACAGTTCCAACACTGGCAACATGATCTTGGTGAAACACTAAGGTGCGGAGGACAGACTGAAAGGAAGGACCTTGAACTGGAACTATTGACCACCCCACGTAAATTGAAGGAATTTATGATACGAGGGAAAGATGGGGATGGAGGGGTATGCGTCCTTCAGGTCCAGGCGGACCATCTAGTCCCCTTTCCAAACGAGGTCCCTGATGAGTTGAATCCCTTCCATTCTGAAGTGTCAATAAAGAATCCAGGAATTGAACTCCTTCAAACTGATGACCAAACATGAGCCCTTCTCTTTTTTGGGACCTCGAGAATGTTGCTACAAAACCCTGAGGGATCGGGGTAACCTTGGGCAATCTGTCCTTTATGAAGAAGTTGTGTTAGCTCTCTTTGAATAAAGAACCAATCTTTTTTTTTTTGGTATCATTTTTATATTTATTGAAGAAAAAGAACTTCGATACAAGGCAATAAGACAATACATTCGGATCTGTGTTCAAGAAGGAGTGTAACTGCAGTACAGTATAATACAAACATCATTGCAGCAAGGGGGGGGCAAGTGAGGGGACAAAATCAGTAATCATAAAAGCTGCACCAGACTTGGAACGCCGGATCAGGGGGAAAGGGAAACCTCTGGGGTCTCCACGAATGGAGGCGTACATATATTCCCACAGTAGGAGTTCCACTGGCTCCAAATTTTATTCCATTTCCTGAGTATACCCTGTGCCACATACACCGTCTTCTCCCTAAACATACACCAGTCCATGTTCTCCTTCCATGCCAAAACCGTGGGCGGCCGCTGGGAGCCCCACATCTGCGCGACATCTCTTAGCAATCATATTCCCTTGGGTTGCCCATTGCATCTGTGCCACATCATAGTCATTTGGTCCCCATACATTCAACAGGTAATAATGCCACACCTGTGACTCTTTCCTTCACAGCATGTACACGATTCCAGAACACCACCACCTCCGGACACTCCTAAATTATATGAAGGAAGGAAGGTTCCGACCAGTCCACAACCACGCCTACATAACCCGTCCACTGAATAACCCATACGAATCAAGCGCGGGCCAGTTACATATATCCGGTGTAGGATTTTAAGTTGAAAGAGTAAGCGGTGGGCCGGAATCGCGACCTCCTTAGGCGAGGATAGCGCCGACTGCCAGTCCTCGTCATCCAACTCTAAACCATTGCTGGTCCAAACCTCCCTGAGCTGCACCAACAGATCAGTTCGATTATTGATCAATTTCTTATATATCAAAGAAATAGTGCTGTCGGGCACGTATCTGTCAAGCACCTGATCTTCTAGTGGGGAGTATTCGGGGATGTCAGTACCCTCAGGAAAAACCGAACTCAATGCGTGGGTAATCTGTGCATAACGGAAGAATTCCCTATCACTCAGCTCATACTCTACCTTCAGTGCCTCAAAGGTCTTGACTTTACCCTTGACCCACAGATCACTCACCCTACTAATACCAATCATATCCCACTTTTCAAATCCTTTCGTCTTCCACAGGCAACCCAGTCTTTCAGACGCGTAAAGTGGAGTCGCGCGGGTCAGTCGATCCCTCCATCCCGTTGCCGCATTCGCATCATGCCACACTTGGACCGCTATCTTGGTGGGTCCCGAAAGTTCCCTTCCCGCTGCTTTAGAATAAAGGGCCCTGTTATAGTCCCCACCCGGTTACAAGTATTTATCCATCTCAAATGCAGGGTTAGAGGCTGGTCCATACATTCCGTGGTTAATCGCTCTCAACTGAGAGGCCTAATAATATCGCCTGATATCCAGAAGTGCTATACCTCCGTCATACCAGGGAAGTGTGAGCTTGGCGAGGGCAATACGCGAGCGTCCGTCCCAGATCAATTTTCTCTGCAGACTCTCCACCTCTCGAAAATAACTCGCCAGAACAACATCAAACGTATTCTGGAGTGCGTATAGAAATCGCGGTATAAAGGACCAATCTTGAAGGGAAAAAAGGAGAGGGCGTGGAGGGGGAGGTTTGGAAGGGAACCCTGAAGAATTCTATCTTGAATCCAGAGATTGTCTCCCGAACCCACTGATCCTAAGTGAGGGACTCCCAATTGGTTACGAATAGCTGTTTCCTGCCCCCCAGCTGAACAGATAGGGGACAATTAAGGCTTACCTGAAGCACTTGAAGAGGAGTTGAAGCTCCCTTGGCCTCTGGGAGGGGCACGGTAGACCGGTTGCACCCTCCACAGCCTCTGGAGGAGTAGAAGGAGGTGCGTGCCTCATCACCGTAGGAGCAGTTCCCTCTTTGGTAGGTTCTGGAAAGGCCTGAGGAATATGGACGGGTGGCTGAACCCCCTCAGAATAGACCGACCCATCCAAAAAGGTGCTGTGAGCAAAATACTTTCTGTAGAGACAACTGCGCTTTGTCCAAGGTAGTAAAAGTTTGGGCACACCTTCCTGTTGTCTTTTCCGAATCTCTACTCGGAAAGGAAACCATTAGCATTCGAGCCTGGTCCAGCATTGGCTAACGCACCTAGTTTGGGGTTGATTCTGAAAAGGATGGAGCTACGGCTTTCAAGTGGAAAGAGCCCAATCCACATTTATCCCAGAAGTAATAAGAACCCTCTGGGTCCACCTTGATAAAATGTCAGGGTCGATAGGAGAACCTGTGTCCTTAGCAGAAACCGACATTTGCAGTATATTACAAAGGGGCTGTGTCCGGTCAACAAGTTTATCTTGGCAGCCTTTCAAAGACCTGTCGGTTAATTTTTTTAGATCCTTGGAAGATCTTTTCAGAAAGGTCGCTAGGTTGGGTTTCATTCTGGGGTGTCTGTAATGTTATTCTGGCGGCCAGGTGGCCCTCCACTGAGTTGGTATGGCACCTCACTTGTGTGGGAAGGCTTAGTGCCCGCAACAGGAAACTTCCCGAAACACAACATG
This sequence comes from Lissotriton vulgaris, assembly GCF_964263255.1. Classification (NCBI taxonomy): domain Eukaryota; kingdom Metazoa; phylum Chordata; class Amphibia; order Caudata; family Salamandridae; genus Lissotriton; species Lissotriton vulgaris. Next base: position 288,174,636 of record NC_141690.1, on the reverse strand, counting down.
GACATACAACATTTTTACAGCGAAAACTAACTCTTTTTTTGCTAAGTGCCTAGCTGTAGATTTTGAACTCTAGCTCTGCCGTCACCTAGGGAAAGCCAGCAAACCTATACCTTTTTGAAAACTAGACACCCAGGGGAATACAGGATTCCTCAAAGTCCTCCAATAAATACGGTGCCTCACCTGTGTGGGTATGCCTAGTGCCGGTTACAGGAAATTGCCCAAAATGCAACGTGGAAACACTACATTTTTACAGTGAAAACTGACCCTTTTTTGCAAAGTGCCTAGCTTTAGATTGTGAACCCTAGCTCTGCTGGCACCTAGGGAAACCTAGCAAATCTATACATTTGTGAAAACTAGACACCCAGGGGAATACAGGATGCGGTGACTTATCTGGCTCTCACCAGGTTCTGTTATCCAGAATCCCTTGCAAACTTATTAAAAAAGAAAAACACATTTTCCTCACATTTCTATGATGGAAAGTTCCGGAATGTTCATGGGTCCACAAACAGCCACCCATCCGTCATTCTCCAAAGTCTCCCGATAAAAATGGTACCTCACTCGTGTGGGTGGGTCAAGTACCCACGACAGGCAATGGCCAAAAATGTCTTGTGTAGACTCCAAAATTGCCTATCACAAAACGGCCTGGTTTTGCTGGGGCGGGGGGGGAAGCACCTGGGAGTTTTGCCCTGGGCTCAGCGGCCATCTACGGAAAACTACCAAGCCCACATATTTCTGAAAACTAGACACCCTGGAGAGTCCACGGAGATATAGCTTGCACGGATCCCCCAACGTTCCCTACCCAGAATCCCCTCCAAACATCAAATGTAGCTGAAAAAATAAAATGTTCCTCACTTCTGTGTGGGAAAGTTGTGAAATCACCAGGCTGATACAAATTTCATACCACCCAGCATTCCTCCAGGTCTCTGATCATGTTCCACTCTCGCTGTCCCTATCGGTTTTCCCAGTTCTCTTCACATCTTTCCTTTACGCATTTCTTTCACGCCATCTTCTCTAGGACTGCTCTTCTTCCCTTTTTCTCTTTTCTTCTCCTCCTTTCTACTCCTCTTCAATGCTATAAGATCACCCGTAGGGACCGCGTCAACCAAACCGGAGGAGGCATCGCCATCGTCCACAGAAACATCATCCGCATCACGACCAACTCCGACGACACCCTCACCGCCGCCGATCACCTTCACTTCCAGATACACACCGACCCCAAGACCACCCTCAGAGGCACCCTCATCTACAGACCCCCGGGACCACGCACACAATTCAGCGAAGCCATCGCAGACTTAGTCAGTCCACACGCCCTCACCTTCACAGACTACATCCTCCTAGGGGACCTCAACTTCCACCTGGAGAACATCAAGGACTACAACACCGCCGCCTTGCTGGACAACCTCGCCAACCTCGGACTCCAGCAACTGGTGAATTCCCCCACCCACTACGCCGGCCACATGCTCGACCCCCACTTCTCCAGCAAGCACATCTCCTTCAGCCACTCAACCGGACTACACTGGACAGACCACAGCTGCGTCCACTTCAACTACAGGAGAGCCACGACCCACCACCACCCGCAACAGGTTCACCGCAGAAGATGGAGCAAGATCACCGCCGACCAGCTCACCACCGCCCTCAACCAGAACCCCCCCGCCAACACAACTGACCTCAACGTAGCAGCCCGCAACCTCACACAGTGGCTCACCAACTGCGCCGACGAACTCGCACCACTGAAGAACCCACCCAGCAGACCCGGCAGCAGGAAAGCCTCGTGGTTTACCAACAACCTCAAAAACTCCAAGAAAAACTGCCGCACCCTCGAGAAAGCCTGGTGCCACGACCAGACAGCAGAACACATGACCGCCCTCAAGAACGCCACCCGCAAACACCACCAGCTGATCCGAACTACTAAGAAGACAACATTCAAAGAACGACTGGACAACAACACCCACAACAGCAAGGAACTCTTCAGCATCGTTAAAGAGCTCTCCAACCCCAGCGCCTGCAACAACGACATCACACCCTCGCAAGACCTCTGTGACTCACTCGCCTCATTCTTCCACCGCAGGATCGCCGACATACACAACAGCTTCGGCGTGCTGACCATGGACCCAACCACCGCACCAGCGCCCCCCACCACCACCCTCTGCACCTGGACCTCGGTCAGCATCGAAGGCACCACCCGCCTGATAAACACCATCCACTCCGGCTCCCCCACCGACCCCTGCCCACACCACATCTTCAACAAAGCCGACTCCATCATCGCACCCCAACACCGGAACATCATCAACAGCTCCTTCGCATCCGCCACCTTCCAGGAGAGTTGGAAACACGCCGAGTTGAGCGCCCTCCTGAAGAAACATACCGCGGACCCCACGGACCTGAAGAACTTCTACCTCATCTCGCTCCTCCCCTTCCCACCCAAAGTCATCGAGAAGACCGTCAACAGACAACTCTCCGTCTTCCTCGAGACCAACGGATCCCTTAACCCCTCACAGTCCGGGTTCCGAGCAAACCACAGCACCGAGACCGCCCTCATCGCAGCCACCAACGACATCAGGTCCCTGCTCGACAACGGGGAAACTGCGGCCCTCATCCTCCGGGACCTCTCATCAGCCTTCGACACCGCATGCCACCGCACCCTGATACATCGCCTCTGCAACACCGGAATCCAAAGAGCGGCCCTGGAATGGATCATCTTGTTCCTCGATGAAAGAACCCAGAGAGTACGCCTCCCCCCGTTCCGCTCCGCGTCCACCGAAGTCATCTGCGGCGTTCCACAAGGATCCTCACTCAGCCCCACCCTCGTCAACATCTACATGAGCTCTCTCGCAGTCATCGCACGCCAACACAACCTCAACATCATCTCATACGCCGACGACACCCAGCTGATCCTCTCCCTCACCAACGACCCCGCCACCGCCAAAACCAACCTCCAGGAAGGAATGAAAGACGTCGCGGAATGGATGAAGATCAGCTGTCTGAAACTGAACTCAGACAAGACGGAAGTCCTCATCCTCTGACCATCTCCCTCCGCCTGGGACGGCTCCTGGTGGCCCCCTGCCCTAGGCACCGCACCCAAGCCAACGGACCACGCACGCAACCTGGGCTTCATCCTGGACTCCTCCCTCACGATGACCAAGCAAGTCAACGCCGTCTCGTCATCCTGTTTCAACACCCTGCGCATGCTCCGAAAGATCTTCCGATGGATCCCCACAGAAACCAGGAAGACGGTCACCCAGGCCCTCGTCACCAGCCGTCTGGACTACGGGAACACCCTCTATGCTGGAACCACAGCCAAACTCCAGAAAACACTCCAGCGCATTCAGAACGCCTCAGCACAACTCATCCTGAACATCCCTCGCCACAGCCACATCTCTGCTCACCTGAAAGACCTGCACTGGCTCCCTGTCAACAAGAGGATCACGTTCAGACTCCTCACCCACGCACACAAGGCTCTCCACGACACTGGCCCGAAGTACCTCAACAACCGCCTCACATTCTACACACTCACCCGCCAGCTCCGATCCGTCAGCCTCGCCCTCGCCTCCGTCCCACGAATCCGCAAATCCACCGTCGGAGGAAGATCCTTCTCCTACCTGGCAGCCAAGACATGGAACTCCCTCCCCACTCATACAGCTGACCCTGGTCCATCTCTCCTTCAGGAAACAACTCAAGACCTGGCTGTTCGAGTAGTAGCAACCCCCATCGCCTTGAGACCCTAACGGGTGAGTAGCGCGCTTTACAAATGCTGTTGATTGATTGATTGATTTTCACTCTCATTTTCTTCTCTTGCTCTCCCTATCTCTGCTTTCCACAGTTCTTTTCACATCTTTCCGTTGCGCTCTCCTTTCACGCCCTCCCCTCTATGACTGTTCTCCTTCCCTCTCGCTCTTTTATTCTACTCTTTTCACTCTCATCATGTTCTTCTTTTGCTGTCCCTATCTCTGCTTTCCCCAGTTCTCTTCACCACTTTCCTTTGCACTCTCCTTTCATTACCTCCCCTCTAGGACTGCACTTCTTCCCTCTCGATCTTTTCTTCTCTTCTTTTCATTCTCATCATGTTCTTCTTTTGCTGTCCCTATCTCTGCTTTCCCCAGTTCTCTTCTCATCTTTCCTTTCTCTCTCCCTTCACGCCCTCCCCTCTAGGACTGCTCTTCTTCCCTCTCGCTCTTTTAGTGTACTCTTTTCACTCTCATCATGTTCTTCTCTGCTTTCCCCATTTCTCTTCACATCTTTCTTTTACGCCCCCTTTTCACGACCTCCCCTCTAGGACTGCTCCTCTTCCCTCTCGCTCTTTTCTTTTCCTCTTTTTTATCTTATCATGTTCTTCTCTCGCTCTACCTATCTCTGCTTTCCCCAGTCCTCTTCTTATCTTTTCTTTACACTCTCCTTTCACGCCCTCCCTCTAGGACTGCTCTATTTCCCTCTTGTTCCTTTCTTCTCCTATTTTCACTCTCATCATGTTCTTCTCTCGCTCTCCCTATCTCTGCTTTCTTTTCCCAGTTCTCTTCACATCTTTCCTTTCTCTCGCTTTTCATGCCCTTCCCTCTAAGACTGCTTTTTTTCCCCTATAACTCTTTTCTTCTCCTCTTTTCACTCTCATCATGTGCCACTCTGGCCTTTGCCATCTCTGCTATGCCCAGTTCTCTTCATATCTTTCCTTTATGCACTCCTTTCACGCCCTCCAACGTGGGTCCGCTTCGTAACACTGTCCATCGGGAACCGAAGAACATCCAGAAATAGGATCCTGTAACAACAGGGAACCTCTACTCAGTTACGGCCAACATGAGACCCAACATGAGTCTGCTTCATTACTCCGACCAGCGGGAACTGAAGAACATCCAGAATCGTGAGCCCTTACTCACGTACAGCTAAGGTGTGACCTAACGTGGGTCTGCTTCATAACTCCAACCAACTGGAACAGAAGAACATCCAGTAGTCGATCTGACCTCTCCATGGAGAACCATGTCTTCACCATACCGGGGGCCCATAGCCCAGGAAACTCCACCACTCCAGCAATCATTTTCCATCAGAACCTGATAAAAGCAAAAGCAAGCCGTAAAAGTGGTTTCACTAACTTTTCACAAAACCACAACATTTAAATTAGGAACATTAGGAAACAGATCGATTACATACAAGAGCTGTACAACACATTACACATTGGGTAGCATAATCCTCTCCTTCGTGTCCTTAATAGAATTGATCATTCTTGTCACGAATGTTTGCAAATTTTGAATTGTCAGGGCCAAGGCTCCGATTATGCTTGTTTATAGCTTAGCCACCACCACAGATGCTACATCAACAATGGGTTTACAACAAAATGTTTTAAATATAGATTCTGCCGATCAGTCGCCCGCTTTCAAAATATCACAGAGAGTAGAACCCAAGGCAAAAGATTTTTAAGCCATTGCACCATGTGCTGAGTGGGCACCAAACATGGACACATCAATGCCTGCTTCACCCATAACCCAACACACCCCTCTCGACAGCGTAGCCAGATCAACGGGGCGAAAAGGTTTCTTTAAGGCGATCAACAATTGCCCTCTCATGTCAGAACGAAACTCTGCAGTAGTCACCTCGTACGCCTTCAAACATTGTACCATGCACAGGTTAGGATTATCTGGAAATGCAGGGTAAGAAACCGAATCAGTCTTGCATTTGGTATGTCTATAAATGGTGAAAGTGACCCCCTTCAGGGAAAAAGTGCGCCCAGCCAAATCCAATAAATGGACGTCAGACACTTATATGAAACAAGACAATGCAGCATGGTAAGCTTGGCTGACAGCTGTTTCCGCTACATTTACTAATTGCTCGGCCATGACTCCAAGAATCGTAGGACAATGGAGACATCCCACAACACTGAGTACTTAGGGTAAGGCGGATGGACCATACAGATGCCCCTCAAAAGCTTACAAACTATAGTGTGCTCCCCAATCTGTTACCATCCACTTAAGTGTGTCTAGCTGAAATGACCGATTTAAAGTTATTAATCGTTAGGTATGCCATACCTGCCAAGGTGAGGGAAGACCGATAATCCCCAAAGAGCAATGTGCCCTAACTGGATCAGTTTCCGCTTCACTGCATCAGCTACCCTAATGTTTCCAAGCGGAGTAATATTGTTAGTGAGTGTTAGCGGCCAGGAATGATTGATGAATTAGTTAGCCTCTCGGGAAAGACCTGGGACATTCCATCTGTCCCGGAAACCCTCCAAGCCACTAGGGAGAGGTGGCTTGACAAGATCAATGGATTCGATTCAATGAAAGGGAATCATTATTGGGCAGGCACAAGTCAATTCCAGGAGAACTGGGAATCAGGCTTGCAGTCTCCAAAAGGGCGTTACTAACACTAGTTCCGCTCGTTGATGTTGCACTTGTGCCAACACTCCAGTATCATCAAGAACGGGGTAAATTTGTCACACAGCTTGGGAGCCTAGTCCTGAAGAAAGACATCCATGGCCAAGGGCTCTGGGCGCCAACTGAAGAAGTCTGGGATCTGATGATTCAGACGTGAGGCAAACGGGTGTATCATTCAAGGGCCCCATAGATGATTCAACGCATGGCAAACTTTTGGATGGAGTTTCCAGTCGCTGAAATCGCGCAGATGTTGGGACTGCCAATCCGCCACTGTGTTGCTTTCTCCCGTAAGATATTCTGCCAAAACTGAGATCAGATGCTGAAGGCAAAAATGCCAAAAGTATTTGGCAATCTCCACCAGAATGCAAGATTTCTTCCCCCTCCAGTTAGTTCACATAGCGAACCGCTGAGACATTGTCCATGCGCAGCAGGATGCAGCAATCTGTCTTCACAGGGAAGAGACCGCGAATGGCAAAGGAGCCTGCCAGGAGCTCCAAACAACTGATGTGTAGAGAGAGTTTGTCTTGAGACCAGAGGCCCCAGTGGAAAGTGGGTTGCACCTGGATCCCCAAACCCAACGGCTGGCATCTGCCTCGATCACAATTTCCTGAGTGGAGCCAAAAATCGATATGCCATTCCAGGACTCCATGTGATCCAACCACCACTACATCTCCGACCTGGCTTCCTCTGAGAAGAAAATTTGTTCAGCATAACTGAGACCTTTCCAGAGATGCCGAATCTTGACTCTCTGCAGCACACTATGGTGAAGGGAGCCAGGAAAAATGGCTTGTATCGAAGAGTGTAGCAACCCCACTACCCGGGCAATTGAGCGCAATGATACAGTCTGCCTGCTCAGAATCAATCTCAGCTCCTTCTTGATATTCTTGAATTTCTGTGATGGAAGAAACAGGTGGCATTTGAGAGAGTCTGTCTGAAATCCCAGAAACTATGTTTTGGGCCGGGGTTAGAACCGATTTCTATGCGTTCACAATGAAACCCAATTCCTGGATCAGGGAATCAACCATTCCAGGTGAGTGACCACTAGACGAGGGCACTGTGCCATGATGATGATGTTGCCAGGTAAACAATTAACTGGACACCCGAGCCCTCAACGACTCTACTACCGAGCAAAGGAGCTTTGTGAAGCACCACGGAGCCGAGCACAGGCTGAAGGGGAGGACTTTGTATTCCTAGCAGTCGTCTTGCCACATAAATTTCAGAAGGCATTGGTGGGGCGGGAAAATGGGGACGGAAAGGTTAATGTCCTTCAGACCTAGCCAGACCATCCTAACTCCCTGTCAGAGAAGATCCCACAACAGAATGGATGCCCTCCATCTTGAAGTGACCGTATACCACCTATCCAATGAATTTGATAGGTCCCCTTTCTTCTCCACGAGGAAGACACAACTGCAAAACCCATGAGGATGAGGGTCTGTAGCAAGGAGGGGCGTGGCTTGGGGCCGCTGATGGAGGCCGCCTGAATCGCGAGCGCCGTCACTGAGCCCACATTAATCCTGTTTTGACGGTACTCCGAGCCCCCTACCCCGCTGAGATGAAAGGTGTAGGGGTCGAGCCCACTCGGTGGTGACCTGGGACGTGAGCCTGTCCCGAGACACGAGTTGTGACCGCTGGAAGCCTGGCCGGCGAGGAAAGGGACGCACGGCTTAGGATGGCGGCTCAACGGAGAAAGCAAAACCCAGCGCGGCGCAGACCATAAAGGTAGCGGCGCCTTCCTGGAACAGTCGAACGGTGACAGACTGAGAGGTGGTGGGTCCTGAAGAGCCGTCGGACTCCTGGTGGAGGTGGGTGAGTGGAGCGGGCCCCCCTGGGAAGCGGGCAACTCAAGGCTGCTCCGGGAGACGTCGACGGAGCAGCCGGGAACTGCGGGCGCTGAGGCGGAGCCATTGTGGAGTCTCCGCAGCTGTGGACTGTGGCGGGGGACCTGAGTCCGGCGCTGGTGCGGGCGGTGCAGAGGAGCTGGGGCCGCGAGCTTTGAGGCCAACAAGGAGGAGTGGAGTCGAGTACGGGCCTGAGAGCGGTGCCCTGAGCGGACTGGCTATACCCAGGTGCTGGGAGTTATCGGAGACAGCCCGGGGGCTGCGGCCTGGGGTTCAGGGACCTGCCGGTGATTGTGGCGGAGGACCCTGGCCCGCCGGGCTGTAGCGGGGGGCCGGGCGCTGAACGGAGGGGGCCGTTGCCTCCCCTGGAGAGGAAATGCGACGAGGGAGCCTGTTGGTGGCAGCAGGTGACCCTCCGGGTGGTCGGCCAATGGGCTTTGAGATGCTTCGAGTTCAGTGAGAGTGGTACCCATGTGTTTGAGGGTGAAAGAGGCCTTGGCTGGAAGCACAATCACTGGTCCACTGAGGACATTGGACAGGAGGCATAGAGGAACGGCTGGGAGACCTTGCCACCATAGTGGAAGAGGCTATTGTGACGCCTAGGGGGCCGAGTGAACTCTACCAGTGAAAATTCCACGCGAATGCCCTACCTTGTCTGGACTTGATCCCAGCCTGCTGGGAGGGGAGCCGAGTGGCCGAATTCGACACTAGGGAGAGAGTAGTTGCGAGCCCTACCGGAGCGAGACTCTAAGGGTTCATCTGGCTGGAGACACGCAAGGCTCTCCTCCTTGCGGCGCCTCACCATGGTAAAATTGAAGGGCAGGAAGGAAGGGGCTCAGCAGCAATCGGACAATGAGCTAACTGGCCGGGGGGAGCAAGAAGAGCCTGAGCAACCGCGTGGGCCCTTGTTGCTACAGACCGAAGCAGAATGGCGGGATGTACTGGGCGCGGTAACTGCACTGTCGGGAGCACAGGGAAGACCGTCTCCAGGAGAAACAGATTCGGAAAAGGACACAGATGGGTCTGATACCGAACACTCAGAAGCGGACAGTACGCACCTGCCGAGGGTCAGACCGGCAACGGCAGAAGGGATACTGGACGAGGGCTGAGGCAGCTAACAAGTTGGTCATGGCGAGACTTTGCAGCTTAAGCGGACTTGCTGTTACAGGTTTTGGAAAGGGTGTGGGTGGGGGGAGGAGGGTTCGTTTAAAATAGTTTTTGCTAATTATCCAGGGCTCAGTTCGAGATGCGAGGCACGCAGAAGTTGGGAGGAGGCCCGTCGGCACCCAGTCCTCCCTCATCGCCCTTAAGGCGTGCCCTCAGTGAATACTGTTGGGCATAGTAGTGTACTAGAGTGTATATTGGTTTGGATGGGAACTAGCGGTGTGTCACTAGGTCCTGTTCTTGGGGGCGGGGGGGGGTGGGCAGTGGGTTTAGTTGGGGAGACTGTGGGGGGAGGAGGTTCACCGATGTGGTAGCGGGAGTACGATGTGGAATGCAGATGTTACTTGTGGGGACTGGGAGATACCGCTGATTTACAATGTATTACATGGAATGTGAGGAGCTTACACACCATGACGTGACGGCACAAGGTGCATGCATATGTAGTTCGCAGGGGGGTACACATAGCATTGCTCCAGGAGACTCATCTAACTAAAGCGGAGGGCTTAGCTTTGCAGAGGCGTTGGAGGGGGCAAGTGTTCAATACTACCTATTCGGCATATGCATGAGGAGCTTTGATCTGGATTAGAGCAGGGGGTCCCCTTCCAGGTCACAAGGCAGACGATAGACCCAGCAGGCAGGTACGTGGCCATAGAGGGTAGGCTAAGAGGCAGCGACATAGCCTTTTGCAGTGTGTATGCGCCTAATGTGGATCAGGTGGGTTTTCTGACGCAGCTCTCTGGTTCGCTGGCTCATTATCTTGCGGGCTCACTGGTGATGGGGGAGATTTTAATTATATAACGGACATATCGTTAGATAGGTCCCACCCCGCACTGGTCGATTCCCCGATACACAGGCTGACTAAAGGAGGCTTGCATGGCAAAATAGCTGGGGGCTAGTAGACGCATGGTGCATTCAGCACCCGCGCGATCGTGATTACTCCTACTTCTCCGGGATGCACGATCTGCATGTCCGGTTGGACACAGTAGTGTGCTCGCCAATGGTCCTGCCCGCTATAGTACAGACTGAGTATCTCACTAGGACGATCCCCGATCATAGTCCGTTGCTTTTCACCTTGCACTGGATGACTGGGATATCGAGTATACCCACTTTGAGGATGACACCCTAGAGGACCCGATTTTTCAGAGAGAAGTGGACGAAGGGATCACTCACTATTTCGCGGAGAATGCTGGCTCGGCATCAACGTGGCCAATGGAATGGGATGCTTTTAAAGTGGTAATCAGAGGAATAATCAGAGGAATATGCATAGGGAAATATGCAGGAGTACGAATGGTGCTCCTACAAGACCTGAACCGAGCTGAGGACGGTTTACGTAAGGCGGAATTAGCTAGGCCTAATCATCCTGAGCTTCAGACCGAACTCATGGCAGCGAAGGAAGAGGTTGCAACAGATGTGGAACGATTGCGCTGCTTTGATTACAAGTCTTACACAGCGAGGGTTCATGCAGAGGGAGACAAAGCAGGGACTCTGCTATTTTGGCCCTAGAGAAGGAAGACGGGGAGACGGTGTATACCCAAAACGAGATCTTGCACCGTTTTTTGAGATACTATGAAGGGCTATATGAGAGCTCGTTGGTGGCAGGGGACCTAGAAATCAGTTCCTTTCTGGAGGGAATCCCCCTTCCAGAATTGGAGCGGGAGCAGGCAACATGCTTGGGTCCGGCTATAGAGTTAGGTGAAATTAGGAGCGCTATTAAACGCATGGCCAGGAATAAGACACCAGGAGTAGACAGAATGCCGATAGAATTCTACGGGAAGTTTTTGTTGGCGCCGAGACTACTGGAAGTCTACAAGGAAGCGAGAGAGCTGGGTCGGTTGCCCACCTCTATGCGGGAGGCATTAGTGATCCCGCTTTTGAAACCAGGTTGGGAGGGGACCTCCTACCGCCCGTTATCGATGCTGAATACAGACTACAAGGTAGAAGGTTAGTGAGGTTGCTTGAGGAAGATCAGCGGGAGGCCCGACAACCAATGATATTATCAGTGGATATAGAGAAGGCTTTCAACAGCTTGGAGTGGCGATACCTATATAAGACAATGGGGTGTTTTGGCCTGGGATCCGACTTTGTGCAGTGGACGACAGTGTTGTATGCGTCAGCTGTAGCTAGGGTGTGAGTGAGAACACTGATATCCTCACAATACCCAGTGGCCCGTGGCACCAGGCAGGGTTGCTCGCTTCCCCTTTATTGTTCGCCCTGGCAGTAGAACATCTGGCAGCAACGATCCGACTGGGGGGGTCACTATGATGGTCTGCGGTGTAGAGGAGATCGGCAGTTCATATCGTTATACGCTGATGACTTGCTGTTAGACCTGTCAGCCTAGGGTGGTCTTTCCCTATTTTTTCGCCCTTGCCTCATTTTTCCCACCTTCTTTTTTTGTTGGCCTTAGGTCTCCGAGCACCTTCCCATTGCTAACCAATGCTAAGGTGCAGGTGCTCTCTACTTCTAACATGGCTGCCACAGGCCCCTGCTACTGCGGAGTGGTCTTTTTAGTAGCACCCTAGTTGCCAGGAGCTGGCTGGAACCCTTAAACATTGTTGCAATACCAGCCTGCCTTGCCTGCCCATAGTTAGAGTAGCGAAGCTCCTGGAACCTCCTAGAATAGGGGCGGGGTCTGCTTTTGCCACGTTAAAGTGTGGTCACCTGACCTGGGCATATATAAAGAAAGGAGGGAAACTTTAGTCAGTTGGGGCATCACTGACCTGGGGGACCCTACGCAGGAGACTTAGGTGGTAGGGACTAGTCAGAAACCTATACCACTGGGGGTGACAGAGTTTAGGCGCTGCCCACCAAGCTGTGTGAGGAACACTGAACTAGCCCACTGATCTGGCCCGGCCGGAGGGGAACCCAGGGACCACCTGCAGTGACCTGTTGAGGAATCCTGTCAGCAGCCTTCAACTCAACCCCCCCCCCCTCTTCAAGTAACTGCCTACCAAGGGCGCTAGAACCACCAAGCGCCAAGAAGAAACCCACCTGAGCTAACCAGGACTACTGGGGGAACAACCAGGTACCGGACTGTGCTACACTTGCGCCCCCTGACTTCACCTGGGCCCTGCGCTGTCTTGTCTAACTTCCCCATACCAGACTGTCTGTACTGCTAAGCGCTCATCCTTCGTAGTGCTAGCCTCCTGAACTACCTATCCTGCTGGTACTGCTACATTGCCCGCCCTGCTGTTATGATCCCGGTTGAGCGCCGCTGCAATTAGTATAGCGGAGTTGCGACGTTATCCCCATTAAAAAACTATGTTTCCCAGAGGCCTTTGCAGTACCGTGGGAGGTTACTTAGGGAATACACTTCCTGTTTCCGGTGTCGGATATTCTTCGGACCTCGGACCCTGTGAGGTGTACTGCGGCTGCGGTACTCGGAGTTCTTGTTCCTTGTTCCTTGTTCCAAGACGGCGTTTCCTGCTGCATTTCAATGTGTTCTTACGATCGGCCTGTTTGCCGATAATCCTGCCCCTTGTCCTCCGTTGGCGAGTCCGGTTGACTCATGCGGGGGACGATTGTTTTTTGACCGTCTATAGAAGCCCGACCCAACATTGCCCTCCGTTGGTTGAGCTTTTCATGGGCTCATGCGGAGGACGACTGATCCTTGATTACCTGTCTGGCGGCGTGAGTTACTTTGCAACTTTGCCCTCCGTTGGTGAGCTTGACTCGAAGGCTCTTGCGGAGGACAAAATCTCTACAAGTAAAATACGGACGGTACCAGGCTTGGTATTCGGTCTGTCTGCAAGGGAATTGCGCCTTGCTGCCCTGGCATAGAAACACCTTTGGCATTGTTGCGCTATTGTGTATTCAGATTTGTGGATTCGAACGATCAGGTACACATGAAAGTGCCTCCCTCCCCACACAGATTGCTGACGCTTCACTGGAGTTAAGGTACTGTTTCTTCAAGTAAATACATTACTGGGTGAATTAACCCTCTCTGGATTACTTTGACGCTACGTTATTAGCTTCAATTACGCTGTTCCTCCATGATGTCCCTTTCGCAGTTAAGACTTTAAAGGAGGGTACGTACATTATCCATCCTTTTCATATGCATTTCTGTAGCCTAGTATTAGGACGGTGTTGAAGGGTTGTTGTACGTTGTGTATTACTGGGTGTAATAGCGTTGTTCTCAGCAGTACATAGTCCCGGATGTGGGTGAAGAGAATTATCTTCCACATTACAGAGCCTTTCATATTATTTACAGGTAGACATTAAGAAAGGGGCTAGTAGCTGGGGTATGTCACATTGTGTTTTGCTGGTAGGAAATAAGAGAAAGATGTGACTCACGTTCTTTATGTTTGTCGTTTCAGATCTCCTTCCCCGCAGTTTCCTCCCCTCCCCGTGGGCTTTATTGCCCTCGCCTGATCCTTCCTTAACCTTTGGCTATAACAGCATTCAGGGTTTGGATAGATCAGGAGGTGGCCCTTATTTTGCATCACGCTGATTCCGAGGACTTGGAGGATAACACCTGCCTACTCAGCGCTCTCCTACTGTGCCCTGAGAAGCGCTGCAATCTGCCAGAGATTGCTGCCCTGAGGCGCTGTCGTAATTGCCCATAAAAGTGCTGTACTGTTTCCTCCCGCCGAGCGCAAGGCTGGCCAGAACTGCTGTCACTGCCCCCGCAGCGCCGCAAAGTTTATGGGTGCTATCCCTGCCCTGCTAGCGCGGGACTACCTGAAGCGCTGTTGTTGATTAAAAGCTGTGACCCCCGAGACGCTCGAAGTGTCGAGCGCTCTTCTGCCTCATCGCTCTGTGCCCTGAGAGAGGGAGCGCTGACCCGCCTTGAAGCGCTTGGGAGAAAAGCCCTGTCGCCGGCTGCACTCACCGCTGCGGCCCTGGCGCCGCTTGTGGAGACCCCCGCGGCCAGTGACAATTCTTCTCCCCCCCCCCGGCGGCCCTTGGAACCAGGAGGGGACCACCGCTGCTCCGAGCCAGGCCGCCCTAGGCCCGACTAGGCCTGAAGCCATCCAGCCAGCCTCATGTGACGGGGGCGTCGGAAGAGACTCCGCCCCCGCCACGCTCTGGTTGGCCGCTGACGTGCGCCTTGATCCTGGGCTGCTGGCCTTGATCCACAGCCCCCAGGAGACATCGGGAGGCCACGAGGACGGTCCCCTGACAGAATGGGGACCCCCCTACCTTCCTGCTGGTCCCGGTCCGGCCCTGACATCGCCGGGCGCTGCTCGGAGGCCTGCATTTCAAAGAGGGGGCTCTCAGAAGAGCACGAGCCCCCCCCCCCCTCCCGGACCACCGACAGGGGCCGGAAAGGCCCGAAGAAGAGACAAGGTAAACCCCCCCACCCCCTGGGGAGGAGGGCGGAAGGCCGGAGGAGGCCTCGAGTTCGCACCTCCCCTGGGGAAGACTGTGGCTGGGCCCCGTTGACCCTTTTTGGCCCCTAAAGTCACAGTGGGGGCCTAAATTGATAAGTTAACCCCTGCCTGGCGTACAGTTGAATGACCGTTATTGTAGCCTTATGCCTGGTTTATTTTGAATGAAATGCTCACTTTTTGCCTGATGAGCCGGTTATTCCTGCCTAAGGAAATCCTGATTGAGAGAGCTAATGCTACCCAGGTTAAATGAAATGTTTATTCCTGCCTAACAAAAATGTTTTACTCTTACCTAATGAGATGTGGCCTGATCCTTGATGAAATGTCTTATACTCCTGCCTAATGCAGTGTTTCCTGGGTGCCTTTAGCTACTCCATGAAATGTTTATTGCTGAGAAATGAAGCATTTATTCTTTTAATGAAATGGTTATTGCGAGATGCTACATTGATTGATGAACTACCTTAATGAGTTTTGCTGTTGTGATTATTGATTTGCTCTAAATGATCTACCAGACGTAACCTTGATCTAGATAAAACTTACTGATTTGAATCAAACCTACTGGTGTGGTGTCAGTCATTGTGTGAGTTTCCTGCCTCAGTGGATGTGTGTGGCCTCAGTGGATGTGTGTGCTGTATTGTCACTTTACACCTAAGCTTTCGGATGCCTACCTGCTCGGGCCAAGCTACCCCCCCGGGGAACTGGTGACCCCAGTTCCTACACTTGCTGTTGTTTCTTGAGGATGCAGAAAAAGCGTTGACGAGACCTGGGTCCCTATTGTCGGATTTGGAGACATATCGGGATTGAGAGTGAACTGGTTGAAAACATGCCTGTTCCCGGTTAGACAGGGAGAGCCCCGGCCCCATACGGATAGGGATGTGAGATGGGAACCCACATGTTTGAAATATCTAGGAGTACATGTATATCACACTGCCGCCGACATGTTGGAAGGAAACGTGGGGCAAGCCGTGAGAGCTTTGAAAGGTAGTATGACCTTTTGGTCCACCCTCCCATTGTCGGTGACGGGACAAATAGCTCTATTGAAAATGGTAGCACTTCCTCGACTATTATACTTTTTTAGAACTCTCCCAATATGGATCCCATGCTCCCTGTTCAAATTGTTGAAATCGCTCATAGTGAGTTTCCTATGGGGAACGGGGAGACGCCGGGTAGCGCAGCAAATGCTCGTTAGGCCCAAATCTGAGGGAGGATTATCGGGCCCAGATTTTGAGCTGTATTACCTGGCGGCCCAACTCCAGATCTTAACGCAGGCAGTAGCGCAGGAATTCAGAGGTCCTGAACACCAGAGAGGTAGGGGAATACCACGCTTTGTCCTGTCCTTCGTACTGCTGCAGCAGAAATGAGATATTAGGGGTCTCCTAACAGAAGAAAAGACACTAAGGCTCTACTGGAATCGCTCTCAACGCAGGGCGGGAGTATTGCACCCGTATGCGCCCGAGATCCCGTTCTGAATGGCGACAGCGCTTCCACATGGCGGTGATTGGACACCATTACAAGAATGGGAGGATGCAGGAATCCAGGTACTGGGAGACCTCTACGAGGATAGGGCAATGATGTCATTTCAGGCACTGCAGGAGAGAGATGATCTGCCGAGAGGGGGTTTCCTCTTACATGCAACATTGACTAGGGCACTCCAAGCACACTAGCGGGTAGGGCTGGCAGAGCCTAAGACGACCATGGTGTGCCAATATACCATGATGGCAGCCGGAACTTTCAAGGCGGTCACGTATCTCTATACCAGAATGCTTAATGAAGGACTAGCACCCCTAGAGACACAGAGGGAGAAATGGAAGGTCGATATAGGGAGCTATCCCTGAAACGGCCTGGACGCAGATTATACGCAGAGCCTGGAAGAGCACAAGAAACGCAAGATTCCAACTAGTGCACTTCTATATACTCCATAGAGCATATATGACGCCAGGGAAAATCCGGAAATATTTTGAGATAGCGGTGGCTGCGTATCCTAGATGTGCACAGATAGGAGCAGACTTGATGCATATGTTGTTGGCGTGCCCTGCGTTGGGGGCTTACTGGGAGGAGGTGGGAGAAGCACTGAACTGAACGTAATCACGGAGCGACAGTTGACCTTTGATATGGCCACTAGTGTTTTGCATTGGTTCCCCCACACATCGAAGACCAAAAAATCAAGCAAGTTCGTGGACATGGGGCTACTACTGGCAAAGCGGGAAATTACGAGGCATTGGAAAGCAACGGTAGGGCCTAGCGGCAGGAGATGGAGGGCTGAGTTTGTGAAATGGGTAAGCAGCGAAAGCACACTTAGATACCAGCAGGTAAGACGAGACGAGAGAGCGTTGGAGGCAGCGACTGCATGGGAACCATTAGTGCAAGCATTACAAGATTACCAGACGGAGGGCGACAGAGAGGAGGCTGCACCAGCAGTAGACGTCCCCGAACCTGACCAGTCACACTGAATGACTAAAAGAGAAGTGACTTCTGTACCCACAAGATGAAACAGGACCAAAACGGAATACACACCAGTGGCGAGGGAGGGGGGGGGGGAGGCACCACCTGCTGGGAGGGAGTTGGGGATACACTTAACATTGGGATATAGCTATTGACATTGACCGCATACTGCGCCACAGTGGTTGTATAGCATAGCATGTTGGAGATCAGAGGTCGGGAGCTCTTACGGGGAATGGTTTCTTGAGACGATTGATAAAGAATGTGATTATGTATGCGGATTGTATAAAACCCAATACATTTTGTTTAAAAAAAATGGAGGGTCTGTACCAACCAACGCCCCTTTTTTTAAGAAGGTCTGAACCTCGGAGGAGATAAAATCTTGATTGTGACTTGAATAAGACATCACGGGGGACAGCTGTCTGGAAGAGCTGTACAGTTCTAGTTTGTAACCCTGCACAGTCTCTAGGACCCAAGCATCCTGCGTCATTGCTTGCCAAACCTGTAGAAAAAACTGAATCTCACCCCCCAACACCACTTCTGAACACAGAATCAGTCTCACATCTGGTCCCTGAATCCTGAATGTCTCCTTGGGATCCTCCATAGCGACCCTTCTTGAAGCGGTTTCGGTTGGCACGGTGGGTGGCGTAGAAGGTGGATTGTTTGGGTACTGATACCCTCCCCAATGCTGCTGCTAGTAACCCCACTGATGTCCCTGCTGGTACCCACGCCAAACTGATGCCCTCTAGATCGTCCAGCGCAGCCAAAAACCGGTCTGAACACCCTACGAAGGGTTCACTGCACTTTGTCCAGGTTGCTGAAGGTAGCAACGAACCTTGAGAGTTCTTTCAAAAATGGCTGGCTGAACAGCAACCCCTGCACAATCGGGCCTGCTTCGGAGTATGCTGGCTCAGTAAGCTTAGGGGCCAGCTTCAGTAGAATGGACCTTCGCCTCTCGCTGGACATGGCCCAATTAACAGACTGCACGCTGTGCCCACCCTGTGAGCTCGTGACAATCAATGGCCATGGCCGATTCCTTCATGCGGAATCCTAGCTCCAGGATTTTTGTCAGCGGTCCAGACATATCCAGTAGCTTGTCATGGCAGGATCGCCAGGCCCTGTCAATCCCCTTTTTTTGGTCCTTCATGAATTTTTTAAGATATGTGACTAGGGTGGGGTCTTCGCGACTTTCACCGGTAAGTCAGCTCTGGGACACTCAGAGCGAAGCCTTGTCTGCACGTCTTTAGCGAAGGCCTGGCACAATTGAGCCTGCACATAGTCCACCACCTCCTGAGGTGGAAGCCAGGCTGAGGGTTTAGGATGCCTAATGTTAGCGGGCTCAGACATGAGCAGCTTCGGTTGTGGGCGTGGCTCGGCATGGCACGTTTTGCGTTTATGCTTGCTGGGTCCAGGGGCCTCCTCCTGGTCTTAATCATGGTTAGATGAAGATGTAGTTTCATCGTCCTGCAAGGGGTCTAGTACTAAAGGTTCACTCGGGATACTTTGTGCGTGTTCAGAGGCCAGTGAATCAGCCCGTTTCGCAAAGTCTGCAGCGTGGGGACCCTTGGGGGACTTGTTACTGGACTTGGCACTCAGCGGGGGGAGGTTGGCAACCATCCTTGTTGCTCTGCGTAGCCACAGAGGTGGCGTTTTAGGGGGCTGATGGCTTTAACCAGTGCCCTGTTGACCCCCCCAGGTCTTGCACCAATGACTTAGTAGGGTCATCGTAGTAAAAATCTTACTCATAATATTCCTCCATTATACTTAGTACTGCCAAGCAGAGAAACACGGTCCCAGGAGAAAGATATAGTCCAACCAGCCCCATGTAGTGTTAATACAGGGGGAGCAGTTAATTTATACCCCTAAACCAGACGAGGATTATTTACCAGAATATAATTGTGGAGGGAGTGCCTGCTTACACCACTCTTGGCTAAGCCTGTCACAATTTGCCAACCCTGAGCAGTTCTAGCTACAGGGCGTCGCCAGGGAGCAATCACTCGGGCCAGGGACCTGGAGCAGTTTATACGCGTCTCCTCACGTGTTCAGTTTAAGCCTGTCAGGACTGAGGCATTTAAAATAGCCGCCGGGCATACGCGGGGCTGCCCAGCATGTGGCAGTAATAATAAACAAGCATTTGCAATGCAATAGGTCTCGCATTAGGAAAGTTTGAGCTATTGGTATTGTAAATGACAATTTTTTTATTTAGGTTTTGTTTTTGAAAATAGCGAAATTAATAGCTTTGTCATTTACAATGCCAATAGTTATAACTTTCGCAAATGTGACACCTATAGCATTTGTAATGCAATATGTGTTGTATTTACGTGACTTACGTGTATTGATATTACAAATAATAATGGCTTTTAATTTTTTTTCAATAATTAATACTTAAATAAAAGTTATTGTAATTTATAATGGCAATAGCTTAAACTTTTGTAAATAACTTTTGTGAAGATTATGTTCAGTGTATTTTATTGTGACGAAAATCCAAGAACAGAAGTGAAATATTAACATCTTTTTGTTACATTTGTAATAAAGCTTGAAACATTGAGAAAACCTATTTGAACCAGGTGATGTTGCATGGTTGCACAGATTGATGCTGTGGTGGCGCTGAGTGATGTGATGGCAAATGAGTGATGCTGTGGTAGCGCATAGTGATGTTGTGGTGCCCCTGAGTGATGCTGTGGTGGTCCGGTGTGATGCTGTATGCTATGCTTTGATTTGTTGTGCTATCCTATGTTTTGTTTTGCCATGCTATGTTTTGTTATGCCATGCTTTGATTTGTTATGCCATGCTTTGATTTGTTATGCCATGCTTTGATTTGTTATGCCATGCTATGTTTTGTTATGCTATGTTTTGTTGTGTTTTATTATTATGCTACACTTTGTTTTGTTATGCTAGGTGGGTGAGGGAGGGTGTGTGAGGGGGGTGTGAGGGTGAGGGGTGGGTGAGGGGGGTGTGAGGGGTGGGTGAGGGAGGGTGTGTGAGGGTGAGGGGTGGGTGAGGGGTGGGGGGTGTGAGGGGGGTGTGAGGGGGAGGGGGTGCGAGGGGGAGGGGGTTTGAGGGGGAGGGGGTGTGAGGGTGAGGGGTGGGTGCGGGGGTGTGACGGGGTGCGGGGGTGTGACGGGGTGAGGGGGTGTGACAGGGTGAGGGGGTGTGAAGGGGAGCACCCTTCATTTATTTAAAGTGAAATATAACCACTGATGTGCTGAAGCTCTATGTTCACTTAAAGAGCGTAAATGTACTCAGATAATACAACAACTTAATCTAGCATCCCTGATTAATATTTTGGACGTTCATTAACACAGTAATGCACATTCAACTCAAAACCAACCAGAAAAGATCATGAATATATTATGAATGCATCTGTAGGTTAGAGTAAAACTGAAGACATGGATAGAGAGAGTAATTTCCTGGTGTGCTTCACCAACATCGCTATGCATGCATTGAGCAAGCGGTCTGCGTTATTTCAGTCGCAGTTCTTGCTGAGCTGCATTACTGTTCTCTGTGTTCCTTCTGTGCCCCACAGCCATCAGTTTGACACTACGGTGCCCCGCTTTGTGTTCCCATGCCACTCTTTCTGATCCACCTCCGTCTATGTTCAGGCCAATGTTTATAAATGAAGCCGCCCAAAATGCCTCTCAACCACCTCGTTAGGACAAGGAGACTTGGCACCCACTTCACAAACTTGGGGTCGAACCATGCAGCAACCTTCCAAACATGAAGCCAGAAAGACACTGCACACATCAACCTCTCTTCCTTCAACCGAGGACTAGAGCAAGAACTCAGAGGGTACCAGAAAGAACTTGCTATCAAAAAATAAACAGCGACGATAGACACGTCACCTGTGAGTGTCCTATGTACAACAGGCATGAATGTATACCTACAGCAAACGTGGCCGCCAAAAGGAATGCAATAAACTACAGACATCGTCAGGTATTTTAGATGTCCGTAACCAGTCACCAGCCAAATAAAGAGCCCAATTCAAAACTGGGTGTGTGAAAAATATTCAAAGAGAAGCTTCTACAGGAGTTGCCAATCGACGCGCAGTTTGCATAGGTTTTCTGAGCGGATTATGCATGTAAAGTGACAAAGTGCCAAGGTGCCCGAATGCGGCCCAGCCCCCATAGGCAACATGAAGTTTTGTTGAAGGTAATAATAACTGGTTTAACTTCTAACCAGCATACTACAAAAAACAAGGCGGAAGAGACGCGAGACCCGCGGCGACCCGGAAGCTCTTGGCCGGCCGGCCAATCCGCTCGCGGCCGACCGGATGTCCCGCCTCCTGAGGTCCGTGAGACGCCGGCGCATAGAGCACCCTGCCGGTCCTGGGAGAAGGAGGAGTGTGGCGCCTGTTGCGGGGCTCCTCTGACCTGAGGGAGCCCCGATTAAGAAGAGGAGAGGAGCGGAGCGCGAGAGGAGCCCCGCCGGAAGAGCGCAGTCGGTGAGTGGGGCCCAGGGCTAATGTGAAGTCCGTGCGTGCCTGTGTGTATGCCTGTGGGGTGGGGGAGGGGAGGGGAGGGGGCGGGAGTGTGTGCGCGCGTGTGTGCGTGCGTGTGTGTGTGCGTGTGTGCGTGTGTGCATGTGTGTGCGCATGCGTGACTGTGTGTGATTGAGAGAATGCGAGGCAGGGGATAGTGTACCTGCGTGTGGATGCGCGCGCCTGTGTGTGTGTGCGTGCGTGCATGCAGAGGGGTGGGGGCTGCCTGTGTCTGTGTGTGAGCGAGGGCTTGCGCCTGTGTGTGTGCGTGCGTGCATGCAGAGGGGTGGGGGCTGCCTGTGTGAGAGCCAGGGCTTGCACCGCGCATGCGCAGCTATCAGACGCGCGCTCCCGAGGTGAAATCTGACAATGGGAAAGCGCGCGTCTGATTGCTGTCCACTCTCCTAAATACGGGCAGCATAAGTTGTCGAGCTGATGCATTCATGCTTCGCATGAATGCCACATCAGCTCGACCTAAAAAGGACTGTGCATCAGGCAGACGCGCAGCCTTGCTCCCGAACTCCGCTCGACTCCAGTCAAGCGGGGGCAGCTATTAGCTCCCTTGCAGTCATTTGGCGCAGCCCGCGATGTGTAAAATTGACGCGGAAGGGTTGCGCCAAATCTACACCGCAAAGATTTAGCAAAGCCATCATACATATGCATAAACATAAGCAATCCCTTAAAGAACAATATTAAACAACGCTATAAAGGCATTACACAACAAAAGGTATTAAAGTTCAAGTGCACTTAACTGTCTGCAAAGCAGCAAAGAAAGAGGACATGTTTATGTGAGAAAGGTGTTATATAGGGCACCTACTCTATGGTTGATCACATTATTAGAGTATCATGGGATATCTAGTGTTTTTTCGAAGTTTATTGTGATTGGCTGCTATAAAATAAAGCGGTAAAGAATAGAGAAGCATAATCGGAGCCTCTGGTCCTGACATAGAATTGGCTTAAGGTGGCCATGTGTTTCAGGGAAGTTGGAGTACTGTATAGAAATGTTTTTACTATTGAACTTTTGTAGAAGCCGTCTTTCTAATGTGATACCAAATGCAGTAAGCTTCTAGGCCATGTTCAGTGGACATGAGAAGAATGGCACAAGATGCTGGTACTTTTCCTTACCCTTAGAGACACAGCTTTAGTAACGCAAGGCTTGCTCCAAACAAACATACGTGGCAAAAGAAGATGCTCGCTTCCACAATTAATGTTCTAGCACAGTGGTTCCCAAACTTTTGAGTCCTGAGGACCCCCATTGAATCACCACTGGAAGCCGGGGATCCCGAAGCAATTTGTAGGATTTAAATTTCCAACATTAAAGCCATAATTCGTAAAAAATTAACACGTGTGCACACCAAACAAATACTCAAATTACTAATGATTTTAGGGGCATATTTACAAGCCCCTATCACCATGGGAATATCACTTTTTGAGACGTTCCTGTGGCGATAGGGGCGTCGCCTTATTTACAAGGCAATGTTAAGCCTTAACGTGGCTTAACGGTGTCTTGTAAATAAGACGCCCTTTCACCCAATGCAATTTACATCACACACATATAGAGACAGTGAATCATAAATGCAAATCAGTGTATAGAAAATGTTACATAAGGCAAAGGGGACAAAGGTGTAGAACTCAGATGTCATTCATACTGGTAGGCATTTTTAAAGAGTGTTTGGTCTGGAGAAGCACAAACTCAGGATTCAGAACATAACAAAGTGGTTTGCATTGACTTTAACAATAAAAATGTATTTCCACACAAATAAACCTTTTTAGTCGCATCAGGATAATGACAGACTAGGAAAAACCATAAGTCACAGACTGTTTGATGACAGTTTATAGGTTACTGTGCTAGATTATGATTGTCACTTATGAACTGCACTTTAACAAAAGAATCTCTCTGATAAAAGCTGTAAACCACTGACCTATGCATATAAAATACTATTTATTTAAATGCATGGTACACGTTCCTCGCAGTAGGCATATTAACCCTCTGTGCTACATTAGATAAGTCAAAGCTGCTACTGGACAAAACTCTCATCTCTCTCCAGCAGGGAAATTAATCACTGGCACTTTTATTGTTCTTTGAAAACTGCTAATTATACAAGATACTTTGCAGTGCATTTAAAACTGCTGCCTGCGGACCCCCTGGGAATGTGTCAGGGACCCCTGGGGGTCCGCGGACCCCAGTTTGGGAAACACTGTTCTAGCATATCACATTTCGCAATGTTTCTGGGCACTGTTATTATGTTGCAATAATTATCTTGAAATGACCATAATAGAGATCTTACAGTAGGGTGGAAAGTCCCAAAAGCTGCCCTCGTGGGTCACGTGGTCAGCAACAGTAGACTTAGGACCTTACATGGTAAAATCACACTGTAGGCCCATAATTATTGGACAAATGAATTGTGCTTAAGTTGTGCTACGTATGATATGATGCTGCATCCTTTGCGGTTTGGGCCTATATAAAGTGTCACATACGTCACATCATTGGACATTCAGTATCTATGCAGTCTGTCTCTGTGCCGCACGTATTCTGTATTGGTTGTTGGTCTCCAATAAATTCTGCTATCTCCTGTGCTGACAGAGAGCTGTATTTGTGGTATTATTTCTTATTTCTATTTCAGCATTCACACTTTGAACTTACTGTTTAATAAAAGTGGATTCTATGTCAGGACCGGAGGCGAGGATTATGCATTACTTTCTTCACTCTTTATTAACAGCACATTCATAGATAAAGAAAAAAACACATCACGGAAACTACAACTCCAATGTACACTAGGAGTAACCATGGCCACCAACGGTCCAATCACATAACAGTCCAATAGTCCATATAATACTGGCGATGTCGTAGTCCTTCCTCTTTCTTCACTGCTGCCTTGTCAGTTAAGTCCCTTCATTCCTTCTTCCTGACTGGGGGTTAGGTTTAGGGATTGTCTGGCGATGGTGGGCTTTGTGATTAACTTTGCGATTGACATGTTCTGCGAGTGCTCCCTTCACAGCGGCTTCACCTCCGCTTCACAACCGCACGGTAGGCTATTTGGCCCAAGCTCGTCTCTTTCTTGTTCTCGCGTGGGTGCGCTAGGTGGCGTACTTTCGTGCTTCTAACGCATTTCAGCCGCACCAGAGAGCAGCTAGCTGTGTTCCGGTGGTCGTATCGCACCTGGGGGAATTGAGCGTCCGCCCGCTCGTGCCTCTTTCCCCCCCAACCCTCGCCTGACACCATGCTGAGCTACGACCTATGGGCTTATCCCATAAATATATTCACTTCTTTCTCTCGTTTCCTACTGTGAGAAGTTGGCCTGATATGTGATGTTTCCAATTCTGGAACCACCTTGTATCAGTCCAAACAATCCCTTATGGTGTCTGGTTGTAAGTCAACCTTGTTAGACAAGCTATCCTAGGGGTAGCATGGACTAAGCAGCCTAAAGGCTTAACTTAAGAGGTCGTGTTAAGCGAGCTGTTTTACCACATACAATCCTATAATATCAAATGAAAGGACACCACACAAGTATATATTATAAAAATATGTATTTATTTCTAAAATAATCCCCAGTACTCTTTATGATCAAAGGGGCACAAACGTTAAATCAAAAGCACAGTATAACATACAAAGTTGCACAGTTATGGATGAGGGCGGGTGGCCACTCAAACCATATATTAAAAAAGTGCTATAAGAGATACCAATCGAACAGTGGTTAGGCCTAGGGCCTAGGGAATCGCTGTGAGCAGTCGGGACAAGCAATGCTGAAGTCGGGAAAAGCCCGCGGGATTCGGGTGCAGCACTTAAAGTGCGGCTTGCACCAATGCAAAGTCAATGGTGCGTAAAAGTTACACAAATAGAGTTTAAGGACACTTCCGCTGAACCAAGAGGAACCAAACTTTAGACACAGACCCTAGAGGTGTGTACCAGTGTGGGAACACCGGCGTTGCAATGTTACCTCACCCACAGGAAGCGGGTGCATAGGGTCGAAGTGGCGTTGGGTTTTGACACGCAGGTTCATGGTGCTTGGAGCTAAAGATGCTGCAGGCGATGGGAAGGAGAAGTGTCCGGTGGATCCAAGGGTGGATCTGAAGTGATGAAGACCTGAAAGCAGAGGGGACAATGTTCAAAGTCACTGACCAGTGACCACCGTGGAACCAGATTGGAACCAGGCAAAGTCGGGTGCAAACAGGTGATGAGGTGTTGCTTCTCTCTGCAGCCAGGTGGACACGAAGAGGTCAAGGACGTCCAGGAGTCGATCACAAGCTGTCTCACGAAGGCTCTAGCGGATGGCGGTGTCGGCAACTCGATTGAAGCAAACAATCCTTGGCTAATGCAAGCCACGCAGAAAGTGAAAAGGGCTTATTACTCGGACCAGCAAGGTCAGAGCGGGTACTCCTTTCTACAGGAGCGAGGGCAGGTCTGGAGCAACCAGACCCGCAGTGTAAATTGTAGGTTTCGTCGCCAAGATGGCCGCTGACCACGTGGCAAGTGGCCGGGATGGCGAGTTGAGTGGCACAAAGCAAAAAGGGCCCACGCAGATCGTGGAGAAGCTGGAGGGCTTCTTAAACCCCAAAGCACAGAGTCAGGGTGCCTCGGGTGCTGCGCAGTCAGCGTCTCGGTGGTCTTTCAAGATGTCCGGTCCCACGTCTCTCGGTGCCTCCACGGGTCCCTTCTTTGCAGGGACTGTGGATCGGGCTGTGAGAAGTCTGTGAGTCTGGGTCTTGTCAGGCTCTGCACTCGGGCTCCGGCGGGAGGCGGCGGCAAAGCAGACGTCGAGGTGCTGGGTGGTGCCTGTGTTCACAGGGTGGCCCCTCCTAGGCCACAAGGGAGATGCTCTTCAGTCTTCTATTCATCAGAAAGTCGAAGTCCAGTCGTCTTCTTAGTTTAAAGTTGATTTCAGGATGATCTGAGTTGCATTGGCACTGCTCCCACTCTTATTCCAATCTTGGGGGCTGGACATCCTGCTAGGTCCCCTCCTATGGGTGGGACCCAGGAAGGGGGTGGTTACACCCCTTTCCCTTTGTCCAGGTCGCACTGGAGCTGGGGCTGATGTGCCCCAGAACCGGTTTGACCGGATTATGCAAGGGGAAGCCTTGTGCTCCCCAGGCACTGTCTGGTTTCTTTCAAACCTCCCTGCTACAATCCACTATCTCCTGTCTGGGGTGGTGTGACACCTCCCTGTGACAGGAAAGCCTTTGTCCAGGCCTCCTCTGCTGAGTTTCGGTCAGAAGCAGGAGGTCAGACATGTGTCTGTGGCAGAAGCATCCATTTTGTGGATCTGAGGCTCTTTTAAAAATCAACCGTGTTTTAGCAAAAGTAACATGTCGTCCCCTCTAGAGGGGTGGAATGCTACCCCCGTGGCCAGGACTGGCGAGGGGGTAGTATTCCAATTCGTATGACACCTTACACAACATGTTTTGATAAAGCCAAACCAAAGTTAACATATAACCGCGAGGATTATAATGCACTTAATAGTATATGGTTTGGCATTATCCCGGAACAGCTAAGGGAATTGGTCCCGACAGCTGCAGACAGGCTCAGCTCATGCTAGAGTCCCATCTCACATTAAACCACGCACTCTGCCTCCAGGATTGTTAAGGCCTGCCATAGGAGTGACTCACAGGTTTATATGTGTCCAGATAGGTTTAGATATAGGCATACCATATCTAAGCAAGGGGTGATTACACCACCTTGCCCCAGCTGAGTGATCAGCCAGTTGTGTCAATTTTAGATAGCCAGCCAGGGGTGGCAAAAGATATGCTGCAGCCCCTGGTAGGCCTTGGATGCACCTATGCCCTGGGCATCTATAGTGCTCTGTACAGGGGCTGATAAGGTGACCCAAGCCAATCTAGTTATGCACCTAGGGTACATGGAATCCATTTTACAGAGAGAGCAGATAGCCTGGGGCCCTGATTAGCAGGGAACCAGGCCAACTAAGTCGAAAACCAGCTAAACACAAGGCAAAAAATCTGGGGTAACCATAGTCAGGTAGCCACCTTCCTACACCTACTACCGGCAACACGGGGCTTATGGGAGCTTAGAACACCAGTGGATACAATGGTAAGCACCAGTCTGTTAGCACCTCTTTGTTTGGGAGGGAAAATAAGCACCTTTTCTCAAAAATGGACAGAGATCACTTCCCTTGGTTTCTAGAGATTTGGGGGGGGTACCACGTAGAGTCCAAGCAGCAAAACCCTGTGCCCTATTCTTTTCCTCTCAGGATGAATCCCTTATAGATCTGGAGGTCCAAGGACGTTCCGGCAAAAGGGGCAATATGCCACTCTGAGACTTCCTAAGCAACCTATTTTTAGTGGAAAAGAAGGACAAGGGCTTCCGCCCGTCATCAACCTTAGGTCCTTCAACGAGTGGCTGGTGTACCACCACTTAAAGATGGAGGGTATTCACCGAGATCTACTGCTCCAGGATGACTGAGTGGCACGTCTCGACCTCAAAGACGCCTACCTGTCTGTCGCCATCTCCCCCCCCTTACAGATTTCTCCAATTCAAGTGGAGGGAGCAGTTCTTCGGGTTCCGTACCCTCCCGTTCGTCCTGTCATCAGCACCCTGGTGCTTTACCAAACTTCTCAAGCCAGTGGTGGAGCATCTACGGACCCAGGGCATCAGGCTGATTATTTACTTGGACGACGTCCTATTGATGAATCAGTCCCGAGACCGACTGATAACTCACCTGAATACCACCATAACTCTTCTCTAGAATTTAGGGTTCATCATGAATAAACAGAAATCGGACCTGGTCCTGCAACAGTGTAGAACAAAGAAAGGTACCGGGGATTAATATGTTATTTTTATTTTATCTTATTTTATCGTAGGGAACATTCAATTACCCTAACTTCAGTTTTCAATCCTACAAACATATATTACCTTAATTGATATAAAGCACACATGCACAATGGAATCGGTCTTGGAGCAACCTGATTACAATAAATTACATAAAGACATACAAGAAACATATAAAATATACCAAACAACCAATAATGAAATCAACTCTACATTGCCAATACCCTAAAGTTTTTTTCGCGAGTGTTAACCCATTTCTTCGGGTTAATACACTCAGAGGTAGTCAAGATGTGCACTGAGCAAAAAATGCCTTATTTTATAGCTTCTCTAGTGTCACAAACAATTATAAATCACTCATTATTCATTTAATGATGACTCCTCCAAAGAAAAAAGTTGATGCGGACGAGTTTCAGCCTTTGGATCTTCTCGGCCTCCTAAGGACGAGGGCAGTGGAACAATGATAATGAATTCCTATGTGGGTGGCGTATGTCGACTCTCTCCAGGATATTATGCACCTGGAATCGCGCCTCATTCCAACGGACTTATTGTTGAAGTTCGAGGGCCGTGACCCTGAATCTACCTGAGCAGAAGAATGCCAAGATCAAGAAGGAACTGAGGAAGGTTCTCAGACGGGACAGAATCTCTTTACATCAGCTGGCCAGGATTGTTGGTTTGTTATCCTCAATACAGCCATCTTTCCGGGACCGCTACACTGCCGAGCACTACAGAGACTGAAGGCATCCCATCTCTGAAGGGGAATCACTTACTCCGATCTAGTGTCTCTGACAGAGGAAGCCAGGACGGGACTCCAGTGGTGGAACGATCACATGGAGAGATTGGAACGATCAAGCGATCTTCAGCTCACAACTGGACCTGGTAATAGAACGGGATCCCAGTCACCTGGGTTGGGGCGCCAAATGCTGATCAACCTCCATGGGAGGTAGATGGATAGAGGAGGAGCTTGCTCTCCATATCACCTGTCTAGCGCTGCTAGTGGGTTCGTTTGCTATTCGATCCCTTACGTGGGACGGAGTATCATTCTGTGTGCGGCGCAGTATATCAACCGAGTGGAGCTTGCCAAGGACTTCTGGCACTACTGCCTCCAGTGTCAGGTTTCCGTGATGGCGGAATACCTCCCCAGGGTGCAGAACTCCGTAGCGGACTGGAACTCCAGGCACTTCAGAGATGCCAGCGACTAGCGAATCAACCCAAAAAATTTCGATCACTAATGGCACTTTGGGGACCTTGCCCCAAGTGGACATGTTTGCCTCCAAATAGAACGTTCAACCGCCCGATACTTCAGCTGCAGACCAGATCCGGGGGCGGAACCAGTAGATGCCTTCTGTCAGTATTGGTCGAGGGATTTGGCCTATGCCTTCCCTCCCTTTCTCTTCATCCAGCGGGTGGCAGCAGAATCCTGGCGCCTGAGGGCCTAGCTAATCCAGATCATTCTGATCTGGCAATCGCAAGTATGGTTCCCCTCTCTCCTGGAACTGGCCTGCACCACCACGGATTTACTTCCATCATGCAAACAGATTCTGTTGGACCCACTGGGCCAGCCTCCCCCATTGGTTCTCCAGGGCCATCTCATGGCATGGAGGATTTCAGACGACGCTGGCAAGACGTCAGACTTTCGCAGGGAGCTGAATTCCTTATCCTACAGGCTTGGACACCGGGGACCATCAAGAGGTATGGATCGGCTTGGAGGAGATTTTACGTTGGTGTGTGGAGAGACACCTGGATCCCGTGGGCAGCAGCGTTACAGATATAGTCAACTTCTTGTTGGAACTTTTTCAGGAAAGATTGGCTTATTGTACCATCAACTCCTTCAGATCAGCTATTTCAGTGGCTCATACACCGGTGAATAATGTTCTGGTGGGGGAACACCTATGGGTGAGTAAACTCCTCAATGGCATCAGGATTTCTCATCCCCCCGGACCTCGCTACACGGGTCTTTGGGTCATCAACCAGTTCCTACGCCTGTTGGCATGACAATCAATATCTGTCCCGGAAGGAAATGTCGGTAAAGTTGTCAATGTTGCTCTGCCTCATCTTGTGTAAGAGATCTTGATTTGTGAGGGCATTAAACCTATCTGCTAGAATCTTTATCCCTGAAGGGGTTACATTCAATATCTCAAGGACGACGAAGACGAGTACTTGGTCGGTATTCTATCCACATCTTCCTGAGTCTCCTAAGTTCGGTGTGGTCAGAAGGCCTACGAAGGACATGACATTGGAGGTACGGTCTGCAGGTGAACAGCAACTTCTGATTGCCATTAAAAAACCCTTCAAGGCTGTGTCATCCCTGACCATTGCCAGGTGGGTGAGATGGATCATGGCAGAGGCCAGCATTCATACTTCATGTTTGGGGCACACTCCACTAGAGGGGCTATGGCTTCCAAGGCTGTCTAGGTAGGGGGCAGATATGAGGATATCGTGAATGTGGTGGATTGGTCCTCTGATTCCACTTTGAAAAAGTATTACTTAAAACCAATCCATAACGGGGACATTGACTGTGAAGGACTGGGAAAACATGGCGGCCGCTAGCTAGGGTGGTGCGCTCGCCTTTGACGAAGCTCCTGGTGTTATGCCCCGGCGCGTGAATTAGTAGCGTTGGTCTTCTTGGTTCGTGCGAGCAGTGGACGGCAAAGTAAGTAAAGCTAATCCCTAAAATCACGGAAGAATCTCTCGGATCCTCAGCGGAGGTTTGGAGCGGGCTCTGTAGCTGAGGGGGAGTGAGAGAGAGAAGGCGGGTGGAGCGGCTGAGCTGCGGGGCTCTGAGAATGGCGCGGTAGCGGCTGAGGTTAACTGAGACGATTCTATTGCAAGCAAAGCTAATCCCCAAGATCACCGAGAAACTTTCGGGTCCGCAGCGGAGGCTTGGAGGTTTGGAGGTTTGGAGCGAGCTCCGGAGGCTCCGTAGCTGAGGGGAAGTGAGAGGGAGAAGGCGGGTGGAGCTCCAGGCTCCTGGAGCCCGCGGCGTGCCTGCGGCGTGCTGCAGCCAGCTGAGCTGCGGGGGGGGGGGGGGGGGGGGGCAGTGACGCTCTGAGAACGGCGTGGGAGCGGCGAGTATTAGAAAAAAAAGGAAAAAAAGGGAGATCCTGGTTCTGAGGTTAACGGAGACAATTCTATTGAGAAGCGACTTGTGTTAAGATGATGTTAAGAAAGTGAGCAAAGTGAGCAGGTTCAGGCACAGGTGGAGAGAGACCGCAGCGTAAATAATTCAGAACAATAGAACTTGGGGACACTGAAGCTTGCAGAGCAGAGTGGAGCGGTGATAAGTCTCATTTGAATTTCATAGTCACTGAGACACTGCCTGAAGGTTGAGACGATTCGAACAGGCTCAGGCTTGGGTCAAGATGGCTTATATACATGGAGCTGTAATCTGCTGAGACAAACGTTGTGCTGCTCTGCTGTACCTAGGAAGAGATCGAAAGTCAGACGGCGCAAGAAAGGTACCAGTGCTGCATCAAAACAAGCCTGAATAGAGCTGCCAATGTGCTGGGGGGAGCCTTTACTCCCCGCACATTACCGCTGGGGTGACGCAGCCGTGGAGCTCCGAAGAAGCAGAAGGGCAGCGGTGTACAGCATATCAGCAAAAAAAGTGGCAACAACTACTTGGTGCGGTAAGGGGGACTAGCAGAGGGGGAGGGCGTTGTCTGCTTTGAGATAGCCAGGGCCCCGTAGACATACAGGGCTATCAGTCCTTGCAAAATCCAGACCCCACACCTAAAATCTTTAGATTCAACGCACAACAAACTTCTAGCCAGACATCGAGTGAGACCTCACATATAACTACCGCTAGAACCCTGGGGAAGCGGAAGGCTAAGGGGAAGGGAAAAGGCAGCAATAAAGGCAAAGAATTAGTTGTCGCTACAGGTTCTAGTGATACAGGTCAAGTGCAGGGAACCGAAAAAAGCCCAGGGGAGCAGCCCCTCATAGAGTCTGAGTCTGAGTCTGAGGCCAAATTGGAACACAAGGTTGCAACTGATACATTTCAACCCCATGCCTTAAGGTTAGCGAAGAGGGGTAAGGAACATCAGTTGCGTTATACCGCCCTGAAGGAGCTGCCGCATAAGGCCAATCTGATTAAGGGGGGCTCCAAAACAAAAACTAGAAAAATCTCCCGAATCACACCCTCACTGAAGTCTTATTTTAAGGTCCTCCCCCAGGTCTTAAACATAAATCAAGAGGCCCAAAAACCTCCTTGTACACAAACTGCACTCTCATTAGTGGAAGAGGCTGGACTTATAACTACTTCTACACCTCCTATAGCTATATTCGGTAATCTGGGAGATAAGGAAGGAAAACTGGAAGGCGAAGGAGAGTTAGCTAGAGGTATAGAGATGGGGGACCCAGTAGATCGAGTTTCTGATGCAACCTCTTCTCCGGATCAGCAAGTCCTCACTGCAGCAGCAGGAAGTAATACAAAAGACTTGGATCAATGCAGTGGGGGTTGCGAAGATAATGGCAGCGACGATACCATTCAAGCCATACTTCTTGGTATGAGGAAAGAGATTAGAAACGGATTTGAGGAATCAAAGAGATGTTTTGAGGAATCCAGACTCACTCAATCAGAGATCCGTACAATGTGTGAAAATTTAGAGTCTAAGGTAGATGGTCTCTCACTAAGAACCGGGGGCCTAGAGAATTGTGTGGAAGAACTCATGGCAAAACTGGAGGTTGCCGAGGGAAAGATTCAGACATTAAGACGAGAAGGCAATACAGTCAAAGAGAGGGTTGAGTCCCTAGAAAATTTCTCTAGAAGAAATAACTTAAGGCTCCTAAAAATACCGGAGGGAAAAGAAGGAGGAGACTTAAAGAACTTTGTCGCAACTATATTAAAAGACTCTCTAAATATGGATGAACCTCTGTCCGAGATAGAAACAGACATTCAGAGGGTACACCGAGATCCGTTCCGCCTTAAACCGGGTAGAGATAAACCAAGGAAGATACTGGTGAATTTCTTAACATATTCTCTGAAAGAGAGGATTTTGACTTTAGCCTTGAAAGCCAAGACTTTGAAAACTTTAGATTTCTCTTTTGAAGTGAGATCGGACCTGTCCAAAACTACACTGGATAGACAGTGGGAACTAGTCCAACGGATGGAAAAATTCAGAAGTTTAGGAGCTACTGTCCAAATGAGATTCCCCGCCTTTCTAAGGGTAATGTACAATAATAAAATGTACAATGTCAAGTCTCCCTTTGAAGCTGATGAGTTACTTGTCACTATTAGCGAACACGCAAATCCTCCGGATCACCTGTGAAAAATCTTTGTAAAAAAATAAAACTGATTAAAAAAAATAAATAAATAAATAATAGAGCAATCTGTTAAATGAGTCAAGAGGGAGAAAGAAAGAAAAAAAAAAGAGGTGGGAAAATAAAATAGAATAAGAATAAGAAAAGCAAGAAAAAGAACAAAACTCATAATGGGGAAAGGGAAAAAAAAAAGGAAGGAAGGAAGAAAGGAGACGAGAAGGGGAATTAAAAAAAAAAGGAAAAAGGGGGGAAAAAAGAGGGAAAGACAATAGTCGGAAAAGGAAAAAAAAAAAAAAAAAAAGGAAAAAATAAGGAAAGGGGGAAAGAAAAGAAAAGAAAGGAAAGGGAAAAAAAATTCAAAATAATAAAGAGGGAATACACAAAAGTATGTACACTTGGGTGTTGTTATATAACTTCGATATTAGAACATAGGAAAACTAAACAGTAGTGTGTGATAGATAAATATAAGTTTATCAAATCGGGAATCTCACTACAGAAGATAAATATAAGTTTATCAAATCGGGAATCTCACTACAGATCTTAAACCCCTAGCGTACTTATCCTTAAAAGTCTGAGGCACAAGGCGTATCAGGACCTACTTTCAATTCCCATACTATGGTCCAAATCCATCCTTGGCCACCTGAGTATCTTCAATAGTAACAAAATGCTATAAGACAACTACTATATAAAGGACTTAAAATACGGCTTTATGAGCCACCACTGCCTATATCTTAAACATAGTGACCAATAAGATAGATATTAGGGCATGGAGCAGGAAAACATCAGAGACGACAAGCTGGCAACACATCAAGCCAGAGTAAGTTGGGGGGGGGGGATTCCAGTGGAGGGGGGGTGGGAAGGGTAAGGCAAAATATAATAGTCCTCATAAACCGAATTTTAAAATCATGAAGAATATAGATCCATCAGTGTTCCAAAGCAGCTGTTTGGTCAAAATAGCAAGAGATATAATTAACAATAGGCATATTTGCAAAAAAAGTATCAGAGGAGTGGGGTGGGAAACTCCGTTAAATATTAATGTCGGACACTAAATTTCTATCCTGGAACGTAAATGGTCTGCGTGTTAGGGCTAGAAGAAATAGAATTTTACAATACCTACGGGATTCACCCGCGCAGATCATTGCGATCCAGGAAACACACTTGAATAAACAGGAGATTACAGATATACTTAAAAAGCTCAAATGGGTTGATAAATTTATAACTACGGACCACAACACTAGCATTCGTGGTACAGCCATCATTTTTAAAAAAGCAGCAAGGGCCCAGATTACGAGTTGGGAAACAGATGCGAGTAGCAGGTGGCTGATAGTTAATGCCCAATTACATTCGAAGGATGTTATCATCATCAGCTACTATGGACCTAACCAGGACGACCCTTCTTATTTAAACATCCTGCAGAACCATTTGATTACTTGTTCTGATCCCATAATATGGGTGGGAGATTTCAATCTTGTCCTAGATCCAAAGCTAGATAAATCTCCTACTTCTAGAGCGGTCGCTCATAGTAATATGAGGGATACATTGCTCAGATGTATGTCGAATCTTGGCCTAATAGATCTATGGAGACAAAGGGCTGGCAATGCCCTGGGAGTCTCCTACCATAACTACAAATACAGACATAAATCACGAATTGATTATGCTCTATTTAGTCGATCCATTAAAGATCGGGTTAAAAGCATAACATACCTCCCTCTACACTTGTCAGATCACTCTGCTATCTTTTTCTCTGTAAAATTAGATCAGAAATCTACCCACCCTTCTTGGTCTTTTGACCGAACAATTCTACTGGAGGAAGAGGAGAAAGATTATCTGACGCAGGAAACAGTCTCCTTTTTAGAGCAAAATTTAGGTTCTACCTCTTTGGTCATAGTATGGGAGGCTTGGAAGGCCTTCATTAGGGGCTGCATTACAGGGAGGGCCTCATACAGGAGAAAGAAATATGAAGAGGGAATTCGACATATTGAGCAAGAATTAATTCATTTAGAATCCTTAGATCAGCTCCCCTCAGATAATCAAGAGGAGAAAACAGAATTAAAAGCCAAGTTAGACACACTACTGCAGGAGAGGATAAATAAAAGATGGCAGGCAAGCAAACTTGCCCACTTTGAATATGGCGAATCTGCAGGAAAACTGTTGGCCTGGAAAATTAAAGCGGATCAATCTAGAAATTTCATTAAAGAAGTGAGGGTCGCTGGAGAAGCCAATAGTAGGTCAACAAACACGGCCATAGGGGAAGCCTTCAGTGAGTTCTTCCAGAATATATACACAGAGGTACTGAACGTTAATGTAGATGAAAGGAACGAATGGCTGAATAATATAATTCTTCCGGAACTGGAGAGTTCCCAAACTGAAAATATAGATAAAGATATAACGGAATTAGAAGTCTCTAACACTATCAAGCAACTATTACAGGGCAAAGTCGCGGGACCAGATGGTCTCCCCGGGGAATTATATAGGGTACTTAATTCTACGCTTACCCCAGTCCTTACGAACCTTTTTAACGACATAATGATTAGAGGGCAGGCACCACCAAGCTCCTGGGGGGAAGCCAATATAGCTTTAATATTAAAAACAGGCAAGGACCAAGCCGAATGTGGATCATATCGCCCAATCTCGCTTCTCAATAATGACTACAAGATTTTTACCTCAATTTTGGCTGCGAGATTGGATGGATCATCCACTCTGATCAAAAGGGGTTTATTAGAGGCCGGCAACTGGCTGATCTAACCTATGATTTGGTGGGAGCCACGGACATCGCCTCAACTTTCGGCCTACCCCTGGCCATCATGACCCTCGACGCCACCAAAGCGTTCGATAGGGTAAATTGGGCATACTTAAATTCAATAATGAATAAATTCCATCTGGTCCCAAATTTTGTAGGACCATAGGCTTATTATATAACAACCCTAGAGCATCTCTACTAATAAATGGTACACGAACAACTCCTTTTAAAATCAGCCGAGGAACAAGGCAGGGCTGCCCCTTATCCCCCCTTCTCTTTAATTTATATGTAGAACCGTTTGCACAATCTATCAGGGAGGATACCAACATTCCACATTTTACTTTTTCGGGCTGGGAAAAGAAGATTGGCCTCTATGCCGATGATATACTCATTTATACAACTGATCCTACATTGGCATTCCCCATAATTATAAAGAAAGCGGAGAACTTCGGGAAATTCTCGGGATACGAAATTAACGCAGGAAAAACCGAAATTATGGTTTGGAATCTTCAACTCCCGGTAAAATCCTCAATGAATGGGAATTACAATAACTAAAGATCTAGAACACTTGGCACAAAACAACTTAGCCTGTATTTCCCGAGAATCCCAAATTTTGATGAAAGCCTGGTCCTTTCTCCCGCTTAACATCTATGGGAGAACTAGCCTGATAAAAATGAGTATTCTCCCGAAATTTACATTTATCTTTAATTCCATTCCGCTAGTCTTTGATACTAAGCAGCTTGCAAAATGTCAGCAAAATATTAATTCTTTCATTTGGGGATATAAATCCAGCAGATTAGCTTGGAAAAAATTGAGAAGGAGAAGAGAAAAAGGGGGGCTTGCATTGCCAGACCTGGAATATTATGCCTGGGCATTTCATCTGACCCACTCTAGGATGTTACTTAAGCTCCCCTGGGAAAATGCAAATGGGCTTATGTACAAGGCAATGCTATTGGGATCGGACCTTCCAGTGAATGGTTTTCTCTTCAAGTTCGGCCACCAGAAGTTTTTCAAAAAAATCAGATTAAAGACACTATTGAGTAGTTTAAAAGAGTGGTCTCAAATAAAATCTAAGGCCGGGATAGGACACTTATCTGAACATGCCCCAATTTGGGACCTATCTGGACTAGCATTACAAGAAGCCAACACAGCCAAAAGAATCCTGCTGGACGCAGGGATCACAAAGTGGGGGGATCTGCCGACGGAAGGATCAATCTTGGACTGGGATATCTTCAAGCTAAAAGTAACATCACCACTCTCCTGGATAGTATATCTACAAATAGGAAGTTGGATTCGGACTCAAATCAAGAAGAAAGGAATGATGGGACAGGAGAGTCCTTTAGAAAATATCCTAGTTGAAAGACCGGCCGGAAAAAAGGAAGTTGCACTCTTTTATTGGCATATTATAGAGGATGGAGAGCGAGACTTTAACCTCCCGGAAAATCTTTGGGGTGCGGAGGGAGAACCAGATAGGGGAGATATTTGGGAGGAATCTTTTACCCTCCTCTATAAAATCACCAAGCCAGCATGGTTGAGGCGCAACCACTTCTTCACACTTCATAGAGCGTATTACTCTCCTAAAAGGCTGTCGAAATTTCAAACAGGGAAGTGCTGCTGTAAATGCTCTTTACCAGCAGCCTCAGACCTTCATATGTTTTGTGAGTGTGCGATCATTGCCACCTTTTGGCACGAAGTCAGAACAACACTCGAATCTATTCTTAGTATCACTATCCCGTGCTCATGGTCTTTAATCATTTTCGGATTAAATCACAACATCAAGGGATCAGAGAGAGATTTTTTGTTTTATGCCATCTTACTGGCTAGAAGAGAAATCTGTAAAAATTGGGTTAACATAAATCCCCCAACACATGCAGAGTGGCTGTCTTCATTATATGCAACTTCAAAGCTGGATCTATCGAGAACATGCAGCCCTCGATCTCTTAAATTTTGGGACCTCTTGATCGATTGGAGGAGGGATAGTTAGCCAACCCGGGTTTTTTTTTTTTTTGTTTTTTTCCCCCGGTCCGATGATTAGGCCTAAAATCTCTCTGTCCAAAAGGGTGGTATCGTACAGCTACTGGACAACTGGCCGAACTGGTCTGAAGGGAGTATGTCCGTCCAAGCCCTGTTGGCAGCATGGGGGCTGACTCTCTGGGCACCTGGAGCTCAGCATTGGGCTTCTAGGTGCTACGGCGGGGGGGGGGTCGATCCTCATGTCTGAGAGGACAAGAGCATAGTTGGATCGACTTTTTGGCTAATGAGGACACAAAAAAAAAAAAAAAAAAAAAAACAATCCATAACGCAGCTGCTCTGGTGGTAAGTAAGCTTTAAAAAAGCATAATCCTCAACTCTGGTCCTGACATTGAATGAAACATTTCCTAGTTAACATGAAGGAAAGTTTAAATTCAATTAAGGACGCAGCGGTGAGGATTATCCCCCTCCCATTTGCATGCTTTCTCTATGCCTCTCTCCCTAGGAGGACTTATGCAATGAATTACATGGATTCTACAGATAAGAGAACGGTATCCTGTGATTATCAGGAAAATACTGAAATTTTACGTATGTGCTATGGTTTATTGTTGTGCTTTTGGTTTAATATTGATACTGCTCATAACAGAAACTAGTTCTTATATTGTACATCGATATCTAATGTGAGATTATGGAACTCCTTGGATTCGTTTGATAATCATTATCATGTTCAGTAATATTCTCTTGGTGCTCAATTTTTTTGTTCCTGAATGTTGGATACACTGGTAAGAATCAATCAAGGGAGAGACTTTAACCTTTTATGTATATCTTCCTAGGTTCGGAGTCTAAAACGGAATAAGGTCCAGCGGGCTTAACTTTCTTCAGCGAAGAAGAGGAAGGACTATGACATCGCCAGTATTTTATGGACTATCGGACTGTTATATGATTGGACTGTTGGTGGCCATGGTTACTCCTAGTGTTCATGGGAGTTGTAGTTCATTGATGTGTTTTTTTACTTTACCCTTGACCGTGCTGTTAATAACGAGTGAAGAAAGTAATGCATAATTGACGCTGTAGTGTTGGGGTTTTATTGTAATTTGCTATGTAGAATTGTCCTGGTTCTGTGGAATTAAGAATCAGAACAATTAGGCTGTTCCTTTGTATTTATTGAGTTGTATTAGAATGTTAGACAGATTCATTGGAGCTGGTGATATTGCAAGTTGCCTGGGCCTCGCTCGGGGTTGTCTCCTGGTCTTTACTTCAGAAATTTGGCGACAAGCTTGGCAACCTTGTGGACCCACAGAGTGGTTATTCGTACGTTCATGCACTTTGCTGTGTGTGCATGCTTCGCTGCTGCATACACCTCTACGAAATTTGCCTTCACTGCGGTTACGATTGAATCTGGACAAGCTACTCCGCGATTTCTGCCACAACCTGGTATATGTTTACATAATTACAGCAGTTTTTTTTTTTTTTGAAAAACCTTTATTTTTAGCATTCAATAAAAATACAAGCATGTGCCTACAACCGTGGGGGCCAGCCGCTAGACAAATTAAGATCAGCGATATTACAGTACAATACAGCTCATCAGCCGACAACCCAGAGGTTCGGCAGCGATTCAGGACAAAACTTGTATTAGAATGTACAACTGGGTTCCAGGATAAGTCAGAGGTTTCATTTTATATTATATAAGAGAGGATCAGGTGCCATACAATCAAACAGAAGAATGCGGGGGACAGGGTAAGAGACAGGATATGCATATAATAACCACTATAATGGAGCATTGGCGCCAAAGCATACAGATCGATGCAAATGAACACACAATATACATTCCATGTTGCGCCACTTCTCGGAGCCTGCCCACCCGGAAATCAGGATATCATAAAAGCATAAGCACTAAATATAAGCATATGATAAGAATCCGAATGATTCATAGCTATACTGATCCTTAAGAAAGAAAGAGAGGGAAAAGAAAGGCCATAGAAAATAAAAAAGGCAAAATAAAAAAACCCTGTCCAGCCCCCCACCCTGCACCCCTGCAAATGGCTACAGTCTGACCCCACTAGTAGCGTGCCTGTCGCCCCTAATAACTAAAACCCTAAAGGTAGGAAAAAGAATAGAGGAGGGCATATCCATTACGGCTCCCAGCCCCCCGCCAGAAACAGCCACCCCCTATCACTGAAAGACACACTTATGACAACACTATAGAAGAAACTAGAGGGTACCGTGAGACACCGCCCAGCCTCTTAGAGCAAACAGTTGCAGATCAAACACTTGTGAAAGCCACTCCAACCCTTCCCGACCTAGTCGATCCTAACCTTGGCCCTTCCGAACAAGAACACGAACCCCCCCCAGCGAGACCCAAACTCACACAAAGAGGTAATAAAGGAGAAAAGAGTCATCAAAAATCAATCCATGGCGACTCGCAGGCAGTGGGTCCACGGGAACTTTAGACGCTGAAGAACTCTCCCTCCTAGATGAACAGTCCCAATGTATCCTGCACAGGAGTCGTAGAGTCACCAAGAAAGGAGAAGATGACCACAAAATGAAAGGAAAGTCACAAACAGAAGTCTCCGGGAGGGAAACGCCCTTTGATATCTCCAAAGCAGATAGTGGTGGAAGGTTCGGCGGTACCATGACATACTCGGGAACACCGTCTCCCAGGGCACCATCCGATGGTTCCAATACTTGTTTCCTCATGGGGTTCTCGCACGGAGTCAAAATGGCCACGGTTTGAATGGCTGCAGATTCCTGTTCCAACAGTAAGGCCTGGTCCGGTTCTACCAGGAGCATCTCAGATAGGCGCGAGTCCAATTTGCTCAACAAGATATCCACATGTGAGCGAAACGCCCAAATTTCCGCCAGTATTAACCTCAGCGATGGCTCATGCACCGTTCGATCCATAGTCGCATGCCCGGCATCAATCACAATCACCTCCCCGGGTGAATCTGGCATCCTCGGGGGGGACAAACAGGATCGCGAACGTGCAGATGCGGAGGGTGACCGGTCTTTATTCGCAGCCACGGTCTACAAGGTTAAGGCCGCAGGCCAGAGGCCCCGAACCACGAACCCCGGCGGCCCCAGTACCGGGTCCGCGGGACGGGGACCCCCACTCACAGCCAGCAGTAAGCAGAATCACTCCTCCATCGATACTGAGCAATAGAGACGATCGCCGCCAAATTCGGGCTTAAACAAAGCCTCCACTCCGGTTGACCTGACCCAGCCTGGTTCTTCTGGCCGATGTTGTTGCACTGCAGCCCGGCTGTGAAAGTACTCGAGGCCCCGGCTTCACCACTGGAGTAGGCCGCAAACTTCAACACGATGGAACTTCGTCAAACAAGCCGATAAAAGTTTCCTGATTTCACCATCGGAGTGCGGAACAGTTCATGCACACAGAGACCAGGCGTAAAGTCAGGATAATGTACAGGATGTCGTGGCGGGTGACGGAGGTCGGCGGAGCCGGGAGCCTAAGCAGCCATCTTGTTTGCTGACGTAGCTCCTCCTCCCAATTACAGCACTTTTGATCCGATGCTAGCACCGTTCAGCCAAGTTGTTATTCAAATGTGCTTGCTTGTGTCCCGCTTTCAATGTTCAACCGCGAGGACTCCTCTGTACCATCCTCTGGAGCGGTGTGCCAACACTCGAACGCTCGTGTGGAGTTCCGCCGTGCATCTACAGAGTCCTGGGATCTTCTCAACATTCCACGTTCGATGGCTGCACATCACGTAGGCACGCAAGGTTGGGACCTGGATGTGCCGCCATTTTGGTTCTCCTCCGTCATAGGAGAGTCCGTTTCTTAAGCGCTTTTGGCAAGTTTGTTTTTCTGGGTCTTACTTTGTATAAAAAATTTGTTAAAATTGTAGTGATAACGATCACCTCCTGCAACAATCCTTTGGTACTTCAAGATATTGAGTAAGTACTTTATTTTTTTTCTTCCTTTTTTCTGCGTTAAAATTATTAAATATAATAATAATATTATGTCTACACCAGAGGAACCACCCAGAAACAACTCAGTCTTCAATCTTAATTCGCCCAAAGAGTTTTTATCTTCTCATGATAATCCCAACATTCAATGGCTTGAATGGAAGGAGTACTTTTTAAATTACATTGCTAATTTGGAGGATTGTAGTGGTTCTTTTTCTCCAGAAAGGGAAAAAAAAAGGATTTTAATGTACTGCTTGGGCCCAGCGGGATTAAGAATTTACAATCGGCTTCAAAAACATGACAGACCTGGTGATTCGGATCTATTTAAGTTAACTTTGATGGACTTGCTTAATCGTTTTTGTTCCCCCTCTGTTGTGCCCAGCCCCGGTCGCGTTTCCCGCCCGCTCCTCGCCGCTGCTCCCCTGCGGCCCCTGTGGCCCCACCCCCTTCCCTCTGACTCCCTTCCCATTCGCCGCCCGCTCCCGCCTCCCAACAACAACGACCGCAACACCACAACCCTGCTGGACAACCTCGCCAACCTCGGACTCAAGCAGCTGGTGACCACCCCCACCCACCACGCCAGACACGCTCTCGACCCCGTCTTCTCCTCCAGCAAGGACATCGCCTTCAGCCACACCATCGGACTCCACTGGACGGACCACAGCTGCGTCCACTTCAGCTTCAGTAAGAACACGATCCACCACCACCAGCAACAGATTGCATGCAGAAGCTGGAACAAGATTACTGCCGACCAGCTCGCCGCATCCCTGAGCCGGGACCCCCCCGCCAGCTCAGCGAACCCCAGCCAGGCCGCCAACAACCTCACGAAGTGGATCCGCAACTGCGCAGACGACCCCGCCCCACTGAGGACCCCGCCCAGCAGACCCGGCAGTAAGAAAGCACCATGGTTCACCGACGAACTCAAGAGCTCCAAGAAGAACTGCCGAGACCTCGAGAGAGCCTGGCGCAGAGACCTGACACCAGACAACATGACCACCCTAAAGATCGCCACTCGAAAACACCACCAACTGATCCACGCCACTAAGAAAACCGCATTCAAGGAACGACTGGACAACAACGCCCACAACAGCAAGGAACTCTTCCACATCGTCAAAGAGCTCTCCAACCCCAGCGCCGGAAACAACGACATCACCCCAGCACAAGACCTCTGCAACTCCCTCACCTCCTACTTCCACAACAAGATCGCGGACATACACAACAGCTTCAGCACACAGCCGACGCACCCCACGACCGCACCTGCACCCCCCCCACCACCCTCCGAGCCTGGACCCAGATCAACACCGAAGAAACCCTACGCACGATGAACTCCATCCACTCCGGATCTCCAACCGACCCCTGCCCTCACCACGTCTTCAACAAGGCCGACGCTGTCATCGCGCCCCACCTGCGGGACATCATCAACACCTCCTTCGACACCGCCACCTTCTCGGAGAGTTGGAAGCACGCCGAACTCAGCGCTCTACTGAAGAAACCATCCGCGGACCCCACCGAACTCAAAAACTACCGCCCCATCTCGCTCCTCCCGTTTCCTGCCAAAGTCATCGAGAAGACTGTCAACAAGCAGCTGGCCGCCTTCCTCGAGACGAACGGATCCCTCGACCTCTCGCAGTCTGGCTTCCGGGCCAACCACAGCACCGAAACCGCCCTCATTGCAGCCACTGACGACATCCGAGCCCTGCTTGACAACGGGGAAACAGCGGCCCTCATCCTCCTGGACCTCTCCGCGGCATTCAACACTGTCTGCCACCGCACCCTAGTGCAGCAACTCAGCAACGTCGGAATCCAAGAGAAGGCACTAGAATGGATCATCTCCTTCCTCGCCGGAAGGACACAGAGAGTCCGCCTC
This sequence comes from Lissotriton vulgaris, assembly GCF_964263255.1. Lineage (NCBI taxonomy): Eukaryota > Metazoa > Chordata > Amphibia > Caudata > Salamandridae > Lissotriton > Lissotriton vulgaris. The sequence goes on along the minus strand of NC_141690.1, from coordinate 288,130,496 downwards.
CCTCCGTTCAGATCAGAAGCCACCAAAGTCATCTGCGGCGTTCCTCAAGGCTTCTCGCACAGCCCCACCCTCTTCAATGTCTACATGAGCCCCCTTGCGGCCATCGCACGCCAACACAACCTCAACATCATCTCTTACGCCAACGACACCCAGCTGATCCTCTCCCTCACCAACGACCCAGCCACCGCCAGAGCCAACCTACACGAAGGGATGAAAGACGTAGCCGAGTGGATGATGAACAGCCGCCTGAAACTGAACTCAGACAAGACGGAAGTCCTCATCCTAGGATATTCGCCCTCCGCCTGGGATGACTCCTGGTGGCCCCTGCCCTGGGCAGCGCACCCAAACCAACGGACCACGCACGCAACCTGGGCTTCATCTTGGACTCCTCCCTCTCCATGACCAGACAAGTCAACACCGTCTCCTTGTCATGCTTCAACATCCTGCGCATGCTACGTAAGATCTTCCAGTGGATCCCCACCGAGACCAGGGAGACGGTCACCCAGGCCTTCGTCACCAGCCGACTGGACTACGGCAACTCCCTCTACGCCGGAACCACTGCCAAACTCCAGAAGAGACTCCAGCGGATCCAGAACGCCTCAGCAAGACACATCCTGGACATCCCTCGACACAGCCACATCTCCGGACACCTGAGAGACCTGCACTGGCTCCTGGTAAACAAAAGAATCACGTTCCGACTCCTCACCTACGCACACAAAGCCCTACACAACCAAGGACCGAGATACCTCAACAACCGCCTCAACTTCTACACTCCCACACGCCAGCTTCGATCGACCAGCCACGCCCTCGCCGCCGTTCCCCGCATCCGAAGAGCCACCACAGGAGGAAGGTCCTTCTCCTACCTGGCCGTCAAGACGTGGAACTCCCTCCCGACCCACCTCCGCCAGACCCAAGACCACCTCGCCTTCAGGAAGCAGCTCAAGACCTGGCTATTCGAGCAGTAGCGGACCCCCCCTCCCCATGCGCCTTGAGACCCTCTGGGTGAGTAGCGCGCTATATAAATGCTTTGATTGATTGACTTGGATGAACATTTTTCTCCCACTGTTTGTGAAGCAGTTGTGAGACATGCTTTTTTTCAAAGGAAGCAAGAAAAACACAAATCTATTGAAGATTACGTCTCCGCACTTAAAAAAATAGCCATTACCTGTAAATTTGGTAACTTTCATGATGATCTTGTGAGGGACAAAATTATAATGTGTACCAAGAACAAGTCTATCCAAGAGAGTTTATGAGTAGATGGTGAGTCTAACCTCAAAGACATTATGGCTATTGTAAAAAAAAAAAAAAGCTGAGCAGTCTGAACGTTGTGCCTAAGTAACTTTAGGACAAGAAAAAACGGATGTGGAGGATTCTGTCAATAAAATCTTTGAAGGAAAAAAAAATACTTCCTTTAACTCTAAACAACATAACGGCAAGAAGGAATTTTAAAAGTTTGATCTCGTGGACAATACCAAGAACCCTACCTATGCATGCTATACATGTGGAATCTCTGCTCATTCTGCGCGTTTCGACAATTGCTCTGCCTAGCCTGCCAAATGTATTGAGTGTGATCTAATTGGACATTTTCCTAGAGCATGCATGCACAAAAGGAAAAAGAAACGGAGAGGCAAAGTTGCTTGCATTAAAGAGAGTGATGATGAGCATTCTTGTTCTGAAGAAAGTAGTGATGATAGCAACGCTAAGAATAACGAGAAAGAAAATGTTAAATATCTCTAGTCTAGGTGGAAGCAAACCTCTCTGTTGGGTCTCCTTCAGTGGTGTTTCTCTACAGGTGGCTGCAGACTCTGGCTCTCCCCACACCATAGTTGCCGAGAGTATTTGGTTTAAACATTGTGTGGATGTGGTGGGGAATCAGTTTGAACCTCCAGACATTTGACCTGAAAGGTTTACTGGGGAGAGAGATTGATGTCATTGGTTTTAGGCAGCTTGTTTTTAGATTCAAGGGTAGACATGCTTTATGTAAGTTTTATGTAGCTAAAAAGGAACCCTCAGTTTCGGAATGGAAGGTTCAGAAAAAAGGTAAGGTTATCCAAGATCCCAACAGTCCAGAGCAAGTATTAGTAGCTTGTGGAGGAGAAAAAACTAAGAACTGTGTCCTACAAGCATTGCCAGTTGTCTTTAATGGTAACATCGGAAAATTGAAGGGTTTCACTCATGTTATTAGTTTAAAACTGGACGGCCACACCTAAAATTCACAAAGCACGCAACATTCCCTTCATTGTTAGAGATGAAGTTAAGTTGGAATTGAACAAATTGCTGGAAGCTGGTATTATTGAGCCCATAGAAGCTTCTGAATGGGTTTCCCCATTAGTTGTAGCCAGACGTGCCAATGGCAAGGTGCGTCTATGTGTGGATTTGAGAGGTCTTAATGATAACTTCATCGTGGATCAATTTCCCCTCCCACGTATCGATGAAATGTTAACTTTAACTAGAAATGACAAATGGTTCTCCACTTTAGATTTGTCTGCTGCTTATAATCAGGTTTTATTGGATAAAAAAAGTAAACACCTTACAGCCTTTTGCACACCCTTTAGTTACTTCCAGTTCAAGCGTATGCCGTTTGGTTTAGCATCTGCAGCTGCTGTCTTCCCAAGGCTTATGTTTAAACTGTTTGGTGACTTAAAGCAGGTAACATTTTTTCAAGATGACATCTTGATTATGGGTAAAACAAAACAGCATCACAATGAAATTTTGAGGAAAGTAATCAAATCAAACACATTTATAGAGTGCGCTACTCACCCAATAGGGTTTCAAGGCGCTGGGAGGAGAGGGGGGGGGCTGCTACTGCTCGAAGAGCCAGGTCTTGAGTTGCTTCCTGAAGGAGAGATGGTCCTGGGTCAGCCGTAGGTGGGTGGGGAGGGAGTTCCATGTCTTGGCCGCCAGGTAGGAGAAAGATCTTCCTCCGGTGGTGGTTCTGCGAATTCGTGGGACGGAGGCGAGGGCGAGGCTGGCGGATCGGAGCTGGCGGGTGGGTGTGTAGAATGTGAGGCGGTTGTTGAGGTATTTGGGGCCCATGTCGTGAGAGCCTTGTGTGCGTGGGTGAGGAGTCTGAACGTGATCCTCTTGCTGACAGGGAGCCAGTGCAGGTCTCTCAGGTGGGCAGAGATGTGGCTGTGATGGGGGATGTCCAGGATGAGTCGTGCAGAAGCGTTCTGAATGCGCTGGAGTCTTTTCTGGAGTTTGGCTGTGGTTCCAGCGTAGAGGGTGTTCCTGTAGTCCAGTCGGCTGGTGACGAGGGCCTGGGGGACTGTCTTTCTGGTTTCGGTGGGGATCCACCGGAAGATCTTTCGGAGCATGCACAGGGTGTTGAAACAAGATGACGAGAAGGTGTTGACTTGTTTGGTCATCGTGAGGGAGGAGTCCAGGATGAAGCCCAGGTTGTGTGCGTGGTCCGTGGGCCTGGAGGCGGTGCCCAGTGCGGGGTGCCACCAGGAGTTGCGGAGGGGGATGGTCCGAGGATGAGGACTTCCGTCTTGTCTGAGTTCAGTTTCAGACGGCTGAGTTTCATCCATTCCGCGACATCTTTCATTCCTTCCTGGAGGCTGGCTCTGGCGGTGGCGGGGTCGTTGGTTAGGGAGAGGATCAGCTGGGTGTCGTCAGCGTAGGAAATGATGTTTAGGTTGTGTTGGCGTGTGATGGCTGCGAGGGGGCTCATGTAGACGTTGAAGAGGGTGGGGCTGAGCGAGGAGCCTTGAGGAACGCCGCAGATGATCTTGGTGGCCGCTGAGCCGAACGGGGGAGGCGGACTCTGTGAGTTCTATCGGAGAGGAAGGAGGTGATCCATTCCAGGGCTTTCCCTTGTATCCCGGCGTGGTGGAGGCGGGTTGTTAGAGTGCGGTGGCAGACTGTGTCGAATGTGGCCGATAGGTCGAGGAGGATGAGGGCAGCAGTTCCCCCGTTGTCAAGCAGGGACCTGATGTCGTCGGTAGCTGCGATGAGGGCGGTCTCCGTGCTGTGGTTTGCTCGGAACCCGGACTGCGAGGGGTCGAGGGATCCGTTTGTCTCGAGGCAGGCGGATAGTTGTTTGTTGACGGTCTTCTCGATGACTTTGGCAGAAAAAGGGAGGAGCGAGATGGGGTGGAAGTTCTTGGGGTCCGCGGTGGGTTTCTTCAGGAGGGCGCTGAGCTCCGCATGTTTCCAACTCTCCGGGAAGGTGGCGGATGCGAAGGAGCTGTTAATGATGTTCCGGAGTTGGGGGACTCAACATTCTTTGTGTGAAAGGTTTAACTGCTGAAATTACTAAATGTAAGTTTGCTGAAAAAAAGCCACTTACCTAGGCCATGAGATTAGTGAGGAAGGTATCAAACCCAGGGAGAAACTTCACAGTGATCATAAGCTGTTAACTAAATTACTTACTACTGATGGTTTATCTAGGGCGTCTGCAAGAACTGCCGACTTTCCATGCGCGTACAAAATTTTATTTACAATATACAGTATGTTCCAGGGAAAAAGAACGTCACTGATGATTTTTTAAGTAGAATGTCTCTTCCTCTGAAGGAAGTGGATGCCGGTCCTTGGAATGATGTGTGTTACGAGTATTTTTTCGAATAAAGACGAAAAAGGCTTACAAAAAGAAGAGTGGGAAAAGGCTCAAGAGGAGGATGAAATTCTTAACCTTGTCAGGACCAAAACTCAATGTGGTCCAGGTTGTATTAAATCTGATCTGCTTGGTGAGTTAAAAGCGTTTTTGGAAGTTAGAAATGAACTAGGAGTTGATGGTTTGTTTGTTGTGAGAGAAGACAAGATTATTCCTCCACGCAGTTTGAGGAGTAAAAGTATTTCTCTTTGTCATGAGGGTCACATTGGTATAACACGTACTAAGAAAAACATTCAATCATTGTTTTGGTGGCCTAAAAATGATATTGAAACAGAAAGATTTGTGCGATCGTGCATGGAATGTGAGTATTCGGATACATCTCAGTAAACCCTCCTTTAAGCTCTTTAGGTTGTCCTTCTCTACCTCGGGATGATGTTGATTTGGACATTGTGGGTGCCATTGTGAGGTCTGATGAGTCTCACAGGTATATTCTTGTGTTAGTGGACTTATTTTCAAGGTGTATTGAACTCAAAGTTGTCAATAAAGTTGACACTAGTTGTGTCATCAAATACCTAGACAGTGTATTTCTGCTTGAAGGTTTCCCTAAAAACAATCTTACAGGCAATGGTGTCCATTTTAAGTCTGTTCAAATGAAGGAATTTCTTGAGGTGGCAGGGATTTTACATAGATTCACTGCACTCTATCACCCTAGGGGTAATGTGGCCATGGGAAGTCTGAACCGCATTATTAAGGGCGTGTTGCAAATGGCTAATCAAAGCAGAAAAAATATTGATTATGAACTTAAGAAAATGCTATGGTCCTGCAGAGATACTTGTCACGATGCCATAGGTGAGAGTCCCTTTGGTGTTATGAGGGGCCGTGTTTCTCACTCTGAGGTCAACCCAGGTTAGATCGATAGAGGCAAAGAAGTGGAATGGGAAGCAAAAAGGATCAGGAGTTGTATTTTACCTTCTCAACTCAAGAACATGAAATACTTTTGATATGAAACATGGTGTCTGTGATTTAAAGCTGACTGTTGGTCTATGGGTTTGGGTAAAATCCAATAGAAAGGTAGCTAAAGGTAAAAGCAAATTTAGTTTCATTGTGCAAATTGTTAAGGTAATGGACAACACTGTGAGATTAACTGAGGGCAGTATATGCCATATGAGTCGCTTACCTTTAGCTAAGAATGTTCCTTGTCACACGTTTAATTATTCTCAACAAAAAGGAAGCAAGCAGAACTATTGGTGGATTGATGTTGATACCAAAAGCTTGTCTTCTTCCATTCCTGTTGATTCCAAAATTTGTGTTCAGAAATGATCTGAGGAATGAAGTTTGCTCTGAGCCATGTCTTGGTTCTAAGCAAGGTGAGTTGGGTGGAAAGAAAATTAGGAGTTTTGGTAGAACCATTGTGAAACCCAAGTGATTTGAAGACTTTGTAGGTAATTCTTGATTTCTTTTTTTGTTTTGTCTAGGCTCACCAGTTCTTCTTTTGTTTTCTTTATTTCCTATTTTCTTCTCCTTGTTCTGTAAGAAGGGGGATGTGTAGTGTTGGGGTTTTATTGTAATTTGCCATGTCGCATTGTCCGGGTTCTGTGGAATTAAGAATCAGAACAATTAGACTGTTCCTTTGTATTTATGGAGTTATATTAGAATGTTAAGACGGATTCAATGGAGCTGGTGATATTGATGGTTGCCCGGGCCTCGCTCCGGGTTGCCGAATAAAGAAGAAACCTACATCTTCATTGAGTCTCCAGGTCATTACTTCAGCCACCTGTGCGTCCTTAATAGAATTGAAACTTTCCTTCATGTTAACTAGTAAATTTAAAATGTCCTAGTTAACATGAACTAGGACACGGAGGCGAGGATTATGCATTTCTTTTTTCACTCTTTATTAACAGCATGTTTAAAAATAAAGTAAAAAAACAACATACCACTGAACTGCAGCCCCCATGAACATTAGAAGTAACCATGGTCACCAACAGTCCAATCACACTGCATTCCGTTAGTCCATATAATAAAGCTGGTGTAGTAGTCCTTCCTCTTTCTTCGCTGGAGGAAGTTAAGCCCGATGTATCCTATTCCGTCTTAGAATCTGAACCTAGGAAGATACGGATACGGTATCAAGAACTTTCCATTAACCTTTCACCAGTGTAATCCAAAGACAAGGCAGAGAAATGTACCACCAAAGAGTATCATAAGACATGGCATTAAAAGAATAAAATGCAAGGAATACTGCAGTCTCACTGTAAACTTCAGAGAATAACAGAGGAACCGTGAACCATAGCCAGCAATGCCAATACATGATGTATAGTCATACTCATATGTCCCATGAGAACAGGAAGCGTTACTTTCCTGGTAAACACCGGAACTTGTGTCCATTGTAGCCTCATGAATGTTGCTGCGTAAGCTCTCCGAGGGGAGGAGACATTGGTGTAGAATGCCAGGGAGGGAAAATCCTCGCCTCAGCAACTTTAATAGGATTGAAACTTTCCTTCATGTTAACTAGGACATTTTTCATTCTATGTCAGGACCGGAGGAGAGTAGTATGCATTTTTTTTGTCAATGTTCTTTTTATTCAACAATACTTCTGCAAAGGATACAACACATTGCAAATTATATAGGACTTTCCATGTGTAGGATCAACTAATACAGATTCAGTTTCTAATGGTGAAAAGTCCCCTTGCCCCCATTACGCCTGGTGAGTCCTGTCTATTTTACCAAAACCCAACATCGGGGGAAGCCCACAGACAATTTAAATCAACAGGAAAAAACAAACGGAAATCCCCTCTTTAACTCTCCCTTCCCTCCCACCCTCCCTGGTGGTGGTGGAGTATCTACAGTTTGTGTGTGGGCTGTCAGGTGTGAGCCATAAGAATGTGCAGGACCTTACACCCCAATATCGGGCCTTTCTTAACTAACTGAGGCCTTAAAAATGAATTGGAGGTTTGTTAGTTTAAAAATGAAAGAGGTGCCTAGCTCTGACAGAAGGGGGACATACAGCTGAGGGAAGATCCCGGGACATAAAAGTAATCAGCGGGCCCCATTTGTTTTCAAATTTTTTTTATTAGTTCCTGAAGATGTCCGCCGTCAGCTCCATGGTGAGGATGCTCCAGAGACGTGAGTGCCAACGCGATATCGCTGGAGACTCCTTCTTTTTCCAGGCTTTGTCTGCCCGCGTTAGGTGCTCAAGATCAGGGTCTCTAACTCCCAAGAGCACTCCCTCCACAGAAGTTGTAATGGGGTAACCCAGCTTAGCTTTTATATGTGATAAAATCTTGTCCAAGAAGGGTCGTATAGCAGGGCAATCCCACCAGATGTGACAGAAGTCCCCAAGGAGACCCCAGCACAGCACGGAAGTGTCTGGGAATATCTGTTTGAACTTGGAGAGGTATAAATACCAATCAAACAGAGTCTTATAGTGGGCTTCCCTCAAGGATATTGAATGATTGTGTTTGGGTATGTCCGTCCATATATGACCCCAGTCCTGTTCTGTCTCTCCCCACTACCTGTTCCCAGGACGCTTGATAGCGTGCCCGGGGAGCCTGTATTGTTGATGATAGCAGTGAGTAGAGTGTGGGGATTGCCCCTTTCATCGAGCCCGCCCTCTTTATCTAATGTTCTAGTTGGTTGCGCTCTCAGGTGACTGCTTCTCTCCTCTGTGGCTGGGAAACCCAGTGTTTGAGTTGAAGATCGTGATAGTGCTCGCTGTTCGGAACCTGAAAGTCCCGCTGGCTGCTCGCAAATGTAAGTATCTCAAAATTATGAAATAGGTCTCAGACTCTCAAGCATCCCCCCTGACGCCACCCGTCAAATGGGCCTTCCCGCATTGCAGGGGGAAAATCTGGATTGAAGTGAATGGGAGTGTATGGTTAGGGGAAGGTAGTCCATCTCTCATCTTTCCCAGACCTTAAGAGTAGTGCGTGTCGGGGTGCTGGTGTTGGCCGGTCTGTCTTTTTTTGGGTTCCATAGCACATCCCATATCGTCCTTCCCACTATAGCCTAATCCTATGAAGCCAGTGCTTGTCTGATTCCCCCATGGACCACTACACCATCACTCTTAGTTGTGCCGCTTTGTAATAAAGTGCAAAGCCCGGGAGAGCAACCTCCTCTCCCCTTTTGGGATGTCGTAAGACATGGAATGGAAGCCTTGCCCTGCCCCCTTGCCATATAAATTTAGTGGTGAGGGAGGGAATTCTTCGTAGTAACTTGGTGTCTAAATTGACTAGGAGTGCCTGGAATAGATAAAGTAGTTTGGGGAGCAGTGTCATTTTAATATCATTTATCCTCCCGAGCCAAGAAACAAAAAACAGCTTCCAGCATTTAAGCCCTTGCTGGGTCTGAGATAGTAAAGTGGGATAGTTAACCTTACACAGGTCAGAGATCCGTAGAGTGAGTTGGATGCCTAACTATTGTAAGGATCGTTTGGCCAATTGGAAGGAAGTTTGTTCTTGAAGTTGCTCGGCCTCCTTTTGGGGACTGTAAGGTTCAAGATGTAGGATTTTGACAGATTGACCTTGAACCCAGCCACCTCTTCAAATTTACCCAATTCGGTCTGAAGTGAGGGACCCGGATCCATGAGTGTCATTTGAATATCGTCTGCAAACAGTGAGGCTTTGTGTTCTGTACCCCAAAGTGGATGCGTTTAATCTCTGGGTTTGCTCTAACTTGGGTAGCTAGGGGTTCAATGCTGAGAGCAAATAATAGGGGAGAGAGGTCATCCCTGCCTTGTGCTCCTGCTTAACTAAAATGGGAAGGACGAAACGCCAGTAATCTGGTCTCTAGAGTGTGAATGTCTATAAGTAGCTCCACCATCTTAAAAAATCGATCCCCAAAGCCGAGCTTTTGCATGGTGAGAAAGAGGAAGGACCAGTCCACCCTGTCAAAGGCTTTCTCTGCGTCCAGCCCTACCAATATCGCTGGGATTTTAAATTTGGAGACCGTTTCAATCAGGTGAATTGTGCGCTGGATATTATCGTGCGTCTGTCTGCCTTTATGAAGCCGGATTGATCAGGGTGGATTAGGGGAAGCATCAGATTCTCTAATCGGGAAGCCAATATTGTGGCGCCTAGATTTACCAGTGCAATAGGCCTGTAGGAGGCGCAGCTTTGAGGGTTTTCCCTGCTTTGGGGATGAGAGTGACCACCGCCTCTGCCATAGAGGTCGATACTGCGATGTCATCCGCTAGGGCATTGAATAATACCGTAAAGTGAGGGAGAAGTTCAGTTGTGTATACTTTATAAAAGTGAGCCGTCAGGCCATCAGGCCCAGGGGCTTTGTGGAGTTTGAGTTTAGCAATTGCCTGTCTTACTTCGTCCGTCGTGATAGGGGCATTTAAATGGTCGCTCCCAGCTTGTGGGATATAGGGGGGATCTACGGAGTCTAGGTACAGCGTTTGCGCAGCTGTGTCAGCAATAGAGCCAGTGTAAAGGTCCCTATAGAATTGCCCAAAAATGCTGTCCTTGGACTCGTCTGAGTGAGTCAATGCCCCATCCAGATCTAGTATGCCCCCAATGTATTCCTGCTCTCTCTTCTCTGTCGCGCTAAGTGTGAGCACACCTTTCCCCTCTTGCACGTAGGATATCTGCCTGAGTCTCAGCAAGGTATATTCCGCCCTGTTGGTATAAATCACCTTGATTTTCCCCTTCAGAGAACTTAGTTGGCGCTGCAGCTGTTGGCAGGGTGCGTTCTTATGGGCCTTCTCTACCTTCTCCAGTTCCACCTTTAGCTCTTCTCATTCCTTAGCCCTTCGCTTATTTACTGTGGAATTTAGTTGGATACATTTGCCTCTAATGAATGCTTTAAAAGCATCCCAATTATTCTGAGTTGATGTGGCTTGGGGCTGGTTCAGTACGAAAAATTCGGAAATTGCAGTTCTTAACTCGTCCTTCAGCACCCTATCCCTTGTTACTGGGAGCGGAAAATACCATCTTGGTGTACCCTGCTCCCTGGGACCCCAGGAGAGGTTGATGGTCACTAGGCTATGGTCTGAGAGCGTAATCTGGAGCATTTTCGTAGCCTGTAAGGAGCCGAGCATGGATTGACTTACGAAGATGTGATCCAGTCTAGAAAAGAGCAGCAAAGGTGGTGAGATGCACACCTATGTACTCGTAATTTTTGCCAAAGCTTGACATCTTCAAAACTGTGCAGGCATGCAAGCTTGATTCACGCGCCGCCCTATTGCGCACAACTTAACAGAACAGAAAGGAACCTCTTTTGGTGCCTATTCAAGCTGCACAGCCAAAACGCTGAATGAATCCAATCAATTAAATTGTTAGTCCTTACTCTTCTGTTTATCCATATTTTATTCACTTTCATTTTCACAGATTTTCAGTTCTTTCAATTCATTTTATTCATCCACGTATAATGCAATGATGGTCACTCAAACACAGGAGGCGTGAAGGTTTCCATGTGTCACGTCTTTATTAAAATTACCCAATGCATTTCGGGAAACAAAATCCCTTCGTCAGGGGTTTCTAAAATGCAGAAATTCATGTATAAGACAATTAGCTTCTTGTTACACATCCATTTCATGTGACAAATTAATTTAATGCAGTGTACACAAAATCATTTCTATATATATCAATATGCCAATTAAATATCAGTTCCCAACCCTATTTATTCTTTCTATGAATCAATCACAACTTTTCAACAGCAATCCACTTTACAAAAAGCTCACATAATTTAAACTGCCACTAATATCAAGTTGTGTCATACTTTTAACTGAAAGCTTTCCCCAATACATTCAAAATGCCACTACTATCTCTTAACCGACTTAACTTCTTTCGCTTACCGTGACATGTTGATTTACATCCAGTTTAAAATAACGAAGATTCTTTTAACCTCAGCTCTTCTTAGACGAGCATGTTTATTAATTACATGTCCTCGCATTTGCCATTTCACAAAGTGCCGAAGCATCCATCTCTCTCTGTGTAAGCAGTATCAACCGTTAGTTGCTATCTCGGTTACTTATCAACCTCCTCAATTGTTTCCAGGTGATTAATCCTTTTTAGAGTCTTGCAGCGCTGCTACCAAGTTGTCTCTTGTAAGCGCAATTTGAGTGGGTTGCTCTCCAACGTTGTGTGCTGGGCCCTTCTCAGCTGATGCAAAATAGTTGGAAACTTAATTGGGGACCTTTTTTGGTGGCATAAGGGCTGCGGCGCTGCACGGGCTTACGAAGTGCACAACTCTCCTTCCAACTCGTGTGCCACTCATGCAAAATGAAAGAAGGCAGAGACTGGCGTGTAGGCTGCTATGCGTTTGGCGGCAGAGCGTCCAGGGGTCAGGTCAGGTCAGCCATCACAAGGTCAGGCATTCAAGATGAGCAGACCCGGGGTTGTGGGACACCCCTCTTTTTCTTCATGCAATTTTCTCAGAGTATGTGAGGTTGTGGCAGCACTAGTTAAAAAACAGTCCCATTGCCCATAATATGTGCTTCAGAGACTTTAAAATGAGCACTGAGACTATGCTCTGGGTGCCATGATAGGGTCAGGCATTGTACTTGCCTAGCCCTCCTTCAAGCAGTTCTCCACAGATTCCCCTCAGAACGGGTCCTTGTTTGCCTAGGGTCCTGGATCTCCCCACAGCTGGTCAATATGGTGTGCCCCGGGTCTTCGCTCACCCCCCGGTTTCGCTATCAGCACTTACACGATCTCCTGTTGCAGCTTCAATCAACGTGCACCATATGCCTTGTCTGCACCATGGATCTCTACCAGAGTACAAGAGCCCCTCTCCGCCTCTCTGCCTGCCGTTTGGAAGGTCGGTGGACTGCTTTTATTGCTGCTGTATTCAGTGCAGCCGCTGTGGGTTTGCGGCTTTACGAGATCCCGCTGGAGTGGCGGCCTCAGCTCCATCTTGTCTCCGTTGCAGCCTTCGGCCTCACGATTCAAAAGGGCTGTAAAATTAGGGATATGCTGCCATGAAGGCTTGCGCCAAGCATTCCACAGCCTCACACCACCCCCACAATGTGTTCTCTGTACTTTTAGTACCTCCAAGTAGAGGAATCTGCGTACGGTGGGTCCATGTCTTCGGAGCTGAGGTGGATCACGTCCACTCAACCATCTTGCCTGTCCACGCCCCGATTATGCATTTTTAAAGCTTACACACCACCAGTGCGGCTGCATCATGGATTGGTTTAAAATAAAACTTTTTGAAAGTTGAATCGGATGACCAATCCGCCGAATTCATAACATCTTCCAACCTACCCCCTACCTGAATAGCTTTGGAAGCCCCCCGAGTGAAATGCGTACCAAACTTGCTACTATCGACGCCAACTTCTGTCATGATCCATCTATCCCACCTGGCAATAGTCAGAGATGACACTGCCTTGAATGCTTTTTTTATGGCAATCAGCAGTTGCCGTTCCTCTGGACGACGTACCTCCAATGTCATATCTTCATAGGCTTTTAGGCATCTGACCACAAAAACTTCAGAGATTCGGGAAAAGCTGGATAGAATACCGACCTGGAACTTTTCATTCTCCTTGAGATGTTGAATGTGACACCCTCCGGGGTAAAAATTCTGGCAGACAGATCCAAGGCCCTCACGTCTGAAGATCTCTTGCACGAGATGAGGTAGGGCAACATTGCCAGCTTAACTGATATTTCCTTTCTGGACAGGTATTGATTGTCCTGCCAAGATGACACCAAGCATAGGACCAGATTGACGTCCCAAAGGCTTGCATAGCGCGGTTCGGGGGGACGAGAAATCCTAATGCCCTTGAGAAGTTTACCCACCCAGGGGTGTTCCCCATTAGAACACTATTCACCGTTGAATGATCTGCTGAAATGGCCGATCTGAAGGAGTTGATGGTGCAATAGGCCAGGCCTTCTGGAAAAAGTTCTGCTAGGAAGTTGACTATATCCGTAACGCTGGTGCCCACGGGATCCAGGTGTCTCTCCACACACCAATGTACCCATCGTCTCCAAGCCGATCTATACCTCTTGATGGTCCCTGAGGCCCATGCCTGCTGGATAAGAAACTCAGCCCCTGTGAAAGCTTGACATCTGTCCAGCGTCGCATGAAATCCTCCACGCCATAAGATGGAGATGGCCCTGGAGAACATAAGGATGAGGATGGGCGCCTGAGATTTCCATGTGGCTGAAGGACGCGAGGGAATGGGCCTTGGCTGAGGAGACCCACATGCAACACACCCGCAGGGATGGAAAGTTGCAAGATGATTTGCTTGCCTGGAGGACACTGTGCATGGAGGGACTGGCGGAGGATGACTCAGATGCCACCAGCGCCGAGTTGTTTTCTTCTGATGCCTCGGAGTCTGACTGTGGAGGAGAGGGTGCTGGAGGGGAGGGCCGTGGGACAGTGTAGGTGTCCTCCGTTGCCACGCTAAGATCCCTTAATATCTATGCATGTATATAGCTGAGATTCCCATAGGTCTATACTGCCTTGATTGACTGGGCCTTAGCTGGCCCTCACACAAATGTCCTACTCTATTGGATCAGTACTAGCGATGCCATTCGAGGGGTAAATAGTTGTTATTAAACTGTTATGTAATATAAGAATGTGAAATGACAAAAATGGCGAAGACACTGATAGGTTTCATATCCTTGGAGCACAAATGCAAATTTCTCCTTTGTTAAACATGCTCTGATCCTACGCCGCCCAGCCTCCGGGATGTGGGCCATACATGGATGTGTAGTGTCATTGGAACTGCATACTCTTACTGATTGCATATCAACAGTGTTGATGTCGGTATGCTTTGTGCCTTTTTTCCTATGACTTGGCTACAATAAAAATATGTAAAAAAAAAAAAAAAAGGATGAGGATGGGCCAGGGGGTCCGTCAAGATTTCGTCATAAGATGGAAGTCGTATCGGGGTGTCCAAGCCAATTCTGGAAGCGAAGAGGTCCACCTGGCAAGGACCCCAACTGGTCATTAGAGCCTGGAGGACTGTTGGGTTGAGTCTCCAGCTGCTGGCGTCCCGGAAGTGTCTGGAGTTCCAGTCCGCTACGGAGTTATGTGTTACGGGGAGATACTCTGCCATCACAGATATTTGGCGGTGGAGGCAGTAGTGCCAAATGTCCTTGGCAAGCTCCGCTAGTGTTCTGGATCAGGTGCCACCCGGGCGGTTGATGTATTGCACTGCTGTCCTGCTGTCCATCTGTAGGAGCACCCAGCATGACACTCTGTCCCTCGTGAAAGACCCAATAGCAAAAGAGCCCACCAGTAGTTCCAGGCAAATGATATGGAGAGCAAGCCACTCCTCCATCCACGTGCCTCCCATGGAGGTCAATCTGCATCTGTCACCCCAGCCCAGGCGGCTGGCATCCAACTCTATCAGCAGATCCGGTTGAGAGCCAAAGTTTGCCCGTCCGTTCCAGGCTTCCATGTGGTCTATCCACCACTGGAGCTCTGTCCTGGCTTCCTGTGTCAGAGAGATTAGTTCGGAATAATGAGTCCCCTCTGGAGATGGGATGCCTTCAGCCTCTGCAGGGTTCTGTAGTGTAGCGGTCCCGGGAAGATGGCCTGTATCGAGGAAGATAACAAACCAGCAATCTAGGCCAGCTGACACAAGACGATTCTGTCCCGCCTGAGGACCTTCCTCAGTTCTTTCTTGATCTTGACGATCTTTTGCTCAGCAAAATTCAGAGTTGCCGATCTGGAATCTACCCTGAAGCCCAAAAATATCATGCTCTGATGTGGGACCAGGTCCGTCTTTTGTTAATTGATGGTGAATCCCAGACTCTGGAGTAGATTTATGGTGATATTCCAGTGGCTGATCAGTTGAACTCGAGACTGATCCATCAATGGAATGTCGTCCAGGTAAATGATCAGCCTGATGCCCATGGTCTGCAGGTGTTCCACCACTGGCTTGAGGAGTTTGGTAAAGCACCATGGTGCTGATGACAGGACGAACAGGAGGGTCCGGAATTCGAAGACCTGCTCCCTCCACTCAAATTGGAGGAACCTGCAGTGCGGGGGAAAAATAGGAAAAGACAGTAGCGTCTTTGAGGTTGAGATGCACCAACCAGTCGCCCTGTAGAAGAAGGTCACTGAGGAGGTGGATCCCCTCCATCTTGAAGTGGCGGTACACCAGCCACTCGTTGAATGACCTGAGGATGATGACGGGCCAAAAGCCCCCGTCCTTCTTTTCCAGGTTGCTTAAGAATCCCCTGGGGTGTAACTCTTAAAGGCATATTGCCCCCTTGGTCAGAAGTTCTTGAACCTCCAGGTCTATACGAAACTCTTCCTGAGAGGAGAAAACCAATGGACTGGGTTTGACCGATAGAACTGGAGTTCCGTAGAACTCTATGTGGTACCCCTTGACCGTCTCCAGCACCCAAGGGTCTGAAGTGATCTCTGCCCACTTGCGAAAAAAACAAGGTTATTCTCCCCCTTAACTGAAGGGGTGTTAAAAGAAAGGTGCTTGCCACTGTATCCGCCTGAGCTGTTGGGGGCCCCTCCACGGCCTCGGTTGTTCTTTCCTTTCCCGCCCCGGGAGAGGTAGTAGGTTCCTTGACGGCCGCCTTGCCATCCATTATTTTGTCTCGCCTGGACTCTGTTAGGGCCTTGATAGGATTGGCGGCCGGAGGAGCGACCCCTGCCTCTTCTGGCCTGCCAAAAACCTTCCCAGGGAAGATCTTTTTCATCAATGCTTGGGCTTTGTCAAGAGCTGAGAACGTTCAGACAAACTTCCCGAGCTCCTTGACAAAGGGCTTGCTGAAGAGGGAGCCCTGGGCTATGGGACCTGCCTCAGATGACAAGAGTTCCCCAACTTTGGGTCTATTTTCAGGAGGAGAGAACGACGACGTTCAGCTGAGAGGGCGCAGTTGGCGTTGCCCAGAAGACATACCGCCCTCTGCACCGGCCCCGCTCCATCATCCGTGGGAAGGGGCTGACCTGACTCTCTTGACCATTCAGTGAGTTCAATGATCTTAGTTAGCAGACCAACCACGTCCAGAAGCTTGTCATGGCAGGCTCTCCAAGATCTATCATCCCCTTCTAGGGGTCACTCATGTACTTACTGAAGAAGGTACTCGGCTTAGGGTCTATCTGGAGGTTAGCTGTGACCTTGTTGGCCGGGGATGGTCGAAGGTATTTCGATCTAAGGCGAGCTCTCGCCTTTTTACTGAGAGGTTGTCTAATTTTGTTGCCCACGTACTCAGTCACTTTCCTGTCTGGGACCCACTCCGTAGAACGCGGTCTAAATATACCCTTGGGGTCGAACATTTCGGAAGGGGCTCCCTCCCCCTCACCAGGGTCTGAACTAGAAGACTGTGGGCACCAAAACCTGTCAGAGTCCTGCATCTTGTCAGAAAAGCCCTGGTCCTTGTCAAATTCACCCTCCCCCATGTCAGGGAACCCCTCTTCGGGGGCGAAATATGTGGTGACCTCATCGCTGGTAGCACCGGGCATGTCTTCCTCCTGGTAGGGTGCATTTCTAAGCGTTTGGCACTCCTGTGAAAGACTTCAGTCATCCGGCTGAAGCCCTCAAGGTGCCCCGCGTCACGCTTATTTGCCTTCAGTGAGTGAACCCGGGTTCACCCCACTAGGCCCAGCCCCCCATTCCCCAGGATCCATGTGCCCTTGAAGACCTGGGCGGACAGTTTATCAACGCTTTCCTGCAGGGGGGCCTGCGCCTGGCAATGGCCTTAGAAAGGAGCTTGTCCACCCCTGCAGGAATCTGACCTAACCTATAGAGTTAGGTAAGATATTTCAAAGGAGACTGCCGATAGACAGTGGGAACTGGGCAACAGAATGGATGACTTAAAGAAACTGGAGGCATCCGTTCAATCGAGGTTTCCGGCTTTTCTTAAAATGATGAGGCAAAATAAAATGCACAATTTCTCAGACCGATTGAGGTGGACAAATTTATTCAGGAAGTGAAATCAAGGGATTCTAGTAGCATATAGAAGGTAGACGGCGGAAGGTGGCGAAGATAATATAGGTAAAATGGTTCCCCCGTAGCATAAGTTCAAAAGGCAGCAAGGATGCCTATAAAATATTTTTTGAGGGGAGGGTTTCCACAGAAGGGGGCACTAGTGGTGGGGAGCATAGGGAAAAAATTATGTTTTGTCTTCACATCAGTAAAAGAGTGCCTTTTATAAATTATCAAAAACAAAGCTTGCAAGGACAATAATAGATGAAGCCATAGGAGTATGAATAATAAAGATCTGACAAGTCTATGTCGGAAGGTGAACGGGTTACGGGTCAAAAAAAGGCAGAGAATGATAGCACAATATTTAAAAGATCAGAATGCTCAAATAATTATGCTTCAGGAGACGCATCTTTTAAGACAGGAATGAAGGGAATTTCTCTCTAAATAAAAATGGATTGGAGAGTGGGTATCTACTGAGCAAGCCCATTGTACTAAAGGGATAGTAATAATATTAAAGGCGAACTCAGGTAGTGAGCTTCTTAGATATAGAGCAGATGAGGGCGGATGTTGGATAATAGCCGAGATTAAAATAGCCACTGTAACATATACATTTGCAAGTTATTAAGGCCCAAATATAGACTATGTAATGACCAAGCTTTTCTCTAACTTGGTTGATTTAGAATCTCCTATTATCCTCTCCAGAGATTTTAACGTCCTATTGAATAATGATCTTGATAGGTCGTCAGTTTGGGCTCAAATTACCTCCCCTAAGAGGAGGGCATACGTACTAGATATGATAGAGAATTTTAATCTGTGTGATGTCTTGCACAGAGTTGAGGGAAAACGCAGGGGTTATTCCTTCCATAGTAAGAAGAACTGCCATTTTATTTGTATTTTTTTAAAAACCTTTATTGCACATTGTATAGTACACAGCGGAAAGCCTACAACCCAGTGGGCCGGCCGCTAACACAGTTCGTGATTCAAAATGCAGCATTTCAAAATAGTCATTAAACCATCAATCTCTGTAGAAATCCAAATAAGGTCGCTGCGAAAGAAAACTGCATCCCAGATATCTATATCGACGCTGGATGAGGTTTTTGATTTTACTTTTTTTTTTTTTTTAAAACAACAACTTTCAACTTCAAACGTTAGGAATATTATTACGATCTTGCATGAATCAACACAGTCTGAGTTACAAGTACCTCTTAGGAGAGGCCTACTCTAGTCCCATACCCATATACTCGATCACTCCCCACCAATCTTACCCTTACATCCACCCCCAGCCTCCCACGTAACAATTCAAATAGGAGATCCCGTACAGTATCCTTGGCTTCTCTTCTCCTCACACATCTCACTTAGCTTTACCCCTCATCCTCTTCCTCGTCGGAGACATCTTGATCATCTTCCAGCAAGGGGTCACAAATTTCCCCCCTGTACACATTCCATTTCGTCCAAACCTGCCATTTTTAAAGAATAGATTACCTGTACATGGACAAGAAAGAAGTAGAGTTGGTTGTTGGGATAGACCATCTGCCTATACATCTCTCAGATCATGCAGGTAGGTGGACAATGAATATAAGGATTATGTTACAGCCCGCAATAATAGAGAAGGTACGTTGCAATACTGAGGATTTTTTTCCCTGGAACCTGGGATCAGCCCCTGTTCACACGGTATGGGACTCCTATAAAGCTTGGTTAAGAAGTATTGTTAAAAATCTAACAGTATACTGGGTCAGAGAAGATAAAAAATGCCTTAATAAAATAGAGGAGGAGATAGGCAAAATGGAAAATATATTAACAGATAAAGGCTGGAAAAGAGAAAGAAAAGAGTGGGCAGATAAGTTGGAAGGTCTGCGGTTGAAGTTTAGAATCAAATTTGAGGAGAAAATAACTCAACAGTGGGATGTGAGCAGATCTAGAGCATTATACAAGGGGAATGCTGTGGAAAGCTTTTAGCTTGGAAATCAAGGTTGGACAGAAACCAAACCTTTATAGGGAAGATTCTTGAAGAGGAGTCCGGCCTCATAGTTGAGGTGAGTGAAAAAATCAGAGCTGCATTTACTAACTTCTTCCAGGAGCTTTACACTGTAGATCTAAAGGTAACTAAACAAGAAATACAAGGTTGGTTCGTAAGCAAGCAACTTCCTAAACTCACAGAAGCTCAAGTCCTCATGTTAGGACGAGAAATAGATGGTAGTGAAATCCTGGACGTTTTGAAAATGCAAAAAAATGGGAAGCTGCAGGTCCAAACGGGATTCCCAACTACATTTACTCTGTATTACGGGAAGAGATTATACCAGTGTGTGTATGTCTAAACACGCGCTTAATCGAATCCAACGTTGTGTCAAAATGTTGTACAAACGAAGATTGACATTTTTATGTGTCTGTTCGGGCTTTCTATTAAAAAAAGCGCTTATTCGACACGCACGTATTCGAATCCAACGTTGTGTTGTGGTACTGAGAATTCTGGACCCTGCTATTATGTGGTACCGAAGCTCTACACTCGTGTCAAAAATATCATCGTATCATGACGATTTCGGTATTGGCAGACCGGTAATGATTGAGACACTATACCTAAGCATTTGCGTCATGATCGAGTGACGAAATCACCCCGAAATCGTAGTTTCTGTCTTGAACCCTCGGGTTCCATTTTGTGAGCGGCATCCATTTTGTGATTGCCCTTACATAGTCAAATGACCAAGGCCGAATTCGATCTAAAAGGACACGTACACCTTTGCTGACTCCTCTGTGACCTGGGCGAGCTGACTCCACTGCCCCAAGCCAAACCTGATCGGGCAGTTCCTTTCCCAATGGCTGAGCGAGATTATTATCAAGGCACAACATGTCATAAACCGTTCATCGCATACAAGCTACGCTTAATCTCACACACACCTGTCCCTGTTTCTTCTTTATGACTTGTTTTACAAGGAGGAGGGGCCCGATTTTATTGGGGGTCCGTTGATATCTGATGAGAGTTCTGGGCCTTGCCGGGTAATCTATCACGAACTGGACAAACTAAAATATGGGCTTGCCATCATGACTCTGCTCTTTCTTTGTAGTAGAAATATTTATATGACCAACTGTAAAACAAATAATTCTTGCCTGAAGTGTATTATCTATACTACTATAATAAAGGAAGAACTTTCAGCCTTTGAGGCGGGTAAACTCGGGAACCACAGCGCCAATCCACACACCCGATACACCGTTGGAATCGTCAGGGTGTGTAGATGGTTATAGGCTAAATAATTTTTTTTTTAAAACGTTATTTAAAAAATTTACAGTAAAAAAAAAGTAGTCCCTCCGAAGTAGCGCCGGCCGCGACGAGCGTGCTCACGTCAGGAGCGCGGGGAGGAACGGCGTCCAGGAGCGCGACGAGGAGCGGCAGACATGGCGCGGGGGAGGAGCGGTGACGTGAGGAGCAGCGGACAGGCCAGCGGCGATGCGAGCAGCGGACAGGCTGGAGGAGCGGCGGGTGAAGTAGGGGAGCGGCAGACATGGCGCGGGGGAGCAGCGGACAGGCCAGCGGCGGTGCGAGCAGCGGACAGGCGGGAGGAGCGGCGACTGAGGTAAGGGGACCCATGTCGGGGCAGGCGGGGGTCGGGGTAGGCAGGGAACGGGCTGGGCGGGGGCCAGGGCTGCTGGACAATGTCAGGGCGGGCGGGGGTCTGGGAAGCCTGTTGCTTCCGGACAAGGTCGGGACGGGCTGCTAGTTTTGTATAAAAAGAGAAGGATGGTTCTGTAAAAACGAGCAGTCTCCTAAGAACATACATGCGCTTCATGCTGTTGTACTTCTAGGATATCTGTTACTGGTTGCAGCCAATAAACTCGATCCTTGATATCACCTAGAAGACTATGTGTTTCTGTGGTCCGAAACAGGAAGGACTCAAGAGGTCTTTGGGTGTTCCCCCTGGCACCGCCGGGTCCATAAAAACCCGGTACCTCAGTTGGCACCCACGTGGGGCGGTATCAAGCGGTATCGGTCCAAGCCAGAGGTTCGTGAGGAGCTTTGTGTGAAAATTCCAGAGGACGGCCAGCCACTTCAGCGACCCCTGCATCTCGACGTGGTTCCGAAGGTCTTTGCTGCGAGGTTCCCCGCGTCCCGACGGCTACGAAGGACTGCTGCCCTGACTATCGCCCTGTTTTGGACCCTTGATGATTGGTAGAGCGAAACGATAGGCGAGTCTTCTAGTGACGTCATCGATCATCAATACTTCAGTTAAGCATAAGTGGAGCGTCTCCCAGTCCTTAGTTCGGTTCTTAGTTTGATATCCTTTGGGATAGCTTTGATTTGGAACTTGCAAGCGCCAAAGCCGAAGGACTCGTGTATTCACGAGGCTATTGTACTCGATAATCCTTTGAAGTTTGAAGCTAGACTAGAGAGCGAAGATGCCTGGTCTTAGCAGACTTGGAAATTTGTTTTGTCTTGGTTGTAGCAGGGACTCCCGATTGGAGGACTCGTGTCCGGTTCCTCCGATTGGAACTCCAACATATGAGCTCTATGTGAAGCATGGCGTAGGCCCTATCACATATAATGAAGTGTGGATCCGATACACCAGAAACGATGGTGTTCTAAAATGGCCCCAATATGGTAGTTTTGACACAGAAATCTTAGATAATCTAGAGGTCAAACTTTTCAAGAAGAAAGCCCGGCCTATGGCGCAAAGAAGCCAAACAGAAAGAGATGAAATTAGCAAAGAAAAATAAACGAGGTATGTCAATAGTACAAGCTGCCGTTGCGTTCAGGGATAATGAGGAAGAGCAAGAAAATGAGCAAGCGCTTAGAAGTAGGAAGTTGGCAGTAGACAAATGCTACCCAGTTCTGCCACGTAAAGGACGAGGATCAAAAGAATAACTCGATAAAGATCCCTTAATGTCTCATCTACTGACTTCACCACCTCCATATGCGCAAAGTGCTACAGCACCGCAACAACCTTTGGTTGTACAACCCCCTATTGTTGGACAACAGGTCCTAACACAATCACCAGCTCCTTTTCAGCTGGTTCCTACTCCTCCGGCGCAGCCCTCTCAAGGGCCGCCGTCTTTGCTACCTACTCCATCTGCCTTTTCTACGACTTCGCCTACTGCTCCAACTGCTTATCCTAATACTCCCTCTGCTACTGCCTCCACCTCTGCTTTACATCAGCCTGTCTTTTCTGGCGTTTCTGCCTTTCCGTCAGCTTCTCCTTCTGTTCGGCAGAGATTCGCAAACACTGTTACTGGTCTTTTCTCACCTTTCTTTGGGTCGCCTAATACGACCCCTAACCTAGAACGAAGACAGTTGCGGAGTCGACTGCCTGACTATCAAGAGAGAGAAGTACTAAATGAGTTAGCGCGTAAATGGGTTACCAATACTGTAAAGTATGACGTTCAGTCCGTCATGGAAGTCTTCCGTCAGTGGGAAGCATCTACGCAGAGATATGTTTTTGAACAAATGTGTATATATCTCCGTAAAGATTTGAAGGGAAATGATCCAGAGCACGACATGCCTGAATTATTCGGTGTGCGATTCAAGTTCTCAGAAGGCATGATTGTGGGTGCCGATGTTGAACAACCGATTGAGACGTTGTTGTCTTATAGGGGTAAGGGAAGCAATTCTCGTTCACTATCTGAGCATGACATGCCAGGTAGGAAGAAGGCGCGACAGTATCCCATGAGAGAGGTTCCCCCAGTTTGGAGGGAAGGTGATGCAAATGCCAATCCAGCCATTCCGCCGCATTTTCAGCGCGTGTGGGTCCATGTTCCTTGGAAAAGATCTGAAGTTTTGGCTCTAAAACAGACATTGCCTGATCCCCGTAAAAATCCTGCAGGGTATTATAAGGAGTTATCACAGACTGCAAGCTCCTGCATCATGAATCTAGCCGATATAGACATGTTGTTTGGAAATGTTGTTCCACAGCCCTTATGGGGAAAGATTCGTCATGCAGATCATGACCGAGAGTTAGGCGATACATGGGTTAATATTGCTGCTGCTGATGCTAGACAAGTTGGTGGCTCTAAGCCCGAGCCTTTAGTAGCAGAACTTCATGGTAGAATTATTGTGTATATGAAGACTTTAATGCCCGAATTGCGTGTGAATTGGGTCAAGTTGTCTGTGTGCAAGCAGAAGAAAGATGAAAATGTGTCTGACTTTTTCACGCGGTTTGAAGAGACCTTCGTCGATCATAGTGGTCAGGATATGGCTACTGAGGGTGGCCAAAGATTGTTTGTCGACAAATTTGTACATAATTTGCTTCCTGAACTATGCAACAAGTTGAAGGATTCTGAGAGTGCTTGGGCTGTTTTCACGTCAGCGCAGATACTAGCCACAGCCCAGTACTATGAGAATAGACGCAAAGACGAGCTAGAGAAAGCGGACAAAAAGACTAAAGAATTGAAAACTAAAGTCCTTCTGCAGCAAGCTTATCCACCTCGTACTGCTAGTCAGCGCGATTATCAGCAGCCCCAGCAGTATTCGAGAAACTCTCAAAGAAACGAGTCTTCTCAACCACGTTTACCGTATGGACCCAATCAGTGTGCGTATTGCAAGGAAGAGGGTCATTTCAAGAGTAGTTGTCCGGTTTTGTTACGGCGTATGAATGGTGCTTCTGGTGCAAGAGGTCGAGGTGTTCAACAGGCTCCTAGAGGTAGAGGCCATGGAAATGCTCCTTCTTTCCCGCCTCAGAATTCCATGAACAGCTTTGACCAACAGAATAATGCGTTTTCTAGGACAGCTCAGTACTATGCTGATGACTACTATGAAGAAAATGAGAATATGGAGGGTAATGATTGCTAGGACAGCCATGGACAAAGAGAGGGAGTCGTTTCAGTTCCAGTAGATCAGGAGGGACCTTATGTTGAGGTGATTACATCAGGAGTGTCAGAACCTTTTCTGTTGGATACTGGTGCTACAAAGAGTTCTATTATGCACTCAAAGCTCCCTGGCGCACCTTTGTCTGGCGAAATGAACGTTTCAGTAGGTTTTTCTGGCGCCCCGGTTAGGTACCCGATCTCTAGTCCTATGTCCCTTTCTGTTGGGCCATGTGAATTAGAAGCACCCCTCATTCTTACAACAGGTTGTGGTGAAAACTTGTTGGGATTGGATCTGTTAAAGAGATTATATGCAACTTTGTACTGTTCTCCTTCGGGAGTACAACTTACACTGGGTAAGAAAGTGGTTTCTCCAATGTATTTGTCAAGGGAAAAACTTCCAACAGAATTGTCTTCTCTTCCAGATATACTTTGGGGTACTCCCTCTAATGATGTGGGTCTTTTGGAAATAGCGCCATATGTTATAACATTGAAAGCCAATGTTAGGCTGCCACGTATTCCCCAATACAAGATCTCTAGCGAAGGTGAAAAGGCGTTGTTAGCAATCATTTATGATCTGATTGAGAAAGATGCCATTGAAGAGACAACAGGCAACATTTGTAATAGTCCTGTTCTGCCGGTTTTAAAGAGTACTGATCCTTCCCAACCACCTGTTTATAGGTTTGTGATTGATCTTAGAGAGGTGAATAAGATTGTTGTGCCACAGTTTCCAGTTGTTCCTGATATCACTGCCCTATTGACTATGATTCCAGCTTCAGCCACTTGGTTCTCGGTGATTGACTTGAAGAATGCTTTCTTCAGCATCCCGATTGCCGAGGAGAGCAGAGATATTTTTGGATTCAATTTAGGAGGCCGAAGTTTCCACTTCAAACGAGCTCCTCAGGGCTACTGTGAAAGTCCATCAATATTCAGTCAGGCTCTGAAATCACAGCTTGACACGATTGTTTTACCTGACGGCGCTACTCTTATTCAGTACGTCGATGATTTGTTGGTCGCTGCAGATACTGAGGAGATTTGCAAACAAGCCACTCTGTCATTGTTGCGTCATTTATGTGATCTGCACCACAAAGTCTCTCTTTCAAAGTTGCAATATTGTCGACAAGAAGTGACCTACTTAGGTCACCTCATATCGAAGGAGGGAAGGAAACTGCCCCCTGAGAGAATTCAGGCAATTGCAAAATTGAGTGTCACAAGGACACAGAGAGAAGTGCGTGCTTTCTTGGGCATTACATCATATTGCAGACAAAGGATACCGATTTTCTCCTTGTTGGCCAAACCTTTGGTGGCATTAACTTGTAAGGATACACCGAAACCCATTCCGTGGTCTGAAGAGTGTCAGAAAAGTTTTTCCGAATTACGTGATGCACTGTGTTCGGCTCCTGTGTTGGGTACCCCCGACTACAGTAAGCCTTTTACATTATATGTCCATGAGAAGGTAGGTTGTGCATTATCAGTTCTGACACAATCTTTTGGGGACAAACAGCGTTCATGCGCGTATTTTTCGGCGACTCTAGATCCGGTAGCTAAGGCGTTGCCAATGTTGCTTGAGGGCCACTGCGGCAGCAGCTGTCTGTATTCAACAGTCTGCTGGGCTAGTAATGAATAATATGCTGATTGTCATGGTCCCACATGCAGTAGACATTTTGCTAAACAGAACAAGGACACATCACTTAACTAGTGCTCGATTGTCAAGTTATGAGCTGACACTATTAGCGAGTCACATACACATAAAGAGGTGTGACACACTGAACCCAGCCACGTTATTGCCCATTCCAGTGGAGACAGATGAGGTCGAAGAACATGACTGCTGTTTTAGGACGGAAGAAGAGACAAGAGGGAGAATTGATTTACAAGACACTCCTCTTCCTGAATGTGATGATACCTTGTGGGTTGATGGTTCGTGTTTCAAGTTGCCGAATGGTGATACGACTGCAGCATATGCAGTTACGACTTTACACACGATTGTTGAAACTGCACGTATCCCCCACAATTCAGCGCAAGCAGCAGGGTTGATTGCACTTACAAGAGCATGTGTGTTGGCAAAAGGAAAACTAGTGAATGTGTACACAGACAGCCAATACGCCTTTGGCGTGGCTCACAGTTTTGGACGATTGTGGAGAGAACGTGGGTTCCTGACATCGCATGGCACAAAGATTCAACATGGTCAGTTAGTAAATGAGCTTCTCGAGTCACTGACCTTGCCATTACAAGTTGCAGTTGTGAAATGCAGTGCACACAAAAAGGTGACGGATGATGTTGGTCGTGGGAATGCGTTTGCGGATGAAGTTGCAAAAGAAACTGCAAGGAATGTGATGAGTCAAATGTATGTTGCAGGCCCTGCAAGATGGATTGGTGATGTTGGTATGTGTGAAGATACGATTGAGAGTGTGAAGTCCATCCAAGCTGAAGCCACAGAAAAAGAGGTGAATGAATGGAGAGGAAGTAAGGGTAAATTGGATGCGAATGGTTGTTGGATTGAATTGTCAGAGCATCAGAGATGGTTGTTACCCGATGCGTATGTGCTTGCAGTGGTGACAGTGGCTCATGGAATGGCTCACATCAGCGTGAAAGGGATCTTTAAGTTGCTGGCTCCAGTATGGCAAAATAGTGGGATCCCTAAGTGTGCAGAGAACGTGGTGTGTCTGAAGTACAATCCTGGTAAGGGAACCCCAACTCCAGCTGGTCATTTTGCGCCTCCAACGTATCCGTTCGAGGTTTTGCAGCTAGATTTCATCCACATGGAAAGGTGCAACAATTTGAAATACGTTCTCGTTGTTGTTTGTGCCTTTTCAAAATGGATCGAAGCATACCCCCTGAAGGACAACACTGCCTTATCCACATCTAAAGCCCTTGTCAAAGAGTTCTTCCCTAGGTTTGGAATGCCTAGAATGGTCTGGAATGTTGATGGGAGTGAATTCGTGGGACGAGTGATGAAGAAAGTGTGTGAGGGGCTAGGGATACAACAGAAGTTCCACGCTGCAAATCACCCCCAATCAGCTGGATTAGTAGAGTGCTATAACGGCACGTTAAAGTTGAAACTAGCCAAGATTCAAGCGAGCGCAGGTCTTAAATGGGCTGACGCTCTGCCCTTGGCACTCTTATCAACAAGAATGACTGTTCACTCTAGAGTGGGACTTAGTCCACATGAAATTGTGTTCGGCCGCCCGGCCAACATATGGGGAGTGCCAAGGCCCACCAGGTTCAGTGAAATAGAGCATCCTGTACTGCTTGACTATCTGTATGAATTGACGGCTAAATTGCGTGTTTTACACCAACAGGTCCACGACATTCTACCTCAGGCCTCTGAAGCTCCAGGGCATCCTATCGATCCTGGATCATATGTGCTGGTCAAGAACTTCCAGCGAACAAAGAATGACCAGCCCCGATGGACGGCCCTCACCTAGTCCTTCTCTCGACCAGATCTGCCGTTCGGGTGGAAGGAAAGAAACATTGGGTGCACGGAAACCATTGCAAGAGGATCCCTCTGCCCCTTACGTATGACCGGTGGGTCCAGGAGGGAATTGCTGACTCTGAGGCTGAGACCGTGCCTCGGTTCCTACCATTTAGTGATGCACGTCTGAAAGGAACTACTTCTGAAAAGGAAAGCGACAACACTTTACAAGAAGCTGTGCCTCCGTCAATTCGATTGAACACTGCTGAGCCTGAACTCTTGTTTCAAGACCACACAGCACCTGGTCGAAATCGTTACAACTTGAGGCCAAGACGTATGACTATGGACAAATAAAAGTTTTTTCTTTTTTGATTGTGCAGCTCTCTCATCCAAGAAACTTGCTCATTTTTGATTTTCGAACCGACATCCGGTTCTGCTGCTAGGGTCGCGGTTGCCACAGTCTTTGGAGTGCAGCTGGAGACGGTTAGGTCGACAGTTCTGTTTGGTTCAAGGGAGTTACCCTGGACTGACAGAAGCACTCCCTAGCAGAAACAACCTCCCACCGCGGGCAGCAATTTAGAGGATGGAGTTTCCCAAGATGGAGAGACCTGCCAGATCAACGAACTTTGAAAAAAGAATATGCACTGTGATGGCAAAAACACGATTTTTAGTAACATGCATTTTTATGTTGTGTAGCGTAATGATGTTTTTAATAGGCTATGCTTCATTCACCTTTCGAGTATCATTTGCACACACCACACAGCCCACACCTCCTCCTATTGTTTCCCTGCGCTCTTTTCATCCTCTACCTGAACACGAGTCTGCCAGAAGATTAGAATTTATAAATAACTCATTCGTTCAGCTCCTTCACCAGCACCAGTTTGTAATGAACACGACAAATTGTTGGGTGTGTGGACTTATGCCACACACGACAGACAAGGGTATCCCATATTTTGTTCTGCCATTTAGCTACTATGGTTCTTTATGGGCATTTCAAACAATGTTCCTATTTGCCCTCGAACCATATTCCCCAGGAAGCAACTCGAGCAACAAGGCACTAGTGGCAGGAATCAGAAATATGAGTAGAGATATCGACACGTATAGGACGATTCCCAGAGATGAATTGAAGGCTTACAGTAGATGGAACATAACAAAATATGGAATTTCCTTGAGTGAGAGCCAGGGGCGTAGCTAGAGCTTGTGGCGCCCGGGGCTACCCCTCAGGTTGCCGCCCCTGGGGAGGGGGTCCTGGGGAAAAAGGGCGGTGAGCACTTGAAAGATGTCCGAGTCTCCGAGGAGATACACGTAGTATTGCTGCTAACAGTTACCTTGATTATGCAAGTTACATTTATTTATTTATAAAGTTTTATTAGCGCGAACTTGATCCCGAAGGATATCAGAGCGCTTTACAGTTTGAGGCCTATCTTCCACATGGTGCGTCACACCTTACGTCTGCTTCATGCAGGCACAAGGTTTTGGCGCAGGGTTGTCGGAAAAGTGACTGAGTGAAATCTTGTAGATTTCACTCAGGCACTTTTCCGAGGCGATCCTGCCCTGGAACGCCCACCCTGCGCTGGTACGCCCACATGAAACCTGAAGCAGGTTTTATGTGGCGCAGGGCTTTACAACGTGACGCATCTCCCAAGATGCGTCACGTTGTAAATGCCCCGCAGCATGGCGCTAGCTTTACGGCGCCACTTCATCACAGAAGTGACGCAACGGGGGCGCAAAAGTGGCGCATGAGGCTTGTAAATCTGACCCCATGAATGTACAGTCTGCCTTAGCATTAATTTTTAGGTGCCCCCTACCAGACACCACTGGTTGAGATATTTCACTTGTGAATTATCCATAAAAATTACTGTAGTCTTTGAGCCCAGCGATTACTTGTATTTGTTGGCTTTATGGTCATTCTTATTTCATTGCTTTTTAAGTCAGTGGATTTCCTTCATCTTCTGTTTGCCTCTCCCGTGGAGCATAGCTCTTTTACAAGACATTTGATATGATGGCCTGTTTTCTTGTGCTGATCATTGTTAGGGAAGTACTTTTTTCTATTTCTTAAAGAAATCCATGACAGTGAATGTGTTTTCCAGGTCTCCAAATCCCCATTCTCCCACCCTCTGTGTTTCTTGTAGCTTGCTTTCTGCTCTCTCCTGTATGCTTCTCTCCTATCAAATTCCCCCACGCTCAGGTTTGCTCTCTCACGCCTATGCTAATCATTCCCAATGTTATCCCTTCTCCCCCCACTCAACCCTAGTTTCATTTTTAGTTCATTCCCCTGTGACATCCTCTCGTACGCCTCTGTTGCTTGGCCACCCCTCGCAGTTCTTCAACTTTAAATTTTTCTTATTATGTCTTGAAGGGGACGGCAGCTTTGCATTTTTGCCAGCCTGCACCATTTGCTGAAATGTGGTTTAGCACAATCCAAAATGTATTATTATTATTATTATTATTGCATTTATTGAGTGCACAGCTACCCGGAGGTTTCCCGGCGCTTGCCTTGGGAACCCGTCCTGGTTTTTCCCTGTGAGATAGCCCCTACAGGACATCCCCAAGGTGAAAGCCAGGCATCCCGCCGCAGGGGGGCCGTTGTGGAGATTAAGCAAGCTTAATGCCCAGAGTTGCAGAGTGAGAACCCATGATTAGAGCAGGCACCGAAGCGGGAATTATCGAGTCCGTGGACATTTGAGCTCAAGACCATGCCGCGTCGGGAATTGAACCCTGGTCCCGGGTCTGACCTCAGCTTCCGGGTCTGCCTGCTCTACACCGTGAGCCACACTTATTTACTATACCAAGTGACGTCCTCCATCTTGGATCAGAAAAAAAATTGTTGCTCCTAACAAGAATTTTGATCCCCAGCACTTATTGATTTATTTATTTATTTTTACAATGTCAGTATTGTGTAAACCATTCTTGTAGTCCCCCCCCCCCCTTCATCGCATTAGTATCCCTTACTGCCCTGCTCTCTTGTACTGTTATGATAAGCCAAACTGTCACATTATGGGTGCGGATTCGATGCCCCCCTTGGCTCAGCCCGACTACCATTTTCAATGTGATTCCGATTTTTTTTAATCGCTACTCCATTCTTACTCTTTGACCTAGAAATTGCCCTTTTACTGCCTACCCCCTGAGCATCTCAGATATCCCCAACAGCTACACTACTTTGATGATGATCAGGCCAGCAATCATCCTAGTCAGTCTTTCTTACATTAGGCCTAGTGTATGACCCTATCACATTAGCTTCTTAGCACCGGGACATCGAGGCAGGCAAATCTGCTCAGACCCTCTTATTCCAATCTACAAGCTGACAGCTGCCCCCGCGTGTTTATTAGTCATTTGAGAGACTTTAATTCACGTCATCAGATAACAGCTTCTGCTAAAAGGTTGGGGAAACTGTCTGCTTTCACTAAACCCTTGCGGAGACCCCTTAAAACCTCGCTGCTTCACAGAGGGAGCCTGATTTCACTTTATTGACAATTTTCCCGAAGAATGAGCATCCTCACTGAATACAAGGAGGCCACCCGCCTGGCGCGCCGCGACAGAGTGCAAAACGGGTCTGGGTGCGCCGGTGCGTGCGTCAGCGCTTGTTGTTGGAATTTATTTTGGAAATAAGACTGACTAAGAGTGTAACTTGGTGCCGTCGTGCAATCATTGTAATTGGGCCACCACCACGGACGGATTCTTTCTTTCTCTCAGTCTGTCTCACCTTGAATTAAGCTGCACACTGCCAGCAAGTCACACTACAGAATGGTGGTCTCCGAGTCCATCGTCCACGCACTCCGACTCCGGCGGGGTGCGAGCGAGCCGAGCATAGGGGGCAGTGAGCGCGTAACGCGTCACAAAGCTACGGTGCGGCGAGGGGGCTGGCCAAAAATGTCCTACAGGGCCGTCATTGGTTGCGCTCGCTCGCACTGCGCTTGCTACCACTGATTGACGGCCCTGGACTAGTGTGAGCGAGGCGGGGAGGGTGGGGCGCGCCCAACAACGGTCGGGTTCACTTCAGAATGATTATTTGTGTGTGATGTTAACCGATACAATTTGTTATAGTATTTGTGCCATATATATTCTGCAATCCCTAGAAATTGTCTACTCTGTGCTAACTCCGGCCGGGTTTATTATCAAAGTGAATGCCGGCCCGCCTCAGGAAAAGGTGCCGCCTCAAAAAAGGTGCCGCCTGGGGCAGACCGCCCCCCCCCCCTCCCCCTAGCTACGCGGCTGGTGAGAGCCAACGAGCAAAGAAATCCTCCCCGACTTGGATAGTACCCCATCAGGGTCACCTATGTCTGCAGGGAAATGGCAAAAACCCCAGAGCTCAGTTAGGGAAGAGTGTCTGTACTGAAACTTATGTCTTCTCGTCTCAGACCTCCCCTTCATTCTTAGCAGCCAAAGGTACCTACTTCGTCTGCCATGATAGGAGCATATTCATGGCTGCCCCCTGACTTTTCGGGCACATGTTTTATCTCGTTCCTGTTGCCACCTACCTACACGGCCGAAGCAGATTACCATAGGACAAGGACAGTTAGGGGTGTTGTGAGTGAAGACGACACTGCGGAACAGGAGTTTGGGGATTTCGCAAAAGGTTTTCTGCCGTTTTGGGGGCCTATGGTGAACAGCAGGAACATTCGCCAATTGACGAGGGTAGTTGAATCCACCGTGATTGAAACGGCTGGTGGCCTTAGTAACTTGACTGCGGAGCTCCAGTCGGACCGCCTTATGACTCTTCAGAACAGAGTTGCCCTAGATGTCATACTTTCAGACCGTGGTGGGGTATGTAAAGTGATCCAATCAAGTTGCTGCATTTTCATCCCCGATAATCCTCCGACAGTATACCAGGCCATCTCCAAACTGCATAAGATCTCTGAATCCATTCACGTGGATAAAGGGGACTGGTCCTTAATGGGGTGGTTCTGGGAACTGATATCTGCCTGGGGATGGAAAATTCTGATAGTCATCGGGATGGTTTTAGCCATTCTGTTCATGTTCTGCCTGTGTGTACAGTGCGCTCCTGCAATATGTGGCCTCTGTGCTACATCATGTGTAAGGAAGCCTGTGTCAAGAGATGAACTAAGTAATAGGATGATGCTACAACAGCATCTCAATGACTTTATGTATACAGACCTGGACTCAGATTAGCATGAGCATAGGTTATTGCCTATATAAGGGCAAAAGGAGGGTCTGTGGTACTGAGAATCCTGGACCCTGCTATTATGTGGTACCGAAGCTCTACACTCGTGTCAAAAATATCATCGTATCATGACGATTTTGGTATTTGCAGACCGGTAATGATTGAGACACTATACCTAAGCATTTGCGTCATGATCGAGTGACGAAATCACCCCGAAATCGTAGTTTCTGTCTTGAACCCTCAGGTTCCATTTTGTGAGCGGCATCCATTTTGTGATTGCCCTTACATAGTCAAATGACCAAGGCCGAATTCGATCTAAAAGGACACGTACACCTTTGCTGACTCCTCTGTGACCTGGGCGAGCTGACTCCACTGCCCCAAGCCAAACCTGTTCGGGCAGTTCCTTTCCCAATGGCCGAGCGTGATTAGTATCAAGGCACAACATGTCATAAACCGTTCATCGCATACAAGCTACGCTTAATCTCACACACACCTGTCCCTGTTTCTTCTTTATGACTTGTTTTACAAGGAGGAGGTGCCCGATTTTATTGGGGGTCCGTTGATATCTGATGAGAGTTCTGGGCCTTGCAGGGTAATCTATCACGAACTGGACAAACTAAAATATGGGCTTGCCATCATGACTCTGCTCTTTCTTTGTAGTAGAAATATTTATATGACCAACTGTAAAACAAAGAATTCTTGCCTGAAGTGTATTATTTTGTATAAAAAGAGAAGGCTGGTTCTGTAAAAACGAGCAGTCTCCTGAGAACATACATGCGCTTCATGCTGTTGTACTTCTAGGATAACTGTTACTGGTTGCAGCCAATAAACTCGATCCTTGACATCACCTAGAAGACTCTATGTTTCTGTGGTCCGAAACAGGAAGGACTCAAGAGGTCTTTGGGTGTTCCCCCTGGCACCGCCGGGTCCATAAAAACCCGGTACCTCAGTGTATATAAAAACACGCGCGTATTCGAATCCAACGTTGTGTCAAAATTTCAACGCAATCGGTGAAGAACTTTAGGAGATTTACGATTTTGAACAAACGAACATTTACATTTTTATTTATATAGAAGATTTTACAGTTTAGTTTTAATGTTACTTCTCTTATTCATTTTTCATTATTACCTTAAATAACTACCACCTATTTCTTCTGCTTTTATTAGTGCTATCAATTTAGGGCAAAATGTCTTCTTCCAATAATGTTATGCAATCACCTCCATTTTTACAAAATCCTGGTAAACCTCTCAATCCTTGGCACAAGTGGTATAGAATATTTGATAATTATATGGAGGCCATTGATGCTACCAAATATTTTACTTCTAGGAAAAGAGCGCTTTTGTTCAATCATCTAGGTAGCGCAGGTCAAGTTGTATTTGACAATTCGCCTGTAGTTCCAGCCCGACCTAGTGACGAAACTTGGAATGTATTTTTTGAAGCCTTGGCACGATTGGGAAAACATTATGTTGATGAACCATCTGTCATAGTTGAGCGACATATGTTCTTTAAACGCAAACAGACAAAAGATGAATCCATTGAGGATTATTTAGCAGTCTTGCCTGTTTTGGCTTTTAAATGTCAATTTGGTACCTATTTAGATATTTCTTTGCGTGACCAACTAGTTTTTAATTGCTTTAACAAAAATATCCAAGAGCGTATCTTAACTTGTAAGATTCCTTGTCTTGAGGAAGTGAATGGGTATTACACACAGCATTGAACATTCTGTGGTATCTTCAAGAATTTAAACTCAAGATTCTGCTTGTAAACTTCCTGAGAGTTCTAAAGTTATGCATGGAACTTCATCTGGTAAACCTAGTGATGTTCATTTAAACGTTGTCTCTACCAAACCGAAAGCTCACATAAGTGTTGGAAAAAAAGGTTCTTGGTACAGATGTGGATCCAAGTATCATATGGGTAACAATGTTAATTGTCCTGCACAAGGTAAGAGGTGTAACACTTGTAAAAAAATCTGACATTTTTACACGGTGTGTAGATCAGCTAAACAAAGGGGCAAAATTAATTTTCTTAATGTTGAAGAGGATGCTCTTTGTGAGGCTATGAGCAATATGTTGTCCACTATTGAAATCAATACTTTACGCAACGATACCAAAAGATGTAAAGGGGCTATGTGTAATGTATTAGTGGGACCAATTGATATTAATGTTATGGCTGACTCTGGATCTCCTAATACTATACTGGATGAAAAAACCTTTAAAAAAAATTGGTCAAACGTGTTGCTCAAACCTACGGATGTTAATCCCAATGCATTTGGGGAATATGATATTGTCATGTCTGGATATTTTTCTGATTACATCAAATTTAAAGGTAGAGAGATTTATACCAAAATGTATATAGCCCTTAATGGCTGTGATATTCTAGGGTGGCAAGACCAGGCTAACTTAAGCATCATTTTAAGACCGGGTCACCCTGAACCTGTTTTGTTGGGTGACCTACCCATTCTATCAATTGAACAAGAAACTACGAGTATTCTCCAAATTCCTATTGATTCTGATTTGTGTTATTTATTTTCAAAATATTCACGTGTATTTAGCAACAAGGTAGGCTTGGTTAAAGGGTTCCAACACACCATTAGACTAAAAGAGAATGCCATTCCAGTAGTTCATAAATGCAGACCTGTTCCTTTATCTGCCAGGGATGACTGTAAAAATATGTCGGATGATATGTGCTTATTATACCTATTGAATCCTCTGAATGGGTTTCTGCTGCAGTGGTCGCACTTAAGAGCTCAGGTGATATTCGTCTGTGTGCGGATTTCGGAGTACTTAATCGCAACATAGTGGTCGACTGCCATCCCCTACCCAGAATTCAAGAAATGCTTGCCAGTCTTGGGGGTAGCAAGTATTTCACCACTATTGATCTACGCTCAGCGTATCATCAGATTTCCCTCTCCAAAGAATCTCAGTCTCTTACCACATTTGTTTCTCCCTTTGGAGTCTACATGTATAAGCGGATGCCTTTCGGTTTAGCATCCGCTGCAAGTGTTTTCCAAAGATTAAGGGACCAATTGTTTACACAAGTCAAAGGAATCCAAGCATTCCAAGATTACATTTTAATTCACACGGATTCATTAGAGTCACATTATATACTATATTATATAGGGATCGCCCCTGGCCAAACTCAATAACCTTAGTCTTATCAGTATTGATTTTTAGGAAGCTATGGTTCATCTAGGACATGATCTCAAACAAACACTCGTGAACCCTGATGGCTGTCTCTTCAGGCTGTTTGGCTATCGAGATTATAAGTTGAAAATCATCTGCATATGACACCAGGGTAAAACCATGCTTCCTAACAAGACTGGCCAGGGGCATAACATAGGTGTTGAACATTGTTGGTGACAATGCTGAGCCCTGTGGAACCCCACAGAGGACATGAAAACTGTCAGACTGCATGCCCTCCCAGTGCAGGCACTGCTCCCTCCCCTCCAAGAATTACGATAGGAGGGCCAGAGCAGAGCCCTCAATCCCTACCTCCTGCAGCCGCTGAATTAGAACCGCGTGGTTCACGGTGTCAAACGCGGCTGACAGGTCTAATAATACTAGGGCTGCCTTGCCCCCTCCATCCACTATTTCGCGGATCTCTTCAGCCGCTACTATCAAGGCAGATTCAGTGGAATGGTGTGCTCGAAAGCCATGTTGGGTTGAGTCCAGCAGCAAGTTAGAATCTAAATAGTTGGTTAATACCTTATTCATTGACTTCTCTAGTATTTTGGCTGTTATAGGCAGACCAGCAATCGGACGGTAGTTCTTGGGCTCGGTGGGATCTAGGGTAGACTTTTTCAGGATGGGCCTAATCGCAGCATTCTTCCAACAAGTTGGATAGCTGCCGGACTCCAGCACTTGATTTATTAAAGGGGTCAGTTGTTCACAGATTCTGCTAGCGGCCAAATGCATGATCGCGGCCGGACAGGGGTCTTTGGGTGAACCTGATTTTATGGAGAGGAGGAGTTTACAAACATCCTCCTTCGTAATTTCCGGGAACCTGTCTAATCTAGCATCTAATTGTTCTGCCTCCACCTGTGATAGATCTGGCTTGTCTGAACCTGCTCTTGTATTCAGGAGGTCATCATAAATTACAAGGGGCCCGATTCACAAAGTAACTTAAGACAAAATCCTAAACTTACTACTTTTGGTATTCACAGAAGTTAGGATTTTGTCTTAAGTTTGTCTTAAGACAGACTTAAGACAGACTTAAGTTAGGATTTTGTCTTAAGTCTGTCTTAAGTCTGTCTTAAGACAAACTTAAGACAAAATCCTAACTTCTGTGAATACCAAAAGTAGTAAGTTTAGGATTTTGTCTTAAGTTAGTTCTGTGAATCGAGCCCTTGGACCTTATTCTGGAAAAAGTTAGCCAATTTGTTACACATATTTTGATCAGGTTGAAAAGAGCTTGCCTGCTGAGATTTGGAAAGCAAAGTAACCGTTTTAAACAGTTCCTTAGAGGAATTACCAGCTTCCTTGATCCTGGTTGTGTAGAATTGTCTTTTTGCGGCAATGATTGCCAGTTGATACTGTTTGAGAGCAAGATTGTAAGTTACTTTCTTGTCGCTACTGTAATCTTGTCTCCATAAACGCTCCGCTTTTCTACAGATTGTCTTTAGGTCCTTCAGCTCAGAGCTATACCAGGGAGATGAAGGCTTTAGTTTCCTAACTGTTGACCATCTTTCAGGTGCCACATGATTGGCTGCTGTCAGGAGCCATTCATTGAATATGGATGCTGCATCGTTATTGTCTTCATCCAATGGCAGTAAAACTTGACCCAGTGCTCTATCTAAGTCATCCGCTTGAACCTTATTCCAACGCCTGGTCTTTATCCTAACTGGTTTAGTTTGCCTTCGGTGAGCTGGCAATGCAACCCTGAGTTTAAAGTATATCCCCTTATGGTGTGTCCATGGGAGGGCTACCACTTTAGACAGACTTATCTCTGAACTGTTAGAAAAAATGCCATCCAAAGTGTGGCCCGCCTGATGAGTAGGTTCCAAGACTAGCTGACTAAATCCGAAGGCTGCCAGATTATCTAATAGTCTGCTTGTGTCTGGATTATTATTTAATTCCAGGTGATAATTGAAATCACCAAGAATGATAAAAGGGTGACAGTCCATATACGATTCCAAGTGTGTCATTAATGTGTGTGAGAACAAGGCCTTAGGCCCAGGTGGGCGGTAGATTAGGAGACCCTGGAAATTAAAGAGATTGTTTGAGCTATCGTTACTAAAAGCTATTAAGGATGCACCCAAACCAATAGACAAAGATTCGTTAAGGGCATTGTAGTGACGAATGACACCAGAGTCAAGTGTCAATTACTTTATTGCCAGAATAACACACAGACTGCCGTCAGCTTGTCAACCTGGAGGCCCGGGTCACTGTGTCAACATTCCACAGCGAGCGCCTGGCGGTCCAGGGGAATGTACCAACATGGGGTAAAGAGGAGGGGGGAAAACAGGGAACAGGGGAAAGGGAAAGGGGCATTAACTTCAGTTACAACACATCATCCCCCTTAAGGGAAGAAACAGGTGAAGGAACAGGATATCTAGCCCCTGGCGATATGAATGCTATGACTTTAGTGTATGTGTCTATCTCATTATGTACTGTTTGTGCCACTGAGGAGAGGTTCTGAATCTGTCACTCCTTCTGTCTCGTCTGATGGTTTCACTGATGTCATTACCACCAGCTCTTCTCACTTCTGTCCCATGTTCTCGCCCTTCTGCTGGAACCACTCGATCATGACTCCATAGTCTCCCATCTTCCACGACCACGGAGTTTCTATTTTGCCGCTTGACGTTCTTGGAGGCATAGAACTTGTTGCCGCCTCTCCATAGTCTCACGGGTTTCTTTACATAAACACCTTGTCCTTCCTGAAATTCTCTCTCCTTCACTCCCCACTTCTTGTCGTACCATTCCTTGTATTTCTGTTGACTGTCTTCAATTCTCCTCTTGACCTCTTTGTGCTCGATCTCCGTTGTTTGTTTTCTTCCCATCCAACCTGGTGTGAGTTTGGTGCCTGCTTTTCTTCCCCTCAATAACTCAAAGGGCGTGCATCCCGTGGTGGACTTAGGCGTGGTGTGGTATGCCCACAACATGTCCCTTATGGCTTCCTCTATGTTCTCCCCTGCACGGTTGGCCAACTGTATGCACTCCTTCAGCATCCGGTTGACTCTCTCCACCTTCCCGTTTGCTTTAGGACAATACAGTGGTGTGCGAATGTGGGTCACTGAACAGTCTTTAAGGAAATCCTTCATCTCTTCCGAGACCAGTTGCACTCCATTGTCGGTCACCAGTGTTGAGGGTATGCCTTCTAATGTGAACACCTCTTTCAGGAAATCTACTATCACCTTGGTGCTCACACCGTGGACGGTCTTGCAGGTTATCCAGCTTGAGAAGTAGTCTACTAGGACCAATAAGTACCAGTCTTGGGGTCCCTTGCCATGGATGGGACCAGCTATATCAAAGCCTAACTTGCTCCACGGTTCCTCCGGTACTTCAACTGGTGACAGCGGTGCTCTTCTTGTGATCTTAGTTTTGTCACTCAGAGCGCACGCGTAGCAGTCCCGTACCTTGTCCTCCATTTCTCTGTCCATTGTAGGAAACCAGTAGTCTGCCCGAAGTCTGGCTTTGCACAAGCTTCTTCCTAGATGTCCCTCGTGCGCCAATTCCACTACTTTGTCTCTTAAGGCTTCAGGTGGGACTAATTTCCCTGACTTCAGTATGAAATCACCATCCACCGATAGCTCCTCCCTCACATTCCAATATGGCTGGATCTCTGTCTCCGTGTCTTTGCATTTCTTGGGCCATCCAGATAGTATATGTCTCCTCACCTTCTTCAATACTTCATCGAGTTCCATCTGTGTCTCCCATGACCCCTTTTCCACTGCTGCTAGACGCACCTCCAGGATTGAGCTGCCCTTCACTTCTTCTTCCTCTCCTTCTTCTGCGGGTGCTCTCGATAAGAAGTCTGCAACTCTATTTTGTTGTCCAGGTATGTAGTATACTCGGAAGTTGTAGGCTTGTAGACCCACTGCCCATTTCGCTATCCTTGGCGTCATACTTTCCATGTCCTTCTTGGTGAACAGGGAAACCAAAGGTTTGTGGTCCGTCTGTACTTCGAACGGAATTCCCCAAATGAAAAATTTGTAGTGACAAATGGCCCAATAGACAGCTAGTGCCTCCTTCTCTATGGTCGAGTAATTTTTCTCAGACCCTGTGAGTGTTCTAGATGCGAAGGCTATCACGTTTATCTTGCTGCCTTCTCTCTGCGCCAAAGTTGCCCCGATGCCTCTGTTGCTCGCATCTGTGGAGATGATGGTTTCACCGTTAGGATCAAACTTCCCTATAAATGGTGCCTCAATGATTGCCTTCTTTATACGCTTCATGGACATTTCTTGTTCCTTTCCCCAATTGAAAACACTGTCCTTCTTTATGAGGTCTCTTAGCGGCTGCGACACCATAGCAAAGTCCTTAATGAATTTGGCCATATATTCTGCAAGACCTAGGAAAGAAAGTATGTCCTCTTTACTCTTGGGAGTGGGAGCATCCTCCACTGCCTTCACTAAGTCAAGTTTTGGCTTGATGCCGTCTTCAGATAGGGTGTGTCCAAGGTAGTCCACCGAACTTACTCCTAGTTTGCATTTGGAGGGTTTCGTGGTGAAGCCTACCTCTTTTAACTTTTCCAACACTCTTCTGGCCATTTCATTGTGTTCTTCTTCGCAACCTCCAAAGATCAGTATGTCATCTTGGAAACAGATGGTGTTCCTACAGTCTTTCAACACATGTTGCATGACTCTTTGGAAAGCAGCAGCTGCCGATGCCAACCCAAAGGGCATTCTCTGAAATTTGAAATTACCAAATGGGGTAGTGAACGCTGTCAGTAGTTGGGAATCCGGGTGAAGCTTGATTTGGTAATAGGCTGACGATAGGTCCAGCACACTGAAAAACTTGGCCCCTCTTATGGTGCTTAGCATCTCCCCTATTCTAGGAAGAGGAAACCTGTCGACAAGGATATTCGCATTGAGGTCCCTCAGGTCCACACAGAGTCTTATGCTGTTCCCTTTATCCTTGGCCATGATGACAATTGGGGCCAACCAGGCTGAACTCTCAATTTCTGTGATGACCCCCTCTCTGACTAGCCTCTGCAGTTCCTGCTGAAGGGGCTCTCTCATGCGCAATGGTATAGACCTCGTCTTGTGCACCACTGGTACTGCCCCATCCTTTAGCACTATCTTGTGCATGTAATTCTTAAAGACACCCAATCTGTCACTGAACACTTCTTTGAACTCTTTAGTGAGATCCTCTGATATTCCCACAGGATCAATTAACAACACCTGCTCTCTGTTGTTTGGATCAAGAGTGATGCCTAACTGCTTCTGATGTTTCCAACTCAGTAGGGTCGATCCTCTCGTTGACACATACACCTTTCCTATAGTGTGTCTATCTTTGAATGAGATTCTCATGGTCAACATGCCCTCAAGTGGAATTTTCCCCTCGTTGTAACCCTTTGGACTGATGTCTGGTGGCAACAATTTTACAGAACGGTTGGCGAATTTATCATCAAACATTTTTTTGTCTACTAAAGTATATGGGGAGCATGAATCTGCATACATGCTAAACAACTCTCCATCAAGTAAAACATCACATTTAGGGTAAGCCTCATCACTGTTATCTTCCTCATCCCCCACTTGGAAAACATAAGACTTTTCCCTTTCCTCTTCCTGGGGTGACTCTTCTATGACATGCACTGCTTTTCCAG
Source organism: Lissotriton vulgaris (assembly GCF_964263255.1). NCBI lineage: Eukaryota > Metazoa > Chordata > Amphibia > Caudata > Salamandridae > Lissotriton > Lissotriton vulgaris. The sequence continues at coordinate 288,089,020 of NC_141690.1, read as the reverse complement.
GAGCCTTACACACCTTGGAAAAATGTCCCCACCTGTTGCACTTTCTACACTGTACATTCCTTGCCGGACATTTCCAGTTGTTTGCCATGTGATTGGGACTACCACATTTATAACACACAGAGGAACTAGACTTGCTGCGATTAACCTCTTTACTTTTGTCACCTACTTTACAAACTGTTTCACCCTCAGTACTAGATTTGCTTTCAGATCTCTCTCTGTTTGTCCCCTCAGGGGCTCTCATTTCCCTCATGCATCGTGCTGTGTGCTCTAGACCCTTAGCTATGTTTACTGCTTCCTCTAGATTAGGGTTCTTGGTAAGCAGTTCCTCTTGTATCTTGTAGTCATTGGTGCATCTCACCAGTTGGTCTCTTATTAAAGAATCCGTGAGTTGACCAAACTCACACGTGGCGGACAATCCTCTCAATACCGCTATATAATTGCTCACTTTCTCCTCCCTCTTCTGCACTCTCTTAAAGAACTTATGTCTTTCCATCACCACATTTATTTTCTCCTTAAAATGAGACGCTAGTTCCCTCAGCGTGCTTTCATAAACATTGACACCTTCGTCCACTTCCTCTTGCTCATCCTCAATCAATCTCCCAGTTATGTCCTCGTATATTTTCCTCCCATGTGTGCCCAAATTGTGTAGCAATATATGTTGTTTCCTTATATTGGTGTAGTTGCTACCCCCAATTGCTATCAGATAAGATTTAAAGATACCTTCCCACCTCCTCCATGGGATAACTGGTTCTCCTAACTCATTGAGGAAAGGTGGAGGTTGGCTCATTCCTGCACCTGCCATTGCCATGTATTTCCTAAAAACCTAGTGGGAATATGTTATCTCAGCTAAGGGTAACAATATATGAAAGGGTAGGGAAAAATATTTGAGCCAACTCTCCACAGTAGCTGCCAATGTTAAACTGAGGGATTTTCACTCGCATTTGCCATAAATCTTCCCTTTTATAACTTTGCCACCTAATACTTGTACCACTTTGAGACCATAACATTAACACAGAGGTTTAAGCAGTCCTCTTTCTGTCTCCACAGTTACAAGAATTTTGTCCAATTAAACTGCCTGCTTTTTCTCCTGCAGGCGGGAACTTCCTGTGGAGAAGCTTCCCCTCAAGAATGTTCCAGTCAGAGAGAAGTCGGCTTTTGAAATGGCGCTGTTATCCCTTGAAACGCACTTCACTGGACTGCTGCCCCTCACAATACCTCAGCACAATGCCCTCACCAGAGTGGGAAGCGAACATAAAACTCGGAGTCCCCACATGGGGATTGCAGGTGAGCGCTCCGCTAGCGTAGAGGATTATTCAGCGCTGTTTAACAGTGCGCGCAGGGAGCTTTGAAGTGAAGCCAATCACTCATGAACAGTAAGCGCCGAGACAGCTTGTCCACGCTGGAGCCTCGCGCTGTGTGGTAAACTACGAGCTTGTCACAGCAGAAAACAGGCTAAAAATGTACCACAGACCACCTTCAAACTGTGCTCGTGTGAAAGGTTCAGTCATGACCATTAGTGTCTACGTACAGCGCGCACTTCCCCTCTGCTTTAAGCTTGTGCCCGACCGGCACACGGGAATGAGCGCACTCTCACCCCTTTTTCCTTTCTTCAACTCAGCTTTAGTTCCTTCTTAAAATTTCCCAGCAGAAACAGGAAGCACGATGCCCGACCTGGCAACCGATTGCATTAACTCCCACAACAATGTTATTTTAAAAATTAGTCTCTGACTGGAGACAGCTCCCGACCTCTTTCAGCCTGAAATCCACCCTCATATATTATTGACAAACCCTGTCAAAAAGATAGCGCTGTGCCCGACCTGGCACTCGATCCAGTCGACAACCCCCACCAAGATTGGAAATATAATTCTTTTTCCGATAGTCTATGAACTTGGTTTGCTTTGATAAGCCTTGTCACCTTACTTGTTTGATTTACACAGCATTCGTGACAGCAGGAAAGGGTTGCTCGCGCTCATGTTCTTTTCTCACAGGCTCCGTGGATATTTTCTTTTACTTGACAAGCGCTCAGTAAACACCAGGGAAACGGCAGTCACTGTCCCTGGCCCAGTTTCCTTCTCCTCGTCGCCAAGAAATGTAGTGACGAATGACACCAGAGTCAAGTGTCAATTACTTTATTGCCAGAATAACACACAGACTGCCGTCAGCTTGTCAACCTGGAGGCCCGGGTCACTGTGTCAACATTCCACAGCGAGCGCCTGGCGGTCCAGGGGAATGTACCAACATGGGGTAAAGAGGAGGGGGGAAAACAGGGAACAGGGGAAAGGGAAAGGGGCATTAACTTCAGTTACAACAGGCATTCTTAGGTCTCAGCGAATATTATGCTCGCTTTGTACAGAATTATGCCATTGAATGAGTTTGAAAATTTTCAGGGAGCTGTCTCTCTGTTAGACATATATTGGGACCTTTATATAGTCCGGCCTCCAATGGTCTGGTTGAAAGAGCAAACAAGTTGTTGAAAGAAGGTGTGCAAACTGTAGTGGCTAACAAGTCGGATGTGTTTAAGTATGTGAGTCAAAATGTCTGGAGTTACAATATAATACCTCATTCCACCACTAATGTTTCTCCTTATGCATTGTTGAGAGGTAGGAAACCCATTTTACTCACTCCCTCTTGGTTGATGGACAGAGTTGATACTGTGGATTTGCATAAATTGAGAGAACATGTCAAACAAAAACAAGCATTGTACAAGGAGAACTGTGATAAAAGAAAACATGTTAAAGTGACGTTGTTGTCTCCAGGTGGTTGGGTTCTTATTAAACAAGCATTTGCAATGCAATAGGTCTTGCATTTGCGAGAGTTTATGCTATCGGTATTGTAAATGATAATGCCTTTTATTTATCTGTTTTGCTAATTAACACGTAAATAGAAGGCATTGGCAGTTACCATGCCAATAGCTCAAACTCTTGTAAATGCAAAACCTATTTCCTTGAAAAGTAGCGGGCTGTTTGGAAAGTGAAAGTGCGCATGGCGCACTGAATGTTGAAGGAAACTCCCACTTTCTCTTAAATAAACAAAGATCTCAGGCACAACATAAATAACTCAGCCATAACATCATAAATTTAGCACCCTACTGAGAATACGCAGATTTTGCAAATAAAATAACTATGTGGTCCATAAAGCTTATTTATTTATTCAAAATGATGCGTGGGTGCTGGTGTAAAACATAAAGTAGCGCCCAGCCAACCAAAAAAAATCACAGATATTTGTGAAATGATTATCTCCAAGGTAATACGTAAGTGTTACTAAAATTTACGCAAATAATCCAAAATAGTATTAATACAGTGTCTAGTATTTAAAAAGTATGTTTTTTTGGGTGCAAAACGAAAAAAGAAAGGTAGATTAAATAGAAATAATGCTGCTGCCACGATTAAACAAAACGTAATAATAACCCAAGTTTAGCTGCTCCTTCACATGCCGCGCAACATCTACATAACAAAGTAATAAGCAGGGCCCATAAGGTTAGGGTGGCAGCGAGACAGTCAGATACACATCTGCCACCTTGGTCATGTTTTTCTACCACGGAGACACTTGTTTGACTTCTGGGATGTTACTAATGGGGCTGGTACAAAGGACTTTTCCCTTGCGCTTGATAATAATAATATGAAATTTGTAATGCGCTCAGCTTACCCGGGGGCATCCCGGCGCAACAGACCAGAAGGAGAGACTCAGCTAATCACTACTGTGGAAACAGGTAGGTCTTAAGAAGTTTCCTAAATGGTAGGATCTTGGGCTCTGAGCGAATCTTGAGGGGCAAAGAATTCCAAAGAGTCGCCACCTGCACAGAGAAACGCCTGCCTCCAGAACGGGCTCTCCTTACTCTCGCTGACTGCAAAAGATGTTTTTGGTCCGAGCGCAGCAGACGTGGGGGTTTGTAAGGAAGGGTCATGTTAGCAAGGATGGGGGGACCTTTGCCATGTAGAATTTTGTGGGCTGTACATAGCGCTTTAAATTTCACCCGCTCCTTCACGGGGAGCCAGTGAAGCGCTTTGAGGGCCGGAGCAGCAGACTGCCTTCTGGGAACATCCATAAGGACTCTCGCAGCTGCGTTTTGCACCTGTTGGAGGGTTTTAAAGGTCGCTTCAGGAGCACCGAGAAGAGAGGTACCTGGTGCACTGTCCTACAAGGATACAGGGCGAGAGGTGCTGCGCCACCCACAATTTACCACTAATCTGTTGACTTTGCTTCGTAGTGCTGACTCCGCTCCCATGATTGCCAAGTGCCAGGAGCATTGTGTTGTGATGGCCCCGGCTGACCGTTCCCTGTGACGACCAGGAGAGGTAGAGGCACTAAAAGACTCGTTCTCTACACTTGCACCATCTTTTATAATGACAGCACCTGCGCATAAACTTTGAACATCTTAAGCTAAAGCGCGGGCGCCTCCTGGACATGTCCTTTAACATGATAGAACGGAGTTACCTGGTATAGTGGATCTAAGAGTCTATAGGTGTCTTGAACATAATACCATTTTATGGATGATAAAGGACGCTCCTTAGACATGTCCTTTAACATGATAGAACGGAGTTACCTGGTATAGCGGATCTAAGAGTCTATAGGTTCAGTAATGGCAATATAGATGCCGAGTTTGACAGTTTGTATGAATTATACACCTTCTTATATTTTTTTATTCACTGTTCTGGTCCTTTATAGAGAGTTACTTGGGACACGTCTGAATCCCGCTTTACAATTCTCCTTGCTAGGAAGGCAGCTAGTAAGGAAACTCTGGAGATTCTACATACATTAAAGGTGAGATATATCCAGGCTAGCATTGTAGTGTTTAGTATGGTAGGATACTAGGCACTTTTTAAGAGTGTTTTACAATTTGTTACTCTTGCCCAATGAGACATGCCCTTTAGCGTTATCAAGAATTATATACACCAATAAGGCAATTACTGGTATTCTCGCTAGAAAGGTTACCTTTCCTTTTTGGATCCCAATGTGCATTTCTGTGGATATTTCGGTAAAGAGAATGTTTTAATAACTGTTCTTTTACCCTCAACCCATGTAATTCTATTTTAGGCTCTCAAGCTTCACTAGAAAATTCAATGAAATTGTTCGTTTCTTTTTTGTCTTCCTTATGTTTATACACTACGGCTTTATGTTTTGACTTTTATGGCCATATTATTGAATATGTGATCATGACTTTGTCTTTTGGAAATCGATTATTTCTCTCCCATTTATAGAATATAGAAAGATTTTGTACAAGTATATTGTATCTTGGCTGTATTGTTAACACAAGAAATGAAATTTCAAGTTAAATCTGAGAATTTTAGATCATGACAACCTCTATTGTTGTACTTTTTTGAAGTTATTTTTATGTCCGCTTTTTTGTATTGTGATATGAAGTTTAGTTTTCTTACTTATGATTTATATATATGTACTTTCATCCCTGATGAAGTTCTCGGTAAGAGAACGAAACGCGTTGGTTGGACTGTAAAGAACTTTTTACCCATGCATACGAAATAAAAGAATAAAAGAATTTAAGAATCAAATCTGGTGATCTAATCGACTCCTTTTTCCCCGACGCACGCCCAAAACAACTTAATTCTGAAGTTGAAGGCAGCCTGATCCGGCGCCCGTGATAGCGAAATCACCAGCTGTGTGTCATCAGCATATGACACGATCTGGATCCCAAAGCTCTCCACAATTAATATTATTATTATTATTATTATTATTATTATTAAATTTGTTAAGCGCTCGCCTACCCCCACCGGGGGTGTCCCGGCGCTGTGGACAGTAACGGTAGTGACCAAGGCGGCTAGTAGCTGGAGAACAGATGTGTTTTCAATTTGGACCTAAATTGGGTTTCCGATTCAGTTAGTCTGAGGTTAAGCGGCAGGGAGTTCCATAGCTTAGCAGTAACCACCGCAAAAGCTCTACCTCCTCTTCTGGAGCGATGGAAACGGGGAGGGTACAAGAGACGCAGGTGGTTAGATCTGAGAGAACAAACTGAATGGACCTGCTTCAGCCTGTTCCTGAGATAGCCTGGTCCATTCCCATTAAGTGCTCTAAAGGTCAGGACCAGGGCTTTAAACTGGATGCGATGAAATATCTGCAGCCAATGCAAGTTCTTTAAGTGTGGGGAAATGGAGTGCCGGTAGGGGACGTGGCAAATCAGTCTTGCCGCCACGTTCTGGACGATCTGTAATCGATGACGTAGATCTGTAGGAGCCCCTACATAGAGACTATTAGAGTTGTCCAGATGTGAGGTGATGAGGGCGTGTACAACGTTCCTCAACGAGTCCCTGGATAAATAGGGGAAGATTTTTTAAATCATTTTTAATTTGCCAAAACAAGCAGAGGTGACCTTTTGAAATTGTATTTTGCATGATAGTTCGTTGTCAATATAAAACCCAAGGTTCCGGGCAGAATTGGCAGGGATGGGGGGTGGGTTCAACTCAGGCGGCCACCATATGGTGGACAGCAATGGGGATTTTAGATTAAAATATAACACCTCAGTTTTATCAGTGTTCAATTTTAGTGTGTTAGATGTCATCCATGAAACAATGTTAGTGAGGACAAATTTAAAATTTGTGAGCCCTTTGTCAGAGTGGTCTCTAAATGAAAAAAATCAGCTGAGTATCATCAGCGTAAGAGACCACTCTGACTCCACAGGCCTCAACAACCCTCGCCAACGGCGACATGTAAACATTAAAAAAGAGAGGGCTGAGGGCCGACCCCTGAGGGACTCCACAACTGAGGGGCTTCTTATCGTGAGAAGTAGGGTCGACACCACACCTGTTGCGTTCTTCCAGTTAGGAATGATTTTATCCATGCCAGTGGTGTGCCCTGTATCCCCATGTCATGGAGCCTGTCCAGTAGTATGGAGTGAGATACGGTGTCGAAGGCCGCGGACAGATCGAGGAGCACCAGCATGGCCACCTCGTCTCTGTTCACTTCCAGGAGGGCCGTCTCTGTGCTATATCTGGATCTAAATCCGGATTGAGTATCATGCAAGAGAGTGTTAGATTCCAGGTAGTCAGCCAGCTGTTCCTATACTACTTTTTCCAAAATTTTGGCAGGTTTGGGGAGTAGTGAGATAGGTCGGTAATTGCTAAATACCGCCGGATCAGCATCCACTTTCTTTAATATGGGGATCAACATTGCCTGTTTCCATTCCGCCGGGAAATGGCCAGAGGAGAGGGAGGTATTCCAGATACCAAATTAGGGGGTCAGCATCGTGAATACTTGAGTCGGAACTGGGTCTAGGGGGGAGCCAGATTTACATTTTTGCATTATGTGTAGGGCGGAATCCCTTACGATAGGTTTGAACGCCTCAAAAGTGGTTACACTAGCCGGTAGAGGGGGTTGGACTGATATGACCTTGCCATGCTCCCTCGTCGGTGTGAAGGAGGAGAAAAGGGGGCGATTGCATCTATCGCTGTGGTGAGAGTGGTATTGACATTTTTCACATCGGCGTCTAAATCCTCTGACGGATGCCAATCCTTATTCGAAAGTGCTGGTTCAAGTGCGTCACAAGTGACTTTGTGCCATTTTCTTCCCAAGTTCGGAATTACACTATGTGTGGTTAATAGGGGGAGGATAGTCAGAGTAAAAGGGGTGAGCGAGTGGTCGGACCAGGCCAGGGGACGTGGTGGCAGAGTAGAAAAAGATGGCAGGTTCGTAAAAATCAGATCTAAGGTGTGGCCTGCCGTGTGGGTGGGGCTATGAACTCTCAGGTCCAAGCTTATTCCAGCTAATGTTTCGACTAGGGACCTCGCTTTAGGACAGGAAGAGTCATCCACATGTAGGTTGAAATCACCTAAGATGGTAAAATGTGGGCATTTTAGGGATAGGTCAGCAAGGGTGGCTAATAACTCAGTGAGATGAGAGGGCTGTGAGCCTGGGGGGTTGTAAATTAGGGCACCAGCAAGGATCAGGTGAGTAGGGTCCGTGATACTGAAGTACATCGCCTCGATAGGGCCTGAGTTAGGCAATTTCCTGGAGGTTATTTTCCATTGGGACCGTGAAATAATGGCGATCCCACCTCCCACTTTAGTGCCTGGCCGACTAATCCCAGCAAAGTGGTAGTCTAGGGGAATTGCAAGCGATATATCTGGGTTAGAGGACTCTTTGACCCAAGTTTCAGTGAGAAACATCAGGTCCCATGAATGAATAGTGAGAGGTAGCCAAATATCGCCTGCATGTCGTGGGAGAGATCGACAGTTGAGGAGGCACGCCTTAACTTCTCCGGGCGACTCACGGTCTGGTGCTTTATAGTATTTTTTACTCAGACAAATAGTAGGTGTATCTAGAAGGAAGCAGCAGTCTTTGCACACAAAGTGTTCGACAAGTAGCTGAGAAAGGTTGCACTTGGGGCTACTATTACAGGTCGAAGGCCTCATGGCCAGCAGTTGAGCCCTAGACCAGCGTTGTGGAGTGTGGGGGTGGGCGGGCCGGAATAACAGGCGTGGAGGCCGGATGTAGTGTGCTATGATTAGCAAGGGTTTTATTTATATACAGAAAAGTCAAGCCCTTGGGCACGGTGATTAGGTATAATCCTCGGTGTTCGGGTTGGGGTTCCTCGCGAGGGGGTCCGATGAGGAGAATACAGGTAGGTCTTCCACTGCAGGGCTGGTGTTCTCCTTCCTGGTTGCGGGCGTTGGGGTGTCCCTCGGAGATAAAGGAAAGAGACACAGGGCAGTTAGTTCCAATGGTCACGGAACTCACTCGTCTGACACCGGCACCGGGAGTGTAAGGATGGAAATAGACCGTGAGGGAGGACGGTAGGGTAGGGGTAGAGGGGAAAGAAAAGACAGGGTGTAGGGACAGAGTGTCAATAGTGGGTGGGGGTTGGGTGGAAGGTATTATACAGTGTAGGGGGTGATTATAATATACAGTGGGGTGCGCATGACTTCTGTACAAGAATTACACTATTTATACTAATTACACAGGGAGGGGGAAACACGGAGAATGGTAACAGTTTACTCACGTGCCCCGCCGTAACTCTCATCCGAGTTACGGCCGCTTTCCAGCCACCTCCTGAGGATGCCACCAATCCTCGCACCAAACGTCTTCCTCTTCTTCCCTCTCTCGCCTCGTCCTCTCTCCTACAGTCTTCGCTGCCGGTCCTTCGCGTCTCGCCAACTCCTGCCACGAGTCCACCGCTGGGAACCTCTCCACCTCTGTGTCGCCGGCTTTTCTATCATCCGCTCGGGTTCCTGAGGAAAGGCTTCCGGGGTCAGGCGGGGTCACTTCCGGTCCTTTAGTGGCCGTTGTATTTCCGGGGTCAATCCAGGTTGCTTCCGGTCCGCTGTACTCCGGTGTTGCTGTCGGCGCCTGCAGGGAGACAGAGAGAGGTGTAGCCGGTTTTGGCTGTGGATTAGTGTTGTCGCCCGTATGGGCGTTCCTACGGGATCGCTGGGCCCGGGAGGTAAGGTCCGCCCCTTCACATCCCCTTTCCCTAGGATTGTTTCTTATAGGGGTTGGGGAAGGTGGATACCGGGAGAGGTAGTCTGCATTGCCCTGCTCCAGCCCTTTTCGATGTAGTGTTCGAAAGCGAAAGGGTTGGAGAGAGAGAAACCACCTGAGTACTCGCTCATTGTTACCACGGTTACGTGCCATCCATTCCAGAGGGGCGTGATCTGTGTACAGAATGAATTCCCGCCCCTCCAGGTAATACCGGAGGCTTTCGATCGCCCATTTAATGGCGAGTGCCTCTTTTTCAACCACTGAATAATTGGTTTCTCGGGGAAACAATTTCCTACTTAGATACAGGACAGGTTTTTCTGCCCCCTCTGCATCTTTTTGGGACAGCACCGCCCCCAAACCCTGGTCAGGCGCGTCGGTCTGCAATATAAAGGGCTGGGTATAGTCAGGACTCATCAGTACTGGCTCCGTTGTTAGGGAATGTTTGAGTAGATGCAGGGGTGTGGAAATTTTTCAAAAATCTACTTGGCCAGGGGACAAAAAGTTACATAAATCTACTTGTCCTGGGAAGGTAACTGCTTGCCCCGCCTTCTCAATAAATTACTAAGGTAGGTCTGCACAGAGAGAACCTGCACTGCAATCATTGCAACATACTGAGCAATATATATTTCAAATGCAAATCCAATTATGCAGTGCATGGTCATTCACTCTCAAATGCAACTGTTGTACTGAGTGGTTGTACAGCATGTGTGCAGATGTGTCCATGTGCCCTGCAACCAATTATCAACTAGTGTGCATGTAACACATTTTCATTAAGTTGGGTAACAATAAAAATGTATTATTCAGCACAAAATTACCCCTCTGGGTAAATGTGTGCTGTACAAATGCAAGTTATATTATCAAGCTAGGACACAGGCCTAAACACCGAGGCATTTTCCATGCACCTCTTGCACTGATGAGGGTAGAGTCTGAGTTCAAGATGCAGGATTCTTTCCTTTCACCTTTAAAAAAGGGAAAGCTTCAGAGTCTGCTTCGTCTGTGAAAGGAAAGCACCGTGCTGGTCAGGTGAGCATTTATTTTTTGCTGATGAGTTTATATAGCGCGATCACGACCCAAAGGTATCGGAGCGCTTCTCATGAGCACCACTTACAATACAATACCAGTTACCACATATAATGTAGAGACACCTGCAGTTCCCCCGCCCTGATCTTAGTCAGTTCGCTCCAAACCCCAAGTTAGCACGCTCTGTTTTCTCTAGTGGAATCTGAACTGGGCACTAGCGTAATGCCGCGTTATTTTGACTGTTATCAGTGGAGCTCTCAGCAGGATGTTTGCATTTCTTTTTCCATTTGCGAGCAGAGAGAATAATGTGAAATGTATTCCTACGACCCTGATGCCGCAAGTTCACTTTGCATTAGCCTATTAACAATAATGTCACAGTTTCTTCTCACCTCGTTCTAAAGGTCGCGCCCCAGCATCGAGCTATTTGTGCTATCCTCGTGTGTTAAAATGGAAACGGCTTCCTCGTGGTTCTCTGCACGTCCAACCCATTGATATTGAGAAAGCGAGACACCAGATTGCTGACATTGCCGCTTGTTGAGACTGACGCTTCAGTCCCCCAGCCAATCACAGGCTACAGCCAGTCATGGGCTGCTAGCCAATCAGAGGCCTTAAAAGCATGTTCGGGCTTTCTGATTGGTCGTGAGTCCCAAAGTGCGCAAATCCTGTATTTTATGTACGCGATTTAATGTCTACTTGTCCATCGGACACAATAGACATTAAATCTTCTTGCCCGTGATAAAAATCAACATGGCTCGGGCGTCGGGCGATACGATTCCCCCACCCCTGAGATGAAAGGCACGTAACAACAAGGTGGTTGGGTGTTTGAGGATCTCTTCCGTTTTCGTTGTTTTCTTCAGGAGATCTGTCAGGGGGGCTGCAGTATGGGAGAAGTTGGGTATAAATCTCCTGTAGTATCCCAACATACCCAGGAAAGCACGGAGTTCTTTACGGGTTTGGGGAAAAGGAATGGCTTGGATGGTCCTGACCTTACTGTCTTGTGGACGGATATGCCCCTCCCCCAGCAGGTACCCTAAATACTTCACGCTCTGGGCCGCTAATGTAGTCTTGGAGGGGTTAATGGTGAAGCCGGAGGCGCCTAGGGAGGTGACAATTGACCGTACATGAGACAGATGCTGTTCCCAGGTGTCACTATAGATGACTATGTCATCTAGGTAAGCGCCCGAGTAGTGGGAGTGGGGTTGTAGGACCTGATTCATGGCCCTTTGGAATGTCGCTGGGGCTCCATGAAGGCCGAAGGGCATAACTTTAAATTGGAACAGGCCTTCTGGGGTGGAAAAGGCCGTCTTGTGTTTGTCCTCTGCTCTCAAGGGGATCTGCCAGTATCCCTTGCAGAGGTCAAGGGTACTTATATATTTAGCCCTGCCGATGCGTTCGACCATCTCGTCTACACGAGGAAGAGGGTATGAGTCGAAGGCTGAGATCTTGTTCACCTCCCTGAAATCTATACAAAATCTGGTGGAGCCATCGGGTTTTGGTACTAAGACGATGGGCGAATTCCAGTTACTGCAGGAGGGTTCAATGATGCCCATTTTTAACATTTGATTGGTTTCCTCTTTTATGACAGCTCTTCGGGCTTCCGGGACACGGTATGGTCGCTGTCTGACTATTTTCCCGGGTTCCGTATGGATGGCATGTTCCACTACTGTAGTGTGTCCCAGCAGGGAGGAAAACACCGTTCGTACTGATGACAAGGTCTGGCACAGGTCCTGTTTCTTGCTCTCCGACAGCTCTGCATCAAAGCAGCACTCAAAGGGGAGGGGGCTAACACCAGACAAGACGGGAAGAGGGCCCTCCCATTTCTTTAGGAGGTTGATATGCTATATCTGGGCGGACCCCCTGGTAACGTCTGTTTGGACTTCATACGTGACCGGAGTCACTTGTCTTGTTACAGTGAAGGGACCCTGCCATTGTCCTAGCAACTTATGGTCCGAGGAGGGAAGGAGCAACAGTACTAAGTCCCCGGGGACAAAAGACCGGGGTTTGGTTCCCTTGTCGTATTGTTGCTTTTGAGAAGTTTGGGCGGCCAGCAGGTTCTGTCTCACAATCTCTCTGATCTCTCCTAAATGTGTTTTCAGATTGTTGACGTATTCAGGGAGAGGACGGGTCCGATCGGGCTCGGCTTCCCAGGCCTCACGAGCCATATCCAAAAGAGTCCGGGGAGCCCGACCATATAGCAGTTCGTAGGGCGAATAACCCGTGATGCTTTGGGCTTTGCACCGGATGGCAAAGAGGGCCAAAGGAAGCAACTCCTCCCACCTTTTGCTCTCAAGATCCAAAAGTTTTTTCGAGGTGGTCTTTAGCGTGGCATTATAGCGTTCCACCAAGCCGTCCGTCTGGGGGTGGTAGGCGGAAGTTCTTATTTGTTTAATCCCCAGATTGGAACAGACTTGACGCATAAGGGAGGAGACGAAGGGTGTGCCTTGATCGGTCAAAATCTCCCGTGGAAACCCCACCCTGGAAAAAATGGAAATGAGCGCTTTGGCTATGTTCTGGGTGGTTGGTTGACGGAGAGGCACAGCTTCAGGGAATCGTGTGGCGTAGTCCACTACCACTAAGGCATACCTACAGCCGCTCTTGGAGGGTAACATGGGGCCTATAATGTCCATCCCCACCCTAGTGAAGGGGATATCAATCAGAGGGAGGGGCTGTAGGGGAGCTCTCGGTGGTCGGTACCGGCTGGTTTTCTGGCACACCGGGCATTCCCGACAGTAGCGTTTAATCTGAGCATACATGCCTGGCCAGTAGAACTTCTCCAAAATCGCCTCTCCAGTCTTTTCATCACTGAAATGTCCACCTAACAGATGGCTGTGAGCCAGAAACAATACCTTATCTCGAAACAGCCCTGGGATAACCAATTGAGTTTTAGCCTGGGCCCCTCCTTTCCGATACAAGAGTCCGTTTCGTATAAAGAAGTAGGGACCTACGTGTAAGGGGTCTTCATCGGGAAGCGCACGACCCCAGGCATCCTGCAGCACTGGATCCTCTTGTTGTGCGGCACGGAACTCCCGATCGGTTTCCCACGGATGATTGTCCACCTGTGCGGGGCAGGCCAGGGCGAACCCCCTCTTTTCTTTTTTTCGTTGGGCCTTGGTCTTCAAGGGTTTGGGAATCTCCACTGAAGCAGGGTTATCACGGGAGAACGGAGCCTCCGCCCACCATTTCTTCAAGGAGTCTGTGGTGTCTTGAAGGAGATGGGGAAGACCGCTGTAGTCGCTCCCCAAAATTGCCTGTTCGGGTAGGTTGGGCACCAAACCGACTGTCAGTAAGCTTCCTTTGTCGGTAGGGTGTTGCACACGTACTTGTGCTGTTGGGTAACATTTTGTGTCTCCGTGGACACATTTGATGGCCACCGACCCGGTCACGGGTCCCACTGCGTGAGGTAGTTCTTGGGGACGCAGAACACTATGGCGACACCCGGTATCTGCAAGCGCCATCATGCTGTGTCCGTCGATCTGTACGGGGCAACGGAAGGGCAGAGGGGTTGTTTCTGTGGTGAGACATACATAGTTCCTGGTCAACCCTATCTCCATGGGTTCCTCCTTCTGGGGGCATATGCGGGCTATGTGCCCGAATCCACCACAATGATAACATTGAGGACCGGGTTGAGGTGGTCTCGGCATGACCGGATAGGGCATCAAGGGGGCTAGTTCTGGTTTTCGGACCACCGGAGGTGGTCTCGGTGGTCGGGGATGGCTGCCACGAGCTATGTGAGCAGGGTGTTCTTCCTTCACCTGCTGGGATTCCTGGGCTCGATTGTAGGCACTGGCTATTTCGACAGCACTGTCCAGGGTCAGTCGGGCATGTTGGCGGACCCACTTCTGCGTGGCGGGATGTAGGGAAGCTAGATATTGTTCCAGGTATATCTTGGCCATTATTTCTGCCTTGCTGGAGGTCTCAGGTTTTAGCCATCGGTCGGCCAAGTCTTGTATGCGGAACGACAATGCCCGGGGATTTTCTTGGGGCCCCTCCTTGGCCTGACGGAGCCGAACCCTGTATGTTTCATCGTCTACCCCAGACGTTCCAATATGCACTTTTTGATATCCGCATAAGGGGTTTGACCCTGGATGTTTGCTTGCTGATAGGCTGCTTGCAATTCTCCTGTCAGAAGAGGACCAAGGTAATGACCCCATCGATCAGCGGGCCAAGCAGCAGCCTGAGCGAGGCGTTCAAAATTGGTGAAGAAAAAATCGGGGTCTTCGCCAGCCACATACTTTTGCAGGACTACCGAGGGCAGTGATGTCATGGGTCTTTGCTGCCCCATGACGGTCGTTAACTTTTCCAGAGCTTGGTCCTGGGCCGTGCCCTGCCCCTTCAGGACGTCGTGCAACTGTCCCCTGTCATCTTCTGCGGTCTTGAGGAACCGCTCCATCAGCTTGCCGAGAAGTTCCTGGCCTTCTGCCAGCTGTTTGACGGCGGCCTCCATGCTTCCTGGCGATCATACTTCTGACACCACTTGTGGAGTGTGGGGGTGGGCGGGCCGGAATAACAGGCGTGGAGGCCGGATGTAGTGTGCTATGATTAGCAAGGGTTTTATTTATATACAGAAAAGTCAAGCCCTTGGGCACGGTGATTAGGTATAATCCTCGGTGTTCGGGTTGGGGTTCCTCGCGAGGGGGTCCGATGAGGAGAATACAGGTAGGTCTTCCACTGCAGGGCTGGTGTTCTCCTTCCTGGTTGCGGGCGTTGGGGTGTCCCTCGGAGATAAAGGAAAGAGACACAGGGCAGTTAGTTCCAATGGTCACGGAACTCACTCGTCTGACACCGGCACCGGGAGTGTAAGGATGGAAATAGACCGTGAGGGAGGACGGTAGGGTAGGGGTAGAGGGGAAAGAAAAGACGGGGTGTAGGGAAAGAGTGTCAATAGTGGGTGGGGGTTGGGTGGAAGGTATTATACAGTGTAGGGGGTGATTATAATATACAGTGGGGTGCGCGTGACTTCTGTACAAGAATTACACTATTTATACTAATTACACAGGGAGGGGGAAACACGGAGAATGGTAACAGTTTACTCACGTGCCCCGCCGTAACTCTCATCCGAGTTACGGCCGCTTTCCAGCCACCTCCTGAGGATGCCACCAATCCTCGCACCAAACGTCTTCCTCTTCTTCC
Organism: Lissotriton vulgaris; assembly: GCF_964263255.1. Lineage (NCBI taxonomy): Eukaryota > Metazoa > Chordata > Amphibia > Caudata > Salamandridae > Lissotriton > Lissotriton vulgaris. The sequence goes on along the minus strand of NC_141690.1, from coordinate 288,073,444 downwards.
CTCTCTCGCCTCGTCCTCTCTCCTACAGTCTTCGCTGCCGGTCCTTCGCGTCTCGCCAACTCCTGCCACGAGTCCACCGCTGGGAACCTCTCCACCTCTGTGTCGCCGGCTTTTCTATCATCCGCTCGGGTTCCTAAGGAAAGGCTTCCGGGGTCAGGCGGGGTCACTTCCGGTCCTTTAGTGGCCGTTGTATTTCCAGGGTCAATCCAGGTCGCTTCCGGTCCGCTGTGCTCCGGTGTTGCTGTCGGCGCCTGCAGGGAGACAGAGAGAGGTGTAGCCGGTTTTGGCTGTGGGTTAGTGTTGTCGCCCGTATGGGCGTTCCTACGGGATCGCTGGGCCCGGGAGGTAAGGTCCGCCCCTTCACAAGCGTATTTGCCTTATTGTGTGTCCTCCGGCAGCCTGCCTGGCGCTGGTCGCAACACAGGTGCGGACGGGTGCAGACGGGCTCTCCTTAGGCGCGCCTTTGGCACGCCAGCGGCGCGCCCGCTGCGCGTCCTAAAGTGCATCTCATTAAATGGCTGGTGCTCTGACCCCAGACTCCACCCTCCCAGCGTCCAGAGATTGTGATTGGCCGCCCCGCCTACCCTCCACAGCAATCGGGCAAGCCCGTGGTGGACCGGGGTAGGGGGCGGAAGTAGCTGGCGTTACGAGCGAGTGCCGGGGAGACAGTCACACACACAAGGTAAAATTAAAAGTTCTTTAAAATGACAGGGGAGAGGTAAAAACACAGCGTGACCTGAAGCAGCTAGCGCGTTAAGAGTACTAGCGTACGTCCACAGCGTTCAGGTTCATAGCTTGGCGTTAAATGGCTGGTGCGCTGACCCCAGACTCCACCCTCCCAGCGTCCAGAGATTGTGATTGGCCGCCCCGCCTACCCTCCACAGCAATTGGGCAAGCCCGTGGTGGACCGGGGTAGGGGGTGGAAGTAGCTGGCGTTACGAGCGAGTGCCGGGGAGACAGTCACACACACAAGGTAAAATTAAAAGTTGTAAATGTAAATTGATACTTGATACACTACTCACCCGCAAGGGTCTCAAGGCGCTTGTACGAATACCGCTGTGGAACCCATCCTGGCTTTCCTTGTGAGGCGTCCACTCCTGGGCACCCCCAAGGTGGAGGCCAGGCATCCTTAGCGTTGTGGGGGCCGTTATGGAGATTAGGCAAGCTATTGCCCAGAGTTGCAGAGTGGGACTCCATGATTGGAAGAGGCCCCGAGGCGAGAATTATCAGGTCCGTGGAATTTTGAACACAAGACCCGCCGAGGCAGGGAATTGAACCCTAGTCCCGGGCTAGACCTCTGCATCAGGGTCTGCCGCTCTAATCATTGACGTGTTTAGTGTGTATCCTCCACAGATTGGGAAACACCCTCCTTGTTTTAGGTCCCCTCACACACCAACAGGCCCCTTGGTGTCATGCTTCATCATCGGGGTCATCGTACCCCTCTACGGGGTACGGCGTGCTGCGACCTACGGATACGCGGGAGCTCTTGGTAGACTATGTGTGGTGCGGATGAGGGGTTGTTTTTATGTGAGTGTATGGTGGGGTTTAGAACTAAGTGAAGGTTAAAAAGGACCTGGCTCGTGGGGTGACTACAAAATATTTAATAAGCCCCCGGGCTGGTGCTATTAAAATAAAAGTGTGGGAGGTTACCACGCAGACAATGTGCGTTACCTCCTCTCTGTGTGCGTTGACATGTTTCGGTGTAAAGACACCTTCTTCAGGACGGGGTACACAAATCCCCACCTTACTCACGTTTCTCTAACTCGTATCAGAATTTCCAATAAAAGTGAGAATTACAGTGCAGGTAAAACAATGTACCTAGCAAAACGTTGTTTTTTAGTCAACCTGTAAAAGAAAAGAAGACAACATTTTTTTTCTGGTAGTCTACTTCTCCACATCCATAGGCAAAGTGACCAGTGGTTACAGGTGAAAAACTTGTGGTCAGGATTATTACTATAGGTGCCAATTGTGCCTATAGTGGGATGAAAATATAAGGACAAACTAGACTCACTGACAAAAAACATAAAACACACACTTTTGTATTGTGGTTATGGTGTTTAGTGTGGTTTCAAAGCGTTACACCATTTGTGGAAAAACTGTCTGAGAAAAATTGTATTGTACCCCTGTAAAAAAGAGAAGAGACGCTTCATGCTTTTAAGTATTCACAACATACTGTATTGAAGTGGATGAAAAAGCTTCATGTGCCAAACGTCAGGATCTGGTATGCTATTTAGCACCTGTTTAGAGAAAAAGGATATTGAAATCCCTATTTTACTAACATTAACGTCGTGGAGACACTAGCCGCTCTTTACCCCCTTCTACTCACCATTTCAGCAAGGAAATTCCTCCCGATCGACCCCTTTGTGGCTCCGGTGATTATGCCAGAAGGAGTCTAAAGTACGGGTTTTTATATCCTTTCCCGAGGTTGAGTTGATTGGGCGATAGGTTAATTGGTGTTTCCTTATGCTCATATAAAGATTTCTGCTGGTTCTGCTCGCGACTCGTTAAGTAAGCATGTTCGGTTCGCGCATGCGCACCGGTACACGTTTGTTTCAATTTTATGAGCGCATGCGTTTCCATCGCGGTAGGATCGTTTTTTCGCTTGCCGCTTGGAAGGGCAGTGTTACAAAAAGGCACATGCGTTTCCGGACGTGCCTATCACATTCTTTCTACTGTTATATTAGCTGTGTGCGTTCGATGTTAATCACACAATGGATCACCTGTTCCCTCTTGGTGAAAAAATAGTTGCTCTTTAGAAAAGGAAATGCGGCAGATTTTAGTGACATTTCTGGGAGAGTGGCCAGACAGGGTTTATGACAATATATCTGCGTGCACTCAGCTAGTGTCTACTGTTGTCCAAAAAACATTCTCCGTGGGAGCAGTAGGTAATCTCAGGGGAGACTGCCTATGCTAACTGACCCCAGGGAATATTGTCATTCAGGCCAACGGTGCTAGTCCCAAGTCTAAAAACCCATCTTTGTTCTTTCTCAAAGAGTCCTTGATCAGACGGTAGCTGTTCAACTACTGTCCATTTGATATCGTTGACACAATGTTCATTTTTCAAAAAATGGGTGGCCATTTTTGTTGTTGTCTTTTTTGCACTGTATGTTGCTTTTGTGCTCACCAATTCGCACTTTCACTGGTCTTTTGGTCATACCAATGTATTCCAATTTACAAGGGCAGGTAATCATGTAAATAACATTCTTGCTGGTACAGTTAGTTAGCTTTCGCTACTCCCATTTGGTTCCATTGGCAAAGGTCAAATGTTTACTCTTCTGAGTGAGGTGGCAGCTCGCACAATTACCACATGGGTAGTGACCTCCTAGACCATGTTGTGAGAGTTGTAGCTGTTGTTGTTATTTCGGGCGTGTATGCACCAGCATGTCCTTGAGATTTTTGCCTCGTTTGTGGGCAAAAAGAGGTTTCTCAATGTCTAGAGTGCCACTCATCAGAATGCGCAAATGTTTGTTTAGGAGTTTAGACACTTCATTAGTTTGGGGGCTGTAAGTAGTCACACAGATCGGTCTGGTGGCTACCTGATTGGCCTGGAATTTGTATTCTAATAAAGCTTCCCGGTGGTTGTTTCTCGCCCTCTTCATGGCATTGTTGATGATCCTCTCAGGATACTGTCTTTTCTGTAGTTTGTTTTTCAAGTCCTGTGCTTGTGCCTTGTAATCTTGGATTTGGGTACAGTTTCGTCTGAACCGCAGAAATTGTCCATACGGTAAATTGGTTCGTAAATGTTGTGGGTGGAAGCTGTCATAGCGGAGGAGACAGTTCCTTGCGGTTGGTTTGGAGTGGGTATTGGTATGTAGTTTGCCATCCCTGGGAAAAATGTTCAGGTCAAGGAATACCAATGTCTCCCTTGAAACTGTATGGGTGAATTTCAGGAACCGGTTCTGCAGATTCAGCCTTGGTTACCCTGCCATATCACAAGCACCTCGTCGATGTACCTCCTCCAGGTGTTGATGTGATGTCTGTATGGGTTGTTGGCGTGTAGGATTTTTGTGCTTTCTAAATGGTGCACGTACAGACCCGCCAGGCTTGGCGTGAATGTACTGCCCATTCTGGTACCATGGCGTTGGAGGTAGAGGGTCCCCTCATACTCGAAAAAGTTTTTAGTTAGTGCCAGCGTGATGCATTCCATTACCACGCTATGATAGCTATGGTCTCATCATGAGGGAGGCTCGTGTAAAGGCTTTCCATGTCAAATCTTGACGTGGAAAGCCTTTACACGAGCCTCCCTCATGATGAGACCATAGCTATCATTGAGGAGGTTCTGTACAGTGCCAACTGGAAATATCAGACTCCAAGAGGCGTGGTAATGGAATGCATCACGCTGGCCATAAATAAAAACTTTTTGGAGTATGAGGGGACCCTCTACCTCCAACACCACGGTACCAGCATGGGCAGTACATTCGCGCCGAGCCTGGCGGGTCTGTACGTGCACCATTTAGAAAGCACAAAAATCCTACACGCCAACAACCCATACAGACATCACATCAACACCTGGAGGAGGTACATCGACGATGTGCTTGTGATAGGGCAGGGTAACCAAGAATCTGTATCAGAGTTCATGGATTGGCTGAATCTGCAGAACCGGTTCCTGAAATTCACCCATACAGTTTCAAGGGAGACATTGGTATTCCTTGACCTGAACATTTTTCCCAGGGATGGCAAACTACATACCAATACCCACTTCAAACCAACCGCAAGGAACTGTCTCCTCCGCTATGACAGCTTCCACCCACGACATTTACGAACCAATTTACTGTATGGACAATTTCTGCGGTTAAGACGAAACTGTACCCAAATCCAAGATTACAAGGCACAAGCACAGGACTTAAAAAACAAACTACAGAAAAGACAGTATCCTGAGAGGATCATCAACAATGCCATGAAGAGGGCGAGAAACAACCACCGGGAAGCTTTATTAGAAAACAAAATCCAGACCAATCAGGTAGCCACCAGACCGATCTGTGTGACTACTTACAGCCCCCAAACTAATGAAGTGTCTAAACTCCTAAACAAACATTGGCGCATTCTGACGAGTGGCACTCTAGACATTGAGAAACCTCTTTTTGCCCACAAACGAGGCAAAAATCTCAAGGACATGCTGGTGCATACACGCCCGAAACAACAACAACAGCTACAACTCTCACAACATGGTCTAGGAGGTCACTACCCATGTGGTAATTGTGCAAGCTGCCACCTCACTCAGAAGAGTAAACATTTGACCTTTGCCAATGGAACCAAATGGGAGTAGCGAAAGCTAACTAACTGTACCAGCAAGAATGTTATTTACATGATTACCTGCCCTTGTAAATTGGAATACATTGGTATGACCAAAAGACCAGTGAAAGTGCGAATTGGTGAGCACAAGAGCAACATACGGTGCAAAAAGACAACAACAAAAATGGCCACCCATTTTTTGAAAAATGAACATTGTGTCAACGATATCAAATGGACAGTAGTTGAACAGCTACCGTCTGATCAAGGACTCTTTGAGAAAGAACAAAGATGGGTTTTTAGACTTGGGACTAGCACCGTTGGCCTGAATGACAATATTCCCTGGGGTCAGTTAGCATAGGCAGTCTCCCATGAGATTACCTACTGCTCCCACGGAGAATGTTTTTTGGACAACAGTAGACACTAGCTGAGTGCACGCAGATATATTGTCCTAAACCCTGTCTGGCCACTCTCCCAGAAATGTCACTAAAATCTGCTGCATTTCCTTTTCTAAAGAGGTACATCGACGATGTGCTTGTGATAGGGCAGGGTAACCAAGAATCTGTATCAGAGTTCATGGATTGGCTGAATCTGCAGAACCGGTTCCTGAAATTCACCCATACAGCCAATATAACAGTAGCAGGAATGTGATAGGCACGTCCGGAAACGCATGCGCCTTTTTTGTAACACTGCCCTTCCAAGCGGCAAGCGAGAAAACGATCCTACCGCGATGGAAACGCATGCGCTCGTAAAACTGAAACAAACGTGTACAGGTGCGCATGCGCAAACAGAACACGCTTACTTAACGAGTCGCAAGCAGAACCAGCAGAAATCCTTATATGAGCATAAGGAAACACCAATTAACCTATCGCCCAATTAACTCAACCTCGGGGAAGGATATAAAAACCCGTACTTTAGACTCCTTCTGGCATAATCACCGGAGCCACGAAGGGGTCGATCGGGAGGAATTTCCTTGCTGAATTCGTGAGTAGAAGGAGTTAAGAGCGGCTAGTGTCTCCACAACGTTAATGTAAGTAAAATAGGGATTTCAATATTCTTTTTCTCCAAACAGGTGCTAAATAGCATACCAGATCCGGACGTTTGGCTCATGAAGCTTTTTCATCCACTTCAAAACAGTATGTTGTGAATACTTAAAGCATGAAGCGTCTCTTCTCTTTTTTACAGGGGCACAATACAATTTTGCTCAGACAGTTTTTCCACAAATGGTGTAACGCTCTGAAACCACGCTAAACACCATAACCACAATACAAAAGTGTGTGTTTTATGTTTTTTGTCAGTGAGTCTAGTTTGTCCTTATATATTCATCCCACTGTAGGCATAATTGGCACTTATAGTAACAATCCTGACCACAAGTTTGTCAGTTGTAACTACTGGTCATTTGCCTATGGATGTGGAGAAGTAGACTACCAGAAAAAAAATGTTGTCTTCTTTTCTGTTGACCTTCAGAAAGGGTCTGAAGACGTGGCTTTATGCACAGTAATTTGCTTGATCTCTCTCCCCTTATTGCCTGCCTTTTGTAGTCTGTTGTGGGTTTGAAAGCGCCGGGACACTCCTTGGAGTAGCCGAGCGCTATATAAGACACCCATAACATTAACATTAACATTTTCTTTTACAGGTTGACTAAAAAACGTTTTGCTAGGTACATTGTTTTACCTGCACTGTAATTCTCACTTTTATTGGAGATTCTGATACGAGTTAGAGAAACGTGAGTAAGATGGGGATTCGTGTACCCCGTCCTGAAGAAGGTGTCTTTACACCAAAACATGTCGACGCACACAGAGAGGAGGTAACGCACATTGTCTGCGTGGTAACCTCCCACACTTTTATTTTAATAGCACCAACCCGGGGGCTTATTAAATATTTTTTAGTCACCCCACGAGCCAGGTCCTTTTTAACCTTCACTTAGTTCTAAACCCCACCATACACTCACATAAAAACAACCCCTCGTCCGCACCACACATAGTCTACCAAGTGCTCCCGCGTATCCGTAGGTCGCAGCACGCGGTTCCCCGTAGAGGGGAACGATGACCCCGATGATGAAGCATGACACCAAGGGGCCTGTTGGTGTGTGAGGGGACCTAAAAACAAGGAGGGTGTTTCCCAATCTGTGAATGATACACCCTAAACACGAGGAGTAGATTCTGTTTGTTTATTTACATATGTTATGGGAGAACAAATCCATTTCGATTTATTTTCTCTCTCTCCCCCCTCTGTTGTTGACAGCTCTAATCATTGAGCCACACTTCTCCACTTTCTTTAAAATAACAGGGAAGAGGTAAAAACACAGCGTGACCTGAAGCAGCTAGCGCGTTAAGATTACTAGCGCGCGTCCACAGCGATCAGGTTAATAGCTTGGCCTCAAATGGCTGGTGCGCTGACCCCAGACTCCACCCTCCCAGCGTCCAGAGATTGTGATTGGCCGCCCCGCCTACCCTCCACAGCAATTGGGAAAGCCTGTGGTGGACCGGGGTACGGGGCGGAAGTAGCTGGCGTTACGAGCGAGTGCCGGGGAGACAGTCACACACACAAGATAAAATTAAAAGTTATTTAAAATAACAGGGGAGAGGTAAAAACACAGCGTGACCTGAAGCAGCTAGCGCGTTAGGAGTACTAGCGCGTGTCCACAATACTCGCCACTGGGGATACATATAGATTAAATAAAGTGAGGCTCAGGGCGGAGCCCTGCGGCACACCCTGATCCAGTTTCACAGCTCTAGAGTAGTAGACACCCTGTCTTACCTGGAAACTGCGATCAGTTAAAAATGATTGTATCCATTTTAGCGCCGCGCTTGAGACACCGCCCTTATTCAGATGGCTTTGTTATTTCACATTCTAGTAATATAGATGAAAATGCTAATCAATAAATCTCTAGTGGATCGGGTGATGGCAGACAATTGAGGAGTAGCTCTCGGCTCAGAGTTGCTCCTTTTCGTTCTAATGATTTTGTGTATTAATAATTGTTTTGTTTTGCTTTTATTTTGTTTTTCTTGTTTTTCTTGTTATAGGAAGGTGGGTGTAGAGAGTGTATATTTGTTTCTCATATGTTCTTGCTTATTAATAAAGTTGTGTGTAATCCTAATGTGAGGTAATAAGAATGTATAGGGTCACTGTACTCTGTATTCTAGAATTCTAGCTGTGGTCTATTCATTCTTTGACTTTCTGTTTACTGGAGCTGTCATGGGTCTCTGCATCTGGAATAAAGATTCCTTACTTGGACACTTTTTCCTGAGTCTCTTTGTTATTATTAAGCTATTGAGACACATACTATACTGTGCCATCCGCAGGTTCAATTAAATTATTACCTTGCTGCTGTGCATGCAGCAGCTCACTCAGTTTCAAACTATGCTGAGAGGGAGGCAGTGCCGACCGATGACAATCCCAGAGACGACTCCCCAGCCCATCGCTGCTTCCACCTCACTTCCTTTCTGTTCCAGGAGGACGTAAGGTCACATCCGATTGAATCACCCCCCACGGCGCCACAGCCTTTATCGCAATGACAGCAGGGCAGATTGTAACATTTGTAACACTGAGTCTGAGAGCAGATCTTTAGCTGTTTATTAACTGTGCTGCTGCTGGCGGCAAGTGAAGTCTGCTGCCTGCGGCCCGAGGCGCACACAGGTGTGTCTGAGTTCCGGCACGCGCTGGCACCTGGCATAGCGGGAAACCACCTTCAGCGCTGTCAGCAGAGTGCTGTCAGTGGCAAAAATGTGTAACAATGTATTTCAGTGCTGTGATGTGGGAACACCACACTGAAATGCGGTAGCGTCACGCCTGATGCGTGATACTTGGCAGGCCTGCTATAGTCTGCTAAAATATTGAAGATCTGTTTGTCCAATAATCACACCCTCTCATTTCAGTAACTAGGAGGGCAGAACAAACTTCGAAATAACCCAGTAATTTTGATTGATCTGTATACGACTTTTGGCACTCATGAAGGTGTAGAGAGCCACCCGGCCTCATCCATACTTTGTATCTATATCCACATGCATCCCCACACCCCCGGGGCGGGCTCGCTCCGGGGTATATAATAAAGAAGCGGAAGACCCCTCGGGGTATTTCCGGCACACCGTTACTCTGTGTACCTGCTGTCTCTGTGTGTGCTGAATGTCCACGTGCGAGGCCCAGCCCCCGCACACCACATTGGCAACGAGGCCGGTACCAACCTCACGTGTGCCCCGCTGGTGCCTGCTCTTCAGCGCGCAGCCTGCGCCTGACGGAGTGTATCGCGGAGCCCACCCGCTCAAGCCGACGACCTGCCCGCGCGACGGCTCGAGGCCCGCCCACGCTTCTCCTTCGAAGGAGCGCTTTCAGCTGGCGGGACTCGCCGCGCGTGCGCCTGGAGGGTGAGTGAACTATCAGTGGCCCCACCCGCGCTGCGCATCCGGGGCCTGCACGGCCCACTCACACAGCGGACTCGGCTCAAGGCACGCGCCCCCCCCCCAGGCGTGCAACAACCGCGCGCAGCCCCTGAAGGGGGAGGAGTGAAGAGGAGCGACGCTGCACGTCAGCTCCATTCTCTTTCCTGCTGGCCTAGCCATTCCCCAGTCTGCGTGGAACACCTCAATGCAGCCCCGCCTGCCTCGCCTACCACCGCAAACAAGCATTGGCAGAACACACAGAACCTAGTGCATACCACATCCAACAAGCATTGGCCAAAGCAAGCGTATGCAGGACAACACACACTAGTGACCCTTAGGAGCTTGAATGCAGCATTTTGGAAGGGAATAGCCATACAACAACGCCTGCTCTACCTGTCCGGAGTCACACACGCCCACAGAATGCCACTCAGAACAGCTGGGACGACAAGACCTAGCCTACTACTTCCCAGGGAGCCGCAGCACCTCCCGTGAAAGGGGAGCACGATGACGGACGCCGTGCAAGGAGCCACAGCGACAGCACCACCACCACCTGGCCCCGCAGGACCTGCTCAGAACCTCGCCACAGGTCCCCAGACTATCAGCCATGCCCACACAGGGGTCGCACCTCTAGCGCCGCGGTGGAAAGCGTGGCTCGGTCGACTCAACCTATACTTTAAGGGAACCCCCAAAACGGACGGAACAGTCAAGAGGTCCCTCCTCATTCTGTATGGAGGCCCTGAAATATATGACCTTTTTGAGACTCTCCCTGACACTGGAAGGGAAGACGACTACGATGCGGCGGTCGACGCCCACTTTGACCCCCAACAAAACAATGATTTCGAGAAGTTCAAGTTCAAGAAGGAATGGCAAACGGAAGCTGAATCGGAAGACATATACTATGCCAGGCTACGCCGGTTGGCCAGTAGTTGCCCATTCCTCAATCCGAGAGAGGAGATAAGAGACCAAATCATCGTGGGGTGTCGCTCGAAATTGCTAAGGAAGCTCATTCTCAGACAGCCGGGGATCACATTAGATGAAATACTCGTCCTTGCCCGGTCGCACGAACTGTCGGATGCGCGGGCTGAAGAAATGGAAGCGGCGTTGCGCTCCCCAAATGCACTACCAGCAAGGTCCAAAATGGCGCCAATCAAGGAAGAAAGAGTGGACGCGTTACAAAGAAGACCGCAGGCCAACCGTCCGCGACAATGGCAATCCCGAGGCACGCAATGCGCCTACTGCGGGGAGGACCACCCTACGACAGCAACGTGCAGTGCAAAAGGAAAAACTTTTCTAAAGTGTGGCCGGCTGAACCACTTTTCAGCAGTATGCCAAGGAGGGAGGTACAGGCCAAATGCTCCAAGACCACGTGGAGGGTATGGCCCCAAGTCACTAACACAACGAGTCAGGCGACTGTCGCTGGAGCCCGAACATCCACCCCCAGATAGCCAAGCCCAGGAAAGAAGATCACAGTACGAAGACGTCGATGATGACGAAGTATACGTGGTATCATACGAAGAGAAGACCACCACCCATGTGCACTGTCTCCGTCGAAGGCACCGAAATGCGAGTACTCATAGACGCAGGGGCGTCGGTGAACATTATGGACTCCGAACAATATGAGCAAATGTCACCCAAGCCTGCACTAGCACCCTCAAGCGCACGCATCTACACCTACAGGGCACTGACCCACTGCCACTGCGAGGGGTCATCAGCACCACCATCGTGAACGGCGAATACTCGACGGAAGCTCGCTTCCATATTACGGAAGGAAAGAAAGGCACACTCCTGAGCTGTCACACAGCCGAAGACCTGGGGTTAGTATTTTTCTCAAATCAAGTCCATCAGTCACATGCGGACAGCATGCTGCAGGAGTTCCCAGCACTATTCAGCGACTTAGGAAAACTAAAAGGAAAGAAAGTTCGGTTACACATCGACACCTCTGTGCGCCCAGTCGCTCTCAGGCACCGGAGAGTGCCGTTCAACCTGCGGCCACAGGTGGAGGCCGAACTCAAAAGACTGGAAGATCTCGGAGTCATAGAGAAGGTGTCAGGCCCGACCCCGTGGGTGTCGCCGCTGGTGGTGGCGCCTAAACCCAAACAGCCAGGCGCCATCAGACTGTGCGTTGATATGAGGCTCCCCAATGCCGCCGTGAAGAGAGAACACCATATCACTCCGACGATGGATGACATCGTCGCTGACCTAAACGGGGCGAAGTGGTTCTCCAAGCTGGACCTCAACGCGGGGTACCAACAACTGGAGTTGGAACCCGAGAGCCGCTACATAACGACTTTTTCGACCCACGTCAGACTCCGACGATACAAGAGGCTGAGCTTCGGCGTATCCTCCGCCGCAGAAGTGTTCCAGAACGCAATACGGGAGGTGTTGTCCGGGTTGAGTGGGGTAATCAATCTGAGCGACGATATACTCATATACTCCAACACTCTCGAGGAACACCACACCCATCTGAGAGCCACGCTGCAGAGGCTGGCGGAACACGGGTTGACCCTGCATCGGTCAAAGTGTTCCTTCTACCAAGAATCCATCGACTTCTTTGGGTACATGTTCACACGAGAGGGGATAAAGGTGGACCCGAAGAAAGCGGAAGCAATCCGGACCGCAAGCACCCCGCGGAATCCCTCCGAGGTGCGGAGTTTTCTTGGCATGGCCACTTACTGTGGCCGATTCATTCCTAATCTAGCGGCCCTGGCAGAACCATTGAGGGCACTCACTCGACAGGATCAGGAGTGGGAGTGGACTTGCTTAGCTAATCGGGCATTCCAGAACATCAGGGCGAGCCTTCTTGACAAGGCGGTAATGGCATACTTTCAGCCACGCCGGAAAACGGAACTGATTGTGGACGCCAGCCCGGTGGGCCTGGGGGCCGTGTTACTGCAAGAATACGGCGGAGACGAATAGAAACCAGTCGCATACGTGAGTAAGGCCCTAACTAACATTCGATATGCTCAGATCGAGCAGGAGGCCCTCGCCATAAAGTGGGCGTACCAACACTTTCATCTATATCTATGTGAACAGGAGTTCACTATAGTGACATATCACAAACCACTACTGCCCCTCTTCACTTGCACCTCCGCGGATAGAACATGGGGGCGTCCAATTGCAAGGATACAACTTCAACTTAGTGTTCCGACTGGGGGCACACAACCCTGCAGATTATCTCTCCCGGCATCCAGACGTGACGAGGCAGGCTCTCCCACTCACTGACGGACAACGGGCGGAAGAGTTTGTCCACATGGTATCCCAAGCAGCCTGCCCGGACACAATGACGCTGCAGGAGATAGGCGAGGCCACAGCCGCTGATGAGACACTAACCCGGGTCAAGCATGCCCTCAAAGAAAATCGCTGGACGCGATTCCTAGGCGGGATCCAGAGCCTAAGGCCTGAAGTGAGCCACGCCAGGCAACAGATCTGGCAAATCCGAAACGAGCTGAGCGTAGGAGATGAAGGGGTCTTACTCAGAGGACATCTAATTGTAGTGCCCGAGAGCCTCCAACGACACATGTTAACAATCGCCCACATGGGCCACAAGGGGATGGACAAGACCAAAGCCAGGCTGAGGAACAAAGTCTGGTTCCCTGCCATGGACAACATGGTAGATGAGATGGTACGCTCTTGCCACGCCTGCACCATAATGGGAGGAGACCCGGCGCCAGCACCGGTCATCACGGAGGACGCACCTCAAACCCCTTGGACTCATCTGAGCATCGACTTTGGAAGTTTCCCCGATGGCAGACACACGCTCGTAGTGGTAGATTCATTTTCCAAATTTCCCGTGGTGGAGGTCATCCAGTCAGTTGCGTTTCCTCAAGTCAGAAAAGACCTCAACCACATCTTTGCGACGATGGGACTCCCTGAAGAGATAAAATCTGACAACGGACCGCCATTTCAAGGAAGGAACTTCCAAAATTATCTGGAAAACCTCCGAATCAGACACCGAAAGATCACACCGCTGTGGCCCCAGGCCAATGGGGAAGTAGAAAGACTCATGAGAACCCTCAATAGAGTCCTCAGGATCGCTGTGGACAGCGGAAATGACCCGGAAGCTGCCCTGGATCAATTTCTAAGTGCCTACAGACAGACCCCACACAGCACCACGAAATGTGCCCCAGCGCACGTCCTGTTCAAAAAGGCACCTTGAGGCAATATACCGTCTAACTGGACGCCCGAGACAAGGGACAGTGAAGCCATTCAATCCCAGAGGCTAACCACCAACCAGAAGGCGAGTGAGGCTCGGCATGCCCAACAACCGGACATACGAGAAGGAGACACCGTGGTAGTCCAAGATCGTCATCCGGGGTGGAAATTCCGGACACCATATGAACCCGAGAGATGGGCAGTGGAGAAAATTCAAGGAACCATGGTGACTGCGCGTCGAGGCCATCAGACAGTTACCAGGAACATATCCTGTTTCAAGAAGGCGGGAGGGCCGGCTGGCCTTCCCGCAGGTGTCACTGAAAGAGCACCTGAAGAGGCCTCTCAGGACGAAGAAGGACCATGGACTGAGGCCTCAACCTCGCGACCTGGCCGAGAAGGGCCGACCGGAGAGACCAGCCAGGCTGCCGCACCCCATAATACCATGGCAGTCCCCACGTCTCCAGCGCGGAGTGGTGAGACAACCCCGGCCGGGGTTGCCGGCTCCCCCGCATGCAGAAGCCGCCGATACCACCTGAGGCTCAATCCAGGCCCGAGCCAGAGACTAAGAGACTTTGCCTGGACTTCACCCTAATGAGCTCTCAGCCATAGGGACGAACTAAATTGAAGGAGGGATGTAGAGAGCCACCCGGCCTCATCCATACTTTGTATCTATATCCACATGCATCCCCACACCCCCGGGGCGGGCTCGCTCCGGGCTATATAATAAAGAAGCGGAAGACCGCTCGGGGTCTTTCCGGCACACCGTTATTCTGTGTGCGCTGAATGTCCACGTGCGAGGCCCATGCCCCCGCACACCACAGAAGGGCGTATTGACTGGTGCTAATCGGTAGTGAATTGAGGACAAACAAAAAAAAAACAAAAAAAAAAACGTGCTGTTAACAAGAGTGAAGAAAGAAATGCGTTATCCTCGCCATTTGTTCTGACAGCGAATTTTTAATTTCACTAATGTGAGTGTTCTTCATTGCAAATGCTTGTTTGTCATTGTTGTAGAACGGAAGTTCAATGAAGCAGGAAACGAAGCGTATGATAATGTGAAGTACTTTAACAGACGAGCTCACGTCAGGAAAGGAACAGCTGTACAGGATCAGCAGTAAGACACAAACTTCAAATCTCCGATACCATCACCCTTCACAATGTTGACATGCTCTTTCTCACTGAGACCTGGTTCAACGACACCTCTCACTCCATCTTTGATCTCCTACTACCCACAGGCTATTCTATACTCAAGAAAGACAGAGCCGACGGCGTTGGGGGTGGTGTTGCAGTCATCTTTAGAAACTCCCTTCAACTGAAGGCTCTTCCTTTCAGCCCTTTCCGCACCTTCGAAGGCCTTTCTCTTGAGCTCCATTTGCACCATCGCTCACCCATCAGATTCCATGTCATTTACCGTCCACCGGGTAGCGACCCTCTGTTTGTTGAAGAACTCACTGACTTCATCAGCGACCAATACTCAGAAAGTGACAATCAGACCTTTGTGGGGGACTTCAATCTCCATTGGGGCTCACAGCAAGACTCCTCTGCGAGCTCACTTGCCACCTTCCTCTCTGCAAACGATCTTATACAACATTGCACACAGTCAACACACTCTAAGGGCTCAATCCTGGACCTTGTTATCTCCAAAGCAGACAGGCTTTCTATCACTGCCCCTATTCAGGTGGACTGGTCTGACCACCTCCTCATCCCATTCTCTCTTCACCTTTCTCACTCTATAACTCTTGGCCAACCTAAGAGGGCTACCTCTTGGTTCCGTGATGTTAAAAATATTGACATTAGCTCCTTCTGTGAATCATCCTTGTTATCACTTCCCAAGCTAGACCCGAACCTTGATGTGGACGTACTCACCTCACAATGCCTCAAAGTCCTTGCAGTCGAAATCAATAAGGTCGCTCCTCTCCAAAGCAAAAAGGTTAGGCCCACTCCTTCAGCACCATGGTACAACAAAGCCCTCTATGAAGAAAGGAAGCAGCTAAGATACCTGGAGAAACAATGGAGGCAAGCGCCCTCCACCGATAACTTAGCCACTCTTCGCTCTGCAAGATCCAAATACCATAAGAACATCTTCCTTGGGAAAGCGTCGCACTTCAGAACCCTCCTTGACTCTGCCAAAAATAGACCCAAAAAACTATTTGATCTCATCAAGATTCCCAACCACTCTCCCCCAACCTCCAAGTTGGAGGACTCTACCAAGAAAGCAACAGACTTTGCTCTATTCTTTGACGAAAAAGTGAAATCCCTTGTGGCTCAGGTAGCTCACCCTACCCCTCCTGAGGAGCGCAAATCCTTAGCCGTTTGGCAGAACTTTGACCTCATCTCTGAAGATGCCCTCCTCAAATGCATCCTCGAAACAAAGCCCTCCAACCACTCTCTTGACCCCATCCCTAGTGCCATTGCTATCAACTTCTATTCCCACTCACTGTCCTATTGGACCACTCTGGTCAACCTCTCCCTCTGCCAAGGCTCCCTTCCTGTCTCCTTTAAAACAGGGCAGGTCACCCCTCTGCTTAAAAAACCCTCTGCTGATGCGAATGACCTCAATAACTACCGCCCCATCACTAACCTTCCCTTTCTTGCGAAGATCACAGAAAGATGTGTAGCGAAACAACTCTCTTGTTATATCAAGGACAATGATCTTCTTGACAAATGTCAGTCCGGCTTCATCCAAAACTGCAGCACTGAAACAGCCCTATTGCAAGTGATTGATGACGCGCTGAGGATACTCGACTCTGGGGGGTCCTGTCTCCTTATTCTCCTTGACCTCTCTGCAGCCTTTGACACTGTCAACCACGACACTCTCCTCAACATTCTGCAACAGAGAATGGGCATGGAGGGTAATGTGCTTAAATGGTTTGCTTCCTTCCTCTCAGATAGATCCCAAATGATCAAAATAGCGAACAGCCTTTCATCTCCTCTGGCGGTAGGTCAAGGGGTTCCTCAAGGCTCTATACTTGCACCTACTTTGTTCAACCTCTACATAGAACCCCTGGGAAATCTCCTAAGTAAATCTGGGATCAACTATCACCTCTACGCAGATGACACTCAAATCTACCTCAAAGTTGCCTCCACCCACGATCTCACTTTCCTTAGATCAACTCTCGACTCCATTCAAAACTGGATGTCAACGCACCAACTGATTCTGAATCCCTCCAAAACTGAATTCCTCCTCCTCTCTGCCTCACTTGCCCCTCCCCCGGTTCAATCTTGGATGGATCAGACAAATCTACTCAACAATAAGCACATCATTGTTGAAAGCGCAAAATCCCTTGGTGTCTTACTCGACAAGAATCTCAATCTAATCCCTCACATCAATTCCATTGCAAAGTCTGCACGATACCAACTGCGACTTCTTTGGGGAATTCGTCGCTTTTTTCCTGAGCATGACCTTAAAACACTGGTGCAATCGCTGGTCCTCTCCAGACTGGACTACTGCAATTCTCTTCTTACTGGCCTCCCCAAATCCCACCTATCCCCCCTGAAATCGGTCCTACACTCGGCAGCCCGTTTCATCTATGGGGCTAAAAGAAGCGACCACATCACACCGCTGCTATCCTCCTTGCGTTGGCTTCCCATCGAGGCTAGAGCTATCTACAAGACTGCCTGTATCACCCACAAAGCCTTGCACTCCTCCTCTCCTCGCTACCTGTCGAATAAACTGAAACTCTCTGGAGGCTCTAGACCTTCTCGGAATGCGGAAAATCTTCTGCTTGAACCCCCCACTTTCAAGAAGGAAAGATCGATGGCCCAATCCTTTTCAGGCAGCGCAGTGAGAATCTGGAACTCTCTCCCGCCTCAGCTCCGGACTACCTCCTCCTCTCAGGCCTTCAAACGGGACCTTAAAGTTCTCCTCCTCCAAAGGCACCTCCAAGTCTAACTCACACCCTTGCCTTCGTTTGAAGGAAGACCTCCCATTACTGGAAAGTCTTTTGGCCAGGAGAATGGTCTTCCTCCCCAGTGTGTTTTGATAGTTTAAATGTTTAGTAATATCCTAATCACCTGTGTATGGTACCCTTTTGGAACTTGCACACGTCACTTTTGTTTTATAACACACTGTTCGCTACCTCACACATTTTGTTTGTTTTAGATACTTGCACAAGTGCCTCCATTGCCTACGTAACGTTTGTTCTTGTGATGGAGTGTCTGCCTTTTATTGCAGTACTATTCTTCGACTTGTGTTTTGTACATCTTTGTAACCTGCACCCATTCACTTTTTTTTCTCATGTAATGCACCGACTGCTACCTCATGTATTTTTGGTTGCTCACTAGTGTCACTTTTGATCCATGTAACGTATTGTATGCATCTGTATTTTGTTCTTGTATTTCATTATTGGTCCTTATGTGAAGCGCTCTGACACCTTCGGGTAAAGTCCGCGCTATATAAAATTGCATAAATAAATAAATAAATAAATAAATAAAAAATGAAGCCGACTGGCTCAGGGGGCTGCCTGTCATATAAATATTACTGAACATTCCGATGTACGTCATGACATTAACCAATGGAGAGGGAGGAGGGAGGGGAGGAAAGGATAACAACTAGACCTGCAACAGTCATCCGTCTGTCCTCGCCACTGCCGTGCCGTAGTCCGTCCTCTCTGTTCATTGTTATTGTGTCATAGTCTGCCCTTTCTGTCCTTGGCTGGAGTGACGCAGTCCGTCGTCTCTGTCCACGCCCGGCGCGGTGGGCGGGGCCTCGCGGCTCTGCCGTTGGTTTTCAAACAGCTGGAGCCGGTGGAGGCGCGTGCATCCCCCGGTGACCTCCTGCTGACACTGCCCGGACATGACGCAGCCGGCCCCCGCCCAGGTGAGGACCCCCCCCTTGTCATGCCCCTCCCCCCGTGTTATCCCCCTCCCCGGTGTCACCTCCCTCCCCCCCCCCGTGTTATCCCCCTCCCCATGTCACCCTTCCCCCGCCTGTCCACCCCCCCCCTTTTGTCAACCCCCCCATCATCACCCCCCCATCTCCCCCCCCCCCCCCCCCGCCTCCCTTCTGCAGTATCTCTGGTGCCTTTCCTGTTCCTGCCTCTTCACCTCGTTTGTGTAGTGCCTCCATCGAAAGTTTCCAGGATCTCTCTCCAGCTGTTTTGAACACAGCTGTCAAGTTCATCATGAGCTTCCTGGCAGTCCACAGGAGGTTCCAGCGGCTCCTCTGAACAAGCATGTGCAATGCAATAGGTCTCGCATTTAAGACAGTTTGAGCTATTGGCATTGTAAATGACAATACCTTTTATTTATGTGTTGTTTTTTAATACAGATAAATAAAATCATTGTGATTTACAATGCCATTAGCGTTGGAAATGCGTTTAGCGCCTGTGTTATAAAGATTTTTAAAATAAATTACGCGTTAGGAGAGAGCGTGTCCTGCCTTCAACAGCAGGCAGGACACGCTATTTGAGAAAATAGTGTTCCAAGGCTGTAATTAAAGCCTACTGAGTAACAACACACGTAACAGGGAGGTGTCCTTGTGGGAGGTACTAAGAAGGGACGACTAAGCCTATTGACCAATGAACAGGCACAGTTTTCAGTAGACAATGACCCAGGCAATGAAAAATATGGGTGGGGAGTGGGCAGAGCTTAAAGTCTCTACCTCATTACAGCATGTCTTGCAGAGCAGCGCATGAGCTGCCCAGACTCAGCCTAAAAAACAGCATCTGACAGTAATAGCTTAGCTTGAATAAGCAATGTATAACAACTGAGCAATGATAGTTTCTGCCAAAAAGAGTACTTCTTTCACTACGGTGCAAAAAGCAAACTATGGATTGCTGCACTGATTGTAAAACAAAACTGGATGAGGCAAGTGTATGACCCTCGGCGGAAGAAAAACTGGACAATGACTCATACTAAAGAGTTCTTGGGACATATCCTATATCACAACTCGAAAGACACAGTCAGTCAACACATTTGTTCTGTGTCCAAGGGGATTTCTTTGGTGCCTGATGCAGTGCTCATAGTACAACAAAGGTGGCATGCATAACTGGAAAGTACTGAGCTTTTGCCGGGTGTGATGATGGTGATGGCCCAAAGGTAGGAAGACTACTGAAAGATGGCATGGAAGGACCAGCAATGTCACTTTGAGGGTGGAATGAACTTCTTTGACTCAAGGAAGTAAGTTAAGCAAGGCTCAATTTAGTGAGCAGGGTCGTTTGGGGGCACTTCTGTAGGAGACATTCTAGGTCTTGTTCGGAAGTAGCTTTAGGGCTTAATGCAATCTATAGGCTTACAGTGTACTAAGAAAATAGCAGAGTAGCCGTGGGTAAAATCTAAATCTGCCCTTAAACAGTCCAACTGTTGGAAATACTAAATTTGGACTTTGTATAATGTCTGTCTTTATTGAGATCTACTACCAACCCTAGGCTGCTCCTTACGTATCTTTGTTAACTGTTATCCATTAAAGTCAGGCATGTGTTGAATGGAAAGCTTTTTTTTCCTGTCTTAACCCTTGAATTTTGAACCACTTATCCTTTGGGACTCTGCTCCACAGTTAATGATACTGCCTTTAGAAAGCCCCTTAAAACATGTCTGTTCAGTTACATCACTTCGTAGCATTCTGGCATAGTTGTAGCACAACAAGGGTTTCGGGTGAACATGCGTTGACAATTAATTGCATTCATTCATTGAACACACTTGTGGGGCAATAAGGCAAAAAAGCAGCACCAAAGGTGTTGTCCTTGATGCATTGTTAAGTCGCCTCCAACTTCGTTAACAAAACAGGGAAGAATACAACAAGATAACTGCAAACAAGATAAAAGGGCCCCTGTACCTGCACTCTAACCTGTCTCAGAGTTACTTCTTGTCAGATGACGCAGGTAGGCAAGCACTTTAGTGCCTCACACAGGAATAGTAAGCGCTATATAAATGGTGCAATACAATACTTAACAACAAACTCAAAACTGTTTACAAAATAGCAGCTATTAAGAGAGCATCACAGAAAATGCTGTTTGACAAAATATTTTTGAGCTTTAAAGACTAAAATTGACTGAAGCAAACTTGAACACCTAGAAGGCGGGGATCTGAATATTTATATTCCCTCTTGGCACAAAGAGAGCCCCGAGTCTTCATGCAGTCCCAGCTGACACAGTCTAATTGAACACAGAACTTAGTGAATGCTACTTGCCTAAGCTTTTTCCGAAATATTGTGGTTGGAAAGTAGCTCACCTCATATTCTGGAAATATTGTTAGTCTAATGGGAAAACAAGCATTTTCAGTGCAGCTATATCTCCAGATGGTTAAATTGACCCATTGTTTGTTTTTGGGTTGTCAATGCAGGAAGTTGATTTCAGATGATTAGTCGATAAAGGTCCATAAAAACTGTACTTTGGCTATTTTTAGCTGAAAATGAGAGGAGCTTATTTTCGAAGTAGGTTTCTAGAATGCTCCGTCATGAGCTGTGAGAAATTTAGGGTTAATGTCTCTGAACAATATGCAAAAGCACGCTTGAATAAAGTGTTGACCACTGGGAGTGGAGAGAGAGACACAGCTCAAATGAAGACTGTAAGAACAAGGCAGTGGACCTTACAATGGAAATTGAACAGCTCCATGTGATCACGACATATGATAATAATTTGTGGAAAGGACTGGAGAATAATAAAGAGTAAATATTTAAGTTTGATGATTTGTTATGCTACTGCAATGGGCCTACGAGAGCTCCGTTCCCTTTTGCGATTTTATTATTTTCAAGGTCTTCTATTTGTTGTATCGACAGTGGCATGAATAAATATATTAAGCATGGATCTGCTGGGGAGGTCTGTCAAATTCATCTGTTCTGATTTTCTCAATCCATAAAAATCACAAATTAAGGCAAGTTGCAAGTAAAAACAAATATATTGCTGCTTCCGGTCTGCATTTATTAGATGGTACATGTCAGAATGTATTTATCAAGTATGCATGCTGTGATAAGCTGCTTAGAGTAAATTGGCAGATTCCAAACACGAATAAACATCAGTAAATAGTTAAGTTTACATTGGCAGGTGGGATACAAAGTAAGTGGTGGCACCCACATAACATTTTTGTTAACCCTTTATTTAGTGAGGCATATCGCATAGGAACATAGCGTGATCCTCCACATAAACACAGCAATGACAACTATGGGCGCCACAATTAGACAACAATAGCCGTGAACCTAGAAGGGATTAATGGAACAGATGAGAGTAGGGTTAAAGAAGTCAGGACGCAGCCCAAAAGCATTGTAAATGCCAAAGCGTGACCATTCTTGTTTCAAAATAAATGCATGAGAAAGAGTATGTAATAGGAGCGTTTCAAACGAACTCAGAAAAAAACTGCGGTTCCTAAACAAAACTTACCTTTCAAGGTGGCATCTCTTTTCCACAGCTCTCAGGAAGTCCCAGGCTGCATCAGATTCAGGAGACAAACATTGGCAAAGCTAATGAGTTTTGCAAATACAAACCCATTGGCTTTGTCAATGCTTTCAACATCTGCAAAAAGACAATATGAGAAGTGCGACAAAGTGCATTTTTTCAGCAAGGTGCAGTCGGACAGGAAATTGCAGCTCTTGTGCTACGAAAAAAAAATATGTGATGGGGGAAAAACAGGCGAGTGGCAGGGGCAGCAGGGAGGAGGGAGCAATAGAGGTGCCAGGTTTACGGAGCCTCTGCAGAACTCAACACAGACCATGAAAGCAAGCCAGGTGCTGACATCAGACTTGCGCTGTCCCGTCCCCGCCATCTTGAGAGCTGGCCAGAGAGCGGCCCAAGCACCTAAAATACAGAATATTGAAAAATAGTTTTGCGAGCCTTGCCAGAGAAAAGCAAGGCGTGGCTCGCAAACTCCAATTTTTCAATATTGTAACTTTTTCGTAAGCAGTGCAGCACGCCGCCTGAGCCGCACAGATTACGAAAAGCGTATACAATTCAAACACCCAGCCACGGCCAGAAAGCAGCAATTTAAACAAGGGCGGACCATGCCAACTTTAAGAGGCGGGGTGAACAGCGGCACGTGCGGACTCCTCGGCCAATCACCACTATAACGATGATATATGGTGCACTGGTATTGGTTGGGTTCCCCAATGCCTCCAACACTAAGGCATTTTACACGATAGCAACGACCAATCCCAGACTATGTTCAGCCACAGGCTTGGGTGATGTGCGACACGGAAGTGCCACGGTTTTAAGGACAACTTACATCCGTTAAGAGATCAGCTGGTGACGACAGATGTGAGGCTGTACTCATGGATGGTCCCGTAAGTAGTGGACAGGTGTCTAAAGTAGTAGGAAAATGATGGTATTTAGTGTTTGCTTTCGTTACGGGGGCTATACAACGAACCCAGTCGGCGCTCACTGTTCACTTTTCAGCGAATCCATCCTACTTTTCTGGCTCGTAGTGGCAGTACACAGCACATTGCACTTATAGCCTGAAAGGCAGCGCCACAAAAACAAGCATTTGCAATGCAATAGGTCTCGCATTAGGAAAGTTTGAGCTATTGGTCTTGTAAATGACAATTTTTATATGTATGTGTTAGTTTTGAAAATAGCAAAATTAATAGCTTTGTCATTTACAATGCCAATCGTTATAACTTTCGCAAATGTGACACCTCTAACATTTGTAATGCAACATGTTTTGTATTTACGTGACTTGAATGTATTGATATTACAAATAACAATGGCTTTTAATTTTTTAAAGTAATTAATACTTAAATAAAAGTGATTGTAATTTATAATGGGAATTATCTTAAACTTTTGTAAATAACTTTTGTGAAGATTATGTTCAGTGTATTTTATTGTGACGAAAATCCAAGAAGAGAAGTGAAGTATTAACATATTTTTGTTACATTTGTAATAAAGCTTGAAACATTGAGAGAACATATTTGAACCAGTTGTTGTTGAATGGTTGCACAGATTGATGCTGTGATGGCGTGGAGTGATGTTGTGGTGGCGACGAGTGTTGCTGTGGCATTCAGTGATGCTGTGGTAGCGCATAGTGATGTTGTGGTGGCCCTGAGTGATGCTGTGGAGGCCGTGAGTGATGCTGTGGAGGCCGTGAGTGATGCTGTGGAGGCCGTGAGTGATGCTGTGGAGGCCCTGAGTGATGCTGTGGAGGCCCTGAGTGATGCTGTGGAGGCGCTGAGTGATGCTGTGGAGGCCCTGAGTGATGCTGTGGAGGCCCTGAGTGATGCTGTGGAGGCGCTGAGTGATGCTGTGGAGGCGCTGAGTGATGCTGTGGAGGCGCTGAGTGATGCTGTGGAGGCGCTGAGTGATGCTGTGGTGGCGCTGGGTGATGCTGTGGAGGCGCTGAGTGATGCTGTGGTGGCGCTGGGTGATGCTGTGGTGGCGCTGGGTGATGCCATGGTGCTGAGTGGTGCTGTGGTGGTGCTGAGTGGTGCTTACCCTGCTGACCTCTGACCCTGTCACCAGGCAGGTCGCTCCCCTCACCGCCACGCAGCTCTCTGTGTGACCGGATCCGCTGCCTTTGCCTGCGTCCCGGCTGTTGCTGTGTTGCCTAGGTTCTGGGCTGACTGCCCCTGCTCGATTTCCTTCCCGTTTTTGCCTCGTTTTTTTTCTCCTTCCCTTTGTGCCTAGATTGCTTCTGTTGTGCCCTTAACCCCTTTTTGCCTCCACCAGTTCCTTTTCCCCACTGTGCCCCTCTTTTCTTTCTGTTTTCCCCCTCCCTCCATACCCTCTTCGTTCTCTCCGCTGTGCCCCGCGGCACCGCCCCCTTCACTCCCATTGGCCACCCCGCTCCCACCTCCCAGCTGCTCCGCCCTCCCTCTACCCTCATATGGAGGCCGCGAAGTGGACGCACGCAGTGGGGGCACCGCTGGCTTCCCGAAGGAGCACCAAAGGCAAGCCCGTCTGCGCCTGGACCGCGCCCAGCGCCAGGACCCCTGGCCCTCGACGATGCCAGCTCACCCGACGGACATACGACGCGCCACCCTCCCGCTCTCAACGCCGGCCGGAACCCCGCCTGCTACAGAGCCACCCCGACACGCTCCCACAGACCCTTCACCTGCCAAACCTGCAAATTCATCTGCCCGGCACCCGTCAAGCCTAGCACCAGCAACAATCACCTCAAATCCATCCTTCTCAACACCCGCTCCATCCACAGGCACGCCGTCGAACTCTGGAACCTCCTCGACACAACATCACCAGACGTCGCCTTCCTCACAGAAACCTGGATGAACGTCTCCTCAGCCCCCGACATCGCCATAGCCATCCCGGATGGCTACAAGATCACCCGGAGGGACCGCGTCAACCAAACCGGAGAAGGCTTTGCCATCGTCCACAGAAACACCATCCGAAACACGACCGACTCCGACGACACCCTCACCACCGCCGAGCACCTTCACTTCCAGATGCACACCGATCCCAAGACCACCCTCAGAGGCACTCTCATTTACAGACCCCCGGGACCACGCACACAATTCAGCGAAGCCATCGCAGACTTCGTCAGCCCGCACGCTCTAACCTCCTCAGACTACATCCTCCTAGGGGACCTCAACTTCCATCCGGAGAACAACAATGACAGCAACACCGCCACCCTGCTGGACAACCTCGCCGCCCTCGGACTCAAGCAACTGGTGAACACATCCACCCACAAGCCGGCCACGCGATCGACCCCATCTTCTCCTCCAGCAAGCACATCTCCTTCAGCCACTTCACCGGACTACACTGGACAGATCACAGCTGCGTCTACTTCAACTTCAGGAGAACCACGACCCACCACCACCCACAACAGGTTCCCTGCAGAAGCTGAAGCAAGATCACCTCCAACCAGCTCAAAACCTCCCTCAGCCAGAACCCTCCCACCAACATGACGGACCCCAACGAAGCAGCCCGCAACCTCACACGGTGGCTCACCAACTGCGCCGATGACCTCGCACCACTGAAGAACCCTCCCAGCAGACCCGACAGCAAGAAAGCCTTGTGGTTCACCAACGACCTCAAAAACTCCAAGAAAACTTGCTGCACCCTCGAGAAAGCCTGGCGCCTCGACCAGACAACAGAAAACATGACTGCCCTCAAGAACGCCACCCGCAAACACCACCAGCTGATCCGCACCACCAAAAGGACAACATTCAAAGAACGACTGGACAACAACACCCACAACAGCAAAGAACTCTTCAGCGTCGTTAAAAAGCTCTCCAACCCCAGCGCCTGCAACACAACATCACACCCTCGCAAGACCTCTGCGACTCACTAGCCTCATTCTTTCGCCGCAAGATCGCCGACATACACAACAGCTTCGGCGCACAGACCATGCCCCCAACCACCGAACCAGCACCCCCCACCACGACCCTCTGCACCTGGACCTCGGTCAGCACCGAAGACACCACCCACACGATGAACACCATCCACTCCGGCTCCCCAACCGACCAATGCCCACACCACATCTTTAACAAAGCCGACTCCATCGTCGCACCCCAACTCCGGGATATCATTAACAGCTCCTTCGCATCCGCCACCTTCCCGAAAAGCTGGAAACATGCCGAGCTCAGCGCCCTCCTGAAGAAACCCACTGCGGACCCCACGGTCCTCAAGAACTTCCGCCCCATCTTGCTCCTCCCTTTTCCTGCCAAAGTCATCGAAGACCGTCAACAAACAACTCTCCGCCTTCCGCGAGACAAACGGATCCATCGACCCCACCCCCCTCGCAGTCCGGTTTCTGAGCAAACCACAGCACCGAGACCGCCCTCATCGCAGCTACCGACGACATCAGGTCCCTGCTCGACAACGGGGAAACAGCTGCTCTCATCCTCATGGACCTCTCATCAGCCTTCGACACCGTATGCCACTGCACCCTGATACAGCGCCTCAGTAACACCGGAATCCAAGGAACGGCCTTGAAGTGGATCTGGTTCCTCGCCGGAAGAACCCAGAGAGTCCGCCTCCCCCGTTCCGATCCGCGGCCATCGAAGTCATCTGCGGCGTTCCGCAAGGTTCCTCGCTCAGGCCCACCCTCTTCAACGTCTACATGAGCCCCCTCCCAACCATCGCACGCCAACACAACCTCAACATCATCTCCTACGCTGACGACACCCAGCTGATCCTCTCCCTCACCCCTCCACGCCAGAGCCAGCCTCCAGGAAGGATTGAAAGACGTCGCGAAATGATGAAGCTCAGCCGTCTAAAACTGAACTCAGACAAGACAGAAGTCTTCATACTGGGCCCATCCCCCTCTGCCTGGGACGACTCCTGGTGGCCCCCAGCCCTGGGCACCGCCCCAAGCCAACGGACCATGGACACAACCTGGGCTTCATCCTGGACTCCTCCCTCACGATGACCAAGCAAGTCAGCGCCGTCTCGTCATCCTGTTTCAACACCCTGCGCATGCTCCGAAAGATCTTCCGGTGGATCCCCCCCGAAACCAGGAAGACGGTCACCCAGGCCCTCGTCACCAACCGTCTGGACTACTGGAACACCCTCTATGCTGGAACCACAGCCAAACTCCAGAAAAGACTCCAGCGCATACAGAACGCTTCGGCACGACTCATCCTGGACATCCCCTGTCACAGCCACATCTCTGCCCATCTGAAAGACCTGCACTGGCTCTACGTCAGCAAGAGGATCACGTTCAGACTCCTCACCCACGCACAATGAGGCTCTCCACGACATGGGCCCCAAATACCTCAACAGCCGCCTCACATTCTACACACCGATCCGCCAGCCTCTCCCTCGCCTCCGTCCCACGAATTCGCAAAACCACTGCCGGAGGAGGATCCTTCTCCTACCTGGCGGCCAAGACATGGAACTCCCTCCCCACCCACCCACGGCTGACCCGGGACCACCTCTCCTTCAGGAAACAACTCAAGACCTGGCTTTTCGAGCAGTAGCGACCCCCCCCCCACCACCACCCCTCCCAGCGCCTTGAGACCCTAGCGGGTGAGTAGCGCGCTATACAAACTTGTATGATTGATTGATTGCTGAGTGATAATGTGGTGGTGCTGAGTGGTGCTGGGTGGTGCTGTGTGGTGGTGCTGAGTGATGCTGTGGTGGTGGTGCGGAGTGGTGCTGTGGTGGTGAAGTGTCATTTCAGCCAACAGAGGGAGCCTCCGACAGATCAGACCACATTAGGGAGTCATATAACGGAGGGGGTCCCAGAATGCCATTAGTCACACAACACGATATACACTTTATGTATGAGTTGACATATGGGCCTTAAAATAAACTGCTAGAACGTTAGTCTATACAACACTAGTCCTGCTTGCCTTTAAGTTTTTAAGATGTTTGTGGTTTTATATACCTAATGGCAAAATGTAAATATAGTTCGGTTGTAACGAGAACAAACAATAATAATCACCAGGTCATTGAATATTGAGATTTGTGTGGTGCCAAAAACAAGGGAATAATGAAATTAAAAGCGGCCGGGAAGCAACAGCAGGGGTGAATTAGGGGGGAGGAGAAGTGAGGCAGAGCGCGCGCTGGGGAAGCTTCACGCTTGAATGCCTGAGGCCGAGTGCACGCTAGGGGAAGCTTCAGATGCCTGCCCTTCACCACAACCTCCTCCTAGTAACTTAGGACTTCAAAGTCTCGTTGGAGAATAAGTCTTTTGCCTCCTCTAGAAGCATCCTGGAAATATGTGACAACCTAGAAGTCTTATCCAAAGATCACTTCTTTGCCATACAAGTCAACAGTCATATAGCCTGGCCAAAAGTTCTTACATTTACCACCACTTCATGAATCTCACAAAAAGTAAACCCAACATCTTCAATTCTAAAACAAGAGCAGTAGCATGAGTGAACTTGCGACAAAAGCTGCTGCTGGTAAAACAAAAGCATTTTAAACGTTTAGAAACCACGAACCAAAACCGGAGCCAGGCGATTTAAAGTAAAAACAGCATAAGATGCAACAGCCTGCCACTAAAAAGCAATTGGGGAGAAATGCCGATAGAAAGAAAGAAAGAGGGGCGTGGGAGTAACGGGGTGGCGAGGTATTGTGAACCATAATGTTATTGTTAGTAGTTTTGGCAAGAGCAGTAGCATGAGTGAACTTGCGACAAAAGCTGCTGCTGGTAAAGCAAACGCATTTTAAACGTTTAGAAACCACGAACCAAAACCAGAGCCTGGCGGATTGGCAAATTAAGAGAGGCATAAGATACAACAGCCTGCCACTAAAAAGCTATTGAGGGAAATGCCGATAGAAAGGAAGAGGGGCGGGGGAGTAACTGGGTGGCGAGGTAGGGAGGAGGAGAGAGAGGGGCGAAAGAAACATGGGCAGGGCTTAGGAGAAGAAAATCAGGTGGGTGTGAAAGAGGATTGGACGGGGAGGGCAGAGATGGGGTGGAATGGGGAAATGTAGGAGGGATAGTGAACGAGGGGCAAGAGACTGGAGTGAAATGGATCCAAAATAAAAAAAAACAAGTTAAAGCCACTTACTTTATGACGCGGAAATCAGGATGGGGCTAGAGAGACGCAACATGCACGTTCACCATTGAGTGTGCGAGGAACAAGATGCGGCTTGGGGAAATGAAATTAAAAGCGGCCGGGAAATGCTCTCGGCATTGCAGGGGTGGGGTGCGCATTCCTTTGAAGTGAGAGCATGGCCTCACGGCCGTGAAAGTGAAACAGCAGGAATGTAATTAGGGGGGAGGAGAAGTGAGGCTGAGCGCGCGCTGGGGTGAATGCCTGAGGCCGAGCGCACGCTGGGGAAGCTTCAGATGCCTGTGGGAGGGAGGCTGATGGGTTTGATGTGGACTCGAGTTCCGCACGAGCGCACCACATGAACTGAACGCAATCCGCGATGGTTTCAGAGCTTGGTTTGCCTACTATACTCTTTTCTATTTATCCCTGCGGGATATAATAGTTGAGACCTAAAAAAAACATTGCAGCAAGCCTTTTGTAGCCAGTCCAAATTAGGAAAGAGGTGAGGGCTCACTTTTATTTAAAGAACACTACATTACAATGCAATAACGGTCCACAAACTAACTACCTCTATCACCCACTGACATCATGCTTGTCTTTGACCATGTACGGAGCTCTGATTCTTCTTAGCTAGGTTTGCGCTACAGAAATACTACATACATGCGTATAGGATGGATGCATGCAAACGTACTATTTTTTTTCAAGTGGAACAGATTATATTGCTGCTTTTTAAGTGAGCATGGACTGTGATTTAGTCATAATTTTAAGAGATAGAATATATTTTGCGTGTTCATGGTATGTTGCTGAAGGGATGCTGAGAAAAATTACAAGCTCAGACTATTAAAACAAATTTATAAAGTATATCAAATGCATGATGTAGAGAGAAGAATCGTCAAGGTATGTCTTCCCATGCAAGTTGTACAGGTGATGACGTGAATGGAGTACAAAATCCTAGAAAATGGAAAAATTAATCAAGACAAGCATTTGCAATGCAATATGTCTCGCTTTAGGAAATTTTGAGCTATTGGTATTGTAAATGCCATTTTTTTTATTTCTGTGTTGGTTTTGAAAATAGCTAAATTAATAGCTTTGCCATTTACAATGCCAATAGTTATAACTTTCGCAAATGTGACACCTATAGCATTTGAAATGCAATATGTGTTGTATTTACATGACTTAGAAGTATTGCTATTACAAATAACAATGGCTTTTAATTTTTTAAAATAATTAATACTTAAATAAAAGTTATTGTAATTTATAATAGCAATAGCTTAAACTTTTGTAAATAACTTTTGTGAAGGTTGTGTTAAGTGTATTTTATTGTGACGAAAATCCAAGAACAGAAGTGAAATATTAACATCTTTTTGTGACATTTGTAATAAAGTTTGAGACATTGAGATAACAACATATTTGAACCAGTTGTTGTTGAATGGTTTCACAGATTGATGCTGTGGTGGTGCTGAGTGAGTGCGATAGAGTGAGTGCGATAGAGTGAGTGCGATAGAGTGAGTGCGATAGAGTGAGTGCGATAGAGTGAGTGCGATAGAGTGAGTGCGATAGAGTGAGTGCGATAGAGTGAGTGCGATAGAGTGAGTGCGATAGAGTGAGTGCGATAGAGTGAGTGCGATAGAGTGAGTGCGATAGAGTGAGTGCGATAGTGAGTGCGATAGAGTGAGTGCGATAGAGTGAGTGCGATAGAGTGAGGGCGATAGAGTGAGGGCGATAGAGTGAGGGCGATAGAGTGAGGGCGATAGAGTGAGGGCGATAGAGTGAGGGCGATAGAGTGAGGGCGATAGAGTGAGGGCGATAGAGTGAGGGCGATAGAGTGAGGGCGATAGAGTGAGGGCGATAGATAGATAGAGTGAGGGCGATAGATAGATAGAGTGAGGGCGATAGATAGAGTGAGGGCGACAAGTAGATAGAAAGAGCCTATAAATAAACCCATCAAAAAAATAAACACCTAAAAAACTAAAAATGCCTGATTATTGAAAAGGAATAGACCAAGATATTAGATTTGTGCAAATACAATAACCAGAAGCAAGACAGTGAAGGGGCAGGAGAGAGTGAGACATAAATAGAGGAAGAGTGGAGAGGCCAAGACAGTGAAGGGGCAGGAGAGAGTGAGGCGGAAACTGAGGAAGAGAGGAGAGGCCAAGACAGTGAAGGGGCAGGAGAGAGTGAGGCGGAAACTGAGGAAGAGTGGAGAGGCCAAGACAGTGAAGGGGCAGGAGAGAGTGAAACAGAAATAGAGGCCAAGACAGTGAAGGGGCAGGAGAGTGAGAGCCGGAAACAGAGGAAGAGCGGAGAGGCCAATACAGGGAAGGGGCAGGAGAGAGTGAGACAGAAGGCCTCATTATTGTAAGGGTGTGCAAAGCAGGTAGGCATTGGCCCACGGAGCTTTTGTGGTGAACACAAGTTATATAGAAAGCTGTATCGGTGGAACCATAGAAACGTTTGTTGTCATTTTTTAACAGCAGGCCGTGGTCTTAAATGAAATGAAATCTTACACTGCGATTCGGTATTATGGTGGGACATCCTGAACACGCCCGTTCCTAATACGGAATTGTTGTGTATTCGAAATTCCATATTGCGAGTCGGTAACATGTAACCATATAGCAAATAGGAATTCATACATACCAAAAAGCATTTTACCTGTCGCAAACGGCGCAATTCTGCGAATTGGCCGTTTGCGACCGGTAACATGCATGATAGTTGTGGCCCAGTATCTCTTAAGCAGGAGCCTTTCTACTCACAGTATTGCCGGCTGCAGCCTGCCTTCTAGTCTTTTCGGTGCGCGCTCACCTGCCCCACAGCCGGTCGGGCCTTTGTCTTTAATCAAAGGGCGCCAGCCAGTACCCACGCCGCTTCCCACCCAGGGGCGCACAACCTCCTCCAAATTGCTCTCAGGCAGGCCGCTGGTTCACACGAAGGCTTCCGTCTATTTCTCAGATTGCCAATTATGCATAATGAAATAATAAGAGGAAGCAACGACCGGCAGCGAAACAGGAGCTCCCCCGCCTGCTCTCTGTAAATCACCGCCAAACACCTCCGGAATGCAGTGACCTCACAAAGATCTCTGGTTTCAGTGGCACGGTGGGCAGTGACGACATAGGCGCGAGAGCACGAAGGCAGATATCTGCACGCAGGCACAGTATACACATGTCTATTTCTTTGCAATAATGATCATGGAAAAAGATGTTGACTCTGTGGTTAACCCATGAAATACTATGAAAGATTGTGTCCAAACTGAGTCAGAAGAGGACTGTGGCTTGCATTAAAGATAAATGAGGAGAAAATATACAAATCCTTCTAGTGAACTCTAATATTGTCTCACATCTCCTATTTACCAATGAAACAAGCATTTACAATGCAATGGTTTCGCCTTTGGAAAAGTTAGAGTTATTGGCATTGCTCATGACATTTCTTTTTTTTTTTTAACTTATAAATAAATGGCATTGTTATTTACATTGCCAACAGCTCTCTCAGCCCACACAGCCCTCACAGCCCACACAGCTCTCACAGCGCACATAGCCCACACAGCCCACACAACTCTCACAGCCCACACAACTCTCACAGCCCACACAACTCTCACAGCCCACACAACTCTCACAGCCCACACAACTCTCACAGCCCACACAACTCTCACAGCCCACACAACTCTCACAGCCCACACAACTCTCACAGCCCACACAACTCTCACAGCCCACACAACTCACAGCCCACACAACTCACAGCCCACACAACTCACAGCCCACACAGCTCTCACAGCCCACACAGCTCTCACAGCCCACACAGCTCTCACAGCCCACACAGCTCTCACAGCCCACACAGCTCTCACAGCCCACACAGCTCTCACAGCCCACACAGCTCTCACAGCCCACACAGCTCTCACAGCCTACACAGCTCTCACAGCCTACACAGCTCTCACAGCCCACACAGTTCTCACATCCCTCACAGCTGTCACAGCCCTCACAGCTGTCACAGCCCTCACACTTAAGTTTTTAAGGCACTCCTGATGCAGCAATATTTTACCTGAAAATCCCGAAAGCATGGAGTGTGATAATTTCCGGTTATGGTGTTACCCTTCCATTAGGAGACTGCCCTGAGGGTTTTAGAGTTATTGCTGAAATTGTTATTTTTACATTTCAGCATTTGCCTTCGACACTCAGGGCTATATTACATGGACACACTTTGCCAGGTCTTACCTAGTGAAAAGTGTCCTTGAATAAGAATCAAGATTCCGCCTTTTAATTGTAGCTCTATATGTACATATTGTATTTCAATTTATTGCTCTCAATATCTTCCTGTATCTTTTTACTCGGCTGAGAGGATGTCATTATCAAACCTATGTAGAGACACAATGACTACAGCATTAGGAGTAACCTAAAAATCAAAAGAAAAGTTTGATTCGCTTTCTAAAAGTCAGTGTGTGAAACACAACAGGCCTGAAAGCACTCGTCTGTGAGGTCACTACCTCTTCCAGGCTCATCACAGGTGAGTAATGTTCAACACTGCCAACACTGCGAATGGAAGAAAATAGAAAACCCCTTCCACTCCTAAATCAAAGAACACATTCCTGAATTTCCGATTAAGGAAATTTCACCCGAAAATCAAGACAAGAGCTACACTGCTAAGGAGTACCCGCCTTTTAACTACAGTAAAATGAGCCTGAAATGTTGAGCTCTCAGGGCCATTATATTAAATGTGGCCTTACCAGGCACCTGTCAAAGATGATGAATGGATCAGTGTATTTTTGGAACCCGTCAAAGTTAGATTAATAAGAGAAAGAGTGCAGAGTGTTTGATTACCCATGCTGGCTGAGACACCACTTACATGTAAAATACAGCAGCAGTGGTTCCACACAGGCAGTGGTTCCAGGCAGCTTTGTGTCGGTCAGAATCTAAGAACGAAGCAAGATCGTTCTTAGGAGAGTCCAAGTCCACAAGGGAGGTGGCCAAGCGCATAGAAGGGAGCAGGGATGGGGTATGTGCATCTTACCAGCCTAAAAAAAAAACTTGCCATTTTGAATCGGAGAACAGGTGAATGAGACTGACAGGATACCAGTTCTCCGGATGGAGTTTTTTTTACTATTATTATTATTTGACATTTGCAAGGTGCGTGGAGTGGCACGGTCTGATATCACAGCACTATGGGTTGTTCAGGGATAACTGGCACGTTTATGAGGTGGACCATTGCAAGCTGGTGGCTCACTAGGATTGTGGGCATGTGTGAACGTCCAGTATTGTGAGTAGTGCCACTTTACAGAACTACTTGAAAGATAAATAGCATGTTTGCTCTTGTGAAAATTATATGGTTTTGGCATTTTGCAAACACCTGAAGAGGTGGTGATACAATTCTATGACAGAGAAATGGTGCTCGCAATGGCAGTATTTGACAAGAGAAAGGCCTTCACTGTGAAAAGGGAGAGGTGGCTGCTCTCCCTCTCTCTCGAGATACCAAGCAGCTCAAACTCTCTGTGAACACGTTGCTGCTAGAAAAAGAAAAGGCAGGCACTTCTTGGCCGAGGACGTAAAAGCCAGCCACAAGCAAACAAGGAGCGGATGAGGCTCCACAGATCTTTGAAAAAAAGCAAAAGTATTTTAAAGCGCCACAGTACCTACTAGTACAGTTTCAGACAGGCAGCTGAAGTCCCGTCGTGAAGAACATCGGAAAGGGGCTCCCATGCCTAAGGGGAGAGGAGCCCGGTGAGTGGGGGTGAGGGTGGGGGTGTACGCGTGTGTGTCTGTGTGTTCGCGTGTGTCTGTTCGAGTGTGTGTGTCTGTGTGCGCGTCTGTCTGTGTACGCGTGTGTCTGTTTAAGGGGGGGTGCGTGTGGCTATGTATGTGCGCATGCGTGAGTGTGGCTGTGTGAGTGTGTTTGCGCACGGGAATATGAGGCACGAGAGGGGCATGGCGCCGTGCGCGCCCACGAGGTGAAATCTGCGCTCGTGCCCCTCTCGTGTCTACATTCCCAAATACGGGCAACAATAGGTCTCAGCAGACTCTGCTCGACCTAAAAAAAAAACAAAGTTTAAAGCACTGGTCATCATCGTCAGATGAATCTGCTACTTGCCTCAGCCTGTCAGACCAAATATTCATCGCCCAATTAACATCACCTTACCTTGAATAAAGCCACTGGCCACAACCAAGAACAAGCATTGGAAATGCAATAGGTCTCGCAGCATTAGAGTTAGTGCTTTTAGAATTGTTTATGGTTTTTTTTTGTAAATCTTTAGCATTTTTGTTTCCTGTAGCCAATGCTAAAGAATTACAAATAAAAAAAGCCATAAACAATTCTAAAAGCTCTAACTCAAATGCTCCGAGACCTATTGCACTGGGTGAGGGGTTGAGGGTGAGTGAGGGTGAGTGAGGGTGAGGGTGGGTGAATGAGAGTGAGGGTGAGTGAGGGTGAGTGAGGGTGAGTGAGGGTGAGGGTGAGTGAGGGTGAGTGTGAGTTAGGGTGAGGGGTTGAGGGTGGGTGAGGGTGAGGGTGAGGGGTTGAGGGTGAGTGAGGATGAGTGAGGGTGAGTGAGGGGTTGAGGGTGAGTGAGGGTGAGTGAGAGTGAGGGTGAGTGAGGGGTTGAGGGTGAGGGGTTGAGGGTGAGTGAGTGAGGGTGAGGGGTTGAGGGTGAGGGGTTGAGGGTGAGGGGTTGAGGGTGAGGGGTTGAGGGTGAGTGAGTGAGGGTGAGGGGTTGAGGGTGAGTGAGGGTGAGGGGTTGAGGGTGAGTGAGGGTGAGGGGTTGAGGGGGAGGGGTTGAGGGTGGGTGAGGGGTTGAGGGTGAGGGGTTGAGGGTGAGTGAGGGTGAGGGCGAGTGAGGGTGAGGGGTTGAGGGTGAGGGGTTGAGGGTGAGGGCGAGTGAGGGTGAGGGGGTTAGGGTTTGAGGGTGAGGGTGAGGGGTTGAGGGTGAGTGAGTGAGGGTGAGTAACGGTGAGTGAGGGTGAGGGGTTGAGGGGGAGGGGTTGAGGGTGAGTGAGGGTGAGTAACGGTGAGTGAGGGTGAGGGGTTGAGGGGGAGGGGTTGAGGGTGAGTGAGGGTGAGGGGTTGAGGGTGAGGGGTTGAGGGTGAGGGGTTGAGGGTGAGGGGTTGAGGGTGAGTGAGGGTGAGGGCGAGTGGGGGTGAGGGGTTGAGGTTGAGGGTGAGGGGTTGAGGGTGAGTGAGGGTGAGGGCGAGTGAGGGTGAGGGGGTGAGGGGTTGAGGGTGAGTGAGTGAGGGTGAGTGAGGGTGAGGGGGTGTGTGAGGGTGAGAGGGTGTGAGGGTGTGTTGTGCAGTCGAGTACATGTATGCAGTGTGGAATTATGTAGGTTGGGTTGGAATTGTTAGTTGTGGAATTGTGTGACGGGTAAATGTTTGGTGTGGGGTGCATGTGTGTAGTGGAATTATGTGGCATAGTGTGCATTGGCATTATATGGATAGTAGTTATGTGATTTTGAGTGTACTGGTATTATGTGTAGGTGGAGTGTGAGTTGGAAAGTCTGGAAGGGCTGGGGCAGTATTAGCGGAATAGAAAAGCCTGCTTGACGTGCAACTCACTGCCACTGTAAAAGGTGAAAACTGTGGTGCCTTCTAGTAAAAGTAAAAAATTCCATATTGCCATTTCAGATACACTGTAAGGGCTGGGGCAGTGTCAGTGGCATGGGAAGCTCCTGCTTAAAGAGCAGCTCACTGCCAGTGTAAAATACGAAAAATATGGTGGCTTTTAAAACTAGATATGCTATAAATGTGTGTCCGCACACAGACCGCACACATGAAGGGCTGCATATTCTGTAATCAGTAGTTGCACACAATATATCTCTTAATGCACACAATATATCTCTTAATGCAAACAATATATCTCTTAACACAGCTGTTCGTTTCCATTCATTTCACAATGTGAAGTGACATTGAAAATGTGCTTGTTGATGGAAAACGATTTGACTTCAATATACAAACACTTTGAAATAGCATTTGCGTCTGACTAGATTTGTGCGTGTTATCTCCAAGCCACAAAACACAATGAACTTAGGCACTCATAAAAAGAGACATTCATATTATGAGCAAGTCGTGTTTGGGATCAAGTTTCTGAAAGCCCAGCTATTTGTCCTCAAGGCCTCCCTGGTTGACACAGGCACTCTGGCAAATTAATTTCCAAATATGCTTTTATCCTTAATGAACGATTCAAATGTGCATTTATTTCATGTATGTATTCCCTGCTTTTTAGGAACACATCCATTTCGTTTGTGTGCACAAATACAATATTATTGTACGCAAGCAGGAATTCACATTTAGGATTAAAGTGAATAGAACTGCACTGGGCAAATCAGTTTGAAAGGAAAAAGTTTCTCTTCTGGGCAGAGCTGGGAGAATTCAAAGTGGAAAACATCCATTAGAGTGTCAGCATCACTTTAACATACGGCCAGTTTGTGCGATCGACAGTGTTTGGGGCCCATTTGTGGTGGAGACGGTTATAGAGTCGATAAGATCTCTGCAGACTCCAGAGCAGCCAGCTGCTTTGTTTCCGCATTGTCACTTTCATGTGCACAACACGCTCTGTAGGCTTTCAACCTATGTGTCACTTCCTTTTACAGCCAGGGGCACGTGAAAGGAGTGTGTCTTTCCGTTCTTATCTATGTTTATAATAATTTGCAAGCCTTACACTTAAATTAAGGAGACAACTTGAAGAAATGAAAAAAAAAACAGGAACGAAATTAAACCAGGGATTGAAAAACTGTACAATTACCACAAACTGGGTCATGCAGTGTTGATTCAGGAATGCATGCCTGCTTGATGCACCAAATGGAAAGTTTATCGATTAAACTGTACAGTTTAAAACCTTTTGCAAAGGACGCCCTGCTGCCCCCACCCCCTCCTCAGCCCTGTAGAAAGGTCGGTCTGTGGCGGGTCACACGAAAAGAATGACGTTGGTGTGCAGGAGAGCCTGCGTGTGGATGGAAGCTTGCAGTAGTCTGGCACCACTGTGCAGCGAGATTAGGGGCGTGTGTGGTAAAGTGCAGGAGTAATGAAGTTTCCAGTAGCTAAGCTTTCAACAAGAGTGCAAGGGAGCTTGCACCAGACAAGCTTTCAACCGGAGAGTGCAAGCAAACTTGCCTGACATAAGCTTTCGACCACAGGGTGCAAGCAAGCGTGCAGCAGCCAAGCTTTCAATCGGCGATTGCAAGCAGAGTGAAACTTGCAACAGCCAACCAGAGTGTAAGGAATATGACGCTTGCAGCAGCCAAAATTTCCACTAGCGAGTGCAAACAAAAGGAAGCTTGCAATAGCAACGTGTTCGCATATAGAGTGCAGGAGAAGGGGAGCTCGCAGGTGCGAATATTCAGTAAGGAGAGTGCAAGGTAGGAGCGCCCTTAATGCTAACAGGCGAAAGGATGCTTGTAGGAGGCTGGCCCCGTAGGCAGCGTGACGCTGAAGGCAGGGTACAGTTACAGAGACTCACAAGACAAGACGGAGGGAAGAGAGGGGAGGGGGGAGGAGAAATGCGACACGGCGGGAAGGGGAGGGGGCGGAGCGGGTAAAATAAACAAGACGGAGGGAAGAGAGGGGAGGGGGGAGGAGAAATGCGACACGGCGGGAAGGGGAGGGGGCGGAGCGGGTAAACAAAGACGGACG
This sequence comes from Lissotriton vulgaris, assembly GCF_964263255.1. Lineage (NCBI taxonomy): Eukaryota > Metazoa > Chordata > Amphibia > Caudata > Salamandridae > Lissotriton > Lissotriton vulgaris. The sequence goes on along the minus strand of NC_141690.1, from coordinate 288,034,759 downwards.
TGCACGCGCTTTTAAGCTCAATGCGCATGCGCATTGAGCTTAAAAGTCACGGGCACTGCAAGGAATCGCCACGATTCCTTGCAGTGTGGATAAAGAGTGGATAAGTCCCAATACTCTCGCCTTGCTCGATGCGCATGCGCATCGACAGGCGAGACCTAAAAAACAGCCATTAGGAGAGATGTAACTAAAGCCTTAGCTTTTTCAGTGCTAGGATTTTCAGCCCTTCTTAAACACACTTTGTTTTTTCTGTTCTACTCTTCAGTAGCACACTTCCAGCATGTGCTGTAGCTCCTAACAAAGCCCTACCCCCTTGCCCAATCCTGAAGAATCAAGTCGATTTTTGTGATATAGGTTCGTTTTGCTGATCAATTTCCATCGACACCCCGGGTAGGCAAAAAGTGTAGGATTCAAGACCTAATAACAGGTCTTTGAATTCAGCGAGAAAGAAAGATAGCATATGGTTTCTACACGAGAGTGAAGGGTGAAAACTGTTGAGTACACACACTCTGGCCCATCAAGCATTGAAAATGCTCTGCGCTGTGTGCAGGTGGAATAGGAAAGGATTTTATGCAGAGGGGAGCAGTTGCTTTTGCTTTGCAAGGGAATGCGTTGGTGGACTTTGCAGCATGTCTAGAATATCATGTTTCTATCTTGAGGCCATTTGTTGAAAACACCAGCAAAAGCAAACCGTATTCTGCTGACCCGTGTTTTGGGGAGTGTTAGTTGAGAGACACCTGCTAGGATGTGGGTGGCCTTAGGGGATTTCCAACCACACTTGGTTGCCATCCTTTAGGCGACAAACACCAGACAACCCCTTTCTTGTATGCTCTTTCTCATGGTGCTCCCTCGCAAAAACTGAAAAATCTGCCACTCGGTAAACACAGGCCCTGTCGGCTGTTTTTGCACCTGCTGCAGAAGTGAGAAATTCTTATATGGAATTCATCTCTGCTCAAAGAATTTCGCTTGGTAGGAAAGATTATTTACAGCAAAGTAGGCAGTTGAACTTCCACAAATAAGAGTTTAGTGACCTTGTATTATATACGAAGATTTAGTGAGTGCGATAGAGTGAGGGCGATAGAGTGAGGGCGATAGAGTGAGGGCGATAGAGTGAGGGCGATAGAGTGAGGGCGATAGAGTGAGGGCGATAGATAGATAGAGTGAGGGCCATAGATAGATAGAGTGAGGGCGATAGATAGAGTGAGGGCGACAGGTAGATAGAAAGAGCCTATAAATAAACCCATCAAAAAAATAAACACCTAAAAAACTAAAAATGCCTGATTATTGAAAAGGAATAGACCAAGATATTAGATTTGTGCAAATACAATAAACAGAAGCAAGACAGTGAAGGGGCAGGAGAGAGTGAGACATAAATAGAGGAAGAGTGGAGAGGCCAAGACAGTGAAGGGGCAGGAGAGAGTGAGGCGGAAACTGAGGAAGAGAGGAGAGGCCAAGACAGTGAAGGGGCAGGAGAGAGTGAGGCGGAAACTGAGGAAGAGTGGAGAGGCCAAGACAGTGAAGGGGCAGGAGAGAGTGAAACAGAAATAGAGGCCAAGACAGTGAAGGGGCAGGAGAGTGAGAGCCGGAAACAGAGGAAGAGCGGAGAGGCCAATACAGGGAAGGGGCAGGAGAGAGTGAGACAGAAGGCCTCATTATTGTAAGGGTGTGCAAAGCAGGTAGGCATTGGCCCACGGAGCTTTTGTGGTGAACACAAGTTATATAGAAAGCTGTATCGGTGGAACCATAGAAACGTTTGTTGTCATTTTTTAACAGCAGGCAGTGGTCTTAAATGAAATGAAATCTTACACTGCGATTCGGTATTATGATGGGACATCCTGAACACGCCCGTTCCTAATACGGAATTGTTGTGTATTCGAAATTCCATATTGCGAGTCGGTAACATGTAACCATATAGCAAATAGGAATTCATACATACCAAAAAGCATTTTACCTGTCGCAAACGGCGCAATTCTGCGAATTGGCAGTTTGCGACCGGTAACATGCATGATAGTTGTGGCCCAGTATCTCTTAAGCAGGAGCCTTTCTACTCACAGTATTGCCGGCTGCAGCCTGCCTTCTAGTCTTTTCGGTGCCCGCTCACCTGCCCCACAGCCGGTCGGGCCTTTGTCTTTAATCAAAGGGCGCCAGCCAGTACCCACGCCGCTTCCCACCCAGGGGCGCACAACCTCCTCCAAATTGCTCTCAGGCAGGCCGCTGGTTCACACGAAGGCTTCCGTCTATTTCTCAGATTGCCAATTATGCATAATGAAATAATAATAAGAGGAAGCAACGACCGGCAGCGAAACAGGAGCTCCCCCGCCTGCTCTCTGTAAATCACCGCCAAACACCTCCGGAATGCAGTGACCTCACAAAGATCTCTGGTTTCAGTGGCACGGTGGGCAGTGACGACATAGGCGCGAGAGCACGAAGGCAGATATCTGCACGCAGGCACAGTATACACATGTCTATTTCTTTGCAATAATGATCATGGAAAAAGATGTTGACTCTGTGGTTAACCCATGAAATACTATGAAAGATTGTGTCCAAACTGAGTCAGAAGAGGACTGTGGCTTGCATTAAAGATAAATGAGGAGAAAATATACAAATCCTTCTAGTGAACTCTAATATTGTCTCACATCTCCTATTTACCAATGAAAAAACCAATGAAAAGGAAACCGTTTAAACCGTACTTGGAAAAGTTATTGCTTCATAATTATTGGTGGGACAATTAATTCATAACAAAGTCACGAAACTTAACCGGTGCATGATGTTCTTTGCGGACTTCCCCTTGGACATCAAGGACCACTCTCTACTCGTTGGAGTGTTCTCCCTGTCATCTGTTACTAATAACCCATTCACAATCAGCACTGTCCGCCCACCAGGAATGTTTTTCAGGGTTAATCCTCTGTGCATCACCAATTCACACGGTTGCTCTTTCTTTCCAATTCGATTTTAAATGCTATATAAATGCAATTTCAATACAATAGTTACTTTCTAAAATCCTCACGGGTTTCTGAAACGGCCTCACTGGTTATCCACTGCGTGTATTACGTGGTGTTTGACGAGACCTGGTAGGGCGGGGGCTGCCCGCGCATGCGCGGCATTTCTCACTTTCATTCTGAAGAGCCCCGGTTAGAAATGCCGCGCATGCGCGGGCAGCCCCCGCCCTACCATGTCCGGCAGCTGAAGTCCCGTCGTGAAGAACATCGAAAAGGGGCTCCCATGCCTAAGGGGAGAGGAGCCCGGTGAGTGGGGGTGAGGGTGGGGGTGTACGCGTGTGTGTCTGTGTGTTCGCGTGTGTCTGTTCGAGTGTGTGTGTCTGTGTGCGCGTCTGTCTGTGTACGCGTGTGTCTGTTTAAGGGGGGGTGCGTGTGGCTATGTATGTGCGCATGCGTGAGTGTGGCTGTGTGAGTGTGTTTGCGCACGGGAATATGAGGCATGAGAGGGGCATGGCGGCGTGCGCGCCCACGAGGTGAAATCTGCGCTCGTGCCCCTCTCGTGTCTACATTCCCAAATACGGGCAACAATAGGTCTCAGCAGACTCTGCTCGACCTAAAAAAAAAACAAAGTTTAAAGCACTGGTCATCATCGTCAGATGAATCTGCTACTTGCCTCAGCCTGTCAGACCAAATATTCATCGCCCAATTAACATCACCTTACCTTGAATAAAGCCACTGGCCACAACCAAGAAAAAACAGCCATTAGGAGAGATGTAACTAAAGCCTTAGCTTTTTCAGTGCTAGGATTTTCAGCCCTTCTTAAACACACTTTGTTTTTTCTGTTCTACTCTTCAGTAGCACACTTCCAGCATGTGCTGTAGCTCCTAACAAAGCCCTACCCCCTTGCCCAATCCTGAAGAATCAAGTCGATTTTTGTGATATAGGTTCGTTTTGCTGATCAATTTCCATCGACACCCCGGGTAGGCAAAAAGTGTAGGATTCAAGACCTTATAACAGGTCTTTGAATTCAGCGAGAAAGAAAGATAGCATATGGTTTCTACACGAGAGTGAAGGGTGAAAACTGTTGAGTACACACACTCTGGCCCATCAAGCATTGAAAATGCTCTGCGCTGTGTGCAGGTGGAATAGGAAAGGATTTTATGCAGAGGGGAGCAGTTGCTTTTGCTTTGCAAGGGACTGCGTTGGTGGACTTTGCAGCATGTCTAGAATATCATGTTTCTATCTTGAGGCCAGTCGTTGAAAACACCAGCAAAAGCAAACCGTATTCTGCTGACCCGTGTTTTGGGGAGTGTTAGTTGAGAGACACCTGCTAGGATGTGGGTGGCCTTAGGGGATTTCCAACCACACTTGGTTGCCATCCTTTAGGCGACAAACACCAGACAACCCCTTTCTTGTATGCTCTTTCTCATGGTGCTCCCTCGCAAAAACTGAAAAATCTGCCACTCTGTAAACACAGGCCCTGTCGGCTGTTTTTGCACCTGCTGCAGAAGTGAGAAATTCTTATATGGAATTCATCTCTGCTCAAAGAATTTCGCTTGGTAGGAAAGATTATTTACAGCAAAGTAGGCAGTTGAACTTCCACAAATAAGAGTTTAGTGACCTTGTATTATATACGAAGATTTAAGTTGCTTTTGCTTTGTCCCTATTCAAATTTCAAATTTATTTATTATGTTTTGGCTCTCAAAGAGGGCCACATAAACAAGTACAATACACAACAGCAAATACACAAAAGATAAAAAAGAAAAAGTTTGGAGAACAAAATTCGATCCGCAATCGATATACATCAGCAAATCTATCATGCAAGGCCGGACAGACCAAATATCTCCAGTTATATTAATAAATAGCTAAAAATCCTTTAAAAAAGTTAAAAATGTAGGAACAGAACATTTCGTTCGGAGGGCAATAAAGTGCATGAAGAAAATCCTTAAAAGTGACAATGCTAAGGCGGAGACAAATTACTTTTAGCCAACGATTGCGCAAATTACGTAACATAGGACAAATCAATAATACATGCATACAGTCCTGGTTGTTCATTTTACATAAATTGCACAAAGCAGAAGTACCATGCCATTTGGATAACAGTAGATTTAGTGGAATTAAATCATAGCGTAGTAAAAACCAAAATCTACGTATCCCATGCGGTAGATTCCATAGGGCATAGGGTTGTGGCTGCTTCAACCTGTAGGAAGAGATGAGAGGTTCCACATTTCTTTTGTCACCAACTGACTTTTTATCAGAAAGGAAACAAAACTCCCACGAAGCCTCCTTAAGGACATGTTTTAACTGCGTGGGAGAGTAGGAGAATAGAACACTTTCATCAAGATTAAGTATCTTTACAGCCCTTCTAAAGTTGCTTACGAGTTTAGAGAACTCTTTAAAATTGCCCAATAGTTCATTTTTGAGGAGAACTCGCAGGGTGCCATCTCTCGCTCTAGCAAACTAGCCACCCACCTTATTAGGGCGCATAGCCCCTGAACCCAGGAACTCCTGAGTCCAAAGTCAAGCCTACAAGCGGCTAGTGGGCAAGCATTGTTTAGGGTCGAGAGGGATCTTAAGAGTTTCCCCTCAATCTTGTGGCAAAAGTCCCAGTTTTTCACCTCTATTAATTCGATACCATACAAGATAGTTGCGGGGATTTTTGCTCTAAAAACTTCTAGAAGACTAGCAAAGTGCCTTTTCCCCGTTGCCTGGTATAGGGACTTTAACCCATTGCCATGGGCAAGAGCTTTGCGAGAACAATGCTGTATATGGAGTTTCTCACTCATATTGGCCGAGTATATTTTTCCCAAAAAAGTATAGGAGGTTACGACCTCCAATCTATGCCCCCCAATAGCCCAACCGTAATTTGTAGAGCGGCACTTCTTCTTACCAGCTATACACATCACTTTACTTTTAGTAATATTAATCTTCATGTAATGATCGCTAGCAAAGGCCTGGAGTGCCTGTAGCCGATTTGCAAGACCGATTGGAGTCAAGTCAAGAATAAGAACATCATCGGCATACATCAGGCAGGATATTGGAGTCCCTCCTATCATCGGGGCAATCCCCTCACTGGCAGACACGGCAGCAGGGAGGTCAGCCGTATATAAGGAGAACAAAAGGGGAGCCAATAAGCAGCCTTGTTTAAGGCCATTCCGAGATGGTATTTTGGCCGAAAGCCCCCTTTCGCCCCCCATTAAGACCCTGCACCAAGTCTCGGTATGCAGAACCCGAACCAGTTCCAACAGGGGGATAGGGACACCAAGCGTCGCCAATTTTCTCCACAGCGTTCCACGATCTACTTTGTCGAAGGCTGTGGAGAAATCAATAAAGGCGGCATATACCACTCCTCCTCTCACCTGGACATATTTATCAGTGATCACCTGAAGGGCGGTAAGATTATCTAACGTACCATGTTCCCTTCGGAAACCGGTCTGTTCAAACGGCATAATATTGCCGTCCTCGACCCAATCGGAAAGAGAACTAAGGAGACATTTCGCAAAGACCTTTCCGATGGAGTCGAGGAGTGCAATCATGCGGTAATTACTAGGGCTGTCCCTTGTACCCTTCTTAAAGATGGGGACCAAGATACTTCCTCTCCAGGAAGCAGGAATAATTTTGGAGAGATGGCACGCCTTAAACAAGGGGTACAAAATTTTGCTCCAACTTAAGGGATCTTGTTTGAGGACCGTCATAGGGAGCTCGTCCGGTCCCATGGCCCCAGAGGGTCGCATATTTTTTATTGCCGTCTCGATTTCTTTCTCTGATGGATGGAATACCAGGTCTTCAGGGGCAGCATGTATGGAGTGATCAGTACCTGAAGTCCCATTCCCTGCATAGAGCTCTCGGATATGAGAGGACCATATCTCTTCTGGTATAGGAATGGGGATGGGGCTATGGCGTGTACCACATCCCTTCCCAATTATTGCCCAAAAGTCTTTAATTTTACCATGTACAGCAGATTCCCTCAGTTTAATCCAAACTTCATCCTCCCTTTCCTTTTTAATTTTTTGCTTGAGTCTGCTTCTCTTTCTTTTTAACCTGGCAATTTCTTTCCCACGTTCCAGGACTCTTTCTAAATACTGTTCGCGAACTAGTTTATTTAATTCCCTATTCAAAGTACGCAATACATTGGGGACTACCTCTCCTTTCCTAGGGGGAACAGTTTTTTTTGCGTACAATAACATCTTTCGCATGAATTCTTAAAAATAAACTAATTCGCTGCCATTCCACTCGTTTATTACCATTAGGGTATCGGCCAAAAGGTCCTGCACCCCATTAATGGCGGCAGAGTTCCAGAAGCACCTTCCTGAAGAGACGTGGAAGGTAGCCTCGTTGCCATTAAGCGACCAAGACACCGTATTCAAAGGATTTAAAGACATCGTTAAAAACAATATACTATGATCGCTGAGTGACGTAGGAATAATCTTAAGGTCGTGAATATGGGGAAACAGGCCATAGTCTGCAATAGCATAGTCCAAAATAGATGACCCAAAGGGGGATTTATGAGTATAATTAGCGGGGACGTCAGATGGGAATCTTCCATTTAAAATAATACCATCCCCTGTCTCTAGTTCTTTTAACAAAATCTTCCCTCTTTTATTTGTCACCAGATTCTCAGGAAAAAGCGTCTGGGGAATAAAATGTACCTCTTCCTTAACTTTATTCCTGAAGAGTTTTAGACTAGCATTAGAAACTTTGCAATTCAGATCACCTACAAGCAAGATTACAGGGGAAGATGGGGAGTTTTTTATCTGTTCAATATATCGGAAAACCTGCTGCAGACTGGCATTAAAACACTCCTCAGGGGGTATATACACATTAAAAATTACCATAGGATATTTTTTACCATTATGGAACAGATTTTCTAGGGTTATTGTGTGGAAAAGTCTACTAGGATCAATATAATGGGAGAATCTCCATTGCAATTTGTTTGACAGTAAGCAGGCAATCCCCCCCCTGGCATGCCCTTTCTTAGAGGGCGCAGCTGGTACTTCCAGAACATAAAAATCTTTTGATGGTATTAGCATATCAATGCACCATGTTTCCTGAATGCACAATACATCCGCACCCAGAGAAGATAAAAAAGCAAGTTTCTCTGGGCTGCTGTGGAATCCAGCCGCATTCCAGGAAATTATTTTTAATGCGGTGTTAAAGATGGTGAAACAATTTGGGGTTATCCTTTGTTTTTGTTGATAATGCACTATGGAGCCAATTCCACCGGTTATTTTCGTCTATGAGTGAAGAGTTCTCAGTTAGTGGAAGTGGCTTCACGTGTGAAACTGAGCGTTTTCCCCTAGAGACCCAGATTTTTAGGTCCCTAAGGGGAGAGGTTACCCCATTTTGCTCACCACCCCCAAGCGCCTGGTTACATAAAAGATTTGACTTGCCTGGGTTGGCAATAGGGAGAATGTCAATACCTAAGCGCTGAAAGTTTTCGGCTTGTTCTAGTATCAAGTTTACTATAATAGGCGAATAAAATTTCACCCATATACTCAATACCCTACTTCCACCCAACAGAGACACCAATTCTATGTCTCTAGATTGAATATGGTAGAGACTTTCAACCTCACTAAAACGTTTGAGAAGCCAAGCTCTATTTAACAAAAGGTCAGTATCAAATAAAGGAACAAAATCTAACACACGCACATCCACCGGGGCCTTAGTAATGTTTACAGGTCGGGCCGGAGGGCAGTAATTTTCAGACTCTACTGATACAGCGAAGGGGGGGGCCAAAGGGTTAAGGGCCCCACATGGATAAGAAATTGGCACTCCTAATGCGCTCCGTGAAGGAGAGCATAGGAGAGAGCCCCCTGCTTGCGGTGTATCTTCCTGGGTAAACAGACTACGATGTTCATTTTCCCCCTTTACAAAGGTTAAAGTAGTTAAGTTCAGATCAATGTCCACCTTTAAGGAAGTAGAAGAGGGCTCCACATTGATTTCATCATTCTCCCTTGACGCTGAAATATTTTGGAAAATAATCCTCCGCTGCTTTTTCTTTCTGTATCTTCGGATTGGTTTCCTCTTGTTACCTTTATTAATTTTTTGTTTACCATTTTTTCCCCTTTCTTCTTTTACCTCCGGTTTGTCGTCCAGGAATTCTTTTCCGCTCTCAGGCACGAAAATAGGAAATAACTCCTGGACCGCTTTAGGGCCAGGCAAAGGTTTATCATCCTCCTCTATCTCCAGAACTGAGTTTTTGATACAGTTAGGAGCTGCAGTAAGAGGCATATCCTTGTGGGACTCCAGAATAGGAGATTCAGCCTTCCTATCCAGTTCCCCTCTGGTGACTCTGGTTTTCCCCTCAGACAAGTAATGCTCAGACTTGGGAGGAGAGGCATTACTCATAGCTGGCGGTTTTAGCAGCAAAGTCTTTAAGATTTGAGTGACTGATTCAAGAATACAGTCCGAGCTGCCTACAAACTTCCCCAAAAGCAGTAAGATTGAGGCTAGGAGTTTTTCCAGAGCGATCATGGACTCTGAGATCGGCTTTTCTCGTGCTTCCACCGCGCAACAATTATCCAAGAGATTAAGGTCGGGGCTCCTGGAAACATTTAACAGGTCGGATATTTCGTGGCCATTTAACGAGGGGGTGCTACTATACAGCAACAACCCAGAAGGGGTGGCAGCTCCTGAAGCTTTAAACTGTTCCAAAGACTCCACTTTAGCTGGGCTTACGTAGCGTCCCCATAGTTCCAGGTCAATAGATAGTGCCGACAAGTCGCCCCCCGGCCTATCATTCATAGGGGACTGAGGGATCGGTGGTATATGCACTGGATCACTTACGGCCATCACCTTCCCCTCTGTAGATTCCCGTAAGGGAGACCCCCCTACCATTGATTGTAGGGCCCCTTGCTGTACCAGAGGCAGTAGGGGGTCTATGGGGGCTGGTGTATGAAGCTCCGGAGCTTTAGTATCTAATCTTTCTGGAGTAGCCAGTTTGGATTTTTTTACACCAGATAGATCCCAAAGTTCAGATAGTTGACATTGGCCTTTCAACGGTGGGTTGTTTACTGATTTGTTTCTTGTGCGGGTGGTAGTTAATTTTCGGCCAGGTTTTTCTCCCACTACCCTTCCTGAGCGTAGAGTTTTAGACATTTCCACACTATTTTCCACAGCGATAGACTTAATCAAAAAAAATAAATAAATAAAAGAGTAAAACTTGTAAAAACCGGAGTATCAACAGTCCCTGCCCGGCCAGGCAAGTATGAGGAACGGTGTAATTATGTCAGTACGCGAATCGTTCACAAATCTATGAAAGTTAACACAAGTTCATTGAAGCAATAACAAAATGTAAATGACCGGGCCCAGCCCAGCCTACCTCGGTCACTGAGGGCCACAGAGGGCCCGCCCTTTGCCCGTGCTTAGCCCGGTGACGCCCGCGCGCGTTCCGCGATGCGCGGACCTTCGGCGCAATTGTAGCCAGGTGAGGGGGGCGTGGCGGGGAGTTGTTCCTGGCCCAGATGGCTTTGTGGGCTTTGTAGTTTACTCTCACTGTCCAGCCACCGCCAGCCGCCTTCAATCCTCACACGAGTGTTTCCCGCGCAGCGGGAAACGCGAGCAGTTCTTAACCAGCGCTGTCAAGTAGCGCTTTCAAAGTGACGGCGCTGAAAATCAATTCAGGAACGTTTCTCCAGCAGTTTAGATATGCAGGCTTCGCTACAGCATCCAATGGCACAGCAGAGTGAAAGAGGTCTCCGCTCCACAGCGGACCTTCAGCGCAATTGTAGCCAGGTGAGGGGGGCGTGGCGGGGAGTTGTTCCTGGCCCAGATGGCTTTGTGGGCTTTGTAGTTTACTCTCATTGTCCAGCCACCGCCAGCCGCCTTCAATCCTCACACAAGTGTTTCCCGCGCAGCGGGAAACGCGAGCAGTTCTTAACCAGCGCTGTCAAGTAGCGCTTTCAAAGTGACGGCGCTGAAAATCAATTCAGGAACGTTTCTCCAGCAGTTTAGATATGCAGGCTTCGCTACAGCATCCAATGGCACAGCAGAGTGAAAGAGGTCCCTACTTAGCTCTAAATATAGTTAAAATACATAAGCCACAAAGGAAACAACGGACAACACCAACTCTACGTACATGGATCAAATAATTTTCATATGGTAACTAATTCATCCTTCAACAATCCGCATACTGCTTGTACTCGCCACCTTTTGGTTATCCCATCATCCTTTGCGTTTTATGCTAATTTGAACATCAGAAGGCATCACTGCATGTACTATGCAAACATCAAAGCAAGCAGCGTCCTGGAGACCTTTCAACACTGGTCATTTCACTAGTTTACAGTGATGACAAGGTCCCCCATACACCTTATATAGGGACATTCCAATCTTTTGAAAAGAATGGAGCTTGAAATAAAGCAAACAGCACTAAGTGTGGGCAGAATACATTTGCGGAGTCATCAGAACTACTTTGACTCTTGTAGCACTTTACAACCCCGGTGGTCAGAAAGACAGCAATAATAGAAGTACAGAATTAAAGGTCACTGGGGTGCTTTCAACAGCCTTCCATGCAGGAAAGTACGTTAATTTCTGCAATACGAGTGAGCACACGTAAAATATGAATCTCAAAAGACTACACGATTTTGAAAAGGACGATAACAAATTTGGCATATATGATTCACATGCATCTTTTAGACCATGCTAAAGTATTACATTTATAAACTAAGCTAGAACAAAGTATTCAATTTTGGACTGATGAGGTGTCTAGATTTGAAAGGATCAATAATTTTGTGAAAGCTGAACATATTGCTTACAATTGAAACAATACCATGCAATACATTAGTTTGTTGTCATTCTGATTTAGTACATGGAACAAAAAAAAAATGAAAAGCGTCCGGGAAATGCTCTCGGCATTGCGTGGGCGTGGGCGCTTTCCTTTGAAGTGTGAAGCAGGGGGCGGGAGAGGGAACCCTTTGAAGTGAAACTCTTGGCGTGCTGGAGAAGCTTAAGCCTGGTGGGTAGGCGGGATGCCAGCGAGTGGGAGGGAACGGGCCAAGCGCGCGCTCGAGAAGTCACGGATGAACAATTAGCACCCATTGTAGGAAATCCGGCTGGTTTAAGAGACTTTGGTTCAGCAGTAATAGGTTCGAGTATAACTCGACCTCAAAAGCATTTGCAATGCAATAGGTCTTGCATTTACGCGAGTTTAACCCGTTCAGCGGGGCGCGCAATTTTCGCGCTGTGCTGAACGTTCTTAAAAACGGGTGTGGTCATGACGGAACGGTTCCATCATGAGCACAGCCCAACCGGCGCTCATGACGGAACCGCTCCTAAAACTTAAATAAAAGGCATTGTCATTTACAATGCCAATAGCTTAGACTCGCGTAAATGTGAGACATATTGCATTGCAATTGCTTGTTCCTCTTGTAACGTACCGTTTGCTACCTCTTGTATTTTGTTTGTTCTTGATACATGCACAATTGTCACTATTGCCTCATGTTAAATAGTCGCTATAGGAATTTAATTCACTGTCAAGGTCTTCTAATGCTTTTTTAGTGTCATCTATGACAGTAATGTAATGTAATGTAAAAATTACTTGTAAAGCCTACACCGGACGGTTTCTTGGCGCTGTTCACTTTATTCGGTGAGAGGCAGGAGACAAGGAGAGAAGAGTGTTATGTGTAAATGCTACGGAAGAGGTGGGTTTTTAGGAGAGACCTGAAGTGAGAGTGAGAGGAGGAGAGTCTTAGTTCCAGCGGCAGAGAGTTCCAGAATGAGGGTGCCAAGAAGGAGAATCTAAGACCTCCATGTTTTTTGCGCCTAAAACGGGGTGTCTGAAGGAGCGCAAGATGAGAGGAGCGGAGGTGCCTGGAGGGAGTATAAAGGTGCAGAAGAGAGGAAATAAAGGAAGGACCGGTGCCGGCCAAAGATTTATGAGTCAGGCAGCCCAGTTTGAACTTGCAGCGCTCCGAGATAGGAAGCCAGTGTAGGGCCTTAAGAAGAGGACGGACATGGTGATGTTTTGGTTGATGGTAGATGAAGCGGGCTGCCTGGTTCTGTATCAGCTGCAATCTGTTAATTTGGTATTGTGGGATGCCAACGTATAGGGCATTGGCGTAGTCGATCCGAGAGATGACTAAAGCCAGAAGTACCAGAGTGAGGGCTTCAGTGGTCACAGTAGATGACTTGATTTTGTCCTCTAACTCAAGGATTTCTTTCATTAGCTGTAACAGTAGATCTTTAGCTGTAACGTACCGTTTGCTACCTCTTGTATTTTGTTTGTTCTTGATACATGCACAATTGTCACTATTGCCTCATGTAACCTAACGTTTGCTTTTGTAACATGCTCACTTGTTGATTTTCTTCTCATGTGTCATTACTGTTCCTATTGTGAAGCGCTTCGGGTAAAGTCCGCGCTATATAAAAACGCATAAAATAAATAAATACAAATTTTTAAAAAACGCTGACACCGCCTCCCCCGGCTATGGCTCCAAGCGTTACTTGCAGCAGCAAGCAGGGGCCATCCTTCCTCTCTGTCGCACTCAGTGGGCGTGCCTCGCGACCCCTCCTAGACCACGGCTGGGCCAATCATAACAACAAAAACGCATTACTGCCAGGGCGGTTAGGTAGTGGCAGTTTTGTCCTATCCATGACTGACTTTGTTTTCAGCGGTGCTCCATTTACAAATTTTGCGGACTAACAGGCAAATTATAAAGCCCAAATTCCTGTCACCCGCCAGGAGAGTTATTTTTCGCACGAATGGGAACACGTCGCCCTTTTTGTGCGGCAAATATCCCACTTTGGCAAGACTTGAGCATTCGTTGACTTGTTGCGAAGAACACTGTTCATGACAGGTCCTTGATGTACTATCACTTCTTACCAGTCAATCGGAAGTCAAGTTTCCTTGGAGACTAGAAACAATCGGCTGGCAAAGCCAATTGGTCTGGCTTTAGTGTACCAACAAATGAAAACAGGGCACTGTATGCATAAATATTTATCACATTAAACCGGTCTTACTGGTATTGCTGAAAAAAAAGTAAGAAACCTATTGATCACTGTGTATAATGTTTGTAAGAGAAAAATAACAATGTGATAAACGAGTGCAGTGGCTGGGGGCAGCTGGGGCGTGTGTGCGCGGCTGGGGCGTGTGTGCGCGTGTTCAGATTGCAAGTGCGTTTCACAAGTGCGCGATCGAATATGTATGCAGTGGCTGGGGGCGGCTGGTGCGTGTGCGCGCGCGTTCAAAATGCAAGTGCGTCTTACAAGCACGGCGCGTCCACTGACCACAATCTGCTCGTGCACCGGCCTGTATCACTTGGGAGGCAAGACAATCCGGTAGATCTCGCTGGCGACCGCGCTTTCGCGCTGCAACGCCAGGCGAGACCTAAAAAGGAGAAGCATTTTACAATGTCTTGTGCTGTTGATTCCCCCTCCCAGCTGCGGTATCCTGTTTAAAACCAATCCTCTGATGTCTTCACATGTTTGTGTGTGTAACTGAATTGCCACCACCTGGTCTGTATCCACATCAGATTCACTGAGTCTATGATCTCACATTCTATGCATGTGTCTGCTCCATTCAAACAATTGAACATGTTTAACGGAGATCCAAGAGGTTAGTGTTAGTATCCGGTATGCACATGTCAACACAGGCGTGGGTCTCAACCATTCCATTTTGTGTCCCTGACACATTTCCAGACACCCAAGGGGTTGATCCAGTCAGTAGTTTTATTATAATGTTTTTCGGGAAAGTTTCTTTTTCTTCCTTCCCCTTTAATTGGGCATGTATAGGTACTCCTCTGCGATTTTGTGCTATTCTTTTCAGTGCTTCATTTATGTGAAGTTATTTGTCAACCGAAATCTTGAAATAATTCTCAGCCGCACTGCATTATATAAGGATTATTTGTAACTCTATGTCATTACAGCCTTCCTCATCACTTTTGCAGTCTCCTTGCTCAGTAAGCAAGGTGCATGAATTTCCCACTACAGCACATCTATCTCTTCTTGCAATGACACACTTCCATTCTTAAAATTTGCCTAAATTCTTCCCAGTAATGCGTTCTTCCTTTTGGAATATATTGGCATTGGATGTCTAGGGCAATGTTTACTGTCCATCTTATATTTTGTTAGACCAACGATGTAGTAGTTGGCCTCACTATCCAGCACAACGATTGTTAGATGTTCAAACACTATTAGCCACACTGAAGATGTTTACTTCATCTTGTTTTGGTCCACAAGAATTAGTAACTATTATCTTCCATCTGTAATAGTTGTCATGTGATTTCCCCCCCCCCCCTTTAAAGGATAAACCTCATAATTATTTTCTATTTCAAATCATCCATTCGTCTGACATTCCTATTCCGTTTAGTGTTCTTGTCATATATTGCACTGTCCTTAAATCTGCTGTAATTTCTTCTGGTTTAGCAGACAGATGCAAATTGATTATATTTTTACAATTGTGGAATTTTTGCCCTTTGGCCGGACATACTCCAACGTACGAAATATCATCCCACGTTTATAACACATTTTAGTTTCCAAGTTAACATTCTGCCAGGTTCTCAGCAATTTCACTAGGTTCTCGCTTCCCTAAGTTTCATTTGCTGCAATTACGATCCTTTCTGTTTCAATTCATATTGTATGCACTTCTGCTCCGTCAGCCGATGTCATATGGTTTATACTTTCACAGTAAAACTGCATTTTTGCATAGCATTCATGTCAAAACTGCACACGACTGTTTCCACGCACACCATCGGGATATGTTCCCACAGTCCTTGCTAGCTCACAGTGCACCACCTGCACCTATAACCTTGAAAGGCAACAGGTGGTATGTCTAATTTTCAGAATATGACTACCCTGACTCTCCAAGGAAATTGTGGAAACCGATCTAAAGCCCATTTGTTTGGTAACTCATGTATGCCCAAAGAGAGAGACAAGAAATACTTGAATTGGCATTTCAATTATTTATTGAAGCAATAAGATTTTTGTGTAAAATATGTGCACTGCAATTATCAATAGAAGGAAGCAAAACAGAGTGATCAGCATCACAAGAATGGTAAAGAAATGAACAATTTAACCATTGTGCTGTTATACAGAACAGTTGTTGTTCTCCTTCGTATCCTAGTGTTCCTAAGGAAGGTGAATCTACTAGAATCCCTTAAGAAGATCCAACTCCCCAGTTACCTGTGGGTATATTTCATCTGGGAGCCTGTCTTGGTATCGAGCTGGGCATCATCCCTCATAGGAGGTAAACGAAAATCCGCTGGGCTGGAGATCCGGCATCGGGCGACTCAACAGTGTTGGCAAAATGCTCCCCTAATTAAACAAGTAGTTATCATGTTTATATAATAAACTGCACAAATGTTGCCATGCTGAAGCCCCAGCCAGGCTTCCATTTTTGATTCTATCCTCGCAAAGTTGTCGCAGAGTGGACAACAACAAACATCGTTTTGAGCAGTGAACTTAGCCATTGTACAGAATACTCAAGACTGAGAATATTCTTACGAAGAAATGTAAATGTAAGCAAAGTCATTTCAGAGAATATTATTCCATTTGGGTACGCCAGCAAATGTCTGTCAAGTGTCAACATGCAGGAAAATATGTCAACTTAAACATGAGCATGTAAAATGGTGGGGTTCTCACCTGGTCGTTATGTGTTCAATTCAGACTCTATAGGAGTTTTTACTGAATCCAGTGGGTCCTTTAACCTTTTCTCAGCGTCGAACGTTCAGCGCCCAGTGCTGAACGTTCGGAGAACGAATGCTGACCTGACGGCCAACGGTCGTGCGCAGCACTGGGGAGGTAGCGCTCGTGACGACCGTTGGCCGACGGCAGCAATTAAAGGGTTAATAGCTTGACTCTGGTTCGGGTGGCAGCTTTCTATTACCTGTAACTTTGCTTTCTCCACATTATTAAACCCGTGGTAGTTGCAATAGGTTACTAGTTTGTGCAGACAAGTTCCAAAGTCATGCATCATTTCATCTTCCTTTTGGTATGCCTCGTCATAGTTGAGGTTTTTTTTGTGGGCCAAATCTCTCCTTCAGGCACTTCATTATACCTTAATATGTTTGTTTCTTCAGCCTATGTCACTAGCAATTCTTTGACATCATTTGCCAGGTTAAAGAAAAGCTCTTGTACTTCTTCAGCCCTAGATCTTTTGTGTGGTGTGCAAAGTGTGTTGAAATCTGTTCATGCATCTTTCCCGTCTTGCTTCTATAGATTGTTTCTAACATATCAAGTACCGCGAGTCTCCTAACATTGCACGTGTGTGTGTGTGTGTGTGTTTTAGTTTGATTAGAGGAGCCCTGAATCCAAAGTGGATGTCAATTCTGTGTTTATAATTACTGCTTAATCTCTTTGTATTTTCTTTGATTTCTTGATTGTGTGACTGACACATGTGAATTCATGCTGGTTTTCTACTTATTTTATTATTATACTAGCAGCCCGCCCCAGCGTTGCCTGGGGCAGAAGGGGGCTGGGGGCTGCATTTTTACCCCAGGGCAGAAGGTGGCTGGGGCAGCATGTTCTCGAGGGTTGCACCCGCCGACTCCCCCCCCCCCGCCCCGCCCACCTCCCGCCTCCCGCCCGGACTCGAATTAAGTTAAGTAGCAGCCCCTCCCCCCCCCGCCTCCCGTGTCCCCGGCCGGACTCCATAAACAATAGTTTTAAATTAGGTAGCAGCCCGCGCGGTGCACCCGCCGACTCCCTTCCGCCCCAGCAACGTACCTCTCACAGCCACTGCTCCTCCGGTTCTCGCAGCTCCTACCGGCGCTGTTGTCCTCCGCTCTTCCTGGTTCTGGTCAACGCCGCTCCTCCCTCACGCAGACGTCCCGGCCGGTGCTAGTTGCAAGGGACTACTTTATTAAATTTATTAATATTTTAGAAAACGTTTTATTTTTATGTAGCCTATGTCCTTCTGCTTGCCCTGAGGTTTTCTAAGATGTCTTGGGTGTGTAGATTGGCGCTGTAGTTCCCGAGTTTACCTTGCCTAAAGGTGCAAGTTCTCTCTTTATAATAGTAGTATAGATTTCACTATGAGAGTGCACTGGGACACTTCTTACTAGGCGTCAGTGCTCTTTCCCAAACTCAATGTCCATGTCTAATTGTAACTTAGTTGACAAGGACTTTAGCACCCCTGTAAGTCCCTAGTAAATGGTACCCCTAGTACCCAGGGCAAGGGCACTAAAGAGGGTCTCTAGGGGCTGCAGAATGCATTATACCACCCTAAGGTGCAGGATGTGTGCAATGGTGCCAACCATTTTGAAAACACGACCTGGTACACTCCATATGTCCCATCCAAGCTACACTGCCTGTACTGTATGTAATATATATCAAAAGAGGGAGTGGATAGGGAACGTGTCCATCTTTCCTGGAGGACCACCATCTACTCCAGGGGCGCCAGGCAGGTTTTAGGGCACACCACAGTACTGAGCTAGTCATGATGTGATTACTTGACAAGCTCAGAGTGATTGATGGCTGACAGTAAAAGACCCAGTGCCCTGATTTTATTAGATCTATCTGCGGCATTCGATACTGCCAGCCATGCTCAACTACTGAACAGACTTACTGCCCTGGGCATCCATGGACTGGCATTTCAATTGCTCGAATCCTTCCTATCAGGTCGGCCCCAGAGAATTCAGTTGGGTGAGCTGGTATCAGACAAGGGTATGCTGAGCTGTGGAGTGCCTCAGGGCTCAGCCCTATCCCCACTCCTTTTTAATGTCTATCTGCAACCACTGGCAGCAGGTCTAGCCAACATGGATGGTAGAATCTTTAACTACGCGGATGACACACAACTTATCCTTAGCAACAATACTCCCAAGCACAGGACCATGCACAAAACGTTCTCAGATTTGCGGTGAGTTGGATGACCGCAAACTCACAAAAATCAACCCGGACAAGACAAAAGTCCTTGTTATCCCCACCAAAAACTCCCTTTGGAGGGACCTTTTTTGGCCCCAAAAACTTGGTCCCACCCCGACCCATGTCGGTCGTTAAGAGTCTTGGTATAAAAATAGACTCCGAGCTCTCCATGGCCAACCAAGTGTCTTCTGTGGTTGGTATCTGCACCGGCCTGATAAGGCAGCTGCGGAAACTTGTCCCTCTCCTCTCGACCACCCCACTTCAGATGATAGTGTCGGCCACTATCCTCTCGAGGTTGGACTACGGCAATGCCTTATACATTGGCCTCCTGCACAAACTGGCTAACAGACTGCAGGTGGTGCTGAACGATGCAGCCAGAGTGATCTTCCGGCTCCCAAGAAGGTCTCATGCCACTCCTCTGCTGCTCAAGCTCCACTGACTCCCTATAAGGCAAAGAGCAAAATTCAAGGGCCTCTGTATTGCTCACAAAGCAATCTATGGCCAAGCCCCAACTTACATTAAAGAACGCCTTGAGATCTATGTTCCCGGACGCACATTGTGGTCCTCTGAGGCCTGTCATCTGTTCTGCCCACGGTACAATACTGTATCAAAAGGGGGCAGAGCTTTCTCGGTCTTGGTCCACCAGCTTTAGAACCAGCTACCTGAACAACTTCGAAAGTAATCCACTCTATTCCGATTCAGGAAACAGCTCAAACAATCCTGTTTATGGAGGTCTTAAACAGGGTCTAAATCTTTTCACATTCGATCCCTTCTGTTGTCTAGCAGTTAGCCACTCCCTCCTGAGCGCTAAGAGACCTGATGGTGATTTAATTTTATATAAATACCAATTAACAATAACAGACACACGGGGCAGATTCAATCTTCCCAGCTATAATTATAAAAATAGAGAATCCACCCATGTAAGATAGGCGAATGATTGCAAAAGAAGGTCTGGGAAGGAAGAGTTTCCTACATTGGTGGGAAGCACATAGTGTTCTTAAAATACCCCTCGCACATCAAAAGGGCCCTTGGTGTCATGCTTCTTCATAGGGGTATTCGCGTCCCTCTACGGAACGCGGCGTGCTACTAACCAGCGAGTACATGGGAGCACTGATGTAATCGCTATGCGTGGTGTGTGTGAGGGTAGTGAGTGGTAGGGTCAGAAGCACATAGAAGGTTAAGTACATTAATTACACAAAACATCCACTGCACCTTTTTAGGTCTCGACCTCTGCCAATGCGCTTGCTCATTGCAGATGTCGAGATCTATAGAAGTTGAAACAAACTCTTTGAACAAGCGGATTACAAGCAGTTCATGTGATCTATTGAAGCGTGACGCTTCGCCAGCATGCGCGTGGCCTCAGTCACACCCCATCCCCATATGCTCTTTCCCTCCCACACTACAAAGGCTACCGCCGCCCCCAACCCCCAATCAGACTTCCAAGCCTGCCGCTCCCCGCCCCCCACGTGCACATCGCACACCAGCACTCTTCAAAGGTATGCGCTCCCGAACTTGCTGGCCTCTCCATATGGTAACTCGAGTTGCAGGCAGCCCATCCCCTCCCTCTCCAGCGCGGGCCACACTCTCTTTCTGTTGCCACAAGCATTGGTCTCTGCCAACTCTGTATCTGCAAATCTGTTACTTCCTGTCTGTCTTTGCATCTGTCTGTTACTGTTGGGATCTTTCTATGGCTGTTCGTTAGTTTCTGTCTCTGTTATACTTGTTTTTCAGATGCACCCAACAGAGAGCTTGTTAACTACCGTCCTATGAATGACCATTCATTTCATGGCACCCTCTGTAGCTGAAGCACTTACTGAAGAAGGAGACCCTAAGTCACCGTATCCCCTTGCCAGTCCACTAATGAGTCATAAGTCCCACTGTGCTGACAGCAAAGCCTATCTACCCCCAAGCCCCACACCCATCACTGGCCTCTCTGCCTCTGAAACCTGTTCCCGCGCGGCATTGGCGCCCAGGGGGGAACCCACCATTTACTTCTTTCTCTGGTTCGATGTTCCCCGCGTCGCCACCGCTAACAAAGCCTCCCCGGAGCGAGGCTGTAATTACTGCACCCCCATGACAGGCGATGGTGCCGTGATGCATTGACGTCCCTTCCAATGCTGGCTAAAAATAGCTAGCTAGCTGCTACAGGTTATGCTGCTTTTAACTCTGTCCTGTTACTTTTAAAATCTGCTTTTATTGTAAATGCCTTCTGTGTGCCTGATCTCCTCTGCACTCACTTGTAACTCCAGCTACTTCTGCCTCTACCCCGGTCCACCATGGGCTTGCCCGATTGCTGTGGAGGGTAGGCAGGGCGGCCAATCACAACTCAGGGGTCAGCGCGTCAACCACTTAAGGATATGCACTTTCGGACGCGCTGCGTATGCGCGCTGCGTATGCGCGCTGCGGGCGTGCCGCTGGCGGGCCTAAGCCAAGCCTGTGCCGCGACCAGCGCCAGGCATGCTGCCGGTGGTCCTTCAACGAGGCGAACCTGCTGGTCACGGTCTCCACTATTAGCTCAGAGGCCTATGGCCGGTAGATGCCACACCAAGTGCAACTCCTCTCAGCAGCTTACAAGACACTTTATGTGTAATGACTGCTCCTTCTCTTTCGCCCCTCTAACAGATAGCCCTCTAGAAGGTTGCAAAATTGAGTCATACAGACAGTCTCCCAGGGAAATAAAAGCTTGTCTCCTGAACTGCCGTTCTCTCCCACGGCATGCGGGCGACATTTTGCTTTCCCTAACTTCCTACTCATGGGACATGATGTTTTTGACCGAGACTTGGGTTAAAGACACCTCCAATCCGGACATCTCCCTGGCGATTCCCCCGGATTATCACTTTGTGGGGATCAGTCGGCCAGGTACAAAAGTGGGAGGAGGGATCGCCATTATATTATGGCCCCAATGGAAGATAACCTCTAGGAAATTAGCGAACACTGTCCCTATTGAAGCGATGTACTTCAGTATCTCAGACTCTACTCATCTGATCCTTGCAGGAGCTCTGATTTACAACCCCCCTGGTACACAGCCTTCATATCTCACTGAGTTATTAGTGACCCTTGCAGACCTATCCCTGAAACACCCTCACTTTACCATTTTAGGAGACTTCAACCTTCTCGTTAACAACATTTTCTGTTCAAAAGCGAGGTCCCTGGTGGAAACGTTAGCTGGCATAAACTTAGACCAGAGAGTACACGGTTCTACTCACAGTGCGGGTCCTTGTATTTACTTATCTGTCGGTCCTCACAACCTTGCCTCCACTGCCCCTGACCTGGTCCGACCATTTCCTTATCCCTTTTAATGTAACTTCCCTGTCCCCTATGGCCATGCACAGTAGGGCTGAGAACTTGGGTAGAAAGTGGTATAAAGTTACCTGCGACGCGCTCGAACCCACGATGACCAACATGAATTGGCAATCCTCGGATGACCTAGACACCGATGTTAATAAGTTTAACATTTACCTCTCCACAGCAATAGACGCTATTGCTCCCTTACAAACCCTTTCCTCTGTCTGTACGAAACCCTCTGCCCCCTGGTTCTCTCAGACTCTCCGTGAGGAACAAAGAAAATGTAAGAAGCTCGAACGTCTGTGGTGACTTACCTACGACCCCCCTGCTAATACATACCTACCTTAAAACAATTCCACAAACTAAAAAAGGCCACCATAAAAGAATATTTTGCTAAGAAAATTAACTCTGCGGATAATTCGTCCAAAACCCTTTATCAAATTGTGAAAGATTTCACAAAACCGTCAACCCTCACCTGTCCTACGAAACCTAGTCAGGAACTTTGTGATGGCCTCTCAGACTTTTTTCACAACAAAATTGTCGATATTTTTTCCTCCTTTATTTGCATTAAGGGGCCCGGAGAGGGCTCTTCGTCTCAGCACTCCACCCCCTCTAGCGAAAAGATCTTCAGTGTCTTCAAACCCATCTCAATGGACGCTGCCCTATTAAAAATTCAGCGGTGCAAATCAGGTTCAATCAATCAATCAATCAAGCATTTATATAGCGCACTACTCACCCAGAGGGTCTCAAGGCGCTTAGGGGAGGGGGGGTCCGCTACTGCTCGAACAGCCAGGTCTTGAGTTGCTTCCTGAAGGCGAGGTGGTCCTGGGTCAGGCGGAGGTGGGTCGGGAGGGAGTTCCATGTCTTGGCGGCGAGGTAGGAGAAGGACCGTCCCCCTGTGGTGGCTCTTCGGATGCGGGGGACGGCGGCGAGGGCGTGGCCGGTCGATCGAAGCTGGCGTTTGGGAGCGTAGAAGTTGAGGCGGCTGTTGAGGTATCCTGGGCCTTGGTTATGTAGGGCTTTGTGTGCGTGGGTGAGGAGTCAGAAGGTGATTCTCTTGTTGACCGGGAGCCAGTGCAGGTCTCTCAGGTGTCCGGAGATGTGGCTGCGACGGGGTATGTCCAGGATGAGTCGTGCTGAGGCGTTCTGGATCCGCTGGAGTCTCTTCTGGAGTTTGGCGGTGGTTCCGGCGTAGAGGGAGTTGCCGTAGTCCAGACGGCTGGTGACGAGGGCCTGGGTGACCGTCTTCCTGGTCTCGGTGGGGATCCACCGGAAGATCTTGCGTAGGATGTTGAAGCACGACGAGGAGACGGCGTTGACTTGTCTGGTCATGGAGAGGGAGGAGTCCAGGATGAAGCCCAGGTTGAGTGCATGGTCTGTTGGTTTGGGTGCGCTGCCTAGGGCGGGGGGCCACCAGGAGTCGTCCCAGGCGGAGGGTGACGATCCCAGGATGAGGACTTCCGTCTTGTCCGAGTTCAGTTTCAGGTGGCTGTCCTTCATCCATTCGGCTACCTCTTTCATCCCTTCGTGTAGGTTGGTTCTGGCGGCGGCGGGGTCGTTGGTGAGGGAGAGGATCAGCTGGGTGTCATCGGCGTAGGAGATGATGTTGAGGTTGTGCTGGCGTGCGATGTCTGCGAGGGGGCTCATGTAGACGTTGAAGAGGGTTGGACTGAGGGAGGAGCCTTGAGGAACGCCGCAGATGACTTCGGTGGCTTCAGATCTGAACGGAGGGAGGCGGACTCTGTGTCCTTCCGGCGAGGAAGGAGATGATCCACTCCAGTGCCTTCTCCTGGACTCCGACGTTGCTGAGGCGCTGTACTAGGGTACGGTGGCAGGCAGTGTCGAAGGCCGCGGAGAGGTCTAGGAGGATGAGGGCCGCTGTTTCTCCGACACGGTTCCCGCCCAGGTGGTCACTACCCTGGCTCCACTGATCGCTCCCCCTCTCATTTCTATCTGGAACTCCTCCCGCTCTTCTGGCCACTTCCCTACAGAATGGAAACAGGCCATGTTGATTCCCATTCTAAAAAAGGCAAAGGCTGATCCGTCCATTCACAGCAACTACAGACCCATATCACTTCTACCCAAACCTGCTAAGATATTGGAAAAAGTTGTGCAAGAATAGCTGGCCGACTATTTGGAATCTTGTAATCTTCTCCATGATTCTCAATCCGGATTTAGATCTGGGTATAGCACGGAGACAGCGCTATTAGAAGTCACGGAGACTATCAGGGAGACCGTGGACAGAGGCGAGGTATCCATGTTAGTGCTCCTCGATCTGTCCGCAGCTTTCGACACTGTCTCCCATTCCATATTGCTGGACAGACTCCACAATATAGGGATACGTGACACCCCCTTGGCAGGGTTAAAATCATTTTTAACGGATAGAACGCAACCAGTGTGGTGCCGACCCTTCCGTTCCAAAGATAAGAAACCCCTAAGTTGTGGAGCCCCCTTTTCTTCAATGTCTGTCTCCACTGGTGAGGGTAGTAGAGGCCTATGGAGTCAGAGTGGTCTCTTAACGCTGATGACACTCAGCTAATATTCTCGTTTAGAGACCACTCTGACAATGGACTAGCTAATTCAGGGCTCGACAAATCCACTCGCCCGCTCGCATTTGCGAGGGAGAATGGATGAGGACGAGCTATTTTTAGCTCCTACTCGCCCTTTCTGGCGAGTAGGAAACAAACTAACTTTTTTCCTCTGCCTTTGAAAACGGAGCAAAAGTGACAAGATAACAAGATTTAAAGGCATTTTTATTGCTCACAAAGGAACTAAGCAATAAAGATGCCTTTAAATCTTGTTAACTTGTCACTTTTGCTCTGTTTTCAAAGACAGAGGTCAAATAGGTTGCAGTTGGGTCGAGGGGATTTTCCAAGTTACTAGACCTGCAGGACTAGTACAATTTTTCAGATTTGTCGAGCCCTGTAATTTCAAAGCTTGCCTCTCAAACATTGAATCTTGGATGACCTCTAATACTCTGAAGTTGAACACCGATAAAACTGAGGTGCTGTTCTTCAACCAAAAATCCCCATCTCTGCCATCCTTGTGGTGGCCGTCCGAGCTGAACCCTCTCCCGTCTCCCGTTTCATCCGCTCGGAATCTGGGTTTTCAAATTGACAACGAGTTATCATGCAAGACTCAAATCAAAAAGTCACCTCCGCATGCTTTGGCAAATTGCGCATGATAAAAAAGATCTCCCCCCTACCTGCCCATGGATTCTATGAGCACTATTGTGCACGCCCTCATCACCTTCCATCTAGACTATTCCAATAGCCTATACGTGGGGGCCCCAGATCGCCACCCTATCCCCCCACACTTAAAGATCCTACACCTATTCCATCGCATCCAGTTCAAAGCCCTGGTCTTGACCTTCAGAGCCCTGAATGGGAAGGGAACAGATTATCTCAGACGCAGGCTCAAGCTAGTCCACTCATCACGAGCCCTTGGATCCAACCACCTCCGTCTACTGCTCCCTCCCCGCTTCCATCGATCTAGAAAAGGTGGTAGAGCTTTTGCGGTGGTTACTGCAAAGCTATGGAATTCCCTCCCGTTAAACCTCAGCTGGAGAACAGCCATGTCTTCAATTTTCCCCTGAACTGGGATTCTGATTCGATCAGTCTATTAGCTTCCATGGTCACTGCCGCTGCTGTCCTCTATTTACAAAAGGGGGTGGTGATGAACAGAGTGTCTGAATTGAGCAGACCACTCTTACCCAGTCCAAAGATCAGGGCTTGATCCATCACCGTTATTTATCTCACTGCCCCATCCCAGCTCAGAACCTGGCTATATGCAAATCAGTCTGTCCCTGGCCCAGTGCATCATGGGAACAGGGCAGACTAAACTACCAAGCCAATTCTTTACCAGAAAGGAGACAAGCTACCGGGGACCGGTTTCTGGCATTTCAGCCTCTTCGGCCCGGCTTGCTTGAATCCTGATGGAGCAGTGAGAAAGGGACTCATGTCTGAGTATACCCTGCCACACCTATAGTGGCCAAAATCGATTTACAAAAGGGGGTGGTGATGAACAGAGTGTCTGAATTGAGCAGACCACTCTTACCCAGCGCCGGGACTCCCCCGTACGGGTAGCCGCGCGCTCAATAAAAATCATAAATAAATAAAATCCTCTGTCCCTCAGTGTCCTCCTCCTTCTCTGTCACTCACTGTCCTTCTTTTACCTTCTCTGTTGCTCACTGTCCCTCTCCTCAGTCTCTCACTGTCCTTCACCCTTCACTGTCCTTCACCCTCCTCTGTCTCTCACTGACCTACTTCTCATTCCTCTGTCCCTCACTGTCTTTGTTTTCCCTCCTCTGTTACTCACTGTCCTTGTTCTCTGCCCCTCTGTTTTTCTTCTCCCTCCTCTGTCACTCACTGCCAGTGTTCTCTGTCCCTCACTGCCCGTCTCCTCTGTCCCTCACTGTCATTATTCTCCCTCATCTGTCCCTCACTGTCTTGTTCTCTGTCCTTCACTGTCCTTCTCTCTCTCCTCTGTCCGTCACTGTCCTTCTATCGCCCTCCCTCTATCTATCTATCTATGGCACTCACTCAATCTATCTATCGCATCACCACAGCATCACTCATCACTACCACAGCATCACTCAGGGGCACCACAACATCACTATGCGCTACCACAGCATCACTGAACGTCACTGCATCACTTGTTGCCACCACAACATCACTTAGCACCACCACAGCATCAATCTGTGCAACCATTCAACAACAACTGGTTCAAATATGTTCTCTCAATGTTTCAAGCTTTGTTACAAATGTCACAAAAAGATGTTAATATTTCACTTCTGTTCCTGGATTTTCGTCACAATAAAATGCACTGAACATAATCTTCACAAAAGTTATTTACAAAAGTTTAATCTATTGCCATTATAAATTACAATAACTTTTATTTAAGTATTAATTATTAAAAAATAAATAAATGCCATTGTTATTTGTAATATCAATACATCGAAGTCACGTAAAAACAACACATATTGTATTACAAATGCTATAGGTGTCACACTTGCAAAAGTTAAAACTATTGGCATTGTAAATGACAAAGCTATTAATTTTGCTATTTTCAAAACCAACACATGAATACAAAATTTGTCATTTACAATACCAATAGCTCAAACTTTCCTAATGAGAGACCTATTGCATTGCAAATGCTTGTTTAACTATACCACTTGGGAGGTATATTAAAATTCTTTTTAGCCCTCACATGCCAGGTATTTTTTAACACTCACTTACCATTCACTTCTGACCCTACCGCTCACTACTTCCCTTCCCAGACCTTCTTTTGAAATCTTTTGCCTATCTTACATGGGTAGATTCTCTATGTTTATTGTACTGTATGTAAGTCATGACTACAGCAGGCTTTTGAGTCCTAAGACCGGCTGCATTATATTGAGGGTCCATCCACATGAGCAGATAGGCGCCTGTGAGGTCTAGTTCCATTGCTAGATATTGCACGTGATAAGGCAGCCATCTTGAAGACATGTCCTGGGCACTGGTCATTACGAGGTATCCAGATACATGATGGCTGCCCTGAAACCAATGATGTTTGGTATCAAACACCTTGTCTTAACAAATCTGTACTGATGCCAGTGCTAGATTTATGACATGCACCCAGTGGACACCTTAGATGTACTCCCCTAAAACCCTAGTGGTCCTCCAGTGTACTGGCTGACTGGTATTGTCCAGCCTGCCACCACAGACTATTTCCTGACTCCCTGTAGGTGAGAGCTTGCACTTCCAGAGGCCAAAAACAATGCCTACTCCGGGGGAAGTTGTTTACACCTTCTCAGCAGGATGGCTAGTGACCTAGCATGTCAAGGTTTGAGGCTTCAAAGCCTCCACTGCCTTGACTATGCAACACCTGCTTCCCCCTAGACCTGGGTGAATGCCACCACCTGCCCTAAGGCTAGGTCCAACTGGGGTGGCTTAGCAAGCAAAAGAACAATGGATTTAACCCAGATCTCTTGACTGGGGCGAACGTTTGATTCATTCAGCATTCCGTCCATCATTTGTTGCCACAGCACGTTTTGCCCTAAGTGAGATGGGTTTGCCCAGACGTGGGTCCATTCCTCTTTGTTCAACTGGATTCAGGCTTGCCTGGCTGATAAGAGGTTTTACCCTGAAACTTGTCCCAGGATGCTTGTTTCCGGTGCAGGCAGGACCCAGCTTGGCAATTCAGGCTGGACTGTTGCCATGAGTAACAGGATCAAGACTGATTTGCATATGGCTGGGTCCACAGTGGGGTGGCATAGTAAGCAAAAGAACGATGGGGGTAACCCAGATCTCTTGACTTTGGATGAATGTTTGGCTCGTTCAGCATTCAATCCATAATTTGTTGCTGCAACACTTTTTAGGCCAGGCACACCTGTAATGTGGGCCACCTGAAGTGGACAGCTAGTGAAGGGTTTCACCATATTGAATTTGGGTAAGCTAAGTACTCAGAGTCCAGTTTGTGCTCACTGTCCCCAGGAAGTGGTTACATAGGGGGTGGGTTCACCCCAGGATTAACACCTTGGCTGCTAGCGATATTTTCCTTCTGCGCTGCATTCCCAGATTTACCATTGTTCATGACGAGCTCAGCTCGTCATCAGCACAGCTCAACTGTGCCTCATGATGAGCTCAGCTCGTCATGAGCATGGAAGGGGTTAAGTAGCCCAAAGGCCACTACCATACACTCCTAAACGCCACTAAATTCAGTATTTAAACCCTGCTCCCCCACCCTTTTGAAGTGGCGACAGCGGCGGGGTGTTGATTGGTGTACACAGTAGGAGAAAACAGTTTACGAGGCCCGGGTTGCCCTTTGAAGCATGGTCTAGTATTAGGGAAATGGTTATGACAACTGACCTAGGGCTGTACCCTGTGATAAGTTTCTTGGTGTTGCTCTATCCTGAAGTATCCTTTAATGCCATAGTCTGCTCAGTGGTTAAGTGCTGTATCACGTTCTGCTATATGAACAGTGTCTTGTTACACTCTTTGTGCAAAACTTAATAAAACTTGTTTATTAAAATAAAAATCTGTATTTACGGGTCTTTCTTACACCAGGATTCCGATTAGTCTACTGGGAACTGAAGGAAGGACAGAGAAGAGCCGAAGTCATGAGAACGGAGATCCTTACCCCGAAATTGGCGCCAAACCATTCCTGGCTGCTTGTACCTTGACAGTCACAAAAACGGACTCCTACAGAAGTTGAACCTCAAGCCCTTGGAGAACTGCTCTTACTTTCACCAACTTAGCAGCACCTCCCTTGGTGTGGAAGAGCATTCCCCTGCATCTGCAGACATTGACCTTATCGACCCGGTACTTCGTCTTGCTGGCCATCCGCCCACAGAGGTAGCAACTCGCCAGTCCAGGTGGTCAGCCCTGTTGCTGTCACTGAGTATCGAGCCACTGGCCCCTCCCAGCCTCTCAGCACCAATATCCTGGGTACCTGAGTCCTTACTCCTACCAAGGCTTGTTGCGTGTCGAGTCCGGCCAACACCAACGTCAACACAGACCTGCCGTCAAGGGACTTCATGATCCATGCGATCTTCATCCAGGGGCCTTAAACGCCATAACTATTGAATTTAAACACTGCTAAATAAATACTTCACTCCAGTCTCAATTTTGGCAGGAGACTTCGACACGAGGGGCCTGGGCTGTCAATCTCAAACAAGCAGCTTAACCATCAAGGCTGGCTCGCTTCAGAGCCTTCTCAACAACCACAAGCTAGCTTCCCTGTTAACTCTAGAGAAATCACGTGAGCCATAGTGTGAACTTCATCCCACATTTAGGAACATAACAACAATAGATTACATTTTCATCAGAGAACTTCTGACTGCCAAAGTCAGCACTGTCCAAGTGGACGATTGAGCATAAAGTGGCCAGACCCTTGCGAGTAATCTTGCAATTAGCCACCAAGGATTCACCCCAGTTATTCATTTTGGGCGGTCCAACAGGAGAGGAACGGCGCAAAGTCCTCCACAGAATTATATGGGAGTGAAGGAAGTGGCCCATTTATGGTCACTCTGGTCACTCCCAACCACCTTTCTGCCTTCCCAATAAGTGAAGAGTCGAGAAGACAGTAGAGAATACAAACCAGTTAGTTTATTGGTAATACGCTGCAGTGGAACCCAGTTTGACCAGTCTCCTGAGGTGACTGCCGCGGGGACTGACCCGTGTCTACACGGTAACACAAAATATACATTTCCAACACCTCTAAAGACCCGCCTAAATCAGAATTTTCCAGCTCAGGCCATGATGAACAAAGAAGGCACACATAGATGAGTGTGGCACAGGGCTGGGAACATGCTATCCTGACCTCAAGGCTGCTTGGCCAGTGTACCTACCATTCCAAGGTATGGGAACAAGTCTTTCTAACAGCAAAGGTATTTAATAATAAATGGGACATTCATTAGTGTAGCAAAGCTTCACGCCTGAGAAGTACAAACTGGAGGCGCAGTGGCAACCTTTCTGCTGAGGCGGGCATTGTGAAACAGAAACTCTAACTTGGTTACAAAACAAGATAGGGCCAATAAAGATGGTTCAATGAATGCTAACTAAACACGAAATAGAGTTGAAGCATAGCGTAAAGGGCATTTCGATTCTGCGCATTACGGAAATTACATTTCAAATCTAACAGACCCTCCGTTTAGCATGCATGCTAATTTTTATTGGTGCTATCAGGTAAGGATCTTTCCAATTCTAAAACAGAGGAGGGGAAATATTCACACATGAACTACCATTATTAGCATATGAATTATACAGTAGTGTTATTATCGCATCATATTAACACATAATTAGTACTGGAATATGCCTTCATCGATGTTGAGCAAGTCTTGAATACCCTGCATCATCGTAGTGTTTGCATGAGAATCACGCCTCAGAGCTGCAGGACGTCTCTTGAACATTGATATACAGCAGGCACAACGGGCAAGGACACAGTGTGTACACAGACAGCAGGTCAGCATGATACCTCCTCTGGTAATCAGAAAAATGTGAATCTACCAGCCCCAAGTAGTGAACAAGTTCCAGAGCCACCCTGAAGTGACCATGTCTCATTCTCCTGATGTATCTCTGAGGCTAGTTTGTGCAATTTATGTATGTCTGCATATACAGTGGGGCGTGGTCTGGGATGTATACACAGCAGCTACTACCAATGATGCCACAGGCCCCACCCCTATCAGCTAAGATAACATCTAAAACCATACAATTTTGAAGGGCAACAAGTCTCGTAGCCTGGACCTCTACTGTGATGTTTGTCAATATTCATGCAGTCATATTAATGACCCCTTCCACTACCCGAGTGAGCCGTCTGATATTGAGACTGTTAGCCAATGGACCCCAAAAAGGTATGATGCCTTTCATGGAATCTGTGAACTGCTGTAAGGTGGTGTCAGTCTGATCTATGTCATCAGTGCTAATAATTCGCCTAGACCGGGGTGCAGGGGCACCTCTTCGATGCAAACAATGGTCTTTATGATAATTGGGTGTGGCTATGTACTCTGGTGGCAGCAGGCCATAGAGGTAACTCCTTCCCGACCATCCTTCACGGAGCCAAACGTAACCGTGAACTCCACAGACGAAATAAACATTAGGTGGCGGGAAAAGGAACAGACTCTTTACTCTCAGATTGTATGTGGTGTTGCATTTGCTCTCCCCACCTCCTAACTCTTCAACCCCCTGGATGCAATACGGGGCAATGACATCCACCACTGACAAAGGTATCTGCTTGTCTTCAGTAACGTTGCTGGCCTGAAAGGACTGATAGTACTTAGACATGTTGAACTGTAGGAAATATTCCATCTCCACCTGGGACCAATTCCCTTTCCTTACCCCCTTGAACGCCTGCATGCAGGAACTCAAGAATAACCTGCCAAATGGCTCTTGACCTGTGGGGTCACCAGGAGGTACCCTATGTTTGAAATGTACATTCTGGGTCAGGGTATGAGAACAAGTACTTTTTCAATCCAGTGGACTAATTTGGGAAGGGGAACGGACCATGCTGAGCAATGCAAACCACCCCTCGCAACTACTGTCATATGATAGGGGCATGGATAACAAATTCTGACTTCTGAGTCACCAAGGGCAACAATCCACACAACCAGCTCTTTGTCATATTCTAAACAGCATGTGTCTGATCCAGGGTCTGAATAAAGACATTATCTTTAGAAGACTTTCTGTGCTCCCTCCTTGTAGGGCCCTAGAGTAACCAAGATGTGTTCGGGAGGAACAGGCATAGTACCAATCAATGTATGCATAGGATATTTTTCTTCGAGAAAGTACATTATCCCAAGCACCAATATTAGTATAATACAATATAGGAGAACATCAGTCCAGTCTACCAGTCCCTTCGTCTCCTCCTCCGTACGGTAGATGCAATCATGCATGTCCTTCTTCTCACTCTCAGAAGGGAGGGGGTAGTAACGTGGCTGGGTTCAGAGTAGCACATCTTTTGATGGTGACGTGGTGCAAACAGGGTGAGTTCATGGCCAGTCATACGTGCACTAGTAAGGTGCTGCGTCTTTGTTCTATTCAAAAGTATGTCCACAGCATGTGGAACCATAACTGTAAGATCAGTATCCAGGACTAGCCCTGCCGATTGTCGGATCGAAATGGCCACTGCCGCTCTCAGACCGCTCGGGAGGGCTCTAGGGACTTTGTCAAGCAGAGCGGAGAAGTAAGCACTCTGCCTTTGCTTACCTCCAAAGGCCTGTGTTAAGACCGAGAGCGTGCAACGAGCCATTTCGTGTACATGCAACGTGAACGGCTTCTGGTAGTCTGGGGTACCAAGCACAGGAAAAGCAAAGCTCTATTTTTAATTGCTCAAAAGCATTCTGACAGCCATGAGTTAAGGGCAGGGGTTCATGCACATTTTTAATTGTTAAATGCAGTAGAGGTTTTATTAGTAAAGCAAAATTAAGAATCCAGTGGTGGCAATACGAGGTGATACCTGTAGAGGTTCGCACATCTTGTTGCGTTTTAGGGATACAAAAAGCCTCCGAGAAATCCCTGGAAATATTATTACATTTTTTTTCTTTGCTACAACTTAATGCTTTTCATACCACACATTCGTCACTCTTACAGCGCTTGAATGATTCCTCAATATAATCCCACACTAAAATGAGGTATTTATCACAATTTATTCACATGTATAAAAAATGCATTACATAAAACAATACTTTCGTATATGATTAAAAATCGGGAACATCCGAGGACTTTATCGATCATGTATTTTGCACACTCTTCCTAGGTACATAAAATTCACTTCGCTTAGGCTAACTAAAAAACTGTACTAGCATTTAAAAAGGAACAAGCATCCTGATATATCCTATACTTTACACAATCACATGGACATTACATTAGAGTACTACCCCACTGGAAAGATGATATTAATGATACATTTGTAATTCAAACTGATCCAATTGCCAAATAAATTTCAATTAACCTATTGTACAAAGACATTTTCTTGTATCTCATATGGTGCCTTGGCTTTTTTGGATTTCTTTCAAGAAAAAAACAGGCGTCAACGCGTTTCGGTGCTCAAAGTCCAAAAGATATGGAGCCACCTTCTTCAGGACAAAATAGTGATTGGGGTCACTTCATTCAAGTAGTTATAGCTTTATCTTAGGTAATTCATTTGGTCATTTCTTTGTGTGTATAGAGTATCACCTTGGCATGCAGCTGGATACTTCAAGGTTCCTTATAGTTAGTGAAGGTTACATGAATGTTTTCTCTCATTTGGGTCCTTCAGTATTCCAAATGCTAGCTGAGTGTTCTAATATATGCCAATATTTCGTCTGTGTCTCATTGGATATTTCAATATTCCAGATGCTACAGGTTAGCTGAGTATTCTGATGTACATCAATATTTCATCTGTGTATCTTTTGTCAAAAGTATATCGCCCCACAACGCGAGTTGGATGCCTGGCAGTTTCTGGTTTTAACTGTCGTCAGGTGTGCCTCTGGCTCGTTGCAGCCTATTTGCTCTCTGCTGACCTTTGGATAGCGGTCTGCACGTTCCTCAAGTGGTCCTGCTCCGGTGCAGTGGTTTTAGGGATAGTAATCTTTGTTATGGCGGCAATACGCTCAGATGTTGGTCCCCTTCCTTCGACAGTAGGTGACCCACTGGTGTAACCTCCTGTCGACAATATGGAAATTTAGAAAGGGATACTTTGTCCATGGTGTGCCAAATGTAGTAATAATTTAACAGTTGCATTCCTGAAACCCTCTTTAGTATCTGAAGCTATCATAAGGTCGTCCATATACTGTAATAGGACATTGCCTTAGGGAAGGACAAGGAAGTTTAATTGATCTTTTAAAGCTTGGCTATAAATACTTGGACTTTCTGTATAGCCCTGAGGAGGCCGACAGAATCTAAAACTTCTGCCGGCCAGGGAGAATCCAAATAAGTACCTACTATCTGGGTGTATAGGAATGCTAAAGAACACATTCTTCAGATCAATGACTGAGAAGTATGTGGCAGAGGAAGGAATTGTGGTCAGGAGAGCAGTGATGTCTGGGACAACAGTGAACCAGGGAAGGACTATCTTCACCTCTCGCAGCTCAATCACAAAACGGTAAACATCGGGGTGATCCTCTGGGGATCCTGGGGATGCTCTTTTTAAGATAAGAAGAATAGGGCTTTTATTTTTTTTAAACTTATTTATTTGAGTTATATAGCGCCGGCTAGACCCGGAGGTATCAGACTGCTTTACATGAGGAACAGTGAGTTACAAGTTACATCTGTTGTAAGAGTATAGATTAAACCTAGGACAGAAATGCAATGTTACAGTAGTTTGTTGGTGGGAGGGGAGACATAAACAGGTAGACGGGAAGAAACTGTGTCCAATGACCGGCTCGGTAGGTGACTGCAGAGGGGGTGAACCAGGGCTGATCTCCTCTATAGATGTCGAGGCAGCTCCACTGGGCATCAGCCAAATTGCTCGGACTCTGCTGTTAGTATAGTGATCAGGGTTTATCTGAAAAAGGTCAAGTTCACATGGGGAGTAGGAGAGATGAGAGCCGCAGTCAAATCAGAACCCAGGTGTGGATGGGGGCTAATGTTTTGATGCTATCAAGGCGCAGTCCACCCGGGGGCTCAACGTCCCGTAGTGGCAGCTGCCAGAGAAGTAGCTAGGCTGCGGGCAGAATGGAGTTAAAAGGCGAAGGCACCATCTTAAGGTCAGGCGTTGTCCAGGCCCCTCCCTGCAGATGATACCCAGGTCACAAAAAGCCCCCAGAATAGAGCGCCATCACAAGGGGGTATCAGCTGGAGAGCCCCTACTGCTAGGTTTGGGAGTGCCCCAAAGCCTCAGGAGCCCTCTGCGGTGGTAATCAGGGCTGGCCCCAGCTGCCATCTTCAGGTCAGGCACTGCCCTATGAGGGTTTGTCTGAGAGAAAATTTGCCTCAAACAAAGTTCCCAGGTCAAATCAGTAAATCGAGGGGGATTCCTTATACAGCCCCTGTTACTCCGGAACAGAGGAGCTCCGGAGCCACACTCACCTCTGGCTCCTGCTGGCAGCTCCAGGACCGTGTCAATCACTGCGGCAGTAGTAGCCAGCCCCCCCCCCCCCGCCACCTTGGGCAATCTTAACGTCTGAGGCTCCTGCGGGGGCCCAGATGGAGACCACAAGACACTCTGCGATCACCCTGGCAGCGAATCGAGTTAGATTTAGACGTCCGGTTTCGACGTGTCTGTATTGATGTCACTCGGGGTGTAACGGACGCAGCCAGTATCGGAGCTACGGCAAGCGCGGTCAGATGAATATCGCCCCTGGAGTTCAGCGGGGATTGCACTGTCCGAAAGGTTAAAGTGCCATTTCAAGTTGCAGGGTAAATCCAGAGGGGATTGAGATTTATTTATTTATTTATTTTAAAAGTTTTATATAGTGCTAGCTTGACCCGGTATATCTTGCTCTCGGCCCGACTGATGTCGAGTTAATAATCTGTCGGCGCAATTTTGCACATCAGGTCCCGAAGTTTACAGGGGCCAATATCAGGTAAAAAAAAACTTCGTTCCGCTCTCATCCGCACCCTCAGGGCAGCTTGTGCAACAGCTCTCACAACACGTGCGGGGTATGCCTTTGTTCCACTCCCTGATGTGTTGCTGGCTCGGCTGCTCTCACGAGCACCCGTGTGAGGGGGGCAGCAGCATGCTCCTGGCATGTGTGTGAGGGGGCGAGGAGGGCAGCAGTGCTGTTCTCCTGTTGTTGAGTGTGTGTGTGTGTGGTTGTCAACGCCGTGCTTCTGTTGGTCTATTGCACACATTAGCATTTGTCTCTTCCACAACACCAGATGCAATCAAGTCCTGTATAATCTGCAGCAGCGCCTGTTCGCCTGCCTTCGGGATCTTGTACTGGGGAATACGAGGCAGGACAGCATTGTCCTTACCTCTAATGGAAACCGGAGAGATCTGCAACAACTCTACATCTGTATCCCCTTAGCGCATAATGTCATTGGAACCTCTCTAAACTCAACAGGAAGAGGCTCCTCTTTTGACAAACACTGCTTAGCAGTCACCACAGTTGGTCCTATGGTCATATAATCGCCATCCGGGAGCATGAAATAGTCGCATGTAACTACAACAGGTCCAAACCTATTACATTTTCTCCACAACTGGGGGTCAGTATGAAGGGCGAGTCCACAGTGAAAGGACCATCGTCCGGGCCAGGGGCTCGGAGATGTGGGCTCACAACTGGTATGCCTGAGAAGCTTACTAAAACAATATATTAAAAATATAAAATGTGGGCACTTCATTCAGTCAAATGTAAACATGCTCTTACCAGGAACTTCCACAGGAACAGAAGTTGCTATTTTGCAACACCCCCTCAGAGATACTCTGGAGACTGACATTCAATCTTGTCTCCAACAGACCCCCAAAGGGAAAGGGGGAATTGGATAAAATAACAAAGAGACTGTCCTGGAATGCTGGCTTCCAAATTTCTCCCTCTTAGTCTGACTTTTTCTCCGTAAAGTTGCGATCGAGGAAACCTAGGAGACTAAGCACATGAGAATTATTACAACTCCTACTCTATCTGTACTCCTTTATTTATGTTTATATTATTTTCGAAACATTTTTTAGCCTACCTAAACTTCCTGGATACTGAGCCTCTCTTCTGGTTCTTGTTATTCTATTCTTACACAGTGTGCAAGTTATTTTATTTCTGCGTAGCTTAGAACTGTTCTCTAAGGAACTAAACAAACAATATTATTCTTTAGTACTTCTCTTTTCCTATTTTAACTATAGTTGCTAACTCTTTCTTACATGAGGAATAACCTACCTCAATCTCCTAAGCTGAATTGTTCTCGTTTGAATATATTTCTTCTTATCCATTGTGGTTGTAAATTATATTCTTTTAAAAAAATAATTTTATTTGCTTTTTACAGTACATAAATACAACAAGCATGTCACAGAAGACTATCATCCACCACCCTTCACCCCCCCCCCCCCACCCTCCTCCCGCGAAACCATACTCTCGTCTTTCTCTCGACTTTACATTGCTTCTCCAAGAGCCCCAAAATAGTAAAACACATTCCCAGTTAGACCCACCTCCTAACCAGAGCAGCCGAGTACCCCTCCCTCCCTGGTTCACAATTCTCCATCCAAGCCATGGTATCAGCGCCATTTCCCCCATACTCTATTAAACTTCTTAGGGCACCCCCTTGCCTTGTACGTGACCCTCTCTGCTGCCATGTATAGGTCCATACCCCTCCTCCACTCATCCAATCTTGGCGGGGTAGGGGCCCCCACGCCCGCGCCACATCCCTCTTAGCTACCGCCAGAACTATGAAGATCATGAGGGGGTGGCTCAGGTCAATATCATTCGGTATGCCTAGCAGCACCAATTTCTTGATCTGGCAGTAGGGTGACTTCCAGTACCTCCCCCCAACTCCCTCAGGACCTCCGCCCAATACGCCTGTATGACGGGGCACAACCAGACAGTGTGGTAAAAATCCCCCCTCTCCTGACCACATCTGAGGCACTGTGTGTCGCTAGCCCTCCCCATGTGGTGTAAACGTACCCTATCATAATACACCCTGTGCAAGATTTTATACTGGATAAGACGCAGGCGGGACTTGATGGCTACTTCCCTGGGGTGCATCAGGGGAGTATCCCAATCCACCGTATCCATCTCCCCCACATCGTGCTCCCACGATTCTCTAAGCTTTACCAGCCCATCCGGTATATTATTGATCAATGTTTTCTAGGCCAGGGAAACTGCCTTACACGGGATGTGTTCCTGCAACAGTCGCCCTTCCAGCGGTGCATACTCTGGTAAGGGCCCCACCAGCGCCGCCTCCGCCCGCCACGCATGTCGCAGCTGCGCATATCTAGAATACTGTCTGTGGTACAGCCCTGTAAATTATATTCTTAATGTCTTTTTAACAACTTGTCTTTTAATTTCTTTCAGGAACGAACTAAAGGTTTTCACCCCAAGGTAAGTTTATTTTGTTATCTGTATTTCATACTTCCATATATTTACAGCAGCATAAATTTCCTCAGTCAAATAACATTATTTTAATAATGAAATCAAAACTAATTGTTATTGCCAAGCCACTTAGCTGCAAGTGATTCTCTTCTCTGGAAAACCCATTAGACAGTCAGCCGTCTAACTTCCTTTTCTCCGACTGAGAGTAGTTCAGGAGACTCCTGGAACAGTGAGGGGAGGAGCTCTGACTGAAGTAATATGCCCACAAACCCACAAATTCTTCTTCTGATAGATACATCTGCCAGTGGATTCCTCACCTTGTGAATATCCCCCTGCGTCAGCAACATTCGGAAAACTCTTTTGTAGCACAATGGCGTGGACGAGGTCACAGGAGCAGGGCATCGCGCACGACTCTGACTGACGTCACCGACGCTTTATTAGGCCTACGTCGGCGTGATGACATCAGTTCCCTTTTTTCCGCGTCGTCGACGCTAACGGTTTCTTGGGATCTCTTGTGTTGCGGATAGTAACTTTGTTGCTATTTGTGTGTTTCTGTATCTTTTCGAGCTGTTGTTCTTCGCCGAAGATTTCGTTGAAGAAGACCGGGTTTAAGCAGTGTGGATCGTTTGCCAGGATAAGGTCTATAACCGATCCTCATAGTGATTGCTTGTGGTGTCTGGGCTCAGACCACGATGTCGGAGGCTGTCGATCCTGTTCTAAAATGAAACAGAAGGCTCTGCGTGAACGGGAGGCTAAACTTCTTCTGGCCAAGGTAAAGGAAAAAGATGCCAAGAGGTCTTCGAGGTCAAGATCCAGACGCTCGAGGCCGAAGTCGAGGTCAAAGACGAGATCGAGGTCGAGGTCCCAATCGGAGTCGGCATCTAAGTCTGCTTCGGGTCATTCTTCGGGTTCCTCGAAGAAAAAACGTAAGAGGAAGGAGCATAGTTCGAGGCATCATTCCGGCAAGGAGTCGGATTCGAAGAAGAGATCTTCATCTCGTAAGCACCATAAGGACTTTTTGTCTCCCTCACCATCTCGTGAGCCTGAAGGTGAAGCCTCGCCCTTTCAGTCCCGAGGGCCTTCTCCGGAACCGAATCCGTCTCTGGATCCGTGTCCGTCTTCTCAGCATGAGGAAGAAGACGTTGAGAATCCTCAGGCTTCGGCGACTCCGGTGCATCATCCAGAGGAACAGGAGGGTCGTGAAGATGCGATTCCAGTGCACCCTCCTCTGGAGCAGCCAGTGGGTTCGTACCCTCTGTTTCCTGGTCCTGTTCAGGACCCCTCGCATTTCCTTAGCGCTATGTATGGCGTGTATGCGAGAGCAATGTACCCCACTGGTGCACGGGCTGGTCCCATGGGTCCATCGTCGTACAACTTGGGCGTCACTCAAGGTTACGCCCTGGCGCCTTTTCTGCCGTTTATGCCGACGCCATATCCACCTTGGCTTGGTTCGGCGCCGCTGAGGTCATCGACTCCGCGCACGGCTTCGCCGGCTCCGGAGCGACCTCGGGATC
The DNA here is from genome assembly GCF_964263255.1 of Lissotriton vulgaris. NCBI lineage: Eukaryota > Metazoa > Chordata > Amphibia > Caudata > Salamandridae > Lissotriton > Lissotriton vulgaris. The sequence continues at coordinate 287,994,818 of NC_141690.1, read as the reverse complement.
GGAATCTAGGTTCGACGCCGGTTCCGGCTTCCCATCCTCAGGCTATTCCTCACTCGACGCTGGCCCCGGTTCCATCGGAGTCGTTACCGGATCAGACGACTTCGGTTCGGTTGGAGTGGTCGAGGCGTAGAGCACAGCGTCTCATGGAAAAAAAGGAGTATTAGGATCCGGAAGTAGAGGAAGGAGAGCTTCAGGATTAGGATCAGGAAGATATTTTGAGGATCTGCATAGTGCAAGTGGTTTGGAATTTTCACCGAAATGGGGGTTGCCTGCAGTTTCTGATGCACCCTCTAAGGATGTGGCTCCATACCATGTTGTAATTAAAAAGGCTGCAGAACTGCTGAACTTGACTTTGCCTTCAGTAGAGTTTAAATCTAACATCCTTACTGAGGTTCTACATTCACCCTCTTCTGTTGTTGAGCCGACTCTCCAGTTCACTGAGGCTCTTACTGAACCGATAATGGAAGTCTGGAAAAAGCCCTTGATTGCTCCTGCGGTGTCTAGAACTGTGGCGAGATGCTATAGGGTGGCACCTGGTGACCCTGATTTCTTAACTTCCCATCCTTCGCCAGAAAGTCTGGTTGTTCAGGCGGCTTGTTCGAAAAAGTCGGCAGGTGTTTTTCCCGAGGTTCCAGGGGATAAGGACTCGAAAAAAAGTGGATCAGAATGCCAAGAAAGTATTCTTGTCAAGTAGCATGGCCCTGCAATCGACAAATGCTACTTGTCTGCTGGGAAGATATGTACATGCCTTGATGGACACGGTTAAGCAGTTATCATCTAAGCATCCGGAGGAGGATAGGAAGATCTTCAATGAGGTTGTGTCTGACACGCAGGCTGCGGCTCACCAGGTGATTCAGAGTGGCATGGACACGGCGGACTCTGTGGCTAGAATAATGGGATCTTCAGTCGCCACTAGAAGGACCGCTTGGTTAAAATCGTCTGAATTTTCATTTGATGTCCAGGCTGCTCTAATGGATTTGCCTTTTGATGGCACTGGCCTTTTTGGGAAGAAGGCTGATGCTGTCCTAGAAAGGTTTAAAGATAGCAGGGCGACTGCAAGGTCTTTGGGCTTACAGGCTAGAGGCACTTCCACCAGGAAATTCAGGGGTTTTTGAAGGTCTACATTTCGTGCCTATAGGCAGAACCAACAGCAGCAGCAACAGCAGAATCCTTTGTACAAGTCCTATAGAGCTAAACAAAGGGGTCGTGCCCGAGGTAGTCAAGCCTCCTCCTCCTCAACCTCCTCCTCTAATACCCACCCCCCACCTACAACAGCAAAGCAGCCCTAGATCCACAATTCTGGATCATGCGGGTCCTGTAGGGGGTCGGCTTACCTATTTTCTACGAGATTGGGAATCGGTTACATCAGATCTTTGGGTTCTCAATCTCGTAGAGAATGGGTATGCTCTTCCCTTTCGGGAATTTCCCCCCAATTACCTTCCTTGCCAAGGTTTTTGTTCGGAAGACCACCTGCTTCTCTTGCAGGAAGAAGTCCTGGCTCTTTTCAGAAAGGGTGCGATAGAGGTGGTTCCGAAGCAGGAGAGGGGTCAGGGATGATACCCCTCTTCCCATGTCTTGGACAGACCACTCGCTGGTGACTATCCAATGTCCACTGCCAGAGTCTCCTTTTAAGCCCTCGGCGCGAGTCTTGCTCAGACGTCGTTGGAGTAAATTAAAACTGGAAGACCTCCACCGTCTTCTTTCCGAAGACCCACTGGGCCCAGTGGAGAATGTGGAATCTGGCTATGACCGTTTTTGCGAATGGGTTACCAGAGCCCTTGACTCCCTTACTCCAATGACATCGAGCAAGTGTGGATCGCGTGACTCAAGTCCTTGGTATGATGGTACACTGCGTGCGTTGAAAAGCTCTTGCAGACGCGCAGAGAGAGACTGGCGGAAAACTTATGACAACAGTAAAAAAGCCTTTTATATGGCTACCCTCAAGTCTTATCATCAAGCTGTCTGCAGAGCCCGGGCAACATTCTATGCCCTGGAATTCCGCAACAGTCTGAATCCATCCAAAACCATTTTTAAAGCTCTCAAGGACCTTGTGGCTAAAAAGCCCTCTGTGGACGTTAATGGCTCTAACACTCACCTTGAAACGCTGGCGGCCTTTTTTCTGGAGAAGGTTCATACCATCTATAGAGCCTTTCCCACGGTCGGGCATACAGGCGCCGGGCTGCATAGTCTCCCCAGACAGGTGGTCTTAGATTCTTTCCCCTGCCTTACACCGGAGATTTTTAAGACTCTGGCCTTTCAAGTTAAGTTGGGGTCTCATGCAGACCCGCTCAAGCCAGCAATGTTTAGAGACTTGACACCCTCTAATCTCCTGCCAGTTTGCGATCTGATTAACATCTCGCTTACGTCAGGCCTGGTACCTTTGAAGTGGAAGCAGGCAGTAGTAATGCCCATATTGAAGAAGCCATCTCTCAATCCCAGTAAATCAGAGAACTATCGCCCGATATCGCTTCTCCCGTGGCCAGCTAAAGTCGCGGAGGCGCATGTCAACATCGCCCTTTCTGACCATCTCTCGCGCACTAACGTTCTGGATGACACACAGAATGGATTTCGAGCTGGCCACAGTATGGAGACCGCACTCCTATTCATGGTTGAGCATTTGCGGGCGGTGCTCGATGCGGGTCAAACGGCGGCGCTTGTTTTATTAGATCTGAGCACCGCCTTTGACACCGTCTCGCATGGGATCCTCCTGCAGCGCCTTGAGGAGGCAGGCGTGACTGGCACCGCATTGCAGTGGTTCCGATCGTTTCTGGCGGACCGTTCTTTCTGTGTGGCTGTCCTGCCCCATCAGTCCAAATTCCATCCTCTGACGCTTGGGGTCCCGCAGGGATCCTCGCTGAGTCCCATGTTGTTCAATCTTTACGTGAGGCCGCTGGCTGAGGTCGTAAAGCACTGCGGTATGACCATGGTGTCATACGCGGACGATACTCAGCTAGCGGTCACGATCAGAGGGGATTCTGGGGTGGAGGCCCCAAGATTCCGGGACGGACTACGGACGGTGGCCAGTTGGATGACGTCCAACTGTCTCCAACTGAATGCCAAAAAAACAGAGATTATGGTCTTTGGCAAACAGACGGAACTCTGGGGCGATACATGGTGGCCCCCTGAGCTGGGTCCCACCCCCACTCCGGTCTCGGAGATAAAAAATCTTGGGGTGTGGTTGGACCCTACTCTTAGCTTTGTATGCCACACTAAAAGGATTGCGGCTTGCTGCTTTGGCATCTTGCGTAACTTGAATTTTTTGACGCCACGACCCGTCAACTTGTGGTACAGGCGACGGTGTTGTCTCGGCTTGATTATGCCCGCTCCCTTTTGATAGGGTTAAATCAGGCCGAGCTCACCCGTCTCCAGCGAGTGCAAAATGCAGCTGCCAGAGCAGTTGTAGGCCTTCCTAGGTTTTGTCCTGTTTCCCACACCTTGCGTGCTCTTCATTGGCTACCCATTAGGCAGAGGATCCACTTTAAAGTGCTTTGTATGTCCTTTAAGATCTTAAAAGGTCCCTCTGCCCAGATCCTTCATAACCTTCTGTGTCCCTACATTCCGAGTCGTTCTCTACGTTCTTCGGACCGTGAATCAGCAGCAGTCCCACGTTTTAAACGCAGCCGAGCTGGGGGACGCTCCTTTCGGGTGCATGCTGCTGCTCTGTGGAATGCCCTTCCATTTGAAACCCGGACCCTCGCCGACCTGCTTTCATTCCGTAGGGCTGTCAAGACTCTTCTGTTCCCGTAGTCTTCTCCCTTCCTAATGTCCATCTCTTCAGTTATGTTGTGTGGCTTCCTTGTCAGGCGCCGGGACGCTCCTTCGCTGGAGCAGCTGTGCGCACAATAAATGCCAGTAACATAACATAACATAACATTTCCTGATCCCCAAGAAGGATGGCAGACTTCGTCCAATCCTGGACCTCAGGGTTTTAAACCTCTATCTCAAACAGGAGAGGTTCAAGATGCTCACTCTTGCGCAGTTTCTTTGAGCGCTGCTGGAAGAAGACTGGATGGTGTCAATCGACTTGCAGGATGTGTATTTTCAAATTCCAATCCTGAAGTCGCACAGGAAGTATCTCCGTTTTACTCTGGGTTCGCAACACTACCAGTTTGCGGTCCTTCCGTTTAGACTTGAGTCTTCACCAAGGTGATGGCTGTGGTGGCCGCACATCTCAGTAGGTCGGGGATTCCAGTGTTCCCCTATCTGGACGACTGGCTGATCAAAGCAGAGTCGCCAGAGAAGGTGCTCCATCATTTGCAAGAGACAACTCAGTTGTTGCGAAGGGTTGGTTTTTTTCAATAAATGTACCCAAATCTCACCTGGTGCCCTCCCAGCGCAACCTGTTCATAGGTGCGGTACTGGGCACTACTGTGTGTCGTGCATTCCCTCCTCCTCAAAGGATTTGCGACATACAGGAAATAATACCTTTATTTCACAATGAAGCGGTTGTCCCATTCCTGAAGGTCCTTCGTCTGCTTGGTCTGATGGCTTCTTGCATTCTGTCGGTCAACCATGCACGCTGGCACATGAGGGCACTCCAGTGGTGTCTCCGCAGGCAGTGGTATCAGCACGACGGAGATCTCGGAGTCAGTGAGGATCTCCAGAGAAACTGCGGCGGATCTGTCTTGGTGGGGCGTGGAAGGAAATCTGTCTCAAGGAAAGCCTTTCCAGCTGCCTCCATCGGTGGCCACAGTGAGAACAGATGCATCCACTCTAGGGTGGGGTGCTCCTCTGGGGGACCTGGAGGTCAAAGGTCTTTGGTCTCCAGAGAAAAGGTTGCTTCACATCAACCTTCTAGAATTGCGGGCGATACGTTTAGCGCTCAAGGCCTTCCTCCCTTCCCTTCGCGGTCGGTCGGTTCAAGTCCAGACGGACAACCCCACCGCGATGAGGTATGTCAACAAGCAGGGAGTAGTGGAGTTGCGGTGTCTCTGCAGAGAGGCTCTGCGTCTCTGGTCCTGGGTTCAGGACCATCAGATTTGTCTGATGGCAAATCATCTGGCCGGGGATTCTGAACGTACGTGCAGACAGTCTGTCTGCAGTTCTCGGCCGACCACGAGTGGAGGCTACACCCGGAGGGGGTACGTCACGTCTTCCGGATGTGGGGAACTCCTCAGGTGAACCTGTTTGCCACTCATGAGAATGCTCACTGCCCGTCGTTCTGCAGTCTCCAGTTTCCGATGCAAGGAGCTCTGGTAGACGCGTTTCAGTTGAGTTGGGACTCGCAACTCCTTTACACATTTCCTTCCATACCATTGATTCCTCGGGTTCTGAGGAAGATTCGCCAAGACCGGGCCCAAGTTATATTAATCGCCCCGGATTGGCCAAGAAGGGTGTGGTTCACAGATCTTCTCCACCTCTCCTCGTGCTCGCCGCTACGTCTCCCTCACAGGGCAGACCTCCTCTCCCAGATGGAGGGGCAGGTTCTACACCCCCACCTCCAGACCTTACACCTTCATGCCTGGAGATTGAACTGGGCAACCTGAGTTCTTTTTCTCTCCCTCACGATGTGAAGGATGTCATGTTATCAGCCAGGCATGAGTCCACCAAGTCCAACTATTCTTATAGGTGGTCTAAATTTGTTGCTTGGTGTGGGGAGAGGTCCATTGACCCTTTAAGAGCTCGTTTGTCCAGTATTCTTTAGTTTGCACTTTCATTAGCCCAGCAGGGTTTTGCAGTGGCAACTATCAAAGGTTATTTGTCAGCCTTATCGGCTTTCCTTTGTTTGCCTGACCAGCCCTCTTTGTTTAAATCTCCGATTGTATTACGTTTCATTAAGGGCATTACCAATAAATTTCCTCCTACAACATTTATTGTGCCTCAATGGGACTTGAACCTTGTTCTTACATTTTTGATGGGTTCTCCTTTTGAACCTTTACACTCATGTCCCTTCAGACTTTTGTCTTTCAAAACGGTCTTCCTGGCCGAGATTACCTCGGCAAGGAGGGTAAGTGAGCTTCAAGCTCTAAGCTCCCGTTCTTGACCATTCATGCTGATAGAATGATTCTCAGGACCAGGGCTGCTTTTTTGCCTGAGGTGGTTACTCCATTCCATTTAGGACAGTCCATTACCCTCCCTACCTTTTTATACTCCCCCTCACCCTTCCAAGGAGGAGGAGAGGCTTCATCGCTTGGACCCTAAGAGGGTGGTGAGCTTCTACCTGGACAGGACAAAGGAGTTCAGGTTGGATGACCAGCTGTTCGTTGGATTTACTGGCTGCAGGAAAGGAAGATCTGTGCACAAGCGCACACTTTCAAGATGGATAATTTTATGCATCAAGATCTGCTACTCCCTGGCGGGTAAGGACCCTCCTGAGGGTATAAGAGCTCACTCAACTAGAGCAAAGTCTGCAACTTCTGCTTTATCTAGGGGTGTACCTGTTGAGGATATTTGCAGAGCCGCGACATGGGCCTCCCTCCACACTTTCGCAAAGCATTACTGCTTGGATACCGAGGTGAGGAGGGACGGCCACTTTGCGCGCTCTGTCCTCCAGGGTTTTCTGGTATAGGAGAGTGGACACCCTCCTCCGGGAGTGGGGACTGCTGTGGGACTCTATTCACAAGGTGAGGAATCCTCTGGCAGATGTATCTATCAGAAGAACAAGTTACTTACCTTCGGTAACGCTTTTTCTGGTAGATACAGTATCTGCCTGTGGATTCCTCACTGACCCACCCGCCTCCCCGTTGTTCACTCTGCTATACATGAGTTTATGGATTTTTATATTTGTATATATATGGGGTTTTTAATACCTTTCCTGCGCACTATGTGTGCAGTTTTGAATTGTATGTACTATGTACACTGTATATATGTATATCTGCTGTCATTGGTCCGTCCGGGTGCCTCGAAGGAACGGAAAAAAGGGCGGAACTGATGTCATCACGCCGACGTAGGCTTAATAAGGAGTCGGTGTTGTCTGCTGGAGTCGTGCGCGATGCCGTGCTCCTGTGACGTCGTCCACGCCGGCGTGCTACAAAAGAGTTTTCCGAACGTTGCTGACGCAGGGGGATATTCACAAGGTGAGGAATCCACAGGCAGATACTGTATCTACCAGAAAAAGCGTTACCGAAGGTAACTTACTAGTTCATCTGTAACGCTGAAGTGCACAGGCTCACGTCTGCTTTGAGGGAATTCCTAGACCCAACGGGCACTAGGACGGATAGAAAACTGAACGAGAACTAAACCGCAGGTAAGGCTCCCTCATCGACCACTTTTCATTTTGTAGAACTTGTTGGCTAGTACATCGCAGATTGTTCCAACTGACTGCTCTGGAGGCCTGCCACCGGGGTATAATACTATAAGGTAGCAACTTTAGTAAGTGTTTGGTTGAGTGCCACAAACCCAGCTCTTTGTTATATATTCCTTCCCATTCTTTGTCTCCTAGCGTTCTCGTCAGGGCCTTTTCCCACCTGGCCCGGCTAGTGTTGTGTACATGTCTTTTACGGAGGTTCAAAGATGCATGTAGTTCGGAGATCAGTCCCTTGTCTGATGTTTTATTTAGGCGCCATTTTTTGTATTGGGTGAGATGTCGCTGTGCATTCGGTTTATTTTGTGGGTGTGATATCCAATGTTGGGGTTGCAAATAATCGGGTTGCTCTGTTTCGGGAAGTCCATAATCTACATGTATCTGAGGGAAAGAGCACTCCCTCCTCGTCAAACAGGATGCCCATAGAGTGACAGTCTGATTGTCACCACCTTGGAATAACCAGTGCTTCTCAGATTCGGCCCACTTCAACTCAATCAGGTAGTGCAATTGCGCCGCCTGGTAGTATAGTTGAAGGTCCGGAATGCTCAGGCCTCTGATACTGGGGGGGAAGAAAGCCAAGGGCTTTCTTCATGTGAGGTCTGTTCCCCTGCCAAGTAGCTCTGTCTGGAGATCGGAGTTCCTGCCAGAGCGTGGCGGGAGAGGTAGAGTCTGAAAGAGGTATAGTCTCTTTGGGAGAATTGTCATTTTTATTGCTGCCAGGAGCTCAGGTGAGGTTTCCACCACCCTAAGTTGCTGTGGCTTTGCCTGTGCAGCAAGCAGTAGTTACTGGAAGTGGTGGGCTGCGTTGTGGCAGCCAAGTTGATCCCCAGGTCCGGGATTGCCTAAGTCGTCTATTGAATGCGTTATTCCCTTGTCAGCTGGTCCACCAATTGAGGTGGTAGGGAGAGACTAAATGCCTGTGATTTCTCGACATTGACCATCAAGCCCGATGCCAATGGCTCCATGTAGAGAGCAAATAGCTGGGGTGCGAGGGGCAGCCTTGGCGCATGCCTCCACCATCGTTGAGAGTGGAGGCATTGCCATTGATCTGGACAGTCGTCGTGGGTGTGCAATAGCAATTTAGAATCTGAGTCTTGAGCATCCCCTTCAGCCCCTCCCCCCCCCAGCCAAAATGTGTAATGACTTGTTCCAATTAGTGCTAATTGACCCTATTGAAGGCCTTTTCTGCGTTGATCGCTAAAAGCATGTATTCGCCAGGGGCGCACAAGGCTTTCTCAATAACATGAAGGACTTGTTTGGTATTATCGCTAGTCTATCTCTGGGGGATGAAGCCCCCTTGGTCTGGGCCGATTTATAGAGGGCATATATATGGATTGAAACTGCTTGCCAGGATGCCCGTAAACGGCTTCAGGTCAACATTTAAGAGGGAGATTGATCAATATGAACTGCATTGTGAATTGTCTTTGCCTAGCTTGGGGATGACGACTATTGAAGCAGTCTGCATCAAGGCCGGTATTGCCCTGGGGTCGGCAAAGGTGGTAAACAGTTGTGTCAGAGGGAGCGCTAGGACAAGGTAGGTTTTGCAAAAGGCCGATAAGTATCCTTCTGGGCCTGGGGATTTCGCCAGTGTCAGCTGGGAGATAACTTATAAGGCTTCCTCAATGCGTATGTCTCCATCGAGCATTTCAGCTTGTTCTGGAGTGAGGGGGTCGTTTGCACTAATTGGAGATACCGGCTGCCGTCTATTGGGTTTAAAGGTTGACCTGTGTACAGGTCCGAGTACACAGTGTTCGCCATGGCTTTATCGTCTGTCACCAGCCCCCCCCACCCCCAGTTCCCTGATTTGCTTGGAAAGGGCTTCCTGTTTCTCTTTGCGAACTTAGTTGTCCGCAGCTGAGATCGCAATAAATTTGTCCCTTATAACTGTTTTGAGCACTTCTGGTAGTACTGCAGTAGAAACGTCAGGAGAGTCATTGTGTAGTAGGTAGTTCGTGATCGCTTGTTGGATTTGCGCTATCACTTCTGGGCGTTGCAGAATGGCGTCTCGCAAGTGCCATTGTCTGGAGGGGCGCTCCGCCGCTGGGATGGACAGCAAGATTGTCACAGCTGTGGTCAGAGCACCTCTGTGAGGGTCTCCGTCTTTGTCATGAGTGCGTGTTTATCCTTCATGCCCAGGATGTAGTCTAACATGGCGTATGTCTTATGTGCGTTGGAAAAAAAAATATGCACAGCCCTAAGTCAGTTCAGTTCAGTAAATCTTTATTTCGACGATTAATAACCATCATAAAAATACACTACACAATAAAAATTTCATTAAATTACATTTCTGGAAGGGCGTGGCCAAGATGGCGGTGTGAGCGGACGTGCTTTGCTGAGCTCCCGCCGCCGGACGCCGAATTCAGCATTAAAATAGCACTGGCCCGGCCGAAACCGGTCCCAAAAGAAGCCTGACCCCGGTACCGCGGCTGCGGTAGCCTCCTGAGCCGGTGCAGTGACCGGAGACGGCCCGACACCGGCGTAGACTCGCCGCGGAGGCAGCGGCAGTTGGGGCCCAGCACGAACCAGGGGCCGCGAGCGGGGACGAGAGTGAGGCCGCGGTGGGAGGAGCCGCGGGGCCGCCTGAAGACGCCCGAGGCGGGCTGCAACCCAGAGTGTAGGTCCGGCCCGCGCGGTATCGCGCGAGGCCTCCCGCGACCAAGCGCGGAGGCTTCTGCAGACCTACCACCCACACCTGACGTCGACCCCCGCTTGGACATCGACTGCCGCCCGCCGCCGGCCTCACCAGCGGAGCCCGGGACCGGGCGAAGCACGTGGGCGAGGCGCGAGGGAGCCTACGCCTGACCCGGCGATTCAGCACGGCGGCGGCGAGGTAACCGGGGGGGGGGGAGAGACTTAGCACCACCAGGCCCCCCCCCCCCCGCCGCGGGCCCGCTTTCCGCCTGGCCCGGCCGGTGGGAGAAGTGGCCGGAGGCGCGAAGATCCGCCATCTTGTGCGGCCTGGTGTCGAGGCCGAAGTGAAGCCCGCCGCTGGCCTGGCTCCCAACCCGGCTGCCGCTGGTGCGCGGCGGCTTGCGGGGGGACCTGCCCGGCCCTGCCCTCTCACGCTGTGGGCCTGAGTGGACTCTGCCCTATCTGGTCGCCGGCCGGAGGTTACCCCTCGGCGCCACTGACCCATCGGGACGTCAGCACCCGGCTGGACACATAGCCACCGCATCGAACGCGCTCTCCTCTCCAGCACCTACGACCTGGGCCTGCGGTCCTGGAAGCGGCCGATTGCGAGACAAGGGACAACGCGGGAGCCATGTCCAACGCTAGGACAAGGAAGGACCGCTCCATTGCCGAGCTCTTCACCCCCGGTGCGGTGGGGAAGAAGGCGGAGGTCGCACCGGCCGGCCACCGAGTGGGCTCCGAGAAGAAATGCCAGACCCCTCCATCCCAGGGACAGGCGGATCCGGAGGGCCCGGTCACACGCTCCTTCCTGGAGTCGCTCTTCGTGGGGCAGTGCGAGGACATACAAATGTTGAAGAAAGAACTGCAAGACGAGATCAGAGAGGTGCGCCGCGATACCTACGCCATTGATGAGAGAGTGGCAGAGCTGGAGACGAAGAGCGATGCGCGGGATATAGAGATTGAGGCACTGCGACAGGAACTGGTGCGCATACATGACCAGCAAGTGGACCTCCAGACCCACGCTGAGGATTTGGAGAACCGTTCCCGGCGGCATAACATCAGAATCCGGGGGGTGAAGCACTCTCCAGACACAGAGGACCTCTTTCAGTTCACCCGGGGCCTGTTCAATCATATCCTAGGCCGATCGGCGGACTCTCCCTTGGGCCTAGACAGAGTGCACAGAACGGGCCCACCTAGAGCGGCAACGGCCCACCCGGCCGACATCCTAGCATGCGTCCAGGACTTTCGGACCAAAGAGGAGATCCTCAACAAAGCACGCCAGATGGCGCCGGTGACCTACGGTGCACACTCCCCAGCTCTGTATCAGGACCTTGCAGCGCTGACCCTGGAGAAAAGACGCATCTTCCGACCTGTCACAGCAGAGCTGCGGAACCGCCACATTGCCTACAGTTGGGGGCACCCCTTTAGACTTGTCTTCAAGATGGGCAACAACCTCCACAAGGTCCGCTCCCTCAGGGAGGCATGCAGCCTCCTGAACATCGAGGAACCGGCCGTGGCTGAGGACCCGGGGGTGGGGGGCACCGCCAGCGAAGAAGCACCAGGACGATGGCGGCAGCGGCGGCACAGGCCGCGGCGTCCCGCCACCAAAGAGATAGAAGAAGGCCAACGTGCAGCCGTGGAGACCGTCGCACAGGGTCTGGTGAGCCAGGACAACGACTGACCCCCGGCCGGGGGCTCATGGACCTTCGGGGCTACGGCTCAACCGGGATCGCTCGCTCCGGCGGCGGGGGTGACACCTCGCTAACCCACACCTTTCTTTGCCATTGCTTGATGGACGACCCAGTCGGGGATGTGCACTGTCCGCCGACACCGTCGCCATCGCCTCCACTCCAAGTGTTTCCCTTACCACGGATCCAGCGGACATTCACCTGGATCTGGGACTATGATGGTTCAGACTTCTTTTTGGTTGAGTTGACAGGGGCAGAGGGTAGGGAGGGGGTGGCACCGGAACTTGCACCTCTTCCATTGTTTGGACATTGGACCTACAAGGGTTCGGGGGTGGGGGGGGAGGTTGCACCAGAGTTGGGGGTAGAGGGTGAGGGTTGGGGGGGCTCTCCTTGTCCAGGGGATTTTACCACCACAGATGGGGTCGTTCGGACTCCCAGCGCAGTGTCTTCCTTGGTCCGTCGGCCCGCACTTGGCGCTTACAGGTGGGACTTGGCACTTCCCCTATTGCCTCAGACATGACGCGACACCTAACAGTCCTCTCGCTTAATGTGCGGGGTCTCAACAGTCCGAACAAGCGCAAAGCCATATTGTCCTTTCTTGAACGCTCCAAAGCAGATATCTGCCTCCTCCAAGAAACGCACCTTGTCCGTGGCGACCAGCACAGACTCAAATCACGCGCCTTTCCCTGGCAGTTCTTCTCCTCCTCCCTGAAAAAGGCAGCCGGGGTAGCAATTCTAGTGGCGAAGTCCTTTGAGGGGAGGGTCCTCCAGAAAGAAGCTGAAATTAAAGGGCGGCTTTTACTCTATAGCTTTCAGGTTGCAGGCCACACTTTGCTTGTGGGTTCAGTCTATGCCCCGAATGAGGGACAGGAGAGGTTCCTACACACGGCACTGGAGGCCTCCACATCCACCACATATACACACCTATTGCTGGGAGGGGACCTCAATATCGTGTTTCACAACACAGCAGACCGCTCAGGCCAGAGATCCGGGCAGGTAGGGGCGCTCACTGCTGCAGGGCACACACACATAGCAGACTTGGGACTCGTAGATTTATGGCGACACATCCACCCCCAGACGACGGCCTACACATATTACTCGGCTGCGCGCAAGACTTATGCAAGGCTTGACTATTTCCTATGCTCCTCGCAGCTGGCACTACGGGCGGAGGAGGTGGAGATAATGCCTGCCGCGCTATCCGACCATTCCCCGGTAGTTGCGACATTTCGAATGGGGACCGCGCCGGCTCCACAGCGACACTGGAGATTGCGGGACGGCCTCTTGCACCTGCCCGACACCCAAACACGGCTCCAGACCGCGATTGACCACTTCCTGGAACACAACGCCAACGACGATACCACGAAGGCCACGCAGTGGGCGGCCCTCAAAGCGGTCTTACGCGGTGAACGTATCTCCATAGCCACCGCCAACAACATGGAACGGGCCCTGAAGCGTTCTGAACTTACCCAACGGGTGGCAGAACTGGAACAAATGCACCAACGCACGGGGGCGGCTCGGGCATGGCGCCAATTGTGCGCCGAGCGTAAAATGTTGGCGGCTTTAGATCAAGACGTGGCGGAATACACCGGAGGCGACCGCTGCGGGAAACTCCTGGCGAGCCGACTGCGGGCGCAAACCCAACGGCAACAGGTGCGCTCCCTCCTATCTGCTGGTGGCGGCCAGCTCACGGAGGACGCTGCCATAGCGGCGGCCTTCGGCAACTTCTACGCGGCGCTATACGACGCGGATCACCTGGACCCGGCTGCCGGACCGGCCTACTTACAGGGGGCTGAGCTCCCCATCCTCACCCAAGCCCAAGCAGACTTCCTGGAACGGCCCATAGGCCTAGAGGAAGTCATCTCCGCGATTGCCCGCCTCAAAGTCGGGAAATCCCCGGGCCCAGACGGCTTTACCGCGGCCTTCTACAAGTCCTTTTGTCAGCAGCTTGCCCCCCTCTTGCGCGACCTGTTTAACACCTTCGACAAACCTGGTGCCATTCACACGGACCTGCTGGAGGCGTCTATCTCAGTAATTCCCAAACCGGGCCGGGACCCGACGGTTTGCGGCTCGTACAGGCCCATCTCGCTGCTGAATGTGGACCTGAAGCTTTACACCGGCATACTGGCAGGCCGCATTGCCCCATACATGCAGCAGCTAATTGACCCTGACCAGTCGGGCTTTATCCCCCAACGGCAGACCAGCGACAACACCAGGATAGTGTTGCACCTCATTGAGGCTGGTTCGCGCACTAAACCGGGCTGCATGCTCCTCACCATCGATGCGGAGAAAGCATTCGATAGGGTACACTGGCCCTACCTCGACCAGGTTCTCCGCCACTTCGGGTTTGGGGAGAAGCTCCGCCACCGCATCTTCAATTGCTATCGCCGGCCCAACGCCACCGTGAGAGTGAACGGCCATACTTCCCCGAGATTCGATATTGGCAGAGGCACGCGCCAGGGTTGCCCATTATCGCCGCTCCTATTTGCGCTTTACATGGAGCCGATGGCCCAGAGGGTGCGACAACATGCGCTCATCTCCGGCATTAAATTCGGAGCTGACACGCACAAAATCAGCCTCTACGCAGACGACGTCCTGCTGTCCCTCACAAACCCGATGCAGTCCCTGCGTGCTCTCTTCGTGGAGCTTCACACATTTGCCCTGGCCTCGGGTTTTAAAATCAATGAAGCGAAGTCCGAAGCTCTAAACATCTCCCTGGGGCCGGACGTGGTGGCCGAGATTAAGTCTGAATTTAAAATACAGTGGTCGGACGCGGCGATCCCTTACCTGGGTGTCCGCCTAGCCCCTACTGTGCGGGGCACTGCACGGGCCAACTACGCGGCGCTCACTGACAAACTCTGGGAGCAGCTACGGAGATGGAAGCCGCTTACACTATTGTGGCTGGGCAGAATCGCCGCCGTCAAAATGACGCTGTTACCGCAAATCTTATACCTGTTCCAGACGCTCCCCTTGAATCCTCCAGATGGCTGGCTGCAACAGACCCAGTCGGAGCTGTCGCGATTCATCTGGAATGGCCGCCGACCGCGGTTTAAGCACACACTCGCCACTCTGCCCCCAGCCCATGGGGGGGTCGGGTGCCCGACCTCGCCCTGTACTTCCAGGCGACGCAATTGCGCACCTTCGTGGAGTGGTTTCAACTGGAGTCCGGTAAGCACTGGCTCTTCCAGGACCAGGCGGTGGCAGGTCGTACCCTTCAGGGAGTGCCTTTCCTACCACGCCAGCACAGGCCCCCTAATCTCTATGCCTCTGACATCACAAGCACCGCGCTGAGGGTGTGGGATAGAGTGGCCGTAGCCAGGGGACTGACCACCTTTCCCTCGCCTATGACCCCATCTTCGAAAACCCTGACTTCACGCCCGGCTTGGACGTCAGAACTTTCACGAACTGGCGAACGACTCCCTGTAGGGCGGCGGGCCACATGTTCGACCTCAAGGGGATCCTCTCGTTCCAACAGGTTAAGACGGACTACGGTGTGGCTGAATCGGAACGCCTACAGTACCTTCAGGTGCGACACTGGGTGCTCCACCCCTCGCTCCAGCCCGGTGCCCGACGACACCTCACGCCCTATGAAAAGTGGTTACTGACACGCACCTCGGACAAAAAACTGATTTCAGACCTCTATCAACAGTTACTCCTCACCCAGGCTCACACATACAACGCGGGACAGGTTAGGTGGGAGAGGGACCTGGGGCGGCAGCTTACAAGGAAGGAGTGGGAAGGGGTGTACCACAGGGCCAGGCACTCAGCACACCACACCGGGCTCACCGAGACACTGACTAAAGTAGCCACATACTGGTACCACACCCCTGAGAGGTTGCACCAATGGGATGCCCGAGTCAGCGATAGGTGTTGGAGAGGGTGCGGGGAACTGGGTACGCTGGACCACTTACTCTGGAGCTGCGCGGCGCTTCGCCCCTATTGGGACCCTATCCTGGATCTCATTGATGCACACTTAGACACTCAGCTGCCGCGCTTCCCCGCATACATTTCGTTAGGCCTCCCGAACGATCTCATGTATCCCCTAGAGTCCTGGAGGGGGCGGCTGATTGCACTTGCTTTGGGGGCGGCGGTCCAAAACATTGTGGCCCATTCGAGAGCAACCCAGGCGCCGCAGCAACTGGGGTGGCTCCACCGGATCTGGGCGATCCTGGGAATGGAGAAACTGTCACTGGCAGCGGCAGGGAGGGGAACAGAATTTGCGGAGCTCTGGCGACCATTCCTCGCCTTACTTACCGGGGAATTCCGAGAGGTGAGCTGCCCACGCTATCTGCGCCTGCTGCGCCTTGATGAAACACCTCTCCCAACGCCCAAGACAAGCTCCCACAAGCGCACCGGCCCGGCGAGAGCAGCACCACCTGACCATTGATGGAAGACAATAGCCAATCGATTATTCCCGGAAATGGACAAGGAGAGGGGGGGGTAGGGGTGGGAAGGGTAAGGGGGGTTGTTTGAAGTTCTATGTTTTTTCCATGTCTCTTTATAATTGCACTCGGATTACATAGCCCGCACCTCTGTAGCACCTCTTATGACTCGGCCGGCCCGACTGGGTTGTAGGCGGCTTGCTGTGTTAACGACCATTGTGCCCACTGATCCTGTCGTGGATAGCGGTGGAGTCTCAGGCTCCGGCTTCCCCAATGTTGTGCAGGCCCACACACCATGTTGGAGGTGCATGATACTTGCTTGTGCTTAATAAAAGATTTAATACATAAATTGCATTTCTGAACTTTTGACAAATTAAAACTACAGGGAGTAGAAGGTACAATTCATAGAGAAAGATAATAATTATGTACAAAGGTTGGTTAATTTCTTGTGTTTCTCAGTATTACTGCTACTTTTAAAAAGCTTATAATAGAGCATAAGGTGTGCGTATCACTAGCTCTCTGTAAGAAAAGCAGTGCAGCTCTTGCATGGCGAAATTTCTGCTTCCTGAGAATGTCAACCAAAAATCTACGCCTAGGATTTCGATAAAATGAACATAAATGTACAAAATGAAAGGTGTCCTGCGGAGACCTATTGTCGCAGCCGCAGACACCTTTCTGCTCAATCGTTACAGTTAAATCAGAGGGATAAGCTAGAATATTAGGTAACAGATTGAGCCTAAAACGGCACATTAAAAATCTATCATGCTGGTTATACATCAAAAACAGATAGGGTTCCATACCCGCCCCAATACTGACTAGACCATGAGCTGCTATTGATCTCTTTAAGGGTCTAGGACCAAGCCTAACAGTTTCAAATTTTTCTAAAAGCAACTTGATTTACAACTGATAGAAATTGAGGAAGGGTCACTAAAAATTAGATGCTGGTCTATATTCTCTAAAGTGCATTTAACGTATTTTAACCAGGGAATTTGTAACCCCTTATCTCTTTGCAAACAGTCGGTGACAATTTCCCTGCTCAATGCTGCCTCTGGGTTGGTCCAAATTCTGATCCATGCTATAATTGGCCTCAACTCGACATAGTCTGAAATATATGGAATCCCAAGTTCTGTGTGAGCAATTTCGGCAGAGGTGGAGTGTGGGATTTTCAGGATTCTGTAGAGAAATTTGTCTTCCTCTACTTGTAGTTGTTTACAGTCCCTGAAGCCCCATACCTCCGCACCGTACAGGGCCTTTGCCATACTAACTGAACCATATAGAGTCATTACTTGTTGGGGCACCATCGTCCCAGCCTATGAGCAAAGCTTAATATTGCACCGTTCGAAGAGACCAGCTTAGTACAGTGTTCCTCGACCAGTGGGCTGAATTGAATTTCACCATCAAACAAAAGGCCCAGATAGGGAAAAGTGTTTACTATATCCAAGGTGTGTCCCTATTTTAAACACAAACTTATTGGAAGGTTTTTTGCCGGCCACCACAGCCCTAAGTCTTTCATCCGTGCATGTGCCTCCTTCAACAAGGCCCCCGCCTGCCCATGTCTCTGTGCCGATCTTTCTAAAGTATTATCAAATACCAGGTTGAGGTCTCCACCCAGCAAAATCTTTCTTTTGTCAGTGGACATTGCCTCTTCCAGTGATGTACAGAGAAATACCTCTTGTCTGTTGTTCAGGGTGTAGATTGAGCCAACCTTCTGTAGATTGAGCCCGCCAAGGTCTTGCACTCAAGTGTGAAGCTATAAGTGAGGAGCCTACCTCTAAGTCAGCAACTTTCTGCACCCAACCCTCCTCCCCCTCACCTCCCCTCTTCCCGGAAGGAGCGCGGGGAAAAGCGTGCGACCTAAGGCGGTGACAGACCCTGTCGAGCAAATGGGTCTGTTGTAGGAGGCACATATCTGCACTCGAGTTTTCCAAGTATGATGGCACTGCCCTGCATTTTATCGGGTTGTTGAGCCCTCCTCACATTGAGAGTAAGGATTCTAAGTGGGGTGTGCTGCATGGAGGATAGGGACGAGTGTTAAGGTATGTGGTGTTGTTACCTGTCATGCATAGGAAGTCTTTAAGACGCCACCATAAGTTCTGCAGCTGGCCTGTAGGGGTTTCACTGTGTCAATTGTGGAAGTGATTGTGAGCCCCAACAAAAATACAAAAAAACTAATAGAAAGGAAGTAACTTGAAAATTGGAACAACAGCTTACTTTCAGTGCTGCAGCCAAACAGGGCTGCACGTTTAGCCATAGGTGGTCCTGCATGTGGCCAACTTTTTCCCCGTTCTCACTGCCCAGCCCCTATACTCGTTTGAAATGTTAAAGAGTTCCCAGCTACTTTTGGTTTTGCCAAAGCTGCTTGCTGTCCCTTCATTATCTCCAGCGAGTCTGGTCACCTCGCCTTCTGTCACGATCCCTGCCTCCTCCAACACAGATGCCGCTCTTACAGTTGGGATAGAGGGGGGCCAATTAATCCGCGCCCCTCAGGCGAGTCCAGCCCTAACACCCGGCAGGCCTCCATTAAGGATCGTAGTTGGTAGAGTTTACCCTCCAAGCGAAAGATTAGGGGAAAAGTGTGGCCCCATGAGTAGGATATCTCCTGGTTGGGGAGGTGTGCTGTAACAGGGCGGAACACCCTCTGTTTCTGCAGTGTGAGGGAGGCTAGATCTTGGTAGAGGATCAGGTTTTCCTCCCTGAATGTGATCAGGAGTATTTCTCGGGTTTTGCGCAGGATCTCTTCTTTGACCTGGAAGTCGTGTACACAAACTAGGATGACCGCAGGGGGTGCTGTGTTTGATCAGGGCTGGCCAGTCCTTTGTGCCCTATCTATCTTGATTTCAGCATCCGCCACATCCTAGGCAGGTCCCAGAAGAGGTCCCTTATGTATCTTCCGCCATCTTGTCCACACCCCCGACTGATGCTCTTTACCTTGGAGCACCCACAACTGAGGCACAAGAGGTGTGCACATTTTGCCCGGAAGGTAATCGGATGGCTAAACCCCAATCTGCCATCCAAGGTGGCATAAAAGCCACAATCTTTTAATTCAAATAATAAAATGGGGTGATTTCACCCTGGCAGATACGAAGGATTGGATATTTTGGGGGAGGGGGAATGGGACAGCCTGCTCTAGTTTCGGGAGGTGCCCCACCTCGTAATGAAACCAGCAGACTTTCTGCACCTCCCATGGCACAGATTGGGAGGGTTATCCCTAATTTCCTCTACACAACCCAGGGCAGAAAGCTCCTAAATGCAGCTGGCTGTTTTTGAGTGGGCATGGCCTGTCTTGGCACCTGACCATACCTTAATCCCAAAACCTGCTACAGCCTTTGTCTTCCCTGTGGCAGAGTTTTGAAGATTTACCTTGAATCCAGCCCTGTAAAAAGGGGTGGCTGCAGAAAGCCCACTGGATGCAATTGATAGATTTTTATTTTATGGATCAATTCTGTGTTTACTGTAGAAAGCAGAAGCAAATCAGGTGACCTATACAGCTGTCCGCCTACAACCCTGCGCCGGCAGTGTCCCCAAAATCCTAATCCAAAAACAAACTCCTAAAACATTCCACATAATTTACACGTACCCCCATCACTCCTTCCATAAGAGTAGCATAAATGACATACATCCTTGGTATGATAGGTTGTGCTGCAGACCAGAGTTAGCATGGGAGGTTACTCAGTCACCTGGGCGGGATTGTTTCAGTGGGGGTTTGTGTTGAGGGGTGCAGTTGCAACCGCTTGAGATAAGGTGTGCAAGTCAATTAGGTGGCTTTGGTGGTTAGAATGGTGATATATGGGGCCCACAGTTCAGGGTAGGTATCCTGCTTCGATTCCATTGCTAAGGATAGCTTTTCCAGCTCCAAAATATATCCTAGTTTATGTAACCGAGCTGTATAATCGGGGATCCTATCTGAGACCAAGGCAGAGAGTATGTCCTGATTAGCGACCCCTAAAGCCAGGGCAATCTGCCCCCCTCAATCATCCACCGCAGAGGGTTTGTCATCAGGTTAGGATTCCCCAGTATAGTGTTGTCAGGAAACCGCAGGATTGTTGTATTTAAGGCTCCATCTATGGCATCCAGGGCTTGTCCGCAGGATTGGACCAGCTTTGGGCAATGCCATAGTAAGCGCACTAAGGTGCCCCTTCTGCTGCAGCCTCTCCAACATTCCTTTGTTCGCCCCCGGCACCAAGACTGGAGACGGATGGTAGTCAAGTATTGATAGGAAACATTGTATTTTCTGAAGGATTGGTGGCTGTCCTGGCATCGGACTTCAGCTCCACCTCTAAAGCCCCCAACAGTCTGTCTGCCCCACTGGGGCCTCAAGCGTTCCCATGGCAAGTTATAGGAGGGCTGGATTATTTGTAGTTTTTATCATAGGGACCTGGAGAAAGCAGGTAAACTTGCCTTGGTGAATTTCTGCATTATTTGGGCTCTGGCTTTGCCAGCATACTGGGGACCCTACCAAGCCAGAGTGTTTATGAAGCCTAGAAACGCAGTGTGGTGTGGCTCGCTTGGGTAGAGCACAGTGTCCTACCCAGAATGCCCTGTGAGTGTCAAGGTATGGGTCTAAAAAGGCTACTTTTCTCTGATTTATGTGATTGAAAACTGACACTTCTAGACAATGTCCAAAGTCTTAGCACCCTGGCTTCCTGCTCTTCTCCTGATTTAAAATGCTTCCTACCATGTGTGGGTGGACAAGAGGCCAGAAGTATAACCATATGAAGTTCTCATGGACATGACCCTGTAGGCCACAGGTAGAACATTGCAGAGAGGACTCTCGGGGAAACCTGCATGTAAAATGTAAAAATTGTAAATCCGGATTTGTAAAGCGCAAGCAGCTCACCCTTACAGGTCTCAAGGCGCTGGCTGCCGTCATGGAAATTAGGTGAGCTATTGCCCAGAGTCGCACAGTACTGAGCTAAGCTGCCGCCGGAGCCGGGGATCAAACCGTGAACCCTGTGCTCCGAAGTCAGCTGCCCTGGCCGCTTCACCAAACGGAGATAATGGTTTACGGTAGATCACATGACCCTGTAAGTGAAAAGAACACTGAGGCGTAGACTGCATATGAATGGAGATGGTTCACAGTAGATCACATGACCCTGTATGCAACAGGTAGAACACTGCAGAGAGGACTCCCACATATGAGTGGAGATGGTTCACAGTAGATCACATGGCCCTGTAGGCAACAGGCAAAACACTGCAGTGAGGACTCCTGGGGAAACCTGCATATAAAGGGAGATGATGGTTTACAGTAGATCACATGACCCTGTAGGCAACAGGTAGAACACTGCAGAGAGGACTCCCACATATGAGTGGAGATGGTTCACAGTAGATCACATGGCCCTGTAGGCCACAGGCAGAACACTGCAGTGAGGACTCCTGGGGAAACCTGCATATAAAGGGAGATGATGGTTTACAGTAGATCACATGACCCTGTAGGCAACAGGTAGAACACTGCAGAGAGGACTCCGACATATGAGTGGAGATGGTTCACAGTAGATCACATGGCCCTGTAGGCCACAGGCAGAACACTGCAGTGAGGACTCCTGGGGAAACCTGCATATAAAGGGAGATGATGGTTTACAGTAGATCACATGACCCTGTAGGCAACAGGTAGAACACTGCAGAGAGGACTCCCACATATGAGTGGAGATGGTTCACAGTAGATCACATGGCCCTGTAGGCCACAGGCAGAACACTGCAGTGAGGACTCCTGGGGAAACCTGCATATAAAGGGAGATGATGGTTTACAGTAGATCACATGACCCTGTAGGCAACAGGTAGAACACTGCAGAGAGGACTCCCACATATGAGTGGAGATGGTTCACAGTAGATCACATGGCCCTGTAGGCCACAGGCAGAACACTACAGTTAGGACTCCTGGGGAAACCTGCATATAAAGGGAGATGATGGTTTACAGTAGATCCCATGACCCTGTAGGCAACAGGTAGAACACTGCAGAGAGGACTCCCACATATGAGTGGAGATGGTTCACAGTAGATCACATGGCCCTATAGGCCACAGGCAGAACACTGCAGCGAGGACTCCTGGGGAAACCTGCATATAAAGGGAGATGATGGTTTACAGTAGATCACATGACCCTGTAGGCAACAGGTAGAACACTGCAGAGAGGACTCCCACATATGAGTGGAGATGGTTCTGCCACATGCTCCACTAACAAGGCCGGCGACCGGCGAACCACCATGGCCCACAGGGGCTGTCCCACTCTAAATTCGAGCACGCTTGCGTATACACACCTCTGACCTCCTGTTGCACTGTAACAGCATCGGCAAACAACACACCGATCAGAGGTGGCTCCTACTAACACCGTGCAAGTGGGACGGACTTCAAGTGGTGAGGTCGCGATAGGAACATTGGGACATACCGATACGAACTGTTTTGTTTAGTTTGCCGATTTCATGGCTCAGTTCTAGAAAAAAATGAAAAATAAGGCGTCATTTATGGACTTTTCTTTTCTTGAACTTAAGATAATGTGACTATCTTATCTATGTCCTAGTACACCGGGGACACAAGGGGCGCAATGACACGCCCTCCTATGCTGACCTACATCCTTACGATTCACCGTTCATTTGCAGCCGGCCCGCAGGGTTGTAGGCTTTGCTATATGTACTGCACCTTTGAACATTAATAAACGTCTTAAAAAAAAAAAAAAAAAAAATGAGTGGAGATGGTTCACAGTAGATCGCATGGCCCTGTAGGCCACAGGCAGAACACTGCAGTGAGGACTCCTGGGGAAACCTGCATGTAAAGGGAGATGATGGTTTACAGTAGATCACATGACCCTGTAGGCAACAGGTAGAACACTGCAGAGAGGACTCCCACATATGAGTGGAGATGGTTCACAGTAGATCACATGATCCTGTAAGTGACGGATCACTGGGGCAAAGACTACATATGAACGGAGATGGTTTACAGTAGATTACATGGCTCTGTAGGTCACAGGCAGAAAACTGCGATGTGAAACCTGTTTATGAAAGCAAATTATTGTTCACAGTAGATCACATGACCCTGTTGGCCAATAGCAGGCTTAAGTCATGCCCCTAAAAAGAGTTAGAGGACAAACTCAGCAAAATCCTGGCTTTAACAAACCCATGCAGTTCAAAACCTAGAATCTATAGGCTGTCCTAAAACTTATCTAGAAGCTTTTTGTCACAGAAACGTTATAGTAAAAGTAGCACCAATTCTCTGCTGCCCACATAACCGTGCTAAAGTAAGAACAAACATATCATTTTATCTTCTCCGCAGGGTGCTTGACTGAAGGCTGACTAATAGGTGGTGTTATTTGTTTTTATATATAATTTCAGATGGTAGAGATGCTTGCTGAACAGAATGATGATTTCCTCTCTGTGCTCCCGCTAGACCTGGTCCAAGAGAACGTAGTCCTCCATGAGATACAGAGTAAGTCGACATTTGCTTCTATCCAAAGCATATTCCTGTTTTTCTGTGGTTTCGGAGAACGATTTTAATTAGCTCATGGACAGATGTCTACTTTACTGAAAATAGCATCCAATACTGTTTCCTAATGCACCAGTTTATGGTAAGATTTCAGAAATGGTTGTTTACTCAATTAAATCTACCTCTCCCAGCGGGATATCCCCAGTGGACTTCAGCACACAAAGCTCACTCCTCCTTAGTACCTGGGTGTCTGCCGTCGCCTTGCTCCAGGGTCACTCACTCACTCCTTGGTGCCTGGGTGTCATCGGCTTGCTGCCAGGGTCACTCACTCCTCCTCAGTACCTGGGTGTTTGTCATCGCCTCAATGCCAGTATCACTCACTCCTCCTTAGTGCCTGGGTGTCATTGCCTTGCTGCCAGGGTCACTCACTCCTCCTTAGTATCGGAGTGTCATCGCCTTACTACCAGCATCACTCACTCCTCCTTAGTACCTGGGTGTCTGTTGTTGTCTTGCTGCCAGGGTCACTCACTCCTCCTTAGTACCGGAGTGTCATCGCCTTGCTGCCAGATTCACTCACTCCTCCTTAGTACCGGCGTGTCATCGCCTTGCTGCCAGGGTCAATCACTCCTCCTTAGTACCTGGGTGCCTGTCATCGCCTTGCTGCCAGGGTCACTCACTCCTCCTTAATGCCTGGGTATCGTTGCCTTGCTGCCAGGGTCACTCACTCCTCCTTAGTACCGAAGTGTCATCGCCTTGCTGCCAGGGTCACTCACTACTCCTTAGTACCTGGATGTCCCATCGCATTGCTGCCAGCGTCACTCACACCTCCACAGTACCTGGGTGCTTGTCGTTGCCTCTATGGCAGGGTCACTCACTCCTCCTCAGTACCTGGGTATCATCGCCTTGCAGCCAGGGTCACTCACTCCTCCTTAGTACCTGGGTGTCTGTTGTCGTCTTGCTGCCAGGGTCACTCACTCCTCCTTAGTACCTGGGTGTCATCGCCTTGCTGCCAAGGTCACTCACTCCTCCCTAGTACCTGGGTGTCATTGCCTTGCTGCCAGGGTCACTCACTCCTCCTCAGTACCTGGATGTCGTCATATTGCTGCCAGGGTCACTCACTCACTCTTTAGTACCTGGGTGTCATCACCTTGCTGCCAGGGTCACTCACTCCTCCTTAGTACCTGGGTGTCATCGCCTTGCTGCCAGGGTCACTCACTCCTCCTCAGTACCTGGATGTCGTCATATTGCTGCCAGGGTCACTCGCTCACTCTTTAGTACCTGGGTGTCATCGCCTTGCAGCCAGGGTCACTCACTCCTCCTTAGTACCTGGGTGTCTGTTGTCGTCTTGCTGCCAGGGTCACTCACTCCTCCTCAGTACCTGGATGTCGTCATATTGCTGCCAGGGTCACTCACTCACTCTTTAGTACCTGAGTGTCATTGCCTTACTGCCAGGGTCACTCACTCCTCCTTAGTACCTGGGTGTCTGTTGTCATCTTGCTGCCAGGGTCACTCACTCCTCCTCCTTAGTACCAGAGTGTCATCGCTTTGCTTCCAGGGTCACTCACTCCTCCTTAGTACCTGGGTGTCTGTTGTTGTCTTGCTGCCAGGGTCACTCACTCCTCCTTAGTACCGGAGTGTCATCGCCTTGCTGCCAGATTCACTCACTCCTCCTTAGTACCGGCGTGTCATCGCCTTGCTGCCAGGGTCAATCACTCCTCCTTAGTACCTGGGTGCCTGTCATCGCCTTGCTGCCAGGGTCACTCACTCCTCCTTAATGCCTGGGTATCGTCGCCTTGCTGCCAGGGTCACTCACTCCTCCTTAGTACCTGGATGTCTCATCGCATTGCTGCCAGCGTCACTCACACCTCCACAGTACCTGGGTGCTTGTCGTTGCCTCGATGGCAGGGTCACTCACTCCTCCTCAGTACCTGGGTATCATCGCCTTGCAGCCAGGGTCACTCACTCCTCCTTAGTACCTGGGTGTCTGTTGTCGTCTTGCTGCCAGGGTCACTCACTCCTCCTTAGTACCTGGGTGTCATCGCCTTGCTGCCAAGGTCACTCACTCCTCCCTAGTACCTGGGTGTCATTGCCTTGCTGCCAGGGTCACTCACTCCTCCTCAGTACCTGGATGTCGTCATATTGCTGCCAGGGTCACTCACTCACTCTTTAGTACCTGGGTGTCATCACCTTGCTGCCAGGGTCACTCACTCCTCCTTAGTACCTGGGTGTCATCGCCTTGCTGCCAGGGTCACTCACTCCTCCTCAGTACCTTGATGTTGTCATATTGCTGCCAGGGTCACTCGCTCACTCTTTAGTACCTGGGTGTCATCGCCTTGCAGCCAGGGTCACTCACTCCTCCTTAGTACCTGGGTGTCTGTTGTCGTCTTGCTGCCAGGGTCACTCACTCCTCCTTAGTACCTGGGTGTCATCGCCTTGCTGCCAAGGTCACTCACTCCTCCCTAGTACCTGGGTGTCATTGCCTTGCTGCCAGGGTCACTCACTCCTCCTCAGTACCTGGATGTCGTCATATTGCTGCCAGGGTCACTCACTCACTCTTTAGTACCTGGGTGTCATCGCCCTGCAGCCAGGGTCACTCACTCCTCCTTGGTACCTGGGTTTCTGTTGTCGTCTTGCTGCCAGGGTCACTCACTCCTCCTCCTTAGTACCAGAGTGTCATCGCTTTGCTTCCAGGGTCACTCACTCCTCCTTAGTACCTGGGTGTCTGCCGTCGCCTTGCTGCCAGGATCACTCACTCCTCCCTAGTACCTGGGTGTCATCGCCTTGCTGCCAGGGTCACTCACTCCTCCCTAGTACCTGGGTGTCATTGCCTTGCTGCCAGGGTCACTCACTTCTCCTCAGTACCTGGGTGTCATCGCCTTGCTGCCAGGGTCACTCACTCCTCCTCAGTACCTGGATGCTGTCAACTTGCAGCCAGGGTCACTCACTCACTCCTTTGACCCTGGCAGCAAGGTAATGACACCCAGGTACTCTCACTACTCCTTAGTACCTGGATGTCTTATCGCATTGCTGCCAGCTTCACTCACACCTCCTCAGTACCTGGGTGTCTGTCGTCGCCTCGATGCCAGGGTCACTCACTCCTCCTTAGTACCTGGGTGTCTGTTGTCGTCTTGCTGCCAGGGTCACTCACTCCTCCTTAGTACCGGAGTGTCATCGCCTTGCTCCCAGGGTCACTCACTCCTCCTTAGTACCTGGGTGCTTGTCATCGCCTTGCTGCCAGGGTCACTCACTCCTCCTTAATGCTTGGGTGTCATTGCCTTGCTGCCAGGGTCACTCACTCCTCCTTATTGCGGGAGTGTCATCGCCTTACTGCCAGGGTCACTCACTCCTCCTTAGTACCTGGGTGTCTGTTGTCGTCTTGCTGCCAGGTCACTCACTCCTCCTTAGTACCTGGGTGTCTGTTGTCGTCTTGCTGCCAGGGTCACTCACTCCTCCTTAGTACCGGAGTGTCATCGCCTTGCTCCCAGGGTCACTCACTCCTCCTTAGTACCTGGGTGCTTGTCATCGCCTTGCTGCCAGGGTCACTCACTCCTCCTTAATGCTTGGGTGTCATTGCCTTGCTGCCAGGGTCACTCACTCCTCCTTAGTGCGGGAGTGTCATCGCCTTACTGCCAGGGTCACTCACTCCTCCTTAGTACCTGGGTGTCTGTTGTCGTCTTGCTGCCAGGTCACTCACTCCTCCTTAGTACCTGGGTGTCTGTTGTCGTCTTGCTGCCAGGGTCACTCACTCCTCCTTAGTACCGGAGTGTCATCGCCTTGCTCCCAGGGTCACTCACTCCTCCTTAGTACCTGGGTGCTTGTCATCGCCTTGCTGCCAGGGTCACTCACTCCTCCTTAATGCTTGGGTGTCATTGCCTTGCTGCCAGGGTCACTCACTCCTCCTTAGTGCGGGAGTGTCATCGCCTTACTGCCAGGGTCACTCACTCCTCCTTAGTACCTGGGTGTCTGTCGTCGCCTCGATGCCAGGGTCACTCACTCCTCCTTAGTACCTGGGTGTCTGTTGTCGTCTTGCTGCCAGGGTCACTCACTCCTCCTTAGTACCGGAGTGTCATCGCCTTGCTCCCAGGGTCACTCACTCCTCCTTAGTACCTGGGTGCTTGTCATCGCCTTGCTGCCAGGGTCACTCACTCCTCCTTAATGCTTGGGTGTCATTGCCTTGCTGCCAGGGTCACTCACTCCTCCTTATTGCGGGAGTGTCATCGCCTTACTGCCAGGGTCACTCACTCCTCCTTAGTACCTGGGTGTCTGTTGTCGTCTTGCTGCCAGGTCACTCACTCCTCCTTAGTACCTGGGTGTCTGTTGTCGTCTTGCTGCCAGGGTCACTCACTCCTCCTTAGTACCGGAGTGTCATCGCCTTGCTCCCAGGGTCACTCACTCCTCCTTAGTACCTGGGTGCTTGTCATCGCCTTGCTGCCAGGGTCACTCACTCCTCCTTAATGCTTGGGTGTCATTGCCTTGCTGCCAGGGTCACTCACTCCTCCTTAGTGCGGGAGTGTCATCGCCTTACTGCCAGGGTCACTCACTCCTCCTTAGTACCTGGGTGTCTGTTGTCGTCTTGCTGCCAGGTCACTCACTCCTCCTTAGTACCTGGGTGTCTGTTGTCGTCTTGCTGCCAGGGTCACTCACTCCTCCTTAGTACCGGAGTGTCATCGCCTTGCTCCCAGGGTCACTCACTCCTCCTTAGTACCTGGGTGCTTGTCATCGCCTTGCTGCCAGGGTCACTCACTCCTCCTTAATGCTTGGGTGTCATTGCCTTGCTGCCAGGGTCACTCACTCCTCCTTAGTGCGGGAGTGTCATCGCCTTACTGCCAGGGTCACTCACTCCTCCTTAGTACCTGGGTGTCTGTTGTCGTCTTGCTGCCAGGTCACTCACTCCTCCTTAGTACCGGAGTGTCATCGCCTTGCTGCCAGGGTCACTTACTCCTCCTTAGTACCTGGGTGCTTGTCATCGCCTTGCTGCCAGGGTCACTCACTCCTCCTTAGTACCGGAGTGTCATCGCCTTGCTGCCAGGGTCACTCACTCCTCCTTAGTACCGGAGTGTAATCGCCTTGCTGCCAGGGTCACTCACTCCTCCTTAGTACCTGGGGGCCTGTCATCGCCTTGCTGCCAGGGTCACGCACTCCTCCTTAATGCCTGGGTGTCATTGCCTTGCTGCCAGGGTCACTCACTCCTCCTTAGTATGGGAGTGTCATCGCCTTACTGCCAGGGTCACTCACTCCTCCTTAGTACCTGGGTGTCTGTTGTCGTCTTGCTGCCAGCGTCACTCACACCTCCTCAGTACCTGGGTGTCTGTCGTTGCCTCGATGCCAGGGTCACTCACTCCTCCTCAGTACCTGGGTGTCTGTCGTCGCCTCGATGCCAGGGTCACTCACTCCTCCTCAGTACCTGGGTGTCATCGCCTTGCAGCCAGGGTGACTCACTTCTCCTTAGTACCTGGGTGTCTGTTGTCGTCTTGCTGCCAGGGTCACTCACTCCTCCTTACTACGGGAGTGTCATTGCCTTACTGCCAGGGTCACTCACTCCTTCTTAGTACCTGGGTGTCTGTTGTCGTCTTGCTGCCAGGGTCACTCACTCCTCCTTAGTACCGGAGTGTCATCGCCTTGCTGCCAGGGTCACTCACTCCTCCTTAGTACCGGAGTGTCATCGCCTTGCTGCCAGGGTCACTCACTCCTCCTTAATGCCTGGGTGTCATTGCCTTGCTGCCAGGGTCACTCACTCCTCCTTAATGCCTGGGTGTCATAGCCTTGCTGCCAGGGTCACTCACTCCTCCCTAGTACCTGGGTGTTATCACTTTGCTTCCAGGGTCACTCACTTCTCCTTAGTACCTGGGTGTCTGCCGTCGCCTTGCTGTCAGGATCACTCACTCCTCCCTAGTACCTGGGTGTCATCGCCTTGCTGCCAGGGTCACTCACTCCTCCCTAGTACCTGGGTGTCATTGCCTTGCTGCCAGGGTCACTCACTTCTCCTCAGTACCTGGGTGTCATCGCCTTGCTGCCAGGGTCACTCACTCCTCCTCAGTACCTGGATGCTGTCAACTTGCAGCCAGGGTCACTCACTCACTCCTTTGACCCTGGCAGCAAGGTAATGACACCCAGGTACTCTCACTACTCCTTAGTACCTGGATGTCTTATCGCATTGCTGCCAGCTTCACTCACACCTCCTCAGTACCTGGGTGTCTGTCGTCGCCTCGATGCCAGGGTCACTCACTCCTCCTTAGTACCTGGGTGTCTGTTGTCGTCTTGCTGCCAGGGTCACTCACTCCTCCTTAGTACCAGAGTGTCATCGCCTTGCTCCCAGGGTCACTCACTCCTCCTTAGTACCTGGGTGCTTGTCATCGCCTTGCTGCCAGGGTCACTCACTCCTCCTTAATGCTTGGGTGTCATTGCCTTGCTGCCAGGGTCACTCACTCCTCCTTATTGCGGGAGTGTCATCGCCT
Organism: Lissotriton vulgaris; assembly: GCF_964263255.1. Classification (NCBI taxonomy): domain Eukaryota; kingdom Metazoa; phylum Chordata; class Amphibia; order Caudata; family Salamandridae; genus Lissotriton; species Lissotriton vulgaris. Next base: position 287,965,012 of record NC_141690.1, on the reverse strand, counting down.
TACTGCCAGGGTCACTCACTCCTCCTTAGTACCTGGGTGTCTGTTGTCGTCTTGCTGCCAGGTCACTCACTCCTCCTTAGTACCTGGGTGCCTGTCATCACCTTGCTGCCAGGGTCACTCACTCCTCCTTAATGCCTGGGTGTCATTGCCTTGCTGCCAGGGTCACTCACTCCTCCTTAGTACCGGAGTGTCATAGCCTTGCTGCCAGGGTCACTCACTCCTCCCTAGTACCTGGGTGTTATCGCTTTGCTTCCAGGGTCACTCACTCCTCCTTAGTACCTGGGTGTCTGCTGTCTCATTGCTGCCAGGATCACTCACTCCTCCTCAGTACCTGGATGTCGTCAACTTGCTGCCAGGCTCACTTGCTCACTCCTTAGTACCTGGGTGTCATCACCTTGCTGCCAGGGTCACTCACTACTCCTTAGTACCTGGATGTCTCATCGCATTGCTGCCAGCGTCACTCACACCTCCTCAGTACCTGGGTGTCTGTCGTCGCCTCGATGCCAGTGTCACTCACTCCTCCTCAGTACCTGGGTGTCATCGCCTTGCAGCCAGGGTCACTCTCTCATCCTTAGTACCTGGGTGTCAATGCCTTGCTCCCAGGGTCACTCACTCCTCCTTAGTACCTGTATGTGTGTCCGTCGTCGTCTTGCTGCCAGGGTCACTCACTCCTCCTTAGTACCGGAGTGTCATCACCTTGCTGCCAGGGTCACTCACTCCTCCTCAGTACCTGGATGTCGTCAACTTGCTGCCAGGGTCACTCGCTCACTCCTTAGTACCTGGGTGTCAATGCCTTGCTGCCAGGGTCACTCACTCCTCCTTAGTACCTGTATGTGTGTCCGTCGTCGTCTTGCTGCCAGGGTCACTCACTCCTCCTTAGTACCTGTATGTGTGTCCGTCGTCGTCTTGCTGCCAGGGTCACTCACTCCTCCTTAGTACCGGAGTGTCATCACCTTGCTGCCAGGGTCACTCACTCCTCCTTAGTACCTGGATGTGTGTCCGTCGTCGTCATGCTGCCAGGGTCACTCACTCCTCCTTAGTACCTGTATGTGTGTCCGTCGTCGTCTTGCTGCCAGGGTCACTCACTCCTCCTTAGTACCTGGATGTGTGTCCGTCGTCGTCTTGCTGCCTGGGTCACTCACTCCTCCTTAGTACCTGGATGTGTGTCCGTCGTCGTCTTGCTGCCAGGGTCACTCACTCCTCCTTAGTACCGGAGTGTCATCACCTTGCTGCCAGGGTCACTCACTCCTCCTTAGTACCTGGATGTGTGTCCGTCGTCGTCATGCTGCCAGGGTCACTCACTCCTCCTTAGTACCTGTATGTGTGTCCGTCGTCGTCTTGCTGCCAGGGTCACTCACTCCTCCTTAGTACCTGTATGTGTGTCCGTCGTCGTCTTGCTGCCAGGGTCACTCACTCCTCCTTAGTACCGGAGTGTCATCACCTTGCTGCCAGGGTCACTCACTCCTCCTTAGTACCTGGATGTGTGTCCGTCGTCGTCAGCTGCCAGGGTCACTCACTCCTCCTTAGTACCTGGATGTGTGTCCGTCGTCGTCTTGCTGCCTGGGTCACTCACTCCTCCTTAGTACCTGGATGTGTGTCCGTCGTCGTCTTGCTGCCTGGGTCAGTCACTCCTCCTTAGTACCTGGATGTCTCATCGCATTGCTGCCAGGGTCACTCACTCCTCTTTAGTACCTAGGTGTGTCTGTCGTCGCCTTGCTGCCTGGGTCACTCACTCCTCTTTAGTACCTGTATGTGTGTCCGTCGTCGTCTTGCTGCCTGGGTCACTCACTGCTCTTTAGTACCTGTATGTGTGTCCGTCGTCGTCTTGCTGCCTGGGTCACTCACTCCTCTTTAGTACCTGGATGTGTGTCCGTCGTCGTCTTGCTGCCTGGGTCACTCACTCCTCTTTAGTACCTAGGTGTGTGTCTGTCGTCGCCTTGCTGCCAGGATCACTCACTCCTCCCTTTCTTCCTCACTACTTTTCCGTACTTGGTCGGTTTCCCACCCTGCTTACTACGTTGCTCCCTTCCTTCCGATTTTCCATTCCTTTGGTTGTCAGGGTTTGCAGATCGCCTCAGGGTGCCACCGTAAGCATCTTCCATTAGAGACAGTAACCGCCCCTGCTCTTTGATCGACCCTCAGTGTTCCGCCATTCCATAGATTCCCCCCCCCCTGCAACTGCCCCTTTGGGTCTTGGTGCGAACTACAACCCTGAATCCCATCGCCCAAACACTCTTTTCCTTCACTGGATCACCTATGGATTCACTAGTACTGTAGTAAATTGCCACACTGAGTCTGTAGCCAAGTCCAACCCTGAATCTGGAAATAGTTTCGGCCCTGACCCTCTAGCTCAGCTGGAGCTAGAACCCTCTGGGCCGGCGGGCGCACCCGGACCCTCAGGGTCGCTGGCGCCCTCAAGCTGAAAACATTCCCCTGGTTGATCCTTGGCCAATTAGATCAGGAAGCTGTTCTTTCCAGCCTATCAAGCATGAAATGTCTCTCTATTAATCTTTGCCCTCCCTCTCATCTTAGTGTTCTGCCGCTGCCTGTTTCACATTATACCTTTGCCACTGTCCCTATTTACCTGCAGCAGGTGGTTCTGATAATGCTTCTGAAAAAACGATCACCCTATGTCACTGCGACCCATCCCCGCTAAAGGTTTAAGAAAAGGTGTGAATTCAGAACTCTGGAAACATCTTGAAACTTGGGCAGTTCTACTCTTCACTGAATCTGTATTTCTTCCGGCCAAAGCAGTTGAAGCCACCCTAGTAAAGGTTGTGATTGTAGTCAAGCTTTGTATGTATTGCTATCTACCTTTCTATTGTTTATAAGTTATTCTAATTGTGCAGTAGAATTCCTATTGGGGCTGCTTTCGGTGCTTCCGCCATGCCAGATCTTACCGCCCTACGTTCGCTTCCAGCACAAGAAGAAATGACTTCAAATCCCTCTGTATGGTGCGCAGAGTGACTGTCACTCTTGCTCCCTCAAGCTCACAACTAAATGTAAGCAGTGTGGCCCCTCACCGGCACTGTGGGCATCCTCCTTTGAACCAGTCAAGGCGTCATCTGCTGCTATTTACACAAAGGACCACCTAGGACCTATTGTAGCGTCCTCTGTTCACTAACAGACCAAGCACTCATTCCCAGAGTAAGTGTTATTTAATAATGTGACCTATTTCTTTCCGCAGAGAACAACCCAGACACTAAAAAGGCATTGCCGGAAAATCCTTATCCATGCAGAATGTGCACAAAGAGCTTTCGCCATTTCGTCTCTCTTCAATGCCACCGGCGAACCCATACAGGTTTGTTTACTTAACATAAAATGTGTTCAATAATCTATACTCCTAAAGCATAACACTGATCTCCTTTGTCCAAATCCCTCCGGATTCCTTGGATGTGACATTTTCCTTCTTTCTGAAGACTCGTACTCCTCTGCCATCTCCCCAGCTGCCAGAGCTCATCTTTTAAAAAAAATGTATTTGGTCTTTTTTCGCATGAACAGCTGTAAGAATTTAAATGTAACAGTTCTCTTTTAAGGAAAGTTTCCGTCCGATCATCCATTAGTGGCAGTCGCTTCAGTTTTGTTTTCTGGCTCCTTTGGGAAAGATCCCTGAACTTTAGGCTGTCTTCATCATTTTGGCATTGCTTTGCTATAAGAAAATGTTGCTTTTTCGCAACTCTTGATGACTTTAAATAGCATAAGCGTTTTAAACCTTATTTATCTTGAAGCATACTAGACGGCACAGCTGTCTGGTTTGCAAACGGCATCTAGAGGACCCACGGAAAGCTTCCCTGGGAATGCTTTCTGCCCATTGCTTACCATTGGCTCTTTGGTTTGTAACTCCTATTTCTTTCTTTCTTTTTGGTGGCTTTATTTGTTTTAGATTGTCCAGCTTGAGTTTGTCCCTTTCCTAGCGTGATCCTTGTTTACTGAATCCTCCAGAAATATCACTTTCTGTAAACAGGCCTTTAAATCGCTATAGTCTTGATACTTTTGCTGTGCATTTAAACACAAAGGTCAAATGTCAGGCTCTGTCTTCCGAGGGAGCTTGGTGTTTACTTTTCTTTCTGTGACTTCAAAGTGGGAGCGTTTATTGGAATGCAGATTACTCTCCCCATGGAGCCCCCTCCTGTGCTCCAGTTTACGAGGCTGTGACATAACCCTTGAAGCAAGCCTTGCGGAGAGGAGGTGCACGCACATTCTGAGGCAACAAATATTCATGTTGAGCTGCTTCTATCAAGCCACTGTTTGCTTTTGCTTAATGTGACTCTTGTGAATGTCTAATGATATTTCTATTTACAGTCTGTGAGTCCGAGCAGCAAACCCTTTTACTAATAACAAGCATTGGCAAGCCAAAAGGTGTAGCCTACACAACTGCACTTAAAGAGCAATAGCCTAATTATTTGCAGCATGTGCAACCGCACCGTGCTGTAAAAACCCAGACCGCACAGATTACTGCTTTCCTGAAATCTACAAACAGATCGCCGGAAACAACTACATTATTAACACTACAGTCTTCAACATCCTGCATATGACAAAACACAGTTTTTAATACTATTTAACGGATGCGTGTGTTGTCCACAATGAAATAAGTGAACATGTTCCACTAAAACAGCAATGACCTACCACCAAGACCGGCTTTAGCACTACTGATGTCTGGTGCGACAGTCTACGTAACTTCACATAGTCCACTCGGCTCTACGCCGATGCACGATATCCTACTGCACTCTACCCTGTACCACTACATATTACGCCACTGCACTCTTCACCTCTACTCTGCACCACTCCACTTTACGCCACTTTACACCACTCTAGTCCACTGCGATTTACGCCACTTCTCTGCTACCACATTCTACCCTGTACCCCTCCACTCCACTCTGAAACAATCAATTCTATGTCACTGCACTCTACGCCACACTACTCCACTCTGCGCCACTGCATTCTACGCTGCACCACTCTACTCTGCCAGTGCACTACACACCAGTCTGGGCCACTCCATTCTAGTTCAAGTTCAAATGATCTTTATTCGGATTTTAGTATATCCATAAAAGTACATACAGAATGAAAATACATTTAAAACAGATTAAAAACATGTATAAAAGATTAAAAACTGATTATCCAGTTGGGATTAAGCAGCATATATATCATAAAGTGCGATGTACATAGTATAAAGTGCGAAATACATAGTGGAGGGAGAAACATTAATCTGTTTAGTGTGCTTAGTCACAGAGTTCAATTTATATACTCCCGAAGTGGTTGTTTATATCAAGACACATATACAATTGAGTCTGTAGTCAATTTATAACAGAGTGATAAAGTGCAAAAAGTGCATAAGATAGCATAGTACTGTTATCCATTATCCATGTTCCATACTTGCCCTCGATCTCACACAAACTTTTATAAAGCAGCTTACAGTATATATAACTTCATCTGTGTGCAGCATTTGAAAACATTTTAGTGCAAGATTGAAGTCTCTGAGGTTGTATTTGCGAAGAATCGGCCTTAAATATTGACAGGTATACAATTTGTAATGGCCACAAAAGAAGAGATAATGCAATAAGCTTTGTTTTCCACCCTGAGAGCAGGGGCAATTCAACTCTTCTAGTTTTTTGTTATAGCCAAGGGGGAAGCTGAGCAAATTGACTATGCTTCCATCCCGAAACCTGAATAAAAGGCTCCGATTCCATCTTCCTATTGGGATTGACAAGTATCTGAAAAGATTATTCAAGTTATCACTGCCCGAATCAATAGTGCGCAGATATCTAGTAACAACAGGTTTAATAGATTCAGATCTCATTCGTTCCTCTTTATACGAGTCAAGCAATGCCCGTTTAATACTATTCTTGTGAGCGGGTACAATAGAATTAGGGGAACTAAATAGAGCACCTTGACCCACGCTCTGCAGGCTATTCTTGACTGCATTTAACCAAGGTATGTGATGGAATCTATCGCTTAACAAACAGTCAGATATTATACTGCGCGTTAAGGATGCTGCTGGATTTAACCATATTTTGATCCAGAAAAGCGCAGGCCTAGACCTAATAAAATCAACAATGTAAGGCAGCCTCAGTTCATTGTGACAGATAAATGTAGGGGCACAAAGAGCTCCCCCCAGCACCCTCCTACAAAATCTATTTTCCTCTGACTGGAGAGCCGTGCTGTTACAGTAACCCCACACTTCTGCTCCATATGTCCCAGTTGGCTGACATTGAGTGCGATAAATGTTGAGCAGGGGGGTAACGACATCAGCCAGTTTGGGTTGTCGGAGAGATAAAATTGAATTGATTGACTTGCCAATTTTATTTCTCGCATAGGCAGCATGTGGCTGCCATGAGCCTGAGTTGGAGAATAACAACCCTAAATAGGGGAAAGTGCTAGTGCATTTTAAAATATTGTCGCCAAATTTAATTGATGTAATATTGTACTTTTTTGGTCCGCAATTCATGATAAAAGATTTTTTTAAATTGGTATTTAAACCAAGGTCGGACATAAAGGCAACAAACCCAGAGATTAAAATGCGTAAAGCATTCGGGGTACGCCCCATTAATACTGCGTCGTCCGCATAAAGTAAGGTAGTAATGGGGGAGCCATTTATAATTGGGACATCCTTAGTGATCTTACTCAAAGTGCTACTCAACCCGTTGATATATAAAATAAAAAGCAGTGGGGCGAGTACGCAGCCCTGTCTAACTCCTCTGCTAATAAAAACATCATTGGATAGATCGCCATCATTACTGATTCGTACTCTCGCTTTTAGGTCCCTATGTAAATAAGAAAGAAAATACACCAGTGAGTCATCCAAACCATAATCAAGCAGAAGTGACCACAACCTATAACGATTAACAAAATCAAATGCGGAACTCAGATCCATGAAACCTAAATAAAGAGGGGATTTTTTAACAATGGTGTATTTGGCCATAATCAAATTCAAATTTAGACATTGTTCAACAGTGCCTACTTGGCTTCTAAATCCCAGTTGACTACACTCCATTCTAATCTTTGCTACTGCACTCTATCCTTCACCACTCCACTCTGCTTCACTCCACTCTGAAACAATCTACTCTGCTACTCTACTCCTCTTTACACTGCTGTGCTTTACGCCACTACCCTATGCTTTTGCACTTTTCCTTGCCCCACTCCACTTGACGCCACTTCTCTCTACTCTGAAACCATCTGCTGTACACCACTGCTTTCTGTGATGCGCCACTCTACTCTGCACCACTCTACGCCCCTACCTTGTACACTACTCTAAACCACTGCACTCTGCACCACTACTTTCTGTGATGCACCACTCTACGCCACTACCTTGTACACCATTCTACTCTAAACCATTGCACTGTAAGCCAATGCACTCACCACTTTACTCGGAGTGCACTGTTCTCGAGCTACTCTTCACCGCTGCACTCTTCACCCCTATACTTTACAACATTCTATGCCACTGAACAATACGCCAATCTATTCTACTTTGCACCTCTGTACTCTTCTCCACTCTATTCTGTACCACTCTACACCGATCTACTCTGCGCAACTGCACTCTATACCACTGCCAGCTATGCCAACCTGCAATATTGCACAGTCACTGCACTCTTCGCCTCTGCATTCAATACCACTCTGCTCCACACCACTGCATGCTATGCCACTGTACACCATTACGCTATACGTCACTGCACTTCATTCCACTCTGTTGCAAACTCTCAGCAGTGCCGTCTGCACCACTCAACCATACAGTGCTACTCTACATCACTCTACAACACGCGAATCTATTCTGCACCACTGTCCTCCATGCCACTGCACTCTGCGCCACTCCATTCTACGCTGAACCACTCCACGCCACTTCACTGTACTATGATACACTGTATGCACTGCATTCCACACCACTGCACTCTACATCGCTGCATTTTACGCCATTCAGCTCTACATCAGTGCACTGTATACCACTTTACCCTAAAATCAATGCACTCTCTGCCAATCTACTCTGCACCACTGTACTTTATGCCATTTGACTTTAGGCTACTCTTGACACTACACTCTACGATACTCCACTCTGACGCTCAATTCAACTCTTCAACACTATTTCACTCTGACGCTCTATGCAACTCCCTCTGTACCACTCAATGCCACTTTACCTAATGCTATTCTATGACCCCACTCCCCTCTGTAACACACCCCTCTGACACTACACCACTCAACTCTATGCCATTCTATTCTCCTACACTACTCCACTCCTTGCCGTCCCCCTCTGACAATCTACTTTATGCCGTCAGATGCTACGACAATCTACTCTAAACCACTCTGCTCTACGCAACACCCTCTATGCCACTCCAGGGCATGCTGTGCCACTCTACTCCCTCCACACCACACCACTCCATTCCAGTTCCCTTTACCCCACTTAACTTGTAGCAATGCTGAACAGCAGCCACGCTGGTGTGCAACAAGGCTAAAACATATTAGCAGAGCGCAAAGCTCTTGCGTAGGCGAGACCTATTGGCTTTGCCAACGCTTATTTTCTACTTGACACTAGTTACTTTCATGCATTTGACTGCCATATTTGTTTGTAAAGTTGTGAGAAGCTGGCTTTGTATATGATTCACACTTGGGTAACCCGTATCATGATGTTAGTGGTATTAGACAACCTTAGAAAGCTCTGTAAGGGTTGCTGTTGAGAGAAGCAGGCTTAGTCCAGAAGGAATGTAAGGCAGCTGTTTTACCAGAACATAATCTTATATGTACAGGTTAAGTGAAAAAGAACCACTCATGGTATTTATAAAAATATGTATTTATTATAAGACACTCCCTAACCTACACAGATATCTTCTACCCGGATTTATACTCCGTGCACACAATACATTTCAATAGAAACGGGTAAGTACACCGGGGGGTGGTGGGGGGGCAGGGGGGGGGAGACCAAACCATATACTAAAATAGTGGTATGCGAACCATGACTCAAGGTTATACCCAGAAGGCGTAGAAGTGCTGATGACCCAAGGAACCACCTAAGGTAAGTAATCGGGAACCCCACTGGGGCCGTGTGCAGAGTGGGAACAAGACTTCAGGTTCAATACAAGTCAATGGGTACGTTGTGGTTGCAATTTTAAAGAAGGACTCTTCCCACGGGACCCTGAAGAAACCCTGTGGAAGACAGAAGGTTGAAGATCCAACTCACCTGTGCATACCCTAGGAACCAGGATACCTACACCACGGAAGCCGGATGCATAGGTGTGAAGTGGCTTCAGAAACCGCCGTCAAACTCAATGAAGGACGTCCGGAAGATGCTGCTGCTGGAGAAGGTGAAAATGTCTAGTGGTACCCAAAGGTGGATTCAGGATGAGAAGTACTTGCAAGCAGAGGGGACCGAGTCTATGCCACTCAGGAGTGACCAGGAGGCACGGAAGACGAATGCCCGCCGATGTCGAGTGTTGCAGGAGAGCTGACGTGACCTTAAAACTGCAGCTGTGCAGGCTAGGCAATGCTGTGGAAGACCAAACGAGGAAAGTGAAGAAGCTACAGTATCGGGACCAGCAAGGTGTAGGTGACTCACCACAAACAGGGACACCAGGGCAGGCCCTGAGCAATCCGGGGAGCCCACAGTAATCAAAGGAGACCATCGGGAGGACCCACGGGCCGGAGGACCTTGAGCAGTTCACCAAAGATGCACGCCTACGGTATTTATTTGGTACAAAACATTATTATTTTCAATAATCATAGAGACCATTATTTCCCACACGTTGTAGATTCTTCTTCTGTTACATGATAACTTATACATTGTAAATACAAGAATTCTTTACAGTTAGGGTCATTCTATAATTTACGGTTCATTCACTGTTCTCCATTAATGAATCACCAGCCGGTTTTGCACATATGTTGCCTCTAAAGGCATTCCATTTTCACACCCTTTCCCACTTTTGGGGGCATCCTCTAGGCCTGTACACTGCTCTTTCTGCCACGATCGTCATATCCATGTCATTACTCCAATCCCTTTCAGTGGGAGAACTCCGTGCCCCCATTGTTTTGCGATGTTCCTCTTCGCTATAGTCATACCTAGTGTCGCCCAGGTTTGTGCTGCACTGTTAAGATCTGTGGCGTCCCATATGTTTAATAAACATCTCCTAGGCTCTGGTGGTACAGGGGCCCCACTTACTGTTACTGTGGACAAAACTGCCTCCCAGTATGTCACTATTTCAGGACATTCCCACAGTGTATGATAAAGTGTGCCTGTTGCTCCACATTGTCGTAAGCAGGGTTAACTGTCTGACCTTCCGATTTTATATAGTGTAGACCTAGTTTAATAAATCCGATGTAGCACTTTAAATTGGATTAAGCGTAGTTTTGAAGGAATTGCCACCTCCCTTGGAGATGCCAGTGCCTCTTGCCAATCCGTCTTGTCCAATTCTCCCACCTCTTTCTGCCATTTCTCCCGGAGGGATTGTGTGGGGGCCCAGTGATTATTGATATATTCCGTCAGTAGTCTGTCCTCCAAGGAAGAAGCCTCTAGAAGGACGGTGTCAGGCGGGATGGCTGCCTCCAATGCGTGCCTAATTTGGTGATAACAAAACATTTCTGTAGGTGCCATCTCGTATTGGTCCTGGAGTTGGGTGAATGGAATTACTTTTCCCTTGGCCCATAAATCTCCCACCCGTGCTATTCCTATGGCATCCCATTGCTTGAACCCTTTACTGTTGCGTTATGTGCCTAGCATGCCAGTATCTCAAAGGGGCGTTGCTTGAATTATCTTTTTGTTCCATCGGAGCTTTCTGTGCACTATATGCCAAAGATCAATTGTATTTTTTGTCGGCCCTAATAAAGCCATCTTGTTGTTAGTGTTATACAGTGCTGGGTAAAGTCCCTCTACACATAGTGCAAGCCTATCGAGGTGATAGGCCGTATCAGTGTGAGGGATATGGATGCAGTGATTTACTGCGGTTAGTTAGGATGCCCAATAGTATGTTTGTATATTTGGTAGTGTGATTCCTCCTTCGTACCATGTTCAAAATAATTTGGTCATCGCTATCCGGGCCGGTTTTCCATTCCACAGGAGTTTAGTCACCTCTGTCTCTATAGCCCGGAAGTAGGCTGTGGGGGAACAAAAATGGGGTGTTCTGTAGGGCATACAGAAATCGGGGAAGGGCCATCATTTTGAAGAGTGCTGCTTATGAGAAGTTGTCCTGGCATATGATGTCTACTATTCTAGTGGGCACCTTGCACCAGTCCAAACGACCCTTATTGATGGTAGGTTTAGACAGCCTTTATAGAAAGCTATCCTAGTGGTAGCTGTGTAGAGCAGCCTTCAGGCTAAGTCTTGGGGGGAATGTAAAGCAGCTTGTTTTACCAGTCTATAATCTCTTGAATGACCAAATGAAAAGAGCACCACACCAGGTATATATATAAAATAGGTTTTTATTCTAAACACGCCCCTCTAGTCTCTTTATGAGGCTAGCGGCAAAAGTACAATACAAGAACTTACATAGCACACAGTAAATTAGCACAGTATACGTTTTGCTCTCGGGGCCTCACAAGCCATATACTAAGAAAGTGGTATAAGTACCGTTCTCAACACAGAGACCAGGCTTGGAGCCTGTAGAACCGCTGGGGCAACCATGAACCACCCAAGGTAGGGACGCAGGAGACCCACGGAAGACGCGTGCAATGTCTAAACACAGCTGGGAATCACCATTGACTTCTATGGAGAAAGTTAAAGTGACAGTTTTAAAGTTTAACGACACTTAGGAGTGGACTACGGTAAAATCCTTTCAGTACTGGACACTTCGAGAGTCGAGACCCACAGGAGCACCGAAGTACTCGTGTTACCTCACCAAGGGAAGTCGGGTGCATAGGTTTCTTTTCGTGTCTGGTTTCATTGTCGTTTCCAATAGAGAGCTGCAAAGAAGTGATGCAGACGACCAGAGGAAAAGTGTCCAGATGAATCCAAGGGTGAATCGGAGATGTGAAGAACCTGAAAACAGAGGGGACGGGGTCTGGGTCACTCGCCAGTGCTTTTAGGTGATGTAGGTGAAGCTTGATTCTTCAGCCACGAGGTCCAGGAGGCCTCGACGACAACCAGGAGCTGTATTCGAGCTGTCCCACGTCGGATGTCGAGTGCTGCAGTGTTTGTATCCGGATTGGACCCATCAAGCCTTGGCAACAGCAACCCACGCAAGATGGAAAGATTGGCTTAGGTGCAGACCAGCAAGGTCTGAGGGACTCACCCTTTGGAGGGGAGTCAGGGCACGTCTGGAGCAACCAGAGAGCCCAAGAAACAAAGGATTTACCTTTGTAGGGTACCACCAGTCAACGGACTAAGGATCACGAAGGAGCCTCGAGCAGAAATGCTGAAAGCGGGCCCACGGAACACTCGTGGAGTCTAGTCCCACAATCTTCGATGCAAAAGGTGCTCAGGGCTTGGACTACAAGTAGCCCAATGCACAACCTCGGGAAAGCTCAGGAAGTAGGTGCAGCAGCAAATATTCAGGATGTCCACGAGTTCCGGTCCCACGTCACTCGTGATCACTACAGGTCTCAGCTTTGCTGGGGACTCGTGTCCGCCTCGGAGATGTCTGGAAATCTGTGTCCTGTGTCACAGATTCTTTGGGATCCGGCTGGAACCTCAAAAGCAGACTAGGAAGATACTTCTTTGGTGCCTGTTTCAACAGGGGAGTCACTCCATGACCCCAAGGGAGATTTCTTCCGTCTTCCAGTCGATATGGAATGTCGAAGGTCCAAGATTTCTGTTTCAGAGTTTCATCCAGGGTAATCTAAAGTCCTAGTGACTGTGTTGGGTACCTATACTTATACCAAGTTTAGGGGTTGAACTAACTCTAGGGTCCCACCTATGGGAGGACCTGGGGAGGGGGTGGGTACACCCCTTCCCCTTTGTCCAGTTTCGTACCAGAGCTGGGTCTGAGTGCCCCAGCAACCATTTTGAACTTGGAAATGCATGGGGACACCTTGTGTGCCCCAGGCACGGTCCGGAAAGCATTCACTGAATGCACCCACCCAGCCCCAATTCATTAAAGCCTGTCTGGGGAGGTGCTGGCAACTCTCTGGACAGGAAACCTTTTGTCCAAGCCTCCCCTGCCGGAGTTTCGTCCAGCAGCAGGAGGTCAGACTCGTGTCTGTGGCAGCAGCATCCAATTTGTGATGCTGGGGCTCTTTTAAACCTTTACCGGGTAAGTAAGTGTGTACATGTCTTCTCTCTCTAGAAGGGTGGAATGCTACCCGCGCCGCCAGAACTGGCAAGGGTTAGTATTCCAGTGTTTGACACCAAACACATCATGTTTGATGCAGCCATTCCAAAGTTAGCATTAACCGCGAGGATTATAATGCACTTACGAGTATATGATATGGCTGTATCACAGACCAGCTATAGGGAAGGATTTACGAAAGCTGCAGATGGGCTCAGCTCATGCTTGGGCACCCTCTCACACAAAACCAAGCACTCTGTCTTCAGGATTGTCAAGGCCTGCCATAGGAGTGACTTATAGGTTAATATGTGTCTGTTTTAAATGGTAGATGTATTATTTATTTATTTATAAAACTTGTTAAGCGCACGACCACCCGGAGGTACAGAAAGATCACAATATAGCTGTTTATTGATTGAATAACCAAGTTTTTACTTGTTTCCGAAAGGGTATTAAAGTTGTAGTGCTTTTTATTTGATTTGGCAGTGAGTTCCACAGTTTTGCGGTGGCAATTGAAAAGGATCTGTCACCCCATGTAACTTTCTTTGTTTTAGCTATCTTGAGGAGATTTGCCCTAGAGGATCGAAGGGTACGTGATGGCCTATAAGGGCAAAGGGAGTGCTTTAGAAAAGTTGGTCCTTTTACATGGATGGTTTTAAAGGCTTTGCACAGAGCCTTAAATTTAATTCCGTGTCTCACTGGCAGCCACTGAAGTTTTCGAATGATTTTTGAAACTGGTTTGAATTTGGGTGTTCCAGTAATAAGTCTGGCGGCTGCATTCTGCACCAACTGGAGCTTATTTAGTACCTTTTCTTGAGCATTAAGCAAGACGGCATTACAATTGTCAACTCGGGACATTAGCAAGGTGGAAACCAAAGATTTTATGGTATTTGTAGGAAGATAGGGTAGAAGTTTTCTAATCATTTTAATGTAAAGAAGGAAGCAGAGACTATAGAATTTGCCTGATGTGTAAAAGAAAGTTTATTGTCAAAGATCACTCACAGGTTCCTGACTTTGTTGACTGGAATAGGTGGGGGTCCAAGATCTTGTGGCCACCAAGTGGGGGACTATATAGGAGTGAGTTTGCCAAATACCATGACCTCTGTTTTATCCGAGTTAAGCTTTATGCAGTTTTTACTACTCCAATTGTTGATGGCATGCATTCCCTGTTGTAAGTTATTGGCTACTTCTAGTCCATTGTTATTAATTGCCAGGACAAGCTGTGTATTGTCAGCATATGATGTAACTGCTAGGCGATTAGTTTTAATGATCCTTGCCAAGTCCGCCACATAAATGTTAAAAAGCGTTGGACTTAGCGAGGATCCCTGGGGGGCACCACAGGGGAGAGCAAATGAACAGGATGAGTAACCGCCCATAGTCACAGATTGTTCCCGATTGGCCAGGAAGGAAGAAAGAAGGGAGATGGCATTGTTAGAAATTCCGGTTTCTTTGACATGGTCGATCAGGATGGTATGATTGACTGTGTCAAAGGCCGCGAAGAGGTCGAGCATTATAAGCACCGCGGCACCCCCTCCGTCCAAGATCATTCTGATTTCATCAGATGCTTTTATCAGAGCAGTCTCCGTGCCGTGGCCCTTTCTGAATCCGAACTGTGAGTCGTCAAGACAGTTGTTAAGGTCTATGAATTCAGAGATCTGGATGTTCATAATTTTTTCTATGATTTTAGCAGGAAAAGGAAGACGTGCTATTGGCCTGTAGCTAGTGACGTTGGATGGATCCAGTGTGGTTTTTTTGAGAAGTGGCTTGATTACTGTTTTTTTCCATATTGATGGAAAGATACCTGAAGTGAACATGGCGTTATAGATATCAGTGAGTATATGAGAGATAATGTCAGGAGCCATTTTAATTATTGTGGGAGGGCACCGGTCATCATAAGTTTATGAACTAGTTCAGGCGAGACCTGGTCAAAGGAAAAAGTTGGTACATTGTTCATAATAGGATCAGATGATTTATTAGAATTTGTGAAATTTTTGGTATGCTTATTAAATTTAGAATAAATGTCACAAATGTTATCTTGAAAGTAAATTGCTAGGGCGTTGCACATAGATTGAGAAGCCTCTTTAGTAATTGTTTTGTCCTGTACTGTTAGCTGTGTGACAACCTGGTAAAGTTGTTTAACTGAGTCTTGTGCTGACTCAATTTGATTATTATAGTATCTACTTTTTTGACAAATGATCATTTGTTTGTATTTACTTAGTTTATCTTTATAGCGAATTTATTTTCTCATCAGGGTCATAGTTTCTGCCCCACTTATGTTCTTGCCGTCTGCAGCTTTGTTTTTCAAGCCTAAGGCTCTCATTGAACCAAGGGACAAAATTAGATGTTCTGTTAGTGGATCTTTTCTTGATGGGAACTGTTGCATCCAGTATATTCTGGAAGCAGTTAGCGTAAGTGGCGGCAGCTAATTCTGGATTGGATGTGTTAATACCTTGCATCATATGTAGTTTATAGTTGAAGGCATCGAAATCGATGCTTTTCCATGATTTAAAAATGTTAGTATTGAGGGGTATGATGGAAGGAGGATTAGGGGGGAAGATATTGAAACATACAGCTGCTTGGTCAGTCCACGAAAGGGGGAGTATCTTCTCTGTGGAAAGAGACTTGAGATTGGAGAATATTCCATCTAGCGTATGTCCCTTGGAGTGCATAGGAGAGTGGACTAATTGAGTTAGTCCTACTGCTTCCATTTCAGTAAGGAGAGTGATCGTGTCTGGGTCTTTACACATTTCCAAGTGGAAATTAAAATCTCCTATGATGGAGAAGTTATTTTCCCCTGCTATGGGTTCTAAGAGGTAGCTCAGAGATGAGAGAAACACTGAGCGTGGACCTGGGGGCCGGTATAGTAGGATGCCTCTGAATGAACTGGAATAGGGAGTAAAAAACGTAAAATTAATTGCTTCACACGAGCTAATGGTTAGGGGCTCCGTTCGTAAAATGTAATTGTCGCAATGTATTATCGCTATGCCTCCTCCTTTTTTTAAAAGCCTGTTGGGTCTAATATTTGTAAAGCCTTCCGGGGTGGCCGTGGTGAAATCGCTATGCCTCCTCCTTTTTTTAAAAGCCTGTTGGGTCTAATATTTGTAAAGACTTCCGGAGTGGCCGTGGTGAAATCGGGACCACAAGACGGGTCACCCCAAGTTTCTGTAAGGAAAGAATATCCAGATTCCAGATTTCAATGATGTTAGATATTTCATATGTGTGTTTAGAGAGCGATCTTACATTAACCAGTGCTACTTTGGTGGATCTAGGAGGCTTATTTTGCTTATTCTTCGCAGGAGAAGGTAAATGGGGATTATCCATGGCAAGAAAGGGACAATTAGGGCAAATATAAGGGGAGTAGTTCAATTGACCCAGATCTGTGGGGTTGCAGGTATGAATTGTCTTATGTAAGGTTTTTAAATAATCGGGTTTGTACTGGATTCTCTGGGATGGAAGATTTAGGGAACAAGTACCAGGGGAGGTGGCCCTAGGCCCGGTCCCAGGGCGGACGGGCGCAGACGGGCTCACCTTTGGCGCACCGCCGGCACGCCCGCTGCGCTCCTCCGCTGCGCGTTCGAGGAGGGGTGACCATTTTATGCCGGTGAGGGTGGGAGGGCCGAGCAACTGGTCCGCTCGCCCTCTTACTCACCCAAGTTGGCGGCTAAAGGGGGTGATCCCAGGCAGCACCTAATCGGCTGCTGTGGGGGGCGAGACGTAAATGCAGGCAGTGCGTGCAGTCAGGCATGATTAAAATGGACAAATCGGTGCCAAAAATAAAGTAAGCAGTACAATTGCATTTACAATGTTTTAAAAGTTAAAAAGCTAATTACACGTTCCCGCCTCAGGAACAGATTTACAATCTGTCAGGCTGCACGCGCATCAAAGAGTGTGACTTTTATGCCTGTGAGGGTGGGAGGGCCGAGCAACTTGTCCGCTCGCCCTCTTACTCACCCAAGATGGCGGCTAAAGGGGGTGATCCCAGGCAGCACCTAATCGGCTGCTGTGGGGGGCGAGACGTAAATGCAGGCAGTGCGTGCAGTCAGGAATTATTAAAATGGACAAATCAGTGCCAAAAATAAAGTAAGCAGTACAATTACATATACAATTTTAAAAGTTAAAAAGCTAATTACACGTTCCCGGCTTCCGCCTCAGGAACCGATTTACAATCTGTCAGGTATACTATATCTAAGTAAGGGGTGCTTACACCACCTTACCCAGGCTGCAAGTGCAGACCTGTGGTGCTATTTTGGCAGGCTTCCCAGGGGTGGCATAATACATGCTTCAGGCCCTGGTAGGCCTTTGCGGTACCTAGGGTACCATATACTAGGGACTCACAAGGGTAACCCAGTAACCAATCTGGAGTGTACCAAACGTACAGGTAATCAATTTAGAGAGAGAACCTCTAGGCTGTGGTCCCGATTGATCAGGGCCACAGCCAGACTAAAGTCGATAAACCAGTGAAACACAGCAAAAAGTGGGGGTAACCATAGGAAGCAGATCCTACTCTACTACATTGCTCTTCCTAGGAGTGTTAGTGGCAATGATTGCCAATGTTTAGTGTCTCTACACAATCGCTTTAGAGGTTCTAGCAGATTTTGGGTCATGAAATCCTCAGTCAGAAGTAATGTGGATCCCTAGAATTTGAAGCTATCCTCTACTATTTTTACTGCGCAACCATTAGGTTGTCTCGGGGGCTGACCTTGCAGAACGTAAAGTATGGAGTTGCTCCTATTGATGGTATACCCTGAGTGTTTCTGTTGGACCCGGCCTCGTGGCGTGGTCACCCCTGAACCAGACAGCTTCCCCAGACCATGAGCCACCCGATCCTTCCCGCCATGATCTACATCCCCAACCCTGGGCTTCCCGTCCTCGTCCCCCATTTTCCTGACATCCGAGGCCGAGACCCATATCCCTGTACCTAAGATGGCCGCCCCGGCCACAGCCCGACCTCGGCCGACGGCGCCATCCCCAGCCTGGGGGTAGAGCGCTCCCTGTGAGCGAGAGAGGGAGGAGTAGCTTGGTCACACCTTCCACCTCCCCTTGAGAGATGAGTTTCGATCACCCATCCGGCCTCCCCAAGGCTGGCTCCAGGCCTGCTGAGTGTCTGGGATCCCTCCAGACCCAACCTGAAAGGAGCCGCCGAGGTGGAACCCCCAACAACCAGCTTCCATGTGCTGCGAGGACTCCGGACATCAAAGGAAGGGAGTCCTATATCAGTGGCGGATCTGGAACGATCCGGCAGTTGTATCCTGGACTACGAGAGCCCTGCTGACCTGGTCGCGGCTTCCTTACTATCCCGAAAAGCTCTTGAGCCCTGCTGATTCGTTCGCGGCTCCTTTGCAACCGAGAAGACCAACGAGCCCTGCTGACGCTGTCACGGCTCCATTGCTACCTTAAGAACTCTTGAGCCCTGCTGATTCGTTCGCGGCTCCTTTGCAACCTGAGAAGAACACCGAGCCCTGCTGACGCTGTCGCGGCTCCCCTGCTACCTTAAGAACTCTTGAGCCCTGCTGATTCGTTCGCGGCTCCTTTGCAACCAAGAAGATCACCGAGCCCTGCTGACGCTGTCGTGGCTCCCCTGCTACCGTGAGCCCTGCTGATTCGATCGCGGCTCAAGAGACTACTCTGGTCCGGCTGGACCCAAGATCACTTCGTATCCCCCAGCTCGAGGATTGAGGGCTGTGCGCCGGATACCTGGAACTTTGAGACTGTCCTGCTACCCTATCCCTACCAAGACTCTTTGAGCCCCTGCTCACCTGTACTTAAGAATCTGCGGATCATAAAGATCCATTTTTATTCGAAGAGATAAAGAATACGTTCTCTTAAAAATCTCCAGTGTGGTGTCTCTCTGTGAAGTGGTGCTAGCGCAGCACGTACAATTCTAGATTCGAGATCCTCAACCTGAGGGTCTCCCGCCAGTGCTCGGCTGTATTCCTAAGAGAGGTGGGTCCCAGGGGGGTCAGGTGCGAAATCTGTCCTCTCCCGAGATCGGCCCTCTAACATTGGTGGCAAGCGGTGGGATCCGAGTCCGTAAATCTAGATATCGTACAGTAAGCGGCTGACGCACTACCAAACGGGGATGGCAGAGAAGAATACCAAGGGTGCCACTCAGGGTGATGCAAGCCCCGCGTTCCTTCCGGAACGATTAGAAGATTACACGCACAGAGAACTGAAGGAATTTTGCAAGGAACGAGGAATCGCTACCACAGGCCTAAATACCAAAGAAGATATGCAAAAAGCTCTACAAACTTGGGTTGAGTCCGAAGACCACCTTCCCCCGTCAGGAGGAGGAATAACCGACCGACCCCGAACCCAACCCAAGAGCAGGCAGCAGCACTCCGGTACATAGCAGCTTCCCAGATGGTGGCCTCTCCCCTGGAGACTAGCGGACCGAGAAAGGACCCGCAATCATGAACTTGAATTGGCCAAACTCAAAATTGAATGTGAACTGAAGCTAGCCGAAAAGAGATTAGTGGTGGAACAACTACGAGTCCAAGGAGAGTTGGAGGAAAAGAAGCTCCAACGAGAACATGAAGACAAGAGACTCCAGCTGGAGCACGAGCGCGGCCTGAAGGAAATCGAGCTCAAGGCCCGGAGCGAAGAGAATCGCACCTTGGGGAGCAGAGAAGCGGCCCCCCCGATGGAACCAAAAGTCCACATCCCCAAGGATGTGGTGAAAGAATATTATAAGAATTATAAGAACGATGATATCCAGCAATGGTTTAAAGCCTACGAAGTCGCCATGACCTCCCACCGAGTTCCGCAGAAAGATTGGGGAGCTGGGCTGTGGGGCCGATTCCTGAGTGAGGGGAGAGACACCCTGCTCGACCTACCATCATCTATGCAGAACTCCTACAGCCACATGAAGGAGGCCCTCCTGACGAGATATGGCCTCACTCCAGAAATGTACCGTCAGCGGTTCCGGGACTGTAAGCAGATTCCTGGCACTACATGGGTGGAGTACGTCAACTCTTTCAGCAGAGCATTCGACGGGTGGGTCAAGGGCAGCAAAGTGACCACCATGGAAGAACTCACTGACCTCATGCTCTGGAAACATCTGTCCGTGATCTGTTTTGTGGAACTCCGCCAGCATCTGCTTGACAGCAAGCTTGCCGACCCGAGGAAGCTGGCCGTGGAGGCTGATAGCTGGGTGAATACCCGGGACCCCCGGGGTCCCGTAGTAGACTCCCCCCCTAAAACAGTCGGGGATCTCCCCGCCAGAGGGGTGGGGGGAGGGATTCCCAGTCAGGACCCCAGCATAGCCCCCCCAGAGGCCAAACCCAGACCATACCAGCAACTTCCGCACCCCCGGGCTACCGTGGGCACAGGGTCACGATTTCCTGTTACAGATGCCAACAAACCGGGCATTACGCTAGGTACCCCCTGGGTCCCATGACCCTCTGCAACAGCTCCCCCAGCCAGACAGGTAGCAAATGTAGCTCTAGGGGAGGAGATGGAGGACACCGAATAGTGGGAACCCGCCGCCATGGTCCTAGTCTCCCTAGGAGACCGAGAGATGATCCCTGGGGCCCCCTTACCCGATAATACCAAGAAGTACCGACAACTAGTGACGGTGAACGGCCACCGGGAGGAGGCTCTTCGTGACACCGGGGCAAGTATCACAGGTATCCTCAGCCACCTAGTCAGGGAGGACCAGATCATTCCGAATGTCCTATGCCCCGTATTGTCCACTGACAACACAGAGAGTCTATGCAAGATGGCCCTAGTACCGTTCGAGTGGGGGGGAGTGACAGGGAAGTTACGAGTCGCTGTCAGGGCCTCCCAACCCGTAGACTGTCTCCTGGGCAACGACCTGGAAAGTTCTCCATGGAGACAGGTAGAACGTAAGACACACCTGGGCATGATGGGCCTACCCGAGTGGGTGTGCGCCACCACACGCTCCATGTCCGCCCGACTACCCCACATCGGGGCGATTGACGCCGAGCCTCCCAACCACCTCCCTATAGAGGAAGATAGGGAAGATCGAGCGGAGCCCCCGGCCTCTCCCCAGGAGGAGAACCCGTCCCCGACCATGAGGCCTTGCATCCTGAGGCCGCCCAGCTCCCTGAGATAGATGATCTGCCCGAGTTGGCGCAGTGGCGTCACGAGGGGGGGCCCCTGCCGGGAGGAGTTCTGCCAGGAGCAAGCCACTTTCCCGTCCCTGGTCGGACTCCGACGACAAGCGGCGGCCCAAGCTGCAGGCAACCAGACTGGGACTCATTCCTTGTACTGGGAGAATGGCCTCCTGTATAGTGAACAGAAGTCTGCGGAACTAGGGTCTGGCCGGGTGCTCGTGGTACCCCTACGCTTCCGAGACTTCCTCCTGGGTCTGGCCCATGATGTACCCCTGGCGGGACACTTGGGCCAAGATAAGACCTACGATCGCATAGTCACTCACTTTTATTGGCCCAAAATGCAATCGAATGTAGAGACCCACTGTAAGTCCTGCCCCACGTGCCAGGCTAGTGGAAAGAGTGGAGGCGCGCGCAAGGCTCCCCTCCAACCCTTTCCAGTCGTCAGCACCCCCTTTGAGCGGGTCGGGATCGACATAGTAGGACCCCTGGACCCCAGAACCTCCCAAGGTCACCGATTTATCCTGGTCCTGGTGGACCACGCCACCAGGTACTCCGAAGCCATTCCCCTCCGCACCGTGACTGCCCCCGTGGTGGGCCGGGCGCTGATGGGGATTTTCTCCCGAGTAGGCTTCCCCCGCGAGGTCGTGAGTGATCGCAGTACAAACTTCATCTCAAAGTACATGATGTCCCTGTGGCAACAATGTGGAGTGTGCTACAAATTCACCACCCCGTATCATCCCCAGGGCAATGGCCTAGTGGAACGGTTTAACCGGACATTGAAGGGGATGATCATGGGCCTAGAAGAACCCCTCCGGCGCAAATGGGATGTCCTCCTTCCCTGTCTCCTGTTCACGTACCGAAAGGTCCCCCAGAAGTCCCTGGGGTTTAGCCCATTTGAGCTGCTGTACGGGCACCCCATTCGGGGGTCCCTGAGCCTGGTCAAGGAGGGATGGGAAGCAGCCCCCCGGGCACCTCCCCCGATGCTTTCCGCTACATTTTCACCCTCTGAAACCAGACACGGAAATTCCGAGCGCTGGCTGAAGCCAACCTCGAAGCAAGTCAGGAGGAAATGAAGCGCTGGTACGACCAGAATGCCACTCTGGTCGAGTTTCAACCGGGCCAGCAGGTCTGGGTGATGTCCCCTGTGAAACCCTGCGCCCTCCAAGACAAGTGGAGAGGAAGAGCCAAGTGACCTACTTGGTGGACGTCCAGTCCCCTCGGAACCCCCTTCTGGTCCTCCACGTGAATCGCCTCAAGCCTCACTTCGTGCGGACGGAGTTGAGCTTGCTCTTGGCCACCGACGACGGAGCGGAAGAGGAAACTGAGCCTCTCCCTGACCTCCTGTGTGCCAAAGAAAAAGATGGCTCCGTAGATGGAGTGAACCTCTCTTCCTCCCTCACCCCTCAGCAGCGTGAGGACTGCCGCCAGCTCTTGGGGCAGTTCTCAGATTTGTTCTCCCTAGTCCCCAGAATCACTCGGTAGGCCCACCGGGCCTACCGAGTGCCTGATCGAGTCCGGACCTGCATCCAGGCAGAAGTCTCAAAAATGCTCGCCCTAGGAGTGGTCGAGCCCTCCAACAGCCCCTGGGCCAGTCCCGTGGTGCTGGTCCCGAAAGCCGCGGCCCCTGGAGCTGTCCCCGAACTTCGGTTCTGCGTGGACTACCGGGGGCTCAACGCAGTCACCCGGGCAGACGCCAACCCCATTCCCCGTGCGGACGAGCTCATTGACCGCCTGGGGTCTGCTCGCTACCCGAGTACCTTTGACCTGACCTGCGGCTACTGGCAAATTGTGCTCACAGAGGGAGCCAAGGAGTGGTCCGCCTTCTCCACCCCGAACGGGCACTCTCTCTTCCGAGTGATGCCGTTCGGGATGAAAAACGCCCCGGCCACCTTTCAGCGACTGGTGAACCGAGTCCTGGCCGGGCTGGAAGAGTTCAGTGCCGCATATCTGGACGATATTGCGGTGTTCAGTTCCCAATGGAGTGACCACCTCTGGCACCTCCGGAGGGTGTTGCTAGCCCTGCGCCAGGCGGGCTTGACGGTGAAAGCCAGCAAGTGCCAGATTGGGCAGGGGTCAGTGACCTACCTAGGCCACCAGGCCGGAAGCGGGCAGGTCGCCCCGCTCCAACCGAAGATCGACGCCATCTTGGCCTGGGAGCCCCCCACCACCCAGACCGAGGTTCAAGCCTTCCTGGGCCTCACCGGCTACTACCGGAGGTTCATAAAGAACTACGGCAGCATAGTGGGTCCTCTCACAGAGTTGACAGCAAAAAGGCAGCCCAAGCGCGTGCACTGTACACCAGTCTGCCAAAAGGCGTTCGCCTTGAAGACCGCAGTGTGTACCGCCCCCATACTCCAAGCCCCAGACCACTCCAAAGAGTTTGTGGTCCAGACCGACGCATCCGAACATGGCATCGGGGCCGTACAATCCCAGCTCAATGAGGAAGGCATAGATCAGCCCGTAGCATTCATCAGAAGAAGGCTACTACCTCGAGAACAGAGATGGAGCACCGTCGAACGAGAAGCGTTCGCAGTAGTCTGGGCCCTCAAGAAACTCCGACCCTACCTATTCGGAACCCACTTCCGAGTGCAGACAGATCATTGACCCTTACGGTGGCTCATGCAGATGAGAGGGGAGAACCCCAAACTGCTGCGATGGTCGAGCTCCCTCCAGGGGATGGACTTCACAGTAGAACACCGCCCTGGTACCGACCACGCCAACGCTGACGGCCTCTCCAGGTTCTTCCGCCTCAGCGAGGAAAATCCCCAAGAGGATGGGTAGTTCTCCCCGACCTTCAGCTGGGGGGACGCGTGTTGGACCCGGCCTCGTGGCGTGGTCACCCCTGAACTAGACAGCTTCCCCAGACCCTGAACCACCCGATCCTACCCGCCATGATATACGTCCCCGACCCTGTGCTTCCCGTCCTAGTCCCCCTTTTTCCAGACATCCGAGGCAGAGACCCATGTCCCTGCACCTAAGATGGCCGCCACGGCCCCAGTCCGACCTCGGCCGACAGCGCCATCCCCAGCCAGGGGGTAGAGCGCTCCCTGTGAGCGAGAGAGGGAGGAGTAGCTTGGTCACACCTTCCACCTCCCCTCGAGAGATGAGTTTCGATCACCCATCCGGCCTCCCCGAGGGCTGGCTCCAGGCCTGCTGAGTGTCTGGGATCCCTCCAGATCCAACTTGAAAGGATGAAAGGAGCCGCCGAGGCAGAACCCCCAACAACCAGCTCCCAGGGGCTAAGACCTCCGCCTGCGAGGACTCCGGACATCAAAGGAAGGGAGTCCTATATCAGTGGCGGATCTGGAACGATCCGGCAGTTGTATCCTGGACTAAGAGAGCCCTGCTGACCTGGTCGCGGCTTCCTTACTATCTGGAGAAGCTCTTGAGCCCTGCTGATTCGTTCGCGGCTCCTTTGCAACCAAGAAGATCACTGAGCCCTGCTGACGCTGTCGCGGCTCCCCTGCTACCGTGAGCCCTGCTGATTCGATCGCGGCTCGAGAGACTACTCTGGTCCGGCTGGACCCAAGATCACTTCGTATCCCCCAGCTCGAGGATTGAGAGCTGTGCGCCAGGATACCTGGAACTTTGAGACTGTCCCGCTACCCTATCCCTACCAAGACTCTTTGAGCCCCGGCTCACCTGTACTTAAGAATCTGCGGATCATAAAGATCCATTTTTATTCGAAGAGATAAAGAATACGTTCTCTTAAAAATCTCCAGTGTGGTGTTTCTCTGTGAAGTGGTGCTAGCGCAGCGCGTACGATTCTAGATTCGAGATCCTCAACCTGAGGGTCTCCCATCAGTGCTCGGCTGTATTCCTAAGAGAGGTGGGTCCCAGGGGGGTCAGGTGCGAAATCTGTCCTCTCCCGAGATTGGCTCTCTAACAGTTTCCCATAAGCGTCGCAGATATGCAGGATCTATGCAATGAGCGGCTGGGAGAGGCCCTGTATAACAGTATATCGTCTGCATATAGGGATATGTGATCCTTGCAGCTCTCTGTCCAACAGAGCCCGTGAGTAATCTGTTCTTGCCTTGTCCATGCCTCCAGAGGTTCCAACACCAGGGCAAAAAGCAGTGGCGACAACTGGCAACCCTGTCTTGTAACTTGCCGTAACGGAAATTCTTTGGATATGTGCCCATGCGCCACTACATGTGCAAGGGGTTTTGTGTACAGCAAATCTTACCCATGAGCAGAACCTAGGTCCGAAACCCAACCATACGAGAACGGCAAATAGGAATGGCCACGCTACCATATCAAGAGCCATACAGGCATCAAGGGACAGTTGTACGGACTCTTATTGTATCGTATATTTGCTTCCTAAGACGTTCTGGAGTCACCTTAAATTTAGGGCTGTGTTTCTGCCTGGCATGAACCCTGACTGGTCAGCGTGGATCAATCTAGTTAGGTGGTTTGTAAGTCTATTTGCTAACGCTTTGGCCAAAATCTTGGCTTCTGTGATGTCAGGCTCTCACAGAACTCTTCCCCCCCCCTCCCCACTTCCTACTCTGAGCCCTTTCTCCACCCATTCCCGCTATCCCTGAGACACCTGCGCCCTCACAGGCAGCCCTGCTACCTCACGGAAGAAGTACAGGCCCGCCTTCTACCCTACAAACCTACCCCTGCTACGACTAGCCCTATGGAACTCTCGGAGGATGAAATTGCAGACCTCCTCGTTAGCTATGAATACTCATGCTCCTCTGACCCGAACCTATACGCACGGTTGCAATCAATCCCTATAGATCAGCCACTCTCCGCAACAGAGGATAGTCAACAGTAACCTAGCGCTAGTCCCAACCTCCGACCCGAGTCGTGACTCTCATACCTGTTCCCCCCATGTATCCGGTCTCCTTAACTGCCGCTCTACGGTAAAGAATGCAGCTGATGTCGCCAATCTCATCCTGAACCAAAACATCGACATAGCATTCTTGACGGAATCCTGGCTAAATGAATCCTCTTTGCCCTGCCTAGACCTTCTAGTCCCGCCCAACTATCTTATCGTAAGGCTGGACAGGCAATCACAAAAAAAGGGGGTGGCTTTGCCTGCATCTACCGCTCCAACCTCCTTATCACTGAACTTCTGGCCGAACCTACTGATTCCTGCGACTATCTTGCCCTCTCCGTCTGCAACAACACCTCCCTTCAGTGCAGACTGCACATCTTTTACCACCAACCAGGCAAGAATGACACCTTCACAGACTACCTCATGGAAATCATCACAGCCAAGGCCACCCAGAACCCCAATGACATTTTCCTTGAAGACTTCAACTTGCACTGGAACGACCCCAAGGACCCGCAGGTCAACGCCATCAGAGACTTCTTGGCCGACCAAGCCGTTACCTAAGCCTGCTCCCTCCCTATTCACTCAAAAGGTGCCATTCTAGACTGGATCATCTTCAAGGAATCTGCGGTCAAACTCACCTCCTTAGATCCGGGCGACTGGTCTGACCACCACACGATCAGCTTCTGTCTGGCACTCACAAGACATGGACACAGCAACCGGTGATCCCCAAAAGATGGATCAGAGACATCAAGAACCTGGACCACGAGAAATAGGCTCCCCGCTGTGCAATTGACCTCCCTCCCTACCCCCCATATCTCCACGGTCGACATCCTCACTGAACGTTATTCCACAACGATATCCAATATAATCAATTACCTTCTCCCGCTAAAACTGAAAAGAACACAGATCAAAGACAGGAACCCCTGGTTCAACTGATCCCTTAACAATGAGAGGAGCTCTCTCCGGCAAACAGAACGGAACTGGAAAAATCACCCTTCCGCAGACCATCTTAAAATTCTCCGTCTGGCCAGAAACGCCTATAACAAAAAAATCATCAACTCTAAAAAATAATTCTTCAGAGCTGAACTGGATAATGCTAAGAATAGACCTTGCAAATTATTCGAGTTGGTCAAACACCAATCCAACAAACTAGCTAAATCAACCAAAGAAACCCCTATGTCTCCAATCCCATGCAAGCAATTCTCCTCCTCCTTCTGTGATAAACTCTCTGCCCTAGGAAAGGAACTCATGTCTGCTACCTATTCCCAAACCCCTTCGGTTCTACCTCCCCACTCCGAACTGCCGTCCCAAACCTCCCTCAAAAACCAAGCGTCATGGTCCAACTTCAAAGTCTATGATGAACATTCGGTCTCAAAAATTCTTTCCTCTCTAAGCCCCAACAATCACTTCAATGACCCTCTCCTGTCAAACTGCCTTGCCTCTGTTTCTCAGGCTATCATCTCTTCTTGGACGACAATAATCAACTCCTCCCTCCTACAGGGATCGATTCCTGACCCTCTCAAAGCCGGCCAGGGTGTCCCCATTCTAAAAAACCTACACTAGATCCTGCTTCTCCTGACAAGTACAGACCTATCTCAAACATGCCTCTCCTAGCTAAAGTGCTGGGAAAATGTGTACAACAAGAGCTGAGCCAACACATCACCAATTTCCACCTTCTAGACGACTTGCAATCTGGTTTCAGACCTGGGCACAGCACGGAAACCACACTCCTCCACATTGTAGATGATGCCCTTCAAGCCCCTGACCAAGGCAAAACCTGTCTCTTGATCCTCCTTGACCTATCCTCTGCTTTTGACACTGTTAACTACGAAATTCTTCTGAATCACCTCAAACTTGGGATGGGCCTGGATGGCACCGTTCTGGCTTCGTTTAGGTCCTTCCTCCAGAACCACTCTGAGTCCTGATCAACGGCAACCTATGCGCCTCCTCTCCGATCACAGTTGGAGTCCCCCAAGGATCAACCTCGTCCCCTACCCTCTTCAATCTTTACCTCGAACCGCTCTGAGGTACTGCCAATATCTCCTACCACATGTATGACAACGACACACAGCTCTACTTCAAAATCTCTTCTCCAGAGGATATCCGTCCCTGAATGAGGCCCTGAGGCTGACTGTTCACTGGCTCACATCTAACCAGCTCAAACTCAATGCCAAAAAAACGGATTCCTCTTAATCTCTCCACCTAATGCCAATACAGACATTCAAGTTTGGATCAAGGCTATTACAGCGCTAAACTGCTTTCCTACCATTGTTGTCTCTGCTAAATTACCTTAGACGGCAACCTGAACATGCGGACCACATCAACGCGATGGCCAAAACTGCCAGATTTCATCTGAACTACCTACGAAGCCATAAACCTTTCCTCGACTCCCTCCCCACAGATCTAAAATTGGCAATTCAGGCCTTAGACATCTCTAGGCTAGAATATGGTTGCTCCACCCTCGCAGACCTAGCCAAGATCTCTCTGGCACCCTTGAAAGCCTGCCTCAACGCCTCCGCCAGACTTCTAACTCGCTCCAAGAAGTTCAACCATATCTCGCCCCACGTCTACACTTTCGGGTGTTGCGGGTAACTAGCGCTCATATAGAATTTAAGCATATGAATCTAATTCCTCTGGTTATAATGCTGGTGCATCCAAGAGTTTTGGGAGACAACTCCCCTCCCCCACTAGTTATCAACCAAAGTTGAAATCACATAAAACACAATGCCCCGGAGCACACAGAAAATTCAAATGCAATTGCAAATTATAAGTCCCAACTCCAACATAATGGTATTATGCCAGATAGCTTTTATTCCATAAGAACTTCACTCCTTGCGCCAACGCGTTTCGCCTAGGTTTAAGACACCTACGGCTTTGTCAAGGCTGGAAATAATACAGAGAACGTTTATTTGTAATCATATTCTTACATATGGTTCCAAAAACCAACCACCAATCTCATGCAGACCGTGTCAAGACCGTAAAGAAACATAGGTGCAATGTAGCCAAACATGCTGCTATTTTAAAATACAGTATAGACATATCTCATAAGTTAAGTACTAGTTGCAATGATACATGATTGCTTATGGTGTCTATTAATAATCTCTAGACCCATTATTTACCACGATAATTTCCAAATATTTTGTAGAACCCAAGTGCTTGAATAATGAAAATTGTGCATCAAAATTAAGATGCTGGTACCTTCACAAAATCAGGATCAACCCTGAAAATCGAAATATAATGGTC
Organism: Lissotriton vulgaris; assembly: GCF_964263255.1. Lineage (NCBI taxonomy): Eukaryota > Metazoa > Chordata > Amphibia > Caudata > Salamandridae > Lissotriton > Lissotriton vulgaris. The sequence continues at coordinate 287,935,736 of NC_141690.1, read as the reverse complement.
AAAATAGTCCAGTCCCATTGTTCAGGTGATGTATATATAGAGATCATGTGATTCAACTGTTTCCTTCCAATGGAACAGGTTCCTACCTTATTAATGGTTCCTCCAGTATTGTAAATATTTCCTTCCCAAAATCGGAGTTATTTCAGAGCTGCCGTATTAACCTGGCTGCTTAATCACGTCTATTGAGGCTGCATGCCTAATAATATATTGCACCCTTATTATTAAAGCTAATTTGCACTGATTCTGCATAGGCAGTATTATCCTGTCCTATGTATAAATAATCCGTGTTAGGATATGAAGGAGCTTACCTCCATTGATTGCAACTTGCCAAAATTGTCCAAAATAATCAAGGTCCAATCCCACAGGCTAGTTGTATATCCGTATCCCTGTAATCACAATTAAACAACGGGGTTTAGCTACCCACTATCTCGCCCCGAGGTTGATCATACTAGAGCCTCCTGTGATATGTTTACCGCTGAAGTCTGACTCTTACCGTATAAGTTGTACATATCTCGCCCCACCTTAAAGCTCTGAAGTGGCCGCCTCTTCAGGCCAGAATCCAATTTAAGCTGGCTTGCATCACCCACAAGGCTCTCTATTCCAAGTCCCCTGCTTTTCTTGCACAGAAACTTGTGTTATCCGAAGGGAGCAAGAACCTTCTGGTCCGCCAGAGCCCTTTTGCTCCAACCTGCACGCTTCAAGAAAAAAAAGAACGTACAATCGGGCTTTCTCTGGGGCCGCCCTAAGAAAATGGAACTCACTCCCACCCGCCATTAGAAGAATACAGTCTCTAGCTCACTTCAAAAAGGAGACCAAAACTTTCCTAATGGGCAAATTCCTCTCCTAAAGTTCACGTTACAATCACCTCCGTAACCTGACTTTACCTATCGTTACGGCAGTATCCCTTGGCCTCCTCCCCTTACGTTACCCACCCTGCACTTCTGAACAAACCTCTAGGGTGATGAGACTTCTTTTCTAGCTTATTGTATTGTTTTTGCTCCTATCCCTTAACCTCATGGCTGCTTCTGACGGCCAACGGCCGTCGCGTGCACTACCTTTGTAGTGCTGCGCACGTCCGTTGGCCGTCGCAGCCCCGCCCGCTCAGTAGAACGTTCCGCACTGGCGCGGTTAAGGGGTTAATGTAGTCTGATATTATGATTGTTTGTCTTGTCATATACCGTATCTATTTGTTTCCCTATCCCTTGGCTCTCCTCCCCCTTTGTCCTTTATCCCACCTGATACTACTGTAAAGGGCACCGATACCCTCACGGTTCTGGTTCGCGCTCTATAAAACACTAAATAAATAAATACATTCTGTGTTAGAGAGCTGGGTCTGTAGGAGGCACTGTCTGGGGCTGGTTTCCCTGGTGTGTGTGTATGGCCACGACCGTTGCTGTTATTTGCTCTTTAGGGAGTTCTCCTTTTTCTAAGCTTGCGTTGTAATTTTTAAGTAGGTAGGGGGTGATTATAGTTGCACTTTTTTCAATATTGTTCAATAGGAATGCCATTTGGCCCCAGAGCTTTCCCCGCCTGTATGTTTTCTATTGCTATTGTAACTCCTCAGGAGTGAGTTCTGACTCCAGTAATCTTGCGTCCTCTTTTGTGTGTAGGAAACTGGATATCTCTGAGAAACACCTCCGCCTCCTACTGCTGAATTGTGGTTGCTGGGTTGTACACCTTGGCATAGGGGTGCGCTAGTGTGTCTACTATGGTTTAGGGTCTGTTGTTTGTTGGAGCTCTGCCACCCAGCGACTTGCTCGCTCCCTTTTATCTACCCATGCCAGCAGCTTGCCAGCTTTATCTCCTACTTCGTATATGATATGGCGTGTGGCTGTTTGGGTTTTTACATCTTCCCACAAGTATTCCATATATTCTTGCTTTTTGAGCTGGAGTAGATGCTTTTTAGCGTCTGAGCGGTCATGAGAGTGTTGTGTTTCTAGTGTTTGTAGTTCGTGTTTGAGTGTCAGTACCATTTTCGCATTTTCTCTTTTATAGTGTGTGATTAAGGAGATGACCTACCCACGTAGGACTGTCCTTACGCTTCCCATAAAGTGAGGGGCGAGGAAACAGACGGTTCATTTTCGTCAAAATAGTGTTTTGTTGCTGCGGTCAGACCGTTCCAAATTTTGTAATACCAGGGTATATTGGAAATATATGCCCTGGGTACCTTAGTACTATATACTCGGGACTGATGAGGGTACACCAGTGACCAATCTGGGGTGTACCTAAGTACTTACCATACAAATTTAAGCATGGAGACTGGTGTCCTGATTAGCACGCTGAACTCCTCCCTCGTGACAAGAAAGAGGACTTTCTAGAGATATTAAATGAGGGGATGATAGTGTCGAACCAGATCATCAGCGCGGCTGTGGATGTATCTCTCCTGGCGGCACATGGATACTGCCACGGCATCAACCAACGGCGTCACGCTTGGCTGCGCCTCACCTCATTCAAGCCGGAGGCACAATAGCGGGTGGCCAACCTGCCTTTCTCTGGGCAAACCCTGTTCGGCAATCATGCGGACGATGAAATGGCCCTTATGAAAGCAGAAGCCGAAACCCTGATATCTGTCGGGTTAGAGCAGCCTGAGAAGAAGAACTACTACCGCCCGTTCCAGAGACGGTTTGGAGCTTCAGGCGGTGGGCGAGGGCAGACTTCGGGACAGCAGCAACAATAACAGCAGCAGTTCCGGAAGCCCTTCCAGAAACGCCAGAGGGGCAGAGGAGGCCAACAGTCCGCAACAGCAACCAAAGGCCCGGCCTGGTCTAGGCCCTGAGCGTTTACTTCACCTACATCCATTACCCACTCCGGTGGGGGGAAGCATTCAATTTTTTATGGCAGAGTGGAGAAAAATTACTCAGGACAAGTGGGTGCTGAATATTGTTTGCAATGGATACAGTCTTCGGTTCACCAGTCCGCCTCCAGCTATTCCGCCGGTGAGCTCGCAGTTTCAGCTGCGCGAGCTCCAGGCAGAGGCCGACATCCTATTAAAGAAAAGGGCGATAGAAGACGTACCTCTGTCTCAAAGGGGAAGAGGTCTGTACTCACGGTTCTTTGTGGTTCGCAACAAGGACAAGAACGAGTTCAGGCCCATTCTGGACTTGCGGCAAGCAAACAAATGGATTTGCAGAGAGATTTTGCATGCTGTCGTTGCAGCAGATTTACCCTCAGCTGCAACAGGGAGACTGGCTTTGTGCTATAGACCTACAGGATGCGTACTTCCATGTGCCCACTGCACAGAAACACAGGAAGTTCCTGCGGTTCCAAGTCGGCGCCAATCATTATTAATACACAGTACTGCCATTCGGGTTGAAGTCTGCGCCCAGGACGATCTCGAAGTGCATGTCAGTAGTAGCTGCACACCTGCGGAAGAACAAGGTGTTTGTCTACCCGTACCTGGACGACTGGTTGATCAAGGCCTCCTCCTTCTCGGAAGCTCAAGCACAATTCCAGAAGACGTGCGTTCTATTGAACAAGCTGGGGCTGCACATCAACATGTCCAAGTCTGTCCCGACTCCTGTCCAATGCGTTCAGTACTTGGGAGCCTCCATCCATATGCTGTCAGCAAGGGTGTCTCCTTCGGAGGAGCGACGGTTATCACTCCTTCGGAAGGCTCGGGCTCTTATGACCGCTCCAGCTACAACAGTGAGGACGGTGTCTTCTCTACTGGGATCGATGGCCTCTTGTATCTTCCCCACGCCTCATGCACGGCTGCAAATGAGACCGCTGCAGGAGTGCTTGGAGGATCAGTGGGATCAGAGGACTGGTTCTTTGGGAACACGATACGACTGTCTCTGCAAGCTCTTCCGTCTCTGAAGTGGTGGTGTTCTGCGGAGAACCTCCTCAGAAGGGTTCCCTTTCACAAGGACATTCCCGCAAGGACAATCGTGAATGATGTGTCTCTCCACGGCTGGGGGGGCGCTCTCCGAAGACTTGCAGATTCAAGGGACATGGTCTCGTCCACGTACCACATCAATTTCCTGGAACTCAGAGCTGTTCACTTGGCGCTGAAGGCCTTTCATCCGTCCTTTCGGACCAACTCTCTGCTTGTACAGACAGACAATACGACCACGATGTATTACCTCAACAAGCAGGGGGGCTCGCGATCACGCACTCTGTCGCAGGAGGCGCAGGCGATCTGGCACTGGCTTCTGGCCAGAGGACTTACGATAACGGCTACCCATCAGCCAGGTGTGCAGAATGTTCAGGCGGACGCACTGAGCAGACTGATTCAGGAAAACCACGAATGGGTCATAAACGACGAAGTGCTAGGAGATGTCTTCGCAAGGTGGGGGACTCCAGACGTAGATCTGTTTGCCACAACCGAAAACAGCAAATGCTGAGACTTCGCCTCCAGGTACTACCAGCAGGGGACGTTGGGAAATGCCGTATGGATCGACTGGTCGAACAGCTTTCTGTACGCTTTTCCACCCATTTCCCTGATTCCGGCGGTGCTCATCAAGCTGTCCCGGTCCAGGGTGCGGAGGATACTGATTGCCCCGGAATGGCCCAGACAGTGGTGGTTCACGGACCTGCTTCACCGATCTCTCCTTCCTCACATACGGCTGCCGTGCACGCCGGACCTTCTCGCGAAGTTCGGGGGGCAGATGGTGCACCCAAACCTCTCGTCTTGGCGGCATGGCTCCTGAGAGAGTGCAATATGGCCATTTGAATCTACCCGAAGATTGTATGGACATACTGAAGGAGGCTAAGCGACCTTCCACTAGGACTTGCTATGCATACAAGTGGAAGAGATTCTGCATCTGGTGCAAGTCCAAGACCTATGACCCTACGACGTGTAAGGAGGATGTCATCCTTCCTTATCTTCTACATTTGGCGCAGTCTGGCCTTAATTTCCATTCCATTAAGGTTCATCTTGCTGCATTGACTGCCTACAGGAAATGCCCTTCACAGGCTTCCTTCTTCCAGATCCCTGTGATCAAAGATTTTTTGGAAGGCTTGAAGAAAGTATTCCCTCCTGTCAGGCTTCCTTCGCCTTCATGGGAATTGAATGTGGTGCTGTCCAGATTGATGAAGGAGCCTTTTGAACCTAATCATAAGGCTTCGTTGCAGCACCTGTCCTGGAAGGCGGCGTTCCTTGTGGCCATCACATCGGCCCGCATGGTTAGTGAAATTCAGGCGTTGTGTTGCCAAGAACCTTATACTGTATTTCATGCTGCTAAGGTTGTTAAGCGTACTCACCCTAAATTTCTTCCCAAGGTTATTTCTGATTTTCATGTCAACCAGACCATAACTTTGCCTACGTTTTTTCAGAATCCTTCATCTCCAGCGGAAAGGTCTCTACATTCCCTGGATGTTAGGAGGGTGTTGAAATTTTATCTGGATAAAACTAAAGATATTCGTAGGTCAGACCAATTGTTCATCAATTATGGATCAGTCAGGGCCGATCTTGCTACCTCCAAACAGTCCATTTCTAGGTGGATTGTGTCCTGTATACAATTGTGTTACCAAAAGGCTAATAAGACCTTAGGGGGTAAACCTAAGGCTCATTCCTCCAGGGGCAAAGCTGCCACGACTGCTTTGCTGCGTAATGTTCCAATTGCAGAAATCTGCAAGGCGGCCACTTGGAAGTCGTTCCATACCTTTGCTAAGCATTACCCCTCGCTGCCGTCGCACGCCAACACAACCTCAACGTCATTTCCTACGCCGATGACACCCAGCTGATTCTCTCCCTCACCAGAGACCCCGACACCGCCAAAGCCAGCCTACACGAAGGGATGAAAGACGTCGCCGAGTGGATGAACATCAGCCGCCTGAAGTTGAACACGGACAAGACAGAAGTCCTCATCCTGGGACCGTCGCCCTCCGCATAGGACGACTCCTGGTGGCCCCCGGCCCTAGGCACCGCACCCAAGCCAACGAACCACGCCCGCAACTTGGGCGTCATCCTGGACTCCTCCCTTTCGATGACTAGACAAGTCAACGCCGTCTCCTCATCCTGCTTCCACAACCTCCGCATGCTCCGCAAGATCTTCCGATGGATCCCGAACGAGACCAGGAAGACTGTCACCCAGGCCCTCTTCACCAGCAGACTAGACTACGGAAACACCCTCTACGCCGGTACAACAGCCAAGCTACAGAAAAGACTTCAGCGTATCCAGAACGCCTCCGCCCGACTCATCCTGGACGTCCCCCGTCGCAGCCACATCTCGAGCCACCTGAGAGACCTGCACTGGCTCCCTGTCAACAAGAGGATCACGTTCAGACTCCTCACCCACGCACACAAATCCCTCCACGACCTAGGCCCAAAGTACCTCAACGACCGCCTGACCTTCTACATGCCCACCCGCCTGCTATGATCCGCGAACCTCGCCGTCGTCCCTCGCATCCAGAGAGCCACCGCCGGAGGAAGATCCTTCTCCTACCTGGCGGCTAAGACATGGAACTCCCTGCCCGTCCGCCTGCGGCTAACCCAGGACCACCTCGCCTTCAGGAAACAGCTCAAAACCTGGCTGTTCGAGCAGTAGCAGACCCCCTCCCCCTAGTGCCTTGAGACCCTTCCGGGTGAGTAGTGCGCGATATTAATTCCATGATTGATTGATTGATTGAAGCATTACTGTCTGGACACGGATGCCAGGACAGACGCTCAGGTTGGGCAGGCTTCTCTGCGAAATCTGTTCACACAATAGTGATGTTACTTTTCTTCTCTCCACCGCCGCTTTGGTGTGGGGATGGGCTTGCCATTCTATTCACTGATTTATGATTATACACAGAGATCCCGTACTACAGAAGGAGTAGTTTCTGTCCTGTAACTCCAGTTCTGTAGTAGGGGTATCTCTGTTATAGTCATAAGCGTCCGCCCTCCTCACCGGTGGAGAGGAATATTCATGTAGGAATGCTACAGGTCTGGTGTGTTACGCCTTCAAAAAGAACTGAAAGTAAAAGGGACCTGCTGTGCATTCTGGGATACTGGGAGAGTTCTGGAAAGTTTTCTTAAAGGCACAGTATCCTGTTCTGAGCCATATAATGGCAGCCTACGGGGCTTGTCTGTCCACCACTTTCTCTATCATTCCAGAGGCTTCAGCTGGTAGGGGAAGGATTTCTCTGTGGAGAACTCTGGACAGGCTGTGCTGTTTGTGGTTTGTTTTTGGTGGAATTTCTAGTTGAAGTACTGGACAGTGTAGCCTGTGGATATAGGCTGCATTATCTGTCTTTAAATTCTCTCTTAAGTGTCTTTGCAGTTCTGCAATTCTTTGACAATTTAAGAGATTACTTTTGATTGCTCCGGGGTCCACGCACATGGGCGGGACTTTTCACTAGATTATGACTATAACAGAGATACCCCTACTACAGAACTGGAGTTATAGGACAGAAACTACTCCTTATACTTCTGGGCATTGTGGACTCTATACACACTGTACCTTACTTTGGTCCAGTATAAATAGAGCCACTTTCTCACATTAGTGGATCAGCGGTGGGATACAAACTTGCATTTGTTGGACTACTTGTTTACCATCTGATCACACGACAGAACTCTTAAATTGCCTTTAGATTTCTGAGATTGGTTTTTCCAAAATACTGAAAGTCTGGTGGGGCCTTGCTTCAGTCAGATTAGAATTTCAGAAAAATAAGTCACTATACCTAGGGTAGAGGGTTAGAACTGTCAGGTTAGAATGTCTCAACAGAAACCCAGCTGTTAGTGAAGAATAAACCATGGACCTGGTGGTTGAGGAGCTCGACCTCACCTTACTTACATTTGTCCTTAAAGGTATTGAGGTCCTTATGCAAAATTAAAAAGATAGTCATGGGCCTGCATCCAACCAAACAAGGGCTCCAGGAGCTCCTGGCTGAGTATGCAAAAGGCCACCCCTCTGAACAGGGTGACACCCAGTCAGAGGAGGCAGAAGAAGAGGAGGAGGAGGGTAGTAATCCTCCCCCTGCCATATCTCTAGAGAAGTGAGGGTCCCCTTACCCTTAACTCCAAGAGTCAGCTTCTGGGAGCCTGGGAACCACACAGGTGGGCTAGGCCCCAGAGGACACATTGGGGAGAGCCCCAATGAAGAGGACAGCTTCTTAGCAAAGTTGGCCAAGAGATTAGATCTAGAGTCCAGACTCCTGGCTCTGGAAAAAGAAAGGAAAGAGATGGGCTTAGCCCCTATCTCTGGTGGCAGCAATACCAATAACAAGGACAGAGAGCAATCTTAAGATCCTAAAATCCCCAAAGGGATTGTCCCTAAATTCGAGGAAGGGGATGATATCACCAAGTGGTTCACAGCCTTTGAGAAGGCTTGTGATATGAGAAGATTAAAGAAACATCTCTGGGGGGCGTTCCTGCGGGGAACTGTTCTCTGGTAACTGCAGAGACGGGCTTCTGACCCTCTCTGGGCCAGATGCAGGGTCCTATGACCTCATGAAGGAAACTCTGATCGAGGGATTTGGGCTCACTACTGAGGAGTACAGAATTGGGTTCAGGGGGGCTCACAAAACCCAGACCCAATCCTGGATAGATGTTGTAGACTACTCAGTAAAGACACTGGGTCGTTGGTTAACTGGACATAATGTGCATGATTTTCCTGGACTTTTTGTTTATGAAGGAACACATTTTGAGTAACTGCACAAATGAAAAGTTGCATCAGCGTTTGGTAAACCTCGGTCTAATTTCTCCCCAAGAATTGGGAAAGAAGGCAGACCATTGGGTCAAGACTAGGGTGACCAGGACAACCACTGGGGGTGACCAAAAGAAGGTGGTTACAAAACCTCCCCAGGGGAAAGGTGGTAAGAATCTCCAAGACAAAAAGTCTGAGTCTTCCAAACGGCCCCAAAAATCTGTACAGGTGGGTGTGTCCCAAACTACTCCCTATGTACCTCAGCCCTATAGGGGAAGAACTTTGATCCTAACAAGGCCTATTGGAACAACTGTAAGAAGTTGGGACATTTAACTGTAGACAAAAACTGCCCCAACAACACAGCCCCTAAGGCACCCAGTACAGCTACTCAAGGGACAGCAAGCATACAGATGGGATCAGAGGAGTACCCATAGCATATCTGGGAATACACTCAAGCTAGGCTAGTCCCCTTGGGGGAAACGGAGTTTGCAAATGTAGCTGGGTTACCACCCAACTTGAAAAAGTATTTGTAATACCCCTCTATTAATGGAACTAGAGTAGTAGGCCTGAGGGATACAGGTGCCAGTGTCACTATGCTGAAAGATATACTGGTTTCCCCAGAGCAATACTTGATTGGGAAAACGTACCCAGTCACCTGGCATGGCACACAGAGATGTGTACCATGTCGACTCTTTGTTTAGTTCTGTACTTAGACACTTAGCCTGCAAAGGCAGTGTGTGGGTGTCAGGGTAGAGGTCCCTAAGGGTGGCACAATAAGTGCTGCAGCCCATAGGTGTCTTCGCTGATCACCATGCCCTGGGTACCTAGGGTACCATTTACTAGGGGCTGACAGGTGGCCAGAGTTTTGTTTCAACACAGATTTTGGGAAGGAACACAGGCCTTGGGCACCTGGTGGGCAGGAGCCCATGGCACACTGTCAATGCACATCAGCAGTACAGCAATAAGTGGGGGCATACCAATGCAACAAAGATAGCACTTTCTCACACGTACAGGCCCATTCCACCAGGGAAAAAGCTTCGACCACGGCGTTATCTTGTGGTGTTCCAGTCCTGGATATCTGCCAGGCATCAAAATTGGCATCTCTGCACACGTTTGCAAAGAGCTACTGCATGGACAGTCCAGTCCGCAGGGACGGGCATTTCTTCTGTTCGGTCATGATATAATGTTTAGTCTAGTAATTTGTCCGCAGCCTACTGACTGGATGGTATAGCTTGGGTATCTATTCAAAAATAAGGAATCTGCAGTTAGAAGTCTCTATCAGATGAACACATTTTTTACCTTCAGAAACAGTATCTGGTAGAGACAATATCTAGCTACAGATTCCTTATAGACCCACCCATGCCTCCCAGCTTTGCAGACACGTTATTAGAGCTAGGGTTGATCCCCTTTTCAGGGCCCTAGTTTGGAAACTCACTGGTCAGTCTAATTCATAGCACTGCCCTCCTTTTCTGAAAAATAGTGAAAAACCAACGTCTGCATTCCTGGGCGCCTATGTAGGTAACCAAGACGTCCTATCCGGCGCCGACTACGCCACGCCACGCAGAGCTGAAGGGAGCCACCCAACACCGTGCCGGGGTACTGCTCATGCAAAAGTTTCCGGATCCTGTCTGATGCCTGGAAAATTCAAAGGTAAGGAATCAGCAGCTAGATATGGTCTACACCAGATTATGCGTTAGCGGAGGTAAGTAACGTTTTCTTCTGGTAAATAGTTGGGTACAGGTGCTTTGTCGGATATGGTGAGTTGTTTGCACTTACGTATTTAAAAATATTACATTTTCTCTCACTTAGTACCCCTACCGATCCGCATTAGTCTTCTTTTTCCGCTGCCCCAATAGCCCCTCTCATGCTCCCTGCTTGTTATGAAGTGTATTGTAACCGTTTATGCCAATGGGATTGTTGAAAAATGTAGGGCTCACCACCGCCCCTACCTTCGTTAACACCTCATCTGGTAGAGAGCGGATCTAGCCACAGTTTCCTTACTGACCCAGTTCTGCAAACTGATTTCTTCCTACCTTCTATATCCTGCTTGATATTTGACAAATCCTCCTTATTAATGCATTGAGAAAGGGAGATGTAGATCTCCTTATTGGCACACTGTTTCCATAGCCAGTTTCTGTAAGTGGCTCTCTGGTTTTTGGTGGGGAATGTAGTCGCAAACAAACTGACGTCAGCATAATGGAAAGGACATGTATGGACTTGTGCCACATCCGGTGTTTGTCACTACATAGTTGCACAAAGCTATCTACCGATGTGCAGAAGTACTGCTGAAAAAAAATTCAGAATCCAGGCAGGGGCAGGTGAGAATTGAAAGGAAAGAAATCTGCTGCTAGATCCGGTCTCTACCAGATACGGTGTTACACAAGGTAAGTAGCTTGTTTCTTAATATTATGTGCCATCATGATGGTTAGAAGATCTAAAGCTCCACCGCCCCCTCCCCCCCCCCATATCTTACTGATGACGCTACTTCCCTCCCGGGAGGCACTGAATGGAATGCAATGCAACTACAAAGGGAAGTGATGGATGTCTCTCTACTCCTCTTGCCGTAGGTTAATGATGAACCCGATTTATCATTAGCCTTTCTAGTGTGATGAATGTACACTATAATCTTCTCTCCCATGGTTTGGTGGTGTTTGGTGTGTTGAGCTACGGTTGCAATGACTGTGCTTGGGCTTTGAGACCCACTGTTACTTCCAGGTAAGATTAATTCCTTTGTAAATGGAACACTTGGATGGAAATCAGCTTACCGTCCAAGACACTCTGAGAAGAAAATAAAAGGCAAAGAGTAGATATAAATGCAGTCTAATGAGCACAAACAGGTGTAAGTCACTGGTTTGTGGCAGATCTTCATCTGGCCTTCTTCCTGTTCTTTTTTGATCCCTTTTTAAAATCCTTTTTCTTGGAACATTGTATGATGATTTACAGATGTTTTTATTTTACAGCATACCAAGAAGAAAATTGGGAGGAGACTGAGAACTTCACAGAGCGTGCAACTGTCTTTGCTTGTACATTATGTGACCTTGTGTTTAAAAATAAGCTGAAACTTCAAAGCCATCAGGAAGTTCACAAGGAAGGTGTACGTTTCCGTTGTAAAGAGTGTGAGAAAACATTTGATCAATTCAAGCTCCTGGAGCTCCACCGCAGATTGCACAAAGACCAAATGCCATTACTCTGCACCAATGCAACACGAAGTGCTGTGAATGCTACAGAACAAAGCGCCCAAATCCATTCTAAAGAAAACAAAAACATATCCTTTATATGCACAGAATGTGGGGAATATTTCATTTCTTCTAAAGAATTTCTAAAGCACCAGAAAAGCCACACCGCTTTTAAGCCAGTCGGAGATCTTGACAGTGAAGAAAGTGGTACACTTGGAGCAGAACATTCAAAAAATTCAGAAACCCAAATGACAAACCAGTCACTTGCATGCACCTGGTGTGGAGATGTCTTTGTGCAAAAGGGAGATCTACAGGCCCATCTAGAAACGCACATAGGTGATAGCAACTGTAGTCAAACAGAGCATCTGATGTCCAACCACCAAAGTGTTCAGAAGAGCGAGGGACACCAGGAGACTCCGCAGGATTGTGGACAGCTTTGTATCCAGACAGAGCCTCTAGTAAGTGACCAGAGTCTTCACGCAGGTCTGAAGCATCAAGAAGAATCATGTATCTTAACCAGGGGTGAGACAATCTTCTCTTGCAATCATTGCAACAAGATCTTTGGGAGCAAAGTAGATCTTCTCACTCACCAGACAATTCATACCGATCACAAACCGTTTGCATGTGAAGAATGTGGAAATGGATTTATTCAAGAGGGCTATTTATTGTCCCACCAGAGAATTATCCATGATGAAAAAATAAAAAAGAAACTTCATATCTGCTATGAGTGCGGCAAGATCCTTACTAGAAACGTACATCTTCAAAACCACCTGAAAATGCATTTGAGAGACAGGCTTAATGTGTGTACAGAACAAGGGAAGAAAGATACACCCTATAATTCTATTGACTGTGACCAGAGTGGTACTGTTACAATGGAGCGTCAGACACACCAAGAAACGCATGTAAAAAAACTGATTTTTACATGCAGTCGGTGTGGGAAAAAATTCACTCGTAAACGTTTTCGAACCCATCAGAAAGCGTGCACAGACTCCATTAGTGAACAGAGCTCCATAGAGGTTGAAAACCGCCAAGAATTGCTTAAGAAAGGTCATTTTTCATGCCGTGGGTGTAGGAGAAAGTTCCCTTATAAGGAACATTTCTTAAAGCATCAGAAAGCTTACCTGAGGAATGGGCTGTATTTGTGTGCTGAGCAGAAAACTGAAGCTGAATCCTTCACTCACAAAGAAAGTGATCAGAGCTCTACTGATAAGATGGATATTGGACAACTTCATGAAAAGCATGAGGAAGAACAACTTTGTGCGTGCACGGGGTGCGGGCAAACATTTACATATCGGGAAAGCTTTCTTAACCATCAGAAATTTAACTTCAGGGAGGGCCTTTATTTGTGTGCGAAGAACAGAATGGAAAATGGATCCGTGACTGAGATTGAATGTGATCAGAGAATTACAGATCTTGAAAAACCCCAGGAAAAGCAAGAACAAAACAATGGTACATGCCGTGGGTGTGGGAGAAAGTTCACTTATCAGAAAAGTTATCTTAAGCATCAGAAATGTTACTTCAGGGAGGGTCTTTATTTGTGTACTAAGAACATAAAGGAAAATGAACCGTTAATTGACAATGAGTGTGATCAGAAACTTAAAGATTTGGTAAAACTTGCTAAAGGACGAAAATGTAAATGCCCTGGATGTGGTAGAAAGTTCATTTATCATAAAAGTTTATTAAAGCATCTGAAAGCTTACCTGAGGAAGGGGCTATATTTGTGTGCGGAGTCCAAAACCGAAGATGAATCCTTCACTCACAAAGAAAGTGATCAGAGCTCTACCGATAAGATGAATATTGGACAACATCATGAAAATCATGAGGAAGAAGGTAACTTGGGAGAGGGCCTTTATTTGTGCCCTCAGAACAGAAAGGAAAATGAACCTTTGATTGACAGTGACGTTGGCCAGAGTGTTGCAAATCTTGAAACACAACAGGAAAAGCAAGACGAACAAAATTGTACATGCATGGGGTGTGGGAGTAAGTTCACTGATCAGAAAAGTTATCTTGAGCATCAGAAATTTTACTTCAGGGAGGGCCTTTATTTGTGTACTAAGAACATAATGGAAAATGAACCCTTAATTGACAATGAGTGTGATCAGAAATTTACAGATTTTGAAAAACTTGCTAAAGGACGAAGATGTAAATGCTGTGGATGTGGTAGAAAGTTCATTTATCGTAAAAGTTTTTTAAAGCATCTGAAAGCTTACCTGAGGAAGGGGCTATATTTGTGTGCGGAGTCCAAAACCGAAGATGAATCCTTCACTCACAAAGAAAGTGATCAGAGCTCTACCGATAAGATGGATATTGGACAACATCATGAAAATCATGAGGAAGAAGCTAACTTAGGAGAGGGCCTTTATTTGTGCGCTCAGAACAGAAAGGAAAATGAACCGTTGATTGATAGTGAATGTGATCAAAGAGTTACAAATCTTGAAAAACCACAGAAAATGCAAAAAAAACAAAAATGTTTATCATGCATGGGGTGCGGGAGAAAGTTTATTAATCAGAAAACATTTCAAAAGCATCAGAAATCTCACTTGAGGAAGAGCGTTTATTTGTGTTCTAAGAACAGGGTGGAAAACAAACCTTTGATTGACAGTGACCTTGGCCAGAGTGTTTCAAATCTTGAACCACAACAGGAAAAGCAAGACGAACAAAATTGTACATGCATGGGGTGTGGGAGTAAGTTCACTGATCAGAAAAGTTATCTTGAGCATCAGAAATTTTACTTCAGGGATGGCCTTTATTTGTGTACTAAGAACATAATGGAAAATGAACCTTTAATTGACAATGAGTGTGATCAGAAATTTACAGATTTTGAAAAACTTGCTGAAGGACAAAATTGTACGTGCCTGGGGTGTGGGAGAAAGTTCACTTATCATAAAAGTTTTTTAAAGCATCGGAAAGCTTACCTGAGGAAGGGGCTATATTTGTGTGAGGAGTCCAAAACCGAAGATGAATCCTTCACTCACAAAGAAAGTGATCAGAGCTCTACCGATACGATGGATATTGGACAACATCATGAAAATCATGAGGAAGAAGCTAACTTAGGAGAGGGCCTTTATTTGTGCGCTCAGAACAGAAAGGAAAACAAACCTTTGATTGACAGTGACCTTGGCCAGAGTGTTGCAAATCTTGAAACACAACAGGAAAAGCAAGACGAACAAAATTGTACATGCCGTGGATGTGGGAGAAAGTTCACTTATAATAAAAGTTTTTTAAAGCATCGGAAAGCTTACCTGAGGAAGGGGCTATATTTGTGTGCGAAGTCCAAAACCGAAGATGAATCCTTTACTCACAAAGAAAGTGATCAGAGCTCTACCGATAAGATGGATATTGGACAACATCATGAAAATCATGATGAAGAAGCTAACTTGGGAGAGGGCCTTTATTTGTGCACTCAGAACAGAAAGGAAAATAAACCTTTGATTGACAGTGACCTTGGCCAGAGTGTTGCAAATCTTGAAACACAACAGGAAAAGCAAGACGAACAAAATTGTACGTGCCTGGGGTGTGGGAGAAAGTTCACTTATCATAAAAGTTTTTTAAAGCATCTGAAAGTTTACCTGAGGAAGGGGCGATATTTGTGTGCGAAGTCCAAAACCGAAGATAAATCCTTCACTCACAAAGAAAGTGATCAGAGCTCTACCGATAAGATGGATATTGGACAACATCATGAAAATCATGAGGAAGAAGCTAACTTAGGAGAGGACCTTTATTTGTGCACTCAGAACAGAAAGGAAAACAAACCTTTGATTGACAGTGACCTTGGCCAGAGTGTTGCAAATCTTGAAACACAACAGGAAAAGCAAGACGAAAAAAATTGTACATGCCTAGGGTGTGGGAGAAAGTTCACTTATCATAAAAGTTATCTTAAGCATCAGACATTTTACTTCAGGGAGGGCCTTTATTTGTGTACTAAGAACGGAATAGAAAATGAACCTTTAATTGACAAGGAGTGTGATCAGAAATTTACCGATTTTGAAAAACTCCAGGAACAACAAGCTGATGGACAGAATTGTACATGCAGGGGGTGTGGGAGAAAGTTTACTTATCAGAAAAATTATCTAAAGCATCTGAAATCCTACGTGAGGAATGGCATTTATTTGTGTACTAAAGTATAAATGACCCGTGTCTAACATTGAATGTGGCTAGAGCTTTACAGATCATGACAAACGGCTGTAAAATCAGAAGGAAGACCAACATAGTGTGTGTGTGTGTGTGTGTGTGTGTGTGTGTGTGTGTGTGTGTGTGTGTGTGTGTGTGTGTGTAGGTGTGTGTGTGTGTGTGTGTGTGTGTGTGTGTGTGTGTGTGTGTGTGTGTGCGCGCGCTGGAGGATACTATAGATGTGTACTGAGAAAAATATGGAATAGGGATCCTTCACTCACCCTAAATGTGAGCAGAAGTAGGTCTTGAAAAACACCAAAGAATCTATGATGAAGGCAACTAGTAGACAAGGAAGAGAGAGCGTAAGCTGCTACTCGGTTCTGTGAAAGCGAGCGAACAGAAGAAGCATCAAAATTCAACTCTAAAACCATGTGAAAACAAAACTGGTAAGGAATACTAGAGCATGTCGCAACTGATACGGAGAGGTCCCATGCGCTCGTGAAACTTAGTCAAACCTATTCAGAACCTTAAATCACCTTTTAGTTACCATATAATTCTGCCATCCCCAATTGATTTGAAAAAAGATGCAAGTGCTTAGCGGACAAAAATGTATCTCTTAAATTTCCTAAACATATGGGTCTTTCCATTCAGAACTTAGATTCACCATTTATTCTGAAATGACCTTAAAGCAGAGCAAGAAATTCAAACCCACATTCATCCTCGTACAGTGAAGACTTTACATTTGTTTCTTTTTAATAAGGATGTCCCAAAGCAGGCCTCCTAAAAGAACCATAAAAATAAATTATTTAAAGACAAACCTGTTGAAGTCACTCCAGTCAGAAAATCATGGAAGCATCATCTAAATGCATTTGCACAACAAATGTAACTGTGTCATTGCAGAGGAAGGCGCTACAGATGTACTCGACCAAGCAGATTTTTAAGACAGTAGCATATACACATTGATAACCAGTTTTGGGTATATGATCTCATTATTCCCTTAAAGAGTTACTTGTGGAATATTGGATAAAATAAAGGCAGTTTATTGTAGCATTACCAAAAGATTCCATAATAAGATGACCACTGCATTTCGTTGGCGTCGTGACTGAGGCACTTCAGCTGTCCTGGGTGCACTCTCTTCGAAACTCAAAACGCTCTCTAACGGAGTCTGTTGGTCTCTGTATTTGGTGGGTGTGTTCTTGAATATTAATTAATGAGCACATCTGAATGATTGAGTTGAAAATGTTTGTAGAGGTGAAGCACATTTGGAAGAAGTTTCTTCAGTGTAGATTTGAAAGCATGATTATGGTTGCCCTGAGGTGTGAAGTTTCTATTGAGTTTGAACAAGTCTGTCCCCACCCTGGATCCAAATTGATGATCCTATTGGGCCACAAGTTCCGTGCACTTAGAGATTGCCTAAGTTTGAATCCAGATAATTTAGAAAAATGCATATGTACATTGATTATATGGTGCGCTTAAATCCAAATATTTGTATTTTGAAATCATAATATAAACTCTAAAAGCAATATTTCTAAAATGTCTTTGTTACTACCAAGTGGTAAAAGATGTTTGTTATATAACACCCTAGTATTTTTCTCTGCTGTTTCTGCTTTTGGAAGGATTGTGACTAGCACCTTTTTCTTGTGAGCAACCTGAAGCAGTTTATCATTAATTATTATTTTTAACATTTGTGCTTCTTTCCCTTTCTTGCTTTATTCCCCCCCCCCTCTTTTTGCCCTTCCTGCGTTGCCCTTTGTCTGCTTTGCATCCCCATTTCTGCTTGGTATTTTTGAACTCCCTTCCTACCCCCATCCCCCTTTGTTTTTGCCATTTTGTGCTTTTCTTTTAGTTCCTTCCTGCTCAATTGGCCCTATTTTTATTTTTGTAATGCTTTCTTCTTTGGTTGCTCATGGATGTAATTTCGCTGTCTTTTCTGCTCTACTGTACCTGCCCCATCCCACTTCTCACCAGAATCCCCACATCTGTGTGCCTACCACCCCTTTTTCCTGCTTGCCCCATGGGGAGGCTTGTTGCCCATTGATTATATGCTATTTGGCTCTTGCAAGTGTTTCCCGCTTCGTGCCCTTTATTATTTGTTTCACCTGAGCCACATGCCGCCCCCCAATTCTCCCCCTCCCCCAGTGCACTACACCTGTCTTTTGAAAATAGTGTTGTCGATGCACACATTTTTCATAACCTCAATTTAGCTGTTCTCACTTTCTTTCGCTCTTCTCTCATCAGGCTCCTTGTTTTGTGCTTTTGCTCACTTCCTCTTTTGTGTCTGTCTTTCTGCCTCTCTTGTAAATAACTCACTCTCCCCTTTGCTTCTGAGCCCTTCTCTGTTTGTTACCTTGTTTCAGCATCCTTCCTCCCCTCCCCAGGTATCCACATGTTTACTACCCTTCCCTGGCCATATGCATGGCTCTCTCTGGGTCTTTCTGAGATAACTGCCCAGCGCTTAGCATCTCTGCGTCTCCGCTCGTGTCTGTCCCCTAGTGTTGTGGCCCTGTCTTCAATGTGCTCTACGGAGCCAGCTGCATCTCTTCCACATTGTTTCTTGCATTTGAAGTTGTCGGGATTTTTCCTTTGCTTATTAGTAAAATATAAAAAGTGAATGTTTTTTAATGTTTGCTTAATAAACCTTTTCTAACTCTGAACAGTGTTTGCCTTGTTTTACTTCCTACATAAACTTGTGACCAATCTCACTTCTAGATGGATGCCTTTATTTACTGCAGGCATTCACATTCCCACAGTCGGACTTTGCACCAGGTTCACTAACAGTAGCCGCTCTCCTGATAATGTTTCAAAGGTGCCCTCATTTCCCCTCCTTCTAGGCGAGCCCACAGATAGGCCTCACACAGGGGTATTCACACAGGTCTCTCTCATGCAATCCTCACTAATATGCAAAAATGCAGAATAGTAAACTCTGAAGGAACATAGTGACACTTGTCAGCTCTTGGTGTGCTAGCTAGGGCCTCCCACAGAAGTGTGCCACCACCCCACAGTGTAGAGGTTTTCAAGCAGGGCTTCAAGGGAGCTGCAGCAGCGCACCCCCCCCCAACCCCCCGTGGCAGCTGTTAGATCTTCCTCAGAAACCTCAGTGGCCTTGTCTAATATCAAGCCATTGGCTGCTTGTTTTGTGTGAAGTCTCCACATTAAGCAAACTTGTATTGTTCCTTCTTTGCTTCAGTGTGTCTTGACCTTAGATCTTGGGGTTTATGTGTGTCCTGTTGAGCTTTTAGAAAGAATACCTTTTGTCTGGCTCACGTGAAAGGTGGAAGTGTTAGTTACATGAATCCTGGGCAAATTGGATGACCTAGAAATCTGAGCCCTAGCTAATGATATTGCAAGTTAGTGCAGTTTTGAGTCCAGGTTGCTTCTTTAGACCCAAGGTGAGGTCGGAGTTGCATATTTACAGATCTATGCCATTCGTCTGAACTGCTTTTGCTACCTATAGTCATCAGTCGAACAATTCTTGCTGCCCTAAGGACTCTTCTCATTGCAAAACTGTCACTCTCTCTCTGTTGCTTCTTCTCTCTCATGGCAAATTCTATCACACAGCCTAATGAAGAGGGATGAATTAATGAACCTGTTCTTATTGATAAATGCTCCCACAGACTCTTGAAGTGAATCAGCTGAATATTCCTGGATATAATCTGGCCCTATCAGTCCTTCCGCAGTGCTAGGTGGAGCCCCTTGGCATCAGTGCTGCATCCGTACCGCCATTACGCGGCCCTCGCAGGCTGCAAGAGCCACACTGCTGGCAGCTCTGCCCGATGGCATCCGTGCTGCATCCATACCGCCATTACTCGGCCATCGCAGGCTGCAAGAGCCACACTGCTGGCAGCTCTGCCACTTGGGGTCCATGCTGCATCCATACCGCCATTACTCAGCCTTCGCAGGCTGCAAGAGCCACACTGCTGGCAGCTCTGCCACTTGGCGTCCGTGCTGCATCCATACCGCCTGTACTCAGCCTTCGCAGGCTGCAAGAGCCACACTGCTGGCAGCTCTGCACCATGGCATCCGTGCTGCATCCATACCGCCATTACTCGGCCATCGCAGGCTGCAAGAGCCACACTGCTGCCAGCTCTGCCCCTTGGCATCCGTGCTGCATCCATACCGCCATTACTCGGCCATTGCAGGCTGCAAGAGCCACACTGCTGGCAGCTCTGCCCCTTGGGGTCCATGCTGCATCCATACCGCCATTACTCGGCCCTCGCAGGCTGCAAGAGTCACACTGCTGGCAGCTCTGCCCCATGGCATCCGTGCTGCATCCATACCGCCATTACTCAGCCATCGCAGGCTGCAAGAGCCACACTGCTGGCAGCTCTGCCACTTGGCGTCCGTGCTGCATCCATACCGCCATTACTCTGCCATCGCAGGCTGCAAGAGCCACACTGCTGGCAGCTCTGCCACTTGGCGTCCGTGCTGCATCCATACCGCCATTACTCGGCCATCGCAGGCTGCAAGAGCCACACTGATGGCAGCTCTATCACTTGGGGTCCATGCTGCATCCATACCGCCACTACTCGGCCTTCGCAGGCTGCAAGAGCCACACTGCTGCCAGCTCTGCCCCATGGCATCCGTGCTGCATCCATACCGCCATTACTCGGCCATCGCAGGCTGCAAGAGCCACACTGCTGGCAGCTCTGCCCCATGGTATCCGTGCTGCATCCATACCGCCATTACTCGGCCGTCGCAGGGTGCAAGAGCCACACTGCTGGCAGCTCTGCCCCTTGGGGTCCGTGCTGCAACCATACCGCCATTACTCGGCCCTCGCAGGCTGCAAGAGTCACACTGCTGGCAGCTCTGCCACTTGGCGTCTGTGCTGCATCCATACGCCATTACTCGGCCATCGCAGGCTGCAAGAGCCACACTGCTGGCAGCTCTGCCACTTGGCGTCTGTGCTGCATCCATACGCCATTACTCGGCCATCGCAGGCTGCAAGAGCCACACTGCTGGCAGCTCTGCCACTTGGCGTCCGTGCTGCATCCATACCTTCTATACTCAGCCTTCGCAGGCTGCAAGAGCCACACTGCTGGCAGCTCTGCACCATGGCATCCGTGCTGCATCCATACCGCCATTACTCGGCCATCGCAGGCTGCAAGAGCCACACTGCTGCCAGCTCTGCCCCTTGGCATCCGTGCTGCATCCATACCGCCATTACTCGGCCCTCGCAGGCTGCAAGAGCCACACTGCTGCCAGCTCTGCCCCTTGGCATCAGTGCTGCATCCATACCGCCATTACTCGGCCATTGCAGGCTGCAAGAGCCACACTGCTGGCAGCTCTACCCCTTGGGGTCCATGCTGCATCCATACCGCCATTACTCGGCCATCGCAGGCTGCAAGAGCCACACTGCTGGCAGCTCTGCCACTTGGCGTCCGTGCTGCATCCATACCGCCATTACTCTGCCATCGCAGGCTGCAAGAGCCACACTGCTGCCAGCTCTGACACTTGGCGTCCGTGCTGCATCCATACCACCATTACTCTGCCATCGCAGGCTGCCAGAGCCACACTGCTGGCAGCTCTGCCACTTGAGGTCCGTGCTGCATCCATACCGCCATTACTCTGCCATCGCAGGCTGCAAGAGCCACACTGCTGCCAGCTCTGACACTTGGCGTCCGTGCTGCATCCATACCACCATTACTCTGCCATCGCAGGCTGCAAGAGCCACACTGCTGGCAGCTCTGCCACTTGGCGTCCGTGCTGCATCCATACCGCCATTACTCTGCCATCGCAGGCTGCAAGAGCCACACTGCCGCCAGCTCTGACACTTGGCGTCCGTGCTGCATCCATACCACCATTACTCTGCCATCGCAGGCTGCAAGAGCCACACTGCTGGCAGCTCTGCCCCTTGGGGTCCGTGCTGCATCCATACCGCCATTACTCTGCCATCGCAGGCTGCAAGAGCCACACTTCTGGCAGCTCTACCACTTGGCATCCGTGCTGCATCCATACTGCCATTACTCGGCCATCACAGGCTGCAAGAGCCACACTGCTGGCAGCTCTGCCCCATGGCATCCGTGCTGCATCCATACCACCATTACTCGGCCATCGCAGGCTGCAAGAGCCACACTGCTGGCAGCTCTGCCCCTTGGGGTCCTTGCTGCATCCATACCGCCATTACTCGGCCTTCGCAGGCTGCAAGAGCCACACTGCTGCCAGCTCTGCCCCTTGGCATCAGTGCTGCATCCATACCGCCATTACTCTGCCATCGCAGGCTGCAAGAGCCACACTGCTGCCAGCTCTGACACTTGGCGTCCGTGCTGCATCCATGCCACCATTACTCTGCCATCGCAGGCTGCAAGAGCCACACTGCTGGCAGCTCTGCCCCATTGCATCCGTGCTGCATCCATACCACCATTACTCGGCCATCGCAGGCTGCAAGAGCCACACTGCTGGCAGCTCTGCCCCTTGGGGTCCGTGCTGCATCCATACCGCCATTACTCGGCCATCGCAGGCTGCAAGAGCCACACTGCTGGCAGCTCTACCACTTGGCATCCGTGCTGCATCCATACCGCCATACCGGCCATCGCAGGCTGCAAGAGCCACACTGCTGGCAGCTCTGACACTTGGCGTCTGCGCTGCATCCATACCGCCATTACTCGGCCTTCGCAGGCTGCAAGAGCCACACTGCTGGCAGCTCTGCCCCATGGCATCCGTGCTGCATCCATACCACCATTACTCGGCCATCGCAAGCTGCAAGAGCCACACTGCTGCCAGGTCTGCCCCTTGGGGTCGGTGCTGCAACCATACCGCCATTACTCGGCCATCGCAAGCTGCAAGAGCCACACTGCTGGCAGCTCTGCCCCTTGGCGTCCGTGCTGCATCCATACCGCCATTACTCGGCCATCGCAGGCTGCAAGAGCCACACTGCTAACAGCTCTGCCCCTTGGGGTCGGTGCTGCATCCATACCGCCATTACTCTGCCATCGCAGGCTGCAAGAGCCACACTTCTGCCAGCTCTGCCCCATGGCATTTGTGCTGCATCCATACCGCCTGTACTCTGCCATCGCAGGCTGCAAGAGCCACACTGCTGCCAGCTCTGCCCCTTGGGGTCCGTGCTGCATCCATACCGCCATTACTCTGCCATCGCAGGCTGCAAGAGCCACACTGCTGCCAGCTCTGCCCCTCGGTGCTCGTGCAGCATCCATACCACCATTACTCTGCCATTGCAGGCTGCAAGAGCCACACTGCTGGCAGCTCTACCATTTGGGGTCCGTGCTGCATCCATACCGCCATTACTCGGCCATCGCAGACTGCAAGAGCCACACTGCTGCCAGCTCTGCCCCTCGGTGCTCGTGCTGCATCCATACCGCCATTACTCGGCCATCGCAGGCTGCAAGAGCCACACGGCTGGCAGCTCTGACACTTGGCGTCTGTGCTGCATCCATACTGCCATTACTCTGCCATCGCAGGCTGCAAGAGCCACACTGCTGGCAGCTCTACCACTTGGGGTCCGTGCTGCATCCATACCGCCATTACTCTGCCATCGCAGGCTGCAAGAGCCACACTGCTGGCATCTCTACCACTTGGGGTCCGTGCTGCATCCATACCGCCATTACTCGGCCATCGCAGGCTGCAAGAGCCACATTGCTGGCAGCTCTACCACTTGGGGTCCGTGCTGCATCCATACCGCCATTACTCAGCCTTCGCAGGCTGCAAGAGCCACACTGATGGCAGCTCTACCACTTGGGATCCCTGCTGCATCCATACCACCATTACTCGGCCATCGCAGGCTGTAAGAGCCACACTGCTGGCAGCTCTGCCCCATGGCATCCGTGCTGCATCCATACGCCATTACTCGGCCATCGCAGGCTGCAAGAGCCACACTGCTGGCAGCTCTGCCCATGGCATCCGTGCTGCATCCATACCGCCATTACTCGGCCCTCGCAGGCTGCAAGAGTCACACTGCTGGCAGGTCTGCCCCATGGCATCCGTGCTGCATCCATACCGCCATTACTCGGCCATCGCAGGCTGCAAGAGCCACACTGCTGGCAGCTCTGCCCCATAGCTTCCGTGCTGCATCCATACCGCCTGTACTCTGCCATCGCAGGCTGCAAGAGCCACATTGATGGCAGCTCTACCACTTGGGGTCCGTGCTGCATCCATACCGCCATTACTCGGCCATCGCAGGCTGCAAGAGCCACACTGTTGGCAGCTCTGCCACATGGCATCCGTGCTGCATCCATACCGCCTGTACTCTGCCATCACAGGCTGCAAGAGCCACATTGATGGCAGCTCTACCACTTGGGGTCCTTGCTGCATCCATACCGCCATTACTCGGCAATCGCAGGCTGCAAGAGCCACACTGATGGCAGCTCTACCACTTGGGGTCCGTGCTGCATCCATACCGCCATTACTCGGCCATCGCAGGCTGCAAGAGCCACACTGTTGGCAGCTCTGCCCCTTGGGGTCCGTGCTGCATCCATACCGCCATTACTCGGCCATCGCAGGCTGCAAGACGCCATTACTCGGCCATCGCAGGCTGCAAGAGCCACACTGCTGGCAGCTCTGCCACTTGGGGTCCGTGCTGCATCCATACCGCCATTACTCGGCCATCGCAGGCTGCAAGAGCCACACTGATGGCAGCTCTACCACTTGGGGTCCGTGCTGCATCCATACCGCCATTACTCGGCCATCGCAGGCTGCAAGAGCCACACTGCTGGCAGCTCTGCCACTTGGGGTCTGTGCTGCATCCATACCGCCATTACTCGGCCATCGCAGGCTGCAAGAGCCACACTGATGGCAGCTCTACCACTTGGGGTCCATGCTGCATCCATAGCGCCATTTCTCGGCCTTCGCAGGCTGCAAGAGCCACACTGCTGCCAGCTCTGCCCCATGGCATCCGTGCTGCATCCATACCGCCATTACTCGGCCATCGCAGGCTGCAAGAGCCACACTGCTGGCAGCTCTGCCCCATGGCATCCGTGCTGCATCCATACCGCCATTACTCGGCCGTCGCAGGGTGCAAGAGCCAAACTGCTTGGAGCTCTGCCCCTTGGGGTCCGTGCTGCAACCATACCGCCATTACTCGGCCCTCGCAGGCTGCAAGAGTCACACTGCTGGCAGCTCTGCCACTTGGCGTCTGTGCTGCATCCATACGCCATTACTCGGCCATCGCAGGCTGCAAGAGCCACACTGCTGGCAGCTCTGCCACTTGGGGTCCATGCTGCATCCATACCGCCATTACTCAGCCTTCGCAGGCTGCAAGAGCCACACTGCTGGCAGCTCTGCCACTTGGCGTCCGTGCTGCATCCATACCGCCTGTAGTCAGCCTTCGCAGGCTGCAAGAGCCACACTGCTGGCAGCTCTGCACCATGGCATCCGTGCTGCATCCATACCGCCATTACCCGGCCATCGCAGGCTGCAAGAGCCACACTGCTGCCAGCTCTGACCCTTGGCATCCGTGCTGCATCCATACCGCCATTACTCGGCCCTCGCAGGCTGCAAGAGCCACACTGCTGCCAGCTCTGCCCCTTGGCATCAGTGCTGCATCCATACCGCCATTACTCGGCCATTGCAGGCTGCAAGAGCCACACTGCTGGCAGCTCTGCCCCTTGGGGTCCATGCTGCATCCATACCGCCATTACTCGGCCATCGCAGGCTGCAAGAGCCACACTGCTGGCAGCTCTGCCACTTGGCGTCCGTGCTGCATCCATACCGCCATTACTCTGCCATCGCAGGCTGCAAGAGCCACACTGCTGCCAGCTCTGACACCTGGCGTCCGTGCTGCATCCATACCACCATTACTCTGCCATCGCAGGCTGCCAGAGCCACACTGCTGGCAGCTCTGCCACTTGGGGTCCATGCTGCATCCATACCGCCATTACTCTGCCATCGCAGGCTGCAAGAGCCACAGTGTTGGCAGCTCCGCCCCTTGGGGTCCGTGCTGCATCCATACCGCCATTACTCGTCCATCGCACGCTGCAAGAGCCACACTGCTGGCAGCTCTGCCACTTGGCGTCCGTGCTGTATCCATACCGCCATTACTCTGCCATCGCAGGCTGCAAGAGCCACACTGCTGCCAGCTCTGACACTTGGCGTCCGTGCTGCATCCATACCACCATTACTCTGCCATCGCAGGCTGCCAGAGCCACACTGCTGGCAGCTCTGCCACTTGGGGTCCATGCTGCATCCATACCGCCATTACTCTGCCATCGCAGGCTGCAAGAGCCACACTGTTGGCAGCTCTGCCCCTTGGGGTCCGTGCTGCATCCATACCGCCATTACTCGGCCATCGCAGGCTGCAAGAGCCACACTGCTGGCATCTCTGCCACTTGGGGTCCGTGCTGCATCCATACCGCCATTACTCGGCCATCGCAGGCTGCAAGAGCCACACTGATTTCAGCTCTACCACTTGGGGTCCGTGCTGCATCCATACCGCCATTACTCGGCCATCGCAGGCTGCAAGAGCCACACTGCTGGCAGCTCTGCCACTTGGGGTCCGTGCCGCATCCATACCGCCATTACTCGGCCATCGCAGGCTGCAAGAGCCACACTGATGGCAGCTCTACCACTTGGGGTCCATGCTGCATCCATACCGCCATTACTCGGCCTTCGCAGGCTGCAAGAGCCACACTGCTGCCAGCTCTGCCCCATGGCATCCGTGCTGCATCCATACCGCCATTACTCGGCCATCGCAGGCTGCAAGAGCCACACTGCTGGCAGCTCTGCCCCATGGCATCCGTGCTGCATCCATACCGCCATTACTCGGCCGTCGCAGGGTGCAAGAGCCACACTGCTTGGAGCTCTGCCCCTTGGGGTCCATGCTGCAACCATACCGCCATTACTCGGCCCTCGCAGGCTGCAAGAGTCACACTGCTGGCAGCTCTGCCACTTGGCGTCTGTGCTGCATCCATACGCCATTACTCGGCCATCGCAGGCTGCAAGAGCCACACTGCTGGCAGCTCTGCCACTTGGCGTCTGTGCTGCATCCATACGCCATTACTCGGCCATCGCAGGCTGCAAGAGTCACACTGCTGGCAGCTCTGCCACTTGGCGTCTGTGCTGCATCCATACGCCATTACTCGGCCATCGCAGGCTGCAAGAGCGACACTGCTGGCAGCTCTGCCACTTGGGGTCCATGCTGCATCCATACCGCCATTACTCAGCCTTCGCAGGCTGCAAGAGCCACACTGCTGGCAGCTCTGCCACTTGGCGTCCGTGCTGCATCCATACCGCCTGTAGTCAGCCTTCGCAGGCTGCAAGAGCCACACTGCTGGCAGCTCTGCACCATGGCATCCGTGCTGCATCCATACCGCCATTACTCGGCCATCGCAGGCTGCAAGAGCCACACTGCTGCCAGCTCTGCCCCTTGGCATCCGTGCTGCATCCATACCGCCATTACTCGGCCCTCGCAGGCTGCAAGAGCCACACTGCTGCCAGCTCTGCCCCTTGGCATCAGTGCTGCATCCATACCGCCATTACTCGGCCATTGCAGGCTGCAAGAGCCACACTGCTGGCAGCTCTGCCCCTTGGGGTCCATGCTGCATCCATACCGCCATTACTCGGCCATCGCAGGCTGCAAGAGCCACACTGCTGGCAGCTCTGCCACTTGGCGTCCGTGCTGCATCCATACCGCCATTACTCTGCCATCGCAGGCTGCAAGAGCCACACTGCTGCCAGCTCTGACACTTGGCGTCCGTGCTGCATCCATACCACCATTACTCTGCCATCGCAGGCTGCCAGAGCCACACTGCTGGCAGCTCTGCCACTTGGGGTCCATGCTGCATCCATACCGCCATTACTCTGCCATCGCAGGCTGCAAGAGCCACACTGTTGGCAGCTCTGCCCCTTGGGGTCCGTGCTGCATCCATACCGCCATTACTCGGCCATCGCAGGCTGCAAGAGCCACACTGCTGGCAGCTCTGCCACTTGGCGTCCGTGCTGCATCCATACCGCCATTACTCTGCCATCGCAGGCTGCAAGAGCCACACTGCTGCCAGCTCTGACACTTGGCGTCCGTGCTGCATCCATACCACCATTACTCTGCCATCGCAGGCTGCCAGAGCCACACTGCTGGCAGCTCTGCCACTTGGGGTCCATGCTGCATCCATACCGCCATTACTCTGCCATCGCAGGCTGCAAGAGCCACACTGTTAGCAGCTCTGCCCCTTGGGGTCCGTGCTGCATCCATACCGCCATTACTCGGCCATCGCAGGCTGCAAGAGCCACACTGCTGGCAGCTCTGCCACTTGGGGTCCGTGCTGCATCCATACCGCCATTACTCGGCCATCGCAGGCTGCAAGAGCCACACTGATTGCAGCTCTACCACTTGGGGTCCGTGCTGCATCCATACCGCCATTACTCGGCCATCGCAGGCTGCAAGAGCCACACTGCTGGCAGCTCTGCCACTTGGGGTCCGTGCTGCATCCATACCGCCATTACTCGGCCATCGCAGGCTGCAAGAGCCACACTGATGGCAGCTCTACCACTTGGGGTCCATGCTGCATCCATACCGCCATTACTCGGCCTTCGCAGGCTGCAAGAGCCACACTGCTGCCAGCTCTGCCCCATGGCATCCGTGCTGCATCCATACCGCCATTACTCGGCCATCGCAGGCTGCAAGAGCCACACTGCTGGCAGCTCTGCCCCATAGCATCCGTGCTGCATCCATACCGCCATTACTCGGCCGTCGCAGGGTGCAAGAGCCACACTGCTTGGAGCTCTGCCCCTTGGGGTCCGTGCTGCAACCATACCGCCATTACTCGGCCCTCGCAGGCTGCAAGAGTCACACTGCTGGCAGCTCTGCCACTTGGCGTCTGTGCTGCATCCATACGCCATTACTCGGCCATCGCAGGCTGCAAGAGCCACACTGCTGGCAGCTCTGCCACTTGGCGTCTGTGCTGCATCCATACGCCATTACTCGGCCATCGCAGGCTGCAAGAGTCACACTGCTGGCAGCTCTGCCACTTGGCGTCTGTGCTGCATCCATACGCCATTACTCGGCCATCGCAGGCTGCAAGAGCCACACTGCTGGCAGCTCTGCCACTTGGGGTCCATGCTGCATCCATACCGCCATTACTCAGCCTTCGCAGGCTGCAAGAGCCACACTGCTGGCAGCTCTGCCACTTGGCGTCCGTGCTGCATCCATACCGCCTGTAGTCAGCCTTCGCAGGCTGCAAGAGCCACACTGCTGGCAGCTCTGCACCATGGCATCCGTGCTGCATCCATACCGCCATTACTCGGCCATCGCAGGCTGCAAGAGCCACACTGCTGCCAGCTCTGCCCCTTGGCATCCGTGCTGCATCCATACAGCCATTACTCGGCCCTCGCAGGCTGCAAGAGCCACACTGCTGTCAGCTCTGCCCCTTGGCATCAGTGCTGCATCCTTACCGCCATTACTCGGCCATTGCAGGCTGCAAGAGCCACACTGCTGGCAGCTCTGCCCCTTGGGGTCCATGCTGCATCCATACCGCCATTACTCGGCCATCGCAGGCTGCAAGAGCCACACTGTTGGCAGCTCTGCCCCTTGGGGTCCGTGCTGCATCCATACCGCCATTACTCTGCCATCGCAGGCTGCAAGAGCCACACTGCTGCCAGCTCTGACACTTGGCGTCCGTGCTGCATCCATACCACCATTACTCTGCCATCGCAGGCTGCCAGAGCCACACTGCTGGCAGCTCTGCCACTTGGGGTCCATGCTGCATCCATACCGCCATTACTCTGCCATCGCAGGCTGCAAGAGCCACACTGTTGGCAGCTCTGCCCCTTGGGGTCCGTGCTGCATCCATACCGCCATTACTCGGCCATCGCAGGCTGCAAGAGCCACACTGCTGGCAGCTCTGCCACTTGGCGTTCGTGCTGCATCCATACCGCCATTACTCTGCCATCGCAGGCTGCAAGAGCCACACTGCTGCCAGCTCTGACACTTGGCGTCCGTGCTGCATCCATACCACCATTACTCTGCCATCGCAGGCTGCCAGAGCCACACTGCTGGCAGCTCTGCCACTTGGGGTCCATGCTGCATCCATACCGCCATTACTCTGCCATCGCAGGCTGCAAGAGCCACACTGTTGGCAGCTCTGCCCCTTGGGGTCCGTGCTGCATCCATACCGCCATTACTCGGCCATCGCAGGCTGCAAGAGCCACACTGCTGGCAGCTCTGCCACTTGGGGTCCGTGCTGCATCCATACCGCCATTACTCGGCCATCGCAGGCTGCAAGAGCCACACTGATTGCAGCTCTGCCACTTGGGGTCCGTGCTGCATCCATACCGCCATTACTCGGCCATCGCAGGCTGCAAGAGCCACACTGATGGCAGCTCTACCACTTGGGGTCCATGCTGCATCCATACCGCCATTACTCGGCCTTCGCAGGCTGCAAGAGCCACACTGCTGCCAGCTCTGCCCCATGGCATCCGTGCTGCATCCATACCGCCATTACTCGGCCATCGCAGGCTGCAAGAGCCACACTGCTGGCAGCTCTGCCCCATGGCATCCGTGCTGCATCCATACCGCCATTACTCGGCCGTCGCAGGGTGCAAGAGCCACACTGCTTGGAGCTCTGCCCCTTGGGGTCCGTGCTGCAACCATACCGCCATTACTCGGCCCTCGCAGGCTGCAAGAGTCACACTGCTGGCAGCTCTGCCACTTGGCGTCTGTGCTGCATCCATACGCCATTACTCGGCCATCGCAGGCTGCAAGAGCCACACTGCTGGCAGCTCTGCCACTTGGCGTCTGTGCTGCATCCATACGCCATTACTCGGCCATCGCAGGCTGCAAGAGCCACACTGCTGGCAGCTCTGCCACTTGGGGTCCATGCTGCATCCATACCGCCATTACTCAGCCTTCGCAGGCTGCAAAGCCACACTGCTGGCAGCTCTGCCACTTGGCGTCCGTGCTGCATCCATACCGCCTGTAGTCAGCCTTCGCAGGCTGCAAGAGCCACACTGCTGGCAGCTCTGCACCATGGCATCCGTGCTGCATCCATACCGCCATTACTCGGCCATCGCAGGCTGCAAGAGCCACACTGCTGCCAGCTCTGCCCCTTGGCATCCGTGCTGCATCCATACCGCCATTACTCGGCCCTCGCAGGCTGCAAGAGCCACACTGCTGCCAGCTCTGCCCCTTGGCATCAGTGCTGCATTCATACCGCCATTACTCGGCCATTGCAGGCTGCAAGAGCCACACTGCTGGCAGCTCTGCCCCATGGCATCCGTGCTGCATCCATACCGCCATTACTCGGCCGTCGCAGGGTGCAAGAGCCACACTGCTTGGAGCTCTGCCCCTTGGGGTCCGTGCTGCATCCATACCGCCATTACTCTGCCATCGCAGGCTGCAAGAGCCACACTGCTGGCAGCTCTGCCACTTGGCGTCCGTGCTGCATCCATACCGCCATTACTCTGCCATCGCAGGCTGCAAGAGCCACACTGCTGCCAGCTCTGACACTTGGCGTCCGTGCTGCATCCATACCACCATTACTCTGCCATCGCAGGCTGCCAGAGCCACACTGCTGGCAGCTCTGCCACTTGGGGTCCATGCTGCATCCATACCGCCATTACTCTGCCATCGCAGGCTGCAAGAGCCACACTGCTGCCAGCTCTGACACTTGGCGTCCGTGCTGCATCCATACCACCATTACTCTGCCATCGCAGGCTGCAAGAGGCACACTGCTGGCAGCTCTGCCACTTGGCGTCCGTGCTGCATCCCTACCGCCATTACTCTGCCATCGCAGGCTGCAAGAGCCACACTGCCGCCAGCTCTGACACTTGGCGTCCGTGCTGCATCCATACCACCATTACTCTGCCATCGCAGGCTGCAAGAGCCACACTGCTGGCAGGTCTTCCCCTTGGGGTCCGTGCTGCATCCATACCGCCATTACTCTGCCATCGCAGGCTGCATGAGCCACACTTCTGGCAGCTCTACCACTTGGCATCCGTGCTGCATCCATACTGCCATTACTCGGCCATCGCAGGCTGCAAGAGCCACACTGCTGGCAGCTCTGACACTTGGCGTCTGCGCTGCATCCATACCGCCATTACTCAGCCTTCGCAGGCTGCAAGAGCCACACTGCTGCCAGCTCTGCCCCTTGGCATCAGTGCTGCATCCATACCGCCATTACTCTGCCAACGCAGGCTGCAGGAGCCACACGGCTGGCAGCTCTGACACTTGGCGTCTGTGCTGCATCCATACTGCCATTACTCTGCCATCGCAGGCTGCAAGAGCCACTCTGCTGGCAGCTCTACCACTTGGGGTCCGTGCTGCATCCATACCGCCATTACTCTGCCATCGCAGGCTGCAAGAGCCACACTGCTGGCAGCTCTACCACTTGGGGTCCGTGCTGCATCCATACCGCCATTACTCGGCCATCGCAGGCTGCAAGAGCCACATTGCTGGCAGCTCTACCACTTGGGGTCCGTGCTGCATCCATACCGCCATTACTCAGCCTTCGCAGGCTGCAAGAGCCACACTGATGGCAGCTCTACCACTTGGGGTCCCTGCTGCATCCATACCACCATTACTCGGCCATCGCAGGCTGCAAGAGCCACACTGCTGGCAGCTCTGCCCCATGGCATCCGTGCTGCATCCATACGCCATTACTCGGCCATCGCAGGCTGCAAGAGCCACACTGCTGGCAGCTCTGCCCATGGCATCCGTGCTGCATCCATACCGCCATTACTCGGCCCTCGCAGGCTGCAAGAGTCACACTGCTGGCAGGTCTGCCCCATGGCATCCGTGCTGCATCCATACCGCCATTACTCGGCCATCGCAGGCTGCAAGAGCCACACTGCTGGCAGCTCTGCCCCATAGCATCCGTGCTGCATCCATACCGCCTGTACTCTGCCATCGCAGGCTGCAAGAGCCACATTGATGGCAGCTCTACCACTTGGGGTCCGTGCTGCATCCATACCGCCATTACTCGGCCATCGCAGGCTGCAAGAGCCACACTGTTGGCAGCTCTGCCACATGGCATCCGTGCTGCATCCATACCGCCTGTACTCTGCCATCGCAGGCTGCAAGAGCCACATTGATGGCAGCTCTACCACTTGGGGTCCTTGCTGCATCCATACCGCCATTACTCGGCCATCGCAGGCTGCAAGAGCCAGACTGATGGCAGCTCTACCACTTGGGGTCCGTGCTGCATCCATACCGCCATTACTCGGCCATCGCAGGCTGCAAGAGCCACACTGTTGGCAGCTCTGCCCCTTGGGGTCCGTGCTGCATCCATACCGCCATTACTCGGCCATCGCAGGCTGCAAGAGCCACACTGCTGGCAGCTCTGCCACTTGGGGTCCGTGCTGCATCCATACCGCCATTACTCGGCCATCGCAGGCTGCAAGAGCCACACTGATGGCAGCTCTACCTCTTGGGGTCCGTGCTGCATCCATACCGCCATTACTCGGCCATCGCAGGCTGCAAGAGCCACACTGCTGGCAGCTCTGCCACTTGGGGTCCGTGCTGCATCCATACCGCCATTACTCGGCCATCGCAGGCTGCAAGAGCCACACTGATGGCAGCTCTACCACTTGGGGTCCATGCTGCATCCATACCGCCATTACTCGGCCATCGCAGGCTGCAAGAGCCACACTGCTGGCAGCTCTGCCCCATGGCATCCGTGCTGCATCCATACCGCCATTACTCAGCCTTCGCAGGCTGCAAGAGCCACACTGCTGGCAGCTCTGCCACTTGGCGTCCGTGCTGCATCCATACCGCCTGTAGTCAGCCTTCGCAGGCTGCAAGAGCCACACTGCTGCCAGCTCTGCACCATGGCATCCGTGCTGCATCCATACCGCCATTACTCGGCCATCGCAGGCTGCAAGAGCCACACTGCTGCCAGGTCTGCCCCTTGGGGTCGGTGCTGCAACCATACCGCCATTACTCGGCCCTCGCAGGCTGCAAGAGCCAAACTGCTGGCAGCTCTGCCCCTTGGCGTCCGTGCTGCATCCATACCGCCATTACTCGGCCATCGCAGGCTGCAAGAGCCACACTGCTAACAGCTCTGCCCCTTGGGGTCGGTGCTGCATCCATACCGCCATTACTCTGCCATCGCAGGCTGCAAGAGCCACACTTCTGCCAGCTCTGCCCCATGGCATTTGTGCTGCATCCATACCGCCTGTACTCTGCCATCGCAGGCTGCAAGAGCCACACTGCTGCCAGCTCTGCCCCTTGGGGTCCGTGCTGCATCCATACCGCCATTACTCTGCCATCGCAGGCTGCAAGAGCCACACTGCTGCCAGCTCTGCCCCTCGGTGCTCGTGCAGCATCCATACCGCCATTACTCTGCCATTGCAGGCTGCAAGAGCCACACTGCTGGCAGCTCTACCATTTGGGGTCCGTGCTGCATCCATACCGCCATTACTCGGCCATCGCAGGCTGCAAGAGCCACACTGCTGCCAGCTCTGCCCCTCGGTGCTCGTGCTGCATCCATACCGCCTGTACTCCGCCATCGCAGGCTGCAAGAGCCACACTGCTGGCAGCTCTACCACTTGGGGTCCGTGCTGCATCCATACTGCCATTACTCTGCCATCGCAGGCTGCAAGAGCCACACTGCTGGCAGCTCTACCACGTGGGGTCCGTGCTGCATCCATACCGCCATTACTCTGCCATCGCTGGCTGCAAGAGCCACACTGCTGGCAGCTCTACCACTTGGGGTCCGTGCTGCATCCATACCGCCATTACTCGGCCATCACAGGCTGCAAGAGACACATTGCTGGCAGCTCTACCACTTGGGGTCCGTGCTGCATCCATACCGCCATTACTCAGCCTTCGCAGGCTGCAAGAGCCACACTGATGGCAGCTCTACCACTTGGGGTCCCTGCTGCATCCATACCTCCATTACTCGGCCATCGCAGGCTGCAAGAGCCACACTGCTGGCAGCTCTGCCCCATGGCATCCGTGCTGCATCCATACGCCACTACTCGGCCATCGCAGGCTGCAAGAGCCACACTGCTGGCAGCTCTGCCCATGGCATCCGTGCTGCATCCATACCGCCATTACTCGGCCCTCGCAGGCTGCAAGAGTCACACTGCTGGCAGGTCTGCCCCATGGCATCCGTGCTGCATCCATACCGCCATTACTCGGCCATCGCAGGCTGCAAGAGCCACACTGCTGGCAGCTCTGCCCCATAGCATCCGTGCTGCATCCATACCGCCTGTACTCTGCCATCGCAGGCTGCAAGAGCCACATTGATGGCAGCTCTACCACTTGGGGTCCGTGCTGCATCCATACCGCCATTACTCGGCCATCGCAGGCTGCAAGAGCCACACTCTTGGCAGCTCTGCCCCATGGCATCCGTGCTGCATCCATACCGCCTGTACTCTGCCATCGCAGGCTGCAAGAGCCACATTGATGGCAGCTCTACCACTTGGGGTCCTTGCTGCATCCATACCGCCATTACTCAGCCATCGCAGGCTGCAAGAGCCACACTGATGGCAGCTCTACCACTTGGGGTCCGTGCTGCATCCATACCGCCATTACTCGGCCATCGCAGGCTGCAAGAGCCACACTGCTGGCAGCTCTGCCACTTGGGGTCCGTGCTGCATCCATACCGCCATTACTCGGCCATCGCAGGCTGCAAGAGCCACACTGATGGCAGCTCTACCACTTGTGGTCCGTGCTGCATCCATACCGCCATTACTCGGCCATCGCAGGCTGCAAGAGCCACACTGTTGGCAGCTCTGCCCCATGGGATCCGTGCTGCATCCATACCGCCTGTACTCTGCCATCGCAGGCTGCAAGAGCCACATTGATGGCAGCTCTACCACTTGGGGTCCGTGCTGCATCCATACCGCCATCACTCGGCCATCGCAGGCTGCAAGAGCCACACTGATGGCAGCTCTACCACTTGGGGTCCGTGCTGCATCCATACCGCCATTACTCGGCCATCGCAGGCTGCAAGAGCCACACTGCTGGCAGCTCTGCCCCTTGGGGTCCGTGCTGCATCCATACCGCCATTACTCGGCCATCGCAGGCTGCAAGAGCCACACTGCTGGCAGCTCTGCCACTTGGGGTCCGTGCTGCATCCATACCGCCCTTACTCGGCCATCGCAGGCTGCAAGAGCCACACTGTTGACAGCTCTGCCACTTGGCGTCTGTGCTGCATCCATACGCCATTACTCGGCCATCGCAGGCTGCAAGAGCCACACTGATGGCAGCTCTACCACTTGTGGTCCGTGCTGCATCCATACCGCCATTACTCGGCCATCGCAGGCTGCAAGAGCCACACTGTTGGCAGCTCTGCCCTATGGCATCCGTGCTGCATCCATACCGCCTGTACTCTGCCATCGCAGGCTGCAAGAGCCACATTGATGGCAGCTCTACCACTTGGGGTCCGTGCTGCATCCATACCGCCATTACTCGGCCATCCCAGGCTGCAAGAGCCACACTGATGGCAGCTCTACCACTTGGGGTCCGTGCTGCATCCATACCGCCATTACTCGGCCATCGCAGGCTGCAAGAGCCACACTGCTGGCAGCTCTGCCCCTTGGGGTCCGTGCTGCATCCATACCGCCATTACTCGGCCACCGCAGGCTGCAAGAGCCACACTGCTGGCAGCTCTGCCACTTGGGGTCCGTGCTGCATCCATACCGCCCTTACTCGGCCATCGCAGGCTGCAAGAGCCACACTGTTGGCAGCTCTGCCACTTGGCGTCTGTGCTGCATCCATACGCCATTACTCGGCCATCGCAGGCTGCAAGAGCCACACTGCTGGCAGCTCTGCCACTTGGCGTCCGTGCTGCATCCATACCGCCATTACTCTGCCATCGCAAGCTGCAAGAGCCACACTGCTGCCAGCTCTGACACTTGGCGTCCGTGCTGCATCCATACCACCATTACTCTGCCATCGCAGGCTGCCAGAGCCACACTGCTGGCAGCTCTGCCACTTGGGGTCCATGCTGCATCCATACCGCCATTACTCTGCCATCGCAGGCTGCAAGAGCCACACTGTTGGCAGCTCTGCCCCTTGGGGTCCGTGCTGCATCCATACCGCCATTACTCGGCCATCGCAGGCTGCAAGAGCCACACTGCTGGCAGCTCTGCCACTTGGCGTCCGTGCTGCATCCATACCGCCATTACTCTGCCATCGCAGGCTGCAAGAGCCACACTGCTGCCAGCTCTGACACTTGGCGTCCGTGCTGCATCCATACCACCATTACTCTGCCATCGCAGGCTGCCAGAGCCACACTGCTGGCAGCTCTGCCACTTGGGGTCCATGCTGCATCCATACCGCCATTACTCTGCCATCGCAGGCTGCAAGAGCCACACTGTTGGCAGCTCTGCCCCTTGGGGTCCGTGCTGCATCCATACCGCCATTACTCGGCCATCGCAGGCTGCAAGAGCCACACTGCTGGCAGCTCTGCCACTTGGGGTCCGTGCTGCATCCATACCGCCATTACTCGGCCATCGCAGGCTGCAAGAGCCACACTGATTGCAGCTCTACCACTTGGGGTCCGTGCTGCATCCATACCGCCATTACTCGGCCATCGCAGGCTGCAAGAGCCACACTGCTGGCAGCTCTGCCACTTGGGGTCCGTGCTGCATCCATACCGCCATTACTCGGCCATCGCAGGCTGCAAGAGCCACACTGATGGCAGCTCTACCACTTGGGGTCCATGCTGCATCCATACCGCCATTACTCGGCCTTCGCAGGCTGCAAGAGCCACACTGCTGCCAGCTCTGCCCCATGGCATCCGTGCTGCATCCATACCGCCATTACTCGGCCATCGCAGGCTGCAAGAGCCACACTGCTGGCAGCTCTGCCCCATGGCATCCGTGCTGCATCCATACCGCCATTACTCGGCCGTCGCAGGGTGCAAGAGCCACACTGCTTGGAGCTCTGCCCCTTGGGGTCCGTGCTGCATCCATACCGCCATTACTCGGCCATCACAGGCTGCAAGAGACACATTGCTGGCAGCTCTACCACTTGGGGTCCGTGCTGCATCCATACCGCCATTACTCAGCCTTCGCAGGCTGCAAGAGCCACACTGATGGCAGCTCTACCACTTGGGGTCCCTGCTGCATCCATACCTCCATTACTCGGCCATCGCAGGCTGCAAGAGCCACACTGCTGGCAGCTCTGCCCCATGGCATCCGTGCTGCATCCATACGCCATTACTCGGCCATCGCAGGCTGCAAGAGCCACACTGCTGGCAGCTCTGCCCATGGCATCCGTGCTGCATCCATACCGCCATTACTCGGCCCTCGCAGGCTGCAAGAGTCACACTGCTGGCAGGTCTGCCCCATGGCATCCGTGCTGCATCCATACCGCCATTACTCGGCCATCGCAGGCTGCAAGAGCCACACTGCTGGCAGCTCTGCCCCATAGCATCCGTGCTGCATCCATACCGCCTGTACTCTGCCATCGCAGGCTGCAAGAGCCACATTGATGGCAGCTCTACCACTTGGGGTCCGTGCTGCATCCATACCGCCATTACTCGGCCATCGCAGGCTGCAAGAGCCACACTCTTGGCAGCTCTGCCCCATGGCATCCGTGCTGCATCCATACCGCCTGTACTCTGCCATCGCAGGCTGCAAGAGCCACATTGATGGCAGCTCTACCACTTGGGGTCCTTGCTGCATCCATACCGCCATTACTCAGCCATCGCAGGCTGCAAGAGCCACACTGATGGCAGCTCTACCACTTGGGGTCCGTGCTGCATCCATACCGCCATTACTCGGCCATCGCAGGCTGCAAGAGCCACACTGCTGGCAGCTCTGCCACTTGGGGTCCGTGCTGCATCCATACCGCCATTACTCGGCCATCGCAGGCTGCAAGAGCCACACTGATGGCAGCTCTACCACTTGTGGTCCGTGCTGCATCCATACCGCCATTACTCGGCCATCGCAGGCTGCAAGAGCCACACTGTTGGCAGCTCTGCCCCATGGCATCCGTGCTGCATCCATACCGCCTGTACTCTGCCATCGCAGGCTGCAAGAGCCACATTGATGGCAGCTCTACCACTTGGGGTCCGTGCTGCATCCATACCGCCATTACTCGGCCATCGCAGGCTGCAAGAGCCACACTGATGGCAGCTCTACCACTTGGGGTCCGTGCTGCATCCATACCGCCATT
Source organism: Lissotriton vulgaris (assembly GCF_964263255.1). Lineage (NCBI taxonomy): Eukaryota > Metazoa > Chordata > Amphibia > Caudata > Salamandridae > Lissotriton > Lissotriton vulgaris. The sequence goes on along the minus strand of NC_141690.1, from coordinate 287,896,872 downwards.
ACTCGGCCATCGCAGGCTGCAAGAGCCACACTGCTGGCAGCTCTGCCCCTTGGGGTCCGTGCTGCATCCATACCGCCATTACTCGGCCATCGCAGGCTGCAAGAGCCACACTGCTGGCAGCTCTGCCACTTGGGGTCCGTGCTGCATCCATACCGCCCTTACTCGGCCATCGCAGGCTGCAAGAGCCACACTGTTGGCAGCTCTGCCACTTGGCGTCTGTGCTGCATCCATACGCCATTACTCGGCCATCGCAGGCTGCAAGAGCCACACTGATGGCAGCTCTACCACTTGTGGTCCGTGCTGCATCCATACCGCCATTACTCGGCCATCGCAGGCTGCAAGAGCCACACTGTTGGCAGCTCTGCCCCATGGCATCCGTGCTGCATCCATACCGCCTGTACTCTGCCATCGCAGGCTGCAAGAGCCACATTGATGGCAGCTCTACCACTTGGGGTCCGTGCTGCATCCATACCGCCATTACTCGGCCATCCCAGGCTGCAAGAGCCACACTGATGGCAGCTCTACCACTTGGGGTCCGTGCTGCATCCATACCGCCATTACTCGGCCATCGCAGGCTGCAAGAGCCACACTGCTGGCAGCTCTGCCCCTTGGGGTCCGTGCTGCATCCATACCGCCATTACTCGGCCATCGCAGGCTGCAAGAGCCACACTGCTGGCAGCTCTGCCACTTGGGGTCCGTGCTGCATCCATACCGCCCTTACTCGGCCATCGCAGGCTGCAAGAGCCACACTGTTGGCAGCTCTGCCACTTGGCGTCTGTGCTGCATCCATACGCCATTACTCGGCCATCGCAGGCTGCAAGAGCCACACTGCTGGCAGCTCTGCCACTTGGCGTCCGTGCTGCATCCATACCGCCATTACTCTGCCATCGCAGGCTGCAAGAGCCACACTGCTGCCAGCTCTGACACTTGGCGTCCGTGCTGCATCCATACCACCATTACTCTGCCATCGCAGGCTGCCAGAGCCACACTGCTGGCAGCTCTGCCACTTGGGGTCCATGCTGCATCCATACCGCCATTACTCTGCCATCGCAGGCTGCAAGAGCCACACTGTTGGCAGCTCTGCCCCTTGGGGTCCGTGCTGCATCCATACCGCCATTACTCGGCCATCGCAGGCTGCAAGAGCCACACTGCTGGCAGCTCTGCCACTTGGCGTCCGTGCTGCATCCATACCGCCATTACTCTGCCATCGCAGGCTGCAAGAGCCACACTGCTGCCAGCTCTGACACTTGGCGTCCGTGCTGCATCCATACCACCATTACTCTGCCATCGCAGGCTGCCAGAGCCACACTGCTGGCAGCTCTGCCACTTGGGGTCCATGCTGCATCCATACCGCCATTACTCTGCCATCGCAGGCTGCAAGAGCCACACTGTTGGCAGCTCTGCCCCTTGGGGTCCGTGCTGCATCCATACCGCCATTACTCGGCCATCGCAGGCTGCAAGAGCCACACTGCTGGCAGCTCTGCCACTTGGGGTCCGTGCTGCATCCATACCGCCATTACTCGGCCATCGCAGGCTGCAAGAGCCACACTGATTGCAGCTCTACCACTTGGGGTCCGTGCTGCATCCATACCGCCATTACTCGGCCATCGCAGGCTGCAAGAGCCACACTGCTGGCAGCTCTGCCACTTGGGGTCCGTGCTGCATCCATACCGCCATTACTCGGCCATCGCAGGCTGCAAGAGCCACACTGATGGCAGCTCTACCACTTGGGGTCCATGCTGCATCCATACCGCCATTACTCGGCCTTCGCAGGCTGCAAGAGCCACACTGCTGCCAGCTCTGCCCCATGGCATCCGTGCTGCATCCATACCGCCATTACTCGGCCATCGCAGGCTGCAAGAGCCACACTGCTGGCAGCTCTGCCCCATGGCATCCGTGCTGCATCCATACCGCCATTACTCGGCCGTCGCAGGGTGCAAGAGCCACACTGCTTGGAGCTCTGCCCCTTGGGGTCCGTGCTGCAACCATACCGCCATTACTCGGCCCTCGCAGGCTGCAAGAGTCACACTGCTGGCAGCTCTGCCACTTGGCGTCTGTGCTGCATCCATACGCCATTACTCGGCCATCGCAGGCTGCAAGAGCCACACTGCTGGCAGCTCTGCCACTTGGCGTCTGTGCTGCATCCATACGCCATTACTCGGCCATCGCAGGCTGCAAGAGCCACACTGCTGGCAGCTCTGCCACTTGGGGTCCATGCTGCATCCATACCGCCATTACTCAGCCTTCGCAGGCTGCAAAGCCACACTGCTGGCAGCTCTGCCACTTGGCGTCCGTGCTGCATCCATACCGCCTGTAGTCAGCCTTCGCAGGCTGCAAGAGCCACACTGCTGGCAGCTCTGCACCATGGCATCCGTGCTGCATCCATACCGCCATTACTCGGCCATCGCAGGCTGCAAGAGCCACACTGCTGCCAGCTCTGCCCCTTGGCATCCGTGCTGCATCCATACCGCCATTACTCGGCCCTCGCAGGCTGCAAGAGCCACACTGCTGCCAGCTCTGCCCCTTGGCATCAGTGCTGCATTCATACCGCCATTACTCGGCCATTGCAGGCTGCAAGAGCCACACTGCTGGCAGCTCTGCCCCATGGCATCCGTGCTGCATCCATACCGCCATTACTCGGCCGTCGCAGGGTGCAAGAGCCACACTGCTTGGAGCTCTGCGCCTTGGGGTCCGTGCTGCATCCATACCGCCATTACTCTGCCATCGCAGGCTGCAAGAGCCACACTGCTGGCAGCTCTGCCACTTGGCGTCCGTGCTGCATCCATACCGCCATTACTCTGCCATCGCAGGCTGCAAGAGCCACACTGCTGCCAGCTCTGACACTTGGCGTCCGTGCTGCATCCATACCACCATTACTCTGCCATCGCAGGCTGCCAGAGCCACACTGCTGGCAGCTCTGCCACTTGGGGTCCATGCTGCATCCATACCGCCATTACTCTGCCATCGCAGGCTGCAAGAGCCACACTGCTGCCAGCTCTGACACTTGGCGTCCGTGCTGCATCCATACCACCATTACTCTGCCATCGCAGGCTGCAAGAGGCACACTGCTGGCAGCTCTGCCACTTGGCGTCCGTGCTGCATCCCTACCGCCATTACTTTGCCATCGCAGGCTGCAAGAGCCACACTGCCGCCAGCTCTGACACTTGGCGTCCGTGCTGCATCCATACCACCATTACTCTGCCATCGCAGGCTGCAAGAGCCACACTGCTGGCAGCTCTGCCCCTTGGGGTCCGTGCTGCATCCATACCGCCATTACTCTGCCATCGCAGGCTGCATGAGCCACACTTCTGGCAGCTCTACCACTTGGCATCCGTGCTGCATCCATACTGCCATTACTCGGCCATCGCAGGCTGCAAGAGCCACACTGCTGGCAGCTCTGACACTTGGCGTCTGCGCTGCATCCATACCGCCATTACTCAGCCTTCGCAGGCTGCAAGAGCCACACTGCTGCCAGCTCTGCCCCTTGGCATCAGTGCTGCATCCATACCGCCATTACTCTGCCAACGCAGGCTGCAGGAGCCACACGGCTGGCAGCTCTGACACTTGGCGTCTGTGCTGCATCCATACTGGCATTACTCTGCCATCGCAGGCTGCAAGAGCCACTCTGCTGGCAGCTCTACCACTTGGGGTCCGTGCTGCATCCATACCGCCATTACTCTGCCATCGCAGGCTGCAAGAGCCACACTGCTGGCAGCTCTACCACTTGGGGTCCGTGCTGCATCCATACCGCCATTACTCGGCCATCGCAGGCTGCAAGAGCCACATTGCTGGCAGCTCTACCACTTGGGGTCCGTGCTGCATCCATACCGCCATTACTCAGCCTTCGCAGGCTGCAAGAGCCACACTGATGGCAGCTCTACCACTTGGGGTCCCTGCTGCATCCATACCACCATTACTCGGCCATCGCAGGCTGCAAGAGCCACACTGCTGGCAGCTCTGCCCCATGGCATCCGTGCTGCATCCATACGCCATTACTCGGCCATCGCAGGCTGCAAGAGCCACACTGCTGGCAGCTCTGCCCATGGCATCCGTGCTACATCCATACCGCCATTACTCGGCCCTCGCAGGCTGCAAGAGTCACACTGCTGGCAGGTCTGCCCCATGGCATCCGTGCTGCATCCATACCGCCATTACTCGGCCATCGCAGGCTGCAAGAGCCACACTGCTGGCAGCTCTGCCCCATAGCATCCGTGCTGCATCCATACCGCCTGTACTCTGCCATCGCAGGCTGCAAGAGCCACATTGATGGCAGCTCTACCACTTGGGGTCCGTGCTGCATCCATACCGCCATTACTCGGCCATCGCAGGCTGCAAGAGCCACACTGTTGGCAGCTCTGCCACATGGCATCCGTGCTGCATCCATACCGCCTGTACTCTGCCATCGCAGGCTGCAAGAGCCACATTGATGGCAGCTCTACCACTTGGGGTCCTTGCTGCATCCATACCGCCATTACTCGGCCATCGCAGGCTGCAAGAGCCACACTGATGGCAGCTCTACCACTTGGGGTCCGTGCTGCATCCATACCGCCATTACTCGGCCATCGCAGGCTGCAAGAGCCACACTGTTGGCAGCTCTGCCCCTTGGGGTCCGTGCTGCATCCATACCGCCATTACTCGGCCATCGCAGGCTGCAAGAGCCACACTGCTGGCAGCTCTGCCACTTGGGGTCCGTGCTGCATCCATACCGCCATTACTCGGCCATCGCAGGCTGCAAGAGCCACACTGATGGCAGCTCTACCTCTTGGGGTCCGTGCTGCATCCATACCGCCATTACTCGGCCATCGCAGGCTGCAAGAGCCACACTGCTGGCAGCTCTGCCACTTGGGGTCCGTGCTGCATCCATACCGCCATTACTCGGCCATCGCAGGCTGCAAGAGCCACACTGATGGCAGCTCTACCACTTGGGGTCCATGCTGCATCCATACCGCCATTACTCGGCCTTCGCAGGCTGCAAGAGCCACACTGCTGCCAGCTCTGCCCCATGGCATTCGTGCTGCATCCATACCGCCATTACTCGGCCATCGCAGGCTGCAAGAGCCACACTGCTGGCAGCTCTGCCCCATGGCATCCGTGCTGCATCCATACCGCCATTACTCGGCCGTCGCAGGGTGCAAGAGCCAAACTGCTTGGAGCTCTGCCCCTTGGAGTCCGTGCTGCAACCATACCGCCATTACTCGGCCCTCGCAGGCTGCAAGAGTCACACTGCTGGCAGCTCTGCCACTTGGCGTCTGTGCTGCATCCATACGCCATTACTCGGCCATCGCAGGCTGCAAGAGCCACACTGCTGACAGCTCTGCCACTTGGCGTCTGTGCTGCATCCATACGCCATTACTCGGCCATCGCAGGCTGCAAGAGCCACACTGCTGGCAGCTCTGCCACTTGGGGTCCATGCTGCATCCATACCGCCATTACTCAGCCTTCGCAGGCTGCAAGAGCCACACTGCTGGCAGCTCTGCCACTTGGCATCCGTGCTGCATCCATACCGCCTGTAGTCAGCCTTCGCAGGCTGCAAGAGCCACACTGCTGCCAGCTCTGCACCATGGCATCCGTGCTGCATCCATACCGCCATTACTCGGCCATCGCAGGCTGCAAGAGCCACACTGCTGCCAGGTCTGCCCCTTGGGGTCGGTGCTGCAACCATACCGCCATTACTCGGCCCTCGCAGGCTGCAAGAGCCAAACTGCTGGCAGCTCTGCCCCTTGGCGTCCGTGCTGCATCCATACCGCCATTACTCGGCCATCGCAGGCTGCAAGAGCCACACTGCTAACAGCTCTGCCCCTTGGGGTCGGTGCTGCATCCATACCGCCATTACTCGGCCATCGCAGGCTGCAAGAGCCACACTGCTAACAGCTCTGCCCCTTGGGGTCGGTGCTGCATCCATACCGCCATTACTCGGCCATCGCAGGCTGCAAGAGCCACACTGCTAACAGCTCTGCCCCTTGGGGTCGGTGCTGCATCCATACCGCCATTACTCTGCCATCGCAGGCTGCAAGAGCCACACTGCTGCCAGCTCTGCCCCTTGGGGTCCGTGCTGCATCCATACCGCCATTACTCTGCCATCGCAGGCTGCAAGAGCCACACTGCTGCCAGCTCTGCCCCTCGGTGCTCGTGCAGCATCCATACCGCCATTACTCTGCCATCGCAGGCTGCAAGAGCCACACTGCTGGCAGCTCTACCATTTGGGGTCCGTGCTGCATCCATACCGCCATTACTCGGCCATCGCAGGCTGCAAGAGCCACACTGCTGCCAGCTCTGCCCCTCGGTGCTCGTGCTGCATCCATACCGCCTGTACTCCGCCATCGCAGGCTGCAAGAGCCACACTGCTGGCAGCTCTACCACTTGGGGTCCGTGCTGCATCCATACTGCCATTACTCTGCCATCGCAGGCTGCAAGAGCCACACTGCTGGCAGCTCTACCACGTGGGGTCCGTGCTGCATCCATACCGCCATTACTCTGCCATCGCTGGCTGCAAGAGCCACACTGCTGGCAGCTCTACCACTTGGGGTCCGTGCTGCATCCATACCGCCATTACTCGGCCATCACAGGCTGCAAGAGCCACATTGCTGGCAGCTCTACCACTTGGGGTCCGTGCTGCATCCATACCGCCATTACTCAGCCTTCGCAGGCTGCAAGAGCCACACTGATGGCAGCTCTACCACTTGGGGTCCCTGCTGCATCCATACCTCCATTACTCGGCCATCGCAGGCTGCAAGAGCCACACTGCTGGCAGCTCTGCCCCATGGCATCCGTGCTGCATCCATACGCCATTACTCGGCCATCGCAGGCTGCAAGAGCCACACTGCTGGCAGCTCTGCCCATGGCATCCGTGCTGCATCCATACCGCCATTACTCGGCCCTCGCAGGCTGCAAGAGTCACACTGCTGGCAGGTCTGCCCCATGGCATCCGTGCTGCATCCATACCGCCATTACTCGGCCATCGCAGGCTGCAAGAGCCACACTGCTGGCAGCTCTGCCCCATAGCATCCGTGCTGCATCCATACCGCCTGTACTCTGCCATCGCAGGCTGCAAGAGCCACATTGATGGCAGCTCTACCACTTGGGGTCCGTGCTGCATCCATACCGCCATTACTCGGCCATCGCAGGCTGCAAGAGCCACCCTCTTGGCAGCTCTGCCCCATGGCATCCGTGCTGTATCCATACCGCCTGTACTCTGCCATCGCAGGCTGCAAGAGCCACATTGATGGCAGCTCTACCACTTGGGGTCCTTGCTGCATCCATACCGCCATTACTCAGCCATCGCAGGCTGCAAGAGCCACACTGATGGCAGCTCTACCACTTGGGGTCCGTGCTGCATCCATACCGCCATTACTCGGCCATCGCAGGCTGCAAGAGCCACACTGCTGGCAGCTCTGCCACTTGGGGTCCGTGCTGCATCCATACCGCCATTACTCGGCCATCGCAGGCTGCAAGAGCCACACTGATGGCAGCTCTACCACTTGTGGTCCGTGCTGCATCCATACCGCCATTACTCGGCCATCGCAGGCTGCAAGAGCCACACTGTTGGCAGCTCTGCCCCATGGCATCCGTGCTGCATCCATACCGCCTGTACTCTGCCATCGCAGGCTGCAAGAGCCACATTGATGGCAGCTCTACCACTTGGGGTCCGTGCTGCATCCATACCGCCATTACTCGGCCATCGCAGGCTGCAAGAGCCACACTGATGGCAGCTCTACCACTTGGGGTCCGTGCTGCATCCATACCGCCATTACTCGGCCATCGCAGGCTGCAAGAGCCACACTGCTGGCAGCTCTGCCCCTTGGGGTCCGTGCTGCATCCATACCGCCATTACTCGGCCATCGCAGGCTGCAAGAGCCACACTGCTGGCAGCTCTGCCACTTGGGGTCCGTGCTGCATCCATACCGCCCTTACTCGGCCATCGCAGGCTGCAAGAGCCACACTGTTGGCAGCTCTGCCCCTTTGGGTCCGTGCTGCATCCATACCGCCATTATGCGGCCCTCGTAGGCTGCAAGAGCCACATTGCTGTCAGCTCTGACACTTGGCGTCTGTGCTGCATCCATACCGCCATTACTCGGCTATCACAGGCTGCAAGAGCCACACTGCTGGCAGCTCTGCCCCATGGCATCCGTGCTGCATCCATACCGCCTGTACTCTGCCATCGCAGGCTGCAAGAGCCACATTGCTGCCAGCTTTGCCACTTGGGGTCGGTGCTGCAACCATACCGCCATTACTCGGCCATCGCAGGCTGCAAGAGCCACACTGCTGGCAGCTCTGCCCCATGGCATCCGTGCTGCATCCATACCGCCATTACTCGGCCATCGCAGGCTGCAAGAGCCACACTGCTGCCAGCTCTGCCCCTTGGCATCCGGGCTGCATCCATACCGCCATTACTCGGCCATCGTAGGCTGCAAGAGCCACACTGCTGGCAGCTCTGCCCCTTGGGGTCCGTGCTGCATCCATACCGCCATTACTCGGCCATCACAGGCTGCAAGAGCCACACTGCTGGCAGCTCTACCACTTGGGGTCTGTGCTGCATCCATACCGCCATTACTCAGCCATCACAGGCTGCAAGAGCCACACTGCTGGCAGCTCTACCCCTTGGGGTCCGCGCTGCAACCATACCGCCATTACTCGGCCATCGCAGGCTGCAAGAGCCACACTGCTGGCAGCTCTGCCCCTTGGGGTCCGTGCTGCATCCATACCGCCATTACTCGGCCCTCGCAGGCTGCAAGAGCCACACTGCTGGCAGCTCTACCCCTTGGGGTCCGTGCTGCAACCATACCGCCATTACTCGGCCATCGCAGGCTGCAAGAGCCACACTGCTGGCAGCTCTGCCCCTTGGGGTCCGTGCTGCATCCATACCGCCATTACTCGGCCCTCGCAGGCTGCAAGAGCCACATTGATGGCAGCTCTACCACTTGGGGTCCGTGCTGCATCCATACCGCCATTACTCGGCCATCGCAGGCTGCAAGAGCCACACTGCTGGCAGCTCTGCCCCATGGCATCCGTGCTGCATCCATACGGCCATTACTCGGCCATCGCAGGCTGCAAGAGCCACACTGCTGCCAGCTCTGCCCCTTGGCATCCGTGCTGCATCCATACCGCCATTACTCTGCCATCGCAGGCTGCAAGAGCCACACTGCTGGCAGCTCTGCCCCTTGGGGTCCGTGTTGCATCCATACCGCCATTACTTGGCCATCACAGGCTGCAAGAGCCACACTGCTGGCATCTCTACCACTTGGGGTCTGTGCTGCATCCATACCGCCATTACTCGGCCATCACAGGCTGCAAGAGCCACACTGCTGGCAGCTCTACCCCTTGGGGTCCGTGCTGCAACCATACCGCCATTACTCGGCCATCGCAGGCTGCAAGAGCCACACTGCTGGCAGCTCTGCCCCTTGGGGTCCGTGCTGCATCCATACCGCCATTACTCGGCCCTCGCAGGCTGCAAGAGCCACATTGATGGCAGGTCTACCACTTGGGGTCCGTGCTGCATCCATACCGCCATTACTCGGCCATCGCAGGCTGCAAGAGCCACACTGCTGGCAGCTCTGCCCCTTGGGGTCCGTGCTGCATCCATACCGCCATTACTCGGCCATCGCAGGCTGCAAGAGCCACACTGCTGGCAGCTCTGCCCCTTGGGGTCCGTGCTGCATCCATACCGCCATTACTCGGCCCTCGCAGGCTGCAAGAGCCACATTGATGGCAGGTCTACCACTTGGGGTCCGTGCTGCATCCATACCGCCATTACTCGGCCATCGCAGGCTGCAAGAGCCACACTGCTGGCAGCTCTGCCCCTTGGGGTCCGTGCTGCATCCATACCGCCATTACTCGGCCATCGCAGGCTGCAAGAGCCACATTGCTGGCAGCTCTTTTCTATCCATGTCCTCAATGACTGGTTTGAAGCGTAACCCTTGTTTTGGTGGTTATTGGTTTCATCACGGAAATTACTATTTTAGGGGGTAGGTCTTCCCTGAAATCATCTAGCTTCAAGTCTTGACCTTCTTTTAGGAACCCACATTCATCACAGAGCCACATCGTGTTTGCATGTGGTGTCTGGGCAATCGGCATGATGTTACATGATGCCAGTCAAGAGTTGATGCCTCGACCTGAAGAGAAAGGGAGGTTAAACATTTCATGTCTTCCTATAGAGTCCTTCTGGCTTTGCATTGTCTTTGGCACTCTTCAGCTCGCTGTTAAAGCCGTACACTAAAGGCCCCTAGGAAGCACACGCAGGCTGTGCATCTTATTTATACGAGATTCAGCAGTTGAACTTTCCTACCAGAGAGCTTAGCCTCAAACATGTGAAGCTGCCACAACTTCATCCCTGAAGCTTGGTCATTATTATGAGTAGTTATTCAGTGCAGCATTCAACCAGAAAGATCTTTTACCAAGTCTATCCATGGAGATACTCTGCAAACAGCCTGGCTTTCAGGTTTCCTTGAAATCTTAATAGAGACACTTCATCATGAAAAGGAACTGTGAGGATATTCCTTAGAAAAGGTGTCCTGATCTGTGGCCTGCACTTAGCTGTTTGAGTTGGACAAATGTGAGCAGGATACTCCAAATTAAAAAATGATAAATTCAAAAAGAGGAATGGCTGCAGTGCTTGCAGCACAAAGGCTTTGTGTCTCTGCTAGACTCGCTGCGACACAACTGAGGACAGTCTAGTACGCTATATCTCCCATGAAGCCACTGCGATTTTAAGGTTTGTGAATGTTGGCAGCCATTTGTAAGTTAAGCTGTATGTTTTGGACTTTATTATAGAAATAATAACTGTAATGTCCTCCCCAGCCTCTGTACCCATCAATGAATACGCCATACACAGGGAGACCCCTGATCTGGAACACGTGCTGGGGGACACACCCGTGACCTGGTGTGTAGACCCTTTTCGCTATTTGGTGGTCCGAGTTTATCGTACCAGAACTGATCTTTTCAATGGGAACATAATCCGGGCCACCACAGCGATTCGGTCACAGATGGGTTTCTGGAAGACTTTTCCATTGGCGATCTCTAGGAGGATTGCCCTTATCAAAATGGTAGTTCTTCCCTGCCTTCTCTACTACTTCGCCACTCTACCTCTTATCAACCACCCCCCCCTCCGACCCCCCCTTCTTCGGGCAATGGGAAAAAGTTGTGCAGGACTTTATTTGGGGAACATCACGTCACAGAGAGTCCATGGGAAACGTTATTTTTTTATTTTTTTTATTGGCATTTCAAAACATGACATTTTACAGTAAATATCACAGACAAGTACAGCTAACTTTTCATAACTCTACTGCATTACCACACTCCTCCTCCCTGGCCAGTGTAAATTTATACTAGTACTATAACATTAAACTCTATTCGGTGACATTTGAATGTCTGTTTCCGTTAAATAGTCCGTTAAGTATTGCCAGTAATCTTTAGGTCTTATTCGCGCAGGTAGTTCCTCCTCATATGTTTTTAAAGGTTCTTTACAATAGACCATGTCCTGTATCCATTGCTTGCTCTTGGGTGTTAGCTTCCCACTCCAGCACAGTGACACTCTGCGTTTGGCCATTAGCGCTATAACACAAAATTTACGTTTCAAAGCACGTACTCCTTGCACTAGACCCAACAAGCATGTGCGGATATTGCAGTTGATCTGGCTGTCTACCATCTCCCCCAGTATCCGTGTCACCTTCTGCCAATACTCCGCCACCCCTCCACAGTACCACGCTAGGTGTATAAAATCTGCCTCCTCTGCTCCACATCTTACATCTTGAGTCAGCACGCAGCCCAAATTTGAACAACCTTTTTGGCGTGTGATAAGTTTGGTGTAGGTACTTGATATGTATCATACGCAAGTTTCCATTTGGGGTAAGTAGGCCCGTAATTGTACCTGCTATGGGCCACTCTTCTTCTGTTAATGGTGTGTCCAGACAGTCATCCCATCTTTGTATAGCCTTACTTGCCGTGTGTCCTATCTCTGCCTGTATTGCTGTGTAGAGCTTGGAGACTAGGTGTGTAGACTCTGGAGTCGTAATCAGCAGTTGCAGTGTTGACATAACTGGTGGTTCTAACGGGTGCGTGGGATATAATGCCCTAATTGCCCTTTCTAACCTGTAGTAGGTGAATTTGAACAGCATTGACTGATTTGCCACATAAGTCATATCTTCCAGTGTTTGAAGTGTCCCTCATGGTATAAGTCCCCCATGGTATCTATTTCTACTTGTCTTAATAGTTCCATCCCCACCTTTTCCTGTGTTACCGAAAGGTCCGGATGATGGTGCAGTGGCAATTCGGGTACATACATAGAGGAAGCTTTCGCGCCTTACCGGCCATTATTTTTCAAGCTTCGTTAGTCGCATCTATGGTGTTTATGTCTTGCCTATGCAATGGGGGTCGCATGTGTGTAATCACTGCATCTAACGGAATGGGCAATGCGTCTCCTTCTTCAATTGCCACGTGTGTGATAAAGGGTGTCTTGTGATACCAGAAATGCGCATACTGCGCCTGAGCGCATAGATAGTACAACAGGAAGTCAGGAACTCTGAACTCTCCCCTCTCGAATGGTAAAGTCAATGATTGTAAGTCTATTTGAGCCGTCTTACCCGCCCAGATCAGTTTTAGCGCCACCGTTGTTATCCGTCGAAATACTTCTGTCAGCGGCTTTATTGGGATATTAATAAATAAATATAATAATTTGGGCAAGAGTACCATTTTTACTATCGCTAATCTATCCGCTAGTGTTAGCGGTAATTGTATCCACCTGGCTATTTTTGTTTCCAGCGCTGTTACTACTCTGTCGTAGTTCGTACGGATTACCACTTCTGGATCTCTGTGGAACCACACACCGAGGTATCTCACCGGGTCAGTCTGCCAGCCCAGCGGGTATTCGGTCAGGACTGGCTGTGTCGCATCCGTCAACGGTATAATAGACTATTTTGTCCAGTTGATCCTGAGTCCTGACTGTCTCTCAAATCGGACATACTCTCTCAGTAATGGGTTTAGGTTATGTTCCGGGTCTCTCACATACAACAGCATATCATCCGCATATAATGATGTGTAACAGTCTTTGAGGAAATTGGAGCGCTGAATAGTGGTGCCTGCGTCTAATTTTGCAGGCTAATGGCTCCAGCGCAATGGCGAACAGGAGGGGAGACAGGGGGCAACCCTGTCTGGTACCCCTTCCTATAGTAAGTGCTGCTGTTACGTATTTGTTAATCCGGGTGCGGGCGGTGGGGGCCGTGTATAACAGACGTATCCACTGGAGAAACATCTTTGGGAAGCCCATTCTGCTTAAAATCGTGTGCAAGTATGTCCACGCTATGGTAACAAAAGCTTTGGCAGCGTCCAGTAAGACCGCTGCTGCTTTAGTGGACTGGATAAGATAATGGGAGATCGCGAATAGGGTTCTGGTATTGTGTGCCGTTGATCATGTTGGAATAAGCCTGATTGGTCTGGCAGAATTAGTTTAGTCATCAAGTGTTGAAGTCTGTTGGCTAATAACTTAGATAAGATTTTAGTGTCCAGACTCATTAGAGACAGCGGTCTATACGATTCGCAATCCTCCGGATCCTTGTCCGACTTTAGGAATGCCAGAATTACTGCTTCTCGTAATGTTTGTGGTAGTGTCATTTTCTCGTGCCGTCTCCCAGCATGGCCACTGTGTGTGGAGCTAAGATATCCACATATGCCTTATTAAACTCCCCTGTGTAGCCGTCAGGCCCAGGTGCCTTCCCGTTGGGCAGTGATTGGATGACCTCAGTCACCTCTTCCACTGTCACCGGCATCAATAGGAATTTCCTCTGTGCCTCCGATAGCCACGCAAGAGCTATGTCATCACAGTATTCTGCAATCTCCTCTGCTGTCGCCGTATCTTCCGCTGCATACAGTTTCCCGTATGTGTGCACAAATGCCTGCAGTATTCCCTGTGTGTCATGAGTGAGCTCTCCCCTCTCGTCCCTCACTGCTAGCACTACAGGTGTCGGTTTCTGTGAACAGAATTTGGCTGCCAGCATCGCACCTGGTCTGCCTCCCTCCCCATACCGCCTTGCTACTTGCCGTTTGTTGACATATTTCAACTCGTCCTCCGCGCTATTTTGATATTCTGTAATGGCTGTCCTAATCTCAGCTAATTGATTGATTGATTGATTGATACTGAGGGATCTTGCGTGTTGTCATATTCGCGCTCCAGTCTGCGAACGGGTCTTCTTTTTTGGTCAGCTGTTGTCGTAAGTCTCTGAGTATCCCTGCATTAGTGCTGATGCTGATGCCCCTAATGGTGGCATTAAATGCTTCCCACAGAAGCCCTTGGTCTTCTGTGGGAAGCATGGCTCATTTATCTCGAAGTATTCTATTATGGCTTTTCTAATTGTTTCTGAGTATATCGGGTCCAGCAACGCCTTCCCAATAAATCGCCAGCTAAACGGCGGGGGTACATATCTCGGTAGCTTGAGTGTCAACACCACAGGATTGTGGTCTGACAGAGTCCAGGGCTGATGTTCCACTGAATCCACCCACTGTGACACCTCTGGGGACCCCAACCAGTAGTCGATCCTGGACCAGCTAGCATGCGCTGCAGTAGTGTGTGTTGATTCTAGTTGAGTCTGATGTCGCATTCTCCAGAGATCAGTGAGGCACCTGTCCTGCATCGTGTCTTGCAGCATTTTTAACGCCCTCCTATGTGTCTCAACTGATGATTGGAATCTATCTACCTCGTCGTCTAATGCTATGTTAAAGTCCCCTCCCCATACTGTAGGGACATTAGGTAGTTCTATGAGTTTCCGCCAGATAACATGATAGTATTCCGGTGCAACTGTGTTAGGAGCATATATATTGAGTAGATTAATCCTCTGCCCCCTAAGCGAACCCGTGACCGCAATGTAACGCCCTTCCTTCTCTGTCCGAATGAACTTGTTCCACATGAAAGTATAAGCCCTTCCGGAATAATATTAACACCCCTCTTGAGTATGACGAGTATGCTGCCCCGTGTACAGATTCCACCCATCTTTTCCCTATCTGTGATGTCGCTTTAGGGTCAATATGTGTTTCTTGTATCATTGTATCATTGCAATGTCTATTTTTAACCTCGTTAAATAGGCCAGCACCAGACGTATCTTTTTCGGGTTGTTCAGACCTCTCACATTCCATGTAATCAATTTATTGGACATCAATGTCTCCGCCATTGCCGAGTTTGATCATATACCTGTATACCTGTGCACCAGTTTGAATTGTGTACCACATATATACCTCCAGTACTTTGGCCTTTCTATGCTTACTTTGTATACTGACCCTTCTAGGAGTTTGGCAGTTTTTCTCAAATACAGTAGTATAAACTGAACAGTCCATGTCCCCCCCCCCCTTCCCACCCACCTCCCACTTTAGCATCCCAATCATGCCAAAGACATTCCCTTCTGAACTCAACCGATACAACAGAACCTTGATAGGGGAACTCCCTGTGGGGGGGTCCACTCAGGTCACACATTCTCATCCAACATATTGGATGTGGCCAGGTTTTGCAATCTCATAACATTAACACGCCAACAACCCGTTACCACGTGGGACCTCGGATATGTCGCATGTTGGTCCCCCAAACTCTTTAACTCATTTACACTTATTGGAGTTTTCTGGGAGGTCAGCCATGCTCCACCTGCCCAGACACAGACTCACATCCAGTCGCCCTCCCGGCCAAAGCAAGCATTACATTGTACCAGGTCAGCTCTAAGGAGTCGCGCTAGCCCAGGCCCCTCTTGCTCTAGGGGTCCAGCAACCACATCTCTTATCTATCACCCGTTGGCGCTAATCGGCTAAAGTATTTGTGCTATGCAGAACCCAACATTTCACCCGTGTGCTTGTTTGCTCCAGTCATTGGGCTCTCGTTAGTCCCCATTGTATAGTACTCACATAGAGCAATCCAGTTCGGGCTCTGATGTCTGTCAACGATGCTTCGCGGCACCAGTACTTCGGAGCCAGCTCATCTACCTGGCGATAACTGATACCTGGGTGTAACGCTTTTTCTCTAGCACATTTGTGTCGCTGTCCGAATCACGCTGTCCTCTCACCACTGTGTCTGGGTGGGCGTTGGTTATCTCTGGTAGTCTTCTCCCATCCGTAATCACTCTGAATCCTGTTGTTGGTCAGCGTTACGTTGCTCGCGCCTTCGTTTGCCAAACTTTTTGATAAATTCCATCGCCTCCTTTGGTATCTAACATATCACTGTATTGCCATCCTGTGTTATTCTCAACCGGGCCGGGTAGAGCATGGAGTACTCCACTCCCAACTCCTGTAGTTTCTGTTTTGCTGTAGCAAATTATTTCCGCGCCATTTGTACATGCATGGTAAAGTCTGGATAAAATTCCAGTTTATTACCTTGGTGTTCGATTGCTTTCTTTTCCCTTGAAATGTGCAATATTACATCTCTATCTCTGTAATTCAGTAGCCGCCCCACTATTGGGCGCAGGGTGGCTCCGGGTTTTGGTCTCGTGCTAGGGTCCTGTGCGCTCTTTCTACTATAAATACAGTGGACAGGTGTTCCGCTCCTAATATATTTTTCAGCACATCCTCCACATAACTCTCCATCTTACCAAAATTTGTTGACTCTGGAAGTCCCGCTATCCGGACGTTATTGCGGCGGGACCTTGCTTCCAAATCCTCTGACTTGTTTCTGATCACCTCCAGTAATCTGTCCATCTCGGAGCATTTCTGTGTTGTGCTGTGTGTCTCATACTCCACCGCAGACAGTCGGCTTTGCCGCCATGTTGTCGAATCTTTGCGTGATAGTGTCCAGTTTGCCGTGCACATCTTGCAAACTTTTGTGTATAGCTCTTAGAACTTTCTCCATGGAGTTTGACGCATCGTTATCAGTGTCAGGTTCCGCTTCAGATTGCACATTCGCTCCCTTTGCAGTTTTCCTGGTGTCAAAGGACAATTTGGTTTGTAGTTTCTCCGGTTTCCCCATGATAGCGCTATATTGGGCTCCGTTTGTGCGTTGGCTTCTAAGATCTCAGTCTTCGGGCCGTTGGCGCCGGCCAACACGCGGTGCTATTATCGCTCTGTTCGCTTGGTACGCGACTCGTAGCTGCTGTCCGTTTACGTGCGACTCGTGGGCGCTCTCCTAGATAGGCGTATCCACTGGGTGCGCAGGTTTAACTGCGTTTCACCGCGATGTTGTCCTTGCTGCTGGTGCCAGTCACCTTGTGGGTGGTTGCTTCCGATGCCCCTTCGATTCGCCCTATTCTTTGTGTGTTCAGCTCCGTTGTGGCATTGTATATAGAAGTGCTTTTTTGTGCCTCTGTAGTCGTGTGCAATGGTCCCTTATTGCCCGCAGGTCAGAACGCCAGCTCATTCCATCAGTGATGACCGGGTGCCTTTTCGCGCCTCATCTTGCCTATTTTGCCCCCTGGGCGCCGCCATCTTAGGTGGGACACAGCCTCCTCGTTATGGGCGCTACGCGCCAACAGCCTTAGTTGTCCCCACTGATTGTGGTGGGCTTAGCGGGTGCATTTGTCGCATCCCCCGACGCTCTGCAGTCCCTTAGAAGCACAGGTGCCATGTGGCGGTATTCAACGCGTTCATGCCTCCAGGGTCGCCTCCCCATAGTCACCCGCCGTTCTGTGGCGCATCCAGGGTTCGAGCACCCGGTTCACTCCACTGCTCTCAGGCTACGTTCAGCACTTCTTTGCTCCCGCTGCTGCGCTTCGCCCCACAACACCCTCATTCCTCCGCATGGGCTACAGCATGGCAGAGTCACTTGCATGCCGCCGCTATATGGGCGCCGCCATCTTGTGAGCCTGGTACGCTGCTGCTACAATCAAATACACATTTGCCTTACTGTTTTGCTCCCTGCGTGGGTCTCATGGTATTCCGCCTCTTAGGTCAGTAGATGTCCGCTAAGACGCTGTCCTACTGTGCCGATCCTTCCAGTAGGTATGCCGCTGTGTCAGTGCTTCCTCTCTCACTGATCTCCGGCGCCCGCCATTTTGCCCCGCTCTATGTCTGCGATTCTCTGGGCTGTCGAGCTGGATTATATGTGCCTCCCGCAACGTGTCTCCTTCATTTTCGGCATATCTTGGTCACCTCCCCTCCCGACACCGGTCATCCTCACTTTTCACCGTTGGCATGCCGGTTTTACGCTGTATATCGCCGATTATGAATTCTGGCCGGCGGAGATGACTCAGAAGGCAGTCATACCACTGTGCGCCCTCTAGCGCCCCCCGTCCATGGGAAACTTTATTTGCTTACCGAACTGGGTGGCCTAGCGGTACCCAACTTCGAACATTACTACTTGGCTTCCCAGCTGCAATGGGTTGCCAGTTGGCTATCCTCCCGTCACTTACCAGACACGGTTTCTCTTCAGCCCAGCTGGCGCATGGTAGCCTCTTACAAATTTTCCCTCCTTGCTCCAAGTCCAGACTCCCAATACACTTCTACTCAATGTAGCGTACAGGTGCTTCTCTAGGTAGTAGCAGTAGTAGTAGCTTTATTTCGATATATTAATCATATCATAAAAGCATTACAATACAGGAAATATAAAAACACAATACTGGCATTACAATACAAGAAAAATAAAAGAACAATACATTTTGGCATTAAGTTCCTCAATTAAAAATATTAAAAAAGAAAACTAACACAATGTGATATAAGGGAAAACTCATTTGTGGAAAGAATTTGATAACAGCAAAAGACTAGCAATAGTGCCATTAAAGTTCATATTAATGGAGACTCAATTGTCTAATCCGCCAAGCCCAACCCAAGAATTTCGCCAAACAGCAAGCAAACAAGGTGCTTCTCTGGGTGCCTTTTTAGGTCTCGCCTAGCGTAATGCGTAAGCAATCGCTATGCGAGAGATATAGAAAAGCTGCCCAAGGAAAGCTTAACAAGGGGCTTTTGAATGCGGATTATCGACAGTGCATGTGCTCCGCGCGCTCGCCATTTGCTCTCCCGCCGCCCCCCCCCCCCCATATCCCATCAGACTTGAAAGGAAAGCCGCTCGCACACCACCATTCCACCATTTGTCTGTGCCTTGCATCACTTCAAAGGCTCCCACCCCATCAGACTTCAAAGGAATGCCTCCCCCGCCACAGCAATGCAGAGAGCTTGTATTTCTTTTTGATGCCCAGAAGTTAAATGGCCCCTTCTCTACCCATGACCTCCTTGGTGCTCTTGCATTCTGGGCCCCTGACGCTAAATGGTCTCAAGCTTGCAGGGCATTTGTGTATCCCTTTTCTCTCTGCTTTACTGACACTCGATAACCCAGGTAGGTCGCAGGCTCTACCCACTGCACGCTTAATACTGATGCAAGGTCGCTGCAAGCTCTGTTCTGAACAGCAGACCCACAATTACTGCCTCCAAGCAGACAACCCTGCAATGTCTCCAGGTGTTTAGGTGTTTTCCGATTGCTCACTCAACACTTCAGCACCTTCATGCCCCCTCCCCTAACCCCCCCCACACCCCACCCGCTCCCTACTGGGACACATATGTCCCGTGGGCTCGTATTTGAACATTCGATGTTGCTCATTATTGTACAGATTCCAGACGTCTCCAGCTTTACCACTGACAGAGTTAACATTACTGCTACATGGTTTCCAGCTTTTCCTTCCCTGTAAGCAGGACCTATGAAGTGCATTTAGAGGAAACATGAATTAGAAAACGTACTTTTCTGATCTTCGTATTTTAAGGACTGTGGATGGGTAGCCATATCTTTGAAACTAAAAGCAGCACTTTATATGAGCAGTTCCTGGCAGGCTCTCAGTGCATGTACTTTTTGATAGCGTTTTTTGACATTACCGAGCCAGTTCCGGCACTTTAGAACAGGGCCACTAAACTTAAGATGTGGTAACAGCATTTAGTGGACAGTGGTAGCACTTCTGAACAGAGCCACTTAGGAGCTTGGGAAGGTGCGTACTTCTCAACAGGGCCGCAGTGTATGAATGTTGCAAACCAGCACTTCTTATCAGGCCTTAAATACTTGCATGGTAAAATGCTCGTACTTTTAATCAGGTGTGGAGTTTGTGGAAGTCTTTCACGGAGACAGCACGTGCACTTCTCAGCATGGCTGTTTTGGGGTTTACAATAGAATTTCCCAGCAGGGCTGGCATACTTTTAAAAGGATTTTTCACTTTCAAGTGCTTGTAAATAATAGGACAGTAACAAGTACTCCTCAGCAGCGTGGCTTTTACTTTTGAGGTGACATTACAAACACTTCCAGGGCGGCTATACTAATCACAAAGCACCTGTGCTTCTCGGCTAGGCAGCAGTACTCGGAATGTGGCAGTAATAATACTTCTTAAAAGGACTGCAACACATTGAATGTGCATGAAAGTGGCTTTACTTTTTAATGTTACCAAAGCAGCACTTCTCAAAACTTTATTGGGAGAGTACCAGCACTTTTCAATGCACGCCACACACTGCTGCACGCCACACACATTGCATTTCTACACCCCCCTCTCTACACCCCCCTTTCTACACCCTCTCTCTTCACCCTCTCTCTATACCCCCTCTCTATACCCCCTCTCTATACCCCCTCTCTATACCCGTCTCTACACCCCCTCTCCATATCCCCCTCTCTATATCCCCCTCTCTATATCCCCCTCTCTATATCCCTCTCTATATCCCCCTCTCTACACCCCTCTCTACACCCCCTCTCTACACCCCTCTTTACACAAGTCAAAGTCAAGTCAAGTCAAAGAATTTATATAGCGCACTACATACCCGGAGGGTTTCAAGGCGCTTAGGAAGGGGGAGGAGGATTACTTGTCAAATATCCACGTTTTGAGTTGCTTTCTGAATGCTAGGTGGTTCTGGGTAAGGCGAAGGTTAGCGGGGAGTGTGTTCCAAGTTTTAGCAGCCAGGTATGAAAAGGATCTGCCTCCCATGGTGGTCTTGTTGATGCGAGGTACAGTGGCGAGGGCTTGGCTGGAAGAACGTAGTTGGCGGGAGGGGGTGTAGAAGGACAGTCGTGAGTTGAGGCATTCTGGACCGATGTCGTAGAGTGATTTGTGTGCGTGGGTAAGCAGTCGGAAAGTGATCCTCTTATTGACGGGTAGCCAGTGGAGGTCTTTAAGGTGACCAGAGATGTGTTCGTTGCGTGGGATGTCTAATATGAGTCTTGCTGAGGCGTTTTGGATTCGTTGGAGTTTCTTCTGGAGTTTTGCGGTAGTGCCTGCGTAGAGGGTGTTTCCGTAGTCGAGTCGGCTCGTGACTAGAGCGTGGGTGACTGTTTTCCTAGTTTCGGTGGGGATCCAGCGAAATGTTTTTCTGAGCATGCGAAGAATGTTGAAGCAGGAGGAGGATACGGCGCTGACTTGTCTGTTCATTGAGAGTGAAGAATCCAGGATAACGCCTAGGTTCCGTGCGTGGTCTGTCGGGATGGGTGCTTTTCCGAGGGCTTCCGGCCACCAGGAGTCGTCCCATGCAGAGGGGGATGTACCTAAGATGAGGACTTCTGTTTTGTCTGAGTTCAGTTTCAGACGGCTTTGTTTAATCCATTCGGCAACTTCTTTCATTCCTTCGTGTAGGTTAGTTTTGGCGGTGCTGGGGTCATTGGTGAGAGAAAGGATTAGTTGAGTGTCGTCCGCGTAAGAGATGATGTTGAGGTTGTGTTGGCGGGCGATGGCCGCGAGGGGGCTCGTGTAAACGTTGAAGAGGGTGGGGCTGAGTGAGGATCCTTGTGGTACGCCACAGATGACTTCAGTGGCCTCGGACTTGAATGGTGGGAGGCGGACTCTCTGGGTTCTTCCGGTGAGGAACGAGGTGATCCTTTCGAGTGCTTTTCCTTGGATTCCGATGTTATTGAGGCGCTGTAAAAGGGTGCTGTGGCAGACTGTGTCGAATGCTGCAGAGAGGTCGAGGAGGATGAGGGCGACTGTGTCTCCGTTGTCCAGTAGAGTTCGAATGTCGTCTGTTGCTGCGATGAGGGCGGTCTCAGTGCTGTGTTTTGCTCGGAAGCCAGATTGTGAGGGGTCGAGGGATTTGTCGGCCTCTCTTTACACCCCTCTCTCTACACCCCTCTTTCTACACCCCTCTCTCTACACCCCTCTCTCTACACCCCTCTCTCTACAACTCTCTCAACACCCCTCTCTCTACACCCCTCTCTCTACACCCCTCTCTCTACACCCCTCTCTCTACACCCCTCTCTCTACACCCCTCTCTCTACACCCCCTCTCTATATCCCCCTCTCTACACCCCCTCTCTACACCCCCTCTCTATACCTCTCTACACCCCCCTCTCTACACCCTCTCTCTCTACACCCTCTCTCTATACCCTCTCTCTATACCCGTCTCTACACCCCCTCTCTACACCCCCTCTCTACAACCCTCTCTACACCCCCTCTCTACACCCCCCTCTCTACACCCCCCTCTCTACACCCCTCTCTACACCCCCCTCTACACCCCCTCTGTACACCCCCTCTGTACACCCCCTCTCTACAGCCCCTCTCTACACCCCTCTCTCTACACCCCTCTCTCTACACCCCTCTCTCTACACCCACTGTCTACACCCCTCTCTCTACACCCCTCTCTCTACACCCCTCTCTCTACAACTCTCACCACCCCCCTCTCTACACCCCCCTCTCTACACCCCCCTCTCTACACCCCTCTCTCTGCACCCCTCTCTCTACACCCCTCTCTCTGCACCCCTCTCTCTGCACCCCTCTCTCTGCACCCCCTCTCTACACCCCCTCTCTACACCCCCTCTCTACACCCCCTCTCTACACCCCCCTCTCTACACCCCCCTCTCTACACCTCCCTCTCTACACCCCCTCTCTACACCCCTCTCTCCACCCCTCTCTCTACACCCCTCTCTCTACACCCCTCTCTCTACACCCCTCTCTCTACACCCTCTCTCTCTACACCCCGCTCTCTCTACACCCCTCTCTCTACACCCCGCTCTCTCTACACTCTACACCCCTCTCTCTACACCCCTCTCTCTCTACACCCCTCTCTCTACACCCCTCTCTCTACACCCCTCTCTCTACACCCCTCTCTCTACACCCCTTCTCTCTACACCCCCCTCTCCACACCCCTCTCTCTACACCCCTCTCTACACCCCGCTCTCTCTTTACACTCTACACCCCTCTCTCTCTACACCCCTCTCTCTCTACACCCCTCTCTCTCTACACCCCTCTCTCTCTCTACACCCCTCTCTCTCTCTACACCCCTCTCTCTCTCTACACCCCTCTCTCTCTACACCCCTCTCTCTCTACACCCCTATCTCTCTCTACACCCCTCTCTCTCTACACCCCTCTCTCTCTACACCCCTCTCTCTCTACACCCCTCTCTCTACACCCCTCTCTCTCTACACCCCTCTCTCTCTACACCCCTCTCTCTCTCTACACCCCTCTCTTACACCCCCCTCTCTTACACCCCCCTCTCTACATCCCCCTCTCTACACCCCCCTCTCTACACCCCCTCTCTCTCTACACCCCTCTCTCTCTACACCCCTCTCTCTCTACACCCCTCTCTCTCTACACCCCTCTCTCGCTCTACATCCCTCTCTCTCTCTACACCCCTCTCTCTCTCTACACCCCTCTCTTACACCCCTCTCTTACACCCCTCTCTCTCTACACCCCTCTCTCTCTACACCCCTCTCTCTCTACACCCCTCTCTCTCTACACCCCTCCTCTCTACACCCCCCTTGTTAACCATCCGGGGTAGAGAAGGCGGATCGCTCCTGGGCCCCTGGGGTGAGGCCGATCTGCCAATAGCCCGCTGTCAAATCGAAGATGCTCTGGTAGCGGGCGGCCCCCATGCGGTCAATGAGCTCATCTGCTCGGGGAATGGGATGAGCGTCGGTCCTGGTGACGGCGTTCAGACCTCGATAGTCCACACAGAACCTGAGCTGGGGGGCGACGCCTGGGGCGGCGGCCTTGGGGACCAGCACGACCGGGCTGGCCCAGGGGCTGTCGGACGGCTCGATCACTCCCAGAGCTAGCATTTTGGAGACTTCCGACTGGATGCAGGCGCGTACTCGATCAGGCACCCGGTACGCCCTGTGTCGGATAGGGGGGCTATCCCCGGTGTCGACGTCATGGAGGCACCAGGGGGTGACCCCAGGGATGAGGGAGAACAAGTCGGCAAATTGGAGTAGCAGTTCCTGGCAGTCTTGGCGTTGCGCTGGGGACAGGGCATCAGAGAGGTGGATTCCCTCCACGGAGCCGTCTTTCTCGAGCGTTTTCAGAAGATCAGGGAGGGGCTCGGAGTCTTCTTCAGCCCCACTGTCGGTAGCCATCAGGAGGCTAAGTTCTGAGTGCACAAAGTGGGGCTTGAGCCTGTTGGCGTGGAGGACACGCAGGGGGTTTCGGGGTGACTCCATGTCTATCAGGTAGGTGACGGGGCCCTTGCGCGCCACCACTTTGAAGGGTCCCATCCATTTGTCCTGGAGGGCGCAAGGTTCAACCGGGGACATCACCCAGACCTGTTGTCCCGGTTCGAACTCGGTGGATGAGGCATGCTGATCATACCAGCGCTTCATGTCTTCTTGGCTGGCTTCGAGGTTGGCCTTGGCAAGTTCCCTGAACCGCCTGGTCTGGTTACGGAGGGTCAAGAGGTACTTGTATACATCAGGGGGAGTCTTCTGAGGGGCCACCTCCCACCCTTCTTTGACCAGGCTGAGGGGGCCCCGGACGGGGTGTCCATACAATAGTTCGAACGGACTGAAGCCCAGGGATTTCTGGGGGACCTCCCTGTAAGCGAACAGGAGGCACGGAAGCAGCACGTCCCATTGGCGACGTAAGGGTTCTTCCAGGCCCATGATCATTCCCTTGAGAGTGCGGTTAAACCGTTCTACCAGTCCGTTCCCTTGCGGGTGATAGGGGGTCGTGAATTTGTAGGTGACCCCGCATTGTTGCCATAGGGACTTCATGTACTTGGAGATAAAGTTCGTGCCCCTGTCGCTGACGACCTCTCGGGGGAAGCCCACCCGCGAGAAGATCCCCATCAGGGCTCGGCCCACCACAGGCGCCGTCACGGTCCGGAGAGGTATGGCCTCGGGATAGCGGGTGGCATGGTCCACCAGGACGAGTTTGAATCGGTGTCCCTGTGCTGTCCCGGGCTCCAGGGGCCCCACGATGTCGATTCCCACCCGCTCAAAGGGGGTGGTGACGATGGGAAAGGGTTGCAGGGGGACTTTCAGTTTTCGACTGCTCTTCCCGCTGGCCTGGCAGGTGGGGCAGGCCCGGCAGTGGTTTGCCACATCGTTCCGCATCTTCGGCCAGTAGAAGTGGGTCACCAGGCGGCTGTACGTCTTGTCCTGCCCTAGGTGCCCGGCAAGAGGCACATCGTGGGCCAAGTTCAATAGGAAGTCTCTGAATCGGAGGGGGACCACCAGCACCCGGCTGGCTCCCAGCTCGGCAATCTTTTGCTCACTGTAGAGCAGCTCGTTGTCCCAGTAGATCCAGTGGGCCCCCGAGGTATCCCCTGCGCTCTGGGCTATGGCTTGTTGTCGGAGTCCCTCGAGGGAGGGACACGCTCTCTGTTCCTGGCGGAATTGTTCCTGAGTGGGGCCACCTTCTTGACGCCACTGGGCCAGCTCTGGGAGGTCTCGGAGTTGATCAGGTTCTTCGTTGCCGGACCCCGGGGGACCAGGCTCAGGGGTGGTTTCTTCGGGGACGATCGGAGGAGGAGGTTCAGGCCACTCCGGTTCCTCTGGGCTGGAGATGGCGCGGGCGGCCATGGATCGGGTCGTTACACAGACCCATTCAGGGAGACCAAGCATCCCCAGGTGCCCCCTCCGCTCAACGGCTGACCAGGGGGAGCTCTCGAGGTCGTTCCCCAGAAGGCAGTACACTGGGGCATCGTCCCGGACAGGTACTTTTAGCATGCCGGACACCCCTCCCCATTCGAAGGGGACGCAGGCCATCTGGCATAGGCTCTCGGAGTTGTCGGCCGACCGTACGGGACAAAGTACATTGGGTAGGATCTGGTCAGGGGTCACCAGATGGCAGCGGACTGCGGTCACACTGGCCGCTGTGTCACGGAGGGCTTCAGCCCGGCGGCCATTGATGGTGACCCACTGGCTGTATTTCTGCGTGTTGGCGGGGATGGGTGCCCGCGGGACCATGTCCCTCTCCCCCAGACAGACCAGGGACATGGCGGCGGGTTCCCACTCGGGCTGGTAGGGTTCGTACTCTTCGGCGTCTTCTTGGGCCGGCTCTTCTCCCAGGGCGGCGGCGGCAATCTGGCGGTACATGGGGCTTTGATTTTTCGGGCAGTTGGGGTCATTGGCGTAGTGGCCGGGTCGCTGGCATCTGTGGCAGGTAACGTTGGAGCGGAACCCTGGTCGCGTTGGAGGGCTTCCTCTTCCGGGCGGGGGGTTGCTAGTGGGGGGCACCGTGACGGTGTCCCTGCCCCGACCCTGGCCTCCTCCTCCCCCCGAGGGCGGTGGGGCCCTTGGGAGGCTCTGTTCTGTTCGCTGGGCCAGCTCAGAGGGACTCGGGTGCTCTCCCATCGGTCTGCCTCGATGGCGAGTTTCCGAGGTTCAGTCAGTTTACTATCAAGGAGGTGCTGTCTTAGTTCGATGAAGCAATTATTGGAGAGGTGCTCCCATACAATAAGGTCGAACAATTGCTCGTAGGTGGTGACCTGGCTGCCCTTGATCCATCCCTCGAAGGCTCGGCTAAAAAAGTTCACGTACTCCACCCAGGTTGTACCCGGGATTCGTTTGCAGTCTCGAAACCTCTGTCGGTACATCTCGGGCGTGAGCCCATAGCGAGTGAGGAGGGCGGCGTTCATTTGGTCGTAGGATGTCATCTGGTGGTCGGTGAGTTGCAGCAGGGCGTCTCGTCCTTCGTTGACGAATTTCCCCCACAACCCGGCTCCCCAGTCGCTCCGCGGAATTCGGTGGGAGGTCATTGCTACCACGTAGGCTTTAAACCATTGCTGGATATCCTCGTTCTGGTAGTATTCCCTGACGACATCCTTGGGGATGTGGACCTTGTGGTCCGTAGGGGGAGTGGGGCTCTGGTGCCCGGAGACTCCAAGGTCTTTGTTCTGCCGCCGAATTTCTAGCTCCTTCAAGTTGCGCTCATGCTCGTAGGCTAGTCTTTTCTCTTCCAGTTCCCTCTGGCTCCGTTTCTCTTCTCGCTCTTCCCTGAGTCGTAAATGTTCGAGTGTTATTTTTTTTTCTGCCAATTTGAGTTCTCCATCTAAGCGGAGTCGAGCCAGCTCCAATTCGTGGAGCCGGCTTTTCTCCCGTTCTCGGGCCTCTTCGGACGAGAGGCCCAATCTTCTTTCGTCCGTAGGGGTGGTACTTGTTTCGGTGGTCTCGAAGCTTTGATCTTGGGGTGGAGATGTGTCCGTCTCCACCCAAGACTCTAAGGCGTGCTTGAGGTCATCTTTCGTGCTCCGTCCCGTGGTAGCAATGCCCAGCTCTATGCAGAATTGCTCTCGTTCTTTGTGGCTGTACTCTTCCAGCTTTTCCATCTGAAATTTTTCCGTTGTTCCACTCTCCTTTGTCGTCATGGTGGCGGTGTGTCGTGGGGTGAGTTACTCTCTGTACGATTATGCGTCGGCTCGGATCGCGCCGCTGGCCACCAATGTTAGACGGGGACCCGGAGGGTCGGCCGAGCACAGGGGGGAGAGGCCTCCGGCGAGGGCCCTCTCCGGTAATCGTACAGACAGGTAACTTCCCCCCCACAGAGAGACACCACACAGAGATGAGTTCTGCACACTTTTATATATTTTTAGGCAAGGTGATGAGCGGTACAGTGGGACCAGGATACGAGGATCCCGTCAATTCTAGTCTCTTTGGGGAAGAAGGGGTAGCGGGACAGTCTGAATACCGGTCTGGTATAGAAGCAGTAAAAGGTGGAGCTCACAATCCTCGAGCTGGAGGGTTCGCACAGATGGGCCGCGGCAGCGCCAGCAGGCTTCGAAGATGGTTCACGATGAGGAGGGCCGCGGCAGCGCCAGCAGGCTTCGAAGATGGTTCATGATGAGGAGGGCCGCGGCAGCAGGCTTCGAAGATGGTTCACGATGAGGAGGGCCGCGGCAGCGCCAGCAGGCTTCGAAGATGGTTCACGATGAGGAGGGCCGCGGCAGCAGGCTTCGAAGGATGAGTTTGTCTCGGTGTCTCTCGACTCCAGGATACAACTGCCTTCCTGCTCTGGAGCTGCCCCAGTTATAGGTCTGGCGCCCTTTGATGTCCGGACCCTCGCACTTGGAGGTCGGGAGGTCCGGGATGAGGGAGTCCAGACACCCAGCAGGGGGGTGGAGCCAGCGCCCGGGGAGGCTGGGGGCGATCGACACCTGGCGGAGGAGAGCCATCGACACTCCTTCTCCCATTGAACTGCCAAGTGGTCTCTTCACCCCCTGGGTGGATGGTGGTGCCTCGATGTCGGGGCCGAGGCCGAGGTCGACCCGAGGCCACGCGGCCTGGTCGTGTAGTATCCAAAATGGCGGCTGGGCCAGGGACAGTGGTTCTGGAAGGGGCCCGGGCCAGCAGATACTGGGGTATTCAGGAGCTGAGGTTCCGTCGGGGAAGGGCCATGGGTTGCCCCGGCGGGTTGCAGGGGTTGTTCTTGTCTGGGACACAAGAGGAGCAGGTGTCCGGGTCCCGCCATGCGGGGAGGGATCGGGCTTTTCATGAGGCCTGTCCAACACCCCTGTTTACACCCCCCTCTCTACGCCCCTTTCTCTACGCCCCCCTCTCTACGCCCCTCTCTACAACCCTCTCTCTACACCCCTCTCTCTATACCCCTCTCTCTACACCCCCCTCTCTACACCCCCCTCTCTACACCCCCTCTCTACATCCCCCTCTCTACACCCCCTCTCTACTCCCCTCTCTCTCTACTCCCCTCTCTCTCTACACCCCTCTCTCTCTCTACACCCCTCTCTCTCTCTACACCCCTCTCTCTCTCTACGCCCCTCTCTCTACACCCCTCTCTCTACACCCCTCTCTCTCTCTACACCCCTCTCTCTACACCCCTCTCTCTACACCCCTCTCTCTCTACACCCCTCTCTCTCTACACCCCTCTCTTATACCCCTCTCTCTACACCCCTCTCTCTCTACACCCCTCTCTCTCTACACCCCTCTCTCTCTACACCCCTCTCTCTCTACACCCCTCCTCTCTACACCCCCTCTCTAAACCTCTCTCTACACCCCTCTCTCTACACCCCCCCTCTCTACACCCCCCTCTCTACACCCCCCTCTCTACACCCCCTCTACACCCCCTCTCTCTCTACACCCCTCTCTCTCTACACCCCTCTCTCTCTACACCCCCCCTCTCTCTCTACACCCCTCTCTCTCTACACCCCTCTCTCTCTCTACACCCCTCTCTCTCTACACTCCTCTCTCTACACCCCTCTCTCTACACCCCTCTCTCTCTACACCCCTCTCTCTACACCCCTCTCTCTCTACACCGCACTCTCAAGACCCTCCTCTCTACACCCTCCTCTCTACACCCACTCTCTACATTCCTCTCTACACCCTTCTCTACACGCCCCTCTCTCTACACCCCTCTCTCTACACCCCTCTCTCTCTACACCCCTCTCTCTCTACACCCCTCTCTTATACCCCTCTCTACACCCCTCTCTCTCTACAACCCTCTCTCTCTACACCCCTCTCTCTCTACACCCCTCTCTCTCTACACCCCTCTCTCTCTACACCCCTCCTCTCTACACCCCCCTCTCTAAACCTCTCTCTACACCCCTCTCTCTACACCCCTCTCTCTACACCCCCCTCTCTACACCCCCCTCTCTACACCCCCTCTACACCCCCTCTCTCTCTACACCCCTCTCTCTCTACACCCCTCTCTCTCTACACCCCCCCTCTCTCTCTACACCCCTCTCTCTCTACACCCCTCTCTCTCTCTACACCCCTCTCTCTCTACACTCCTCTCTCTACACCCCTCTCTCTACACCCCTCTCTCTCTACACCCCTCTCTCTACACCCCTCTCTCTCTACACCGCACTCTCAAGACCCTCCTCTCTACACCCTCCTCTCTACACCCACTCTCTACATTCCTCTCTACACCCCTCTCTACACGCCCCTCTCTCTACACCCCTCTACACACCCTTCACTCTATCTATCTCCCTCACTCTATCGCCTTCACTCTTTCTATCTATCGCCCTCACTCTCTATCTATCGCCCTCACTCTCTATCTATCGCCCTCACTCTCTATCGCCCTCACTCTGTATATCTATCTATCTATCGCCCTAACTCTTTCTATCTATCGCCCTCACTCTTTCTATCTATCGCCCTCACTCTTTCTATCTATCGCCCTCACTCTTTCTATCTATCACCCACACTCTTTCTATCTATCGCCCTCACTCTTTCTATCGCCCTCACTCTTTCTATCTATCGCCCTCACTCTTTCTATCTATCGCCCTCACTCTATCTATCTATCACCCTCACTCTCTCTATCTATCTATCGCCCTCACTCTTTCTATCTATCGCCCTCGATCTATCTCTCTATCTATCGCCCTCACTCTCTCTATCTATCTATCGCCCTCACTCTCTCTATCTATCGCCCTCGATCTATCTCTCTATCTATCGCCCTCACTCTCTATCGCCCTCACTCTCTATCGCCCTCACTCTATCTATCGCCCTCACTCTATCTATCGCCCTCACTCTATCTATCGCCCTCACTCTATCGCCCTCACTCTATCTATCGCCCTCACTCTATCTATCGCCCTCACTCTATCTATCGCCCTCACTCTATCTATCGCCCTCACTCTATCTATCGCCCTCACTCTATCTATCGCCCTCACTCTATCGCCCTCACTCTATCTATCGCCCTCACTCTATCGCCCTCACTCTATCTATCTATCTATCTATCTATTGCCCTCTCTCTATCTATCGCCCTCTCTATCTATCTATCGCCCTCTCTCTATCTATTGCCCTCTATCTATCTATCTATCTATCGCCCTCTCTTATCTATCGTCCTCACTCTCTATCTGTCGCCCTCACTCTATCGTCCTCACTCTCTATCTGTCGCCCTCACTCTATCGCCCTCTCTCTATCTATCTATCGCCCTCTCTCTATCTATCTATCTATCGCCCTCTCTCTATCTATCTATCACCCTCTCTTTATCGCCCTCTCTCTATCTCTCTATCTATTGCCCTCACTCTCTATCTATCGCCCTCACTCTTTCTATCTATCGCCCTCGATCTATCTCTCTATCTATCGCCCTCACTCTCTCTATCTATCTATCGCCCTCTCTCTATCTATCTATCGCCCTCTCTCTATCTATCTATCGCCCTCGATCTATCTCTCTATCTATCGCCCTCACTCTCTATCGCCCTCACTCTCTATCGCCCTCACTCTCTATCGCCCTCACTCTATCTATCGCCCTCACTCTATCTATCGCCCTCACTCTATCTATCGCCCTCACTCTATCTATCTATCGCCCTCACTCTATCGCCCTCACTCTATCTATCGCCCTCACTCTATCTATCGCCCTCACTCTATCTATCGCCCTCACTCTCTATCTATCGCCCTCACTCTATCTATCGCCCTCACTCTATCTATCGCCCTCACACTATCTATCGCCCTCACACTATCTATCGCCCTCACTCTATATATCTATCTATGTATCGCCCTCACTCTATGTATCGCCCTCACTCTATCTATCTATCGCCCTCACTCTATCTATCTATCGCCCTCACTCTGTCTATTTATCGCCCTCGCTCTATCTATCGCCCTCTCTCTATCTATCTATCGCCCTCACTCTATCTATCGCCCTCACTCTATCTATCGCCCTCACTCTATCTATCGCCCTCACTCTATCTATCGCCCTCACTCTATCTATCGCCCTCACTCTATCTATCTATCGCCCTCACTCTATCTATCTATCGCCCTCACTCTATCTATCTATCGCCCTCACTCTATCTATCGCCCTCACTCTATCTATCGCCCTCACTCTATCTATATATCTATCTATTGCCCTCTCTCTATCTATCGCCCTCTATCTATCTATCTATCTATCGCCCTCACTCTATCTATCTATCGCCCTCACTCTATCTATCTATCTATCGCCCTCACTCTATCTATCTATCTATCGCCCTCACTCTATCTATCTATCGCCCTCACTCTATCTATCTATCGCCCTCACTCTATCTATCTATCGCCCTCACTCTATCTATCTATCGCCCTCACTCTATCTATCTATCGCCCTCACTCTATCTATCTATCGCCCTCACTCTATCTATCTATCTATCTATCTTTCGCCCTCACTCTATCTATCGCCCTCACTCTATCTATCTATCGCCCTCACTCTATCTATCTATCGCCCTCACTCTATCTATCTATCTATCTATCTATCTATCTTTCGCCCTCACTCTATCTATCGCCCTCACTCTATCTATCGCCCTCACTCTATCTATCGCCCTCACTCTATCTATCGCCCTCACTCTATCTATCGCCCTCACTCTATCTATCGCCCTCACTCTATCGCCCTCTCTCTATTTCTCTATCGCCCTCACTCTCTATTTCTCTATCGGCCTCACTCTCTATTTCGCTATCGCCCTCACTCTCTATTTCTCTATCGCCCTCACTCTCTATTTCTCTATCGCCCTCACTCTCTATCTATTACCCTCACTCTCTATCTATCGCCCTCACTCTATCGCTCTCACTCTTATCTATCCTCCCCACACTCAAACACTCCTCAACACACACCCCCTCCACCCCCCAAACACACACCGCCCCCCACACACACACACCCCACCCCCACAACTATCCATCTATCTATGGCCCTCACTCTATCGATCACCCTCACTCTATCTGTCTATCTATCTACTGCCCTCACTCTATCTATCGCTCATAACACTTTATTTTAAAAGTTCGGAACAGGCTCTTGTGACTTGGGGCCCAGCATAGTTTTTAGATCCCGCTGAGCCAATGCGCTTGCGCATTGCTCCGCCGAGACTTATGTAGGGGCTCCAGGAAAGCCTGCGAGGGTGCTTTGTAATGCAGATTATGGCCAGCGCATGTGCGCCGGGCACGCACTCACGATTTGCTCCCCCCCCCATCAGACTTGAAAGGAAGGCGCTCGCACACCACCATTTCTCTGAGCTTCGGCATCAGACTTCAAAGGAAGCCCCTCCCCTGCCCCCGTCAGACTTCAAAGGAATGCGTTCCTGAACTTGCTGGCCTCCCTCTCGTGAGCCTTTATTTACATGTACATTTACAGGTATGTCTCTCCCTTCTTCTCCGTCCACCCCTTCTGTCTCCTACAGTGCTGCTCTCTCCCAGCTCTGGGTCCTTAGCTGAGCTCCATTCCTTCTCTGCAGTCTTTCCTCTCTCTACCTTCCACCTTGCCTCTCCTCCCCCTCTTTCCGGTGTGCTCCACTCTGTCTTCCCTTCTCTCCTACTTTTCTGTTCTCTCCCAGCTCTCTGTTCTTCGAGGTGATTTTACTCCCTCCCTGTTGTCTTCCTGTTTCTCTCCCCTTTATATTGTCCTTCCCTGCTCTCTTTCCTCTGTTGTGCTCTGCACCTCCTCTGTTGTCTTTCCTTCTCTTTATCCTCTTAAGCCTTCTTCAGTGCAGTTTCGCCCTTTTTTAGGTTTCACCTAAAGAGAGCATGCGCTGTCAGCGAAAACAATTATCCTAAAAAGGGAGATTAGAGCCCGCCCATTACTTACCTTTATTTACCACTGGTAGACTCCCACGTTATTCATGCTTCTTTGCTTACTATTCGTCAGCTGCTCCTCCTGGCACCCTCACATCCCCTCACCCTCACATCCACTCTCCCTCACATCCCCTCACCCTCCCTCACACCCTAACCCTCACACCCCCTCACCCTCACACACACCCTCAATCACCCTCTCACCCTCACACACCCTCTCTCCCTTACGCACCCCCTCACACACCCCCTCACTCATCCCCTCACCCTCACACATCCCCTCACACCCCCTCACCCTCACACCCCCTCACCCTCACACCCCCTCACCCTCACACCCCCTCACCCTCACCCTCCCACCTCGTAACCCTACCACACCCTCACCCTACCACACCCTCACCCTACCACACCCTCACCTTCACACCCCCTCACCCTCACTCACCCACACCCTCACTCACCCACACCCTCACTCACCCACACCCTCACTCACACACTCTCAACTCACACACCCTCACACCCCCTCACAGCATAGCATAGCATAACAAAACATAGCATCGCATAACATAACATAGCATAGCATAACAAAACATAGAATAGCAAAACAAAGCATAGGATAGTAAAACATAGCATAGCATACCAAAAACAACACATAGGATAGCAAAAGAATACCTAGCATAGCATACAGCATCACTAAGCACCACCACAGCAGCACTCAGGGGCACCACAACATCACTATTCGCTACCACAGCATCACTGAACGCCACAGCGTCACTCGTTCGCCATCACAACATCAATCAGCGCTACCACAGCATCAATCTGTGCAACCATTCAACAAAAACTGGTTCAAATGTTCTCTCAATGTTTCAAGCTTTATTACAAATGTAACAAAAAGATGTTAATACTTCACTTCTCTTCTTGGATTTTCGTCACAATAAAATACACTGAACATAATCTTCACAAAAGTTATTTACAAAACTTTAAGCTATTGCCATTATAAATTACAATAACTTGTATTTAATTATTAAGTATTGAAAAAAAATTAAAAGCCATTGTTATTTGTAATATCAATACATGTATGTCACGTAAATACAACACATATTGCATTACAAAATGCTATAGATGTCACATTTGTGAAAGTTATAACTATTGGCATTGTAAATGACAAAGCTATTTTCGCTATTTTCAAAAACAAAACATAAATAAAAAAAGTGTCATTTACAATACCAATAGTTCAAACTTTCCTAATGCAAGACCTATTGCATTGCAAATGCTTGTTCTCACTAGAACCACCATTCCCTATGCACCCGCTATCCCACTGTTGGGAACTCCACGAGGGGACACCTACACGACGGTGCCTCGGAGGGAATACAGGATGTGGGAGACCTTTTCCAGGACGGCACTCATCCCATACCAGGAACTCATAGCGGAGGGGAACCTAGGCCCTGGGCAGTTTTTACTACATGGAATACTTCTAGCTTTCTTTATCATCTAAATAGGGTACACTCACACCGGAAACCCCATGCTCCACGCTTTACAATACCTTCATGTGATGGGGACTGGGGGAGGACACCTCATGCGCTGGTTCGCATCTTCCCTCCGGCAACACACGGAGGTGGACTTCACTCTGCTTCGGCATCATTGGTAGAGGGCCCAGGGGAGTGCATTTACAGATAAATAGTGGACTACCGTCCGAGGTAGCCTGACATACATTCCACGTAAACAACAGTTGAAACAAATTAAATTCTTTGTGCTGCATCGAGCTTACCTTTCTCCGGCTAAAATCAACAGGTACTTCCTCCACGCAGATGCGGCTTGCCCCCCCCCGCTGTCGGCAGTTAGATGCCGACATCCTCCATATGCTCTGGCATGGTCCGGTCTTAACTGAATACTGGAACAATGTGACAATCAACTTGACAATCTGCACCTTCTGAGCCGTCTCTCCCTCCCTCCCACCCCCCTCTCCCCTCTCAGCTGGGAAGCCCATGTATTACACCTCTGTAGTAGAAACAAGAAATATAGAGCCGCCATACGATTTCTAGACCTGGCTCTAATAACGGCCAAACGATTGATCGCCAGGTGTTGGAAATCCCCTCTGTTGCCTCACCCTCTTGCCTATCGCCGATCCCTGCTTAATTGGGCTAAGGCGAAGGGTGTGGCCCTAAGTAGGGAGGACCTGGCCGGCATCCGTAAATTCCTCCCAGCGCCTCAGTGGGACACAATGGTTTCCAAGCTCCAAGAAATGGTCACTGACACTGGGGACCTGAATACTTTATCTGGGGCTGGTTCTCAGGGTCCATCCCCCACAGACAGGGGTGTTGAGTAGCACTGTCCTCCAGGCTGACTTAGCTCTCCTGCTGCAGAACTTCATTGCCACTAGACCCTGGCAGCTCTGGCTCCCCCGGCTACACTAGATGCGGCAGCAGGTCTCAAGTGACTCCCTTTCCCTTCCTTGACTTACGTTGTCCTCATTTTGTTGTACCCTTTGTCCACAGTTGAGTTCGAACTGCACTGTATCTGGACCATTTACGTGTCACCCACTGGTGAGACTCATCAGCACTGATCCACCCTGTCTAGGGGTATTCGCCCAAGACTTCATGTGACTGCCGCAATCTACTCACCTGTCTCCTGCTCATTATAATGTTGGCAATCACTTTTCTGTCTTTCCTTCTTGCTACATGAGCACTGCTCTGACTGTATGTTTAAAAAAAGTGCAAAAATGTTAAATAAAAAGATATAAACAAACAATATGAATACACCATACACAGAGCTTGGTATTACATGTCTTTATTCATCTATGTGTAATGGCAAACAACATTCTAAACCTGCCTTCTCTTCACCACACTTGCGCACTTACGTCACAGTTCTATGGAGTCCATCAGGAACCAAACCGGTTCCATATTGCTAACTTGCACAATGCTACATCTCCCACTCTGTTGAATAAAAAATGCCTTTTTGTTTTATCTCACAAATCTATACAATATAACTCTTCATTGAGTTGTTGAGGAGCTCTAATCCATGTCCTGATTAAGTCTTTGGAAACTGGGAAGAGACAGGAGAATTGTCCATGACCTGCATTGGTGATATCGAGACAGCAGTAGTCGGCGAGTTCCCAATACTCTTCTCTATACCAGTCTCTGCAGTGACTTCAGGGACTGATGAGCGATGAGCCAAATCTCTGAAGTGTGAGGAATCTCGCTTAATGGACTTTCCATGCAGTTGGGCAGTCCCCATGTTATCTTTACTGGTCACAATGTGTCTGCATTAAAAGGAGCATCGGATTTGTGTTTTCTTTGTTGATGGACAAGCACTCGATCTCCTCTGGTGAAAATAATGTCCTTAGCTCATCTGCGCTTGCCTGCTTATGCCTTAATTTTCTGTTTCGATCCAAGTCCTTCTTACAAGTTTTATTCTCATTAGTAGATCTTTTGTGGTACATCGTGGTTACGTGATCCTCACCGCTCTCTTGACCATTAATGTAGCAGGGTTCTCACCTGTGGTCGAACGAGGGGTCAAATGGTAAGCTCGAAGGGTGGAATGTGAGATGGGTTTACGGTCAAGCTTTTTTAACACAATACTCTGGACAGCTTACTTAAGTGTACTCCTAAAACATTCGGCAAGGCCATTTGCCTGTGGTCAAAGAGGTGTGCTTTTCTGATGCT
Organism: Lissotriton vulgaris; assembly: GCF_964263255.1. Taxonomy (NCBI): domain Eukaryota; kingdom Metazoa; phylum Chordata; class Amphibia; order Caudata; family Salamandridae; genus Lissotriton; species Lissotriton vulgaris. The sequence continues at coordinate 287,859,694 of NC_141690.1, read as the reverse complement.
TCACATTAAGATGAATGAGAAAGTCGCTGAATTCTCAACTGTTAAAAGGTGGGTCATTATCAGATTTTAAGATTGAAGGAACACCCCATGTCGCAAAAATGTCATCTTATCTCGTGATGACTTTTCTGAGTGATAGACGAGAGATCTACCAATGGAAATCAGGAGTATTCATCAACAAATGTCATGCACTCACCTGGTCCCAACTGCGGGTTATGTTAACAACTTCTAGAGCGCACAAATACCCATGGCTGTCTCGGCGCTATGAACTGTAAGGATTAGCGGAGCGCTGGCCACTTATTGCTCAAAGAGCCAAGTTTTTACTTTTCTTCTGAATGATAGCAAGGTGGGACTGGTCTTAATCTGCAGGAGGTGTGGGGGGGGGGGGGGCGAATTCCATAGTTTAGCCGTGGCCACTATAAATCTTGTATCACCCCAGTTGGCTTTCGTGGTTCTGGGGACAATCAGAAGCTTGGCATCAGCTGAGCGCAGTGCTCGGCTGGGCGTGTATGCCAGAAAAGGTTTTTTCAGTCATTCAGGTCCTATATTGTGAATTGCTTTGTAGGCAATATGTAGCGCTTTAAAATTAGTTCTACTTTTTATGGGCAGCCAGTGGAGCTATCGCACTACGTTAGAAATTGACTTGAACTACGGAGTACCCGACAGTATCCTGGTGGCTGCATTCTGTATCAGTTGCAGACTGCTCAGAACTTTGTCGTGGACATTAATTAGAAGGCCATTGCAGTATTTGACCTTTGATATAACCAGGGCACTGATGGATGTTTTTCCAGTACTAATTGGGAGGAAAGGTAACAATTTCTTTATCATCCTTAAGGAATAAAAGGATGAGGAGGCCACTGCGTTGACATGCTGTTTGAAGGTGAGGCTCTCATCAAATATAATACCTACGTTTCTGGCCTTCTTAACAGGGGTCGGAGTGATCCCAATTCAGCTGGCCACCAGGTCGGAGACCATCCTAGGGCAAGGTTACCAAAGACCATTACGTCGGTCTTATCTGAGTTTAATTTAAGGCAGTTATTTGCCATCCATGAGCTAATGGCCAACATGCCATCATGAAAGCTAGCCGCCACTGCCTCTCAGTATTTATGCACCGCAAGCACCAGTTGTGTGTCGTCAGCATAAGACGTAAGACCCATCCCAAAGAATTTGATTACTCATCCTAGGGCAAGGTTACCAAAGACCATTACTTCGGTCTTATCTGAGTTTAATTTAAGGCAGTTATTTGCCATCCATGAGCTAATGGACAACATGCCATCATGAAAGCTAGCCGCCACTGCCTCTCAGTCTTTATGCACTGCAAGCACCAGTTGTGTGTCGTCAGCATAAGACGTAAGACCCATCCCAAAGAATTTGATTACTCATGCTAAGTCCGTCACATATATATCGAACAAAGTTGGACTTCGCGATGATCCTTGCGGAACTTCACAAGAGAGAGAGAGAAAACTGGTAAGTTGAAATCAAATCAACCATACTGACTAGGTCCGATTAGAGAGGAAAGAAGACAGAAGTGCTTTGGCCTTTCGTCCGATGCCTATGGCTGAAAAACGGTTGATCAGAGTAGCATGATCAACCGTGTCAAAAGCTGCTGCTATCCCTCACAGGGCTGAGCCCATTCAAGCAGTAGAACCTCCTTAAACCAAGTACGGCCCTTGGGTGGGTGGAAAGGGGGGGGGGTTAAGGACAAAATAAGAAATGTACTGTACTGGATCTCGTCAGTGGCTGTTCTACACTGTGTAATAGGATTTGTAGTACCTGAGACCTTCTGTGTTTGCAAGATAGATGTGCACTGAACCAGAACATCTGTTTTTTGCGAAAACACAATACACCTGAAATAAGGAGAAGAGGCAGTTATCAAAAGTACACTAATAGGCCTCTCATAACAATGCTTAAACATTAACTTCTGAAAGATACATCTGCCAGTGGATTCCTCACCTTGTGAATATCCCCCTTGCGTCAGCAACGTTCGGAAAATTCTTTGTAGCACGCCGGCGTGGACGACGTCAAAGGAGCACGGCATTGCGCGCGACTCCGTCTGACGTCACCGACCCCATATTAGGCCTATGTCGGTGTTCCCTTTTTTCCTCGTCAACGCTAACGGTTTCTGGGATCTTCTGCGAATCAGATAGTGACTTTGTTGCTATTTGTGTGTTACTGTGTTTTTGTTCTTCGTTGAAGAAGATGGGGTTTAAGCAGTGCGGCTCGTGTGCCCGGATGATGTCTAGGACAGATCCTCACGACGATTTATGGTGTCTGGGTTCAGACCATGATGTTAAAGGCTGCCGTTCCTGCTTTAAAATGAACCCTAAAGCTCTACGAGAACGAGAGGCAAAACTTCTGCTGGCAAAGGTGAAAGGTAAAGAAGCCAAGAGATCTTCGAGATCAAGATCTAGGCACTCGAGATCGAAGCAGAAGTCGAGGTCGAGGGCCAGATCGGAGTCGGCACCGAGGTTGGCTTCGGGACATGCTTCGGGTTCCTCGAAGAAAAAGCACAAGAGGAAGAAGCATAGTTCAAGGCATCATTCTGGGTCATCGGACTCGAAGAGGAAGTCTTCTTCTCGAAGGCATAAAAAGGATTTTGTGTCTCCTTCTCCTGTTGCGGAGCCTGAAGGTGGTGCTTCGCCTGCACGATCTCGAGAGAAGTCTCCGGATCCGGAGCTGGAACCGAATCCGGATTCGTGTCAGTCTTCGGAGCATGAAGAAGACGTCGAGATCCCTCGCGCACCGACTCCGGTGGATAGCCCAGTGGGTCAAGAGGAGCCGAATCCGGAGCAGCCTCCTTCGGAGCAGCCATTTGGTTCATACCCTCCCTTTCCTGGTCCGGGTCAGGACCCCTCACATTTTTTAAATGCCATGTTTGGCATATATTCGGGGGCAATGTACCCCTCTGGAGCGCCTGCGGGTCCCATGGGTCCATTGTCGTTTAACTTGGGTGTCCCTCAAGCATATGCTCTGGCGCTTTTTCTGCCATTTATGCCGACGCCATATCCACCTTGGCTCAGTACGGTGCCACCGAGGTCATCGACTCCGCACACGGCTTCGCCGGCTCCGGAGCGACCTCGGGATTTGGATCGGGGTTCAACGCCGGTTCCGGCTTCCCATCCTCCAACTGTTCCAGTTCCTCGTTCGACGCCGGCTCCAACTCCGTCGGACTAATTTCCGGATCCGACGACTTCGGTTCGTATGGAGTGGTCAAGGCGTAGAGCCCAACGTCTCCTGGAGGAGAAATAATATGAGGACCCTGATGTGGAGGAAGGAGAACTTCAGGAGCAGGAGGATCTTTTTGTGGATCTCCATAGTGCAAGTGATCTAGAACTTTTTACAGAGTGGGGGTTGTCTGCAGTCTCGGATGCACCCTCTAAGGATGTGGCGCCATACCATGTGGTGATTAAAAAGGCTGCTGAGCTGCTAAATTTGACTTTACCTATAGTGGAGTTCAAATCTAATATCCTCACGGCGGTATTACATTCGCCGTCTTCAACTATTGAACATACTCTGCCATTCACGGAGGCTCTGACAGAACCAATTTTGGAGGTCTGGAAAAAAACATTATTTGCTCCTGCGGTGTCCAGATCAGTGGCGAGGCGAAATAGGGTAGCACCTGGTGACCCTGAGTTCTTGTCTACCCATCCTTCGCCAGAGAGTCTGGTGGTGCAGGCCGCTTGTATGAACAGGTCAGCAGGCTTTTTTCCCCAGGTACATGGAGATAAAGACTCAAAAAAATTGGATCAAACTGCTAAAAAGGTTTTCTTATCAGGTAGCATGGCTCTGAAGTCCACAAATGCTACTTGTCTGCTTGGCAGATACGTGCATGCCTTAATGGATTCGGTAAAGCAATTATCAGCTAAGCTTCCGGAGGAAGATAGAAAGAACTTTAATGAAGTTGTCACTGACACTCAGACTGCAGCCCGTCAGGTTATTCAAAGTGGCATGGACACGGCGGACTCTGTGGCCAGGATAATGGGTTCTTCAGTGGCCACCAGAAGAGCCGCTTGGCTAAAATCTTCTGAGTTTTCAGCTGACGTTCAGGGTACTCTTATGGATTTGCCTTTTGACGTCTCTGGCCTCTTTGGAAAGAAGGCGGATGTGGCATTGGAGAGGTTCAAAGACAGCCGGGCGACGGCTAGATCTTTGGGCCTGCAAACTAGAGGCTCTTTCACCAGGAAGTACAGAGGCTTTGGGAGGTCCACTTTTCGTCCCTATAAACAAAGCCAGCAACAGCAACAACAACAGAAACCTTTGTATAAATCATACAGAGGTAGACAAAGGGGTCGTGTCTGCGGACGTCAAGCCTCCTCCTCCTCTACTTCCTCCTCTAATACCCACCCCCCACCTACGTCCGCAAAGCAGCCCTAGATCCACCATTCTGGAACATGCGGGTCCGGTAGGGGGTCGGCTTACTCATTTTTAGGCTGTCCGGAATTCGGTTAAAACAGACTATGCACGATAATACCCTACTGCCTGCAAAGCAGCTGACCCGATTTAAACCGAGTACCGCAGAATTTTTCAAATGTGGTTTACCACTTGACATTTGGGCATTTTGGCCACTTGAGGGAGCCCAAGCAGTACAAACCCAGCATCTGAGCTCGGCATCGGTAATTCCATGAAACATTTCACCCTTCTCCCGCTGTTTGTGGCCTTCAAACACACTTCAAACTGTGACTCGCCGCCAGTGTCTGTGCCCTGAGGGGGAACTGGCTGCACACACCACAGGAGGTGCACCCCTGTTGAGACACTTCACCCGAGATTCAAAGGAGATTCAATAATAACACCTCGTCCGATTTTATGCCGGGTGGGGGGTCACACATGGCAGGCAGCGCCTGCTGAAAACACATGCAAGAGGCGCGTCACCGGTGTTTGCATTGATAATTGCTATCATTGGTCTTAGTCAAATCTTTATTATTGCTTGCGCTTTTATAAATGACAGAGCTTTGAAAACAATTGGGAAGTAAACCTCTTCCTCGTAGCATTTCTTAATGTTAGCCCTGTGTGAGAAGGGGCGGCAGAAGCAGTGTGCAGTACTGCATGTATTTATTTACTGCAGTTAAAGCGCCTCATGCTTCCTTCCTGCTGCTTCAAAGCGCCGAATGAGAGCAATGAACTTTAGAGCCGACTCCCCAACTTACACACGGGGGTACGGAGAACAGGCACTGCACATTCAATTAATAGCTACTTTTTCCTGCCACAGATACTTGTGCTTGATTCCAAATTGGCTAGGTGAGTCCAGATTATCAGTTTCCTCCCTGAGGCGACACCTTGGAGTGAGTTGTCATCAATCATTCGGTTATGGAGCTTGAGAACTTTTCTGGCACTTCATGATCATTTATCTAGCTACAATAATTAAACAAAAAAAATAAGATCAACTTCTACCTTTGTAAAGTTTTCTTTTCACCTAGTGATGCTCAAACGCTGCTTACTTTTGAGTTCTTCCTGTTTGGGGTGAAAGTCCGGTTTAGTGCTGATTTCATCAAGAGTCTTATTAACTGACGGCAAATAAGTCAACAGAAAGAAGGATCCTTTTTAATATTTATGCCCTAGACCGATTTTCTCCCTATACCTCCATGTGTAGGTTTTATGTGCGTATAGCATAAACCATACAATGTGATGTATTTATTAGGCCTCGTTGCTGGTTTTTCAATCTCTAGCTGAACGTTAATATATAGGCCTGCCCTTATTTCATAGTTAACTAGTTCCTCGTTTTTTAAAATGCTGCTGTTCTCATGTGGTAGTACTCCTTATTTTAGGATTGTATCTATTTTTATTTTAAAGAAAGTTCCAACATGTCCATTCGCCTACATCCAACGGCTGCAATGAGAAAAGGAAAAGGGAAAGTGGAGAACAAACCAAAATCAGAAATAACAAACATTCAAAATAGACAGAGTAACCACACCATGCTTGTGTATATGATAACTCTATATATTCCTGTCCCCCCTCTCACCATGCGGGGGTCTTATGAGTCTGGCTCCGAACCTGCTGTAAGGCGTAGCACCTGCAAGTATATTGGGCAGGAGAGCTTTCTAAAGGTGGTAGACGGGTATTTCAGGCAGTGACACACATTTTTTTCAGAATTAGGCAGTGTGTGATCTACAACCACTGTCAACTTCTCTATACCGAGAAGGTCTCAGAGTTTGGGTTTCCAATCTGCATGTGGGGGTATGATGTCTGTGCCCCATCGTGACGGCAAAACCTGCTTTGCGGCACACGGTGCCAGTGTTATGGCCCTCCCCCTAGCAGAGTGTAGTGGGTACATTAGGGAGGTCTCCTGACTCGCTCAGAAGAGGTCGCTTCCCCACGTTCCCAAGGCTTGGTGATTTGGTTATACCACAGCACTTTGAAGCAGATTTGCGGTATCGTAGCGCCTTACAGCTGACTCTAACCACCGCGTCTGCGCTCCGCTCGCTCTGCTGCCTCTCATTAGCGATATTATACCCCCGCATTGCTGCCGCTGCCTGCATTGTGTAATTGACATCTGTAGTGCTGCATATTCAATCAGCGCATTGTTCTGTTCGCATTGCTTAATTTTAAAGTACTTTATGCTAAATTGTGCCTCTGATTGTGCCCCAGTCTCGCCCAGTTTCGCTTTCTACCTGTTGCAGCCATTTTGTTGTTGTTGTGCTTCTTAGCCTGTAGCTCCACCCCTCTCCCGCCTCCCAGCTGACCCTCCCTCGCCCCTCCCCTTCCACTATCCATTTATAACAGATGCATTTGCGCGCAGCGTTTACGCGCAGCGGTCCCGCCCCATGCGCGCCGAAGGTGCGCCAAAGGTAAGCCCGTCTACGCCCATCCGCGCCTGGACCGCGCCCAGCGCCAGACCCCCTAGTCCTCGCAAAACCCTCTCCACCTGCATAACGTACGACGCCGGACGCCGATACCCTCTTTGCCCTCAACCCTGGACGCACACCACAATGCTGTGAAGCTACCCCAGGACACACCCATGGACCATTCGCCTGCCCCTCCTGCAAGTTTACCTGCATCAGGACACACACCAAATCCACTTCCTCCAGACACACCTCTGACTCTAACCACCTGAAGTGCATCCTGCTGAACACCCGCTCGGTCCACAGACACGCCACTGAACTCTGGGATCTACTCGATACTACATCACCGGACGTCGCCTTCCTTACTGAAACATGGATGAACGCCTCATCAGCACCCGACATCGCCATAGCCATCCCGGACAATTACAAGATCATACGAAAAGACTGCATCAACCAAACAAGAGGAGGAATCGCCATCGTCCATAAGAACACCATCCGAATCACGACCAGCTCTGATGACACCCTTGCGGCCGCCGAACACCTTCACTTCCAGATCCACACCGACCCCAGGACCACACTTGGAGGCACCCTCATCTACAGACCACCAGGAACCCACACACAATTCAACAAAGACATCACTGACTTCATCAGCCCACATGCCCTCACATCCGAGAACTACATCCTACTGGGAGACCTCAACTTCCACCTGGAAAAGAAAAACGACAGCAACACCACCACCCTTCTGGACAACCTGGCCAATCTCGGACTCAAAAAACTTGTTGACACCCCCACCCACCTAGCCGGACACACGCTTGACCCTATCTTCACCTCCAGCAAACACATCTCCTTCGATCACACCACAGCTCTCCATTGTACGGACCACAGCTGCGTCCACTTCAGCTACAAAAAGACCTCGACTCACAACCCCCCACAACCTATTCCTCGAAGAAACTGGAACAAAATCACCACCGACCAACTCTTCACATCGCTTAACCAAAACCCTCCTGCCATATCATCGGATCCAAACCAAGCTGCCACCAAATTCACACAATGGATCACCCACAGTGCTGACGAATTAGCACCCTTGAAAAACCACCAGATCAAACATGGTAGCAAAAATGCCCCCTGGTTCAACGATGACCTTAAGCAATCCAAAAAGTTATGTCGCACCCTTGAGAAAACCTGGAGAAAAAACCCAACCACTGACAACTTGACCACCTTCAATGACGCCACCCGCAAACACCACCAATTGATCTGATCCTCCACGAAATCCGCAATCAAGGATCGACTAGACAACAACGACCACAACAGCAAGGAACTATTCAACATCGTCAAAGTATTTACCAACCCCATCGCCGGCACCAACGACATCACTCCCTCCCAAGACCTCTGCGACTCTTTATCCTCCTTCTTCCACAACAAAATCGCCGACATACATAACAGCTTTGAAAACCAGACCGATCAATAGACCACTCCACCCACCTCCGAACCAAAACAGCACTCTCACAACCTTTACGCCTGGAACCCAATCACTACTGAAGACACCATCCGCCTGATGAACTCCATCCACTCAGGTTCACCAACCGACCCATGTCCCCACCACATTTTCAACAAAGCAGACACCATTATCGCACCCCATCTCCGCGATGTCATCAACTGCTCCCTCAACTCCGCTACCTTCCCGGAAAGCTGGAAACATGCCGAACTCAGCGCCCTCCTGAAGAAACCCACAGCTGACCCCTCGGAACTTAATAACTACCGCCCCATCTCACTCCTCCCTTTCCCGGCCAAAGTCATTGAGAAAGCCGTCAATAGTCAGCTCGCCGCCTTACTCGAATCCAACAAATCGCTCGACCCTTCACAATCCAGCTTCCGAGCCAAACACAGTACCGAAACCGCCCTCATCGCAGCTACAGATGACATCCGAACACTACTAAACAACGGAGAATCAGTTGCCCTCATCTTACTTGACCTCTCCTCAGCCTTCGACACAGTCTGTCAAAGCACCCTCATACAATGTCTCAGCAACGTCGGAATACAAGGAAAAGCTCTGGACTGGATCATCTCGTTCCTCGCCGGAAGAACCCAGAGAGTCCGCCTCCCCCCATTCAAATCAGAGGCCACTGAAGTCATCTGCGGTGTACCACAAGGATCATCGCTCAGTCCCACCCTCTTCAACGTCTACATGAGTCCCCTTGCACCCATCGCGCGACAACACAACATCAACATCATCTCCTACGCAGACGACACCCAGCTGATCCTCTCCCTCACCAAAGACCCAAACACCGCCAAAACCAATCTACATGAAGGAATGAAAGAAGTAGCCGATTGGAAGAAGAACAGCCGCTTAAAAGTAAACTCGGACAAAACGGAAGTCCTCATCTTAGGATCATCCCCCTCTGCCTGGGACGACTCATGGTGGCCACCGGCTCTGGGTACAGCACCCATACCTACAGATCACGCACGTAACCTGGGCTTCATCCTAGATTCCTCCCTCTAGATGACCAGACAAGTCAACGCCGTCTCATCTTCATGCTTCAACATCCTACGCATGCTCAAAAAAATATTCCGTTGGATCCCCACCGAAACAAGAAAGACAGTCACCCACGCACTGGTCACTAGTCGACTGGATTATGGAAATACCCTTTACGCCGGAACCACAGCCAAACTACAGAAAAAACGCCAACGCATCCAAAACGCCTCAGTCAGACTCATACTGGACATCCCCCGTCATACCCACATTTCCGGTCACCTGAAAGACCTCCACTGGCTTCCCGTAAACAAGAGAATCACATTCCGTCTCCTCACCCACGCACACAAAGCCCTCTACGACCTAGGACCAGAATGCCTCAACACCCGACTGTCCTTCTACACACCCACCCGCCAACTACGATCATCCAACCAAGCCCTCGCCGCAATTCCGCGCATCCATAGATCCACCATGGGAGGAAGATCCTTCTCCTACTTAGCGGCCAAGACTTGGAATTCCCTCCCCATTCACCTACGTCTTACACAGAACCACCTCTCCTTCAGAAAACAGCTAAAAACCTGGCTTTTTGATAAGTAACGCACCAATCATTCCCTCAAGCGCCTTGAGACCCTCTGGGTGAGTAGTGAGCTATACAAATTCTTGAACTTGAACTTGTTGGGCAATCCCAACAAAATATAGCTGGGAAAGTGGTGTAGTTTAGAGTGAAACATGTTATCGATATCTGTGAGGACCTCGGACCAGTAGCAGTTCAATTTAGGGCAGTGCCACAATAGATGGGATAGTGTGCCAGAATGGTTGCAATGCCACCAAAGAGGCAGGTCAAAGAGGCCCAGATACATGTCAGATTTTTGGGATAACCTTTTCTAACTTGAGTTTCATTTTGATTTTAAATCATTTGTATAGATCGCATCGAACCGGTGAAGTGAGGAAATGGGTATTAGTAGAAGACTTCATATTAAAAAAGATAATTTACTTTTTTTTTGTGAAATATATTTTTATTGCAGATTCATAAACAAACAATGAATTATTTCGACCTTCCCATCTCTGACCATCGTATAAAAAAAAGATAATTTACTTAATTTATAAATGTTTAACATCTGGCTGTGATCTGCCCTTTTGGAACTATATTGGACATCTCTGATCTACAGGAATGCCATGTAGTTTACCCACAAAACTGGGAAGCTTTATGCAATGCAGAGATATGATGGCTGTAGATAAAACTTCACCTAACTCAGTAGAACATATCCAAAGAATTGTATTATTTTGGCGGCTGTTTTCATTTACAGTAGATGTAAAAGAAATACATCCAGAACTTCTGGTAAATGAACAGTTCTCATGCTACAACATGCTGTTCAGTCATGGACATCTAAATCTACTTCTCCTTCGTCACCTTTGTTGTGGAATGGTCACAGTTGTAGAAGGCACACATGCCTGGGGTGGTTATACCGTGTATTTACCTTATTGGGTACTTTACCATCGTATGATCAGTGGTGACATTTGTTAAACGTGATCTGCCACATAACCCACCAACCTAGATAAATGTTACAAGCGCTCTTAGAAGACTTAATGGTACCATAGTGAGATATACTGTAAAGCAATATTACATAAGCCAAGCTTTGCAAGTGGAATGAGCTAATGGCACACCTGCATAGGCACAGCCCTGATTCATAGACACTCTTGCCTTCTGCATTGTGTTCTCCAAATACTACTCCGCTGCCATTTCATGACTCTCTCTTATTCCCAGCTGCTGATACTTTGCCCCCTAGTGGCAGGGTACCTAGCTACTAAACATTCATGCTGTACCATAGCTGCTCAAGCATGTGCACGCAGTCCTGACCGCTCCTACTATAGCATGTGCACGCGCAGCAGATGGTGGACGGATGAAGAGGCTGGACGTAAGCTCCACAGTTCATCCAGTCTCTGCGCTGTAGAGTTAAAGAGACTCTTCCTTTAAGCTCAGAAATAGAAGCAGGTGTCACTGTTTGGGAAGAATCAGCCTACCTCAGGACAGTCCCCTGAAGTTTAAGTACCTCCACACTTCTGTGAGTAATGTTTGCCCTGGTGAGTCGGATCCTTCTCTTCCAGTGACACACAATTGACCAGTTTAACTTGGGCAGTTCACAACCTGCTCCAGACTGCTTTATGTTTAAAGTTAGGTCTGCGCCCGGCCTGCTAATTCAGAACATGAGATGCAAGCCCAAAGGTATTAAAACCAAAGAAAGAGTCCAGAGGTCCAACAGCTGAGTTCGAAAGGCACTGTGAATACTATGGGGAAAGGATAGACTGCGCCTTCACACTATATGCAGAAGCTTCGGCAGCAATGCCACTGGACATTTGTTTGCAGTCGGTGACCGTTTTGGCTTCTCTTCCTGGCCCGCCACATACACATCCTGGACTGTAAGCAATGAGCCACGAACGCCTCTCGCATGTATGGGATAAAATGTTACTATAAGACACGTTTTCTATCGAGGGCGGCTTCACTAACTTCATAAAAATGTAATAGTCCGGCCTGCTTGCAGGATCACAGAGCTGGCTCTAAACAGAGAGAAAAAGCTCTAGATTACGTTTACAAAACAAAAAAAACTACGCTTTTAAAAAAGTAAAACTCAATATAGGCAGTGTATTTCTATCTTTTTAAAAGTGTATGACAAAAATGGAAATTAAACAATGATGCCGAATTTGAAAAAGTCGAAAGCCCCAAATGGCAGTTTTACTGTTATAAATAATTTATTCAGCCTTCTCCAAAAGGGAAAAAGTGTGCTATCATTTTTAATTAAATTCTGACACCATTTTGCATTCAGGGTGATAATTGACAAACAGTCTAATGTAAGGGATAAAGTACCCCAAGAATTGACGATGCTGTGGGATGATTGATGGCATGTGACACATATGAGCACTTGTAAATCATGTTGTCCGAAGCTCCCAGTGATATTGTAGGATAAATTATGAAAAATGATCCGAATTGTGAGAAGTTGCTGGCGGCCACAAATGTTTCTCTGTAATTTGTACCTATATACACTGCTTGGTATGGTCAGATTGTGACATTCTCGCATTCATCTCTTCAGCACACATCATGATCGCCCTCTTATCCACCCTAAATGTCATACTGTGTGGTCCTTACCAGGGCTGGGGCATGATGAAGAAAGCAAGCAATAATAAAAGCAAAGCGTTTCATAAACACCGGTAAAACACTGTTTCAGTTGTTTTTTATGGCGCGAAAATGAGTAACCACTGAAAAGCACTTTTTTTTGAGGTTTTAAAATCACTGGAAAACACCAAAAATAGAAACTGAAAACAGGAAAGCCTACTCATTTTCTACGGGATTGGGAATCGGTTACATCAGATCTTTGGGTTCTCAATCTCGTAGAAAATGGGTATGCACTTCCCTTTCAGGAGTTCCCTCACAATTACCCTCCTTCCCAAGGTTATTGTTCGGAGGACCACCTGCTTCTCCTGCAGGAAGAAGTCCTGGCACTGTTCAGAAAGGGTGCAATAGAGGTGGTTCCAGAGCAGGAGAGGGGTCAGGGGTGCTACTCCCGGTATTTCCTGATCCCCAAAAAGGATGGCAGGCTTCGACCAAGCCTGGATCTCAGGATCTTGAACTTGTATCTGAAACAGGAAAAGTTCAAAATGCGCACTCTTGCGCAGGTTCTTCAAGCGCTGTTGGAAGAAGACTGGATGGTGTCGATCGACCTGCAGGATGCTTATTTCCACATCCCCATCCTGAAGTCGCACAGGAAGTATCTACGTTTTACGGTGGGGTCGCAACACTACCAGTTTGCGGTCCTTCCGTTTGGACTTACTATTGCGCCTCGAGTTTTCACCAAGGTGATGGCAGTGGTGGCAGCACATCCCAGGAGGTCGGGATACCTGTATTCCCTTATCTGGACGACTGGCTGATCAAAGCGGAGTCGCCAGAGAAGGTGCTCCTTCATCTGCAAGAGTCAACTCAGTTGTTGCACAGGTTGGGGTTTTCGATAAATGTACCCAAGTCTCACCTGGTGCCCTCCCAGCGCAACCTGTTCATAGGTGCGGTACTGGACACTACTGTATGCCGTGCATTCCCTCCACCTCAAAGGATTCGCGACATACCGGAAATTATTCCTTTATTCTACAATGGAGCGGTTGTTCCAGTCCTGAAGGTCCTTTGTCTGCTCGGTCTGATGGCTTCTTGCATTCTGTTGGTCAACCATGCACGCTGGCACATGAGGGCACTCCAGTGGTGCCTCTGCAGACAGTGGTTTCAGCACAACGGAGATCTCAAGGAGTCAGTGAGGATCTCCAGAGAAACTGCAGCGGATCTGTCTTGGTGGAGCGTGGAAGGCAATCTGTCACAAGGAAAGCCTTCTCAACTACCTCCATCGGTGGCCGCAGTATTAACCGATGCATCCACTCTAGGGTGGGGTGCTCATCTGGGGGATCTGGAGGTCAAAGGCCTTTGGTCTCCAGAGGAAAGGTTGCTTCACATCAACCTTCTAGAGTTGCGGGCGATACGTCTGGCGCTCAAGGCCTTCCTCCCTTCACTTCGCGGTCAGTCGGTTCAAGTCCTGACAGACAACACGACCGCGATGTGGTATGTCAATAAGCAGGGAGGAGTAGGGTCGCAGTGTCTCTGCAGAGAAGCACTGCGTCTCTGGTCCTGGGTTCAGGACCACCAGATTTGTCTGATGGCAAATCATCCGGCCGGAGTTCTGAACGTACGTGCAGACATTCTCAGTCAGCAGTTCTCTGCCGACCACGAGTGGAGGCTCCATCCGGAGGTTGTTCGCGACATCTTTCAGTTGTGGGGGACTCCTCGGGTGGATCTGTTCGCCACTCGCGAGAATGCTCACTGCCTGTCATTTTGTAGTCTCCAGTATCCGATGCAAGGAGCCTTGGGAGACGCGTTTCAGTTGAGTTGGGGGAAGTCAACTCCTTTACGCGTTTCCTCCCATACCCTTGATTCCTCGGGTTCTGAGGAAGATTCGCCAGGACCGGGCCTGTTAGGACACGTAGACTGTAGATCCCCTTCTTTTCCTTCAGGAGAATATGTACAGGCAGGAATATGCTGTTGCGCGCTGCTTGTACTACGTTTCCCAGAATGCCCTGGGGGAGACACACATGAACAGAAATGCACTGGAGAGTATAGACCAATCACGGACCCCGAGGTAGTATATATACCTCCTCTTCCAAGATGGCGGTGCTTGGTTTTCCTAGCTCCAGTCCTGCGACGTGTTTTTGGTTTGGATCGTGATCCTGTAATGTTCCCCTACTGCGAGTGACTGCTCATCTTTTCCCTGCCTTCCCCTGAACAACCCTGACCTTCTACCAAGTTCCTGTGGGTGTTTCACTGTGTTACACTGTTCAGCGAGGAGAGTCTGAACAACGCGACTCCTCCCCTTCATTACCTCCTACTTTCCCGTCACCTCCGTGACCCTGGACCGGGAGCCTTTCCGCGCTCGGAAGCGCTTCCAAGAAACAGATTGTGAGCGTGAAGTTAAGGCAGTGCGAGAAGGCGATTGCCTTTTCTGTATTTTTTAGTTCCTCTTTTTTCTTGTAAACGCGAGGTAGCGTTTCCTCCCAGAGACTCCTGAACTTGGACTTGAAAAAACGCGCGGAAGCGTTTCCTCCCAGAGACTATTGAACTTGGAACTCAAAAACGCGAGGTAGCGTTTTCTCCTGATAAAACGCTCATCTTTATTTTGTGGAACATTCTTTCTTTACCTGGAGATATCATTGTAAAGGAAGGCTTTTGGGAACGTTATTTTCGGATCCTTCATTTTCATTGGAGAGAGACCTGCAGACTCTTACTTAAGCAGTATCCTTTTTATGGTTTGAGTGCTTCAGTGTGCTCATTGACTTCTTTTGGGTTTGTTTTTCCTTTAAGGGCAGGTAAGCGCGTGACAGCATATTTCTTATATAGTAATGTGTTAGATAGGGACAATAGTATATGAGTGCATATTATTGAATACTCTCTTTTGTTCTTGTCTCTTCTATTTTCTGCAGGTCACTGTCCCCCATAGACGTTGGGTCTCTGCCAGACCTTTCATTTCTTCTTTAGACCTTGGTTTTGGTCTCTCTCTTTTCTTAGGATAGTGCCATCCTCTTGTGTTGTGTATCACGGAGGAGGGTCTGTCTTGGGGAAGGAGATTTACACTGTCTACGCTTCTGAGGAGCCTGGTTTCTGCCTGGATATTAGTCTAAGCCCGATAGAAAACCAAGCCCACGTTGCTTATCTCCTCCCGAGCGTAGACAGTCATGGATGTCAACGTCCTTATGGAGGACGCTGATGAAAGTACCTTGAGAGATTTAGCTACCACCGTAGTGAACTTACAAACAGAATTAAAGCTCATAAGAAACGAGAATCAGAGATTAATGTCCGAGAACGCGATGTTGAGAACAGAGAGCAAATCCACTGAGACACAAACTAAATTTAAAAGAAGTTATATACAGCCTGCACATTTTCAGGTGCCTAATTCTACCGAACCCGACCCTAGTTTCCCTCAGGTCGCGTCCAATCCCGTCCAAGTCACAGTAGTTACCCCCCCTCAAACTTCACTTGCCATGCCTGAAAGATTTAATGGTGATAGCCATAAATATTGTGTTTTTATGAACCAATGCCATCTGACCTTCTTATGTAAAGCTACCTCCTTTCCTGACGATGCGGCTAAGATAGCTTTCATTATTTCCTATTTAAGCGGTAATGCTGCTTCTTGGGCCGTAACACTTGTTGAAAACGATGACCCTGTTTTGTATAATTTAAATTTATTCAAAGACAGAATGCGAAGCTTGTTCGCGCGTCATACTTATATGCAGGCCAGCGACAATGAACTGTTAAATCTGAAACAGGGATCTAAGGATTTGCTCTCCTATATTACGACTTTCAATAGGCTAGTAACAGAAACCCACTGGCCTGAAGAAAAACGCACTTCCCTGTTCTACAGGGGGTTAAAAGATGAGTTAAAAGATATCTTATCCCAGATAGTGGACCCCCTCTGAGGAGTGTTCCGCTTTCATGGATCTTGTAGTAAAACTGGATCACCGACTTACAGAACGCAAGGGCGAAAAAACAAAAGGGGACTATCCGAAACTGTTGTTAACACGACCGGAAAAGAAAGAACCCAAAGATACAAGTGAACCCATGCAGATAGGGGGTATTCGGGGTCCACTGACTCCTGAAGAAAAGGAAAAACATAGGAAATTAAGTTTGTGTCTTTACTGTGGTAAAGCCTGACATTTTGCTAGAGAATGTCCGATAAAACCAAAAACCTCTGGCAAGGATTTACAGAATAAAATCCCCAAAACTGTGCCTTCGGGAAACTGAGTGACTTGGAGAGTAATGAGGTCGCTCTTCCAAGTCCTTTTGTCTTTCAGACCTCTCATAGCTTGGCAAACACGTGGACACCCATCCACAAACCTTTTACCATTAACGTAGTGTTGGTCTTGCCTTCCCAATGCCGACATACAATGGCAATTCTTCTTGATTCCGGGGCAACGGGCAACTTCTTAGATATCACCTTAGCTAAATCCTTAGGGCAGGAATTCATTAAAAAGGACAATCCAGAGAAAGTCAGAGCAGTTGATGGAACTGAATTATCGTCGGGTATGTTGCTGTTTCATACTTCTGACATAATAGTTCTATGCGACAATGGGCACAGTGAGAGTGTGTCTTTTGATCTCATTGATGCACCTTCTTTTGGAGCCATCTTAGGAGTTCCATGGTTGTAAAAGCACAACCCCCAAATAGATTGGACCGCTAGAACAGTCACTCTTCGTTCTGCTCATTGTTTAAATCATTGTTATCAGGACATTACTCATTGGCATACTCCTGTCTATTGTGCACCAACCACAATTGATGGTGCTTCGCTACCCAGAGAATACCTTCAATTTGCCGATGTATTTGATGAAGAAAAAGCAGTTGCTTTACCTCCTCACAGAACCTACGATTGTAGGATTGACCTAGTGCCTGGAGCGGATTTACCTGTAAGTCGGATATACGCTCTTACCGAAACAGAGACTAAGTATCTATATGATTATCTGCAAGACATGTTGAAAAAAGGATTCATCAGTCACTCCACATCCCCTGTTCCTTCCCCCATTTTTTTTTATTCCGAAACGGGAAGGTGGACTCAGAGCATGTCTGGACTACCATTCGTTAAACAAGGTTACGGTAAAAAACAAATACCCTCTCCCCCTTATTTCTACCCTACTGGATCAGGTGCAAAAAGCTACCAGCTTTACCAAGCTTGATCTGCGTGGGGCGTACCACTTGATCCGTATTAGGAAGGGGGATGAGTGGAAGACTGCCTTCCGGACCAAGTTTGGTTTATATGAGTACAACGTCATGCCCTTTGGCTTGTGCAATGCTCCCGCAGCGTTTCAATTTTTCATCAATGAGATACTGCGGGAGTACTTGGACATCTTCGTCATAGTCTATATTGACGATATACTTATCTATTCTTCCAATGAGACAGATCATGTATCACATGTGCAAACCATTTTGAATAAATTAAAGGAACATCATTTATTCGCTAAACTGGATAAGTGCATATTCCACACTAAAAGCGTGGCTTTTCTAGGGTTTATCATTTCTCCATCAGGGATACATATGGATCCCGCCAAAGTGTCTGCCTTGGTGGAGTGGTCTAGTCCAACTACAGTAAAAGAAATTCAATCCTTTCTGGGTTTTGCTAACTTTTACAGAAGATTTGTTTCTCATTTTTCTGATCTTCTGTCTCCCATAACCAGACTACTAAAAAAGGGAGTTCAATTTCACTGGGATGACGAGGCAGAGAAAGCTTTTCAAGCCTTCAAGGCTAGTTTTATCTCTGCCCCGGTTATCAAACATGCAGACGAAACACAACCCTACTTTCTTGAAGTGGATGCATCTCAGTATGCTGTAGGAGGTGTTTTATCCCAACGCGATAGCTCCAAAGGAACCCTCCATCCTGTCACCTACTTCTCCAAGACGTTAACCCAATCAGAACAGAACTATATGATTGGAGAAAGGGAGCTCCTTGCAATTAAAAGAGCGTTTCAAGAATGGCGCCATTATTTATTGGGTTCTCGTCATGTGATCACTGTATATTCAGATCACCAAAACCTCCAATATTTCCGTACAGCCAAAGCCCTGACAGCTAGGCAATTACGGTGGGTTTCATTCTTCAGTGAATACGATTTCCAGATACATTTCCGTCCTGGAATACGACAAGGCAAAGCAGACGCTCTATCCAGGTTGGGCAAAGAGAACAAATGTACAGTAGAGAAACCGTTACCTATCATATCAGAGAATAGACTCATTGCTGTAGGCGATAGAGAAGTGGATTCACATACATTTCTCATACACCTTGAAAATGCTTACACTCATCTCGATCAAGAAAAATGGAAAGAAGATAAAAGCAATGTCATTCTAGATAAATTATGGTTTCATGATCATAAACTCTATCTACCCTCCAAAGAAACACAAAAACTCATACTACACTGGTGTCACAATTTGCCATTGATGGGCCATCCCGGAGAAACGAAAACTCGACAAATGTGTCAACGTTGGTTTTGGTGGCCCAAAATGGCGCAGGATATTAGTGACTATGTCAAAGCTTGTCCCACTTGTGCGCGACAAAAGTCTTCACATTCCGCTCCTGTTGGGTTATTACAACCACTTCCCGTACCAAACAGTCCATGGACGTCCATTAGCATGGACTTTATCACTGACCTGCCTGTAACCCGCGGCTATACCGCTATCCTGGTGGTGCTAGATCTGCTATCAAAAATGGCACATTTTGTACCACTTAAGAAATCACCCACTGCTTTGGAACTCACTGAGGTCTTTATACGTGACATAGTAAGACTGCATGGACTACCGTCTGTAATTATCTCAGATCGAGGGCCCCAATTTATTTCTAGGTTTTGGCAAGAATTATGCAAAGCTCTACACATCGATCACAGATTGTCCTCCGCATATCATCCGCAGACGTATGGACAAACTGAAAGAACAAACTAAACATTGGAACAATACCTACGATGTTTGATAACTACCTCTTGTCATGATTGGGTACAGGCCTTACCTCTTGCAGAATTCGCATACAACAACTCCACTCACTCTGCTTCTAAGATTTCCCCATTCTTCTTCACAACTGGTTATCACCCTACGTGTTTGCCCTTAGAACACCTACCCTCTGACACATCTGTTCCTGCAGTTAGAGAACAACATGATAATCTGTTACACATTTGTAACCTACCTAGAGAAGAAGTAACACAGGCTAAGGCAGCAATGAAGACTCAAGCTGATAAACACAGACGTCCAGCTCCTGACTATAAAGCAGGGGATAAAGTGTGGCTTTCATCTAAAAACGTAAGACTAGAAGGTCCCCGTACACTCCAACCGAGATTCCTTGGACCTTTTGAAGTATTAAAAGTTCTGTCCCCTGTAGCACTTAAGTTGAGTCTTCCCCCTGAACTACCCGTTCATCCTGTTTTTCATACCTCCTTACTAAAACCGTATGTAGTACCAACACATCCTGAACCCCCTCCACCACCTGTCACTGTTGAAGGAGAACTGGAGTATGAAGTCAAAAGAGTCTTAGATTCTCGCAGACTTAGAGGGAAATTGCAATATTTGATTGATTGGGTGGGTTACCCTCCTGAAGATAGAACCTGGGAACCCGCGGAAAACATTCATGCTCCTAGATTAGTACGAAGGTTCCATGCTCTGAACCCCTCCAAACCCAGACCTGTTAGAAGACCATTAGGGGGGCTTACTGTTAGGACACGTAGACCGTAGATCCCCTTCTTTTCCTTCAGGAGAACATGTACAGGGAGGAATATGCTGTTGCGCGCTGCTTGTACTACGTCTCCCAGAATGCCCTGGGGGAGACACACGTGAACAGAAATGCACTGGAGAGTACAGACCAATCACGGACCCCGAGGTAGTATATATACCTCCTCTTCCAAGATGGCGGTGCTTGGTTTTCCTAGCTCCAGTCCTGCAACGTGTTTTTGGTTTGGATCGTGATCCTGTCCTGTTCCCCTACTGCGAGTGACTGCTCATCTTTTCCCTGCCTTCCCCTGAACAACCCTGACCTTCTACCAAGTTCCTGTGGGTGTTTCGCTGTGTTACACTGTTCAGCGAGGAGAGTCTGAACAACGCGACTCCTCCCCTTCATTACCTCCTCCTTTCCCGTCACCTCCGTGACCCTGGACCGGGAGCCTTTCTGCGCTCGGATGTGCTTCCAAGAAACAGATTGTGAGCGTGAAGTTAAGGCAGTGCGGGAAGGCGATTGCCTTTTCTATATTTTTTGGTTCCTCTTTTTTCTTGTAAACGCGAGGTAGCGTTTCCTCCGAGAGACTCCTGAACTTGGACTTGAAAAAACGCGCGGAAGCGTTTCCTCCCAGAGACAATTGAACTTGGAACTCGAAAACGCTAGGTAGCGTTTTCTCCTGATAAAACGCTCATCTTTATTTTGTGGAGCATTCTTTCTTTACCTGGAGATATCATTGTAAAGGAAGGCTTTTGGGAACGTTATTTTCGGATCCTTCATTTTCATTGGCGAGAGACCTGCAGACTCTTACTTAAGCAGTATCCTTTTTATGGTTTGAGTGCTCCAGTGTGCTCATTAACTTCTTTTGGGTTTGTTTTTCCTTTAAGGGCAGGTAAGCGCGTGACAGTATATTTCTTATATAGAAATGTGTTAGATAGGGACAATAGTACATGAGTGCATATTATTGAATACTCTCTTTTGTTCTTGTCTCTTCTGTTTTCTGCAGGTCACTGTCCCCCATAGACGTTGGGTCTCTGCCAGACCTTTCATTTCTTCTTTAGACCTTGGTTTTGGTCTCTCTCTTTTCTTAGGATAGTGCCATCCTCTTGTGTTGTGTATCACGGAGGAGGGTCTGTCTTGGGTAAGGAGATTGACACTGTCTACGCTTCTGAGGAGCCTGGTTTCTGCCTGAATATTAGTCTACGCCCGACAGGGCCCAAGTCCTATTGGTCACCCCGGATTGGCCAAGAAGGGTGTGGTACACGGACCTACTCCACCTCTCCTCTCACCCGCCGCTCAGTTTCCCTTTCAGGGTAGATCTCCTCTCTCAGATGGAGGGGCAGGTTCTACACCCCCACCTCCAGACATTACACCTTCATGCCTGGAGATTGAACAGAGCAACCTGATTTCTTTTTCTCTCCCTCACGATGTGTTGGATGTCATTCTTTCGGCCAGACGTGTATTCGTATAGGTGGTCTAAATTTGTTGTTTGGTGTAGGGAGAAGGCTATTGACCCTTTGAGGGGTCATTTGTCCGATATTTTGCAGTTTGCTCTTTCTTTGGCGCAGCAAGGATTTGCTGTTGCCACAGTCAAAGGTTACCTTTCGGCGTTGTCGGCATTTCTCTGTTTGCCGGATCAGCCGTCTCTTTTTAAATCTCCAGTGGTTTTGAGGTTTCTGAAGGGCCTCACTAATAAGTTCCCTCCTTCTCCATTTATCGTGCCTCAATCGGACTTAAATCTTGTCTTAACATTCTTGATGGGTTCTCCCTTCGAACCCTTACACAAGCTTCCCGTGAGGGTTTTGTCTTTTAAGACTGTCTTCCTAGTTGCGATCACCTCGGCAAGGAGGGCGAGTGAGCTTCAAGCTCTTAGTTCTAAGCCCCCATTCCTGACCATTCATGCTGATCGAATGGTTCTTAGGACCAGGGCTGCTTTTCTGCCTAAGGTGGTAACTCCCTTCCATCTAGGACAGTCCATTACCCTTCCTACCTTCTGTCCTCCCCCTCACCCTTCCAAGGAAGGAGTAGAGACTGCACCGTCTGGACCCTAAGAGGGCGGTGTCCTTTTATATTGATAGAACAAGAGACTTTCGAGTGGATGACCAGCTGTTTGTTGGTTTCGCTGGCTGCAGGAAGGGTAGAGCGGTGCACAAGCGCACACTTTCCAGATGGATAATTCTGTGCATCAAGATCTGCTACTCTCTGGCGGGTAAGGACCCTCATGAGGGTATAAGAGCTCATTCTACCAGGGCAAGGTCTGCTACTTCTGCATTATCTAGAGGTGTACCTGTTGAGGACATTTGCAGACCCGCAACTTGGGCCTTCCTCCACACTTTCGCGAAGCATTACTGCTTGGATACCGAAGTGAGGAGGGACAGCCACTTTGCACGCTCTGTCCTCCAAGATTTCACCCTCCTCCGGGAGTGGGGACTGCTGTGGGACTCTATTCACAAGGTGAGGAAACCTCTGGCAGATGTATCTATCAGAAGAACAAGTTACTTACCTTTGGTAACGCTTTTTCTGGTAGATACAGTATCTGCCTGTGGATTCCTCACTGACCCACCCGCCTCCCCAGTGTCCACTCTGCTTTACCTATGCTTATGTAAATTTTTGTATATTTATGTATATGTTTGAAATGGGTTTTCTTACCTTTGCTACACACTATGTGTGTATAATTTTAAAATGTATGTACTGTGTACAATGTATTTGTATATTTCTACTGTCATTGGTCCGTCCGGGTGCCTCCAAGGCACGGAAAAAAGGGCGGAACGGATGTCATCACGCCGACGTAGGCCTAATATGGAGTCGGTGACGTCAGAAGGAGTCGCGCGCGATGCCGTGCTCCTATGACGTCGTCCACGCGGGCGTGCTACAAAGAATTTTCCAAACGTTGCTGACGCAAGGGGGATATTCACAAGGTGAGGAATCCACAGGCAGATTCTGTATCTACCAGAAAAAGCGTTACCGAAGGTAAGTAACTTGTTCTATAGCAGGGGTACTCATAGTACGGCCCGCGGGCCAGTGGCGGCCCGGCAAGCCTTCCCTGGCGGCCCGCGGACCCCCGAGACATCATAACTGTGTTTCCCGAGTTTTTTTTTAAAGTGTCTGCAGCAGCGAGAGAGACTCTTGCTGCTTTGTGGGGGCTGCCGGCGGGGCGATCCTAGGAATGGCCAGAGTAAAGCTGCAGGGGCCTAAGGAGAGGTGAAATACAAAGGCATCATTAACATGCAAATGGTCTTTTAATGACCTGTGAAGTGCTCGGGTGCGGCTGTGTGTGTGTGCCCCGGCTGGCGCACAGGCAGGGTGAGATGACAGAGGGAGTGGGAGGGAAAGGGAGGGGGAGGGGGACGGAGAGGGAGAGAGAGAGTGAGAGGGAGTGAGTGAGAGGGAGGGAGGGAAGGAGTGAGAGGGAGGGAGTGAGAGGGAGGGAGTGAGAGGGAGTGAGTGAGAGGGAGGGAGAGTGAGAGGGAGTGAGGGAGAGGGAGTGAGGGAGAGGGAGTGAGTGACTGAGAGGGAGTGAGTGACAGAGGGAGTGAGAGAGAATGAGTAAATGAGTGGGAGTGAGTGAGTGGGAGTGAGCGAGTGGGAGTGAGTGAGTGGGAGTGAGAGGGAGAGGGTGAGAGGGAGAGAGAGAGGGGCTGAGAGGGAGTGAGTGAGGGAGAGGGAGTTAGTGAGGGAGAGGCAGTGAGTGAGGGAGAGGGAGTGAGTGAGGGAGAGGGAGTGAGTGAGGGAGAGGGAGTTAGTGGGAGTGAGTGAGTAAATGAGTTGAGTGAGTGAGAGGGAGTGAGTGAGCGGGAGTGAGTGAGAGGGATGAAGTGAGTGAGAGGGATGGAGTGAGTGGGAGGGAGGGAGTGGGAGGGAGTGAGTGGGAGGGAGTGAGAGGGAGTGAGAGGGAGTGAGTGAGAGGGAGTGAGTGGGAGAGAGTGAGAGGGAGTGAGTGGGAGGGAGTGAGTGAGAGGGAGTGAGTGAGAGGGAGGGAGTGAATGAGAGAGAGTGAGTGGGAGGGAGTGGGAGGGAGGGAGGGAGAGAGAGAGAGGGAGGGAGGGAGTGAGTGAGAGGGAGTGAGAGGGAGGGAGTGAGTGAGTGAGAGGGAGTGGGAGGGAGTGGGAGGGAGGGAGAGAGAGAGGGAGGGAGGGAGGGAGAGGGAGTGAGAGAGTGACTGAGAGAGTGAGAGTGAGTGAGAATGAGTGAGAGGGAGTGAGTGAGTGAGAGGGAGTGAGTGGGAGGGAGTAAGTGAGAGGGAGGGAGTGAATGAGAGAGAGTGAGTGAGTGAGAGGGAGGGAGTGAATGAGAGGGAGTGAGTGAGTGAGTGAGTGAGTGAGAGGGAGTGAGAGGGAGGGAGTGAGGGAGGGAGTGAGTGAGGGAGTGGGAGGGAGGGAGAGGGAGGGAGGGAGAGAGAGGGAGTGAGTGAATGAGAGGGAGTGAGTGAGAGGGAGGGAGCGAGAGGGAGGGAGGGAGATAGAGAGGGAGGGAGGGAGGGAGAGAGGGAGGGAGTGAGAGAGTGACTGAGAGAGTGAGAGTGAGTGAGAATGAGTGAGAGGGAGTGAGTGGGAGGGAGTGAGAGGGAGTGAGTGGGAGAGAGTGAGAGGGAGTGAGTGGGAGGGAGTGAGTGAGAGGGAGGGAGTGAATGAGAGAGAGTGAGTGAGTGAGAGGGAGGGAGTGAATGAGAGGGAGTGAGTGAGTGAGAGGGAGTGAGTGAGAGGGAGGGAGTGAGTGAGTGAGAGGGAGGGAGTGAGAGGGAGGGAGGGAGAGAGAGAGAGGAGGAGGGAGGGAGGGAGAGGGAGGGAGTGAGAGAGTGACAGAGAGTGAGAGTGAGTGAGAATGAGTGAGAGGGAGTGAGTGAGTGAGTGAGTGAGAGGGAGTGAATGAGAGGGAGTGAGTGAGTGAGAGGGAGTGAGAGGGAGGGAGTGAGTGAGTGAGAAGGAGGGAGTGGGAGGGAGGGAGGGAGAGGGAGGGAGTGAATGAGAGGGAGTGAGTGAGTGAGAGGGAGGGAGGGAGAGAGAGAGGGAGGGAGGGAGGGAGAGGGAGGGAGTGAGAGAGTGACTGAGAGAGTGAGAGTGAGAGGGAGTGAGTGAGAGGGAGTGAGAGGGAGGGAGTGAGTGAGTGAGAGGGAGGGAGTGGGAGGGAGGGAGGGAGAGGGAGGGAGGGAGAGAGAGGAGAGGGAGGGAGAGGGAGAGAGTGAGAGAGTGACTGAGAGAGTGAGAGTGAGTGAGAATGAGTGAGAGGGAGTGAGTGAGTGAGAGGGAGTGAGTGAAAGTGAGAGGGAGTGAGTGGGAGTGAGTGAGTGAGAGGGAGTGAGTGAAAGTGAGAGGGAGTGAGTGAGAGGGAGTGAGTGAGAGAGAATGAGTAAATGAGTGGGAGTGAGTGAGAGGGAGGGAGTGAGTGAGAGGGAGGGAGTGAGAGGGATGGAGTGAGTGAGAGGGATGGAGTGAGTGAGAGGGATGGAGTGAGTGAGAGGGATGGAGTGAGTGAGAGGGATGGAGTGAGTGAGAGGGATGGAGTGAGTGGGAGGGAGTGAGTGGGAGGGAGGGAGGGAGTGAGTGGGAGGGAGGGAGTGAGAGGGAGGGAGTGAGTGAGAGTGAGTGAGAGTGAGAGGGAGGGAGTGAATGGGAGGGAGTGAGCGAGTGAGAGAGAGAGAGGGAGAGAGTGAGAGTGAGTGAGAATGAGTGAGAGGGAGTGAGTGAGTGAGAGGGAGTGAGAATGAGTGAGAGGGAGTGAGTGAGTGAGAGGGAGTGAGTGAAAGTGAGAGGGAGTGAGTGGGAGTGAGTGAGTGAGAGGGAGTGAGTGAAAGTGAGAGGGAGTGAGTGAGAGGGAGTGAGTGAGAGAGAATGAGTAAATGAGTGGGAGTGAGTGAGAGGGAGGGAGTGAGTGAGAGGGAGGGAGTGAGAGGGATGGAGTGAGTGAGAGGGATGGAGTGAGTGAGAGGGATGGAGTGAGTGAGAGGGATGGAGTGAGTGAGAGGGATGGAGTGAGTGGGAGGGAGTGAGTGGGAGGGAGGGAGGGAGTGAGTGGGAGGGAGGGAGTGAGAGGGAGGGAGTGAGTGAGAGTGAGTGAGAGTGAGAGGGAGGGAGTGAATGGGAGGGAGTGAGCGAGTGAGAGAGAGAGAGGGAGAGAGTGAGAGTGAATGAGTGGGAGAGGGAGGGAGAGGGAGTGAGTGAGACGGAGAGGGAGTGAGACGGACAGGGAGGGAGAGGGAGTGAGATGGAAACAGAGAGGGAGGGAAAGGGAGGGAGTGAGAGGGAGGGAAAGGGAGGGGGACGGAGAGGGAGTGAGAGGGAGGGAGTGAGCGAGTGAGAGAGAGGAAGAGAGTGAGAGTGAATGAGTGGGAGAGGGAGTGAGTGAGACGGAGAGGGAGTGAGACGGACAGGGAGGGAGAGGGAGTGAGATGGAGACAGAGAGGGAGGGAAAGGGAGGGAGTGAGAGGGAGGGAAAGGGAAGGAGACGGAGAGGGAGGGAAAGGGGGTGAGACAGAGAGTGAGTGAGAGGGAGGGAATGGGAGGGGGACGGAGAGGGAGTGAGAGAGAGGGAGTGAGAGAGAGGGAGTGAGACAGTCGGAGTGAGACAGAGGAAGACAGGAGAGAGGGAGGGAGAGAGAGCTAGAGAGAGGGAGGGAGACCGAGAGAGATGTGTGTATGCCGGGACGGCTCAGTGGACGAAGGCGTCCGCTGCAGGGACCTATGATCAACCTCATGGTCAGTTTTATGTTGTTGCTCTAGCACCTCCCCCTCCCCCACTGACCCTGCCCCCCCACCGATGCGGCCCTCGGACACAAACCAAACTGTAAATTTGGCCCCCGAGAGAAAGTTTGTGAGTACCCATGTTCTATAGTGACCTACACAAACAGGCGCTTTCAGAAACATGCCATAAGAATTGAGTAACCAAAATCACAGATTGGAGTGTGAAACACTCCCAATGAACAACTTGAAACAGAAACACGGATTGGAGTTTCTGGCACTCCCAAGGTTAAACACGCAACAAAGATCTCGAATCGAGGTTCATACATTTATTAAGAGCTCTGAAGTGCTTTCTGTTGGCACTACAGATCATCAGAGCAACACAGCTAAAGTATTGCCTTCATGCACAATTCACAGTTCACGCGCCAAGGTAACAAGAAGGGTCTGGAGCATGAACAGACAAGGTGCACTAGAGAAAAATAACAGAGAAGTCCTAGAGAGAAGTCTGTAATCTGATAGAGACTTGTAGCTGAAGATTCCCTACCTTTGGATTTCCCAGGCATCAGGTTGAATCTGAAAACTTTTGCGTGAACTGTAACCCTGTGTGCGCCGTCTGGTGGCTCCATTTGCTCCGTGTGATGTCCTTGGTGTCATTAGCATCAGTTATGAAATTGCAGTCCCCTATATGGGCTTCACCTAGCGCGCAGACGTCAGTTCTTTTCTTTCTGCGCCAGACAATCGCTGATCTGGGGAAGAGCTACCCCTCTGTCTCTTTTTGTCAGGCTTTTTCAACTTTTTGACAAGCAAACTTTTTTCTGGGTGTTGGCGCCTCTCCCTGAGCCAGGTCGATAACCAAGTATTTTTTTTGTATTTTATTTATTTGTAAAGCGCTAACATTCATCCTGAAAGGACATCACGGCGCTGAAGAAGTTGCAAGTGATTTGACATCAGCTCTGATTGAAAATTATTGATCTGGCCTGGGAAAGAGGAATGTTTTCAATTGTTTCTTAAATGAGACAAAGCAGTCATTTGTTCTGATTTTAGGGGGTAGCTCGTTCCACTTTGTTGCCGCAATGTGAGAGAAGGCCCGCTCTCCCATCCTGACAGTACGAGCTCGGGTGATGACTGCTCTTCCTAACGTCATAGATCGTAGGTGTCTGGAGGGTTTATGAAATCTGACCCTGTCGTGTAGGATGGTGGGGCCTGTGCCGTGGAGTACCTTGTGAGAAATGCACAACAGCTTAAAGATGGCTCGTTGCCGCATTGGGAGCCAATGAAGCTCACGCATGCAACTTTTAGCTGAATCATATTTCCTTTTATTGCAGATGGCTTTGGCAGCGGCATTCTGAACCAGCTGTAATTTAGAAAAGAGATAATCCGCCATTCCTACAAACAGAGAGTTACCGTAGTCCAGCCTACTCATCAGTAGTGACTGGACTAAGGTTTTCCTGCAATCCGTTGGCACCCAGGGGAAGACCCGTCTAAGCAACTTCAAAAGTCCAAAGCTCCTTCCGCAAGTTATAGAAACATGGGATTTCATGGATAAATCCCTATCCAGTGTTATACCTAGGTTTTTTGCTTTAGCAGTAGGGTTGGGAGGCAAACCCAAGTCACTTGGCCACCAGCTATTGTCCCAGGCCTGTGTGCCTCTGCCGAACAGTAAGATTTCGGATTTGTCGGCGTTTAGTCTAAGACAGTGGTCCTGCATCCAAGTTGCTAATTCGGTCAAACAGTTTGTGAGTCTAGTTTTAGAGTCATCATTTCCATCAATGGTGACCATCAGCTGAGTGTCATCAGCATAAGAGCACATTTCTACGCCCCACTTTTTGCCAATGGTTGCCAGCGAGGAGACAAATACATTAAACAAAGTCGGGCTCAATGACGCCCCCTGGGGAACTCCGTATTTTATGAGTCGTGGAGGGGATGTGTAGTCACCCAGACATACTGATTGGGTTCGATCCGCTAGGAACGATTGTAACCATCCCAATGCTTTGCCCAGTATTCCTTTCTCTGCCAGGATGTTCAACAGTTGATTGTGGGGTACAGTATCAAAAGCCGCTGATAGATCAAGAAGTATCAGTGCGACTGTTCTACCCTGATCTACCTTGGTTCTGATACTGTCTGTCACCGCTAAGAGTGTAGTTTCGGTGCAGTTGTTTGTCCGGAACCCAAGCCCCACCTCGTCTATCTGTGGTGTCTCGAGCGCGACCATGACTCCAACTTGTGCTTGGACTATCAGACCATGGCTCTGAAGGCCTTGCGGGAGACAGCTAGGAAGCTCATTTCTTCACGGCAGTCTGCACCGGCCAGCAAGAGTCAGCGGAGATTTTGTTCGAGGAAGAGCAGTTCACTGGACTGCTCCTGGAGGCCAAAGTCCTCTTTCTCCCAGTTGAAGTCTTCGGGACACTCTAGGAAGAGCCACAAGAATAAGAAGTAGTCTAAGCGGACTTCTTCTTTACCTCAGCTGTCGTCCATCGATGAATGACACTCTAGGCCCGGTTCTGCGGATCCAGAGCCAGGCTCAACTCTGTGCCTCTCCCCATTTCCGGGAGACGGAGCACCCCCCCCCCCCCCAACTCCCCATTCAAATAAAATAATTTTATTAGATCATGCTCCGCTTTTTGAGCGGGCTGACTTCTCTGGTGAACCTTTGGACCCTGCACGGTCAGCCGGGGCCCCATCGGATTTGCCTCTGTCTGTGCCGGTAGGGCCTCATGGATCAGATTCCGGATCTGGGATGACGCCGGTCATGTCATGGTGACCTTCCCCAGCATCAGACCCAAAGTCGGTGCCAGACCCATCCTTATTCTCAATGACTCAGTTGGACTCTAGCGCCGGCAGAACCCAGAGGTTCTGTGTTGCCTGGACTCTTCAGGCACAGGAGAGGATTGGGAGGGGTCTATGGACCCTTTAGAACACCAGGATGTATCTGTAGAACAGATGGATTGGTATGAGGAACTTCGAGAAGCTAGTGGACTGAACACATTCCCAAATACTAGCATGCTCTCTCTGCTGCCTGTGGCTATGGAGAAGGGGGCTTATTCCATGGTGGTAAGGAGGGCAACAGAGGTCCTTGGACTGAAGTTGCACCCTGTGCAGATCAGGACTAAACTGACCGAAATGCTTCATCCTGGGGCTTCCAACTTGGAACCCTGATTGCCCTTTAATGAAGCACTAACTGACGTCTTCCTAGGCACGTGGTCCAAACCTAGCATAGGGACTCCTGTGACCAGGACAATTGCATGCCGCCGTCGCCTGGCTCTGGGCGACCCAAGGTTCCTCAGCCAACACCCCACCCCTGAGAGTTGGTATTGCAGGCTTTGACTTCCCATGGTGCATTCCCTTCCGTTCCTCCGCATAGGGAATCCAAGAGGCTGGACACACTTGGGAAGATGTTTTCTTCCACCAGATTTGCTGTCAGTGAAAACTGCATGGTTACTGGGCTGTTTCTCCCACTCCCTTTGGGAGACGGTTGCACAAGTGCTGCCACAGATCCCGTAGGAGGCCTGGGCTGTACTCTACCAGGTGGTGAAGGATGGGAGAGATGCAGTAATGCTCACTGTAAGGCGTGGCCTAGACATGACTGACTCGTTGGGCAGAGCGGTTTTGTCAACTGTGTGGTTACAGTGCCATGCTTGGCTGAGAACATCTGGCTTCTTGGTGATGTGCTGGATAATCTAATGAATATGCTTTTTGACAGATCTCCTCTCTTCAGAAAGAAAGCAGACTCAGCCCTGTAACGCATAACGGATTCTCGTGCTACGCCCAGATCCATGGACCTCTAAGTAACAACCTGTGGCCAGTCTAGCTTTTGCCCCTTTCGTTGCAACAGAAGGGGTTTTCAGCCATTTTTGTTATATTGGGCATATATGTCTGATTTATTTTAGGAATGATATTAGCTTACCATGTGAACACAGCTGTTAAACCATGGTTTATAAGCAAATTCATGCTCCCTTATTAGTTCTTGGTAGAGTTACCCTATGATTACATTGTATTATATATATGATGTCGGATTATTTTCCGTTGTTTTTCTCACACAGGCAGTCTACTTTTTATCACCTCAATCCTCTTGCCCGACTGTGGACCATACTTAGCTAATTACTGGTGAGCGTCTGATTTCTGACTCCCCGCCATGCATATACTGATATTGTGGATTCACTTTTTTTTTTCACAACGATTGATAC
The DNA here is from genome assembly GCF_964263255.1 of Lissotriton vulgaris. Lineage (NCBI taxonomy): Eukaryota > Metazoa > Chordata > Amphibia > Caudata > Salamandridae > Lissotriton > Lissotriton vulgaris. The sequence continues at coordinate 287,828,836 of NC_141690.1, read as the reverse complement.
TGCCTTATTCTTATGGTATAGAATCCATCTATTTGGTTGCAGTAGCTAATTTTGGGGTTTCATTCACGTGGGTTTCATCAGATTAAATAAATACCATCTACATAATATGTGAGAATTCTTTCTCCCATTTTAAGGCCTCCTATTTCTTTACTTGGAGACTTCTTAAGCAACTTTGCCAGATTTATTAATCGAATTGCCGTATCTATTATCGTTGGTGCTTACCCGCATATATCTGTTTTCATTTACCTCATAGAACTGATGGTTAAGAATCCCCAATTTGATATTCATCCAGCAGCATACTTTTCAATCTATTTAATCGGGCCACTTGGACTGTGATTACTTATGGTGAGATTTCTTTATTGATACAACATTCTCTTGTTGTTTTTTTTTATTTTTTTTTATTTTATTTTTTAAAACCTTTATTGTGCACATAGAAAAATAACAAATACGGGCCTACAACCATCCGGCCGGCCTCGAACACTCAGTCGAGCACTAAAGCATACATTATGGCGACCCAGTACTGCATCAGAACCATTTACATTGAGGGGAAGAAAACTGGAAGATAACGCAGCACCGTGGCGCAGGATGATTGAAGGTTAAATTTTAAAGTTTTTTGTTATGCAGCTGTCACACAGGCCGTGGTGATCCGTACTAGCAAAATAAGAAAAAAGAGCAAGGTCCATGTAGGTGGGACACGACATTAGCAACTACAGCAAGCAATTCGCGTATCAACAAACAAGTCCCCGCCAGGCAGGATGGTAACACAATATCCACGTCACAAAGTAGCGTCTACAACCCAGTAACACTACCACAACCACCCAACACCCAGCACTCCCTACCATGGGCAAAAAGGTGAAATCATAGAAGAATAAAACCGGTCCCATAGAAACTAACAAAAAGGAAATATAACCCCCCACCCTACACACATGCAGAGGCTATGGCCTACCCCCCCTCTAGCAGCGTGCCTGTCCCCCTATAAACCCGAAATTTAGGAAGAAGAAAAGTCAGAAAAGAGAGAAAGAGACAGCAAGAAACGCCAAAAGAAGGAAGAAAAGTAAGAGGAGGAAAATGTCACTGTTGACTATAGGGAGGGAGAAAAGAACAAGCTAATCTACCACTCCCAAATAGGGGGGGATGGCGGGGAGGAGCCCACCCAGTAACCGATCTCCCGGACTCCCAGTCACTTGCAACCCTAGTACCTTGCGGAATATACAACCAACGTCATGCAGGAGAGGAAGAACGACTCTAAGGAAGCAGGCAAGGGGAACCGAATCAGTCCCAACCCATCACCACCCGTCACTGTATCTAGCACCTATAGTAAAGCCCGGTCTCCAACATTACCGAACAATCCCGCCTTACAATCCACCACCGCCCCGGAAATTCTAACAAGCAGTTACTATCGTAGTACAATATAAAATGGGGCGAGGCCCAGTAAATCGCACATTGCAGCATAGAATCACAATTTTCCGTTCCGAGTCCCCGCAAACCTTCCAGTCCCGGTCACAAAGTACAGCATATCAGCCCTGGCCAGAGCGTGAGCGTCCCTTCAGACTCGGCAACCGAGGGAAGCCAGCACCACAAAGTACCTGAAGGCAAAATGGCCGCCGCCAATGAGGAACAGGGAAGAAGAGGCAAAATGGACGTCCAGCAGCGGCTGCCGAGTAGCAAACAATCAGAGAAAGTAACCCCGAATACCAAAATCGAGATTCGAGCCAAAACTGGAGAAAGGGCACTCGGGAGGCAGTAACCGCAGGGGGATGTAGCGGCAGTGAGGGCCGGGAGCACAGCATCAATCCCAGAAACAATGTTTCAGGTTCCGTAGAGAACTGCAACATTGTATCTCCGTCAAAGTCACCAAGCCGTCTTGCGCCGGAATCGCAGCTCCGGGAAGCAGTCGTCACCTCGCCGGCAGCGGCCGGCGCCACAGTATCCACCGTGCCCATGTCAGCTGGGAAGGTCGATTTCGCACCGTGCCAGGGGTCAGCCAAGCAGTCCCGTTGCATCCGTAGCACCGCTCCGTCTATCCGGTCCCCAAACCGCACAGAAAGTGTCCGCATGTCCATCCTGAGTGCAACAAGTGCATCCACAATATCCCGGCATGTCAGCTCCCTCTGAGCCTTGGGCTGCCTCTCCGTACTCGGCGGGTGTTGTAATGGCGCCCTCAGGTCACTGTCGAGCGGTGAAGTAATGCCAGCAGGCAAGTCAGCAATCGGCGCTGTGGGAGAGGCAGCCGCCATCCCGGACATCCAGTAAGAGGGGGGCGTCACACCGGGAGGAAACCACAGTGGACCCAGGGAACTCTGGGCTAGCCGCAGGAGCCGGGCGGACAAGTCGTGGGGCAATCTTCCCAATGGCCGCCGCGGGCCAGTTGCAGCGTCGGCCAAGGGAGCGAGAACTGAAGCAAACACCGCTCCCCAACACTTCGATCCACCAAGACGGGGCTGTTGAGTGTCGCCCTAAAAGTCCATCCCAAGTCCTCAGCACCGGCTCCAATAAGCAGGGACGATCGCAGTCCCAGGGTCACAGCAGGCGGCAGCCGTCCTGAGGGTCCGCGATGGCCAGGGGCGGCGCCGGTCTCAGAGCGCGGCCATGGAGCCCAGCACCCGGCACGGCGCTATCTACGGGAATCCGGCAGGCAGGGACACCGGGAAAACACCCAGAGCATCAGCGCGATCGTGGCTACCCTCCGCGGCCGTCGAGTCTCGGATAAGCGAACAGGATGTGGGTGCAGAGCGCACTGGACAGCGGAGCCGGGAATCGAGCGTCCGTTCAGGTCGCCATCTTGGCTCCTCCCCTTCTTGTTGTTTTATTGACCATCTCTAGACTAATATGTTTCCCTAACACAACGAGTTTGATCAAGTGGTGACATGTTTCTTATTGTGGACCACTACCCTGTATTTTAAACTTTACAGGATATTATTTGTTGACGCAACTATACTTGAACATGACTTACTACCATTTTACAGCCGTTTATTTACATATACTATTCTCTTCCAGCATTCAGGAGCATTGAGTTGATTATATTTTCCACGTGATTTGACAATACACATGCCGTAATACCTTACCCCATTAGGTCAGTTTCAATCTTTACTATTATTTTCCTTGGTGGTTGTTACTATTAAACCACTTTACACTTTGGATCTATTTGGGAGTTTTAATACATGTACATTTCTGGTGTTTCAACTACTGGTGTTCACTTTTTAGTCACTTAAGTTCTTTTACTTTACTTTTTCTTCTTCAGATTCTTTCGATTCACCATCTGATCACATCAGACTTCTATTCTTCTTTTCTTAATTCATACATCTATTTTGTCTTTCTGGTATACTTTTCACTTTTAGCACTTTTGGTTTTCTCTGGTTTCTGCTCAGGCCCTCTTCAATTTTTATTATTTTTGTTAATCACTCAATTCTACCATTTGGTAATTTCATGTATATATTTTCTTTGTCATGTCTTTACAGCCTTGAAAACGTCCTTGTACTAATTCAGAGTACGGACGAAACACGTGTCGGCTGTCGTTTTATCAATTGGATAATCACTTTTAAGAAATCAATAAAGAAAAAGATGAAACAAAACATGAACTTTACTTATCTATTTGTCCTGCATCCTATTTGGAATTACTGACATCATTTGGATTTGTTGTTGCCTGGACTCTACACTGTATTAGTCCATAATATATTTACATTGTAGGATTGTGCTCTCCTGATCACCGTTGCCTATGGGTTTTCAGCCATGTTAACCGTACCCCCGCCACCGTCCTGCTCCTATTTCCAAGCTGTGCAAGGATGTAGACACGGCTCATTCCGACCTCGGAATGGAAGCCAGAAGTAGTTTGCCACCCAGCCCTCATCTGCTGCAGCCTCCAAGCACTCCTAGTTTGAGTCTGCAAGACCATGCTACTCCAGTTGGAAGGAGAATGTATCATCTTCTCCACTGGAAGTCATTAACATCGGACAAGTGGGTCTTGCAGATCATTCAGGAGGACTATTTTCTACCTTTCCTTTCTTTTCCTCATTCTGTTCGGCCACTTCAAGAACGGCTGGCGGAGGATCATCTAGCTTCACTCCAAAAGGAAGTCACAGTACACTCTGGCTCAACCCAGACCCCATTTTACTACTATGATCCCCAAAATAACTTTTTCTAGACTCTTCCCTCCTCTACTTCTCCTTGCATCATCTCAACAGCGCTCCATTGCCTGAAAGCGCCGTGACTCGCTCCTCGCTTCCGAGCAGAGTGGTCGCTCCCCTGCTGCTACGTCCTCGTTGCAGAAGGCATACCACAAGATTTGCAGTACTTTTTAACATTTATATTCTGCTTCACGTTCTGATTGCCGGTGCGCGCTGTGTGTAACGATTTAGCCCATTTGCATAGTTAATTAGCTGTCTGCTACTATTGTTGCATTGCCAGCGTGACTCTAGCTGCAGATTTAATCCCTGATTAGTTGCGTGTGCTCAAAATCGCCGCTTTGCCTATTGTCTTTGTCAATTGACAGCATTTCTCAGCATTTGTGTTTTTCCCCCCAAGCGCTCTCTCCGTCCTAACCCCTCCGCCTCCATTTTGTGATTGTTGACCTCCTCCTCAGCCCGACCCGCCTCCCAGCTGAACCGCCCTCGCCCCTCCCCCTCCTCTGTCCATTTATGTCAGATGATCCCACGCGCAGCGTCCACGCGCTTCGGACACGCCGAAGGTGCGCCAAAGGTAAGCCCGTCTACGCCCGTCCGCGCCTGGACCGCGCCCAGCGCCATACCCCCTGCCCCCCGTCCCTCCCATCCCCCCCGCATTACCTACGATGCCGCCACCCTCCTAGCCCTCGACCCCGGTCGCGCCCCCAACTGCGTCCAAGTCGCTCCTGGACACACCCATGGACCTTTCTCCTGCTACTCCTGCAAATTCAGCGGCACCGACAACATCTCTGCTACGACCACACCACAGATTCCCGACCCCAACCACCTACAATGCATCCTTCTCAACACCAGATCGATCCACAGGCATGCCATTGACCTATGGAATCTACTAGACACCATTTCTCCGGACATCGCCTTCCTTACGGAAACATGGATGAATGCTTCCTCCGCACCAGACATCACAATTGCCATTCCTGAAGACTATAAGATCACCCGCAAAGACCGTACCAGCCACACAGGAGGAGGAATCGCTATCGTCCATAAGAAATCTATCCGCATCTCAACTAGCTCTGACGTCAATCTCGCTAACTCCGAACACCTTCACTTCCAGATCCACATCGACCCCAAAACAACACTAAGAGGCACTCTCCTCTACAGACCACCAGGACCCCGCGCAAAATTCAGTGAAGACATCACGGACTTCATCACCCCACACGCACTCCCCTCCAAAGATTACATCCTTCTGGGAGACCTCAACTTTCACCTTGAAAAGACTAACGACCGCAACACCACCACCCTCTTGGACAACCTCGCCAACCTCGGACTTAAACAACTAGTCACTTCCCCCACCCACATCGCAGGTCACACACTCGACCCCATCTTCACATCCAGCAACCATATCTCCTTCAGCCACACTACGGATCTCCTCTGGACCGACCACAGCTGCGTCCACTTCATCTACAACAAGCCGAAACCCATCAACCACTCCCAACCTACCCTGCTAAGAAACTGGAACAAAATCACCACGGACCAAATCTCCGCATCGCTCCTTCGAAACTCCCCAGCCCTCTCTTCCAACGCCAACGAAGCCGCCGCCAACCTCACTCTATGGTTATCCAACACCGCCGACACCTTAGCTCCACTGAAAAAACGTCAAAGCAAACCTGGCAGCAAGAAAGCCTCATGGTTCAACGATGATCTCAAGAAGTCCAAGAAACTCTGCCGCTCCCTTGAAAAGGCCTGGAAAAAAGACCCAACCACTAGCACCAAGGACGCCTTCAAAAGCGCCACCCGCTCTCACCACCAACTGATCCGAAAGGCCAAGAAAACAGCATTCAAGGATCGACTTGACAACAACGCCCACAACAGCAAGGAACTTTTCAACATCGTCAAAGAATTTTCCAATCCCTCGGCCAACTCCAACGACATCACACCCTCTCAAACCCTCTGCGACTCCCTAGCCTCTTTTTTCCACAACAAGATTGCAGACATCCACAACAGCTTTGACAACCAACCCGGAAACCAACCCACCCTACCATCTGCTGACCATCTTCCCCCCGTGAACACCCTTAACGCTTGGAACCCAATCTCCACTGAGGACACCATCCGCCTGATGAATTCCATCCACTCAGGATCCCCCACAGACCCATGCCCTCACCACATCTTCAACAAAGCAGACTCCGTCATCGCACCACACCTCCGAGACGTCATCAACTGCTCCTTCAACTCCGCCACCTTCCCAGAAGACTGGAAACACGCTGAACTCACCGCCCTTCTGAAAAAACCAACAGCGGACCCCACCGAACTCAAAAATTACCACCCCATCTCGCTTCTTCCATTCCCGGCCAAAGTCATCGAGAAAGCCGTCAACAACCAACTCGCCGCTTTCCTCGAAACCAACAAATCCCTCGACCCCTCACAATCTGGCTTCCGAGCAAAACATAGCACTGAGACCGCCCTCATCGCAGCAACAGACGACATTCGAACTCTACTGGACAATGGAGACACAGTCGCCCTCATCCTCCTCGACCTCTCTGCAGCATTCGATACAGTCTGCCACAGCACCCTTCTACAACGCCTCAATAACATCGGAATCCAAGGAAAAGCACTTGAATGGATCACCTCGTTCCTCACCGGAAGAACCCAGAGAGTCCGCCTTCCTCCATTCAAGTCCGAGGCCTCTGAAGTCATCTGCGGCGTACCTCAAGGATCCTCACTCAGCCCCACCCTCTTCAACGTATACATGAGCCCCCTCGCGGCCATCGCCCGCCAACACAACCTCAACATCATCTCCTACGCGGACGACACTCAACTAATCCTTTCTCTCACCAATGACCCCAGCACCGCCAAAACTAACCTACACGAAGGAATGAAAGAAGTTGCCGAATGGATGAAACAAAGCCGTCTGAAACTGAACTCAGACAAAACAGAAGTCCTCATCTTAGGTACTTCCCCCTCTGCATGGGACGACTCCTGGTGGCCGGAAGCCCTCGGAAAAGCACCCATCCCGACAGACCACGCACGGAACCTGGGCGTCATCCTGGATTCCTCACTTTCTATGAACAGACAAGTCAGCGCCGTATCCTCTTCATGCTTCAACATTCTTCGCATGCTCAGAAAAACATTTCGCTGGATCCCCTCCGAAACAAGGAAAACAGTCACCCACGCTCTGGTCACGAGCCGACTGGACTACGGAAACACCCTCTACGCGGGTACTACCGCAAAACTCCAGAAAAAACTCCAACGAATCCAAAACGCATCAGCCAGGCTCATATTAGACATCCCACGCAACGAACACATCTCTTGTCACCTTAAAGACCTCCACTGGCTACCCGTCAATAAGAGGATCACTTTCCGACTGCTTACCCACGCACACAAATCACTCTACGACATCGGACTAGATTGCCTCAACTCTCGACTGTCCTTCTACACCCCCCCCCCCGCCAACTACGGTCTTCCAGCCAAGCCCTCGCCACTGTACCTCGCATCAACAAGACCACCATGGGAGGCAGATCCTTTTCATACCTGGCTGCTAAAACATGGAACTCACTCCCCGCTTACCTGCGCCTCACCCAGAACCACCTAGCGTTCAGAAAGCAGCTTAAAACGTGGATATTTGACAAATAATCCTCCTCCCCTTCCTAAGCGCCTTGAAACCCTCTGGGTATGTAGTGCGCTATACAAATTTTATGACTTGACTTGACTTGACTCAAACCTCTTTTACTATTCAGATCTTCCAAACAAGCCTTTCTAAACCCTTCCCTCCTAAACTCATCTGATACCTCATCTTGCTCCCTAACCCACTTCTAGAGACTCTTCCCCCTCCATCTCTCCATTAAACATCCCAAACCTCCTCCTCCTATTTCTATGATCTCCAACTAAACACTTCTAGACTCTCCCCATTTCTATCTCTCACGTTGGCTCAGATCCCATCTGCCCTAGACCAAGGAGACTGGCTGATAACATTGGACTTGCAGTATGTGTATTTTCACATTCCCATCCTGCTGGGCCACAGACGTTACCTGCGGTTCAAGGTAGGCTACGAGCACTTTCAGTTTACCATGCTACCTTTTGGCCTTAGCAGCACTCCTTGGGTGTTCACCAAGGTGATATGGGGTGGTCACAGCTCATCTGCTCAGGTTAGGGGTTTTAGTCTTCCCCTACCTCAACGACTAGTAGGCTTCCTCGCCCCAGGCTGTAGCCTTCCACCTTCAGACTACGGCGGACCTCCTGCATTTGCTTGGGTTCTCTATAAACATGCAAAAGTTACACCTGACTCCTCAGATGTTCCCTTTCATCAAGCTTATTCCGGACACACTACAGCTTCAGGTTCATCCTCCTGAGCAGCGACTCCAGAATATTCCGGTTATCATACTGATGTTTCAGCCTCTATCCTGAAGTTCGGTGAGACAGACTCTGAGGCTGCTGGGTCTCATGGCTTCCTGCATCCTGTTGGTAAAACATTCCAGATGGCATATGTGGGGCAGTGGGGCCTGAAGTTCTAGTGGGCGCAGCGTTGGGAGAATCTCACCGACATGGTCCAGATCTTAGAGGGAACTGCTAAAGACCTACTGTGGGGGTTGATGAACTGCAATTGGATCTGAGGCAGACCCCTCTCCCCTCCCGAACCAGATTTCACAGTAATGACGCATGTGTCATTCCAGGGATGGGGCGGCCATCTGGGAGAGGTGTAGGTCAAGGCACACTTGTCTCTGGCGGAGTCGGGGCTCCACATCAATTTGTTGAAGCTTCGGGCGATCCGGTTGGCATTGAAAACATTTCCACCCTCTGTCAAGGAGAAGTTAGCGCAGGTGTTCACGGACACCACCGCCATGTGGTGCTGCAACAAGTAGGGCGTGGTGGGGCCATGGACTCGTTGTCAAGAGTCCCTGCTTCCCTGGACAAGGCTGAAACAGCAGGGCATAATCCTGGTGGTTCAACACCTCGCAGGTTCTCTGAACGCCCGGGTGGAGCATCTATGTCTAGTGGATAACGAACATCGTATCCATTTAGAGGTGAAGCAAGGACTCTTTCAGCAGTGGGGAGAGCCTTGGTTAGATCTGTGGGCCTATGAAGAGAATGCGCAATGTCAGCAGTTTTGCTCGCTGAGTTTCTAAGGCGGTTATCCCTCGTTATACTTCATCACGAGTGGAGCTCAGGCCTATCGTATGCCTTTCCACCCATACCACTTCTGCCCATGATTCTCAAGAAGATCAAGAAAAACTGGGTCCAAGTCATTCTCGTGGCTTCAGACTGGGCATGTAGTCTGGTATATAGAGCTGCTGAAAATGAGCATTGATCTTCCGATCAGGCTGCCCCTTTGGGAGGATCTTTAGCCGCAGCATCATGGGAGGGTCTTCCACCCGAACCTTTCAATTCTACACCTTCTTCTGTAGAGATTGAGCAGCGCCAGTTGATAGCTTTCAACCTTCCGCCCAAAGTCTGTAAAGTTATTTTGGCAGCCAGGCAGCCGTCCACCAAAACGGTATATGCCTGCCATTGGCAAAAGATTGCAAAATATTGTACAGAAAGGTCTATTGACCCGCTTTCTGCCTCTTTTAGACTGTCTTCTTTTCATTTTCGCCCTTACGCAGCAGGATTCTGCTTTGGGTACTCTCAAGGGTTATCTTTATTTATTTATTTAGAAAGTTTAGTATAGCGCGAACATGACCCTGGAGGGTATCAGAGCGCTTTACAGAGGGATGCAACACATGGTAAGTGCAATCATAGCAATAGACAAAAATAGCAATATTTACATAATGACGTAAAAGTGGGCAAAAGAATTAGTCAGTAGGATAAGGCGAGAAAGTCATTGCGTGATAGTAGATGAGGTGACTCAGGACCCCAACTGGACTTTTGGGCAGGTAGGTAAATCATCATTAGTGCTTTCATTTCCTTTTTGAATGACACTGTTGATGGAATCAGTCTCATTTCCGTTGGAAGAGCGTTCCAGATTCTTGGGGCGATTCCTGAGAAGGAACGGTTATAGTTTTTTAAATTTTTTTAGTTTCTTTGGTTTAAGTAGGAGGGTGCTGGAGCTCCTGGAGGTACGGGCGCTACCCCACAGCTCAAGCTTTTTTGCGAGGTAGAGAGGTGTGTTGAAGTGAAGGGTTTTGTGGGTCATGCAGGCAAGTTTTAGGTGTAGAGCAATACAGGAGTTAGGGAAGGACTTGAGTTTAGGGTACAGGTGCTGTCTCTGGTGCCTGTTAGATTGAAGTGAAGAAAACTGGTGCACTGCCTGAGAACACTGGACATGATTTTTCTTCTCAAACTGGGCCCTGACTGTTTTTCTTGAGTTGCGAGTTGTGCAGCTCCACCGTGGGAACAACAAGAGCCTGCCTGGGAGGCTCAAACGGACACAGGAAGAGACTCCCCTCTGGTTGGTTGTACAGCGGCTTCAATTTCGCAAGGACTTCTTTTTGTTAGTAATGTACCCTTTCGGTCGTCCTATTTTTGAGGAGGAGCAGCCCTTTGCAGCTCCTCGTCCCAATTCCTATGGCCCTGTGTGGTCCTCCTGGTCCCCTGGAGCCAGGATTGTTTTTATAATGATATGTTTGACTGCTTTAATGTTTGCATTTGGGGAGGGGGCATCCCCTAACCTGATTAGCTAAATGTCTTCCATCGAACATGGAGGATTTTGAAAGGTGGTGGTCACCTCGATTCGGGACACCATAGGGGTGGATCTGGCTGAGGGGGAACACACCTCTACTGTTTACTAATTTTACCGCCAACCTTGCTGCCAAAAGTGAAGCTTGGTCTTTACTAGCTGGTGAGGCCCTGGCTAGCATTACAACGGGCAGGTAGCCTTTGAGGCTCACCGCCCTGAATGCTGTTCCTGCTTGGGGGTAGGTGAACAGCACCTACAACCCAAGCAGGCTTTGTGCCTGGCCCATGAGAGCACAACGGCTCCCACCTCAGGGGGGTCAGAAACATGTCTGTGTGTGGCAGGCTGGGGCAGACCAGTCAACTGTACACTGGGGGCTGGTCGATTTTCAGAGTAGTGAAGTAGTGTGGCTCACTGGTTAGAGGCGGCAGACCCGAGAGCAGAGGACGGCCCGGGACCAGGGTTCGATTCCCGGCGCGGCAGGTTTCTGGACCAGGGTCAGCGGACTCGATAATTCTCTCGCCTCGGTGCCCACTCTGATCAGCGATCACACTCGGCAACTCTGGGCATTAGCTTGCCTCATCTTCACTAACGGCCCCACCAGACCGCCGGGGATGCCTGGTCTCACCCTGGAGATACCCATTAAGGGACCATCTCTCAGGGAAGCCAGGAAGGGTTACGCAGCGGTCGAAGCGCCTTGGGACCCTACGGGTAAGTAGTGCGCTATATAAATGCCAATACATACAATACATACATACAGAGGGCATCTCTCAGAAGCCCTCTGAGTGCCTTTTTCAACAATAGGTGTATACTCAGACATGAGTCCCTTTCTCACTGCACCATCAGGATTCAAGCAAGCCGGGCCGAAGACGGCTGAAATGCCAGAAACCGGTCCCCGGAAGCTTGTTTCCTTCCCAGTATAAGAATTGGCTTGGTAGTTTAGTCTGCCCTGTTCCCGTGATGCACTGGGCCAGGGACAGACTGATTTGCATATAGCCAGGTTCTGAGCTGGGATGGTGCAGTGAGATAAATAACGGTGATGGATCAAGCCCTGATCTTTGGACTGGGTATGAGTGGTCTGCTTAATTCAGACACTCTGTTCATCACCACCCCCTTTTCTGAATCGTTTTTGGCCACTATAGGTGTGGCAGGGTATACTCAGACATGAGTCCCTTTCTCACTGCACCATCAGGATTCAAGCAAGCCGGGTCGAAGACGGCTGAAATGCCAGAAACCGGTCCCCGGTAGCTTGTCTCCTTTCTGGTGAAGAATTGGCTTGGTAGTTTAGTCTGCCCTGTTCCCATGATGCACTGGGCCAGGGACAGACTGATTTGCATATAGCCAGGTTCTGAGCTGGGATGGTGCACTGAGATAAATAACGGTGATGGATCAAGCCCTGATCTTTGGACTGGGTAAGAGTGGTCTGCTTAATTCAGACACTCTGTTCATCACCACCCCCTTTTCTGAATCGTTTTTGGCCACTATAGGTGTGGCAGGGTATACTCAGACATGAGTCCCTTTCTCACTGCACCATCAGGATTCAAGCAAGCCGGGCCGAAGACGGCTGAAATGCCAGAAACCGGTCCCCGGTAGCTTGTCTCCTTTCTGGTGAAGAATTGGCTTGGTAGTTTAGTCTGCCCTGTTCCCATGATGCACTGGGCCAGGGACAGACTGATTTGCATATAGCCAGGTTCTGAGCTGGGATGGTGCAGTGAGATAAATAACGGTGATGGATCAAGCCCTGATCTTTGGACTGGGTAAGAGTGGTCTGCTTAATTCAGACACTCTGTTCATCACCACCCCCTTTTCTGAATCGTTTTTGGCCACTATAGGTGTGGCAGGGTATACTCAGAAATGAGTCCCGCGCCTCCCCAGAGGCTGCAATATCCAGATGGCCGGACAGGGTTTTAAGTATCTGGGAATATACATTTCCGGTAGCTCTAAGGCGCGGTACGACCACAATCTGCTCCCCCCACTCCAGCGGCTGCGGAGAGATGTGGATAGTTGGCGCAGGCTCCCGCTCTCTCTCCTGGGCCGGGCAGCATTGTTTAAAATGATGTCCTTACCCAGGTTTCTGTATGCCTTACAGAACACTCAGGACCTGGTTCCGGCCCGCTATTTTCGGGAGATTGAGAGCTTGCAAAGGGCCTTGCTCTGGGATGGCCGACCCCGTGTCGCCATCCAGAAGCTCACGTTGCCGTGGTACGACGGAGGCATCGCCCTACCGGATGTATGTCGGTACTATTGGTCCTCTCAGCTTACTGCTCTCAACCACGGCTTTTATGGCCCTATGGATAGCCCAGGCTACGCAATGGACAGGTGGCTCTTACGCGGTGGCAACTACTATCGTGCCCTGTATTCCAGATCCTTTGATCGGTGCCTGTCAGGCCCGACCAAGGCAGCGGTTCACATCTGGCGGACGATCACTAAAGCGCAGGGTTGGCAGGGCAGACTGACTCGGTTTACCCCACTGTATGACTCCGATATCCTGGGCAGACTGTGGCACACCAAGGGCTTTGACAAATGGGATCTCATAGGCATCTCCAGGGTGGACGACATGGTTATTAAGGGCGCAGTCAAGACCTTTCCCCAACTGCAGGCCGAATACCATTTGGGCGATTCGGAGTTTTTCCGCTACGCCCAGCCGAGACACGCGTTGCTCTCCGCCAGGCCGACGGAGGGAGAGATCCCCGAGAGCTCCCCCTTGGAGGACAGGATACTGGATGGCCATATGCCTGACAGTGCTATTTCCCTGTCCTATAAGAAATTGATTAATGTTCGCACTGATCTCCTCCTGTGCTTGCGAGACCAATGGACTGCGGACGGCCTGGAACTTGACGATGAGGACTGGCAGAGTGCAGTGTCCTCCCCTAAGGAGGTCGCTATCTCCTCACGTCTCCGATTGGTGCAATTCAAAATTCTTCACCGGGTGTATGTCACCGGCCCTCGGCTCTTGCATATGGGGTTCTCGCCCGATGGCCTTTGTCGTCGAGGTTGTGGGGCTCTCGCGACCTTCTTACATATTCTGTGGGAGTGCCCCGTCATTGCCCCTTACTGGGCGAGAGTGCACCGTATTATGGGAGAGGTGACTGGTGTGGTGTTGGCAGCAGAGGCGCGGAGGTGCCTCCTTAACGTTTGGGAACCGTCTGATCACAACACGGCGCAGACTCGTTGGGTGACATTGGGCAATATGGTTGCCAAGCATGATATTGCTCAAAAGTGGGGTGCTGCTACAGCCCCCCTGGTAGTACAATGGAAAGCCAACATGGATTGGTGCATGTTTAGAGAAAAGACAGTCTACGTTGCCAGGGGAAGGCCTCAGACATGGAATAAAGTGTGGGGGGCATGGAATGCGTACAGGGGAGATGTGTGCCTGCCACCGGAACCTGTCCCTCAGGACGAGCACTTATCACCGTAACCTGTGACACCGACTGTTTTATGCTGTTTGTATTTCTCCTGCCTTTTCCTACCCCCCCTCTCCATCCTATCCTTTGTCCTTTTTATCGATTCACTACCTGTCCCCCTCTGCCTGTAGCCGACTCCTTTCCGTCTCTGTTGCTCCATTGCCACTCTCACGCGCCTTCTGGCGTTTCTTTTCTTCGTTTAGTTATCTTTCTTAAAAAATAAAAAACAACCTGCAATGTTCTGATGTGAATCACCTTGCACTTTTCTCCTCCTGAGTCTTTGCTGCCTTGCCTCCGGGATGTTAGGCTGAATAGCTGTGTGCTCTTTTACAATAAAGGTTTTAAAAAATTTAAAAAAAAAAAAAAAAAAAAAAAAAAGAAATGAGTCCCTTTCTACATGCACCATCAGGATTCAAGCAAGCCTGAAATACCAGAAACTGGTCCCCGGTAGCTTGTCTCCTTTCTGGTGAAAAATTGGCTTGGTAGTTTAGTCTGCCCTGTTCCCATGATGCACTGGGGCAGGGACAGACTGATTTGCATATAGCCAGGTTCTGAGCTGGGATGGTGCAGTGAGATAAATAACGGTGATGGATCAAGCCCTGATCTTTGGACTGGGTAAGAGTGGTCTGCTTAACTCAGACACTCTGTTCATCACCACCCCCTTTTCTGAATCGTTTTTGGCCACTATAGGTGTGGCAGGGTATACTCAGACATGAGTCCCTTTCTCACTGCACCATCAGGATTCAAGCAAGCCGGGCCGAAGACGGCTGAAATGCCAGCAACCGGTCCCCGGTAGCTTGTCTCCTTTCTGGTGAAGAATTGGCTTGGTAGTTTAGTCTGCCCTGTTCCCATGATGCACTGGGCCAGGGACAGACTGATTTGCATATAGCCAGGTTCTGAGCTGGGATGGTGCACTGAGATAAATAACGGTGATGGATCAAGCCCTGATCTTTGGACTGGGTAAGAGTGGTCTGCTTAATTCAGACACTCTGTTCATCACCACCCCCTTTTCTGAATCGTTTTTGGCCACTATAGGTGTGGCAGGGTATACTCAGACATGAGTCCCTTTCTCACTGCACCATCAGGATTCAAGCAAGCCGGGCCGAAGACGGCTGAAATGCCAGAAACCGGTCCCCGGTAGCTTGTCTCCTTTCTGGTGAAGAATTGGCTTGGTAGTTTAGTCTGCCCTGTTCCCATGATGCACTGGGCCAGGGACAGACTGATTTGCATATAGCCAGGTTCTGAGCTGGGATGGTGCAGTGAGATAAATAACGGTGATGGATCAAGCCCTGATCTTTGGACTGGGTAAGAGTGGTCTGCTTAATTCAGACACTCTGTTCATCACCACCCCCTTTTCTGAATCGTTTTTGGCCACTATAGGTGTGGCAGGGTATACTCAGAAATGAGTCCCGCGCCTCCCCAGAGGCTGCAATATCCAGATGGCCGGACAGGGTTTTAAGTATCTGGGAATATACATTTCCGGTAGCTCTAAGGCGCGGTACGACCACAATCTGCTCCCCCCACTCCAGCGGCTGCGGAGAGATGTGGATAGTTGGCGCAGGCTCCCGCTCTCTCTCCTGGGCCGGGCAGCATTGTTTAAAATGATGTCCTTACCCAGGTTTCTGTATGCCTTACAGAACACTCAGGACCTGGTTCCGGCCCGCTATTTTCGGGAGATTGAGAGCTTGCAAAGGGCCTTGCTCTGGGATGGCCGACCCCGTGTCGCCATCCAGAAGCTCACGTTGCCGTGGTACGACGGAGGCATCGCCCTACCGGATGTATGTCGGTACTATTGGTCCTCTCAGCTTACTGCTCTCAACCACGGCTTTTATGGCCCTATGGATAGCCCAGGCTACGCAATGGACAGGTGGCTCTTACGCGGTGGCAACTACTATCGTGCCCTGTATTCCAGATCCTTTGATCGGTGCCTGTCAGGCCCGACCAAGGCAGCGGTTCACATCTGGCGGACGATCACTAAAGCGCAGGGTTGGCAGGGCAGACTGACTCGGTTTACCCCACTGTATGACTCCGATATCCTGGGCAGACTGTGGCACACCAAGGGCTTTGACAAATGGGATCTCATAGGCATCTCCAGGGTGGACGACATGGTTATTAAGGGCGCAGTCAAGACCTTTCCCCAACTGCAGGCCGAATACCATTTGGGCGATTCGGAGTTTTTCCGCTACGCCCAGCCGAGACACGCGTTGCTCTCCGCCAGGCCGACGGAGGGAGAGATCCCCGAGAGCTCCCCCTTGGAGGACAGGATACTGGATGGCCATATGCCTGACAGTGCTATTTCCCTGTCCTATAAGAAATTGATTAATGTTCGCACTGATCTCCTCCTGTGCTTGCGAGACCAATGGACTGCGGACGGCCTGGAACTTGACGATGAGGACTGGCAGAGTGCAGTGTCCTCCCCTAAGGAGGTCGCTATCTCCTCACGTCTCCGATTGGTGCAATTCAAAATTCTTCACCGGGTGTATGTCACCGGCCCTCGGCTCTTGCATATGGGGTTCTCGCCCGATGGCCTTTGTCGTCGAGGTTGTGGGGCTCTCGCGACCTTCTTACATATTCTGTGGGAGTGCCCCGTCATTGCCCCTTACTGGGCGAGAGTGCACCGTATTATGGGAGAGGTGACTGGTGTGGTGTTGGCAGCAGAGGCGCGGAGGTGCCTCCTTAACGTTTGGGAACCGTCTGATCACAACACGGCGCAGACTCGTTGGGTGACATTGGGCAATATGGTTGCCAAGCATGATATTGCTCAAAAGTGGGGTGCTGCTACAGCCCCCCTGGTAGTACAATGGAAAGCCAACATGGATTGGTGCATGTTTAGAGAAAAGACAGTCTACGTTGCCAGGGGAAGGCCTCAGACATGGAATAAAGTGTGGGGGGCATGGAATGCGTACAGGGGAGATGTGTGCCTGCCACCGGAACCTGTCCCTCAGGACGAGCACTTATCACCGTAACCTGTGACACCGACTGTTTTATGCTGTTTGTATTTCTCCTGCCTTTTCCTACCCCCCCTCTCCATCCTATCCTTTGTCCTTTTTATCGATTCACTACCTGTCCCCCTCTGCCTGTAGCCGACTCCTTTCCGTCTCTGTTGCTCCATTGCCACTCTCACGCGCCTTCTGGCGTTTCTTTTCTTCGTTTAGTTATCTTTCTTAAAAAATAAAAAACAACCTGCAATGTTCTGATGTGAATCACCTTGCACTTTTCTCCTCCTGAGTCTTTGCTGCCTTGCCTCCGGGATGTTAGGCTGAATAGCTGTGTGCTCTTTTACAATAAAGGTTTTAAAAAATTTAAAAAAAAAAAAAAAAAAAAAAAAAAGAAATGAGTCCCTTTCTACATGCACCATCAGGATTCAAGCAAGCCTGAAATACCAGAAACTGGTCCCCGGTAGCTTGTCTCCTTTCTGGTGAAAAATTGGCTTGGTAGTTTAGTCTGCCCTGTTCCCATGATGCACTGGGGCAGGGACAGACTGATTTGCATATAGCCAGGTTCTGAGCTGGGATGGTGCAGTGAGATAAATAACGGTGATGGATCAAGCCCTGATCTTTGGACTGGGTAAGAGTGGTCTGCTTAACTCAGACACTCTGTTCATCACCACCCCCTTTTCTGAATCGTTTTTGGCCACTATAGGTGTGGCAGGGTATACTCAGACATGAGTCCCTTTCTCACTGCACCATCAGGATTCAAGCAAGCCGGGCCGAAGACGGCTGAAATGCCAGCAACCGGTCCCCGGTAGCTTGTCTCCTTTCTGGTGAAGATTTGGCTTGGTAGTTTAGTCTGCCCTGTTCCCATGATGCACTGGGCCAGGGACAGACTGATTTGCATATAGCCAGGTTCTGAGCTGGGATGGTGCAGTGAGATAAATAACGGTGATGGATCAAGCCCTGATCTTTGGACTGGGTAAGAGTGGTCTGCTTAATTCAGACACTCTGTTCATCACCACCCCCTTTTCTGAATCGTTTTTGGCCACTATAGGTGTGGCAGGGTATACTCAGACATGAGTCCCTTTCTCACTGCACCATCAGGATTCAAGCAAGCCGGGCCGAAGACGGCTGAAATGCCAGAAACCGGTCCCCGGTAGCTTGTCTCCTTTCTGGTGAAGAATTGGCTTGGTAGTTTAGTCTGCCCTGTTCCCATGATGCACTGGGCCAGGGACAGACTGATTTGCATATAGCCAGGTTCTGAGCTGGGATGGTGCAGTGAGATAAATAACGGTGATGGATCAAGCCCTGATCTTTGGACTAGGTAAGAGTGGTCTGCTTAATTCAGACACTCTGTTCATCACCACCCCCTTTTCTGAATCGTTTTTGGCCACTATAGGTGTGGCAGGGTATACTCAGACATGAGTCCCTTTCTCACTGCACCATCAGGATTCAAGCAAGCCGGGCCGAAGACGGCTGAAATGCCAGAAACCGGTCCCCGGAAGCTTGTTTCCTTCCCAGTATAAGAATTGGCTTGGTAGTTTAGTCTGCCCTGTTCCCGTGATGCACTGGGCCAGGGACAGACTGATTTGCATATAGCCAGGTTCTGAGCTGGGATGGTGCAGTGAGATAAATAACGGTGATGGATCAAGCCCTGATCTTTGGACTGGGTATGAGTGGTCTGCTTAATTCAGACACTGTGTGTGTTCATCACCACCCCCTTTTCTGAATCGTTTTTGGCCACTATAGGTGTGGCAGGGTATACTCAGACATGAGTCCCTTTCTCACTGCACCATCAGGATTCAAGCAAGCCGGGCCGAAGACGGCTGAAATGCCAGAAACCGGTCCCCGGTAGCTTGTCTCCTTTCTGGTGAAGAATTGGCTTGGTAGTTTAGTCTGCCCTGTTCCCATGATGCACTGGGCCAGGGACAGACTGATTTGCATATAGCCAGGTTCTGAGCTGGGATGGTGCACTGAGATAAATAACGGTGATGGATCAAGCCCTGATCTTTGGACTGGGTAAGAGTGGTCTGCTTAATTCAGACACTCTGTTCATCACCACCCCCTTTTCTGAATCGTTTTTGGCCACTATAGGTGTGGCAGGGTATACTCAGACATGAGTCCCTTTCTCACTGCACCATCAGGATTCAAGCAAGCCGGGCCGAAGACGGCTGAAATGCCAGAAACCGGTCCCCGGTAGCTTGTCTCCTTTCTGGTGAAGAATTGGCTTGGTAGTTTAGTCTGCCCTGTTCCCATGATGCACTGGGCCAGGGACAGACTGATTTGCATATAGCCAGGTTCTGAGCTGGGATGGTGCACTGAGATAAATAACGGTGATGGATCAAGCCCTGATCTTTGGACTGGGTAAGAGTGGTCTGCTTAATTCAGACACTCTGTTCATCACCACCCCCTTTTCTGAATCGTTTTTGGCCACTATAGGTGTGGCAGGGTATACTCAGAAATGAGTCCCGCGCCTCCCCAGAGGCTGCAATATCCAGATGGCCGGACAGGGTTTTAAGTATCTGGGAATATACATTTCCGGTAGCTCTAAGGCGCGGTACGACCACAATCTGCTCCCCCCACTCCAGCGGCTGCGGAGAGATGTGGATAGTTGGCGCAGGCTCCCGCTCTCTCTCCTGGGCCGGGCAGCATTGTTTAAAATGATGTCCTTACCCAGGTTTCTGTATGCCTTACAGAACACTCAGGACCTGGTTCCGGCCCGCTATTTTCGGGAGATTGAGAGCTTGCAAAGGGCCTTGCTCTGGGATGGCCGACCCCGTGTCGCCATCCAGAAGCTCACGTTGCCGTGGTACGACGGAGGCATCGCCCTACCGGATGTATGTCGGTACTATTGGTCCTCTCAGCTTACTGCTCTCAACCACGGCTTTTATGGCCCTATGGATAGCCCAGGCTACGCAATGGACAGGTGGCTCTTACGCGGTGGCAACTACTATCGTGCCCTGTATTCCAGATCCTTTGATCGGTGCCTGTCAGGCCCGACCAAGGCAGCGGTTCACATCTGGCGGACGATCACTAAAGCGCAGGGTTGGCAGGGCAGACTGACTCGGTTTACCCCACTGTATGACTCCGATATCCTGGGCAGACTGTGGCACACCAAGGGCTTTGACAAATGGGATCTCATAGGCATCTCCAGGGTGGACGACATGGTTATTAAGGGCGCAGTCAAGACCTTTCCCCAACTGCAGGCCGAATACCATTTGGGCGATTCGGAGTTTTTCCGCTACGCCCAGCCGAGACACGCGTTGCTCTCCGCCAGGCCGACGGAGGGAGAGATCCCCGAGAGCTCCCCCTTGGAGGACAGGATACTGGATGGCCATATGCCTGACAGTGCTATTTCCCTGTCCTATAAGAAATTGATTAATGTTCGCACTGATCTCCTCCTGTGCTTGCGAGACCAATGGACTGCGGACGGCCTGGAACTTGACGATGAGGACTGGCAGAGTGCAGTGTCCTCCCCTAAGGAGGTCGCTATCTCCTCACGTCTCCGATTGGTGCAATTCAAAATTCTTCACCGGGTGTATGTCACCGGCCCTCGGCTCTTGCATATGGGGTTCTCGCCCGATGGCCTTTGTCGTCGAGGTTGTGGGGCTCTCGCGACCTTCTTACATATTCTGTGGGAGTGCCCCGTCATTGCCCCTTACTGGGCGAGAGTGCACCGTATTATGGGAGAGGTGACTGGTGTGGTGTTGGCAGCAGAGGCGCGGAGGTGCCTCCTTAACGTTTGGGAACCGTCTGATCACAACACGGCGCAGACTCGTTGGGTGACATTGGGCAATATGGTTGCCAAGCATGATATTGCTCAAAAGTGGGGTGCTGCTACAGCCCCCCTGGTAGTACAATGGAAAGCCAACATGGATTGGTGCATGTTTAGAGAAAAGACAGTCTACGTTGCCAGGGGAAGGCCTCAGACATGGAATAAAGTGTGGGGGGCATGGAATGCGTACAGGGGAGATGTGTGCCTGCCACCGGAACCTGTCCCTCAGGACGAGCACTTATCACCGTAACCTGTGACACCGACTGTTTTATGCTGTTTGTATTTCTCCTGCCTTTTCCTACCCCCCCTCTCCATCCTATCCTTTGTCCTTTTTATCGATTCACTACCTGTCCCCCTCTGCCTGTAGCCGACTCCTTTCCGTCTCTGTTGCTCCATTGCCACTCTCACGCGCCTTCTGGCGTTTCTTTTCTTCGTTTAGTTATCTTTCTTAAAAAATAAAAAACAACCTGCAATGTTCTGATGTGAATCACCTTGCACTTTTCTCCTCCTGAGTCTTTGCTGCCTTGCCTCCGGGATGTTAGGCTGAATAGCTGTGTGCTCTTTTACAATAAAGGTTTTAAAAAATTTAAAAAAAAAAAAAAAAAAAAAAAAAAGAAATGAGTCCCTTTCTACATGCACCATCAGGATTCAAGCAAGCCTGAAATACCAGAAACTGGTCCCCGGTAGCTTGTCTCCTTTCTGGTGAAGAATTGGCTTGGTAGTTTAGTCTGCCCTGTTCCCATGATGCACTGGGGCAGGGACAGACTGATTTGCATATAGCCAGGTTCTGAGCTGGGATGGTGCAGTGAGATAAATAACGGTGATGGATCAAGCCCTGATCTTTGGACTGGGTAAGAGTGGTCTGCTTAACTCAGACACTCTGTTCATCACCACCCCCTTTTTCTGAATCGTTTTTGGCCACTATAGGTGTGGCAGGGTATACTCAGACATGAGTCCCTTTCTCACTGCACCATCAGGATTCAAGCAAGCCGGGCCGAAGACGGCTGAAATGCCAGCAACCGGTCCCCGGTAGCTTGTCTCCTTTCTGGTGAAGATTTGGCTTGGTAGTTTAGTCTGCCCTGTTCCCATGATGCACTGGGCCAGGGACAGACTGATTTGCATATAGCCAGGTTCTGAGCTGGGATGGTGCAGTGAGATAAATAACGGTGATGGATCAAGCCCTGATCTTTGGACTGGGTAAGAGTGGTCTGCTTAATTCAGACACTCTGTTCATCACCACCCCCTTTTCTGAATCGTTTTTGGCCACTATAGGTGTGGCAGGGTATACTCAGACATGAGTCCCTTTCTCACTGCACCATCAGGATTCAAGCAAGCCGGGCCGAAGACGGCTGAAATGCCAGAAACCGGTCCCCGGTAGCTTGTCTCCTTTCTGGTGAAGAATTGGCTTGGTAGTTTAGTCTGCCCTGTTCCCATGATGCACTGGGCCAGGGACAGACTGATTTGCATATAGCCAGGTTCTGAGCTGGGATGGTGCAGTGAGATAAATAACGGTGATGGATCAAGCCCTGATCTTTGGACTAGGTAAGAGTGGTCTGCTTAATTCAGACACTCTGTTCATCACCACCCCCTTTTCTGAATCGTTTTTGGCCACTATAGGTGTGGCAGGGTATACTCAGACATGAGTCCCTTTCTCACTGCACCATCAGGATTCAAGCAAGCCGGGCCGAAGACGGCTGAAATGCCAGAAACCGGTCCCCGGTAGCTTGTCTCCTTTCTGGTGAAGAATTGGCTTGGTAGTTTAGTCTGCCCTGTTCCCATGATGCACTGGGCCAGGGACAGACTGATTTGCATATAGCCAGGTTCTGAGCTGGGATGGTGCAGTGAGATAAATAACGGTGATGGATCAAGCCCTGATCTTTGGACTGGGTAAGAGTGGTCTGCTTAATTCAGACACTGTGTTCATCACCACCCCCTTTTCTGAATCGTTTTTGGCCACTATAGGTGTGGCAGGGTATACTCAGAAATGAGTCCCGCGCCTCCCCAGAGGCTGCAATATCCAGATGGCCGGACAGGGTTTTAAGTATCTGGGAATATACATTTCCGGTAGCTCTAAGGCGCGGTACGACCACAATCTGCTCCCCCCACTCCAGCGGCTGCGGAGAGATGTGGATAGTTGGCGCAGGCTCCCGCTCTCTCTCCTGGGCCGGGCAGCATTGTTTAAAATGATGTCCTTACCCAGGTTTCTGTATGCCTTACAGAACACTCAGGACCTGGTTCCGGCCCGCTATTTTCGGGAGATTGAGAGCTTGCAAAGGGCCTTGCTCTGGGATGGCCGACCCCGTGTCGCCATCCAGAAGCTCACGTTGCCGTGGTACGACGGCGGCATCGCCCTACCGGATGTACGTCGGTACTATTGGTTCTCTCAGCTTACTGCTCTCAACCACGGCTTTTATGGCCCTATGGATAGCCCAGGCTACGCAATGGACAGGTGGCTCTTACGCGGTGGCAACTACTATCGTGCCCTGTATTCCAGATCCTTTGATCGGCGCCTGTCAGGCCCGACCAAGGCAGCGGTTCACATCTGGCGGACAATCACTAAAGCGCAGGGTTGGCAGGGCAGACTGACTCAGTTTACCCCACTGTATGACTCCGATATCCTGGGCAGACTGTGGCACACCAAGGGCTTCGACAAATGGGATCTCATAGGCATCTCCAGGGTGGACGACATGGTTATTAAGGGCGCAGTCAAGACCTTTCCCCAACTGCAGGCCGAATACCATTTGGGCGATTCGGAGTTTTTCCGCTACGCCCGGCTGAGACACGCGTTGCTCTCCGCCAGGCCGACGGAGGGAGAGATCCCCGAGAGCTCCCCCTTGGAGGACAGGATACTGGATGGCCATATGCCTGACAGTGCTATTTCCCTGTCCTATAAGAAATTGATTAATGTTCGCACTGATCTCCTCCTGTGCTTGCGAGACCAATGGACTGCGGACGGCCTGGAACTTGACGATGAGGACTGGCAGAGTGCAGTGTCCTCCCCTAAGGAGGTCGCTATCTCCTCACGTCTCCGATTGGTGCAATTCAAAATTCTTCACCGGGTGTATGTCACCGGACCTCGGCTCTTGCATATGGGGTTCTCGCCCAATGGCCTTTGTCGTCGAGGTTGTGGAGCTCTCGCGACCTTCTTACATATTCTGTGGGAGTGCCCCGTCATTGCCCCTTACTGGGCGAGAGTGCACTGTATTATGGGAGAGGTGACTGGTGTGGTGTTGGCAGCAGAGGCGCGGAGGTGCCTCCTTAACGTTTGGGAACCGTCTGATCACAACACGGCGCAGACTCGTTGGGTGGCATTGGGCAATATGGTTGCCAAGCGTGATATTGCTCAAAAGTGGGGTGCTGCTACAGCCCCCCTGGTAGTACAATGGAAAGCCAACATGGATTGGTGCATGTTTAGAGAAAAGACAGTCTACGTTGCCAGGGGAAGGCCTCAGACATGGAATAAAGTGTGGGGGGCATGGAATGCGTACAGGGGAGATGTGTGCCTGCCACCGGAACCTGTCCCTCAGGACGAGCACTTATCACCGTAACCTGTGACACCGACTGTTTTATGCTGTTTGTATTTCTCCTGCCTTTTCCTACCCCCCCTCTCCATCCTATCCTTTGTCCTTTTTATCGATTCACTACCTGTCCCCCTCTGCCTGTAGCC
The DNA here is from genome assembly GCF_964263255.1 of Lissotriton vulgaris. Lineage (NCBI taxonomy): Eukaryota > Metazoa > Chordata > Amphibia > Caudata > Salamandridae > Lissotriton > Lissotriton vulgaris. Next base: position 287,804,332 of record NC_141690.1, on the reverse strand, counting down.
GACTCCTTTCCGTCTCTGTTGCTCCATTGCCACTCTCACGCGCCTTCTGGCGTTTCTTTTCTTCGTTTAGTTATCTTTCTTAAAAAATAAAAAACAACCTGCAATGTTCTGATGTGAATCACCTTGCACTTTTCTCCTCCTGAGTCTTTGCTGCCTTGCCTCCGGGATGTTAGGCTGAATAGCTGTGTGCTCTTTTACAATAAAGGTTTTAAAAAATTTAAAAAAAAAGAAAAAAGAAATGAGTCCCTTTCTACATGCACCATCAGGATTCAAGCAAGCCGGGCCGACGACGGCTGAAATGCCAGAAACCGGTCCCCGGTAGCTTGTCTCCTTTCTGGTGAAGAATTGGCTTGGTAGTTTAGTCTGCCCTGTTCCCATGATGCACTGGGCCAGGGACAGACTGATTTGCATAGAGCCAGGTTCTGAGCTGGGATGATGCAGTGAGATAAATAACGGTGATGGATCAAGCCCTGATCTTTGGACTGGGTAAGAGTGGTCTGCTTAATTCAGACACTCTGTTCATCACCACCCCCTTTTCTGAATCGTTTTTGGCCACTATAGGTGTGGCAGGGTATACTCAGACACGAGTCCCTTTCTCACTGCACCATCAGGATTCAAGCAAGCCGGGCCGACGACGGCTGAAATGCCAGAAACCGGTCCCCGGTAGCTTGTCTCCTTTCTGGTGAAGAATTGGCTTGGTAGTTTAGTCTGCCCTGTTCCCATGATGCACTGGGCCAGGGACAGACTGATTTGCATATAGCCAGGTTCTGAGCTGGGATGGTGCAGTGAGATAAATAACGGTGATGGATCAAGCCCTGATCTTTGGACTGGGTAAGAGTGGTCTGCTTAATTCAGACACTCTGTTCATCACCACCCCCTTTTCTGAATCGTTTTTGGCCACTATAGGTGTGGCAGGGTATACTCAGACATGAGTCCCTTTCTCACTGCACCATCAGGATTCAAGCAAGCCGGGCCGAAGACGGCTGAAATGCCAGAAACTGGTCCCCGGTAGCTTGTCTCCTTTCTGATGAAGAATTGGCTTGGTAGTTTAGTCTGCCCTGTTCCCATGATGCACTGGACCAGGGACAGACTGATTTGCATATAGCCAGGTTCTGAGCTGGGATGGTGCAGTGAGATAAATAACGGTGATGGATCAAGCCCTGATCTTTGGACTGGGTAAGAGTGGTCTGCTTAATTCAGACACTCTGTTCATCACCACCCCCTTTTCTGAATCGTTTTTGGCCACTATAGGTGTGGCAGGGTATACTCAGACATGAGTCCCTTTCTCACTGCACCATCAGGATTCAAGCAAGCCGGGCCGAAGACGGCTGAAATGCCAGAAACCGGTCCCCGGTAGCTTATCTCCTTTCTGGTGAAGAATTGGCTTGGTAGTTTAGTCTGCCCTGTTCCCATGATGCACTGGGCCAGGGACAGACTGATTTGCATATAGCCAGGTTCTGAGCTGGGATGGTGCAGTGAGATAAATAACGGTGATGGATCAAGCCCTGATCGTTGGACTGGGTAAGAGTGGTCTGCGTAATTCAGACACTCTGTTCATCACCACCCCCTTTTCTGAATCGTTTTTGGCCACTGTAGTGTGGCAGGGTATACTCAGACATGAGTCCCTTTCTCACTGCACCATCAGGATTCAAGCAAGCCGGGCCGACGACGGCTGAAATGCCAGAAACCGGTCCCCGGTAGCTTGTCTCCTTTCTGGTGAAGAATTGGCTTGGTAGTTTAGTCTGCCCTGTTCCCATGATGCACTGGGCCAGGGACAGACTGATTTGCATATAGCCAGGTTCTGAGCTGGGATGGTGCAGTGAGATAAATAACGGTGATGGATCAAGCCCTGATCTTTGGACTGGGTAAGAGTGGTCTGCTTAATTCAGACACTCTGTTCATCACCACCCCCTTTTCTGAATCGTTTTTGGCCACTATAGGTGTGGCAGGGTATACTCAGACATGAGTCCCTTTCTCACTGCACCATCAGGATTCAAGCAAGCCGGGCCGAAGACGGCTGAAATGCCAGAAACCGGTCCCCGGTAGCTTGTCTCCTTTCTGGTGAAGAATTGGCTTGGTAGTTTAGTCTGCCCTGTTCCCATGATGCACTGGGCCAGGGACAGACTGATTTGCATATAGCCAGGTTCTGAGCTGGGATGGTGCAGTGAGATAAATAACGGTGATGGATCAAGCCCTGATCTTTGGACTGGGTAAGAGTGGTCTGCTTAATTCAGACACTGTTCATCACCACCCCCTTTTCTGAATCGTTTTTGGCCACTATAGGTGTGGCAGGGTATACTCAGACATGAGTCCCTTTCTCACTGCACCATCAGGATTCAAGCAAGCCGGGCCGACGGCGTCTGAAATGCCAGAAACCGGTCCCCGGTAGCTTGTCTCCTTTCTGGTGAAGAATTGGCTTGGTAGTTTAGTCTGCCCTGTTCCCATGATGCACTGGGCCAGGGACAGACTGATTTGCATATAGCCAGGTTCTGAGCTGGGATGGTGCAGTGAGATAAATAACGGTGATGGATCAAGCCCTGATCTTTGGACTGGGTATGAGTGGTCTACTTAATTCAGACACTCTGTTCATCACCACCCCCTTTTCTGAATCGTTTTTGGCCACTATAGGTGTGGCAGGGTATACTCAGACATGAGTCCCTTTCTCACTGCACCATCAGGATTCAAGCAAGCCGGGCCGAAGACCGCTGAAATGCCAGAAACTGGTCCCCGGTAGCTTGTCTCCTTTCTGGTGAAGAATTGGCTTGGTAGTTTAGTCTGCCCTGTTCCCATGATGCACTGGACCAGGGACAGACTGATTTGCATATAGCCAGGTTCTGAGCTGGGATGGTGCAGTTAGATAAATAACGGTGATGGATCAAGCCCTGATCTTTGGACTGGGTAAGAGTGGTCTGCTTAATTCAGACACTCTGTTCATCACCACCCCCTTTTCTGAATTGTTTTTGGCCACTATAGGTGTGGCAGGGTATACTCAGACATGAGTCCCTTTCTCACTGCACAATCAGGATTCAAGCAAGCCGGGCCGAAGACGGCTGAAATGCCAGAAACCGGTCCCCGGTAGCTTGTCTCCTTTCTGGTGAAGAATTGGCTTGGTAGTTTAGTCTCCCCTGTTCCCATGATGCACTGGGCCAGGGACAGACTGATTTGCATATAGCCAGGTTCTGAGCTGGGATGGTGCAGTGAGATAAATAACGGTGATGGATCAAGCCCTGATCTTTGGACTGGGTAAGAGTGGTCTGCTTAATTCAGACACTGTTCATCACCACCCCCTTTTCTGAATCGTTTTTGGCCACTATAGGTGTGGCAGGGTATACTCAGACATGAGTCCCTTTCTCACTGCACCATCAGGATTCAAGCAAGCCGGGCCGAAGACGTCTGAAATGCCAGAAACCGGTCCCCGGTAGCTTGTCTCCTTTCTGGTGAAGAATTGGCTTGGTAGTTTAGTCTGCCCTGTTCCCATGATGCACTGGGCCAGGGACAGACTGATTTGCATATAGCCAGGTTCTGAGCTGGGATGGTGCAGTGAGATAAATAACGGTGATGGATCAAGCCCTGATCTTTGGACTAGGTAAGAGTGGTCTGCTTAATTCAGACACTCTGTTCATCACCACCCCCTTTTCTGAATCGTTTTTGGCCACTATAGGTGTGGCAGGGTATACTCAGACATGAGTCCCTTTCTCACTGCACCATCAGGATTCAAGCTAGCCGGGCCGAAGACGGCTGAAATGCCAGAAACCGGTCCCCGGTAGCTTGTCTCCTTTCTGGTGAAGAATTGGCTTGGTAGTTTAGTCTGCCCTGTTCCCATGATGCACTGGGCCAGGGACAGACTGATTTGCATATAGCCCGGTTCTGAGCTGGGATGGTGCAGTGAGATAAATAACGGTGATGGATCAAGCCCTGATCTTTGAACTGGGTAAGAGTGGTCTGCTTAATTCAGACACTCTGTTCATCACCACCCCCTTTTCTGAATCGTTTTTGGCCACTATAGGTGTGGCAGGGTATACTCAGACATGAGTCCCTTTCTCACTGCACCATCAGGATTCAAGCAAGCCGGGCCGAAGACAGCTGAATTGCCAGAAACCGGTCCCCGGTAGCTTGTCTCCTTTCTGGTGAAGAATTGGCTTGGTAGTTTAGTCTGCCCTGTTCCCATGATGCACTGGGCCAGGGACAGACTGATTTGCATATAGCCAGGTTCTGAGCTGGGATGGTGCAGTGAGATAAATAACGGTGATGGATCAAGCCCTGATCTTTGGACTGGTTAAGAGTGGTCTGCTTAATTCAGACACTCTGTTCATCACCACCCCCTTTTCTGAATCGTTTTTCAACAATCCAGCCAAAAATCAAGGCATCCATTGATAAACTGTTAGCTAATGACATTCAACGGTCACATAGTAAGATTAGAACTGTTAAGGGCATGTGCCGGAAGTCCAAGGAGAGAGCCGTCGACGTTTCGACCCCTATCTGTAGGCTACGTTAAGTCCTTTGGCGGGGTCTTCATCAGGACATATACAGGAGGGAGGTGAAATGGGGCAATCCTATCTGAAAAGTTAAAAAAGGGAGTCAGATTTCTAAGTGGTAAAAATAAATTACATCCATCTTGTTTGACATTAATACTTTCATAATAATTACCAAGGGGTCAAGGCCCAGCTGGGCTCTAAACGTTGGAATTGAGTAAACCACGCAAAAAGTCGTAGTCGATCTCAGCGATATTGTTTCGTGAACTACAGAGGAGAAGGATGTAGGAGAGGCCTCTACTCAGGACCTTGATCTCTTCTTCCTGTAATTTGTCCTGAGTAGAGGCCTCTCCTACGTCCCAACCGCTCCAGCAAACAAATTTCTGCTAAAAACCGAACTATACAGATTCTTTAGGAAGATCAGACTAAGATACTTCTTTCGAAACCAAACAACTAGGCAACAAAGCTCCATTACTGGACTTAGAGAACCTTCTACTTTCTTCCCACCCACTTATGCCATGAGCCATAAGATCTTGGCTTTTGGTTTAAATATTTTATTAAGGAAGTACAGTGGTATAGCAGTGTAAAACAAGAAAAAGACCAGGCAATAATAGACAGTTCCTAGAGTTCGAAATAAATGCTGATGCGGTCTCTAGAGCTCACCGCCACCTTCGTGGCTCGACAGTCTGAGTCAGGCGAGAGCCGCTATGGGCGGTATCCTCGAGCATCGCATTCGAATAACGACCAGAAAGCAAATAACAATCCCTCTGTACTTCACAGTTAATGTAACAAACTACCCCAACAACCCCCCATGCCCATCCCCTTCCCCCTCCCCCAACTCTCAGTCCGGTGCTGCGCAAAGAAGTTCTCAGAAACTCACAAGCCCTCTCCCGTTATGTACCCAACCTGCGTGCCCAACACTCCCCCTCCCTACTGGCCATTCAGGTGATCGGTGGTGTAAGCCTAAGGAGTCTCAGATATCTGGGGCACGTAAGCTCCCTGAATTCAGTAGCTAATAAAGTATGGAATGGTTGCCACAGCTCTGTGAATTGGTCGACCTCCCCAGCCAGTGTAAGTGAAATTTTCTCCATACCCAGTACATGCCACAGCCTGTGTAACCAGCCCGTGATCGAGGGAACAGTGGAAGTGCGCCAGTGTATCAGAATGTTCTGTACAGCGGAGCCCAAGGCGATAGCTATGTGTCTCCCTCTCCGGGATTTCAACGGAAACATTAATGCATTAGGTAGGCCCAGTAGGGTGTAGGCCGGGAAACGAGGTAATTCTATGCCAAAACATTTATCAATTTCATCGATCACCTCCTTCCAATAATCCTGTAGCAGTGGGCATTCCCATAAGATATGCGTCAAAGTCCCAGTGTGCCCACAAGCGCGCCAGCATGTAGTGTCTATGAGCCTGTTCATTTCGTGCAAGCGTTCGGGAGTGCGGTACCAGTATGTCGAAACCTTGGTGAAGGTTTCTGTGAGCCCCACATGATATGCAGAATGTCGCGCTCGGTATGAGATCTGCTCCCATTCTTTGTGGCTTAGCGTTCTCCCCAGTTCCCTGTTCCATCTCTCCCTACCAGGGTTATAGATGTGTGTGGTCGGAGGCTGTAGCATTTTATATAGATCCGATATGAGTTTCGCATCCGAAGTGCGCGTCGCCAACCAACGCTCATAGGGGAGCAGGTTCCTGTCCGCCGCGTCCCGCACCTGTGGTTGTAGCGCCCAATGTCTGACCTGCCAATATCGCATCCTATCCGCCTCGACCAGCTGGTAACTCTCTTTAAGGTCCTCAAAGGGGAGGATCCCATCTTCCCCGTACATATGAAAAAGCGCCCTGCAGCCTTTCTCTCGCCAATGCGCAAAGGCACCCGGTTCCGTCCCTGGCGTGAAGTCTGGATTGTCCACAATAGGAGTGAACGGAGAGGGGAACGAGGTAAGCTCGAACCGTTCGCAAGTGGCGTCCCATACCCTCAGCGGGACCCTAGTGACATATGAGGCGTAAAGGTTCGGGGGGTCTGTGTTGTCTACGCAAGAATGGTATTTCCTGCAATGGACGGCCCGCCACCGCCTGATCTTGGAAGAGCCAGTGCTTATCTGACTCCCATCTGCTCCACTCCACTAGGTACCTCAGCTGTGACGCCTGGAAATATTTGTGAAGGTCAGGGATTCCCAGTCCACCCGCCTCCGGCGCCAGGGTCGTCAGTGTTCTCTTCATCCGGGGCATACGGCCTTGCCAGACAAATTGGGATAGAGCCGTCTGCATCATCCGTATCCAGCCTTTAGGGGGCTGTAGCGGGAGTGCCCGGAAGAGATACAGGATCTGTGGTAGCACAGTCATCTTCAGCGCCGCTATCCTGCCTAGCCACGATATCGTCCCCTTGTTCCATCTCCCCAGTTCCTCTTTCACTTTCTTGCCTAACGTCTCATAATTAACCGCTACCATCGCCGACAGTGTGGGAGCCAGCAGGATACCTAGATAAGGCACATGGTCCCGCGACCACCTCAGTGGGTAACGCCTCTGCAAATCTCGTCTCGTCCCAGATGTGTGGGAGAGATATAAAATGCCGTGGATTTCCCCATATTCATCTTGAACCCGGCCGTTCTCGCAAAAGCCCCGAGCTCTGCCATACACGCGGGCAAAGCCCTCTGCGGATCCTCTAGCGCAAAAATGACATTGTCTGCATACAAACTAACCGTGTGGGTATAACCCCCCATCCGCACTCCCATAGCATCTGCATTTCGTCTCACTCTCTGGGCAAAGGGCTCCATATAGAGAGCAAAGAGTAAAGGAGATAGCGGGCACCCCTGTCTCGTGCCGCGTTCGATATTAAAGCGCCTCGAACCACAGCCATTGACTCGCACTGCCGCTGACGGGAACTTATAACAATTAAAGACCATGCACCTAAATTTCTCCCCTATGCCCATTCGAGCCATCACCCGCTCAAGATACGGCCAATGCACCCGGTCAAACGCTTTCTCGGCGTCGACTGAGAGGAGCATCCTTTCCCCAGGGATCCGTGAAGCCTTCTCCAGTACGTGCACCAACCGCTTGGTATTGTCTACAGTTTGCCTGCCGGGTACAAAACCGGACTGGTCCGATTCAATCAGTCCGGGGAGATATTGCGCCAACCTCGCAGCCAGGATCCCTGTGTAGATTTTTAGGTCAACGTTTAAGAGGGAGATCGGTCTGTACGAGCCGCACTGAGCCCTGTCCCTCCCCGGTTTTGGTATGACCGATACCGTGGCATGCAGGAGATCCGGTGGGATAGCGCCGGGGCGACTAAAAGAGTTAAACAGTTTGGTCAGTATCGGAGCTAAGGTCGTGCAAAACGTCCTATAGAAGAGGGTGGTGTATCCATCCGGTCCCGGAGCCTTCCCGAGTTTTAGCCTAGCGATCGCCGTGATAACCTCTTCTATCCTAATCTCTCGGTCCAGGTAGTCAGTCTGTATTTGAGCTAGGGACGGAAGAGTCACTGAGTCCAGATATTCATCAGGGTCCCCAGTCGCTGCTCCGTCCTCCGCATAGAGCTCAGAGTAGAACTGTCGAAAAGCCTCAGCTATGTCGGCGTCTTCTGTGACTGCGCGCCCGCCTGGCACCGCAAGTTCTTTGACTCGACGGCATTGGTGTGCAATTCTGAGCTTAGCCGCCAATAACCGGCCACAGCGATCCCCCCCGTGTAAAAAGCGTGTTTCAGACGGAGAGCCGCATATTCAGCCCTGTCCAGGTCCAGAGACGACAGGAGCTTCCTCGCCGCTTTTAGTTGTTTCCAAATTCTGGGAGCCCCCGTACGCCGATGCACCTGCTCCAATTCCCTGACCTTGTGCGTGAGTTCTTCCCGTTTTACTTTCCTTTCCTTATTTTCGGTTGCCGATATTGATATAAATTCTCCGCCTAAAACCGACTTAAGCGCTCCCCATTGAGTCGCCAATGTGGTGTCGGAGTTAGCGTTGTGCAGCTGAAATTCAGTCACAGCCTCCGTGATACGCTGCACCACAGGTTTTTTGTGTAAAAGGGCGTCCCGTAGACGCCAGACTCCGCGCTGAACCGGGGTCGCTGGGGGCAGGAAGGTACCCGAGACCGGTGCGTGGTCCGATAGGGAGATGACCCCGACCTCCGAGGCAGTGGCCATGTCCCGAACCGGGCCAGAAACCAGCAGGTAATCTAGCCGTGCATATGTTTTGTGCGCGTGTGAGAAATAGGAGTAGTCCCTATCTGTGGGGTGAAGCCCTCTCCAAAGATCGTGCAAGTCGAGTTCAGCTAAATGTGTTTTCATAGTGTTCGATAGTTCCCCAGTCTGTGGAAAGCGCTGTGCTGATCTGTCTAGTGAGGAATCAAATACCATGTTAAGGTCCCCCCCAGGATGAGATGCCGATCAGGGGATGCTGTGACATCTATCAACGTGGTGTGGAGGAAGTGTTCCTGACGCTCGTTTGGGCAGTAAACCGACCCCACCGTGAAATGCAGAAGCCCCAACTTAAACCTGTACGCCAGTAGTCTCCCTTTTTGTTCAGCTAATTTGTGTAGCACCTCACCCCTAAAGGATTTAGGTACCAATATAGCAACTCCCGCCGTTTTAGTGGTGTGGGAAGAAAAGAACTGAGTGGGGAAGGCACGGGACCGCAGTCTATGACAATCACCCACCAGCAAGTGCGTTTCCTGTAGCAGACAGATGTCTGCCTGCGAGGCCTCTAACAAGGAGAGAACCGCCCTTCGTTTCGTGGGGTTGTTTAGGCCTTTCACATTCAAAGTCACCACTTTCAAGCCTGCCATACCAGATTAATGTAACCTTCCAGCACTAGACAGGCGAAAGCGGCAAGTGCCAATCCCGTCTGTGGATCGGCCCGTGAGGTCTGGTTTAGCTGAGCGAACATAACAAAGACACCGGACTGAGCTGCCCCGAACTCCCCCCTCCCGGATCCCAAGGCCCCCGAACCCCAACTCCCCGACCCCCGCATTCCCTTCCCCCTTTCCCCAACTTGAACCTTCCAACCCATCCTCCTTAACCGTTTGTAGTCCAAAGAGTCCCAGGCCTGCCCCTTACGGACAGGTCTGTGGTGAATTACCTTCGCGGGCGACTTGCCACCAGCACCCCGCCCTCGCATTCCCGCGCCCACCTCCTCCCCAAGCCAGCTCCATCAGTAATGCATTGTCAATCTCCCCCCGGAGTCCTGTTATGCGGTCAGCGCCACTTCTCCCTCGACCACCGAGGTCTCGGTTGCTGTTTGAATTGCGTCCACCATTCCAGATCTGACTGTTGGCGAATCCGGTCTCTGCGCGGCCCTCTGCGTCCTGTGTCTCGAGACTCTTCGCCAGCCACCATCAGTTGAATTCCTCCTCCTTCGTGGTGTGGACGACTCCTCTTCCTCTGCTGTGATCCCTAGGACTTCGCAAACATCTTGAAGAGATCGTAACTGGTGCGACTCTCCATTCCATCTGAAAATGAGGCGAAAAGGGTGCCCCCAAGAGTAGGGCGTGTCGTGTTGTCTTAGGAAGTCTGTTGCAATCTTGAATGCCCTGCGTTTCTGGAGCGTGGTCGCAGCTAGATCCTGATATAGCGCCACTTGGTGACCTCTAAATGCTATCGATTGTTTCTTCCTCAGTTCGTACATAATCCTCTCCTTTAGCGGGAAGTCAGGAAGAAAAGCCAGTACATCCGGTGGAGGTCCATTCGCCCGTCGTCGCGGGCCTACTCTGTGAGCTCTATCAATCCTGATAGGGAAATCCGCAGGTTCGCCAAGGACAACGCGGAACAGTTCTTGCAGATAGGCCGCTATGCCGGAGGTCTCCTCTGTGGACGGCACTCCCCGGACTCGAATGTTGTTCCGTCTTGCTCTGTTTTCCAGATCTTCATTGTGTAGTTGAAGGTCTATGTGTTGGTCCCTGAGGCGGAGTACCTCTTGCTGCAAGTGCATAATCTCATCGTCCTGCCTTTGCGTGGAGCTCTCAACCGCTTCCACCCTCTCCCCGAGTCCATCCACCTCTCTGCGCAGTTCCCGTACTTCACCGGCCACTTCCTTTTTCAACTCCTGAAAGTCGTCCCTCAAAGTCCCGAACAGGGACTCTAAAAAGGATCTGGTGACCGGAGGCTCACCGCTGCTCCCCCCTTGTGATCCGCATGCGCCTCCTGACTGTGTTGAGGCCTTGTCTCCTTTGCCGGGTGGTTTATTGAGCATTTCCGTGAGCGTCCGAGTGCTTCCTTTGCCGCCCTTCTGCCCGGCCATCTTCCTCACTGCACCGTTGCACACGTGTGAGCTCCAGCAGCCCCCAGCTAATCCGTTCCCTGATCAGGCTCGTGCCTCTGGCCTGCACCTTCGAAAGCCTCCGTTTTGTAGGCCGGTCCTCGATGAGTCCTGCGACACACGTTCGAGTCCCCGGCTTCCGGTTACTCAGGGAGGGCCCCGCGTCACTCGGTTGCAATTCCCAGGTTACTCCACCGCCTTTTCAATGGGTATCAGGCGTTGTCGTGGTCCCCCGGCCTCCCCGGTGTGAAATGTCTCAGACTTCCGTTTTATTCGGGGAAACCTGGGGCTCCACTGGGGGCTCAACACCTCGATACACACACCCAGCCCACTCCTCACCTTCTGACGTCGAATCCGTGGGGGGGGGGGAAGGCTCTGACCGGGGCCCCGCTCTTGGCCACCTGATTCCGATGCTGCGGCCTACAACAGCACCGCAATCTCTGGTACTTCTCGCTGGCAATCCGCGATACCCCAGGGCGCCCGTATTCTCCTCGTGCCTGTCCCAATAATGGTGTCCCAACACTGCCTGGCTGTTGCGTTCCGGTGCCCTGTTCGTCTCTTCAGCTGCGTTCTAGAAGGCAGGCGTCGCTGAAACTGTAGGATCACCCCTGTGCGGTGCTCCTCGAGTCCTCGCTCCACCGGGCGCCCACACCACCACTCGCTCTCCCGGTCCACTCCTCACCTCCTCCGGCCAGATCCGGGGGGCTGGGGGCCAGGGCCCCGCTCCGTCTCCGTCCAGCTGCCCCACCTCGGAACTCGCCGACCCAGCCTGGAAGCGCTGTCCGCTGTGCGCCTGGGCCCCCGCCCTCCAGAAGTCCGCCTTGGACTGTGCACCGCCGCCGGGCGTTCGTGGCCCCGGGCCTCCGCCAACTAGGCCGCAGCCGCGGCCTCAGGTAGATCGTGGGGCGGGTTCGGGACCAGAGCACTCTTCCTCACTGGAGTGCGGGCCTGTGTGCTCCTGGTATGGGCCCACCGATTTACTGGACCTCCTGTGTGTCACCGCCTTTCTCAGGGTGTCCCGCCCGGGTCCGGCCCTCTGCTACTCCGCTCCGGCGGTGTCCCGGGCCTCTGCTCTCCTCCAGCGAGGCCGCGGCCTCGCGCAGCTACGGGGCGGGGCCGGGGCCCGCTGTGCCGACGGGCGTCAGGCCGGGTCACCCCGATCTCCGGCGGCCAGCGCAGCAAAGCCACTGGCGTGTGGCCGTTCCCCTCCAGGCCCGTCTCTCTGCTCTCCGGGCCGGCGCCGCCTCAGCTGGGTCCTCCGCTCAGTGCTCCAGCAACCGAGGTCTCCGCTGTCCGTGCCGTGGCCCACCGGAGGACCGGAGTTCCGCTCAGCTGTGCCTGGAGACCTTCTCGCCCACACCCGGTCGCCGGGATCGGCTAGGGGGGAGAGAAGCGATGTTTAGGGCTCAGGGCCTAGGCGGGCGCAGGAGCTCGGGCAGAACACGTCCGTTCACTCCGCCATCTTGGCCACGCCCCCTCAGATCTTGGCTTTTGAAGAAATTGTGACCTCCTCAGTAGACCGAGCGCTTGATCAACGTAAATTCGTCAGATTGAATTTAAGTAAAACAGAGAAAAAGGCGTTGACAGGGTTGTGTACCAACAAAGAGGTCGTCATCAAGCCCGCCAATAAAGGTGGGGCGCTTGTCGTGCAAGACGTCTGCAAATACAAGGAAGAAATTTACAGGCAATTGTCAGACTGAGTAAGCTATCGGCAACTATCAAGTGACCCCTCACGAGACCTGGCACTTACCATTTTGGCAGCTACACAGAAAGGATTGGATGCTGGTTTCCTAAGTGAGCAGGAATTCAAATTCCTTAATCAAAAATTTCCGAAACTGGCAACTATATACACCTTACCGAAGGTGCACAAGAACCTGGACAGCCCCTCTGGACGTCCGATCGTGTCAGGTTGTGGGTCTATGTTAGAACCCCTGTGCAAATATGTCGATTTTTTCTTAAAGCCTATTGCCCTCAACATCAAAGCTTACCTTTGTGATACCACACAAACGATCAATCTGATAGATGAAAGACCATTCAATCCAGAAAGTGAACTTTTGGTGATGTGCAATATTGTATCGCTCTACACCAGTATTCCTCAACTGGATGCTTTGGAAGTGATGCGAGAAGCTTTAGATAAGAGACCGGCCCCTGTACCAGTCCAGACGGACTTTATAATCGAGTTGCTGAGCATTGCCATGAGGCAGAACTTCTTTATCTTTCAAGAAGCTTTCTATCTGCAGACGGAGGGGGTAGCCATGGGGGCTACCTTCGCTCCGAATCTGGCTATCATATTTATGGATCACTTCGAACAACAACACATTTTTTCAACTGACAATCCTTTCCAGAACAGGCTGACCTTGTGGGTCAGATACATTGATGATGTCCTGTGTATCTGGGAGGGTAGCAAAGAACAACTGCAAGATTTTTATGATTGGCTCAATTCAAGTAACCCCCATATTCAATTCACGATGGATTCCAGCAATGAGGCAATTCCCTTCTTGGATATCTCCATCTATGTGGATGAAGACGGTTTACAAACTACTCTATATAGGAAACCGACTGAGCGCAACTCTTTGTTGCAATATGGGAGTCATCACCCCAGAGGCCTCAAAGACAACCTACCGGTCGGGCAATTTCTCAGAATCAGGAGAAATTGCTCCACTCGGGCTAATTACATCCAGGAATCTGAGGTCTTAAGTGAGCGCCTCATCTCCCGAGGATACCCGGACAGGGTGGTGAAACGAGCCAGGAAACGGGCTTGGTATAACCCACGTGACAATTTGCTGAATCCAGAAATTGCCAACCAACCAGGGACACACCGTATTATCTGTGTAACCACTTTCTCGACACGGAGTAATGAAATTAAACACATTATTAACAAGAACTGGTCTCTGGTGGCAGATGAGATTGAGCAAATGCATCTCCCTCTCCATTCCTTCAAGGGGGCCAAAAATATACGGGACATGGTGATCCATTCTTACTTGGAACCAGTGAGTCAACCTACTCTTACGACCTTGTGGAATCTGCCTCCACTGGTAGGACACCACAGATGTGGCACATGCACCGCATGTGACACCACAATCCAGACTAAGACTTTTGACCATGGTGGACGCACTTACAACTTAAAACACTACACAAACTGTAATTCGACCTGTGTTATCTACATTGTCCAATGCCCATGTAGTCACGTATCTGTGGGACGAACTCAACAGAAAATTAAGTCTCGGATCTCTTCCCATAGTAGTAGACTGCGCTGTAAAGTGGTGGGTGCTCCTTTAGTAGAGCATTGGCAAAAAGCAGGGCATGCAGTGTCTGACTTGAGATGGTTCGTAATTGAAAAGGTATCCCTGGGTTGAATAGGGGGGAACGTGCTGACAGTATTAAATACACGTGAATCCAAATGGATGTCCCTTCTAGACTCGATTCAAAATGGCCTCAATGAACAGGACAGTAGTTTGGCACAACTGGCAGCACTGGGATAATTAGCTTTTCAAAGAACATTCTTTAGACCGATTATGTAGATCTCCGTATTTATCAGTAATGCTAGACTTAGCCATTGATACTCGTTTACACTCTCATGTTGGAGAAGTGCACGAGACCTTGCTCCGGTTCCTGCGTTAAGGTATCGATTTATGGTCACATTGTATATGGGGAATTCCGTTGTGCCCCTTGTATAATTTAGAAAAACTTGTCGGCAGTTGACCACGCTACACGTAATGTAACTCGCCTTACAACCTCTTGTTAGAGAGTTGCGCGGGTATCAACAATTATTTGCTTATGTATCAACTGTCTGTTCGTAATTGACAATTTCTCCCTCAGTCCATTCTTGACATTGAGCGCTATTATATATTATGATAAGAAAACTCGTTACACCCTCATGTGAGAGTGTTGCACGAGTATAAGTTATTTGTGATTTCTCCAAGTTTTGCCAATGGATGAATTTGTTACACATTGCATTCCTCTTTATGATGTGCTATATGCTGTGCCACTGGCGATTTTCCATGTAATGTCGGTTTCTTAAAGACCTTAACCAGTGCTTCCAACATAATTCCGTATTAATTATTATATTTTCAGAATTTCTACGGAATACACATTAGACAGGGTTCCCTTGCACCGTTTTGGAAATTATGACACAACGTCCTTTTGCATTGCGACAATAGCATGTATTGTCATAGCTATTAAGTAACTCTTCCCTTCCTTTTGTTGGAATACATCAACTGACTCTGCCCTCAAACTCCGTGTAGCGGAGTTTTTGCCGACCGGCGCTGACTACAGCGGCTCTCCCTCGGGTATCTGTGAGTTTGCTCGTGCCCTTTGAAGTAATTTACTGCTAAATGCTATTTCAGACTCCTGACGGGCACCCCCGTTCTTTCTTGTAGGATTGACTCTCACCGAGGCTGACGGAGCGGCTGCCCGTCTCTCGCCTTGTTTGATCCCTGGGACTGCGGTGTATCAGACGTTTGTTGTCGATTCCACCACAGAGCACCTACGGCTGTAATGAAGGCCGGTTTCCCAATTAGGTCTCTCCCCCGCTTTTAACTCGGAGGTACGTAATGCTTTCGTGATTCCTTCACACGAGTTGTGTACATCCATTACATTTTGGTAAGCCCACAATGGAGTCTTTTGTTTTATATTTCACAGCGATCTCCAGCACTTAGACCTCATCGGTTACCGAGTTATGTAAGTAATTGTGTTCCCTGTTCAAAGACATTTAGTGGCTCTTTGCCTTTGCCTTCATGTAAGATATGTCCTTTTTATCTGATTATAGACCACATGGTAGCCACAACTCAGTGTAGACTAACCATTAGTACATAGACCCTTAAGTTTTTTTGACTTTTGAATCCACAGTCCATCAACATTTTATGCACCCTCGCCCTTCCAGACACCGTTATACGGCAAATGACAACTGGGGGGCAACACTAAACTCAACATTCGGCCGAATGGGTGAAGTTTCTGTAAGTTTGCTCCCGGTTTTTAATCAAGTTGTTAATGTCCTATGACAATTAACCTCGGGCCTTGACCCCAAGGTAATTATTATGAAAGTATTAATGTCAAACAAGATGTATGTAATTTATTTTTACCACTTAGAAATCTGGCTCCCTTTTTTAACTTTTCAGATAGGATTGCCCCATTTCACCTCCCTCCTGTATATGTCCTGATGAAGACCCCGCCAAAGGACTTAACGTAGCCTACAGATAGGGGTCGAAACGTCGACGGCTCTCTCCTTGGACTTCCGGCACATGCCCTTAACAGTTCTAATCTTACTATGTGACCGTTGAATGTCATTAGCTAACAGTTTATCAATGGATGCCTTGATTTTTGGCTTGTGTATCTGAATTGTTATGATTTTGGTTGGAGTATTTGTACTAATCACATGACTTTTTGACTGTGCCTATTCTTTTTGACTTTACACTCCCTTGAGCACTACCCCTTCCCCTCCTTCTTTTCTTTTCCCGTTTGGGGCTATTTATTGATTGTAAAGTAATCCCATAGTGGTAGATATCTGGTGTTGTAAAATAAATGACAATACCTGTGAATCCCTTGTATCTATGTTTGTTAGTTTAAAGTAGTGTTAGTGTGTCTAGCATACAACACGCTTCCCTTGCGGGGACCCTCTTCTTACATGTACCATATACCGCCCAGGTCCCCGCGACTGCATGGGTTCAACCCCCTTTATTGTAACGTTTTTCAACAATCCAGCACTGGTGCCAGCGTGGGTTTATTGTGCTGAGAAGCTCAATACAAAACTTCTACACATTTAGTAAAGCCATCATGGAGCTTTGGAGATTGTAATGATAAACTCTCAGTCCATGTACTCCATATGGCTTCACTGCACTTACACTGTCCAAGAATGGACTTAGACCCTGTAGGGGCACATTGCTTATGCAGCTATGCCATCACCTGTGGTACAGTGCACCCTACCTTATAGCTGCGAGGCCTGATAGTGGGGTAGTTTACCTATGCCAGAGGCAGTGTTTGTGGGCATGGCACACAGGCATGTCTTGTAGGACGTTGGCTAAGTACCTTGTGTATTTTAAAAGTTTACAAGTGTACTTAGTTAGGGGGTAAAAGTACTTAGAAGTTTTAGTAGTCCTTTTAAAAAGGCCCCAACTATTAGTAAAATGATGGAAGAGGCAGGGAATGTGGTTGTGGAATTTAACCTGACCCCTTACCTCCATCTTAGCTGAAAGGAGCTAAGAACCCTATGCAAAATCAGAAAAATAAAAACTGGTTCTAATCCTACCAAGGTCCTACTCCAGGAGCTCTTGGCAGAATATGCTAAGGAAGACCCTTCTGAAGAGGATGACCTCTCCGCAGAGGCCCCCAAACTCTTCACAGCCCCGCAGTGGGTAAAAAGGCCTGTGAATGGGAAAGGTGAAGAAGTTACACTGGGGGCAATGCTTTGGGAACTGTTCACTGCTAGATGCAAAGGCTGACTCCTGACCCTACTTGAGCAAATGCTTAGTACCATGACCTCATGAAGGGTACCCTGATTGAGGGCTTTGGACTTTACCACTGAGTAATATAGAATGAGATTCAGGGGGGCTCCCATAATCTCAAGTTAGTCCTGGGTTGGCTTCATAGACTACTCAGTGCAAACACTAGATGGCTGGTTAACTGCGAACGAAGTGCAAGACTGTGATAAGCTTTATAATCTGTTTATGAATTAAGTAAATACTATTAAGTAATTGCATCAATGAAAAGGTGCATCAGTATCTAGTAGACCTAGGTCCAATTTTTCCCAAAGAACTGGGAAAGAAGTGAGACCACTAGGTCTAGACCAGTGTGACTAAGACTACCACTGGGGGTGACCAAAAGAAAGGAGTTACAAAACCTCCCCAGGGGAAAGAGTGTGAACATCCTAAGCATAAAAGTAAAGTGCCTTTAAAGGCCCCCAAAAATCAGCACAGGAGGGTGAGTCCCAGAACTTTCCACAATCTAACAGTGGGTACAAAGGTAAGAACTTTGATCACCTCAAGGTGTTACAACTGTAAGAGGTTGGGACACAAAACCGGAGACTCTGCCTGCACCCAAAAAGAATGCCCATAGTTCTTCTCCAGTTAGCACTGGTGTGGTAAGTCTCCAGGTGGGATCAATCGTGTGCCCAGAGCAAATCAGGGTTCACACTGAAGCAATTTTAGTCTCGGAGGGTGGGGTAGATTTGGACACTCTTGCTGTTTAGTCCCATTAATCAAGGGTTGCTGCTGGTATTGCTTCATATTAGGGGGCCAGAGTAGAAGCCCTGAGGGATACAGGTGCCAGAAAAACTTGTTTCCCCAGGACAATATTTGTCTGGAGAAACCTATCTGTTCACCAACACTGATAATGTAACTACAGTCCACCCCATGGCTGTAGTGCCATTAGAATGGAGAGGGGTTACAGGCCTGAAACCGGTAGCGCTCTCTTCCAAGAACCCAGTTGAATGTCTGCTAGCTAGGAAATGATATGGAGACCTCCGCATGGGCTGAGATAGAATTGAAAACCCATGCAGCTGTGCTGAGAATCCCTGAGTTGGTGTGTGTAAAAACCAAAGCACAGGGACAAGCACAGGGTGAACAAGAAGTGCTGGAGTCTGGAATAATAGTCCAACCTTCCAAGAGGAAAGGTAAGAAGACTGGGGAACATCTCAGGAACCCTCTCCTCAGGGAGAGGACTTGGACATCCCAAAGCGAACTGAGCCTATGGAACTTGAACCTTATCGGGTGCAGCGCCTGGGCCCAGGGGAACCCTCTAAGGAACAGCTGTGCCTTGGACAGTGGACCTGTCCAACTCTTGAAAGGCTGAGACTGCAACCTGCTGCACAGGAAAAGGGAGATGTCAGTGGCTCCCATAGGACCCATTGGGAGGAGGGACTCGTTTACACTGAGGCCAGGGACCCCTAACCTGTTGCCACTAGGAAAGTGGTAGTGCCTCAGCAGTTTAAAGATTTCCTTCTCACATTGGCCCATGACATCCCACCTAGCTGGGCATCTTGTCCTGACCAAAACTTGGAATAGGCTTGTCAGCCATTTCTATTGGTCAAATATGTCCCCGAAGGTAACGGAATTTTGAAGCTTCTGTGTCACCTGTCAAGCCAGTGGCAAGACGGGTGGACACCCAAGGCACCCTTTAATTCCACTAGCAGTGGGTGGGGTTCCCTTTGAAAGGATATTGTGGATTCTGTACTGGGCCTACGTTCCAGAATGGCAGAGTACATGGAGAAAGCATCCAAAAACCTTGAGGCTCCAGAAGCTTTGGCATGAACAAAAGGCTGTACTGGTCAAGACCCAACCAGGGCAGAAGGTGTGGTTTTTGGAGCCTGTGGCACCAAGGGCCCTCCAAGACAAGTGGAGTGGTCCTTACCCTATCCTAGAAAAAGAAGTAAGCAAGATGCTGGAGTTAGGGGCTATTGAACCCTCTGAGAGTCCCAGGGCCCGCCCAATGGCCTTAGTCCTCAAGCCACACCCACAGGGTAGAAAGAGAGATGAGGTTTTGTGTGGACTCGAGAGTTCTCAATGCTGTCACTAATAGAGATGCTCATTGGGCATGCTGGCTGATGAGCTGATAGACACATTGGGGGCAGCCACAACTCTCAGTACCTTTGACTTGACTGCAGGGGACTGACAGATTGGCATGGTGCCAGGCGCTAAAGAAAAGAACGTATTCTCCACTCCTGGTGGGCTTCATCAGTTTACTGTTGTGCCCTTTGGCTTAATGAATGTCCCTTCCACAAGTTGGTGACCTTGAGTGCAGCATATTGTGATGACATTGCTGTCTTTAGCTCCTCCTTGCAGGATCACCTGGTCCACCTGGAGAATATTTCTTTGAATAATTACTGAAAAAACACACCATGTCATCTAAGAGGAATGTTTTTATGTCAATTCGACTATTAAAACAAAAATTGACTAGGCTGATGAAGTGAGCCCACATTGACTTAAAAGATGGGTGCCCCCTTGTTAAAATGGCCACCACGTTTACACATATATGGGTGAGAAGATTCCTCTCCCATTAGAAATAAAAAACAGATTTGAACGCCCAATCTGACGGTTTCCGCTCTAGTGGTTGAAATTAGGCTTTAGCTGCACGAGACACACCTGTATCCAATTAACGCTGATGGAAGACAGGTTAAATACTTGAGACCCTGCGCACTCAGCACTTTTGAGGTTGTCAGCGTGAGTAGGTCTTCCAGTGTGCTGATATATAGGAGTTCGGAAGTACGGCATAGTCGCTCTTTTTTCCCCAAAAGAGAGTGTCTTGCAATTTAACAGCTCGCTCCCCAGATCATTAGCACAGGTCAACTCGCCCTGTATTTTGATATTTTACAGCACGCTAATAAGCGTGTCACTAGACAAAATAGTCGAAGTTCTGGTTTATACCCTCAGTGGGTAGGTTTCCTCACTGATCAACAGTGTGTCTTGGCATTTCATGAAATATGTTTTATCTTCCATGTGGCGTTGGTAAATTGCACTTTTCAGTTCATGGGACACTTTAGAGAGTAAGCATGAACACATGAGCCTGCTTTGGTGTCTTAAATTGTCCATTTTTTGATAAAAGTGAAATTGATAATGTCATAATTTTGTCTGCACTACAGGTCTTCTCAGAAATTGATTTACTTTTATTGATACATAGAGAAATATAGGTTCCTGGGAGTAACACAAATTAACCCAAATATTGAACCCCCAGTCCCTGTGTAGATTAAGTTTTTATGGTCCTGATGAAAAATCGCAAGATCATTCACATGACTAAATTAGGCTTAAGTGGCCCAGCACCACAAGATCTCCCCAGCGATCCTGACATGAGATCTGGTGATCTCTGACCAGCCTCGACTCTCCAACCAACACCTGCAGTCTCTTTCTGGAGGATCCCCTTGACCGTGAACGGAGCTGGTAAGAAAACCAGACGCCTAAAGACACCCCTGCACCAGACACCCCTCAACCTTGGGTGGCCCAACCAACGGTGGACCAGCATCCCCAGGTATCTGTTGCAGGGATTCTGCACGTACACAGAACTATGCAAAGGATTATGGGACCTTATTGTATAGGGACTAAGTCATTCTACCACCTTAGTACCCATCAGCCCAGGACTGAGTAGCTATAGTGTCTCACTTGCTCTCCTACTCACTCACAGAAAAACCATTGATTAGACCCCCCAGAACACAACACTCCAAGATCTCTGAGGAATCGTGGAAACTTGACACACTCTTTCGCTCACTTTCTTGTACTTGTCCACAATAAGATCTGACAGAGACACGAAAAAGTTAAAATATTTATTTTAACTAACATGCAGTATACGTGCCACAATAAGCAGGAAAATGCATAACACAAATATGGTAAGCATAGCAATTAGTCTGTAAACCATGAAAGGAGCTGTCGTTATGAAAAGACAGTGTATCCTTATCTCCATCTCCTTGTATAGAAGTAGAACGATTATATATTGGAAGATCTCTGGGCGTTATCTGCAGACCCCGTACCTCACTCTATAGATGAAAGATCAACATCATAGGTGCTGCCTTGCTCTTTTCCCTGGAAAGGTCCTTCTCCAAGTGTTCACTACCTATTTGTGTATTACAATAAGACTACAGTACGTATGACCAAAGTACATATTCCCAAACAACAGCTGCATCTGTATGTTTTGTCTAGGTGAGAGGGCCTGAGCAGAACAGAACAAAAAGTGGAATTGTTGTTCAACCTTGCTCACAATGTGCAGACTAAATGCCAGGAACCTGCAGAGTGTAGACACAGCGATAGTTTCTCATGTGAAAATGGCAAAAGAAGCATTTGCAAAAAAGACTTGTGTAGTAACGTGCGCGAAGAAGTGGACAATCTGCAGTGTGCTCATGCTAACTTAGAGAAGACGACAATGCCCCCATGGACCATGTGACACATCTCAACGTACCTCTCCAACCGGTGGTCACCTCCAGAAGATCTTCGTCCCCGAGTCTGCAGTCTTTGTTGCAACCGGAGAATCTGGTTGGGTGCTAACTCGGATCCCCCTTAGCCCTGAGCCTAACACTAGGGGCTTTGCTCCCACAACCTTGTGGCCTGCTCGTGAGCAGCCACCAACTGAAGGCCCCTGTCCCCATTGGATAACATTGGGCCTCAGCACCTGGCTGCCCTAGTGCCGCTGAGGATGCTCTTTGAAAGAACATCCTCGACCCTGGTGGAACCCTTGTTCTAACCCCAGAATGCCAACTCTCACAAACTTGTACTTACCTGCAAACCGATAACTTCATTTCCTCCTATAGGATTGTATTGACTGTTTTCCTTGTGGATTTGTTTTGTATGAAACACTGAAAAACTGTAAATGTACAAAAACTGATTTACTTACCTTTTTTCTAGGAAATGTCCCAGTGTGATATCTAGGCGTGTCACACTGAGTAGAAAAAGTAACTTGAAAAGTGATCTAAAAAGTAACATACAAAGTAATCCGTAAAGTAATTGTAAAGTAATTTCAGGATCTTAACTTACCTGTAATTCAACCAACTGCATTTGAACCTGCATTCAATGGTAAAACATTGCATGAGATTTTGGAACGTATTATTTCGCTTACAGCCATCAGGCTTGGATTGGTTCTAGAAATAAAATAACTCAATATTCTTTTTGATACAAACAAATTGGTCTGTGTTCAGCCTTTGAGTGTGTGACATAATTTCTTGCCTCACTGTGGACAATAAATGCTTAACACTTCCCTCTGATACTGCCTTACTGCTCACCCACACTACCACAAATAGAGAGTAAGGTGCTATCTACTTTTACATCTGCCTACCTTTGGAGGTCCACTGTAAATTGATACTTGTATAGCGCACTACTCTCCCACAAGGGTCTCAAGGCGCTTGTACGAATACCGCTGTGGAACCCATCCTGGCTTTCCCTGTGAGACGTCCAGTCCTGGGCACCCCCAAGGTGGAGGCCAGGCATCCTTAGCGTTGTGAGGGCCGTTGTGGAGATTAAGCAAGCTATTGCCCAGAGTTGCAGAGTGGGACTCCGTGATTGGAATAGGCATTGAGGCGAGAATTATCAGGCCCGTGGAATTTTGAGCCCAAGACCTGCCGAGGCGGGGAATTGAACCCTGGTCCCAGGCTAGACCTCTGCACTTGACTCTGTGCACACCATACCTCACTTTGGTATAGTATGTAAAGAACCAGTTTCCTACACCGAACGTGCCTCCGCACTAGCTCCTCCTGCCTCCGATGTGGTATGCATCCGGCGGATTTTGGTCACATGGTATGGTCACATGGTATGGTCTTCCTCTGTGATTACAAACTGCTGGACTATGGTGACCCGGGCTCTATCAGACTTCCTTGGGTGGGAGGTTCCCATTTTCCCCCTGATGTTATTACTTGGTGCCTTTGAGGGTTTTGGAGGCACAGGAGCTGAGTGATCATTCCTGAGTATGGCCCTTTTGCTTGCATGTGCCTCAGATGTTTTTGCTGTTTTGCTGGTGTCTGCGGCTCAGGGCACTGCACCACGGCCAATCCGTGCCGCAGTGCAAGTGCTCCCTATGTAAAATGTAACTGTGATTGATGTTCCTGATTGGTTCATTGGATTTACTGTCAGTCCCCAGTAAAGTGCACCAGGAGTTCCAGGGCTTGTAAATGCCAATACTGCTAGTGGGCCTGCAGCGCTGGTTGCGCCACCCACAGAAGCAGCCTTTTAAAATGTGTCTAGGGTCTGCCATTGCAGAGCCTGCGTACAGTCTGGTACTGTCATGCTGGCTGGGCAAGTGCACACAATTGCCAGCCTCTAAACCTTCCCTTAACTTCATATTAGTCACCCCTATGGTAGGCCCAAGGGCAGGGTGCATTGTAAGTGTAAGGTAGGACATGCTCTGATGAGTGTGGCCTGTCCTAATAGTGAATTACAGCCAAATTCGTTTTTCACTATTGTAGGGCTACCTGTCCCCTTTAGGCCAGATGGGCTGCTGGAATTATTACACTCTATAATCCCAGCAGGCTCAGGGAACATGGTAGAAATTAATGTTTGGTATGCCTGAACTCAGAATAATAAAATACATCTTTTAGTAAAGTTTATTTTAATATCCTGTGTTTGCAAATGCTACTTTTAGAAAGTTAGCATTTGCTTGCCTAACCATTTCAGCCCGCCTCTGTTTGGATGTGTATCTGACTGTCTGGGTTGTGTGAGTGACAGGGCTGGGGGATGACGGGTGGTGAATGCAAGGATTACACCTTAGTGGGAGGTAGGAGTGACCCTGGACTGTTAATCAGGCTGTGCTCTGCCACCACAATGCTGGCTCCGCCCCTGGGGAGCGACTGATGACTCAGCCGGCACCTGGCCCAGGAAGGGCGAAGCACTGTCATCAAGGTACTCCTGGCAGCCCCTGTCCCCACAATGCTGGCTCCACCTCCTGTGGAGCGTCTGATGTGCCTGCCCCTCACACTGAAAGCAGCCACCCAACAAGTGCTCAGAGACTGAATGAAGCTATGCAAAGGCCCCCCTGGCCTGAAAAGACAAAGGAAATAGTGTATAAAAGTAGGAGCCCTGCTCCTTGTAAATCAGAATCATGTTTCCCACAAAGAACCTCTGCCCAACTAGAGGAGAAGAAGACGCTGGAAGGACTGGCCTGCTGCTTGCCTTGCTGAGGAAGGAGAGGACAAGACTTTTGATAAGACTTTGCTGATTTGTGCTGAAACTGTCTCCAAGGGCTTGACTGTGCTTGCCCCCTGACCTGAGCCACAGGACCATCTGGCTCAACCTGCTCTCTGCTCGTCTGCCGGTAAATTGTGAAGCTTCTTGCCCCCGCCAGAGCTGTGACCTGGGTGCCCCAGCCCTCCTTGAGGCCGTGACCCAACTGTGTCTCCCCGTCCCCGCCGAGGGAGAGCCCCGCTCCGCCGAGCCGCTCTCCCCCCGCTAGGGAAATCACTGAATCACCTCGCCGTGTGAGCCCCGCTGGTGTGCCCCCCTTTTGTGCACCCTCCCGCCTGGAAACTTCGCCGGACCCCCAACAGATCCAGAGGACAGAATCGCTGAAGTTAAGACATCTCGGGCGTCAGCTTTGCTCTAACTGAGAGCCGCTGGGCGCCTCTCGTCTGCCTTCGCGATAAATAAGACCGTCATCTCTTCAACGGGCTCGGGCCCGCACCCGCCTTCCTAAAGATCTCCACCGCGGTCCGAGCCGCCTTCCCAGCGAGGCTCGCACCGCTCTGTGTCCCGAGAGTCCCGCAGCGTGTATCTGGAGCCGCGGTCCGAGCCGTCCCCCCAGCGAGGCTCGCACCGTCCCGTGTCCTCCGGGCCCCCGGCAAGCGCTGTCAGCTGTGCTCCCTCCAGTGCGCCTCGTACTTTCAGTCCCGACTCGACCGTGCCATACGCGCCCCACGCGGGAGGCGTGAGCTTTGGCAGGTCGGGCCTGTACTCGAGCCGGGGGCGTTCAGGAGCGCCGCGAAGCCACTAGACCAAGGGGGATTGCGTGAAGGGGCGCTAGAAGGCGCAACTAAAGGATTTTGGCATTTTTGAAGAGAACGAAAACATGCTTGTTGAAGCATAAGTACAAAGACGTGATATTACGAAGAAATCCAAAAGTGAACTTGGATCTCAAAGAAAGCTTGCCTATTTACAACCTGTTGGTACACAAAAACGATTATTGGTCTTGTGATAAGTCTTATATCTATATATATTTTTATATAAAGGAAGTATTTTGAGATAATACCTGCCTGGTGTCCATTTGTGGGGGGAATGGTAAATTTTACTGTGTGTGAGGCTACAAGTGCTTAACTAATAACGCCTGAAGAATAGCCTTGGCTGCTCACGCCACGCACCTAGAGGGTGAGCAAGGGTAATTCTAAGGGGTCATCCTTCGCCCTGACTTAGAGGAGAGGGTCCCTGCTTGTCACAAGTGAAAACTTGCGCCAACCAGAGACCCCCAATTCTAACATGGTCTATGAGGAAAGAGACTGACACCACAAACATGGGCAGGTGTGGGGAAAAAGGCTGTGTCAATCTGTTTGAAATTGTAAGTGGGGTTGTAAATTTGATGGTGCTTTCTCCAATTATGTTGTATAACTTGAAAGACGCTGACTTGGGTAATTAATGATTCCTCTTCTGTACTGTGATCAATGCATGTCAACTGTTTCACTTTTACGTCCTATTGTGGGTTAAAACCAATAAAATTGGTTTATCAAAAAATGATCATACCTTTTGATCAGCTTTTGTGAGGTTACAAAGACGCCGGGCACCAACACTTCCATTTTACATGCTCAGTTTAAAATGTACATCTATTTAGGACGATGACTTTTAACACATATTTGCTTGCATGGCCTCATGAGATAATGTGTTCAGAAATGGTTTGCCTACAGTTAGATCCCTTTGTAGGCATATTATCTGGACGTAGAACATTCTGTACAAGGGCATAGTGACTGCCAAAATGTTGTTTGTTGCTGTCCCTTCTGCAACCGATCTGGGGGGATAGATTCAACAAAGAGTTTCTTCTTCTTGTAACACTGACCTGAGTTGGGCTGCTTTCACCGCCTCTGCCGTTAGGACCCGGTTCCTTCCTTGGAGGCGAGCCGCGTGTGTAGCGGACTACAATTCCCGGCATCCCTGGGGGCACGCGCACCGGACGCGGACGCTGCACGTGCCAGGAGGCGCATTCAAATCACGCCAGTGCTTGCGCAGCGCGGGACGCACGCGGACTGTGCCCGGGCGAAGCCCAGGCCAAGACGGGCCCGTCAGAGGCTGGGCAGGGCCACGGTATTAACATTGTGTGCCTTATATTTATATGGCCACTGATCGGACCCGGGGGTTAAGGGATGAGGGCTAAGGGTCAAAACTGATTTTTGTTGATATACACTGCCAAACATTGTTATAGATTGTTGACGCCAAGTCCATAGAAAATAATGAATGAAGGAAAATCACTGAGAGGCCAGGGAGTGGTGCTATGTGCCGAGTCAGCCCTCAACAGGGCGACGACTGTCCTTGGAGCCACAACCTCCCTTGCGCCAGCCTGTACTGCTTGATTCTTCTAATCTTACTGAATGTCAACAGAGTTCCCCTTCAGAGAAGAAACAGAGCAGCCATTTGCCAGAAGTAAATGGCATTACTATGCACAAAAGAGGTTCAAGAAAATGATGTGCATATACTCTTTTTCTGCCCTGCATATAAATTAGCAAGGGTACGATGGATGAGGTCCCTTTTTAGGAATTTGGGTGTTAGAAGTTGTAGTGATTCCGAACGCATACTGAAGACTGATACTTCACAACTAGTCGTCTTCTGTGTAAGTAGGTTTCTATTTAATGTACACCGGAAAGGAAAAAAGCTGGGCTAAAATTCTAGAGCAAAAGCTCATTCATATTCCCATATTAAATATCAAGTAATTGAGCTAACGCACCTGCACTTTACAAAATTGGTTATGTTTACTGTGATTAATGTCTCATTCCTCCTTCTATAGGTTTTATATGATATAGAATACTTAGTTTTAAACGTGTCTTTTTAAATGTATTTATGACAATAGATAGGTTTTATGGCGTCTTTTGAAACAGATCAAAAATTGTATATTAATTATTGCCCTCTTCCTTTTCTGTACCTAATCTTTTGGATTAATTTGTATTGTTAAATTGTTTTTTTTAAATGTATCTTTTATAGTTATAACAGACCGAAATAAAGATGAATGAATGAATGAAATGGCATTACTAAGTCAAGAGCCACAATAACAGAGCCTAAAGGAAATACAAGCGGGCAGAAAAGTAAGAATAACCAGGGGAGTAGTCCCTTAACTCAATCCAGAAAAAGAAAAGGACAGGGGCCTAATAAGCAAATACACTCTGCACCAAAAAGAGACGCAAAAGTACAAACATAGTGGAGGAGGAGGAGGAGGTAGAAGGGCACTCGCATGTAAGTAGTCCTGTTAACAAAGAGCCTATTATAAGTTTCCCAACTCCCCCTGCAGGGCATTGAAAAATGGGTGAGGTGGTTTCAGCTCCATTAGAACCACCACTGCAAAAGCTAACCCGTCTAGAAGTGAGCATAGACAAACTAGAAAAGGTCACAGGTAGTGCTCACATGAATCAGCTGCCCCAGTTGAGCTTGTTGGGTTCCCAGACCACTCAGCCACACTCGACCAATATATACCGCTGTAAAACAAAGACTGTCCAACCAAATAGGAGCAACTGACCCGTGGGCGTGCAACCTGGAACTTCAGGCCTTGGCCCAGTGATAGTACCCCAAACCGTACTATCAGATCCCTTGCCCAAGCACCTTAACATGACAGCTATGCCCAATAGCCACCATAAAGCACTGGCGCCAAGTACCATCCAAGAGTGATTAATGAATATTCAAAAGGACCCCCTCCCTAGTAGACCTAATCACGAATGTAGAAGGGAAGCCCAACCGCAATCAGCCCAACGACAAGAACATCAGCCACTGAGAGGTCTACCTGATCTAAACACTGTGACTGTGTGGTACTGTCGTTTGGGTCACCTGATCTTGTTTAAACAATACTGGATAGGGCGGGAAACTGGTCAATAGAGCAAACGGGGATTCATATTCTCCCATTGGGGTTCTTTTATAAGCCATCTGACCCCAAACAGCCTCTACTAGGGGAGGACAGTGGAGGGGAGTGGAATCAACTCAGATGTAACATACCAGTGAACAACCATTATGATGTCCTTGGTTCCCTGGAGGATAACGACTGGCTGGAGCCATTAATTGGAGGTTTAGTTGATAGAAGGGATTTCCCAAGGGGCAACAGAACTAACTAACATCCAATTGGTTGAACAAGAGTCTGGCGTTTCAAAGTCTCTGCACCTGTCAAATATGAGGGCCCCCCTGAGAGATGTGCTGAGAATAGCCTCTTGATTAACTGACGAGGCACAAGTAATTCACTGATTATGGCCCAAGCCCGTCCTCCTGCCGGTAACCACACGCCCCAAGATCCAGGGCCGCTAGAGGTTGGGGAGCAAGAAGTGCAGAAAGTGAGGATCACCAAGGGGCCCTTACTTTCTGCAACAAAGAAGGGTGACTGCTGCAGATGTACAGTGGCAACCAGTTGGCCAACCTATCACTTGCAAGCCAAGAAATTGTGCAGCCCTCAGCTAGGAACGACTTAAGGCCCTTTGACAAGGAGACTGGAAGTCTAAGCAAGCTGTTAAATGACTCACCAAAGCTCCAAATACTATCTTGGAACACTGCAGGCCTCCGCTCCAAATTAGATAGCCCGGAGTGGGGGGCCCTTATCCAAGAAAACGACATCTGCATGTTTAAGGAAACTTGGGCCTGGGAGGATATTCATAGACCTGGTTATGCAGGTTTTAATTCACCAGCGTCATTTGGGGGAAAGGGAAGACTCTCAGGGGGCCTCAGTATCTGAAGTGCAACACATCTAGGATGCTCAGTGAAACAGAGCACCCAGACACGCTCAGTGAAACAGAGCACCCAGACACGCTCAGTGAAACAGAGCACCCAGACACGCTCGGTGAAACAGAGCACCCAGACACGCTCGGTGAAACAGAGCACCCAGACACGCTCAGTGAAACAGAGCACCCAGACACGCTCGGAGAAACAGAGCACCCAGACACGCTCAGTGAAACAGAGCACCCAGACACGCTCAGTGAAACAGAGCACCCAGACACGCTCAGTGAAACAGAGCACCCAGACACGCTCAGTGAAACAGAGCACCCAGACACGCTCGGTGAAACAGAGCACCCAGACACGCTCGGTGAAACAGAGCACCCAGACACGCTCAGTGAAACAGAGCACCCAGACACGCTCGGTGAAACAGAGCACCCAGACACGCTCAGTGAAACAGAGCACCCAGACACGCTCAGTGAAACAGAGCACCCAGACACGCTCAGTGAAACAGAGCACCCAGACACGCTCAGTGAAACAGAGCACCCAGACACGCTCAGTGAAACAGAGCACCCAGACACGCTCAGTGAAACAGAGCACCCAGACACGCTCAGTGAAACAGAGCACCCAGACACGCTCGGTGAAACAGAGCACCCAGACACGCTCAGTGAAACAGAGCACCCAGACACGCTCAGTGAAACAGAGCACCCAGACACGCTCAGTGAAACAGAGCACCCAGACACGCTCAGTGAAACAGAGCACCCAGACACGCTCGGTGAAACAGAGCACCCAGACACGCTCGGTGAAACAGAGCACCCAGACACGCTCGGTGAAACAGAGCACCCAGACACGCTCGGTGAAACAGAGCACCCAGACACGCTCAGTGAAACAGAGCACCCAGACACGCTCAGTGAAACAGAGCACCCAGACACGCTCAGTGAAACAGAGCACCCAGACACGCTCAGTGAAACAGAGCACCCAGACACGCTCAGTGAAACAGAGCACCCAGACACGCTCAGTGAAACAGAGCACCCAGACACGCTCAGTGAAACAGAGCACCCAGACACGCTCAGTGAAACAGAGCACCCAGACACGCTCGGTGAAACAGAGCACCCAGACACGCTCAGTGAAACAGAGCACCCAGACACGCTCAGTGAAACAGAGCACCCAGACACGCTCAGTGAAACAGAGCACCCAGACACGCTCAGTGAAACAGAGCACCCAGACACGCTCAGTGAAACAGAGCACCCAGACACGCTCGGTGAAACAGAGCACCCAGACACGCTCGGTGAAACAGAGCACCCAGACACGCTCGGTGAAACAGAGCACCCAGACACGCTCGGTGAAACAGAGCACCCAGACACGCTCGGTGAAACAGAGCACCCAGACACGCTCAGTGAAACAGAGCACCCAGACACGCTCAGTGAAACAGAGCACCCAGACACGCTCAGTGAAACAGAGCACCCAGACACGCTCAGTGAAACAGAGCACCCAGACACGCTCAGTGAAACAGAGCACCCAGACACGCTCGGTGAAACAGAGCACCCAGACACGCTCGGTGAAACAGAGCACCCAGACACGCTCAGTGAAACAGAGCACCCAGACACGCTCAGTGAAACAGAGCACCCAGACACGCTCAGTGAAACAGAGCACCCAGACACGCTCAGTGAAACAGAGCACCCAGACACGCTCGGTGAAACAGAGCACCCAGACACGCTCAGTGAAACAGAGCACCCAGACACGCTCGGTGAAACAGAGCACCCAGACACCCCTGGTATGATGGCAATTGCCTCAAGGCCAAGAAAACCCTTGTCTCAGCCATTAAATCAAATAATATCACTAGAAAATGTCTCTATCTTGAGTTTCTATGCCAGGACCAGGATAGTATTGATCAATGTCTACACACGGCCAGTAGGGTATGGCCAAGAGTCCGCCACCCTTGAATTTTTATTGTCATTTTTTTGATAATGATCTGGTGATCTTGGCTGGTGGCTTAAATTGGCAGTATGAACCACTGAAGGACCTGGATGCAGGCAACCCCAATGAGGAGGACCTGCCCTGGGCTATCCCAGTGGCCAACACCCCACCAACCCGGGCTTGGACACCACAGGTCAAACAGATGAACACCCTTTCACTCAATCCTTTGCTCAGGGCATGTAATGGGCATTTTAAATGTGACTCCCCAGCTAATTTTACCTATAATAGACCGGGTTGTCCCTCTGTCATAGGCTATATCCTGGTGAATACTAAATCATGGCACCGTATAATTGATCTTAAGATTATGCCCAGACACAACAGCTATCATAATGCGCTGTTCCTAAGACTGGCTTCTCGATATACCGGGGACGCCTCCAAGGGTCAATTTTCAAACGCCTCAGGGCTCACCTTAAGTAGCTGCAGGAGGAGAGTAAGATGGAGTAAGATGCAGGAGGAGAGTAAGATGGAGTAAGATGCAGGAGGAGAGTAAGATGGGGTGCATTTTGTCAATCCCAAGATAGGCTAGCCTCCCTTTATCGCTCCATCATCCCATATCTGGTGGTTGCAAAACAACTGAGTGAGCTTGTAGATTTCACTCGTCCACTTTCTGAAATTGCGGAAAACCATCAAGGCCTAGTGGTAGCTTTGGATGATAACTTCTCCCATGAATCTCGATCAAAGGAAGGCAGAGTACCCAGACACCCCTGGTATGATGGCAATTGCCTCAAGGCCAAGAAAACCAACCCTTGTCTCAGCCATTAAATCAAATGATAAGATGGTAATGAAGGCCAATAGGCCATTTTACAAAAACACAATTAAGCTAGCTAAAAGAAACTGGGAAGAAGAAAAATGGGAGAGCTTGAGAAATGCTCTAAGTAGTAGGGACATGAGGACTTTCTGGAATCTAATGAATACAGACTCTAAAGAGGATAAACCTGCAATCGAACCGAACCTAGGGGCTGAAGTCTGGAAGGCCCACTTTCAGTCCCTTTATTCCAGGGTGGAGGGCGATTCAGGGAAAGCCGTAATTTAATGTCCCAAGCCACAGCTTGCTTGCTTGGACACCCCTGAAATTTCTCTAAAAGAAATAACGGCCACTATTGGTCGAGTAATCCCGGAAAAGGCCCTGGGCCTTGATAAGATCCCTGGTGATCTCTATCGCACTGAACCTAGCATTTGGACCCCGTACCTAAGGAACGTATTCCATGCTATTCTCCAGGGAATGGAGATCCCACAACATGGTTAAGGGCAGAAATTATCCTGACTTCCAAAAAGGGATCACCCCTCCGTCCTGCGAATTATCGGCCCATTAGTATTATTGAAGTCAGTCAGAAAATCTTCGCCCAAGTGCTCCTGGATCAATTACAGAACTGTATGGAGGAATTTTCCATTCTTAGTCTCTACCAGGCTGTTTTCAGAGCAAAAATGTCCACAGTCGACCAAGCTTTCAGGTTGCAATTATTTCACTGGGAAACAGTGATATTGGAGGGTGGCAGCCTCTACATGATCTTTGTGGACTTAAAATCGGCATTTGATTTAGTTCCCAGGGAGAAATGATAGGCTATCCTATCAGATCTGGGAGCCCCTCCGTATTTATGCCATATTCTGAAAAGACTCCACAAACACAACTTTGCCCAAATCAGATACGGGGAGAATGGAGAGCTTACTGACTGCATACCTTTAGAGAGAGGCGTACGGCAAGGGAGGGTTTTGGACCCAGCCCTCTTTTGTATTTTCATTGATGGCCTAGTGGGGGCATTGGCAGCGGGAGGGGATATAGAGGGCCGCAAGGTACCTGCCTTGATGTTCGCAGACGATACCCTCCTGCTGTCAAGGTCCCTTATGGGTATACAGAGGGCTTTGGATATCTTCCACTCATTTTGCAAGAACAGGGGCCTGGAGATTAACATCCAGAAAACGGAATATATGGCTTTAAATGCAGGGCACACAAAACAACCTAATCCCCAATTAGATGGGGAATTTCTAGAGAAAGTCCCTGTATGTGAATACCTGGGATTGTCTCTAAATGGGAAAATGGAATGGGGTGTTCAAATCAAGAAGGCTTGCTTAAACTGGCGCAAACATCGGGTGGCTAGCGAAGTTGCAGAGGAAGTGCAGACATAAAAAGATGGGGCCGGTGCTGGAAATATACAAGGCACAAGCCAGAGGAGCTGCCTTGTATGGGGTGGAAATTTGGGGCCATCTGAACAACTTGCTAAGATTGAGAATTCATTTTCCAGACAACTTCTGGGACTTCCCAAAAAGCATATCACTCACCCTGCTCAGAATGAACCTTGGAGTTAGCCCAATTGCATTAGAGGTCGCCCTTAGACCCTTGCTATATTGGCGCTGCCTTTGGAGCACCCCAGAGCTATCTATGTTCAGAGAGGAACTGAGGGAAGTGGCAAACCTTAATGGAGCAAGCAAAATACTGTGGCTCGCTCACATCAAGAATTCTCTAATATCCATGGGAATGGGAGATTTATGGGCGAGTGCCGAAGACAGCTGATCGTTAATACCTAGGAAGGTTCTGATAAAGAACTATGGGCCATATGTATGAAGCTATTTTTCTGTCGCAGATAATGCGAATCTGTAAAAAATTGCGCTTGCAACAGAAAAATAGCAATTTCCGATGTATCAAAAAAAAAAGACATGCAAAATAAGGAATCGCTATTTAGCGAGTCCCAAAAACTGCGAGAACCCGAAAACTGCGAATACCATTGCGATTCCCAAATTTGCGATGAAACCGCTTAGCGAAAATCGCAAATCTAGAAATCGCAATTAAGGAATTCGCAATGATATGTATCAAACATTCGCGAATTAATGAAAATCGCACTTTAGGGAATCGCAATTACCACCAAGTGGGAGCAGGTGGTAACCAGGTGCAAAGTATATTAGGAATCCCAGAATGCAACACTTCCTTTCCACAATGTCTGGGCTCTACATGATAGTGAGGAGGCGAAGACTGAGAGCTGTGGCGCAGAGGAAGAGGCGGCAGGAGAGGATTTTCCGTGCGCGCACCACCATCTTCCAGCGCACTGAGGAGGATATCTACACACACTACAGACTGGAGAAAGAGAGCATACTTGATTTAATAGAGGAACTCAGACCCTACCTAGAACACCCCACCCGCAGGACACAAGCCATACCCTCACACATCCAGGTCCTGTTTCACTACACCTGCTGGCCTCAGGTAGTTTTCAGGGGGTCATAGCCTCAGCAGGAGGGGTGTCACAAAGTGCCCTGTCGCGCTTCTTCCATGCGTTCCTTGATGCCATGACACATAGGATGCAACACCACATACACTTCCCAGCACCCCACAGGAACTAGCACAGACCAAGCAGGAGTTTTACAACATTGCCCAATTCCCCCACGTCATAGGATGCATCGATGGGACACATGTAGCCATATCCCCCCCTCAAACATCTAGTACATATTCAGGAACAGGAAATGCTACCACTCACTAAACATACAGGTGGTGTGTGATGCTAAAAACATCATCACAGATATAGTGGGAAAGTATCCGGGAAGCACACATGACGCCTTTATCTTCCGTCACAGTGGGCTAAACCGTAGACTCTAAAGAGGTGATTTTGGCGAGGGATACCTACTAGGTAAATGCTCACAGACATAGGCAACATTTCCACTGACTAGCATGTGCATTACAGTGACTAACTGTTAACATTTCCAACCACAGGTGACAGTGCTTATGCAGTCCGGGATTTCATCCTGACACCGTACCTCAATCCTGCTACTGCTGGGGAGCGGCGCTACAACCGGGCACACATTTCAACAAGAGGCACCATCGAGAGAACATTTGGCATTTTGAAGAGCAGATTCAGGTACATTCATAAAAGTGGAGGAGCACTCCAATACAGCCCCGAAACCTGCTGCAAAATTGTTATAGCTTGCGCCATGCTGCACAACATCGCTACCAGGAAAGGGACACCAATGGAGTTGAGTGATTCTGAGTCCTCCGACGTGGAGGGACCTGGACCTGTAGGCATGGAAGCTGGCGAAGCTGGTGCTGCAGCTGGGCGACAGAGGCGTAATGAGATCATGCGCAACTACTTCTAGGTGAGTAATAATGACACAATGACAACTTCTATCTTAGCAAATGTGTTTTAATTGCAACAGCAACAATGTCACACATTCACATTGGCAACTCCAAACACTCTCAATGTGAAGCACATGTTAAAATCACAGTGCAACAATTGGACTGGAATGACTGCACAGTCAACTCTGTAGTAGGCCATATTGCCCTTATTAGTCATTGCAATTTGGCTGCACATCCTACTGGTGTGTAGCAGGCCTGTTGCTTCTGCCACTATGGCGCCTCTCAACAGTGGGTGGTGGGGCGGTGGAGCTCTGCACAGACTGGGAGTCCTCCTCACTAGGAGTCAGCACTCCTGGTCCTGCAGTGCGTAGGGCACGTAGTTCATCCAGGGCAGAAGTTGACTGCACGACAACTGTGGCAATGTCCTGAATGCCGTGAGAGAACTCCCGCTGGGTTTCTATGGTACGCCTGGACAGTATATTTGTAGAGGAGGCCAGGCGGTTTATTGCCCGCGTGTAGCGGTCCATGCGGGCCAGCTCTTTGCGCCTGGCTGGTGTTCTTCTCGTAACTCGGTAGTTCGCTCTTGCACAGCACCCCTGAAATCTTGACGCATGCCCCTGATTTCTTCTCGCACACCCCTGAACCCTGCCCTCATCTCACGCTGAATTCCCTTCATATGTTTTGCCTGTAGGCGGTGTACTTGGAGCATGTGCATTTCTAGCCGAGCAAAAACCGATTTGTCCTGTGGATCAGTGGAGCTGTGGGCCGTGCGGGGTCGACGCCTGCCTGTGACCTGTGGACCCAGGCTGTTTTGTGGCCTTGACTCCTGCTGCTGGGAACCTGGGGCACAATGGAATTGTTGTCATCATCTTCGTCCTCCAGGACTGGTAATGGCCTGACCATCATCCTCCTGTGTCCCCTTGTTGGAATGCCAGGACTGTCCTCCCCATCTGTGTCCTGAACCTGGCTAGCATCTCCAGAGGCTTGGGGTCCTGTGTCTCTTCTATTGCCTGTGGGCTTATGAGTTGCAGGTGCTATGGATAGAACAGCACACACAATTATTTTTTGTTGCTAAAGTATGATGTGAAAAATAAATTATTTCACAGTTTTCCCTTACTTTACGTTGGTCATTCCCCTTTCCTGACCTGCACATGTGAAATTGCATGAGATGGATGCTACTTCAAACATTTCTGTCTATTCTGACTACATCTCCCACAATGCATTGATGTGACTGCCTGTGTACTTGCTCTAGCGTGACATGTGGTTCCCCTAATCCCTAGGTTGTTGCAGGAGGTTGGGGGGTTCGGGGTGGGGGGTTTGGGGTGGAAAGGCATGCTTCTTACCTGGTCTTGCAGCTGGTTGGTCTGAGCTGTCTAGCACGGACACGCCCGCAACACTCTCCGGAGCCAGTGTGCCCTCTACCAGTTCCTCCAGCGGTGTGGATTCAGGCACATCAGAGGTTCCCCCACCGGTGAGTTGAGACTGCTCCAGCCTGGCTGCCAGTTTTTCTTTGGAGCGCTGGCGCGGGTCGTATCAGCGCTTGCGCAGCACTTGAACACTCATGTGTGTCACTCCAAGGGCATTTACTTTTGCCTGTATGCCTTCCCAGATGCGTCTCTTTCTGGCTTCAGGCACCTTGTGTGAGCTCCTCCCAAATAGCAAATCATGGTTTGGAACCATCTCTGTTATTAAATTTTTCAGTTCTGCTTCTGAGAACTTAAGCTTTCTCTTCCTGGATGTTTCACCTTCTTGCTGCTCCTGCTGGGTTGCAGGCAAATCCTTCTTCCCACCCTCACCCATGGCTCCTCAGTAGCAATCCTCACTCTCACACTCCCTCACAATGTATGCTGAAGCACCATGGGTAATCAGTCACTTCCTGTATGGTGATGTCATCAAACTGCATCAGGATTGCGATTGGATGTTTCTAGAAAATCGCAATTTTGCAATTTTTTTCCGGAGGAAAATCGCAAATTTGCGATTTCTCAGCGGAATAAATCGCTATTTTGCGAGATTTTATCGCTATTGATTTCCTCGCTAATATTTAGCGATTTTGGCCGAATCGCTAAATATTAGCGAATGTGTTGATACATTCCGATTTGCGATTCTGAATCTGCGATTCGGTAAAAATCGCAGATTCCGAATCACAAATCGGATT
Source organism: Lissotriton vulgaris (assembly GCF_964263255.1). Classification (NCBI taxonomy): domain Eukaryota; kingdom Metazoa; phylum Chordata; class Amphibia; order Caudata; family Salamandridae; genus Lissotriton; species Lissotriton vulgaris. The sequence continues at coordinate 287,767,151 of NC_141690.1, read as the reverse complement.
CTTCATATATATGGCCCTAAAAGGATTATAATCTTACCCTACTGTTGGGGAGTTCCAGGACTGGCACATTGACAACATCTTTTTTAGAAGTAAAACTGCAATATAGTTTAGAACTTGTCATAGACGATACACAGCTGTGTCTTGCTAAAAAACTAAATGTGCAATTCCAGGCATGGTACACTTCCCTTGCATGCCTTAATACATAAGTGGGGGGGGAGGGGCAGTTCCACAAAAGACTATCCGACATGCAATAATTGTACGGAGAACGACGTACAGGTACTGTTTTTATGATTGGCATATAAGGAAGTAAGACATCGCTGGTTACGACAGCTGTGCAGGAACCTTGAAACTTCCCACTGCTCACAGGCTTTTGGGATCTTAAAATATGATAGTAGCATGCTTATTGCGTACTCAGTGTCCCGCTATCTGTTTTCAATGTTGTGCACACGCCGAGTAATTTTAAAGAAAGGTCAAGCCCAATTAATTTACCCTACATCCCCACTGTGACTCGAGGTTCTTTTTTTCTAAAAAAAAATCTGATTTTATAAATTATTATTGAGATACTTGTACTTTTTAGAATATTTATTATATTGTATAATTCTTATGAACTACTGATCAAATATTTGAATGTGTATGTTTTTTAATGTCGGATAATTTGCACTGATTGTATTGTAATTTATATATTTCTACCTGTTTTATGGCCTTGTTAGGCCGACATAAAGTATCTCTTGACTTGACTTGACAATGACAACAGGACCAGGACTCGGCACAGATCGAATGGGTCCAGTTTATTATATAAACTGCACCACGCCTCTGTTTAGCCAGAGGAGCATCTCAATGGATTGTTAAAGGTCAGCCCATGCCTTAGTTTTAGCCCAGCTGAATTCCAACATCATCCTGAAGAGGACGGCAGCCTGTTCGACACCGAGGCTAGCTGCCAGATGACACACGTCCGCAAGTAAATGGGGAGTTAGACTACTGTAAGGTATTCTGGAAGAGTCTCACGCCCTATGCTTTATAGGATATGCAGCGCACGGTAGGATTACACTCATATATATTCGTATAATCCAGTGCCAATGCACAATCATTGAACTGTTCATTCTGTTGATCAGTCATGTAATGCTGGTAACATTGTTTTGCTCCATCTATTAATCTTTCCAGCGCACGTATTTTACACAAGCGTACAAGTGCTTCAATAAATGTTTGTAAAGCCAATGTGTGTTCTTCTTGTGTCTATCTATGAGCATGCCTGAGCTACCAACAAAAAGGGTAAGATCTGTTTCGACGATTTGCTTGGGGGAATTAGGGTTGTCATGTTCTGAGGTTGCAGACACCATCGGTGCCCGGTCAGTTTAGGGGCCCAGATGGCGCACTGTAAGCTAACCAGGAATGATGGTATGAGTGGACTCAGTCCTACATAGTTTTGAAGCTTATCACACCTTAACACACAGTCTTACTGAGAACGTAGGCACCTACAATTCTTCACGTTCCAGTCCAGGGTGCTGATTAGTGTGGCCACTAGATGCTAATGGTTGCCGTGCATGTTTTTTTAACAGCACCTCAGGGTTTAGATGAAACAGACCAAACCCACTTTACGTGCAGGCACAACATTTAGTAGTAACAGCATATAGCATGGGAAAATTTGCCTTGAATGGCTAAAACATTTCATGTTCGATGAGGTGAAAGAACACTTCTCGCCTTTCTGCTGACATGGATTTACAAGATTATATGTAAGGTCCTAGAAAGCCACATCAAAAATGTTTTTTGTATGCAATATACAACGAATTGTGGAAGGTTTCACAGCAGGAAGTGGGCAGTGTGAATATAGAACAAACTTTAGGAGTGGCAGATAACGGTATGACTACTTTAACTGCTAGAAATTATTCTCAGAGTAACATTGTGTGATCAGTTATTGACATAATACAGAGCGACGTCGTTCTTACATGGACAAGCTTAGATCCATCACGGTATTGAGCTGGACTTTACAGACTGCGCAATGGTCGCGTGCCCTGGAAACATTTAAACACAGCAGACCTACTCTTGTCATACAATTTAACAAGATAAGAGAAAATTATGGTTGAGAAAGACGCAACATACACAATGCGAAATATAGAACATCTAGAGAAATGACCATTCACTGTGGCAGAAACATTGCCAGTAGATTGGATATTTCATGGGTTTACATCTCTTCCAATTTCAACATTCCTCTTTACGAACTGCTTACGACACTATTAAGCAGGCAGGTATGAAGTGTGAGTGGAGAGATCTGTACATGAGAAATGGTTCCCATCTTTCAAGTTCAGGTGTAGGAATGGAGGAACTGAAGTTTTTCTTCGCGGTGCAGACTGCCAGAACACTTTCGGCCTTTCATTAGTTTGCAGGGTAGTTACACTTCACGGAGCATGTAATGCATCCAAGTCACACACTGCCTGTTATCTGAAGGGTTCCCCAGCTGCTGTAATATGTCCAGCATCTTGATTACTTTCGAATGGAAGTTATCCTATGTTGAATGACCAAGGATGCTGTAGGATGAAACCTGGAGTGCCCTATGTGGTTGTTTCCACGGTCGTGACAGTTCGAGCAGAGACAATGTAGCCTTCCATTTCTAACTTAAATGTGAATTTCGATAGTTTGAGCAGACTGAAAGCCTTATTGTTTCAGGAGGAAGTTTCTTTAACATCTGTATAGGAGACGTTCGATCTTCAATTTGCAAGGTCTTCTGAAATCTAGTCGCTACTATGCACAAACCTCATGCAACACTTCAGAGAACTTGTAAACTGCATTTTCAACACATCAAACGCTGCAGGAGTAGAACATTTTTTCAAAGCGATTGTGTCTGGATTTGTTAGCACTTTCCAGACTGTCTTCAGAGTAACTCCATCTTTCATACATGGCTTGGTCTCCAGCGTTTTTGGAGACATACCACTTGTCTTGTTTCTAATTGTCGGTATCTTGGTTCTATTTTTCCTGCTTCGCAATTGGTTATCCGCCACAAGGCCAAATTGGAATAGCACTGCCACATGTGCTACTGTGTCGTGAACACATTATGCAGTATTTTCGCGCACCTTCAGGAGCTGAAAGACAACTTGTCTTTGTCCTTTCGACCTATATGGTTACATTACATACAGCCCGTGTTCCGCTGTCTGCAGTGCACTTTCGAGTGTGCTTTGGATATATGCCTTGGGATGCCAATGGTTCAATCTAGGGATATCGAACTGCTGATGGGTCTGTTAGGAATCCACCTGAAAATATGTCCTATGTTATTGTCCTTGAACAGAAATGCATATTATGAGCTGGAAGCCTCGACTTCTGGATTTTTGGATCCTGGCTTGTCTTCTGTGGAAGCACCACTGGCTGTTGCACCTTCATCAGCTGCTGATTGGGTTCGAAACAACCATGTTTGTTCTTTGGAATTTGTGACTCGGTGCCGATGGAAACATCCTCTGCGGGAGCCGGAATCAAAATGATTTCATCTGCCCCTCGGAACATTTAATTATACATGCAGTCTTGAGAAGACTTTTTTTGGGGCTTTGGCTATTTTTTACAAACAAAATAGCTTTTTATATGCAGATATTGATGGCACATTTTAAAAAGAAAATTGACTTTTATATGCAGTTGGCTTTCTTTCTGCTTTTATTATTAAAGTGTGTATTAATTTTAAAAGGTTTAAGGTTTCATGTGCAAGTTAAGCTTTGTTGTAAGTAAGTTATAGGTTTAATATGTAGCTTTTTAGTCAACTTACAGACAAAGAGTGGGTGTTGTAAGGTAACATATGCCCTGGGCACCGACACTTCCATTTTACATGCTCATGTTTAAAATTGGATACAAACAGCAGAAATGGTCCAGATAGATTAACTCAATTAACTTAGCAGCTATTTGAATGAAAATAATGTATATATAGTAATTATTTCCAATACATTTTGAATGTCATTGCATCCTGTTTGCATTTCTTGGTGTGTGATGTACTTTCGTGTTTCCTCTTCCTTGCTCAGAAGCCAGAGTTAAATGTTTTTCATTTTGTTTTGTAATTGTATTGTGGTAGGGTTAGTTAATTGAGTTAACCTATACAGATTGTTTGTTTGGACCATTTCTGTTGTTTGTCTCACACTGTACCCAAATCCTTTAACTTTAAGGGTAAACCCATGTGTATGTTTTGGCACATTTAAAATGTACTTCTTTTCAGTCAATGACTTTTGACATGTTTGCTTGCAGGGCCTCATGAGATAATGTACTTAGAAATGGTTTGCTTCTAGTTATATCCCTTTGTAGAGATATTATCTGGCCTTAGAACATTCTGTACAAGGGCTTAGTTCACTGTGGAAAATGTTGTTGTTTGTTGTTGTCCATTCAGCAACAGCTTTGGATGAATAGAATCAACAATCACAACAGGACCAGGACTCGGGCACGAATGAATGGGTCCTGTGAGAAGTTGGTTTAGTGTATGGTGATCACTTATGTAAGTGGAGCACCCCGCACTAATCCATCCATACAAACCTTATGGTGATTTTAGTGGTCTTAGACAACCTTAGAAAGCTCTCTAAGTGGTAGCTGTGGAGAGCAGCCTCCAGGCTTAGTCCAGAAGGAGTGAAAAGTAGCTTGTTTTACATACAACTACATCTTGGTATAGGTTAAGTGAAAAAGAACCACACAGAGTATTTATATAAATTGGTATTCTTTTTTAAGACACTCACTAACACACAATAATATCTCCTACCCGGAGATATAACACAGTGCACATAATACTTTGCAAATAAAACAAGTAAGTAACACAAATACACAATGGTCTCCAGGGGGAGACCAAACCATAGACTAAAATAGCTGGATGTGAACCATGACTCAAGTCAAGACTATACCCAAAAGGGATAGAAGTGCCGTAGACCAAACAAACTACCCGGGGTACTTACCCAGGAACCCCACGGAGGCTGTGTGTGGACTGGTAACACGACCGCATGCTCAATTCAAGTCAATGGGTAAGTCACCTTGCAATTTTCAAGAAGAAGGACCCTTCCCAGTGGACCCTGAAGAAACCCCGTGGAAGACAGAAGGTTGGGGAGCCACCCCACCCATGGAAACCCCAGGAACCAGGATACCTACACCAGGAAAGCCGGGTGCATAGGTGCGAAGAGGCCTTGGAAACCGCCGTCAAACTCAATGGAGGACTTCAGGAAGATGCTGCTGACAAAGAAGGTGAAAGTGTCCGGTAGAACCTAAAGGTGAATTCAGTATGAGAAGTACCTGCAAGCAGAGGGGGAAGTGTCTATGCCACTCAGGAGTGACCAGGAGGCACGGAAGACGAATGCCCACCGATGTCGGGTGATGCAGGAAAGTTGATGCAGATGAGTTGATGCAGATATTGGAGCTGCAGCTGTGTGGACCAGGGGAGGCTGTGGAAGACCAGGAACCATTCACGTGCTGTCTCATGCCGGATGTCGAGGGTTGAGGGTTGGTGTCAATCGGGAGCGCCAACAAGCCTTGGCAACTGAAAACAACTTGGCAAGGGAAAAGGTGTAGTGTCGGGACCAGCAAGGTCCAAGTGACTCCCCACATGCAAGGGAGTCAGAGTAGGCCCCAAGCAATTAGGGGAGCCCACTGGAGTTAAAGTAAAGCCTCAAGCGGACCCACAGGCCGGAGGCACAGGAGTCGTAACAAGACCTTAAGCAGCTCACCAAAGATGCAGGCCCACGTGCAAGGGATGCAGTGAGGATGATGGTCGTGGCTGCAGGTGATGCTTGAGGTTGGAGCTTCTTGAGCCCGAAGTTCTCTGAGGAAGAGAGTCAACAAGCCTTGGCAAAGGCAAGTCGACACGATGCACAGGGGTTCTGTCCCAGTGGTTCTGACAAGGCATACTGGCCTCAAAAACACTGCAGGCCAGGAGGGATTTGAAGAACCACCACTTGTGTTGATGAGTCTTTCAGAATCAATGGGAGCCCAGGATCAGCAGACCGGTCAGCTGTGTTGCGGTGCCTGCAGATGCCGGGAAGTGACTCCGTCACTTCATGGGAGATTCCTCCGGGTATCTTGGATGTCCACAGGCCTTGTGAGGATACTGTATGGAGCACAAGCACAGACATTGAAGTAGAATTACAGGACGATGAAACCAGGAGCAGCAGGAGTCTTTGAGTTACAGTCTTGTGTCCAGAGCAAAGCCCAGGGAAGTCCAGGGTGCCCATACGGTCAAAGATGAAGTGGTATCTGATCTGAATCTTGTCCCACCTCGAACCTAGGGATCCACCTACAGGTAAGCCCTTACGTACCCTTAGGAAAGGGTTGGGACGATTCAGGGGTCCCTCCCAGAGGAGGGGCTGGACAGTAGGAAGGATACTCCCAAGTCCTTTGTCAAGTTTCGCACTAGAGCTAATGGTTCCCTGAACTGGTTTGAACTGGTGTATGCAAGGAGGTCACCCCCACCCTTCCCAAAAACACTAAACCCTGTCTGGGAGGTGGTCACACCTCCCTGTGACAGGATATCTATTATTTTGCCTTTCCTGTCTCAAGCTTGGTTCAGCAAAAGGAGCAGAAACATGTCTCTGGTTGGCAGCAGCCTGAGCTTGCTGTCCGGTTCTGGAAGACTGGTAGCGGGACCACTGAGGGTCTCCCAGAGGAGCTTTGCAGTACATGGAATCATACCTCGTATGAGGGTATGATTCAAACATGTTTGATACCAAACATGACAGGGTTTGTTACAGCAAGTTTAGAGATGGTCATCGCGTCATGACGCATGGCCACTCTATATATCGTAATGGCTGATACATTTACAACCATGGAGAATGGAATCCGGGGTCATAGGCTTGTCTTGCTCATGCAGGGGCACCCTCACACTTAAGACCCAGCACCCTGCCATCAGTATTAGAAGGCCTACCTCAGGGGTGACTTATAGGTTTTAATTATAGTGACCTCCGATATAGGCAAACCTATATCTGTCGTAAGTGGTGCAAGCACCAGCTTATGCAGGCTGCAATGGCAGGCCTGGAGTCACAATTTGAGAGGTCTCTCATGGGTGGGATAATACATGCTTCAGCCCATGGTAGCCCCCCCCCTCCCATGGTATACCTATACCCTGGGTACTTTAGTACCATATACTAGGGACTTACCAGGGTACATTAGTAGCCAATCTGGAGTGTTCCTAAGAACTCACCAAGGTCAATTTTGGGAGGAAACACAGAGGCTGGGGTCCTGTTTCGCAGGATCCCAGTTAGACTAGTCAGAAAAACATAATGACACCAGCAAAAGGTGCGGGTAACCATGAAAGCAGATCCTACTTTCCTACACAACCCCCCAAATGCAAGGAGATGTGACTAACCTTGCCCAGTTGAGTCTTCATTTTCTAAGTAGAAACATCTGGAGAGTTTATCTGCATTGGCATGGCCACTCCCAGGTCTATGTTCCACTACAAAGTCCATACCCTGTAGGGAAATAGTATAGACCACCTCAAAAGTTTGGGATTTTCACCCTACATCTGTTTAAGCCATAAGAGGGGCTTATGGTCTGTCCGAACAATGAAGTGAGTACCAAACAGGTATGGCATCAGCTCTTTCATGGCCCAGACCACTGTAAAGGCCTCCCTCTCAAAAGCCAACCAACGTTTCTCGCTGGTGGGCAACCTTCTGCTTATCTAAGCTATTGATTGGTCCTGGCCCTCTGCATTAAGTTGTGACAGCACAGCTCCTACCCCTATCTCAGATGCGTCTGTATGACAATGAAGGTTTTGGAATAGTTGCAGAATGGGAGCAGTAAACATGTCCTGCTTCAAGTCATCAAATGCCCTTTGAGAGCTAACTGTCCACTGAACTTTCTATGGTATTTTCTTGGAGGTGAGATCATTAAGTGGAGTCACAATTGACCCATATCCCTTACCTAACCCCCTGTACGACCCAGTCAGGCCCAAGAAAGCTCTGACCTGAGTCTGGGTAGTGGGAGCAACCCAGACCATGATGGTCTGGATTTTACTCTCCAATAGTTAAACCTGGCTTCCACCCAGCAGGTGGCCCAAGTATACAACCTGACTCTGTCCTATCTGGCACTTGGTGACCTTGATAATGACTGGGCCTGGCTTTTGCAGGGCCTCCGCAACATGTCTGATGTGAATCAAGTGATCCTCCCAGGTGGAGCTAAAGACACCAATATCCACTAGATATGCTGCACTATAGGCTTCCAGACCTGTGTGAACTTTGTTCACCAACCTCTAAAATGTGTCAGGTGCATTTTTCAAACCAAAGGGCATCACAATAAATTGATAATGCCCACCGGTAGTTGAAAATGCTGTTTTTGGCTTGGCATCCTCAGCTAGTCCGATTTGCCAGCAGGCAGGTCAAATGTAATCAGAATGTGGCTGAGGCCAAAGTATCTATAAGCTCATCTGCCCTTGAAAAGAGGATGGGCATCAGTCATAGTGACTGAATTGAGGCCTCTGTAGTCCACTCAAAACCTCATCTCTCTTTTTCCACCCTTGGTGTGAGGTTTTGGCATAAGGACTACTGGACTATCTGAAGGCTTAATGACACCCAATTCCCGGATCTTTTGGACCTCTGTCCTGATGCAATCTCCGACATGGTCAGGCGGTCTGTAAAGTTTGTTCTTTACTGGCAGACTGCCACCTGTATCTACTTCATGGGTACACCGAGTGGTTTGACTAGGTATCAGAGAAAGCATATGCTTGTACTGATTGTGGACCTGCCTGGAAGCAGCCTACTGCTGGTCAGTGAGGCTACCTGCCAAGGCTACTACATCTACTGACCTATCAACAGGGTTCTGAGAGAGGAGATCAGGGAGAGGGTCACTCTCTTCCTCCTGTCCCTTATCAGTTGCCATGAGCAAGCTCATGTCAGTTCTGTCCAAAAAAGATTTTAGGCGGTTCACATGAAGTTCCCTGTGGGGACGTCTTGGAGTGCCTTGGTCCACCAAGTAGGTGACCTCATCTTTCTTTTCAAGGATGGTGTGGGACCCACTCCATTTGTGTAGGAGAGCTGCTGGGGCCACAGGTTCAAACACCCACACTTTCTGGCCTGACTGGTAAACAGTCAGGACAGCCTTTTGGTCATGCCAGGCTTTCTGAAAGCTCTGAGCTAGCCTTCAGGTTTTTACCTGTCTTGTTCATGTACTCAGCCATATGTGAATGCAGGCCAAGGACATAGTCCACAATGTCCTGTTTAGGAGGTTTGAGAGGTTACTCACACCCCTCCTTAAGTAGACACAAAGGACTCCTAACTGTATGTCCAAACAAAAGTTCAAATGGGCTGTAACCAACCCCCTTCTGAGGAACCTCTCTTAAGACAAAGAGAAGGCAGGGTAGTAGGACATCCCATCTTCGCCTGAGCTTTTCTGGGAGTCCCATGATCATACCCTTAAGGGTCTTCTTGAATCTTTCAACAAGCCAATTGCACTGTGGGTGGTAGGGTGTGGTAAACGTATAGTTACTCCACACTCTTTCCACATAGCAGTTATATAACTAGACATGAAGTTGTTACCTCTGTCTTTTAAGACCTCCTTAGGAAATCACATTCTGGAAAGATTCCCAGGAGGGCCCTGGCCACTACAGAAGCTGTAGTGGTTCTAATGGGAATTGCTTCTGGATATCTAGTGGCATAGCCCACCACCACCAGAATAAAATTGTGTCCAGATGCAGTTGGGGTGTTCAAGGGACCAACAATGTCAATCCCTATCTTCTCAAAGGAAACCCCAACCACTGGAAGTGGAATTAAGGGGGCCTTTGTAGTGACCACTGGCTTGGCAAGTGACACAGGAGCGACAAAACTCCTTGGTGTCTTCTGATATATGGGGCCCGTGAAAATGAGGGGCAATCCTGTCCCAAATCTTACTTTGCCCAAGGTGTCCTGCAAGGGGAATGTCATGTGCCAGGGAGAGAAGAAACCAGTGCTTAATTTGAGCAGGTGCTTTCAGGTGCTCAGCACTGGCACTTCTTTCACAGGGCCGGGGCTACAATTTCTGGTCCTGCAGGTGATAGTCTCAATATTAATTGCCCAATTTAAAATTAAAAAAAAACACATACCTTGCATGGTGACGGGCTGGCATGATTTCATAGGGAGGCATACATCTTTTCAGGCAGGCATGATTGTGTATCATCACTTTAGTGATGATGTCGTCATGCCTGTAAAGAATTCAAGAAGTCATCACTAACAAATGGTTTGCATTCTATTCCCCGAGTCTGCTGTACCCTGCCACTGCCTGGGCCTAAGCCTCACATTGGATAATTGTAGTGGGGGCCTGCGGCCCTGCATTGCTACTACCCTCAACTTGCTTCATGTGGCTGTGGCCCACTGCAACTTTTGTGCGCTATGGAGTCACCTGCAGTTTCCGTGCGCTGCCTCCAAGCCTGCTATTTGCTGAGTGTGCTTGAGCCCAGTAGGGGCAACAGCCATACTCACGTCTCACAGGCATTGCAGCATTACGGTTGGGGACTGTGCTTTTGCTGTAGCAGGCTGGGTACAGCAAGCTGAGCAGAGGATACCTATGCCGTCGTCAAAACTGGACCAAACTAATTACAGGCAGCGCTAGCAGTGACCTGACCTGCTGTGCTCAAGCAGCCTCATGACCTGCAACAAACCCAGTCAGACTGCACTGATTTAGAGGTTCAAAAAAAGCAGTTTCAAACGGTGTACATTTTGTTTTCGCACTCATCTGGCGGTGTAGGTAAAGAAGTAAAATGCATGTCTTATGGGACAGACAGCCCAGCATGGTTACAGGATAGAGATTGAGGCAGTGCCGTTTTGAAAGTTGGGCACACCGGAGGTAGAAGTGAGCTGTCGCCTCCTTGGCAGCATTTTCAGCCCCGGCACTTCATTTTTTACAAATTAGAACTTTTGAGGTATTACCAACCTCCTTGGTGGCACCAGGCTTAGGGGTCTCTACCTGTAGAATACAAAGACCATCTTCCCAATAGATTCTGTGGGACCCATTGACATTTCCTGCTTACTCAGCAGCAGTTTGCTGTCTGAGGGGTTCCAGAGAGGGGTAGGATTGCTGATCCAAACTCAAGTCTGCCCTGGAAGGGCCCCCGCACCCAAGAACTCTGGCTGGTCATTCCCAAGTTCCTTGACAGGGACTGAGATCATCTCCCTTAGGTGACTGATCCTCACTGGGAGTTTGGGAGGAGGATAATTCCTTAACCTTCCTGCTCCTTCTCTTAGGAGTAACCTGGATCCTGTGCTCTTTGAGTGCTAAGCTGTTTGGCCTGAGCCCCGGTGACAGCAAAGACACTGGTAGAGATGCCCTTCATTTCTGCATGAGTCCTGAACTCTACTTCAGACCAGGCTGAAGTTTCTAGATCATTGCCCAACAGACAATCTACAGGTAGGTCTGGAGATGCCACAACTTTCTTAGGTCCAGTTATCTCTCCCAAGCTGAGATTCACAACTGCCCAGGAATGATCAGTTCTGACATTGCTAGCGTTGGGGACTTGGTAGATTTGTCCAAGTATGATTTGTTCAGGGGACATACATTTCTCTGACATCATGGTGACACTGGCCACTGTGTCCCTGGAAGATATGGCTTCCTTTCCATTGACCAAAGGCTGTTGTCTATACTTGCCAAGTTAGTGAGACTTACAAGTAAGATGGCATGATCAATGCCACAATCGCAGATTAGATCAACTTGAGCTGGAGTTCTGACTAGGCCAGAACCCACCTCAGAACCCAAGGTTAACCCAATTAATCCATTGGTTGCTGTACTACCACTTGTACTCGTGCTAGGGGGTGCATGTCCCTTAGGGGCTGTGGTAGTAGGTTACTTGGCCTTTGGACAATCAGTATCCCTTGTCCAATGTGTCTTTACCTTACAAAAATAACACCAAGGTTTCTTTTTGCCGTTCTTGGAATTTTGGGACTTTGAGAAGACTCTTTTTATCTTTACCCTTGTCCCCACCTTTATCCTGATATTTAGAAGAATCTTGCTTCTTCTGGTCACCTTCATTACCATGGTTCTTCTGCTTGACCCTGGTGTGGACCCATTTGTTTGCCATCTTTCCACTTCTTGGGGAGAGGTCAGATCAGAGTCCACCAGGTACTGATGCAAAAGTTGATTCTGACAATTATTAAGTATGTGGTCCCTCATTATAAATCACTCTTGGTTCTGTACATTGCTTTCCTGAAGCCACACTTCCAGAGCCTTAATAGCATTATCAATGAAGTCCTGGGTGTGTGCCTTCTGGGTGTCTCTGAACTTAATCCTGCACTGTTCAGTGGTTAAGCCAAACCTATCAATCAGAGCACTCTTCAGCACTGAATAATTGTCAGCATCCTCTTCTCTAACAGTGAGGAGCTTATCACTACCTCTGTTAGCAAAGGAGAGCCACAGGATAGCTGCTCACCACCCGTGATGGACCTTCTGAACTTTTCTAGTGTAGTTATCTATTACTGGATGTCATCCCCCTCATGGTAAGTAGGGAATATCCTGCTCAGGTTCCCAATATCAAAAGAGTTTTCCCTGACTCTAGGGACACTAGGGCTGCCACCATGGGACTCTAGTCCCAGATTTTTCCTAGCGTTTTGGACTTCCAGGGCCTCCTTGTCAAGGGCTGTCTGATGTCACCTGACCTAGAGTCTAACTCTCTCAAATTTGATCCGTGGTATTCCCTCTTCAAGGAGCCTCTCTGACTAGAGATAGAGGCCCCATGTGGACGGTCCTGAAGCATTGACTCAGGTCAGTAGAGGAGGATCTAGATCTCTGTCTGCTCTGAACCCTCCCAGGAGGAATAAAGGGGTACCTATTTCCAGGGACACCCTCTGTGACATCTGCACTACTCACTGGATCAGAGTTCACCAAGGTGGAGCCCTCAGACACCTCTTGGTCATGCTCAGAATTAGGGCCACTGGGGGTTAGCCCTCCTGTCCCATCTTCTGGAGCATCCCACCTACTTTGTCCTGATCCCCCAACCAGGATCATCTAGGATAAGTAGCTCTAATAGATGCTTAGTGGTTGGGTTGCTACCTTTCTTCAACTTCCTAGAAGTATACAGGGTCCTTAGTTCCTGAAACTTAAGACCACTGTATCTAGAAGACTGGGGTGCGCTAGCATCCCAAACTAAAAACATGGTCTCTAGGCGTAGTGAGGTGTTGCACAAACCTAACCTACTGTAAACGAAACTCTCTAAGGTTCGACAAAGGGTTGTGCTAGATCCTTAACTACCCAACCCCAAGTTCAGTAGAACGTACTTATTCTAAGCTGTATTGTATGTGCCTAATGCTGGTGATGGTTTATCAATTAATCCACACCAAGATTAGCTGGTAATACAATGCACGCTTGAGTCCCAACCGCTGCACACCAATGTCAGAAGCTGGCGTAGTATGTGGTGCTCCCTTATGAAAGTGTAACATCTTGCACTAATCCAGACAACCCTTACGGTGATTTTAGTGGGCTTAGAGAACCTTAGATGTAAGCCAGTTTACTTTCAATAAAGCGTGAGATGTTCAGCCCATTTACCCAGGTGGTTTCTGTCAAAACATTTGGGACACATTAGGGCACTTTGCTTGCCTCTGTTGAGCAACCTGGGACCTGGCAGCAGTCCTTCAGGCTCTACAAATGAATCCTTTGAAAATCGTAGAGGTTTCCCTTATCATTGGCGGCTCTTACATTGGATTCTTGCATAGAAGGACGGTAGCCAATTTGGCAAAACCCCCTATTTAAACTATCCTGAGGAGGGTCTGTTCTGCGTCCTCCCCATCAGCTCATATGAGCAGGATGACCACCCTCAGGATTGCACACCCCAGGTGTGTGGTGGACAGTACAGATGTATCTCTACATCGCAATAGACAATCCGCATCCCATGCTTGTGTATTTCTTTTGCTGCGGTAGAATGGACACAAGCCATCCTTGGTGACTCAGTGGTTATTCTATCAGGGTCTGTAGGGACCCTCTAAGGTGATCCTGTGCAGTCATGTGGGGTGTGAAGGAGAACCTTTGAATGGTGGTCCATCCGGCCTCTCCAAGCAGCACTGTATTTTCAGGGTCAGACTGGAGGGGAGTTTAAGGGGCTGCTTTCATTTGACTTCTGGCATTATTTTGATTTTTAATACATTTTGGTTGTATAGACCTATTGCTTGGACTAGCTCTTCATGCCTGCTTGATCCTGCTAAATCTGTGTGTTTTTATTTTAGATTTTTGCTTCTGAGCACTTTCCATCCAGTCGGTGACTGGAAAGTCACTGGCTGGATAGACTGGTCCTGTCAATCCTCATGGCGCTGTGATGATCAAGTTTGCTGCAGCAGTCAAATAGATTTGCTATAAAATTGGGGTTAAACGTTTGGGCCGCAGATGCTGTAATAAAATAAGTCTGGTGTAGCATGCCTGCACTTAATGTCTGAGTGATCTGGGACAGAAGAGTTATTCTGCAGTCTGGGTGCGGATGAAGAAAGGGTTTAATGTGCTTTCACACCAAACGTGGCACCGAACAAGGGGTCTTTGGAACTCTTCTAAACTGCATGAAGTCTCGGGAGTCCTAGCACAGCGGAAGGCAGCCCCGGAGGAGGACCTTTGTAGTGTAGTGATCTCCACAAACACTTAGGATCGTATTTACAGGCCGATTGTGCCACTGGTGAGTCACCTTTTCCCATATTAAAAGTGACGTGCCGGCGGCGCAAGAGGCTAGTAAATAAGCCACAAATACTTTGTTAGGCGAGCAGGTTATGAATCAATGTCTCTTTCCTGTAGGCGACGGGGGCACAATAACCAAGCGCACTGGTGAGCAACTCAAATTCTTGTTTTAACAAATCACAAAGTCCTACATAAATGACGCTTCACTCTCCCAGGTCGCGACACCAAAGATCCAGTCCTCAAAAATGAATTCTACAAATGGAGCGTTATGAATCGGTCTGTGTGGCTTGAAAAGCCTAGAGAGGTATTCTGTGACCCCACTGTACCGAAGTACTCCCTACAACAGATGTACAAACCTGCCCGTCTCCCTTCATGTAGGGTATGTTGGTCTTGCCTCAATGCAAATGGTTAAGAAGGCAGTAGAGGTGCTTGAATGACCAATACCCCTCAGTGGGACTAAGACCAGAGACCCTCACCGAGGCACTGCCAACGGCTACCACATCCGCGAAGGCGCTACTTCTATTGCCAGAGGCTCTTCTGGGGTCTGTGAAGGAGGTCTAAGCACACCCACCCATACCCTGGCACTCAAGGCGATACAAGCCAGCACCCGGGGACCAAGCATCACTTTCAGTGCACCATTCCCCACAGTGTCGAGTTGTTCAGACTTTATCTACTACTAAATGTAACCCTGGCTCCTTTCCCATTCATCCACTGTACAGGGAGTCTAAAATGTTAGAAGGAGTGGGAGAGAAGATATTTTCAGGTGATAGCCAAGCGTTGCACTCCCTCAACGCTGTCTGCTGGGATGTTATACGCATGCGCTGTGAGGCATGGCTGCAATGCTTGTGCCTGGCCTAAGTGAACACTTTAGGGAAGAAGTAATCCCGGCTGGTCAGGATGCGTCGAGGCACATATTCATAACAGGTCTGAACAAGGGTCTTTTGCCTTCATGGCTGGCTGCGTTCTATAGGCTTTTCTGCCAATGTCAAGGCCACACCTAAATACATGCCGTCTCTTCAGAGTGTTGCTTCAATGTGAATTTACCTTGAAAATATCAAAGACAAGAGGCGTTTGGCATAACAGGAGCAGTTGGTTTAGTTAAATGCAGCGGCCGGGAGATCAGGCAACCGAGTCAGAGTCTGAAGACTGTCTCAAAGCACATTGGTTTTGGCCGTCATTTTTTATTTACATTTACATGAAGTATCAGAAAACGATTTGAACATTCCGTTGAGACAGAAATTTGGGCCCTTCCATGGGGCAAAAAATCTGGTTGTGAGCCTCGACTGTGTATGGACAAAATGCAAGGCCAGTGGGTACATGTCGAGATGTCCGGCGTGGGGAGCGCGTGATCACTGCGCTTAGTGTGCATGCTGCGTTCTGATTAACTCTGTATTCCTAACTTTCTTTCTTTCTTTTTCCCCTGTCAGATTATTCCTTGGGATAATATTTTTTAAATAGTTTTTATTGAATTTTTCAAATAAGTAGACTGCAGTCACAGCAAATAAAATATCAAGCATGCTATTTAAGAGTTATTGACATGCAAAACATGTATTTATTTATTCATGGCATTTATAGAGCGCGCTGTTACCCAGGGGTGTCCTGGCGCTATGTGAAATCTCTCCGGAGGGACCGAGCAGGCAGATACCTGGTCCACTATTCTGAAAACAACCAAGTTTTTAAGTTCTTTCGAAAGATGAAAAGTTTTGAAATAGCTCTGAGCTGAAGGGGAAGCTTGTTCCATGCTTTGGCTGCATTTGCCACAAAGCTTTTACCACCCAGGTGGCCTTTCTGACAAATGGGACATGCACCAGTTTGGCATCTGATGACCGTAACAGTCTGCTTGGCGAATACCAATAAAGCCGTTCTTTTAGATAAGCCGACCCTGCGCCATAGAGGGCCTTGTGTACTAAACACATCTCCTTGAACATGGTGTGCTTCCTGAGTGGCAGCCAGTGTAATTTTCGTATCTCATCCGCTATTGGCGCATATTTAGGAATGCCCAACAGCAGTCAGGCAGCTGCATTCTGTAAAAGTTGTAGCTTCTGCATTGAACCTTCCAGAATGGTAAAATACAGACTGTTACAGTAGTCCAGCCTCGACATGGGGAGAGCTGTAATCACTGTTTTACGACAATCGGACGGGAGCAGAGGCAGAATTTTCTTACATGACCTCAGGGCATATGACGTGGTAGAGGCCACAGAATTAACCTGGTCTTTAAAATTGAGCTTCTGATCTATCCAGACCCCAAGATTTTTTACCTTCTTAATAGGAACGGGAAGAGGACCCAGAGTATCAGGCCACCATTCTGGCATCCAGAAGTTGGCATCATTCCCAAAGCATACCACCACCGTCTTAAGTGAATTTAACTTGAGGCAGTTCTGGGCCATCCAAGTCCCCACTGCGTTCATGCAATCGTTGAATTGGATTGCTGTGCTTTTAGACTCCGCAGGAAGGAGAGACACCACTATTTGGGTATCGTCAGCGTAGCTAGTAAGGCTAAACCCAAAGGACTGAATAAAGGGTGCGAGAGAGGACACATAAATATTAAAAAGTGTCGGACTTAGTGAAGACACCTGAGGGACCCCACATGGTAATGAAAACGGATAAGATACAAATTCTCCCAACGCCACCTGCTGGGTCCGATTAGACAGACAGAAATGATTTTAAGAGACTCCAGGCCGCGCCCTGAACCCCGATCTCCTGCAGCCGATCCATCAACAATACGTGATGGACCGTGTCAAATGCTGCAGAAAGATCTAACAGGATCAGTGCCGCTTTACCGCCTAGATCCAGAATAGTCCTTATTTCTTCTGTTGATTTCAAGAGGGCTGTTTCCGTGCTATGGCCCCCTCGAAAGTTGTGTTGTGTGTGGTCCAGTGCTTGAGAGGACTCGAGAAATTGGCTCAACTGCATGTTTATGTTTTTTTCAATCATTTTACCAGGAACCGGGAGTCTAGATATAGGTCTGTAGTTATTTGGGTCTTTAGAGTCCAGGTTTCTTCAGGAGGGGCAGAATAGAGGCTTTTTCCCAATCTAACGGGAAATGTCCCTCTGAATACATTAAATTGAAAATGGGTGTAAGAACTTGAACTACTGGCTCAGCCGCTAACTTTAATACAGCAATTGGGCACGGATCCGAGGGGGAGCCGGATTTAACCAGACTAAGAAGGCTACTAGTTTCTAGGGCCGTTGGAGGAACAAACGTGTCCAGTATCGCATCCAGCTCTGTTGATCGATCAAGCGTTTGATTTGCAATATTCTTGGCCGTAGCGATAGAGAAAGTGGAGAAAATAGCATCTACTTTATCAAAAAAGAATGTAGCCAATTTATCGCATAACTCCTGACTCGGCATCGCGGTGAACGTCACTGGATTAGCCAGGCTGGTAACAGTATTAAACAGTTCTCTCTCTGAGTTTTTTGCTTTATAAATCTTCACGTATAGGACGATAGTGCCTAGAAATAAAAGACAAAAAACCCAACATTGAACAACGTTGCAGGTACACACTGTAATGAGTTGTGCATAATGAATACGATACAATCGGCCAGCCGGCTCAGTGGTTACTTTTACCATACAGGGCACATCCATCAGTGAGCTCAGGGTAGAGCAGCAAATAGGAACGGAGCGGCTGCCAGATGTTTTTAGGGCGGGAGGCAGCAGAGAAGCATAGATATCGCTGGTGGTGTCGCAGTACATCAGGTCTCGCAGCCAGGCCTTCACCAACGGCGGCGTAGTAGCGCCCTAATGCAAGGAGACCAGCCTCTTAGCCAGTAACACAGCAATTGCGGTAAAGCCGCATCCAGTGGAGATACATACCCCAGCAGGACCAGTAGCGGCGAGGGCACTAGCTTAGATTCAGCCATAAGTTCTGGATGTCCAAATACCGCCTCCCAGAATGCTATAACCGCCAGGCAGTTCCACGCCAAATGTATAAAATCAGCATGCGCTGCACACATCTCTGGCAAGTATCTGGCTTTCTGCGGTCCATCTTGGCGAGCAGTATTTATTTATTTATTTATGCGTTTTTTTATATAGCGCAGACTTTACCCGAAGGTGTCAGAGCGCTTCACAAAAGGAACAGAACTGATACATGAGAACATTACAAGTGAGCAAAATACAAAAGCAAACATTACATTAAATGAAGCAAAAATGACAATCGTGAGCCAATAAAATACAAGAGATAGCAAACGGTGCATTACAAAAGTGACAATCGTGAGTCAACAAAATACAAGAGGTAGGAGGCGCTAGGGGGCGCACAGCGGGATGGCTGCTTGAGAGAGCAGCTCCGCCGGGCAGTCGATTTTAACGCTTTTAAAGTGCGTTAAACAGATCAAAAGATGACGAGAAACACGTCTTTGGCAATCGGAACCTGCGGGGCATGCACAGGGAGGTATGCTGAGCGACGGGGACCGACTCGACAGCTGAAAACACCTGTAGAGTGCTGCCCGCGGGAACAGCCATCATGGTGGGGACCGCGTCCATCACCGCGGGAACGGACGGCTCAGTGTGATGGTGAGAGGTGACAACGCTACCCCAAGGTACCTGCGCTAGTGTTCAGCTAAAAATACGCGGAGGCGACAGGGTGAGTGCGGCTGCTCATTATCACATTAAACGGCGCCTGGATGCTCCTGTGGGCTAGGGCGCTGCAGGAACTACATCTCAAAATGGCGCCGCCCGCTCTGTCTCCACACAGCGCCCGAAGGCAATGTTCAACTTCGGCTGCCTCCAAACGCTATGGGAAGCGTACACTGCCTGTGGATATTGATGAGAAATGTTAACAGACACTGGCTGCAAGCTGGTTCGATGGAATTGCAAACCATCAGGCGCGAAGTCGACATTCCCAGGCAGACTTACACTATGCACAAGATGGCGGCGCCCACTGTCCCTGCAAATTAAAAAGGACTCGTAGGTCCACAACGTCTATACCCCACCACAATCGTGAGCAATGCAGTGACTACAGGAGCCAAGTCCTGGTTCAACGCTACATGGCAGTGCGATTAATGCGGACACCCCCAGCACATACGGTGCACCTGGATCGCAAGGCGCAAGGAGGTAGCAGAGGGGCGAATTGCCAATCGGTCTGACGCCAGTTTCTGTCTGCCACCCTAGCCGGGGCCCCTATAGGCTTCGGTCGTGGGTGTACTCGAAGGGCACAGCTAGAGCACGAGCCACTGGGACAACAAGGGCATACTCTGCAGCCGCCACAGCTTAGAGAACAGCCTGCAAGGACACAACTGTGTATCACGTCCCCGCAGCGCCACACTGTCTTTTAGGCCTTCTACTACGCCGCTGTTACGGTGGCGAGGGATTGTGTCACCCAACGTTGCGTGAGGTGCTGCGAGGTCAAGACGCTAATAAAAACACTGCCCCTTGCAGTCCACCAACATAGACACAGCCGAAAGCTGAAAGGGGCACATTCTATCGAAGCGACACTGAATACAACGTGGGGGTAATACTGCATCGCAGCTCAAGTTCAGTCCACGCATCCGCCTCCGTGTAGAAGTCTGTCACGATCTGCACCTATGAGAAACGTCGCTACGCTCAATCACACAGCGGGAAGATGCCTTGTTGGGTCGTCGGTACAGACGGCACGTCCCTTTCACACTGCGGCAGAGTTACAACCGGGTACTATGGGTAAGCCAGACAGACAGCAGGCCAAATTAACTTTCGAGCCCCGGAAAACGCCAAAGGGCCAGAACACGCCTTCAGAAGTAGAAATGGAATCGGAAACAGGTGCAGGTAGTGCCATGGAAAATGTTGTGGATAAATAGTCCAAGGTGTAGGCTGGGTGGTAGTTCCAATGTAGTTCCTTTATTAGTTTCAGTTCAGTTGTAGAAGATGAAGGTTGGATGGTAAATAAGATAGAAGTAAAGATGTATAGGATGTACAGCCCCACCAGGAGCAGTCTCCCTCTGCTCAGCCTCTCATCCTCCAACTGACGCTCTCCACTAGTCCACACACCAACATTCCATGACATCATACATTAATCTACTGTCATGCAGGCTGAACAGAGAGAGCACTGATGTGAAGAAAGAAGAGGGGAATTAACCACTACAACAGAAAGCATTTTGAAAGCCATCCAAGTCAACCTGCAAGACATCAATGGCAAGCTTGACCACCTCACGGGACGGGTGGACAGCATGGCGGCTAAACTAGACAAACAAGGGGAGAGGCTAGACACCGCTGAGAACAGGATATCCAGCGTGGAGGAAGAATTGCATGCTACCTCAAACAAATGCACCGGCATGGAGAAAGTACTGGAGGTCATCAAGGCTAAGTCGGAGGAGTTGGAAGCTCGCTCACGCCATAACAACATACGAATAGCGGGGCTGCCGGAATCCACCAACACTGGCAGGATGGAGCCATACATTGAACAGCTCTGCAGAGATATCTTTGGTGCTGAAGTGCTGTCGGCAATCTTCATCGTGGAACGAGCGCACAGATCACTAGCCCCAAGACCTGCACCGGGAGCCCCACCAAGACCAATAGTGGCCCGGATACTTAACTACAGGGACAGAGACACTATACTAAGGCTGGCTCGTGAGAAGGGTGAGATATAGCACCAAGGTAACAAGTTGGATTCTACCCGGATTACACAGTTGCGGTACAACAGGCTCGTAGGGAGTACAACGCGTCAAGGCCAAGCTTCGTGAACTACATATTCCCTACGCTATGTTCTACCCGGCTCGGTTAAAGATCACCTGGGAGGACAAGCCAGTCTTCCTGTCGACCCCTAAAGCAGCGATGGATTTCATAAAGAAGACAGCGAACAAAGGTAAAAGGTCGAACCGCAGAGACAAGAACTTAGACTCCGATTAAAGGTAAGCCGTCACTACGACTTGGGAATTGTAGTCCATCCCCCGTCACATTATGTGGGCGAACTATCGGAAGGGGTGGAAAGGCACGAACTGGGCGATTGCTCGCCGTTTAGTTGTGACTGAAGTCATGCAGCGTACAGACTCTGGAACTAATGTGCATGACTTAAATATGGGCCCCAGCCTTGTAGCATTGCTTGTGGGGCGGATGGCCTCATTCTCATTGCGGTAGGTTGTCCACAAGATGCTAGAAGAGACATTGGGTATGGTACTGGGTGCTACCATCATGGGTATAGACACAGACTATTAGTCCCTGGCCACGGCCTGGCCGGGCCTCTTCTATGCAATGCACTGTGGAAAGGCTGAATTATAATGTACAACCTGGGGAATTGAACTCAATGCACGATGCAGTATGTAGCTTAACTAACATAAACTGTCAAGTAGGTGTTCTGTGTATTCCTGAGGCCAGGGATGACGTTCGCTACTTTACCCTAGGTGGTTGGTCATGACAAAATGTGAGATGTCTCGCACGCTCAGGTTCGAGAGTTGCTAAGGTTGTATATGTGATCTATATGGTGCACCTAAGCATTACGCGATCTGATGTAGACTCTTATGCACTGCCCACACCCCTTCACTAGGGTGTCGGAGGGTGCCCCCGGCGGAACTCTACTTGGGAGATCCCCACAAAGTTATGTTGTCTGATGCAGTTAACAGGGGAATATGGCTTCGGCAAAATTGGGCTGCCGGAGTGGGAGGGTCGGGTAAATGTTGGGGGGGGGGGGGACGTTGGGCTGTTACATACCTCAAGTGGCAAGTGCATTTAAGATGCTTCGCTGTAATCCAAACTGCACAATGTAAAGTTGGTTCGGAGTTAAGCACCGTAAAGTTGCATCTTATGGTATTGGGAATGTATTGTTACGAACGTTATACAGCATATTTGATGTCCATTAACAGGTACTGCTAGGAATGAGAGCTTGAAATTATTGACATGGAATGTTAGGGGCTTCACACACCCTAAAAAAATTAGGCAAGTGTTCGCCTGTCTGGACCGGACTAGGGTCAACATAGCGCTTCTACAAGAGATGCACATTGACCCAACATCCCATAGGAATATTGGGGCACGCTGGGCTGAGGCTAGTTATGCCGCCAATTACTCCACATACTCAAGGGGGGTCATGACACTAATCAAAAAAGGTACTGGATACAAAATTGATCGTTATATCATTGACACAGGTGGCAGATACGTCATCATATCTGGTAGGTTCAGAGGGCAGAATCTGACTTTGGTCAATGCATATGGACCAAACGTAGATTCCCCAGAGTTCTTTCAAGAAGTATGGTCTCATTTGGTGGAAATTAGCGACACAACTATTATCTGGGGAGGAGACTTCAACGTTGCACTAGATAATGCTATGGACCGCTCTGCAACATCCATAGAACCACACAGACAAGCTAGAGGAAAGATAAAGGAGGTCATGGAGGATCTCTCCCTCAGGGACATATGGAGAGGGAAATATCCGAACATTCCAGGGGCTACACATGTGAACATGGGTCATAATAGTTGGTCAAGAATAGACTTCTGGGGGAGGAGCCAAGATGGCGACCGGAGCGGACGTGTAGGCTCCCGGCTCCGCCAGCCCTTGAGCCCCGCATTGCTATCCTGCCTGGAATCCAGCTCTATTTTCTCGGCTGTCCGACCAGGGAATGTGTGCTGACTTCGCCCATGTCCCTCCGGAATCTCTGCTCGTCCGGAGTGCGGAGATAGCCTGGTAACCGTCCCGATGCCTTGGACCCCGGTGTAAACCGCCGCTTGCTGCCGGACCTCGCCGGAGCGGTGACGGCCGGCCTGCCTGCAGGACGCCCGGAGCCTGGGAGGAGCTGCTTTCTTTCTGTATCACGGACCACAGCGCACTGGTTGCCGTGGATTGTCGCGTACCGCAACTACCTCGCGCTTGGAGGGTAGATCGCACTACACGAACGGTTCCTTTGTTCAGTGCTGGGTGAGTGCTGCTTGGACTCCATTACGGGGCTTGCCCGGAATCGGTGGATCGCCCGTCCGCCCTGACTACCTGTCTTAGCCGATGGGGGCTCCTCGCTGACGACGCTGGACTGCAGCTGCCGGCAACGGAGGATAGGGCAGTTGCTGTTTCATGCCGCATCCCTTATGTTTTTGCAACCGGATTATCGGCACGATGGATATACCAGCTGAATCGCGGAATGGAGAAGATCGCCCACCCTCGCCCTGGGACCGCGGCACCATATCCGGGCTGGGGACCGAATTGAATATACCCTCTTGTGATCCAGATGCAGGGGGACCGCAGCCTACCCTGTCCTATGGTGATATCCTGACTGCCCTTGGCGATCTGCGATTGGCGCTGTTTCACGGCTCCCACAGGCTAAGCGAGAAACTCGATGATATAGCTCTCGATTTGGGGCGGACGCGGAGGGACTGTTCCCAGCAACGATTGCACACTCCCTTGTTGGTGCCTGAGTTCGCTACTGTGTTACCAAGTGCTTCCAGCGGTGGTGAGATCAGGGACGATTGGATTGGCGCCTGTGGATTGCCGTTTACCAACTCTGCCCGTGATACTTTGTTTCCCCATCTGGGGACTGCTTCTTTGTACTCGCTACCACTATCAACAACGAGACTGCCGGCTAAGCGACTTCTGGCCCCCTTGACGGCTCTTTCATTGAAGCCTCCGTTTTTTCCTCTGCTGAACTTGTACTACCAGAATAACTCGGAGGCCCTTTTGGCTGAGATCAACAAACTTTTGGGTATTTGGCACCGTCCATTTTGTTTCTATGGGTCTCCGCCTCCTTCTTGGCGCTCATTTTGTCTCTTTGTTTCAGAGGGGGTTGGCATTCATCGAGGGGTGTGTTCAGAGAGGCATCCGAGATCGGGCCAGGGTTAGGCAGTTTCTTCGTGGTACTGCTTTCTTGACTGGCGGGGATTGGGTTGGGATCTGCAATGCAAAGAGGTATTATATCGAAAATGCAGCTCCTTCTATGTGTCGGCTCTGGTTTGGATTGGCGACGCCCATTTTGTCCCTGGACATTTCTCCATCATCGAGTGCGGCCATCTTGCCTCTTTGTTCTCACTGGGGCGGGCTTTCTCCTTTTCTCCGACGGTTGTGGCTCCTCACGGGGGGTGGATATGTGGGGTCACCCAAGATCGGGCCAGGGCTAGGTGATTTCTTTAGTGTGATGGACGTATTGACGGGCGGGGACTAGGATGGGACTGCTTTTTGTCTGATTTACTCGCACATTTGGAAATGACTCTCCCCACCTGCAGCTCTGCTTGTTACTTCTGTCGTGCTGATGGTACTTTGGGGTGGGGGATGCTTACGGGGCCGGTGGTGACCGGGAGTATGTTGAATTTACCTCCTCCCGCCTTTTCTGAGAGTTGGAGATTGGGATGGTCTTTTCTCACTCTCTATATTCTCTTTCCCACTTGGGGGTTCTCTTGGGGCGACAGGCATGCCTATTGGGGGGGGGTGGGCCGTGGCCTTCCGCTGGTATGCAGGGTGGGGGGATGGGATGTGTTTTATGTTTTTTCTTTGTTTCTATGGCCCTCTTTCTTTTTCTTCTCTTCTTCTGTTTCTTTATCTTCTACACTTCTTTGCTTCCTTTGGGGTCGGGGTTCAGTGTTATTAGGGAGTTTATTGTATCGTATCATTATGTGACATAGCGGTTGGTCCTAGTTCTTTGATGGTGGTCACTTGTTTTCTGACAAATGCCTTCCTCTATCACGCCTCCTTCCGGGTGCTCCTTAAATGATGATAGCTATCCTGGTCAGTGATTCGCTTCGACTCTCTTCGTAGTTTTTTTAATTGTACTCGACAAAATCATAAAATTAAACCTTTTCCTATCCTCATGCTATGGTTCTATGTTCCACACGATACTCTTCGCTCAGAGACTGCTTTGACGGCGTTCTGTCCTATTGGTTCTTTTTTATCCTTTTCCCATATGTCATAGCGGCCGGCCCCGAGGGGTTGTAGGCAGACGCTGTGTATTGTGTATTTTACAAATAAAGGTTTTTAAAAAAAATAAAAAAATAAAAAAAAAGAATAGACTTCTGGTTGGGATCGGACACTGCGATCTTATGGGTTAAGAAAATTCAAACACTGCCTAGGACGCTAACAGACCACAACCCAATATTACTTACACTGAACATCCCACACTACACATCCCCACCCTTCAGCTGGAGGTTTAACGCTGGGGCGCTGTTAGACCCGATCTTCACAGACACATTAGATAAGGCCATTAAAGAATTTTTTCAGTTAAATACCGACACAGTGGAGGACCCTGGCACACTATGGGAGGCCTTTAAAGCAACTATTAGAGGAGTATGTATGAGCACGACAACTGGTATACTGAGGGACATCAGGACACAGATTAGAAATCTGGAGAAACGCATACAGGAACTGGAAATAGAATATAAAAAGACAGGCAAGGCCGAACTGCTAGGTGTGATCAGAACTCTTACAACGGAGCATCAGAGGTTCGCTGAAGACGAACTGAAATACGTCACCAAACGTCCGGTTGCAAGACAGTTTGGGGAAGGTGGGAGGCCAGGTAGAATATTAGCCAGGAAAATTTGTGTAGGCAGAAGCCCCCAGAGCATAATGCAGGTGAGAGACGGTGAGGGCACTGTTCATTCACAGCCAGAAGACATATTAAGTAGCTTCGTACATAATTATGAGTCACTATACATGGCACAACCGATAGCACCACCGCGCGAAACATTAGACTACCTTCATAACATAGCTATCGCCTGGTTTTCTGACCACCAAAGGGAGTATCTCGCACAACCCATCACTGTAGAAGAAGTAACGGCAATCATACTAACCCTACCTAATGGCAAGCCACCCGGGCCTGACGGCTTCACCGGCGAGTTTTACCAAAAATATGCAGACACATTAGCCCCTCATCTGGTAGAAATATATGGAGCTGCCTTTGATCAAGCTGCTCTACCTCCCACACTGCGAGAAGCCGTAATAATCATGTTGTTAAAGCAGGGTAAAGACCCGGAGCTCTGCGACTCATACAGACCGCTATCCCTGCTGAACGTAGACTCTAAAATACTGGCCAAACTCTTGGCGGAGCGTCTACAGCCCCTGATGACTAATCTGATCCTGCCGGATCATGCCGGATTTATTCCAACCAGAGCCACTTCCCACAACACAAGGACACTGTTTGCGATATCCCACTATCTTAACCCCCAAACTAAAGCCGCCGCGGTACTCCTAGACGCCGCCAAAGCTTTTGACTCCATTGAATGGTCTTATTTATTAACAATATTACAAAGAATGGGCTTTCCGGCTAGATTTATCACCTGGGTCAAACTGCTATATACATCACCAGGGGCCAGAGTCCGGGTGAAAGGGTACATTTCAGCTCCCTTCAGCATAAATAGAGGCACTAGGCAGGGATGCCCACTATCACCATTGCTATTTGCAATCGCACTAGAGCCACTAGCGTGTATCATACGGCAGATGCATAATCATTCTGCCCTACATTTCCCGGGCAGGCCACTACATATATCACTATATGCGGACGATATGCTCTTGTATGTTCGGGATCCTGAGCAAAACCTGAGCCCACTATTGAGGGAATACGTGAAGTTTGGTAGACACTCGGGGCTACAAATAAATTGGGACAAATCAATTATCATCCCCCTTACAGACTCCACTACGCCATTTGCACAGGACTTCCCATTGGACTGGCAAACAGACCCGACCAGATACTTGGGGATTTGGTTCAGTAGAAACCCAGAGGAGGTCATCAGGACAAATTATGGCAGGGTTATGGTACAATTGGAGGAGAAAGTGGATAGATGGATTAGACTCCCACTGTCCCTGGCCGATCGCATCGCCATAGTAAAGATGAATATCCTTCCGAAATTTTTATACTTATTTAACAACATTCCAATTACACTGCCGAAGGAGGTCTTCAATCGAATAACATCTCTAGTATTGAAATTAATTTGGGCAGGGAAGCAGGCTCGCATAGAACTCCGCACACTAACATTACCATATGAAAGGGGCGGCTTCTGTGTCCCGGACTTTTACCTGTATTATCTATGTGCTCAGGCGCACTATGCGGCGCATTGGTATCACCCTACGCCCTACCTAACGCACACAGCAGTAGAGGAAGGCGATGCAGCACCTATACCACTTACTGCGATCATTACACACAAAAGGCCACCTTTGCACGCAGCAGATATAAATAGCATCGACGCAACCACACATGCGTGGCATACACTAGGCAGATTAGCGCACAAACTCCCTTTATATGCCCCGGCACTACCGCTGCACCATCATCCCGGTATTTCGGTTACAAACGAGAAAGTCGGAATGGATAATCTGAGACAAATAGGTATTGATAGCTTTGGGGATCTATACAACGAAGGGTCTTTCCGCCAAATGGAGGAACTAACATATATTAGCAACCCGACTATGCTATTCAAATTCACATATTACAGGCTGCAAAGGGCGATCCGAGATTTATACCCAAACTACCCGTTAGAACCACCCTGTCTGAACACGCTACAATTGATCCTCACTTCCTCAAACACCTCCCACCTGGTATCCAGATTATATAGCATGGCACAGAGTGAAATCCCATACATCTCGGAGAAATCAATGCAAAGATGGAGTGCTATATTGCCGGAACCCCTGTCAGAAATAGAATGGTCTGCGACATGCACTATCATTAAACTACTAACGCCGAACGGCAACTTACGTATAACACATTTAAAATATCTGTATCAAACATACTACACCCCACAATGCATGCAGAAATATGGGATGAGGGAAGAAGCCACCTGTAAGAGGTGTGGAGCACAGGAGGCCGACTTTGCGCACTTGGCCTGATATTGCCCTAAAATACATGATTATTGGGACAAAGTTACCAGCACACTGGGGACGATGGTTAATGCGGAGGTAGAATTTTCCATGAAGGTGTGCTTGCTAGGACTGTTACCAAATGTTAGGGCACGTAGGCGCAAGTTCTGTGCGATAGCCCTACTGTTAGCAAAAAGACAAGTGTCCAAATGCTGGGGGGGGGGTAAACTATTTCCGAATACTAAATCCTGGCTCAAGGATATGACGTACTGTAGGGATAGGCTGGTTACCTACGAAGAAAAATTGCCAAGGAAATCACGTCCCAAAGACTTTTGGTGTTATTTAACGGACTACTTGCAACAACTAGAAGTAGAAGAGGAGCCATAGACACTGTCAACCTGTTGGGTTGTGTGTGAGGCCTTTGTTGAGACATGAAACATTCCTGATACATATGGATCACTGGACTAGACTGTGAAATGTGTGGATGTGGAGGAAGGATGCAGAATTGTACTTGTCTTTAGAGGCTTAGTCTACTTCAGTTATGCTAGTTGCATTATTTTTGGTACAAAAAAATTTCAAAAATAGTTCTCTACCTCTGCGCCAATAGTGGCATGAGGAACAGCAAGTGACTACTGAACAGCATGTTGCGCACTCATTGCAGAACCTACTCGTTGTCAGAATTTACTACTGTATCATTGCATGTACTACAGATATGATTATGGCTGCCAGCCCCTGGGTTGTAGGCAAACAGCTGGGTTCTTGTGCAGTTTGTAAATATCAATAAAGCACTTTTGAACTTGAAAAAAAAAAACTACAAGAGGTATCAAACGGTGCATTACAGGAGGAAAAAGTGACGTGTGCCGGTTACAAAAGTGTACAAAGTAAACAGAGGTATAATACTGCAATATATGGAGGACACTCAAGCACAAGAACAAATGTTACGTAGGCACTGGTGGCACTTGTGCAGGTATCGTTAACAAACAAATGTAAGAGGTAGAAAACAGTGTGTTACAAGAGAAAGTGACGGGTGCATGTTACACACGAGTACCAAACACAGGTAGAATGATAATACTGCAATAAATGGCAGACTCTCAAACCACAAGAACACACTGGGAAGACACTTCCATAGTCATGTAAAGTAGATTTTTATATAATGGAAGGGCTTCCATCAGATAATAGAGAGGGCATGGATTACATTTGGAAGTGTCTTTGAAGGAGGAGAACTTTGAGGTCAGTTTTGAAGGCCTGGGAGGAGGTGGTGGTCCGGAGCTGAGGCGGAAGTGAGTTCCAGATTCTCACTGCGCTGCCTGAAAAGGATTGGGCCATTGATCTTTCCTTCTTGAAAGTGGGAGGTTCAAGCAGTAGATTTTCCGCATTTTGTGATGGTCTAGAGCCTCTAGAGAGTTTCAGTTTATTCGCCAGGTAGCGCAGAGAGGAGGAGTGCAAGGCTTTGTGGGTGATGCAGGCAGTCTTGTAGATAGCTCTAGCCTCGATGGGAAGAAAGCGGAGGGTGGATAACATCGGAGTGATGTGGTTGCTTCTTTTGGCCCCAAAAATGAAAGAGCTACTGAATGGAGAACAGACTTAAGGGGGGACAGGTGGGATTTGGGGAGGCCAGTCAGAAGAGAATTGCAATAGTCCAGTCTGGAGAGGACCAGCGATTGGACCAGGGTTTTAAGGTCATGCTCCGGGAAGAAGCGACGAATCCCCCAAAGAAGCCGCAGTTGGTATTGGGCAGACTTTGCAATTGAATTAATCTGGGAGAGTAGATTGAGTTTTGTATCGAGTATGACACCAAGGGATTTTGCGCTGTCGACAATGATGGGTGTATTGCTCAGCAGATTCATCTGGTCCATCCATGATTGAACCGGGGGAGGAGAAAGTGAGGAGGAGCGGAGGAGGAATTCAGTTTTGGAGGGATTCAGAACCAGTTGATGTGTTGACATCCAGTTTTGAATGGAGTCGAGGGTAGAGCTTAGGACAGAGAGATCGTGAGTGGAGGCAACCTTAAGGTAGATTTGAGTGTCGTCTGCGTAGAGATGATATTTGACCCCCGATTCCCTTAGGAGATTTCCCAGAGGTTCCAAATAGAGATTGACAATGTGGGTGCAAGAATAGAATTTGTTGAACCAGGCTGCTGAGGGAATGGGCCTTTTCTTTTTGCTTTGGAGAGGAGCGACGCTATTGATTTCGACTGCAAGTACTGAGAGGCATTGTGAGGTGAGATCGTCAACATCCCGGTTCGGGTCTAGCCTTGGAAGTGACAGCAAAGCTGATTCACAGGGGGAAACAGTGTCAATATTTTTAGCGTCACGGAACCAGGAGGTAGCCCTCTTAGGTTGGCCAAGAGTTATAGAGTGTGCTAGGTGAAGAGAGAATGGAATGAGGAAGTGGTCAGACAAGTCTACGTGAAAAGGGTTAGCGATAGAAAGCATGCCTGCTTTAGAAATAACAAGGTCCAGGATTGAGTCCTTAGAGTGTGTTGATTCTGTGCAGTGTTGGATAAGATCGTTTGTAGAGAGGAAGGTGGCCAGCAAGTTCGCGGAAGAGTCTTGCAGGGAGCCCCAGTGGAGATTGAAGTCACCCACGAAGGTCTGATTGTCACTTTGTGCATATTGGTCGCTGATGAAGTCAGTGAGTTCCTCCATAAACGAAGGGCCGCTGCCAGGTGGGCGGTATATGACATGGAATCTGAGGGGTGAGCGGTGGTGTAGTTGAAGCTCAAGAGATAGACATTCAAAAGTGCGGAAGGCGCTGATGGGAAAAGCCTTGAGTTGAAGGGAGTTTCTAAAGATGACTGCAACACAGTACAGGGGTAACGTAAACCCTATGTATGTATTTGAAATGTAAGAGGTTGTGTTTATAATTATTAGAGATATAGCGTGTTTGCTCGCAGCAATAGATTCATATTTTATCAAAGGGTGTGACAAGTCGTTTTCCCATGCCTCACGCACCCCACCGTTGGCCAACGTGTCTGTGCAAGATGGTCCAGCCGGGAAATGAGGTGTGTGCTGTCAGGTGACGTCATTATTGTGGTGAGTGGAGGAAACTCCGGGGGCTCCACAGTCAAAGGTCAAAGTGCGGCAGCCAACGACACACACATTCTTTGTACCAGGAAACAATCCAGCGTGGATAGGTCACAGCCCTCCGTCAGCTCCGCCATCGAGCGCAGTTGTCCGTCCCTGAACATGTCGCCCATAGTCTGGAGTCGGCAGCAGGTGAGCCCGTGCTTTGCTAGAGTTTCAGTGGTAGGGGGTAGCCATGGATTATCTAAGAGTGGCAAGTGTGGGGAGTACAAGTGGTCTACCTACAAATACCTGCAAAGGCATCTCCAAGCCCAGCATGTGGTTTGCAAGGTATGGATCTCGGCCGGGGTTCTTGTTAGCCCATGCGGAAGAATTGCATTAAGGGGGTAAGGGCGGGTGTGTGTGTGCAGGCTTCAGAAATTGCAGTCATGTCTCTGGATGATACCAGAAATAAGCATAGTGTGTTCTTGCAACCAGATAGTATAGATAAAAGCCGGGCACACCGAAGCCCCCAGTGCAAAAAGCTTACAGCCTGATTCATGAAGTAAAATTGCGCCCGCAATCGCAGCGAAAATGCAATTGCGGGCGCAATTTCCATAATCGGCATTCAACATCAAAAAAGCGAACTCGCAAACACATAATAGCGAATTCGCTATTATATTCGCAGAATCCCGGCAGGAGAGCATTAGCGAATCGGAAAATGCGAGAAACCACGGATTCTGCAAAATAAATAGCGAATTCGCTATACAATCGCAATCGGTATTCAAGAAAAATCGCTAATAGCGAATAACCCCAAAATCGCATTTAGCGCCGCGCAAATTAAGGACAACTCAAAGCAGGTGGTAACCATAAAAGCCATGCAAAAATTACATTTAAAAAAACGTTGGCCAATCACCAACAGGTTCAGGCCTGACCAATCACACATAAGGACAATCATCAGCAGCAGCATTAGGAGTTCCACAATACCAGGAATGTACATGGTGGTGAGGCGTCGAAGGCTACAGCGATTAGCACGGAGGAGACGCAGGATCCAGGACAGGATATTCCGCCAGCGGGTCACCTTGCTGGGCCAAACCAGAGAGCAGATATATGCAAAATACAGGCTGAATGGGGAAATGATAATGCAGCTAATACAGGACCTTGACCCCCTGATGCAGCACCCAACAAGCCGTACCAATGCGGTGCCTACACATGTGCAGGTATTGTGTAGCCTGCACCTCCTGGCCTCCGGGAGTTTCCAGGGGATAGTAGCGGCTGCTGGGGGAATATCCCAGCCCACCATGTCACGCTGCCTCCACACTTTTGTTGACGCCATGCTCACCCAGCTACACCGTCACATCAAATTCCCCGCCAGCCAACAGGAATTGGACATGACCAAGCTACAATTCTACAATGTAGCCCATTTTCCACATGTGCTCGAATGCATAGACTGTACCCACGTCGCCATCTGCCCACCAGCTGCCATGGAGTATATGTTCCGCAATAGAAAGTCCTACCACTCCCTCAACATCCAGATGGTCTGCAATGCTAAGACATACATCACTGACATTGTCGCACAGTACCCAGGGAGTAGCCATGACTCCTTCATATTCCGGCACAGCAGCCTCCACACACGACTGGTCAGGGGAGAGTTTGGGGAAGGACACCTACTTGGTAAGTGCACTTTGTCGACAATGTCACATTGGTAAGATGTAACAGCGCAGCACAGGCAATCACCATCTGCTCCTCTCATTCAGGTGACAGTGGCTACGCCCTCCGTGAATACCTCCTGACCCCATACCTCAACCCTGCTACACCCCAGCAACGGCGCTACAATATTGCACACATACGGACAAGGAATTGCATAGAAAGGACATTTGGCCTGCTCAAGAGCAGGTTCCGCATACTGCACAAGACAGGTGGGGCCATGTATTACAGTCCTGCAGTGTGCTGCCGCATTGTGGCTGTCTGCGCAATACTACATAACATAGCAACCAAGCGCCGGATACCTGTCGACATCTCTGGCAGTGAATCTGAAGGGGACAACCGGCCACCAGCACATGCGCGCCATGCACGCGGGGAGAACCCAGCTGAAGGCCACAGACGTCGCAACCACATCACAGTGAACAGTTTCTAGTGCACCCTCTTCCATCACCCCACAAATCAATAATGCATGCAAAATGTAATGATGACACAACGCTAATGTGTGTAGCAAAATAAATGTATTTGTTCAAATCACAAAAAAGGTATCAGTTCAACTATCTCCCACTAACAGTATTACAGCATACTGCAGTGTCATAGGACAGGGCAGGCTTAAAGTCAGCCTGTGCCTGTTATTGTCTAATGTACTCAAGTGCGCCTCCTGCGCGTTCCGCCCAAGCGCCTCTGAGGCGCATCCTCTTCCGGGGCTTCTGGACCTGGCGTGGGCCTGGTGCTGCGGCTGAGTGGCAGGATTTGTGAGGCTGAGTGGCTGCTGATGCTGGATGCCCCCTCACTAACATCATCACATGTATCTGGCAGACGTGCAGTTGCTACATGCATGCTGTGTGACATTCCCTGAATGGCTGTGGCTTTGCGTACTTTGGAACCTGTCTGGCTGCATTGTGGTACTACTACATTGTGGCCACACTACATCTCCCACAATGCTTCAGGGCATTCCCTGATGTGCAACTATGGCATGCCTATGGGACATTAGGGGAGCCTATTTGGTCATGGACATTCATAGGGGGCAGGGTCGCAGTCGCATGCCACTTACCTTGGGTGTCTTGGGTGGTGCGGGATGAGTCGAGACGTGTGAAGCCTATGCAGGCCTCCCTCTCAAGGGTGTCCTCCACCTGGTCCTCCATGGGTGTGTTGGGAGGGACTGTAGGTCCGCCACCTCCAGTGCCCGACGACTCTCCAAGGCGCTCAGCCACCTTCTCCTTGGCACGACCTCGGAGGTCGTACCATCGTTTCTTCAGCTCCTCTAGGGACCTATCGGCCACTCCCACGGAGTTGACAGTGGAGACAATCCCCTGCCAGATCCTCAGTTTTTCTTGCCCTGGGACCCTCCTGGAGTCTTTTCCAAAGAGTTTGTCGTGGTTGGCCACCACCCCCTCAATCAAATGTTCGAGCTCCTGCTCGGAAAATTTGAGCTTCCTTTTGCGCCCTGAGTTGTTGCTGGGGCCAGGAACAGGTCCCTCTGACATGGCAGCAATGTAGTAGATGTGTACAAATCACCAGAATTGCAGCAGCTCTCCCACTTGCTCCCTCGAGGTCTGCCTCACTGTGGTGAATGGGGGTGGGAACTGGCTGCTTCCTGGTTGTGATGTCATCACTGGGCTCGAAATGCGACTTCCCATTTTCCCGATCTCGCGAGTTTGCGATCTCGCAAATAGCGATATCGCAAATAGCGATATCGCTATTTGCGAGTTCGCAATCCCGGCGCGGGTAGCCGGAAATAGCGATTTTTCTGCGATTATCGGTAATCGCAAACGGAATTTGCGCCCGCGTGCGATTCGCTTTTTTTAATCGCTAATCTTCATGAATTCTGATTAGCGATTTCTCAATAGCGATTCGCTTTTTTTCGCTATTACAGATTCGCTAATCCCGTTTTTCATGAATCAGGCGGTTAGTGAGCATCTGCCAACCTACCTGTGCATTAAGACCAGCCTCGCCAGCATGCCCGAAGGGTGTAAAAAAAAGCGACTGTAAACAGGATTGGAATACTTAAGAACAAATGTAAAAACCGCAGCAGCACCACCATCTTAATGATCGCAATCCGACCGCCAATGGAAAGGGGGTGTTATCCAACGATCTATCTGCCCCGCAAGGTGATCTATAATTGGACCATAATGGCGACGCATGACCTCCGAGGCCGCATAGTGCACGAACACTCCAAGGTATCTGGGGGGGTCTTCGCACCAGCGCAAGGGGGAGTCAAGTGTGAATGGGAGAGTGGCATCTGTCAAAGGAAAGACCTCTGACTTGGTCTAGTAGTTGATCACTAATCCGGAAGATACACCAAAACACACCACCTCTCGTATAATAGGAAAGAGATTTAAAGTCGAATCTCAGGCGAATAAAAGAATATCATCTGCGTATAAGGATGCTAGGAGAGGACCCCGGTGGACCCCAATGCCCCTCTGAAGATGCCGCTGCAGCAGGTGCCGCACCGGCAGGTCCATCACTATGATGAACAGCAGGGGCGAGAGCGGGTACCACTGCCTGGTGCCGCGCAACAGTGAGAATTTATCCAAGAATACCCCATTTATTTTTAGCTGTGTGACAGGGTTAGTGTACAAGAACCCTGAGAGCAAAAATGTGTGGGAAGCCAAGTTTACTAGGAGCTGCCTGAAGGAACTCCCTCTCCATGGAGTCGAATGCCTTCTCTGCATCTAGCAATATGGCCGCGGCCGGGAGAGTAGGGTTTATCTGATGAACAACAGCGAACAATGTGCGCAGATTCCCTGATGTTGAGCAGTTTTGTACGAATCCTGATTTGAAGGGGGGAAATAATCTGTCCAATAATGAGTGATAGTCGTGTGGCAAGAACTTTTGCTAAAATCTTATAATCTTGATTTGAAAGAGAAAGGGGTCGTATGAGCCAATCAATCAATCAAGAGATTTGTAAAGCACACTACTCACCCATGAGGGTCTCAAGGTGCTGGGGGGAGGGGTGCTGCTACTGCTCGAAAAGCCAGGTCCTGAGTAGCCTCTTGAAGGTTAGTAGGTCTTGGGTCTGTCGTAGGTAGATGGGGAGGGTGTTCCAGGTCTTTGGACGTGAGGTGGGAGAATGATCTACCACCAGTGGTCGCTCTTCGGATGCGGGGGACGGTGGCGAGGGTGAGGTTGGCGGAGCGGAGCTGGCGGTTCGGGGTATAGAAGGCGAGTCGTCTGTTGAGGTATGCTGGTCCGGTGTTGTGGAGTGCCTTGTGTGCGTGGGTGAGGAGCTTGAAGGTGATCCTCTTGTTGAAGGGAATCCAGTGCAGGTCTCTCAGGTGGGGTGTGATGTGGCTGTGGCGAGGGATGTCGAGGAACAGGCGTGCTGAAGCGTTCTGTATGCGTTGTAGACGTTTCTGGAGTTTGGCTGAGTTTCCGTAGTCCAGCCTGCTGCTGACGAGGGCC
The DNA here is from genome assembly GCF_964263255.1 of Lissotriton vulgaris. Taxonomy (NCBI): domain Eukaryota; kingdom Metazoa; phylum Chordata; class Amphibia; order Caudata; family Salamandridae; genus Lissotriton; species Lissotriton vulgaris. Next base: position 287,730,838 of record NC_141690.1, on the reverse strand, counting down.
TGGGTGACTGTTCTTGTTTCAGTGGGGATCCACCTGTAGATCTTGCGGAGCATGCGGAGGATGTTGAAGCAGGAGGATGAGACGGCGTTGACCTGCTTAGTCATGGTGAGGGTGGAGTCGAGGATGATCCCTAGGTTGCGGCGTGGTCGGTGGGTGTTGGTGCTGCTCCCAGTGCGGGCGGACACCAGGAGTCGTCTCAGTCTGAGAGGGTGGGGCCGAGGATGAGGACCTCCATTTTGTCCGAGTTCAGCTTCAGACGGCTGCTCCTCATCCACTCAGTGACGGCTTTCATTCCTTCGTGGAGGTTGGTTTTGGCGGTAAGGGGGTCCTTGGTGAGGGAGAGGATCAGCTGGGTGTTGTCGGCGTAAGAGATGATGTTGAGGTCGTGCCACAGTTCTCTGGCGGTGTGCCCGGCTTGAGAAGCAATGTTACAATCGCCTCTCTCATGGTGGGGGGCAGTTCTCCTGACTCCAGCACCTCTGCAGAGACCTCTAAGAAATGTGGAACCAGCAGTGTTTTATAGGTCTTGTAAAATATGTCAGTGAGGCCGTCTGTACCAAGGGCATGGGAGCCATCCAGGCTGTCAATCGCTTCTATAATTTTGGCGGCACCGATAGGCGAGGCCAAGAACTGTTGTCCCCTCTTAATCCACACATCGCTTTTTCGTTCAAATAATAGGATAGAGCGGTGCCAGTCGGGGGGAATATGTGGTGTATAATCGTTTATAGTAGGCCAAAAATGATGAGAAGATATCTGTGCTGCATGTGACACTGGTACCGTCCACTGTTTGGAATTGGATGATCTACGTGTTATGTTGCCGAGTAAGAAGCCGGGCCAGTGTGCGTCCCGGCCTCTCACCCTCCGCATATAAGCGAGCATGTGTGTACTTCACCAAGTAAGCCATCTCGCGAAATGCAAGTTCCCAGTAGCTTTGCTCATTGATGCAGCGGAGAGGTGGACGCCCCAGCCAATACTTGGGCATCCAAATCCTGCAACGCTTGCTCAGTGGCATCAAGGTCTTGGCGAATCGTTCGCAAAATGCCCGCCTGCTCGGCTATACAGACGTCCTTAATATAAACTTTAAAGGCCTCCCATAAGGTGACATATCGTGAGATAGAGCCAGTGTTGGTATGAAAATACATCCCTCACCTCACTTTCAAAAACTGTGTCTAATAGCGCATCAGCGAGGAAGCGCCAGGATCTAGAGGAACGCGCACTGTTCGGAGGAGCTAATGCTAACAGTACTGGTGAGTGGTCAGACAGGGTGCTGGGCAAATCATCCACCTCCTGTAACATGATTAACAGATCCGGAGTCGTGTACCACCTATCTATGCTGGGCCAATTGCCGTGTGGTGCAGCGTAAAACGAGAACGCCCTGTCATCTGGCTGCCAATGTCGCCATGCATCAGCCAGTACGTGTGCGTGTAATAGAGACCAGAGTTCCGCTGTGGAGGAGGGCTCTGTGAAGCGGCTCACCCCGAGGTGTCAACATCTGGCTGTTTTGTAAGATTAAAGTCCCCCCCTTCCCCGAATATGATAGAGTCAAACGGTACATCATAAATGTGTTGGAAATCCCGGCAAAAGAAACCCCTGGCATCCACATTTGGGGCATAGACATTGATAAGAAGTATTTGTTTTGTGTCCAAGATCCCCTTCACCAGCAGATACTGTCCCTCGGTATCCCTTATCTCCATCTGTGCTGCAAAGGGAAGTGCTTTCTGGATTAGTACACATACTCCATGGGAATAGGTGCTATAGCTAGCGAAGAACCTGTTGCTACCCCAGGTAGCAGCAAAACGGTTATCGGTTTTGGGAGCATAGTGGGTCTCCTGCAGTAAGGCATTCTGAATATTTTGCCTTACCAAATGGGCCAACACCTGCCGTCCCTTGCGGAAATTCGGTAAGCCTCTCACATTCCATGTCATGCATCAGAGCTCAAGCCCCCCTCCTCGCCCTCCCAAGCCCCTTACAGTGGTTGCTGGGGTACGTGGCCCAACATGTTCCAGTGTATCATTCTGTGTAGTGTGCCAGCACATCAAGTGGTGTCCTGCAACAACGAAACTAATTTAACCTGAAACAGCCCAAATACCCACTCCACCACCCCCCACCCACATCGGATAACCACCCAATCTGTATCCAGTGAATCCCAATACATGGCAAACAAATAGGAGTTCTCCTAGGTGGGCAGCAACGCCTGAGCAGGCCGCTGCATTGAATATCAGCAATTTGTGCACTTATGTGCAGCTGCATTTGAAAAGAATTAAGAGAACCATTGTTACACCACCAATCAGGGAAAAGACTGGAGGGAAAATTAGTGGTTGTCACCGTATCCTTAACAGTGTCTGTGGATCTGCGTCTGGCAAGATCGCGTCGGGCACATGAGTCCATTTTTCTGGCGAGTATATAGCCTGGAGAAGCAGTTTGTCATTTCCCGGGGGAGGAGCCTCTGTCCCGTTCATGGCGTTTCCAAAATCTGTCGCGTTCCCAGGTGTGTCAAAGATAGAAGTCTTTTAATTGAGGTTGATGTGAAGGCGCGCCAGGCACAGCATGGCACAGCGAACATGTGCCTCCTTCAAAACACGCTTGATATCTTGGAACTTGGGCTGCGACTCCATCACCACTGGTGTAAAATATGGGTAAAGAGACAGAGACGTCCCCTTAAACTGCCGATCCCAGTAGTTGAGCACACGTGCTATGATAAAGCACAGAGAGTTACCGGGGCTGATCGGGGGCCAAAGACCTGGCAGCGCAATCCACAGCAAATGTGGGGGAGAAGCAGTCTCTGCCAAAGAGTTCAATCAGCAATCGTTCCACGTACTCCTCCATAGGGCCGGTGTTGGTTGTCTTGGCAACTCCTGCTATCCGAAGATTGTTGCGGTGCGATCTTGCCTCCATATCCTCCGCTTTTACCGCCGTCATTTTTAGAAGGCGTTTGGCCATTGCCACCTGTGCATCTTCGATATCTGAAATGCGCTGTTCCGCAGTGTCCATGCGGGATTCATGCTGCTCCAGCCAGCCATGCATGGTGTCCATACATGCTCCTAGATTGTCAAAGCGCGCGTCTATGGCATTAAAGCCCGCCCGCAATTCCGCCATGATAGCAGCAGCACCCTCCAATACGGGAGGTTGGCAGGCCGGGGGTCAGCACGGTCGGTGAGTCTACTTGAGTTGCGTCATCTCACGAGCCATGATGGGCAGTGCCTCGTCCAGCCTCTCAAGAATTTAAAGGCCACAGCCTCCAGCTGTTGAAAAAGTAGAGTCTACTCCGCCCGCTAATGCGAGGCACAGGACGGGGCACCAATCGAATTTATACCCCAGGGGCTCCCAGTCGCATCACAGATGGGCCAGGTGGTGTTCTCCTTTGCTGGGATCAGACCATCGCTTCGCGATCTTCACCCCGCACCGCCTACAGCCAGGGGAAGAAGTTGAGGGCATGATCCGCTGATGGGCACTATACCACTTATATTGTCACTGCGGGATCTGGGGCCCCTCAGTAGACATCTGATTTGGGAAAGGCTCACCATCCAGCCCTCCGCATGTGGGGCAACAGTGGCCTCTTTTGTGGCATTATGGATGAGGGGGGGCGTGCTGTACAGTGGGGCTCGTGATTGCATGCAAGACTCACTGTGTCCATCGGTGTCCAGCCCTACAGGTCTCAGCTGCTCCAGCAATCCTCCGCTCCAGGTCACAAATCATCGGCCTCAATTTGCTACTCATCTGCACCTCTCCATGGCTGGCCCTGCCCTCAGGCTCACCCACGACCCCAGTCGTCACGGGGGCCTCCAAGGGCCGCGTCAGGCCATCACAGCGGGAGAGCCGCAATTTGAGAATGAGGGCAGCTGTGCCAATTTCGTCGCGCTCTGCCAGCGCCTTAGGGTGCCAAACGGGAGCGATGGCTCTCTGCGGCTTAGGTTCCTGTCATGGAAGGCAGTAAGGCAGTGCAATGAGCGCGTCCGCCCGGTAGCTTCACGATCAAGCCACCATCTTGGTGCTTGGTCAGGCCACGCCCCCCCTATGTTCCTACATTAGTGTGCCATCTGACTGTATGGTGTTTTTGAGTATGCGCGCCCCTCAGACTAAACGTGTTTTATTGGGACCAATCTCCTGAGACCATTGTGGTGTTACTGCATGTCTGTGGGATCGATCTGGGTTTTTCTGTTCGAGTACATGTCCCCCCCACCTATGATCCGTCAATCAGGTGATTTAGGCCTAGGCTACAAGGCCTCCCTGACCACGTATTTCTGACTCAAGTTTGAGGGGGAGATCATATCGGGTGAATTCATCAATGGAGATGCAAGTTGTTACCATACGTACATATATCATGGTTTGCATCCACATTGTATTTATCAATATTAACAAGCAACAAGGTGGGCAAGGCATTGGAATGTTTAGAAGCAGAAAGAGTGACAGTCCGGTCCCTAGGACCTAAATCCGTAATAAAGGATTTTCATCGATTTCAAAAAATTTAGACATTTTTCAAAAGGATGTGCAAATTGGCTATGCCAGCCTACCCAGACTATGCAACAGCAGCAAAACCCCTTTGTGAGACACTACAGGGCAGAAGGAAGGGAAAAGGTGGCCAGGCCAGCACTCCACCTCCTCCTCCACCACGGACATCGCTGTAGTAGTTTGTCCTGAATGGAGCATGTGCTGCTAGAGGAAGGGCGGGTATCCTTGTTTTACAGGCCTGGAGGGTAATAACTTTTGACCAATGGATACTTCAATATGTTGAAAAGCGGTCAACCCAACTCCCATTATCCCTCCCCAGCAAGACCACCTGTCGATACCACAGCAGGAGATGGCAGCCCGGCTGCAGAAAAGAACAGTAAACTTGGTGTGAGAGCAGGAAATTGAGTAGGAGTGCTACTCTGTTCTACTCTGGTCCCAAGAAGGAATGTAGTCTTTGTCTGTTCCTAGGCCTCCGGCTCCTAAACCTTTACCTTTGCCAGGAGACATTCAATATTCTCCTCCTGGCTCATGGTACTTTTGCCACTGGAAGTGGAAGACCAGATAATGTCTCTTGACTTGCAGAGTGTGCATCCACATACCAATCCCGCAGTCACACAAGACTCCAATTTGGGTTCATATCGGCATGCACAATGGTGATGATGTTACTTGGACCCCTCAGGTGGTCTGGAATCCCAGTGTTCCTGCACCTCGACGATTGACTTCTCAAAGCCAGATGGTGTTGCATCACCTGCAGGTAACAACATCCTTGCTGTTTGACTTAGGCTTTTGCATCAATGTGCCCAAGTCTCGGCTAGAGCCCTCCAGCACCTCCTTTTGATTCCAATGTTTTGGGTCCTGACAGTCTTGTATCCTTCTGGTCATGCATGCGTGTTGGCATGCAAGGGCACTCCAGTGGTCCCTCCAAGGGCGGTGGTTCCAACATCAGAAACCTCTGGCACATTTTCTTAAAATCTCCTGGAGCAATGCAGTGGATTTGAGCTGGGTGACAGAGGATAACCTGTCTCAAGGGATGTTCTTCTGTCCCACATCTGGCCACAATGGTGATGGGCGTGTCCACTTTCAGGTGTTGTGCGCATCTAGTGAAGCTGAAGCTTAGAGCCATTTAGAAAGTTCTACATATCAACCTTCTCGATCAGAGGACAATTCAGCAGGTGCTTAAGACCTTCCTCCCCAATCTGTCCATCGAGATCTTGGTGGACAATTTGACTGCAATGTAGTATGTCATCAAGCTGGGAGTGAGGTTTTCCTTGCTTAAGTAGCACTGAGGCTCCAGACCTGGGTGCGCCAGCAAGGAATATGACTAGTCGCCAACCATCTGGCTGACTCTCTGTCCACCAGAGCCGACCGCTTCAGTCAGCATCATCCTGCCAACCATGAGTGGTGTTTCCATCTAGAGGTGGTTTAAGACGTCTTTGCCCTGTGGGGCGCACCTCAGGTGGATCTGCTGCTCATGAAAATGACCACTGTCCAATGCTCTATACCCTCCAATATATGAAGCTTTACAGAGGAGGTGAAAGGTTACGCTTCACTACACGTTTCCTACCGTACCCTTGAATTCTTGCGCACTAAGGAAGATTTACCAAGACTGAGACCAGGTCATTCTCATAGGCCTGGATTAGCTTTAAAGGATGTGGTAGGTGGACTTCCTGCACGTCTTTCCATGTCGGCCGTTCTATCTTCCTCTCAGGGCAGACCTTCTCTCTCATCTGGGGGGAAGACACTGCATCCCAACCTCCAGAGCTTACACCTTTGTGATGGGATATTGAGAGGGCCCATCTGAACTGGTTCCAGCTGCCACAGGTGGTGGTTGGCGTAATTCTTTCCACCTGTTACTCCTCCATATTGGTAGTGTATTCCCAGAGGTGGAACTGATTTCTTGCTTGGTATACTTGCTCATTGATATGAAATCCTCCACTTTGTGCTCTTCCCAGCCCTACAGGGTTGTGAGATGGGCAAGGTCAAGGGATACATCGCAGCCTTGTCAGATGTCAAGCCTCCAGGACTAGCCCTCTTAAAGACGACTGTAGGTGAGAGGTTCTTGAATGGACTGGCAAACATGTTTCCTCCAACTGCCTTTCTCACGCCCCAATGGGATTTGAATTTAGTTTGGGTTTTGGAGTGCTCCCTTTGAGCTCCTCCACAATTTTCCATTATATTTAATAGCCCTCAAAATGCAAGTTCTCGTTGTTTTTACCTTGGCAACGTGTGAATCTGTGAGTCGCAGGCACTGACTGCTTGCCCACCATGCACCTCCTTCTTTCCGGACAAGGTTGCCCTTAGAACTAAACAGGCTTTCTTGCCCAAGGTGGTGACAGCCTACCATCTGGGCCAATCTATCACTTCTCCCACCTTTTACTCTCCACTCCATCTGACTAAAGAGGAGGAGCGCTTGCACCGGCTGGAGCCCAAAAGTGTGGTTAATTATTAACTGGAACACACCAAGGAGATCATGTCTGATGACCAGCTCTTCTTAGGGCAAACTTCCAGCAAGGCAGTCCAGAAGAGTGCTTTGTCCTGCTGGACACTGTTGCATATGAAGATGTGGGATCACTGACATAATATCGATGGCATAAATATCGATGTAGCAAAATATTGAGTAACAAATATAGAATACCAAAATATCGCCTTCCTTTCTCCAAACAGGTAAGTATAAAAATATTGAATCAAAAATATCGATGTAAAAAATATAGTTAGTCAAAATATCGAATTTTTAAAATATCGTAAAAGTAATGTAAAGTAATGAAATAATAAATATAATTAACTTAAACATACTTAAAATACTTAAATAACCTTAAAATTAATAAATAATTAATGTAAGTTAAAAAAATATAAACATGCAATTACATTTTTTAACACATATAAATATATATATATATAAACATAATATTAATAAAAAATATACAATATTTTTACCATAGGATAGCAGGAGGGTAGCATTTACTATTACCACTCCAGTGAGTGCAACAGTACAGAAAGCGTTGGATAGCGGGAGGGTAAAAATTACTATTCCCACTCCAGAGAGTGCAACAGTAGGGAAAGCGTTTGGTAGCGGGAGGGTAAGAATTACTATTCCCACTCCAGTGAGTGCAACAGTAGAGAAAGCGTTGGATAGCGTAGGGGTAAAAATTACTATTCCCACTCCAGAGAGTGCAACAGTAGAGAAAGTGTTGGATAGCGTAGGGGTAAAAATTAATATTCCCACTCCAGAGAGTACTACAGTAGGGAAAACGTTGGATAGAGTAGGGGTAAAAATTACTATTCCCACTCCAGTGAGCGCACCAGTAGGAAAAGCGTTGGATAGCGGGAGGGTTAAAATTACTATTCCCACTCCAGAGAGTGCAACAGTAGGGAAAGCATTGGATAGCGTAGGGATAAAAATTACTATTCCCACTCCATTAAGTGCAACAGTAGGGAAAGCGTTGGATAGAGGGAGGGTAAAAATTACTATTCCCACTCCAGAGAGTGCAACAGTAGGGAAAGCATTGGATAGCGGGAGGGTAAAAATTACTATTCCCACTCCAATGATGCAACAGTAGGGAAATCGGTGGATAGCGGGAGGGTGAAAATTACTATTCCCACTCCAGAGAGTACAACAGTAGGGAAGGCGTTGGATAGCGTAGGAGTAAAAATTACTATTCCCACTCCAGTGAGTGCAACAGTAGGGAAAGCGTTAGATAGCGTAGGGGTAAAAATTACTATTCCCACTCCAGAGAGTGCAACAGTAGGGAAAGCGTTGGATAGCGTAGGCATAAAGTTTACTATTCCCACTCCAGTGAGTGCAACAGTAGGGAAAGCATTGGATAGCGGGAGGGTAAAAATTACTATTCCCACTCCAGAGAGTGCAACAGTAGGGAAAGCGTTGGATAGCGGGAGGGTTAAAATTACTATTCCCACTCCAGAGAGTGCAACAGTAGGGAAAGCATTGGATAGCATAGGGGTAAAAATTACTATTCCCACTCCAATGATGCAACAGTAGGGAAATCGTTGGATAGCGGAAGGGTGAAAATTACTATTCCCACTCCAGAGAGTACAACAGTAGGGAAAGCGTTGGATAGCGTAGTAGTAAAAATTACTATTCCCACTCCACTGACTGCAACAGTAGGGAAAGTGTTGGATTTCGCAGGAGTAAAAATTACAATTCCCACTCCAGTGAGTGCAACAGTAGGGAAAGCGTTGGATAGCGTAGGGGTAAAAATTACTATTCCATCTCAAATGAGTGCAACAGTAGGGAAAGCGTTGTATAGCGGGAGGGTAAAATTTACTATTCCCACTTCAGAGAGTACAACAGTAGGGAAAGTGTTGGATAGCGTAGGAGTAAAAATTACTATTCCCACTCCAGTGAGTGCAACAGTAGGGAAAGCGTTGGATAGCGTAGGGGGTAAAAATTTCTACTCACACTCCAGAGAGTGCAACAGTAGGGAAAGTAAATACTTCATATATGAATAAAATTAAATTAAATATTAATACCAATTACAAATTAATTAAAAGTAATAACAATTTTATATAATATAATAATTAATCAAATAAAAATAAAAATAAAAATGTATTATTAAAAAAATTATCTATTAATACAAAGTATTTACCAATTAACAATTAATTAATAAACAATTAAAAAATAATTAAAAATTAAAACAACAAAAATCTAATAAATAAATTAAAATATTTAATTAATTACAATTAAATTACTTCCCATCCTATTCCCCTACAAAACCCACAACCCGCAACAGAAAATAAATTAATAAAATTAACATGATTATCAATTAATCAATAATTAAAATGAATTACCAATTATGTTTTATTTAATTACCAATTAAAAATTTAAATATCAATTAATTTAAAATAAATACCAATAAATAAATTAAAATATTTAATAATTATAATTAAATTACTTCCAACCTTATTCCCCTATAAACCCACAACCCGCTACAGAAAATAAATTCATAAAATTAACATAATTATCAATTAATCAATTAATTCAAATTAATTACCAAATATAGTTTAATTAATTACCAATTAAACATTTAAATATCAATTAATTCAAAATAAATACGATAAATAAATAAAAAAATGTAATTAATTATAATTAAATTACTTCCCCTATAAACCCACAACCCGCTACAGAAAATAAATTCATAAAATTAACATAATTATCAATTAATCAATTAATTAAAATTAATTACCAATTATATTTTAATAAATTACCAATTAATAATTAATTAACAATTGATTCAAAATAAATACCAATAAATAAATTAACATATTTAATTAATTATAATTAAATTACTTCCCACCCTATTCCCCTATAAACCCACAACCCGCTACAGAATTATATTACGCAAAAATTAAAAAACATAAAATTAATTAATTTAAATAAATTATAAAATAAATATACACTTTTCACACATATACTAACATAAAAAACACTTTAAAAATTGGATAATATTAAAAAATTCATATTAACTTACCTCAAATTCAATATTTTTGTAGTCTATATTCTGTCCATTCGATATTGTGTCCATTCTATATTTTTAATTCAATATTAATGCAAATCGATATTAAAAACTGGATATTTTGAGTGTAGACCGAAGATGTGCTATGCCCTTGTGAAGACAGAGAGATTCATGCACCTTCCATTAGGGCTAAATCTTCCGCTGCAGCGTTGGTCAGCAGAGTTCCTGTGGTTGAAAGCTTCAGAGCACCGACAAGGGCTTCCCTCCATACCTTCGCCAAGCACCACTGCTTGTCTCCAGACAGTCCTCCATGATTTCCTCATCGGCCCTTAACTTCAGACCCTCCACTGGATGTGGGCTCTGCTTTCCAATCTTTTCAAGAGGTGAAGAATCTGCAGGTAGATGTATCCATCAGCTGTTCAGGGGCAGCGTTGGTAATACCGCGATGTTGGTTTTGCGATCATTTCACATGTTGTCCTGGGAGGGAACGCCTACTTTGCATCTCATTAGTGATATCTATTGCTGTAATGAGATGCGTTGCAGATTCAGCCGCTAACCCGCGCTAAGGTCAATGACATTGTTTAGGTTGAAAGATGATTTTTGATTTGGTTTCCTTTATATTTATCCTTTAGACCCCTGAAGAAGGGTCATCAGGACCCAAAATACATTGGGTTTTGAAATAATGCACTGCGTTGTGATTACGTTATGATACATCCATAAACAAATGAAATAATTGAATAATTGAATGAAAAAATTCATGGTATTACAATCCAACAATCAAAGATTTGGAGTTTTTGATTTGAAATTTGAGAATTGAGAGAAGAAACACTTTGTTTCAAATAAAGTTGCACACATTCATGGGACCGGCTGCGCCCGACCCACACAGTTTGTTATTTTCTGGGGTTGGCCTGCAGTAGTTTCTTGATTACCAAGGAAAGGAGAATGAACTTTTATTGAACTTCCATCATCTTGAAGAAGAATCTCCAAGGGCACGTACTGTGCGTGCCTCCTGCTGAAGTCTCACAGATACAAGACTTCACTCCCAGCATCCCCCCGTGAACTTCCTTGCTAGGAATTCTGTCTGCAGAAGCCTGCGTGTTGTTGGGAGCTGGAAGCGCGACTCACCCTGAAGAAGCGTGTCGCATCCGCAGCTGTTGCATCATCAGAGAAGCATGTCGCCACAGCAAGGGTCGCCGTCGCATCACCAGAGAAGCTTGCCTCCCTCGCAGCTGTTTGTCGTCGCATCCCCGGTGAAGTGTGTCCCCACAGCAAGGGTCGCATCACCGGAGAAGAGTGTCACAGGGCCTGTCGCGACTCAGAAGTTCCAGTCCTTGCACGGCCGTTGGGCGTGCAAGCATCCCCTTCACGTCGTCGCATTGCATCAAAGACGCCATCTTGTCGCATCGCACCGGATCGTCGCATCGCATCGAGGTGCCATCTTGTCGATCGCAACCGGAATGCAACACGAGATCGTCGCATCACCTCCTCTCTGGTAAGGAACAGAAGCATCGCCTATTTGGAACAGACGCATTGTCTCCCTCAAAGCAAGGAACCGACGCATCGTTCTCCCTGCGAACCTTTTTGTCTATCTTGCATGTCACATCTAAAGGTACTTTGTGAGACACGTGTCGCATTTACCATCATCTTTGAACTAAGCTATTTCTACCATTTAAAAGTCATTTTCTTAATACTGTATGGTGGATGTTTGTCGTTTGGGTCTTGTGTTAAGTCTATATAAAGAATACTTATTTTTACAAAACCAGTGTGATGTCCATCGGTAGTGTTTTCACTGTATTACTGTATGTGTTCACAAATGCTTTACACACTGCCTCTGAGATAAGCCTTCCTATTCGTGCCAAGCTACCACAGGGTTGAGCAGGGGTTATTTTAGGAGGTTATCCTCCTTACTCTGACTAGAAGCAAGGGTCCTTATTTGGACAAAGGTGCAAAGCATTGCCAACTAGAGACCCCCACTTCTAACAGGGATCCTCATGTAGGAGCAAATGGAAGCAACAAGGAGCAGGTGTAGGGACCTTGTGTAGGTGCAAGATATGGGATCCTCATGTAGCAGCAAGTGGAAGCAACAAGGAGCAGGTGTGGGGCCCTCGTGTAGGTGCAAGATATGGGATCCTCATGTAGCAGCAAGTGGAAGCAACAAGGAGCAGGTGTGGGGCCCACGTGAAGGTGTAAGTGAACGTAGGAAGGAGCAAGATGAGGGACCCTCATATAAAAGCAAGAAGAAACAGGTGTGGGACTACTGGTAAATGCAAGTGAAAGCAGGAAGGAGCAGATGTGGGCCCTCCATGTTGGAGCAGGTGTGGGCCCTCTTTAAAGTATAAAGAGGCAGGTTTAGCTGCTGCAGAATGAGCACATGGCCCCTCCCCCTATAACAAGTGATAGGGGAGTGCAGTGAAGGGATTGAGGACTGGGTTATTAGTGGGAGTTGAAGGGTGGGTGAGCAGTGAAAGGATCGAGGGAATTAAAAAGGGATCATAATCAAGGGTCTGTTTTAAGTATGAGTAAGAGTCAAGGATGGGCATGAACTGTGGCTGGCGGCCCTGCATGGGCATTAAAGGGCCTGGGGGGGTGAAAACCCAGCCCCCTCGTACCCTTCCCCAGGGACTCCCCGTGCCTTGGGGCTGCTGCTTCCGAGAGTGAAACTGAATTGAGGCTTTGAGGTCTCGCTTCTGTGGGTTGTAAAGTGATCTGATGCCTTCAGGCCATGTCTGTGCTATATAAAATTGCAAAAACAAAAAATAAACTCACTGGGTGGAGGGAATGCAGAGGAAGGGCCTTGGTGTGTGTTTGAAGAAAGGGCTGGACTGTAATTCTCTCCTTGCAGGCCTCCCCACATTCCACCTATCCTCTAAAATGCATCCTGCATTCAGTGGCGCCTTTCATCTATGGGACCAAAAGAAATGACCATATTACATCCATACAGATTTCGCTTCGCTGGCTTCTCAGTGAAGATAGGTCAATATAGAAGTCTGCTTGCATCACCCATAAAGCCATACACACTTCTCCCTCTTACTACCTGGCCAGCAAACTCAAAATAACAATTGTCTCCAGTTGTTCACGCAATGCTGAAAGTCTACTGCTCGAACGTCCAACTTTTAAAAGAGAAAGACTTGTGCTTCAACCTTTCTCAGGTAATGCAACTAGAATTTGGAACCCGCCACCTCCAAACCTTCGTCCCACCACATCTTTCCAGATCTTCAAAACAGATCTTAAAAATCTTCTCTTCCAAAGACACTTTGATGCATACGTCTCCTTCCCAAGCTCACCAGCAGGTACAAGCCCCCTCATCCCAGGTCATGACCCTGACTGGTACATGGCACTCAGGAGAGTTGCTGCCTCACTTTTGAAGTGAAGTATTTGTGTAATCCTAATTTTTAAGACGAAAGTCAGCGTAATTTGAAGTAGCCATTAATTGAAGTAATTCAGCACACCACAAGGGAGGACTTGCACTGACCACGGACGAGGCAACTCCCCAACGACTTCTACAGAATGACAACTGCTCAGCCGATACATAATGTTGAAGGTGAGTGTGCGCAGGGGTACGGGTGCCGGCAGGGCAGGGAAAGATCCAGGGGCATATTAGCAAGAACCTCGTTAAAATTATCGCCGTTTTAGCGGCAGGAAACTGCAGCTAAAACGGCGATAATGGGCTTGCTAATATGGGTTATTGAATTCCAATAGAAACCCAGGTTAGATGTCCTGCACATCAAGGTTCCATCTTAACACATCTCCCGAAAGGAGGACAGGACTAGAGGGGGGAGGGTGGAGGGGTGGGGGGACAGTACGGGAGGCGGGGGGGGCAGTCAAACACAAGAGAGTGCAAAGTAACGCATTAGTAGCATACAAAATCCTTATACCAACATGGTTAAACAATAACTCTACCTCTACTGCTATTACTGGGTACCTCTGTGTCAAGACCCCGAGATGGACCTTCTTGTCTGACAGTCTTATTAAGAGAGCCATCGACAGGTGTAGTTACCTGTGCATTCGACTGGTTGGTCGTTACCTGTACATTAGGCTGGTTGGTTGATTCCTCCTCAAGACTGGTGGGGAACGTTATGTTGCGATGCTGGGAGTGGGTACTCTCATAGTCTTCATCGGAATCAGATTCATCACACCACCCTTCAGTATCTCTTTTACCATATCCCAGATTCTCTATTGCGTCAGGACTTTGTTCCTGCGGTGTACTTGTTTCATCCACCTCATTTAATTCACCATCCCTTTACTTGCACACTGAAAGGGCAGATGCATGCCATACTTTGCCATCGATGAGAAGGGCCGAATTGCAAAACATTCTCATAACAATCAACGGCTGAGTATAGCGGCTTTGCCCCTTTTCAATGAAACCACTACATTTGACTCTTACATAATAACCCGCCTTAAGGGTGATCGGCTTAGATTTGTGCTTCAGGTTGTACTGATTTTGCACCTAGTCGGTTCTTGTGACAACTTCTCTTTTACCTTTTGTGGAGACCAATCAACGCGTTTGGCTCAAACCATCCACCCAATATTGTCTTTGGATAATGGAGTTCTCCCTCTCATAAGTTCGAATGGACTGGATGTGGTGCACTCACTAAGGGTTATTCTCTATGGCCATATTATTTTGGACAATTTGTTGACCCTATGCAACCCGTTGTTATTGGCCAGATGTATGGCACCCATGATGACACGATTAAAGCGTTCCACAGCCCCATTACCTGCAGGATGGTACACCAAGGTTGTTTTGTGCGTAATACCATACCTGCCAAGGTACTTTTCGAAGATGTTGGAGTTGAACTGTGGACCATTATCGCTTACTAGGAACTTGGGTAACCCTTCTCTAGTGAAACCTTGGTCAAGGAACCTAATAATGTTTCCAGAGTCCGCCTTGCTGAGTATCTCTATCTCTGGCCATTTGGAGAATTGATAGATGAGTACCACTAGGTACACTTGTTCCTCCTTATTCCAAAGGGGTCCCATTAAGTCAATTCCAACTCTCTCCCACAGCATACCTGGACTGGGCAACGGATGTAATGCCGGCCTGAGTATGACTTGGGACTTGTCTGAAATCTCACACTGAATGCATTTTCCTACTTTCCTTTCGATAGCTAAGTCACATCCAGGCCACCAATACCAACATTTGATTCTGCTTTTGGTTTTGTTGATACCCAAATGATCCTTGTGACAGATTTCTAGTATTTTAGGTCTCAGTGCTTCTAGTGTCTCAATATGAGTCCTCCTTCCAAGGACAGTTCGTGCCTCAATTCCCATTAGACTCTTATTTCATTGCGTACATTTTCTTAGGCCGCCCCTCCTGTACCATTCTGCTCACCTCTTGTAGAAATACATCGTTTTCTACAGCACTCTGACACTCTTGTTTGGTAATACCTGGGAATTATTTTGTGATACTGACAGTCCAAACTCCTCCCCCAGGTCTTCCTCACACTCACTCATGGGAAGGGCCACAACATTCTTTACACCTGGTATATATTGCAGTTCATAGTCAAAGTCCAGAAATGTTACAGACATGCAAGCTAGTCTAGGTGAAGCAGTGAACAGACCCTTTGTTGTTAACAATCTGGTGAGAGGTTTGTGTTCACTGTGTAATAACACTTTCTTCCCCCATATAAACTGGCGAAAATGCTCTAGACCCCATATACATGCCAGGGCTTCACGCTCGATTACTGAATATTTCTCTTCGGTCGATGTTAAGGAGCATGAGGCAAAGGCAATGGTTTCCTCCATGTCATTTCCGTTGTTTTGCCTGAAGACAGCAACAATGCCCCTCCCACTGGCATCCGTAGTAATGCTGCTAGCTGAGCTAGGATTCAATCCCTGTAGGGGGGGGGCATTACAAACATCTTCTTGAAGGATATGAAGGCTTTCTGACACATGGGTGTACATTTAAACTTGTTTTTTTGTTTTAGTTGTTACCTGATGTCGAAGGTTTTTGATGAAAAATCTTTTACAAATTTTGACTAGAATTCCAGTAACCCTAAGAAGGCACGTACTTCCTCCAAATGTTTGGGAATGGGTGCATCTTTTATGGCCCTTAATAATTCTTTTTTGGGTTTTTAGGCCTTTTTGAGTAATTTCATGACCCAAATATGTTACATGCGGCCTGGCAAATTTACATTTCTTGTACTTGGCTATCGTACCTGTCTCTTGCAATGTGCTTAGCACTTGAAATAAGTTTTTGTCGTGTTCATCTCTCGTTTTTCCCATCATCAAGAGATTGCCCTGGAAAAATAGTAGATTTTCGAACCCTTCAAAAACCACATGCATCAGTCTCTGATAGATCGCGGCCACAAAGGCCAATCCAAATGGAACTCTTTTCTAGCTGAAACATCCAAAGGGAGAAATAAAGGTGGTGAATTTCCTACCCTCTGGATGTAGTTAAACCTTGTGAGAAAGATCTGGTCGGAACACCTGATAGGGTTGGACTACGGAGCCCAGACTTCCCTGCACGAGCAAGGCGGCATCACGTCTCACCAGAACCGCGGACGAAGACCCATGTCTCTCCTCTCTTTCCACAGCGTGAGGCAACATCTAGAGGAGGTGCTACGGAGAATGGATGAATAAAAACGGATGCCACACAGGAAGCAGGGTCGCAGAACGTCGAGGAGGCGGGACCAGTGACGGAACACGCCGAGGACGCAGAATCTCGGAGCCGGGAGCCGGAGCTGCACACCGAGAGTCAAGACAGCGTTGCTGAGCATGGAGAAGAGGCGGGGGAAACCGAAGACAGCTGGACGGAGGAGTGGTGGTGTCCCCCGGAGGAGGCTGGAGAGCGTGCCGTGACTCAGGAGAGTTACGGCGGGGCCTGTGAGTGACATTGATCTTAAGCTCATTGGGGAATTGTTGGATATTGTGGGTGGCGGGTGGTGGAGAGTAAACCTGTGGGTGGCGGGTGGAATGGACTAAGGGGAAAAGCCTATACGTTCATAAGGGACAAAGACAGTACTAGAAAGTAGCACTTGGTTGTTTATCCTGGGTCAGTTTGCTTGGTCTTCGACTATTCCTCCGCTATATTCTTATCCTCGCCTTGTACAATTCACCACCTACCCTTTATCCCTCACGACCATTATCTTTATGCACAAACCTTCACAGTTCCCTTTTCCGTGCACTACCTTCTGGTGTAGGAGCAAGGGTTTCAAACCAACAGTCCAACTGACCGCCCCTTTCTCTTTTTCCCTCTCGGTACCTCCGGGTAAAACAACACCACGGAGTTTCCATCGTCCCAGGAATTACATCAACTGGAAGAAGAGGGAGGAACATCGAGTACCACGGCTAATCCTTTCAATCCTGGAGAACTTGGTGCTGCGGGAGGAAGCGCAGAACCCGTTGTGAAACCTAAATCCTTGTTTCCTGATAATAAAAGTGCTGTTCGCCAATATATTCAGCCTCCGCGTCTGTATATCCGACCTGCCCTCCCACAAACCTGATGATAGGCTGCAGTGAGGTCGATGGTAGAGAACCACATCATATTTTTTGTAAGACTCAGCATTTCATTGATTTTGGGTAGAGGAAACCGGTCTACCCGAATGCATTGGTTTAGGTCAAGTAAGTCTATGTACAATCTTAATTTACCATTGGCCTTCTTGGCATCAACCAAAGGTGCAACCCACTCAGAAGACTCAGCATGTTCTATGACCCCAAACTTGAGTTAGCTTTCCAGTTGGGCCTTTACTTCCACTTTCATTGAAAGAGGAATGTTTCTCACTTTGTGTATTAGTGGTTCCACCTTCGATTTTAGCTGTATTTTATGCTGGAAACCCTTTAACTTACCAATATTACCGTTAAAAATTTTAGGTTTAAAGCATTTTATTAAAACATAAAAAACATGGGGAAGGGAAGTAGGAGGTCAAGTTTACATACAGTGCAAAAAGAGATATGTTGCAGCAATTCTGGCGGAAAGCGGGGAGGTCGGTAGTCCCGGAGGGGAAAAGAGGCATATGCTACAAGGCAGTAAGGTAGTGCGAAAAACCCTCCAAAAGTCCCCGACCTCCCAATCAAAGCTAAGCATGAGTAGCGTCCCGCAACACAGCGAAAACAACACAGTCCCTCTAAGCCCCCCGTCCCCAGAAAAGAAAAAAGAAGAACACAATACCCCAACATCCCCGTCCAATAGCCCGTTGTAGAAACATTCACCCCAAGCCGCCTACCCCCAACCCCCAGTCCCCCCGATCCCATCCCTCTTAATCCGCTGGAGCCTCCGGCGGCGTCAGCCTAAGAAGGCGCAGGTACCTCGGACATGTGAGCTCGCGAAATTCCGTGGACAGCAGTGCCAAGAAAGGGTGCCAGAGCTCCTCGAACCGGTCTACATTTCCAGCCACAGTGAGCGACATCTTCTCCATACCCAGTACTTGCCAGAGTCTATGTAACCAGCCAGTGATAGAGGGGGCAGTGGGGGTGCGCCAGTGTACAAGGATATTTTGAACCGCTGAGCCTAGCGCAATAGCAATCTGCCTACCCCTGCGGGACTTCAGCGGGTACATCAAGTCGTTGGGAAGGCCTAGCAGGACGTATGCTGGGAAGCGCGGGAGCTCCACCTCAAAGTGCCTGTCCACTTCATCTAAGACCTCCTTCCAATAAGCAGACAGCACAGGGCACCCCCAGAGAATGTGCGATAGAGTACCCTCCTGTCCGCAGCCTCGCCAACAACCCTTGTCGGTGAGTTTGTGCATCTCGTAGAGCCTCTCCGGGGTGTAATACCAGTAGGTGGACACCTTGGTGAAGGTCTCCGTCAGCCCAGTGTGATACGCAGAGTGCCTCGCCCGATATGCGATCTTGTCCCACTCCTTGTGGCTCAGGGTTCTGCCCAGCTCCCTGTGCCAACGCTCCCTCCCCGGGTTGTGGTAATGAAACGGCGGGGGTTGGAGAAATTTATACAGATCGGTGATAAGCTTGGCATCCGAGGTCCGAGTCACCAGCCACCGCTCGTAAGATGTGATTTGACGGGCTGCGACGTCGCGCACTTGGGGCTGGAGAGCCCAGTGACGGACCTGCATATAACGCAGTCTGTCCACCTCCGTCAGACCAAATTCCTGTCGGAGTTGTTGGAAAGGGAGCACGCCCTCTGGCCCGCAAATCTGAAAGAGCACCCTGCAACCTGCACTCACCCAGTGAGAAAAAGCTCCCGGTTCCAGGCCCGGAGTAAAGTCTGGGTTACCAACTATGGGTGTAAATGGTGATGGGAAAGTGGTTAGTTCGCGGAGCTCACAAACCGCGTCCCACACTCGCAGTGGGACCCGGGTGACAAAGGAGGCGTAGAGATTAGCCGGGCGATGTGCGCGCCGCAGGAATGGAACCTCTTGAAGGGTGCGACCTGCAACCGCCTGATCTTGAAAGAGCCAGTGCTTGTCCGACTCCCACCTGCTCCATTCCACCAAATACCGGAGTTGCGCCGCTTGAAAATACTTCCAGAGGTCCGGAACACCGAGACCCCCCGCCTCCGGGGCAAGCGTGGAAAGAACCCGCTTCATCCGAGGCTTGCGGCCCTGCCACACGAAACGGGAGATGTCAGCATGCGCTTGCTGTATCCAACCCACAGGGGGCTGGAGAGGTAGAGCGCGAAAAAGATACAAGATCTGAGGCAGTACCGTCATCTTCACCGCTGCAATACGACCCAGCCACGAGAGCAGGCCCTTGCCCCATCGGCCGAGTTCCTCCTTAATCTTCTTGCTAAGGGAAGAATAGTTGGCTTTGACCATTTCAGGCAGCGAAGGTGCAAGCAGGATCCCCAGGTACGGCACCGTGGAAGAGGACCACTGCATAGGGAAAAGACGCTGGAGGTCTCGCCTGGTGTCCGCGGAGAGCGACACATCCAGGGCAGCCGATTTGGACATGTTCATTTTAAAGCCGGCCACGCGTGTAAAGGCGGTCAGTTCCTGGACACAAGCAGGGAGCGACCGCCTGGGGTCATCCAGGGTCAGCAGGACATCGTCCGCATATAGGCTGACAGTATGGGTGTACTGACCCATCTTAACCCGAATAGCGTCCGGATTGTCGCGAATCCTCTGGGCGAACGGCTCCATATAGAGGGCGAACAAGAGCGGCGAGAGGGGGCAGCCCTGTCTCGTACCACGCTCAATGGCAAAACTACTAGAGCTGTGTCCGTTGACTCGCACCGATGCTGACGGTCTCTTATAACAATTGAAGACCATGGTGCGGAACTTCTCGCCGATCCCCAGTTTCCCGAGAACCAGCTCAAGGTACGGCCAATGAACCCTATCAAAGGCCTTCTCCGCATCGACCGACAGTAACATCCGTTCCCCCGGGACGCGTGAGGCCTTTTCTAACACGTGCGTCACCCTCTTGGTGTTGTCGACTGTCTGTCTACCGGGCACAAACCCAGCCTGGTCCGCCTCCACCAGGCCCGGTAGGTGCAGGCCAAGTCTGGCCGCGAGGATCCCCGTGTAGAGCTTAAGGTCCACATTCAGAAGCGAAATAGGCCGATATGAACCGCACAGGGTCCGATCCTTCCCGGGCTTCGGAATAACCGACACCGTCGCGGAAAGGAGGTCCGGCGGGATAGCCCCCGGCTCAGAGAAGGAGTTGAACAGGCGAGCCAGGATAGGCGCCACAGTGGAGCAGAAGGTCTTGTAGAACAAGGCCGTGTAGCCATCCGGGCCTGGGGCCTTACCGTGCTTCAATCGTGCAATAGCGGAGATGACTTCCTCCACATGGATGTCCCTCTCTAGGCGGTCCGCCTGGGCGGGCTCCAGAGCCGGGAGGGTCATAGACTCCAGATAGGCCTCAGCCTCTCCCGGTGGGGAGGGTTCCGCGGCGTATAGCGCCTCGTAAAAGCCACGGAAGGAATCCGCCACGTCCGCGTCACCGGTAACCGGAACCCCATCTGCACCCACTAGCTCCTTCACCACATTGCGTTGCTGCGCAGCTCTGAGCCGATGGGCCAGGAGCTTACCGCATCTGTCCCCGCCCGTATAAAAGGCATGCTTCAGACGCAACGCTGCGTATTCCGCCCGATCTAGATCTAGCGCAGAGAGGAGTTTCCTCGCCGCTTTCAGCTGCCTCCAAACTCGAGGAGCTCCCGTTCGGCGGTGAAACTGCTCAAGTTCCCTGACTTGCGCCGTCAGTTCATCCCTCTTACATTGCCGCTCTCTGTTTTCCGCCGAGGAAATGGAGATAAATTCCCCCCTGAGGACCGCCTTCAAGGCTGCCCACTGCGTCGCTAGAGACGTGTCGGAGTTGCTATTGTGGACCAGATACTCCTGAATGACCTCCCCCACTCGCTTCACCACCGACTTCTTATGTAGAAGAGTATCCCGAAGCCGCCACATCCCTCAGGAGGGGGGGGCTGCCGGCCAAGCAAAGACTCCAGACACTGGTGCATGATCGGACAGGGACAAAACCCCGATGTCTGCTGCCGTGGCGGCCGAGCGAAGCGGTCCGCTCACCAAGAGATAGTCCAACCGCGAATAAGTGCGATGCGCATGGGAGAAGTATGAATAGTCCCGATCAGTGGGGTGCATAGTGCGCCAGAGGTCATGCAGATCCATCTCTGCAATCCGGTCCTGCACCGCTCGGGAAAGCTCCCCCGTCTGCGGGAAGCGTTGGGCAGACCTATCCATAGCTGAGTCGAAGACCATATTTAGGTCTCCCCCCAAGACAACATGGCGATCGGGCGAGGCAGTGACGTCCACCAACACTGATTCCAGGAAACGATCCTGGTGGTCATTCGGGCTGTAAACGGAGCCAACCGTGAAGGCGATACCCCCAAGCCGCATGCGATACACTAAGAGCCTCCCCTTCTGCTCTGCATATTTGTACAATACCTCGCCCCTGAAGGAGCTGGCTAAAAGAATGGCTACACCCGCAGTCTTGGTCGCCGCCGAAGAGAAGAATTGGGTGGGGAACTTGGCGGAGCGCAGCCTGTGACAATCCTTGGAAAGTAAATGAGTTTCCTGCAAAAGGCAAATGTCCGCTTGCGTCCCCTCTAGCAGGGAAAGGATCGCCCTACGCTTCACAGGGTTGTTCAACAGGGTTAACATTAAGGGTCACCACCTTCAAGGACGGCATCGCTCCCAGGGGATCGAAGCGCTATGTAGCAAGCGAGGGATCAGTGGAGGGGGCGCGCGGGGCAGGAGCGCAGGGAAGGCCAGGACCGGCCTCACGTGTGTTTGGGCATTATCAGACGGGACCCCACCAACAACAACACAACCCCTACACCCTCCCAAAACCAACCCATGGCAACTAGCCAAAACCACGAACAAATATAAACACCCCATTGTCTCAGTCCAGCCCGGACGGGCAAGTCTGTAGAAAACAATCAAGTGGACGTTCAGCCACTCACCTCCAACCGTTCCCTCCCAACCCCCAGCCCCAACCCAGCATCGTAGAAGCTAAGCATCTCTCCCCCCGGAGTGAAATCAGGCCGTCAAGGCCACGCTGTCGGAGGCAGGCAAGTTCCTGGCCGCCGTTTTTAGGGCTTCCTCCATATCTGCCCTGATGGTAGGGGAATCAGGGCGGCTCACAGTCGCTGACGATCGTCTCCTCGTCGATCTCCTCCGATTCCGTCTCTCCGAGCGCCTCCACGTGGGCGTCGCTCCATCCTCCTCCGTGGCCGTGAGTCCCAACACCCCACAGATGTCCTGGAGGGAGCGCAGCTGGTGTAGCACTCCGTTCCATCGAAAGATGAGGCGGAAGGGGTGACCCCAGGAGTAGGGCGTCTCGTGCTCCCGCAGAAAGTCTGTAGCAATCCGGAAGGACCTGCGCTTCTGCAGCGTGATGGCGGACAGGTCCTGATAGAGCGCCACAGGCCGCTCTCTGAAAGTGAAAGGCTGCTTCCTGCGGGCCTCCGCCATGATGCGCTCCTTCAAGGGGAAATCAGGCAGGAACGCCAGGATGTCCGGTGGGGGTGCTGAAGACTGGCGCTGTCGGCCCACTTTGTGCGCTCTGTCTATGCGGATCGGGAATTCTGCGTCCTCTCCCAGAATCTCCCGGAACAAGTCCTGTAGATAGGCCACCAGGTCCGTCCCCTCGTCCGCTGATGGGACACCCCGCACCCGGATGTTGTTCCGTCTGGACCTGTTCTCGAGGTCTTCAGAGTGGGCCTGGAGCTCGACACACTGTTCTCGGAGACGGAGAACGTCCTGCTGGAGATGGACTATCTCCTCGTCACGGCGCTGGGCCGCCGTTTCCACCGTGTCAACACGCTCACCAAGGCCCTCTACCTCCTTGCGCACTTCTCGCACCTCGCTGGCCACCTCCTTCTTTAGCGTTTGGAAGTCGTCCTTGAGGGAGCTAAATAAGTCCTCCATAAAGGACCTCGTGACTGGTGGTTCGCCGCCGGTTGCGTCTGCCGAGGCCCGGGAGGACCCCGGCGACGGCTGCGTCCTGTCCCTTAGCTGCTGGGCCCTGCTGAGCATGTCCGGCAGAGTACGATCGCCCCTTCTCGAGCCTCCTCTCCCGGTCATCGTGGCCACTGCAATGGGCAAGGTTCAGGGCCGGCCGCCGTAGATGCGTTCAGTCGCCTGCGGGCACCAGATGTGAGACCCCGCCGAGGACAAGGGTGCTGCGTCACAAGCGACAAAATGGCGGCTCTGGCCGGGGCGAGACAATCGTCGTACCGACCAAGGTGGCAATCAGGGGGGCCAAAGGCAGGGCCTTCCAGAAGCGCACCACTTGGGCGATCAGGACATGAGCCAATGCGAAAGTGGGCACCTGCCCGCCAAAGGCACGGGTGGAGGTCGCCAGCTCCAGCTCCTCAGGGAGAAGATGGCGGCAGGGCGGGGCCCAACAGAGCGGCCAGTGCTGGCGGGACCGTCGGCGACCTCCGGGGCACAATAAGCAAGGAAAGTCCACAGCCAATGTCTCACAGTTCCGCCAGTGGGTTCGCCCAGGTCGGCTGCCGTTCAGATGCCTCCGTCCCTCTCCGCCAGGTCCAGGGCCCACGCCGTGCCATGCACCGTTGTCGGTAGCGAGGGGCCAAAGTGCCAAAGTGCCAGCTAAGGTCCAGGGCCTGTTGCGCGTCGGTGATACCAGTCACGTAGGCTTCGACTGGGGAGTGCTGTTATCCTCCGGAGCACGTCGGGACCGATCACTCGGGATCACCAGCTTTCAGCACCAGGCCCAGCCGAGGCGCCTGGACAGCACTGCAATACGCTCCGCCTCCCAGGCTCTCCTCCGTGCTCCGAACTTTAAGCAAGCTTTCGGGGTACTTCCCCCGGGGCGACAGGAGTCAAAGTAGTATCAATAGGTGCGCCAGGAACTCCGACACATTCCTCTCACCCGCAAAGCAGCCGCGGGGGGAGAGAAGCGCTGAAATCGGGGCTCGAGCTGAGCCGGGCCGGAGGGGCTACGGGAGGAAGCGTCCGCTCACCCCGCCATCTTGGCCACACCCCCCGTTAAATATTTTAGGGTATTTTTGAGATATTCTAGAACCTAATTCGTCCTCATCTTGTGTTCACAAAACAGGTTCAGGACTGTTAGGATTGAGGGTAATTCCTAACTTTCCCTGGTGTTTCCATTCCAATACAGAGGGACCTGAAAAGGAAATATACAGTTTGCACATGGCTTTGCTATTCTTAAAAACAAATTTCAATTTCCTGTAGCCGGCAAGTTCTATAAGTTCACCCGTGAAGGTTTTTAATGAGATGTGGGGAGGAACCAACTCTTGTCTCAATGATTGGACGAATATACTGTCCCAAACTTCCTTCTTAATTACCATGTAAGGAGAACCAGAGGCTGCAACAATGGAAATGTTCACTCCCCAAATAGACATTTCACACTTAGGTTTCTTTCTTTTGGATTCTTCTTCCGTATCAATGCTTGGCTTTTGACTATCATTCACATTAAGTAGATACACATTGACATCTATGTTACTTGAAGAATCTGAATTGTCTACTTCTGTTTGCTCAACCAATTTAACTCTCCTCCCTGTTTTCTTTCGGCAAACCTTCTGGAAATGACCAAAGGTGCCGCATTTAGACCACCTATGATTGCGAGCAGGGCATCTTTTGTCGTCGGCCAGATGTCTTGAGCTTCCGCATCTGCAGCACTTACTTTGGGTAATATCTCATATTGCTGTACTTACACTCATTCTCATATGGTTGTTCACTTTTAAGTTGTGCAGGGGATTGTAATCTCGGCTTCACTTCACTGAACTGGGCAACAACAACAGGTTCTTCCAGTTTAGTTTTGTTTTCTGCAAGCACCGCTTTGGCGCATCTACCTGTTAATTCTGCCCTTTGAACAATTTTGATAACATCTTGTGCAGGTTTCTCCCCTTTGGCCCATAAGGAATCTTGGATAGAGGGGTTGGTCGGTCGCATGACTAGTTGATCCCTAATAAATTCATCATGATACGTTGTTGCAAAATTTTTCAGAACTGCTACATAATTCTCAATACTTTCTTCTTTGCCTTGTTTGCGGTGGAATAATTTGAATCTATCCACTGTGACGCAAACAGTAGGTTTATAGTAAGTGTCTAAATCTTCACAGATCTTTTTGTTAATGTGAGTGTACACTTTTAACGCACGAGTGGCTAAATAATGAAAAAGTATTTTCTTCTTCTTTTCAGGTGTCAGTTCATCTTCTTCGTCATTGAAAGCGAAAATATAATGAGGGAAATATTCACGCCAAGTTACCTCCTCCCATTCATGCTCAGCCTCTGTTGGTAACAATGGTTGTGATGGGACAAGTTGTGAACATGTCCTGGTGCGAGGGTGGTGTGCTGTGTGCATAGGGCAGGAGCTCACTGTGTGAGGGGAGAAGGTGACATCCTATGAGTGAATCTGTCCCTCAGCCCTCGAGTCCTTGTTGCAGCTGCCAGTAGTGTCCCCCGCTCTTCTCGCCCCTCTAAGGCCCTTCGCTCCACTGTTTTATTTATTTTTTGCGATTTTATATAGCGCAAACATTACTTGAAGGTGTCAGAGCACTTTACAAAAGAACCAGTTGCGTTACATAAGGACTTTGGATTACATGAGTTACATAAGAGATAGAAACAGAAAAAAACTGCACATGTACAAGTTGTAAAGTCACTCAAGGGTAAGATATAAACAAATAATCTCTATAATCACAGTCGCTTCTTACCGGAGCAAGACCTCAAAACCCTTGTCCAATCGCTGGTCCTCTCCAGACTGGACTACTGCAATTCTCTTCTTACTGGCCTCCTGTGACGGAGCAGGCCAAATGACCGACTCGGACTCAAACTGGTGGACAGTCGCCCTCCTTTTACCCACTTCTATCCCTTCTCTGCAGCCTGAACCCTATATCCACAAGGACTGGCCAGAAGACGAGGACATGAATCGTTGGAACCTTGAGGATTTCGAACAGGATACCTTTAAGGGGAGGACACATACGGCGAGAACACGACCCTAACCCACGTCACGTCCCGACCCACGTCAAAAAGAGGAGGAACCCAGGAAGCGACGGACGGCATTTCCCTGGAGGAGCGAGAACTACGGTGTAAAGGAAGGAGAAGGATGAGCAAGGACGAGGAGAAGCCCGAGAAAGAGGAGACCGCTGAGGAACAACAGGAGAAGCCAGGAGGCCACCGACTTCACGAGTCGCCCTGCCACGCTCCCACGGGAGGGGCGTGGCTCCAACAGGTACGGGGCAAAGTAGCGGGCTGGGTGGGACGGCATGCCGACCTTTTGAGTAACGTGTAAATAGTGTAAAGCCCCGTTTGTGTATAGTCTTGGTAACACCCCTCCCTCCTCACGAGCACAACTAATTCACAACGACCGAGGGTTACTGGCACTTTAAACGTGGTTTTCCTCACACCCGGCCCAATTGAAAGTCTCTGACTCAGTCTCTTCGGCCCCGGCAACCCCTGTACAAGTGGTGTCAGAAGTGGGATCCATTCCACCTCAGCCCATCTGTGAAAGTGAGATGGACGCCCTAATCCAGCACATTATTAAAGGACAGGAAAAGCTTGAGTGGGTAGTAGAACAACAACTAACTGCAGCCCAGGCTGACCGGGACCTGTTTAAGAACACTATTACTGCTCATCTCGAAAGCATGAAGAGTGTGCAGCATCCAACTGTGGTGACTCAAATAGACGGTAGGAGCCATACTCCACACCTCACGGGTATAGCACTGCAAAAATATGTATCCGGCGAGGATCCTGACGCTTTTATGCTGAATTTTGAAAGGGCTGCCAGGGCTCTGGGGTGGCCAGAGGAGAAGTGGCCCTTCTTCCTGGCACCTCTCCTAACCGGCGAGGCCCAATCGGCCTACCAGGCCGCCAACCCCGTGGGGAATACCCCCTACAAGGTGATAAAAGAGGTCATTTTGGACCACCTTGGACTAGACCTAGAGGCTTACCGAGTCCGGTTTAGGAAGGAAAGGGGGACCCCCGGAGAGAACCCCAAAACCCTCTTTTTCCGTTTAAAGATGGCTGCCGATAAGTGGCTGAAACCAGAGGTGTGTACTAAGGAAGAGATTCTAAACAAAGTCTATTTGGAACAGTTTATGGAAGCCTTCCCGTATGGCTCTCAGAGGTGGCTTCGACAGCATGCAGGACTTGATATCGAACAGGCCATCGAAATGACTGCTCACTATGCCAGGGCCCAGCCCAGGTCCACCGGTTGGGAACCTGAAAAAGCTAACAAAAACATTCTGCCCTTAAAAACAGACAAGAAACCCAAGTTAGGTCTGGAACCAAGGAGACCTAACCCCTCAGGAATGGTATCCCCCCTCTCAAGAGGACCACAATGCTTTGACTGTGGCGAGTGGGGCCACATTGCCAGGTTGTGCCCCCGACCACGACCCCCTGAGGAGCCGATGGAAGTGGGCTATCTTCCTAGGACTGTGCTATATACCGCCGAAATGGGGGCCTCATTTTACGTGAGTATGAGGATGAATGGCCAGTCAATAGGAGCCCTCCTTGACTCAGGGTGTAGGCAGTCAGTGGTACAAGAAAGGTTTGTGCGGCCCTGTCAGTATGTCCCGGACACCATTGTCCATATACGCTGTGTCCATGGGGATGTTAAACCCTATCCTGTCGCCTTGATCACCCTGACCCTCATAGATAAAGGCTCTTGTAATGTTAGGGTCGGAGTAGTAGATTCCCGCCCAGAGGACATGATTTTAGGGGTGGACAACCCAGAGTTTCTCTCTCTCTTTAGAAAGTCCCTGAACCAGTCCACACTCCAAGGGGGTGGTCCATTTCCTGCTCTCATAACACAAGAACCATGGGTCATCGACCGCAGTTTTAGATTTGCCCAGGTTGAGGATAGAACCTTGTATAATGCCTGGGAAAGCGCTCATTCCTCTCAGGGAGCATCACAACCAGTATTCCCCCAATTCGTCATCAAGAAGGACCTACTTTATCGCCTATCCCATGAAGGAAGCAAACCCCAGTTGCTAGTACCCTTGTCTTTTCGTGACCAAGTGTTGTTCTTTGCACACGCACATCTCACTGCAGGTCATGCCGGGAAGGAAAAGACTACGGAGAGTATACTAAGGCATTTCTTTTGGCCCGGAATATATAAAGATGTCCAGAACTATTGTGCCAAGTGCAAAATATGTCAGAGAAGAAATACACGCAGCCCCTCTGCATCCCTTGCCTATCATTGGAGTACCGTTTGAAAGGGTCGGCATGGATCTAATAGGACCGCTGCTGCGAACAACCAAAGAACACCTCTACGCTCTGGTCATAGTGGACTATGCCACCAGATTCATTGAGGCCTTTCCATTAAGAACCCCCAATACCTCTAACATCGCAGAGAAGTTTGTGGAGCTGTTTGCAAGAGTCGGATTTCCCAAAGAGGTACTAACCGACCAGGGCACACCGTTCACATCCAGACTAATGAGAGAGGTATGCAAGACTCTGGATATACGCCACCTAAAAACGTCGGTTTACCATCCCCAGACGGACGGTCTGGTTGAACGCTATAACCAGACGCTTAAGATCACGCTGAAGAAAATGTTGACGTCCGAAGGTCCTGATTGGGATCGGTTGCTACCATTAGCACTATACGTACTACGAGCGCAAAAGCAGAGTAGCCTAGGATGCTCAGCTTTTGAGCTTTTATATGGTCGCCTTCCCAGATCTTTATTGGAAATAACAAAGGACTCTTGGGAGTCCGAGGAGGAACAGGAGCAGAAATCCCTGCAAGAATATATGCTGCAGCTGAAGTCCAAACTCAGCAAACTCAGACAACTTGCTCATTCCAACCTGGAACACAAGCAAACCCAGCAGAAAAGGAATTACGACAAAGGAAAGAAGTTGCGACGCCTTCGGGTGGGGAACTGGGCCTTAGTCCTCTTACCGTCCATCAGCAGCAAAAGCAAAACAGAATGGCAAGGACCCTATCGGATAATCGAATCCATAGGCGACACCACCTACAGATTACAACTCACCCCCGCCAAGACTCAGTGCTACTACATAAACCTGCTGAAGGAATGGCTGGGACCAGCCCCAGAGAAACCCATCTGGCCATCCACGCCGTATCAACCGAGGACTCTACCTTGGAACTCCTCATGGTGAACAGGGAGTTATCAAACACAAAAGAAACCGAACTAAAGACAGTACTACGGCCCTTTTCGGGCATTTTCTCGGACCTACCCTGGAAGACAGACATGGTGGAACATCATATCGAAACACCTGCGGGGAAAAATCATAAAGCAACAGCCTTATAGAATCCCGGCGGCCAGACGGGAGGCGGTGAGGAAAGAAGTCAGGGATATGTTATCCCTTGGGGTGATTCAGCCCTCGAAGAGCGATTGGTCCTCTCCCATCGTGATGATTCCAAAACCTGACGGGTCAAAGCGTTTTTGCATGGACTTCCGGGCTCTCAACGCTATCTCCACATTCGACTCATATCCGATTCCCAGAGTCGATGAACTGGTCGAGAAGATAGGAGACGCAGTTTACATAACCACCCTGGACCTCACGAAGGGGTATTGGCAGGTGCCCCTCCGTGAGGAAGTGTGATTGTGGGTGTGCTGCAGGCTGGAAAAGCAGGCAAGGAGGCCGGATATAGTGGGCTATGCTGGTGTTTTATTCCACACAAGGCAAAAAACAAGTCACAAGAAAAAGGGTTCCAAGGAAAGATGTCCGGGTCCTCTTCGGGTCTTTCGTCAGGGTTCCGTTCTTCGGAAGTCAGGTGGCGGGTCCGGTATCGGGGAGGATCCTCGGAGGGCAATAAGAGAAAAGAAAAGGGGACCGTTAGTCCTGTTTGGGCTTCAGGGAGTAACTGTATCATTCACCGTCACCCGGGTAGTGAGGGATGAAGAAGAGATCGTGAGGAAGGGAGGTATCGGGGTTGGAGAAAAGAGGAACGGTACGAAGTAAGAGTGAATAATAGGGTCGTGAGGGGGAGGGCTCTCCACACAGTGGAGGTGCTGTACAAGTATTTTACAGTGCAAGTAACATGTCGTTTGTGTCTTGGGGAGTTATTTACAGGATATTTACAGCGAGCCCCGAGTGAGCTCTGAAGACAAATTAATATGGGAATTCACATAGTCCGCCGCAACTCTCCAGTAAGTTGCGGCCGCTCTTCAGCCACCTCCTGGGGACTCTACCAATCTTCGGTCCACACGTCTTCGTCGGCGTTCGCCTGCTCTCCTTTTTCTGCTCCAGTCCGAGTGTCCTGCCATGATGCTCTGACGGCGTTCTGGTGTCTGCTCTCGGTTTTTCCTTGTTCTGGCGCTGCCACGGGGGAGGGACATCCAGGGTCGGAGGGTTGTACTTCCTGTTGACGCTGGTCTCCGGTTGGTTCCTGCAAGACAGAGAAGGGCGGGGGTCTAATTGTCATGGTTACTACTCCGGGCCTCGTTCTTGACACAGGGAAGTGTCCGAGGGGTTTCAGTCCCGGTGGAAAGGATGGCGGTACGTGTTTGAGAGGGACCAGTCCTGGCGGGGAGGACAGCGGGACCTTATCACATCCCCTTCCCCTAGCTGTCCTTCTTGTACGGGTCGGGGACAAAGGGTAGCAGGAGAGGAAATCAGCGTTACCCTGATCTGATCCCTTTCGATGGTCTGTTCTGAAATGGAACAGACCATCTTAGTTATATTGCTTGCTTATCTATGTCTATTTTATTGATGATTTATTTTGTACATGTGACACTTTAAAAAAAACTTTATATTTATATCATTGCTATTCTTAAAAACAATAAAAAAAGATATATATTTTCAAATATGAATTGTTCTGTTTATCCTTGATTTGACCATGTGATTGTGATGTGTTGTGTCAACCCCTAGGCTAATCACCCCTCTACCTACATTTGTTGGACCCCTTTGTTAGGGCCTTTATATCCCAAGGCAGGGTTCTCGTCTTTTCTATTTGCATTGGTTTTCCCCCCATTACCTGCCTATATCCTAAAGTTACCCTTGGGGAACCCCCTTCTGTGTCTACTTAATTCCCAGCCTTGAGCTGTGGGGGTTGTTTTGGGTTCTTCCAGCTAAATGGACCAGGAGAAAGTGTAAGGATAGTGTGAGTGTTGTTCAAGAGTGTTAGAATGGTATGATTGACTGTCTTTGAGAGTAATACACACATGACCTATACCCAAACCTGCTTGAGATCAACTGAATAAAATATCAGTTGGCATCCTTATCTAATATCCATAAAATCTATACGTAAAAAGACCCAGAATGGATGCTATAAAAACATTTGGCTTCACGGACGATGATTTTGCCAAAATGCTTGGCCTCCCAGTGGATGGTAATCAAGACTTTACTGTACCAAAAGGCCTAAACGGAGATTGGAACAAATTACTAAATCTCCGAAAAAAATCAAAAAGAACGGAACTACATGCAAAATTCATGTTAGATTACTTACGAGCTGGTACGATTCCCATTGGGCTTAGAGTCCGTAATATCCCTGGAATGTTTATTGAAATCAGACAGTTCCTGGAGCGGTGGGCCCTTATATCCAACCGCTGCTCCAGGGACTGGATGATGCTGATCGTGGAAACAGCACGAACAGTGATGGAGATCCTCGAGAAAGAAATCCGTGAATTAGAGGACAAACTTAAGGATGGGGACTCAGTCGAGGAGGGAAAAAGGAAGCTAGAAGAAATCCAATTCGAACTGGAATCCTTCTCTGATTACCTACTTAAGAGAAAGACAGAAAAACTAAGGAAGGATGTCCGCATGTTCTCACAGGAGAGGGCCTACCCCTATTTAGGGACCAACTTCTATACCACCCAAGAAGAAGGTGCCCCTCGAGGGCAAACATCGAGGTGGGGACAAGGAAGGAAAGTCACCACTTTCTCTGAAACAACTGATTCTGAGGGAGAAACCCCTGAGGAATATGACCCCAGTTATGAACAAGGACACAACTCTAATCAAGGACACAACTCGAATAGGGGAAACAGAAATGGAGGGTATGACCGCAACTACCAACCAAATCGTTTTTTAGGGAACCGCCGGGGCAATACCCGTCCCCCACTAAGAACGCCTCAACCGAGGAATTACCATCAGGGTCGCGGACAGCCACAAATGTACGTCCAGACTCGCCACCATCAGTATTGGCGAACATAAGGGGGCTCCCTGTGTTCAATCTATCAAATGAAACAGTAAATCCTGAGGCCATCCAACTTCTATCTAGGGGCCTATCATTCGTACCTTCCGCCAATTTCAACAAATTTGAACTGAACAGAGATTTACAACTTTTCTTTCGAAAGGTACGACTTCAAAAGTTTTTTCAAGATGCGCCCCCTACCGACTATGAAACTAATAGATCTGGTTGTAAACCACCCTCCTCCTTCACACCGTCCTTGGAAATGGTGGGACCAGAAGTCGACATATTTGAAAAGACCGTCATGCAAAAGGTCAACAAAATGACTAAATATGTGCCCATACCAAAAGCCAACCTATCCATCCAAGAAAGTAACGCCCTGAAAGAACTTGAAGCCAACAAGAATATCACAATTAAACCTTGTGATAAAGGTGGTGGCATTACACTTCTTGATACTATGGATTACAAAAAGAGGATGAATGAATTGTTGTCGTCCTCAGGCCATTATATTCAGGTTACCAGGAACCCCGAAAAATCCCTTAAAAAATCGAATCTTAAAAATGGTCCAAAAAGCGGTCAATGAGGATTATATCTGTGAAGCTGAGGCTGAGTATCTGACTCCCTCAAATACCAAAATTCCCATCATATATGGCTTACCAAAAACACACAAAAACAGTGTAGACCCCCTTATGCGACCAATAGTCTCGACCATTGGTTCTGCAACTGAGCCATTATCGAAGTACATCGATAAATTTCTCAACCCGATGGTCATGGAATTGGAGTCATATGTACGGGATACCGGGCATTTTATCCAGCAAGTGGAAGGCACTCCGTTCAATGAAAACTCTGAAATTATGGTCACACTTGACGTGGAGGCACTATACTCAAATATTCCACAGGAAGGAGCATATGATGCCATCGAGACTGTTCTTTCCCGAAATGCCAACATTACTAACTCATTTACAACAAGGGGTGGTGAGGGACAGAGTCTCTGAATTAAACAGAATACTCTCACCCAGTCAAGAGATCAGGGCTAGATCCAACACCGTCCCCGGTAGTTTGTCTCCTTTCTGGTGAAGAATTGGCTTGGTAGTTTAGTCTGCCCTGTTCCCATGATGCACTGGGCCAGGGACAGACTGATTTGCATATAGCCAGGTTCTGAGCTGGGATGGGGCAGTGAGATAAATAACGGTGATGGATCAAGCCCTGATCTTTGGACTGGGTAAGAGTGGTCTGTTTAACTCAGACACTCTGTTCATCACCACCCCCTTTTTGTAAATCGTTTTTGGCCACTATAGGTGTGGCAGGGTATACTCAGACATGAGTCCCTTTCTCACTGCTCCATCAGGATTCAAGCAAGCCGGGCCGAAGAAGGCTGAAATGCCAGAAACCGGTCCCCGGTAGTTTGTCTCCTTTCTGGTGAAGAATTGGCTTGGTAGTTTAGTCTGCCCTGTTCCCATGATGCACTGGGCCAGGGACAGACTGATTTGCATATAGCCAGGTTCTGAGCTGGGATGGGGCAGTGAGATAAATAACGGTGATGGATCAAGCCCTGATCTTTGGACTGGGTAAGAGTGGTCTGTTTAACTCAGACACTCTGTTCATCACCACCCCCTTTTTGTAAATCGTTTTTGGCCACTATAGGTGTGGCAGGGTATACTCAGACATGAGTCCCTTTCTCACTGCTCCATCAGGATTCAAGCAAGCCGGGCCGAAGAAGGCTGAAATGCCAGAAACCGGTCCCCGGTAGTTTGTCTCCTTTCTGGTGAAGAATTGGCTTGGTAGTTTAGTCTGCCCTGTTCCCATGATGCACTGGGCCAGGGACAGACTGATTTACATATAGCCAGGTTCTGAGCTGGGATGGGGCAGTGAGATAAATAACGGTGATGGATCAAGCCCTGATCTTTGGACTTGGTAAGAGTGGTCTGTTTAACTCAGACACTCTGTTCATCACCACCCCCTTTTTGTAAATCGTTTTTGGCCACTATAGGTGTGGCAGGGTATACTCAGACATGAGTCCCTTTCTCACTGCTCCATCAGGATTCAAGCAAGCCGGGCCGAAGAAGGCTGAAATGCCAGAAACCGGTCCCCGGTAGTTTGTCTCCTTTCTGGTGAAGAATTGGCTTGGTAGTTTAGTCTGCCCTGTTCCCATGATGCACTGGGCCAGGGACAGACTGATTTGCATATAGCCAGGTTCTGAGCTGGGATGGGGCAGTGAGATAAATAACGGTGATGGATCAAGCCCTGATCTTTGGACATGGGTAAGAGTGGTCTGTTTAACTCAGACACTCTGTTCATCACCACCCCCTTTTTGTAAATCGTTTTTGGCCACTATAGGTGTGGCAGGGTATACTCAGACATGAGTCCCTTTCTCACTGCTCCATCAGGATTCAAGCAAGCCGGGCCGAAGAAGGCTGAAATGCCAGAAACCGGTCCCCGGTAGTTTGTCTCCTTTCTGGTGAAGAATTGGCTTGGTAGTTTAGTCTGCCCTGTTCCCATGATGCACTGGGCCAGGGACAGACTGATTTGCATATAGCCAGGTTCTGAGCTGGGATGGGGCAGTGAGATAAATAACGGTGATGGATCAAGCCCTGATCTTTGGACTGGGTAAGAGTGGTCTGTTTAACTCAGACACTCTGTTCATCACCACCCCCTTTTTGTAAATCGTTTTTGGCCACTATAGGTGTGGCAGGGTATACTCAGACATGAGTCCCTTTCTCACTGCTCCATCAGGATTCAAGCAAGCCGGGCCGAAGAAGGCTGAAATGCCAGAAACCGGTCCCCGGTAGTTTGTCTCCTTTCTGGTGAAGAATTGGCTTGGTAGTTTAGTCTGCCCTGTTCCCATGATGCACTGGGCCAGGGACAGACTGATTTACATATAGCCAGGTTCTGAGCTGGGATGGGGCAGTGAGATAAATAACGGTGATGGATCAAGCCCTGATCTTTGGACTGGGTAAGAGTGGTCTGTTTAACTCAGACACTCTGTTCATCGCCACCCCCTTTTTGTAAATCGTTTTTGGCCACTATAGGTGTGGCAGGGTATACTCAGACATGAGTCCCTTTCTCACTGCTCCATCAGGATTCAAGCAAGCCGGGCCGAAGAAGGCTGAAATGCCAGAAACCGGTCCCCGGTAGTTTGTCTCCTTTCTGGTGAAGAATTGGCTTGGTAGTTTAGTCTGCCCTGTTCCCATGATGCACTGGGCCAGGGACAGACTGATTTGCATATAGCCAGGTTCTGAGCTGGGATGGGGCAGTGAGATAAATAACGGTGATGGATCAAGCCCTGATCTTTGGACATGGGTAAGAGTGGTCTGTTTAACTCAGACACTCTGTTCATCACCACCCCCTTTTTGTAAATCGTTTTTGGCCACTATAGGTGTGGCAGGGTATACTCAGACATGAGTCCCTTTCTCACTGCTCCATCAGGATTCAAGCAAGCTGGGCCGAAGAAGGCTGAAATGCCAGAAACCGGTCCCCGGTAGTTTGTCTCCTTTCTGGTGAAGAATTGGCTTGGTAGTTTAGTCTGCCCTGTTCCCATGATGCACTGGGCCAGGGACAGACTGATTTGCATATAGCCAGGTTCTGAGCTGGGATGGGGCAGTGAGATAAATAACGGTGATGGATCAAGCCCTGATCTTTGGACTGGGTAAGAGTGGTCTGTTTAACTCAGACACTCTGTTCATCACCACCCCCTTTTTGTAAATCGTTTTTGGCCACTATAGGTGTGGCAGGGTATACTCAGACATGAGTCCCTTTCTCACTGCTCCATCAGGATTCAAGCAAGCCGGGCCGAAGAAGGCTGAAATGCCAGAAACCGGTCCCCGGTAGTTTGTCTCCTTTCTGGTGAAGAATTGGCTTGGTAGTTTAGTCTGCCCTGTTCCCATGATGCACTGGGCCAGGGACAGACTGATTTGCATATAGCCAGGTTCTGAGCTGGGATGGGGCAGTGAGATAAATAACGGTGATGGATCAAGCCCTGATCTTTGGACTGGGTAAGAGTGGTCTGTTTAACTCAGACACTCTGTTCATCACCACCCCCTTTTTGTAAATCGTTTTTGGCCACTATAGGTGTGGCAGGGTATACTCAGACATGAGTCCCTTTCTCACTGCTCCATCAGGATTCATGCAAGCCGGGCCGAAGAAGGCTGAAATGCCAGAAACCGGTCCCCGGTAGTTTGTCTCCTTTCTGGTGAAGAATTGGCTTGGTAGTTTAGTCTGCCCTGTTCCCATGATGCACTGGGCCAGGGACAGACTGATTTGCATATAGCCAGGTTCTGAGCTGGGATGGGGCAGTGAGATAAATAACGGTGATGGATCAAGCCCTGATCTTTGGACTGGGTAAGAGTGGTCTGTTTAACTCAGACACTCTGTTCATCACCACCCCCTTTTTGTAAAACATTACTAACTCGGCCTTTATCCTCGAATGCCTCAAGGTAGTTCTATTTGAGAACTACTTTGAATTTGACAACACACTATATAGACAGGCTTCTGGTGTAAGTATGGGAGCGAGCTGTGCACCCAGTATTGCCTGTCTGTATATGGGCGAATTCGAAAGAATTAATATCTACAATGAGATGGCCCCCTTCTTCGAAAACGTCGTGAACTGGAAGCGGTTCATCGATGATATCTTTTTTATTTGGAGGGGAGCAGAGGACCAACTAACCGAATACATTGAATGGTTGAATATGGCAGACAAAAATCTGAGATTTACCAGCCACACCAGTAGGTCTAGAATTGAATTCCTGGACATATGGATTGAACATCAGAACAACATCATCAAAGTATCATTGTATACGAAACCAACAGCGCGAAATACTTTGCTTCAGTACGCGAGTTTCCACCCGCGCAGCCAGAGGGATAGTATCCCCTATAGTCAGTTCCTTCGCATTAGAAGGAACTGTACTAATCTACAAGACTTTCTAACCCAGGCGGACATACTTCAGGAGAAACTACGTTTCCGGGGATATCCCCCAAGACTGATCAAAGAGTCCTTCAAACGTGCCAGATACACGAACAGGGAAGCCATGTTTACAGAGAAAGAGTCGGAGAAATTGAACCAACTAGTCTGTGTAACTCGTCACTCTGAAATGAACCATAAGATCAGGCAAGCAATAAATTCCAGTTGGCACATCTTGAACCTGGAAAGTGACAGAACACACCTAAAACGACCTATCTTCGTCTTCAAAAAAAACCAGAATTTAAAAAATCATCTGGTAAGAGGAAAAATAGTGGAACCACCGACTAACAAGCAAACCACCATAACAGGAATGGATCCAATTTATGGCAATCACAAATGTGGAACGTGCCATATATGCCCTCAAGCCATTGTAGGCGATACTGTTAGTACGAACACCCGCACAGTCTCTGTCAGTCGAAATGCCACTCTGACCAACTGTCGTACCAGTAACATCGTATACCTAATAATGTGCCCGTGCAATCTCCCATATATTGGAGAAACTGGTAGAGAATGCCGGGTACGCATTGGGGAGCATAAGTCCAATATAAGAAACAAGAAGATGGCAGCCCCCATTGTGGCCCACTGGTTGGAAAAGGATCACAAGGAAACAGAAATACGTTGGTTCATCCTTGAAAAGATAAAAGCAAATCCTGGGATCGACCCTACATGCCTCCGAAAAAAACGGGAAGTGTTTTGGATCTTTTTTCTAGATACTGTCCAAAAAGGATTGAACGAAGAATGTCCCTGGCATCAGGCCCTTTTATAACTACACTGTTATAGTTTCATGCCTCTAAAAGGGAAATATGAAACTGAAAATAACAAAATGGGGAAACCGATATTAGGATGGATACCATAGAGAGGAGTGTCTCTTAAAATCAATTACATTAATAGTTCCATGCTTCTTAAGGGTAATATTAGACTATAATGATTACTATGATGAAATCGATATTAGAACGAGTACCATAGGGAAGAGTGTCTCTTACCCTAGAAACGCTAGCCTCAACCCCTTCTACAATAAGGTCCATTATCTATAGCCAGTGAGCTAGTTACAACCTGCCTCCTACTTTATTAGAGTTGTTCACAGGACCACAATTATAGAAATAGGTAAAGGACATGTGAGCATTAATACAACTAATAAGTGAATAAAAAATCTCCCTGTTACAACAAAAAGACCCTGTCTATAATAATACCTTAATATTGGTTCATAAAGCACCAGTTCGATGCCACTGAATTAGGAATTACAATCTTTAAAAATAAAAATCATGCACTGCCAGTGCCTCATCTATAGGATACCACAAACGTGACCCCAAAATCGCCGTAGATGTATAAATCACTTAAAGTTACTAATAAATAAACGTTTGTAAATATATAATAAATTACGGGTTTTATCAAAATGGCCACCGCGGTTCTTCGCATTATACTTAGAGAACGGCATATTTTGCCTTTCCCAGGTATACACAAGATGGCGGCTATAAGCAACAAAGAAAGTCGATAGCCCGTCGTCTATTTTCACCGGTAGTACCCACAGCTGGTATCACTTAAACAATGGCGCGAATACGGCGCTACTTAAACGGTGAACTGGAAACTAGGAGGGAGAATCATTTGGCCGGAACACTTGGACGGCGGAACCCCTGCTCCATGGAGACAGCCTTTTTGAACCAAGGTAAGCCCGCGAAACTGAGGGTTCTTGACTAGGAATTCAGCATGGGATTAAAAATAATTGATGAGACTATCCTGTCCCCCTTTCTACCTCTTGGCTCTAGATTAGCCAGCCCCCCCATGGGTCACCTACCGCCGATGGAGGACGGCACATAGACTTGGATTCCACGGAGAAAAATCCTTTTTATACCTAAAGACCTGCTCATCAGAACCCCAGTCTAGGAACAGCCTTTTTTTACACGGAAGGTAAAATCTGAGACAAACTTGTGAATGTATTTAAACCTGAGTGGCTTTGTATTTACTAAATGCCACGCTCTTTCTATAGGCAACTAAATCTACATAAGGCTTGGAATAACAGGACGTATATAAAAAGACCGTGCAGTCTATATGATCCAGCGGCGCTGGTATGTATCAAGACCTCTATCTACACTTAAGTGTGATCTTGACACCCCAGAAAACATAGACTGTGTCTCCAATCCAACTGTGCTAAGAATCTTGTATTTTAGACACAAGCATTAGAGTGATCCATGCCACTGTTTAATCTATAGGCAAGACGGATGCACAGCCCTACTCAAAACCAGCCTGAGAGTTGTGAGCCCTGAAAGAGAAAAACATTACGCTGAAGTGCTGTTGACAACAGTAGGTATCCTAAAATATGAAAGTATTATATCGTCCCTAGCTTGTTAAAGACTAACTCCCACTCAGTAGATCATATGTAGGAGTATTGTCTCTATCTCTTTAAAAACAGCAAGAGGGAGATTGAAAAGAACTTTTTTAACAACTGTAGCATCCCAGCGCTTTAGGAATATTGGTCAGCGATCAAAACCTAGGGCCCAAATTGAAACTCTCGAGCCGACTAAACTAGGACGACATTTCTTTGTCTCCCTTACAGGAGTTGAATCGACCTGAAGTCTTGTTCACTATAAATTATCTCCAACTTTGTCCTGACATCTCTTAAATGGCTGAATAAGACACTCATACAGGTAATCAGACTAAGAGAGAAAAAAGTGACAGTAAATTTTGGTTTAGCTTTTTATTAAGATCGTCACTGACTGAACCGGGACTAGCTTGTCTAGTTGCCCTTTGAGGACCAGGCTCTGTCCTCACCTATAGGATCATGTGTGTACAATAGAAAATAGTTCTGGTTTGTGCTATGAACTGGGTGAATGTGGTTGATACCCTAACAAAAGGTTTTCTTTAAATACTTGCCTGAAAATGAAGATTGAGTATTGGGATAAATTGTTCTCCACGGTCCATTTGGTTAAGGCTATCAAGATGCCTTTATAGATTCCACTCGATAGGGAATCTCTCCTAGGGAGTGTTTCTAGAGGGTTTGACATGGCACGGCAACCACTGGCCAAATGTAGAAGCGTTGCTCTGAAATTCATCAGTTGATTAAAATCCAGTCTCTTAAATCTAAATGACTTGTTTATGGTTAAAAATGTTGAACCACATGATTTACTGTATATTAAATTGTATTTTTTTAAAAAAATGTTTGTACATTTAGATATAAGTGAAATGAAATTTGTATAAGTGAAATGAAATTTGTATAAGTGAAATGAAATTTGTTCTCGCTCTCTATCTTTCAGATTGTGTTACCTCTCCTGTGCCCCCTCCCAGTATACTGCCCCTTGCCCTGACGAAGGTGTGGCCCCATTGGCCGTCCACCGAAACGCGCGTCGGCTTATGTCCCCAGGAAAATGACTATTGTCCTTTTTACATCAGGACCTGTAGTCAAAACCATCTCCCTGGACTAAAACATCCCGATCTATACAACACGTGAAACCATCCTTATGTTGTATTCGCCAGGATTAGATGAATGGATGTAGCTTGAATGGTGAATGAGACCAAATAGGAATGAGTGGGTAAAGATTGAAGTGAATGAGTTAGAGTGTGTGTAGTGTGGCCGTTACTGGGCAGGATAGAATCTTCTTAGTTATATTGCTTGCTTATCTATGTCTATTTTATTGATGATTTATTTTGTACATGTGACACTTTAAAAAAAACTTTATATTTATATCATTGCTATTCTTAAAAACAATAAAAAAAGATATATATTTTCAAATATGAATTTTTCTGTTTATCCTTGATTTGACCATGTGATTGTGATGTGTTGTGTCAACCCCTAGGCTAATCACCCCTCTACCTACATTTGTTGGACCCCTTTGTTAGGGCCTTTATATCCCAAGGCAGGGTTCTCGTCTTTTCTATTTGCATTGGTTTTCCCCCCATTACCTGCCTATATCCTAAAGTTACCCTTGGGGAACCCCCTTCTGTGTCTACTGAAATGGAAGGCCTGCAGGGACAGGAACCAGCGGAGGACCCGGTCATTGTGTCCTTTATTCCAGGCCATCCACTCCAAAGGGGCATGATCTGTGTAGATGATAATGTCTTTGCCCTCTAGATAGTATCGTAGGCTTTAGACAGCCCACTTTATTGCAAGCGCTTCTTTTTCCACCACGGCGTAGTTTCTTTCTCTGGGGAACAGTTTTCTGCTCAAATAAAGGATGGGGTTTTCATTCCCTAGGTCATCTTTTTATGACAGTACTGCCCCCAAGCCCTGATCAGAGGCAACCGTTTGTAGAATGAAGGGTAGGGAGTAGTCAGGACTTTCCAAAACAGGGCTGGAGGTCAGGGCATGCTTTAGGTCTGTAAAGGCCTGCCATAATAAGGGAGTGGGGTTTTTCAGCACTTCATCGGTTCGGGTAGTTTTCTTTAGGAGGTCCGTAAGGGGTGCTGCTCTTTGTGAGAAATTGAGAACAAACTTGCGATAATAGCCTAGAAGTCCCAGAAAGGCTCGGAGATCCTTTTTCGTCTGAGGAAAGGGGAGGGACTGGATGGCTTCTGTTTTCTTTTTCTGGGGTCTTATAAGGCCGTCACCCAGGGGATAGCCCAGGTATTTGACGGTTTGTGCTGCCAGGGTGGTTTTGGCGGGGTTGATAGAAAAACCAAAGGACCAGAGGGAGGAGACGACATTGAAAAGATGCACTAGATGTTGGGCCCAGCTATCACTGTAAATGACGATGTCATCTAAGTAGGCTCCGGCATACCGGGAGTGGGGCCTCAAGACATGGTTCATGGCTCGCTGAAAAGTAGCGGGGGCGCCATGAAGCCCAAAAGGCATGACTAGGAACTGATACAACCCCTCAGGGGTGGAGAAGGCGGTTTTCTTTTTGTATTGTTCCCTGAGGGGTATCTGCCAGTAGCCTTTGCATAGATCGAGGGTGGAGATATATTTGGCCTTGCCTATCCTTTCGACCATCTCATCAACACGGGGTAAGGGATAGGTGTCGATACTGGATACCTTATTGACCTCATGAAAGTCTATGCAAAACCTGACAGACCTGTCAGGTTTTGGTACAAGGACAATAGGGGAATCCCAGTAACTTACTGAGGGTTCTATAATCCCTATCCTTTACATCTCTTCTATCTCTTTTCGTATGACTGTCCGGCGAGCCTCTGGGACCCTGTAGGGTCGCAGTCGGACGACCTTCCCTGGCTCTGTCTCTATGGCATGTTCAGTGATAGTGGTCCGCCCAGGAGAGGAGGAGAAGACCCCTTGCACGGGGAACAGGGCTTCTCGGAGTTCCCGGTTTTGTACTGGGGTTAACTCGGGATCAAGGCAGGGGTCAAAAGGGAAAGGAGATGGCAGCCTGGATGTTCTGCGACCAGTCGAATCCTCAGGGTTGGTTCGATGCTTAAATAGTATCCATCTCTAAACCGCCCCAAATCTGCTATATATGTATTACGCAGACTAAAGGATGGTTAAGCGAGGGAAAAAGATGGATGTAGCCAGGAAGGAAAGGATGGGAACAGCGGGGAGGGAGACCTTTGAAGACACAAGGAGAGAGAAAAGAACAATCAATTACTAACCACTCTCAGCGTTCTTTCTGATGACAATGTCTACACAATTTTGGAACTAGCACTAACCTGTAAAGAAAAATATATGAGTATTCACATAGGAGTTGTGTATCAGAAGTCTTCTAACTTCGGGAGGCTGTAACAACAATGAGGGGTATCAGGTTGTGCTATATATATATATTCTATAATGTCCACCTTGAAACATAGAAATAACAACTACCTGTCTAATATAGACGCCTCTCTTAATTCATACACAACCCCTGTAAAGAAAAGAGAACAGCATGTAGTTCAGGAACATCACAGCTTGAACCAGGCATTTTGCCTATTTCTCAGCAAGTAACACGATTCCTCCATGTAATCACCCAATGTTAATTTGAGAGTTACTTCACTCTCCACCAAAGGAACATGAAGAATATAAATCACCCAAAGCTTCTTCGAGTTGATAATCACCAAAGAAGTCAGGAATAACAGTACAATCCGGGACGGTATAATGCACTCCTTGTCCCCCAGATACCAACTTGGAAAGCTTGTGACAAAATTCCAGGACCAAGGGCAAGCTCCCCCTTGTCTGCACTGCTCACCACAACTTGAACAGTACCAGGATTTCAATGTTAGTTAAAGCACGATCTCGTGCAAAACAAAAGGAAAGCGCCGTCTGTTGAACCCACAAAACGCGCTGAAACGAAGAGTTAATCAAGTACTTCGTTGGTGGTGCCACAGGCACCCTTACCAGTCGCCAACAACTCTGATTCTCCAAACACCAGCCTCCTGAGCACAAAATAATCGGCAGCGTCTTGCCCGAACACCTTGCAGATATGGTCTGTGATCACGTGACCCGGAAGTGTTCCGATCACGTCGCGCATGGCGCTAGCGCTGCTGGGCAATGTAGTTTTGTGGCGGCTGTGCCCTCTAGCGCTCAGTGCCCCCTAACAGGACATCCCCCTCCCGGAGGGCACAGACAGGCACAAGGTTTGTTAGGATGACGACGGTGGAATGCAGT
The DNA here is from genome assembly GCF_964263255.1 of Lissotriton vulgaris. Taxonomy (NCBI): domain Eukaryota; kingdom Metazoa; phylum Chordata; class Amphibia; order Caudata; family Salamandridae; genus Lissotriton; species Lissotriton vulgaris. The sequence continues at coordinate 287,687,011 of NC_141690.1, read as the reverse complement.
CACCAATCTGGGTGCATGTACTCCTGATGCAGGTTCCCACGAGTTCTCTTCTTCACCATAACCCTTCCATGCAATCAAATACCACAATTTCGCCCGACTGACTTTGGAGTCCAGTACTCTAGCAACCTCATACTCCTCCCCCTGATCCACCCCCACTGCAAGAGGCTGTACCCGAGTATGTCGAGCTGCTGATTTCAGTAACGATACATGAAACACTGGGTACATTTTCATGTGGGATGGTAAAGCAATTTTGACAGCAACTGGATTCACATGTCTAATCACAGGGAAAGGTCCGATATAGCGCGGGTTAAATATGCTATATCGTCTGAATCGAATGTTTTTAGTGGATAACCACACCAGATCACCCTTTTGAAACACAGGTCCTTGTTTACGGTGTTTGTCTGCTTGATTTTTATACATTAGCTTCGCTTTCACCAAATGTTTCCTAGTATTTACAATAACATTCTGAATGGCAGATATCCTATCTCTGACCTCTGGAACATGATCCCCCCTAATAGGAGAACTGAAAGGGATGAATCTAGGGTGAAAACCGTATGTACTATAGAATGGTGTGTGTTTCGTGGAGCTATGTAGTGCATTGTTATATGCTATTTCTGCCAACCAAAGCCATTCCACCCACATGTCTGTATTGCAATCCACATAACACCGCAGGTATTGTTTCAAGGTCCGATTCAGCCTCTCCGTTTGTCCGTCAGTTTGCGGATGGAAGCTAGTTGACAGGGCTGAAGAGATATGCAAAGATGAGCACCACGCCTTCCAAAATTTAGCAGTGAATTGGGAACCCCGATCCGAGACTATAACCTTCGGCAGACCATGTAATCTCACAACGTTTTCCATGATTATCTTTGCTAATTGACCCGCAGTGGGAAGGGTCTTGCACGCCACGAAATGTCCCATCTTGGTGAGATAATCAATGATCACAAGAATGACTGTATGTCCTTTGTCAGCGGGTAGTCCTACTATGAAATCCATTGAGATGCTTTCCCAAGGCACCTCTGGTGTGGGTAATGGTTGAAGCAGCCCTTGTGTTTTCCCTGTCAATGGTTTGTTTTGAGCGCATATTGTGCATTCTTTGATCCATTCCGAAACATCCTTTCTCACCGAAGGCCACCAAAATTGTCTCAATATCTTTTTGCAGGTCTTCTCCCCTCCTTGATGGCCAGCACTAGGGTCTTCATGACACCACTGAAACACCATGCGACGTAACTGTATTGTGGGTATGAGCAGTTGTTTCCCTTTCATGTACACCCCTTGTTTTTTAATCCATTCGGGATGATGTTTCAACCAGTCTTTCCACTGAAAAGTATTTAAACCTTTACGTGTGTCTTTCAAAAACTGATCTGTGTGAATCACTCCTATCACCTTATGCTCCGCAAAGATGGCTCTTTCTGCGGGCACCACAGAACTGACAGTAGAATCTTGTCGCGATAAGGCGTCCGCTTTCTTGTTCTCGCTCCCTGGTCGAAAGGTAACAATGAAATGGTATTCTTCAAAGAAGGTCATCCACCTTAACAGACGAGGTGTTAAGAGACGTACTGTTTTCAGATACTGTAAATTGCGATGGTCTGTGTACACAGTAATGGCATGTTTCGCTCCCATCAACCAGTGTCTCCACTCTCCAAAGGCTTCTTTGATGGCAAGAAGTTCCTTTTCTGTGATGGTATAATTTTGCTCTGCTGCATTGAACTTCTTGGACATGAATGCTACTGGATGTAGTTGCCCGGTTTCTGGGTGTCTTTGTGAAAGGACTGCACCCATTGCCACATCTGAAGCGTCTGCTTCCACGACAAACGGAAGACTTGGATTAGCGTGGACCAGAACCGGAGCGGAGGTGAAGGCCTTCTTTAGTTCTTCGAAGGCCTCTTGTGTCTTTAGAGTCCATTCAAACGGGATACTTTTCTTGGTCAAATGTGTAAGTGGAGCAGCTTTATCCGAAAAGTTAGAGATGAAACGTCTGTAGAAGTTTGCGAATCCCATAAACCGTTGGATGTCTTTGACGTTCTTGGGACTCGGCCAGTCTGCAATTGCTTTGACTTTCCTTTCTGCCATTTCTTGACCATTGGGTGTGAGTATTACTCCCAGAAATTCCACAGTAGACACGTGGAACTCACATTTACTAAGTTTGCAAAACAATTGGTGTTTCCGTAAAGCTTGAAGAATGAGACTCACGTGTTGAACATGTTGTTCTTCATGTGTGGAATAAACCAGAATATCGTCAATGTAGACGATTACAAACTTGTCCAAAAACTCTCTCAAAACATCATTTAAAAAAAACTGAAAAGCGGCTGGCGCATTGCACAGCCCGAAGGGCATTACAAGGTATTCAAATAAGCCATACCTTGTCTTAAAAGCTGTCTTCCATTCGTCGCCCTGACGCATACGAACTAAATGATACGCTCCTCGCAAATCCAGTTTAGTGTAGATCACTGCTCCTTTGACTTGTTCAAGCAGAACGGTTATTAATGGTAAAGGATATTGATTCCGAATAGTGATAGAGTTTAGCGCTCTAAAGTCTATACAGGTTCTTAGTTCCCCATTAGCTTTGGGAATAAAAAATAGCGGCGAGGCTGCTGGAGATGCTGAAGGCCGAATGAACCCCAATTCTAAGTATTTATCCAAATATTCCCGTAAGTGGATATTTTCTGGCTCAGTGAGCGCGTATATCCGACCACATGGTACAACTGATCCAAGATGAAGATCTATCCTACAATCGTAGGGTCTGTGTGGTGGAAGCGTCTCTGCTTTCTGATCACAAAAAACATCTTGATATTGTTCATAACATGAAGGCAGTTCAGTATCTTTCTCTGCAGCCGTGGCAATGTGGAGCGTATTCCTGGTGCATGATTCAGATGATGTCCAACAGTGCATAGCACAATACTCCGAAGACAGAACCAGTGTCTTCTTTTCCCAATCGATGTCTGGGTTGTGTAAAGTCAACCAGGGTAAACCCAAGATTACACCATACGACGGAGCAGAAATTATGTTGAAAGATAAATGCTCCTGATGGCCGGGTAAACACTCGACTACACATGATTGTGTGCCTTGCCGAATGGGCCCTGCTTCCAATTGTTTACCGTCTACTGCAAGCACTATTTCGGGCTCCATCTTCTCCTCCAATGGTATGTTCAATCGTTCTGCCTCTCCGATGTCCATGAAACACCCGGTTGCTCCGGAATCTACCATGGCTCTAATGGTATAAGATCTGTTGTCCACATATATGAGAAGCTCAATAAAGAAGTGTTCTTTAGACCCACAGTTGTTCTTCTGTAATGAAGGGATACCTAACTTGCTTGACGACTCCCCTTCTTGACGTCGCCAGCTCTTTAGTTTCCCGACTCCACCTTCTGATTCTGTACCGGAGTGGCTGTAGTATTAAATTTGGAACGTCCAAATTTGGGTTTCACAGGGCATTCACGAAGGTAATGTCCCTTTTTTCCACAATAAAGACATAATCCATTCCTTCTTCTATGTTCCCTTTCTTCTCCGGTTAATGCAGCTCTCACTGTTCCTATTTCCATAGGTTCTGAAGATGCTGTTCCTGCTTCCGACATCCTCGGCTTGACAAAATGTATGGGATATCTATCCTTTCTGACATGTTCACCTTTGCGTTCTCTCATTCTCTGATCCAATCTCATAGTAAGTTCGATTAACGCTGTACATGTCTGAGGTTGCGGATCTACTTGGGCGATCAAGTCTTTCAATTCCTCTCTGAGTCCTTGATAAAAGACTGCCGATTGTTTCTCTTCTGGCCATCGAGTTTCTGTGACCAACCTTCGGAATGTGTTCACATATGACAATAAATCTTTAGTTCCTTGTTTAATGACTATCAGCTCCCTATCCGCAGCATAAGTATCAGCTCGCCTATCAAATGTCTTTTCAAATTCGGTCTTGAAAGCGTTCCAATCATTTAGTAGGTTATCCTCATTTCTCACTAATGGGACTGCCCATTGTGCGGCGTCACCTGCCAAATATGATATGAGGAAGGACACTCTGGCTTGGTTGGTGGCAAATACTTTAGGTTTGCAATTGAAATGTAATAGCACTTGTGACATAAATACTTGTACCTTATGTGTGTCGCCCGTAAATTTCTCAGGGGGCGCTAAAGGTATTGGGGTGGGGATTTCCACTACCATGGCATTAGAGGACGTTTGAGACGAGCTCCCTGCATCAAAAGGATTGCGTTGCATCCTATCCACCTTGGCTTGTAATGCAGCCGTTTCATTGCGCGATGCTGCTAGTTCTACCTGTACCAAAGCTAGAGCAGCCAACACATCATCCATAGTGGCCATGGTATTCAAGATCGACCCAACCACGAGGATAGGATATTCGTGGGCCGATTATTCTGTTCTGCGACCAGTCGAATCCTCAGGGTTGGTTCGATGCTTAAATAGTATCCATCTCTAAACCGCCCCAAATCTGCTATATATATATTACGCAGACTAAAGGATGGTTAAGCGAGGGAAAAAGATGGATGTAGCCAGGAAGGAAAGGATGGGAACAGCGGGGAGGGAGACCTTTGAAGACACAAGGAGAGAGAAAAGAACAATCAATTACTAACCACTCTCAGCGTTCTTTCTGATGACAATGTCTACACAATTTTGGAACTAGCACTAACCTGTAAAGAAAAATAAATGAGTATTCACATAGGAGTTGTGTATCAGAAGTCTTCTAACTTCGGGAGGCTGTAACAACAATGAGGGGTATCAGGTTGTGCTATATATATATATTCTATAATGTCCACCTTGAAACATAGAAATAACAACTACCTGTCTAATATAGACGCCTCTCTTAATTCATACACAACCCCTGTAAAGAAAAGAGAACAGCATGTAGTTCAGGAACATCACAGCTTGAACCAGGCATTTTGCATATTTCTCAGCAAGTAACACGATTCCTCCATGTAATCACCCAATGTTAATTTGAAAGTTACTTCACTCTCCACCAAAGGAACATGAAGAATATAAATCACCCAAAGCTTCTTCGAGTTGATAATCACCAAAGAAGTCAGGAATAACAGTACAATCCGGGACGGTATAATGCACTCCTTGTCCCCCAGATACCAACTTGGAAAGCTTGTGACAAAATTCCAGGACCAAGGGCAAGCTCCCCCTTGTCTGCACTGCTCACCACAACTTGAACAGTACCAGGATTTCAATGTTAGTTAAAGCACGATCTCGTGCAAAACAAAAGGAAAGCGCCGTCTGTTGAACCCACAAAACGCGCTGAAACGAAGAGTTAATCAAGTACTTCGATGGTGGTGCCACAGGCACCCTTACCAGTCGCCAACAACTCTGATTCTCCAAACACCAGCCTCCTGAGCACAAAATAATCGGCAGCGTCTTGCCCGAACACCTTGCAGATATGGTCTGTGATCACGTGACCCGGAAGTGTTCCGATCACGTCGCGCATGGCGCTAGCGCTGCTGGGCAATGTAGTTTTGTGGCGGCTGTGCCCTCTAGCGCTCAGTGCCCCCTAACACAGGATCCGGACAGTAAAGGACGGGGTCCTTCACATTTTTTTAGGAGGTTTACATGGTATATCTGGGGAATACCCCGAGTGGGGTCCAGTTCCACCTCATAGGTAACCGGGGTCACCTGTCGTCGGATGGCGTAGGGTCCTTACCATTGTCCCAGGAGCTTCTGGTCAGAAGAGGGCATCCTCAGGAGGACTAGGTCGCCGATGGCGAAAACACGGGTTCTAGTGTCCTTGTCGTACTGTCTCTTTTGGGTGGTTTGGGCACTCACTAGGTTCTGTCTGACTATGTCCCGAATCACCGACAGGTGGGTTTTCAGGTTTTCTATGTATTCTGGGAGCGGACTTGTGTGATCTGGTTCCGCTTCCCAGGCCTCCTGAGCCATGTCTAATAGGGTACGAGGGGGGCGACCATACAGCCACTCGTAGGGGGAATAGCCAGTGCTAATCTGAGTCTTACACGGATGGCGAATAGAGCTAGCAGTAGCATTTCTTCCCACCGTTTTGCTTCTAGACCCAATAGTTTCTTCAGGGTTTGCTTTAATGTGGCGTTATAGCGTTCAACCAAACCGCCGGTTTGCGAATGGTACGCTGACTTCCTAATTTGTTTTATCCCTAATTGGGAACAGACTTGTTTCATGAGAGCCGAAACAAAAGGCGTGCCCTGATTGGTCAGAATTTCCCAGGGAAACCCTACCCGGGAAAATATAGAGATAAGGGCTTTGGCGATATTCTGAGCAGTGGGTTTACACAAGGGTATGGTTTCAGGGCAGCGAGTGGCATAGTCTACTATGACTAACGCATAGCGACACCCGCTTCGTGAGGGCAAGAGGGGTCCTATGATGTCCATCCCTATTCTGCTAAACGGGACGTCGATGATGGGGAGGGGTTGTAGCGGTACCCTAGGGGGCCGATATCGACTATGCTTTTGACAGACCGTGCATTCGCGGCAGTAGGTTTTAATCCGCTGGTGCACGCCGGGCCAATAGAATTTTTCAAGGACCGCCTGACTGGTCTTTTCATCACCAAAATGACCTCCTAAAAGGTGGCTGTGTGCTAGGAAGAGGACTTTGTCTTGGAAAGGACCGAGGATCAATAACTGTGGGATCTGTTGTACCCCCCCCTTTTCGGTATAGCAACCCGTTTTTCTTGTAAAAGTAGGGACCTACTTGCAAGGGATCCTCGTTTTCTAGGGCCCTTCCCCATGTTTCCTGTAGGAGTGGGTCCTCTTGTTGTGCCGCCCTGAATTCCCTGTCTGTCTGCCATGGGTGTTCCTCAATAATGGCTGGATACGCACTGGTGTAGTCTTTTTTTTCCTTTCTCTTTTGGACTTGTGAGGTTTGGGATCCGGGGACGACAGACCCTGGGAATAAGGAGCCTCTTTCCACCACTGGGCCAGGGAGTCAGTGGTGTCGTGGAGGAGCATAGGCAGTCCGGAGTAGTCGCTCCCTAATATGACTTGTTCTGGTAGTGCAGGCACGAGACCGACCGTAAGGCTGGTTCCTGGGTCCCTGGGGTGTTGCACTCGCACCTGGATAGTTGGGTAACATTTGGTGTCCCCATGGACACATTGGATGGCTACCATTCCAGTAGGGGAACAAACAGGGAGGGCCAAGTCTTGGGGTCTGAGAACGCTTTGACGGCACCCGGTGTTGGCTAGGGCCAAGACTCTTTGTCCATCGATAGACACAGGGCAGTGAAACGGGGGGGGGGTGCAGTCCCTGGAGTGGTGCAGACATAGTTCCGAACTAGGCCGATCTCCATCAGCTCCTCCTTCTGTGGGCACACGCGGGCTATGTGTCCAAAACCGCCGCAGGAATAACACTGGGGTCCGGGATTAGGAGGCCGATACAGGACAGGTGAGGGTAAGAGTGGAGAAGGCTCTGGCCTTCGGGGTAAAAGCGGTCGGGGTGGCCGAGTGGCTGTCACGTTGTGGGGCCTATGAGGATGTTCCTCCTTGCCGCGCTGGAGTTCTTGTGCTCGGCTGTAGGCACAGGCAGTTTCGACGGCTGTGTCCAATGTGAGATGGGAGTGTTGTCTCACCTAACGCTGGGTGGCCGGGTGTAGGGAATTCAAGAACTGTTCCAGGTATATTTTTCCAAGAATATCTTCCTTCGAGGAGGCTTCTGGTCTGAGCCACCTATTCGCAAGATCCTTGATCCTAAAGGAGAGGGCCCTAGGATTTTCTTGGGGCCCCTCCTTGGCCTGTCTCAACTTCACCCTGTAGGTATCGTCGTCTATACCTAGACGCTCCAAAATGCATTTCTTTATATCCGGATACGGTGTGTTGCCCTGTATGTTGGCCTGTTGATTAGCGGCTTGCAAGTCGCCGGTTAAAAGGTATTGGCCCCATTGTTCTACCGGCCAATTAGCGGCTTGGGCTAGTCTTTCGAAATTCGTGAAGAAGTAATCCGGGTCATCCCCCGGTACGTACCTCTGCAGGACCACGGAAGGGAGAGAGGTCATTGGCCTCTGCTGTCCGAGGGCGTCCGTCAATTTTCCCATGGCTTGTTCGTGGACGACCCCTTGACCCTTAAGGACATCGTGCAACTGACCCCTATCGTCCTCCGCGGTCTTCAGGAATTGTTCCATCATCTTTCCCAATTGTTCCTGGGACTCCGCCATTCTTTTCACGACAGCCTCCATGCTTCCAGCAGATCCCACTTCTGACACCAGATGTGATTGTGGGTGTGCTGCAGGCTGGAAAAGCAGGAAAGGAGGCTGGATATAGTGGGCTATGCTGGTGTTTTATTCCACACAAGGCAAAAAACAAATCACAAGAAAAAGGGTTCCAAGGGAAGATGTCCGGGTCCTCTTCGGGTCTTTCGTCCGGGTTCCGTTCTTCGGAAGTCAGGTGGCGGGTCCGGTATCGGGGAGGATCCTCGTAGGGCAATAAGAGAAAAGAAAAGGGGACCGTTAGTCCTGTTTGGGCTTCAGGGAGTAACTGTATCATTCACCGTCACCCGGGTAGTGAGGAATGGAGAAGAGATCGTGAGGAAGGGAGGTATCGGGGTTGGGGAAAAGAGGAACGGTACGAAGTAAGAGTGTCTAATAGGGTCATGAGGGGGAGGGCTCTCTACACAGTGGAGGTGCTGTACAAGTATTTTACAGTGCAAGTAACACGTCGCTTGTGTCTTGGGGAGTTATTTACAGGATATTTACAGCAAGCCCCTTGCGATCTCTGAAGACAAATTAATAGGGTACTCACACGGTCCGCAGCAACTCTCCAGTGAGTTACGGCCGCTCTTCAGCCACCTCCTGGGGACTCCACCAATCTTCGGTCCACACGTCTTCATCTGCGTTCGCCTGCTCTCCTTCTTCTGCTCCAGTCGGAGTGTCCTGCCACGATGCTCCGACGGCGTTCTGGTGTCTGCTCTCGGTTTTTTCTTGTTCTGGCGCTGCCACGGGGGAGGGACTTCCGGGGTCGGAGGGTTGTACTTCCTGTTGGCGCTGGTCTCCGGTTGGTTCCTGCAAGACAGAGAAGGGCGGGGGTCTAATTGTCATGGTTACTACTCCGGGCCTCGTTCTTGACACAGGGAAGTGTCTGAGGGGTTTCAGTCCCGGCGGAAAGGATGGCGGTACGTGTTTGAGAGGGCCCAGTCCTGGCGGGGAGAACAGCGGGACCGTATCACAGGAAGACAGGAAGAAAACAGCCTTTATTACCGATGATGGACTGTTTGAGTTCACGGTACTGCCCTTCGGACTCCATGGTGCCACGGCAACGTTCCAACGCCTTATGAATACAGTCCTACAACCATACCCTTCCTTTAGTTCGGCCTACTTGGACGACATAGTAATATACAGTTGTACGTGGAAAGAACATCTAGACCACATACAGATCACCCTAACAGCTTTAAGACAGGCCGGATTGCATATCAATGCTAAAAAGTCACGAGCGGTATTCACCAGTGTCAATTACTTAGGATACGTCCTGGGAGAAGGTACCATAGCCCCTCAAAGCGAGAAGGTAAAAGCCATTGAGGAGATCCCGTTCCCATTTAATAAAAGAGACCTGAGAGCCTTCTTGGGATTGATCGGCTACTATCGGAGGTGCATTCCGAGATTTGCGTAAGTAGCCGCTCCCCTGAAAGACCTCCTACAAAAAGACCGAAAACCTTGAGAACTGTCGCACCGCTCGCAGGAATCAACACATGCTTTTGAGCTACCGCTCCAGTCCTAGTCTCGCCGGACTTCAATAAACCCTTTATACTAGCCACTGATGCTTCCAACGTTGGAATAGGGGCTGTACTATCACAAGTAGGGGTAGATGGGCTGGAACATCCTGTATTGTATGTAAGCAGGAAACTATATCCCCGTGAGAGTAGGTATTCCACCATAGAGCGGGAATGTCTAGCGATAAAATGGACTATAGACAAACTACATTACTACCTGGAGGGCAGGCCATTCATCCTACCTACAAACCACTCCTCGTTACAGTGGATGAGCAGAAATCAAGCCCACAATCCCCGGGTACTCCGTTGGTTCCTGTCCCTTCAGCCCTACGCCGGGGGCGGTGGGTGACATTTAAAAGTGGTGGGGCGCAAAGTGATTTGCATACAGCACCGTAACGAGCGACCGCAGCGAGCGAGCCCGAACCCCAAAAGGGGGGCTTGGGGGGATTACCCCCCCCCCCAAGAAAATTTTGAAAAAAAGAGGAAAAATCGTGCATTTTCCAGCAAATTTGAGAAAGCAGGAAGGTTAATAAAGCAATTGTGAAAGTGCAGTTATTACATTAATAGATGGCATAACATAGGTAGCTGCTTATTCAGTATAACCACAGAGCTTCATACATTCCGTCCTATTATGCTCAGGTGCTGAATTCAGACTATAAGACTTTAATGGAAAGGCGCAGCATGAATGCTCTATTTTCTAACTGGTAACCCCATAACGCCGATTTTACCTCCAACAGACCAGAAACCCAAAAGAGAAATGGCACAGCCAGTGTACCCAGAGAAGCAATCAATCAATCAATCATAGACATTTATAGAGCGCACCACTTACCCGGAGGGTCTCAAGGCGCTTGGGGGGGGGAGTGCTGCTACTGCTCGAATAGCCAGGTCTTGAGCTTCTTCCTGAAGGAGAGGTGGTCTTGGGTCAGGCGCAGGTCGGTCGGGAGGGAGTTCCAGGTCTTGGCGGCCAGGTAGGAGAAGGACCTTCCTCCTGTTGTCGTTCTTCGGATGCGGGGGACGGCGGTGAGGGCGTGGCTGGCTGATCGGAGATGTCGTTTGGGAGCGTAGAAGTTGATGCGGTTGTTGAGGTAGCTCGGGCCTTGATCGTGTAGGGCTGTGTGTGCGTGGGTGAGGAGGCGGAAGGTGATTCTTTTGTTGACGGGGAGCCAATGCAGGTCTCTCAGATGTCCGGAGATGTGGCTGTGTCGTGGGATGTCGAGGATGAGTCTGGCTGAGGCGTTCTGGATCCGCTGGAGTCTCTTCTGGAGCTTGGCGGTGGTTCCGGCGTAGAGGGTGTTGCCGTAGTCCAGTCGGCTGGTGACGAGGGCCTGGGTGACCGTCTTCCTGGTCTCGGTGGGGATCCACCGGAAGATCTTCCGTAGCATGCGCAGGATGTTGAAGCATGACGAGGAGACGGCGTTGACTTGTCTGGTCATGGTGAGGGAGGAGTCCAGGATGAAGCCCAGGTTGCGTGCGTGGTCTGTCGGTTTGGGTGCGCTGCCCAGGGCGGGGGGCCAACAGGAGTCGTCCCAGGCGGAGGGCGAGGAACCCAGGATGAGGACTTCCGTCTTGTCTGAGTTCAGTTTCAGGCGGCTGGTCGTCATCCACTCGGCTACGTCTTTCATCCCTTCGTGAAGGTTGGCTCTGGCGGCGGCGGGGTCGTTGGTCAGGGAGAGGATCAGCTGGGTGTCGTCAGCGTAGGAGATGATGTTGAGGTTGTGTTAGCGTGCGATGGCCGCGAGGGGGCTCATGTAGACGTTGAAGAGGGTGGGGCTCAGCGAGGATCCTTGAGGGACGCCGCAGATGACTTTGGTGGCCTCTGACTTGTACGGTGGTAGACGGACTCTCTGTGTTCTTCCGTCGAGGAAGGAGATGATCCATTCCAGTGCCTTCTCCTGGATTCCGACGTTGCAGAGGCGCTGCACTAGGGTGCGGTGGCAGACAGTGTTGAATGCCGCGGAGAGGTCTAGGAGGATGAGGGCCGCTGTTTCTCCGTTGTCCATCAGGGCTCGGATGTCATCGGTGGCAGCGATGAGGGCGGTCTCGGTGCTGTGGTTGGCTCGGAAGCCAGACTGAGAGGGGTCGAGGGATCCATTCGTCTCGAGGAAGGCGGCCCGCTGTTTGTTGACGGTCTTCTCGATGACTTTGGCTGGGAACGGGAGGAGCGAGATGGGGCGGTAATTCTTGAGTTCGGTGGGGTCCGCTGTAGGTTTCTTTAGTAGGGCGCTGAGTTCAGGGCCCCAACCGAGGGAATTACCAAAATAACAAATCACAAGTCAGCAGAGACACAAATCCACAGCCAAAAGCACAGGGACATAAAAGCTGCCACTGCCAAGATGGGCAATAAGGCAGCAGGATGAAGACCGGCCAGCAAAGCAGGCATATTTCACCCAAAGCAGTTCATAGTATACGTATGAAGTGAACTAACTGTGAAGTGAACCACCTGCAAGTGAAGTGACGAGTTCAAGGAAAGGCCTGGCCTGCTCCCTGCCTTGAGCAATGAATCAGGAAGTCGGCCGTGTGCAACTGCAAGCACAATGCACCGCCTGGGTCAGGACTAGCCTAGGAGGCTGAATGGTGGGGCCGGACAGGGTCTTCTGGTCTTCTATTTATTTATGCGTTTTCATATAGCGCAGACTTTACCCAAAGGCGTCAGAGCGCTTCACAATAGGAACAGTAATGAAACATGAGGAGAAAATTACAAGTGAACAAATTACAAAAGCAAACGTTAAGTTACAAGAGGCAAAAGTGACAATTGTGAGCAAACAAAATACATGAGGTTGCACACGGTGCCTTACAGGAGGAAAAAGTGACATGTGTGCACACAAGTCCTTAAAAGATGACTGAAGGCAGGGTTTGAATTTTCCAATCCCTGAATGTAAGAGCTTCACATCCACTATCTGAATGCTAGATGCATTATCTACACGAGTAATTAAACTAATAACAGTGTATAAAAGCAATTACTACTAATGCGTCTTTATTACTAAAGGAACACTTTTGTGAAAAATTTGAATAATGAAATACTGAGCAAAAAGCACTGTTTCTAAACTTATACCTTGCAGTTACCATCCATGCAATTCCTTAAAGATGGTTCATAATTCATTAAGCAGGTGGTAACCTGAGACCTATCTCACTCAAGAATGTATGCAATGAAAGCAGTAACTTGTGAGCTTCCTACGTAAAATACAAATCTGTGACCTGCATGGTGAATGCTTCACTTTGCAGCTGGGACATCACATTTAACTCTGTCTCTTTATACTTTGTATGAGTGAGGCCGGCCTGTAACTAGACTGCACACAGATCTCGCCAGCAAGTGTATTTACCACCAAAGTTATCTTACAGCTACAATGCTTTGGAATTTGTTGGGTAAACAAAGATCTCTCTGCACCAGGTGTCTACAGTCTAATCCCAATAAACTATTTTAAAGTGAAGTCTGTTTGAGAGAAAACAAAGTATAATTAGAAGAGGTAATGTATAATACTGCAATATATGGTAGACACTCGAGCACAAGAACAAACATTACGTTCATAGGTAATGGTGGCACTTGTGCAAGTATCAAAGCAAACAAAATGCCATTACCGCGCAATCCCCGGCAACACTCACTCAAAAGATCTGCCAAGGTGCCCTTTTGTCAACTGGAGAGCATCGTTATATTCCCACCCAGCCAGGTAGATTTGTCCACACACGCCCACTGCGTTAATCTGAAGAGGATCAGCACAAAATCTGATAGTCTTTCTGTAGAGCATGATCATCACCCCCATTGGGCACACCATCACCATGCCACGCAAGGCGTAGATGGCAAGGGGTCATCTCCGAGGGGGGACTCTATGCAGGCAGTAGAAGGCAAGGCGTCTTCTTTTCTGGGCAGTGCTGTGCCGAGAGTAGAAGGCAGGGGTCACCTCTGGGGGGCATGCTACGTAGGGAATAAATAGAAGGCATGGGGGGGGTGGAGTCTTCTCTAGGGGCTCGGTGAAGTGGTTAGAGAAAAGGGAAGTGCTTTAAATGGGTAGATACTGCCCGGTACTGCGTGCCTGCACTACCTGAATGTAAAGGGTAGAGTATCTGCACCTCTCAGCACTGCTGTAACATATTCAATGTGAGAGCACCGGCACTTCTCAGGAGCAAGCAGGTACTCTAATTAGTGAGTGCCTGCAATTCAATATTTCCAATTCACGCACTGAGGCCTGAACAATGGGTGTTTTCCTATGCAGGTCGTCTGTCACAATTTCTAGCATATGTCCATTTGCTGTTTGGAATACATCGCCACAGATGTGACTGGTGGTGCAGTTTACTGACAAACGTGACGTGACCGTGACGTCGAAGATCAACAACCGACTAACAGCACACAATTACACTTCAGAAAAAAGCCGTCTTCTGACCGGCAGCGTGTGAAATTGGAGCCACCCTTCAGGGCACCATTTAGGACCAGAGCGCAAGTGTACAGAGGAATCATGAAGACCTTTCGTTGTATCTTTATTTTGCTGTTGGCATAAATGAGCTCCTAAGGGTAGTGGAAGCATGCAGGGTTCAAGCTGTGAAATATTCAACTGAGGCAGCCAGTCCAAGCCAATACTTTCTAAAGTAGATGCATTATTAGGTCTGTGTATCTCTTACCAACATGACCATTCCTACAAGAAGCACCGTTCCTTGCAAACCCAATCAAAGACATGAACATTATAAGCTCAGAGGAACACTCATAGTTGAGGATGTTCTCCGTAGGCGTGGGCGCGGAGTTCATAGACTTTCACTTCACGGAGTTGCTAAAAAACTCCCCAAGTTCCACGTGTGAGTGGAGTAATGGGGAAGTAAGAGAAAGCGGCCTCAAATGCGCTGCACTGACTGTACCAATAGCAATTATAAGGCACTGCCTGGCCGATCGCAATATGCCTGCGCATGGCACAGAAATCGTTTTCAAGTTACCTTACCGTCACGTAGGTACGGGTGCCGCTCTGTTGTATGACTATGTCCAGTTGTCCACACAATATTGGCTGCTCCAGCAACAGCTTTAGCCAGCATGCATTATCTGTTTTGGTCACTGCAGCACACAACACGACCCTTGGAAGCTGTGTGGAAGACGTGGGCTGTCAGACCTACTGAGAATATCCTCCACTGTCACCAAAGCCCCTGGGGACCGAAAGCGGATATGTGAGAGTGATGCATGTGGGAATTATGGCAGCACGTGCTGAGGATGAGGAAATGCCAGTTATCTGCACTCCGCCACAGTCACCTTGCTCCTTGGCCTTGGCCTTTGTTCTCGATTCTCGACTTACTACAGGCCAGGGTTGGACGGATCTGTGTTTTTGAGATGGAGCCAAGGGACGAGCCTTCCACGCAGCAGCCTGGTATATGCATAAATGGGGTATATGCATAACTGGGGGTGGGTTTGTGGCTTCGGTTTTGTTTTGTCACACTCACAGAACGAAACCCTTCCCTGGCTGGTTGTGTCTGTGTGACACTTCTGTCACCCACCCATGCCAATGCCGTCCGTGCAGAACGGCGCAGATGGCGGATGGTGCGCCGCACGTGCAATCAGCTGAGCCACGGGCCGGGCCGGGCCGGGGTGCGGTGACAGTGGTGGTGGTGCGCAGTGTAGATTGTGTCACAGTCACCCCCAGATGGGGTGACACCCGGTGCGGTCCGCACCCCCCGCACCCTCCGAGTAGTGACGCCACTGTTGAGAGGTTTCCGTTTCGGTTTTACCCAGGCCCCCCCTCAACTGAACTAATGATACTCACTAAAAGAAGAACTCAATACTTCGTGATGATGAGGACGGCCGACGGGTCGAGCTGGAAAGAAAGGCAACGAACAGGCAGCAAAAGGCAAGCACAGGCTGCCGGCGGTGATGCGCACACTGTCTCCACACGAGTCGACTCCACACACAACCACGAGGCGAGTCGGAGTGAACCGGATCCAACGTACGACAGCAGCGCCGCTCGCCAATGGCCAATCACTGCATTCGCGCAATAAACAGACCACGCAGTTATGGACGTAAAAGGCCATTTATTAGACCAGAACTGCGCATAACAATAGAACAGTAAACAATAATCAACAAACTCCCCAATCACACATCCCCCCCATTCGTTTCAATCGTTCATGTCCATACTGAGCCCTAGCGGCTCCAAACACCCTCCACTTGCCGTCAATCACCCTTTCGGCCCCCAGACATTGCCAACCTCAAACAATCTTCGATCCGTCCTGCGCCAAGTCTCCCCCCAAGGGATGGGTATGCCCGCTCTTGACCCCCTATCCCTTCGAAACCTGCCTACCGCAGCTCTGGCCTAAACTGGCAACGCAAATGACCGGCCCAAGTACCACCTCCAACTGCCGGGTCGGTGGGCGGCCTTTCGAGCTCCCTCCCGATGGTGCCAGGCGCAGAAAAGAGAAAGATCCCTTCCTCCTCCGCGCTTAAGTACCCACCCCCTAACTCCTCCCCTTCCCCTGCCTGGACTATCCCCTGCGCGAAAGACCCCGGGGAAAGACTAGTCTGCGACTCTGCTCTCCCCGGGGCCCGGCATCGCGCAATAAACAGACCACGCAGTTATGGGCGTAAAAGGCCATTTATTAGACCAGAACTGCGCATAACAATAGAACAGTAAACAATAATCAACAAACTCCCCAATCACACATCCCCCCCATTCGTTTCAATCGTTCATGTCCATACTGAGCCCTAGCGGCTCCAAACACCCTCCACTTGCCGTCAATCACCCTTTCGGCCCCCAGACATTGCCAACCTCAAACAATCTTCGATCCGTCCTGCGCCAAGTTTCCCCCCCAAGGGATGGGTATGCCCGCTCTTGACCCCCTATCCCTTCGAAACCTGCCACCCAGTGGACCCCCTGTAGGGCGGTACACTGCCCCACCCCCCCCCACCAAGGGGCCGTCCGTCCGTCACTGCAAAGTCACTCTCTCCGACACCATATCGACTCGTTCCACAACTTGCTCACCACATCCCGCAGTTCCATCATATACCATGCATTCCCCAGTCGAGACAGATGCACACCGTCCTCCCTAAAGGCTAAAGGTTCCTCCAGGCGAATTCCAGGATGCGAAATGACTTTCACCCCCCTGTCCACACAGTAAAGTCTCATTGCCCGATTCAATTTTCTCCGAACCTTTTCAATGGCCCAGTGTTTCATGGCCCCCCTCCAGACTTTCCGGGGGACCAGCTCCGTCCAGGCAATGCAGGCCCCCGACATCCTCGATTTTAGCACCTCCAAGTCCCTCTGCATAAGTTGCAACAGAGCCAGTCCAGACAATTGCACCAGGTCGTTCTCGCCCAAATGAATGATCAACAGATCCGGGCACCCCCTCTGTGGGACCATCTTCGCGAGCCAGGGCAGTAGTGCCCCCCATCGCATTCCGCTCTTTCCCCACCATTTCACCTCGTGCAATTGTCCTTTCAGTCCCAGGTTACGGCCGTAAACCTGCTGGTCAGCGTACTTGGATGCCCAGTGCACAAAGGAGTGCCCAACGATCCACGTCACCGTCTTACCACCCGGGCCACCCACGCAACCTACGAAGAAAAAAGATGTTAGAACAGGCAAAACAGAAAATTGCAAACCAACAAACCTGCCTGGGACCCCAACTACTTCCTCACATACCGCTCACAGCAGCGAGACTTCCAACGACCAATACTCCGGATCCGATCCCAGGACCAACCCAACCGTGCCGCAGCAGTCGCAGCCCCAATACGGAAAGAATGCGTACCAAAACCCGCACCATTCATCCCCAGGCGACCCAAAGCCATCCTCAACACCGCCAACAGCTGGCCCGCCGCCATCCTCGCCCCAGAAGCATGAAGGAAAATCTCGCCCCCCCGCGGGCCACCAGCCCCGCAGAAGGAGCGCCATTCTCGCACCGGGCAAACCGCCCCACCAGATTCATTCAGCCACACCCACGTACCACGCCCCACTTGATCAGTCTTCGAGCGGCCCAGCCATATTCCCAAACGCCCCGCATCCACCCGTACATCCTCGAACAATCGTCCGGCCCCCCGCCTCGTGCCCAACAACTCAGACACCCGAAACGCCCCAAAAAACATCCACACCATGCACAGGCGAAACAGGCCCACCTCGGCCCTGTCATAGCAACACTCCGGCAACACCCCAACCAGCCGGACCAACAGGTCAAACGTCACCGCCTCCCGCAGGCGTCCCCCCCCGGCTCCCCTCTCCCGGCCCCACCCCCGCAACATGCGAGCCAGTACCACATCCTTGGTGGGGTCGAAACCCAGAAACAAAACACAATAGAAGGAAATGCCAGCCAATTTACCAGAAATCGTAGCAGCAGTCAGGCCACGGTCCATGCAGGAAAGCACATAGCCCCTCACACCACTCAGCACTTCCGACTCCCCACTCACCACACCATCCACCGTCCAGCCCATAAAAGAACAAAAATCAGACCATGCCAGCCGATATGACTTCCTCGTGGACGGGGCCAACGAACCCTCCACCAGACCAATCATCCTCACTCCCCCAAGGCCCAGATGCCGGCCGGCAGCTCGGTCTTGCAGGCGTCCGCTCCCGGTGCCAGATGTCGGAACCGCTGCCACTGCGAACGAGACAAAGCATCCGCAATGTCATTATTCGCCCCAGGGACATGCCTGGCCCGAAACACCACATTCAACTGCAGACAAGCCAACATGAACCTTCGCAACAGCTTCAACACTCGCAGGTCCCTCGCCCTCTGGTTATTCACAAGGTCCACCACCGTCATGTTGTCAACGTGGAAGAGTACCGTCCTGTCCCGAAAGTCCTCCCCCCACACCACCAGAGCCACCAGTAAAGGGAAGAATTCGAGAAAAGCAATGCTCCTGCCCTGCTTCATCCAGGAGGCCGGCCAGCTCTCCGCGCACCACCGCCCATCCCAAAAGACTCCAAACCCCGCTGACCCAGCCGCGTCAGAAAAGATCTGGCATTGCCACACAGCCCTCTCCTCATCAAACTCCAGAGGCACTCCGTGAAAATCCTGCAAAAAGGTTACCCAAGTCCTCAAATCCGACCGCACCCCCAGCGAGATCCTCACCCGGTGATGCGGAAGCACTGCCCCCGACATGGCCATGCCGAGCCGCCGACAGAACGTGCGCCCCGCCCGCACTACCCGGCAAGCGAAGTTAAGGAAACCCAGCAGCCTCTGAACCGCCCGCAAAGGAATCCGCCGCTCCCCCACAGCCCACTCCAGACACTCCAAAATCTCCTTCACCTTAGTCGCAGGCAGGCGCGCCAACCAGTCAACCGAGTCCAATTCGATCCCCAGGAACGTGAGGCAACAGCTGGGACCAGCCGTCTTCTCAGGCGCGAGAGGCACTCCAAACTGCACCGCCAAGGCCTGGAAATGCGACAGAGCCCTGCCACAATCCCCCGACCCCGCCCTGCCCAGGAAGAGAAAGTCGTCCAGGTAGTGAGTGACCTCGCGGCACCCGCTCACCCGCACCATGACCCACTGCAGAAACGTGCTAAACAGTTCAAACAAAGCACAGGAAATGGCACAACCCATGGGAAGGACCTTGTCGACATAGATGGCACCCCGAACTGCATGCCCAGGAGCCCGAAATCCGCTGGGTGAATCGGCAAGAGCCGGAAAGCCGGCTTGATGTCGCACTTCGCCAGCTCAGCCCCGGGACCACAAGAACGCACCATCCGGACCGCATCGTCCACCGACGCATACAGCACCCTCGAGTCCTCCTCTGCAATGAAGTCGTTCACCGACCTCCCCTCCGGCCAGGACAAGTGGTGAATCATCCTGAACTCCCCCTCCTCTTTCTTCGGCACAACCCCCAGCGGCGAGACGATCAGGTCCGGCAGAGGCCAGTCAACAAAAGGCCCCGCGACTCTCCCTTCCGACACCTCCTTCTGCAACTTCGCAGCCACCACACCCGGCAACTCCTTCGCCGACCTCAAATTATCGGCCCACCGCCGCTCCCTGGGGCCCTGATAACCCACCCGAAAGCCTTCGGTGAAACCCCAAAAGAGCCGCGCCGCGGCCTCGCGGTCAGGGTAGCACGCGAGCCACGGGGCCATCGCCTCCACCCTAACCGGAGTAGGCGCCCTTCGGGCCAGGCTGTCCTCGCCCACTGGCGTTCCGCCATTGTTCAGAAGGGGTGGCGAGCGAGAGACACTGAGTGACGGGGTGCTTCCCCCCGCACTTAGAACACTCATGCTTGAACTTGCACGGGTACCTCGAGCAGAAACCCCGACTGTAGCTCCAACACACCCCCGTGGTGGCCCCTCCCGGTTTGGCTGGTTGTCCGGACACAATGGTGCTGGGCACAGTTCCGCTCCACGCCCCGCCCTGGGCGGGACGCGTCGGAAAAGACCGATACAACACCGGTAAACCGCTGGCCGTATGTGTAGAAGCCGACGAGTGCGACGACGCCATCCACTGCATCCAAAGCTCCAGATCCACCTCCCCCCAGCTCTTTTCTGGATCGGCGCTGACCCGGGCCCGAAATTCCTCGTCATAGCTTAACCAAGCAAAACCTCCAAACTGCATCTGAGCCTTACGGATAATGTCCATGTATTTGAACAACGCAATCGCCCGGTCAAGATATTTCACACAATAGACGCTAGCATAGATCAGAAAAGCCGAAGTCCAATTCTCCATGGTTATAGGCACCCTAGGCCGCCTCGTCAACTCCCACTCCTCTTCCTTGAAACCCTCCTTAGCTTGAACCTCCCGGTGCAACAACTTAAAAACGTCCACAAACTCGTGTTTCCAAATCTTCTCCCTCATTTTCTCCGACAAATGAGACCCCAACGGCATTGCCAGCCCCATGTAAGGCATTTTCTTCGGGAGCTTCACCCCCTTCTCATCCTTCCCATCACTTTTGTCAGTCTGTACCCCCAGAGTTACCGACTTACCATCCACCGACTTACCATCCTCAGGTGGACCGCCCGAAGGCGCCCCCCCCTCCCTCACCGACCCATCTCCCACTCCCACCGACCTGCAGGCCCGCTTCCGCCCCTCCCCACCCCGGGGTGCGTCATCCCAAACCGCCCACCAGGCACTCTCACCTGTTAGTGCCTCCGTCCTTTCCCGGGGCCGTCCTCTGGACTCCTTTCCACGGGCCTTCCCAGGTCCAGTCTTCTTCCGCGATCCGGGGTCGACCTGCAAGACACCAAGGTCATCACCCCCCGCTGCGCGGCCTACGCCTTCCAGGTCATCCCTCACCTCCCCTTCTTCCAACTCCTCGCTCTCAGCACTGTAATCCAGTTCAAGCACCTGATCCTGATCCACACCGTCACTTGAGACACACTTCACAGCACGCTTCACTCCCTTGGCTCCACACTCGCGGCCACGCGATCCAGTGGCGCCACCAGTATTCGTCGCCCGATCCCGCGGGGGAGGGACAGCCGCCGCGGACTGCCCTGCTACTTCCGGCCTGCGTCTCGGAGCCGTGTTGCGCCCCGCAAGGCCCCCCCTGGCTCTGCCGACAACCGCCGACTTGGATCCCCTCCCGCCCCCCAGGTCGCTCGAACCTGGCAGGGCCCCGGCACCATCGGGCCTCAAAGCCGTGCTGGCCGGCCCTACCCCAGCCGCACCCCCAGTAAGGTGGGCGGCCGGGCCTGACCTCCTCAATCTCGCCTGCCGAATCTCCTCCTCCTGCCTCTCCGCCTCCCTCTCCTCCTCCGAGGTGGGGGTGGGAGGCCCCTCAATGTCGGGGCCCCACACCGAACCCACTCGGGCCCTCGTCTCCTCGGCCCACCTGACCTCCTGAATCTGTTCCAAGATACGCTCCCCTCTGGACCTCTTCTCCCAGGAGACGGAACCCCAAATCGGAGGGGGGAGCGGTTGGCCACAGCCAAAAAATTCGCCCCCCCGGGGAAGAAACCCACCTGATGGAAACCTTGAACCCAACCCGGGCCGCCAATGGGAACCAGGGTGGGAGAGGCACTCCTGCCCACCGCAAACCCAGGCACCAACGGCCGAAACGCGGCCGGGGTGCCCGCCCTAGAGCCCCGGGACAAGTCAATCGCCCCCCCCCCAGACACCCGCAGATCCAGCCCAGGCCCATCCCCACTAAAAGAGGCTTCCTCCAGGCGGGCCAAGGGCCCGGGGGCCCCGCCGCCACCCACCGACCCGTCCAGGCCGGGCGCGGGCCCGGCCTGGGAGTCACCTAGCTCCACCCCCTGCGCAGCACCGTCCGGCGCCAACAGAGGACCATGGAGCGGAAGTTCCTCGGGCACGGCCCGAGTAGCCGCCCCCGAGGCCCCAGGCAAAAACTCCAACTGGGGGAAGGGGCGCGCGGAAGTCGTCCTGCGCTTCCCGCCCCGCGCAGT
The DNA here is from genome assembly GCF_964263255.1 of Lissotriton vulgaris. NCBI lineage: Eukaryota > Metazoa > Chordata > Amphibia > Caudata > Salamandridae > Lissotriton > Lissotriton vulgaris. The sequence continues at coordinate 287,665,071 of NC_141690.1, read as the reverse complement.
ATTCTTGGGGACACCCCCCCCCCCCTCCCGACCCCCGGGCCACCCTCCCGAACCTGGTCGTCCTCCAAGCAAGCGAAAACCGCTGCATGCACCCCGGCCGAGGCAGCCATCGTGCCTCTGGTGGCCCCCACCCAGGCCTGGTCCATGACCCCGGACCTAATCAGGTCCTCTCGGCCGGCCCTAGCGAGCAGTAACAAGGCCTCACGGACCTGTTCCGCAGGAACACCAGACATCCTACCCGAATCAGCAACAAGAACAGAAAACAAGATAAACCCCAGCTGTCGTAGAAACAGCCCCGAGCACAATTACAAGTAGCACTAGGCCTCACTACACACTAACTACAACTCCTTTCGAGCTACCTCCCGATGGTGCCAGGCGCAGAAAAGAGGAAGATCCCTTCCTCCCCCGCGCTTAAGTACCCACCCCCTAACTCCTCCCCTTCCCCTGCCTGGACTATCCCCTGCGCGAAAGACCCCGGGGAAAGACTAGTCTGCGACTCTGCTCTCCCCGGGGCCCGGCAGACTACATGGTACTTTAGCAGAGTGGAGGGAAAGGGAGCCAGAAACATTCACATGAAACTGTACAGCATCACAGCACAGGGAACCCCTTCCAGTCCGGTTCTGAGGGGAGGAAGGCGGAGTCCAGCACCGGAGCCTGAAGTCAGTCCTTGCTCTGAGCTGTGCCAGTCCAGGACAGTCCACAGTGTAGCAACAGCGCCCGGGGGCACCCCTACTGTGCAGAGTGCCAGTCCTGGATGAGGAAGGCACAGTGCAGCAAAATAACCCAGGCAAATCAAGTAACGTAGCAAGTTCCATGGGCCATGGGGCAAGCAAGAAAATAGCCCTTTTGACTGTTGTTTTTGGGACAGTGAAATACAGCACTGCCAAGGTTCAAAGGGCCCTCCGGGGCTCTGGGCCACGGTGCAACTGTAGCGGCTGCACCAATAGTAGAAGCGCCCCACCCCACCGGCATACCCCTGCAGCTCACTTTGCATAGCAGAATAGTGAGCCGCCCCCTGGAGCCCAAGGGAACGCCCTCCTGTGCATTCAGCGTGGCTGTCATGAAATGCCCCTTTAATTAGGCACATAGCAAGTCATTCTAATCTAGATAGCTGGGCAGCGCCCCATACACATTGTTATTAAAAGTCACAATTTCCTCCAGTCCAGTGCATCCCGCACATCCATGCCAGAGAACATCTATTGCAACTTTGAAAGGCTGAAAGCACAATCTGTGCCAGTCTCTGGGCACCGTTCAGTAGCAGAACAGTTTATTTAGTCTGAAGAGGGTATACAGTCAGCAGCAGACCCGAGGGGCACCTCCTCCTGTGCACTACAACAACCCTGACTTTGTATGTGGCAAAATACAACAATGGCGACGGGCACCCTTTCTGACCTCGGTGCCAGCAATAGCCGTGGTGAAAGTTTAACAACAGAGTAGCCAGCCCCTGCCCCCCCCCCCATACCCCGCACTATGCGGTCCATACTTATGGGCTCAGCAGGGCACAGTATAGCAGCAGATGTCCGGATCAGGGTGCCGTACAGTAGCAGCGCCCAGAGTCACCGTCCCTAACCTGTCCCACTATAGGCTAGAGCAGCGGGGCCCAGGGGAGCCCCCCTCTGGAGCCAGTCACAGGCGCAGCAGGAGGCAGCACAGGGCCACGTCTACTCAGTTCAGTTCATTAACTTTTATTCGATTATAAAATTTACGTAATCATAAAAAGTACAGTTTATAAAAATCATCGGTTAATGCAAAGAACACATGTTATAGTTTATAAAACAATTTCATTACGAGTTTTTATTACTGTTTTTAAGTAGGTCACTGTCATTTTAGCTTCATGCGGGTTTTTCGGTGACTGGAGATAAGCGAGAGCTGGGTATGTACATCTAAGTCCGCTTAAACAGAGAAGGGGGAAAATCCATTTTTTCCTAGCTGCTCTGTAGTATTTGCAGAACAGGGTGATGTGGACCGTTGATTGCTTGGAAGCCCCGTCACACGGACAACATGTCAAGTTTCGAGACCAATTGTTCTGTTCTGGAAATGAGACCATGCGGAAGAAAAGGTCGAACCGTAATCTTGTCAATAGAAACTTTTCATAGTTTGAAAGAAAGAACGTCAAGTAGGGCTGTATCAGTTTCTCTGGCTGCAATAAGCGGATTTTTTCATTTTGTGATTTAACAATCTCAGCCTGATTACGGAGTTCTCTTAAATAGCCCATACATAGATCTTTAAGCTGTTTCTTTGAAATGTCTTCTATTGAAGGTGGTTCGAAAAAGTATTGCTCCCGGTCAAGATCTTGGAAAAATTTGTGAATGTAGTTGAGCCAGGGTATTTTCCTCCAGTGTGCTAAGCCAAGGCATTTGGTGATGAGGGAACGCGTTATATGGCTTTCTGGGTTGCACCATATACGGTGCCATAGAGTGAGAGGCTGGCAACGTATGGTGTCTGTCACATATTCCATCCCTAGCTCCCGGTGTGATGCTAGAATAGGGGAGCTTTGGGGAAGGGCCAAAACATATTTAATAAAGGCGTTCTCTGTTACCTGGAGTTGGTCAGTATTTCCGTGGCCCCAAATGCCTGCTCCATAGCTAGCCACGCTGTGGCATTTTGCGTAATATAATGTTAGCAGTTCCGATGGAGCTGGTTTGCCAAGTTTCCTGGAGAAAGCACATAGTGCTGATGTTGCTCGGCGAAAGTTGAGGTTTCTGGCTTCGATGGCCTTGCGCCCGGTCATTGTATCATCCACAAGTATACCCAGGTATGGGTATACCGATGTTTTTTCCAGCCTGTTATAATAATAATAATAATAATAATAATCTTTATTTAGATATAAAACATATCTTTAAAAGAATTTACAGATTCACAGCCTGACCGAATATTAGAATAAAAACTTCTAGGAGTAACAACACAAGTGTAGATATAAAGGCACGATCCATTAACAAACATTATAAAAACAGGGATTTTATCTCATAGTGTATATTAAAATCATAAATATTGAAACAAGGCGCCAGATTGCATTGGATATAACCAAATTATGTCTAACGTTGCTGAGAATAATGCCAGTTAATACTGTTTTCGGTGAGAAAAGAAAGATTGAGCACTTTAGCATGGTCTCCTTAAGTTGAAGATGTGATATGCTCGCTGGATAAATTTTATAAATTTTATGTTTAGCACTGTGTTTTCCGGGTTCAGAGCTGCCATGATGGCTTGCCTGCAGGACCGAACCCCCAGCCTATTCCATTCTAATTTTAATCCGGACCTGCGTTCTGTGTTAAGGGCTGGGCAAAGGCAACTTACATGCAACATGGTTTCCGCCGTTTCCCCACACCCTCTACAAGAGAGATCTTCCGATGTACGTCGCCATGATGGTAAGTCCTGCAAGAAACGCCAGTCACCCAGTCTGATGGCAATAAAGCCGCGTTTCAGGTATAATGGATATGTGCTGGCCAGATAGCAGGCTGGGACTGGGTGTTTGTAGGAATTTATAGTGACCCAGGCATGGCTACGTTTCAGAAAAAGTGCTTTGTCAGTGAGACAAGAAATCATTCTCACACATTTTTTTATAGCTTTTTTAAATGCTATCTGGCCTGGGTTTAGGGCCCACAAATCGCTTGCTGACATTAGGTTAATGGCATCTGTAAAAAGTCGTCCGTACAAACCCCCCGGATTTATCTGGCTGATTTCTTGCCAGACTAGGGATTCTAAAGTACCTGGCTCAGCTTGTCTTAACTTGTGACACAGGTTAAGGTAAGCCCCAGTGGCTGAGGCCTCATAGTTTATTAGCCCCATCTCCAACCTGATCTGCGCTGCAGAGGCGGTCTTTGGCAACCGGAGCACCCCTTTGTAAACTTTAGTGGTCTGTTGGTTCAGGGTTGTGTTCATTTTACCACTGAAAATCTCAACACCGTAGGATAAAGTGGGGCCAACCTTTGCTCTCATTACCTCCAAAAGGGGAGCTAAGGTTGGACCGGAAAGATCTTTTGCAAGTTTGCCTAGTGACACCATTAGGGTCACTGCTTTAACTCCGATCTCTCTACGCTGTTTTTTGTAGCTACATTTTGAGTCCAGGTGGACTCCTAGGTATTTATAGGACTGGCCAATTTCTAAACTAACATTATTGAATGACTAGCCGCCCCCTGTGTGTCGTTTCTTACCGAATGTAACTACTTGCGTTTTCTTTAGGTTAACCTCGAGTTGGTTGCTGATCGTATAATCAAACAGTTTATCGAGGAGTCTTTGTAACCCTACCCTGGTTAAACTAAAGAGAGCCAGGTCGTCGGCATATAAAAGATTGCTTAGAGTCATGCCACCCACCTTCGGAGAGTGACTATTAGTGTCGTCTAGGACCGCTGACAGATCTACTACAAATAAGTTAAAAAGGAGAGGGGCCAGCACACATCCCTGCTTCACTCCTCTAGTTGTCATTATTTTACGTGAGAGATGTGTGCCGGTCCCCAGCTTCACCCGCACCCACGTCCTAGTGTGGAGCTGGATTATTCCCTCTAGTAGTTTCTCTGGAATCCCCCACATCTTTAGTTTGGCCCATAGGGCCTCCCTGGGGACTCTATCGAATGCTGCTTTGAAGTCGACAAAGCAGCAATGAACTAATCTTGAGGTTGCAACTGCCCTGTCGACTACAGTTGTTATTGCTAGCAAGTTAGTACGGGTTCCTGAGTGTGCCACAAACCCTGTCTGGTTCATTGGCAAAAGCTTGTTGTCCTTTACCCATAACCTTAGGTCCTCTAATAGAAGACCTGCATAATGTTTTGCTTCAATGTCCAGGAGGGCAATGAGTCTATAATTGCTCGGGTGTGCATGAGATCCAGATTTATAAATTGGGTGTATTATGGCTCCCCGCCATGACTCTGGGATTGTGGCTGTTCTTAATGCGTAATTGAAGAGATTGGCCAATGTTCCTGACCAGAGGGTAATATCTGATTTAAACAAAGTTTGTGGCAGGCCGTTTGGGCCTGGCGCCCCGTCAGATCTTGCTTTTGACAATAGATTTGAGACCTTTTCATGTGTTATACTCCACGAAGGACCATGCCCTTGGCTGGTCTCAATTACGGTGGTGTTTCCAATAGGGCTTGGATAATCAGGAGACTTAAAGTGATCGAGCAGGAAATTTGCCCAGTCTGATTCCGGGATATTAGCCGACCCCGTACACAATGTTCCTAAGCTGGTGCGGTTAATAAGCGCCCAGAATTTCCTCGAATTTTTTTGCTTACTTTCCCACACCAGTTTACTCCAGAATTGGTTTTCGTGTGCCCATTTGTCCTTTTTAATCGCTCGCATGAGTGATTTTTGTGAGGTTTGATAATTGGATATGCAATCACTGTTTCCTGGGAATTTGGCCAGTGCCCGCAGGGCCTTATTTCTCGCTTTCTTTAGTGACTTCGTTGTCTGAGATAATGTAAATTGATGCGTCGAGGTTGCCCTTTGGGCTTGATGCCTTGCAGGGAACAGATGAATCAGATGGGAGCATAACATGGACCATTGTTCAGTTGGACTGGCCTCATGCTCCTGGCCCAGTCTTATTATGTCCGAGCTTGCCTGAAGAATATTCGAGCTGATTTCTTCAGTCCACTTTAGGCGCTTTAAGTTTTCTGTGTAAGTTCCCTGAAGTGTCGATGGTGCCTTTTTGTGATACTCTGGGTTTATGTTGAAGACTGTGACCTGGGGCCTGTGATCACTTTCAATTCTTGGGTGTATTCTAAAGTCAATGATACAATTTAACAGGGGTGCGGTGCAGATTGTGTAATCCAGATGCGATTGCTTTGAGCCGTTTGTCCATGTCCACTTTGGTGGAGTGTCCCCGGGTGTTCTGCCATTGATAACAAGATAACCTGCACTATAAAATTGGCTCACGCATAGGTCGCCTAGATTAGTTTGGGTTTGTATGAGCGGTTTAGTTTGCTTTGTGGCCTCGATGATATGTATTAGAGGGGGGCCATCATTGTCTGCTACGTTCCCCTGAAATAGGTAGGTGTTAAAGTCCCCAGTAACTATGCGGTCTGAATTGGGTTGGTCCGTGGCTAAATCGTTCATAATCTCAGTTAGACGAGCCAGATGGACCTTTTTTGTGCGTGTACTGGGGTTAATGTACACATTTAAGAGAAAGAGGGGACGGTGTTTCCGCCAGGGATCGATCTTGACCGCTAGGATCCAGTCTTCCTTAAGGGGCCATCGTGTTATTCGGGCTTTTATAGAGTTTGATACATAAGTTGCCAGCCCGCCTTTCGAGTGGCCAAAGCGACTGTCCCTGGTTGCTGGATTCCATGTCTCAGTGAACCCGAGCACTGGACACCCCTGTAAGGCCCAGGTTTCCTGTAGTGCTATTACTGAGTGGTTCCCCAAGAAAGATTGCGTGTCTGGGTCCCCAATTTTTTGGTGTAAGCCGCTTATGTTCCAGGAGCATAGTAGGGTAATTTGTTCTGATGGTGAGTTGGATGCTGCTCCTGACTGTGGTGGCTGAGCTGGAATTTTTGTGCCGATTGGCATGATCATAGGATTAGCTGGTCATTCGTGGCTTTTATTTGATAAAATTGCTGGGAGCCAGTCCCATCTTTGGCCAATGTCTTTGGTGGCTACATCTCTGGATTGGATGTTGCAGTCTTCTTCTGGCCCTAAGGCATTTTTTAGAATTGAGTAGGTTTTTTCTTGACCGTTCCGCCTTGTTGTCCTAGTTTTTTTAGGTGATGGTAGTTGGTTGAGGAGTGTGATTGGGTAGCCCGGCAAAGAGTATGGGTAGACTCGAATACCCCATTCCCTTAAGGTTGGTTTGTTGTTCAAAAACGTGGAGGCCCACTTTGCCTCCTTGAATGTCACCAGAGTTACCTCCGATGGTTGTGTTCCTCTTGGTGGGAGGAACTCGATAGCCTCGATTTCATCCGATACTAAGCCCATGAATCCAGGGATCCCCTCTATCAGTTTGAGTATATTTGCTCTGTTGAGGATGTCATGGCGGCCCTTTGATTTATATTCTGGGGCTAGTATGATGCAAGAGTATGATGTAGCATTGGCAGTCTCAGTTTGATGGTGGCACATTATGTTTTTATTAGGTCTCGATCCTTCATTTTGCTTGATCTCCTGTGCTATCGAGTTGGTCTTGGTCTTTGGCGACCAGCGATGATTTGTGGGATGATCTGGTCTCTGAATGTGAAACGTTTTAGTCAGATTCTGACCCGTCATTGCAACGTCACCCTGAACTGGGGGTGTGACGTACCCTGTTTTTGGAGACACTTGGGTTTCTTTGATTCTGGATATCCCTTTTTCGTCTTTTGTCGAGTCCTTGTTTATTGAAGCCGGGCCAGACTCTTTTTTGGCTACTCGTGTTGAGGGATCACTTATTTCCTGGGGACTCCCCATTATGGGATGGATGTTAGTAACAGGTAGGTCCTCTTTTGTCTTGGGCGCAGCAAGGTTTCCTGGCAAAGGTGGAGCGTCTGTCGCACTCGGTGCTTGTTTGCTTGATGCCGTTGAAAAAAGCGGGTAGTATCCCGGGTTGGCAGCAGTTCTTGGTGCCTTGGCCTTATTTCTTTGTTTACGTTGGCGCTTGCGTTCTCTTTTGCTTAGCTGGGGTTCAAACCCTGACTGATCGTCCTGGGTGGTGAGTGTCAAACACTGGGGACTGGCCAGTGGGCCCTTCGGAGAGTTAACCGAACTGGTGGTACCTCTATTTGGCGACCCCGTCTTTCCCTGCTCAGCTTCTGCCTGGCCAGGTTGTGTGAGACCCGCGGTTGGTTGGCCCCTTGCCTGGTTTAGGTGAGAGTCTATGACCTCGGTTGGCTTAGTGCCTTCTTTGGCAACTGGCTGGGAAGTGGCATAATCCTGGGTCCAATATGATGACTTTTGAGTTGGAGCTCCCGGTGTGGTGCCTGTGCTGCTGCCCCTCAACTTCCTTACCTCCTGTAGAACACTGGCCAGGAAGTCAGGGAGCGATGATAGAGAGTCGATTATTGGGGAGCAGCAGCATACCGACTGAATTAGTTTTGTCGAGGCTTGGGCACCCATAATTAGATTGTTCAGTTGGTCTAATTTATTATCTATCCCTGCCGTGAATACGGCTAGCGTGTTTAGGAGATCAACCTGTACGTCCAGTTTGTCCGAATGGTAGTGTAGGGCGTTGACTGTTTGTTGAAATGTCTGCAAAAGTTGGGGCCAAACGCTGGAAATTGTTTGAACATCATGATTGGAGTTTAAGACGGTAGGAGAGTCATTTGCAGGGTTTTGGGTATCTGTTGTCATTGATGTATATGGATTTTGAAGGTCCATGTTTGGGTCCTATGGGTCCTATGGTCATTGTGAATGTTTTTTTTGTGTTTACTTTTAGACCCAGGGAGTCCATGAATGCCACGTATTTATTCAGCTGTCGCTGGAGTTGGTTGGCTGTTCGGGCCAGGATGACCGAGTCGTCGGCATACAGGAGGATGGGTATCGGGCGGCGTGCTATCTGTGGAAGGTCCTGGCTCCCTACCAACATAGCTTTTTCAATCCCGTTGGTGTATAGATTGAATAGGAAGGGAGCCAGTACACACCCTTGTCTTACTCCTCGTGTTATTTTGAAGGGGCGTGATAGCTCGCCGCCGATGCCATAACGTACTCGGCCTTCCGCATTGGTATAAAGACCCCTAAGAAAGGCTAATATAGATGGATCTACTCCAAGATTGGTCATGGTCTCCCACAGCTTTGTGTGCTGAACGCAGTCAAAAGCCGCGCTCAGGTCTACATAGACCAAGTAGATTTTGCCTTCTTTCGCGCGTGTATATTTTCCGGCCAGGAGGGTCAGGTTTAGGGCCTGCTCCACCGTCCCGAGCCCCTTCTGGAAGCCATATTGCAGGTCTGTGAGGATGTTATTTTCCTGGGCCCAAGATTGTAATCGGTCCAGGAGTAATCGGCCTGCGATCTTGCCCGTGGAGTCCAGAAGGGAAATCGGCCGGTAGCACGCGGGGTCGTTACAGTCCCCTTTCTTGAATATTGGCAGGAGGGTGGAAGATGACCATGATGGAAGGAGTCCAATTTCGGTGACTGCAGTTATTACCCGGGTTATTATTAGTGACCAGTACTCGCTGTTGTATAAAAACAAGTCCATGGGTACCCCGTCTGGGCCAGGAGCCTTGCCAGTTTTTGACGCTTTGATTGCCTTTCTGACCTCACTGACGGTAAAGCGTAAATCGATGGGGTGGAAATTATTCTCTACTTCTTCCTGGCCTTCTGTTTGAGGGAGGTCGGTTAGTGGGTCGGATAGTGAGCCAAAGATTTTTGTGAAGTGACAGACCCAGTCGTTCTCGGTTATTGCTACATCAAGGTGGTATGGATCGATGTTATTGTCTAGAAAGGGTGATCTGATAGTCTGCCAGAATGTGATGCTGTCTTTTTTTAGTGCACTCTCGTGTAATTGGCACCATAGATCTCGCTTTATCTGGTGCCTTCGATTTTTCTGGGCTATGTTGTACACTTTCCTCCGATGTGAAATTATTTGAGCGTCTCTGGGTTTCTGTCGGAGGGCTTCTTTTAGGGACGTGAGGGCCTTTCTACAGTCAGAGTCAAACCATCTCTTCATTGGGGGTTTTGGTTTGTTTGCTGTGTGTTTAAATAGCTCGTCCCTTATTGCTCCTTGAATGTTGTGAAAGGAGGTAATGATTAGTTCGGGGGAGGCCTCTGCAGACAAACAGTCCCTTAGCCAAGGGTGCGTTTTTGCAAGTATCCTTTGCGTGGTCTCTTCGGGGTCGATCTTTGCCCATTTAATAGCATACCCGTTCTTCTTCTTTATTGCTATTGATTGTTGGTCGAGAGAGCTGGTTCTTATTGTGGAAGGACCCACTTTTTCCATGAGGAGATCCACGCTCAGGGGATAATGATCACTAATCGGACTGGACCCTACTTTGTAGTTTTTTAGCGATCTTTTACAGGTATTAGAGGCTAAGATAAAGTCAATGGTGGACGTACAGCCTCGCCCATGGAAGGTGGGTAGGAATTCCTGGACCGGGTCAACTAGTTCGTTAACAAAGTCCAGGTCCAAAGTAAAAAGAATTTCATTGAGCTTATTTCCGCTCGGAGTGTGTGCGAAATGAGGGATGGGGTTTCCGGATTCCGACAGGAAGCCGCAGATTCCGCTTTTGTGATTTGGACATAGTGGTTGATTGAAATCGCCTCCCCAAATGTAGTTTATTGTCGTGTTTAGGTTTGCGTTTTGTAGTATGGATATATGTGCCACCATTTCATCTAGATACGAGCAGCATTCCAGGGTGCCTGTGTTGTTGTAATAGTTTATTAATATAAATAAGTTCCTCGATGCTGCCGTCTGGTGAGTGATTTGGATGATTTGAAAAATGGGTGTTTCCTTTGTTAGTTTTACTGTGAGTGGTATGGTGTTGGAAAAATAGATCATGAGTCCACCTTTTGATTTTCCCATTGTGCTTGGCGTTGCTTTGGTGAAGAAAGTCTTGTATCCTGCTAGATGGAGAGGGGATGTGCGCCAGGTCTCTTGTAGGCACAAGATTTGGTGGCTCCCTGCTATATTCAGCCATAAAGGGCATGCTATTTTTTCGGTTAGGCCTGCGACGTTCCAGTAGGCTATACCTATGCTCATGGCCTCTTTATTTTTCGTGATGGCAGATACTGCCTTGGAGTTGGAGTGGATTTCGGTAGCTGTATCTTGCTCGATGTTTGATCTTTCACTGGTGTCTGCTTCTACAGGGGGAGTGCGGGTCAGGAGATTGTTTAGATGAGTCAATGTTGTCTCTGATGTGTTGGGCGGTTTTGATGGTGTTATCGGGTGCTTGTCGAAGACTAGGTATTGTACGGTATCTGCTGTGTAGTGGCTAATTTTATCCGTAAATGGTCAATCGACCAAGTCAAGGCACTCAAATCGGTTTTGGGTCGGGAAGCCCTGCCATCCTTCATGTGCTAGATAGGATCTGTCCTGCAAGTATGGTACTTGGCGATCAACATACCTTTCTCTTAGGCCTCCCCTGTCTATATACTCGCGTGGGTAATCCCTCTGATTCCATGGTGTTTGATACCATGGTTCCTGGTTTCGTAGGTCTTTGGGATGATGGTGCCATTCCCAGGGTGGAAAGTTGTGGTGTTGTTTCGCTGGGGGGTAGAAAAAGGAAAGGTGGCGGGCGTCTATTCCCCCTTTTTTTTCAAGTTGGGGCCAGGCACAGATATAGTCTACCGTTGCGGGATCTCTACATCTTACGATAATGCAGTCACCGCGTATTGTTTTCTTAGTTTTTCCTATCCAGGCTACCCTACGTGCTGACGTAATCCCTCCCGATAGGTGGGATTCGAGAGGTCTGTTTATACTGAGCCACTGCATGGCCTTGTTTTTAAGTGACCATGCAGTTTCTGGGGTGTCATCTACTAATTCGGGTACTCCTGTTAAAACTATTGTATATGGAGTGGCTTCAGGGGGCATGTGGGCAGGGCGTCTAACTATGGGAGGTTTTTCCGGCAAGGTTTTCGGAGTATTCTTGGGTGTTTTTTGAGGGGGTGGTGGTTTCGATAGCTGGGAGTCAGTTTTTTCTGTGCGGATTCTGCTGGAATCTGGATTTAGTGCTGGGCGTGGAGTATGTGCCGTGACCTTGTCTGTGGTTGCTGTTTGCTGTGCTTTTTGTTGGGGTGGTTTCTCCTGCTGGGGATGGGGCATGTTTGCGGAGGGTTTGGGTGTAGTAGACGGTGGCTTTGGAATCTTCTGTACTGCAGATGTTGTGTTTGAATGATTAACTGTTTTCTGTATGTGTGATTGATTATGTTTTTTCGATGGGTGCGAGGTGTTTCGTTGACCCTTTACGTCTATCCTGGTGTTTGTATCTAGGAGGGTGGCCGAGATTATTGTTAATTGGGCTTCAAGGTTTCTAATGCTTAACTGGATGGGCTTTAGATATTGGTATAGTAGATCTTTGGTTGTGGTGAGCACTTGCGAAGTGATTCTGCAGGTCTTACATTGCTCAGGCGTATTGCCATTGGAAATTGCCTTGTGTGGGAGAGTTGAATCGGAAATGTGTAATATGCTGTTAGAAGTTGGGGAGTTTAAATGAGTCATTGTGTGTTCCTGACAGAGTGAGCTATGTGTTTCCTCGCTGTTTATTAATCGAGTTTTCGGTATTGCCCCTTCTCTCTCACCTTGCTGGGACGGATTATCGATGGATTGGATGTCTCCTTGGATTTGGCACCCAGCTAGGTCGGGGGTTGCTTCCAGGTCTTCCGATGTTATTGAAGGATCCGACTCGGAGTGTGTGACTGACAGGTCAACTACTGATGGGACGGTGTTGAGGTCTGAAACTAGTAGAGACACTGGAAGAGAGCTGTTTTGGGTGTTCAGATTGATTGGGGATGTAGCGTTTGCTATGGCACCAAGTGATGAGCGCTTGGCGTTTGCGCTTATGAGATCCATTGATACTCTCTTCTCCATTAAGGCTATGCTTTGGTTTATCGTTTCATGGACCCGTGATATAAATAGGTCGATAGGGCCTGTTACTTGTGCTACTTCCTGCGCGTGTTTAGATTTAGGTTTGGAGGCACTTCTTGTTTTGGGCGGCATGGTTGATTGTTGCTGGGTCATTGTTGAAAGAGGGATGGCCCGGTCCGGTCTCTATCGGGCACTAACGGGCAACAACGGGCCCGCCCTTGGCCCGGGCTTCGCCCCGGGCTGCGTCCCGCGCGCGTCCCGCGCATCGGGTGCCGCGAGAAGTTGTAGCGCTTCGCTGGGGGCGGGGCACTGGAAGGGGGCGCGGCTCTCGCAGGAAGAGGACCAGCTGAGGATGGTGTATGCTGGTCCTCGCAGTCCTGGGGCCGGCGCCTCGTCCTCCTCTGCGGCCTCGCGCTCCCGGTCGCTCAGCGGGGCTTCAGATGGAAAGCTGGGCTACTCCTGTAGCGGGGATCAGCAGCGAGAACAAATAGAGTCCTTGGGCAGTGAGTCTTTCTCCACGAGTGGCCTACTGAAATAATGCGCGTCAGAGGCTTCACAGAGATACAAGCAAACAGTAGCAGAGCCTGGAACCCCAAAGTAAATGTCCACTCCTGCTCTGAGCGGAAAAGCATGGCAAAGGAACTGAGAGAACACCCTTCCTGTGCCACTCTCTGCCCAGCATAATGCGTAACAGAGCCGCCCCTGTGCCAGTCTCAGCCCCGGCACTTACTTCCTCACAAGGACGCCGAATTATTCAGCTGCAGTTCAGGGTCCCTACACTGTCCAGGAAAGTGTCTCAAAGCAAAATAAAGTGTGGCTGGAAATGGGGAGAAGCAGTGCAACAATCGGACAGCAATGGCAACTTTTACACACTATCAACAGTTACCCTGGCACAGCAAACAGCCGCAGTCGTACAGAAACACAATAAGAACAAACCCAGAATGTGCTGAAACCCCCACACACCCCCTTGAAGTGCGTGGTTTGAAGACAGCAATTCTCGGATCTCCTGCTCAGACTCGGGGCTCTCGCGCACGTGGAAAGCTTCTGCACATGCTCCTCAGAGGGAGGCGAGTAATGAATTAACAGACGCCTTAGAAGAGTCGTCAAAGAGGTGATAAAACAGCGATCAGGACATTACGTTAACCATTTCGGCACGGCACTGAGGCTGCCACCTACTGATTATGATTAATATTGTGAATGAGAGATGTAACTCGTGCATTAATGATCAGTTTGCCGCTGTGAAATAACCCGCTGTGTTTGATCGCTGCTTTTAAAGAGAGAATGGATCCCGGTGCAGGGAGTACTTGAACAGTAGGGATCTATACTGCACTATACTACTCGAGCAGGGGTTTGCTGTCGTATACTACTAGTGCAGTAGTAAATGAAATGGAAAAAAATACCTGACCAAGTACAGTAACAGTCTCGAGTCCGAGAAAGGGCACACACAGGCTAGCTCATGCACACGCCAGTCCACACACGAGGCGACTGGTGGCGACTGGCGAGTAGAGAGAGGCAGGCTGGATCTGACGTCAGCAGCGCGCCGCAAAATGGCCAATCACTGCATGACTACATGAAGTCACACACAGTATTTGGCCATTATGCAGTGTGTGTGCACCACCCACGCAGGACATCCAATAATGGATTGCCCTGCCCTGCTGCACGGGGACCGGCCAATCCTGGCGCTGCAAGCAGCGCCAGGATTGGCTAGGGGGGCTCATGACTGCTCGCCCTGTGTCGCCTTTGTGAAGCCGGGGGCTGCGGCCCGCTCAAACAAGCACCCCCCTATGGGGGAACACTGATGCGCATGTGCGGGCTAGTTTCTGCCCCAAGCATCACTTGCGCACTAGAAGTCAGATACCTTGGTTGGCTGGCTGTCTGCTGCTGCAGCTGAGTGCGTCACGTGGTCGTGGGCTGTCACTCAAGCTGCGCAGCAGTCCAGACCAGCCCCCCTGCACTCCCCACTCCTGGATCACTCGGGTGCTTCCCGATTCCCGGCGCGGCGCTCGAACTTTTTCAACAACAGGCACCCAGTTTATTTTATTGCAGCAGCGCGTCCATGGGGCTTGTGGGGCTACGCCCCTACGCCCCAATGGACGCACCGCGGCTGCCCTACTCCTTCACAGTAACTCACAAAAAAGGGGCTGAAAACAGGAATGCAGACTGTCTGTCAAGCGTCTTCCCTCTCCCCGAACGGGAGAATCGAGGGGGAATCGTGTGTGACGGGGGAGGCCAAATGACCGAGGGACAATCCCGGGACTCGAACTGGTGGACAGTCGCCTCCCTTTTACCCACTTCTGTCCCTTCTCTGCAGCCTGAACCCTATATCCACAAGGACTGGCCGGAAGACGAGGACATGAATCGTTGGAACCCTGAGGATTTCGAACAGAATACCTTTAAGGGGGAGGACACATATGGCGAGAACAAGCCCCTAACCCACGTCACGTCCCGACCCACGTCAAAAAGAGGAGGAACCCAGGAAGCCACGGACGTCGTTTCCCAGGAGGAGCGAGAACTACGGTGTAAAGGAAGGAGAAGGACGAGCGAGGACGAGGAGAAGCCCGAGGAAGAGGAGACTGCTGAGGAAGAACAGGAGAAGCCAGGAGGCCACCGACTTCACGAGTCACCCCGCCACGCTCCCACGGGAGGGGCGTTGCTCCAACAGGTACGGGGCAAAGTAGCGGGCTGGGTGGGACAGCGTGCCCGACCTTTTCAGTAACGTGTAAATAGTGTAAAGCCGTTTGTGTATAGTCTTGGTAACACCCCTCCCTCCTCACGAGCACTACTAATTCACAACGACCGAGGGTTACTGGCACTTTTACACGTGGTTTTCCTCATACCCGGCCCTGAACTCTTCCTAGTGAAAACCCTTCCCTAACCCGATCCTATTTCTTTCCTTCTTTTCCCGATTGCCGTGCCTGACGGAGGATTGTCCACCCACCCAGAGACATCCTGGATCCACAACGGAAGCCCATAACAGACCCGGCAGCGTTTGCTCGAGAGCGCATAACCAGCAGGAAACGAAGATCGTATATAAAAATAAAGTCCTCATTATGATCTCTATTGACACACACCACCAGCTGTCAGTGCACGCTTCCACCAGGTACACATACCACCAGCCGTCAGTGCACACTTTTTCCAGGCATACACACCACCAGCTGTCAGTGCCCACTTTCACCAGGCACACACCACCGGCCGTTGGTTGGTGGTGTGTGCCTGGTGAAAGTGTGCACTGTCAGTGCACGCTTCCACCCCAGGCATACACACCAACAGCCATCAGTGCACGCTTCCAACATACACACACACCACCAGCCATCAGTGCAAACTTTCACCAGGCACACACCACCAACCGTCAGTGCATGCGTCCAACAGGCATTCACACCACCGGCCATCAGTGCACGATTCCAACAGACACACACACATCACCAGCCATCAGTGCACGTTTACACCAGGCACACCCACCACTAGCCATTAGTGCACGCTTCTTCTAGACACACACCACCAGCCATCATCACCAGGCAGTCCATGCTTCCATCATGCACACACACTACTAGCTTTCTGTTCACGCTTCCATCAGCGACTCTGGGCAATAGCTTGCTTAATCTCCACTACGGCCCCTCGCGGCGGGATGCCTGGCTTTCACCTTGTGGATACCCTGCTGGGGTTATCTCACAGGGGAATACCAGGACGGGTTCCCAAGGCAAGCGCCTTGATGCCTTCGGGTGATACGTGCGCTATATAAATCGCAATACATTTACATTTACATTTACATTTACACACACCACCAGCCGTCAGTGCACACTTTCACCAGGCAGACACACACCGCCAGCTGCCAGTGCATGTTTTAACAGGCACACTCCTCCAGCTGTCAGTGCACACTTTCACCAGGCATACACAACACCAGCTATAATTGCATGCTTCCACCAGGCACACACACCACCGTTTGTCAGTGCACGCTTCCACCAGGCATCATTGCACGCTTCTAGCAGGCAGACACACCTCCATCCGACCCGCCTAATGGTTAGACAACTATTTTTTATGTATTGTTTTTTACACAGTTTTGTTAGGCTGATCTATTTTAGTACACATTATGCTGCAATCTGGCGTTTATGAGTTTTTATCTGGCACACCTCTACCCCAAAGCCTCTCACTGAAAGGTGTGAACTCTAGCACGGCCATGCTCGTAAATGCCTTACAGTGTAACCACACACACTACCACACACACAACCACACATATAACCACACACAATTCACAAACACAACCACACTCACACACCCACAACCACATACTAACACACACACAACAAACACACACACAACTACACTGAAAACCAAACCGTCAGTGCACACTTTCACCACGCACAGACACCATCACTCATCAGTACACGCTTTCACCACACACAAACACCACCAGCCATCAGTGCACGCTTTCACCAACAGCCATAGTACACACTTTCACCAGGCACACACACACCATCAGCCATCAGTGCACACTGTCACCAGGCATGCACACACCAACAGCCATCACTGCACGCTTTCACCAGGCACACTCACACACCATCAGACGTCAGTGCACAATTTTACCATTCACACACACACCACCAGACGTCCGTGCACGCTTTCATCAGCCACAAACACACCACCAAACGTCAGAGCGCGCTTTTACCAGGCAAATACCACCAGCCGTCAGTGCACGGTTTCAAAAGGTACACACACCACAAGCTGTCAATACACACTTTCACCAGACACACACCACCAGTTGTCAGTGCACGCCCTCACTCTATCTATCTATCTATCTATCTATCGCCCTTACTCTATCTATCGCCCTCCCTCTATCTATCTATCGCCCTCCCTCTATCTATCGCCCTCACTCTATCTATTGCCCTCCCTCTATCTATTGCCCTCCCTCTATTTGTCTATCGCACCACCACAGCATCACTCAGGGGCACCATAACATCACTATGCACTACCACATCATCACTGAACGCCACAGCATCCCTCGTCGCCACCACATCACTCGTCCCCACCACAATATCACTCAGCGCCACCACAGCATCAATCTGTGCAACCATTCAACAACAACTGGTTCAAATATGTTCTCTCAATGTTTCAAGCTTTATTACAAATGCCACAAAAAGATGTTAATATTCCACTTCTGTTGGTTTTTCGTCACAATAAAATACACTGAACATAATCTTCACAAAAGTTATTTACAAAAGTTTAAGCTATTACCATTACAAATTACAATAACTTTTATTTAAGTATTAATTATTAAAAAAATTAAAAGCCATTGTTATTTGTAATACCAATACATCTAAGTCACGTAAATACAACACATTTTACATTACAAATGCTATAGGTGTCACATTTGCGAAATTTAAAACTATTGGCATTGTAAATGACAAAGCTATTATTTCGCTATTTTCAAAACCAACACATAAATAAAAAAAATTGTCATTTACAAGACCAATAGCTCAAACTTTCCTAATGCGAGACCTATTGCATTGCATATGCTTTTTAGGGCTCGGCCTACATCCCACGAAGTGGGTGTGGCTTAAGAGTCCTTTTCTGAGGACTTCGAAAATCTAACCTACGAATTCCAGAGAAGCGCATGATTTTTGCTTGTTATTTATAGCAGCTACATGCCAATTGGCCCTCGCATGGCTGTGTTTTCACAAGCCAGCACGCAATAGGCCATAGGCTGTAGAGTTGCATTGCTTCCTGCATATCCCGTGCGGACACGAGCAGCAGAAGGCCATATTTCATCAATTACCAGCTGTCAGGGTCCGCGGTAATTGAAGACAGATGCTGGGCGCGCGTGCACCAGTCTCGAGTTTTTAGTGCTCGGGGCTACGGGCGCACCACTGCTCGTTTTAATTCCTCACGTGAGCCTTCCTGACCTCTTCACATGTGGCTGCAGGCGAGGGAAAGGCAGCAATAACACTGTTATTTTAAGCTGGTACCTGGGTCGCCTTTTGCTTTACAGACCCCCAGCAACAAGCATTTGGCCTTTCTTGGAGAAACAACAACATTGCAGGGTTCGACTGCGGGAAACATTTCCAGACGTTCCTCCTCCCGGCTTTACACAACTCAACTGTAGAGATACTTCTGAGAAGGAACCGGGATCTAATTCCTAATCTATGTACTGTGACTCTTGCATGCTAACTCGGCGCCCACATATGTCCAAACCCTGTGTTCTTGTGAAAATACTTTTCGGACCCTCTGGTCTTTAATTTGCTTGAATTGAGGGACCTAAGTGTTGAAATTATGCACCGTTTACGTACATAGATTCCAAATGCTCTGCTTAGATTGTCACGTGACACTGGTTGTTTTTTCCTTTCTAACTTTTATTGCGTGCGGAGCAGAAACGGCGATTTTGAGTAAGAATCCCGAGACTAGAAGAATGCATGCGGGGCTGGGGCGGGCAGAGTGGCGGTCTGAGCATGTTGACCCCCTACGCAAGACAGACAGACAGAAAGACACCACAGCAGGGTGGCCCGGACACTTCAGAGGTGTCCCCCATTCATCAGAAGATTATGCGCCCATAAATGTCCCACCCCTCCCTCCCTCTCCAGCGGCCATGCTGCCTCGGCTTGTTTGTGTTAGGAGTTCTCTGTTAGTTCGAGCCGACGAGTCCTATTTACAATGCCTCCACAATCAATTCTTAAGACTCAGTAGACATATTTTTGTTTTTTTCCTTTCGAACTTTTATTGCGTGCGGAGCAGAAACAGCGATTTTGAGTAAGAATCCAGAGGTTAGAAGAATGCATGTGGGGCTGGGGCGGGCAGAGTGGCGGTCTGAGCATGTTCACCCCTACACCCGACAGACAGACAGACAGACACCACAGCAGGGTGGCCCGGACACTTCAGAGGTCTCCCCCCTTCATAAAAAGATTATGCGCCCATAAATGTCAGTTTTCTTTAATATTCACCTAAAGCCTCAACGCCACTTCTTAGTGCTTTGGGAAAACCGTAACAGACAAGGGTGACACGCACATGTAATGTGCGACGTTTGACTCGGGCTCGCATTATGTCTGCATCAGGACAAGGTGCGCGGGGAGGGGGGAGGGCATAAGTCGGTGCGGGTCCCGGGGGCTGGGGAGAGAAATTGCAGGCTCCACCAGGGGTCACCACAAACGCACGCATCTCTCACGCACACACACGACCTTCCTATTCACACGCACTGGTGCAACGCCCCAGGGTCTAGGCTAACGAGCCCGCGTGCCTATGTGGACCTGAGCACCCCGTGCAGCGCCTAGCAGCAGCACCGCCGAGCAGAGGCACCAGGCGCTATATTACACGTCTACTGAGAGACACCGTGTTCATGAACTAAAACATCACAACGACCGAGTCACCACAATTCTGCGCCACAACACCGCCACCAGCATGCATTGAGGGTTGTGTTCATCAGTGCACGCATGTCCTTGTCAGAAGAAGCCGCGGCTGTCACCAGAGACTGAGTTTGCACCGTTAGATGTGTTTTAGAGTAGATTGTGTCTAGTAGGCGCCGACAGTGTCAGTGTGAGGTAGTGTACGCTGTGTGTCAGGGCGTGCTATTTGTGCCTCAATAGGTACTATGTGTTTGTATCACTTGACGGGTCTGTGAGTAGATGTCTCTGTGTCACAAGTTACTGTGTGTTAGACGGGGACCCGGAGGGTCAGCCGAGTACAGGGGGGAGAGGCCTCCGGTGAGGGCCCTCTCCGGTAATCGTACAGACAAGTAACTTCCCCCCCCACAGATAGACACCACACAGGGATGAGTTCTGCACACTTTTATATATCTTTAAGCAAGGTACTTGACGGTACAGCAGGATCAGGATGCGAGGACCCTGTCGATTCTAGTCTCTTTAGGGGAAAGGGTAGCGGGACAGTCTCAGTACCGGACAGGTACGGGGGTAGCGGGTGTGGAGCTCACAATCCTCGAGCTGATGGTTTCGCAAGTAGGGGCCGCGGCAGCGCCAGCAGGTCTTCAAGATGGTTCACGAAAGGATGAGCCGCGGCAGCGCCAGCAGGCCTTCAAGACGGTTCGCGAAAGGATGAGCCGCGGCAGCGCCAGCAGGCCTTCACGATGGTTCACAAAAGGATGAGCCGCGGCAGCGCCAGCAGGCCTTCACGATGGTTCACGAAAGGATGAGCCGCGGCAGCGCCAGCAGGCTTTCAAGATGGTCCACGAAGAGGATGAGCCGCGGCAGCGCCAGCAGGCCTTCAAGATGGTTCACGAAGAGGAGCTGCGGCAGCGCCAGCAGGCCTCCAAGGATGAGTTTGTCTCGGTGTCTCTCGACTCCAGGATACAACTGCCTTCCTGCTCCGGAGCTGCCCCAGTTATAGGTCTGGCGCCCTTTGATGTCCGGACCCTCGCACTTGGAGGTCGGGAGGTCCGGGATGAGGGAGTCCAGACACCCACCAGGGGGGTGGAGCCAGCGCCCAGGGAGGCTGGGGGCGATCGACACCTGGCGGAGGGGAGCCGTTGACACTCCTTCTCCCATTGACCTGCCAAGTGGTCTCTTCACCCCCTGGGTGGATGGTGGTGCCTCGATGTCGGGGCCTGGCTGGGCCCGAGGCCGAGGTCGACCCGAGGCCACGAGGCCTGGTCGTGTAGTGTCCAAAATGGCAGCTGGGCCGGGGACAGGGGTTCTGGAAGGGACCCGGGCCAGCCGATACGGTGGTGTTCAGGAGCCAGGGTTCCGTCGGGGAAGGGCCGGGGGTTGCCCCGGCGGGTTGGAGGGGTGGTTCTTGTCTGGGTAACAGGAGGAGCAGGGGTCCGCGACCCGCCATGCGGGGAGAGGACGGCCCGGCCACGAGGCCTGTCCAACATGCGTCCCCCCCAGCTGAAGGCAGGGAGAGTCAGCCATCCTCTTGGGTACTTTCCTCGCCGAGGCGGAAGAAGCGGGACAGGCCGTCTGCGTTGGCGTGATCTTGGCCTGGGCGATGCTCCACAGTGAAGTCCATCCCCTGCAGGGAGATGGACCAACGCAACAGCTTCGGGTGTTCTCCCCGCATCTGCATCAGCCATTGCAGGGGTCGGTGATCTGTTTGCACCCGGAAGTGGGTACCGAAGAGATAGGGCCGGAGCTTCTCGAGGGCCCACACTACGGCGAAGGCCTCCCGCTCGATGGTGCTCCAGCGCTGTTCTCGGGCCAGCAGGCGTCGGCTGATGAAGACCACTGGCTGATCGACCCCCTCGGTGTTGAGTTGGGAGAGTGAGGTAATATGAATTTTTATGGTCAATTGTGTCCCCTAACGTAGACCCCAACGGCTCCATGTACGTGCTTCAAGTACATGTATGTTCCCTCCACAACCAGCTATGAAGACGCAAATACATTTGCGTCCAACGTTAACATGTCCTCTTTCAGATCCACCATGAATGGGTCGAAAATTCAGTTCCAAAGTATGCTGTGCCACCGTCTTTACATGGTGCACTTTCACGTTTTCCTGGCTCTGGCGAGCTAGGCCCTGATTTCTGCCATCGAGCCCTTTCTGCCTTCTGCCTCTGAAAGCTGCAGCCTGGATCTGCATCCATGACCCCTTCCCCACCTTACGCGCCGGCGGTGCGTTGCAGGCCTAGCCCCCTGCCACAGCCGTGACGGACAACTACGCGTACCCGCAGGATTTCCTATATCTCCCTCAGGCCAACGGAGGTGACTGAGGCTGCGATCGACACCCAGACGAGGCGGTGAGGAGTGCGGAGGATCCCGACCAGAGCCCAGCCGAGAGAGCAAGGTCCGAGGTGTTCAGAGGCCCACCAGTTCCGAAGTACCTACGTCACAAGTCGAGTCGAGTCCAGTCCGGTCCAGTCCATTGTCGAGTTTCCGAGGCCTTCCGTTCCGTGCTTCCCGGTGAGTACCGTTGCTGGGGACGCATCTAGACGGGTGCATTAATTTGTGTCCGGTCAAGATGGGTTTGGGTACACGGACCCGGTCTGCACTGTTTTAGCAGTGTATCTGTACTGTTTAGCAGTATATCAAGTATCAAGTTATCAAGTTATTGTCCGTTCCGAATTTTTTTTTTTTTTTAAATTTTTGAAAACCTTTATTGTGCATATACCAAAGAACAAATACGGGCCTACAACCATCTGGCCGGCCACGGACAACCATGGAGCACCATTGCATACAATACGGCAACACAGCACTACGGCATACCATCAGCAAATATTGAGGAAGTAAACCGGAAATTGTCGCAGTACCGTGACAAGGAGCAATGAAGGTTAATTTTATATTTTTATGCAACTATTGAGTTCAGGTCGTAGTGTTCCTTAATCATAAAAATAATAAACTAAAGCAAGGTCCATGCAGGTGGGACAAGTCAGTATCTACGGTTCCAACCAATTTCACATCTCGAAGATCAAGTCCCCACCAGGCAGGATGGCAGCTGGATATTCACAGTACCGGGTAGTAATCTCAATAGTACGCTCGTGTACCCACCGCCACCCATCCCCCAGTATGCCTAAACACGGGCCAAGACGAAAGGAAAAATTATAAAAGAAGACCATAAAGAGGCACCATAGAAACTAACAGAAACTGAAATATAACCCCCCACCCTACACACATGCAGAGGCTACGGCCTGCCCCCCCCCCCCAGCAGAGTGTCTGTCGCCCCATAAACCCGAAATGTAGCAAGAGAAGAGAAAGAAAGAAAAAAAAGGAAGAGAAACCAAAGAAAAACGTAACCCAGTGATATAGGGAGCAAGAAAGGAATTTCCAACCTATAACTCCCACTAAAGAAAGGTCGGGAGGAGGGCCAATTACACATATGCACGGACACCGTCGGCCCAATTAACATTCTCCAATCCAATATCTACAATAATAGATTTATCAGCAGTCTAACGAATTGGGAGATTCAACTTCGCATTACACAATGAAACAAGCCGAATTCGGGTCCCTCCCAGTCTCCACCCGCCAGTGTATCAGTCCAGCAAAGGGATCGCCTAGCCCTGACCCGATCTGGGACTCACCCTCTCACCCACCCACCACGGCAGTCCAGTGCAGTCCAGGTTGACGAAGGAAAATGGCCGCCTTAAGAAGGGGGAGGTGCATAAACATAGATGGAGCGTCGCCAGTCCCCAGAAAGAGTGTTTCCCCCAGTCTCTAGTTCTTCCAAAACATCCAGGCAGCAAAAGTCACGAGGCATGGAGATCGAAGTCCCTAGAGAAGGATCAGAAGAGGAGGCATGATGGCAGGTTGCTAGTAACCAAAGCAGCGAGGCAGTTAAATGAGGCAGACTGTCAGGCACGGGACAAAGGGGAGACAATGTTTCAGTAACAGACCTGATGAATGGTAACGAGTCGCTACAAGCCGCTGCAGTATCCACCTTAACCGCTACAGTAGCACCAGGAAGCGGTGGTGTGCCGATAGTCTGTGGCAAAATTAAATCCAGATTCTGTAAGGGATGGATCCCCTGTTCACAACACAGAGCATAGGCACATACGTCGATTTTCACATCCAGCGCGTTGTAGTTGTGCATCATCTCCGAGCGCAGCTCCCCCAGAGCCGCTAATACGTCCCTGTAAGTCCATTCAGGTTGTGAGCCCCGTTTCTCTGTACTCCCGGAGGAAAAGTGCCCCCCGGCCCCCTGCACAAAGGTGTGCTCGCAGTCCCACGATGTAGGCGAGTATTCATCTTCACAGTGCCAAATAGCAGGCGTCGCCATCTTGCCCACAGTACACTGGAGTGCCTTCGAGGGGGGGAGTTAAGGGGGGGGTCGCGGGACGCGACCGATCAACAGTTGTAGCCTCCGGAATACACTATGTCCCCCTCGGTCCGTGATATGGCCAGGGAACCGCCAGCTTCATGGTGGATCAGGCAGTGTGAGGAGGGGTTCGCCGATGCCGGGTAAAAGAACAATGAAAGCCGACCAGCATCATGGCGGCCATGAACAAAGGGACAACAGGCAAAGCTCGTCTCCCCCTTGTCCCCGTGCAACTCAGAGTACACGCTGTAGATCTCGGCAGCAGGCGTCGGCCAAGCTGGGCACAGGTTAAACGACTCCTCGCTGTTTTTTCACCTCCGTTGCGGAGCAGCCATCTCGGGGCTTGCGAGGTCCGGCAGGCGCTTTGGAGCGCGTGGGGTACCGGGCGGGGCGATCCGGTTGATAACTTCTGTCCCCGGGCGGATGGAGAGGACGGAGGAACACCGTCAGCATCAGCTTCGCTTCCCGCACCTTTTGATCTGGGCAAATATCAGGATAGCTGCAGGATTTTAGGTGCGGGGTCCCCTGGCCGGCGGCGCCGATGAGCTGCACGTCCGTTCAGGTCGCCATCTTGGCTCCTCCCCCTTCCGTTCCGAAATGTTTTAATGTGTTTTAATGTCGTGGTATGAGTGATTGTTTGATCTTCATTACTGTGTTTATTGTATTAGTTGTGTCCGAGTCCGAGTAAGTATCAAGTATCAAGGTTCAGAATGCCACTGTTTTCTAAACTGAGACAGATAGGAACTAGAAAAGGGATACTCGAGGAAGCTGTTCCCATCCCACCCAGGGACACTCCCGGCTATTTTATGTACCACAAGCACGGCTTAGACGCCGTATTATATCTCGACTTGTGGGTGGATTACACTAAGGATTTAGCCGAGAATCAGAGATGGCCCGCTACAGGGACATGGGATGCCGAGTGCATCATGAGAGTAGAAGAAGCGTTGTGGAAAAAGAAAGCCAGACAGTCACAGAAAGATGCCATTGAACTATGGCGTAAAGAATCACACAGACGGACAGAGAAGGCACTCAGAAAGGCAGAGAAAAGTAGAGAGGATTCTGAAAAAGCTAAAGAAAAAGAACTACTAGAAGAAGGAGAACGAGTTAGAATGGAACAACACGATAGACGGAGTAATGCCATTATGACAGGATTGTATCCAGTCCTGGCCGAGGGCCTGCCTAAGGCGACCCCGGAAATACCGAAAGATCTGCCCCCTCCATTGGTTCCGACTAAATTACGTCACAAGACCGCAGCAGATATTTTCCTTTCTTCCTATTTAGACGACGTAGCTCCCGAATATACGAATGTCTCACCTGCACCTGTACAACCCGCTGATCACCTGCCCCCAGGTCCGCAACAGCAGACCCCTCCTGCACCACTTCATGCACCCCCTATTAATCCGCTTAATCCTTTTGGGTCTGACACGGTCCAGGTTCCAACCCAGTTACAGCAAGCACTGACCCTACAGACAGGTGATGCTCAAGCCTCCGCCTCAGGAGGTGCATCAGGAGGTTACCATACCCCGCCACCAGTACAGCGATTAACTATTAGAGAACTAGCAATGCAACGTACTCCGAAACCAGTCACAATTGAAAAGCTCAAAGAATATCTTACAGACTGTAGATATGATCCAGTACCAGGCAAAGATGGTTGCATGATATTAGCCTCAATACGTATAAGACGTGCTGCAAACTTTTTAGTTCTATTTCCAGGAATGCAAAATCATCTAGACAGGATATATCGTTTTGTTCAGACTGGGGAGGGTCAGGAATGTATTCAAGAAGCCATGACACATCAGAAAGTAGACATTCAAAGTATGATTCTAAGATTCCTCATAAACTGTTTCATAAGAGAACGAGACCGGCCTGGTGTAAATAAAGAAGAGATGGAAGTACTAACTACATGGGGTCAGAATATTGCAGACGGAAAACATGATAGACAGAAATGTATAGAGGCCATGTACAGAAAAATCCGTAAAGAAATAACAGTATTTCATGAAAGAGAGCAAGCTGAAAGTGAAGATGATAATGACAAGAATAAATCCTCAGAGGAGGATGAGCTAGAAGAAGACATAGGTACGGTAGCATATGTAGGAAAGGGTAGATCTTTTAATAAAATGATACGTCCAGAAAGCAAGAGACTTTTTCACTCTGCTATGTCAAATCCGAAGACTCCTGAACATCTATTTCAGGCTACCGATAAAATACTTCAAGAACGAATGGGGTACCATGTACTCAATTCCATGGATGAACAAGAATTAGCCAGGTCAGCAGTACAATGGGCTGACAATTCCGATAGATATAATGATGACGCATTAGCGCAAACATTTTTGAATCTTTCCCCAGACGAACAGCGACTAGCTGGTATGTACATGATACAGCACCTCCTTACGTTGTATAAGAGCCAACATTCTGATCCAGGTCCCCTACCTGATGTATTAATAGAATTACTCACGAATAAATGGAGAGGCCTGGGTACCGATTTAATTAAAGTAATTTTAGAACATCGACACAGATATAGTGCCTTCCTGAATCCACAGTTTGTTTCAGCTCCACCTCCAGAAAGAAAAATGTTCTACATAGACAGACAGAATCCCTTGCGTGAAGTACACCCGGTCAGGAAGCCAGATAATTCATTAGAACGTGTATTTGTATACACACCCTTAACTAAAATGGAATTGTTAGAAATGAAGAAAATAGTGCCTAGTCATGATAAAGACCCAGCAGGTTTTCACCGTGAAATAAAAGACATGTTACTCATGGGAGATTATACCTATCCCGACATTATGAAAATATTGAAAGTACTATTGCCTGCCGGTATTTACGAGAAACTCAAAGAAAAAGAATGGGAGGTGGGAGACAAAAAGATTAATTGGGCTTTACTAGAAACAGAAGAAACTGGCCGAACCCCAGGTTTAGGTCTTGGGGACCATACTAAAGCACTACCAGGATTATTAGTACAAGTATTGCCAAGGTTGTTGGCAACTAAAAAGGAGGATTGGGATGCAATCTCAGCCTGCAAACAGAAACCCGATGAAGACACTAGTGATTTTTATTCCCGATTTGAGAAATGTTTCATTATTAATAGTGGCCTGAAAACAAGTAGCGAGTCATACCCACACCTTTTTGTATCCAAATTAGTCGAGAATTCCCTGCCCCAAGTTAAGAATCGTGTATTGAAAGTCGAGAGCACATGGCAAGCAAACACGCCTTCCCAAATGTTACAAATGTTACAGTACCACCAGAACAGAATTAGAGAAGAACATGATCACGAACAAAGACGTATGAAAGACACGAAAATGAAAATGCTAGTTGCTCAGTCAGTTCCAGCTGACGGTCAGAAAAAGGGCATGACACAGTCCAATAATTCAGCAGCTCCTGTTAAAGGGACATGCAACTATTGTAAACAGCCAGGTCACTATGTAAACGATTGTGCAGTTCTGAAACACAATATATCTACAGGTAAAACTAAAGAAAGACCACGTCAACCTAGACAAGACCAGGTCCAACAACACGTACCACAGAATGTACAGCCTATGCATGCTCCACAACAGACAGTACAGACCGTAGCGGTACCACAGCCACAACCGATTGCCGCAACACAACATACAACTCAGCAGATGTACCAGTATGCACAAACTGATTATCCCGATTACCAGCGATACACATGAAACAGCCTAGAGAGGGAGGTTGGCTTGCCTCTTATTGAGGTTCCTGTAGATCAAGAGGGTCCTTATGTACATAGTCAGGTATTAGGAAAGGATAGAAAGTTTTTGATTGACACAGGGGCAAGCAGGACAACAATCAGTCACAACGAGGTTCCAGGGGCACCCCTCTCAGGCTCACAGAATGTTTCCCTTGGATTTTCAGGAAAGCCTATTGTTAATGAAGTATCGAAACCAGTTCCCCTTTCAGTTGGTCCATTGTCCCGCACTACAGATTTATTGCTCACGAAATCATGTCCAGAAAATTTATTAGGTGTCAAGACACTGAAAGCTCTAGGAGCTGTAATTTGTTGCTCTCCGGAAGGAGTGAGATTGTTTTTGCGTGACTTTAAGGGTCACTATGTGTTGAGAGATATTGATTCCAGATTACAGAATGTTCCTGCACATTTATGGGCACAAGGCCCCACTGATGTAGGTTGTATGCACATCACTTCATATCGTGTCACACTCAAGCCAGGAGTTGTACTACCACGAATCCGACAATACAAGTTACCCCCAGATGCTGTAGTGGCTGTACTGAAAATCATTGACGAGCTCATTGCACAAGGAGTGGTTGTAGAAACCGACTCGAATTTATGTAACTCCCCTATCATTCCGATTCTTAAACGCACTGATCCAAATGCACCTCCAGTTTATCGATTAGTGATCGATTTACGAGAATTGAATAAATGCATTGTACCGCAGTACCCTGTGGTTCCAGACATCTCTTCATTATTGACAGCTATTGATTCAGAGGCAACGTTCTTTACTGTAATTGATCTGAAGAACGCCTTTTTTAGTGTCCCAATTGATCCGGAAAGCCAATATCTTTTCAGATTCTGTTTAAATGGCCGAAGCTTCAAATTTGCACGCGCACCTCAAGGATTCACAGAAAGCCCCAGCATCTATAGCCAAGCATTGAAAAGACAACTTGACAGTATTCATATGCCTGACAACACTGCCCTACTTCAGTACGTCGATGATCTATTGATCACCGCCCGTAGCGAACCAGAATGTGAACAAGCATCACTGACAGTTTTGTATTTCTTGGCTGACAAGGGACACAAGGTGTCTCCTTCGAAGCTGCAATTCTGTGTTCAGCAAGTGGTATACCTTGGGCACTTGCTGTCCAAAGGGGGGGGACAGCTAACACCTGACCGTATCCAGTTAATTGTAAACATGTCACAACCCAAGACACAAAAGGAGGTACGGGCCTTTATAGGCCTCACTTCTTACTGTAGACAATGGATCCCTCAGTATGCATTTCTAGCCAAGCCACTCATACAGTTGACAACTCAGGAGGCAGCGTCTTCGACTGTCCTCCCTTGGACTCAGGAACATACACATGCTTTTGACGATCTGAAGAAAGCCTTATGTCAAGCACCTGTTTTAGCGACACCATGTTACAGTAAGCCTTTTACACTTTTTGTCACAGAACGTGAAGGTACTGCATTGTCAGTACTCACCCAGGATCAAGCAGGTTCACGCAAACCGTGTGCTTATTTTTCTAGTACATTAGATCCAGTAGCCCAGGCTCTGCCTGCGTGCTTAAAATCTGTGGCAGCAACAGCTCTAGCGATCAGACAAAGTGATTCCATAGTGTTAGGACACCAATTGACAGTACAAGTTCCACATTCCGTGGAAGTTCTTTTAAACCGAACACAGACTCAGCACTTGACTATAGCACGACTGACAGGTTATGAATTGACATTGTTTCAGCCACACATAGAAATCAGACGTTGCAATACATTGAACCCTGCTACACTTTTGCCACTAAGTGAGACAGACCCTTTGGCACATGATTGTGTTGAAGTCATTACCATTACGACGAAACCCAGACAAGACTTGACAGACACTGCATTACCAGATCCAGACCTGACACTTTATGTGGATGGTTCATGTATGAGAAACGGTACAGGAGAATTAGTGGCCGCATATGCAGTAACGACAGAAACTGAAGTCATAGAAACGAATCGTATTGACACCCTGTCAGCCCAAGCAGCAGAGCTCATCGCTCTGACTCAAGCCTGTATTCGAGCCAAGAATAAGAAAGTTAACATATACACAGATTCACGTTATGCATTCGGAGTCGTACACGACTTCGGTGTACTCTGGCGAGAGAGAGGTTTCTTGACCTCTCACGGAGCCAAGATCCAGCACGGTCCTCTCATTCAAGCTCTGTTAGACGCAATACATTTGCCTACAGCGATATCCATCATGAAGTGCAAGGCACATACGAAAGTTACAGATACCATTTCCCAGGGTAATGACCTGGCAGATCGAACAGCCAAGTATACAGCTCAGACTCAGACTCACGCAACTGACCTGACAAAGACAATAGTCCCGACACCGACACATTGCATGACAGTTAGGGATCCCGCCCTAGATGTAATTGATATACAGACACATGCTACACCAGACGAAATCAAGAAATGGACTGAACTAGGAGGGATCCAGACAGAACAGGGATGGATGACGAAGGGGAAAGCCACATGGTTTCTCCCCGACTCTATGGTTCAAGTTATCATTAACACAGTACATAGTCCTGCACATTTAGGAGAAAAAGCCATGTTAGACAGTATTCAAAACCTTTGGTTCAATAAGCATTTACGAGCAGCAGCAAAACAGAAAGTGCGTACTTGCATGATCTGTTGTCAGTTCAACCCAGGTAAAGGCATTCCCGTAGAGCAAGGTGGATTTCATCCTCCCGATCACCCTTTTGAAGTCCTCCAGATGGATTATATCCAGATGGAACGTTGTCGAGGATTCAAGTATGTCCTCGTAGTCGTATGTGCACTTTCCCGTTGGACAGAAGCATATCCAGTCCCAGATTACACTGCTCCGACCACTGCCAAGCAGCTGGTACGTGATTTTTTCCCTAGGTATGGTTTGCCCCGTATCGTATACTCAGATAATGGTCAGCCATTCTCGTCCGAGCTTATGAAGCAGGTATCACTCCTGCTAGGTTATCAGTGGAAGTTCCACCGTGTCCGACATCCCGAAGCAGCAGGTCTCGTAGAGAGACATAATCAGACCCCGTAAATTCGCCTTGCCAAGATATGTAGAGAGAAAGGCGTTGACTGGATAGTAGCTTTACCAGTTGCACTCTTTTACATGAGAATGATAGCACATTCAAGAACAGGGCTATCCCCGTATGAGGTGGTCTTTGGTAGGCCACCGAATATGTGGGGGACGCCTCTGCCTCGTAAGATCACAGATGTTGACTGTAATATGCTGACAGATTACCTTGCCTCCTTGATGTCTGCACTACAATCATGTCGTTCACAGGTAGCTGCAGCCTTTCCCGACAACACCGAGGTGAAGCCACATGAGATCGTCCCTGGAGAATACGTTTTTATCCGGAATTTCGACAGGAGGAGTCCGCTGGAGCCCCGTTGGCAGGAGCCGAAGCTTGTGTTATTAACAACAAGGACAGCAATGAAGGTGGAGGGCCGCAAGGGCTGGCTCCACTCGAGTCATGTAAAAAGACACTATGGACTGCCGCCAAAACCAGACTCCCAGCCCTGCCCCCTTCCAGAGACTGATACTAAACTCCCCCTGGTAGAGAAAACTCCTTCTCAAGAATTTCGTATGAAGTTGAGGTCTAGCAAG
Organism: Lissotriton vulgaris; assembly: GCF_964263255.1. Taxonomy (NCBI): domain Eukaryota; kingdom Metazoa; phylum Chordata; class Amphibia; order Caudata; family Salamandridae; genus Lissotriton; species Lissotriton vulgaris. Next base: position 287,633,661 of record NC_141690.1, on the reverse strand, counting down.
TCAGACAGTTTAATTGTTTAAGTCCTCCCCTAGGTGAAGCGGTTAGACAGGTTCCTGACATGTACAAGTTAGACCCCAATAGAGAGAGAGATAGACAGAAACAGATCAAGAAACATGAATATTGTAAATCTCTCCGTAGTCACTGCATTGTGACATTATTGATTATGTTTTTTCTGAGTCTTATGATTATTGCTGCAAGTATATTGCTACACATGTACTTTCCTATTTTCACACGTGCACGTTCTTCTTCAAATAACACTGCCGAGCATACTTTCAGTGAATTGCCCCCGCACGAGTTATCTTACCGACTTGCGCTGCGCAACAATACATTCATCAGTATGTTACATCATTCCCATCAGACCAGCAATGCTACCAATTGTTGGATATGTGGCCGACTCCCTCCCTACCAGAAGTACAAGGGAGTTCTGCCCCTCTTTCCGTACCCGTTCACACATAATGGTTCCTGTGGTGCATGGTTTAGTTTAATAAATTCTTTAGATTCTGATTCCGTAGTTTACCAGGGCAATTGGGTATGGGGAAATCTGAACACAGTTTTGCATAAAGTATGTTTCCCTGACAAGGAGGGTCTTCCCCAAAGGACAGGGACCGATCTAGAAAATGGAGTATATGGATTAGGTAATTTTACACTTAACCTCATGATTCTGAATGTCCAGTCCGAAGCCGAACCAGTCTTGCCCGCTATGTCAGTATTACCAATCAAAGGTGAATTATGTGTCAGAAAGAATGGTTCAGTACACCTAGGTCATAGTAAATGTACTACTGTGATCGAATTCAGTGATAAAGGCAAGTCTACATTCAAAGCTTCCCGTCATTCCTATTTCGTTTGTGGTCATACAGCATATATACGCTTACCTCTAGATTGGGATGGTACTTGTTACATTGCATTCCTTCTGCCACCTGTTTTCCTAGCCCCTCCTGATTATCATAGGGACTCCCATCTAGTACACAATAGACCCAAGAGAGATCTCCCGATTGTCGACTACACTGAAACGGCATGGGAGCAGTATACAGACTTCAATAAAGGTTTCTTTCCCTATTTAGGTGCTGTCTTTAATAGTAAACTGATACGTAAATTAACCAGAACCCTCGAATCAGTAGTGAATGAAACTACTTCCGCCCTAGGTAACTTAACAGAGGAGCAGTCTGCTATGCGGATTGTTGTTCTTCAAAATCGTCTTGTTCTTGACGTCATCCTGGCCGATAGGGGCGGAGCTTGTAGAGTCATCGGATCGAGTTGCTGTGTTTTCATTCCAGAAAACGAACCATCAGTATATAGAGCCATAACCCGTCTCCACAAGATTGCGAGTCAGATACACCAGAATCTAGGCACATGGACTTGGTCCGGTTGGTTCTGGAGCGTGTTATCAGCCTGGGGATGGAAAGTCCTATCCTTCCTCGGAATAGCCCTTCTCATAGTGTTCAGTTGTTGCCTATGTTTACAGTGTGGGCCAGAGATTTGCGGTTTGTGCGCCACATCATGTATTCCCCATTCAAGTTCACATTCTAAATCCCGCCAGAAAAAGGAAGAGCAAATGATGTTATATGAACAAATTGATGGACTAATGAAGATCGATATATCATGAAGGGTCCGTAGGGGACAAGGAGGGAATGAGGTAATATGAATTTTTATGGTCAATTGTGTCCCCTAACGTAGACCCCAACGGCTCCATGTACGTGCTTCAAGTACATGTATGTTCCCTCCAACCAGCTATGAAGACGCAAATACATTTGCGTCCAACGTTAACATGTCCTCTTTCAGATCCACCATGAATGGGTCGAAAATTCAGTTCCTAAGTATGCCGTGCCACCGTCTTTACATGGTGCACTTTCACGTTTTTTTCTGGCTCTGGCGAGCTAGGCCCTGATTTCTGCCATCGAGCCCTTTCTGCCTTCTGCCTCTGAAAGCTGCAGCCTGGATCTGCATCCATGACCCTTACCCTACTCCCTGTGCGGCGAGCGGTGCCCGGCTCGGCCTGCTTGCCTGCCAAGACTGTGTTTTGCCTTCAAGTTATCTGCTCCGCTCCTCGAAAATACATTCCTGTCTAGTGATTTAGGAAAACATCTCCCCAGCTGCAGAGCAAAGGGCCCGGCCTTTCTGTCTCCGTGCAAGTAATTCATTGCTCCCGTTACCATGGTAGGCCCATGGCCCCTCGCATTTCACGTAGACACGTAGTCGCATATGCATGCACTAGCAGTCAGTATAGAATAGCCTCTGCCCGAGAGACCTTTCCTTCTAGATAATACAGTTCCTCAAACACAAGATATTAGATATGATTTGGGTTTAGGTTGTTCTGACACGCCAGACTTCTGTCTCCATGTATAGTGCTAAATGTCAAGTCCCCTTCACCCTCCAGTTCCACGTCAATCACACGTCATGCTGCTGCGCGCGCATCTCTGCCATATATTTCTGCTGACACTGCAGGATTCCTCTATGGATCCACCCACCTGTGACACTCTCATGTGACGTTTCTAGCACACACCTCCGTGTACGCCCTCGTGCACGCCTTCTGTTACGTACATGTGTTCTTATCTCTTTTCTCTCAGCTGTTACGCCTTCTGTATCCATCACCATTGTATGCATTTACTATATATATTGTACTGTCCCGGGGGCTCAGGGAGGTTTGGAGGTTCGACCACTGGTGCGGGAGAAGCCGGCTCAAAGAGAAACACTGGGGCTTTGATTAAGGGTTTTAAGGAGGGCTTTATTGTTATATAAGTTTTCTTCATGAAAGGTAATGAGTCTCTAGTCTCTTGTTATCGCTGAATGTCGCGGTGCCTTCTGGTCGTGGAAGTCTTTGTCTTGATACGTCTCAATAGCAGGATCCCACGTGGTACCGGAAAGAAAAGGAAATCAAGAGAAGGCGGATTACTGCCTGCACTCTGGGGAGAAATACACAAGGACCGGGAGTGAAGGAATTCAAACCCCGTGAAGTGCTCCAGTTAACTACGGGAGTGACGGAAGGTGCTCGTGCTCGGGGAAGGGTTTGGTTGCAGGAAGTGTCACACCGGGGGCTGTCTCCGCCTCCCAACCCAACCCGCGACCCGGCCCCGTACCTCTTTAAGCCACGCTCCTCCCGTGGGCGCGTGGCAGGGCGACTCGTCCGACCGTTGGCCTCCTGGCTTGTCGTTTCCGTCTGCTTCTCTTCCTGGACCAGGTTCCGCGCTGCTCTCCTCCTCGATCTCCTCCGCGGGGCCCGTGACACACCTCCCCCCCTGGCATCTCCCGATCGGGGAGAGGGAACACCCGGGACAAAAAGTCTGCATTTGCATTGTCTTTTCCTTTGCGATGTTGCACAGTAAATGCATAGGGCTGTAAGGACAGAAACCATCGTAACACCCGGGGGTTGTGACTACTATTTTGGTGCATCCACTTCAGGGGAGCGTGGTCTGTATATAGAACGAAGGGCTTGCCCTCCAGGTAGTACTTCAATTTGTCAATTGCCCATTTAATTGCCAAGGCCTCCTTTTCGATGGTAGAGTATCGGCACTCCCTGGGGAACAATTTCCTACTGACGTAAAGGATCGGATGTTCAATGCCTTCTTTGACTTGTGATAGTACAGCACCTATCCCCTGATTAGAAGCGTCCGTGGATAACATAAATGGTTTGCTGTGATCCGGCGATATTAAAACAGGAGCTGTTGTCATCGTGGATTTTAGAAGGTGAAAAGCTTGTGAGGCCTCTCTCGATGGGTTACTAAATTCCTTGGCTTTGGCGTCCTTGCGGAGCAGATTGGTTAAGGGGGCTGCCAATTCTGCAAAGCCCGGAATAAAGCGCCTGTAATAACCCACTAGTCCAAGAAAGGCTCTAAGGTCTCTTTTGTTATTGGGGAATGGAACTGCTGCTATCGCTCTTACTTTTTCGCTTTGGGGAGCGATGGTTCCTTCACCCAACACATAGCCCAGGTATTTCACGCTTTGAAAAGCTGCTCGCGATTTCTTCGCGTTGATGTGGAGTCCTGCTGTTTGTAGGGCTTCCAGAATAGTTTGTAAGTGTCTCAGATGTACCTCCCAGGTCTGACTGTAAATGACGATGTCATCCAAGTAGGCTGAACTAAAGTGCGAAAAGGGATGTAAAACTTTGTTCATCAGGCGCTGAAATGTTGCCGGAGCGCCGTGTAATCCGAAAGGCAGAACGGTGAACTCAAAAGCCCCTTCATCCGTTACAAAAGCTGTTTTCTTTCTGTCCTCCTCCCGAAGGGGGACCTGCCAATACCCCTTCGTGAGGTCAATGGTGGTGATATATTTAGCGTCTCCAATTTTTTCAATCAAGTCATCGACTCGAGGAATTGGATACGTATCAAAATGCGAGACAGCATTTAATGCTCGAAAGTCCATACAAAATCTTTTAGTGCCATCAGGTTTAGGAATGAGAACAATTGGGGATGACCAATGACTTTGTGAAGGGCGGATGACGCCCAAGTCGAGCATGTCCTGCACTTCTTTCCGTACAATCTCTTTCCTTGCTGCTGGAATTCGATAGGGTCTTTGTTTTACCACTTCCCCAGGAAGGGTTTCGATGCAGTGCTCTGCTAACTCTGTCCTTCCTGGTAAGTCGGAAAATATTGCTGTATACCGGGTTAGAGTCTCTGTTAACTCTCGTTTTTCCTGGGGAGTCAGCTCTGGGTTCACCACCAACTGTTCTAGAGTAGAGATATGTTGGGCATCTATCTGCCCTACGAATTGTCCCATCCGTGGTAGGGGTCCCAACCACTCTTTCAAGAGATTGATATGGTAAATTTGTGATTTGTGAGGGGTTAGCCGGAGTCTATAGGTAGTGTTTCCGATTTTTTCAGTGATCTGATATGGGCCTTGCCACTCATGCTTGTTCTTAGTACTGAGGGAAGGCAGTAACACTAGAGCCCATTTTCCTACGTCCAGTGATCTTAATCTTTTACCCTTGTCATAGGATTTCTTGTACCTCTCATGTTGATGCTCCATGGATGTATAGGCGAGTTCTCTTAATTTACCAAGTCTGGTTCTGAGCTGAGAGGTGTATTCCAACATGGATTTTTGCTCCTGGGACGTTTCGTTTTCCCACATCTCTTTGGTGATGTCTAGGAGACTCCGGGGCATCCTCCCATACAGTAGCTCAAACGATGAGCAACCTAGGCTGCTTTGCTTTTGGGCTCTTATCACATAAAGGGCGATAGGTAGGAGCCGATCCCAGGCTGGCCCTTCAGCCGTCAGCATTTTCTTTAGTGTCTGTTTCAGAGTCTGGTTGTACCTTTCCACCAAACCATCGGTTTGTGGATGATACACCGAGGTTTTCAAATGTTTTATGTCCAGTGAGGCACAGACTTCCCTCATTAATTTAGAGGTGAAGGGAGTCCCCTGGTCGGTCAATACTTCTTTAGGAAAACCTACCCTAGTGAAAAGTTCCCCAAATTTTTCCGCGATGGCAGCTGTGGTAGTGTTCTTTAAGGGAAAAGCCTCAACAAAGCGAGTGGCATAGTCCACGATTACCAATGCATATAGAAAGCCTCTCCCAGTCTTTGGTAGGGGCCCTATCAGGTCCATGCCCACTCGTTCAAAGGGGACACCAATTATGGGCATCCGTTGTAGGGGGGCAGCCGGAGGGCGCTGTGTGTTTCTTCGTTGACAGACCTCGCACCGGGCACAGAATTCTTGAACATCTTTGTAGATACCCGGCCAATAGAAATTTCGCAGGATACAGTCAGTGGTTTTTTCCTTTTTTTTTTTTTTTTTTATTTATTTATCAGAAAACAGCACATTACAATGCATACAGAGCCGTTCGCCTACATCCCATCACGGGCCGGCGATAGGCCCGATCGTCATGTCAATGAGGTAGGAGTATGTCAGGCGGAAATCACAAAAAATGAGTACCAACAGAGGAACAGTCCAGTGTACCAGCCAGTCGGCTGCGGCTCCAGAATGGTGATATCATCAATAATGTAACGTGCACTGTGCAAAGTTTAACATATCCATAAATTTTACTTTTTTCCCCCAACTCGTCCCCCCAACCCCAACTTCCAACCCCCTGCAACTGGTCCCTAGTCTGTGTGTTCCCAGAAAGTTACGCGTGGTCTAATGGAGCAACATGGCGTGTGGTGCTTAGCATGTCCTACCGAATGCGCGGGCGCTCGCGCGGGGCTGCGAGGCTGGGAGAGGTAGAAAGCCTACAGGGCTTGGTGACGCTGGCTATGGAAGGGTGCCGCCGCTGGAGTCAAGGCGGATCATAGGTCGCTGCGCCCCTCTGTTCCTCGCCCTCCCTCGATGCTGTGTCATCCTCGTCCACCCTGGAAGTGAGATAGGTCCGATAAAGTTCCCAGAAGTTCTTGGGGCGACTTCGGGGAGGGAGTAGTTCGCTATACACCTCCGCTTGCGTGTTACAGTACAGCATGTCGCTGGCCCAACGCTTCAGAGTCGGGAGCGGGCCTCGCATCCAGCAAGACACGACAACCCGTTTGGCTAGCAGCATGCCCATGCTGACCATTTTACGCACCGGCGCCGGGACATTCCTCGCATAGCCCAGGAGGGCAAGAGCGGGTTCTATGTCCAGATCCAGGTCCACTATTCTGCTCAGTTCTGCAAATATTTAGGCACTCTGCTATATGTTCAAGGCTAAGCAGGGTAGCGCCCCAGTATATGTTCAGGGGCTGGTAAAACCCTATAGACCCCTGCGCTCATTAAGGTCATCGGACATTGGCAATTTCACAGTACCAAGATGGAAGCTGGCAAAAATGGGAGGCCGCTCCTTTTCCACTCTTGGTCCTAAATACTGGAACTCCCTCCCATTGGCATTAAAATCTGAGACCAACTTACTCCGCTTCCGTAAGGCTTTGAAGACCCTGCTCTTTACTAAGCGTGACCAATAGTCGGCAGAGGCCTTAAGTCAAGGTGACATTCTCTTTTCTTCTACAGTCTATCCCTGGCGCCGGGAAACCCATTGTGGGTAGCTGTGCGCGGTACAAGCTTAAATAAATAAAATAAAAATAAATAAATCTCCGAACTCCCGGGCACAGCCAGGCAACGTGTATAAAGTCCGCCACCGGGGCTCGACATCTCTCGCAACGGGGCGAGTCGCGGAGGCGATATCGGTGCAGCCTTTCCGGCGTGTAGTACACCCGTTGTAGAAATTTAAAGTGAACCAGGCGGTGTCTCCCGTTCAGCGAAATTCGCCTGGAGGCCGCGCAGCAATACGTCCACATTCCGTCATCTATGTGTATATCTAAATCGGTCTGCCAGGCCAGTCGCGCCCTTGTGTACCGCTGTGCCGTGTGTGAGTGTCCCATGCTATAGAGTTTAGAAATAAGCTTCCTCGGGGATTCAGCGTGTATTACGTATTCTATTTCCGGGATTTCAGGGGGTTCCTCCATGTCCGGGCCTAAGTGGTCCAGGAAAGCGCTGCGGACCCTGTGATATTGGAAGCGGTGTAGCATGGAGGGGGGATCGCGCCCCCGCGTAAGCTGTTCCCACGTCTTCACCGTACCATTTTCGAATAGGTCACCCAGCGTGCGTACACCCAGATCACCGAGAGCTCTGTGTACACCCGGTTCCGTCAGTGTAGGAAGCCAAAGCGCCCAGTGTGTCAGCATACTAGGGGCGTACAACAATACCTTATCTTGCCTCTGCACTGTGGTATGCCAAGCGTGGTTAGTAGAGCGGATGGAGTCCAGTACTCCTACTCTACGGTCGCCAGGGCTACAGATAGTCGCCGGCAGCGGAGTAGGTGCAGCGAATAGTCGTTCCAGGATAACATGCGGTATGTCCGGGTTTGCCATGTATCCAGGTATGGAGATGGGAGGCTTGCGCGATTCTATAATAACGTTCAAAGTCCGGGGCTGCCAACCCCCCCCCCTGCTCGTATGGGAGTTGAAGTACCGTCCAGCGGACTCTAGGCTGTTTTCCGGCCCAGGCGAGTCTGACCAGGAGTTTGTTTAAGGTTGTAAAGAAAGCTTTAGAGAGGACGATCGGGAGGTTATTAAAGAGGAACAAAAATCTCGGGAGGACTACCATTTTCATCAAGGCGATGCGGCCCATCAATGAAAGTGGGAGCTTGATCCAGAGCTCAACATCATCTGCTAGTTTGCTATAGGCAACCCCGTAGTTCTCCCGCAACACGACATCAGGGTCCGTGTGTATCCGTATGCCCAGATATCTGACCGGGTCTGCGGACCACTGTAGAGGATATTCCATCTCGAAGGGTTCAGTTACAGGGGTCAGGGGGAATGCCACAGACTTTGGCCAGTTGACTTTCAGCCCCGAGAGGGCCCCAAACCGTACCACCTCCCTCAAGACCGATGAGAGGTTGTTCACTGGATCTCTAATGTACAACAGCGTGTCGTCCGCGTATGTGGAAATGCCGATTTTGTAGGTTGGGTAGCTGATTGCCTCGTAGGAGTGGTATTCCCGCATCGCGCAGGCCAGCGGCTCTGCTACCAGTGCGTACAGTAGCGGCGAGAGGGGGCAGCCCTGTCTCGTGCCCCTACCTATAGTGAAGGCCTCAGAGACTACATCGCCCAGGCGAACTCTCGCGGTCGGCCGGTGATAGAGCGCGCCCAGCAGCTGGAGGAAAAGGTCTCCCAGCCCCAGCTTTCTGAGGACTTTACGCATAAAAGGCCATTCCACGGAGTCAAACGCCTTCTCCATATCCAAGAAGACTGCTATGGCCTTGGTGTCATGTTTGGTGTGTTGCATGGCTCCCATAACCGTTCTGATATTGTACGTAAGGTTCCGGGCAGGGATAAAGCCTGCCTGCTCTGGGGCCACCAGTTCAGGGGCGACAAGCGCCAGTCTGGTGGCCAGAACCTTAGCGTAGATCTTCGCGTCTACGTTGATAAGAGACAAGGGGCGGTACGATCCCGGAAGATCGTGTGGCTTGCCTGGTTTTAAGATCGTCACAATTAGTGCTTCCCTCATAGACGGGGGCATGGCGCCATATTCGCAGATTTCGTCGAAGAGGGTGGAAAGATAGGGCAACAGTTTGTCTTTGTACGCCTTATAAAAGGTCACAGTTAGGCCGTCAATTCCAGGCGCGCTTTCCGACCTCATGCTGTCCAGGGCGTCCGCTATCTCCTCCCGAAGTATGGGAGTCGCCAGGAACTCCCTCTGCCAATTCTCTAAGAACGGCATTTTGATGTAATCTAGGTAATTGTCAATTTGCCCCTCTACTCCCGAGATTTTACTAGAGTACAGCTCCTGGTAGAATCCCTTGAATTCCGCCAGGATATCCTCCTCGGCCGTTAACGTCGCCCCGTCCGCTGACTGTAATTCTGAGATTGCCTGTCGCCGCCTGGCACCCTTCATAATTCTGGCTAGCAGTGCACCCGGCCGGTCTCCCTCACCGTACGTGCGGGCCGTCGCGTATTTTCCCAGATGCCTAACCTCCCTGTCTGCCTCCTCGTGGAACTCTGTCAGGAGCTCCTGCAGTATCTCATCTCCAGCCGGAGACGGGTCTGCCAGCTGTAGGCGCTCACATTCCGCAATCCGTCCCTCAAGATATGACAGTCTGTTCCTGATGGCTTTTAGGACACTGGAGTGCTTGGCCATGACCACTCCTCTAACGTAGACCTTGAATGTTTCCCACACCGTCCCGAAGCTGTCCACTGTGCCTATATTATTAGAGAAAAACGTGTCAATGTCCTCCCCAAGTTCTGCGCGAAATGACTCATCCAGCAGGGAGTATGGTGGAAAGCGCCAGGTGAAAGGGGGTATTCTCGGTTGTGGAGTGTTCAGGACTACCAGTATGGGGGAGTGGTCTGATAGTGTCCGCGGGAGTACCCTACAGTCTCTCACCTTTTGCAGCAGGGGAAGTGCCGACAGCCAGTAGTCGATCCTGGTATGGATGTTGTGATACGCAGAGTAGTGTGTGAAACCCCCCCGCGCGCTGTGCCTCTCTCTCCAGACGTCTACCAGCCCCAGTCTCACCATTTCCGCCTGCATTCTCTGCGCAGCCGCTGCCGGGCGCCTGAGGGGTCCCCCCGACCTATCCAGTTCTGGGTTAAAAGTAAAGTTAAAATCCCCCCCCCAAATCATGCTATCTGTGGGCCAGTCGACACAGTGTCCCGCTACTGCTGTATAAAAGTCAGGGGTGTCGTAGTTCGGGCCATACACATTCATGACCAGGAGATTATGTCCCTTACCCGTGCATTTGCTCAGCACGAAACGACCCTCCGGGTCCGCTTTTAGCAGTGTGAGGGATAGCTTGGATTTAGGGTTTACCCACGTAAGGACACCCCTGGCGTGTGATGTGAAGCCAGCATATGTGGAGTGACCCTGGAGGCCTCTATGTGTGTGCATTCTACTGGTATTGGGTAGGTGTGTCTCCTGCAGCAAGGCCAGGTCTATGTGATGTCTTTGGAGATAGTGCAGCACCTTACGGAGTTTCCGGTAATCGTTCAACCCCCGAACGTTCCATGTCAGTGCTGTAAGGGTTTCAGTGTTATTCAGCGACCCGCCGGGCAGTGTGTCAGCCATAGGGAAGGTAGCAACATCTGATGATTACCAACAGTACCTGTCGCGCCCTCCGGCGCGTGCCACCACCACCAGTCCTCTCCAAAATACGTAACATTGCGGAACACATTGTGGACCCCCCCCCCAAACTCCCCTAAACTCAGAAAAAGTTTCCCAACCCACCTCCCACAGCCCACCAACCCCAACCTGGTGCGACCGGGATCCCCACATCCCTCCCCCCCACCCTTCAGCAAACCCATTCAATAACACCCCAAGCAAGCTCTGTCCGAGCTGTGACAGCTAGAAGCGCCAGGGCAGAGGTAGCCTACTCAATCCTTTCGTTGTGCACCGTCCCTTCCGGACCACCTCACTATGAATGTAAGCTGCTTCCGCGGCAGCGCCCTGTGGAAGTAGTCCAGCAAGAAAGTATCAAACATTAGGGTCCGGCCCATTGCCCGGGCCCCCGCCCCCCGCCCTCCAAGCCACATCTGACCTGTCTCGTGTCCAGCCCCAGGGTGGGGGATCCCGCCCAGGGCAGCATCGTGTCGCAAAATTGTGGGCCCAGGGGCACCAGTCCAGAACATTCGGATCTCACCCACTCGACGGCGTCCAGTAGATCAAACAGACCCGCAATAAGGGCCAAGCGGGAGTCCGTCTCGTGTCCGGGCGGAGAGGCGCCCTGGGTGCCCCCGTGGGAGCAGTTCACCGTTGTGCCCCCGTGCATGCTCTCCTTCTCAGTCCTGTTCCTCCAGGTCCTCGGCGCCAGATTGGTCCGGTGCGCGCGTCTCCGAGTTTCCTCTGTTCTCCCTTATCCACACCTCCAAGGATTTTTGCAGTTCTTTGGGGTCCGTGAAAAAGTGCGAGTGGCCCTGTCTGTTAATGCGCAGCCGCGCCGGGTATAACATAGCGTAGTCCAATCCAAGGTCCCGCAACTGTTGTTTGTACGGGAGAAAGCGCCGTCGTTCCTCCTGCACTTTAGCGGTGAAATCAGGGTATAAGGATATGTTCATTCCCTCGTACTGGAGTGAGCCCTTCTCACGGGCCACTCGGAGCGCTGCGTCCCTGTCCCTGTAGTTCAACAATTTTGCTATCAGCGGCCTGGGGTTTGCACCCGGTGGAGGTCTTGGTCCGAGGGTACGATGGGCGCGCTCCACGATGAACATCGGGGAAAATGTGTCGTCTCCCAAAAGCGACTTCAGCAGTTTTTCAACAAAGAGTTCCATCTTACCCGTTTGGGTCGATTCGGCCACTCCCGTTATGCGTATGTTGGAGCGCCTGGAGCGCGCTTCCAAGTCCTCCGACTTCTCCTGGATCACTTGGAGCAAGCGGCCAAATTGCTTTCGGTCAGTGTCCCACTCCGTCTGCGCCTCTTCAGCCTCCGTCAATCTGCGCTCGGCCATATCAAGTCTCTCTGCGTGCTTATCCACTCTCTCCGTCATGCGGTCCATTCGATACGCCAGCGCGTCGATCTTGTTGCCTATGGCCGACATGCCTTCCTGTAGGCCCTTCTCCATAGTCGTGAGCATTCCTTTTATTTCCGCGCAGAGTGAGGAGCCCGGGTCATTGGTAGCCCCTGTAGTCTGGGGGGACGGGGGGTCCGGTTCCTTCTGTCTGCGTTGGTCGAACGACAGTTTCGACTGGGTCCTGTCCCCCTTTACCATCTTCGCTGCCCTCCGGCGATCTGGGGGCCTCGTGGCCTCGATGAGTGCCAGGCGCTAGCGTTCTGTGGCCCTCCCCCGCCGAGTGCCAGCCGCTAGAGTGGGTGCAAGGGTCTGCTACCGTGGCCAGTTGGACGAGCCAGGCTCCGCTCGAGGCGCCGGTAGGGCTAGTCTTCCGCCGGGCGTCCGCTCCCTTGACTCAGCGGCACTGATCAAGTCTCCTGAAAAGTGCAGGGCATGCGGAGGGGGGGCTCTCGACTCGCTCCAAGTCGTTCTGCGGGCCCCAATGCTGAGGGGGCTCAATCGTTGAAGGGCCTTGGGTGTCCGAGTCTCACCGGGATTTGACTGTCGCAGTGAGGTGCGCCACCTCCCCCACAGCTGGGCCGGCGTACCTCCGGTCCTCGTGTCTCCAGGAGCCCCCACCAGGTGTCCGTCTGGGCTCCCCCACGTGGCCGTGTGACGTTGGGGAATCAGTGGATCTGGCGTCGTTGGGACCCGGAAGGGGCCGGGTCGTTAGGTCCGTGTTGCCGCACGTCGGGTCACGCAGCCCGGTCTCGGTGCCCAGGGGAGGTCGGGGATCCAGGCCTGGTCCCGCGCCACCTCGTAAGTGAGGAAAAGTGTTGTTTCCGAGCGCGGTCCGCTCTCAAACTCCGGTCGGAGGCGCAGCAGGGGCTGGGTCGGCAATTTCTGCCGTTTTTGGCTGGCTTTCGTTGCTGGGTGAGGATAATTGCCGAATATTCAATGGCGCCGCCGCGGAGCTCTGCTCTTACGCGTCCACCATTGACGCCGGCTAGCTCCGCCCCCCCCAGTGGTTTTTTCCTTGCCGGCATGTCCTGCCATCAAGTGGGCATGTGCAAAGAATAACACTTGTTCTCTAAAAGACTGGGGAACCAATAGCTGCACCTCTGCTTCTTGGTTGGCTTGTCTATATAACAAGTCGTTTTTTATCAAAAAGCGGGGAAATCTTGGAGAGGTCTGATCATCTGAGTTATGGGCGGCTTCCCAGGCGTGGAAAAGGGATCTATCTTCAGCCTGAGCAAATCTGAAGCTGCGATCAATAACCCAGGGTTCGGGGGAAAGGTAGGATGGGATATTCACCCCATTCCTGGCTGTTGAAAGGTGTTCCTTAAATAGGGACAGGAATTCCGGATTGTCGGTCCCCAGGATCATATCTTCAGGCAGGGAATCAACCACCTCCACACTAACAGTACAGGGGTCTCTATCCTGCGGTATGAGGGTGATGGAGGCCACGGGGTAAGGCTTTACGTCCCCATGGACACACCTGATATACACGGGACTCTTATGATTCACCTGACCCGGGGTAACGAACCTTGACTGTACCACAGATTGCCTACACCCTGAGTCTAACAATGCTTTTAATTGGAACCCATTCATCCTTATACTCACGTAAAACGTGCTGCCCATTTCGGCGGAATACATCACAGTCCGAGGCAGATACCCCACTTCCATGGGTTCCTCTTGGCTCTTCCTTTTTGGACACATCCTGGCGATGTGGCCCCACTCGCCACATTCGAAACACTGTGGTCCTTTTGTCGGAGGAACCATCATACCTGGTGGCCTGAATGGTCGGGGAGCCTCTAGTACTGGTTTCGGCCTTTTGTCCGTTTTGTTAATAGGAGTACCTTTGGAGGTCTTTTCTGGCTCCCACGGAACAGACTTTGGTTGTGCCCTTGCATATTGTGATGCCATCTCAATGGCTTGTTCTACGGTTAGGCCTACATGCTGTTTGAGCCAACGCTGGGTTGCATATGGTAACGCCTCCATAAATTGCTCTACATAGATTTTATTCAGAATCTCTTCCTTTGTGCACACATCGGGGCGAAGCCATTTGTCCGCCGCCATTTTTAACCTGAAGAACAGTGTTTTCGGATTTTCTCCAGCAACCCCTTTCTCTTTTCGGAAGCGGACTCTATATGCCTCTTGGTCCAAGCCTAGATGATCGAGTATGACCATTTTAATAGTGGCATATGGGGTTGTCCCCAGGGAATTCGCTGCTTGATATGCCGATTGGGCTTCGGCGGTAAGGAGAGGGGCGAGAAAGAACGGCCATTTTTCTTCGGGCCAGCTCATTGCCCGAGCCGCTCTTTCAAAGTTTACCAAAAAAGCGTCAGGATCCTCACCGGGTACATATTTTTGAAGGGCCATTCCTGACGGATGTGGAGTATGTACACGACCTTCACCCGTGGCCGCCTGTTGGACAGAGGGTATGGGAAGGGACTTAAGGCCCTCTACGTGAGCGGTCATGGTTTTAGTGAAAAGTTCTCGGTCCGCTTGAGCAATGGACAGCTGGTTCTCCACGGCCCATTCTAACTTCTCCTGCCCCTTTATGAGGTGGTCGATCAGGGTCTCCATCTTGGTCTCACTGATGGATGATGAAGTAGATCCCACTTCTGACACCAAATGTCCCGGAGGCTCAGGGAGGTTTGGAGGTTCGACCACTGGTGCGGGAGAAGCCGGCTCAAAGAGAAACACTGGGGCTTTGATTAAGGGTTTTAAGGAGGGCTTTATTGTTATATAAGTTTTCTTCATGAAAGGTAATGAGTCTCTAGTCTCTTGTTATCGCTGAATGTCGCGGTGCCTTCTGGTTGTGGAAGTCTTTGTCTTGATACGTCTCAATAGCAGGATCCCACGTGGTACCGGAAAGAAAAGGAAATCAAGAGAAGGCGGATTACTGCCTGCACTCTGGGGAGAAATACACAAGGACCGGGAGTGAAGGAATTCAAACCCCGTGAAGTGCTCCAGTTAACTACGGGAGTGACGGAAGGTGCTCGTGCTCGGGGAAGGGTTTGGTTGCAGGAAGTGTCACACCGGGGGCTGTCTCCGCCTCCCAACCCAACCCGCGACCCGGCCCCGTACCTCTTTAAGCCACGCTCCTCCCGTGGGCGCGTGGCAGGGCGACTCGTCCGACCGTTGGCCTCCTGGCTTGTCGTTTCCGTCTGCTTCTCTTCCTGGACCAGGTTCCGCACTGCTCTCCTCCTCGATCTCCTCCGCGGGGGGAACGCCGTCCGTCTTCGATGCCGTGCTTCCTGCTTTTGTCGTCACTAGGGGCGTGACTCCACAATCCCAGCCGTCGGCCTTAAAGGAGCCGTATACGTTCACCCCTGATGGCCATTCCGTTTCGGGGTCTCCGTCTTCTTCATGCCACGTAGAAGTTTGAGGCTGTTGAGACAAGACGCAAGGTGAAAGGGGGGTGGCGCACCACCAGTCTTTATATTCAGGTGTCTCTTGACAATCAGGCCCGTGACATGTACTCTGTTAATAAAGCATTGTCTATCCCTTCCTGAACCTTCGTGGTGATGGAACATGATACCTGGTTCGAACCAATTCCATTTTATGGAATAAAACCCTTATAAACTCAGATGCCACGGACTCTGCCTCTCATTTTTGATTGAGTTATTCTTATTGAACTTCACCGCATAGAAATTCCGCATAGGTAAATCTTTATTTACCACAAGAGGACGGCCCCTACGCCATGATCTGAGGCGTCCGTCTGTACTATGAATTCCCGGCTGTAGTCGGGGGCTTGGAGCACGGCGGCGGTGCACATGGCGGACTTCAGGTTCTCGAAGACCGCCTGACATTCAGGAGTCCAGTTGACTTTCTGTGGGTTCTTTTTGGACGTGAGTTCTGTGAGTGGCCCCACAATGCTGCCATAGTCTTTTACGAAGCGCCGGTAGTACCCGGTGAGTCCCAGGAAGGCTCGGACCTCTGTCTGGGTGGCCGGGGGCTCCCAGGCCTGGATGCAGCGCTACGAGGCCTCCGGGTTCTTTGCGCTTTATAAAACCCAATTAATAATAATAATGGCGGCAATCTTGAGCTGGAGGGGGCCACCAGGCCACTTCCCACCTGGTGTCCCAGGTAGGTCACGGACCCTTGGCCGATCTGGCACTTGCTGGCCTTGATGGTTAACCCGGCCTGCCGGAGGGCGTTCAGGACCTCCCGGAGGTGGTGGAGGTGTTCTGCCCAGTGGTGGCTGTACACGGCAATATCGTCCAGATAGGCGGCGCTGAATTCCTCCTGACCCGCCAAGACTTTGTTCACTAGTCTCTGGAAGGTGTCGGGTGCGTTTTTCATTCCGAATGGCATCACCTTGAAGTGGTAGTGGCCAACCGGGGTGGAGAAGGCGGATCGCTCCTGGGCACCTGGGGTGAGGCCGATCTGCCAATAGCCCGCTGTCAAATCGAAGATGCTCAGGTAGCGGGCGGCCCCTATGCGGTCGATCAGATCTGCCCGGGGAATGGGATGAGCGTCGGTCCTGGTGACGGCGTTCAGACCCCGATAGTCTACACAGAACCTGAGCTCGGGGGCGACGCCCGGGGCGGCGGCCTTGGGGACCAGCACGACTGGGCTGGCCCAGGGGCTGTCGGATGGCTCGATCACTCCCAGGGCTAGCATCTTGGAGACTTCCGACTGGATGCAGGCGCGTACTCGATCAGGCACCCGGTACGCCCGGTGTCGGATAGGGGGGCTATCCCCGGTGTCAACGTCGTGGAGGCACCAGGGGGTGACCTCAGGGATGAGGGAGAACAGGTCGGCAAATTGTAGCAGCAGTTCTTGGCAGTCTTGGCGTTGCGCTGGGGACAGGGCCTCGGAGAGGTGGACTCCCTCCACGGAGCCGTCTTTCTCGAGCGTTTTCAGGAGATCGGGGAGGGGCTCGGAGTCTTCTTCAGCCCCACTGTCGGTAGCCATCAGGAGGCTAAGTTCAGAGGGTACAAAGTGGGGTTTGAGTCTGTTGGCGTGGAGGACACGCAGGGGGTTTCGGGGTGACTCCAGGTCTACCAGGTAGGTGACGGGGCCCTTGCGCTCCACCACTTTGAAGGGTCCTGTCCATTTGTCCTGGAGGGCGCAAGGTTCAACCGGGGACATCACCCAGACCTGTTGTCCCGGCTCGAACTCGATGGATGAGGCATTCTGATCATACCAGCGCTTCATGTCCTCTTGGCTGGCTTCGAGGTTGGCCTTGGCGAGTTCCCTGAACCGCCGGGTCTGGTTACGGAGGGTCAAGAGGTACTTGTATACATCCGGGGGAGTCTTCTGAGGGGCCACCTCCCACCCTTCTTTGACCAGGCTGAGGGGGCCCCGGACGGGGTGTCCATACAAGAGTTCGAACGGACTGAAGCCCAGGGATTTCTGGGGGACCTCCCTGTAAGCGAACAGGAGGCACGGGAGCAGCACGTCCCATTGGCGACATAGGGGTTCTTCCAGGCCCATGATCATCCCCTTGAGGGTGCGGTTAAATCGCTCTACTAGTCCGTTCCCTTGCGGGTGATTGGGGGTCGTGAATTTGTAGGTGACCCCGCACTGTTGCCATAGGGACTTCATGTACCTGGAGATAAAGTTCGTGCCCCTGACACTGACGACTTCTCGGGGGAAGCCCACCCGCGAGAAGATCCCCATCAGGGCTCGGCCCACCACGGGCGCCGTCACGGTCTGGAGAGGTATGGCCTCGGGATAGCGGGTGGCATGGTCTACCAGGACAAGGATGAACCTGTGTCCCTGTACTGTCTGGGGCTCCAGGGGCCCCACAATGTCTATTCCCACCCGCTCGAAGGGGGTGGTGACGATGGGAAAGGGTTGCAGGGGGACCTTCAGTTTTCGGCCGCTTTTCCCGCTGGCCTGGCAGGTGGGGCAGGCCCGGCAGTGGTTCGCTACATCGTTCCGCATCTTCGGCCAGTAGAAGTGGGTCACCAGGCGGCTGTACGTCTTGTCCTGCCCCAGGTGCCCGGCAAGAGGCACATCGTGTGCCAAGTTCAATAGGAAGTCTCTGAACGGAGGGGGACCAGCACCCGGCTGGCTCCAAGCTCGGCGATCTTTTGCTCACTGTAGAGCAGCTCGTTGTCCCAGTAGATCCAGTGGGCCCCTGAGGCATCCCCTGCGCTCTGGGCGAAGGCCTGTTGTCGGAGTCCCTCGAGGGAGGGACACGCTCTTTGTTCCTGGCAGAACTGTTCCTGAGTGGGGCCACCTTTTTGGCGCCACTGGGCCAGCTCTGGGAGGTCTTGGGGTTGAGCCAGTTCTTCGTTGTCGGACCCCGGAGGACCAGGCTCAGGGGTGGTTTCTTCGGTGACGATCGGCGGAGGAGGTTCGGGCCACTCCGGTTCCTCTGAGCTGGAGATGGCGCGGCGGCCATGGATCGGGTCGTTACACAGACCCATTCAGGGAGACCAAGCATCCCCAGGTGCTCCCTCCGCTCAACGGCTGACCAGGGGGAGCTCTCGAGGTCGTTCCCCAGAAGGCAGTCCACCGGGGCATCGTCGCGGACAGTTACTTTTAGCATGCCGGACACCCCCCCCCCACTCGAAGGGGACGCGGGCCATCTGGCACAGGCTTTCGGAGTTGTCTGCCGACCGCACTGGACAAAGTACATTCGGTAGGATCTGGTCAGGGGTCACCAGATGGCAGCGGACTGCGGTCACACTGGCCCCTGTGTCACGGAGGGCTTCAGCCCGGCGTCCATTGATGGTGACCCACTGGCTGTATTTCTGTGTGTTGGCGGGGATGGGCGCCCGCGCGACCATGTCCCTCTCCCCTAGACAGACCAGGGACATGGCGGCTGGTTCCCACTCGGGCTGGTACTGCTCGTACTCTTCGGCGTCTTCTTGGCCCGGCTCTTCTCCCAGGGCGGCGGCGGTGATCTGGCGGTTCATGGGGCTCTGATTTTTCGGGCAGTTGGGATCATTGGCTTAGTGGCTGGGTTGCTGGCATTTGTGGCAGGTAACGTTGGCGCGGAACCTTGGTCGCGTTGGAGGGCTTCCTCTTCCGGCCTGGGGCGGGGGGGTTGCTCGTGGAGGGCAACGTGACGGTGTCCCGGCCCCGACCGTGGCCTCCTCCTCCTCCTCCCCCCCGTGGGCGGTGGGGCCCTTGGGAGGCTCTGTTCTGTTCGCTGGGCCAGCTTTGAGGGACTCGGGTGCTCTCCCATCGGTCTGCTTCGATGGCGAGTTTCCGAGGTTCGGTCAGTTTACTATCAAGGAGGTGCTGTCGTAGTTCGACAAAGCAATTATTGGAGAGGTGCTCCCATACAATAAGGTCGAATAATTGCTCGTAGGTGGTGACCTGGCTGCCCTTGATCCATCCCTCGGAGGCTCTGCTAAAAAAGTTCACGTACTCCACCCAGGTTGTGCCAGGGATTCGTTTGCAGTCCCGGAATCTCTGCCGGTACATCTCGGGCGTGAGCCCATAGCGAGTGAGGAGGGCGGCCTTCATGTGGTCGTAGGATGTCATCTGGTGGTCGGGGAGTTGCAGCAGGGCGTCTCTTCCTTCGTTAACGAATTTTCCCCATAGCCCGGCTCCCCGGTCGCTCCGTGGGATTTGGTGGGAGGTCATTGCTACCTCGTAGGCTTTAAACCATTGCTGGATATCATCGTTCCGGTAGTATTCCCTGACGACGTCCTTGGGGATGTGGACCTTGGGGTCCTTAGGGGCATTGGGGCTCTGGTGCCCGGAGACGCCGAGGTCTTTGTTCTGCCGTCGAATTTCTAGTTCCTTCAAGTTGCGCTCATGCTCGTATGCTAGTCTTTTTTCTTCCAGCTCCCTCTGGCTCTTTTTTTCTTCTCGTTCTTCCCTGAGCCGCAAGTGTTCGAGGGTCATTTTTTGTTCTGCCAATTTGAGTTCTCCATCTAAGCGGAGTCGAGTCAGCTCCAATTCGTGGAGCCGGCTTTTCTCCCATTCCCGGACCTCTTCGGACGAGAGGCCCGATCTTCTTTCGTCTGCAGGGGTGGTACTTGTTTCGGTGGTCTCGAGGCTTTGATTTTGGGGTGGGGATGTTTCCGTCTCCACCCAAGATTCTAAGGCGTGCTTGAGGTCGTCTTTCGTACTTAGTCCCGTGGTAGCAATGCCCAGCTCTATGCAAAATTGCTTTAGTTCTTTGTGGCTGTATTCTTCCAGCTTTTCCATCTGAAAATTTTCTGTTGTTCCACTTTCCTTTGTCGTCATGGTGGCTGTGTGTCGTGGGGTGAGTTACTCTCTGTACGATTATGCGTCGGCTCGGATCCCGCCGCTGGCCACCAATGTTAGACGGGGACCCGGAGGGTCGGCCGAGTACAGGGGGGAGAGGCCTCCGGTGAGGGCCCTCTCCGGTAATCGTACAGACAAGTAACTCCCCCCCCCCACAGATAGACACCACACAGGGATGAGTTCTGCACACTTTTATATATCTTTAAGCAAGGTACTTGACGGTACAGCAGGATCAGGATGCGAGGACCCTGTCGATTCTAGTCTCTTTAGGGGAAAGGGTAGCGGGACAGTCTCAGTACCGGACAGGTACGGGGGTAGCGGGTGTGGAGCTCACAATCCTCGAGCTGATGGTTTCGCAAGTAGGGGTCGCGGCAGCGCCAGCAGGCCTTCAAGATGGTTCACGAAAGGATAAGCCGCGGCAGCGCCAGCAGGCCTTCAAGATGGTTCACGAAAGGATGAGCCGCGGCAGCGCCAGCAGGCCTTCAAGATGGTTCACGAAAGGATGAGCCGCGGCAGCGCCAGCAGGCCTTCACGATGGTTCACGAAAGGATGAGCCGCGGCAGCGCCAGCAGGCCTTCACGATGGTTCACGAAAGGATGAGCCGCGGCAGCGCCAGCAGGCTTTCTAGATGGTCCACGAAGAGGATGAGCCGCGGCAGCGCCAGCAGGCCTTCAAGATGGTTCACGAAGAGGATGAGCAGCGGCAGTGCCAGCAGGCCTTCAAGATGGTACACGAAGAGGAGCCGCGGCAGCGCC
The DNA here is from genome assembly GCF_964263255.1 of Lissotriton vulgaris. NCBI lineage: Eukaryota > Metazoa > Chordata > Amphibia > Caudata > Salamandridae > Lissotriton > Lissotriton vulgaris. Next base: position 287,612,842 of record NC_141690.1, on the reverse strand, counting down.
AGCAGGCCTCGAAGGATGAGTTTGTCTCGGTATCTCTCGACTCCAGGATACAACTGCCTTCCTGCTCCGGAGCTGCCCCAGTTATAGGTCTGGCGCCCTTTGATGTCCGGACCCTCGCACTTGGAGGTCAGGAGGTCCGGGATGAGGGAGTCCAGACACCCAGCAGGGGGTGGAGCCAGCGCCCAGGGAGGCTGGGGGCGATCGACACCTGGCGGAGGGGAGCCGTTGACACTCCTTCTCCCATTGACCTGCCAAGTGGTCTCTTCACCCCCTGGGTGGATGGTGGTGCCTCGATGTCGGGGCCTGGCTGGGCCCGAGGCCGAGGTCGACCCGAGGCCACGAGGCCTGGTCGTGTAGTGTCCAAAATGGCGGCTGGGCCGGGGACAGGAGTTCTGGAAGGGACCCGGGCCAGCCAATACGGTGGTGTTCAGGAGCCATGGTTCCGTCGGGGAAGGGCCGGGGGTTGCCCCGGAGGGTTGCAGGGGTGGTTCTTGTCCGGGTAACATGAGGAGCAGGGGTCCGCGACCCGCCATGCGGGGGGAGGACGGCCCGGCCACGAGGCCTGTCCAACACTGTGTGTTTGTATCACTTATGTGTCTGTGAGTAGATGTCTGTGTGTCACAAGTTACTGTGTGTTTGTATCACTTATGTGTTTGTGAATAGATGTCTGTGTCTGATTCAGTGGACATATTTTTGTTTTTTTCCTTTCGAACTTTTATTGCGGAGCAGAACCGGCGATTTTGAGTACGAATCCCGAGGCTAGAAGAATGCATGCGGGGCTGGGGCGGGCAGAGTGGCGGTCTGAGCATTTTGACCCCCTACGCAAGACAGACAGACAGACACACAGACACCACAGCAGGGTGGCCCGGACACTTCAGAGGTGTCCCCCCTTCATCCGAAGATTATGCGCCCATAAATGTCCCACCCCTCCCTCCCTCTCCAGCGGCCATGCTGCCTCAAGCGGTACAAAAGGGGGTGGTGATGGACGGAGTATCTGAACCAATCAAACACTCACACCCAGTCAAAAGATCTGGGTTTGATCCATCACCGTTCTTTAGCCCACTCTGCCACCCCAGTTCAGACATGGCTATATGCAAATCAGTCTGACCCTGTGCCTCATGGGAACAGTCCAGCCCGAACTGCCAAGCCATGCCTTCCCTGGACCGGATATAAGCTTCCGAGGACCGGTTTCTGGCATTCCAGCCGTCTTCAGCAGGGCTTGCTTGAATCCAGTGGCAAAGTGAGCAAGGGACTCACGTCTGAGCATACCCTGCCACACTTATGGTGGCCAAAAGCGGTACAAAAGGGGGTGGTGATGGACGGAGCATCTGAACCAATCAAACACTCACACCCAGTCAAAAGATCTGTGTTTGATCCATCACCGTTATTTAGCCCACTCTGCCACCCCAGTTCAGGCATTGCCATATGCAAATCAGTCTGACCCTGTGCCTCATGGGAACAGTCCAGCCCGAACTGCCAAGCCATGCCTTCCCTGGACCGGAAACAAGCTACCGAGGACCGGTTTCTGGCATTTCAGCCTTCTTCAGCCCGGCTTGCTTGAATCCAGTGGCAAAGTGAGCTTGTTTGTGTTAGGAGTTCTCTGTTAGTTCGAGCCGACGAGTCTTATTTACAACGCCTCCCCAATCATTTCATAAGTCGGTGCAGGTCCCGGGGGCTGGGGAGAGAAATTGCAGGCTCTGCCAGGGGTCACCACGAACGCACGCATCTCTCACGCACACACACGCCCTCGTGCAACGCCCCAGGGTCCAGGCTAACGAGCCCGCGTGCCTCTGTGGACCTGAGCACCCCGTGCAGCGCCTAGCAGCAGCACCGCCGAGCAGAAGCACCAGGCGCTATATTACACGTCTACTGATAGACACCGTGTTCATGAACTAAAGCATCACAACGACTGAGTCACCACAATTCTGCGCCACAACACCGCCACCTGCGTGCATTGAGGGTTGTGCTCGTCAGCGCACGCGTGTCCTTGTCAGAAGAAGCCGCGGCTGTCACCAGACACTGAGTTTGTACCGTTAGATGTGTCTGAGAGTAGATTGTGTCTAGTAGGCGCAGACAGTGTCAGTGTGAGGGAGTGTACTCCGTGTGTCAGTGCGTGCTATTTGTGCCTCAATAGGTACTGTGTGTTTGTATCACTTGACGTGTCTGTGAGTAGATGTCTGTGTGTCACAGGTTACTGTGTGTTTGTATCGCTCACTTGAGGTGTCTGTGAGTAGATGTCTGTGTGTCACAAGTTACTGTGTGTTTGTATCACTTGACGTGTCTGTGAGTAGATGTCTGTGTGTCACAAGTTACCATGTGTTTGTATCACTTATGTGTCTGTGAGTGGATGTCTGTGTCTGTGAGTCACAAGTTACTGTGTGTTTTTGGGGGGCTCTGTGTGTGTGGGGGGCTATGTGTGTGTGGGGGGGCTTTGTGTGTGTGTGGGGGGGCTCTGTGTGTGTGTGTGTGGGGGGGCTATATGTGTATGGGGGCTCTGTGTGTGGGGGGGGGCTCTCTGTGTGTGGGGGGGCTCTCTGTGTGTGTGGGGCTCTCTGTGTGTGTGGGGGGCACTCTGTGTGTGTGTGGGGGGCTCTGTGTGTGTGGGGGGCTCTGTGTGTGTGGGGGGGACTCTGTGTGTGGGGGCGCTGTGTGTGTGGCTGTGTGTGGGGGGCTCTCCGTGTGTGGGGGGCTCTGTGTGTGTGGGGGGGGGGGCTTTGTGTGTGTGTGTGGGGGGCTCTGTGTGTGTGTGGGGCTCTGTGTGTGTGGGGGGGGCTCTGTGTGAGTGTGGGGGGCTCTCTGTGTGTCTGGGGGAGCTCTGTGTGTCTGGGGGGCTCTGTGTGTGTGTCTATGGCTCTGTGTGTATGCATGTGTGTGGCTGTGTGTGTGTATAGCTCTGTGTGTGTGTGTGTGGCTCTGTGTGTGTGTGTGTGGCTCTGTGTGTGTGTGGCTGTGTGTGTGTGTATGTGTCTCTGTGTGTGTGTGTTTGTGTATGTGTCTCTGTGTGTGTCTCTCTGTGGGCGTGTCTCTGTGTGTGTGTGGCTCTGTGTGTGTGGCTCTGTGTGTGTTGTGTTGCTCTGTGTGTGTGTGTGTGTGTGTGTGTGTGGCTCTGTGTAGATAGCTTTTTTGTAGGTGGCTCTATGTGTGGGTGGCTCTGTCTGTGTGAGGGTGGCTCTGTGTGTGTTCTATCTGAATGAATGTGTGGGTGGCTCTGTATGTGTGTGTGTGTGGATGTAAATGCAATAGGCCATGCATATGCAAGCGATTAAGAAATTGGCAATTTAAATGACAATGCTATTTATTTATGATTAAAAAAAAATGTCATGAGCAATGCCAATAGCTCTACCTTTAATGATGCCGAGACCATTGCATTGTAAATGCTTGTTCCTCCTGGAATGCACCGTTTGCTTCTCTTGTATTTTGTTTGCTCTCAATTGTCACTTTTGCCTCATGTAAAGTAACGTTTGCTTTTGTATTTTGTTCCCTTGTAATGTTCTCTTGTGTCAGTTCTGTTCCTGTTGTGAAGCCTCTGACGCCTTCGGGTAAAGTCCCCGCGAGAGAAAAACGCATAAAATAAAATAAAAAATAAACATACTAGTAGTTAGAGTAATTGAAATATGCAAATGGGAATTCCCTCCGGATTACATTTTAACCGCGGTTAGGCTGGAATAGCATAGGAGAAAGGAGGAGAAATGATGATAAATAAAGACTGAACCGGAAGCGTGGAGGGGCGGGGCTTCAGGAGGGGGCGGGGCTTCGGCGTTGTGGCTCGATGGCTCTAAGGGGCGTGGCTCGAGCCCCCTTTGGCTCTGGAAGGGCGGGGCTTCAAGAGGGGCGGACCCTCGTTGCTCCATTGGGGGCGGAGCTTTGGGAGGGGCCTCATCTCCCAGCCGCGCGCCGCGGCCTGGCCCGCTCCCTCTGACCCGGAAGCGGAAGTGCACTCCTCCCTCCCTCCCCTCCTCCTCCTCGTCCTGTCATCGGATCCGGCGGCGGCCGCGGGCGCAGCAGGTGAGAGGGGCCGGGGGTGCGGGAGGGGCTGTCAGGGGGTGCGAGACCCGACCCCCCCCCCCCTGGGTTCGAGAGCAAAGGGCCCGCCGGAGGGGGGAGGGGGGTACGAGCTGCGGTCCATGTCACAGACACCCCCAGCCACCCCCCCTCCCGTCCCTGGTCACAGACCGATGGGCAACCCCCCCCCCCCGTGCTACAGGCCCCGGAGCCCCCACCGTCCAGTATCATCCGCCGGGGGCCACAGGGGTCAGTGCCGCGGACTCGCAGACCCCCCCTGACATGTCACGGTCTGTCTCAGTGCCCCCCACCCCACCCCCCCCACTCACAAACCCCCCACGTTGCTGCCCCCCCCCCCCCCCACTCACAAACCCCCACCTGTCTTTCACAAGGGAAGGCCGGCTCCGCTCGTGTCACTGGTCCTTTCCCAGCCTCGCCCCCTGTGAGGGTGGAGGGGCCGGGGCAGGGTCAGGCACCGAAGGACTGGAGCCGCCACCGAGAGCCCTCTGCGTCCTGTCCCTGCAGGCACTGGTGACTGGAGCAGCCATCCAGCGCCTAGAATCCAGCGCTTTCACACGAGTGTCAGGAACCCTCTGTGTCCTGACACTTCAACGCTGAAGGACGGGAGCCTCCACCATAGATACCAAGGTTTCAGATTGCTATGTGTGACATTTCAACCACAGGGAGTGACACTTGCTCAGGAGCAAAATCAAGTAATGAAGACAAGGGAAAATACAAATATCAGAAATTACACCCATTTGAGCAACAAGAAACTAAGAAAATCTTAAAACTGCAGCAAATCACAGAAATAGAAGGCCACTAACCCAGTGCCCTTTAAACTGATCGTAGTTTTGGGAATATGCAATGTATCATTGGTACAATCAAGAGCTTTCAACAGGTATATTTAACTCCTCTGCGAAATAACTGTGGTAGTGTTCGTTTTACAATACCGTTTCTCTAGTAGTAAATTGTAAATTGATACTTGTATAGCGCACTACTCACCCCCAAGGCGCTTGTACGAATACCGCTGTGGAACCCATCCTGGCTTTGCCTGTGAGGCGTCCACCCCTGGGCACCCCCAGGGTCAAGGCCAGGCATCCATAGCGTTGTGGGGGCCGTTGTGGAGATTAAGCAAGCTATTGCGCAGAGTGGGACTCCATGATTGGAATAGGCACCGAGGCGAGAATTATCAGGTCAGTGGAATTTTGAGCCCAAGACCCGCCTAGGCGGGGAATTGAACCCTGGTCCCGGGCCAGACCTCTGCATCAGGGTCTGCCGCTCTAACCATTGAGCCACACTTCTCCAGTGCTGCACCTAGGTGGAGAAAAAAATAAAATTAAATAATGGATCTGCAGAAGTCCTTGGGAAGTATCTGTCTGCTCAGTCGGCTGCAAACTCTCACGTGCATTCGTGTCCCCAGTCACAAATGCAAAACTGGTCACTGGAATGCATATTTGTATTTTTTGCATTAATGGGAAGTTTTTCGCTGAATTAACGATGCTTGGTTTGTTTCTGTTAAAAAATTCCTTTAATTAGATTTGTAGTTCCATGCTAGGTGTCTGCCCTAAACAGGACCTGCTCACCCTCTCCCAGACTCAGAGCAGTGTTCGTGAGGAGTTCTAGTGTTGCCAGGCGACAGCAAGAATTTCTGGGGGCTCGGGCTGAGGCACAGTATAAGGGAGGAAATAAATATCGCAAAACACTAGAAGTGTAAGCGCAATACTATGCTACGTTACCTAGTCACATAGTACTTTCAGCAATTTATATGTGGCAGTTACAGAAAAGTGTTTTAAAAAAGACGTGATTTATAATTACAGATAATAGATTACCTACTCTCCCCGCTCTTGCTGATTATTTATGATCGTCACTGGGGAGCTGAGCCAGGTTGGTGGTGCTGAGGCCCGGTTTTCTGGGTTCTGGTCATGTGAGATATTACGACCGCCGCTGTGCCATTAATGATGCTGCACCCAGTGAGCAAGCAGCTTGCTGCACCCACTCTCACTGCAACTGGCCCCCGGCGCTGTCTCGTGATACTCGCCCGTTGGTCAGCGGCTCTGGCCCTGTCTGGGGCCGGAATGGTGCATGTGGGATCCTATTCCAGATTGAAGCCATAAGCCACAGACGGCGGTGTGAGCAACTTTCAAGCTGACTACTTGACCCGCTGCACTGACCGTCCAAGGCGGAGATCCATCACCTCGTCCCTGCACACCGAGCAAGGCCAGGAACAGGAGCGGTGCATTTAGATTTCAAGAAGCGCAGGTGGCAGCAGGAGGACGGACCCTGACTCAAGGTCCCCCATTGAGACTTACTGTCTACTTTCCCATTCGGCACTGACGTAAATGTAAGTTTGGTGCCACGTGCGTCGGCCGAGAGTGTGCCTAACTTAGCTGCAGCAGGCATCGTTCAGAGAGCTGCGGCCGGCACCATGATCATTTTGCAGCACTTCTAGCAGCACTGCCTCAAACTAGCCAGCCGCCCTATAGCTTGTTAAAAAAACTCTGAGGTCATGGGTGCCAGGCGCCACACAGCTAGTAGGCACGACTTGAGGGCAGGCTCCCGGGTCTCGGTAATCAATTGCCAGAATGCGTGACAATGCATTTCAGTGCGGTGATGCGAATCACCGCACTGAAATGCGTGAACGTCACACCTATTGCGTGATACTTGCCAGTACTGCGCCACCGGGGCTCAGACTCGAGTCCAACCCCAAGGAACCCTCTGTGTATCACACCTCTTCACACACTGATGGACTGGAGCCGCCACCGAGGCTCAGACTCTAGAGTCATACCCCAAGGAACCCTCTGTGTATCACACCTCTTCATTCACTGATGGACTGCAGCAGCCATCGAGCGCCCAGAATCACTTGTAGTGTTAACACTCCCAAGGGATTCTACTCGGCCATATTTCCAGCCTGTGGCTGACACACTCAGAGCAGTGTCTGAAGTGGGTAGACCACACTGTGGAGCTGATCCAAAGCCCCACTGTCTGCTGGACACACAGATTCTTGTTGACAGTCAGAGGTGTCCCCCTACACCAAAAACAGGACGTGCCCGTGCTGACGCTCTCGGTGAGATTCTAACTTTGTTGTAAAAGCTGCAATCGGCACCACTCCCCTAGTCTCTGGGAATGTGTGTAGGATAGGGGGCATCTTTTTCTTTCGCCCCCCGCCTTATCCCACCTATTCTTTCTCCTCCCTTTCAGCACCTCACATACATGCTCTCTAGATCAGATCTGTCTTGCTCACCCTCACTTGCTCTCCTTTGCCTCCTCTCTGCCCCAACATTCCTTTATCATTATCCAGCCTCCAACCACAACGGTTCATTTACAGTCGCTAACCCCATGCCCTGCTGTTTATTTTATTTCAATTGAAAGATTTTATATAGCGCTGACTAGATCCGAAGGTATCAGAGCGCTTTACATGAATATCAAAGAATAGTTGCTGGTTACATCGTTACAAAAGTTAGTTATTAGAGCATGGCAACATAGTTACTTGTAAGGTCGAGACAAACAATAAGGACATACACGTAAGGGAAAAAGCAGGCAAAGGGAGAGATTCAGGGGCGGGAGGTAGCAGCAGAGCAAGTAGACAGAATGAAGGAGGGAAAGAGGAGGGGAGGGTGACTGACAGAGCATGGTGAGAAGAGGGGGAGGGTGGCGGACACACAAACCGGTAGACGAGTCAAAGTTGTGTCCAAAGTCTAGTAAGCAGTGATCCCAGAGAAAGTGGTATAATTTCCCATCTCTGTGGCGAGAGGCTCCCTCTACGCAGTGCACACTCTCAGAGGGTCTCTGACACTCCCAAGATCTACATACTGGATCCTTCCGCAAAAGGGCTGAGGGAGGGCTTTGGCAAGGGGTGCCATACCATACCTCAACTGTGAGTGGCTTCCTTGGCTTTGTGGACTCTCTCTGCGGCTTCGCTGAGACTCTTGACAAGGCCCTCCACGGCACCGGACCAGCATACCTGAACAGCCGGCTCAAATTCCACGCACTCCAAAGGACCCTACGATCAGCCCAGCTCTCCTACGCCGAGGTCCCCCGCACCAGAAAGACCAGATTGGGAGGCCGCTCCTTCTCCTTCCTTGCGGCCAAAGCATGGAACGCCCTTCTGCTCCACCTCAGACAGACATCGCTCCCCATCTTCGCAAGAAACCTCAAAACCTGGCTCTTCGACAGACCCCCTCCTTGATGGAATGGAACCTGCACCCCCCCACATCCCCCACCCCTAGCGCCTTGAGACCCTTACGGGTGAGTAGTTGCGCTTTAACAAACTCCTGATTGATTGATTGATAGAATATAAATATTGGATCTTTCCCCAACAAGGGGAGCTCTAATGCACACACTCTGTAGGACCTTTGCCTCTAGAGCTTTTAGACGCATACTGCTCACATCCACTGCTTATCAGCAGCTCCAAAGACACCACTGAAACCACCTCTGTGCCTCTCTCCAGCTCTGAACCACCCTCACAGAAGCTATTGTTACGCTCTGGTATTTCCCATTCATTTATAGAGTACATAATCTCCAAGAATAGCTTATCAGCCACAATGAGCTATCACTGGTACTAGGAGGCAAAGGGCTACAAGGAAACAAGTTCCCAACACATATTCCAAATAGCCTACCTGGCGTGTATGGCACTACTGCAGAAGAATTCTCCACCATGAGGCCCTTGTGGATTAGCTGGTCCTCGATTAATAGTCTTGCATTATCTCAACAATTTAGTTTGTGTAGTGCGGGATTCCTTATCCCACTATTGCAATAACGTTTGAAAATTCAATCCAAGTATAAGATCTAGGATGTAAAGCTTGTAAATTCAGTAAAAGTATTCAGATCTAAGATGTACTGCACAATAGCAGAAATAGAACCATGGTTACATTTATGAACTGTAGTTCAGATTACATGATGTACAAACAGATCTGTTCATGTGTACAGTTTATCTACTAACGAAACACATCTTAGTTTATAATTAAAAGCGCCATCCCATTTCTAGACATTACAGTGAAATGCAGTGAAATGAGTGAGTTATACATATGGCACTGACCAGCTTTAAGCAATAGTGGAGGGATTATACAACTAACCCTTAAAACCTCGTCTAAATGTATTATTGACTTAGAAGCCATATTTCCATAGGGTCTCAATATTGAAAAAGAGATTAAAACACATGAAAGGACAGTTGTAAAAAGTTTTCTCTGATATACAGTTATCATAATGCTTTTCAAAAAAGATGTTTTTGTTTTTTTTATGAAATACCAGCCATGTACAAAAGCAAAATTAAACTAGTTATATCCTTCAAGATAGAAGAGGTTTTGTGATCCATTTGAATACTTTATTCCATGAAGCAATCCAATATAGAAAATGTTACAGAAACCTGATGTGCTTGGAATACTAAGCCCACATGGGTGCATGATAATCCTGTGTCATTTTGATGAGAACAGATCACCTATAATAATGAGAAGTATAGGCCCCTGTACGCAGCACAGAAAAATACATGTCAGTCTGTATATATCATAAAACGTAATTAAAGGAAATAGTGCAGTAATACATATTACTTCAGAATTATGGATTTACTTGTACATGTAACTTCGTTTTATGTAGGGCACTTTAACAAGGGGGAATAAATATAAACTGTAAGAAATGTTTTTTTTTTTTTTTACAAAGTGTTCAATACATTTTTCTTGAGTGTTGGCAGATTTTAATGGATTTTACAACAATGATTAAAGTGAGAAATGTGAGATTATTTATTACGAAATTAGGTTTTCTATATTCAAGGAATCATTTAGTCATCTCTTCACGTGGGGAAGGAAGGTTGAAAGATTCAATATTGTATAAACACCACTCCAAGATGGTGGATGCCTATACACATAGTTTGAAATTCTCTTTTGTATTGATAGCAGTCTTCCACTTCAAAAAAGCATTTATCATGCATGTTTGTCACCTCAGTAAAGGCTGTGTGGCAGGAATTTGTTTGTGCTGCATAACTGCTTTAAAAAGTTTCTAGTGTCGCATACAGTAGTGTGTTTTTTAGCTCTGTAGGCATGAAATTAATTTGAGTTATGAAACATGTATGTGTGTGTGTATACGGGTGTGGAATTTAATAAAATATCTACTTGTCCATGGGGCAGGTTGCTTCATAAACCTACTTGTCATGTAACAAAATCCACTTCAAATTTTTTGGAAGGTTCCCCTGGTGCTTTACACAGGGAGGGGAGCAAACACTACAGAAAATGAAACCCTGTGTTTTGTATTTGCAAAAAAGTCAGTGCTGACTGTGGGAAGACGTGTGGGGGAAATTTGCCTAAGGAGAATCCCTAGTATTAATCAAGTTATGGTGGCAAAGAAATATGGAACACTTATCGCACTGTATATCAAAACATTATTCCAACAAAGATATAAAAACAATTTGCACAATTTATTGTGGTACCTCCCTTTAGGGTTACACTCTAAATTTTAAAAAACATTGCTAAAAAGGTTATCTTCATGGTAAAAAACATAGATCATGATAATAAACAGTCAAAAGAAAGAGTCGACGCGGCGTTTCGGTGTCTTTACAATAGTCGCACCTTCATCAGGACATTTGACATTATTGACTTGTAATCTAAAAATTGAGAAACAATATTTTAGATGGCTATTTTTATATACAGTGACACATACATAGCATTTGTTTTTTTCTTTTGCCCAGTAAACTCCTTGACATATTACTTTATGGAAAAACATTTGTTCCCTACCCACCACACTCTTGTGTTAATGAAAAAAAGGACATCTATGTGATGTGTAGGGAACAAATGTTTTTTCTGTGTCGACTCTCTTTTGGCAAATTTCCCCCACACGTCTTCCCACAGTCAGCACTTTGACTTTTTTGCAAATACAAACCACAGGGTTTCATTTTCTGTAACAAAATCCACTTCCCATTTGGGGTCATGTAGTGCGGTGACAAATTATGGCAGCAATCTCATTATATAAGAGCTCTGATATAGCCTCTCTGATTATGCCATAGTAGAATTTGAATACCTGCACTCTCCTTATGTTGCCCAGTTTCCGCAGATCTACATACTGGGGCTGAAGATAGTGGCAAGCAATAGTTCCAGGGTTAGAATGCCCTTTTGAGTCTGTTCAAACCTACTAACTTGCATGTTTTAAGGGCTTTCAACAATTCTTTAATCTTTTCACATCTTGAGAAATGTTGGAAATTTACTCCTGACAATGGCAGACGTAAACCATCTTCCAGAGTTGGGGAAAATAGTGGTTGGAGGGAAAGTGATCATGCAAACCCCCAGATTTTTGCATGAGCAAATCCACACATGCATATTTGCTCATGCTAAAATGAAGTTCACAAATATTTTCTAGGAGTACTATTTCTTGTCCTACTTCTGTAAATTCTTTGGAATTCACGAAAGCCGTATAGCTGCACAAATTGCAAGGGCATATACAATCTGTGCACTTTTGAAACTTTCTTTAATATTTGGCCCCTAATTTGGTCTGGCATTGACCGTGACCTTTTGTGTTTATTAACATTCTGTCTCTCTCTCTCTCTGTATCAGCTGGCTTCACTGCGAGTGACAGCATTCTGCTCTTTCACAAGGACAATATATGCACATAAAGTTGTTTTGTTCAGTGCCAGTGCCAGTACCTACTGTGGCAGTGTTTGGTTTTTACCAATGGTGGTTATAATGGCGAGGGCCCGGCGGCTCCCACATCAATACGTTTTTACAAAAATCATGCCACAACACGTCACACATTGATAAAACGAAAAAGCTGACCATCAGACCTACTGGCTTTTATCAATGCTTGTTTGTTTCCTATAATCTTGTTGAAACTGGTTACACTGATTTTCCATTATGAATATTTTTGGAGATACTAGCATGAATATTTTTGGGAGATACTAGCATGCACCAACACTCGTAACTAAACGATGCTGCAAAGAAAGGGTACCTGACATTTTACAGTAGTTTAGCAAAATGTTTTTTTTCCTGCTTTCATTTTTTTGTGAACATTTTATTTTGAAAGCAAAGAATCATTAATCTTGCTTTCAAGCTTCTGCAAATATTTGCATCAGATCGGAGAGCATTCTGGGAGCATTATACATATCCTCATATTGCTAAACGTTGAAAAGGTGTGTACACATTTTTATACTGGAACCACTGTCAGACGTGCAGGTCGAGTTTACAACATTTACTTAGAGCGCTCACCCCAATAATAAAGGCTTTCAATTTATGAACCATGAATACAAGTTTGAACAACATTATCATATGAGCAAAAATATTACCTTAACTGCAGACCGTGCCCTTCCCTGATCCATAATGTGCTACTGCAAACTGGCACCCAGAGGGTTTGTGCTGTAGGGGGTTGGGCCAACCTGTCCATAGGACAAAATACACATGAAAACCTGCTGCCCTTGACCCCAAACAATATGTCCTGGGCGTCCCGCTGTAGGAATTCCACATCCTTGATAAAAAAAATTATTATACATATATTTCATTACGCTGCCACAGTTGGAGGTGCACGCAATAACAGGCAAACTCAGCCACCACAGTTTATGAAATATCCAGCGACGTGTCCCGTTATGCCTCAATAAAGGACTTAACTGTGGTGGCTGAGTTCGCCTGTCATTGTGTGCACCTCCAACTGTGGCAGCGTAATGGAATATATATATCTCCAGTAGGTTGTTAAAGTTTCCATAGGGAAGGAATTTTTTGACTTGCCTATAACTTTGAAGCCATCTGACAAATCTTCATGAAATGTTCTACTAAAAAAAGTGGCTGTAGCGCATGCAAAGTTTTGTGGGTGATTTATCAAGCAGGGATCGAGCTAAAGGATGGTGGTGTCAAAAAACACTGCGCTTTCCTTATTAATCCCCAAACGTTTTTTGAACACAACTACAGCCTGAACTGCTGAACAGAATGTTATCAAATTTGGCAGAAAGCTAGCTCTTGGTCCAGAAAGAATGCTTTTTGTTAGTTGGTGTAAATGTGTCCAGTAGTTTGTTATTAAAAGAAAATGAAATTTGTATACCTAGGGACACAACCCCTTAACGAATCCTGCCGATTTTGTGCAGAAATGTGATTGGCTGCTAACAGTTCAGCCAGGAAGTGTTGGCAGCCATTCTGGGACTCTGCTTCAGCAAAGTCTCCAAAAATAATTAAAAAAATAGGGGGCGGGGCAGGTTGGAATACCCTGACCACTTGGTCCTGGTGTACGCCTGCCAGGGCAAAACCTTTATTTTTCATCAGGAATTCATCGGAAATTTCTGCGTGACACGGGCGGGGGAAAAAACTGCATAGGTTCCTGCACTGGTTTTTTGGGCCCCCAGGTGAGCCAGGTCCCTACACAGGCCTTTAGAGGTCCCAGGACCACCACCTGCCCGGGGCTTTGGCATTAATTACCCCGGAACCGCAACCTCCGGGGGCACAAAAGAACTGCCAGAAAAGGAGGGGGGCTGCCTGTCCCTCCTGCCAGCACATTTATCCCCTGGGACCATCACCTTCCTGGGGCCAGCTTGTGGAAACAGGAGGGGGTCTGCATAGCCCCCCTCCTGGAGCCATTAACCCCTCCCCTGCTGGGCTAAATCCCCTGCTGTGCTGGGGGGAGGGAGGGCACGCGCAGCGCCACAGTGCTCCTGACAAGCTCGGCTCGTCCTGCAGCACAGTGGCACTGTGTTCATGACGAGCTGAGCTCGTCATGACCACGCCTGTTCCACTGGAATGCCCAGCACAGCAAGGGAATTATCCCCGCGTGGGCGCTGCTCAACTGTCATGACGAGCTCAGCTCATCAGGAGCACAGCGCGACCGTGCCTCATGACGAGCTGAGCAGGAAGGGTGTAATGCAGGCTTGGATGTCCAAGATCGGCATCGCCAAAGTAACACAAGAGGACACCACCGTTTTCTGCAGCATACAAACAGGGTGGTAGCCACTATTACTCAGAAAATTAGCATACTTTATCCGCATCCCTCAGCTCTGCTGTCAATTAACCCCTTCTTGCTTCCTTTTTATTGGACTTCGCCTGCTGGTAAATTGCAGCGTGATTCCCACTTCATTTATAGTGCTTAAGCACAAACTCCAGACGTGTTTCAAGAACCTCTGTCCTCTTTATCAATGGTTGTGTGCTGACTGCTCGAGTTCATTCTTGTTTCTTTGCACTATATTTAACGGCCTACCCTTAAAACATCAAGTTTAATAGGTTTTCATAGACTCAAAAGGTTTTAGAACCCTGGAACTGTGTTCCAACTCCACTTTCAGCACCAGTATGTAGATCTGATGAAAGGTGGCAAAATAAGGAAATTGCTAGAATTCCAACCCTGCTTTAGTATGAGCTCTAGCATAATCAGAAAGGCTAATACCAGAGATTTTATATAACGAGATTGCTGCCGTACTTTGTCGCTGCATTATGTGGCACAAAAAGGACAAGTGGATTTATTTTACAGGACAAGTAGATTAATGAAGCAACCTATCCTGTGGACAATTAGATATTTTGTTAAATTCCACACCCCTGCAATAGCAACTTTATTAGTACACTTGGTACTGGATTTAGTTCATGCAGCCAATCTGGATTTGTTGGAGACAGACAAGCTTGCTGTAATGTGTGGTGAGAATCCACTGTGCCGAAAACTGCAAATAAACTTACCTGCAACACTGATTTCCTTGGATGCGGAGAAGGCCTTCAAACTGGTAGGCTTGTTCTTTTAAGAGATCTTTGTGGGGAAGGGAGCCAATTCCCCCGTATGGCAATGACCAACAATTATCATAATTCATCTTCCACAATAATCGCAAATGGTGCGAAATCAGGACTGATACCTACAAATGGGAATCGGGCAGGGCTTCCAGTCACAGAGCCCATTTGCTTGGACCATTTAACTATTTGCATGGCGCATATATGGAATGCAAGATATCCCCCCAAAAAAATCTTTTGCCCAGATATGCATTAACATATACTGTTAGAGATGTTTCCCTCTTTACGTTGTATGAACCATAAAAACTCCTCTTCCTTTTTAACTCGTCAAGGCATAACAGTATATCAAATTAATATAGAGAAATTGAAATGCTAAACCTTTTGTTACTTACAGAACACTTGAAGAGAATATGCCCGTTTCAGTGGGACCCATGTTGTATTGAATGCCAGGGCAGTAACATAATACACAGATTAAATGTCCTTTATAGGATAATTTTCCCCTCTATCTTAAAAAATAATTTAAGACCTTGAAAATGGATCCCACTTTTTATTTCTTGGCCAAGTAGGATAGACATTGTCTAAATGAAAACATTTGGCATGGCCAAGATATCAGAGCAGCTGGACGTGCTCCCGGCCCAACTTAAAACATATGCTCGGTAACCGCGAACAGGCAGTTCCTCTACTGCATGAATTGGCCCCCCATCACAGCGCTCCTTGGGGGTGTCTCTGAATGTCAGAGGTTGAGGTGAAGGGCAATGGGGGTTGCGTCTGACCTGGCAACAGAAGAGCCCGCTGCAGCCCCTGAAAATGGCAGCTTCCATGGCCTAGTTGAGTATTGGCTGGCAGTGCCTCAGCACCATGAATGGACTGCGCAGGACTACAAGGCCACGAGTGTGATAACATTTCAATATTAGCATCATCGGTAGAGAATTGACGTCAAAGCCTTGACAAAGTCCAGAAAATGATACAGAATGAACACACGTTGGCTACCTTTTGTTGAAGAAGATAATAAACCGGAACTTGGAAAAGATCCAAGCAAAATCTATGTGTAATCTTTGAGGTGCTCACAAGTACTTCTGAAGTACAATAACGTTAATCCTGAACTTGGGGGCAGTCGTGTGGCCACCCAATCCTTTATTTGGAGTACCTTAAGAATTCCCTCAATCACAGAGTAAAAGTTGGTGTTAATTGTGCCAGCATGTACTCTGGTCACTATTTCTGCACAGACTTTGTTGAGGCGGGTAGAGGAGGGATTAATGTTACTCCTGGTTAGTTTGGATCATGTGTTAAATTTTTATCTTGATCCATATTGTGGTTGTCTCTAATAATGTAAACTATACGCCTTTCAATTTCTTGATGGCCCCCATTGGGGCTGAATATTTTGCAAATGATCTGTAAAGTAAAACTGTAATGAACAATAATCAATCATGAGCGCCCTGTATCTGTTACAGGTGCTCCTGTTGGAAATGGAACCAGTCTATTTGCAACCTTTGTCGGTTAATATATTTCTGCCTTTATATGGACGAGTGCTTGGCCAAGGCCTGGAGTAAAACCCTGCAGTGCAGGAACGCACTGTGGTCTGCCGCCCAAGGGGCGTAGCTAAGGTTAATAGCAATGGTCCAAAAATAAGACCTGCACATTTTGACCACCAAGCGCCTTGAGACCCTCTGGGTATGTAGCGCGCTATATAAATCTTTTGATTTTGACTTCAGTGAGTCTTTAAAACAAGGTCTCACTTTCATTTAGTGGGCAATTTTGTAACTGGAAAAAAGAATGGTTGTAGCTTTTTATCCCATCTGTTAAACGAATGTAACTCAGATGAATCTGAAATGTGACACCCTCCCAAATTCCTCCCTAGGTGATGAGCTGTGCGAAGGTTTTAGCTCTAAGCTCGAAAGATCCTCTTGAAGCCTAATCTCTCCCACGAGGGCCTCCTAGAGGTGCATGGAGATGCACACTAAATAGGAAGGATTGGGAGACCTTGTGGTCTGATTTGCAAAACAGTTTATTATTTATCAGGAATAGAGAAATGCATTACAAGCTCATGCATGGTTGATACTGCAGCCTAGAGCCTAGATGTTGGAATGGTTGTAACCGGACGGGAATGCTTTGAATATATGATGGAACTGCCTTAAACATGTACCTTTAGCAGAAGAAGCAATGAAAATGATCAGCAATATCGCAGGGTATCCTAATTTAAAGGAAGCAGTGGTTGTCAATCGTTTAAGAGTGCTATGGGAATAAGTTGCACAGAATGAATATTAATATGGCACATGTTGCATGGGGGCTCGGTGGGAGAGGGGGGCCCACATACTAGTAGGGAGTCTTTGGACCACCTCTTTGGAAATGTGAAGGATAAAAGATTTGCTGTGATTTGGAAGCCACTGTTGAACTATATATCAACACATGAACACCGTGCTGTCGACCTGATCTCCTCACCTCAGTCTAGGCTTTCTTTGCTTGTTGTTGGATTAACCCTTTAATTGCTGCCGTCTGCCAACGGTCGTCACGAGCGCTACCTCCCCAGTGCTGCGCACGACCGTTGGCCGACGGGCCAGCATTCGTTCTCCGAACGTTCAGCACTGGGCGCTGAACGTTCGACGCTGGGAACGGGTTAAGTGTCAATTGATTTGTGTGTTTATGGTCTCTCGATCTTCTGTAAACTAGACAAATGAAAGTGTAGTGCCGAACAGTCTAGTGCTGAATTATATAATGACGATTTATCTTTGGATCATCCAGCAAGGAAAGGATGGGCGGGGGCTTGTTAGGGTGATACTAGTGTTTGGAAAAGTTGTCCTTTTTATTGAAATAATGTCCGTTGGTGCACTCTATTTTCACTAGTAATCCTTTTTTTCGTGTAGTTTTTTGTGCTACAGTCTCCAAGTGTTTTGTCTAGAAACACTGTATATAATTCAAACAAGAAAAAGTAGAAATTCCACTTTTGGCGGAGTTGTGCACACTTGTACTTGAGACCTTCAGGTCTATCTCACATTCATTCTGTAAAAATGATTTCTTCAGACGTGTTCACTTTGAAAAAGTATTCCAATATTTATTTCATATGTATACTTTTATCTTCAATTGCTTTTCAAATCCATGTCACTTTTTAAATTCCACATGTACCCAATGCATTTTGGGTAAAGGAATTACCCTTCCTCAGGGGTCTGAGTCTCTCAACACAGACTGGCAAGGAAAAGCAGTTCGCTCCCTGACTTGTTGGTTCTCGCCAGGATTTATTCACCTAAACCTCCTTCGCGGGCTGCCTGTTTAGTCGTTGGCAGGCAGCCCGCGAAGGAGGATCATTTTTACAGAATGAATGTGAGATGGACCTGAAGGTCTCAAGTACAAGTGTGCACAACTCCGCCAAAAGTGGAATTTCTGCTTGTCCTTTTTATTGATAAATATTCCTTAACAAGCTTTTTCTTACGGTAAATGAATGCAACAGATTAAAAACACTGCCTAAAAATGAAAACTGTATTGAAACACCTCTCTTGTCATTTCAGGTTCTGGTTTCAATGTAATTGTCCCAAGAGACGCTGGAACTGGTTGACGAGTATCTGCAGCTACTTCTCTGTCCCACTGAAGGAGTGGGACTCTTACTTAATAAATTTGCATTCTCTTTGACACCCTTTCCAGCATGGGTGGCACATGATCATTGGAGTGATTGTGGTAAGACAAACTATTTGAGCACCAGAGAGGATCCAGGACAAAGACCAAGCACACTTCAAGGACCATGGAGCTGCCTCCACGGCCAGTCCTGCTTCCGCCACAGGCCTGTCAGTCGGCACCTGAAGTCCAATTGTTAGCAGCATCCCAGATGCCTGTGCAGATCATCAAGTTTGGGAAGATGAAGCCTGGGGATGACCCAGAAACCTTCCTAAGAGCCTTTGAGTTTGTGGCTGAGAGCGCCATGTGGCCTAAGGAAGAGTGGGCTGAGCACCTGGGCCCCTTGCTTTCTGGAGATGCTTGTGCTGTCTACCAGGCTTTGCCCCATAACACTGCTGAAGACTATGACATCCTGAAAGAGACCATACTGGATCACTTGGGTGTGAGTGAGAGAAGTTACCAAAGGAAGTTTCGCAGCGTGACATTCACCGAAGGTGCAAAACCTCAGGAGGTGGCCTATGAACTGCGGGACTGGGCCAGGCGATGGCTGAAGCCAGAAATCCGTAGCCCTGAAGAGATTGTGGAAATCATTGTGGTTGAGCAGTTCATTCAGATCCTTCCACAGGGGGCAGGGGAATGGATCAGCCAGCAAATGGCCTCTCTGTCCCTCGACATCGCCATCCAACTGATCGAGAGCTACTTCGCTGGGGAAAACTTTCAAGAACTACCTAAGGAGGATGAAACTGAGATCCAGATGACAGCCCAGCTGGAAGAGCAGCACACCCAAGGTAGGACTCTAAGCATTTTATGAGCGAAATACAGACAGTCCCATAAGCAGACAGTCTTGAGCTTCAAACCAATCCTAGTGTTTGTAGAAGCATATGAAAATGTGTAAATGAAAGTATGGGCCCCTTAAGCTTGTTTGTCTTAACAGACCTTGTGCTATGAGGCTCATTACTGTTCATTGTAATTTAATTCGTATGCGTATCCCAAATGCAAATCTGGTCAGTTCGGCTTCGCTGTATGAGCAGCAGACAACATAATGTGTGACTGTTTCCAGTATGCCTGAAAAATGTAATCTGATGATGAAGCGCTCATTATGGCATAAAGGTCAGTCTGGCCGCTCTGCTTGGTAAAAGCCAGCTTGGTCGTTACAGATCACAGCTTGCCATATACCAGACATGTATCCATTCACGATGCTGAGTGACACTGGAGTTCTTCCTTTATGATCTGTAGGTAGTGAAGCTTCAGACTGAATAGGATGTGGATGTTCTATAGCACAGTGTTCACCAGTTCCTCTGTCTATGTATTTTCCACGAGATGGCTTCTGTGTGGCAGGGTAACGTCCAACAGCCACAGTCGTAGTGAGTGGCTGTGAAGTGGTACAGAGTGAGCGTTGTTCCCTGTGGTGGTAGTCTGCAGTGCAGCCTAAATCTTGTCACCTTTCAAACTTAACACATGTGGCTGTGATATATGTCATGGGGGCTTAGGTGGGGGCGTTTGTTGAACGCGGGTCTGTTAATATTGTTTATTATCTCCTGTTAACTAAGGCAGACAGGTCTTGCCTGCGGGTGCATGCTAGAGGGGTCGTAGGGCAGTGGATTCAAGTGAACTATTACCTCAGCAGCTGAGGTCTTCCGTTCCAGGTGTGTTTACCCTACGTACTACACATAGGCGTAAGGAATATGAAAGTAAATTAGACCGAAATGCGTTGAAGCCACCTGCATGTCTGTAAATCGGTGGAGACCCGGGCTGGGGTCTTCTGCAGCTATTTCTGGTTGTCACTCATCGGGATAGTGCTGGCAGTTCAGACTGTTGGCTTGAGATGGAGGGGAAGGAGCTGGTTGAAACCATAAGTCCACAGCAGGAGGAAGGGAAAAAACGTATTGAGCGCCAGTGAGAGAGTGCCATCTTTCTTGCATTGGTATGCCCCAACTTTTTTTTGACTGAGTGTGCCCTGGAGTCCTGCCAACCAGGTACCCATGGCCTTTGTTCCTGCCCTAAAACTGTTACAACTAAAACCCAATTAACATCTCTGGCCACCTGTCAGCCCCTAGTAAATGGTACCCTAGGTACCCAGGGCATGGTGACCAGAGAAGACCCCTGAGGGCTGCAGCACTTATTGTGCCATCCTCAGGGGCCCTGTACCCTGACACCCACACACTGCCTTTGCAGAACCAAACAAAGATTCGACATGGCACACATCCCTGTGTGCCATGCCCACAGAACCCACTGCCCTGGCATACTTCAGTCATCCCTCTAGCTGGGTGCCCTATGCCAGAGGTGTGGGCACAGGTGCATGAGCCCTGTGCCCCTACAGTACCCAATCAATCAATACATTTGTAGAGCGCGCTACTCACCCATGAGAGTCTCAAGGCGCTGAAGGGAGGGAGGGTGCGCTATTGCACCACTGCCCTTACAGTGCCATTCCTGGGCACTGTAAGTGCAGTGATGCAATAAAGAGCATATGGTGCTGGGAGGTTGTCATTACGAACTCCACAGAACCATAATGGCTACACTGAAGACTGACAAGTTTGGTACCAAACTTCTCAGCGCATTAAACCCGCACTGGAAGAGAAGGTCGAGACCATTTCATCACATATTGATGCAATACTGTACATGTGCTAGAGGCTAAGTCAAAAAATTGTCTCTACCGTTCCTAAAAATAGAAGTTCTGTTCTCTAAGAATAGTTCTACTTTAAGCAGAGTATCATGTGCCAAAAAAGGGGTAAATATTTTGGGACCTGGAGAAAAATAATTTCGCTCTGTGGAAAAAAATAGTTCCAATGTTTTTTAGAGTTCTGTTTATCAAAACTGAAGTCCGAATTCAAAGTTCAGGGAACGCAGTGTGCTCGCTATTTCAAAAATTATTCTCGTTGTTAGGAGAGAACATTAACTCAGGCTGGTAAAAAATGTGTCCACAACAGTAGGTGAAAGTTGGACCAGGTCCGAAAAAGTAGAAATAGTGCAAATGTGCGAAGCATTGCCATCATCGGTGTCTGGATAAGCAATGTTCACGGAAGGTTGTACCTGTGTGCTGCTTTAATCTCGTACCTCACCGCCACCTAATCGTAATGGTGAGGTCTCAACGAATGCCGTTATCAGAATAGGTAGCCGCTGGGGACAACACGTTGCATGAGCCGTTACCGAACCAAGCAAAGTATCGATTTCCATAGGTACTGCTGATGGTAGTGTAAGACAGACGTCCAACACTCATTCTTCTCCGCAAAGCAAGCAACGTAGAACAGGTAAGATGCAATCTTGCCAGATTGGTCTGAATGAAAGAAACCAGGTAGTATTCAGATCTCTTAGCCGAGCCAATCCGAGGACCTTAGTAATCCGTTCTCTGTATCGTATTTGCTAGGATCGTTTCTTCCATTGTTGCATGGGTTTGGTCTGTGACTTGACTTACCATATCGAAGCAGAAGGAACAAAAATAAGATTCCTGATACGAGTCCCAAGATCAAAGCCAGGCCACAGAACACAGAACGCTCAAAATTCGGGAAGATGCCAAGAACTGCTTCGAAGGGTGTTAGTAGTCCCGAAAAAATTGTCTTAAATACATGCGTGATGCCACTGGTATCTGACATGTTTAAGATTTGACTTAACATTTCTACGAAATGCACGGGGCAATTTGCTGATAATGTATGTATCTCTGCTGCTGTCCTTGCAACTTGCAGATTATACGTCTCTTTGGACGAGGTTAAAGGCACAGTTGTCTGTAAAAGAATAGACTTCATTCTGCTTAAAGTATCAATACGAATATCCACGGACAAAAGGCGGGACTGCGAGGACCAGACTGCCCAGCGCCGCTGATCGGCCGCAGCTGTTCCTCTTCCCGCCCCCTCCAGCACAAAGATCGTGCAGCGTCTGTGCTCAGTGGGTTCCTTCAACAGACTGCTGCTCCCGCTGATCTTTCCGCTCTGTTCTCCCTCTGGCCACCGCGCTACCTCTCGCGGCCCCCGCTTTGCGGGAGCCGCTCGCCGGATTGGAACTCTGCTGACACTTAATCTCCTGGAACCGGAGGATTTCGCATTAATTGCCTGAAGCATCCACGGACAAGAGGCGGGACTGTGAGGACCAGACTGCCCAGCGCCGCTGATCGGCCGCAGCTGGTCCTCTTCCCGCCCACTTCAGAGACTCCTTGTATATTAGGTCCACCAGCAACGCGCACGCGGGACCCAGCCCGGGGCGAAGCCCGGGCAAAGGGCGTGCCCTCTGTGGCCCTCCGAGGCCTGTAGAGTCTGGTCTGGGCCACAGCTCTTGGTTCTTCATTTTGACTTATTTCTAGTTACCTTGGGTCTATCCAGTGTGAGTACTTTTGGCTACTGTGATATACTATTGTCGGTTGCTACTAATTGGCTATTGCTGTTGTACTGCACATATTGTATCAGTTAGTCGTTGACCCTTGGGCACAGGGATGTGTACTCGGGAAACCAGAAGTAAGGCTGCGGCTAGTGCTTCTAAATTGACGGGTACATTGGACAATTTTATTGTGCGCACAAACAGTCTAATCGATGAGGGGATTGCCCTCATGGAAAGAAGAGTGTCGCAGGATCTCGCAGCAGCGAGGAGATCATCCTTAGGCCTTATAGCCTCTGCGCGCACACCAAGTAGAACCCAATGCACTCCCCAATTAGATCCTATTCAGCCTACACCTGTAAGTCATTCTATCCCTACCAGTCAATCTGTACCCAAGGATTCTACTTCCTTGTTGCCCCCTCAAGTAGCCCCTTCAACATCCGTAGCGGCTCTCTCGATTGCCATAAACGTTCATGATACATCACTTGCACAAAGAGGCTTGAGGGAGGGCGCTATCCCTAAATGCACCCAAACATTCAACAAGGATAGTACTGACCCAATAGATACAGTGGACGAGGCAGGAACCTCTAGTGATCCAAGTGGCACGCCCTGTGGGTTAGAGGCGGAGAGGGACATTGTGGTTACTTTAGTAAATAGCGAAGACAAAGCAAATCTGGAATTAAAAGCCAGACCAAAAGCTTCCGCTAAAAAGGCAAATGGTGGAGTAGCACCGGTTGGTGATATACCACCATTGTCCAACACACAAGTAGTAGGGAAAAACCTTACCCCAAAAGCGCGTTCATCCAAAATACTTCCAACCAAGGCTAATACAAATAGCTGTAATAAACCACCCTCCACTGTGCCTAGTATACCCCAGAAAGTAAATAGCCCCACCATTGTTGCCCCTAATCCTCCCATCACTGTTGATCCCAAACCGCCTCAATCCCTTGCAGCAAATATTAAAACACGTCGGAATATTAACTTGCCCCCTGATGCCCATCCCTATGTGATTGTCCTAACGGGAGTTCCTGAGCTCCCCCCTCATCATCAGAATCATACTGGGCTCTTAAAAACAAAGTCTGCCTCTGGTTAGAAAGAAACTATCCACTTCCGCACAACATCCGCAGGAATCTGCTTATGCTGGAGAGAGCACCTTGGGTGAGAAGCCAAAAAACCTCCAGGGTGACTGTATTGTTGTGACATTCGAGAATCCGTGCACAGTGGAGTATATCTGTGCCGGATCCCCACGTGACAACAATTCCTCAATTCTACTCAAACCCCTCTCCTATTTCTATATGCTTGCAGACCACCGCAGTAATAGGTGGAGTTGGTTAAGGGCTCCAAACAATATAAGAAGGGGGTTGAGAGAAGAGCCTTTCCAGGACTACAATGTTAACCATTGGGATGGGTGCGAATATAGAGGGTGGAACACAGTACGAAGGAGAGTAGGTAGGCCCCCTTTTGGGTTTAATCAGTTTCAAGGGGATTGGTTTGGCCATCAACATTACCCCCCTCCTTTACCCTGCTTTAATCGTTTCAGTACCTTGGAAGCAGTTGACTGACATTCGATCTATGTTTCCGGACAAAAGGTTTCGAAGGAGGAGGTAGGGCTACCGCAGGCTATTCCCACACTTGGAGAAAATACTGAGGTGTCGGTGGATAATGTGGCCACTAGAATGATTGAAGTGGAATGTACCCTATCGCCCACAACTACTGTAACAACCATAGCTCTTTCTTCTATTAACATAATTTCTTGGAACATAGCAGGATTAAGTAAAAACCTTGAAAATCCGGACTGGAATGATTTTATTGACCCTTTCCATATTTGTTTGTTCCAGGAAACCTGGTGCCTGTCCCCACAATATAAAAATGGGTACTCTTCATATTTTGTCCCAGCAGTTTCTATAGGAAAAGGCCGCCCTTCTGGTGGCCTGCTTATCTGGGTAAAGGTGAACTTGAACTGTACTGTTACCACACACAATACACAGTCAAATGACATTTTGCATATTTCTTTGAAAAGTCCATATGGGGGCACCGTTCATTTGTTCTGTGTTTATGCAAGAGGGGCTCAGGGCGGTTCAACCTTTCAAACGATTGAGTTGTTAGATGCTAAATTGTCTGAGCTCCCACCTAGATCTAAAATCCTGCTGGGGGGGCGATTTTAATTGCACATTCGAACCACTGGATGATGAGGACGTTTTGGGTTTAAATTCTGAAGACTGGAGACAGGCCATACCACCTCTAATGTTGCCCCCTATTAGGAAGTGGACCGCCAGAGCAATACAGTTGAATGCATTAGCTTTGGACCATAATTTACGGGCACTAAATGGCCAGACCACTTCTGATCGTGAAGGGGCAATGATCTACAATAGGATAAGCTGCCCATCGCGAATTGATTATATCTTTTTAGATGTTCACTCTTGGGCTAGTTTAAAAGATATGGAAGTCAAGCAGTCCTCAGACAGTGATCATAACCCACTATGTATGAAAATTAATTGGGGACACGGGTTTAGCAACAAAGGGGGTCCTGAGATGGTCACGAAGGATATTTTCCCTTCTAATTGCAACCGGAAATTGAGGTGGGATGTGGTAAAATTCGAAGAGGACAAAATAAACAATATTAGGGAATTAGTTAAAGCAGAAACCTCTAGCCTTGCAGCAGTGGATTGGGGAGAGGTCTCCTCTATGGGGCATAAATTATTGGGCCAGTATAAAACATTCATAGACAAAATAGGAGAAAACTTTCATAAAAATACCCAAAGGAACCTCTGGCGGAACTCTAATAGACCGCCGAAGGCGAATCCGTGGTATACAGCTGAGTGTAGAGCCAAGAGAAAAGCCATTGGTTCAGCGATAAAACGAAAGGATTCGATGGCAGTAAAACTAGCTAGAAAAGAGTATTGTGGTTCCATTGCCCTAGCAAAGAAAAATTGGGAGGAAGAGCATTGGCAGCAGCTTAAAATTGCTGCCAGTGGAAAGAACTCTACTATTTTCTGGAAACTGATCAACGTGCTAGACCGGAGGGGTGTTGATCCTATTTTAAACCATATTACTGACCAGCAATGGCGCGCTCACTTTTTAAAATTGTATTGTGACGTTGCCGATCAAACTCCCCTCCTTCCACCAATAGAGTGTAGCAACAGCAACCCCGGCTTGGAATTGACGGGTAATGAAATAACATTCTCCCAGCAAGAAGTTAAGGCAGCAATCTTAAAGATACTTCCAGGCAAAGCGGCCGGCCCAGATGGCCTACCCGGTGATCTTCTATTACATGATCCCTTAATCTGGGCAGAGTATATAGCTAGTCTAATGACTCTTATCCAGCTAGGCCACCCCGTCCCGGAATCATGGAAAGGGGCGGAGGTGATTACAATTTTTAAGAAAGGCAATAGAGAGGACCCTGCCAACTACAGACCAATTAGTTTAATCGATACCAACCCAAAGGTAGTTGGCAGGGTCATTATAAATCGAGTGGAGACATGGTTAATGGATAATGACCCATTTTCAGGCTGGTTTTAGGCGGAATGTCGGCGCAATGGATCAAGTCTTCCGGTTTTGTGCGGTTTATTGGAAGTCAGTATCGATTATTAAGGGCTGTTTGTATCTGGCTTTCATTGATCTGAAAACGGCGTTTGATGTTATCCCACGTGCCAAGCTATGGGAGATTTTACAAGCAATGGGGTTTCCTAGTCCCTTGCTACAACTGGTTATCAAATTGCATGAGGACAACTATGCAAGGATACGATGGGGGCGCCAGGGTCAAATGACAGAGGGTACCAGTCAGCAGGGGGGTACAGCAAGGATGTGTGATGGCGCCGACATTGTTCTCCCTCTTTATAAATGTGGTGGTGGACCATTTGAGGGAGGACCCGGCAGATGCCCCCGTCCTTGCCGGGGAGAAAACACCGACACTCCTCTTTGCTGACGATACCCTCTTGATGTCCAAGACCCCTAAGGGCCTTAAAAAGCTTCTTGACTGTTTTCCCCTATTCTGTGATGATCGCGGGTTAACGGTCAACACTTTGAAGACGAAGCTAATGGTCCTAACTCCCAACAGAAAGGTCAGGAGGGTTCATCTTACTTTGTGTGGATCCCCGTTAGAGGTGGTGAATGAATTTGATTATCTTGGGGTGAGATTGTCCAACCGTATGCCCTGAGACTCCCACATTTCCAAAATGGTACTAAATCTAAAAAGGGTGTCCGTTGCAATAATAAAGAACCAGCGTCTCTCTTCTAGTAGACCGGTCGCCCCTGCCCTGGTAGTCTATGAAGGGAAGGCATTGTCCTCGGCAGTTTATGGCACCGAATTATGGGCTGCAGAAAATACCAAGGCACTGGTAACTGCTGAAAATAAGTTTATCAGAGATCTAGTTTCACTTCCAGCTTCTACCCCTCTGTTACCCCTATTTTTTGATATGGGTAAAAAATCTATCTCGGATAAAGTTCAACTAAGGCCGCTGCTATTTTGGGTGCGCCTTAGAAGGAACTAGCCGGGTATGCCAGTGTGCTGGATGAGTTAATAGCCCTAAATGTTTCTAACCAAATAAAATGGCTTAACAACCTTAAGAAATTAGTAGTATCAATAGGCCTGGGGGAGTCCTGGGCGTCACAAGTCCCTCCTCCAAAGCAAATTGTAAAGAAATTATATTGGGACTGGGTTGAGGCCAAGATTAACAACAGCTCAAATTTGGGGATTTTAACGATGAACTTTCTTATTCACAAACCCTCTATGAAGTTGGAACCATTTTTGGATTTCATCCAAGTTGCTAGAGGCAGAACCCTGTTCCTGAAATTAAGATATGGCACCCTGCCCCTTAAAAACCTTTTGGAAAAGTGGAAGTCCAAGGGGGGAATTGAATTAAAATGCCCAGGTTGCCAATGTCCTGAGGAAACCCTTGGCCACTTCTTATTTGCCTGTTCAGCATACAAATCTGTTAGGGCTAAATGGCTGAAACCTGTATGCAGGGAGTTGGGTGTAAAAGATCATAGGTCAGCCCTACGTATTATTACAACCAATACGGTTTCTATGTACATTATTTGTGGGGTGGCGAAATACCTGGGGGGTGCTTGGATAATACGCTCTAGACTGTTGGGTAATGCATAAACATAAAAAACTTTTTAATAACCAAAACATTGTTTTAAACATTGTTTTTATCTTGCTGTTTTTTTTAAATTGCTATTCACTGACTTGGATGTAATTGTAGTACTTTGGATTGATTGTCTTTTTATATATTTGTATGTCTGTACTTTTATGATGAATTTCTATCGAATAAAGTATGACAACGAATATTAATTCGAATAGAAGAGATATTCAAAGAAGGCCATATTGCCGCCTCCATATCTGGACTGCTGTTTTGATACAATACTTACATACAAGAAGTGACCATGGAAGTAAAGCTCATGAGGTAGGCTTTTCCTGGCACCATGCCACAACAGCTGCGGTCATTTATTACAACGTAGCTGCCGTTGGAAAGCTGTCTGAAAAAAGGCTCTATCTGTGTAGCAGGGGTGCCGTGCAGGTGACATGAAAGGTTGTTTGATGAACCTTCGCAGGCTCCATGCAAGTTAATTCCTTGACACAGAAGTGTACCGTTTAGTGAATTTTTACAGTTGTGTCCACTAAGAAATACTTTTTTCTTTCCCCCACCCCAACATCTATGTGTACAAGGCAAATTCCAGGTTGACTTGATGTATCCTTTACCCAACCTTTCATACAGGCCTGCTGGTATATCCTTTTGGCAGTATTGAAACTGAAAAGTTATCAGGATTGTAATGGTGCCATGTATTATCCATTCAATGATCGGTCGTTCTGACATAGTCAATGGTAATTTTTCTAGTTTTTCAATGCTCAGCACTGTATAGTCTGCCCCTCTTTGTGCCAAAGAGATTTGTCTATCAGTAAGGTTAAAGATAGAAAATAATGACGTTGTGTTGATTAGACTCCATGGCACGTTGCCTGAACACAGATTTTGTAACGTCCAGCCTAGCTGTACAATAGAACGTAATTGGGACTGGCCATGTTGTAACATTAGCATATCCTGTTCTTTTATATCAATAGCAGGTGATACAATGCTGTCCAGTAAATACATTCTGGAGGACAGTCGTTAACCCATTGTCCACTACAGAAAGTGATTTTTCCAAATTAATACGATCAATTTCTTGTATATTTTCTGCAGTTTCAATTTGTGTTATTTTCTAAGCTTCATTGTAAGCTGCGTATACACCGGCGCATATGAAACGTTTTTGACGCTGTTTGCAAGGTCCCAGTAAGAGATCTCGCAAGTCAGCACCTTCTTTAAGTAAAGTCAAGTGTTGCTTAATTTCGGGTAGTGTGGATTTCTGTAGCCATTCTAGGCAAAGTTTTTCTAAACAGTATGTTGTTATAATCCCTGGATGTTGTCTCAGGGAATATCTTGGGTCTGGCCTATTCTGTTTGAACCCCTGTATTTTATTCAGGAATCTATCTTGACAGTTATTAGTGTCTGTGGGCCAGATCAACCATTTGTTGCACTCAGGAATAGTTCTGTTTTGTTTTAAAATATAGGACACGTCTAAACCCTCATCTGTAGTGGTGTTTCTATCAGGCATAGGCTTTGGTATAGACAGGTTGTTTAAATCTTTTATCTTGGCTATGCCAAGACAGGTTGTTTGCTGAATGGTGTCATTCAGAAACATTATTTGTTCGGGGATCATGCAGGCTCTGAATAATGATTCTAAACCTTGTACCTGCCATTCTTTTGTACCTCAGACAGTTTTTGTCTCGATGTTGTTTTTCCAAAATTCAAAACCAAATGTAGACATTTTTTCATAAAAACTTTTTAGAATAAATCAATTTAGTATTTGTCAACCTGTTTTTCACTCCTGTCTTATTCGCAATTTTAAAATAAATCTTTTCTGGATCAGTGATATTAAACCCTGAGAAGTATGGTAATTTCTCATAAAATGTTTTTAACTGCCTTTTGGCGGAGTGGGACAATGTTCCCACTGATTATAACTGAAAACATTTCTAGGATTAGATGATTTATGCAAATAATGATGCCCAAAGTGATTGAAGCGATACATTTCTTCATAATTCGATGAACCCTGTAAATAATAATGTTCTGCAAATTTTGCTGACATTTCTAAATCTGACCTCCTATTAGTAATATTTTTAAAGTCCCAATCATCAGAGAAAGTACTAGGTGATACAAAGTCACTTAAAGAAATCTTGAATTGATGTGGATATTTCAAGAGCTCAACCAGGCCATAGATTTCATAGTCAGTATTGTCCCATGCTACACCACCAGGTATAGGAATGGCTGTGATGTTCACTGATGATAGTTCTCTTTTTTCGATGTGAGAAGATCTGTGTGGTTTTATGACCAAGTTGATGTTCTGACTTGCTGTGTCCATTGTACTAAATTTTCCATCAATAAATCTACCCAAACTTAAAACCAAGATGAGCCACAGAAGGAGGAAAAGTACACCTAACACAATCCACAGTTCAATCCAGGGTGAAATCAGATATGTTTCTCCAAGTTGATGAAAGAGTTCTGTAATTTTTTCTTTGAAAGTTTTTGTTGCTGGCGTTTCTTCATGTTCACTTGGATCATCAGAAAGTCATTGAAGTTGATGAAGTAGCCAGATGCAGTTCTGTCAATTGTTTGGATGGCATCAGGATTGTTATTAATCTTTGGATTTGCTTCTTCCTTTGTCTTATTAGATTAGTCAGAGACTACATCGTTGTAGACAGGTGTTTCTTGACGAACTGTTGCAATTTGGGTTTCAAGAGGCACAAGTTCCATGGCTTTGTTGCATAGTCCTTTTTTATTCACTGCAGGTTTATCAAAAAGTGATTAGTCTTTCAGTTTGAACATCTTGGATTGTAGCAAGGTTTGGTCTTCTGCTACTTCTTGGGAATCCACTGGGCCTACTACTTATTATTGGCCACATGGTTGTGGTTTTACCAGGTCGATAGACACAACTCTGTTCTCCTTTTTACCAGCAAGGGGCGGTAGTACTACTGATCTTGTTCCGCTGACAGCTAAGACAGGTACTGCTTTTCTGTAAGAAGGCCCAAATTCCTTCTTCATCGCGATTTTTTTCTCTGACCAGATCCCCAATCTTTGGAATCCAGACAGGTCTTGCTGGGACAGGTGGTTTTTCTTCAGTGGTCGTTGGCTTTAGTTTTTCGTTACTTAGACTTCTTCTTGTTTCATTTAAGTCCTGTAAAACAGCCAAACTATCTTTGATGTTAAAGGTTTTTTGTTTCACCACTGAAGTCTGACAATTCAGGTCCTGAATGATCATTCTAATACCAAAGAAAAGTTTGTACGGACTGATACCTCCTAGAGAATTTCTTGGCAGGTTATTAAGACTACGTTGGACACTTATCAGGTGTTTGACCCACCCATCACCCGAACCTAATACCCACGCTGTTAAAGATTGCTTTATGTCACGTTTTTTCTCTCCAATACCGCATTTCCCTCGGGATGGAATGGACTAGAGTACCGCGATGCAATGCCCATGCTGGCCATAGCCTCCTTGTGACGCTTTTTTGTAGCTACGGAAGCTGATTGAACAGCTGCCGCTGTGGCTCTGTCAGCCAATGAATTCCGTGCAACGTGAACGCCATCACGTTGAAGACTCTGCGTATGTGTCACGTGAGTCTTTTGTAGTTCTTTCTGCAAAAGAACTACTTGTTCCCATAGTGTTTTATATTTTATTGTGGCACCTGTCTCATCTTTGTAACCGTTTTTAATCCAGGTCTGCATGGAATTATTGTAAGATTCAACGCAGTAATGTGAATCGCACACTATTAGTGTGGGGAATTCGCGATTGGCATTTTCAAGCGTCATCTTTAAAGTTAGGAGTTCAGCTCGCTGAGCTGCACATTTTCTGATTGATTCAGTTTTAGTGACCATCGGTCTGAATTTACCTAAGCGCCAGCGGCCTTTAACAATCGCGCACGCTGCATTGTAAATTTGTATTTTCACAACGTAGTGTTGTGCAAATCTGTCCGTGTAGATTACACAGCTGTATTGTTCGAGAGGCAGAATTTCGATTGACAGAGGACATTCATGTTCGTGTTCCAGATCCTCTAATTTTTTCATTTTTGGATCAAATGCGTGTTTCACTTCTGTTGCAAGAGAATTTTCCCATTGTATCCATTTTGGATCTAATGCCACAGCATTCGGAATGTGTGGTCTTGTTACTGCCTCCAGGGCTGATACTGCTGTTAAAACAGATATGCTAGTTCCTTGGACTAGGGGTTTTTCTTTTGCTACAGCAATTTGAACCGCAGTAAGATTTTTTTCAGTAGAACTGAATTTAATTTCAGCTTGTGTGTACAAGTGTGATTTATAAGCTATTGGTACCGTTTCTCCAACGTTAGAGGTCAGGTATGTGACTCCGCATCTTCCTGGGATGACTCTGATTACAAGGTTGCGTTCGGTTGCGCAGTTTGGTTTTAGTTAACATGTCTGTTTGTAATGATCGTAACATTTCTGTGTGTTTCAGAGTCCAATTAATTGGTTTGAAATTGGGTTTTATTAATTCGTAGAGAGGTTTAACCCCCTCTGCATAATTTAGAATGTATGTTCTTCCGAAATTCAGGAAACCTAGAATTGATTGTACGTTCTTTTGGAGCTTGCAGTACTGCACACTTCTCTAAGAAGTTGTCTGCTAGGCTTTTGCTTTCACTTGATAACTCATATCCTAAAAACAGGACTGTTAGGTGGGCAATTCGCGACTTTTTAAAGTTGAATTTGCACCCTTCAGATGCGAACCCAAGTATGATGGTGTTAACTCTTTTCAAGTGTCTCCGGGTCATCGTCTATAAGATGGAGATCATCGACATAAGATAATGCCTCATCATCATACATTTGTTGTAACTCTGTTACCCTGGCTGAAAATAATCCTGGGCTATTCTTGAATCCCTGTGGGAGACGACAAAATTGCTTTTGGGCCCCCATGCTTGAGAAAGCGGTTAAATACCTGCTTTCTGGTGCAATGTTTTGACCATTTGCAATATCTAATGTTGTTTTATATTTTTTGCGCACAATATTATTCATTAGTGCTGCACTGTGTGAGTTTTGTACTGCAAAGGTTTTACAGCATGAGTTTAGGTGTCTGTAGTCCAAAACTAGACGATATGAATCGTCTGGCTTGGAGACAGGAAACAAAGGATTGTTCATTTGTGAGGTGCATGTTTCAATAACCCCCTGATATTCAAGTTCATCTAAGATATCTCTGACTTGATTTTAGGTCTCGCCTTTTCCATTGGAAAATGACGAGAATTAAAGTGCTCAAAATGCTCGTGAAACCAAGGGGTTTCGTTCTTGCAGTTTTCTTTAAGTTCACGTGAATCACGTGACTAAACAAGCACGAGCATCAGCCTCCCTACCTCCCTCCTAATTGCATTTTTTCACTGCCGCACAGCACATCAAAGGGCTTCTCCCAGCGTGTGCTGTGCGGCTTCTCCTCCCCTAATTATTCATGGCTGGCCGATGGCCGGCCTTACTTTCAGTTTCCCTAACAATCTCACACGACAACCTGCATCTCCCCTGCTCTAGGATATCAAACACTTCCTCCATCTAATGTTGCCTAATTCTCCCTTTTGTTTCAGGATTCAATCTCTTTTTCTGTGTCCTGTATCTATTTATTTCTTGTTATATTTCACTCCTTCTACTTTCCTTACTTTCAACCTTTCACCCATCCCTCCTTTAACTCTTTTCCCTATCTAGTCTATACCTCCTCTCCCCTCTGTTTGCCCTGAATGCTTTCTTCCCCGTGGCCGCTTCTTTCCGAGCTAAGCTAGCGCTACAAAATGGAGCTTGCTGGTTCAGCACTTTTTGGCACAATTGAGCCTCTTTAAACAACAAAGAATCGCGGACCTCATGTAGGTGTCTACTCAGCAGTCTGTCTCTTGCAGGCTCGTACTGCCCTGCACTCGACAGTCTCTATCCCCTGCAGTCTCTGTCCATCCCGGGGGCTGGTGTCCCCTGCAGACTCAGAGAGGGCCCCCACCACCGCCTCGAGCCCTGTCGGTCTCTCCTGGAGACGGCGTCCCCGCTCTCCAGCAGTCTCAATCCGCACAGCTCCCTAGAGTTGGATTGCTTCAGAGTGCGCCTGACCACGCTTACCTGCAACCTATCTCACACACAGTCAGTCTAATCTGCCGTATCTATGCTCTCTAGCCTATGGCATGACTTATGTGCAGTCTCTTCCTAGTGATCCCCTCTGTACCCTCTGCCATCCCTTCGCTGCAGTCTCTTTCTACTGATACCCTCTGTGCCCTCTACAATGCCTTCGGTGCAGGCTCTTCCTTGTGCAGTCTCTTCCTACTGATCCCTTCTATACCATCTGCCATGCCTTCGGTGCAGTCTCTTCCTTGTGTGCAGTCTCTTCCTTGTGTGCAGTCTCTTCGTACTGATCCTCTCTGTACCCTCTACCATGCCTTCGCTGCAGTCTCTTCCTTGTGTGCAGTCTCTTCGTACTGATCCTCTCTGTACCCTCTACCATGCCTTCGGTGCAGTCTCTTTCTTTGGTGCAGTCTATTCCTACTGATCCCCTCTGTACACTATTATGCCTTCGGTGCTGTCTCTTCCTTATGTGCAGTCTCTTTCTACTGATCCCCTCTGCCATGCCTTCGGTGCAGTCTCTTCCTTCTGAACAGTCTCTTTCTACTGATCTCCTCTGTGTACTCTACAATGCCTTCTGTGCAGTCTCTTCTACTGATCTCCTCTGTACACTTTACAATGCCTTCGGTGAAGTCTCTTCCTACTGATCCCCTCTGTACACTATTATGCCTTCGGTGCAGTCTCTTTCTTCTGTGCAGTCTCTTCTACTGATCTCCTCTGTGTACTCTACAATGCCTTCGGTGCAGAGTGCAGAGTGCATGATATGTCGGTGTTGCAGCATGGTCCCATATTCTTGAGATTGTCACAACATACTGTTAGGTTTAGCATGGTGTAGTCTATACTGCCTTCGATACATTCCTGTGTGTTCCATGGAGTCACATTTGCCGTCACCTCCTCTCACTGAGTTTAAGGTGGAAATAAGAGCTGCACAATATCCTCCTCACTCAGTATTCGAAGGATGAATATTTGTAAGAGACCCTGAAGTCCAACTTGATTGTCTCTGTTCAATTTCCTGGGCTGTTGCACTTCGCGACTCAAATTTATATTGTTCTGCTGAATGTTTTTTAAAATGTGTCCTAAATAGTGGGTGAGGCAAACATTGTGATGCCAATTATGCTTGATCTCTTTATGGTGCTTTATATGTGGATGAAATGTTGCTAGGCTAGGGCTTTGAAGACACCACAAAAGTGGAAAAGACTGCTGTTTTTCTTTGGTTTTGTCCAATCTTGTCAGGCGGTCACGCCTAGTATGTTTACAACTATCTTTTCTCCTAAAACATTAATATGCAGGATTGCTGAGGAGTCTCCCCTGTCAGTCCTCGTGGTTGTTTTTAGGTCTCGCAACCTATCAATGCGTATGCGCATTGAGCGCAGCGAGAATTAAAGTGCTCAAAATAATCGTGAAACCAAGGGTTTTGTTCGTGCGGTTTTCTTTGAGTTCACGTGAATCACGTGACCAAACAAGCACGCGCATCAGCCTCCCTCCCTCCCTCCTAATTGCATTTTTTTTCACGGCCGCCACCACATTACAGGGCTTCTCCCTTTGATGTGGTGGCGGCTTCTCCTCCCCATATTATTCATGGCTGGTTTCACTTTCAGTGCCTCCACTCTTTGCATGCCATGACCCAGGTATCCCCCCGGACGCATTCTAGTCGCAGCCTCCTGCAGTGTGGCGTTATTTTGGCCAGTTTGATCGAGACAAACTTTAGTTTTGATACCGGCCTTGCTGGTAATTGTATGACGTTGCACTTATTGTTGAAGTTGGCTTAAACATTGTGAATGTGTTGGGGCCGCACTAATTGAAGAATCCTTCAATGCAATATTCCTTCGCTGTGACCTCCTTTGTGTTTACGTTGTTTTTACCTCATCGGGGCATCGAGCTCAAGTCCTCGCGGCAGTGAAATATTATTTAGGAAAGCCGTTGTTTTTTCTAATGAAGGGTCGCATTTGCAATGCAGTAGTTGGTTCACGTTCACTCAGTTCTCATTTTGTCTATGGCCTCATCTTTACACTGAATCATTCCCGTCTTAGGGAAACTATACTCAGAGTCCCCGCTCCACGGCTGATGCTCCCCGTGCCAGATGGTGGATGCTTCTAACACTTATGTTCACCGAGTGATTCAGAGGCTCATTTTGAAATGGAGCAGTAGATTATTTTGCATGACTCCACCAAGCTGTTTCATGGTTTTTCTGCTTCTTCTATTCTACCCAGCCAGAGTTAGCACTCTTTATTAATATTCTTTTTTCAAGCCAACCATATGGGCTTCCAGCTGCAGATAGGTCCATTTTTAGATTCACCTCCTTCAGATCTAGTGTTTTTTAAAATATCTGATTCTTTTAAATGTATTACTAAGATTCAGCAACATGTGTTGTTTTTTAAATAATTTACATACATTCTTCTGAGACAGAAACACTCTCACAACAGAAGTTAAACTGTAGCTCCTGAGTTCCAGGGCATCATCTCGGAAGATTTGATTTGATGTTTGTTTTTTTTTGCCTGCAACTGACTGCTGTTTGCTGACTATTCGAACTCCATTTTAAAGCAGTATTTCCTGTTCAAACGGTACAATTCAGAAGTTGCTTATTTTTATGCACTCACAAGTGTTGAGAATTGCTGGAGGAGGGGTTCTAGAAGAAGAATGCGCCCAGGAATTGGCCACGCAGGGCACGGTGAGGTCACCTGCGAGGAAGATGGGGTTCCCTGATATTACCACAAATATTGCTTGCAGCAGGTACAAATGCAAGCAATCTACTTTCACTATCCCTGAACAGTGCCAGCTATGACCCCTACAGAACTTTTCCGCATTAACGTGTGACAGCATTAACGGTGTGCAATGCTGAAGATTGCAAAACATTTGACAATATTAACCATTGGCCACATTACATTTTGGCAACATTAAACTTCGAAGTGTGACAGTACCAAATCATTAGCAGCATTGGAGAGCTCATTATTCCACAATATGCTAAAGTGTACAAGTTCAACATCTTACCTTGTCTATGGTGTACATAAGACATCACATCTATCATTTCTGGAAGTTGATCTCTTCAAGAATCCCAATCGAGATACCTATTAAACAACTAATGGCAGTGTTAGGAGGCCGTGCCCAGTGACCGTGATTTCCTAGGCTGGGTAATCATAACCATGTTAGAGGTGAATCAAATGTCACAATTACTATGCATATGGCATATTGATTTAGGGACGTGGGTTCTACCTGTGACCCCAGGCCCACTGTTTTTAGGTCTCGCGACCTATCAATGCGCATGCCACAATTGCTACAAAAATAAATACACATTTTATTGGCCTACAATAATACACTTTTGTTGCAATTGGTGTTGCAATATTTAACAATGCCAATAGCTCAAACTTAATTAATGCGAGACCTATTGGCAACGCCAGTGCTTGTTTAACTTCTTGCTTAACAGGATACTGCCTTTGTGTAGTAGGTTGATTTTTTTTTAAACTTGATTTTATGGGGAGGTGAATCCTCATCCCATCCTACATGATTTTTATATAATGTAGGGGCCTGGGCCACTGCCCATTTTCTAGCAAATGTGTATTTTTTATGAATTGGAATGTGATTTGAGAAGAGAGGCATAATCATTTCTTCGCCATGTGGGCACTCCCTGACAAACTCTGTTGGCCAGTCTTTCTCAGCTAACCGGATATCATAGCCTTTAGATAAGTTATCCCAAAAGAGACCTCTTATTCTCCTAGTTTTGTCCCCCTCTATATGCAATGTTATTTCATATAATGTATGGGGCACGCTCACTCGGGTGTCTGCAGTTTCCACTTGAATGTATTCATTTGTGTCCACTGTCTCCAGAAGATTCATCAGGATCTTGCAAGCTATGGTCACTTCTGCTGCGCTGTCTAGCATTGTCTGGGCCCACTCTCCGTTTTTCAGTTGTCCTCCGAATCCTCTGCATGTTTTATTTTAATGCTGGCTACCTTCTTTTTGGGAAATTGTAATTTTTTACTTTGATGAGCAGGCTCCTTGTGTTTGGACTTGACGTGCTCTTCTTTGTGTTCTGACCTTCCTCTTCTTTCCGATTTCTGTGAGGAATTCTGAAAAGATCGAGAGGGACGTGTATCAATATCTTGATGTCTGTCAGGTTTTCTCAAATTGTCCCTATTTCTAAGGTTGTATCTTTTTTCAGAGGGCTCCCTTTGGGGAGACTTGCTTCCTCGTTCTGGAGATCTATCTCTTCGGTGAGGAGACCTTCCTCTGGTCTGAAAATGTTTTTCTCTGGGAGTGGATTGCTCATTACCTCCCACTTCTTCTTTTGAGAATTGAGATCATTTTTAATGAAAGTCTTTTCAGGATTTTCAGTTAGTTGTGGTTTTAGTGGTTTCCCACCCAAACTATCTCTACCTAGTTCTTCTTAGGATTTTTCAATTATTCTGGCAAGTTCAAAAGGTTGTTCTGCTATGTCTGTTTCTTTCAATTTTTGGCGTATCGCCACAGATGCTGCTTCTCCTTTTATGTTGGCTAGTAATATAGCCGAGACCTGCTTAAAGTCTTTCATTAATTTCATACCTAGAGTTAAAGCAGGTTCTGGACCGTATTCATTTTTAATCTGTCTTAGTACGTCTGGTATAACCGCCATTGACGGAACACCATGTGTTTTTGTGTATATCGAAGCAAAGACTGTGCCCCAAGTGTCACAATCCTCCACATGTGGTGCGATCCCCATTGGAAGACAGATAGTCAAAATTCTGTGTTTGTCATTAGGTGTAGTATCAGGAAATACTGCCTTTTTTTGAGCTAACCAGAATGGAATTTGTTCCCGTTTTGCGGGTAATTTACCAATGACGATTGTATAGTCTGTGGTGTAATTTTGTGTTCCCCTGATGAGGGGCTAGCTGTGGAATTCTAATTGCTGGTTGGGCTGTTGAAGTCAGAATGACATATTGGACCAATTGTCTATGTATTTTAATTAGTTGTTTTAGTTGAACTAAAAGTTCTCGGTCTGACATTTTTTCGATGTCTAAATGTGGTGTATAGCTGGCTAGAACCGGCCATGTGGCTCCTGGTCTACCTAGTGGACCGAGACTTGTAATGTGATTTTGATGTTTTAGGGCGCCATTAAACCAGATCTGGTGCTCTTGGTATGTTAGTGGAATTTCAACGTCCTCGAAAGGGGCGTATTCCTCTGGAGATGCCTCTATTTTGTAGTAGTGGAACTCGCGTGTCACAGCATGTGCTTCTGGAAAATGTATCCAGGAATAGAATACCTCTGTCCGCCGATATTCATGGGCCTCTACCACAAATATGACCATACCACCTCTTGATGATGATCAATTTTTTAGAAGTTTCATAGTTATTGTTTTCTTATATTGACCTGGATGATTATAGCATCCGGTTCATTTTCATTAAACCCTGTAACGTCTGAACCCGGTTGATTCGCATCTACTGCATCTTCACCGGTTTCGTTGTTGTCGCCGTTAGTTGACATTGTTTAATGAAAGTTTGCAGAGCAAGTTTCAAGGAAACAAAAATTAGGTGCACAATATTTTGGAACACTGTATCCTTCAACGTTGACTAAACCAAAAACTAATACATAGGAATCTCTTCCTACTAAGTTTTGGCAGATATTAACCTTTTACCCACTCCAGACGTCTATTGGAGTTTTTACGGGAAAAGGGGTCTGTGTGAAAAGCACGACTGAGTTACTCTAGTATCTTGCGTTAATTATCGCCTTACCAAACGTTGGGCGCCATGTTGTGTAGTTCCTATATTCCCAATAGGCTCTGCGCATTGGAATAACATAAACGGTAGTTTAGACGTAGGACTGAGGTCAACTAGGTCTCTACTGAATGTTAGACTTAATTAGGTATGCTAGCTAGCTCAGAGGTCACTAGAAACTTTCTCGAGTGAACAGGAAGGAGTTAACTTTCCTGAATATACAAGAAGTGATTAGTTTCTGACAACCGCATAAACATAACAACTGTGCTCCCCCTAGAATAAGGAGTATATCTCCAGAGTCGTGTGAAAACAATAGACCGCTATTTCGCTCAATCGTGCATGCTTAGTTTCACCAGGAGTGCAGAGAAATAGAGAGACGGGCGTTTTCAATAAAAGTGGTTATTTATTGAGCAGT
This sequence comes from Lissotriton vulgaris, assembly GCF_964263255.1. Lineage (NCBI taxonomy): Eukaryota > Metazoa > Chordata > Amphibia > Caudata > Salamandridae > Lissotriton > Lissotriton vulgaris. The sequence continues at coordinate 287,573,057 of NC_141690.1, read as the reverse complement.
CTTCTTTCTCATGCAAGAGAAATGAATTGCCACAATTGCAATACTTATCATGAAATAAAGTGCGCACAGTAAAAGGAGTATTATGAAATAATACTGTAAAAGCATTTATATGGTTTCTGAGCCATAAGATACTTAAAATGGATAAAATATATACATACTTAAAATCATTGACTAAACGTGCTCAACTGGTGCTTCTAAGATACGCCTACCCCGGTGTACCTAACCTAAGCCTAGTACGATGGAAGGAGTAAGTGAGCCGCAGTTTAAGTTGTTAGTTTTTGCCAAGAATCTGAATCAAGAATTCTGAGGATCTAATCAGCTCCGTACCTTGGTTATAGAATGAAGGAGGTCTTGTATCTCTTTCTCAGGACTCGATCTCCCAACAACCCACAAGGGTGACTGGAAACACTGGAGCTGGATGTGCTCGGCAGGAGAAAAGTCAGCGTCTCTCTCAGTGCGTCAATGGGAGGGTCGGCTTCCTTCGGCACTCGCATCAGCTGGGCTTCGGATAAGTAGATAGCCGATCTGCTCCAAACCACTGTGTGTTTGCTTAAGGCAGATGCTGGTATATTTATACATGGAAGGTGCCGAGTTTGACGTAAGGTTGGACATAAGACGTCACTAAGAACTGGCAGTTCTTTCAGGACTCTCAGGAGTTCTAGGACAAATCAAAACAAAAGCAGGGGGAATTTCCGGGCTGCTGGAGGCTTGATTTGTTTAAGAACGCGTTGTACTTCCTAGGAGTCTATGGGAGTAGCCTTGCTGTATTTGGACTGCATTGGCTATGACTAAATATGGATATGATTCTTATGCCTTTATAAGGATATGATTTGTTATAACCACATAAGGGCATTAATCGGTAATATTTAATTAGGGTCCTAGATCCGATTACAACACTAGTTGTAGGGAATGAAACCGCTGTGTGGGTTTAACAGGATATGTTCATTGACCTGCCATCCACTCTGGGAAGTGATGAGGATGTGGTCCCGGTTGAGTGAGGAACATCAGAGGGTTCTGAACGTAGGGAGAGGTGTGGAAAGCAGGAGAGAGAAAAGCAAGTAAAGAGACCACAGAGGTGAGAGCTGTGGAGAGGGGGGGGATAAATGGACACACGAGATGGAGGGGAGAGATAAGGGATGCACAGTTATGTGGAAATGGAAACACGAACAAGAAGAGACGTCAGGCCAATGAAATTATGCAGAGCGATTTTGGAAAGGGAGGGAAATGCAATTAGAGAGGAGAGAAAGGCAGGGATGAGCCAAAGCGGGCTGCAATGGGAGGGAAGCGATGAGGGAAGAGGCAGTCGGGAACACATGAAGCAGGGGGGGTTTGCAGGGGAGAGGGCAGGCTTATGAGGCAGAGGTGAGGGGGAAATAACATGGCTGTGATTCTTCCTGAGGGAGATGGACAGCTGAGCAGTGATGGGTCAGAGGTGTGAGGTAGAATGATCCAGAGGTGAGAGGGAGATTAAGGCAGAGGCTAGATCGGGGGAGATTGAGGCGGAGATGAGAGGAAAAAAAGTGAGGCAGAGATGAGAGGGAGAATGAGGTAGAGGTATGAGGCACCTCTTGTGATTGAGGTAGAAGCAAGTGAATCTACATACAAGAGAAGCAAGGCAGCCGCATGCACTGGTGAATGTGAAGGGCGGTGCGGTGGTGAGAGGTAGGAAGGGATGAGACAAGGTATGATGGGGTGAGGTAAAGATAAAGTGGCAAAAGCCAGAGGGTCAGGTGAGGCAGAAATGAATGGGGACAATGTAAAGACAACGCCTTCTTCCCCAGGTCGTATCTGTGAATAGTGCAGAAGGTGCAGTGGTGCCAGGATGTGAGGGGCCCACTCAACCGCAATTACTAACATTGACAATTGTTTTTACTACCAAACCATAGGAGGGGGGGGGGCAGATTCCCGAGCTTTAATTAGTGTCCCTAGGGGTTTTGCTACACCACTTGACTGAGGTAATGGCGTTACACAAAATGATGTCTTACTCCCCTGCACAATGTGAAGAGGGGCTCCTCGGTCTCCCGTATGTTCTGTGGCCTTCTGCTAGTAAGGGGTCCAGAAGTATTCAAGTAACAATAGCCCCTGCAGTACTGGGAGGTGTGGGGGGAGCTCCAGACCCCCCCCCCCCCCCTCCATTCCCTCCCCCGGCACTGTGCACGAGCAAACCTTAAAGCCCCTGACAGGGTACGGGCGTGGCGGCCCCCGTTGTATGTACTTTGCAAAAAGGGGGTTGGGCAGGCTTAATTTTATTACGCCACTGCCTAAAGATGTAGGGTCCCTTGACTCGGGTGTTTACGCTCGCCAGTCCCGTTGACCTCAGGATTTTGTGCAGCCAGGGGCCCACACCCGCCCTACCCCCCACCCCCACTTGTTGCCCATAGCCCTGTCATTCCACAGACGAGTCCACGGCTTGCGGTATCTGCAAATCGGGTACCTGCGCGGGCGTCGCCTGCACACTTGAGCCCGAGCACTGGGAAGTGCGGAGGGGAGGCCCTGCACCTTTAGTGGAGGTGGAGGAGAGTTCCAACGTTCACTCGGGTGCGGCGTTGGCCCTCTTTAAACTGTTGAGCTGCAGGGCCAGTGTCTGCGCTTTATACTCTGATAACTACACACTGCACAGGTAACACGTTTTGAATAACTGTTGCAAAGAGAGGTGGAGGGTTGGAAAACGATAGCGCAATGAAGCTGCAGTCCACACAGCACTTTACAAAACCGTGAACAAATACATGTTTAAAAAGGTGTGGCGATGATAGCTTACACAGTTATTTTATTTATTTTTATTTTGAAAGTTTTATATAGCGCGGACAAGATCTTTGCAGATATCAGAGCGCTTTACAAAGGAAGGGGTACATGAAGGAGCATAGTCGAACAGGTAAGTCATTAAATCTAGCAGTACAAAAGGTGGGGGCAAAGCCAATCATGTAAATCAATAATACAAGTAATACAAATAAGCCATGGGGTCAAACAAGTAATACTGATCGGTGCAGAGTCTTTAAAAAGACCGAAATGATAGTTCAGGTGTATTTAGCCATGAGGATAGCTTTTACTTCTTTCTTAAAGAGTGTAGTGGAAGAGATGCGCCTTGTTTCGGGAGGGAGTGAATTCCAGATCCTGGGTGCCATTCCTGAGAAGGAGCGTTTATAGGTTTTTTCCTTCCGGAATCTTCGGAGTTTCAGTAGAAGATTTTTTTTTTTGCCTCTAGTGTTTCTAGCGCCGCCAGATATTGTCAGCTTCTGAGTGAGGTAGCCGGGTGAGTTCAGGTGTACCGCCTTGTGTGTCAAGCAGGCGATTTTCAGATGTATTCTGGCTTCAAAAGGCAGCCAGTTCAGGGATTTCAAGTCAGGGGAAATGTGAGTGCTTTCTTGACCCAGTGATGAGTCTCGCTGCAGCGTTTAGAGAAGCTCTTAGGGGTGCGGTGGTAGTTAGGGGGAGTCCGCAGAGGGCGATGCTGCCATATTCAATTCGAGGGATGACTAGTACTTGCACTGCTGTTTGGAAGTCTTTGGCAGGGAGGAAGGGTTTAAGTTTCCTCAGGGTATTGATTTGGAAGTTCGCTCCCTTAGTTGCCTTGCTGATATGTTGCTGTATGTTGAGATTGGTGTCGAGTGTTATGCCTAAAGATTTTGCTGAGTCCACGATGGTGGGTTGGACATTGAGTGTGGTTAGGTGTTTAAGCCAACTTTGAGGAGTGGAGATCTTCGCTGGAGGTGAGATCAGAAGGAACTCTGTTTTCAGCGCATTGAGTTTGAGATGATTATCGGCAAGCCAGGATTGGGTGCTTCTGATCGTTGAGTTCAGGAGCATGATGTCTTTGGGGGATTGTACTTGGAGATAAAGTTGGGTGTCATCGGCGTACATGTGAAATTGTACATTGGATGCTTGTAGCAAGGTGGTGAGAGGTTATCTCTCGCAAATATCAGACATATGTTTTGCATACAAGTAATGCAACGTTCCTTTCACACATGTATTAGATAAACCACAAATTTCAGCAGAGCGAATTATCACACACCATATGCGTACATGAACAGCGGTACAATCTTTGTGTCCAACATGGGTGCACAATTGCAGCATACAAGGTAGGTACAAAACAAACAAACTCCTTTGATACTAGCACTCCTGGCGCGACTAATGGCATTGTAGCCTACCGGCTCGCTGCAAGTAATGGAAAAAAAACAGGGCTGTGACACCATGGGAGTTGTCACCCGTAGACGCTAAAAGCCCTACAGCCAAACCCCGTTTGTTGCATACTCGCGCAACACTTGAAGAAAATAAAAAACTTGTAAAAGAAACAAAGACAGAGGTCCAATTTTTCCAAACCCCAGACGAGCAGCGCACTTTCGGCCAGAGTGTGTGTGTTTGTGACCATCAATGTAAGAAGCAGTCCGGATGGGCTATCCGAAAAACCCCCACAAAAAACAGGACGGTAACAAAAAAACACAAAATCCAATCACAAGCCAGTAAACAAGATAGCAGCACACCCTCCTACCTCACAGAAAAGAAAGATGGTGTTGGCCTAATGGGCTGTCCTAAAATTGGACAGGGCGGTAACAAAAAAAAACTATTTCCAATCACGCGCCAACGTTTAATATAAAGGATGACGCAAGCCAATTGAAAACAAGGGCGTGGCTTAAAGTCCGCTTCTGAAATTGTATTGATTCCAAGAAGCCATGCCAGGTGAGACCTAGAAACGCAAATTAAAAATCTCTTAAAAAAATGATTAGTGATTTAGTACAAAACATTGTTACAATGAATTCCCCCAAAATAATTTTTTCAAATATAAAGTGTATTCTCTATGAAGTATTTACCGTTCCTGTTGTGTTTTCCGAACTCTCTGCACCGTTATGGAGGCTTGAAAAGCAACCCGCTAACCTCTAAAAGATGGCCACCCGAGCTGCAAATGAACGATGAGTGCCAAAACAGCTACCTCAATGCGGCTAGTGCTGAAAAAACCTCGTACATGGTGCCCTCGGTGTCCGGCTGATTGCTGACTTGAAGCCCACAAGGGCTTTACTGCGGGGTACCAAGAGGTTCCTGACCGCACCCAGGGGTAACAAACACTTAGGTTATGTTGTGTTGGCAACATGAGAATATAATTACGATGGGCTGTTTAGCTGAGGGTTGGAGGAATAGGTTACTAAATGTGTTAATTGTACAGGTTGTGCGTATGCTTGTTTTTAAATTGTTTCCTGGTCGTCACCCCGTTTTTTTCAGTGACTCACAGTGGGTGATCTCTGAACTTTGAGTTGCCTTGTTTTATTAGACTGCGGACTGTCTTTAACGTTGTCTCGAAATTCTGTGTGCTGCACCAATTTAAAAAGAGCATCTTTACAGAATGTACCATATTCCTCTTTGAAATAGAATCTCTGTAACCAAATTTTTTTGGGAAAACCTTTATTTACGACACAGTAGTACACAGCTATTCAGCCATACATCCCGGAGGCTAGGCAGCATAAGTGGTGCACACAGAATGCAGTACAAAATCACATGAGGTTCATTTTATTTTATGAAAAGAGATAAAACAGTGTAATAAAAGAAAAACACCTACAACGGTGCAAGAGGGCAAGGCAAATGAACGTAAGTGCGGCATTGCTCCACATTAGGGGAAGGATGGGCCTATATGTGAAATAAAATGCGAACAGGTCATATGCATGGATAACGGGGGAAGAAGGAAAAACAGGACATTGTATACCAATAATTCAGCCGGAGTCAAGAGCTAAGGGGACAGTCGCTCATCCGGGGGAGCTGTGTCCGGCGGGAGGTAGATATCACCCCTATACTCATTCCAGGGCCCCCAAATCTTGTTCCATTTCCTGGGCCTACCTCTGGCAACATACACCGTCTTCTCCCGGAGCATACACCAGTCCATGTTGGCCTTCCACATCTCTACTGTGTGGGGCACTGCCGCCCCCCAATTCTGTGCAATGTCCCTTTTTGCCACCATGTTGCCTAGAGTGACCCATTGAGTTTGTGAACTGGTATAATCCGTGGGGCCCCACACATTTAGTAGACAGCGCCGGGCTTCAGCAAACAAGTCAACTCCAGTCACTTCACCCATCACTACGTGTATACGCCTCCAATAGGCAGCCACCGCCCTACATTCCCATATGATGTGCATGAAAGTCGCTAGGGAACCACACCCTCGTCGACAGAGACCATCCACCGAGTGGCCCATGTGGATCAGTCGGGGGCCAGTGACATAAACCCTATGTAGGATTTTCAATTGTACTAGTCTCAGCCTGGCCGGGATTGCCACCTCCTTCGGAGACGAGACCACACACTGCCAATCCTCGTTGTCCAATTAAATTCCATCACGGGTCCACTGATCTCGCACCCCCAGAAGAAGGTCCGTACGAACGTTAATCAGTTTCTTGTAGGTCAGTGAGAAAGCGCTGTCGGGCATGTGGCCGTCCAGCAGTCTGTCTTCTAACGGGGATGATTCGGGGATCATTTCACCCTCCGGCATAACTACCAGAAGGGCGTGTTTTAACTGGGCGTATCTGAAGAACTCCCTTTCCCCCAACTGAAACTCTCTCTGCAGCACCTCGAAGGGCTTGACCTGTCCCTTAGCAATCATGTCCTCCACCCTAGAGATACCTATCAAGTCCCAGCGGTCAAACCCCTTGGTATGCCACAATTTACCCAGCAGATCGGAGTCATAGAGTGGAGTCACCATCGTGAGTCTGCCTTTCCACCCCTGTGCCTTCGTTACCGCCCTCCAGATGTGGACCGATGTCTTAGTGGGACCTGTCATTCTACCATCCAGAGACCTCGAGTACAGAGCCCTGTAATATTTCCCATCACCCAGTAGCCACCGGTCCATGGCAAAGCCTGGATTTATGGCTGGACCATAAAAGCCGTGATTAAGGGCAGCCAACTGAGACGCCCAATAGTACCTACGGATGTCGGGCAGCGCAATCCCTCCGTCATACCACGGGAGGGTCAGTTTAGTAATGGCAATGCACGGCCTACCATCCCATAGCAGGGTCCGCTGTAAGCCCTCGACCTCTCTAAAATACCCAGACGGGACCAGATCCTGGGTGTTCTGAAGCACGTATAGAAACCGGGGCAGGGACATCATCTTGAACAAGGCCGCTCGTCCAAGCAGGGAAAGCGGCAACTTCCGCCACCCCTCCACGTCACGCCGAAGGTGCGCGAGTGGGGGAAGCAAGTTGTTCGCATATCGTACTGTGGGATCAGTAGAAATGTAGATACCCAGGTATTTAAACCCCTGCCTCGCGACCTGTATGTTACAGTCCCGCGGGAGCTTCGGGACCTCACCCCTCAGGACATACAGGTGGGACTTCGACCAATTAATGACGAGTCCAGAATGTCTGCCGAAGGTGCGCAGTACATCACATACAACAATAAGGGACATACACGGCGAGGTGAGGTACAGGAGAATTTCATCTGCGTACAGAGACACCCTATCCTCAAAGTCCAGGGACCACTTGATCCCCCTAATGTCCGGATGCCCTCTCAGCCACGCCGCCAGTGGTTCCAATGCCAGTGCAAACAAAAGGGGCGACAGGGGGCATCCCTGCCTGGTACCTCTGCCGAGAGCAAATGAAACCGATGCGCGGCCGTTAACCGCCACTTTGGCAAGCGGGCTGGAGTATAGGAGCTTGACCCATCCTATGAACCCCGGACCGAACTCAAACTTCTCCAGCACCGCCCACAAGTATGACCACTCAAGGGAGTCAAAGGCCATCGTGGCATCCAAGGACGCCAAGATGGCCGGCTCCTGGAGGGTACGGACCCTCGCGAGGGCTCCATGAAGCCTTCTCAGGTTGAGGGCGGTGTTACGGTGTAGGATAAAGCCAGACTGGTCTGGGTGCACCAAGTCGCCAATCGCTCTAACCAATCGTTTGGCGAGCAATTTAGCCAAAATCTTGGGCTCGGCGTTCAGTAATGAGATAGGACGATACGACCGACACAAATCTCTGGGCTTCCCTTCCTTGTGAATGACCACAATGGTGGCCAGCCTCTGGTCGGTGGGAAGCGTACCTGACTCCCGCGCCTCAAGAAACATAGCCCGCAAGGGCGAAGCAACGAGATCCGGTTTAATCTTATACAGCTCCACTGGGATGCCGTTGGGGCTGGGAGCCTTGCCAGAACGCAGGGAGCGTATAGCCAGAGCAATCTCGTCCACCGTGATGTCCCTATCCATGTCTTCTCTGTCAGTCTCCGACAGACACGGTACCTCTATGTCCCGCAACAAGACGCCAGAGTCTTCCTCCGACATCTCGGAGGTCGAGGCATAGACAGACGCAAAATATTCAGCGAAGACCAGAGCAATAGCACTGGGGTCGGTGACAACCGTGCCATCCTCCCCCAGCACCTCCGGGACCACGCGGCTGGCTCTTTCCTTCTTATCAAGCCAGGCGATGAGCTTACCGGCCTTGTCCCCGACCTCATAGATTCGCCCCTGCTGCTCCCTACCCATGGCCTTCGCCGCCTCCGTGACAATAGCTCAGTACTCCGACTGTTTGAGTGAGAGAGCATGTAGGAGGTCCGGCGTCGGACCGACCTCCAACTGGGAGTCTATATCCGCTATGTCGGATTCGATTGTCACCACGTCCACGTCTCTGCGTCTCCGCACCTCGGCTAACCACCTGTAAGCGAGCTGAAAGAGCATGGAGGGTAACATATGACACCCAGGCTAGGGAACCGTTTTTAGAAAAAAGACGGCTGCATCATAGGCTGATTAAAAAGTCGAAGGCGGCCTTCTATGCAGGGAAAATTCTAGGGGCAAAAAACTCGGCTAAAGAGCTCTTCTGCATTTACAAGTCTTTGACTACTATAGACTCGTCTGCAGATCCGGAGAGTTGCTTGACGGAAACATGCGATCGCATCGCCGACTATTTCTCCACTAAAGTCGAAAAAATCTACTCTACCTTCCCTAACCCTCCCCCCACAGGGGCTGAGTTTGAGGTAACATCTGAGGGCACGGAGATTTCGGGGCTCCTCACAAACTTCAGTACCCCTCCTCCTGAAGAGCTAGTCAGGATATGTCTCTCAGTAAAATCTGGCTCCCCTTTGGACCCGGTGTCCCCTAAATGGCTGGGGGACAGTTGGGAGGTCCTGGGGCCTTATATAAGGCATGTCCTGGATGTCTCCTTTAAGTCTGGCACGCTACCCAAGGGGTGGAAACAGGCAGTGGTGCTCCCTCTCCGGAAGAAATCTCACATTAGTTTTGAGGTGTTAGAAAATCTGAGGCCCATCTCACTCCTGCCTTTTCTGTCCAAAGTCGCTGAGAAGGTGGTAAACACCCAAATTATGGAATATGTGGAGGAGGCGGGCTTGCTCCACACCACGCAGTTTGGCTTTAGACCGCGCCACTCTACAGAGTCTGCCCTACTTATGGCAACAGAACATCTGAGACAGGGTGTAGATGAGGGGCAAACAATGGCCTTGATCCTGTTAGACCTCAGCGCGGAGTTCGACACTGTCCACACATTCCACCTTGCTACAGTGTCTGAACAGAGGTGGCATCGCTAACACTGCGCTGAGGTGGATCCAGGCCTTCCTAGCGGGAAGAAGCTTCCAAGTGAGGCAGGGCGACTGCTACTCCAAAGGGGTACTTCTGGGCCAGGGCGTGCCTCAGGGCTCGTCCCTGAGCCCGACCCTTTTTAATTTGTATGTAGTGCCTGTTGCCTCCATTGTGGAGAGTCATGGCCTCCAAATGGTATCTTATGCCGATGATACGCAGCTGGTCATCTCCCTGTCGCATGCGCCCTGTCTTGCTGCAGATGGCTTCCGATCGTGCATGAAAGATCTTGCCGATTGGATGGCCATGAATTGTTTGAAACTTAACGGCAGCAAGACAGAGGTGCTGGTGGTGGGGAGAGCCCAGTCTGCTTGGTCGTCGGCTTGGTGGCCATCCTGTCTAGGACCGACCCCCACCCCTTGTCAGGAGGCAAAAAACCTAGGAGTATGGTTTGATGCGGGTCTCACCTTTGGGCCCCAGATCAACCGTGTGGTGGGCGTGTGTTTTGGGGTCCTGAAAAGGCTGAGGAAAGTCCTTGAACTACTGCCGTTGGAAGCTCGCAAAACCCTGGTACATGCGTTGGTGACCGCAAGGTTGGACTATGCGAACTTGCTATATCTGGGGGCACCAGGGAAGAGTGTTGGTCGCCTTCAAGTGCTGCAAAATGCGGCAGCACGTTTGATACTCAAGGTGCCCAAAAGGGCGCCTTCGAAGGAGGCCCTGCAAAAGCTACATTGGCTCCCTGTGAGGAGCAGAGTTGAGTACAAGGCCCTCTGCCCCTGCCATCGGATTCTGAATGGCAGGGCACCTCGACCACTGCAGAGCTTGATTGAATCCTACGAACCTGCCCGAGCGCTCAGATCTGTGGGTGGGGGACTGCTGAGGATCCCCAAGGTGAAGAAAGCTTGCATGGGAGGCAGATCCTTTAGGTATTTAGCGGCAAACCATTGGATCAAACTCCCAGTGGACCTACGTTTGGAACCAGCAGAAACTAGGTTTCGAGCTAAATTAAAAACCTACCTCTGTCAGATAACTGCCCGCCTTGCAGCTTATATCCCTGTTTTCCGCCTCTCTCATTTTAGCGCGGGGACACGCCGGTGTGCGTAACTCAGCGCTCTACAAATGCCCCTATTATTATTATTATTATTATTATTATTATTATTATTATTATTATTAAGGAGAACGCCTCCCCCCTCAGTACGGTTTTAAAGGCCTCCCACAAGGAGACAGCGGATGTAACCGAGCCCGTGTTTTCAGAGAAGTAGAACTCCATGGCTTTGGCTAGGAGTCCACGAGTCTTGGGATCACAAAAGTACCACGGGTTAATCGGCGCCAACCTCTCCGCCACCCCAATATCGAAGTCGAAGGACGCCCAGACCGGAGAGTGGTCCGAGATGCCCCTCGCCATCAATCTGGCCTCGGAGACCGCCGATGCATGGGCCGCTAATGTCAGGACATAATCAATGCGGGAGAGGCTACCGTGAGACCCTGAATGAAACGAGTAGTGACGCTGGGTAGGATGCAGAATCCTCCAGCAGTCAACAAGTCCCAAGGTGTCCAGAAAGTCGGGAAGCCAGGTCTGCACACCTCGAAGGTCTCTGGATGGGTATCTATCTAACGTCCCTGAACCCACAGCATTGAAGTCGCCTCCCACAAGAAGCAGCCCCTCAAGAAGACCTAAATTGGCGCCCCCAAGGTCCCATTTACTGGAAGTATGTACATATTAGGAAGGGTCATTTGTATGTAGCGTTTGTTGACCTTAGAGCTGCATTTGATCTTGTCCCTAGAAATCTGCTCTGGAGCTCCTTAAATAAAGCCGGGATGCCAGGGTGCCTGTTAAGCCAGATAATTGAGTTACATGCTGGAAACCATGCCAACATTAGATGGGGACCAAATGGCGAACTGTCTCGCGATATTCCAATCGAGCGCGGCGTTCGTCAGGGTTGTGTCCTGGCCCCCACTCTATTTTCTATATTTGTTAATGATGTTCCTGAACATTTAAATGCCTGTAACAACGATTCACCCCAGCTAAATGGAGAGAGAGTACCTGCGTTGCTCTTCGCGGATGATACCATCCTTATCTCCCAGACTAAGAGGGGCCTCCAGATACTCTTAAACTCATTTAGTGGTTACTGTGGAAAAAAAAGGCCTGGAAATAAATACTAACAAAACCAAATGTATGGCATTAAACCCTAGCAGACCAGATAGAGGGATTTTGACTCTAAATGGACAAACTCTTGGTGTCGTTGATAACTTTTCTTACTTGGGGGTGGTAATTGACTCAAAGTTAACATGGAAGGCCCAAATTGAGAAGAGTAGGGTGGTATATGCTCAAAATTCCAAACCTATAATGAGTAAATTGAATGCCAGTATAAGTAAGAGTGCAACACCAGCTCTTGAACTCTTCAAATTTAAAATCCAATCTGCCACTCTATATGGGGCTGAAATATGGGGTCCCTGGGCCAGAGAGAGCTTCCAAGGATTGGATAACAAATTTATGAGATCTATTGTAAGGGTTCCTACTAGCACCCCCCTAATCCCCCTCCAACTTGACCTAAATTTTAAACGAACTGATCATTTTACAATTCTAAGACCCTTGATGTTCTGGATTAGAGTTTGGTCCACCCCAGAACTGTTGGACTATAGGAACTGTCTTCAAGAGGTACTAAACCTCGACACTTTTAACTCCATCCTATGGTATGGGCATATACAAAAATGGTTTAGACTGCTGGGGTTGTACTCTTTATGGGAACACCCTGAGAACCTGCCACCATCTGCAAAAACCATGGTGAAGAGAGCTTTTTGGTCCTATATGTATAACAAGGTTGTACACGAGAGTAGAACTGGCACTCTAACTAAAGAATTCCTATTGTTTAAAGTTGAACCTTGTTTTGAAACATTTCTGGATGAAATTGAGCCTCCTGTGGCCAAGTCCCTCTACCTGAAATTCAGATACGGGATTCTTATGTTAACTTCTAATCTAGAACGATGGTCAAAGAAAAATGTGGAATGTACAATTGACAATAACAGAATATGTCCTATGTGCTCTGCCTCCTGTTTGGAGAATGAAATTCACATGCTCTTTGTATGCAATGCTTACATAAAAGCACGGAAAAAATGGTTAAAACCTATGTGTGCTCTCCTAGGAACTAGAAGTTGTCATACTGCATATAGGATTGTTAAAACGAATACTGCCCAGTTCATTGTGTTTAGTATTAGCAGATTTTTAACTTCAGTTTTTTTTATTCGAAAAAAATTGGGTCAAATGCTTTGAGAAATTGTGTCAGATTCTCCAAAGAGGTATACTCTGTAGTGCACTTCTGTTGCTAAACTGAATCATGCCAAATGAACTATTTTTGATTGGTGACCTTTTTTTTTAAGGAAAATGCTTATGCATGTTCTCTTATGAATTGATAATTGGAATTTAAATTCTCTTGTTTTATGTATGTATATTCATGTGTCTTTTATGGCTATTTTGCCGAAATAAAGATTTAAAAAAAAAAAAAAAAATTCAACCGCATTCCTCAAAATTAAACTCCACTACATAACACTCCACAACACAAAATACCATACCACATAATTGCTCTCCAAGCAACACAATCCCGCTACACACAATTCCTGTACACCGAGAACCACATAATTATAACCACATATTTCCACTTCACATCATACCACATAATTCCTCTACACACCACATACATCTACTCAGAAATTGCAAATGCTTGCTTAACCTTGTTTTTGGGACTCTGCTGAGACATAGAGTCCAAGATGGCTGGCAACACTTGCTTGGTGAAGTGTTGGCAGCCAATCTGCTCTCTGCATGAGATCAGGAGGATTTGCACATGGGTCGCGTCCTTAGATATACAAATTTGTTTTTCTTTTAATAACTCCAGTACTACTCAAAAGATTTCCACCAAATAAAAAGGCCGCTTTCTGGACCAACAGCTACCTTTCTGCCAAACTTGGTGTAATTCCGTTCAGCAGTTCGGGCTGTAGTTGCCTCTAAAATCTCTATTGTAATTAACGTGGGAAACACACTTTTTTTGCCCCCCCTCAAACTACCCCCCTCCCTTTTGGCGGATCTTCGCGAAACATTCCATGCACAACTAGAATCACCAGCACACCTTTTTTTAGTGTGCAAAAGCTCATGAAGATTTGTCAAACGGTGCCAAAGATATAGGCCAGTCAAAAAACTTTCAGATCTTGCTTAATTACATCCCAGATAGTTTTTTAAAATTCCATTGGGATTTGATCAGGACCTGCAGCTTTACCAGAGGGGACATTAGTTAAAGCAGTCAAGATATCTTCCTAGCTAAGCGGAGCCTCCAACTCCCCTTGCCTCATCCTCGGGAAGAGTAGCTACCGGGATATCCTGCAGGTAATCACTTATTTTAGAGAGATCGCTTGGGTGCTCTTGATCATACAGTGAAGTATAAAATGTTCTAAAAACTTCTCGTATCCCCTCAGATTCTGAAAATATTGTTCTTTTTGTGGCCTATACTTGCAATGAAAAGGGTACAAATTTGTCCATTGCACCAGTTTGACAAGGCCAAAACTGTTGGTTTTCCAGCTCTTGTTTGTTTTTACTTCTAGGGGGCATTGTTTGCTACAAGGCAAGGTGTTGGATGGAAGTAGACTGGTTGGTGCAATGGATATGCCTGGAGCAGTTCTAGTTTTCGGATAAATTGATGGATTTGGTGGTAGTTGGCGGACGGTCTTCTGCAGGACCGGGATCTGAGTATTTTCACGTCCTATAATGTTCTCTATTCTGTGATATTTGGCAGCAGGAAATAGGCGTCCTTGGGGACAAGTTTTCGAGGTCCTTGATGGACAGTAGTTTATCATTGTTGAGTGGCACTTGGAGAAGGTTATTCTGAGATGTGTGATGCTGCATCTTTACTTAGTTTAGATTTAGTACAGATGGATTTCCTCAACTGTGCGAGGTTTTGACCTGGTTTAACGCTCCCATAGCCCAGGCTGTATGGCTGTACAACGGATTGTTGAACTATCTAAGGATACATTTACTGAATATCATTTGGTTTTCTTTCCAGTTCTCAGTTACATTTTAACAGTTTCCTACAGAAATCCTGTGTTTCTCTGGTTTTAATGGAAGACCACAAGGTAAATTGAGCTAGGTGGCAGCAGCACTACTGACCTCAAATGTGGCCCGTTCGCACAGGTAGACGATACATGTAGTGACGACTCTTGTACTCTACTTAGGGATGTTTCTTCTTCCTGTATATCTTGTTACTGTATTTAATACACAGGTGTGTAGTCCGCACAATTTGTAAACTCACCCACATTCCTCATTTGTTCCATAGGTCAAAATACAGGACCAGCCAGCGATGATGGAGATGATGGAGATGGTGGAGGCTACTACAACCTGGATTTGGAGGTTGATGAAGATGACTATGACCACACATCGGAGCCAGTCAGCAATCCGCTGGAAGATCCAGGTGAGTGCTCTGGGCCTAGCAGCCTGCTTGCTGGACTGTTGACGGGTGTAGGCCTCCTGGTCGCTCCATTGCACCATGAGTTTCTTCTCATAGTGATGTTCTTGAAGGATACAGGTGTGTGGTAGCTTCGTACAGTGTATGAAAAAGGGCATAATGGCATGAGCAGGTAATACTATTTTGCTTATTTCTTTTATTTTCTTTGATTTAGTTCTGCTTTTTTTAACCATATTTTAGGTTTTGAAATGCACAGGTGATGACATTACCTTACATATTGCTTGAGTATCTTTTCGAAGCATAAAAAGGGTAGGAAAGCATAAAACAAGTCGTTTTCATGGACAATATTGTATATTTGATCGACTTCAAGAAAGCAACCATCTGCACCAACAACAGATCGAGTAACAGCTGGTGGCGCATAGTCTGGCATGGTGTCTATTCTTGGGGATCTGAAGCACTTCCATCATCTTTTTTAGGGAAGGACAGGTCACCGAATCCAAAATGACAGAGGGTCGCAGGGAGAATTGCCGGATTTCCTTTTAGCATCTGGTATTTTTTCGCATGAGTACCAGGCGATAGCCAAAACCTTCATAAATTATTAACTCAGTCGTGGATGACCACTCAGAGCTTTGCCTTTTATATCCTAGATGGTCTAAACCTTTCCCCACCACATGTTAATCTGAGAAGCTATTGGCAGTTTCCACATTTAGGCTATGCATAGCCTTGCCAAAAGCAGTAGGTGGGAATTTAGTTTCCTGTTTGACCGCTCAAAGGGGTGAATGGTATTCTCATCTGTTCGTTCTACTTGTTCTGAGCCATTTTCAAAGATTTCAGTTTTCATTACAACAGTGTACAAGAGGGCACTCTTGGATGCAACCATCTGCTCTGCCTTCCCATTTGAGACATTGCAAATTGATTTGGATGTAACTGGTAGCTGTGAAATCTTTGTATACCTCTCCTCTGAAGACGTGTTTCCTGTGAAACCTTTGCATACCTCTCTTCTGAAGATGTGTTGGCTGTGAAACCTTTGTATACCTCTCCTCTGAAGACGTGTTAGCTGTGAAACCTTTGTATACCTGTCTACTGAACACGTGTTGGCTGTGAAACCTTTGTATACCTGTCTCCTGAACACGTGTTCGCTACAGAATGTGGTAGTCAGACTGTTCATCTTCTCATTACACTTTGAAGCAGCTGGCCAGAGGCTCACAGCCATGCAGGCCCTCTTCTGATTTGTTGATGAGTCCTAACGTTTAAACAGCCTTTCACTGGTGCTTATCTAGACCACTTCTTCACAGAAGTGGTAGAAGATTTTATATATATATCTATATATATATATATGTAGAAGAAAATTTTATTGTATTTAGTTAATTAAAACCTTTACAATGTTGTAACATAAAACAGATGAATTAAAAAGAGTACAAAGTCTCAAATGGTTAAAAGGAAACTTTCTAATAATCCATGGAATTGGAATGTTTGTGAGAGGAGAGAGGGGGTTCAGTGAATTAGTTCATTATACATTCACGCATCCGGCTTCAGAGCTTTAGTATTGTGTTTCTCAGTATTTTGTATTATCTGCAATGACTTTTGACAGAATCTTGCGGCTCTACAAGCTGTCTGCAATTATTGGCTGTTCAGTGCTAGCATGACAGCCAAGCGGCATGATCTGATTTTAAAAAAACGGAATGAGTGAAGGAGAAAGTAGCATCTCAGGTTTTTCAGAGAGGGGCAGATGCAAAGTATGTGCAACAATGATTCTTCCTTTTGTCCACATAGTCTGCAGTCAGTGGTCGACCATGTTTGCTTCCATGCTGGTGTATGTATGTATATATATATATATATATATCTTTCCAGCGTGATGACTTTAAAACCATTTTACTGGTGGATGGACACCAGTCAGACTAGTGATGTGCTTATTAGTAATGATCCAAATATAATACTATGTTCCATGAAGAGATGCCTCATTGAGATGTGTAAGGAGTAGTGTTTTTGGTAAAATTACATCTTGAATCACCCAAAAGCCTTTCTTGCCTGTTACTTCTTCCACCGCTGCATGTGGATGCAGGTGCCTCCGAAGGGACATGGTTTGTGACTCCTTCACGTTGGCTAGTCCTGCCTTTCAACCTTGTGAGGACCTTAGATCCCAACACAGCATTATTCCTCTGCTGCCTAACCCCGCTTGTATGTGTGAGGTATTTTGATTGAGCAACCCTAACCAGAAGGCAGTGGAGCGCTGTATATGGCAAAGAAGTGCATAACGTCTACAAGTAAGGGGAGTGGGAGGTTAGTTAAGGCCATTTGGTGATTGTGATGTAGTGTTCTCTGAAGAGGTGAGTCTTCAACTCTTTTCTACATTGGAGCAGCATGCAGATTGTACTGATGAATAGATGGGTTTTGTTTCAGGTCCTGGTGCAAAGATTGAAAAAGGCTTGCTGTCTTGTTTTTTCATTTTACGCTTCTTACTCTGCAGTCTGATGGTGTCCTGGCTGCAGGCGTGCTGAGTTTCTGGGCAGACGAGCGAGGGTGCAGTTAGCGATCGGTTTGTAAATGATGCAGCTGGTTTTGCAGATGCTCTGGTCCATCAAGGAGAGCCACTGGAGTTCCTTCTAGATGGGGAGTGGTGTGATCACTTTTCTGCAGGCCCTAGATGAGCGGTGCGGAGGTTTGTAATGTGCCCTAGAAGGGCGCTATGGTGGATTCTGGAATGCCAGAGAACAACTCATTACCATGATTGAAATTTGAGTGTATGAGGGCTTGAACGGCAGTTCTAAAGACACTTTCTGGGAGAAATGGGTTGACTTACTTCAGGAGGGGAGGCTGATTTCTGAAATGAAGGAGACTTTCAAGTAGAGTTGTGTATCATTGGCATATTCCTTATCTTGATGCAGTTTTCAATGAGTAGATCACGCGGCAGCTCTGTGTAAAGATTGATTGTGACAGGAGTTGGCGTGGAGCCCAGCGGAGCTCCACAGGCGATGGGGATCTTTTGTGACCTGGAGGTGCCATGTAAAGACACTGGAGCTGCTTGGAAACGTGGGGCGTTGCCGATGATTCCCATTCAAGACTCCTGGTTGCACATAAGGGTGGGATGGTCAGCTATGTTGAAAGCAGCTGAGAGGTCCATCAATATCAAGAGGTCCGCGTCCTCATCTGTGGTCAGGAGGGCTTTGTTTATGATGTGTAAAGTGGTGGCTTCTATATTGCAGCAAGATCTGAAGCCAGACTGGTAGCCGAGCAGGGAATGTTCGCATTGCTGTGGTCTTGAAGTGGAACTTACACTGCTTTTTTCATGAAATTGCTGATTAATGGCAGGTGAGTGATGGGCCAGAAGTTGGTGAGGTCATCAGGGTCTAGTGTAGGTTTCTTTAGGGCTGACAGGATCAGGTTTATCTTGAGTTTCTGGGAAGATTCCTTGAGTGAGGGAGGCATTGACGATGGTGAGTATCGGTGAGAGAGCGCCCTCGAAGAGAACTTTGATTAAGGACAATGGTAAGACATCATCATCATAAGATGTGACTTTGAGGGAGTCAGTGTATCGGGGAAATCTGGGAGAGAGAGCGCTTTGAGCCCGACTTTTCGTTAGATTCTACAGGAAGGAAGGGCGTGAGAATTGAAGCAGGATGGTGTTGTCAATGTGCTGTTGGATTTACTGTATTTTCTTTCTTACTGAAAAAAAGGTTCTGGTATTGCACTTTTCTGGTGATTGAACAATAGGGTGTGGCAGGAGTTGATGCAGTACTGGACTGTCTTGAAAATCGTACTGCTTCTGTTGGTGGCTTTATTGATGTGTTGGTGTAATGCTTTGCATTGACTGCTGTAATGAGCGGTGTATGCGCTGAGCAGAGGGACCTTAGTATCAATAGGTCCTCAGAAGTTCTATTTTTCTTCTTTCCTGTCTGTGGGTGGATTGTTTATGGTCTGCAAGGCTGAATGCTTCACTCGCACTTGTGTGTTGCAGTTGCGACATGAATGTTCACAAAGATTTCCCAAAAACTGATGAATGCATTTTCAAGGGTGTTGGCATCTGAGGTGGAGTTGATGGGGTGACAGATGAGTTCAGGTATTAGGTTGTTTGATCCTAAAGACTTTGAAAACTCTGAAGGTTTGGTCTTCTCTTTAGTATTGACCTTAGTATGTTATTCGTTGCAGCCCAGGGATGTGGGTGGTTTGGATTATACTGTTTGCGATGTTGAGAAGACCATGTCGGGTATGTAGCCCTTGGACTGTGTGGTTGTGTGACATGCTGTACCATATTGCATGTATCAATGAGGTTGTATTATTTTTAGCTTGTGCTCTCTGGGAGGCTGAAGCCACCAAAGAGGGTTGTGTAGGCATGTTGAATGGATGAGGTGGTGAGATCTCAAAATAAATCAAGTAAGTGCTTGTTCTGCCCGGGAGGCATGTAAATGAGATGGAAGGTGGATACTGAGTTGCAGAGAATGGAAAATGGCAAGTCAGCAGCTCCACTTAGAATTTTGAAAATGTTCTTAGATGTGGCTTAATGACTTCTAAGCGTACTTATTTTATGTTGTCTAGTGCACGAACATCACCCTACACTCCATAGAGACTCTATAGTTAATGCATTAAAGCTATCCAGTTAAAACAAAGCTTCTGGTACAGGAATGTCCTCTGTGTGGTAACACAAGTGTGTAACCGCTGCCCTGAGTAACAAGCTACATGATATCTAATATCCGGACATTTTACTTTTGGTCTTACATTCTCGACAATCGTGCCGGTATGGCCTTGGCCATTCCGCAGGTTGTGAGACCCAGAGTCTGGCTTTGTGATCTGGAGGGGTGCACTAAGTACTCTCGAGCGTATACAAGACTGTCAGGGTTCCAGGGCACATACATTAATCAGTGATAGCAGATTAGCACATGTTTTCGACCAGATAGTCATTAACGGGCCTTTTTCCTGTTTAGCGACTGCGGTAGCACTAAACAAGTAAAGTTCTGCTTGAGGGTAGACTCCAGACCCTTTGTTGATGTCCAGAGTGAATGTGCGCATGCTCTGTGTGGGAGGTTCTCTTAGCAGGGCTCCATGTTAACTGTGAGTCTGTGATTGACCAAGCCACTGGGATCTATTTTGGGTGGCTCCTGATAGAACACAGTACACAATGGAGGTTGTAGCCTAACGTCCCCAAGCAAGAAGATGTTGTTCCCGAGCTGAAGGGAGAAATTACAGTCCACTGAGGTGTGGGACGATGAAGACCAGATTGCTTTAGTAATGCAGTAGTGACCATTGCTGGAGGCCCTGCAGATTGTCACAAGAGCACTGCCATCAGAGGCGATACCTGGCAGAGTCTGCAGATCTTCAGGTGCAAAGGAAATCTTTGAGGCAGGGCCTGCTGTTTCGTCGACACTCCCTCTGCCCCAGTGCAGCTTCTTAAAAGGCTGACAGCCTGGTGGAGAATCTTCCTTCTTTATGCTGCTGTTGTGGGTGCTTCAGTTGGCAACTCCCATAATCACTGCCTAGTGAGGAGTACCTCAAAAGCTACAAAAAAAAGTCTATTCTACAAAAAGAATAGAAACTGTCCCAAGCCAGTTCCAGGCCTTTGAAAGTGGGATCACCACCCTGTGTCTGGAGAATGTCTATAAAATTGAGACCCAAACGTTCCCATGTGGTTCCTGTTCCTACTTTGACCAAGGGAAGGCCATACTTCGCATGGAACTTAAAGAAATCCAGAGATCCAGGGCTGATGTCTTGAACAACCATTCTCCTAGAGGTGATGAGACAGAACCTGAAGCTTGCTAGATTGCTGAGACGATTAGAGGGTGTGCCTATGGCCTTGGAGCCGATAGCCTCCTATGTGCTTCTTGCCCCTGCAGGGAAACAGCTGCCAAGAATCGTAATCACAGCTGCTATGCCCATGAGTGTTGGAGCAGTTCTCTAGCATTGCAAACTGCCATGGGTGGGGTAACTGTTGCCAAACTGAGTTTAGAGTAGGTCTTATGGACCCTCTGCCTAACCTTGTCACCTTTAATCATGCAAGAGATGCTATTGCTGTGGCAGTCTGAAAGGCTGCCAGCTACTGCTTGGCAGGATCTATGCCCCCAGCTCAGCAGGTAGCGTTCTGGCATAGCTTAACTGGGGTGCTCTTGCACTGGGATGGGCTCCCACGGGTGATCAGTGATTTTAACAGTTTCCTTAATGCGGAGCTGGATAGGCCCATCCCACCCCTCTCCTGCATGACCACCACTTCGAATGCACATGCACTAACCACATACCTACAGCAGTGCCTCCTGGTTGACGCCTGGCGTAAGCGCAACAGACACCAATCTACTCATTTTTAGTTCCATGTTCACGACCTACACATCCGTATAGACTGTCTCCTTACCGCAGCGGATATATTACCCCACATCACATATGTAGAATATTTGTACAGAATACACTCTGACTATAACCCACAACACATGAGTCTATGTTCGGACTATGACTACTCCCCCCTCCTTCCCCCTCCCTCCACCTTCATGGCGCCTTTAAACCTCAGTGCTTGAGGATTTGCCTTCAGCGACTCAATGACTATATCACAGAATGCTTTAATACGAACACTGACACTGCCTCTTCTTGCCTCATTGAATGGGACGCCTTTAAAGTAACGATGAGGGGGGAATGCTCCAAATTGGAGAAGGCAATTGTACAAAGAGGTTACAGAAATAGAACAGAAGCTGCTCCATCTCGAGGGGCATGATCAGCTGACCTTGATTGGGAGGGAACAAGTGAGACGGGCACATAACTGGATCGCAGACCTCTTCGAAAGACTGTGCTGTCTTTATTACGAGACACACTACCAAAACACATTCTTACTCCGACAAGGACGGAGCTTCACTCTTCGGGCTGATACGACAAAAACAACTGTGCCTTCCCATACTCGCCATATGCCTGGAGTCAGACATCCGCATACACACCGAGACGGACCTTCACAAGGCATTGACGTATTCGCAAGTCATCTTTCCTGCCCCCAGTGGCACTCCCTAGTGTCACATCAGAACAAAAGGAAGAACTTAACAGGGAAATTACAACACAAAAGATCGAAGAGTCATCCGTGTACTTGCTTAGAGTAAATCCCCCGGCCCTGATGGATTACAACCTGATTTTTACATAACTTATGCCATACAAATAGTAAAGAACAGAGGTTAAATATGGCTGAATCACAATTCAAGATATATTCCAAACAATAACTGTAAATAGACGAGCCGAGTTTTCAGGTGTAGTGCTGTGCAATGGCATTAAGTGCATATGGTGTGTCGAAAATATTTGATAAACACTATAATATGAACAACCAGCGGCTTTGTCGGTGGGGGGGGCGGGTGTTGAGGTGCAGGTTTTGAAAGACAGCAGGACAGTGCACTGGTTTTAAATGGTCTGAGATAACTGCCCGTTACCATTCCCATGAGAGCCTCCTAGTATATTGTCATGTATTGAGTAGTGCCCATTAATCTACCCTCGATTACAGCAAGGTAAGTTCTTCCAGTCAGAGGGATTAGGTGTGACCGAGCGATTTGGCATGGTCTTGGGGAAAATCTCAAGTTCGGCTACAAAGATGCTACACGAGTCCGTGAGCCACAAGAGTATGGAAGGGGCAGCTTGTGACTTCTAGCACATGGCTATCCTTCGTTAAGCTAATACAAGTGACAAATCCAAAAATTTGTTAAGGGTCTTGCGTGCTGCTGTGACTTAAGTGATCCCCAAAAGAAAATGTGAGCCATCTATCGGTATAATGTGACCCACAGCTTCTGATAATACCACGGCTAAAGGGGTCCAATAAGACACCAAACGTGGACAAGTCCACACCATATCGGTAAAGGTAGCCCATGTATCATGACAGCGGGGGAATAAATCCGGAGAACCAAGATACATCCGTGCAAGTCTCTGAGGAGCCAGGTATGTGTGGTGTAGATAATTAAATTGAGTGTATTTAAGCCTGGCATTCGTAGAAATGCATTTTTGGCATCCCCAGAAATTGCGTCTATCAGTAAGCGTTGTCGAGAGTTCACACTCCCAATATGTCGTAAGTGTAGTGCTGGGGATCACCCTGTATTGGCAGATAGAATTATATAGTACTGTAGCATGTCGGCCAGTACCATGTACGAGTGTTAAAGCTATGCGACCCTTTAGGGGAAGCGGTAATTCAGTCCAAAAAGCTAAAAAGGACGTGGCCATCGCCTTGCCCAGGTTCCCATCCAATACATCTTCAGGTGAATGGTACACCTGGATCACCAGATATTTGAAAGAGTCCTAGGACCATGGGAGTGGCGTAGTTGAAAGTGCACTGTTTTGTTTTGGAGTTAGTGAGGTCTTACAGAATACAAGGATTTTTTTCCAGTTCTCTTTTAGGCCTGATACACGCCAGAACCGCTCCAGTAGTTCATAAGTTCCGGGTGAATTGCTGCATCTGTGTAAATATATCGGCACATCATCTGCATACTATGATATGCCACTGATTATATGCCCTTATCTCCCAACTCGTGGTCCACTGTGGAAGTGCGCAAGCTAGTGGTGTCATTGCCTACGCAAAAATGATTAGGGACAGGGGCTTCCTTGTCGAGTGCCCCTTTCAATAACAAAGGGATCGGAAATTATAGACCCAGTTTTCTTCTGCGCCACTGGTGAGTTGTACATTAAGGAGATCCATTTAAGGAACTTAAGGCCACCCGAAGGGTGGAGTGAGTGTCTCTCTCATTGTATCTGCGACTGTCTGCCTGCCCAGGCCAAGCATATCATTTGTGTTCTAAGTATTTTAAAGAAATGCTGCCCTGGTGAGTAAGGGATATTAAGGAGCAGATACAAGAACCGTGGTAATATGACCATTTTCATTAGGGAGTTTCAATCAGCACGGGGTAGAGGTAGTGCTATCCAACGAGTAATGCTATCTGTCACATTAGCAAGAACCTTACCATAATTTGCCTGTATAAATTTGTCTCAATCTCTGAATATCTCTACACCCAGATATTTAAAATTATCGTTGCACCACACTAGTAGGAAATCTAGCTGGAAATTTGGGTTGAATCTGTTAGGGGAAAGATATTTGACTTTGCCTAGTTAATTTGGGTACCGAACAAACCCCCCAGAGTGAATAAATTCACAGAGTACAGTGTTCAGGCCATCCTGAGGGTCGCAGAGGTATACGGTTTATATTATTCCCCTACAGTGAAACCAAGATTTGTCTAGTGGGCTATCTAATGGCATATTGGCTGTGATGTTGGTAAAGCTTTGCGGTCAGTGGCTCCATTTCCAACGCAAATAACAATGGCAACAGAGGGCGTGCCTGTAGCGCGCCACAAGTGATAGAGAGGCTCTGAGCAGGAACCATTTATCTGGACCTTGTCAGTTTGCTGGGAGTAGAGGAGAGAAATCCATGTCAGAAAAGCTGGGGGAATCTCATGTGACCCAGGACAGCTAGTAGATAATCCCTTTCCAGCGCATCAAACACGTTGGTAGCGTTAAGGAATACAACGACTGCAGACACGTCTGGATCAATATCCTGTATCAGCGCAAACAAGGTGAGCAAATTGTGGGAGGTGGACCGGCCCCGTAGGAATCCAGATTGGTCCGATCGGGCCTAGAGTGTCATAAGAAGACAGAGGCGGTTAGCAAGGACCTTGGCCAGTGCCTTTGCGTTGTAGTTGATGAGCGACAGGGCCTTGTAAGTGCCACATACAGTAGCATTCTTGCCTGACTTAAGTAAGACCGTTATCATAGCTTCTCTCATAGACAGTGGAAGCAAACCAGCCTTTTTCACCTGATAGTAAACTGCCCTCAACAGCGGAGTAAGAGTGCCGGCATAGGTTTTTATAAAATTTCAGCGGGGAAGTAGTCAGTTCCAGGGGCCCTCCCGGCCTGTATTTGCATTATTGCCTCTTGTATTTCACCCTCTTCAACATCCGCTGCCAGAAATTCACTATGCATGTCACTCAGCCACCCCAGCGCAACATCTTCTAAATAAGTATCGATTCCCAGTCGAGGTGTATTTAGGAGGTGAACATGCACAATATGCCTGGAGTATCCCAAACCAAGGCTCCGTCTGTGATCTCAAGCACAGTATTTGCAGAACGGGGCCGACACGTCATAGAGGCCAGCGCATGGCCCGGGTGCTGCTCCTCGCCATATATCCTTGCCCGCGCGTATCTGCCTTGGTGTAAACATTCGCATTCAGCAGTTTCATGAAAGTCACATTGGGCTACCTATTTTTGCTGGTCACCTCAGATGCTCCAGGCGTGCACAACTGGGACTCTAGATTCTTAATGTCCGCTTCAGTGCTATTAAGTGTGGCTCTAAGGACGGCAAATCACCACCACTCTTAGCTCTGCAGGGTCCCGGAATTGTAACTTTAAAGGCTTCCTAAATAGTGCTCAGTTTGGGTTCTGATTCCTTGTTTCTCTCAAAAAAGTTTAATTTCTTGTCCTAGCTCCACTCTGAATGGGGTTTCCATGACTATCTACGGAGAAATATGCCACAACCGGTATGGCGTGAGATCTCTGGCGCCCAGTCCCAGTAGGACAGGGGAATATCCTGAGTTGGAGCGCGTCAAATGGGTAGTAGCCCTGATCCAGGACCTCATCCTCGCAATAAGAGTCAGTAGTTCAGCCTGGACCAACTAGAAGTTACACCTGAGTAAAAGGTTCCCTCTCTCCCTCCTCAAATTGAAGCCCTCCCCCCAGAAGGGATGTTGAGCCACTATCTGACCTCAGAGTCTGTCAAAGAAAGAGGGGTCATCAATGTTGGGGCCTCAGAAATTTGCAATAGTGAGTTAGAAGGATGCCCGCCTGCCCCATATCAATGTGTAGAAGCCCTGAGGAGCCTTACGCACTCCTTGTGGAACATATGGTGTCCCCTTACGTACCAAAGCTGCCATTCCCCTTGAATACGAAGAATATGTAGCAAATCGTAGGATGCCCAACATGCAGCAAGTATAATGTGAGCAGTGTCAACAAAATGTGTTTCTAGTAATAGGGCAATGTGTACCCTATTTTCCGGGGTATAAGATGACCCGGCGTATAAGACGACCCCCTACTTTGCTTAATAAAATGCAGGTTTCGTGCTATACTCGCCGTATAAGACTACCCCCACTTCCAGTGCAGTCCAATGCAGTCTTGCATAGCCATTTTGAGAATGTATTTTATTTTATTTTGGCTCGTACTTTGTTTGCTTTGTATGCTTTGTATGCTTTTGTAACCTGCACACTTATCACTTTTTCTCCAGGAATGTACCGATTGCTACCTCATGTATTTTGTCACTTTTGATCCATGTAACTTAATGTTTGCTTTTGTAATTTGTCCATTGTTATTGTTGCTCACATCAGCCCATTTTTATATAATGCAGAAGCAGTCTGACACCTTCGGGTGTAGTCTGCGCTATGTAAAAACGCATGAAAACATTCCTTCAAATTTAGCATCCGGCGTATAAGACGACCCCCGACTTTCCAAAACATTTTAAGGGGTTAAAAGGTCGTCTTATACGCCGGAAAATACGGTATATTGTGCCTATCTAGATACGCAAGTACATGCCTACGCTTACGTGGCTCTCCCAATCCCTGAGCGTTCCATGTGAGAGAGTTTATACAGGAGCGAGTATTATCACTTATAGATCGGCTGTCAGCCAAGTCTAAAGACCTATCCAAGATTGAGCGGGGCAGGCCAATCCAGGCAGTTTTGTGTCGGTGTCATGTCTTTGTGTCAGCCATTGTACAGGTAGAAGTGCATAAGATAATAAATATAGTCCCTGTCCCAAGCCCCACACACACACGCTTAAAAGTTAATATGTAGAAGGACAAGGACTAATCTGATCTGCCGTGAGGGGAACGGCTGCCGACTCCTGTTTGTGGGGATTCCAGCCCATGGAAAAGGCCCGCCGCCGCGCTTTCCGTCTTTCGGCCGCCACCGCTGGCTGCTCTGCAGGAGTTCCCGCGAGGCCCAAGACTCCATCTCCCAGGGGGCCTCGCGAGGCGAGCAGCTGGTGACGCATTTGCAGAGCGCCAGGGGCATTGAAAACCGGCCTGGCACTCCCGCAGCCGGGACGCGAGCGGGCTAAGGGCGGGCACGTCCGCGCCCGTCACAGCCAGGAGGAGCCAGGAGGAGCCAGGGCAGGCCCACCCCCTTGACATCTGTCGCCCGCCATCGACTGGAACGAATTGTGCCTACTTGAGACTGTCTATAAAGGTTCTTTTTATTCTGCCCTCAAATATAATACTTCCTTCACCGTGGGCACACATAAAATTATGGAGGGGGCTGTAAGAACAAATGCTGTGCAGGGGCTCAGGAAAGCAAAAAAAGCAAAGAAAAGTAATAAGATAACGCCCAGCACCCATATCATGAATAGGATCGAATCACTTGTTGATGTGTGAAGGCATATTAGTGGCAGACTCTGTTTCAAGCTCTGATATTATGATAAATCAGCCTGATGAAATAATTGATACTGGTAAACGCCCCCAGCCAATTTGTATACCCCAGATGTTTTGCAAACCGTCCTGCTCGAACCCAATTAGTGGTAACAGTGAGGCACTCTTGAGCAAGTCTAGTTTAGAGTCTGCTATTTCCTTGCCCCCCAGACATCCCCCCGCCACTGGTACAGCCTGGGCCGAGTCGCCTGGAGCCTACCGTCATAGTTTGCTCCAATCGTTTCTCTGCCCTGACTGACGAATCAGCCTCACCTGCCGACCTGGTTACCCAGGTGCTACCAGAAGCATTGATCCAATTTCAAATGGAGGGCGGAATAGTCCCCAGCCCTAGTGGCCCGATGCTAATATCAATCATGAATTCCCTAACAACCCAGGTGAGAGATCTGAAGTCTTTAGTTCTGGATCTAACAGCTACCGTTAAGAGACTGACTTTGCATCACATGCCACACAAATCACCAGATATCCTGCAGTCCTCTGAATTGCCGCAAATTAATGCCAAGCCTACAGGCAAAACAAGTCACTTGTATCCCCGATCTTTACCTACCAAATCACCTTATCCACCAGCTGGCCCTAACATGATACCTATGCTGACCCAAGCCAGAAGGCAAGCTAGCGCTCCATCAGAGATTAATCACATCAAACCAATCACCCCCACAGTTAAGCCCCTTCTGTATATACCGTATAGACCTACAGCGCCCGATCCACACTCCTCTGGCTTCCCCAACCCCTTTGAGAAGCAGACAGTGTTCACGGTGAATGTTCCCAAATATTCGGGCCGTGAACAGGGGGACTCGCTTACAAACAAGGTCCTCCACTGGATCCTTTATGTCAGAGGGTTTGGATCAATAATAAGAGAAGACATCATGAAGGTCAGGAGGTATTCTTCTCACGACCACCTATCAGACACAATCGAGCTTATACTGACCTGTCCCGAACTGGACGAGGGCCTATTAGCCCTAGAGTACAGGACCTGCCCTCCTGGCACCTCGGATATTCAATTTAGATCTACCTCACTTGCAATCAGTGCAAGCATGAGGGCCAAATTTCTGGAGTGTAAATCACCAAGGGGGTCCCAACTAAATGTTAATGATTGACTGATAACAACCGCATAGATTAGCACCAGGCACACTGTAGATCAAGACTGCGCTTTTTTGGGCGCTGTACCCACTGTTTCTACTGTCCTACAGACTTCACAGACTCAGGTGATATTACCCATAATAGATTCATCCCACACACCCAGTAGCACATACAACCCCCTGTATATAGTCGCAAATACCAACATGCCAACACTGATAAGCCGCATACCAGGACCCAATTTCCACCAGGCTGAACCAGAAAGTGAATTAGGGAGTCTTAGAGATAACATCCTAAACCTTAAAATCCTTTTCTGGAATATAGCTGGCCTTTCCAAGAATCTAGCTCTGCCTGACTGGAATAACTTTGTTGAAAGCCATGCTATTTGTATTTTCCAGGAGACCTGGAGTAGGGTGCCTCACCATAAAGTGGGCTTTTCTTCCTATTATATCCCGTGCCAGTAAAAAAGAATTACATTTTTTGCGAGCTATTCGAGTTAGGGCAGGCTCATTCCTGTACATAAATCATTTTCACTTCGTTTCATTGATCCCCTTGATCAATCACTTGAGCACTTACTTTCACTCTTTTCTGTGCACTTCATTGATATTAGAACCCCTTGTTTTTTGTAAATAATTTTATAATTGCCATTTTCGAAATGTATATTAAATAAGAGAGCCCCTGGACTCCTTTGAGACTTAATTGTTTAAACTGCGTTTTTCATGTACTAATTGACATTCTGGGCTACTATATCTATCCTGTTCTGTTTTACATCAACCTTAGTGATTTAATCCAAAGGTGACCATAAAGAAATATTTCAAAATATAGTATTATATGAACTGTGTTGCATGTTGAATCTATGTCTAGGACCAACTGTTGACTATAACACTCCTATTATATCCCGGCAGTACCATCAGTAACAGGAAAGGGGCGACCATCTGGCGGCCTGCTTATATGGGTCAGCATCTCATTGGATTGCACATTACATCAGATGGAGTGCTATTGTCCAGACCTCCTAAGATTGACTCTTAGGGACAACAAAGGAGGGAGGACCTTAGAGATTTTTAACATCTATGTACGTGGAACAAAAAGTGCCAAGGGGGCGCTGGTTGAAACCAGTCTGCAAAGAGCTGGGTACCGGAAGCCACCAAGCCGCATTGCGTATCCTAAGATCTGACGCCCGGGATCTTT
The DNA here is from genome assembly GCF_964263255.1 of Lissotriton vulgaris. Lineage (NCBI taxonomy): Eukaryota > Metazoa > Chordata > Amphibia > Caudata > Salamandridae > Lissotriton > Lissotriton vulgaris. Next base: position 287,543,464 of record NC_141690.1, on the reverse strand, counting down.
ATGCCTGTGGACTAGCAAAATTCGAATGCTAATTTCTAAACACGAAAATGCTCATGTAACCTTTGTCTTACATAACCTGCACTTTCTTCTCCTTTTTATATAAATGAACAAGCAATTTTTAACTATTATATTTTAAATGAATTTTTGCTACTCTATTGATCTTTTGTATATAGCATACTTTAAAAAAAAATGTATTTTGGCTCATTTGTATATTTTTTATTCTGTATTGCATAGCTTTCAAGATATCCTTTATCGAAATAAAGCTTATGAATTGAATATGTAGAAGAGTAGTCTGCCACCATTCAAATGTGATGTAGGAACGTGACACGTGATTACGTGTTACTAGTGGCAGCTCAAAATATGAGATAATAGCAGGGAGGAGAAAGGGAGAAGACGAATGTAGGGAGACGAGAAAAGGAAGACTGAAGAGGGCTCGACTAGATCGGAGAGTGATGATTAGATGGTGTTGAGCCAGAGATAATGGAGGTTCTCAGATGGGAAGGGAACAGAAGAGGCAGAGATTGCTCTGGGTGCCCTGTAGGAATGTCAACCAAAGGGCCGGGCGGGTTCCTCTCGCTGTGATGAGTGTGTTCCCGACTGACCATCGTGTGCCCCATGCCCCTCACATGACATCAGTAGAACGAAGAATAATGTGTTGTATAAAAACAGCCACTACATGTGTAGTCATCGCCAGGGCAGTGACATAACAGAAAGACAAGTTACTTCAGAACAACAGGGTCTTATGTTTTCCGCATGCTGATTTAGCCAGAATGGGCAGCTAATTCCAAGGCACCCCTAAGTTGGTTGACTCTTACCAGTGAGCATCAACTCAGTCTTGTTCCGATAGTGGAGAGCAGGTTCCGGGAGAGGGCGCTTCCCGGCATAGTGTTGAGGACTGTTTCCCATGACGCTTCATGAAGCCTCCTTTTTGCTTGGGGGAGGTGAAAATGTGATCTTTTCCCAAATGCGAGATGCAAAGTCTTGCTGCATACAACATTCATACAGGAGATTGGCATGCCTCAATTTTTGCTTTAGTGGGAGAAATTTGCTGCAGGCTTCTTGTACTGCCCCCGTGAAGTCGGGATAGATTGCCACTGTGTTGCCCTTAGAATGTAGTGTACGTTTTCTAGTGATGAAAGGGCCGGGGCGGTTCCCGGAAGAGGCCTGGTCATCAGATCTCTGTTGGCCCTCTCCACTATTAGGAGCTTGGAAAATACCTCTTTACCAAATATTGTGGTGAGATGTTCCACAAATACTTCCTTTCAACTACTGTTTGTGGATTCGGGAACCCCAGTACTATGACGATTCCCAGTACTATGAAGATTTTCTACATGCTCTTGCCTCTAAATCCTAGTTTTTGTCTATCAGTTTAAGTGCTTTCTTCATGATGAGTTGCTGCTGCCCCTGACTTGATATGGTATCTTCCACTTCAAACAGGGTGTGTTCTTCCTCCGTTATGCAACTCTCATGATTTTCAAATGTTTGAGTGATAGCATCCATTCTGGTGCACATACTGTCAATGGATGTGAGGCTTTGTTGCATTGCCACTAGTAAGGATCTCATATCTGCTGGTTTAGTGGGTGGTAAAGTGGGGTAATCTTCTGGCCCCATGTGGTCAGTGTTTCCAGGCATCATCTGGGCAGGTTTACGGGCACCAAACTGGAGTTTGGTCTGGCAGCCGTCAGTCTTTCCCATCATTGTGAACCTCGAGTACTTTCAGCCCTAGAACGCCCAGTCGTAGAGTGTTTTTCCTCCAGGCCTCTGAGAGACTGCCTCCCGAAACCTCCAGTGGCCCAGGAGTCAGCGCCATCACAGGCGTAGCTGCAAGGCTCTGCCACCTTTGTTGTGGCGCCAGCAGAGAGGTGTAATCTAATCTGGGCAACGTCCGGCTGTGGCACCGGTCTTGCAGCAATCTGAACTGTGGAGCAGAGGTGCTGCTTATCCTCCCCCTCCCCTCCCCCCCTGAGCTTCGTGTACTCCCCAACTGCAATAACCCTGCGCTCTGTTCATGGTATGAGCAGGTGGGAGATTGGTGTGTGCAATTCGCCAGGCAATGGCGCACAATGAAGAAGGGGGCGGTGAGGTTATAGTGGGATTTTGTGAGTCTGGAAGGGGCAGTGTCTCAATAGACAAAGAGCAGCGTATTATCTCTGGCCTCACTTCCTAGCGTCCGTGTGTGCTCACTGTTCAGCTCTGGTATTCGGGGGCCCGAGCAGTGGCCCGCACCACGTCCTCTGCTGTGCTCTGTTAGTAAGGGGATCCTCCCCAAAGTGTGTACTCGCTGCCTCCGCCCCTCCCCAAGTGTCGAGGCTGCTGAGTCCAGTCCAAAGGCGCCACGATTCCTCTCCGGCCTGTAAGCCCCCTCATGCAACTCAGGTGAGCCATGACCTTCGGTCATCTAGCCTGGTGGCCTCACATGCTGCCATTCGCTCCAAGATAGCAGAACGGGGATCAGACAGAGGCGGAGGAGCAACACAACAGGACTGCACTGCACCAGGCTACCATCCTGGGAGAGCCAGCCTGAAGCAGGACGTTGCCGCCAATGCGCTCCTTCGTTGGATATGGCCACCGCTGGGTCTGCTCAGGCTGTTTTGCCGCTGCATAGAGTTTTCTCGCCAGATGCCAGCAGTCAGTCCACCATCACTTACCGCGGTAGGCGAAAAAGGCTGCTTTTGTAAGTCCATATTTTAATCTGCATAATTTCTACCTGTGTGTCGGACAATGTATCTTCTACAGTGTTGAGCATTTATTTTAAGAAGTTGGTAGGGCTGATGCGGGCTCACAGGGTTGAATATTGACGGATATAGGCCCTGACGTGCAGAAGCCTCATAGACATGCAGCCATCTTGCATCTCTAGCGCCGACCATTTTCTTAGCTTGAAGAGAAACCTGTTCGTTTTCTCCTTGGGACTTTTATCTCTATGTAATCCAATCTAAAAAAGTGCATCTTACCCTGCTTGGGTTTTCACTGCTGAAGCTCAAAGTTTAATTCCAAGGCTTCATTCACACCCATTCTTAGCAAACAAGTGACCAAAGAGCATTCAGCTCTGCAGCGCTTAGTACTGGTTTTCCTAAAATATATCATTCTCCCTATAAAATAGCACACAAAGACTTGCATACTCAGGACCATTACAAATTCCTCTTGAACCTTGCCTGCTGAAAAATCCTTCAGAAGAGTAAATTAGGCCACAGGATCCACTTGCCTTTAGATATTTTACTAGCCCCTAAATAGTTGGTTTGAATAAAAGTGATTTCTCAGAATGTTTTTTAGAGGAGCTTATAGGAGCTTCTGCATACAAATCTTCAAATCAAGGAATATGTCGGATGTGTGTGTGCGCAAACATTTGATCGCTTAACTAGGGCCCAGAAATGTTATTAGAGAATTGGACATTGACAGGGTCTCAGAAGAAGCTATGAAATGAATTGACTATGTCAAGAGGTTGGAAAACGAACAACAACGACTTGGAAAATATTACTAAATTATCTGAAAAGGGATTAGAAAATGTGATCTGAATCCCAAGGTTAGTAATAAAAATCCCACAAACCTTATGCGTAAGAACCCAATTCCAAGAAGGGCTTTGAAAAGGTTACCAAAGAAGCAAATCTAGACAAAGGAAAAGGTACTAGAAAATCCGACCCTCCTAGAGCTTTAACATTAAACTGTATCAACAAGGTCCAGAGCAAGTTAGACCTTCATAGCAGATGATAAAGCAGGACTGAGACGATGACCCCTCGTTAGCTGACCTCCGCAAGGTCCTGGCCAATAAGACCTGAAAACCCAGCTTTGACAATAACTTAAACAAGCCTTTGCAATGCAAAAGGTTGTGCATTTGTGAGAGTTTAAGCTATTGGCATTGTAAATTACCATGCCTTTTATTTATATGATTTGAAAATTAGCACATAAATAAAAGGCATTTTCATGTGCAATGCCAATAGCGCATACTCTTGTAAATGCAAGACGTTTTCAAAGAAGGGCTGCCATCGTCCCGGGCTGCTTAGACAGTGAAAGCGCACATGGTGCGCTGAATATTGCAGGAAAGCATGTCGTTCCTGCAGTAGAAGAAACTACTTAAAAAAAAGTACTTACAGACTAAACTAGACGCAAAGCGAGATTAAATGAGGGCAATGAAGAAAAAGCACCTCCTCTTTGCAATGGCAGAGACCCTGCTTTACGCTTAACAGTAACCTGGTTCCAGAAATGTTTATAACACAAACCATTCTGTACATCAAGAGGGGGCGGGGGAGATCAAACACATAAACATGGATTAAAGCAAAAAAAGAGCCCAGTCGAACATAAACACTGGTTCATTGGGACCAAATGGAATGTCCACTATTATGCATTCACCTCAAAACTCCCGATAAATAATACAAAGGCTCCTTAGGTCCTGTGGGTGCTTGATAAGTCTGCTTTATTTTTTACCTGACCTCCTAATATTGGTAGTATAGCGTCTGCTCTCATTGTCTTGTACCTTTGCTGCACTGTTTTTTATATATATATACATGAGGCCGTGATACCGCTCCCTCCTTCACAGATGCCACTGGCCCGCTTGAGAAAGGTCTCGGAGAGACTGAAATGCATTGGGACACAATTTGGCCAGCAAACTGCTACAAAATAAAAGACTTTTGTTAATTACCTCCGGGAGTGCGACTCATCTTCTCTCGTGGAAGATATCTGCTGCTATACAAAACGGCTGGGTCCTGCCGTAGAGTACGCACCGCCATACAAAGGAGCTGCCACACTGCCTGCATCTGGACCCAAACTCTTTCGCTGCGCAAGCATAACAAGGCAGGGCAAGCCGCCACGGACCAGACCATGGAATTGGCCCTCGGTGCCTTTAAAAATAGGACACAGAGACGAAGGTAAATAGCAGCAACAGTGGGCATCGCTCCCTGACGGAGTTAAGAGGACAGCAGGAGCGGACTTCAGAGACCAGAAGCCTCATCGGACCAGCCGACCACGGCGCCCACCAGGGGGCAATCAAGTCATCCAGCCTGAGTGACTAACACGAGAACCATGAGGCCGTGATACCGCTCCCTCCTTCACAGATGCCACTGGCCCCCTTGAGAAAGGTCTCGGAGAGACTGAAATGCATTGGGACACAATTTGGCCAGCAAACTGCTACAAAATAAAAGACTTTTGTTAATTACCTCCGGGAGTGCGACTCACCTTCTCTCGTGGAAGATATCTGCTGCTATATATATATATATATATATATATATATATATATATATATATATATATATATATATATTCACTGAAAAAAACATAGGTTTCACACCAGTTATAGTTAGGTGGAAATTTTACTCACATAAAACCATTAAAATTCCCACGTTATAGTTAGTTGGATTCACTATAACTTGCGCGTGCAATCCACTGCTGATGATGTCACATATTACATCACTCATGACATGGTCAGTGACATCACTCATGACATCACTGATGACATCATCCAGTGAATGTGCATCTTTCTGAAAAATAAATATTTTTTATATATGTATATCTAAAGGTTGATGGAAGAATAAATGGGTAAATGTCTAAATGGATTTTTTTTGTGTAAAATTGATTGGTTAACTGACTTATTAAATGTATCTTAGTGAATACATATATTAGCGAGTAATGTTTAAATATTTAAATATCTGTATCTGTGTCTCACTTTGTGTATAAGTGGCTGCATGGGTTGGTGAGTAGTTACATGAGTGTGTATATTGGTTATTAGTTGTTTTTTTGAGTATCAGTATCAGTGTCTGTATGGTTCGGTAGGGGATATTACTTAGAGCACAGATGCATGAATGAGTGACTCACTATTTGTATGTATTTTGAAGACCGCATGTGTGCAAGACTGTATGGGTGGATGATTGTGTGTATGGGTGGGTTAGTGAGTATGTGTTTTTATAATTGATTGTTTAAGAGAGTAAATATGTTTCAGTTTCTGTAGAAGTATGTGTAGTGGTGTGTATATAGCAGTATAATCAAGTAAATGGTTTATTTGCATGTGTGAATTTGTGTGTGAGTAACTATATGGATGAGTATTAGTGTGTAACAGGATGTATAGGTGTATGAGTACATATGATGAGTAAGTACATGCATGAGTGACTATATAGAACTGTTGGTGAATGAGTGGATGTGTATGTAGATCTTGGAATTACCTAATAAGTTGTTGTAATTGGTATTGGTTTCTCCTTTTTTAAAAAAATGTTAGTTTCTATTTTTGAATGTGTGTGTCAAAGGTTATTTTATGCTGGTAGGAGGTCTGCCACTTTGTCACAAGGATGTTGTCATCAGTGATGTCATTTGAGATGTCATCTGTGATGTCATGAGTGATGTCACTGACCATGTCATGAGTGATTTAATATGTGACGTCATCAGCAGTGCATTGCACGCGCAAGTTATAGTGAGTCCAACTAACTATAACGTGGGGATTTCAATGGTTTTATGCGAGTAAAATTTCCACCTAACTATAACTGGTGTGAAACCTATGGTTTTTTTCAGTGAATATATATATATATATATATATATATTTTTTTTTAAACCTTTATTTGGAGACAAACAGGAAAAAGGGAAGTGCATACACAGTACATACAGTCACATATGGCCATTGCAATGGTACGCCAGAGCCAAAAAATGAGACAGAAGCGAGTACAGGGCAGCTTAGTAGTCAATACAGGGAGCCACGTTGAAATGTACAGTGCAAATAAGAGATCAATGATCCAGCATTGCCAGGCAAGCTAATAAGACAATACAGTATGGACACACTCTGGCAGCGTTTAGCAAATAAAGCAAAGGAGACTCAGATAGAGGGGACACCGAAGAAAAAAGGGGACATTACAGGGGTACAATCTCAATTCCTAGCCATCCACTTGACAGAAGGGGAACTACAGCCCACGAAAGCTCGCATGTAGAGGAGAAAGCACAGCCTCTCCCCCGATACTGGACGATCAGCAGGTGTAATATGAAATCCCAGCCCACCATGTTGCCGTCAACCAACCCCCACCCGGTCCCCGAGTTCAGAATCAGAGTCCTGCACAACTCTGGTCAGGAGGTACACCTGGAGCGGACTCCAGAAGTCCTTCGGTCTGCATCTGACAGGCATCAAGTCAGAGTAGATATTGTATTGATCTTGACAGTATGTGAGGTCGGTCACCCAATCCTGGAAGCGCGGCACCCTGCCACGACCCCAACAACAGGCAACCCTACGCTTAGCCAGCAGCAGGGCCACGTCAACAAATCTGCGGTGAGAGGCAGGCACGTCCTTAGAGTAGCCCAACAACATCACTAAGGGGTCAAATGCCACCCCACCCTCCGCCATAATCTGCAGGGCTTCATGAACCTGAGTCCAATATTCCAGCACCCCCGCACAACCCCAAGCCAAGTGCCGGGGTATAATAGTACCTCTGAACAAACTTGTAGTGGATAATTTTAAGGCGACAACTAGAGGAGACATTGGCCGTGAACCCACAGCAGTACTTCCATTGCTCGTCGGTGATAGGGGCTCCCAACTCAGCAACCCACTGCTCGCGCACCCGATTGGCCGGGACCGAACGCTGCCTACGAATAGCCCCGTATAATTTCGACACCAGGTGTCGTCCATCTGATACCAACAGCACGTGGAGGGGGAGGGTAACCCCAGGCTCCGAAGGGAAATCTGGTAGCAGAGCACGCATGCCCTGCCGCAAACGGACAAAGTAGAACAGCTCCAAAGGGGAGCAAGCAGCCGCTCCAAAGAAATGAGCCTGCGTACGGAAGGCACCTTCATGAAACAAGTCACCCCACGTGAGGATACCGAGCCGCCTACACATTCGTTGAAACCCCGTTTCCAACAACAGAGACAAATCAGGATGATAAGACCGAGGCAAGGCCGGCGAATAAAGAAAGGAAACGCCCAGCAATCGAGCCACCCATTTCCAAGCATCCACCGTGCACGTCACCGTCGTGCGAGGCGTTTCCACATCAGACACCTTGCCCAAAACCATCCCCTCCAGTGGGAGCGGGTGGGCAACCCAATGTTCAGCAGCAATCTGGGGCATAAACGGCGTGGGGCGCATCCAGTGATAAGCATAATGCGCCTGAGCGCTAAGATAATAAAGCTCAAAGTCAGGAACGTCGAATCCGCCATCAGCATAGGGCAACGTAAGGGTAGCCCAAGCCACCCGCGGCTGCTTGCCCCCCCCAGAACAATCGTATGAGCTCGGACCGAAGTCTGCGAAAAAAATAAGCACCAGGATAATACGGAAGGTTTTGAAAGAGGTAAAGAAAGCGGGCAAGACTACCATCTTGATAAGGGACGCCCTACCGGCCATGGAGAGAGGCAAGGACCCCCACCTAGTGACATCATCTGCAAGTTTAGTAATAGCTACACCATAATTAAGGCGAACTGATTCCTCCCTGTCCAATGACACGACTATGCCAAGATACCGCAACTCCGAATCACACCACTCCAGAGGGTAATCAAGGGGAAACCTAGCTACAGCAGCAGTGAGAGGAAACAGTTGAGACTTCCGCCAGTTGATGTGGACACCGGAGACACCCCCAAAAGCGACCAGCTCCCGTAAGAGCGGGTTGAGGTTGTTCTCAGGGTCTTTAACATAGAGTGTAACATCGTCGGCGTATAAAGAAATACCGACCTGCCGCAGAAGACAATTGAAGGCGCTCTGCTGGTGAAACTGACGAATCCTGCAGGCCAGCGGCTCAATGGCAATAGCAAACAAAAGGGGCGAGAGGGGGCATCCCTGTCGGGTCCCTCTCGTAAGAGGGAACGAGGGGGTTAACACCCCATTCACCACCACCCTCGCCATCGGATCCGTATATAAGAGCTTAACCCATGAGATGAAGATCCTGGGGAAGCCCATCCGACAAAGAACATCAATAAGATAGCCCCACTCAACGGAGTCAAACGCCTTAGTGGCATCAAGAAAGATAGCGGCAACCGGGATAGTAGGAGCAATGGTCGACACAAGCGAAAACAAGGTGCGAAGATTGTGGGAGGTAGCACGGCCGGGCACAAATCCCGACTGATCAGGCAACACAATAACGGGCATGAGCTCGGCTAGTCTTACTGCCAGGATCTTCGCGAGAATCTTGAGCAATGAGAGGGGCCTATAGGAGCCCACATCCAGCGGATCCTTTCCCGGCTTGAGCAGCGACGTAATGGCGACCTCCCGCATGGAGCTCGGCAGACGCCCCTCCTCCAGGGACTCCTCAAAAACCTCACGGAGAACAGGGGCCATGGTGTCCACATAACACTTATGAAACTCAGCAGGAAGGCCATCCAGACCGGCGGCCTTCCCATTAGACAGAGTCATGATGGCATTCCTGACCTCCTCCACCTCTAGAGGCCTGCCTAAGAACGCGCGATGATCATCCGATAACCAACAGAGTGCCAGCTCATCAAGAAATCCGCCATACCGGGTCTCACCAGTCTGCTGTGTCGTGTAAAGGTGTGCATAATGGTCAATAAAAGTACGCTGAATCTCCGAAGTGTCCCGACAGCGAGTGCCATCCGGCGTCACCAATTCCAACACGTCTGACCCATGCCTTGGATGTCTAGTAAGGGCAGCGAGGACCTTACCGGGCCGCTCCCCTTCACAGTATCGCCTCGCCGTCCAGTATTTCCCCCTATGCTTAGCCTCTCTAGCAGCCTCCTCCTCATATTCGGAGAGTTTAGTACGGAACTGCGCCAGAAGTTCTAAGTCTCGCAGGTCAGCTTCCAAGCTCTCGAGGGCCCGAACAATCCGTCTCAGTATTCCACAACTTTTAGAAATAGTGACACCCCGGATTGTAACCTTGAACGCCTCCCATATAACCTCGACGCTGTCCACAGAGCCCTTGTTTCTAGGGAAGAACGCCTCCACCTCCACACCAAGCTCCTCCTTGAACACCGGGTCAAGTAAAGCAGTCGGAAAGAGGCGCCAAGGTGGGCGCGGCCTATGCAGCCCGGTGACGGACACTGCAACCTCCACCGGACAGTGATCAGAATACGTCCGAGCCAGATGTGTAGCCTCCCGTAGGCCAGCCACCAGCCCTCTAGAGAGAAACACATAGTCCAGTCTCGCCCATGAACGAGCATGTGTGGTGTAATGAGGGCCCTCCTTGGTGGAAGGGTGGGCGTACCTCCAGCTGTCGACCAACCCAGCCTCCTCCACAATCCCACGCAACCCTTCTCTAGCCTGCACATTATACTGAGGACTCCCCTCCGATCTGTCCGACTGGGCATAAAATGCAAAATTGAAATCCCCCCCCACACAATGTAAGTGGCATCCACAGCAAGAACATGACCCCACAAAGTGACAAAAAAGATTGGCGTATCGACATTAGGAGCATAGCAATTAACAAACAGTACAGTGTCCTGCCCAAGCCGCCCCCACAGTAGCACATAGCGCCCCTCAGGGTCCCCCACAAATCCCAGTTCCTGAAATGCGAGCGATCGTTTAACAAGGATGACAACCCCTCGAGCATAAGAAGAATAGGAAGCAAACCTCCTGGCCGCAGCCCACCTCCCACCAAAGTTGGGGGAAGGAGCGGGACGCAGATGCGTTTCCTGGAGGAGAGCAACATGAATAGCATGCCTGTCTAGATACTGGATCACGCTACGACATTTCCTGGCATCATTAAGTCCCCGTACATTCCAGGACAGAATCGATATCTGATCTACAACAGCAGTTGACATTACCCAGTTTCCGGGCCCCACAGAACCCAATAAGCAAATACAGAGCATCCAACTACCAGTAACAGCCAGCAACAGGTCCACACCATAGGGCGCAGTCGTCCCCCCGCATACACTCCACACACCCCCCAGTCATCTCCAAACCAAGCAACCAAAACCACAACAACCCCCCCCAGCCAAACCAGCCATGCAACAAGCACTCAGAACATACCGCGTGCCGCGCGCTGCCAATCCAGCTTATACGGCCCACCACTCGCTCACGTATTCCTCGTGCAAAGCGCTCTGCGCCACGTGGCTGCCTAAGATGGCGGCCGTTACAGCCGGGCCCAAGACGGACGGGAGCGCGGGCCCCAGGATCAATTCCGCCACATAGATAAATGGGCCAGCCGAGGCAGCGGGCACGAAACCGCTCCTGTGCACACAGACAACAGTAGCACCTCACACATCGATCCATGAGTCCTGGGCAGGCAAGCCTGGCCAGCTTCATCCCCACCCCACCCACCCACCTGATACCACCCCAACTATCAGGCCAAGCACACAACCACCCCCCCCCGTCCCCCAACACACATCCAGTCAACCAAAGGACTAGAATCCAAACCAAAGGTACATATGGGGCACACACTCCGGGGACCCTTCCAGAGGTACACGATACCACTCCCTCACACCACGCCAGTGTCCGAGCCAATGAGTGTCAAACGGCCCCAGGCGCAGCGCAGGGGGGGTGGGTGCCCAGAGCACGACACCCTCTAGCACCATCCTGCGGTTCCACACCGACCCCAAGAAACAATACGTACACACCCATCTCAATAAAGACAGGACCCCCACTCCAACCAAAGTAAAAGCGGACAACAGTTAGGCCGCAATTGCGGAGAAGGAAGGCAGTAGAAGTCAGTGAAAAAGGCAAACGTCCAGAATGTTACAAAAGTGAAACAAAGACCAAAGTCACCACAATCAGGCGACCTCCTCCTCAGCAGCCGAATGTTCATCTTCAGGGTCTCGATCGCCTCCCCGATCCGCAGCCGCTCGCTCGCGCTGGAGGCGCTTCGCAAAATCCTCAGCATGCTGTGGGTTGGTGAAAAAATGTTGCTTAGCCTGGTGCGTCACTCTAAGTTTGGCAGGGTACAGCAAGGCGTAATCCACTTGTAGATCCCGAAGTTTCTTCTTCACCCCCAGGAACTTACGACGCTGGTCCTGCACCATCGGCGTGAAGTCGGGGTACATGGTGAAAGACACCCCATCGAAGGAGAGGGCCCTATTAGTGCGGGCAGCCTGGAGGGCAGCGTCCCGGTCACGATAGTTTAAAAGGCGCGCAATGATGGGGCGCGGTCCCAGTGACCGATGCGCTCTCTCAACGATGAACTGGGATGAGAACGCTTCCGCCCCAATGGCGCCCACCAGTAGCCTCTCCACATAAGTCTCCATTTTACCCACATTTGTGGACTCTGGCACACCTACAATGCGAACGTTGTTGCGCCTACTCCTCGCCTCCAACTCCTCATTCTTGGCGGCAATGACACGCAGTATATTGTCCATTCTCGCCAGTTGGGTGGTATGGGTGGCCGCCGTGTCGTCATGGTCCGAAATGCGCTGTTCCGCCGCCGTCAAGCGCTCCTCATGCACGTCCAGCTTCTGGACGACCGCATCCATGCGCGACGATATTTTGTCCACCTTGTCCACTATCCTGGCAAACCCCTGCCTCATCTCCTGCATCATCTTGGTAAAGTCCGGTGGTGGTGGTTGCGGAACACTATCAGCGACAGTCGGAGGGGGGGATCGCGAAGTCCCAGCTTCCTGGAGCAAACGCGTCCCCCGCCTAGCTCCCCCAGAGTCAAAGGACAGCTTGGATTGTTTAGTGTCCGGCTTCCCCATAATGGCGCGCTAGTAATGCAGTGGGGGACCAAAGCAAATAGGAATCAGGATGTGGGTCGGACAAAGGGTACGGCCAAGAAAAAACCCGAATCGTGGGGGCACGAGCAGGCCAACGCGCACCGCCACTCCCAACGACGAGCAAATGGCCGACTCCGCACCCAGAGCAAAAGGGCGATCTCCCAGACGACAAGAAGGAGATCCGCTGCAACTCCGTGAGCAATGGTATCTGGGCAGGCAGTTGTAGGAGCCAAGAGAACAGTCCAATAGCAAGGAAGATCCAAACAGCTTGCCCGGCCAGCGAGCGGGCCCGGTGGAGAGGGGCAGAGCAAGGCCTACACCCCACGTGCAGAGCCACGGACTGGCATGAACGATGACGCCGGGCCAAGGGGCACCAGACCTCCAGAGCGCAAGTCGGGGAAACTTGGGAGCCTCGTAACTTCGGCCAGCAACCTCCGAATGGCCCAGGAGTTGGACCGTGGGTGGTCAGTCGATATCCCAGTAGATCCGTAGGGTCAAATCAGGGCGGAGCGATGGTAATCAGGATCCCTAGACGGATAATAGCTCCGGGCAGCGGGAGCCTCACGACAGTGCGGCCATTCCGCTGTGCGCCCTCTAGCCCCCTCAGTGAATATATATATATATATATATATATATATATATATATATATATATATATATATATATATATATATATATATATATATATATATATATATATATATATATATATATATATATATATATATATATATATATATATATATACTAGCAGCCTGCCCTGGCGTTGCGCAGGGCAGAAGGGGGCTGGGGGCAGTATTTTGGGCCTTTGTGCAGTACCGGCCGGGCCCCTGCCCGCCCGCTCCCCCCCCCCCCCCCACCCCCCCGACATCGCCTAAACCGGCCCCCGTACCGCCCTCCCGCCCCGACATTGCCTATACCACCCCCCGCCCGCCCCAACATTGCCTATACCGCCCCCCGCCTGCCTCCCCACCCGCCCGACTGCCTCCCGCCTCTGCCTTACCTCAGCCGCGCTCCGGACTTAACCGCCACTCCCGGGTCCCAGCCCGCCCCGACATTGCCCGGACCGCCTCCCGCCTCGCCTTACCTGAGCCGCCGCGCCACTCCTCGCCGCTCGTTACTGCTCCTCCCCGCCTGTCATCACGCAGGTGTAGGTCGTGGTCAGCGCTACGTCTCGGCCGGCGCTAGTTTTAAGGGACTACTTTGTTTGTAAATTTTAATTTTTTTATTTAAATTTTATTTTTATTTTGTCGCCTATGTCCATCTACACACCCTGAGGATTCCAACAATGTATTGGGAGTCTGGATTGGCGCTGTGGTTCCCGAGTTTACCTTGCCAAAAGGTTTCTGTTCTCTCTTTATATACTAGTAGTATAGATATATATATATATATAAAAGACAGTTCTATCTGTACACATCAAAGATTGAGAGTCAAAAGAATCAGTTAGGTTTTTAAGTTTGTTGATGTTTCAACCTCAAATGTTGCAAATTAGACAAGGTCTACAATTGGATGTTTGTTTGAGGAATGTTCAAAAAGTTGCCACCATAGGGTTACCAGCTAGGTCCTCAAAGGAACAAGGTGAATAGACACTAGAAAGGCTTTTTAAATAGACTTAAGGTGGAGTGCTCTCTGCACATATCTTATCTCAAGTTTGTCATAAATTGATAGTTTTGTTTTATGTGAGGAGCATGTTGTGCTGGCGCCAAAATGATTCTGGCAGCCAGAAATGATAAGAACTTCCCCTCACAGAATATTGTTTTTTCTGGTATGAACTCAAGGCCATCAAATATTTCCTAGTAAACCATCATGTAACAGTTTTTGGACATTATTACCAGAACGCTGCATAATGACATGCTATGTAGAATAGCTTGGAAAATGTTTCCAAAAGAGCGGACTTAAAAGAATCATTGATTTTTTTCCAAGTCATTGGTGAGCATGTCTCATTAACGAAAAAATAAGCACTACATTGACAAAGGCTCATAAATACTTTTATTGAATACATTCATAATCAGTTTGAAAATACTGGTGCCTGATTGTTTTTAAGAGATACGCTAAACATTTAACCACAACGTGACAAGGAAAAATATGTTTGTGAATTCTGACTTGTATGAAAGTAACAATAGGTTCATAAAACTGGACCTTGAAAAGATAGAATTGACAGAACCATCTGATGTCCCATTTGAAAGGGGGCAGTGGCAAAGTCCAACTTACATGAAACCTGAAACAGAAGTTAGACAGACACCAGTTCATGGATGCAAAAGAGAAAAAAAAGAAAAAAGGGCTCAAACTTGGGGGCCAAAAACGCATCACTGTAAGTTGAGACAAAAAATTGTCCCAGTGCTCTCACCATCCAGAGCAGATGTACCAAGCTTAGCAGCAGGTAAATGACCCTTCTTTACTTGTTCCTCAAGTCATTGCAATAGTTCAGAGTATCTGTCCCCAGCATTCAAAGACACTCATTACCAGATTAAAAGGTTACAGAGCCAGGCTGCCAGATTGTGTTTAAATCCTCCATTGTGCGACCTTATCAGTCCCTTTCACTTGCTACCTCTTGAGACTACAATTCCATTTTTTTAGGTCTCGTGGCGTTAACCGTGCAAAAGCGCGGTCTCGCCAGAGACCTATTGTCAGCGACTCCGCTTCCCACGAGACAGGTGCTGGCCGCGCGCATCTTGCAAAAGGCGATCGGAGCGGGCCGCGCAAGCACGCGCTCGCCGTGGCCATCTCCTGTCTCCTGGGAAGCGCAAACCTACACAGGCACACCTACCCCTGAACGCATGCGCACACACAGACATGCGAGCGCACATACACGCACGCACACAGAGACACCCCCACCCGCCGTCGCACACATACGCACACACGCGCACCAAGACCCCCCCTACAACTAAGGCCCACTTACCGCCACTCAGGACATCAGCAGCCTCCGCAGGTCTCTCTCTCGGGCATGGGAGCCCCGCGTCCCCGCTGCTCCTCTGGCCAGGCACTCCGTGGGCGCGGGCTTCACAAGACGGAAGTCCCGCCCCACGATAGGTTTCGTTTTTGTCTGCGCGCTCGTCTTAATGGAAAAAGGAAAGCTGGCATGCAAATATCAAACACTCTTTAGAAATAGCACTCCCTAGGACAAACAGGTGGAAATGGCTGTTTTCTCGCCGCATGGATTTTCTTGAAAATGGAGATGTTCGCCTGCGTCTGGACATATTCGCTGTAAAGTACAAACAATGTGTTCCCTATGGTGATTGCCTGCACGCTGCAGAGCTTTCTGGAGGTGTTTATTCAGTGATTTCTGCCAGAGTGCAGGCACAGACAGGCGCACAGTGTAGGTGAGCGTAAATGTGTCTCCGAGGTACGGACACTTGTAAGCCCTGGTAAAATATCAGGCTAAAATCATAATGTGCAGGCAGTGGTGTCATTTTGAACGCGAAGAACAGGAGGAAATGGCAGATTTCACCTGGAGAAACAGTTTATATGACAGGGAACGGGTTTCACAACCACCCTTCAAAGTTTCACTCGTGTGCAATGTTCCAAAACATACACAGGTGAAACCACTTGGTTCTGTAGCACCGTGGACCGGGGTTCATTTAAACAAAAAACAAACAGTATTTCCTGTCGCGTACCACCCTAGACGTAACAATAAGGAAAGGGCAGACAGAAACCATGCTCTGTCGGATGAGTTGCGCTTCAATGATTAAGTTGTTTACTGTGCAACATGGAACTTAGAGTTGTAATCCCGGCTTCCCACTCGAACACACTGAGTGATCCTGGCCAATTTACTGATTTTGCTCCCCAGCCTTCTCCTCAGCTCCAATACTTTGATATACCTGAATAATTAAGATTAACTTACAAACATGCTGAGCTACAATAGCATGCTAATGCTATTTCTTAAGAATGGGTAGAACAGTTTACCGGTGGGTACATCACCCCGTCGCAGTGTCGCAATATTCTGCGCCACGATTAAGGAAAACAAAGCAGGCCAGGCACATGGCACTAGCAAATTAATTCAGGCAGGATAATGACAATTTCAAAGCTTTGGTGATTAGTGGGCGAGGAGGCGCAATGGCTGAGCGTGACATGACAGACCAAAGGGACAATTGGACGTGTGTCTGTGGGGATTGTGTGTTGTCAAAAAGCTTTATATTGCTCAGGGTGCAGACCTCTCATTATTATCGACTCATGGCTCATGCATCTACGCCGTTTTTGCTGTGTTTGGGGCTTTGTGTATTGTAGAGGGCGTTTTCGATTGCAGCAGCGTGGATGACTCCACATCCGTGGCATTCAGAGTTTGTGAAGTATGTTTGTATAGCGGGCCGATCTTGCAGGCACCCAGCATTGGCCCTGCATGTGCCAGGGATGAAGATTATCATGTTTTTGGTAATCCTATACGGAAACATAGTTTTTAAAATATCACAATATGTAGGCGACCTTGAGCCCACTAGATACAGCGTCGGCAGTCAGTACAACTTCCCTCTGGTGTTTAATCATTCATTCAAATGAGAAATCATGCGCTTATCATTTTTTCAAAGACCTGCCATGTTCTTTTGCTCCAGTTTCTACATTGCAGCTAGTAATCGTGAATGCAATATTTTCTGATATTTTTTCCATAGAGGACGTTTTAGTATTTCACACGTTTCTCAGCAGTTCACATAACTCAAGCCACTTGTTATAGTCACTGTATTATTCACTGAAAACTGAAGTTCTATCAGTTAGCCCCTCTTATTTACAATCAAAAACTCAATGCTTTGTTGCATTCATATGAGTCACTTTTCCTCTCTCGAACGATGGTGGGGCGGGTGGGTATGAATAAAGATTTTAAAAATGCTGTTCTTCAGCAGTTCACTTGTATCTTTGATTCTCCACTCCCTGTGTTTTTTAACAAACTCAAGATTTGCCTGTAAAATGGCCTTTACCCCAAGGGCAGAGAACTTTCCACACATGTTTGGGGTATTGTTCAAATATTTCTTACCAGTTATAGAATACTTTACTCCTCTATTGGATCAGCTCCTAGATACTGGTGGAACTGGAATCTTATTATGTGTTTAGTGTGTGGCCCTAATTTATACTTACAGCTTCAGAATGGCTAACAAGAGTTACTGAAATCCTTGGAAGAAGATGGGGAGGAGGAAGAGATAGTGGATCCAGCGGCCCCAGCAGAGACCGTGAGGGTACCAGCTCCGGCTCCAGACACACAAGCTCAGTAAACAATAGACTGCACCTAAGTCCCACAGCGTAGACACACATCTCAACACCGGGCATAGACGATGACACTGGGGGGAGGGGTGCGGGGAGAAAAGTTAGAAAAGCAGAGGGCAGACGGCCCTGTATGTGGTTCACAGCAAGCAGTCCAACCACCGTGAACATCATATTAACAAATGCCGCCGCCCGACCTCCGGGATGTGGGCTGAATGGCTGTGTGCAAAACATCCGGGAAGGGCTAAGTGGGTACTGAATCTGCCTACGGAGATCCTACTGTGATTGATGTGTAATATATCTGATTCTGCAATAAAAATTGTTTTACAAAAAAAAAGTTACTGAAATCTTGCGAGACTCCAGAGATTCTCACCTACGAGGTCTTCCATTTTGCATCCAGCATAGCAACCCCTTTTCGCATTGCCACCAAGGTCTGCAGATGATAGCATTCCCACAAACGTGCATTTGTTCCTTCATAATCTCTGCTTGGCACCTGCGTTCCTTGTGAGGTGAGCATCAGAGTAGCCCATGACAGTCATATGCCCAATCATGATTTGTGTTTGAGAGATTGTTTTGTTGATAAGTCTATAATATGAGATTTCATCATATCTCAGAACTAGTTCTGGAGCTGCTGGTACCCTGTCTGAGAAGTACCACATAAGCCACAATTGTTCACCCGTGCATAAAAGGAGACACTTCACGGATTCAAGGGTGCAATGAACACGTCATACAGTTCCCCGCGCTTTTCGTCATCGGAGTGTTCCTCTGTGTGAGAGCAAGCAGGCAAAAGGGCAGGATATGTGCTAGTTAGAGAATGTTGTATATGAAGGAGTGTGAGTAAGTTGCTGTCTCCTAGTTTGTCAAATGTTGCATCAATCAGTTTGCTAGATCTCACTTTCTAAAATGGGATAAGGCTGCCCCTTTCGCTTGAGTACCGAAGGTAGGGCACCACCCACTACAATGAAATGAGCGGTGCATAAATGGGGCTAGTATTTATATACACTATGCGGGTGGAGGGTACCCCATTTATTTCTATCCTTAGATTTCTCTTCTTAATGCACACATGAATTCCATCCCCCCACTCCATCCCCCCCTACTCCATCCATCTCTCCATCCATCCCCCCACTCCATCATCCCCCCACTCCATCCATCCATCCCCCCACTCCATCCATCCATCCCCCCACTTCATCCATCCATCCCCTCCACTCCATCCATCCATCCCCCACACCATCGCTATCATCTTGCAAATCATCTTTATACACCAATACAGACTTTGATAAAAATGTAATGCAACACATTGTCACATACAATGCCAATAACTCAAACTTTAATGCTGCGTGCCCTATTGCATTGCAAATGCTTGTTATTCCTCAGATAAGTCAGTATAGCTTCCTGTGGAAACTACTCCTTACAGGAGAGTATGTGCTGATCCTGGCCCCTCATTACCACCCAGCAGAAACCTCCACTCTGTACCACGCATCTGATCAATCAATGAACCCTCAAGCGGGTGAGACATGGTGAAGAGATTTGTAGGAATTCAGGGCTCAGGAAAGGGGGTTGCCCTCAGTCAATCACTTAGATCTGAACCCAGGCTGTGTGACTCGGGAAGCTTTTGAAATCTGAAAGATTTAGTCTTGCCTTCAGTGGACAACTACAAAACTTTAGGAACATTGGATGTGCACCTCGTCAAACTGCCGCCCATGGAGTCGGCCCCCATTCTACTCTCCTGTTGTTTCCTTGTACTTCTCAGTGCCCGTGGACCCATGGGGACGATTCCAAAGGCAGGCAGTCTTTTCACAAAGGACCTTACTTCCTGTTTAGGATCTACTCCAGTCCAACACGTTTGTGCAAAGGTGAGACTATTGTGATTTGTGTTTGATGCCAGTGGATAGGATAATAACACAACCATCTTCTAAACGCACATTCCATATGTGAAGACCTTTCGTCACAGTTACAAAAACAGTTCACAACCATGAGAGTACAACAGGTATCGCCACACCGGAGATCAAGCTACAGAACTTGGTCTATATGTATGCAACTTTGTATTTTAACCCATAGACAATTCGGATGGTGACTTTTTTAGTTGTCATTCTGACTCCTCTCATTTCCCTAAAACACTGATCACTTCACCTGTGAGAATTTAAACTTGACGATTATCAGCAAGCCCTACAAGCTCATAGCCCTCTAGCAGGTAACCCATTTTCATTGCAGCGCACACACTTCTGCTGTGCATATCCAACATACATTCAACGTGTAGGCCAGTGTCTCAGCGGGTTGATCACCTTGTAGAAAGTATTCGTGTACTTGCATGTTTCTGATTATTTTCCCAGTCTGCTCTCAATGGATTTGCTCAGTGTTTTTTTTATAAACTAACACAATTTCTGATTGACCACAGAGAAACCGGTTGATGAGGCCACGGTTGAAGTAGAAAGCTACTACACCCTGGAGGATTTGGGGGCAAATGAGGAGACAGTGGAGGAAGTCGGAGAGCCGCTTGGGGGGACCGGTAAGTGCTGACAGGATGCTAAAGGTGACAAATACATACAGGCACGCTCTAAATCGGCATCTGGCACTCTTGGGTCCTGGGGTAAATTAATCCTAGCAAAAGCCATTTTAGTAATTTTATTTTAGGGTTTTGTACGGCACCACAGGTCGCGTTTTTAGTAGTTTCAGAGTGCCAATGAATGATAGCGAATGCAAAGGTAATATCTCGATCAACGAGCTCGGGTGGGCCGGTTGCAAGGCGAGACCTACTGCTCAGTATCCCTGTCATCCTTCTTAGGGTGGTGAAAGATTAGTTAAATGCCGATTACAGCTCTGTTTTCTAGTGGTGGATCGGATGGGTGGATGGTGTTGGTGTCCGGGTAACTTGTATCAAATATTAATTATGTAATGGAAGTCCTGCACTGTGAGGTTGTAAATCAACTCGAGCAAAATATGTGCAGTCATTTATTTTATTATTTATTATTTAAGAGTTTTATATAGCGCTGGCCAGACCCGAAGGTATCAGAGCGCTTTACAACATTTATCATGAGTCAAACGAACACAAAAAAATAACAATAATAACCATTCAATTCATGACGAATCCAGTTCAGGGAAGGGGGACAAAGGAGCGAGACACGAGGGAGGAGATGTAGACGCCTTCTTATCAAAGTGACTATATACTTCAGTGGGAAAGGTTCTCCGTTAAGCAGCAGCTATCCACTCGGAAAAGTTCGGTTGAGGAAGAGGTCATTGAGCTGGCTTTTGAATTTTATAAAGGAGCGGTTAGTCCTGATTTGGACTGGCATGGAGTTCCAAATTTTAGAGTAGGAGCGTGATAGGGCTATTTGTTTGTGCGTTTTCGTTGGAATTAGAAGTAGAGTGTTAGTGCTCCTGAGGTTACATGTCTGACCGGCCTTGTTGAGTTTGGCGGCCAGGTAGGCAGGTTTACCAGTGTGCAGAGCTTTGTGTGTGAGACCAGTAGTTCTGAAGTTGGCACGCATTTCGATTGGGAGCCGTTTTAGCTCTCTGAGAGCGGGAGAAATGTCTTTGTATTTCTTTACTCCAGTGACTATCCTGTCTGCTGCATTTAGAGTTGATCCGAGGGGAGCTAAGTGGGATTTTGCTGCACCAGTGAGGGTTGCGTCCCTGTAATCCAATCTGGACAACACCAGGGATTGAGTGGCCGTCTGAGGTCATTGGGAGGGGTGAAGGGTTTTATTTTGTTGAGTAGTTTTAGGTTGACGAAGGCGCTCTTTGCGGTTTTCTTGATGTGTTTGACAATGTCCAAGTTCAGGTCCGGAGTGATTCCCAGTGATTTTATGGAGTCGGCCGGGGTGAGGCTGCAGTTGAGAGCATCAATGGCTTTTAGCTATTCTGTGACTTGGGGGGCTGCTCTTTGTTGGATATGAGAAGGATTTCCGTCTTAACTTGGTCGAGTTTCAGGTGGTTGAGGGAAAGCCAGGGTTGGATTTCTCTTAGTGACTTTTAGTCTCTGAATGTCCGCAATGGAGGAAGTTTCTAGGTAGATTTGGGTATCGTCTGCATATAGGTGGAAGGGGATGTTGAACAGTGATGGGGAAGAGGACTGATCCTTGAGGGACACCCCTGCTTATGTAGAGGAAGTCCGACGTAAAAAGAAATATTTTTATTCTTTGGGTGCGGTTCTGAAGGAAGGAGGTAAACCACTTTAAGACCACCTCTTCTGCTCCGACCCTTTCTCGAAGAACATTGATGATCAGTATGTGGTCTCTGTGCTGCAACCTTTTCTGAAGCCCGATTACTGAGGGTCTAGAATGTTGTTACTGTCAATGTGTTGGGTAAGTTGCAGGAGAACACATATTTCCAGGATTTCAGTCCTAATCAGAGGCGCAATTAGAGGCAAATTTTGTGGGGGGCTAATAAATGGTTTTTTTGGGGGGGGGGGGGCAATTCCAGCAATCGAGTAGAGATGCAGGGGCTCTAAGAAGGGTTAAAAAAAGAAACAAAGCCTCGTTAACGGGTAAATGGTCTTTTCAAGACCTGTGAAGTACTTGTGTGCGGCTGCAATAAGACCAGACTCCAGACCAGCCAGCCCAGAGCAGCTGAAGACTTGTCTGAGTTTGTGCCCGGGAAGCTGTCCCAGCCCGAGCTGACACGACGGGGGGGCTGAAGCCCTTCGAGCCCTATGGGCGTTCGACACCTGGTCCGAATATCTTGCGGTGTAATGCCTGAAACCTTCTTGGATGAGTAGACCAACAAACTTCTGCTAGTGGTGTACAAGTGACAGCTTTTGCTTTTAGAGCTAGATCCACATAGAGCGAAGGTAGGATGAAAGAGTGACTGTTTGGGATCAGTCTTTCAAACAAGTTGCAGCTGGTGTATGGTAAACTAAATGTTCTGCCCTCTGCGCAGCCACTCTGAACCATGATCGTAGCCCGCCGTGAGTTTGATGTGGGTCATCTCTGGTTTCTGTGTCCATTCCACACTAGAGTTCTTATGCAACAGTGTCTTTCAGAGCAAAGATGGATGAAAACTGACTCCCGTCAGCGTGGAGTCTACTCTAGAGGTAAAGCTCCTGTTCATCTACACAAATGTTTTCATGTTAATATCACTTTCAAGGAGTTGATGACATCAGAAAGAACTCAAAGTGGGCTGCTCCCAAGCCTCCCGTTCAGGAGCAGGCAGCATACTATAGCAGTAGTCGGTGGAAAGCCATCAAGAGAGAAAGTGGCATGATGTAAATGTCAACCAGTTCCAAGGCTTGTAACCCTATCACAAAATAATGATGGGTTCTGTGTGGCCTCGGAGTAAGGTAACGTCACAGCAAAAAAGGAAAGCAGCAGTGATTCTAAAATTATCTGGTCAATACTGTCCCTAGAAGCATAGCGTTATTAACTCAAGACTTTGTTTTTTTTTTTACTTCAGTGCTTTTTGATGCTTAAACTTCGACTATTGAACTAACTTTTCTTTAGACGTTATCACTGCGAAATGATATCTAATAGCAGAATGCTTTCCTGCAATGTCCAAGGAATGCTTCAGGTGCATCTTTTAAAATCACACAGCAATATTGTTCACCATAAAATTCACTGCTGTGTCAAATGAAGGTCCGGCCGAAGACATGGGGTCCCAGTGCCAAAATAGGCCTTGTTTTAAAGCGTGGTCCTGGGTATAAGGCCCCCAGGGCTTAGCAAGGCTTGGGGAGGAGGGTACATGGCGCTCCTTCCCTTTATTTAAAGAATTGGCCCCAAGATATGTGGTCCTTGGGGTCATTAATGGCTCATGGATGGGGGCTTCCCTCCTCTTATAAAAATAAATGGCCCAGGGAATGGTGTTCCCAGAGCCTGAAGAGGCTTGGGCAGGTGGGCCGTGCATCCCCACCATCTCTTCTTTTTTCGACATTGCCTTGGGGGTGGGGTCCCTAGGGCATACCAAGGCTCTGGGAGGGCATCCATGCGGCTCCACTCCCCTTTAATAAAAACAAACAGCTTGGGAGGGTGGGTTCCCCACGCCCAGGCCCTGTGGCCTGCCCTGCACTGCCTGTGGCCATGTGCAGCATGGTATTGGCTGTATGTAATGGGAGGTGGCTGCAGGCCAGGCCATTGCGCCAATCCCCTTCCACGCATGGCCAGAGGTCCTGCATGGCGGGGTGTTGCATTCACATATGGTAATTACAGATTACTTTATGTAAAACTAGAAATTCACTGTGAAAACTGTTTTGAACTAAAAGACACAGATATTTTCTAGTTCGCATTGCTTATGATCTCACATATGGCATCACTCATGACATGTTTTATAACATCATTTATGATGTCACTCATGACATCATCGATGATATCACTGATGACATCCTCCAATGAGTGCAACCCTTCTCCGTGCAGGGACCCTTTCTTCCAGTCCATGAGTCCTTCTTGAATGCCTGGTAGAAACCTTTTCACGGTCAGTCGGACGCTATAGCTCTGCTTCATGTGACCCTCCACTGCTTTGTCCTCTCATCCATCACCAAGAAGTCTAACCGAAAGCGTTCCCCACAGAATCTACGGACCAAGAATTAGCAATGGGGACTCATCAGGTTTAATTTCTGGCGGTTTCTACCTCTGTAATGCGAATGACACCAGTGTCCTGAACTGTGAGCTTCGGCGAAACTTCCACTGATCAGCTTACAAGACCATGTGAAAAATCCATTTACAGAGCTGGTCAGTGACTAATTGGCTACATCTATACAGCTCTTTAAGTGCATCATGGGCTCTATAGATGCTGTTTTAGGTCCATGGACATAGTTATTACATTTCGATTTCTTCCGCTGACTTCTCCAGAAATGTCAGAGTCACTCTTATGGACATGCTGTGTAATAACAGTTTAGAGAGAGCAACCTCGACTCCCTGGAGCTCTTTAAAAAAAAATCAATTTCACCAATGATATAGAAAGTTTTGTGGTTATTCTAGGGCAATAGAATCGCAGCATAGACAACCACAGCCTGTCCAGATACCCAAGCAACTATACAGCTCCTTTCGGAGAGCGGGTTGAGGGGACGCCATCTCCAGATCAAGTCTTCACCATCTGCTGCCTCAAAGCTTCGGACTCCCCATCCCAATACCATCATCTTCCAGTGAGGAGAAAGATCTCTCATTTCTCCAGGTGGAACCTTACTGAGCGCTGTTCAGCTTGTCTGCAAGGGCTTTGCCTTATATTTGTGTCCCATCTTCAGGACATGGTCTCCAGCCCATGCCTAATATTTTGAGACAAATTCCCTGCACTGCCAATAGAGGTGGTGCCTCTAGTAGAAGGAGCAGTGCATACTAGTCTCTTTACGTCTTTGGCCCTAGAAGAAAAAGATGTCCTTGAGCCAAGGCTTACTGGCTTTTAAAGAAAGATTGGTTGGCCTCTGTATTCAGGATGCTTGTTTCTATCTTCTAGTTCTACTCGTTCACAGTGGCACCCTAGCAGTATTGGTTCATGGTTTACCGGTCAGACTGACCACTTCTCCATGTGTTTATGAAAGTGATGGCAGTTGTGCCTGCTTTACTAAGTGATCCAGTATACATATATTTCCATACTTAGCCCACCGGCTGATGAAAGTGGAGTAGCCAGGATTTGTCTGGGAACACCGATCGTTGATGACGATTCTCCTTCACAACTTGAGCTTTACCATCAACACCCAAAAGTCTTACATCCCTTCTGTTGGACCTAAAGTTGTCAGGTCACCGTGGGTAGCCTGGCCTAGGGTAAGACAATCACTAACGGAGGCACATGTGTAAAGGTTGCATACCACCCAGCAGTAACTTCAAGCAAGTCCACTAAAAAATGACGCCACACCATTCTTTGTGTAAAAATACGAGCTGTTTTATAAAAGTTCTTTTAGATTCTTTGTTTTCCAAATCTTCACAGTCCAGTATATTTAAGCTTTCTCAACCTTATTACTTTATTACATAGAGCAGGTAAAAATGTTCATCTTTCAATAAGTAAAGTGCAACAATCAAGTTTTCCAATGACACCTTTACCCTCCCACAGGTGTTACATTTCAAATACAGTGGTTGGCACGAATTATCTCTCAGAAGGTTTAAGGTTAGCAATAACCCAGCTGGACCCACCAGGCGTTAAACCCTTCCTTTGTTTGTGAGGGAAGTAGGTTACACACAGCTAAGCCTGGACTAGATCAAGTGAGCGCAATCAGTTTTACTACCTCAAGCCCCCTTCACAATAGCACGAGTTTACACATTAAACCAGAACCACCCTGCCCTGTGGAATCCCCACTTGGAACTCTCCCTCTCTACTCCCAGGGCGATAGGGTGTTACTGGGGGTACTATGGCTCCTTATTTCAGTAACCCTCACTTCATGAAAGATTCCTTGTATCACGCTGAACCACGCGAGTAACGGTCTCTTCTTGGATCTAGTTCACTGCTTCCCAATCTCTCTGTTTAGTCCGCCTCTCCGGACTAGTCCCGCTGCCTTCCCCACCTTCCTGGCTTACTTTGTTTTGTAGTAACCGGAGGCGGTCTCTCCCCGACCTTCTCGTTTGAGAGTGCCTCTCCGGCCGTGCTTGAGGAAATCCTCGCTCTCTGGAGAGTAGGCGTACCTCCGGAGCTCATTCGGCGGCCCCTGGCGCTTCACCAGCTGAGGGACGATGCACCGTTACCTCGCGGTGCACTCCGGTGCCAGGAAACTTCCGCACCCTCCTCAGCGGCTCCTCCCACGGGTCTCCGCCTACCGTCGTCCTCGCACGCCGTGCTCCGCCTCTAGCTGACCTCTTCCGGGGTGTTCACCTCCTCTGACCCGACAACTGGTCTTCCGGTGGCAATACTTCGGCGCTGCAACAGCTCCTCACACGTCACGGCAGCCTTCCTGGATGGCGATTCAGATCGCGGAGGCGGCAGCTGTGAAGTAAGCCCTCTTCCACCTTGCGCCAACAGTCAGGACTTAGCGCCGCGCTGCTGCGGGGATAGGGTCCGATTTGGCACACGGACAGGAAGTTCTTCCCCACTGATAGGGGGATGCTGCTCTCTCACTGAGGCGGTGGCACGCCAGAGCCCAATTCAGCGCCCTTTACACTCCGCGTTGAGGTCTCAGAACAGTCAGGGTTTAGACCTCGGGTCAAGCGCATTCACTATAGGTACAGGGCTTGGTAGGCAAGCAAGAGGGCCCGTCAGTCTGCAGGGGAAATCTGCCTTTAGATCAGTCTCCCTTTTCCAGTGCGTGCTCCTTCTCACTAGCCGCCTTACTCCTGTCCAGTCTCACTCTTTTTTTCCTCCTCAGACCAACTCTAAAATGGCCGCCCTATTCTGGCCTTATATAGGCTGACCCTCAAGGGTCCAGAAGGGGCCAGAAGGTTCTGGAATGCCCTATTCTATCCTATGGGTCAGTTCTCAGGTGTGACAGTTGTGACTGTTGAAAACCACCATTTTACATCTCTGGGGGAATTCTTGTCAGGGAAAGGCACCTAAGCCTGAGGTGAAAACTATGAGGGCAAAAGAGCATCTATCCCCAGGCCAACACCGTAAAAATCTAGTGGACACAAAATGATAAAAAGGGTATGAGGGGCAAAAAGGGGACAAAATAAATAAATAATAGGTGGCGCTACGCAAAAGGCCAGACAGGTCTAACACCTCCTAACTCAGAAACTAACCTTCATAAGAGCTACACTGGATGGTACATCATTGAAAGAGAATTATTCATGACTTCGACTCCAATCCGGATTGTTTTACCTCTTGTTCACATCATGGCCTCTGCATTCCTGTGGATCTCACAGCAGCTAGCTGATGCAAGCCCTTCTGTGGTCCCTGTTAATGTACCTGCATCATCAGCAGCAGAGCTTCATGGCTCTGGTACAGAGCTTTTTCTGTTTTTATACCCCCCTACTGCTAGATGACCCCCTCGCCCCACCACATGCTCATGATCTTATGGTGGCAGATGCCTTCTCTCTGAGCGGGAGTCCCCATCTGGGCCTGTGGTCCACATCAGAGCTGCCTTGAATGTAAATGTGCAGCCCTTGCACGTAAAAGAGTTGTCCTTGCACATAAATATCAATGGCCTGCGGTGGTTCAACTAACAATGAAGGCATTTTGCCATTTGATCTCTGAGAGCAACATATAGTTTCTGTCAGATCACACCACTGTTGGCCATTATATCAGCAGAAGCGGTGTGGGGTTATGTTTGGAGGTAAAACTCCAGTTGCAGTGGGTGCAACGACTGGAACTTTGCCCCGTCGTGGCTCATCTTGCAGCTCCCTCAGAGGAATGGAGCAAGCTCTCCGTCATCTCTCAATGGTGAGCATGAGTGTGCTCTGCACTTCGTAGACTTTTTGGAGACCTTTTTGCCACAGCTCAGAACTGGCAATGTTCTTGGTTTTGTGCCATCCTCTAAACGGTTCCTGGGGAACGCCTTGAAGTTCAGCTGGTCCCAGGCCTTCCCCTACGTGTTTCCATGTTTCCACCAATCCTGCTTCTGCCACAAGAACTGCAGAAGGTGCCGGAGGAATCGAGCACAGCTGGTCAGCCTATGGTGGACATGAAGGTTCTTTTAGGCCAATGTAGTATGGCATATGGGCACCTCTTCTTCTAGAGCTGACTTGGGTTTGCAGAAGGCTGATCAGGCATAATATATGAATACTTTTCTGTTTGTTTCCTTTTTTTATGAAACACTTTTATTGTTAGACTGCTGGGGGGCCTTATTTTTCAGCTGTTATTTAAAAATACGAAATATAGATTAAAGAATTATTAAAGATTTAGTTTTTTAGTTTTCATACATGTGCTACTAAAATTGACATAATTTAATTTTGTTGTTTTGATTTTCACTGTATTTAAAGATATGACAGCTCATTAAAAATCTACAATAAAAAGTTTGCTTGCGGATGTGGATTTCTTTTCTTATACTTTCAGGGTATAATATAATTTCTTTTAGAAATGTTGATTTAGGCTACGTAAACATTAGCCAATTAAAATGCGTCACTGTTATGCAGATTTTGAATAAGGTCACTCAAGACATAATTACAAATAACTAATCGTTTAATTGCTAAATAAGCCAGTCTGGAATTTGATATGTTTACCTAGACTTCTAAATGTTTTTAAGCAATATGTGTTGAATGTATTAGCTTGCAGGTGTTAAACCTTCTGGTTGGGCATCTGTTTGAGGGACGGGATGGCCACAGGTATCCTGAAGTCTACTTTGCAAGAGATTGCTGGGTACATTAGTCCGGGCAGGATGTTGTAGAGCACAACTTGTTTACTGATCTGAGTTATTCTGGTAGTCTTCATAAATGAAGAGTTGTCCTCTCTAAAAAATACAAACACTCCAACTTGTAATTTACATTGAAATAACCGCAAAGAAAAGGGAGCACTGCGGGAATGCATTGGTTTGTGGATTCCAAGAGATGTGCTTATCAGACGGCATGGTCACTGTGTCGCTGCCACGTCTTTGGGGCTCTCAACACTAATGCATTGAGCGGCAGCTACATTTTAATTTCTCGTCGTCCAAGAAAGCATAGCAAAGCCTTGAGTGTTAGTTTTGGACTGGGCGTGCACCTTTCTTTGCACACAGTACAGTTCCACCAGGATAGCATTTACAAGTTAGCCATGTGAGGGATTATCATACATTCATACTTTTCAATTCAGCACAATAAAGTGTGTTTACATCTCAAGGGCACTGCCAGGCGGAGCGCTTCAGGGTGATTGCTGGGAAGATTCTGTATAAATGAGCAACAACGGTCCTTGACAAAAGGGAGATACACATTTGAATAATTATAGGCCACAATCTGCGCTATAATGAACAGGAAGTCCAGCCGGACCTCAAAATTTAATCAATAGTGTAATAGGTAAAAATAACCAGAACAACAATAAAACAGTGGGACACAGTCCTGTATCCACAAGGCTAGACAAACAATTTACAATACACGCAGGTAAGAAATTTCTCAGGCAATTGAAAAAAGAGGGAGCAGCTAAAATTAAGATGGAATCAATTAGCTTCACTCATGTAGAAAAAACGTAATTTTAGCACATAATAGTGAACTGGTGTTTAGACTACATCAACTGTCGACAGCGTTTCGATCCAGTGAGAATTAAGGATCATCATCAGGACAACCAATGTTTTGCCTGAATGTACAAGCCTGTAATTACAAGGGGAAACAAAGGGACACATAGGGCATTGATTAGCAAGCTGTCTCCTGCCAGAAACACAAAGTAGTCATGCTTTAGGTGGTACCTGCCATCCGTGTAGGTAAGTGCCAATCGGACAGTGCCAGGCGTACACGGCGCACGTGCATAAAGAAGGATTTGCGTGCATAAGGGTGAGTTGGGCTGGGGTTAACCATACCTCCCCAAGCGCCTTGAGACCCTCTGGGTGAGTAGTGCGCTATACAAATTCTTGAACTTGAACTACGTGTGTGATTGTGTCAGGCAAGTGTCAGTCATAACCGTATGGATCCAACATGGACACTAGGGGGGCAGAGCAATCTGCGGAAGGCCAGAGGTATGCATTTACCTTAGTCTTTGGGGCTCTCAACACTAATGCATTGAGCTGCAGCTACATTTTAATTTCTCGTCGTCCAAGAAAGCATAGCAAAGCCTTGAATGTTAGTTTTGGACTGGGCCTGCACCAGTATAGCATGTACAAGTTAGCCATGTGAGGGATTATCATACATTCATACTTTTCAATTCAGCACAATAAAGTGTGTTTACATCTCAAGGGCACTGCCAGGCGGAGCGCTTCAGGATGAGTGCTGGGAAGATTCTGTACCTCACACAGGGGGTGCCGAAGGCATTAACAGGCATACTGACATGGGGGTAACTGACCCCAAGACCGCCACAGTGGAGCTAGAGTAGTAATTCTAAAACAGAGTGAGGACTACTGTGCTAGAGTACGTTATCTGCAATAAAGCAATGCAGGTTCATTATTTCTGATCCACCAGGCGCTTGAGCAGGACTTTCATTTCCTCGACATGGGCTGTAGAGGAAACCAGCTCCAATCACTACTTTTGGTGCATCCCCATCGCTCGCTCTTGCATGCTAAACGTCTCCAACTCATTCCAGCACCCATTAGGTACGAGTTCTAGCTGCACGTTAACATGCTGGAGTTGTACAACACTATTGCTTCTCAGTTCAGTTTGTGTTGTGTAAATACTTCTACAATCTGTTCATTACAATAAGGATATTTTAACCGTGCATTATTTCCACAGTTTCAGAAGAAGCGCCCCCTGTTGGGGACTGCAGTGGCTGCCCGAAAGCAGAACCGCCCATCCAGAATGAACCTCCTGACCAAACGAACCCTTCATGTGGCCCTGGAGTCGAAATACCAGCCTCCATTAAAGGTACACCCCGAACATGTATGACCGTATCCCCTGGTGTCAAGAGTCCTCCTTGTGCTCTCTCCGGTTCTGAATACTGGAAATCTGCAGAGCTCGTCATCTAATATTTATTGCGAATTTCGCATTTGAATTATCCTTTGGCCTACGCAAAAAACTGGATACAATATACATTTTGCTGTTATTTGGAAAAAATACAAGCGTGGTAAACTTTTTGGATTGTGTCCTCGAAATTATAGTTCTTAGAAACAACAGATAACATGTATTTAAAGTATATAGGCGGGCTTGTTTAAATAAATGTGCGAAATTGCACAAGAGCACAATGAGGAATCTGATCACTTGTGGGTTTTATATCTGGGTGTTCTCAAAGGTTCGGTTTCAGTTTCTGGAATTCCTCCACTATTCTTTTTGACAGCTCGGTTACAGTTTGCCTCTGAAAGGCTACAGGAGGTAAAATATCCCAGTGTGGTTTTGAATAGTTTAGATTAAACCCTGTTCATTCCCTTGTCTTTCTTTTAATCAGCACAAATTGTGCCTTTAATCTTTTAAAGGTAGTAGTAGTAGCAGCCTGTAAATAAGTGAAGTAAAACTGATGAAATAGTGGTCCCGTTATGGATCTCTGTGAGCTGGATAATTGCAGGTTATCCGTCAGCACTAGGAATTGTGTCCCAGATACACTCTACCTTCTACTTTCAGAAGTTCTATACTTGAGTGCTGTACTCTCTGATCTAGTCCTGGGGCTTTTTGTAATCTTTGTTTTGATTACATCCTTACTTAAAACATCTGCTGCCTTAGACCCTATTGCACTGTCAAATTAAAACATCATCATCTTGACTTCAAACAACTGTGTTTCTGTTTTTTAAGGGATGAAAACCAAGAATCTATATCTGCCCAAATAACTAAATGGCAACATTTTTAATCATTTACACTTTGTTTGCCTGCTTTATGCTCAAAGTAAGCAGGCTACATAGGGTACCTTATGTTGCAGCATTTGAGGACAATTCATTTTTTGTCTTTGGCCAACAGTTCCGAGATACATATTCATATTTGTTCCTAGTTTTCATTGAAAATGTCTACTTTATATTTTTCAGTTTAACAGATTTTCTAGTTTGCGTTAATAAATATAGCTTTAGTGACTTAAATCAAGAAATATGTCCGCTTAAGTACTGTTCCTGGTCTTCTACAATGAAGCTTTGCTTGCGTGTCACCTAAACTTGGCATGTTATCCAGGTTAGACTGAAGAAAGATACTTCGCTGCCTGTTAGAAATGGGATCCCTGGCTGGCCAGGGCTTGCGCCAAAGTCAGTCAGAGACCACCACTACCAGGTCAGGGCAAGGGAGTTACACGCCAAGATAACCCCTGCTCACCCTCTAGGTAACGTGGCGCGAGCAGCAAGGCTAAACCTGGAGGCGATATGAGTTAAGTGTTTGCGCGCGCACCCCAGCCACAACACCCAAGGCCCACCACAAAGCAAACTCCACACAAGGTTATATATAAAAATAGCCTTTGTATTACACCAAAACACATTAGATAAAAACACACACTTTACAATGTGCCAAAAGGCACGGGCAGAATTTACAGGGGATATGTACAAGACAGGGCCACATGGACCACTGTCAGGAATCAGCACTTTTAGAACTTAGAATACAATACTTGTAGCACAAAAATAGAACTTGTAACACACAACCAGCCACTACTGGTACCAGATGAGCACCACCTATGCAATCCTCACTATCCTAGGAGATCACACAAGGAACCTGGGCCTCGCTAGTACCACCTGTACTAGCAAGAAGGAAACCACCTAAGTATCGCTATACCTATAGGGGTCTAAGGAAGGAAACACATGATGCATCACAATATATTCAGAGGTGTAAAAGCAACAACACACATGATGAATAAACTACCCATTCAGAGGTGTAAAGGTAAAGCACATGAAGCATAACATACAATCAGAGGTGCAAGGAACAGCAACACAATAGCGCAAAATCCACATTCGCCACCACCTGTGGCAGTCCCTGTGTCCCAATGTCAGGGCCTAAACGTGGCAGCTGCCCCCAAAGTGCTGGGCAGCTGTGATGAACGAGCTGGGGCCAACGTTGGAGCCTTCCAGGCTCTGAATACTCTAATTGCCCCCTAGAGCCTCTCTCAGGGCTCTAAACACGAATGTGGCACCTTTGAGCCTCGCTGGGCTCTGCAGAAATGACTGTCCCCTTTTTGGAGCCTCGCTGGGCTCTGAATAAACAATCTGGCACTTCGAGCCTCTCAGGGCTCTAAATACAAAAATGCCCTCAAGAGTCTCTCGTGGCTCGAGACCAGGTAATGCCCCTGAGCCTCGCAGGCTCTGAACACCGGAGGGGGGGGGGGCCGCGGGCATTGACAATGTGCCCCGACAAGGTAGAGCCTCACCGGCTCTAAACAAATGCCCCCTGAGCCTTCGGGGGCTCGCCAGCACAGCACCGGACCCAGCGGTACTCACCAGCCAGTACCGGCTCCTCTGCCTCTGCTCCGGTCCGCGGGCGGCTTCACGAGAGCTCCCGCTCCTCGGGGCTCTCTGCACACTTCTCCCCTCTCTCCTGGGCTCTCCCTCGCTTTGGGAGTCCGGGGGGGGGGGAAAGGACAGACGCCGGCTTCTTCTTCTGCTGCAGGAGCGCGGGGTGGCCTCCCGTCAGCTTCCTGTTGTCCCGCCACAGCTTGCCTGACTTCCGGGTCAGACCTCGGGGACGCGCTGCAATTGGGCGGCCGGTCAAGTACTTCCGGGTCGCCGCGGGCAGCGCGGCGGCCCTTTTCAGGCACTTGCAGGCGGGGGATGAATTACCCGAGGGGTGGCCTCCCTCGAGGTAAAATATAAAAATATCGGCAAGGTCCCTGGCGAGGTGGGCACTCGCCAGGGGCTTCAAAATCGACAATTAAAAGCGGGCAAATGCCGGGTGGGCACCGGCTGTGCACGAAAGCGCTCCCCAGCGCTAGGACCAACAATAAAGCGCTCTCAAGCGCTAAAGACAAATAAAGCGCTCCCCAGCGCTATAGGCACAGAATAAAGCGCTCTCAAGCGCTAGGGGTCAAGAAGCAGCGCTTCCAGGCGATGGAAGCCAGCAAAATCCAGGCAAAAGTCCTTCAGCAAGGCAGGGGGGCAAGGCTGGGCCCAGAGCCAGCACACTGGGTCTCCAGGCTGGGAGACACTCCAAGTGGCGGTCCTCTGGCCCAGCGACAGCAGCAGCAGCCCACTCAGGATCCTGGAAGAGAACAGTTTGTGTGGGGACACAGCCCCCTTTTTATACACCACATTCCTTTGTCTAAGGTGCAGGGTGGGGGAGAAACCAGTTGCAGCTGGTTCTTGAGTACTCTTGATAGCTCAACCACCCATTTCATTCACTGGCAGGGCTAGGGTCCTCAGTCGCACCACAGGGGGCGGAGCCAGCATTGTGTGGGGAAAGTCCAGGCCCATCAGGGACCAGGTACACTCCTCCCCAGCCATCAGCATGCTAATCTCACCCTCACCACCGGGCAGACCCATCCAGCCTTCCTGGAGCCATGCTCACCAGCCAGCTCCAGCCAATCACACGCCAGGCATATTTTACATTAATATGCCAAGTCCGAGAAGTGGCATTTCCGCACAAGACACACTCATGCCATATACACCTTTGCGAAGCATTCACTCTCACGAGTTCGCACATATCAGATTCGAACCTGTACACCCCACGCATCAGGAACTACCAGGGACACATACATTCCCCATGCATTCCTATGGGAGGGCAGGCCTATCTCATCACATGCACTCAGAGTGCGCACGCACTTTCCACTGGGACACAGTGAAAGTGCGCAGAACCCAAAAATCACCATCACCAGATCACCATTACAAGCAAAAAGTCTAGGGGTGAACCTGCCAGAAGGGCCAAGTCAAACACTGCCTAAACATACTTGTCAGTCCTTAGGTTAAAATTGTCTGTTTTGAGCTCTGAGGCTGTTCCTAGAACCGATCTTAGGCTTCTTGTGCTGTGGATGCCTGGTTTTGACATTATACCCTCATGTATATTGGGATCAGCACTGCAGCTTGCCATCCCTCCATCATATATGTAAGGATCAGCACTGCAGTATGCCATTCGTCCGTCATGTATGTAAGGATCAGCACTGCAGTATGCCATTCGTCCGTCATGTATGTAAGGATCAGCATTGCAGTATGCCATTCGTCCGTCATGTATGTAAGGATCAGCACTGCAGTATGCCATCCCTCCGTCATGTATGTAAGGATCAGCACTGCAGTACGCCATCCCTCCGTCATGTATGTGAGGATCAGCATTGCAGTATGCCATTCGTCCGTCATTTTATTTTATTTTTATTTTGAAAGTTTTATATAGCGCGAACAAGATCTTTGCAGATATCAGAGCGCTTTACAAGACAAGGGGTAATAAAAGGGGGGTGCTTAACATGCTTTTAGGCATAATATAGTAGTAGGTAATAATTGAGGTAGGGTAGATACAAGGTGCAAAGTCACGCAGGTGAGTCCATAATATAGGCGTACAAAAAGGGGGAACATAGACAATCATGGGAGTCAATAATAACAATAAAACAAATATGCAAAGGGATAAAACAGGTAGTACAGATCGGTGCAGAGTCTTAACAAATCCAGAGTAATGGATCGTGTATTTAGCCATGAGGATAGCTTTTACTTCTTTCTTAAAAAGTGTAGTGGAGGAGATGAGCCTGGTTTCAGGAGGGAGTGAGTTCCAGATCCTGGGTGCCATTCCTGAGAAGGATTCAGAAAAGGGGGTGGTGATGAACAGAGTGTCTGAATTAAACAGACCACTCTTACCCAGTCCAAAGATCAGGGCTTGATCCATCACCGTTATTTATCTCACTGCCCCATCCCAGCTCAGAACCTGGCTATATGCAAATCAGTCTGTCCCTGGCCCAGTGCATCATGGGAACAGGGCAGACTAAACTACCAAGCCAATTCTTCACCAGAAAGGAGACAAGCTACCGGGGACCGGTTTCTGGCATTTCAGCCGTCTTCGGCCCGGCTTGCTTGAATCCTGATGGAGCAGTGAGAAAGGGACTCATGTCTGAGTATACCCTGCCACACCTATAGTGGCCAAAAACGATTCAGAAAAGGGGGTGGTGATGAACAGAGTGTCTGAATTAAACAGACCACTCTTACCCAGTCCAAAGATCAGGGCTTGATCCATCACCGTTATTTATCTCACTGCCCCATCCCAGCTCAGAACCTGGCTATATGCAAATCAGTCTGTCCCTGGCCCAGTGCATCATGGGAACAGGGCAGACTAAACTACCAAGCCAATTCTTCACCAGAAAGGAGACAAGCTACCGGGGACCGGTTTCTGGCATTTCAGCCGTCTTCGGCCCGGCTTGCTTGAATCCTGATGGAGCAGTGAGAAAGGGACTCATGTCTGAGTATACCCTGCCACACCTATAGTGGCCAAAAACGATTCAGAAAAGGGGGTGGTGATGAACAGAGTGTCTGAATTAAACAGACCACTCTTACCCAGTCCAAAGATCAGGGCTTGATCCATCACCGTTATTTATCTCACTGCCCCATCCCAGCTCAGAACCTGGCTATATGCAAATCAGTCTGTCCCTGGCCCAGTGCATCATGGGAACAGGGCAGACTAAACTACCAAGCCAATTCTTCACCAGAAAGGAGACAAGCTACCGGGGACCGGTTTCTGGCATTTCAGCCGTCTTCGGCCCGGCTTGCTTGAATCCTGATGGAGCAGTGAGAAAGGGACTCATGTCTGAGTATACCCTGCCACACCTATAGTGGCCAAAAACGATTCAGAAAAGGGGGTGGTGATGAACAGAGTGTCTGAATTAAACAGACCACTCTTACCCAGTCCAAAGATCAGGGCTTGATCCATCACCGTTATTTATCTCACTGCCCCATCCCAGCTCAGAACCTGGCTATATGCAAATCAGTCTGTCCCTGGCCCAGTGCATCATGGGAACAGGGCAGACTAAACTACCAAGCCAATTCTTCACCAGAAAGGAGACAAGCTACCGGGGACCGGTTTCTGGCATTTCAGCCGTCTTCGGCCCGGCTTGCTTGAATCCTGATGGAGCAGTGAGAAAGGGACTCATGTCTGAGTATACCCTGCCACACCTATAGTGGCCAAAAACGATTCAGAAAAGGGGGTGGTGATGAACAGAGTGTCTGAATTAAACAGACCACTCTTACCCAGTCCAAAGATCAGGGCTTGATCCATCACCGTTATTTATCTCACTGCCCCATCCCAGCTCAGAACCTGGCTATATGCAAATCAGTCTGTCCCTGGCCCAGTGCATCATGGGAACAGGGCAGACTAAACTACCAAGCCAATTCTTCACCAGAAAGGAGACAAGCTACCGGGGACCGGTTTCTGGCATTTCAGCCGTCTTCGGCCCGGCTTGCTTGAATCCTGATGGAGCAGTGAGAAAGGGACTCATGTCTGAGTATACCCTGCCACACCTATAGTGGCCAAAAACGATTCAGAAAAGGGGGTGGTGATGAACAGAGTGTCTGAATTAAACAGACCACTCTTACCCAGTCCAAAGATCAGGGCTTGATCCATCACCGTTATTTATCTCACTGCCCCATCCCAGCTCAGAACCTGGCTATATGCAAATCAGTCTGTCCCTGGCCCAGTGCATCATGGGAACAGGGCAGACTAAACTACCAAGCCAATTCTTCACCAGAAAGGAGACAAGCTACCGGGGACCGGTTTCTGGCATTTCAGCCGTCTTCGGCCCGGCTTGCTTGAATCCTGATGGAGCAGTGAGAAAGGGACTCATGTCTGAGTATACCCTGCCACACCTATAGTGGCCAAAAACGATTCAGAAAAGGGGGTGGTGATGAACAGAGTGTCTGAATTAAACAGACCACTCTTACCCAGTCCAAAGATCAGGGCTTGATCCATCACCGTTATTTATCTCACTGCCCCATCCCAGCTCAGAACCTGGCTATATGCAAATCAGTCCGTCCCTGGCCCAGTGCATCATGGGAACAGGGCAGACTAAACTACCAAGCCAATTCTTCACCAGAAAGGAGACAAGCTACCGGGGACCGGTTTCTGGCATTTCAGCCGTCTTCGGCCCGGCTTGCTTGAATCCTGATGGAGCAGTGAGAAAGGGACTCATGTCTGAGTATACCCTGCCACACCTATAGTGGCCAAAAACGATTCAGAAAAGGGGGTGGTGATGAACAGAGTGTCTGAATTAAACAGACCACTCTTACCCAGTCCAAAGATCAGGGCTTGATCCATCACCGTTATTTATCTCACTGCCCCATCCCAGCTCAGAACCTGGCTATATGCAAATCAGTCCGTCCCTGGCCCAGTGCATCATGGGAACAGGGCAGACTAAACTACCAAGCCAATTCTTCACCAGAAAGGAGACAAGCTACCGGGGACCGGTTTCTGGCATTTCAGCCGTCTTCGGCCCGGCTTGCTTGAATCCTGATGGAGCAGTGAGAAAGGGACTCATGTCTGAGTATACCCTGCCACACCTATAGTGGCCAAAAACGATTCAGAAAAGGGGGTGGTGATGAACAGAGTGTCTGAATTAAACAGACCACTCTTACCCAGTCCAAAGATCAGGGCTTGATCCATCACCGTTATTTATCTCACTGCCCCATCCCAGCTCAGAACCTGGCTATATGCAAATCAGTCCGTCCCTGGCCCAGTGCATCATGGGAACAGGGCAGACTAAACTACCAAGCCAATTCTTCACCAGAAAGGAGACAAGCTACCGGGGACCGGTTTCTGGCATTTCAGCCGTCTTCGGCCCGGCTTGCTTGAATCCTGATGGAGCAGTGAGAAAGGGACTCATGTCTGAGTATACCCTGCCACACCTATAGTGGCCAAAAACGATTCAGAAAAGGGGGTGGTGATGAACAGAGTGTCTGAATTAAACAGACCACTCTTACCCAGTCCAAAGATCAGGGCTTGATCCATCACCGTTATTTATCTCACTGCCCCATCCCAGCTCAGAACCTGGCTATATGCAAATCAGTCCGTCCCTGGCCCAGTGCATCATGGGAACAGGGCAGACTAAACTACCAAGCCAATTCTTCACCAGAAAGGAGACAAGCTACCGGGGACCGGTTTCTGGCATTTCAGCCGTCTTCGGCCCGGCTTGCTTGAATCCTGATGGAGCAGTGAGAAAGGGACTCATGTCTGAGTATACCCTGCCACACCTATAGTGGCCAAAAACGATTCAGAAAAGGGGGGTGGTGATGAACAGAGTGTCTGAATTAAACAGACCACTCTTACCCAGTCCAAAGATCAGGGCTTGATCCATCACCGTTATTTATCTCGGTGTTGGATCTAGCCCTGATCTCTTGACTGGGTGAGAGCTTTCTGCTTAATTCAGAGACTCTGTCCCTCACCACCCCTTGTTGTAAATATTTTTGTCCACCCTAAGCGTGGAAGGGTATTCTCAGATGTGAGACCCTTGCTCATTGCACCATCAGGATTCAAGCAAACCGGGCCGAAGACGGCTGTAATGCCAGAAACCGGTCCCTGGGAGCTTGTTTCCTTCCCAGTGTAAGAATTGGCTTTTGTAGTTTGGTTTGCCCTGTTCCCATCATGCACTGGGACAGGAACAGACTAATTTGCATACAGCCAGGTTCTGAAACTGGGATGGTGCAGTGAGCTAAAAAACGGTGTTGGATCTAGCCCTGATCTCTTGACTGGGTGAGAGCTTTCTGCTTAATTCAGAGACTCTGTCCCTCACCACCCCTTGTTGTAAATATTTTTGTCCACCCTAAGCGTGGAAGGGTATTCTCAGATGTGAGACCCTT
This sequence comes from Lissotriton vulgaris, assembly GCF_964263255.1. Taxonomy (NCBI): domain Eukaryota; kingdom Metazoa; phylum Chordata; class Amphibia; order Caudata; family Salamandridae; genus Lissotriton; species Lissotriton vulgaris. Next base: position 287,503,688 of record NC_141690.1, on the reverse strand, counting down.
GCTCATTGCACCATCAGGATTCAAGCAAACCGGGCCGAAGACGGCTGTAATGCCATAAACCGGTCCCTGGGAGCTTGTTTCCTTCCCAGTGTAAGAATTGGCTTTTGTAGTTTGGTTTGCCCTGTTCCCATCATGCACTGGGACAGGAACAGACTAATTTGCATACAGCCAGGTTCTGAAACTGGGATGGTGCAGTGAGCTAAAAAACGGTGTTGGATCTAGCCCTGATCTCTTGACTGGGTGAGAGCTTTCTGCTTAATTCAGAGACTCTGTCCCTCACCACCCCTTGTTGTAAATATTTTTGTCCACCCTAAGCGTGGAAGGGTATTCTCAGATGTGAGACCCTTGCTCATTGCACCATCGGGATTCAAGCAAACCGGGCCGAAGACGGCTGTAATGCCAGAAACCGGTCCCTGGGAGCTTGTTTCCTTCCCAGTGTAAGAATTGGCTTTTGTAGTTTGGTTTGCCCTGTTCCCATCATGCACTGGGACAGGAACAGACTAATTTGCATACAGCCAGGTTCTGAAACTGGGATGGTGCAGTGAGCTAAAAAACGGTGTTGGATCTAGCCCTGATCTCTTGACTGGGTGAGAGCTTTCTGCTTAATTCAGAGACTCTGTCCCTCACCACCCCTTGTTGTAAATATTTTTGTCCACCCTAAGCGTGGAAGGGTATTCTCAGATGTGAGACCCTTGCTCATTGCACCATCAGGATTCAAGCAAACCGGGCCGAAGACGGCTGTAATGCCAGAAACCGGTCCCTGGGAGCTTGTTTCCTTCCCAGTGTAAGAATTGGCTTTTGTAGTTTGGTTTGCCCTGTTCCCATCATGCACTGGGACAGGAACAGACTAATTTGCATACAGCCAGGTTCTGAAACTGGGATGGTGCAGTGAGCTAAAAAACGGTGTTGGATCTAGCCCTGATCTCTTGACTGGGTGAGAGCTTTCTGCTTAATTCAGAGACTCTGTCCCTCACCACCCCTTGTTGTAAATATTTTTGTCCACCCTAAGCGTGGAAGGGTATTCTCAGATGTGAGACCCTTGCTCATTGCACCATCAGGATTCAAGCAAACCGGGCCGAAGACGGCTGTAATGCCAGAAACCGGTCCCTGGGAGCTTGTTTCCTTCCCAGTGTAAGAATTGGCTTTTGTAGTTTGGTTTGCCCTGTTCCCATCATGCACTGGGACAGGAACAGACTAATTTGCATACAGCCAGGTTCTGAAACTGGGATGGTGCAGTGAGCTAAAAAACGGTGTTGGATCTAGCCCTGATCTCTTGACTGGGTGAGAGCTTTCTGCTTAATTCAGAGACTCTGTCCCTCACCACCCCTTGTTGTAAATATTTTTGTCCACCCTAAGCGTGGAAGGGTATTCTCAGATGTGAGACCCTTGCTCATTGCACCATCAGGATTCAAGCAAACCGGGCCGAAGACGGCTGTAATGCCAGAAACCGGTCCCTGGGAGCTTGTTTCCTTCCCAGTGTAAGAATTGGCTTTTGTAGTTTGGTTTGCCCTGTTCCCATCATGCACTGGGACAGGAACAGACTAATTTGCATACAGCCAGGTTCTGAAACTGGGATGGTGCAGTGAGCTAAAAAACGGTGTTGGATCTAGCCCTGATCTCTTGACTGGGTGAGAGCTTTCTGCTTAATTCAGAGACTCTGTCCCTCACCACCCCTTGTTGTAAATATTTTTGTCCACCCTAAGCGTGGAAGGGTATTCTCAGATGTGAGACCCTTGCTCATTGCACCATCAGGATTCAAGCAAACCGGGCCGAAGACGGCTGTAATGCCAGAAACCGGTCCCTGGGAGCTTGTTTCCTTCCCAGTGTAAGAATTGGCTTTTGTAGTTTGGTTTGCCCTGTTCCCATCATGCACTGGGACAGGAACAGACTAATTTGCATACAGCCAGGTTCTGAAACTGGGATGGTGCAGTGAGCTAAAAAACGGTGTTGGATCTAGCCCTGATCTCTTGACTGGGTGAGAGCTTTCTGCTTAATTCAGAGACTCTGTCCCTCACCACCCCTTGTTGTAAATATTCCTGAGAAGGAGCGTTTATAGGTTTTTTCCTTCCGGAATCTTCGCGGCTTCAGCAGAAGATTGCTTGTGCTTCTAGTGGTTCTAGAGCCGCCAAAAATTGTCAGCTTCTGAGTGAGGTAGCCGGGTGCGTTCAGGTGTACAGCCTTGTGTGTCATGCAGGCGATTTTCAGATGTATTCTGGCTTCAAAAGGCAGCCAGTTAAGGGATTTAAAGTCAGGGGAAATATGCGAGTGTTTTTTTGAGCCAGTAATGAGTCTCGCTGCAGCGTTCAGAGAAGCTCTTAGGGGTGCAGTTGTAGTTAGGGGGAGTCCGCAGAGGGCGATATTGCCATATTCTATGCGAGGGATGACTAGGGATTGTACTGCAGTTTGGAAGTCTTTTGCTGGGAGGAAGGGTTTAAGTTTCCTCAGTGTGTTGATTTGGAAGTTCGCTCCTTTGGTTGCCTTGCTGATATGCTGCTGCATGTTGAGATTGGCGTCAAGTGTTATGCCTAAAGATTTTGCTGAGTCTACGACGGTAGGTTGTACATTGAGTGCAGTTAGGTGCTTAAGCCAAGTTTGAGTGGTAGGGATTTTTGCGGGAGGTGCAATCAGGAGGAACTCTGTCTTCAGCGCATTGAGTTTGAGGTGATTATCGGCAAGCCATGATTGGGTGTTTCTGATCGTTGAGTTCAGGAGCATATTGTCATTGGGGGATTGTAGTTTGAGATATAGCTGGGTGTCGTCGGCGTACATGTGAAAGTGTACATTTGATGCTTGTAACAAGGTGGTGAGAAGTTCCATAACTAGGTTGAACAATGTTGGGGAAAGGGAGGATCCTTGGGGGACGCCGAACGATACAGGTACTGGAGAGGACATCAGGTTGTTGCTCTTGAATCTGAGACCGGTTGTGTAGAAAGGAAGTTAACCACTTGAGAACAGTCCCCGATAGGCCCATTCTTGTGTTTAAAAGTTCGAGTAAGTTCTCATGTTTAACGGTGTTGAATGCTGAAGAGAAATCAAGAAGAATGAGGAGGCAGGTATCGTTTTGATCTAAGATTTGGAGGGCATCGTCAATTATGTGAGTCATAGCAGTTTCGGTACTGTGCCCTGCTCGGAAGCCTGATTGATGAGGGTTGAGGAGATGAAACTGATCTATGTGTTTAGTCAGTTGTAGCTGTACGCATTTTTCCAGCAGTTTGGCGAGAGTGGGAATATTGGTAATAGGACTGTAATTGTTTAGATCAGTGGGGTCTGCTGTTGGTTTCTTTAGTAAAGGTGTGACTTGTCCAACTTTGAGGGAGTTAGGGATGGTTCCTTGTTGAAGTGAGCTGTTAATAATTTTGGTCCAGAGAGAGAAAAGCAAAGGGGTAAAGTCTTTTACAGCTTTAGCAGGGAGGGGGTCAGTGAGGTGGTTGGATGGTTTCAGGGTGCTGAGCAGTCTGCCAATTTCTTCAGAGTAGGTGCCAAAGGATGACCATGTAGCATTGTTCTTTGGCCCAGTGGATGCTATGTGGAGGGGTTTGGAGTAGAGGCGTGCGTCATTGAGGAGATCGCTCCTTATGTTGTCAGTTATATGGTTAACTCCTTGGACGTCAAAAACAAACAGAAACTGTTTGAGAGCAAAGCACTTTTCACTGGCTCCCGAGGGATGCTTTTGTAGAAACAGTTATTCCCTGTATATTTCTATTTTTTCAAAATACACATATATCAAACAAATTGTGAAACAAATTGTCCATATATCACATAATTCTTGTCAAGAAGCCAAAACAACTGTGATGTTGTATCGATGTAATGTGCTTTAATGACTTTTCTCTTGCTTTAGATTTCTTCTTTTAGTACATTCACATCATGTACTGTAGTTCTTTTTATCATCATTACAGCAGTTCATCCCAATGCATTTCGGTATGAATACCTTCGTCAGGGGAATACTGAAAATTTAACATGAAACAATAATCAAAAACTCTGTTTGGGGACTACCAGGACCCCACCTCGTGTGCATGCAAACATTCATTGAGTTATAATGTGAAAGTTGCCATCTCTGTGCTCATGTTGCTGAGATTGTTATGCCGTGCTCTTAAAATGAAATATTTGTGCCCTGCTCTCCAACACGACCACATGCTGATCAAATACCGAAATCAACGTACCTACTACAATGCTCCAAAGTCTACCCGATGTGTATACTAATGAAATGCCGACCAAACTGACCGAACTGCATAAAAACGAAAGAAAACATGGTGTCACTATGTCTATTTTACAATCATGAACTCGCAAAGTGCCAAAATGTCATGCAGCGTACCTCAGCTGCTAGCCACCATTATCTTTGTTCGAGTGCGCTCTCAGTCATCGTATGTAAAACTGCCACAAGGCTGCCACCATTGTAGACGCTTCTGTTAAATAAACGGAAATCGAAAAACCGCTATTAAAATTGTGGTAGGAATGCGCATAACTGCACTACTACGGGCCCGCATGTTCGTGGAAGGGTTTGTCACCGCCGCTCACCTGGCGTGTTTACTAAAGCTTGCTTGTAATCCTGTCGTCGGGCGTGGACGGTCTCTTCCGTATCCTTCTGTGGTTGTGCTGAACTAAACCTAACTTAAAACGTGCGCATTAAACAAAAATGACGGACTAGTGTGGTGTTCTGGCGATGGGCGCCATCTTGAAGTGGGTGCTTGTACTACTATAAGTGATGGGAAGATATGACGGTATATGTAGTAAGGTGATGTAGGTGTGATGGCAAATTCATTCACAGTAAATGGCATATTCATTAGCGATGGCCACAATAAAACAATCAGTGCACGTCACATTATCAAGAATGGTACATTTACAACATTAAAAGCATGTAACTCAATATTAAAAAAACAGTGCAAAAACGATGAAAAAACAACTATTGCTTCAATACCTGCTTAATTACAGAAAACATGTATATTCTATTTTGTCGTTAAGACCACGCGGTTCTAGCGTATTCAAGTGGCGGATCCAATATGTTTCCCTTTGGGACAGTTGTCGATTGGTGTCAGCATGTGACTTCATGTTTATCCTCTCTAACACTGTGTATCGCAACTGGGGTATGGTATGCTGACGTTCTTTCCAATGTGTAGCCAAGTTAGATTTGATGTTGCAAGTTCTTATTAAACTTTTGTGCTCTGTAATTCGCACCTTCACCTTACGTGTGGTTTTCCCTACATATACTAGCCCGCAGGGGCATTTAATGGCGTACACTACCATTTCACTGTTACAATCTGACGTGTGTCTGAGAAGGATCTGTTTACCTGTGTGGGGGTGTTGGAAAACATTCCCTACCATCACATTACTACAGTGTCCACAATTGTGGCATTTGACCATGCCTCTCTGTTGACCTGCTTTAGTCTGTGTCTGAGTCTGTTTCAGTATTTCTTTTAGATTTTTAGATCTCGTGTGTGCAAACAAAGGTTTGTCTACAAACACGGTCTTAAAATCTGATTCTTGCTCTATTACTTCCCATCTTTTCAGTATGCTTTTCTTGATTAGTCTGCTGGATGTTGAGTGTTTGATAACAAACACCTCCCTCTGTAGTGTGGGTCTGGTGGTTTTGACTAGAAGAGTCTCCCTGTTGGAGAATCTTGCTTTAAGTTTTGCTTGTTGTAATAGTTCCTCTGGGTACCCTCTATCTTTATAGGCCTTTGACATGACTTCCATCTCTAGTGTTGCATCCTCTTCTTTTGAGCAGATTCTACGAGCCCGTAGAAACTGCGAAAAGGGTAAATGATTCTTCAAGGACATGGTGTGAAAACTGCTATAATGTAAAGCATTGTTACGGTCAGTGGGTTTTTTGTACAGACTTGTATGTAGTTCTGAACCGTGTTTTTCAATGAGAATGTCCAGATAGTTGATAGTTTCTGCATGTATGGAATAAGTTATTTTGATCTGGTCATGTTTGCCATTCAACTCAGTGAGAAGGTTTTCTAAAGAGTGGTGAGTCCCTGTCCATACTATGAGAATGTCGTCTATAAACCTGACGAAAAGCTTCAAATGCTGTTTCCATTCCTGGTTCTGCAATATGTTTTCTTCCTCATATTTTGCCATGAATATGTTGGCAAATGTCGGTGCCCCTGTAAAACCCATGCTGGTACCTGTCCGTTGGAGGTAAAAGTTGTCCTGCCATTGAAAATACCCGTGAAAAAGGCAAAAGTGAAGTAGTTCTAGTAGAAATACGTTGGTGCCTTCATCGTAATCATGTTTCATTAACATCCATTCCACCGCCTCCAACCCCTCTAGGTGGGGAATAGAGGTGTACAATGCCGTTATGTCTACTGTACACAACACTATGTGTTCTTCGTTACTGATGTTAACTTCCTGGAGTCTTTTTAGACAGTCCGTTGTGTCCTGTATGTAGGTGCTCCACTGCTGAACTAATGGTTGTAAATAGTGATCTAAAAATTTCCCTAGTGGTTCATGCAGTGAGCCACATCCCACTACAATGGGCCTGAATGGTGGGTCCACTGGATTCTTGTGCATTTTGGGCACCATATATATGTGGGGTCTCTTCGGAAATTGCGTGGTCAGAAATCTGCGAGTTTGATCATCTATCCATCCCATGTTGGTGGCATTGTCAAGAATACTCTGTAAGATGGATTGGAATCGAATTGTGGGATCCGCGTCAAGTTTAATGTAGGTCTCCTCATCAGTCACATGCTGATTGACCTTCTCCTGATAGTAAGTGTTGTTGAGCACTACCACGGCGCCCCCTTTGTCAGCAGGTACTATCTTGAGAGTGTCGTTCCCTGCTAGTTTATGCAAGGTGGTTTGTTCCTGTCTGCTGAGATTGCTCCGACTTTTTCGTGTTATGGGTGTCTTTGCTAAATCGTTCTTGACTAAGGTCTCAAATAAGTCTAGAGTCTTATGTGAAAAAGGAGCCATGAATGTACTTTTGGGTCTGAACATCTGTCGTTGCCTGGGTGTCTGTAAGTGTAGTAGATTCTTGTTCAATGGTGTGGAAGAACCATCTCAGGCGAAGTTTTCTCATGAATTTGAATAAAGAGACTTCTGTCTCCAACTGATTGGTAGTATACGTGGGTACAAACGACATGCCTTTGTTTAACAATTGCAGTTCTTGTTTGCTTAAGTGATAGTCAGAGATGTTCATCACTAGTTCCTCCTACTTCTGTGCTTTTTTTGAACCTTGTCCCCTCCTTGTTCGTTTGGTTTTGTCTGGGGTTGTACCGTGGGGGGGTGGTTGGATGTTTGGCCCCCCTCTAAAAAAGCCTCCCTTGGTTCGACATTTGTGCCTCCCTGTGCCCCTGTTTCATTACTGTCATTCAGGGTGCCCCCAAGAGGTGTTCTAGTGGGTAGCGTGTCCTGTTCAGTCGCTACGCTTTCCTCCGAAGTAGAGGCCTGCGGTTTCTTGAAACTTCTTCTCTGTGCATATTGATCTGCCCAAGAATAGACTTCATCTAACTTATAATCTATGGTGTCACGCTTGAACTTGCGTAACTTGCGTTCATGCACCTCCCTAGTATGCTCTTCTAGTTGGTCATTTATGTTCTTCAGGGTGGATGCTAGCTCTTCCTCCGTTAGTCTGGTAGAAAGTTCAGTGTTTAGCTCTTGTATTTCACTATCTAGTTCTTTTAAGATATTAGAAAGCTCCTCTACTATTAGTAGTATCAAGTCAAGGGAACATTTGTTAAGAATGGCGTACCACCTTGTCATGAATGGTTTGTTAAACTTAAACAGTAAGGGTCTCAATGATATGCGTAACCCGCGTGGAATGCGCTTGACCTTGTGGTATTGTATTAACGTTGTGGCATGAAGCCTTTGGTTGATCTGTTTTCTCATAGTGTACTGTAGTTGTTTAATCATTTGTGCGGTGGATCCTGGTTTGCCCTGAAAGTCTCTGACGTCTTTAATCAGTGCATAAATACTTTCAGCTTCTTCTGTTGAATAGGCTTTTACATCTGCCTGATTAGCTGTGAGGTGTGAAATTTCTTCAAAATCCATCATGCGTGGGTGCCGAGTATCCTAAGTGAGCCTAAATGGGTAAGTACTACGAAAAGATATGGTACTCTGCACACCTATATGCTTTAATCTCAATGTACTATTAATCCAAAATGTGAACTTTTAATCAAACCTTAATATTTGTGGTGCTTTCGCTCAAACTGACTGGCCCTAGTCAGTGCAAAACATCAAAAACAAACAGAAACTGTTTGAGAGCAAAGCACTTTTCACTGGCTCCCGAGGGATGCTTTTGTAGAAACAGTTATTCCCTGTATATTTCTATTTTTTCAAAATACACATATATCAAACAAATTGTGAAACAAATTGTCCATATATCACTCCTTGGACGCTCATGACGAGCTCAGCTCGTCATGGTGTACACCTCCATACACATGACGAGCTGAGCTAGTCATGAACAATGGGGAAACCAAAAGCTCCGCACAGGAGGAAAATAACACTAGCATCGATGTGGTTAAAGAAAGCAGAGAAGTCTTCACAGGAAGGTGTATCGCCCATAGTGCTGAGTGATTGGGGTTGTTCCTTGGATTGGGTTTTGATTAGCTCAAACAGCTTTCTCGGACGGTTTTTAGCTTGGTCGAGCTGGAGGCTGAAGAAATCTGTTTTTGAGCGTTTTATTTTCCTGAAGTAGGCATTTCTCTTTTTCTTCAGAGTTTTTAGGTGCAGTGCAGAGGGGGCTGATCTCCAGGTGCGCTCTGCCATTCGCATGGCCCGTCTATCTTCATTGAGACTCCTGTCGTACCATGGGTTGGAGATCTTGGTGGAGACTCTTTTCAGTTGCATGGGCGCAGCCTCATCGATTATTGAGGTAATAGCATTGAGATATTGGTTCGTCAAGACTTGAACGTCCGTAGCGTCGGTAGTGGGAAGTAGGAGATTGCAGCTGTTAGGGGGTAGTGAGTTTGGATTGAGTTTCTTCAGGTCTCTTTTCCAAACTTTGGGCTTGGAGGATTGAACTGGGTTCAGTTTAACTTTTTCATTGATGAAGAATGTGACAATATGGTGATCTGACCAGTCACAGGGTTGAATTGACTCAAGTTGAATAGAGTCCTCTTTGGAGATGATAAGGTCGAGGATAGAACCTTTGTCATGGGTCAGACTATTGCATATTTGGGTGAGATCAAGAGCGTGAGGAAGTTTTTGAGGCTATTTACCACTGTGTCACTGCTATCATTCCAATGGAGATTGTAGTCGCCAAGGAAGATTTGAGTGTTTTGCCGTCCTGAGTTGGTTGAAATGGTGTCCATGAGTTGTTGGGAGAAGGTGAGATTGTCCCCAGGTGGGTGGTAGATGATGTGTAGAGAGCATACAGGTTTGCTTTCGCTGGTGACATCAAGGCAGAAGTATTCACAGGAGGTGAGAGAGGGGGCGGTGACTTTATTAACTGAAAGGTTGCTTCTGAAAATACATGTGATTCCACCGCCTGTCTTGATGGGCCTGTCAAGTTTAATGATGCAGTAGTTGGGGGGGGGGGGGGGGGGTCTAGGATATCCATGATAGGTGAAGAGGATTCAGTTAACCACGTTTCAGTCAGAATGGCTAGATCAAGTTCCAGAGTAATTATGAGATCAGCGACCTCCGCAGAGTGTCTTTGGGCCGATCTGCAGTTGAGAAGTATGCATTTAAGCCCTGGGGGTGCAGAGGGTGGAGAAGGGTTCTAGGGTGAGGGGTACATTTGTGAGGTTGTTGGGGACGGAGCCTCTGTTGTTTTGCGTGGGGTGCCTGAGGGGATTAGAGAGAATCGTTGGGATGGACAGGTGTGTGGTGGCTAAGTGATTTTGGGGACCCGGGACGTATGTGTGGAGGAGGGTGTGTATGTCGTGGCCTGAAAGCGTATTGGTGGTGCGTCGGGGGCGATTGGTGGTATTGCGAGAGGGGATAGAGGACCAGTGTGGGGGGTGTTGTGTGGTAGGGTCATTAGGCTGAGGAGGATATGTTGTTAGGTGGAGAGGTGGTGGTGGGGAGGGGGTGTCTGGGGTGTGTGAGGAGTAACTCTTTGACGTTGTGGAGTTCTTCTTTCACTTGGAGGAGGGTGGACATAATCATGTCTAGCGTGGGGTTGGGTGCGGAGTTGGGGAAGGGCACTGGAGGTGAACAGGTGTATAGGTTACTGGAGTAGGGGGGGAATAGAGGTGGAGAGGGGGTGTTAGTGAGGTGGTTGGTGTTCGGGTGGGTAGGGAGGTTGTGGGGGATGAGTGAGGATATTGGTGTGGTTGTTGGCGCTATTGGGCAAGGAATCCATGGAAGGAGGGGAGGGGCAAAAGGGGGCTGTGTGGAGGCTGGGGGTTGCGGGAGTGAAGGTGGGATAGTGTGGACTGAGGGTGGGAGGTGAGAGGTTGCGGGAGGAGTGAAGGCTCGGCGTGGCCGGAATGCAAAGTGTGGGGGGGAGAACGACTGGGTTATTTAAGACCCAGCGGTGCCAGGGGACAACACCTGAAACCTTCGTGGGTAACCTGCTCCGGCGTACGAATGACAGAGACACGGGACACTTCCTTCGGCGTCAAAGATTTGAGGTTTATTTACTGCAGGGAACACAGAAGTCACAGGAAGTACAACGAGTGTAAGTTCGAGGAGACTGCTTCAAACTGCTACTGTGGATCGCTCCTTTTATACAGTTTTCTCCCATAGAGTTTACATGGTACACAAAGGTTTACAACTCGGTTCCCATAATTATTCCCGAGCGGGGTCACTTTGGTCACTTTGATACATTCAAGGTCCGGGGCATAAGTGCGGAAACATTTGGCGGTTCCCAACTGTAAAAACCCATCTTCCCACCATTAGTACATTCCAATCGGCAGTAAAACAGATCGAAGAAGGAACAAGGACAGGTGCAGAGGAAGATGGAAACAGTGGGGAGATCGAAAAGGGTGTAAAAGGGGAGGTATCGGGAAACACGAGCTACAGGCATCAAAGGGACGTGCCTAATGAGATGCACGGCTGAGACAATAGACCGGCACGGCAAGATGAGCCTCGAGCGGGGCCATCTGCCTTACAGTATCATCCCCCTCGTCATAAAGACACTTTCAAAGGACATGTGTCTTCCGCGGATGTCTTGGGAATCCCAGGGTCGCGAAACGGACAACGTCCGTTCGCTGGCTACTTGAGGGCAAGAAACAAAATGGATGCCGTATCTAAGATGGAACCCGTGGGTACAGATGAAAAACCCACGTAACAAACGAACGGTTTAGGTTAGCACAGCGAAACTGCGCACACCCACTAAACTGGTCATTTGCGGTTCATAGATACCAGACTCGACCATATTCGTGCGAGTCGAAAACACCACTTACAATTGTCACGGAACCTCAGGGGAGATGGGATGGGAGAGAGACATGTTGTATGGGGTACAGATAGGGGAGTTCTGAGAAGCTAGTCGGAGGTGTGAGCGACCGGTTATATGGGGGTGGGGTAAAGGGGGTGGGGGTGAGGGGGTTGATAGAGGAGGTGGGGTCGGCGTCTGAGGGTGAGGAGTGTGACGTGTCTGTAGCCGGATGGTGATAGGGTAGATTACTAGGGGGAGGGGGGAGGTGCGTGTTAGTGTTAGGGGGTGCTGTGGAGTCAAGGTCGTTTGGGTTGGAGGCCGGAAGGTGTGGGATCTGAGAGTTGGTGATGTATTCTTTGAAAGTGGGGAACAGGTTGTCAAATAGGTCAAGGTTTCTGTCCGTGGATTGAATTAGGATAGTGCCGTTGTTGTAGATGGTGAAGGTTGCTCTAGCTGGGTAGAGTTGGGATGGTGTGGTTGAGAGTGTTACGCCATGGGCAGTTTTCCTAGTGGACGAGACGGTGAGTAGGGTGAGAAATGCTTTTCTCCATTGTGCTCTGCGTGTAGTGAATAGGATGATATCAGTGCTCTTGGCTCCATTGTTGAGAGAGAAGTAGGTGTCTGCAAAGGGGGTCTCAGGGTGGGACCTCAAGAGGTTGTGTTTAAACCGTTTTGCGTTTTTTTTCGAGAGCTCGGGGGGGGAATTAATTTTATATGTGTGTTTGCCCGTGGGTTCCATGTTGGCAGTAGGGGGAGAGGTAGGTGAGGGGGGATGTGTGGGTAGGTGTAGGAAAAGATCTATGGAGAGTGCGATGAAGGTGAGGTTGGAAAAGGTTAGGAAGTGGGTATGGATGAGAGCGGATTTAGACTAGCCTAAGATGGCCGCTTCTTTAGGCATGATAAGGTGATGAGGAGTGACTAGTCTAAGATGGCCTCCGAGCTAGAGAGATAGAAAAGAGTAAAGAAGTCCTTTGTTTGTTGTAATGTAATGAGATCAGGGATGTGGTCCAGTTGCATAATCTCAATAGGGGGCAGGTCGAGGATATCCTGTTTCTGTCTTACTGGGTGGGTAGAGGGGAGTCCTATGTCTGTTTTGGCGATCCAGGGGGAAGGCAGTGTTTTTAAATTAACTTTGAGAGGGTCTGGTGATTTGTTGTAGCAGGTTTATGACCCCAGCTATTTTGGGCAGTAGGACTGGTTTTGAGAGGGTTTCAGGTAAATGGAGGCCAGTAAAAGCTACAAGTTTTATGGCCCCGCCATTTTGGGCAGAAGGGTCTCAGAGGTAAAATCGTGTACATCAGATTAATAAGTGGTGCAAAATATATATGCAAAACGATTCAGGAAAGCACGGTACCTTGGCATAGTCTTGGGAGCGTTTGTGTGTGAGGCGGCTGCTCTGCCGGCTTCATCCTGTCCCTTTTGCTCACATTGACGGCGTATAAAATCCTTCCTTTTCGATTGTAGAACCATTAAACCTTAAGACATGATAGCCTATGTGCGTGCTATCCGCGTTATGTGCTGTTTTAGTTCATTTCCTGCTGGGGCGGGGCCGTGAAGCTACTTCGCTCCGTGTGTGTTTTCCCGCGGGTTGCTGAAGCCGCGATCCGGCCAGCCTGCCGCCTAGATCTCCGCTCCAGCACCACAGCCACTGTCCAGGGGCTCTGTCGTTGTCTGGGGGGGTCCGGCGGTCCACCGCCACAGCACCCGGTAGGCAGGCTCAGCGTCTCCTCCCTCTGCCGGCCTCGGGCGTCCGTCGCCGATAACCGGGTAGAAGTCCCACCGTCCCGTCCACTGGGATCAGTTTGCGGGTCATCCGGGGCTTCCACACCTCCGTATAAACAGGGAGGCTCCCAGGGCTCACTGGTCTCCCGTCTGCAGACTCTGCAGGGAGGGGGTCCCGCGACTTTGTTTTGCGGGTCGTCGGGGGCTGCCCAGAGCGACCAAGCCTCTGCCCTCCTCGATCTGAGCAGCACTCCCCACGCCCGGGGCGCGACTCAGCGACCGTTGACCTCCGAGAGCTGCCCAGTGGGTGGGGTTGTGGTCCAGCTCGCTCTCGGCCAGAGCAGCTTCAAAGGATGACGTCCGCAGAAGATGCAACGATGCATAGGTGGAGTCCAGTCACTCCTGCTCAACGGGTCGTCGGGGGCCGCTCAGAGAGTCCAAGCCACAGCCCTCTTTGATCTGACCAGTGCTCCCCATGCCCGGAGCGCGATCCGACGTTCGATGACCTCCGAAAGCGGTCCAGAGGGTGGGGGATGTCCGATTCGATTTCGGCCAGAGCAGCTTCCAGGATGGCGTCCGGTCGTAGGATCCGAGATGAGGTAGGCAGAAAGTGTTAATCCAGTTACTCCAATTAATCCAGTTACTCCAATTAATCCAGTTACTCTTATATGGACAATGGCTCTCGCTAACAGGGATATTCCCAGAAAAGGGATCCCAAGCGCTAGGAGCTCCTTCTGCGAGCTCCTACCAGTCTGCCATCTTGGCGATATCTGACAACTGGAGGTGCTACATTGGTGGTGTAGCGGTGGGATGAGGACGTGTTTGCGCCTGACCTACAGTGATTGGTGAGCACCACTGGTTTAGTGCAGACCTACATAACCACATACCGAATCATTGGCTCCTGGTCCTATTTTTGAATTTCTGTGAAGCACCATGTCACCGCCCAGTGAAAAGGCGCCAAGTGAGAAGGAAACCAGTACAAAGGGAGTAGTTGAATTTGACATTGGGGATCTGTACTCCTATCACAAGGATGCTCTCAGGAAGTACTGCAGAGACTTTGGGTGCTCCATTAAAAGCGGCTCTAGAAAGGACGAGCTGCAGGAAGCTTTAAAGGTCTGGTGGGAGGCCAAGGAGGCCGCAGGGACAGGTGGTGCAGAGACAGAGAATACACCAGGGAATGGCTTTGGAGCAAATGATCTGCCAATAGGCGGACCAGCCCCAAGGGTTGGCAGCACCCATTCCAGCAGGGGTCTCTCCCAGGAGGAAATTCAAGAGAACCAGAGAGCGCGGGAACATGAGCTAGAAGTCCTGAGGCTCAAAGCCCAGATGGAGGAAAGGAAGTTACTTCTGGCCCATGAGGTGAGCATGAGAGAACTGGAACTAAAAGCTAAACAGTGGGAGTCCAGTTCGAATGGTGGCAGCGTACAGCCAGTGCATGGGCCTAGGGTATACCTCCCCAAGGACATAGTTCAGAATTTTCAGAGGGGGGATATCTATGCGTGGTTCACAGCCTATGAGATTGCTCTTAAGATGGGTAAGGTGCCTATGGAGGATTGGGGGGCGGGCCTGTGGAAACATTTTGAGGCTTCGGGGAGGGATGTCCTCTTACCCGTAGAATTGGCAGGCAAGATGACTTATCCCCATATGAAGGAGGCCTTCTGCCTCAGGTATGGGCTTACCCCGGAGCAGTATAGACAGAAGTTTAGGAACTTTAAAAAGTTGGAGTCCGGTACATGGGTGGAGTGTGTGAATCTGTATACGCGTGCATTGGAAGGTTGGATAAAGGGCAGCAAGGTAACTGATTATGAGGGGTTGTTCCATTTAATTAGTTGGGAGCACTTGAGCAGTCTATGTGTTCCAGAGCTGCGCCAGCATCTTTTGGATAGTAAGTTAACTGATCCCAGGGAGCTTGCTAAGGAGGCGGACCGCTGGACCAGCACCAGGGTCCACAAGGGGATCGTGGTTACCACAGCTAAAGTGGGACAGGGTCCCCAGCAGAAGAGTGGGGGGGACACAGGTAACAAGGAGTTCCCTAAAGGGCCCCAAAACAGTTCAGCTGCAAAGGAGTCCCCAGCCCCCCAGTCCCGGGCACCCCCACCCCCTAAGGGTGGGCGTACCTTTCAAGGCCCCATTAGGTGTTACAACTGTAATGGGAATGGTCACATTGCCCTGAGGTGCCCCCAGAAAGCCCCCACACCCCCGGTCGCTCCCAAACCTAGTTTATTAAGTGTAAACTTGGGGGAGGAGTTAATACCTAGTGGGAAGGAGGAGCTGGCAGTGATGACCCTGGTCTCTTTAGGAGACCGAGAGATGGACCAGGAAACCGACCTGCCGGACAACACTAAAAAGTACCAGCAGTGGGTGACCGTCAACGGTAAGGAGGTGGAGGCTCTCAGGGATACAGGAGCTAGTGTGACATCTGTCAGATGTCAATGGGTCCCTGAGGAGCAGGTTATCCCAGATTTACTTCACCCGGTGGTGGCCGCTGACAACTCGGTGCGCCTTTGCAAAATGGCGCAGGTTCCCTTTGAGTGGGGGGGGTCTCAGGCCCCTTGCGAGTTGTAGTGAGGCCCGCCATGACGGTGGACTGTCTGTTAGGCAACGACCTGGAGAGTTCCCCCTGGAAGGAGGTGGAACGCAAGAGACATCTGGAGATGGTAGGGTGTCCTGAGTGGGCCTGTGTGACCACTTTGGCCATGACCGCCGGTGGGGGTGGTCAAGCAGACCTGGAGCCTGAAACAGTGGCCCAGGTACCTGCCCAGAGGAAGGAGGGCAGGGGGCGTGGGAAACCAGCCCCGGCCTTTTCCACAGTCCAGGAGGAAGCAGACCCGGAGGGGGATGCTCTGGTACCTACGGGGGAACAGGTAGCCGAACTGGGAGACTTGCCTAAGCTGACCCATTGGCAGCAGGAAGAGGGTCCCTCCAGGGAGGAGTTCTGCAAGGTGCAGAAAGAGTGCCCTTCTCTTATTGGTATGCGGCAACAGGCTGCAGACCAGGCAGCAGGTGGAGAGTCCAAACACCATCTCATTTACTGGGAAGGTGGGTTGTTGTACAGTGAGCCTAAGGTCACTGAGCCCGGTGAAGCCCGTGTGCTGGTGGTACCCGAGGGCTTCAGGACCTTCCTACTGGGTCTGGCCCATGACGTACCTCTCGCAGGACATCTGGGACAGGACAAGACCTTTCAGCGGCTTGTCACCCATTTCTACTGGCCTCAGATGAAGGACGTGGGAACTTTTTGTCGGACTTGTCAGACTTGCCAGGCCAGTAGCAAAAGTGGAGGGAAGTGCAAGGCACCCCTCCAACCCTTCCCTGTGGTCAGCACCCCTTTTGAGCGGGTGGGCATAGACATTGTGGGGCCGCTGGAACCCAAGACAGCCCTAGGCACAGGTTCATCCTGGTCTTGGTGGACCATGCAACCCGGTACCCGGAAGCTGTCCCTCTCCGGACAATCACAGCCCCTGTGGTGGGCCGTGCATTGATGGGGATCTTCTCCCATGTGGGATTTCCCAGGGAGGTGGTATCCGACAGGGGGACCAACTTCCTCTCTAAGTACATGAAGTCTTTGTGGGAAGAGTGTGGGGTAACTTCACCACTCCTTACCACCCTCAAGGGAATGGTCTGGTGGAGAGATTCAACCGGACCCTCAAAGGCATGATAATGGGCCTCACCGAGCCCATGAGGCGGAAGTGGGACATCTTCCTACCCTGCCTGTTGTTTGCCTACCGAGAGGAGCCCCAGAAGTCTTTAGGGTTCAGTCCCTTTGAGCTTCTGTACGGTCACCCGGTGAGAGGACCTCCGAGTCTGGTGAAGGAGGGGTGGGAGAAATTCCACGGTAAGACCCCTCAGGACGTGTTCAGCTATGTGCAAGCCATCCGCAATCAGACCCAACGCTTCAGGAAACTTGCTCAAGCAAACCTAAAAGCCAGCCAGGACGAAATGAAAAGATGGTACGACCAGAATGCCACTCTGGTCGAATTTCAACCTGGGCAGAAGGTGTGGGTGATGGCACCGGTAGAGCCTTGTGCGCTCCAGGATAAGTGAACTGGGCCGTATGAGGTGCTGGAGCGCAAGAGCGATGTAACCTACCTGGTTAACTTTGTCTCCCAGGAACCCTTTGAGGGTCCTGCATGTGAACCGCCTCACACCTCACTTCAAGAGGTCGGATGTCACCATGCTCCTGGCTACGGATGAGGGGATGGAGGAAGACAGTGATCCTCTTCCGGATCTCCTGGCAGCCAAGGAGCAGGATGGGTCAGTGGATGGAGTGGTTCTCTCGCCCACCCTGACCCCAGAGCAGCAGGCAGAGTGTCGCCAGGTGTTGGGACAGTTTGCATCCCTTTTTTTCCCTGACCCGAGGAGTCACCAATTGGTGCGTCCATGATGTGGACACTGGAGATAGTCCCCCGGTGAAACAAAAGTTTTACAGGGTGGCTGACAAGGTCCGGGCCAGCATCAAGGAAGAGGTTGTCAAGATGTTGGCGCTAGGGGTGATTGAGCCATCCAGCAGCCCGTGGGCTAGCCCGGTGGTCTTAGTACCAAAGGCTGCTGCGCCCGGTGCCACCCCAGAACGCATGTTTTGTGTGGACTACCGCGGGCTCAATGCGGTCACCAAGACTACTTCAGACTGAAGAGAGGAGACGTCCTGCTGAAGAGGACACCGCAAGACCACCCCAGGAACAGTGCTGCCATTGCTGTGTGTATGGAAGCTGACCTGCTGTCTTGTCGTGTCCTGCCTAAGAGGGACCGTTGGGACTGTGCTGTGTGCTTTGTCCCCCTCCTGCCAAGAAGAACTCTCCAAGGGCTAGAAGATGAGCTAGCCTCCTGGCCCCAGAGTCCAGGGACAAAGACACTCTGCTGTGGTCACCGCCTTCCCCCCCCTTCTTGCTGTGTGCGGGGGAATGACTTGTTGGTGACTGGAAGTGCTGAGGGAGAGAGGGTGATGCGGAAGCTCATGGGCTCGTATCCTCTCTCCCCAAGCTCGAATTACAGACCGCGTCGCCAGAGCTCAGGAGGCCTCTTGCCTGCCACTAAATAGGAGCACCGTGGTCACCTGACTCTGCTCGCGAAAACCCGGCGTCCCCCGGTGCCCCCAACATCGAGATCTGCCAGGCACCGGGAGCCGTGAAGGGGAGGCTCGCCCAGATCGCCGCGCTGGGATTGGACAGCGGGCTCTGACATCACCGCCGGGATTTCCAGACGCCGCGAAGGGATTGGCTGGCGGCCCGCCGCGTCATCGGCGAGCCGCGCAGGGATTGGCTGGCAGCCTGCCTCACCCCGAGAAGGAGCGTGGATTGCCCCAGCGCTGCGAGGAGGAATACCGCCCCCTCCCACCGAGACCCAAGAGCCGAGCAGCCTGCAGCTTTCCCCCCCATAACCCCCGCCAGGTAACGCTCGAGTGTGAGACAAATGCGAGCGCGTGCACCTGGGGGGAGGGGGAGGCCCAGCGTGTGTGCCTCGCCCGCGTCAACCGGCGAGGGAATCCTCGGTTGCTAAGCCCCTCCCCGCACCCTCGTACTGGCACCAGAGTGTCCCCATAAAGAGAGGGGCAGTCCCTTTTGACCACAGACTACTCGGGGTGTATTCTGAGGTACCCAAATCCTTCGCAACAGACTCTTTTTTTTTTTTTACTGTGTGAGAACACTTTCCACAAGGAGAACACTCTGGTTTTAAGAAGACTATTTTTATGTTGGTTTATGTCCGTTTTAAGTCTGCCTAAGAATATATAAAAATATGATTTTTATATTATACCAGTGTGGTGTCCGTTTGTGGTGTTCCCTCTGATTACTGTGAGTGTTGGCGCAAATACTTTACACATTGCCCTGGAGATAAGCCTGTCTGCTCTGCCAAGCTACCAAGGGGGTGAGCAGGGGTTATCTTTTGACGTACATCCACCTTGCCTGGACTAGAGGAGAGGGTCCCTAGTCGGTCAGAGGCCGTGGCCCTACCAAGTATGGACCCCCAGCTCTAACACCAATGTTAGAACTGGGGATCCATACTTGGTAGGGCCACTGCAGCATGCCATTCATCCGTCATGTATGTAAGGATCAGCACTGCAGTATGCCATCCCTCCGTCATGTATCCAAGGATCAGCACTGCAGTATGCCATCCCTCCGTCATGTATGTAAGGATCAGCACTGCAGTATGCCATCCCTCCGTCATGTATGTAAGGATCAGCACTTCAGTATGCCATCCCTCCGTCATGTATGTAAGGATCAGCACTGCAGTATGCCATTCGTTCGTCATGTATGTAAGGATCAGCACTGCAGTATGCCATCCCTCCGTCATGTATGTAAGGATCAGCACTGCAGTATGCCATCCCTCCATCATATATGTAAGGATCAGCACTGCAGTATGCCATCCCTCCGTCATGTATGTAAGGATCAGCACTGCAGTATGCCATCCGTCCGTCATGAATGTATGATCAGCACTGCAGTATGCCATCCGTCCGTCATGTATGTAAGGATCAGCACTGCAGTATGCCATTCGTCCGTCATGTATGTGAGGATCAGCACTGCAGTACGCCATCCCTCCGTTATGTATGTAAGGATCAGCACTGCAGTATGCCATCCCTCCGTCATGTATCGAAGGATCAGCACTGCAGTATGCCATCCCTCCGTCATGTATGTAAGGATCAGCACTGCAGTATGCCATTCGTCCGTCATGTATGTAAGGATCAGCACTGCAGTATGCCATTCGTCCGTCATGTATGTAAGGATCAGCACTGCAGTATGCCATCCGTCTGTCATGTATGTAAGGATCAGCACTGCAGTATGCCATCCCTCCATCATGTATGTAAGGATAAGCACTGCAGTATGCCATCCCACCGTCAAGTATGTAAGGATCAGCACTGCAGTATGCCATTCGTCCGGCATGCATGTAAGGATCAGCACTGCAGTATGCCATTCGTCCATCATGTATTTAAGGATCAGCACTGCAGTATGCCATCCCTCCGTCATGTATGTGAGGATCAGCACTGCAGTATGCCATTCGTCCGTCATGCATCTAAGGATCAGCACTGCAGCATGCCATCCCTCCGTCATGTATGTAAGGATCAGCACTGCAGCATGCCGTCCGTCCGTCATGTATGTAAGGATCAGCACTGCAGTATGCCATTCGTCTGTCATGTATGTAAGGATCAGCACTGCAGTATGCCATCTGTCCGTCATTTATGTAAGGATCAGCACTGCAGTATGCCATCCCTCCGTCATGTATGTAAGGATCAGCACTGCAGTATTTCATCCGTCTGTCATGTATGTAAGGATCAGCACTGCAGTATGCCATCCGTCTGTCATGTATGTAAGGATCAGCACTGCAGTATGCCATCCGTCCGTCATGTATGTAAGGATCAGCACTGCAGTATGCCATCCCTCCATCATGTATGTAAGGATCAGCACTGCAGTATGCCATCCCTCCGTCATGTATGTAAGAATCAGCACTGCAGTATGACATTAGTCCATCATGCATGTAAGGATCAACACTGCAGTATGCCATTCGTCCATCATGTATGTAAGGATCAGCACTGCAGTATGCCATCCCTCCGTCATGTATGTGAGGATCAGCACTGCAGTATGCCATTCGTCCGTCATGCATCTAAGGATCAGCACTGCAGTATACCATCCCTCCGTCATGTATGTGAGGATCAGCACTGCAGTATGCCACTCGTCCATGTATGTAAGGATCAGCACTGCAGTATGCCATCCCTCCGTCATGTATGTAAGGATCAGCACTGCAGTATGCCATCCCTCCGTCATGTATGTAAGGATCAGCACTTCAGTATGCCGTCTGTCATGTATGTTAATGTTAATGTTAGGGATTTTTTAAAGCGCAACAGCTGCCCCAGCAAAGAGGCGTCCTGGCGCTGCTCGATTTAAAAAAAAAAAAAAAAAAAAAAAAAAAAAAAAAAAAAAAAAAAAAAAACCAAAACACAAACAGATACTCCGGGACAGTCAGGCAAATACGGAAGCCTATGGAAGTGAGAAAAGGATGGTCTTAATGGCTTTCCAAAAAGCCAACAAATTCTCCATTCCACGAATGTGGCCCGGCAGAGAGTTCCATAATTTGGCCGCTAACAACCGGAAGGAGCGACCTCCCATACGGCATAATTTGGTTCGTGGTACCATCACCATGTGTTGCCCCAACGAGCGCAAGCTACGGCGGGGAAGGTACCAAGTCAGCAGTGGGCGCAATAAAACCGGTCTCCCGGTTTTAAGGATTTTGAATGCCATGACGAGGGCTTTGAATTTGATCCGAGAAGCAATCGGGAGCCAATGTAGTCTTCCAAACGTTGCTCTGGCAGAGCATCTGCGAGGGAGCTCGACCAGAGTTCTCGCTGCCAGATTTTGGACCCGTTGGAGTCGCAAGATCTCAGCTTTATTCGCACCCAGAAGCAGCACGCTGGCATATTCCAAGCGAGAGATGATCGTGGCTTGAACAATAAGCTGGCGAACTGTTGCCTCAAAGTACTTCAGGATTGGTTTTAGACCTCTCAGCGAGCCCACACAAGTAGCTGCCACTCTCTTTGTGTGGGTCTGAAAGCTGAGTGAGGAGTCCATCCATACTCCCACGTTCTTCACTAGGGGCTTGGGCGTTGGTATGGTGCCCAGCGATGCCGGCCACCAATGCTCGTTCCAGAGGGCGGTGTTTTTCCCTGCTAGCAAGACCTCTGTTTTGCTAGCATTGAGCTGTAAACAGTTCTCTGCCATCCACTGGGCGACTGCTGCCATACCATCTCTAAACCTCGTAGCTGACGCAGATGGCCCCTCAGCTAGAGTGATAACCAGCTGGGTATCATCCGCATATGATACCAGCGCTAGGTCCCATTCTTTAGCCACGACTGCCAGGGGTTGCACATACAGATTGAACAAAGATGGACTGAGTGCAGAGCCTTGCGGAACTCCCTTGCCGATAGTGAGATTGAGAGATGTATGGCGGTGCCGAGACCCGAAAAGATCTCTCCTCTAAGAAAGATCGAAACCACTGTCAAGCAGATCCCGTGATTCCTACCGCCTCCAGTCGGTGCAGAAGGATCTCATGCGAGACCGTATCAAAGGCAGCGCTGAGATCTAACCGGATCAGCACTGGACTCTGACCGGCATAGAGGATCAACCTTAAGTGTTCAGTAGAGGCCAGAAGGGCGGACTCCGTGCTATGGCCAGGCCTGAACCCGTTTTGCGACGGATCCAGAATATCATTTTGGCTCATGTACTGAGAAAGGACATTATTCACATGAGCCTCAGCAATCTTGGCCATCCATGGGAGAAGGGAGATTGGCCTAAAATTTTCAGGTTTGGACGGATCCAGTGAGGGCTTCTTGATGGAGGTAACCCGTGCCTGTTTCCAGGTCTTAGGAACTATGGCTGTGGAAAAGGACAGGTTAAGTATGGCACCGATCAACTGTTGAAAGTGCGCCAGGGACTCCATAAATTGTGCCGGCCTCATAGGGTCCGATGGCGAGCCCGCTTTCACTTTCCTGCAAAGTTTGACTAGCTCTTCTCCAGAAATCTCTGGGATAGATGCTAGAGTGGTACCACCAGACCTGATATCAGCAAAATCATGTAGACCAGGAGGGTGCAGCGAGAAGGTCTTATAGATATTTTTCACCTTTTCGGCAAAAAAGATGGCTAGTTCTTTGCATTACTGTGCAGAGGATATCTTAGATATCCTGCATCTGGAGTTCTTTAACTCTTGCACAATTTTAAAGATGCATTTAGTGGGCTTCGAGCTGGTTTTTATTTCCTCTGCATAGAATGCCGCACGCGCAGAGCAAATCGCTTTGATATATCTTCATTTTTGCCAGATAGATTACTTTATCTCCCTCTTTATAATCCCTTCTCCAAAAGCGCTCCGCTCTTACATTGCTTCCTAAAAGCTCTCAGAGCCTCATCGTACCATGGGTTTGAGATGGACCTGCGCCCTTTTGTCCATTTGACTGGAATGAGCGCGTCCAGACCTCTCACAATCCAGTATGTAAGGATCAGCACTGCAGTATGCCATCCCTCCGTCATGTATGTAAGGATCAGCACTGCAGTATGCCATCCCTCCGTCATGTATGTAAGGATCAGCACTGCAGTATGCCATCCCTCCGTCATGTATGTAAGGATCAGCACTGCAGTATACCATCCCTCCGTCATGTATGTAAGGATCAGCACTGCAGTATGCCATTCGTCCGTCATGTATGTAAGGATCAGCACTGCAGTATGCCATCCCTCCGTCATGTATGTAAGGATCAGCACTGCAGTATGCCATCCCTCCGTCATGTATGTAAGGATCATGTATGTAAGGATCAGCACTGCAGTATGCCATCCCTCCGTCATGTATGTAAGGATCAGCACTGCAGTATGCCATCCCTCCGTCATGTATGTAAGGATCAGCACTGCAGTATGCCATCCCTCCGTCATGTATGTAAGGATCAGCACTGCAGTATGCCATCCCTCCGTCATGTATGTAAGGATCAGCACTGCAGTATACCATCCCTCCGTCATGTATGTAAGGATCATGTATGTAAGGATCAGCACTGCAGTATGACATTCTTCCGTCATGTATGTAAGGATCAGCACTGCAGTACGCCATCCCTCTGTCATGTATGTAAGGATCAGCACTGCAGTATGCCATTCGTCCGTCATGTATGTAAGGATCAGCACTGCAGTATGCCATCCCTCCGTCATGTATGTAAGGATCATGTATGTAAGGATCAGCACTGCAGTATGCCATTCGTCCGTCATGTATGTAAGGATCAGCACTGCAGTATGCCATCCCTCCGTCATGTATGTAAGGATCAGCACTGCAGTATGCCATCCCTCCGTCATGTATGTAAGGATCATGTATGTAAGGATCAGCACTGCAGTATGCCATTCGTCCGTCATGTATGTAAGGATCAGCACTGCAGTATGCCATCCCTCCGTCATGTATGTAAGGATCAGCACTGCAGTATGCCATCCCTCCGTCATGTATGTAAGGATCATGATTGTAAGGATCAGCACTGCAGTATGCCATTCGTCCGTCATGTATGTAAGGATCAGCACTGCAGTATGCCATTCGTCCGTCATGTATGTAAGGATCAGCACTGCAGTATGTATGCCATTTGTCCGTCATGTATGTAAGGATCAGCACTGCAGTATGCCATCCCTCCGTCATGTATGTAAGGATCAGCACTGCAGTATGCCATTCGTCCGTCATGTATGTAAGGATCAGCACTGCAGTATGCCATCCATCCGTCATGTATGTAAGGATCAGCACTGCAGTATGCCATTCGTCCGTCATGTATGTAAGGATCAGCACTGCAGTATGCCATCCCTCCGTCATGTATGTAAGGATCAGCACTGCAGTATGCCATCCCTCCATCATGTATGTAAGGATCAGCACTGCAGTATGCCATCCTTCCGTCATGTATGTAAGGATCAGCACTGCAGTATGCCGTTCGTCCGTCATGTATGTAAGGATCAGCACTGCAGTATGCCATTCGTCCGTCATGTATGTAAGGATCAGCACTGCAGTATGCCATTCGTCCGTCATGTATGTAAGGATCAGCACTGCAGTATGTATGCCATTTGTCCGTCATGTATGTAAGGATCAGCACTGCAGTATGCCATCCCTCCGTCATGTATGTAAGGATCAGCACTGCAGTATGCCATTCGTCCGTCATGTATGTAAGGATCAGCACTGCAGTATGCCATCCATCCGTCATGTATGTAAGGATCAGCACTGCAGTATGCCATTCGTCCGTCATGTATGTAAGGATCAGCACTGCAGTATGCCATCCCTCCGTCATGTATGTAAGGATCAGCACTGCAGTATGCCATTCGTCCGTCATGTATGTAAGGATCAGCACTGCAGTATGCCATCCCTCCATCATGTATGTAAGGATCAGCACTGCAGTATGCCATCCTTCCGTCATGTATGTAAGGATCAGCACTGCAGTATGCCGTTCGTCCGTCATGTATGTAAGGATCAGCACTGCAGTATGCCATCCGTCTGTCATGTATGTAAGGATCAGCACTGCAGTATGCCATTCGTCCCTCATGTATGTAATGATCAGCACTGCAGTATGCCATCCCTCCGTCATGTATGTAAGGATCAGCACTGCAGTATGCCATCCCTCCGTCATGTATGTAAGGATCAGCACTGCAGTATGCCATCCCTCCGTCATGTATGTAAGGATCAGCACTGCAGTATGCCATCCCTCCGTCATGTATGTAAGAACGAGCACTGCAGTATGACATTAGTCCGTCATGCATGTAAGGATCAGCACTGCAGTATGCCATCCCTCCGTCATGTATGTAAGGATCAGCACTGCAGTATGCCATTCGTCCGTCATGTATGTAAGGATCAACACTGCAGTAGGACATTCGTCCGTCATGTATGTAAGGACAAGCGCCTTGAGACCCTCCGGGTAAGTAGTGCGCTCTATAAATGTCTTTGATTGATTGACTTCAGCTTCTGAAATCATGGTTTTTCATGACTATTGAGAAGTAGAGAGTCCATGGCTCCAGTATTTTACTGTAGTTTTTCATAATTATTCTTGTGTGACAATCCAGCAATGGGCAGACGGCGTATGTACATTAGCTCACTCTCCTTCACTGTATTTTCTACTAAATGTATAAAATGTTTAGAGTTGCACCTTTAATCTATTAATTAGTGACACCCCTCTGTAAATGCACAGAAAAACAAAAAAGTGCCACTTCTTATTATTGCAATTTACTTCCAACGGAAGGGTCCCTGCGCAAACAGCGGGTGCAGCAGGCGAGGACTCAAAGACTGGGGGAGCTCTAGGCTGGGCCAAAAAGCCAGGTTTTTAAGGCCTTCCGAAACATGGATTCAGACTTCGCCTTCCATATATGTTCAGGCATGGGATTCCACAAAGAGGATGTTTACAGAGAAAGCTCAACCACCAATCCTGTCTTTTGCAAAACGAGGAATCCCAAATAAATCCTTGTGATTCGACCTCCGAGCCCTGGTCTGGCGGTATTTTCGGAGTCTCTGCTTCAGATATTGTAGACCAATGTCTCTGGCTTTTCTGTAAGCCTTGAACTCTATCCTTCTCTTGACAGGTAGCCAATGTAGGCTCCGCAGGTGGGGGAGATATATGGTGGTGGAGCGGCACGTTTCTAATAAGCCTAGCTGCCGCATTTTGAATAATTTGTAGTTTCCCAATCAGGCTAGGAGACCCAACTACAGACTGTTCGCATAGTCGAGCTTAAACTAAACTAATGCGTGGACCACAGTTTTCCTGCAGTCTATAGGCAAAACATTTAGGAATCACCGCAAGGCTTTCAGTTTCCTAAAGCAGGAGGAGGAAACTAGACAAATTTGGTTCCTTCCTGAAAGGTTAGAATGAAACTTGAACCCCAGGATCCTAGCCGACACCACTGGAAGCGGGGGAGGATTTAACTCTGCTGGCCACCAGAGTTCAGACTATGGGGGAGAAGATTGATTAAAAAACAAAACCTCAGTTTTATCGGCATTTAGCTTCATGCAGCTGTCCGTCATCCAAGTTGAAATTTTAAGCACACACTGCTTGTAATTGGTGAACGCTGCCTCTGTGTGTTCCCAAAAAGAGAACACCAGCTGAGTGTCCTCAGCATACGAGACAAACTTCACACCACATTGCTCAATTCAGTTAGCGGAGCGGGGGGTGAAAACATTAAAGAGTGGGGCTCAAAGCCGAACCCTGCGGGACTCCACATCTAAGAGGGCTAGAGAAGGAGACATGAGGACGGAGGAACACTTTTTGAGACCAGCCCTTCTTTCACCCTTTATGCATTTTAAATTCTCATCCAGTTTGGTCTGTGATTTATGCCTGCTTACTCCTTCCCGCTGCGTTGTCAGCCACTATCATGGGATGATTCATTCCTCTTTCCACCTTTTCCAAGCATTGTACAGGGTGGCATAGAGCGGGGCACAGCCTTTTCAGTTTCTGCTACATAGTTGTAAAATAGCTAGCCTTTTAATTTAAGGAGCCAGATTTCACCTTGAAAGTTATAGAAAACCAGAAAAAGCCAATGCCACCTCAGTTTTTAGGATTTTTGTTTTGTTTATAATTATTTCAAGGCAAGTTCTGCAAAAACAAACCTAATGTGTTGGCCTTCATTTTGCAGCGATTGCAGTCAGAACTGCTATGCTATGTGTAAATATTTTTCCCAGATTGGTGTATATGGGTCTTCGTTTTTAAGTGATCTTTAGAACATCCTGCCATTTTCTTTCCCAAGTATCTATCCATTTACCTCACATTTCACTCTTCCAATCACGCTTAGGGAGGCATGCCAGGTGGAAATTTGAGAATTTCCAAATCTAGAGAATCTAAAGTCATTTTAATCCAGTCGCCCCCCCAAGGGAAAGATGCATGTTGTGAGGGGTGTGGGGGTGTTAGTTACCGTATTCTGTATATTGACAGTTTAAATGTCCCTCGTACCCCGGTCTCGATAGATTTCTAGTCTAATAGACGTGTTATAGGGCAGCGTCACCTATTGTGCCTAGTTCTTGCTAAAATTCAGAATCCACTGTTATTTAATATATATGTTAATTTATTAGATTGTGCTAAGATTCTTAGTGGTGAGTTTCCTAAATTTGATTAGGTATTGTTTAGTATTCCATCTTAATTACTTTTTTTATATTTTAAAACGGGTTCGAGGCATGTGGGCTGCTGAATTCATATCTGTGCATAGATCGCCGCCTAGTGTTGGGTCCGGATGATTGCACATTGTTGTCCTGGAAGAGTCTTCGAAGTATCACGAGATAGGTGGCTCCTCCCCTGGACTACAGTGCGCATGGGCATCGACTCCATCCTCAGATTGTTTTATTCCGCCATTGGGTTCGGATGTCTTTGGGTTCCCTCTAGTCGAAATCGATAGAAAACTTCTTGAGACCAAAAGGTCTTTCGTCTAATACGTTGGTATAGTCTTGCGTTCGGTCTTAACCTCCAGCTCGGTTCCGAGCCGGATTCTCTACACCCGCGTGCTCTCGGCACGGAAGGCCCAGTCAACGCTCCAGACCTACCGACCATCCATCATGGACCGAGGTCCATTCAAGAGATGTCCCGTCTGCAACTCGAAGTATCCCCACATCGACGTCCACCCGGTGTGCAATAAGTGTCTGTCGCCGGACCACGATGAAGCCAAGTGTATGGCTTGTTCACGCTTCAGGTCCAAGAAGACGCTTAAGCTTCGACGAGCTGCGCGCCCGGAGGCCCAGCATGCTGCTCCGGCGCCCGTGGACATCTTCGATGCAGGGGATGTCGAGGACAAATCTATCCAGGACGTTACTGAGTCGAACCCCGCGTCGGACGTCGAATACGACTATGACGCGGATGCAGAGATGTTCGAGGCCGAAGAAGTCGTCGACGAGGTATGGGACGACGGGGCCCTCGGGGCCATGGAGGATAGCTCGGAGGAGGAGCTTCCTCAAACTGACTCTGGGGCCGTGCCAATTCATGAGGCTCAGGTCGAGAGATCGCCTTCGGGCCTTACCCAAGATCTCACTATGGGTTCTACGGCCCCGCCTTCGGGCTCGGCAACGGACATTGCTGCCGAGCCACTCCCTGGAAAAACGAAACCAAAAGTGAAACCTACGGTCTCGACTCCAGACACTGCCAAGGGTGCCACCCTTTAAACCGAAAGTGCGCATCGCTTTGGTCGGCTCCAAGGCCTCGGAGCCCTCGGCGCGGAAGAAGCCGAAAGTGGCTGTCGAGCCGAAGGCTCAAGTCAAGGGCGTCGAGACGAAGTCTGCCGCGCCGAAGACTAAAGTAAAGGTGGTCGAGACGAGCGCGTCGGCGCCGAAGACGGTCGACGCCGGCAAAAGCCTCGGCGACCCGAAGAAGGCTGTCTGCGATCCGAAGAAAGCTCTCGGTGACCCGAAAAAACGGCTGGATGACCCGAAGGCTCTCGCAACTCCACGTCAGCAGGACAAGGCCAAGGGCACGGCGCCCCGAGACTCGACTCCAGGTGTGGCCTCGAGGGATTCCATTGAACCTTCGCGCCCATCCACCACGTTCACCAAGAAGGTGACGGACTCCCTGCAGCGCATCAAAGACGGAAGAGCGTCGGCCGGTCCGAAGGATCCTGCGCCTACGAAACCGGTGGAGAAACCGCTGAAGGCGTCCACGCCCATCCATTTCACGTTGCCGCCAAAGACTGCGCCGAAGGCTTTCGCTCCTAAGGCAGCTGCCAGCATGCCTGAGAAGGTCTCCTAGGCGCCCACGTCGTCAGCGGTGGTCCCCAGCCCACATCCTCGACGACCTTTGGTGGAAGAGCATCAGGAACACTTCATCGATGCCGAAACGGGCAGGCTTTCCCTCCACAAGCGGAAAATCGCCCCTGAACGCCCAATGGAGTCTTACAAGATCCCTCTCAAGAAGAAGGACTCTGCTTTCACTCCCGTTCTGGTGGAACCACTTTCCCCACAGACTCATAATGTTTCGCCCCTTTACTCTGATGTGGACGCTGGGGAGAGGGATGATGAGGATGAGTACAGTATCCTGTCTATACAGACCCTGAGGATACCAACGAACCCTGGGCCGCTGGTGGTGACCCAGGGGACCCTCAATCAGGACAAGACCCTAAACTGTTTTCTGCGAAAACGTCCCCTACAGAAGACTCTGCAGCCTTCAATGCCCTCATTGAACGGCCAGCAAACAATCACAACGTCCAGCTCCATGCTGACCCTGTGGATGTCGACTTCCTTTTTGATACCTTCTCGGTCTCAGAAAAAACTGTTAAGACTCTGCCTATGCTAAAAGGTGTTTTAAAGCATACTGCTGAGATGTTTAAAGAACCTACCAGGGCGAGGGCGATAAACCCTAGGATTGACAAAAAGTACAAGTCGGCGCCTACTGATCCTACCTACATCAAAGGACAGTTGCCTCTGAACTCCCTTGTTGTCTCGAATGCCCGGAAGAGGGCTAATTCTCAGACTATGGGTGATGCTCCTCCCCCAGACAAAGAATCCAAGGTCTTTGAGGCCTCGGGGAAGAGGGTAGCAGCACAGGCAGCCAACATCTGGCACATCTCTAACACACAAGCGCTTCTGGCGCGCTATGACAGGGCACACTACGATACACTGGAGACCCTGTTGCAGCACCTGCCTGATGAATACAAGGAGGGGGCTGAGATGCTGATTCAGGAAGGGAAGCTGATCTCTAACGCTTCAATTAAGTGTGCTCTGGACGCGGCTGATACCGCCGCCAGGGCTATAAACACTAGTGTTATGCTGCGGCGACATGCCTGGCTGAGAATCTCTGGATTTAAGCCAGAGATCCAAACCACCATCCTTAACCAAACAGTCAACCCAGACCACCTGTTTGGCCCGGAGGTTGACACCACCCTAGAGAAAATTAAAAAAGACACGGAGACTGCAAAATCCATGGGTGCCTTACAGTCCCAGCTGTTTCGGGGTGGGTCCTTTCGTCGCTCAAACAGAGGCGTTTCGAGGGACCAGCTCTCCCAGTCCACGCAGTACTACAAGGGCAACACTCAGTCCACATACACCAACAAAAGTCGAGGTGGATATCGTGGCAACAGCGCCAAGGGCAGAGGTCGTGGAAACAGCTCCAGATCCTCTGCCCCCAGCAAACAGTGACGCCTTGTCACTGCCCCCCGACCACACAACACCGGTCAGGGGGAGACTCCAGCAGTTCCTGCCGGTCTGGAAGTCCATCACCACAGACAGGTGGGTCAGGAAACTTATTCAATACGGTTATTGTCTGGAGTTAACATCCACTCCACCCAACATGCCCCCAAGAAACCGTCCTAGGTCTGCCGAGCATTTGCACTTATTGCAGCAGGAAGTCACCGCTATGCTGCAAAAAGGAGCAATAGAACTCGTGCCTATGCAAGAAAGAGGCACAGGTGTCTACTCCCTGTACTTCTTGATACCAAAGAAGGACGGGTCCCTCCGGCCCATCCTGGACCTCAGGCCACTCAACCATTACATCCTGTCGGAACACTTCCATATGCTGACCCTGCAGCAAGTGCTCCCGCTGCTCAGTCAGGGGGATTTTCTCGCAACTTTAGACCTAAAGGATGCGTACTTTCACATTCCACTGCACCCTTCACACAGGAAATACCTCAGTTTCACCATCCAAAACCAGCACTACCAGTTCAAGGTTTTGCCTTTCGGTGTCACCACGGCACCCAGGGTGTTCACGAAGTGCCTGGCGACAGTGGCGGCGCATCTCAGGAGACGGAACATTCACGTCTACCCTTATCTGGACGACTGGCTCATCCTGGCAAAGTCAGCCCAGCAGTGTGCTGCCCACATGTCCCACACCATTCACCTCCTGCACGATCTGGGATTCTCACTGAATTACCCAAAATCTCACCTCCAGCCCGCCCACGTACGGCAGTATCTGGGTGCGACTATAAATACTCTGGCGGCCACCGCACAGCCGAATTCAGTGAGAGTCAGCAGCATTCAATCGCTGATACAGAAATTCAGACCTCAACACTCGCTTCCAGCAAGAGTGTTCATGCAGTTGATAGGCATGATGGCCTCCTGCATTTCCATAGTCCCGCACGCGAGACTACATATGCGCCCGCTTCAGGAGTGCTTAGCACGTCAGTGGACTCAGGCTCATGGGCAGTTAAAAGACCTAGTGTTGGTGAGCGGTCGGGCATACAACTCTCTGCATTGGTGGAATCCACGAAACCTTTGCAAGGGCCGACCGTTCCAAGAGCCTGTGCCACAGATCATCCTGACAACGGACGCCTCTCTCCAGGGATGGGGAGCTCATGTACTCCATTACACAGTGCAGGGACTATGGACGCAACAGCAACGAAAGATGCACATCAATGTTCTTGAACTGATGGCAATCTTCATAGCACTCAAAGCCTTCAAAGTACATCTGTGCAACAAGGTCGTGTTGATCCGGACGGACAACATGACAGCCATGTACTACATTCAAAAGCAGGGAGGAACACACTCTCCGCAGCTGTCTCATCTGGCTCAGAGCATGTGCACGAGTGGGAGATACATCCATCAGTACTCCAACCGTACTTCCAAAGGTGGGGTCATCCAGAGATAGACCTGTTCGCCACAAGGGAGCACGCAAAATGCCAAAGCTTCGCCGACAGGTTCCCACACCCACAGTCGCAGGGCAATGCGATATGGATGAACTGGTCAGGCAAATTTGCGTACGCTTTTCCCCCAGCACCAATGATACCACTGGTGGCATGCAAACTCAGGCAGCACTCGATGACTCTCATCCTGGTTGCTCCAACGTGGGCTCGCCAACCATGGTACACCACGTTTCTAGAACTGTCCGTGGTACCGCATCAGAGGCTACGTCTCACACCCAGCCTTCTGACGCAGAGCCATGGCGACATTCAGCATCCAGATCCGCAACAGCTCAACCTGGCGATCTGGCTCCTGAAGTCCTAGAGTTTGGCTACCTGCACTTGCCTTCTGACTGCATGGACATCATTCGGGAGGCAAGGAAGCCCACCACCAGAGCATGCTATGTGGCAAAATGGAAGCGGTTTGTCATTTATTGTGCAGACCACAACATTAACCCGCTAGATGCGTCTATTCAGAATATCATCTGTTACCTTTTCCATCTGTACAAATGTAATCTGGCCTATGCTTCCATTCGCATACATTTGTCTGCAATGGCCGCTTATCTCCAGAACAGGCAGCACCTCTCACTCTTTAGAGTGCCTGCCATTAAGGCCTTTCTTGAAGGACTCAAACGAGTCATTCCTCCGCGGACTCCACCAGCTCTGGAGTGGAACCTCAATGTGGTCCTCACCCGGCTGATGGGTCCTCCCTTTGAACCACTGCATTCCTGCGAGATTCAATTCTTGACGTGGAAAGTGGCTTTCCTCATAGCGATTACATCGCTGCGGCGAGTTAGTGGGCTGCAAGCGCTAACTATCCAAGAGCCATTTATTCAGATTCATTCTAATAGGGTAGTGCTTCGCACTGACCCTAAATTCCTTCCTAAAGTTTTGTCTCACTTCCATATTAACCAGACTATTGAATTGCCTGTTTTCTTCCAAAATCCTGAGTCATTGGCGGAGAGAATGCTCCACACCCTTGACGTCAAAAGGGCCCTAATGTATTACATCGATAGGACCAAGGATTTTAGGAAAACTAAACAACTCTTTGTTGCCTTTGCACCACACCACAAAGGTAACCCCATTTCCAAGGCTGGTATTGCTAGGTGGATCGTTAAATGTATCCAGATCTGCTATCTGAAAGCCAAGCGTACTCTCACCATTCCACCAAGGGCCCACTCCACCAGAAAGTTGGGGGCCACTATGGCATTCCTTGGAAATATTCCTTTGGAAGACATATGTAGAGCAGCCACATGGTCTACCACACACACATTTACAAAGCGTTATTGTGTTGATGTGCACTCCAAACAGCAGGCAGCTGTAGGACAGGCTGTTCTAAAAACAATTTTCCAAACTACTGCAGCTGGCACGGGCGGCTGCCGTTAATGGAGGGACTGCTATGTATTCTTTGCACAGATATGAATTCAGCAGCCCACATGCCTCGAACCGAATATGCTACTTACCAGTATGCATCTGTTCTTGGCATGTAGGGCTGCTGACATTCATATCGCCCGCCCTCCTCCCTGGCGCCTGTAGTAGCTGCAGAATTCACACATACTTCTAGCATGGTCATCATTCACTGAGTTCCACTCCATCTTGGCCACAATGGCTAAAAACAATCTGAGGATGGAGTCGATGCCCATGCGCACTGTAGTCCAGGGGAGGAGCCACCTATCTTGTGATACTTCGGAGACTCTTCCAGGACAACAATGTGCAATCATCCGGACCCAGCACTAGGCGGCGATCTATGCACAGATATGAATGTCAGCAGCCCTACATGCCAAGAACAGATGCATACTGGTAAGTAGCATATTCGTTTTCTTCCTTTATAGTAATTGTTACCTTAATAGGCCGTTTCCTTCTTGTTGATTCCTCCTCATTGAATGCTTGCTCTGTCGGGAGCCTGTCTCCCTTTGTCGCACTGCACAGTGCACTAATTCCAATGTCTAGACTTTGGCATTGAATCCTGGAACTGTAAACTATATGAAATTGCGAGAAAAAATCGCTGCACCCAGGTCCACTATTAAGAAGGGTCTTGGGAACTAGCAAAGGTATTCCTTCACCTCACAAAGCAATGCCTCGGTGAGTTATTTCTGCCACAGGACTCCACCTCTAGTTTGATGGAAGGCGGGTTTGTTTTCTGTTGAATTGATCCTTTAAGATGAGCTGCATGGTTTTCCTGAATTTCATGCAACAATTGCGTCATTACTTTTGCAATTCCCAGGTTGTCTTATCTAGTGATGGCATTCCAAACTTTATCAACACCATAGCCAGCCTGTAATAGAATTTGACTGTTGACATCAACATTCTCTTTGAAGGGCTCTAACCACCTGCATTTTTTGGTGTAGCCCTCATCAGTAGGTCATACTATCTCGGTGCCCAAGCACCTTTTGTTTCAATGTAATAGTCTTTGTACTCATTTAGAAGCTCTGTGAATTAAAAATCAATGATCTGTCTTTCTTCTAAGGCTCTTCCTCGTTCTTTCAATAGATGTTTTTTTTTTGCTGCAGATAATTGTAAGTTTGTGGCATTCCGCCATCTAGTGTGGGCTCGAACATATATAGCTTGTTTTTCTTTGAATTAAGTCAATCAATTTACTTTATTCGATCCAATTAAAACCTAGATCATAACCGTACAAAACAAGTTAAAAAAATAGAATACAAATCTTTTTAAGTCACAGGATTTAAGAACTGTACCAATCAGTGATATTGCTCATGGGCATCTGCTCCATTGTTAGATGTTTTCCGCCGCCTTGTTTAGACGTGTTTTCATGAGCTCTGGTTTGACACTGTGCAGTGTTCCCGCCGGGCCCTCTGATCCGTTCCTTCTTTGGTTCTAAAAAACAATAGTGCATTTGCCGGTTGTCAATAGTCTTGTTCCGTTCGACAACATGTTGATTGCATACCTCTCTACTCCCACCGTCCAGGTCAAGGAGGTCTTTGTGATGGAAAATTCTCCATTTCGATACTGTCCTACTTGTTAATCCAATTACCTAAATTCCAACCTTCACGGAGTTTGCAATCTCTTCTTGCCTCCTGATCACCGAGAACACTCCTGTTAAGCATGTCTTGTGTTCTGTAGCAAGCAGACCTTACGCAACTGACACGTTCGTCCTCTCAGCTCAGCCACCATGTCACACAGACGAGAAGCAGAAGACACTCCAGACATATTTGGAGAGCGTAAGGTGTCTGATAAAGAAAAATCAAGTGTTTTAGGTGTTGAAATGGAACCAGCCTTCTGACTGGAAATTTCTGACTGAGGTGGATATCGAACAAAGCCGAGCAGGCTCTGCCTGTCTAGCAGCAACAAATGACCACAGCGAGTATTGATGCTCCCCATACTCGCCAACCAGAGGCGTCTGCCTTAAGTTCCCGTGCCCATGAGGCATCTGGTGTGCCACTACTTTCCACCCATGGTAGACACCTGCATTCCAAGAGGGGCCTGGCGCCCGCTCCACATTCAATGCCGAAATCCTCCTTGTAGCATAGAGACTTGTTCAGTGCCTTGGTGCTGGATCTGAAGGTGCATCATCGAACACCATCGGAGCTGAAAGGCATGAATTCAAGGATTTCCGACCCGAGACATCTTACATCGAAACATTCTGAGCCAAAGTTGAGTACGGTGCCGAGACATGCCAAACATAACCATTCGGCATCGAGCTCTGCGCCCTCCGGTGGAAGATCTATCCCTACGAGGCCCTCTTCCACTGCTGCCTTCTCCGCGTCTTCCGAAGACTTTGAGCAGCCGATCCTACAGCGGCTTGAAGAACATCTGGACGCTAGGCAACAGAGGATCCACTGTGAGGATCTTGGCAAAGGCTCCACAGGTGCTGAAGGACCCTGCTCCTCATAAGAGGAAATTGACATGAGGAGGCCATCAACCCACCGACGCCTGTCCCTCCCAAAGGGCCTTAAAAGCACGACAGGACTCCCTCTCCTCTAATTCCTGAACATCCTGCGTTACATTTAGTCACCACCGCACTCACTTAGGGGTTCTTCCCACTGCGGGTGAGGTCAGTCCTAGACTCTTATTACTGGTATAACCCAAGTCCTGAACTGCAAGGCTCAGACCCTTGGGTTGATTACGATATTGAACCCTCTGCAGGCACAGGCCGATTGGCAGCTTGCCAAGCTTTCCCCACCAGATGGCATTGCATATCATGAGGTGTTACACAGGGCTGCCGCATTTCACAATGTTGAGCTCCATGTGCAGCAAGAAGAAAATGATTTCCTTGTGGAAGCCTACGCTTCCATTCACAGCTCCCTCCAGTATCTCCCGATGCTAAAAGGGGTCCTCAAACCGGCCACCAAGACTTTTGAGGAGCCTGTCAAGGCAAGGATTATCACGCCTAGGGTAAGTAGGAAATATAAAGCATCCCCTAGTGATGCTCGATATGTTTGTGGCCAGTTACCCTCTGACTCCCTTGTGGCACATACCGCCAGAAAGTGTGCAACCTTCCAGAGCACTAGTGATGTACCCCCGCGATCTGGATAGCAAGAAAATAAATACCAGGGGTAACGCTGCTCATTGGTAAATAGCCAACTCCATTGGCTTGCTCTCCCGATATGACTGCACTTACTGGGACCAAATGACAAATTTGGTAGTACATCTCCCAGAACATTTTCACAAAGACTTTCAGCAATTAGTGGCAAAGGGAAAGTTTATCTGAAATACTAATATTTGTTGTGCTTTAGACACAGCTGATACAGCCACAAGCTGCATTAATGCCAGCATTTTTTGCGATGCCATGGCTGGCTGAGTGTTGCTGGGTTTAAACCAGACATGCTTCAACACTTAATTAATGTGCCCTTTGATGGTCCAGTATCTCTTTGGCCCTCAGGTCGATGAGATGCTAAAAAAAGAGATACAGATAGAGCAAAAGAAATGGGTGCCCTCCAAACACCTCCCACTCGAGGCTCCTACTGTGCACACAGCTTCGTGATGCATCCAAGACATCCACTAAAGAATCCTCTGCCACATTCACCAGGCCGCTACATCAAATTTCCTCAAGCAGCTACTACAGGGGTGGATATCGGAGAAACAATAAGGGTAGAGGTGAAAGTGCAGCCCCAAAAGTACCTACCTCAAAACTGTGACGCCCTTTGACCTCCCCTCCCCATCACAAACTCCTGTGGGGGGAAGATTGCAGGGGTTTCTGCCCCATCCCAGAAATAACATCAGACCATTAGGTTCTAGACATCATACAGGGTGGGGGTATTGTCTGGAACTCATACAAACACCACCAAATATTCCCCCTCGCCAACACAGATGGTCAGATGCTTTACGAGGAGGTACAGGTTCTCCTGGCCAAAGGAGCCATACAACCTTTTCTGCATCAACACTGTGGAAAGGGTGTATACTGACTCTATTTTCTAATCCCAACAAAAGACTGCTTCCTCAGGCCCATCCTCGATCTCAGGCATCACACCAACTGCATTCTGTCAGCATTTCCACCTGGTGACTCTACAGGACGTTCTACCACTACTGCAGAAAGGCGACTTCCTGAAAGCTGTGAATCTACAGGACACCTTCTTCAACATACCCACCCACCCAGGGCATTGAAAATGTCTGAGATTCATGGCAAGTAGATAACATTATCAATTCAAGGTGCTACCCTCGGGGGGTGGTTACTAATGCACCAAGAGTCTTCACCATATGTCTGGCTGTGGTGGCCGCTCATCTCAGGAGGAGTGACATCCACGTGTTCCTTACCTTGATGACTGGCTGATCAAGAGCAGCACCCAGCAACTCTGTTTCTCCCACACCCAGACCGCAATATTCAGCTTGCACAGTCTTCAACCCCTACAGATGCAGCCCTTTCTTTGGGCCGTCTTGGATGCTTCAGTGGTCAGCCCAGCCAGGGTCCAAGGCTTCCAAAACATGCTGCCTCTGGTTTTTAGCCAGATCAGCAGGTAACAGTCAGAAATGTGATGTCTATTAGGCATGATGGCAACTTGCATTGCTATAGCCCCTCATGCCAGGCTCCCCGTGTCCCCGCACAAAAGTCTTAAGCGGAGGGTCATCTAGAGGATCTAGCGTAGGTGTGGGGCGGCGCGCGGCGTTCTCTGCAGTGGTCCCAAGCGGAGGGTCATCGCGAGGATCTAGCGCAAAGAAAGACTCAACTGCTATGTTTCTTACTGCAAGCGATGGTTAGTCAAGTGTATTATATCCTGTTATACTAAAGTGAAAAGAACTGTGCCTGTCCAACCCTGACCACATTCCCCTCATAAGAAAGAGGCTTCTATTGCCGTCTTAGGTAATAATACCATTAGCTGACATCTGCAAGGCAGCTATTTGGTATACCCCTCATGCCTTTACTAGTCACTACTGGTTTGATGTCGTGGTAGACAAAAAGCTAGAGGTGGCCAGGCTGTCTTGTGCGCACACTTTCAGCCTTCTGCAACAATCTCAGGCTAAGTCATCACTTTTGGGAGGGCTGCTTTACAGTCTATGCACAGTATTTATATCTACAGCCACAGATGTGACAAATTGAAAATGGTACTTGAAAGCATCGGTTTGTGTCTTGTAGTGCTGTAGATTCACATGCTCCCACTCTCCTCCCCTTTCGCCTGAGGTTGTTGCAGAAATGTTCTCCTTTCCTTAAGTTAGCTTTATTTTTACACTTTGCATGGTCATATTTTCCTTTATTTCATATGTTCTATTTCTAATCTTGTCCTACGTACAGGAAAAAACATTCTAACAATGGATCCGATGCCAATGTGCAATACCGATGATAGGTGAAGTCACTGGGCCACTCGACTCGAAAAGACTTAATTAGAAGATGAATTAGTTGTACATGTCCGAGCCCAACACTAGATGTCGAAAGAATGCCCAGCATTTGAATCTACAGCCATAAACAGATGATCCCAGTGGCTCGGCATCCACTGGAGTACTTGACCAGTGTGTTTTATCGACTTCCGATCAGTTACATCGATCATAAACACTCGCGGCTTTGCCAGCCCCTGCTTGGGATTCTTCAGTTGTGACTCTGCCAGATGTTCCAAAGACGTAAAACTTGTCCTAGCACTGTTCATGCAATGCTCACTATGACTGTGTTGCATGCAGCACAGATGTTCCTTGATGCTCCCACAAGTAGTGTGATTTAGCCAATGGTTGGGCCTGTCCCCCTGTTGGATGTGATCTTGGCACTTTGTAAACACTTTGTAAACACCTCACGAGGACTGCAGTGTTTTTGCTTGTGCCCCATGGATGCCTCGTCAAATTGCCAGTTAGGCTCTCAAAGCCCCCAAGGCTACCATACATCACTAATTTGAATGCCATTCCTAAAATCTCTTCTCAGTACATATGCGAGTTACGGTTTGCAGCCATATCCGTTCTGAATGTGACGCAGTGTACCATTACTCCTCTGATTATCCACTATGCCACTACCATATGGATCTGTTTGTCCATATTTCTTCCACTATTGTGTGACCTGCTTTAAATGCCCACTTCCAAGCTTGACTTTATCTGCTGCAAGGCTATGTTTGGCCTGTATCTGATTCTCACAATTAATTGTAACTGTTTGTTCTTACCTCTTCTGTCAATGGTGGTCTTTTTTTCTTGGGAAAACCTTACTTTAGTATTCTTTTGGTTTAGTGACTGGTGTGATGGGGAGAGGTCGTCGAGGTAATGACCGGATCACTGACTGACTGCTGGAAATCCTAGTTGCTGTAGTTAACTGTTGCCCCCACCCTTCCTAGAACTCATAGGAGGTTGGAAACCTTCACCTGGTACTGCTTTGGCCCATGCAACAGAACACTGAGACATGGCTCAATGCTAATAAACGACATGAAAAGAGGTGTGCTACTTTAAAGGAGAAGGTCACACATCGATTCCTGAAGTAGTGCCATGGTACTGACTGAGACATATCAGAGATTACCAGCCCATCAGTAAGTGGTCTAGTCATAAACACAAATGACTTTTCCTTAATCAGGCTTTTTATCTCTTTTATCAGATGACACATGTCAGAGATTGCAAGTGGCCGCAGGCAAGGAGGGACTCTTTCTTCCTCACAGACAGATTATGCATGAAGGTGCCTGGACTGCATGGCGGGAGCCAAGTGCTGCAACAGCAGGTCAGTAGTAGCAGTCCTCCATTTAAACCTCCCTTCCGTCACGCCACATGAAGCAGTTGCCACACCAGTCCTTTTTAGAACCAGCAGCGATGAGTCCAGGTTAATAAACCTGAATCTTAGTTGCATAGGTTTCCTGCTTTCCTTTGATGTACTCCAGCTGGTGTTTAGTAGAAGAAGTTCCGACCCCCAGGGTGGGCTTGTTACGCCATACTACATGTAGTAGTATACCTGATGTTTAAATATTCTTCTAGTACTTTTTTCCCTTCTCCAATCACAGTGCATTCATTGTGGTCCCACAAGTTATGAATCCAGGCTCTCCTGAATTTTTGGATTTTTTTTTTTTTTTTGAACGCTGGTATGGCTTCAGACTGCCAAATGCCGGTACCAGATTCATCTCTTGCAAGGACCTTTTATCATGTTGTTGAGTGGCATTGATTGGTGTGTAGTCTCAGCGAGAAGTATATTCATGATATTACTGCTCTTGGTGACACACTAATGTATACGAGAAAGTGATGGATGGAATGTTATGTTATGTTAAGTATTTTCTAAAGCGCGCAACTGCCCCAGCAAAGAGGCGTCCCGGCGCTGACCAATCTAAATGGTATATAATCCAACGAGAGCTAGCCAGACATACTCTACAACACTATATTTAGAGGGAAAAGGAAGGTTTTAATTGCCTTCCTGAAAGCCAGCACGTCCTCGATTCCGCAGATATGGGCCGGCAAGGAATTCCATAGCTTGGCTGCCATGAACCGAAACGACCGACCACCAATAAGGCAGAGTTTAGTTCGTGGAACAGTCACCAAGTGTTGCCCCAACGAGCGCAGGTTGCGTTGAGGAACATATGGGGTCAGAAGGGTGTGTAGAAGTTCCGGGCTCCCAGATTTAAGGATCTTGCCAGACAAAGAGCTTTGAACTGAATACGGGCATAAATCGGAAGCCAATGCAACCCTCTGATCGTAGCACTAGCCGAACATCGGCGGGGAAATCCCACCAAAATTCTAGCTGCCGAGTTTTGGACTAGTTGGAGTCGTTGAATCTCTGCTTTATTGGCCCCCAAGAATAGCACACTGGCATAGTCCAATCGCGATAAAATAGTGGATTGGACAATGAGCTGTCGCACTGCTGGTTCAAAAAACTTCAGGAGATGGTTGAGGCCCCTTAGCAGACCCACACAGTAGCCACTCGCTTAGTATGGGTCTGAAAACTAAGTGGAGAAGCGTGGCTCACTGGTTGGAGCGGCAGACTCTGAAGCAGAGATCGGGCCCGGGACCAGGGTTCAAGTCCCAACGCGGCAGGGTCTTGGGCTCAATGTCTGCGGACTCGATAATTCTCGCCTCGGCACCTACTCTAATAATGGGTCTCACGCTGCAACTCTGGGCAATAGCTTGCTTAATCTCCACAACGGCCCCTACAACGCTGGGATGCCTGGCTTCACCTTGGGGGTGCCCAGGAGGGGCATCTCACAGGGAGAGCCAGGAAGGTTTCCACAGTGTTAAACCGCGCCGGGACGCCCCGTTGGGGCAGCTGCGCGCTTTACAAAATACACTACATTTACATTTACAAGCGAGGAGTCCATCCAGACTCCCAAGGTCTTTACCAATGGCCTATGGAATGGGATTGGGAAAGAAACGGCAGGGCCAATACCCGGAAAGATCTGTCCCTCTGGAATGATCGGAACCACTCTAAGGCTCC
Source organism: Lissotriton vulgaris (assembly GCF_964263255.1). Classification (NCBI taxonomy): domain Eukaryota; kingdom Metazoa; phylum Chordata; class Amphibia; order Caudata; family Salamandridae; genus Lissotriton; species Lissotriton vulgaris. The sequence goes on along the minus strand of NC_141690.1, from coordinate 287,461,891 downwards.
AATAATCCCTACTGCCTCCAGGCGATGTAAAAGAATGTCATGAGATACCATATCAAAGGCAGCGCTAAGATCCAGCAGGATCAGCGCTGCACTTTGACCGGCATCTAAGATCGCCCGCAGATGTTCAGACGTGGCTAGTAGGACAGACTCTGTGCTATGGCCTCGCCTAAAGCCATTTTGGGATGGGAAGAATATTATGAAGGCTCATGTATTGAGATAAAACATTATTTACATGGGCCTCAGCAATCTTAGCCACCCACGGGAGAGGAGAAATTGGTCTAAAATTCTCCGGTTTTAAAGGGTCCAACGTGGGTTTCTTGATGATAGGGAGACCCAAGCCTGCTTCCAGGTCCCCGGGACACTAGCCATGGAGAAGGACAGGTTGAGTACATCACCTAGCGGCTGCTGGAAGAGCGTCAATGGCTCGATAAATTGTGCCTGTCTCATAGGATCCGAAGGGGACCCAGATTTAATTTTGCCACATAGCCTAATAAACTCTTCTCTAGAAATCTCCGGGATTACAGCTAGAGTGGGTCCGTCTACCTTTTCCCGGCCAGGGATGGATGAACCTTGGGGATGCTGCGGAAATGATTGATAGATTTTTTCTACAAAGAAAATAGCAAGTTCCGGGGGCGTGGCTTGGACGCCGAGGAAGATGGCGGTGTAGAGCGTCTCTCCTCCTGACACGAACTCTGCCATCGGGAATTGGGACGCTTTGTTAAGCCTGCAACGCGGATGTGAGCGAGGGTTTGGGCACCGGATCATCCCCAGTATGCGGTGAGCCGTCCTGTGTGGCCGTAGCTGAAGCGGTGAGAGAGTTACACCGAGCGAGGCGCCGAGCGAGGCTCCGGACGCTCATGGCGGGAGCGCCGGCGAAAGAAAGGAAACGAGGCACGGAGTAACTCCGAGGGTGCAGTGAATCTGCCAGCGCAAAGAGGATTGTGGCATCGGCGATGCCCAGCAATGCTTTGAGATGCGGGGCAAAGATAAAGTAAAAGCAAAGGAAGCGTGAGTTAAGTATGATCGGCCATGTCCGGGCTTCATTAAACCTAACCAAGATGGCGGCCGCCACTCGAGAATGCTCGATAATGTTCTGAAAATGCCCTAAAATCGAATCGAAACGAGACGAAGTGGCTTCCCACTTTACACTTTATATCTCGCTTTATATCTCGCTTAATCCAGCATACATACAACGCCAGGCGAGTAAGGTTAGCAGCTTTTGCTAACACCTTGGAAGGACAGTAAGCACGTCATTTCCAGTTTGATCATGAGGGCATAATGGGATTATGCTGAGTGCCTGGACTGCCTGTTAACAGACCACAGGGGTAATTTCAATGACACAGTGCTTTCTCAAAGCACACTCTTCAGTGATTTTCACGGCAACAGTGAGTGCCTGGATTGCCTGGCATCAAACCACAGTGATCGCTCAATGTTATAGTGATCTCTACACAGTGATCTCTCTCCAATGACATTACATGAACCATGTGTACACCTGAATGAATGTATGTGAAGCTCTATACCTCAGGTTCCACTTGACGGATTGCTATATGTACGATGGTGAACAGAGATCTGGGTGACCATTCTCTCCTATAGATCTGTGTTGTCTAATCTACCCCACGTGCTTACCGTAGAGGGGGTTCCATAGCACCGTTCAAGGAACTAAGCATTCACGATGGATACCAAAGACCAAGGAACCCTTAAGAGACTTAAATCGGACCACTCGAACCCGGGGTCGCCAAACAAGCCAAAGAAAGTCACTCCGGATGCACTGGATATGATACTAAATAGGTTAGACGAGGTGAAAGACTTAGCCAAGGTTACTAAGGAGGAAGTGGTGGCAATCCGTCAAGATATCCGAGACACTAACGCACGTTTAACAGAGACAGAATCCCGGATCAGTCGCCTGGAAGACATAGAGGTTAAAACCTCAACGGCCTTAAAACACCTCCACATTTCCTCTGACCAGACAACCAGACGACTAGCCGAGTTGGAGGACAGGAACAGGAGAGGGAACCTACGCATCTTTGGAATTCCGGAAGGATCAGAAGATTCGGATGGTTCATGCATCAAGTTCTTGGAATCCTGGTTCACTAAAGCCACAAACATGACTTTCGCAAATCCTCTGGAATTTGATAGGGCGCATAGAGTCCCAGGAAGAATCACTAAAACACAGAGGACCAAGACCCATCGTATGTAAGCCCTTACGCTACCAACACGTGGAGCAAATCCTAGCCTTCGTGAGAAAACACAATCATATTCTATGGAAGGACACCAAAGTCTACATCTCTCAAGACTACAGTAAGGAGACCGTCGAAACAAGGAAGGCGTTCCTCGCCCTTTGTCCACATCTGTCAGTGAAGGGATACCAATTTGGCTTTGCGGGCCCAGCGAAATACCGGGTGACGATACGAGGATCGGCTCACTACTTTACGGACCCAATGAAGCTCAAACGCATGCTTGAGGATGTGGAAGAACGAGACATGGAGCGCGACATGGAGACTAATAACCCGGATGGTCTATCGGCCTCGGCTTCTGCTTCAGGGTACAAGTGACCAAGTTAGGTCTTATCATACAGTTTTCCGCGCTCTGTTGTTAGTGAAAGCCTGATGGGCTTATATGTTGCTGGGTTCCTACCGGATAGACCTCAAGTCTACGGATGTACTGGAAGTTTCTTTAATTTACCTCTCTGGTTCAGGCTGGCATGGCCCAGCTGCTATTGATCGGATCCTCTTGTTTAAAGTTGGCTCGCCTGGTTGGCTCCAATGAGACGATGGCCGGTAATGTATACATTGTAAAGTGTTGTCTAACTCCAGACTTTGGCACACTGTCAGGCTACCCGGAGTAGACCGGATTCGTTCTGGCAATACTGTGTCTCTTTGACTATTGATTACTGATGTCCTACTGTTCTCTGTTCAGGTTCTTCGCCACTGATGCGATGACTTAGATTCTACTAGCCACTTCGTGCCTTGATGTGAGATATGATGCCATAATATCTTCTAATAGGTCATGATGATGTCTTCTCAAGTTTCTGCTCGATAATCATAGTTTAGTGTGCACTCAGAAATTATTCTGCCTTACCAAGAAGATATAATGAGTGGGTGTGCTGTTGAACACATGTCGGTTTTGCTGCATTACTTCAATGTTCCACTGCTTGCATAGCCTTTTATATGCATTTTCCGTTATGTATTGCTGTTCCAATGTCTTTAAATGACTACGTTTAGGCGGGGGGGCTACTGCAGTTTTCCTCACGTCGCCATGCTTCTGTATTACAAGTGGGGTGGGGGGTTGCGTGGGGTTGGGAGGGGTGGGTGCTGTGTTCTGTGTTTTGTATTATTTTTCCTTATTTCTCCTCCATTCTCCTTCTCTCTTTTTCCTCTCCTTCCCGTATCATCTCTTTCCTCTCTTACCTGTCTCTTTGCTCTTGATTGGACAAGTTGTATCATGCATATGATGTGTTTATATATCTATACTCAGACTAAGCGTGCTATATCATCAGGTATCCAGTTATCTGGTGGTGGTTTCAGACTGTATCTCATCTTGAGTGGCAGGACAATGTGTCCTTTACATGATGCGCCGAATACCATGTTTTCCCTTGGGTCTCTTGTTACAACCATGACACATATACCACTGTAAATGTCACATAGAACGCTGTCCACTCCACTTGGTACAACCTCTCTTGATCGATTGAAAGTTTTATCCATGAATGTTAAGGGTCTGAATCAGCCCGTTAAAAAACAAAAGATATTAGATTATTTGCGGAGACAAAAGGGGGACATTGTTTTGCTACAAGAAACCAAACTGGATGCTAAACAATTCTATACTCTGCGCAACAAGTTTTATACAGAGGTTGTAGGGTCAGGTGCACTCGGTAAAAAGAATGGGGTTCTGGTATTATTGTCAAAGAAGTCCAAGGTAGAGCTCCTATCCTCCTCATCAGATGACAAAGGTCGCTGGGTTACGGTGAAACTCACTAAGGATAACACGGAATTCTTTGTCACTAATGTCTACGCACCTAACACTAATGATTTAGAATTCTGGCAGGATTTAGTAAAACAGATTGCGACGGTTCCTGACACGGCGATAAACATAATTGGGGGGGACTTTAATCTTCCGTTTGACCCGGCCTTAGATAGGGACTCTAAGTGTACATTCAAGCCAAACAAATCACATAATGCCTTCATCAAACTATGCCAACAATTCCACTTAATTGATGCGTGGAGGATACAAAACCCCACTGATAGAGACTACACATTCTACTCTTCCCCTCACGACTCGTTCTCCCGTATTGACTACATTTTCATTACACAAAATGGCGTAGCAAGGATAGAGGATACTTCAATTGAGCCAAGGGTACTGTCGGACCACTCATGTATATCTCTATCCATCAGTAACATTAAACCATCCCCTAAACAAACGGCCTGGAGACTTAACGAAGAAATCCTACACAAGGAACAGAATAGGACTAAAATCTTGGAGGCTATTAGATCTTATCTGGAGACTAATGTGAGGGGGGACACCTCAGAACTAGTGCGATGGGAAGCCCTAAAAAGCACAATAAGGGGAGTGTGCATCAAAATCCGTTCAGCAATGAACAGGGATTGTAATGCGAAGTTAGAAGGGTTGGAAGCTGAGATAGCTACTTTAGAGAACAAACACCAAATGACAAGGGACCAGGAAACGTTCAACATCATGACCCATAGAAAATACGAATATAACAAGCTAGTGAGCGAAAGGGCGGGAGTGTGGCTGGATAGGAAGCGAAGGTTTAAGCTATGTGAATCTAACAAAGCTGGTAAGAGCCTGGCAGCATACTTAAAATTTAAAGTACAAAGGAATGCTATTAATGTTATCAGGGACTCGGCGGGAGTTGCTCATTCGGACCCTCAAAAGATATCCGAGGTCTTTAAAGACTTTTATGAGGACCTATACGCTAAAAACGAGTTGGTGATGGGGGACAAAATTCAAGAATATCTACAAGAATGTGCTCTACCAAAGTTAAAGCCTGAGGAACAACTCAGTTTGAATGGGCCGATCCTGGCTAATGAGGTAGAAAAAGCGATCAAGGGGTTAAAATGTGGGAAAGCACCAGGTCCGGACGGCTTCACGGCCAAATTTTATAAAAGTTTTGCATCGGACTTAGTTGATCCCCTTCTACACCTCTTTCACGAATTTACAGAGTCAGGGGAGGTCAAAGGCACGTTGGCAGAGGCAACTATTGCAGTCCTGCCAAAGGACGGCAAAGACCCATCACTTCCAAAGAACTACAGGCCGATTTCCCTGATTAACCTTGATTGTAAATTACTAGCCATGATCCTGTCAGCCCGTCTGCAAAAAGTCCTCCCCACCCTAGTACATCCGTCTCAAGCGGGTTTCTTAAAACATAGACTATCTAGTGATAACACCAGAGTACTGGCCCATGCTCTAGAAAAAGCGAAGCTTTTGACGACCCCCACGGTGGCAGTCACACTGGATGCAGAAAAAGCCTTCGACAAGGTAGATTGGTCCTACCTTGAGGCGGTTTTACGCAACTTCAACCTAGGAGAGACGTTTACTAAACTCGTAATGGCTTTGTATGCCGGCCCCACTGCTAAAGTCAGAGCGGGCGGCTCCTTCTCTTCCTCTTTCTGCCTAAAACAAGGGACGAGACAAGGCTGCCCACTATTACCTTCTCTGTTCTTATTGGCAATAGAACCCTTTCTGTGGCATATCAGACACAATGAAGCCATTGCTGGGGTTCCATTTGGTAATTGCACCGTAAAATTGACTGCATACGCCGACGATGTCCTGATCTTGTCGGAAAAAGCTGACGAGGCTATCCCGGCCTTGATGGACACAATTGAGGGGTTCTCTAGAGTCTCAGGATATAAATTAAACAAGGATAAAACAGAGGTTAAGTTACTAAACAACATCGGGGATAAAGGATTACTGGGGACATCTGGCCTTACCTGGCAACCGAAAGCTTTTAAATATTTGGGCCTAGACTTTGAGAAGGACTTGATTACGACTCTGAAATTAAATGAAGACTCAACATTAAAAAAGATATCCACTTTACTAGACAGTTGGTCACCTAAATTCTTGTCCTGGTGGGGCAGGGCTGAGACTCTAAAAATGATGTGCACGCCTCTAGTTAACTACCTGGCTAGCATGCTCCCCATGACTTTCTCAGACGAATTTATTAAGAAGGTGGACAAGCTGTTCGGAGAGTTCCTATGGCGAGGGAAAAAAGCCAGGATATCACTTAAAAAGCTGCAGCTAGCAAAAGATAAGGGCGGCCTGGGCCTGCCCTCGTTTAGGAACTATCAAACGGCTTTCCTCTGTAAGCAAGGGGCCCTTTGGTTGGTTGAGGATACATCCTACACTCCAGTATGGCTAACTATTGAACGGTCGTTAATAGCAGATGCACCCCTCTCGTCTCTCCTCACCATGGATCTGGCCCATATACCTCACTCCAAATACATCCTTCTAAATACCAGAAGAGCACTTCTCCGACTTGACCAGTATCATAAGACTGCTCTGGTGATTAAGAGATCCACCCTACTCTCATTATGGCATAACCCTAAGATCAGGATAGAAGGGAAAACCCTTTACTGGGAAGTGTGGGCCGGAAAAGGTATACACATAGTGAATGACCTCTATGATAATGGCAGACCCCTGCCCTTCTCGACATTGCAAGAAAAGTTTAGTTTACCACCCATAGAATTTTACCAGTTCCTAAAACTGAAGGCCGCTATCTCCAAATGCCCCCTCAACACAGACTTACCCTGGCTTGTGTCCCGGCTACGAATACTATACCATGCTGACCATTTTGTATCAAGAATATATAAATTGCTCCTCCCCCTACCCAAGACGCCACATAGGCTGACCGAAATTAAGTGGGAAGCGGAACCTAATTCCACAGGCATTGCATTAGACTGGGAGGTGATACACAACACCGCACTGACAAACAAGATATCCCCGATCCTATGTCAGACGAAATATATGCTGTTAAATAGAGTGTTCTGGACCCCCCAGAGACTGTTTAAATGTAAATTGAGGGATACTCCTACCTATTGGAACTGCCATGAAGCTCCTGGTGACTTGGCACACATGTTTTTTCATTGTTCCCTATTACGAACATTTTGGAATAAAATATTTACATACATTCAACAAGTGCTTGGAATCACGCCTGTCCAAGATTTCATATATGTCATTTTAGGTCCCCTGGAAACACAATTGCCGGACATTCATGACAGGCAACTGCTTGATATTATGCTGACATTGGCGTGCAAGGTCATTCTTTACAAATGGAAACATTTTGACGAAATCAACTTCAAAATGTGGCTGGAATGGCTCTCATTTTTAAGAGGGGCAGATAATCCTGCACTGCAGTCAGCCACTTGGAAGCCCTCGAACAAAAAACTCTGGACATCCCTGGATGCGTCATCCTCCCACTTTGAACCACCATGATATGCATCTCAACAATTGACTTTTCCAAACAGTATCTAGGTGGAATTTGAGGTGTTTGCTTGTGGTTTTGTATACTTACTGCATATTCTCTACTACGCACACAGTGTACCGAGTCTGGGTAAACCAACTACTATTGTTGCCCTATAGATACACCTGTCCTCTCTCTTCTCACCTCTCTCTTCTCTTCTTCTCTATCTTTTCCCTTCTCTAGCTCTCCTTCTCTCTCTTCCTTTTCTTATCTTCTTCCCTTGATTTGCTTTTTGATTATTGTAAGTGTCATGATACCAAGAATTTGTTCATTTGTACCTTTAAAGATTTATTGTATTGTCTTTATTTTTATCCTTATTCTTCAATAAAAAAGATTTGAAATAAAAAAAAAAAAAGAAAATAGCAAGTTCCTCGCACTGCTGTGCAGATGTTATACTGGTAGGGGGGGTGACTCTAACAATCTTGAGTAAATTAACTATTTTGAAAATACATTTTGTGGGGTTAGGACTATTTTTAATTTCCTCCGCGTAAAATGCAGCACGTGGAGAACAAATAGCTTCATGATAAAGCTTTACTTTAGTCAAGTAGATAATTTTATCTCCGCCGTTGTTCTCCCTTCTCCATACTCGCTCTGCCCTCTTAGATTCCTACCTCTGGGCTCTCAGGGACTCGCTATACCATGGGCTAGAGTTAGACGTTCGCCCCTTTGTCCATTTGGCCGGAATGAGAGTATCCAGGCCTATCAAGATCCAGTCACAGAAGACAGTGTAGGCCACCTCAGGATTAGCCAGGTCTATTAAGGGAAAAGCGCCCAGGACGGCATGAAGATCTTCTGGTTTAAGTTTGTGCCAAGGCCTCTTTAGGACCTGGCTCTCCCTATTAGGCCTAAATGGCTCAGTAATGTCCAGCATAACTTCAATCAAGTAATGGTCAGTCCATCCCATGGGCTTGGGCGGAGCTGTACTCACAGCTGGGATACTAGAAAAGACCGGATCCAGTATATGCCCGGCAGTATGAGTAGCCTCTGATATTAATTGTTCAAGCTGTAGGGCTGCCAGATCCACTAACAGGTTATAGAGCCTGTAACCAGGCGAGGTCGCCCCCACACACCACTGCGTCTGCCTCGTTTTGCCTTGATTTGTGGGTTTCTGCCTTGACTTGTGTATTTTGCCCTTTGTTTCTTTCTCCTCATTTTCCTTCATTTTTTTCGTTCCCAGGACGACCCAGCCGACGCTGAACCACCCTCTGACCTCCTTTTCCCGCTGCTGACTCCCTGCGGCCCCGCCCCCCTCCTGCCCATTCGCCGCCCTGCTCCCGCCACCCAGCTGCTGCTCCCTCCCGGATCCTCTTTTATGACGCCCACGCAAACGCGCAGCGGTCACGCGCAGCGGGCGTGCCGATTGTGCGCTGAAGGCGCGCCAAATGCAAGCCCGTCTGCGCCCGTCCGCGCCTGGACCGCGCCCAGTGCCAGGACCCCTGGCCCCCGACGATGCCAGCCCACACGACGGCCCTACGACGCCGCCACCCTCATCGCACTCAAACCAGACCAAAACAGAGCCTGCCACCCCGAGGCGCACCCACGGACCCTTCACCTGTCAAGCCTGTAAGTTCACCTGCCTCCGGACCTGCACCGCACCCACCAAGACAAGCACCAACAGCCACCTCAAGTGCATCCTGCTCAACACCCGCTCCATCCACAGACACGCCATCGAACTTTGGAACCTGCTCGACACAACATCACCAGACGTCGCCTTCCTCACAGAAACCTGGATGAACGCCTCCTCGGCACCCGACATCGCCATCGCCATCCCAGACGGATACAAGATCACCCGGAAGGACCGCGTCAACCAGACTGGAGGAGGCATCGCCATCGTACACAAGAGCACCATCCGCGTCACGACCGACTCCAACGACACCTTCTCCGCCGCCGAGCACCTCCACTTCCAGATACACATCGACCCAAAGACGACCCTCAGAGGCACCCTCGTCTACAGACCCCCGAGACCACGCACACAATTCAGTGAAGACATCACGGACTTCATCAGCCCGCACACCCTCCCCTCCTCTGATTACATCCTCCTAGGGGACCTGAACTTCCACCTGGAGAACAACAAGGACCACAACACCACCGCCCTGCTGGACAACCTCGGACTCAAGCAACTGGTCAACACCCCCACCCACTACGCCGGCCACACGCTCGATCCTGTCTTCTCATCCAGCAAGCACATCACCTTCAGCCACTCCACCGGACTTCACTGGCTGCTGGAAGAGCGTCAATGGCTCGATAAATTGTGCCTGTCTCATAGGATCCGAAGGGGACCCAGATTTAATTTTGCCACATAGCCTAATAAACTCTTCTCTAGAAATCTCCGGGATTACAGCTAGAGTGGGTCCGTCTACCTTTTCCCGGCCAGGGATGGATGAACCTTGGGGATGCTGCGGAAATGATTGATAGATTTTTTCTACAAAGAAAATAGCAAGTTCCGGGGGCGTGGCTTGGACGCCGAGGAAGATGGCGGTGTAGAGCGTCTCTCCTCCCGACACGAACTCTGCCATCGGGAATTGGGACGCTTTGTTAAGCCTGCAACGCGGATGTGAGCGAGGGTTTGGGCACCGGATCATCCCCAGTATGCGGTGAGCCGTCCTGTGTGGCCGTAGCTGAAGCGGTGAGAGAGTTACACCGAGCGAGGCGCCGAGCGAGGCTCCGGACGCTCATGGCGGGAGCGCCGGCGAAAGAAAGGAAACGAGGCATGGAGTAACTCCGAGGGTGCAGTGAATCTGCCAGCGCAAAGAGGATTGTGGCATCGGCGATGCCCAGCAATGCTTTGAGATGCGGGGCAAAGATAAAGTAAAAGCAAAGGAAGCGTGAGTTAAGTATGATCGGCCATGTCCGGGCTTCATTAAACCTAACCAAGATGGCGGCCGCCACTCGAGAATGCTCGATAATGTTCTGAAAATACCCTAAAATGCCCTAAAATCGAATCGAAACGAGACGAAGTGGCTTCCCACTTTACACTTTATATCTCGCTTTATATCTCGCTTAATCCAGCATACATACAACGCCAGGCGAGTAAGGTTAGCAGCTTTTGCTAACACCTTGGAAGGACAGTAAGCACGTCATTTCCAGTTTGATCATGAGGGCATAATGGGATTATGCTGAGTGCCTGGACTGCCTGTTAACAGACCACAGGGGTAATTTCAATGACACAGTGCTTTCTCAAAGCACACTCTCTTCAGTGATTTTCACGGCAACAGTGAGTGCCTGGATTGCCTGGCATCAAACCACAGTGATCTCTCAATGTTATAGTGATCTCTACACAGTGATCTCTCTCCAATGACATTACATGAACCATGTGTACACCTGAATGAATGTATGTGAAGCTCTATACCTCAGGTTCCACTTGACGGATTGCTATATGTACGATGGTGAACAGAGATCTGGGTGACCATTCTCTCCTATAGATCTGTGTTGTCTAATCTACCCCACGTGCTTACCGAAGAGGGGGTTCCATAGCACCGTTCAAGGAACTAAGCATTCACGATGGATACCAAAGACCAAGGAACCCTTAAGAGACTTAAATCGGACCACTCGAACCCGGGGTCGCCAAACAAGCCAAAGAAAGTCACTCCGGATGCACTGGATATGATACTAAATAGGTTAGACGAGGTGAAAGACTTAGCCAAGGTTACTAAGGAGGAAGTGGTGGCAATCCGTCAAGATATCCGAGACACTAACGCACGTTTAACAGAGACAGAATCCCGGATCAGTCGCCTGGAAGACATAGAGGTTAAAACCTCAACGGCCTTAAAACACCTCCACATTTCCTCTGACCAGACAACCAGACGACTAGCCGAGTTGGAGGACAGGAACAGGAGAGGGAACCTACGCATCTTTGGAATTCCGGAAGGATCAGAAGATTCGGATGGTTCATGCATCAAGTTCTTGGAATCCTGGTTCACTAAAGCCACAAACATGACTTTCGCAAATCCTCTGGAATTTGATAGGGCGCATAGAGTCCCAGGAAGAATCACTAAAACACAGAGGACCAAGACCCATCGTATGTAAGCCCTTACGCTACCAACACGTGGAGCAAATCCTAGCCTTCGTGAGAAAACACAATCATATTCTATGGAAGGACACCAAAGTCTACATCTCTCAAGACTACAGTAAGGAGACCGTCGAAACAAGGAAGGCGTTCCTCGCCCTTCGTCCACATCTGTCAGTGAAGGGATACCAATTTGGCTTTGCGGGCCCAGCGAAATACCGGGTGACGATACGAGGATCGGCTCACTACTTTACGGACCCAATGAAGCTCAAACGCATGCTTGAGGATGTGGAAGAACGAGACATGGAGCGCGACATGGAGACTAATAACCCGGATGGTCTATCGGCCTCGGCTTCTGCTTCAGGGTACAAGTGACCAAGTTAGGTCTTATCATACAGTTTTCCGCGCTCTGTTGTTAGTGAAAGCCTGATGGGCTTATATGTTGCTGGGTTCCTACCGGATAGACCTCAAGTCTACGGATGTACTGGAAGTTTCTTTAATTTACCTCTCTGGTTCAGGCTGGCATGGCCCAGCTGCTATTGATCGGATCCTCTTGTTTAAAGTTGGCTCGCCTGGTTGGCTCCAATGAGACGATGGCCGGTAATGTATACATTGTAAAGTGTTGTCTAACTCCAGACTTTGGCACACTGTCAGGCTACCCGGAGTAGACCGGATTCGTTCTGGCAATACTGTGTCTCTTTGACTATTGATTACTGATGTCCTACTGTTCTCTGTTCAGGTTCTTCGCCACTGATGCGATGACTTAGATTCTACTAGCCACTTCGTGCCTTGATGTGAGATATGATGCCATAATATCTTCTAATAGGTCATGATGATGTCTTCTCAAGTTTCTGCTCGATAATCATAGTTTAGTGTGCACTCAGAAATTATTCTGCCTTACCAAGAAGATATAATGAGTGGGTGTGCTGTTGAACACATGTCGGTTTTGCTGCATTACTTCAATGTTCCACTGCTTGCATAGCCTTTTATATGCATTTTCCGTTATGTATTGCTGTTCCAATGTCTTTAAATGACTACGTTTAGGCGGGGGGGCTACTGCAGTTTTCCTCACGTCGCCATGCTTCTGTATTACAAGTGGGGTGGGGGGTTGCGTGGGGTTGGGAGGGGTGGGTGCTGTGTTCTGTGTTTTGTATTATTTTTCCTTATTTCTCCTCCATTCTCCTTCTCTCTTTTTCCTCTCCTTCCCGTATCATCTCTTTCCTCTCTTACCTGTCTCTTTGCTCTTGATTGGACAAGTTGTATCATGCATATGATGTGTTTATATATCTATACTCAGACTAAGCGTGCTATATCATCAGGTATCCAGTTATCTGGTGGTGGTTTCAGACTGTATCTCATCTTGAGTGGCAGGACAATGTGTCCTTTACATGATGCGCCGAATACCATGTTTTCCCTTGGGTCTCTTGTTACAACCATGACACATATACCACTGTAAATGTCACATAGAACGCTGTCCACTCCACTTGGTACAACCTCTCTTGATCGATTGAAAGTTTTATCCATGAATGTTAAGGGTCTGAATCAGCCCGTTAAAAAACAAAAGATATTAGATTATTTGCGGAGACAAAAGGGGGACATTGTTTTGCTACAAGAAACCAAACTGGATGCTAAACAATTCTATACTCTGCGCAACAAGTTTTATACAGAGGTTGTAGGGTCAGGTGCACTCGGTAAAAAGAATGGGGTTCTGGTATTATTGTCAAAGAAGTCCAAGGTAGAGCTCCTATCCTCCTCATCAGATGACAAAGGTCGCTGGGTTACGGTGAAACTCACTAAGGATAACACGGAATTCTTTGTCACTAATGTCTACGCACCTAACACTAATGATTTAGAATTCTGGCAGGATTTAGTAAAACAGATTGCGACGGTTCCTGACACGGCGATAAACATAATTGGGGGGGACTTTAATCTTCCGTTTGACCCGGCCTTAGATAGGGACTCTAAGTGTACATTCAAGCCAAACAAATCACATAATGCCTTCATCAAACTATGCCAACAATTCCACTTAATTGATGCGTGGAGGATACAAAACCCCACTGATAGAGACTACACATTCTACTCTTCCCCTCACGACTCGTTCTCCCGTATTGACTACATTTTCATTACACAAAATGGCGTAGCAAGGATAGAGGATACTTCAATTGAGCCAAGGGTACTGTCGGACCACTCATGTATATCTCTATCCATCAGTAACATTAAACCATCCCCTAAACAAACGGCCTGGAGACTTAACGAAGAAATCCTACACAAGGAACAGAATAGGACTAAAATCTTGGAGGCTATTAGATCTTATCTGGAGACTAATGTGAGGGGGGACACCTCAGAACTAGTGCGATGGGAAGCCCTAAAAAGCACAATAAGGGGAGTGTGCATCAAAATCCGTTCAGCAATGAACAGGGATTGTAATGCGAAGTTAGAAGGGTTGGAAGCTGAGATAGCTACTTTAGAGAACAAACACCAAATGACAAGGGACCAGGAAACGTTCAACATCATGACCCATAGAAAATACGAATATAACAAGCTAGTGAGCGAAAGGGCGGGAGTGTGGCTGGATAGGAAGCGAAGGTTTAAGCTATGTGAATCTAACAAAGCTGGTAAGAGCCTGGCAGCATACTTAAAATTTAAAGTACAAAGGAATGCTATTAATGTTATCAGGGACTCGGCGGGAGTTGCTCATTCGGACCCTCAAAAGATATCCGAGGTCTTTAAAGACTTTTATGAGGACCTATACGCTAAAAACGAGTTGGTGATGGGGGACAAAATTCAAGAATATCTACAAGAATGTGCTCTACCAAAGTTAAAGCCTGAGGAACAACTCAGTTTGAATGGGCCGATCCTGGCTAATGAGGTAGAAAAAGCGATCAAGGGGTTAAAATGTGGGAAAGCACCAGGTCCGGACGGCTTCACGGCCAAATTTTATAAAAGTTTTGCATCGGACTTAGTTGATCCCCTTCTACACCTCTTTCACGAATTTACAGAGTCAGGGGAGGTCAAAGGCACGTTGGCAGAGGCAACTATTGCAGTCCTGCCAAAGGACGGCAAAGACCCATCACTTCCAAAGAACTACAGGCCGATTTCCCTGATTAACCTTGATTGTAAATTACTAGCCATGATCCTGTCAGCCCGTCTGCAAAAAGTCCTCCCCACCCTAGTACATCCGTCTCAAGCGGGTTTCTTAAAACATAGACTATCTAGTGATAACACCAGAGTACTGGCCCATGCTCTAGAAAAAGCGAAGCTTTTGACGACCCCCACGGTGGCAGTCACACTGGATGCAGAAAAAGCCTTCGACAAGGTAGATTGGTCCTACCTTGAGGCGGTTTTACGCAACTTCAACCTAGGAGAGACGTTTACTAAACTCGTAATGGCTTTGTATGCCGGCCCCACTGCTAAGGTCAGAGCGGGCGGCTCCTTCTCTTCCTCTTTCTGCCTAAAACAAGGGACGAGACAAGGCTGCCCACTATCACCTTCTCTGTTCTTATTGGCAATAGAACCCTTTCTGTGGCATATCAGACACAATGAAGCCATTGCTGGGGTTCCATTTGGTAATTGCACCGTAAAATTGACTGCATACGCCGACGATGTCCTGATCTTGTCGGAAAAAGCTGACGAGGCTATCCCGGCCTTGATGGACACAATTGAGGGGTTCTCTAGAGTCTCAGGATATAAATTAAACAAGGATAAAACAGAGGTTAAGTTACTAAACAACATCGGGGATAAAGGATTACTGGGGACATCTGGCCTTACCTGGCAACCGAAAGCTTTTAAATATTTGGGCCTAGACTTTGAGAAGGACTTGATTACGACTCTGAAATTAAATGAAGACTCAACATTAAAAAAGATATCCACTTTACTAGACAGTTGGTCACCTAAATTCTTGTCCTGGTGGGGCAGGGCTGAGACTCTAAAAATGATGTGCACGCCTCTAGTTAACTACCTGGCTAGCATGCTCCCCATGACTTTCTCAGACGAATTTATTAAGAAGGTGGACAAGCTGTTCGGAGAGTTCCTATGGCGAGGGAAAAAAGCCAGGATATCACTTAAAAAGCTGCAGCTAGCAAAAGATAAGGGCGGCCTGGGCCTGCCCTCGTTTAGGAACTATCAAACGGCTTTCCTCTGTAAGCAAGGGGCCCTTTGGTTGGTTGAGGATACATCCTACACTCCAGTATGGCTAACTATTGAACGGTCGTTAATAGCAGATGCACCCCTCTCGTCTCTCCTCACCATGGATCTGGCCCATATACCTCACTCCAAATACATCCTTCTAAATACCAGAAGAGCACTTCTCCGACTTGACCAGTATCATAAGACTGCTCTGGTGATTAAGAGATCCACCCTACTCTCATTATGGCATAACCCTAAGATCAGGATAGAAGGGAAAACCCTTTACTGGGAAGTGTGGGCCGGAAAAGGTATACACATAGTGAATGACCTCTATGATAATGGCAGACCCCTGCCCTTCTCGACATTGCAAGAAAAGTTTAGTTTACCACCCATAGAATTTTACCAGTTCCTAAAACTGAAGGCCGCTATCTCCAAATGCCCCCTCAACACAGACTTACCCTGGCTTGTGTCCCGGCTACGAATACTATACCATGCTGACCATTTTGTATCAAGAATATATAAATTGCTCCTCCCCCTACCCAAGACGCCACATAGGCTGACCGAAATTAAGTGGGAAGCGGAACCTAATTCCACAGGCATTGCATTAGACTGGGAGGTGATACACAACACCGCACTGACAAACAAGATATCCCCGATCCTATGTCAGACGAAATATATGCTGTTAAATAGAGTGTTCTGGACCCCCCAGAGACTGTTTAAATGTAAATTGAGGGATACTCCTACCTATTGGAACTGCCATGAAGCTCCTGGTGACTTGGCACACATGTTTTTTCATTGTTCCCTATTACGAACATTTTGGAATAAAATATTTACATACATTCAACAAGTGCTTGGAATCACGCCTGTCCAAGATTTCATATATGTCATTTTAGGTCCCCTGGAAACACAATTGCCGGACATTCATGACAGGCAACTGCTTGATATTATGCTGACATTGGCGTGCAAGGTCATTCTTTACAAATGGAAACATTTTGACGAAATCAACTTCAAAATGTGGCTGGAATGGCTCTCATTTTTAAGAGGGGCAGATAATCCTGCACTGCAGTCAGCCACTTGGAAGCCCTCGAACAAAAAACTCTGGACATCCCTGGATGCGTCATCCTCCCACTTTGAACCACCATGATATGCATCTCAACAATTGACTTTTCCAAACAGTATCTAGGTGGAATTTGAGGTGTTTGCTTGTGGTTTTGTATACTTACTGCATATTCTCTACTACGCACACAGTGTACCGAGTCTGGGTAAACCAACTACTATTGCCCTATGGATACACCTGTCCTCTCTCTTCTCACCTCTCTCTTCTCTTCTTCTCTATCTTTTCCCTTCTCTAGCTCTCCTTCTCTCTCTTCCTTTTCTTATCTTCTTCCCTTGATTTGCTTTTTGATTATTGTAAGTGTCATGATACCAAGAATTTGTTCATTTGTACCTTTAAAGATTTATTGTATTGTCTTTATTTTTATCCTTATTCTTCAA
Source organism: Lissotriton vulgaris (assembly GCF_964263255.1). NCBI lineage: Eukaryota > Metazoa > Chordata > Amphibia > Caudata > Salamandridae > Lissotriton > Lissotriton vulgaris. Next base: position 287,444,792 of record NC_141690.1, on the reverse strand, counting down.
TAAAAAAGATTTGAAATAAAAAAAAAAAAGAAAATAGCAAGTTCCTCGCACTGCTGTGCAGATGTTATACTGGTAGGGGGGGTGACTCTAACAATCTTGAGTAAATTAACTATTTTGAAAATACATTTTGTGGGGTTAGGACTATTTTTAATTTCCTCCGCGTAAAATGCAGCACGTGGAGAACAAATAGCTTCATGATAAAGCTTTACTTTAGTCAAGTAGATAATTTTATCTCCGCCGTTGTTCTCCCTTCTCCATACTCGCTCTGCCCTCTTAGATTCCTACCTCTGGGCTCTCAGGGACTCGCTATACCATGGGCTAGAGTTAGACGTTCGCCCCTTTGTCCATTTGGCCGGAATGAGAGTATCCAGGCCTATCAAGATCCAGTCACAGAAGACAGTGTAGGCCACCTCAGGATTAGCCAGGTCTATTAAGGGAAAAGCGCCCAGGACGGCATGAAGATCTTCTGGTTTAAGTTTGTGCCAAGGCCTCTTTAGGACCTGGCTCTCCCTATCAGGCCTAAATGGCTCAGTAATGTCCAGCATAACTTCAATCAAGTAATGGTCAGTCCATCCCATGGGCTTGGGCGGAGCTGTACTCACAGCTGGGATACTAGAAAAGACCGGATCCAGTATATGCCCGGCAGTATGAGTAGCCTCTGATATTAATTGTTCAAGCTGTAGGGCTGCCAGATCCACTAACAGGTTATAGAGCCTGTAACCAGGCGAGGTCGCCCCCACACACCACTGCGTCTGCCTCGTTTTGCCTTGATTTGTGGGTTTCTGCCTTGACTTGTGTATTTTGCCCTTTGTTTCTTTCTCCTCATTTTCCTTCATTTTTTTCGTTCCCAGGACGACCCAGCCGACGCTGAACCACCCTCTGACCTCCTTTTCCCGCTGCTGACTCCCTGCGGGCCCGCCCCCCTCCTGCCCATTCGCCGCCCTGCTCCCGCCACCCAGCTGCTGCTCCCTCCCGGATCCTCTTTTATGACGCCCACGCGAACGCGCAGCGGTCACGCGCAGCGGGCGTGCCGATTGTGCGCTGAAGGCGCGCCAAATGCAAGCCCGTCTGCGCCCGTCCGCGCCTGGACCGCGCCCAGTGCCAGGACCCCTGGCCCCCGACGATGCCAGCCCACACGACGGCCCTACGACGCCGCCACCCTCATCGCACTCAAACCAGACCAAAACAGAGCCTGCCACCCCGAGGCGCACCCACGGACCCTTCACCTGTCAAGCCTGTAAGTTCACCTGCCTCCGGACCTGCACCGCACCCACCAAGACAAGCACCAACAGCCACCTCAAGTGCATCCTGCTCAACACCCGCTCCATCCACAGACACGCCATCGAACTTTGGAACCTGCTCGACACAACATCACCAGACGTCGCCTTCCTCACAGAAACCTGGATGAACGCCTCCTCGGCACCCGACATCGCCATCGCCATCCCAGACGGATACAAGATCACCCGGAAGGACCGCGTCAACCAGACTGGAGGAGGCATCGCCATCGTACACAAGAGCACCATCCGCGTCACGACCGACTCCAACGACACCTTCTCCGCCGCCGAGCACCTCCACTTCCAGATACACATCGACCCAAAGACGACCCTCAGAGGCACCCTCGTCTACAGACCCCCGAGACCACGCACACAATTCAGTGAAGACATCACGGACTTCATCAGCCCGCACACCCTCCCCTCCTCTGATTACATCCTCCTAGGAGACCTGAACTTCCACCTGGAGAACAACAAGGACCACAACACCACCGCCCTGCTGGACAACCTCGGACTCAAGCAACTGGTCAACACCCCCACCCACTACGCCGGCCACACGCTCGATCCTGTCTTCTCATCCAGCAAGCACATCACCTTCAGCCACTCCACCGGACTTCACTGAACCGACCACAGCTGCGTCCACTTCAGCTTCAGAAGTACCAGGACCCACCACCACCCGCAACAGGTTCCCCACAGGAGCTGGAGCAAGATCACCGCCGAGCAGCTCACCACCTCCCTCAGCCAGAACCCACCCACCAGCACAATGGACCCTAACGAAGCAGCCCGCAACCTCACGCAATGGCTGACCGCCTGCGCCGACCTCGCACCACTGAAGAACCCCCCCAGCAGACCCAGAAGCAAGAAAGCCCCCTGGTTCACCGACAAACTCAAGGTCTCCAAGAAGAACTGCCGCACCCTCGAGAAAGCCTGGCTCCTCGACCAGACCACAGACAACATGACCGCCCTCAAACAAGCCACCCGCAAGCACCACCAGCTTATCTGAACCACAAAGAAGAAATCACTGAAGGAACGACTGGACAACAACGCCCACGACAGCAAGGAACTCTTCAGCATCGTCAAGGAGTTCTCCAACCCCAGCACCGGCAACAACGACGTCACTCCTTCACAAGATCTCTGCAACTCTCTCGCCTCGTTCTTCCACCGCAAGATCGCCGACATCCACAACAGCTTCGGCGCACCATCCACGCAACCAACCACCGAATCAACGCCCCCCACCGCCACCCTCCGCACCTGGACCACGGTGACCACCGAAGACACAGCCCGCACGATGAACACCATCCACTCCGGATCTCCAACCGACTCCTGCCCCCACCACGTCTTCAACAAGGCCGACTCGATCATTGCACCCCAACTCCGGAACATCATCAACGCCTCCTTCAACACCGCCACCTTCCCGGAGAGCTGGAAGCATGCCGAGCTCTGCGCCCTACTGAAGAAACCAACAGCGGACCCCACCAACCTCAAGAACTTCCGCCCCATCTCGCTCCTCCCTTTTCCTGCCAAAGTCATTGAGAAGACCTACAACAGACAGCTTGCCGCCTTCCTCGAGACAAACGGATCCCTCGACCCCTCGCAGTCCGGTTTCAGAGCCGAGCACAGCACCGAGACTGCCCTCATCGCAGCCACCGACGACATCAGGACCCTGCTCGACAATGGGGAAACAGCGGCCCTCATCCTCCTAGACCTCTCTGCAGCGTTCGACACTGTCTGCCACCGCACCCTAGTTCAACGCCTCAGCAACATCGAGTCAAGTCAAATGATCTTTATTCGGAAGTCAAAAGCATCCATAAAAGTACACACAGGTTAAGTTAAAAAGTACATTAAAATAGTTGATAAAATTATCCAGTACATTGTACAATTGATCATACATGAAATAACATTAAAAGTTGCATACAAGCATACAAAATAATCTTTTTCAAATGCAGAAAATAGCTATTTATACAACATCCAATGTGCAAAGGGCAATTTGTGCAAAGATGGGCAATGTGCAAATATTCTGTAAAACGATCCCCAGGCAGTCATATCTGGAGAACCAAGGCAACTACATATCTAAACGCCAATAAACAATACAATACTCAGGTGTGCAGAAAAACTAATGTACAAAAATGCAATGTGCAAATATTCTTCAGGCAGATTCCATAGTTGCACGAGAACGGACACTGGCTTTAAGAAAACTGCTCACAATAAATATCACCTCATCAGAGGACATCCTTCGAAAAATTTTCATTGCCTGATTCAGGTCCCTGAGCCCGTATCTACAACAATACGGTTCAGCAACATCGGTATCCAAGAGAAGGCACTGGAGTGGATCATCTCGTTCCTCGCCGGAAGAACACAGAGAGTCCGCCTCCCCCCCCGTTTCAATCCGAGGCCACCGAAGTCATCTGCGGCGTTCCACAAGGATCATCACTCAGCCCCACCCTCTTCAACGTCTACATGAGACCTCTTGCAGCCATCGCGTGTCAACACAACCTCAACATCATCTCCTATGCCGACGACACCCAACTCATCCTCTCCCTCACCAGAGACCCCGCCACCGCCAAAACCAGCCTACACGAAGGGATGAAAGACGTCGCAGAGTGGATGAAGAACAGCCGCCTGAAACTGAACTCAGGCAAGACGGAAGTCCTCATCCTGGGATCATCGCCATCCGCCTGGCACGACTCTTGGTGGCCCCCTGCTCTGGACACCACTCCCAAGCCAACAGACCACACACGCAACCTGGGCTTCATCCTGGACTCCTCCCTCTCGATGACCAGACAAGTCAACGCCATCTCCTCATCATGCTTCAAGACCCTACGCATGCTCCGCAAGATCTTCCGATGGATCCCGACCGAAACCAGGAAGACGGTCACCCAGGCACTCGTCACCAGCCGACTGGACTACGGAAACACCCTCTACGCCGGAACCACAGCCAAGCTACAGAAAAGACTACAACGCATCCAGAACGCCTATGCCCGACTCATCCTGGGCATCCCCCGACACAGCCACATCTCCGGCCACCTGAGGGACCTGCACTGGCTCCCCGTCAGCAAGAGGATCACGTTCAGGCTCCTCAACCACGCACACAAGTCTCTCCACGACCTAGGCCCGAAGTACCTCAACGACCGCCTGACCTTCTACACGCCCACCCGCCAGCTACGTTCTACAAGCCTCGCCCTCGCCGCCATTCCACACATCCGAAGAGCCACCGCCGGAGGTAGATCCTTCTCCTACCTGGCGGCCAAGACGTGGAACTCCCTCCCCATCCACCTTCGGCTGACTCAAGACCATCTCGCCTTCAGGAGACAACTCAAAACCTGACTGTTCGAGCAGTAGCAGACCCCTTCCCACAAGCGCCTTGAGACCCTCCTGGGTGAGTAGCGCGCTATACAAATGTTATGATTGATTGATTGATTGATAGTCGTGTCTTGATCAAAATGGAGGTTCAAGTCTCCCAAAATCGAGAAATTAGCAGACCCCACCACCAAGGAACTGACTGTTTTCTAATAATGCATCGATAAACTTAGCCGCAAGCCCTGGGAGGCGGTATACATTCAATCCTGAAAAGGTAAAATGCGCACTAATTTTAATCCTAAATCGGGCACATTCCCACCCCCATATGTCTTCCCTAGTAAAGGAGCAGGGGTACTGCGCTTTGTAAATTATGGCTATACCACCGCCCCTAGAGTCTCTATTAATGGTATTACTCGGCCACTGATATTTCCTCTGGCTGCATCTCAATCCATCGTTTATTTTGCACACAGTGACACCTCATTTTGACCCAACCGATCAAAACCAGCCCTAGGTTTCTTGTGTTCTGGTTCAGGGAGGCCTGGCTGTTCGGGCTGGGCTGTTCCCCATAAGGAGTGGGGTCAAGACTGATTTTGCATATGGCTGGGTCTAAACCGAGGTGGCATGGTGGGCAAAAGAACAATGGATTGGGATGCGGCCCGGCCAATTGCCAGTGTCTAAGATTAATCTAAGCATTCCATCCATCACATTGTCATTTTTGCTTTTGCCGCCCTAATTGCACCAGGTATGGCCAGACATGGGCCTGAGCTCACTGTGCCACTGGAACCAAGCTATCTATACTTGGCTGAAGAGCCCTAAGTAGGGCGAAACTGTTCCAGGTTGCTTGTGTTCCAGTTCAGGGAGGATCTGGCCTGACGCTTCATGCTGGACTGTTCCATGAGGAGCAGGGTCAAGACAGATTTGTGAATGGCTGGGTCCATAACGGAGATGGCATGGTGGACAGAACAAAGATGGATTGGGATGCGGCCCGAGCGATTGCCAGTGGCTGAGATTAATATAAGAATTCCATCCATTACCTTGTTTTTGCATTTGCCTCCCTAAGTGTGCCGGGCATACCCAAACCTGGGCCCCAGGCTCACTTGCCACTGCAACCAAGCTATAACTGGCTGAAGAGCCAGGGGGGACCAATGTTCCCCTAACTCGACGACTGGCTTGAAGGTGGGCTCACCCTAGGCGGTCCTCTCCCACCTGCAGACTACAGTGGACCTCTTGCATTAGCTGGGCTTCACTGTAACCATGCTGAACTCACACCGTACTCCCACTCAGACACTCCCTGTGATCAGAGCTGTTCTGAGCATGGTGCAGCTTTGGGCCTATTCGCTCCCGAACGCAGAGTCCAGGATATTCAGACTATTATACTGATGTTTCATCCTCTATCCTGGATTTTGGTGAGACTAACTCTGAGGCTGCTGGGATTCATTGCCTCCTGCGTCCTGCTTGTGACTCGTGCCCGCTGACAAATGCGGGCACCGCAGTGGTATCTGAAGTTCCTGTGGGCGCAGCAGGAGGGGAAAAGCTCCGAAATTATCCAGATCTCATGAACTGAAAAAGATCTGCAGTGGTGGGGAACGGACTGTGATTGGGTCAGAAGCATATCCCCCTCCCTTCTCCAACTAGATCCCCTCGATACATCACTCCGGGGAGGGGGTGGCCATCTGGGAGAGGTGGAGATCAGAGGCCTTTGGTCTCCAGCGGAATCCGGACTACACATCAACCTTCTGGAGCTTAGGGTGATCTACCTGGCATTGCAAGCTTTTCTACCCTCTATCAAGGGAAGGCTTTTACAGATGTTCACAGACTAAAGCAACACCATGTGGTACTGCAACAAAAAATGCGGGATTTTGTGCCCTTTGTCAAGAGGTCCTGCATCTCTGAACATGGCTGGAACATCCGGGAATATCCCTGGTTCAACACTTGGCAGCTCTCTTAATTTTAGGGCTGACTAACTGAGCCGAATATGCCTAGAGGAACACAAGTAGCGTTTCTATCTGGAGGTGATCCAAGGTCTCGTTCAGCAGTGGAAAGAGCTTTGGTTAGATCTATTCACCACTGCTGAGAATGCAGTGTCAGCACTTCTGCTCACAGGAGTTTCCAAGGTGGCTCTCGCTCGGAGATGCTTTTCTTCTCGAGTAGAGCTCAGGCCCCATGTATTTATTTCGTTATTTAGTTATTTATGCAATTTATAAAGCGCGCAAATACCCATGGGTGTCTCTGTGCTGAGGACTGGAGCCAAGGGGGGTAAACACGAAGCTTTATTGATAAAAAAAAAAGCCAGGTCTTTAGTTGCTTCCTGAAGGTGAGCAGGGTTGGGCTGGTCTTGATGTGGGGGGGAAGCTTGTTCCAGAGATTAGTGGTGGCAAACAGAAACAATCTGTCGCCCCAGGATGCTTTTTTTGTACGGAGGACAATGAGAAGATTAGCTGTGGAGGAACGTAGTCGTCTGGGGGGGCTGTATGGGGAAAGGGATTGCTTGAGGAAGTCTGGTCCGATGGAATGAATAGCCTTGTATGCGATGCAAAGAGCCTTGAACTTGAATCTGCTTCGGACAGCCAGCCAGTGGAGTTGACAAACCACATTAGAGATAGGTTTAATTTTGGGAGTGCCTGTCAGACGCCTGGCCGCTGCGTTTTGTACTAGTTGGAGTTTAAGAACTCTTTCTTGAGCATTAATGAATATGGTATTACAATAATCTACTTTGGACATGACAAGTGTGCTGATTAGGGTCTTAGCGTCTGTAGATGGAAGGTATGGGAGAAGTTTCTTTATGATTTTGATGGTGTAGAAGGCTGAGGAAACTACTGCATTTGCGGGGTACATAAACGACAACTTGGTGTCAAAGATGACTCCAAGATTTCTCACTTTTGAGACTGGTGATGGAGGTGGTCCTAAGTCTGCTGGCCACCAAAGAGGGGACCAGGCGGGTGAAGGATTGCCAAAGATAATCACCTCCGCCTTGCTGGAATTCAGTTTGAGGCAGTTGTTTGCCATCCAAGTTCTTATAGCAAGCATTCCCTGCTGAAAGTTGGCTGCCACCTTAACTCCGTCGCCGTGTACCGCCAACACTAGTTTGGTATTGTCGGCGTAAGATGTAAGGCACAGGTTATAGGTCATAATGACCCTCGCCAGGTCCGACACATAAATATCTGAAAGAGACACGTTGGTGATAGATTCCTTACCTTAGAATATCCCCAGGCGTCAAACTGGATCCGGAAAGTTTTGCGTAGCAGTACCCTTGCGCGTCGGTAGGCGTCGTCTGCGGCTCCGCGTCAGTCGTCAGCGTCGTGATGACGTCGTCGGAGTACTTAGACGCCGCCTCCGCGTGCTGACGTCAGGTCTTCTTTTTTCCGCGCCAGCCAGCGCAGATCTGGAAAGAGCAGTTCCCTAGTCACTTTTTGACTAAACTTTTTGATCTTTTTGATCCATTCGAAGTCTTAACGACTCAGACGGTGCCGTTAGGGATGCCCGGTTTCAAGCATTGCGACGAGTGCGACCGTACCATGTCGGTCACGGAACCCCACCGCTTATGCCTGATGTGTTTGGGCGTCGACCATGACGACGAGGCCTGCTCCGACTGTCGGGCCCTCTCGAGGAAGGCCAGGCGGGAGAGGTCCCGCAGGCGACTCGAGATCCGCCAGTCTGCCCCGCACCGTGTGAGGTCCCGCTCCCGGTCCCACGGGAGGTCGAGCGACAGGTCGCGGGGATGGAGCCGTCACAGCTCCGGGAGTCGGCACCACTCCTCTGGGTCCAAGTCGTCAGGTAAGAAGCATAAGAAGTCGAAGAGACATCATCGCTTTTCTGACACCCCCCGACGCTCGCAGGACGCGGCCGGGGGTTCGGGTGACACCGCCCACGCGGCTCCTCGTGAGTCGCGGGTGCCGCGTTCGGCCCCATAACCCCCGGTCCCTGGGCTGAACGCGACTCCGGAGGAGATCGAGCGCTTCCTCATGGCCATGAGATCCCTTTCTCCTCCGACAGGTTCCGCGGCGCCTTCGGGCCCAGTGAACCCGTCTGGGGGCCCTAGTGGGTCGGGGGCTACGACCCCGACGCCGTCGGGTGCTCCGGCCTCGGCGCCGCAGGGCTCCAGGATCCCGACGCCGCCGTTTGCCCTCGGGCTCGGCGCCGCAGGGTACAGCGGCTCCGGCGTCGTCGGTGCCTTCGGGCCCGGCGCCGCAGGGCACCGCTGGGCCCTCGTCGGGCGATGGATCGTCACCGGTGGACCTTACGAACCCCCGGCGTCGGTCCGTGTGGTGTCCCCTCCGGCGTCGGCCTCGGCCGGCGCCGTCCCCAATGCCTTCTCTCAATCGGTTCCGACGTCGGGACGACGCCTATCGGCGCCGATCCAGACACCGTTCGGAGATTTTTATCCCCATGAACCGTCCCCATTCATTTCTGACCCTGAGTCTCAGGAGATGGGGGAAGAGGAGTATTGGGAGGGATCTGAGGATCCTCTGACAAGTGAATGTCAGTCTAACATGGACTGGACAGGAGACCTTGGGGAAGCCAGTGGCCTGGACACCTCTCCAGACACTGGATTAGTCTCTCCTCCTACCGTGGCTTCGGAGGAGGGCGCGACATATGGTGTGGTGTTGATGAGGGCTGCTAAGGCCTTGGGCCTTGAGCTCCCCGTCGCGGCCGTGAGGACTAACCTCCTCACTGAGGTCCTTAAGCCGCAGTCATGCTCCATGGAGCCTCTGCTGCCGTTTAATGAGGCCTTGACGGACGTTCTTTTGGGCACTTGGTCCAGGCCCGCTACAGGTTCGCCTGTAGATAGGAACGTGGCCAGACGCCACCGCCCGGCCCCGGGCGACCCATGTTTCCTGTCCACCCACCCCACCCCCGAGAGTCTGGTAATCCAGGCCTCTAACTCCCAGACCGCCTTCCCGACGGCTCCCCCCGATCGGGAATCCAAGAGGTATGAGGCCTTTGGCAAGAAAGTGTTCTCGTCCCTTAGCTTGGGACTGCGGTCTTCAAACACCGCATGCCTCTTGGGCCGTTACACCCATTCTATATGGGAAACGGTGGCGGAATTGCTGCCAGAGTGTCAGTTGGAGGTACGGGCCAAACTCGGCCAAGCCCTAGTGGAGGGCCGGGACGCAGCGAAGTACTCGATCAGGTGCGGACTGGATACTACTGACTCGCTGGGCAGAGCGATGGCTACGACGGTGGCGATACGACGCCAAGCCTGGCTGAGATCCGCCAACTTCTCGGCAGACGTCCAAAATACACTCATGGACATGCCGTTCGATGGCCGTCGCCTCTTTGGCGACAAGGCAGACCATGCGCTTGGGCACTTTAAGGACTCCAGGGCTACGGCCAAGTCCTTGGGCCTCTCGGCCCGCGCCAGCAAATGGGTGCCTTTCGCCCCTTTCGTGGCCAAGGAAGGGCCTTGGGCCTCTCGGCCCCGCGCCAGCAAATGGGTGCCTTTCGCCCCTTTCGTGGCCAAGGAAGGGGCGCCCCCACACGTGCCGCCAACCACTCGCCGCAAACTATCATCCAGCGCGGCGGCGGCCGTGGAAACCGCCGTGGAGGCAGTCGGGGAAACAGGCGGAGCCAGTCCACACCTGCCCCCGCAGCATCCGCCTCTAAACCCTCCTAGTCCGTGCTTTTCGGCCCATGTGACGCCAGTGGGAGGCAGGGTTCGCCATCACCACTCTCACTGGCGCACAGTCACTTCGGACAGGTGGGTGCTGCAGATCGTCCGAAGGGGCTACTCCCTCCCCTTCGAGACGACCCCTCAAGCCATGCCACCGCAACACCACTGCGTATCGGGGGATCACTTGCGGCTCCTGCAGGAGGAAGTTGTGGCCCTCCCGGCCAAGCGGGCCATCGAGCGCGTTCCTGGGCCAGAAGTAGGACGTGGTTGCTACTCCCACTACTTTCTGGTACCCAAGAAGGGCAAAGGGGGCCTACGCCCTATCTTGGATCTGAGGAACGTCAACGGCTTCCTCCGGAAGGAGAAGTTCAAAATGCTGACACTGGCTCAGGTCTTGGCTGCCCTAGACCCAGGAGACTGGATGGTAGCGTTGGACTTGCAGGACGCATATTTCCACATCCCTGTCCTGCCGGCCCACCGGCGTTACCTACGGTTCACGGTAGGCCACGAGCACTTTCAGTTTACCGTGGTCCCCTTCGGCCTTACCAGCTCCCCACGGGTGTTCACGAAGGTGATGGCGGTGGTCGCAGCTCACCTGCGCAGGTTAGGGGTGTCAGTCTTCCCCTACCTAGACGACTGGTTGTTGAAGGCGAGCTCGCCCCAGGCAGTCGTCAGCCACCTCCAGACTACGGCGGATCTCCTGCACCAGCTGGGATTTTCCATCAATGTGCCGAAGTCACACCTGTGCCCCTCTCAGAAGCTCCTTTTCATCGGAGCGGTTCTCGACTCGGCGCAGTTTCGGGTTTACCCGCCCGAACAGCGGGTCCGGGATATACAGGCTCTGATTCCGGTCTTTCGGCCGTTATCCCGGGTTTTGGTCAGGTTGACGCTGCGGCTTCTGGGGCTGATGGCCTCCTGCATCCTTCTGGTGCATCACGCGCGGTGGCGGATGCGGGCTCTGCAGTGGGACCTGAAGTTTCAATGGGCCCAGCACCGGCGCAACCTGTCCGACCATGTCCTGATCTCGGAGGGCACTGCGAGACAGCTGCAGTGGTGGCTCACGGACCGCGATTAAGTCAACGGCAGATCCCTCTCCCTTCCCCAACCGGAGCACGTAGTTGTGACGGATGCGTCCCTCCAGGGCTGGGGAGGCCACTTGGGAGAGGCGGAGATCAGAGGACTCTGGTCTCCGGCGGAGTCCCGGCTCCATATCAATCTGTTAGAGCTGAGGGCGATTCGTCTGGCACTGAAAGCATTCCTCCCGTCTGTCCGAGGGAGTGCAGTGCAGGTGTTCACCGACAACACCACCACCATGTGGTACTGCAACAAACAAGGCGGAGTGGGGTTGTGGACCCTTTGCCAGGAGGCTCTGCGTCTCTGGCAATGGCTGGAACATCAGGGCGTGACTCTGGTGGTTCAACACCTGGCAGGTTCTCTGAACGCCAGGGCGGACGAACTCAGCCGTCGGTGCTCGATGGATCTCGAATGGCGTCTGAACTCGGACGTGGCGCAAGGCCTCTTTCTGCGATGGGGAGAGCCTTGGTTAGATCTATTCGCCACCGAAGAGAACGCGCAATGTCATCTGTTCTGCGCGTTGAAATTTCCAAGGCGGCACTCGCTCGGAGACGCTTTTCGTCGCGAGTGGAGCTGCGGTCTGTTGTACGCCTTTCCGCCTATACCTCTTCTGCCCAGAGTGCTGAAATAGATCAAGCGCGACCGGGCACAAGTCATCCTTGTGGCTCCTGACTGGGCTCGAAGGTACTGGTATCCCGAGCTACTCAGCATGTCAGTCGATCCCCCGATTCGTCTGCCTCTTCAGGAGGACCTTCTGTCGCAGCAGCAGGGGACGGTCCTCCACCCGAACCTGTCCAGTCTCCACCTCCATGCTTGGAGATTGAGCGGCGACAGTTGAGGCCATTTGACTTGCCTCCTGAAGTTTGCAACATCATTCTGGCAGCCAGGCGTCCCTCCACGGTATACGCCTGCAGGTGGAACAGATTTGTGGCATGGTGCACAGCAAAGGCTGTGGATCCCCTCAATGCCCCTCTCTCTGAGGTTCTTCCCTTCCTTCTTTCTCTTGCCCAGCAGGGCTCTGCTCTGGGCACTATCAAGGGCTATCTTTCGGCTCTTTCAGCCTTTCTGAGGCTGCCTGACCAACCTTCTTTGTTCAAGTCCCCTATTGTTAACAGATTTCTGAAAGGCATCACTCATACCTTTCCTCCTGTTCCCTTCGTGATGCCTCAGTGGGACTTGGACCTGGTTCTAACATTTCTGATGTGCGCTCCCTTTGAGCCACTTCATAACTGTCCACTTTGCCTTCTTTCTTTGAAGACTGCCTTCCTGGTAGCCATCACCTCTGCCAGGAGAGTGAGTGAGCTCCAGGCCCTCTTGTAAACCTCCTTTCCTTTCAGTCCATCCGGACAAGGTTGTTTTGAGGACTAGGCCCTCCTTCTTGCCAAAGGTGGTCATGGCCTTCCACATTGGGCAGTCCATCACATTGCCCACCTTCTTTCCGCCTCCGCACCCCTCGAGAGAGGAGGAGCGGCTCCACCGTCTGGACCCAAAACGTGCGCTCTCGTTCTATCTGGATCGCATACGCCAGTTCCTGGTGGATGATCAACTCTTTGTTGGGTACGCGGGCGCTAATCAAGGGAAAGCGGTGCACAAGAGGACCATCTCTCGATGGATTATCATGTGCATTCAGGCGTGTTACTCCTTGGCTAAGAAGGAACCACCTGTTGGGCTGAGGGCTCATTCCACTCGAGCCACGGCCACTACAACTGCCTTGGGCCGAGGTGTGCCCTTGCAGGACATTTGCCAGGCAGCTACGTGGGCCTCTTTGCTCACGTTTGCTAGGCACTACTGCCTGGACAGTCAAGTCCGGAGAGACGGCTACTTTGGCCGCTCCGTTCTCCGGGACTTTCTGGTGTGACTATTGGTTCGCAGACCCACCACCACGGGGATGGTATTGCTGGGGTATCTATTCTAAGGTAAGGAATCTATCACTAACGTGTCTCTTTCAGATGCACAAGTTACTACTTGTGTAACGATATACCTGTAAGAGACATTAGTTAGTGATAGATTCCTTACCGACCCACCCATCCTCCCCGTTCTGCGAACCGATATCTACGGTTAAGGTCATCCCCTTTCAGGGCCCTAGTTTCAAGGCACCAGTGTCGGTTTTTGTCATGGCTCTGCGCTTCTGACGCGGAAAAGCTGTGGCTAAGAACTGACGTCAGCACGCGGAGGCGGCGTCTAAGTACTCCGACAACGTCATCACGGCGCCCACGACGCCGACGACTGACGCAAAGCCGCAGACGACGCCTACCGACGCGCAAGGGTACTGCTACGCAAAACTTTCCGGATCCAGTCTGACGCCTGGGGATATTCTAAGGTAAGGAATCTATCACTAACTAATATCTCTTACAGATATATCGTTACACAAGTAGTAACTTGTGCATTAAATAAGGTCAGGCTTAGCAAGGATCCCTGAGGCACACCGCAAGGGAGGGTGAATGGGGGGGGTGAAATTGCCAAGCGTGACTGATTATGATCGTTCGACTAAGAATGATGCATGGAGGGCCCTAGCAATGTGAGAAATATCCAATGCAGCGACACGGTCGTTCAAGGTGGCATGGTCGACCATGTTGAATGCAGCAAAAAGGTCGAGCAGGACGAGAACCTCAGCTCCTCCTGCTTCAAGAATCTTTTTAATTTCGTCAGATGCTATAATGAGGACGGTTTCCGTGCCGTGTCCCTTTCTGAAGCCAAACTTGTTGCCATCTAGTGAGTGGGTTTCCTCAATGAAATGTGCTTATTGGGTGTTCATAACTTTCTCTGCGATTTTTGCTGGTAGGGGCAGACATGCGATAGGTCTGTAGCTAGTTGTATCAGCTGGGTCGAGGTTGATCTTTTTGATAAGGGGCTTAATGACCGTCTTTTTCCAAATGAAGGGGTGTATGCCAGTTTTGAACATAGAGTTAAATATGTTGGCTAAATTGGATCGTATGATGTCAGGGGTAAGTTGAAGGGTGGCCGGCGGGGATGGAACGTCTGGGGATCCTGATTTAATTGAGGAAATGAGAGATGTGATCAGGGGAGATTTGATTAAATTCCTCAAAGGAGATGGGGTGGTGTGTGCTAATAGGGATAGCTTCCTGAGGAACGGGAGGCCTGTTGATTCGCTCTGTGCCTTTCTGGTCACACCACTCCTGCACGGTGTTCTCAAAAAGATCAGGAAAGACCGGGCCCAAGTCATCCTTGTGGCTCCGAACTGGGCTTGGAGAGTTTGGTATCCTGAACTGTTGAACATGGCCGTCGTCCTTTGATCAGTCTACCCCTTCGGGAGGATCTTCTGTCGCAGCAGGGGAGGGTTCTCCATCTGAACCGGTCAACACTCATGCGTGAACCGCTTTTGACCTTCCGCCCTAAGTTTTCAATGTTATCTTGGCAGCCGAGTGTTCTTCCACCGAAACGGTACATGTCTACCGCTGGGGCAAGTTTGTGGCATGGTGTTCAGAAAAAAAATTTAACGTATTTCTACTCCCCTCTCTCAGGTCCTTCTGTTTATCCTTTCCCTTGCCCGGCCTGGCTCTCCTCTGAACACCTTAAAGTGCTATCTTTCTGCTGTCTCAGTATTTCTGCAGTTGCCAGACCAGCAATCTCTCTTCAAATCCCCTATTCATAGGTTCTTGAAAAGGTTTGTAACACGTTTCATCCTTCACCTTTGATCGTGCCTCAGTGGGACCTTAATCTAGTCTTAACGTTTTTAATGTTAGCTCCCTTTGAGCACCTGCAGAGGCTCCTTACAATCAACTGCCTTCCTGGTGGCAATAACATCTGTCCGAAGAGTCAGTGAGCTTCATGCTGTCATTCAAACCTCTGCTCCTTACCATCTATCCAGACCAGCTGGTTCTTTGCAATAGAGCTTCCTTTCTGATGAAAGTTGTTACTCCTTCACCCTGCCTACTTTTTATGCTCTGCCACATCCCCACAGTCAAGTCTAGGTCGGGGGATCATCATTGCATTCATGTCCCCTCCCAGTATAAGTGTACCGGAAAGTTGGAGGCCCTGCTCCTTTGTACTGTTTTAATTATCCTTCAGGATGCTTTTGGAGTAGCATCTCAAGAGTGGATCACGTGAACCATAAAATAACCATAACTTTAAATATTGTAAATCAACCCCATTCCTAAAATCCCCTCCCTGCTACCCTGCACTATAGGCTTGAAACTGCCCATGTCCCCAATTTGCCTGTCTTCCAAATGAAACCATTAGTCTATAAACTGTAATTGGCTAGCGCTGCCACCTGTAGATCGAGGTCAGCCTTCCCACTAACCTTACTTTTATCAGTTTTGAAGATTGTCCATTTTCAAGTCGAAGTTCCTACATTTTTACCCCCTGCGAGTGTGGAGGGCATCGGTGTGCCTGCCATGGCTCTCAGCGTTTCCCTAGTTCCTTTTGTCTCGTACCGTTTCCATTCTTGCTGATACCCTCCAGATCTGCCCCCTGCCAACCCCTTACCATTTTATTCACTCTGGCTCGGGCGCCCAGTCCCTTTTAGAGAGCTTCTCCCAGTGTTTTCAGTGAGCGAATCCAGCAACGTAGTCTCTTTTGGGTCCCTGTGTCGTCAACTATTTACTTGTTGCGGCTGTCCATTGGTTGTTCTCCCTTCAAGCCAGCCCCACATCTCGGCGGGCAATATGAAATATCAAAACTTGCCGTTTTCTAGCACTCAAAGTTTGGCTGGAAAGAGTATCATATATTTGAGGTTCTCAGTCCGCAGTGCTCTCTTGACCTCTAGGAATGTGCGTCTTTGGTGTTGAACCATAATGGTGAAGTCTGGGAAGAAACGGATGATTGTGTTTTCATATGGCAAATCGCCCTTGGTTCGAGCTGCTTGTAAAATGGTGTTGCGATCTCTGTAGTTAAGAATCCATGCAATAATAGTCCTTGGTGGAGCCCCTGGCTTTGGCGGTTGTATCAGTGCCCTTTGTGCCCGGTTGAGTCTTTTGTGTTGTACGTGTTTAATTATGTGTTCTTCCAGGACCAAGTCCATACTGAGGTCCTCTGCCCCC
This sequence comes from Lissotriton vulgaris, assembly GCF_964263255.1. NCBI lineage: Eukaryota > Metazoa > Chordata > Amphibia > Caudata > Salamandridae > Lissotriton > Lissotriton vulgaris. Next base: position 287,428,539 of record NC_141690.1, on the reverse strand, counting down.
TCCGGGACTCCCACCACCCTAATGTTATTTCTACGTGCCCTCCAGTCCTGATATTCCAACTTCGCCGCCATTATCTTGTGGTGATGTGTGAGTTGTATCCATTCCATTTTCTTTGTGACGGATTGCAGTTCCTTAATGTGTGTTTCAGCCACTGCGACCTTCTCTGAAGGCTTGTTCATGTCCGCCTCACCTCCAGTCAGGTTTTCTTCCACTGGAAGGCTGGCTTCTGCGACATCCTGCCGGGCCATTCACAGGTCCCCTCCCCTACCTCCAACAGACCTCTAGGAATGTCTTTTTAGGCCCTGCTTCAGCTCCAGGCGCCTAGGCACGCCGCTGGCCCCTGCCTTGCAGAGTCAGGCGGATGATAGCCAAATTATGGTGATAACGGGAGGGCCACCTCAGAGCTCTTATGTTACGCGGCCATCTTGGCTAGCGCCAAGCCACAACCCCAGATCTAGTATTGTTGAAGTCCAGCAGAGTTTCAAATGGTGGAACAACGGAAACGTGACACCTAGAAGGCAATGTCTGACCCTCTGCAGCAGAAGACCATTACTATAGATGCTTCGCTCATGGGGTGGGCACACATCTCAACTACTAGAACAAAGAGAATGTTACCTGGAGCTGACAGCGATTCTGTTGATTTTCAGAGCATTTTATGCACTAATTCTAGAGAATAAACATCCGTGGTAAAGGACAACATAGCTGCCATACTCTACATTCAGAAATGGGGGGGCTGACTTTCCTCAGCTGCCAGACCTAGGTCAAAGGATCTGGTGTTGGGCCATTCACAGTCATATCCAGCAGGACTCATACTCTGATACACAAGTGGGAAATGAATACCCAAGTAAATTCCAATTGCTTTAAAAAAAATAACACCCATGGTCGATCGGTTTGCCACTGCCATATACATATAATGCCTAAGTTTCACCTCAAGGTATCCACACTCATCGGGCAATGTGCTATGGATGGTCTGATGAGAAATATATGCTTATGTTCGAGGCATGTGGGCTGCTGAATTCATATCTGTGCATAGATCGCCGCCTAGTGTTGGGTCCGGATGATCGCACGTTGTTGTCCTGGAAGAGTCTTCGAAGTATCACGAGATAGGTGGCTCCTCCCCTGGACTACAGTGCGCATGGGCATCGACTCCATCCTCAGATTGTTTTTTTCCGCCATTGGGTTCGGATGTATATTGGTTCACTCTAGTCGGAATCGATATAAAACTTTCTTAAGGCCAAAAGGCCCTTAGTTTTTTCTTGTCGGTATAGTTTTGCGTTCGGTGCCAGATTCTTCCAGCTCAGTTCCGAGCCGGATTCCAGAAAGCTGCGTGCTTTCGACGCTGAAGGCCCAGTCGACGCCGAAGACCTTATCGACGGACCATCATGGACCGGAGTCCATTCAAGAGATGCCCCGTGTGCAACTCCAAGTATCCCCACATCGATGTCCACCCGGTGTGCAACAAGTGTCTGTCGCCGGATCATGATGAAGCCAGCTGCATGGCTTGTTCAAAATTTCGATCCAAGAAAACTCATGTGCATCGTCGCGCTGCGCTCCAGGAGGCCCAGCAGACTGCACCGGCGCCTGTGAACATATTCGATGCCGGGGATGATAAGGGAGCTGACCGGGAAGTTAGTGAGAACCTGTTGAAATCCGCGTTGGAGGTCGACTACAACTACGACGCGGACGTTGAACTGCTCGAAGCGGAAGAAGTCGTCGACGAGGTAGGAGACGACGATGGGGCCTTTGGGGCCATGGAGGATAGCTCGAGCGAAGAGCTAACTCGAACTGACATTGGGGCAGAAACGCTTCAAAAGGCTCAGGTCGAGGGATCGCCACTAGGCCTTACCCAAGATCTTCCAGTGGGTTCTACAGCCCCGCCTTCGGGCTCGGCTACGGACATTGCTATTGAGCCGTACCCTGCGAAATCGAAACCGAAAGTGAAGACACCGGTCTTGACACAAGTGAAAGCACTGGTGCCCCCCTCGAAACCTAAAGTGCGTATTGCTTTGGTCGGATCGAAGCCCTCGGACCTGTCGGCACCGACTAAGCACAAGGGCGTTGTCGATCCGAAGAAACCGCTCAAGGGCGTTGAGACGAAGTCTGGCACGCCGAAGACAAAGGTCAAGGCAGTCGAGCCGAGCAAATCGGCGCCGAAAACGGTCGACACCGACAAAGGGCTCGGTGACCCGAAGGTTCTCGAGACTCCGCGTCGACAAGACCAGGCCAAGAGCTGCACAACCCACGAGTCCACGTCTGGTGGTGCCTCGAAGGATTCCGTCGACTCGACGCAGCCGCCCGCCGCTTTCTCCAAGCAAGTGGCGGACTCCCTGAAGCACATCAAGGACAAGGCCTCAAGTGTCGGGCCAAGAGATCCTCCACCTTCAAAGCCTGTCGATAAACCTCGGAACGCGACGACGCCCATTCACTTCACGTTGCCGCCGAAAATGCCGCCGAAGGCTTTCACCCCTAGGATGGTCATCAACGTGCCCGAGAAGGTGTCCTCGGTGCCGAAGTAGACGACGGGGGTCCCGGCTGTAAAGCATTGACAATCTTTGTTGGAAGTACAGCAAGAACATTTTATCGATGCCGAAACGGGCAGACTTTCTCTTCATAAGTGGAAAATTGCCCCGGAACAGCCAATGGAATCCTATAAAATTCCACTGAAGAAAAAGGATTCCATTTCCACTCCTGTTCTTGTGGAACCGATTTCTCCACGTGGCCATGATGTCTCACCAACTTATTCAGATGTGGACACTGGGGAAGGTGATGATGATGAGTACAGCTATCCTGTCTACACTGAGCCAGATGATACCAATGAACCCTGGGCAGCTGGTGCTGACCCAGGTGATCCTCACTCTACCCCAGACACTCAGATGTATGCTGTAAAAACGTCGCCTACAGAGGATTCAGCTGCGTTTAATGCCCTCATTGAAAGGGCAGCTAAAAATCATGACGTCCAGCTCCATGCTGACCCCATTGAAGTGGACTTTCTTTTTGACACCTTTTCCGTCTCAGTGAGGACTGTCAAGACTCTGCCTATGTTGAAGGGTGTCTTAAAGCATTCTGGAGAGATCTTTAAAGAACCTACGAGAGCCAGGGTGATAAACCCTAGAATTGAGAAGTATAAACCGGCGCCTAGTGACCCTACTTACATCAAGGGACAGTTGCCTTTGGACTCTCTTGTTGTTTCTAATGCCCGGAAGAGAGCTAATTCACAAACAACGGGTGATGCTCCTCCCCCAGATAAGGAATCTAAGGTGTTTGGGGCATCAGGAAAAGGGTGGCAGCTCAAGCAGCCAATATCTGGTGCATTTCAAATACACAAGCACTTCTAGCAAGGTATGACAGGGCACACTGACACACTGGAGACCCTGTTGCAGCACCTGCCAGACGAATACAAAGAGGCAGCTGAGATGCTCATTCAAGAGGGGAAGCTGATATCCAATGCTTCTATTAAATGTGCACTGGATGCAGCTGACACCGCGGCCAGAGCTATCAACACTAGTGTCATGCTGAGACGACATGCCTGGCTCAGAATCTCAGGATTTAAGCCGGAGATACAGACCACCATTCTTAATCAGACAGTAAACCCTGATCATCTATTTGGCCCAGAGGTGGACACCACCTTGGAGAACATCACAAAGGACACTGAAACTGCTAAGTCCATGGCGGATCTGCAGTCCCAGCAGTTCAGGGGTGGTTCTTTTCGTCGCTCAAGCACTAGAGGTGTTTCCAGAGGCCAGCTCTCCCAAACCACACTACTATAAAGGCAACACGCAGACCACATACACCAAACAAAGTCGAGGTGGATATCGTGGAAACCGCGCCAAAGGCAGAGGTCGTGGAAACAACAACTCCAGATCCTCCGCCACGAACAAACAGTGACGCCGAGTCACTGTCCCCCGACCACGCAACACCGGTCGGGGGGAGACTTCAACAGTTCCTGCCAGTCTGGAAGTCCATCACCACAGACATGTGGGTCACACAGCTTATACAGTACGGTTAATGTCTGGAGTTAACATCCACTCCACCCAACTTGCCCCCAAGACACCGTCTTATGTCCGACGAGCACTTGCACTTATTGCAGCAGGAGGTCATCGTCATGCTGCAAAAAGGGGCAATCGAGCTCATGCCTGTGGAAGAAAGAGGCACAGGAGTTTACTCACTGTACTTCTTGATACCAAAAAAGGACGGGTTGGCCGTGGCTTGCAGCCGAGCATGGCGGCAGCTTAGAGGACGAGCTCCGTGAATAGAGCGGCCTCTCCATAAATCCGACCATTCATCCGACTGAACATATGCCTCCTACGGGGTGTACCTAAAGCCCGAGACCGGGCGGAATCGAAGGCAGTGACTCTGGTGGAGATCTAGATCCGGAAGGTCAAGTTATCCCGGAAGACCTCCACGGCCTGCGCATAGATTCGGATCCAGGGGCTAGAGTGACCGACTACCCCAACGGGAAGTGGTGGGCGCACGGGCTGGCCGGACCGGAAGTGCCCGATCACCGGTGAGCGGAGCGGCGCTGAGCGGAGAACTGGCCGGAGGAGACAACCGGACTACAGCCGGGACTCCGACGCACGACGGAGCTGACCACGGAGGTGAGGACGTCACAGAGTGCGGCCAGACGGAGAGCTCGGGACATCGTGAGTGACGCTACCGGTGCACAGTGAGCACCGCACCTGAGGACTAGCATTCACGGCCAAGGCGAGTATTCGCCGCACAGGGCGCCGTCGGCTGAGAGTGCAGGGGCCCAGCACGAGCAGGCGAGTACCGCCGAATAGGAAGAGCACAGCCCGACTCGGGCGGCAGCCGCGGATTTCCCTGGAGCGGCGGGTGACAGAGGTGGCGGAGATAACCAGACGCACGCGGAGGGACCGCACACTCTGCAAACCTGGACTCTGAGTAGCGGTGAGGTGCCAGAGCGCTAAGAAGATCTGGAAACAGGCGCAGTGCGCCCCCACCGCCCAGCACACAGTGCGTCTAGCAACTTGCACTGCGCACCAGCTGACACAACAGCCCCCCCCCCCCGGGCTAGGAAAGCAATGGTCATAGTGCCCTGGACAGAAAGTTGGAAAGAGCACCTGGAGGCGTTCTCTAAACAGTACCACTGCACGCGACCGCAATAGTGTATGGGTAGACTGGACTCCAACGCCAAGACCGTTGTCCCTTATAAGGCGGAACCGGCGTGGAACGAACATCAAGGGGCACGCAGTGCATCTAGCAACTCGCACTGCGCACCGGCTGACACAAAAGCCCCCCCGGCTAGAAAGGCAATGGTCATAGTGCCCTTGACATAACAATTGGGAAGAGCACCTGGAGGCGTCCTCTGACCAGTACCCCTGCACTTGACCGCAATTGTGTACGGGCAGATTAGACTCTAACGCCAAGACCGTTATCCCTTACAAGGCGGAACCGGTGTGGAACGAACATCAAGGGGCATCACTCAGGATACAAGCCACGCACGACTGCGTCCGCAGAGGCGCCCACGAGGGACACACGCTACACTACACGACAAAATGGCCGGAAAAGGGACCAGAGGGGGCGCGGCGCAGGCCCGCCTCGAGAAATATGCATACGGCAAGGGAGCGTCCTCACCTCCGGAGGGAAGGCAATCCGGCCACAAATCAGCAGATGGGTATGGTGAGGGGCCGAAGGCGACGCTAGATGACGTTATGCGCACTTTGACACAGGTGCAAACCACAGTTGGCTCTATCTCTACAGAGATTACATTACTCAGAGCGGACCTTCATAAAATATCCGAAAAGGTGGGCGCGCTAGAGGTGGTCACAAAATCGCTGGTGGAGGATGTATCGGAACTACAGACGGCGATGGAACGTGTCACAGCGGAGTACAGAGCACTGAAGGAAAAGCTGGACGACCAGGAAGGGCGCTCGAGGAGAAACAACATAAGGATCCTGGGAGTTCCGGAATCGGAGGGCACTGACGCGACAGATCTATACGTTGAAGAACTGATCAAAACGGGATTGAAACCCAAGGGATTGTCTATGTTCTTCTCGGTGGAAAGGGCGCACAGAGTACCAGGGGGCAGACCGAAACAGGGAGCGACTCCGAGACCCATTCTGGCGCGCATATTTAACTTTCGTGATCGAGACGCCATCTTACAGGCAGCCCGGAGGTCCCCCCCGATCAAAATACAAAATGCGACACTTGCCTTCTTCCCGGACTACACGGCAGAGGTTGCCCGTCGCAGAAGAACATTCCTAGATGTAAAAAGAGACTTGAGGGCACGAGACATTCCATATTCTATGATCTTCCCGGCCAGGTTGCGAATAGTGGCAGAAAACAAAACTTGATTTTTTGACACCCCTGAGATGGCGCATGAGTGGCTGGAAGGGTGGAGGCCGGCCTCCCAGCACCGTAGAGTGGGCAGGACACAAGGTGACCGTGACACGAGGGGTCACGCGGGCCCGCGGACTCCAGAACACGCAGAAAGGGTACACTCACCAGTGACGGAAGGGGCGGAGGTAGACCCAGGAACGGGACTATGATCCACCGGCGGATAAAGGTCATCAGGCGCACGAGATAGCTGCCCGAGAGACTGCCATTGGATATCGGGCTAAGGGCCCCCAAGGAGAGTGAGAGGCCGCCGATCATGGGGCATTCTTCACCTCTACGTGCAAGTATACTGTTTGGGTTAGGGGCTAAGCACTCTGCTGAGTTGGGGGGGACGGGCAGTTACGAGTCCGTATGGCATGAGGGCAGGGAGGGAGGGAGTTCAAGGGGGGGTGAGTTTAGAAGTTTATAACTCAATGTATGAGGTTTTGTTGGTTGACGATTTGAATCAAAGTAGAAGAACACATTGCAAGGTTGCTACACACATATCCATGGTCCTATTCCGGTGCTCCTCTGGGGATCCCCTGGTGGCGGACAAGACTGCTCTACCTCACACTACTCCATGGCACGTGGTACACAGGCTGATACCCCAGGGATAGACCCCCAAATGGCGCCAGTGGCGCCACTCCAGCTCATGTCCTGGAACGTAAGGGGACTGGGGGATAAAATCAAGCGGGGTCTTGTGGTGCAGGGCATTAGGAGAGCGAATCCAGCCTTGGTCCTTCTCCAGGAGACTCACTTAGTGGGAGCTGCAAGCCAGGCGCTGAACAGAAAGGGCTACAATATGATAGTACATTCTGACTTCACCTCGTGATCGAGGGGAACGGGAATCCTAATGCGGAAATCATCCCCGTTCTTGCTTCAATCCACGAAAATGGATGACCTAGGCCGATTTGCGGCAGCATGCGGTCAGTGGAAGGGTAGACCGCTAACTATAGTATCGGTCTACATTCCCCCAGCGCTGCACAACATAGCTTTCCCTGAATTGGGAAGGTTCCTAATGGACCTTCCGGAGGGTGACGTGGTCATAGGGGGAGACTTCAACGCAGTCATGCATAACACACAGGACAGATTCCCAGTGCGGGCGCGTGCCCCAGTCCCCTCCAGATTCAGCGAGTTCGTAGAAGCACAGGGATTGTGGGACATATGGCGAAGCATGCACCCCAGTGAGCAGCAATATACCTATTACTCGGCAACGCACAATAGCCTATCCCGTATTGATTACTTCTTCACATTGGGGGAGGGTCGTCTTAACATAGACGAAATACAAATTAGACCGAGGGGGATATCTGATCATTCACCCGTGATCCTTACACTGTCGTGTCCGGAAAGGGCGTACAAGAGAATGTATCAGCTGCGCCCGGGGTATCTAGCAATTCCAGCGATAAAGACGGAGCTGAAAAAGGCGGCCCGACACCATTTCACTGAAAATATGGCATTGTTAGACTCCCCCACGACCATATGGGAAGCATATAAAACAGTCCTTAGGGGGCAGGCCATATCGACCATACGGTGGTACAAACGCACACAGGAGAGAGAGGCTGCGCAACTAGAATTGAGCCTAGCAGAAGCGCACAAAGCACACATGTTAGACCCATCAGCAGACACCCTGCACTCACTAAAACTTAAGTCAACAACTTCACACAGACCACTTAAAGAAGAGGGCCGTAGAGCACATAGCAACAACGGCACAGACAATATATGATGTTGGAGACAAGGCCAGCAAGCTCTTGGCCTGGTTGGAAAAGAAGGGGGGAGGAGCCAGGAATATAATGCAACTAAAGGATGCAGATGGGGGGACGCACACACGTCCTGCGGCAATAGTGGAACTGCTGGCGGACCACTTCCAGGAGGTCTATACACCAGAATCTTGTGTCACAGAAGAAATAGCGGTGGCAGCGCTTCATGACGTACCTACGCCGACTCTGTCGCAGGACGCTGTAGATGAACTTGACTCCGACTTTACGGTAGAAGTACAAGAGGCCATTAATATGATACGCTCAGGGAAGGCGGCGGGCCCCAGCGGCATTCCGATCGAATGGTGCAAGGCAATGTCGGAAACGTTGTGCCCACACTTGTTGGCTATGTACGAGGATAGCTTGGCTAGGGGTGTGTTGCCCCTCGACCAACGTCAGGCCATCATTGTGGCAATCCCGAAGCCAGGCAAACCACCTGAGGAGTGCGGGTCCTATCGCCCGATATCACTCCTCAATGTAGAGGCCAAAATATTAGCAAAGCTACTCGCCACCAGGATGATGCCGCATCTTGCCCAGCTGATTCACCCGGATCAATCAGGCTTTATGCCGTACAGAAGTACAGCATCGAACCTCCGGAGAGTTCATGGTGCGGTAGCACGGGCCTCACTGTTAACTGAACCGACGGCCATCCTGTCACTAGACGCCAGGATGGCGTTCGATAGGGTGGAGTGGCGTTACCTCTTCGCAGTACTAGCTCATATGGGCTTTGGCCCTAAATACATTTCCTGGATTCAGCTCTTGTACACCAATCCAGTGGCACGAGTCGCGGCTAACGGGCATATCTCCCGGGAAATACCACTGAGCAGAGGGACGAGGCAGGGATGCCCGCTCTCGCCGTTACTATTTGCACTAGTCCTGGAACCGCTAGCTGTGGTCCTTAGAACCACTCCACTGCTTAGAGGGATCGTGTGGGGAGACAACTGGGAAGACAAGAGTTTCCCTGTACGCTGATGATATGCTGGTCTACCTCACAGACCCCGAAAGGGGAATCCCGGTACTCCTGGCAGTGTGCGAGGCACATGGACTGGCGTCTGGCTATAAGATAAACTGGACTAAATCTGTCATGTACGAGCTGAAGGGACCCCCCCCCTGTCCTACCGCCTGACTGCCGACTGCTGACGGCGGACGTATCATTCAAATACCTGGGCATACACGTCACACGGGACGCCGCGGCCTTTCAGGAGAGGAATTTAATGCCACCACTGAACAGACTGAAGGGAGACGTCAGACACTGGAAGACCCTTCCACTGACGTTGCTAGGGAGGGCAGCGTTATTTAAAATGATGGCACTACCACGCTTCTTATATGTACTGGAGAATGCCCCGAACGTGGTGCCCCCGAGATATCTACGGAAGGTGGCTGCAGTGGTGAATAGCCTATTATGGGGTGAACGTCCGCCTCGAATAGCACACATGAAACTCATCAGAAGTTGGTATGACGGCGGGATTGCCCTACCTAATATACAACTGTATTATTGGGCGCCACAGCTTAAGGTCATTAATTATTGGATGCATGTCCCGCAGGATGACCCGGCCTACTTGGCGGATAGATCTCAGCTAGGCACACAGAGCTTACTCGCACCGCTGTATCATAAGGGCATGGCGGGGAAGCTAATGGGGCCGACCAAACATACAGTGACGCTCTGGCACAGCGCTCAGGCTAAGCTTAAATGGAGGGGAGTTATAACGAAAATGACACCTTTGTGGGACACCAGGGCACTAGGGAACCTGCGGCACACAAAAGGTTTCACCGCATGGGACAACATAGGTATATCTACAGTGGGAGACATGTGGGCGGCGGAGGGTGTAGTCCCGTTCTCCCACCTCCAACAGACTTATCACCTGGGCCCCAACGAAACTTATAGATATATCCAAATCCGACATGCTCTAATGACTGCAATACCAGTGGGAACTACAGTCCCGGAGTCCTCTCCGCTGGAGAACAGACTGCTGGCAGAACACATGCGCACAGGCGCCACTTCCCTCACTTATCGTAAACTACTAAACAATATGCCCGACCCATTAATTAAGCTGCGAGAGAAGTGGGTGGAGGAACTGGGTGACATGGATGAAACAGACTGGAATGCAGCGCTGGCATCCCCGCGGGAGGCGGGCATCTCAGCAAGGTTTTGCCTGGTGCAACTGAAGGTCCTACACCGAATATACTTCACAAGGACAACCTTACATAAACTACAAAGGGCGGAGCACCCGAATTGCCTGAGAGGTTGTGGAGAGGAGGGTACTTTCCTGCACACACTTTGGGAGTGCCCTAGGATCTCAGACTATTGGAGACGTATAGTTCGCACCATCTCACAGACACTAGACACGACACTGGTACCGGACCCCCGAATGGCCTTACTACATATATGGGGACCGATTCATCTATAACCGAGACAACTACCTTCTCGGTGGAATGTCGAGGGCGGAAACCTGCCTGACACGGTGCAAGGAAACCGCTATCTTCGACAAAGGTGCTGAGCGCCTTGGTGACATAGGACTCAAGGACCTTACCCAAGAAAGGGAGAAGGGAAATGGGGCGATAGATTGAAGGGGAAGAGGGGTCAGCACCAGGCTTTTTTAAAATAGGGATGATGGTGGCCGCTTTGTAAGCGGCGGGGACAATGCCTCGCCTAAGTGAGTCATTAAAAAGGGTGAGGGGGGCGTGCAACATTCCGAAAAGGCCATAGGTAGCATGTGGGCCGGGCAAGGGTCAGCGGGGGAGCCTGACTTGACCCGAGCTAGCAGAGGAAGAAAAGTTTCTTTGGTCAAAAGGGGTATGTGGGTCAGGCTGAACTTGTTAGGTGGCGGCAAGGGATCGCAAAAAGTAAGGGAAGGGGGGGGGGGGGGTATGTTGGCCTTGATAAGTGCGACTTTATCAATGAAGAAATCGTTGAGAGAGTCGCAAAAAGATTGGATGGGGGGGGGTTTGGAGGATGTCCTGTCAGAGGACGCCAGCTCTTGAACTGTAGCAAAAATTTCTTTTGGCTGGCTCTCGGCTGCAAGAATCTTACCCGAGAAATATTTGGTCTCTTTTGTATTCATTAAGAATGGAAGTATAACAAATTTTGAGGGTAGGGCAGTAAGCAAGCCTCCAAGCACGTTCTGCTTGGCGAACTTCGAGTTTTTTTGCTTTAAGGTGAGGGGTAAACCACTTATTGGCCTGGTGGGCCCTTCTGATAGTGACACGCTTCATAGGGGCCACTTGATCACTGGCCTTCAGGAGCCAGCCGTCTAGAGTGGCTATTTGAGATGGTAGGGTAGAGCCTACTAAATCGGGACAAGTAGCTGACAGAGGCGCACAGGGAGGGGACATCTGCGCTGCTCCGGTTCCTAGCCCAAGTATTCTTGGGGAGGAAGGTGTTTTTAATAGGGTTGAGGTCTTAAAGGATTGAAATCAGGGAATGGTCAGACCACGCACAAGGCACAACAGTAGGAGTAGGGACTGAAGTATATATTTGGTCCAGGGTGTTGCCTCGGGAGTGAGTGGGAGTGTGAACCTGAGATACAAAATTGAGGCTAAGGAAAAGCTGGGTAAAATCTCTAGAGGTAGCGTCTACTGCCGGGTCATTAGGCCTAAAAGTCTCCTAGAACCATAACAGAGGCATTATTAACTACCAAGGTGGCAAGTAGTTCTTGAATGGCTGGGATAAAGTGTGGGCTGGGCTGAGGTGGACGGTAGATTAGAACACACGTGATAGTGGTCCGAAAGGAAGCGGAATGCACAACTAAATAGTCGACCACTGATATGGGAGGGGAGGGAAGTACCTGAAAATGGAGATTATTACGAGCGATCAGGGCGACCCCACCCCGTCTTTCCCTCTGGCCGATCTGCTCGGAGGATGAAGTAGGGGGGGGGGAAGAGCTGCTAAGATACTAGGTAGTGAGTGAGAGTGAGCTGCTAAGATACTGGGTAGTGAGTGAAAGGCCAAGCTATAGGAAGTTACATGCGGTAGACTGAGGCCTCCAGAGGTAGTATCCGTTCATAATCGAGAGGCCTGAAGTTGTGGTTTGCGGTTGCTACAGATGTGGGATCTAACATCCGTCTCCATCCCCAGGAGTAATGTATAAGGTACTCACAAGGGTAGCATACCCAAGATGTAACTAAACCATGGGCGCTGTAATTTTGAGTGCCTCCACTTTCCCTTGGATCGAGAGCTTTAAGCGCTATCTTTTAATGAAATCCTGTCCTGTTTGCTCAGTCAAAGGAAGTAGGTATCTTCCACCATGTGGGTAAGTCCACTATTGACATGAATGCCCCAGTATCTCCGGCCCTTGGGTACCCATGATATGTTATAGTCCCATAAACGGGCATTGCTGGTCACTGACATTTTGTTTTACGTTTCTTTCAGGTAATCTTATAGCTAGAGAGAGGGGAAGATGTTATTGATAGGCATTACTGCCACAACGGAGGAGGTGGGTTGTGACAGCAAGTCCACATATACGCATTAGCGGCACTTCCTCCGTGCCCCCATCTGGACAACCCTAAGAGTTGGCAAGAGGCAGAGAGCATTGAATAGAGGTTCAGGGACAGTAAGAAAACAAGTGGGGGCTTCCTTGCCGGGTACCCTGTTGAATATCAAACGAGTCGGACTGGAAGCCCCCACAGTTTACTTAGGCCATGTGGGAATCCTACAGAAGGCATATCTTGCTTATAAAATCATCACCCAGATCCATTTTCTCCAATATTTGGAAAAGGTAAGTACACTTGACAGAGCTGAACACCTTACTGGCTTCTAGGGAAAAGGGCTAGTATCTCCTCAGGGTCATATTTTGCTTGCCAGAATACATGTTCCAATGTCTGTAAATGGTTGTAGCAGCATCAGCCCAGTACGAAGCCCTCCAGTGTAGGATGAACCAGCTAGGGGATCACCTTGCTTAATCTGGACGCCAGATTTTTGCCAGTTAATTTGAGGTCGACATTAAGTAGTGAACAAAGTGCGGTGACTGGCACATTCCAAAGGTTGTTGTCTTTAGGGAGAACGGTAATGTTGGACATGTTTACGAGGGAGCCTTTCTCAGTCGCTTCTTGGTAGACCTGCGTCAGGCGAGAAACCAAGATTGGCTTATCAGTTTTGTAAACTCACCAGGATACCCTTCTTCGCCAGGTGATTTTTTTGCGAGTAACGCCAAAATGGTCTCTGCCACCTTGTCCTCCGTGTAGGCTCCCTCAAAAAGCACCCTACCCTCCACATTCAGTGTGGGTAGGTTTCATGGCCATTAAAAGCATCAACTTAGAGTCGCAGTACAAAGCAAAACAGCTCGTGATATCAAGGGTATGTGTTAGGAGATTACCAGACTTGTGTCTGGCTGCGAATAGTAAAGAGGGATTCCCGCTGTCTCTGTTGTGTGGCAAAATTCGTCCTGAATTCTCACCTTGGTTGTACCAGTGCCATTGCAATTTAACCAGAGATTTTTTTGCAGCCTGCTTGAAAAAAGTATTGAGGTGCATCTTTTGTCAATTCTGATTCTTTCAAGAGGCCAGGGATCGACTATGCTATCTATCGATCTCTTGTACCGTTCACCTTTGATTCCACCAGCTGCAAGTCCCTTCTGGCCTTATGTTTCACAATGGCCAAGTGTCGCATCAGTAGCCCTCGCAGAGCTGCCTTAGCTTCTACCAGAGCATCGTATGATCACCCACCGACCCTTTGAAACCTTTGGTTCAAGGCATGTGGCCTCTAAATTCATATCTTGTGCATAGATCGCCGCCTAGTGTTGGGTCCGGATGATTGCACCTTGTTGTCCTGGAAGAGTCTTTGAAGTATCACAAGATAGGTGGCTCCTCCCCTGGACTACAGTGCACATGGGCATCCTCTCCATCCTTAGATTGTTTTTTTCCGCCATTGGGTTCGGATGTGTTCCGTGACTCTCGTTCGGAACCTATAGGAAAAACTTGTTTTCTTCAGGCCAAAAAACCCTCTTTAAGCGTCGGTATTGTACTTTGTTCGGTTCTGAGTTAACTTATCCGGTTTCCCGGATACTTGAGCACGTGTGCTCCCAGCTTTTTATGCCCGATCGAAGTTTGACATCGACGATGGAATTCCAGGCCCCGTTTAAACGTTGCCCAGTCTGTAACGCGAAGTACCCTCTCTCAGACGTGCACCCTGTGTGCAACAGATATCTGTCTCCAGACCACGACGAGGAGAGTTGCTTGGCCTGTTCGAAATTCAGGTCGGAAGAGGCGCTCGCTCTTCGACGTGAGGCGAGACTACCAGCGCGGAGATAGTCGGATGTGGAGGATATCTTCGAGGCTGGGGGCGACGAGGGCGTCCAAGAGGAGGAACCGGAGCACTTCTCCGACCCGGCCTCCTGTCAAGAATCGTACTACGGAGAAGAGGTAGACGATGAGAACATCGAAGACGATGAAGCCGTCGAGGTAAGAGACAACGGTATGGCTATTGGAGCCGCAGAGGGCAGCTCCAGCGATGAGCAAGACCCAACTGAACCTTCGGGGGTCGAAAGTGACACTGTCTTGTCAAAGGCTCAGGTCGAAGCATCTCCGGAAGGCCTTAGCCAAGATCTTTATACTCATTCTACAGCCCCGCAACCTGGCCCGGCTAAGAATATTTTAGAGCCTTCGCTGGGTACGCCTTCGAAACTGACTAAAGACAAATCGAAACTGAAACTGGTCAAACCAGTATTCGTTTCGCAAAGCCTCGTTCCATCAGATCATATGAAGGCTCTGAGTGTCATTGCCCCTTCCGGGTCACAAAAGGGTGCCAACCCGAAGATCGGTGCATCCAAGAAGGCCAATGGAGACGGCGCGACGTCATCTAAGGCTGCCCTCGGGGGCGTGGACACTGAAGACGGACTTGAGTCGCAGCCGCCCCTCAGTCCGAATGCATACAAAATGGCCGCGTTGGAACATGACGCATCAAGGGAAGCCATTTTGGGAATCCCAGCGCAACACCTTGCTCGAAGTTGGCGATGGCCGTGAAAAAAGTCAAACAGCTATCGGGGCCGCCACCTCTAGTTTTTGGACTACCCCCGACTGCAAGACCTAAAACGTCTAACCCGGCACAGGGCACCGACCCTGGTAAAATGATGTCAAAACTTAAGGGACCGACCGCCACTCCTGAAGGCGTCGGTTCCACTCCACCTTCTTCTGAATGCTCAAAGAAGTTGTACATTGACTCTGCAACCGGAAGACTCACCCTTTTCAAACTGAAGATCTTGCCGGAGAAGCCAATGGAATCCTATCAAATTCCACTTAAAAGGAAAAGAGACTTTGCTTCCTCTCCAGTTCTTTTCGAGTCCGTAAGGCCTTATGGACAAGCCTTTACTCATTCCCCCACACGCACTGAGGATGGTGGGGGGGATGACCAGAATGACGAGCAATTCAACTATCCTGATGAATCTAATCAGGATGACTCGCAGGATGTGCTCGACGATCAAGGCACGACTATTACTGTGAGGGGCAGGGCAGCCAAGAAGTGCTAGCTGTAAAATCTGCAGGGGTAAAGGAATGGGTTGGCTGTGGACCAGCAGTAATCGGAAGAGAGTAGCAAGAAAGGTGCAAGTCCCCGATTCAGAGCAAAAAAGAAGGGTAACTAACCCAGAAATGCTGGAGGAGGACACTTTTGCAACAGGCTCGAAGAACCCTTTTTTGCTCCTAATGCCTACTCTAGTTTAACAGCGCATACCAGTGATTCCATTTGCAGCCACCAGTTGTCATGACCAGATTTTATTTGCTGTACTTGTGCTGCTCCCACTAATCAAGGTAAGGGAACCAACGCAAGGTTTAGACATTAGTTTCAAATTATTTCACATTCACTGAGCAATTTCAAATTTAACATTTAGCTTTTTTCATGTATATATTTGTTATTACTCTACTAATATTGAATTTTCTAAACAATAGCTGGCCTGAGTAGGGATCCGTGCGCCGCTGGCTAAGAACCACTAAATGTTGGTATATTGTATGAATGGAGGTTACTCGTGCTATTCAGGGCTTTTTTTTTTTTTTTTTTTTGGAAAACCTTTATTTTGACTTCAAACAGTTACAAATATGGGCCTACAACCACCATGGCCGGCCGATAATCAGTTTCATCACAGCAAGTCAGGACACGACTCGGCAGCCCGGGAAGCGAGAGTACCAAAAATTTGGTTGAAACTGTCTATTAAGCATACCAAGCAAATGACAGGATTCTAAAGGCTCCATTTTATAATATAAAAAATGAAAGGATCAGGTGCCATACAATATCAAAGTCGCACAAGGGGCGGGCAAACTAGTAGGACATCCCCAGTTCGAACGATCTCATTTAGAACAGTGGCGCTAAGGCATACAATTCAGGATAAACAAGCATACAATCACAGTTCGCACCAGTTAAGCGCCTGCCCATTGATACTGATATACTGTAGAAAGTATAGGCACAGATACGGAAAAATCGATAATAGACACAAGAGTGGACCCACTACGCTGACCCGAAAAAGGAAGAAACGAAAGAAAAGGCAAAAGGAAAGATACAAAAGAGAAAAAAGGCCATAGAAACAATAGACTAAACAAAAAATCCCCTCCCCCAACCCCCCATCCTGCACCCCTGCAGAGGACTACTGCCTACCCCCCTAGCAGCGTGCCTGTCGCCCCAAATAACTGAAACCCGAAATATAGAAAGAACGAAGAGATATAAAAGAAGAACTTAGCCCTACACTAAAAGTAGAAATGGAGGAGGGCATTAACGTACACATTCCCGGTCTCCCCCCACCGCCTTAACAAAGAATCCCCCACAAAGCTGACGCAATCGAGCAGAACACAATAGAAGATCACACCGGAGAAAACTATAAACCCCGCCCGGTCTCCGTTAACCTAATAAAGCAAACCCTGTTACAGATGAAACCACAATAGTAAACCCAAAACAGTCTCAGCCTTGACCCCGTCGATCAAACTTGCTGACTCCCTCTGGTAAGTAGAGCCCCATCCACAAATTGTCAAAATACACATAGAAGTTGCCGAAATATAGTCTGCTAGATGGAGAAAGGATGGCAAACCCCAAAGTACATGGCCGGTTCCAACGATGCCCCTCCCCGACTCCGAGGCCAGACACTGTCCCCTCCGCCATCTTGATGAACCAGCTGTGAAGGGGGTGGGACACAATCCAACCCAGTTCACAGTCTCGACCAAAAGTTTCCAGAGTGGGAACAGCAGTGAAATGTTCCACTGGTAGCGAAACCGAGGATTCCGACCATATAGTCGATACACAGATCTCATCATGTTCAATCAGTTCCACTTCTGTAGGGGCAGGCACAGCTCCATGCACCGGGTCTGAATGCACCGCTGGGGTGTCTATCGGGAGTAGAGCTGACCGCTTAGTCCCGAGCGACGAATCAGGGTCCGGTCCCAATCGCATAATTCCATCTGCTGCATTAGGTTACAGACCTGGGCCTCCATAGTCACCTGAAGTGCCTCAAGGGCTGCCAGCACTGACCGCAATGACGGGCCGCACTCAGCCCGCTCCGCCAGGTCTCGCATAACATCAGGCATAGTGATCCCCTCGGAGAGCCGCTCTCCCCGAGGGAAGATTAGGCGGAGCAGGGATGAACCGTGAGGGACAGATCGCCAACATGCGTTCGTGCGCGCCAAGTCCCCAACCCAAAGGCGTTGGCGATGCGAACGCTAGGCCTTTGGGTCAGGGACCCCCGCCACACCGCCTCGGGCGTCACTCGTCTCCTCACCTTTGATACGAGACCAGGCAGCCGATCGGCAGCAAAGCAATCCAAAAGATGTCGGAAGTTCCATGGACCTGACCCTGCCGCCCTCACCAGTCCGCTGTTGTTCAACTAGGACTCGGCTGGACAAGCACTCGAGACCCCGGCTTCCAGACTGGGTTAGGCCTCGAGTCAAACCTCGGCATTACTCCACGCCACAATGTCGGAAAAGTCTCGGGATTGCTTCATCGGACTGCAGATTAGTTTATAGACACGGATATGGGGCGGAACATCAGGATAGATGACAGGATCTTCAAGCGAAAGACGGAGGTAGGCGGAGCCGGGAGACTAAGCGGCTATCTTGTTTGCTGTCGTAGCTCCTCCCCATTCAGGGCATTTCTTATCTTTGATGTTGCTAGGTTCCTGCTGCATTTTGCGTCAGATTTAAGGAATCTGTGGCGAAATACTTTAAGAAGATTACAAATTGTTGATTTGTGGTAGTTGTACAAACTTAAGGGAATTTGTTTTTTGTGGAACTCTTGTTGTTGGAGTACACCGAGGCCTAGACGTGGGGACAAAGGGCACTGCTAGGGGATGGGGGTACAGTGAGTGTACAAAATAGGAGCTTTGTTGGTGCAAGCCCAAAAGGGAGACTGTGTAGGACTTTTGTGTAGGTATGAATGCACTATTTGTATAGAATGCACCTCGCCAATAGGTAGGCTTACAATCAACTTGTGACAGGAGAGGGAGCTGGGTTCTGGGAGCAGAAGTACACTCTTACAGTATCGTGTTGAAAGAAGTGCGTCTTCAACTCTAGCCTAAATCGGGCCCTTGTTAGTTGATCCTAACAAATTCTAGATATTTGTTTCCAAACTGTAAGAGCACAGTTGGAAAAGACCACAGAGTTGTTGAACAAAGAAAAAAAAACTCCCCCTTTTTTTCCTTTACTTAATTTCCAGATCGATGAAGGACTTGACACAGGTGTTGTTAGAGTCCTAGAGATGGTGTGCTTGGCTGCGAAGTAAGCAGGGATGCTGGTCGGGATGACTTCTTAAATCTAGTTTCTTTTAAACTTTGTTTTAGGCTACTTTGAAAACCAGCTGCAAAGGACTTACAATTGATGCACCACTGTTTTCATGATCTTGTACAGGCCTAGAAATAGCAGTAACTCCCCTCCACTAAATGGTGTCACTGTTGTCTTCGGAGAGTGTCTACACACTTCATTTATGGGTGACACGACAAAGGTAAATTAATGCTTGCCATGCTCACTCTGAACACGCACATACACATGAGGGTGAAAAATCTCTCTCTGAAGAGGGGGTTGACATGTAAGAGGTTCATTAGGAAAGGTTTTTCAAAAACGTTGGGGTTTTACGATAAACTGGATAGCAGACTTTATAACTTTATAACTATTCAAACTATGAGCTGTTGACACAGGTAGGTAACCATTTTCTTTCACCCGCACCCAGGATATGAAACCTTTGGCATGCTGCAAAACCAGTGTGCAGGTAAATCCTTTCTTTTCTTTTGTGCTTCAGTTACTAGAGAACATAATGTTTTTACTGCTACTAAGAAGGACCATGAAGTTGTATTCATTGAAAATCCAATGTTTAGAGGGCAAGCTCTGAGTATCAAATCTATGCTACCACAGCACAGTTCCCTTACATAGTGACTAAATGTAGATCAAATTATGTTATTTCACTGTACCACGTGAGTTTATTTTAACAGTATTTAAACTCTCCTTTAATTTCAGTGGATGATTCCCCTTCTAATGACCAGAGGGTCTGCCCCCAAGAGGAGTTGCACAACCAGGATCAGTCGCCTGAGCAAGAGACGCCGTCTGATAACCATGTCGAGAGTACACTGGCCTTCGAACTGAAGCTTAATGAAGAAACTTCGTCTTGTGACAATGGAATGAATGCACCAGCACTTAATGCAGAGCTAAATAAACAAAGCAAGCAATCATATGACAGTGGTGGTAAGACCCCAGCCTTCCTGATAGAATGCCTGAAACAAGACATGTCATCATGTGGCAGTCAGGGGAATGCACCAACCTCAAAACTAGAACCCAGAAACCAAGACAAGTCATCAAGTGAGAGCGGAGTGAAGACGCTCGCCTTCATAATAGACTCGTCATCAGGTGACAGTCTTGTGAATTCACCAGGCGTCAAACTAGATCTGAACAAACTTGATAAGGCCTCAATTGACAGTGGGGTAAAGACGCCAAGCTTCAAATTAGAAATTCCTAACCAAGATAGATCGTCACGTGACGGAATGAAGGTGTCAACCACACTCAAGCTGGACCTTCCAAACCTAGAGAGGTTGTCTCGTGACAGTGGAGTGAAGGTCTCAATCTTCAAGGTAGAGCTTCCCAACCAGGACAGGCCATCATGGGAAAGTGGAGTCAAGGTGTCTAAATTCAATTTGGACCTTCCTAACCAAGAGAAGTTGTTGCGAGATAGTGGGTTGAGTTCACCGGCCTTCAAATTTGATTTCAAAAACCAAAGCAAACCTTTGTGCGAGAGTAGAATAAAGACACAAGCCTTTGAACTAACACTTCCAAGTGAAGAGAAGCAGTCCCTTGAGGGTGGAGGAACTGCCCCAGCCTTCAAACTACAGCTTCAAAACCCACAGAAACAATTGAGTGATCATGGACTCAGTACTCCCCCTTTTAAAGTATTGTTTCCTAACCAAGGGATGCCGTCCTGTGACAGTGGAGCTAAACTTACTGGTCTAAAGGAAATGTCCTCTGACAGTAAAGTATCAGAAACAACATTTGAAATAAAACTTCCAAATCAAGAGAGTTCATTGTGTGACAATGGAGTGAAGACTGCAGTCTATAGTATAGACATTCTTAACCAAGAGATGTCAACATGTGACAGTGATGTGAACTTGCAATCCTTTGAAGTAGAACTTCCTAACCAAGAAATGCCATCAAGTGACGGTGGTGTGCAGCCACCAGCATTTGAAGTTGAAGTTTCTAGTGAAAAGGCGCCATCTTCTATCAGTGGAGGGAGTTTGTGTCGTGTGGGTGTGAAGAAAGCAGCTTTTGAAGCAAGGCGACCTATCAAAAAAAGGTCATCAAATGAATGTAAAGTGAAGGATCCTGAATTCACAGTCAGACATCTAAGCCAAAAAAAGTTGTCATCTGTCGGTAGTATGAAAGCACCACATGTTAACACTAAAACCCAGCAGAAGCCTTGTGGTGTTGGCATGCAGGCACCGGCTCTTACTGTTAAAACCCACCCTGGTGTTAAGACTCTAGATCCCAAAGTTGGGGACAAACTGCAGTCATGCAAGAAAATCGACAGTGAGCCTACTCTGAAAGTTGAAAACCAAGAGCTTTCGTGTGACAGTGGCGTAAACTCGTCACTTCAGGTTCTAGAAACCAATATCCTAGACAAGACCTCCTGTGATGCTGCCACTGTAAAAATTGAACCAGAGTACCAAGAAATAGTAGAGTTTGATAATGAGGTGATGATATTAGCTTTTGAGATAGAAGTTCCTTACCAAGAGACATCCTCATGTGGCGGTGGAGTAAAAAGAACAGCACCCTGTCAAGGTACAGTATTAAGTTAGATTTGAACTGTGTATCAGGACTGCTTTCTTTGTATGTTAACAGCATGCTATGTGTTTGGTGGTTTGATGCTTATATAGTATGCATACTAACAAGCAATCGTTTCCTAGTACAGAGATGTAGAGACTGCATATAGCATTGATTAGAGGGGCTAATATCTGGCATGGCGTTGCCTTTTTATTCAGTCTGAAGAGGAGGCAAAGGTGGGAGAATCTTGGGAAGTGGATAAAGACAGCAATTCACTTCTGATTATTGAAGCGGAACGGAACTTCAAGTTTGAACTTCTGTGGTTCGTTAAATGTCATTGCTGCTGTCCCCTACCTCCACAACATTAACAGTCATCCAGTGAAGATTGTTGAGAGATTTTTGCACTAGCGTCGCTGCATGTCTGAAATATTAACATGTTTGCGGAAGTGTTCGAAATTGGATGATTATTATGGGGGCCAGGTACAACTCACCGCAAAGAATCATCACAGCCTTTGTCGGGGTCAGTCCTCAGTCACTAAATTCATCTGAGCTCAGCCCCCGGTGGAAATGGCCCAGAACTTGGGAGCCATGTGTAAAGTACCTTTGCTGTACCAAAACGGTAAGAAAGGTGAAATGCAAAAACAATAAAAAGTAATAAAGAAAATGATACCCAATATTATAAAATCCAATAAGGAAAACCGGAAATATTCATTTTTAGTTTAAAATAAGAATAGTGGCAAGAAGCACAAAGTGCCTGTGATAGTCAATGGTCAACTTGGACTGGAACCTAGGCTCCGTTTGAGGCTGGCTGTGATGGAGTGCGTGTCCAACACTTACAAGATTTGTCCTGGTCAAAGATTTGGACATCAGGAAAGGCACTTGGAGACTGAGTGTCAGGCAGAGCCCAAGAGCAGGGTCCAGTCTAGGTCCAGTTGCCACTGATCATCTGGGTATTTGCAGAAAAAGACCTCTTGTAGCTTCTTATGTCCCTGTAGCTTTAAAAGGAGGTCAGTCTTATCAGCTTTGGAGGCCTTTGCTTTGTCCTGGGTACCAAATGGAGAGAAGGTATTGTCCTCCAGGGCTCTTAGGTCTCAGAAGGCATGTTCAGTCATCTTCTGATCTTCCCCATTTCTAGAAGTGTTCTCGAGTGGGTGCCTGGAGGTGCCAGATTCATGCCCGGTACAACCAGTTGTTTGGGAATGACTCTAACCAATGGGGTAAAAGATCTCTAGGCCAACCCCACCCACTTTGGGCTTTTTCAAGATGGCGGAAGCCTTTGACCACACTAAGCTTGGGCTCTGAGGGCTGGGTGGTTGTGGGGAGTACCCTATGGTAATCCTTGTGTTCTATGATATTGAACACTAAAATCTAGTTTGAGGCAGTCACTGCGCCCCCTCCTCAATACACCTCGAAACAGAAGTCTGGTAGAACAAAGTAGGATTTTCTAGAACCAGACAGTGGATACTGTTCTATGTAAATACCCAGCAGGTGCACCAGTGCACAAGACAATAGCAGGCTGCCTTCGCCCCGCTCCTGGGGAGCCAGCATTCCCTACCCCAGAGAGCCTGGTCGTCCAAACCTCCACATCCAAAGTGAACCATTGCACGTTGCCTACCACACCACTGGAAAGGGAATCCAAAAGGCTGAACACACTTGGCAAGAGCATTTTCTCTTCCACCAGCCTTGCACTGCGGTCCGTGAACACAGCATGTTGGACTGGTATTCCCACACAGTTTGGGACTTACGCAAGTGCTGGCCATGGTCTTCGACGACAGTACATTGCAAAAAATAGTCTCAATAGAAAATCCGTCAACAACACAAAATTAAAATAATGAAAAACAAATACTATATATTCAGTAGTCTGTGTTATTAAATCACACTGAACGTATTGCAGTTTGTAAGGTTATTCCAAAAAATGATGGAAGATAGAAGGGAGATAGGAGTAATATAGTGAGTGTTGTGATTGGAGTGAGGATAGAAGGATAAGTAAGGAAAGTATAGTGCAAATCGCATAATTTGTTGCATATCAGACATACGGCTCATTGTTATGCCTCACAGTTCAAAACAATTCACAGAAGATAAGTAGCCAAGATTAGAAACAGTGTCACAGTAATTAATCGCTGGCAATCAATTAAAAAGTTGATTTCGTCATCAATGGAGAGCACACCGCTAGACCCTCTCCGGATCGCCCTTCGGGACTCTGTTACTTGCAGTTCTTTAGTGGATCACCCAGGTGGGTGCAAGTCGGTACTTGTAGGACTGATGAATCTCTAGACCCGATACATGTCCCGGGTTTTAGGATATCGCCCGAGACATGTTTCGGGGTAACTTCCTTCATCAGTAGAGAAAGATCATTAGGGGTGGAAGAGAAGGCCGCCACACAACAGTCAAAGGCCTCAATGCCAGAACCGGCACGCAGGTGCGTCTTCCAAGAGCCCGTCGGCCCAAAGCTCAAGGGAGCCGTATTGTGTTTCGTCAAAAATGGAGAGCACACCGCTAGCCCCTCCTCTGGATCGCCCCTCGGGACTCTGGTACTTGCAGTTCTTTAGTGGATCACCCAGGTGGGTGCAAGTCGGTACTTGTAGGACTGATACGCAGCATCACACAACATTTCATCATACCTTGGGTAAAGCATCCAATTGCAAACTAATATGCCAACAATTCCAAGTTGATGTGTAATCCCTTCTCTTGATCTGCCCAATGTCTCCCAGTTGATAAGTTACCACATTTCACTCCCCATCCTTCTAAACTTGCATCCGATTCTATTACTACGTCTGTCTCCTACCTAAAAATTGCTCTGCCTTTCTGGATAAATCTTACGCCACGTCCCAGGAATGGTCTGTATGAAGGGACTTTTGGATGGAGCCAAACACTCCACATATGTGCCCATGGCCCTGATGAATTAGTCTCAGAAGAGGTGCCCCTGAGTTGTAGAACCCCCTTCCTTAGTGGCCAATTCGAGGAGGAGGACACTCTTATTTGTTTTCATAGGAGAGCGCAGTATTTGCGTTCCCCAGAAGACGGCTGGCCCTTTGAGCCCATTGGTGCAGTTCCTTGGGGTCAACTAGGTTGTCGCCAAGATAGGCTACCTCGAATATTTGGTCAGGGGGGTCAGTGATGTCAAGCTGACAATTCTGGCAGGGCATCAAACCCTTATCAAGCCTTTTCCTAGGCTCTTTATTGCCCTTGCCAATAAATGCCACCACTTGTGCATCCAGATCCGGAGTCATTGCAACCCTTCAGGCTTGCGTTGCTAAACCAAGTGGTAAGGTAATCAGCAACGTGCTGAGAAGGTGATTTCTCTCGGGATAAGGGGTGTTCGATAAGAAGTGGGTCAAATATATCTTCCCCAAATGGTTCAACAATGCCCATCTTGGGACCTAAGAAGGGTAATTGTTAAGTGTTTTTTTTTAAAAAACAGGCTGTCCCAAAAAGTAGGAGAAAATATGGGCAGGTGGAATGAATATCTTGGAGGACTATGTGTTTATTCCTTGCAGGGTTCTGCAGCCTGACCCTGCTGTTGTGAGTGTCTATTTCCACTCTTAAGGTTGCCGGTGGGTGGGAAAAGGGTGGATGCTCGTCTGATATGCAATATCACTGTAGAAATGTAATGATGTACAATAAAGACATAATGTAGTTAATTCCTTATTTTTTGGTTTCAATAAAAATAATTTAAAAAACAATTTTAAGAAAAGCAATGCCCATCTTGGATCCTGAGGCCTTTGATGCCTTATCAGATGTTCCCATCCTCCTGACCTCCACTTCGTCATGGTCAGTATCAAAGTCAGATGAGCAGGAGACGTCCGTCTCAGGCTCAAAAGTCTTGCCATTGTCAATACAAATGGGAACATCTGGGCCTCATTCTTGCCCATCTGACACCGCTCTTGTTGCCTCTTACATTGCATGACAAATCGTCCCTGGTGGAATTAGACCTCTTTGCCCCTTTACAGAGGCTATCACCTGAAGTCCTCTTTCTTTAGCCCTTAACTACCCCATCCAGGCCTTCAGGCTGCTCTGCACCTTCAATAATCCTATCCTTCTTAGAGAAGGCTGCTATTTCTCATTCATGGTATCGTCACAGACCCCATCAAGTTCTCAAGAGTACAGCTGACAAAACCCTCTAATCTATGCTTCATCCTGTCCCCCAAGGTCTCCTCAGACGTGCTTGTGGTGTGAAACAAACAGGGAAGCCTAAACAGGCAAAGTGGTAACAAGCAGGGTGTCAGATTTCCCAATTTAGGCAAAATAAACAGGTAGCTCAGGAGTCAGTTATGTCTCCCACCTGAAACGGACTACAACTGCCAAAAGTGACCTATGAGACCACCTACAACTTAAAATGGCCACTTCATGCAATCTAACGATGTTTTCCCAACCGCCTAAAATAGTGGTCGACGTGCACACAGCTTTCGTGGTTGGCCGCCAAGGTACTTTCTTCACACAGGTGCAGAGGATGCCTTTCGTCTTGTGTTTGCTTCTTAAATTAACATTTTTTTAAAAAGCAGAATAAGCGTAGAGGGTTGTGGGACAAGCGCACCCAAACGTGTTGTCACAGGCCCCCAGCGGAGGTAAGAGGCGCTCGACCATTCCCTGAAGTAAGCACACGACACCCGCAGCAGGGCTAGAAGCACCTCTGTTACCCGGCAACAGCAAACCAACCCGAGCCTGGAGGAAACTCATGCAGGACCTCACAAGATTGCGATGGGGTCCGATATCATGTTATTGTTGTTTTGATTTTGTAAGAAGCCCAGCTACCTTAGGGTTTCCCGGCGCCGCCTGAAAAGATCCAAGAGCAAGAGGGAAGAAAATATACATGTTAAATAGCCAAGTTTTTATGCTCCTATGGAATTTCTCATAAGAAAGTTCACCTCGGAGACCTACAGGAAGGGAGTTCCATAAAGAAGAACCCAGATACGAAAAGGAGCGATCGCCCATACGCACTAGTCTCATCCTAGGGACAATAAACTTAGCCTGAATGGCTGAGAAGAGTGCACGGGATGGTACGCAGGGTTGAACAAGAGTCTTCAGGTAAGGAGCTGCCTTTCCAGATTTTATCTTAAACATAAGACTCAATGCCTTAAAGTTAATGCGGCACTCAATCCTGAGCCAATGGAGATCCCGAAGTGATCTCCATTGAAGCAGTTTTAGGAATCTTACACAGCAGCGTCGCAGCAGCATTCTGTGCTAATTGAAGCTTGTTTAACACATCATTGATGGCACCCAAATACAAAATGTTACTCTAGTCTTGAGGGGATGAGCGCCTGGACCACAGTACGTTGGGTAGAAGGAGACAACATCCGTAAGATTTTTTTTAGCCATCTAAGGATTGTGAAGAAAGTAGAGGCTACTCTCACTGCTTGCTGCTTCATGAACTGTTGATCGTCAATTAAGGTTGGTGTGCATCTAACCTGCAATATTCCTCAAGCCGGCCTGAAGTAGGGAGGGTTTAAATGCCCCATCAGCAGAGAGGGAGAAGACAATCTGGGTGTCATTGGCGTATGAAAAAAGGGACAACCCAGCTTACTCTGCTATCCTTGCCATAGGCCTACTATAGACGTTAAATAGTAGGGGGCTGAGGATAGAGCCTTGGGGAACCCCATAAGGTGAGTTGAGAATCGCAGAGCACGCTGTCGGCGAGAGAAACTGAAACGTGCGATTCGTCAGGAAGTCTGCAAGCCACTTGAGTGGCCTGTCGGTCACCCCCAGAAATTGCAAAGCCTGCAGTAACGGTATGCGAAACAGTGTCAAAAGCGGCACCCAGGTCTAAAAGGATACGTGCCACAGTTCTGCCTGCGTCATCTTGCTGACCCATCATATCTGTGACCCCAAGCAAGCGGCTTCAGTAGAAAAACCTGCTCTGAAGCCTGAATGGGAGCCATGAAGGAAATTTTGTGAATTCACAAAAGATGTCAATTGGAAATTGACACGCTTTTCCAAAACTTTGGAAAACGCAGGAAGGAGGGAAATGAGCCTAAAATTAGATACGTGTGTGGGTTCAGCTGTGGCCTTCTTTAACAATGGGAGAACTATTGCGTGCTTCTAGATAGATGGAACAATAGCCTCTTTTAAAGAGGCAGTAAGCAGCTCCATGATCAGCATCAGTGAGGATTGTGCACATTTCTGAAGCACAGTGACAGGAATGGGATCTCTGGGGGAGCCAAATTTCAGTCTCCCCAAAATCCGCCTGAAGGAATTAATTTCTAAGGGTGCCCAAAAGTCAAGTTTGTCAGTATGTTTAACAGACAGGTCTGCCTGTACGGGCCCCTCGTTAACAAAATGATGGGAATTCCCAGATTGCTGTGAGGCATTATTCGGCGTAGATTCCTGAAATGAGCCATAGATTTTTTCCAACTTTACTCAAAAATAAATGTCGCAAGCTCCTCACATTGTGAAGCACTCAAATCAGGAGAAGCAGGTAGGCAGTTGGCCCATGACAGACGTTTTTACAAGCTTGAATAGTTGCATGGGATTATTCTGTGCTCTGGACTCAACTGATGTCACATAATCTGTGTGTGCAGTCTTGCAAAGTGGGTGATAATCCCTTAGACCCTTTTTATAAGCTAGATTGGCCTCTGGTGCATACATCTTTCTCCAATGCCTCTCCAATATTTTACATTTTTCCATTTTTAGTTTCTCTGTAAACCAAGGGGCAGGTGGACGGTTGTTATTTGCTTTAGTGGCAGATCAAGGGAGGCAGACCTCAACAGAGTTAAAAATTGAACTTTCGACGGCAACCACATTGTCTGCAAATGAAAGGTTTACTATAGGGGCTATTTTGGACAGCATATTATTGAACACGTCAGTGTTTAATTTTTCTCACTGCCTAGATTTAGCTGTAAGACCAGAGGCCGTTGGGGACGGAACAAGTAAGTCATCTGAGATTAGAAAGCCAACTAGGAAGTGATCGGAGCACAATACAGGCAAAGCTGGGGAGCAGCAAATATTTTGCATATTAGAAAAGATGGGGTCCCCCTGAGTAGGCCTTGAATTGCAGAGCAACATATTCACCGCAGCAAAATCTGAGATGTGCAGCACTGGTTACACAGGTTGCCTCTTCAAAATGTAGATTTAAATCGTCCAATATAGTAATATTGGTAGAGTCTACGAGGCATCGTATAACTTGATCCGGAAAAGACGCGGCCCTGGACCCTGCAGGCCCAGGTGGCCGATAAAGCAAGATTCCCGAAAATGTTAATTGGGGGGTTAAAATAAGTCTAAAAAGAGCAGCCTCACAACCCTGTAAGTGTAGAATATCAAATTTACAGGTAAGAGAATTTTTAAAAAATAATGGCTACACCGCCCCCAATTTTGATTCCCCTGTCTCTTCTAACAATAGCATAGTTAGGGGGCAGAGCAACAGCTATGTCAGGGCCAGAGCTTCCATGAAGTCAAGTTTCAGTAAGTAAAATGGCATCTGGTTCCTCGTTAATCAAAAGAGCCAGAATAGCTAACTTATGCTTTGCAAGTGAACGACAATTTATGTTGAAAAAGGAGTACTTTTCCTCCACTTCCTTGTGGTAGATAACGGAAAGATTCCCCTGAGGTTTGTCAATTTCTAGACAATGGCCTTCACTAGGCTTAAGTGCGAACCCGCAGCAGGGGCAAAGTGAGGCCATGGATTCAGGATTAAATAGTAGACAGGGCGTGTAAAGTCTTAAGTTCCTTCAACTGGGAAGGAGAGTAGCTATAAGTACTCCTCTTGATTGGTCCAGCGGTCCTGGCACCTGGTCCCGACCAGGCTCGGACGGGCTTGCCTTAGGTGCTCCTTCGGCACCCCCGCTGTGCGTCTGTCCCGTGGCCGGTAAATACTGAAATGGCAGGGCGGCAAAAGACTAGAGCGCTAACCGTCCCGACGTGTGGCTCAAAAATGGCCGCCATGCATCGTAAAGAGTGTAAAAAGTTAAAAGGAGTTTAACACACTCCAAAACAACACAGAAAAACAGTCCAAATTTTTCAAAATAATCAATACAAAAGCCCCTTTCCAACCCCTACCCCTCCCCCCGTTTCCTACAGGCACCCAGAGATGTCAGATCAGCAACAAGAAGATAGAGAGTGCATGTTCATCTGAGCAAACCTTTCAGGTAATCTGTAACACGGAGCTGGCCTTCAAAAGAAAGCAGGCCCGCCGGGGAATGTTTTTTTCCAGTTTTCCCGACCTAAAACAAGCCAGTGGAGGCCTTAACAAGATACGCCTGAAGTGGGAGATCAAACCTGAAATGCAAAGATAAAACTGGGAGCCCAATGTTAACAAGAGGCTGTGGCCTAATGGCTAGAGCTGTCGACATTGAAGCCGGATAACCAGGTTCGAGTCTCTGCAGGGAAACGCATCATCCTCAAATTCTGGGCAAATCACTTAATCTCCCCGTGCCTACCAAAAATGAATGTGTCTGTCTGTAACATAACTAGTGCTCATGTAAAGCACTCTGATACCTTCAGGTCGAGTTAGCGCTATATAAAACTCCTTAAAAAAAAAAAACAAAGAAACCCTGCAGGAAAACCCTGGGGACATTAAAAACCTAACAAAAGGAATTCAAGAACAGGACAAGAAACGAAGTAAGGTACCTTACAGCAGAGGAGTGGGGGGAAGAAAAGTGACTCTTGGCTAACCAAGAATCTCAGAGTGCTAACAACACACAATTTATACTCACTCTCGAACAAGATCTCCAACACAAGAAACAAGTTCCCCGCCTGTATGACCGATGTCACCAACTGGAAGAAAACCAACTGCCTCAAGCTCGACATCGACAAGACAGAAGTCGTGATCTTTTTCAAGAACACTTTACCATGGGACTACAACTGGTGGCTGGCAAGCTCAAACCCCTATCTGGCACCCATGCCAAAAACCTTGAAATGATCAGCAATAGAAAATGAGACATAACTGCACAATTCAACGCGGTCATTGCATCCTGCTTCCGCACCCTGAAGATGCAGAAAAATATCTTCAAATGACTCCCAAGCAGCACTGGAAAAACTGTCACATCCTAGTCACCAGCATGATGGGCTGTGGGAACAACCTGTATGCCGGGATCACCAAGCAACTCAGTAGAAAACAGCAACCCATCCAGCACTCTGCAATCTAATTCATCCTCAGCTTCCCACACAGAATCCACATCACACCACTCTCCAGAGAGCTCCACCGGCTCCCGATACACAGACGCTCATTTGAAACTCCACACAAACACATTCAAGACACTAAACAACTTAGGTCCCACCTACCTTAACAGTTGCATCTCTTCCCACCAATCACCCAGACACTTCTGAACCGCAATCTTTTACTCGCACACATCTCATTCATTCACAGAACCAGATCAGGATGGCTGTTCTTATATCTCACTTGAAGCATGCAATGGCCTCCCGCTCCTCATCAGATCCTCCTTTCTGCATGAATTCCGCTAAAGATTTAACTTTTCAATTAACCAACCTACCCTATGCAGGTCTAGGTACACACCTGCTCAACGCCAGGATACTCTTGCGAATGAAAATCTGCTTAGCAAATATATATAACAATCAAATATATATAACAATCAAACACATGTAGTCTGTCCAATTCTGGAGTCTGGTGTAAGACAAGTGAGTGTGCTCCTTGTGGGATTGGTCAGGACACAACAAGCCCGAGAGAGTCCTGAACTCCATCATTAAATCTGTCTGGCCTGTTGATAGATTTATGAGGGAGAATGTTTGTTTGCTTGTAATTCGGAAGCCTCTCACATACCAGTTTTTTGTGCAATCATGTTTACCTCCCGAGGATTTGTCTAAGGTGGGACCTTACAGGGTTTTTTTTTATCACAGAACCTACTTCTACAGGGCATACTCTGTAGATATTTAAACAAAATGATCTGTGATCCTTGGTTCTTTGCTCACTGCATTAGAAAGATAGTAACTTACAAGTGCTCGCTAACTGAAAGGCAACATACCATTGTGCATATTAATCACAGATGTAGGTGTTTAGTTTTGTGGTGCTTTTCCAGACAGAAGCAAGATATACAGTTGTTTTCTTCTGTTCTATCCCACTGATATGTTTGTGATAGACTTGACACTATGGTGCTCCTAAACAGGCTTCCTGGGTTGCATCGGCTCTTGCAAATCTCCAGAGTTGGAATACCTTCTCTGGACTCTGTTGCATAGACAGCTTATTTACAAAACCTGAGTTCCATTGAGTAGAAAGTTGTTCAAAATAGGTGTTGCTGCTGCAGAGGTACACGACCCCCACATGCATCAGCCATGGTTCATGTCCTCCGTAGAACCTCACAAAAATAATTATAGATTTAATTAGGGCATTCGCTTTCTGGAAGAGCAGTGAAGAGAGCTGTATTCTTATTTTAGAAACTGTATTGTGATGCAGGTTTGCACATGGGAATACACAGATCATGCTAGTAGATTAGGAGAGTGTTTATTGTAACTTGGCTGGATACATAAATAACCCCACCAGGGTCAGATGCAGTTAGATGCTCAGCCCTGGTCTGTCTGGATGAACCGCCCTTCAGAGAACCCTCATAACCTTGACAACAGTGACATCATTGTGTAACCTGACAAGGAGGATGCCACACACTGGTTCATGGTAGCAAATAAGAAACGATTGCTTGTTTGCAAACTGTTTAAGTTGGTTAATGCTAATGTTGCACTTGTAATATGTTCTTTATCTATTGTAACATAACTTCTTGTTTCTCTTTAAAACCAACAGGAAGCAGCCCAAGTAATAAATACATGAAACGTAACAATGAACATTTTCCTGGAGATGTGGAATCGTACGTACCTGTGCCGGGAAATGCTACAAATGAACGTTATTATTCCAAGCTAGCAGCAGCAATAAAACAAGAGCCAAAAGCACCCCGGAAGCAGAGAACCCCAATCATGAGAAAGAAACGCCGTCAATCCACTGCATTTGAAAGAGAGATCAAGAAGTTAGCATCATCCACCAGAACCTCCAGGGATCACACAGGAGAGAGGCCATATGAATGCAGCGATTGTGGCCAAGGCTTCCGCCGAAGCTCTGCCCTTCGCATGCACCAGAGAAGTCACAAAAGGGAGAAGCCATATGAATGCAGTGAGTGCGGGAAAAGGTTCCGGAAGCAAGCCAGTCTTAATGTCCATAAGAAAAGCCACCAAAGCAGTGGCTCGCGTGTGTGTAGTGTGTGTGGGATGAGCTTCCGTCGTTTAGGAAACCTCTATAAACATGAGAAGAGGCATGCAGCTGACCAGCTGTGTACCTCTACAGACAGAGGACAAGGTTTCAGCAGTGTTCAGTCCTCATTTGCTCCTGAATGTGCTTCCAGTGTGAGTGAAACTCAGTTGTCAACATGTCCTGAAAGTGGACAGAGCTCCAGTGGAGAGCCATTATGTACAGAACCAGAGAGTGGTCTGAGTGTCAATGGAGCTCAGGCATCCATGGATCTAGAAAATGAACTTGGTGTCAGTGTTGCTCAGTCTTCTATAGGCCCACAAGGTGACCCTCCATTGCCTACAGGTGTGGAAAGTGGAACGGGTGCTAGTGATGCTCCGTCACCTGCAGATGAGGAGAGCGGGCCGGGTTTTAGTGGAGAAACAGACATAGAAAGTGAAGAGAGTTCCAGCGACTCATCAGACTTCTTTGCGACCCACAAATATGAATGTGACGAGTGTGGGAAAGGGTTTTCACGGAAAATACTCCTGACGACGCACAAACTTATACACACAGACGAGAAACCATATCCCTGTACTGAATGCAAAAAGGCTTTTGTTAGCATGTCTTCATTGACCAAGCATATGCGCGCGCACACAAGAGTAATGCATTCCTGTGAGGAATGTGGACAGGAGTTCACTCACAAAGTACAACTATACAGACACCAGCAAAGCCATGTGATCGAAAAAGTGTTCACTTGTGATGAATGTGGGAAGACTTTCAACTTGCGCTCACAGTTGGTCAAGCATCAGCAGATGGAGAAGTTGTTCAAGTGCAATGAGTGCGGCAAAGGGTTTAGCCAGTACTCTCAGCTGTCCGCGCACGAGTTGACACATGCAGGAGAAAACCCGTTTGTGTGTTGTGAATGTGGTGAGAGTTTCCCAGATCCTTCTTCCTTTATTAAACATCACAAACTGCACCCGGTGCCAAAGCCATATGGATGTCCTCAGTGCGGTAGACGTTTCAGCAAACAAAAAAATCTGATTGACCATCTGAAAAAAAATAAAGAACACAATTTGAACAAGACTGATTCTAAAGGTCAGTGACGCAGCAGTCTCCCGAACACAAATGTGAGACCAAGTCAATTATGATATACCCACAACAAAATGGTGTCCAAAGCCAACCTTGGCACTAGGGTTGATTTCTGTGTTAACAAGAACACCTTTAATGCATAAACACAGCCTTGTGTGGCTGCTCAAGGCTGCTTTGGTGTAGTCCATGGTACCACCAATGGCAGTTTGGCCACAGTCCTCGACAAACTCACAAATGAGCCTGGGGTTGAAAAGTTATGTTTGCCCAAGTAATGTCGTGCAAGCAGCCGGTGGAAGAATTCTTGATGCTATATACGCCGAGAAAGGAAAGGTCATCTTGTTCTGCTACTTGCAACAAAAACTAGTGTAGCAGTATTGCCTGCCTCAAGAGTTGGGTTTGCATCAGATAACACTTGTGTCTAATGGACAAGCAACACTTGGACTTTCTACCCAAAGAGGAATCACATACGTATGGTGATAATTGTAATGCTCCACCTCTATGTTGGCGATGCACAGTGGTGGGTGTACAGCGATACTGGTCAATGTCAGCAGAAAGGTTTGTGACAAATAACAGAACGAAGGACACTGAAGTTCACTCAGATTTATTCTAGACCCCTGTTTTTGTTGTAGAAATGTTTTTTTGTTCTCTTGGATAAAGAGAACACAGTTCAGTTAACAGTTCAAAGGTTCAAGGTCCATGTACGTGAGCTACAGAATTGACGCTTTGTAAAATAGGCATTGGTTGACTTGGGAAGCAGTGGACCACATACAATTATGCTAAGCAGAAGTGGATTGGTCTGGCCATCTGCATGCGTCACATTTTCAGACTTCATGCATCTCCAGAAAGGAATGAATAAAATATCCTGTTTTCATTACTTTTCCACCACACTGATCCTTTTTAATGGACAGCCAGCGGTCTCATGTTAGGGAACGCAGTCTGATTTGTTAGAGAAGGAACTCTAGTTCATGCAGAATGAATACATTTACAATACATGTTATTGTTTCTGTGTAGTACACTGTGTAGCAGTTGTTCCACAGGTGTGGGTCAGGTGACTTTGCACCAGATAAGATCCATAGTGCGATAGGTAATGCGATTGTTATGAAGCAATTAGCTAATCAAGGTCCACATGTAGATTTCCGCAGGTAAATCTTCAGAACTTTAAAAAAAATCTGTCTTTTTAAGACCCTTCCATAGGAGTTGTTCCTTTAACAAACGTTTCTTTATTGATGTCACTGATTTGGAATTGTGTTTAGAGGGAAGTGGAATCTGATCAAGGGCAAGGGTTCATTCATTAAAAGGGCTGGCATGCAAGTTGGGGAACTAACCTGAGGTGGAAGGGGTTAGTATGCTGGCCGGTGAACACTCCTGAAAGGGTTAGTATGCATGCTGGTGAACACTCCTGAAGTGGAAGGGATTAGTATGCAGGCCAGTAAACAATCTTGAGGTGGAAAGGACTAGTATGCAAGCCAGTCAACAATCGTAAGGTGGAAGGGGTTAGTATGCAAGGCAGTCAACAATCCTAAGGTGGAAGGGGTTAGTATGCAGCCAGGTGAACACTCCTGAAGTGGAAGGGGTTAGTATGCGATCCGGTGAACACTCCTCAAATGGAAGGAGTTAGTATGCAGTCTCTGAACAATTGTGAGGTGGAAGTGGTTAGTATGCAGGCCGGCGAACATTTCTGAAGTAGAACGGGTTAGTATGCAGTCCGGTGAACAATCCTGAGGTGTAAATGGTTAGTATGCAGGCCGATGAACAATCCTGAGGTAGAAGGAGTTGGTATGTAAGCCGGTAAACTTCGGAAGGAGTTGAGGGAATCAGTTTTTTTTTTTTTATCAGTGGGCATGGTTGAGTAAGAAGGTTTCAGAGATGATCTTTACTCTCCTTCTAGATCTGTTTTTTCTGAGGAGGATACTTCAGGAATCCGAGATAGGATCTTGCACGTCATTACGGATTCAGTGAACCAGATTTCTGTATCTGCAAGGAGGGTGAAAAGTGCAGTTTTGGAGGCATACGTAGTAGCTGATTGGGCATTAGGAGTCTCTTAAAGTGTAAGATGAGAATTGCAATATAGATGAAGTAAGCAAGTAGAGTATTGTAAGGGTCAGGAGTGGGCTAATGGTTCATGGGGTTTGCAGGGTAATGTTAGATTTACAGGAAAAGGTGGTCTGAGAGCACAGGAGGCCCGCCAGTGTTCTGACAGCACAGGAGGGCCGCCAGTGTTCCGACAGCACAGGAGAGCCGCCAGTGCTTTGACACCACAAGAGGACCGCCAGTGCTACAGCAGCATAGGAGGTCCGCCAGTGCGCCGACAGCAGGGTCACCAGTGCTCCGACAGCACAGAAGGGCTGCCAGCGCTCCAACAGCACAGGAGGGCCCCCCCCAGTGCCCCGAAAGCACAGGAGGACCGCCAGTGCTCCGACAGCACAGGAGGGCCCCCCAGTGCCCCGACAGCACAGGAGGGCCCCCCAGTGCCCCGACAGCACAGGAGGGCCCCCCAGTGCCCCGACAGCACAGGAGGGCCCCCCAGTGCCCCGACAGCACAGTAGGGCCGCCAGTGCCCCGACAGCACAGGAGGGCCGCCAGTGCCCCGACAGCACAGGAGGGCCGCCAGTGCTCTGACAGCACAGGAGGGCCGCCAGGTCTAGTTACTGTGACCAGCATATGTGGTCGATGGTGTGGGCCCGTCTGCGATGAGACTAGAGAAGCAATAGGTAGGTGGGCTTCAGTGTGTCCCAGGGAAGTGAACTAATGCTGCGCAGCAAAGTGTATTGGGCTTTGCACTGGTCTATTGTATGATATTCTTATCCTTCAAACAAGCGTGCCTGTCCTTTGTTTTGGCCACTGTGTGGTTGCGTTCAAATGCTGGAAGCAATGCAATTACTATTTTGTAGTCAATCCACCTGCCTCATCCCAACATAGACCATGCACTGGAAAGTGGCCACTGCCATCCAACACCAGACTGGCAACACACTATCACAAACCGCACTATTGTGCCACTGAGTCGCTGTACTACCACCTCACACTCACCACCCTGCACATAGCAGCAATGGTTATCATCCCATGCATTGCCCTTTCCAGCTCAAGCCCTACACCAGTTGACTCTGTCTCCACAAACCCCTGCCTAAGTCACGTCTTCGTTGACCGTCCTGACTTACTGAGTTTTATTTGTTTAATTCGCCTCTATGGACAGAGTGTCAGTATTCGGTCAGAAAACGCATTCGGCCCCGGGTCACACATGCACTCTTTTGAATACTTTTCAAAACACTTTCAATGGGAGTTACTGCCAAAAAATACCTGAAATTGATTCTGATGTTTTGGACTTGCAAATGAATGTCTGCTGGGGATCCTGAATGTTACCAACCGCTACATCCTCCAAATGTGAAACATAATTATAATTCCAAGGAATGGTTTTTGCTGATGTCTAGTTAGTCTACAGCCTCCCAAATGCATTGAAATTCAGGAAAACATGGTTTAACGTTAAGATATATACTGGCTGAAGTGGGGATATCTAAACATGGAGTTAGGTGTTGCTGTAAAGCTTTGGCTTGAAACAGTTTAAGCAATGAAGTTGGTGCTCCTCAGGGAACGCGTCCCCCGCAGAGCTCCTGGGTGGCCTTCGTTCATGATGCAGTGCTTCTGGGGGCTGTAAGTGAACACCACGCTCTTTTCTTGCCATGTTCTGTGATTCTGGTCTTCATCGCAAATAGAGATCACATCAGTCATAAGGTTTGACCAGGATTAGTGGAATGAATAACACAAGAGGGGTTGGTTCTTATCCGTGTGCCCTTGTCTGTGCAGTGCAGGCTGCTTGGAATGCATGGAGTTTGCAAAATGTGTCTGAACGAGGCAGATATTCTCAAAACTCGCTTGGATCTGCTCTTCACCTTTCTGTGCCCTGCACCTGCCAGCGCTGAGGCCTTGCCTACTCAATGTCTCCTACCTGGTCTTCGTCAACTAGCTTTTAGGTCAAATGAGAAACAAGTGTGAAGATTAATATTTTTGGCATATTTAATAAATATATTGTTCTATGCATAGAGGTTTACTTTTCCTTCCAGTTTTTTTTTTTATACGAGATGTATGAAGTATCCCCTTTCCACAACTGGTGGTTTCTTGCAAACATCTAGGTATATTAATATGCCGGTGTCCGACTTGCAAACTGTTCACATATAAATAAGGAACCTTTGTGGTCTTAAAAGCCGATGTGTGATAACATCTTTGTAATTCTTGTGACAGTAAATTAAAGATGTCCCTTTTTAAAATGTCTGCATTTTATCCGAACTCTGCGTGAACCAGTTACTGTGTACCAACTTCTGTTTACGAATGTAGTTCACAATAGGCTGAGGTTGAGATGAGTGACTGCTGCCTCTCACTTAAAATGTTATTTGTACTAGTGCGACAGACAGTTCCTAACATACTGACTCCAAAAAGCAGCCAGTTTTGAGATGGCTTACAAGTAAATGGATTCCCATACATCGAGCTTGGGAATGTGGAACAAGTAACTGGTCCCTACCATTCGTAGCATGTGTTGACCATGGATACATATGCTATGCATTATCCTACCATCTAGTCTTGGGCTCACACAATTACAAGTTTTTCTTCGAAGAAGCCTTCGGGTCACATGGTATAATGACTCCCCCAGTGTGTATTGAGCATGTTGCTCGGCTCCTTTGTTAGATAGTTTTCTGTCCTCCATCCGGTTCGGGTGTCGATATCGCAGCTCTGGGACTGAAGCTTGATTCCTTACTGAGGCCTTTCCTTTGCTTGTTTTTTCTCGACAATCTAAATGATTCCTATCTGAACAACATCAGCTGAGGGTTATTGGTCATTTATCAGCAGCCGGCCAGGCCTGAACTTCCAGAACTTCTTTGGTTCCATGTTACAGGACACCATTCAAGAGGGATGGAAAACACGCCTCTCAGCATGGACCTCAATTGCCTTACAAAGTACTCCCGGCAAGACCAACACAAAGTGTGCAATCTGTCACCGGAGCATGAAGAGACCACCTGTCAGCCGTGCTTGGCGTTCCGTTCAAAGAAAACACTTCAGCCGCGAAGGGAGTATCATTGGGCCCACACCACCATGCCGCGACGCACAGAAGTTGCACCAGACCTCCTCGGGGGGCAGTAGCCAGAACCCGGACAGGAAACCGAGGACAAGGAGGTGCAAATGGTGCCACCAGATGTGCAGATACTGCTGGCTAGCAGTGGGGACAGCTCGGACTCTGAACTTGATTCCACACAGGAGGACATGAATACCTCAGCAAAAGCAGTCCAACCCCTATCAAACCGGCTATTGGAGCCCCACTGCATTAAAGTTTGTTTCAAAACACACCACATCGGTACACTCCAAGTCAGGTAAAGACTGAGCCGAAGCAACACAAATAGGATCTGAAAACAGCCTCGGAACTGAAAAAGGGTTCATCTTCAAAGTCCTCTGCATCGGAACCGGTACCCAAGCTGTTACGAACAAAAGCACATACCCAAGAGGCTGCAACTGACACAAATGACTTTTTATTGTCTTTCACGCCAAAAAACACCCAAGATGGTACAGAGCCACGGCAAAAACAGTGGCAGTCCCTTCTTGAGTGCTTGCAAGGCAAATTAGACAAGGTACAGTGGGAAACTAGGCACTAAACCACCCCCACCTCTTTCCCAAAAGGAAAAACACATTTCAGGAGGACATTGTGAATTTGAATCATCCCATCAACAAAAAGAGGACGACAGAGGCACAAGTCCTATTTGTTGCCCCCTCCTCCTTCACCTATTCTACCCACCACCAGCAAGGCCAGTGTGGACACCCTCTCTGGAATACTTGCCGTATGAGCAATCAC
Organism: Lissotriton vulgaris; assembly: GCF_964263255.1. NCBI lineage: Eukaryota > Metazoa > Chordata > Amphibia > Caudata > Salamandridae > Lissotriton > Lissotriton vulgaris. The sequence goes on along the minus strand of NC_141690.1, from coordinate 287,389,229 downwards.
ATATTTCACCAGATCAGTCACCTACTGGTGATGATCATCCTGAGGAATTCAATATCTCTTATTTCACAGATTCACATTCTGCCCCTGACCCATGGGATAGTTATGAAACTGGAAGATCCATATTCTAACATCTACCCCTCTATACCCTCTCCACCAGATGATCCAATATTGTACCATGATCTTATCAGTGGGGCTGTTAAATATCACAAAGTAACCCTACATATCCCACAACAAGATTATTCTCTAGTTGAGACACTTAACCCGTTCCGTGCTCGTGACGGAACCACTCCGTCACGAGCCACGGGCGTGCTGTGCTAATGACTGAGTGGTTCTGTCACACCGTGGCCGCTCCGCCCTTGCTGCATCAATTCCGCGCCTGCGCGGCTGAATTGATGAGTATGCGGGGCTGTGACGGAACCACTCAGTCATTATCACAGCGCGCCCGTGACGGAGTGATTCTGTCACGAGCATGGCGGCGCCGCGCGACCCTACCCTACCCCCAGCACCACGGCAGAATTACCGCCGCAGCCAAGGGGTTAATAGATCACAAAAAACTGCACAATTGCTCCCCATGCTTAAAGGTATTCTGTCTTCCACACATGACCTATTTAAGTAGCCAGTTTGGTCCAGGGTAACTGCCCCTAGAATTGGAAAAAAAATAGAAAGCATGCCCATTGGACCCTGGCGTTTTTAAGGGCCAAATCACACCAGATTCATTAGTGGTACACACAGCCAGGAAAAGACCAAATTCACAAGGTACAGGGGATGTGCCTCCTACAGATAAAAGAAAGTAGGAAATGTGATGCAGCTGGTAAGGGCATTGCAGCCCAAGCTGCCAACCACGTATGTATTGCAAATTCTGTGGGGCTTCTCTCTGGATATATGGGATCAAATGCAGGAATGACTGCAACACCTCGCTGATAAATGGCAACAATGTGCTGCACAAAGGGTGGAAGAAGGCAGGACCCTATCTAAAGCCTCTAAACAATGTTCCTTCGACTCTGCAGACGCAAGCGCCCGTGAGATTAACACTCGTGTCTTTATTAGACGCCACACATGGCTGAGTATCCGGTTTTAAACTGGATGCACAACACCACCAGCTCAATTTACCATTTGATGGGAAAATCTTTTTGGGCCACAACTGGTTGAAATGCTAAGAAAGCTTAACAAAAAAGACACACACTGATAAACATTGTTTCAACACCGTGATTCCTAGGGTTGCAGCCGGCGGGTGGTTCATCTACTGACTTCGGCACTGATCTTAAACAACGGGCTCCTATAAGAGGCAATTTACCAGTGGATCTTTCTATAAAACAAATTGTAGAGTGAGTGCAACCACTACCAAACCCCCCCCCCCCCCCCCCCCCCGAAAAACAATGACCGCCCACCCCCCATACAACACCAGTAGGGGGAATGGTTAAAACGTTCTACCAACCCTGACAGGACATCTCCACGGACCTATGGGTCCTCTCCATAATCATAGCCCGGTATTCTTTAGAACTCACATCACCCACAATTCCGCCAAGAACACAAAACTTGCCACAGGAACATCTTACCTTATTACAAGAAGAGTTTCTATATCTTCTTCAAAAAGGGGCAATAGAAAATATACCTGCACAACATCTAGGACATAGAGTATACTTCCTGTCTTTTCTCATTCCCAAAATGACAAAACCTTAAGGCCTACACTAGCTCTCAGGACACTCGACAGGTTCCTTTCATCCGAACACTTTCACATGGTCACACTGCAAGAGGTCATACCCCTGCTACAGCAAGGAGGTTTAATGACGCTTTAGACCTCAAGGATGCATACTTCCATATTCTGTTTCATCCAGCACACATTATCTCTTTTTTCAAACACACTGGCAGCACTATCAGTTCAAAGTGCTACCCTTTGGGGTTACTACAGCTCCCAAGGGTTTTCACCAACTGCCTTGCAATAGTGGCAGCCTATCTCAGAAGGGAAGGAATACATATTTTCCTCTATCTAGACGATTCTCTTATCAAAAGTACCAACAGTGTCTTCGAGGCACTCGGCAAAATTATCAACCTGTGGCACAAGTCTCACCTGCACCCAGTGCAAATTCAGCCTTTCCTAGATGCAACTCTCAGTGCAGTTACAACCAAAGGATGTCCCAGTCCGAAAAGAGTGCAGAGGTTCACAAAACCATTACCTCTCTTTCAACCACAAGCTCAACTCACAGTAAAGGTAATGATGGGGCTTTTAGGCATGATGTATTCCCTCATAGCCATAGTACCACATGCTCGTCTGCGTCCCCTTCAGTGCGCTCTGCAAACTCATGGTCTCAAGCAGAGGGGGACCTACAGGATCTAGAGTTGGTGCGGCCAGCAACCCATCGCTTTCTGCAGTGGTCTTAAGCGGATGGCCATCTCCAAGATCTAGTGTTGGTGGGGCCAGCGACCCATCGCTCTCTGCTGTGGTCTCAAGCTTAAGGGCATCTACAAGACCGTGTGTTGGTGGGGCCAGTGACCCCTTGTTCTCAATGGTCACAAGCAGAGGGGCATCTCCAAGATCTAGTATTGGTAGGGCCAGTGACCCATCACTCTCACTGTTCTCAAGCGGAGGGGCATCTACAAGACATTGTGTTGGTGATGCCAGCGACCCATCGCTCTCTGCAGATGACTGAAGGGGAGGGGCATCTACAAGATCTAGTGTTGGTGATGCCAGCGACCAATTGCATTGCAGTGGTCGCAAGCGGAAGGGCATCTCCAAAATCTAGTGTTGGTAGGATCAGCGACCGATCGCTCTTAATGGTCTCAAGCAGAGGGGCATCTACAGGATATAGTGTTGGAGGGGCCAGCAACGCATTGCTCTCAGCAGTGGTCTCAAGCGGAGGGGCATCTACAAGCTCTAGTGTTGAAGGGGCCAGCGACCCATCGCTCTCAGCAGTGGTCTCAAGTGGAGGGGCATTTAAAAGCTCTAGTGTTGGAGGTGCCAGCAATGCATCGCTCTCAGCAGTGCTCTCAAGTGGAGGGGCATCTACACGATCTAGTGTTGGTGAGTGTTGGACAGGCCACGGGAAAGGCTTGCTCCCTCCCCGCACGACCAGGCCCGAGCCCGGCTCTTCAGGTGTTACACGCAACAACCACCCGTTTCCCGTCTCATATGGGACCCCTGCCCCTGGACATCTCCCCATCATGGGCCCGATTCCCTACCGGCCCTCTCGCCCGGCCTGGGCGCTATCTTGGACACAGCACCACGAGGCCGCATGGCCTCCGATCGACCCCAACCCTGGGCCTGGCCAGGCCCCGACATCCCGGCACCACCATCCACCCAGGAGGTGAGCGGACTACTTGGCAGGTCAATGGGAGAAAGAGGTGTCGATGGCTCTCCCCCGCCAGGTGCCGCTCGCTCCAGCTCCCCCGGGCGCTGGCTCCACCCCCCTGCTGGGTGTCTGGACTCCCTCATCCTGGACCTCCCGACCTCCAAGTGCGAGGGTCCGGACATCAAAGGGCGCCAGACCTATAACTGGGGCAGCTCCAGAGCAGGAAGGCAGTTGTATCCTGGAGTCGAGAGACGCAGTGAAGAACTCATCCTTGACGGACTACTGGCGCTGCCGTAGCCCTGCCTTGCGAACTATCGACCTGCCTGCTGGCGCTGCCGCAACCTTCTGAAACCTTCCTCGTCGTCGGGACCTGCTGGCGTGGCCGCGGACCGTTTGTAACCACCTCCTTCATCGGGACCTGCTGGCTCCGCCGCGGACCGTCGCTACCTTCAACCATCCCGGGACCTGCTGGCTCCGCCGCGGCCCGACCATCTAGAACACCGAGCTCGAGGATTGTGAGCTATTTCATCTACCAGATTGGTAACGAGACTGTCCCGCTACCCTTTCCCCAACCAAAAGACTAGAATAGAGGGGACCCCTGAGTCCAGACCTCCTTGTACCATTTCACCGTACTTGAAGTTTTGCTTATAAAGAACGTTGAACCTTATCCTTGTGTGGTGTACATCTGTGGGGGGGGAAGTTACTTGTCTGTACGATCGCTGGAGACGGCTCTCCCCGGAGACCTCTCCCCTTGTCCTCGGCCGACCCTCCAGGTCCCGTCTAACAGTGAGACCAGAGACCAAACGCTCTCTGCAGTAGTCTCAAGCGGAGGGGCATCTACAAGATCTAGTGTTGGTTGGGCCAGCGAGCCATTGCTCTCTTCAGTGGTCTGAAGCAGAGGGGCATCTACAGGATCCAGTGTTGGTGGGGCTAGCGACGCAGCGCTCTGCCCAGCGACGCATCGCTCTCTGCAGTAGTCTCAAGCGGAGGGGCATCTACAAGATCTAGTGTTGGTTGGGCCAGCGAGCCATCGCTCTCTTCAGTAGTCTCAAGCAGAGGGGCATCTACCAGATCTAGTGTGGGTGGGGCCAGCGTCCCATCACTCTCTGCAGTGGTCTCAAGTGGAGGGGCATCTACAGGATGTTGTATTGGTTGAGCCAGCGACGCATCGCTCTCAGTGGTCTCAAGTGGAGACGCACCTACAAGCTCTAGTGTTGGTTGAGCCAGCGACCCATCGCTCTCAGCAGTGGTCTCAAGTGGAGGGGCATCTGCAAGATCTGGTGTTGGTGGGGCCATTGTCCCATCACACACTGCAGTAGTCTTGAGTGGAGACGCACCTACAAGCTCTAGTGTTGGTTGGGGCAGCGACCCATCTCTCTCAGCAGTGGTCTCAAGTGGAGGGGCATCTACAAGATCTAGTGTTGGTGGGGCCAGCGAGCCATCGCTCTCTTCAGTGGTCTCAAGCGGAGGGGCATCTACCAGATCTAGTGTTGGTGGGGCCAGCGTCCCATCGCTCTCAGTGGTCTCAAGTGGAGGGGCATCTACAAGATCTAGTGTTGGTTGGGCCAGCGAGCCATCGCTCTCTTCAGTGATCTCAAGCGGAGGGGCATCTACCAGATCTAGTGTTGGTGGGGCCAGCGTCCCATCGCTCTCAGTGGTCTCAAGTGGAGGGGCATCTACCAGATCTAGTGTTGGTGGGGCCAGCGACGCATTGCTCTCAGTGGTCTCAAGTGGAGGGGGATCTACCAGATCTAGTGTTGGTGGGGCCAGCATCCCATCGCTCTCTGCAGTGGTCTCAAGTGGAGGGGCATCTACAGGATGTTGTGTTGGTTGAGCCAGCGACACATCGCTCTCAGTGGTCTCAAGTGGAGGGTCATCTACAAGATCTAGTGTTGGTTGGTTGGGCATCTACAGGATCTAGTGTTGGTTGAGCCAGCGATCCATCTCTCTCAGCAGTGGTCTCAAGTGGAGGGGCATCTGCAAGATCTGGTGTTGGTGGGGCCAGTGTCTCATCGCTCTCAGTGGTCTCAAGAGGAGCATATACAAGATCTAGTGTGGGTGGGGCCAGCGTCCCATCACTCTCTGCAGTGGTCTCAAGTGGAGGGGCATCTACAGGATGTTGTATTGGTTGAGCCAGCGACTCATCGCTCTCAGTGGTCTCAAGTGGAGACGCACCTACAAGCTCTAGTGTTGGTTGGGCCAGCGACCCATCGCTTTCAGCAGTGGTCTCAAGTGGAGGAGCATATACAAGATCTAGTGTTGGTTGGGCCAGCGACCCATCACTCTCAGTGTTCTCAAGTGGAGGGGCATCTACCAGATTTAGTGTTGGTTGAGCCAGAGACCCATCTCTCTCAGCAGTGGTCTCAAGTGGAGGAGCATCTACCGGATGTAGTGTTGGTTGAGCCAGCGACGCATCGCTTTCAGTGGTCTCAAGTGGAGGGGCATCTGCAAGATCTGGCTTTAGTGGGGCCAGTGTCCAATCACTCTCTGCAGTAGTCTTGAGTGGAGACGCACCTACAAGCTCTAGTGTTGGTTGGGGAAGCGACCCATCGCTCTCAGCAGTGGTCTCAAGTGGAGGGGTATGTACAAGATCTAGTGTTGGTTGGGCCAGCGAGCCATTGCTCTCTGCAGTGGTCTCAAGCAGAGGGGCATCTACAAGATCTAGTGTTGGTTGGGCCAGCGAGCCATCGCTCTCAGTGGTCTCAAGTGGAGGGGCATCTACAAGATCTAGTGTTGGTTGGGCCAGCGAGCCATTGCTCTCTTCAGTGGTCTGAAGCAGAGGGGCATCTACAGGATCCAGTGTTGGTGGGGCCAGCGACGCAGCGCTCTGCCCAGCGACGCATCACTCTCTGCAGTAGTCTCAAGCAGAGGGGCATCTACAAGATCTAGTGTTGGTTGGGCCAGCGAGCCATCGCTCTCTGCAGTGGTCTCAAGCAGAGGGGCATCTACCAAATCTAGTGTGGGTGGGGCCAGCGTCCCATCACTCTCTGCAGTGGTCTCAAGTGGAGGGGCATCTACAGGATGTTGTATTGGTTGAGCCAGCGACGCATCGCTCTCAGTGGTCTCAAGTGGAGACGCACCTACAAGCTCTAGTGTTGGTTGAGCCAGCGACCCATCGCTCTCAGCAGTGGTCTCAAGTGGAGGGGCATCTGCAAGATCTGGTGTTGGTGGGGCCATTGTCCCATCACACACTGCAGTAGTCTTGAGTGGAGACGCACCTACAAGCTCTAGTGTTGGTTGGGGCAGCGACCCATCTCTCTCAGCAGTGGTCTCAAGTGGAGGGGCATGTACAAGATCTAGTGTTGGTGGGGCCAGCGACCCATCGCTCTCAGTGGTCTCAAGTGGAGGGGCATCTACAAGATCTAGTGTTGGTGGGGCCAGCGAGCCATCGCTCTCTTCAGTGGTCTCAAGCGGAGGGGCATCTACCAGATCTAGTGTTGGTGGGGCCAGCGTCCCATCGCTCTCAGTGGTCTCAAGTGGAGGGGCATCTACAAGATCTAGTGTTGGTTGGGCCAGCGAGCCATCGCTCTCTTCAGTGATCTCAAGCGGAGGGGCATCTACCAGATCTAGTGTTGGTGGGGCCAGCGTCCCATCGCTCTCAGTGGTCTCAAGTGGAGGGGCATCTACCAGATCTAGTGTTGGTGGGGCCAGCGACGCATTGCTCTCAGTGGTCTCAAGTGGAGGGGGATCTACCAGATCTAGTGTTGGTGGGGCCAGCGTCCCATCGCTCTCTGCAGTGGTCTCAAGTGGAGGGGCATCTACAGGATGTTGTGTTGGTTGAGCCAGCGACACATCGCTCTCAGTGGTCTCAAGTGGAGGGTCATCTACAAGATCTAGTGTTGGTTGGTTGGGCATCTACAGGATCTCGTGTTGGTTGAGCCAGCGATCCATCTCTCTCAGCAGTGGTCTCAAGTGGAGGGGCATCTGCAAGATCTGGTGTTGGTGGGGCCAGTGTCTCATCGCTCTCAGTGGTCTCAAGAGGAGCATATACAAGATCTAGTGTGGGTGGGGCCAGCGTCCCATCACTCTCTGCAGTGGTCTCAAGTGGAGGGGCATCTACAGGATGTTGTATTGGTTGAGCCAGCGACTCATCGCTCTCAGTGGTCTCAAGTGGAGACGCACCTACAAGCTCTAGTGTTGGTTGGGCCAGCGACCCATCGCTTTCAGCAGTGGTCTCAAGTGGAGGAGCATATACAAGATCTAGTGTTGGTTGGGCCAGCGACCCATCACTCTCAGTGTTCTCAAGTGGAGGGGCATCTACCAGATTTAGTGTTGGTTGAGCCAGAGACCCATCTCTCTCAGCAGTGGTCTCAAGTGGAGGAGCATCTACCGGATGTAGTGTTGGTTGAGCCAGCGACGCATCGCTCTCAGTGGTCTCAAGTGGAGGGGCATCTGCAAGATCTGGCTTTAGTGGGGCCAGTGTCCAATCACTCTCTGCAGTAGTCTTGAGTGGAGACGCACCTACAAGCTCTAGTGTTGGTTGGGGCAGCGACCCATCGCTCTCAGCAGTGGTCTCAAGTGGAGGGGTATGTACAAGATCTAGTGTTGGTTGGGCCAGCGAGCCATTGCTCTCTGCAGTGGTCTCAAGCAGAGGGGCATCTACAAGATCTAGTGTTGGTTGGGCCAGCGAGCCATCGCTCTCAGTGGTCTCAAGTGGAGGGGCATCTACAAGATCTAGTGTTGGTTGGGCCAGCGAGCTATTGCTCTCTTCAGTGGTCTGAAGCAGAGGGGCATCTACAGGATCCAGTGTTGGTGGGGCCAGCGACGCAGCGCTCTGCCCAGCGACGCATCACTCTCTGCAGTAGTCTCAAGCAGAGGGGCATCTACAAGATCTAGTGTTGGTTGGGCCAGCGAGCCATCGCTCTCTGCAGTGGTCTCAAGCAGAGGGGCATCTACAAGATCTAGTGTTGGTTGGGCCAGTGAGCCATCACTCTCTGCAGTGGTCTGAAGCAGGGGGGCATCTACAGGATCCATTGTTGGTGGGGCCAGCGAGCCATTGCTCTCTTCAGTGGTCTGAAGCAGAGGGGCATCTACAGGATCCATTGTTGGTGGGGCCAGCGACGCAGCGCTCTGCCCAGCGACGCATCGCTCTCTGCAGTAGTCTCAAGCGGAGGGTCATCTACAAGATCTAGTGTTGGTTGGGCCAGCGAGCCATCGCTCTCTTCAGTAGTCTCAAGCAGAGGGGCATCTACCAGATCTAGTGTGGGTGGGGCCAACGTCCCATCACTCTCTGCAGTGGTCTCAAGTGGAGGGGCATCTACAGGATGTTGTATTGGTTGAGCCAGCGACGCATCGCTCTCACTGGTCTCAAGTGGAGACGCACCTACAAGCTCTAGTGTGGTTGGGCCAGCGACCCATCGCTCTCAGCAGTGGTCTCAAGTGGAGGAGCATATACAAGATCTAGTGTTGGTTGGGCCAGCGACCCATCACTCTGTGTTCTCAAGTGGAGGGGCATCTACCAGATTCAGTGTTGGTGGGGCCAGCGTCCCATCTCTCTCTGCAGTGGTCTCAAGTGGAGTGGCATCTACAGGATCTAGTGTTGGTTGAGCCAGCGACCCATCTCTCTCAGCAGTGGTTTCAAGTGGAGGGGCATCTGCAAGATCTGGTGTTGGTGGGGCCATTGTCCCATGACACTCTGCAGTAGTCTTGAGTGGAGACGCACCTACAAGCTCTAGTGTTGGTTGGGGCAGCGACCCATCTGTTGGTTGGGGCAGCGACCCATCTCTCTCAGCAGTGGTCTCAAGTGGAGGGGCATGTACAAGATCTAGTGTTGGTGGGGCCAGCGACCCATCGCTCTCAGTGGTCTCAAGTGGAGGGGCATCTACAAGATCTGGTGTTGGTTGAGGCAGCGACGCATTGCTCTCAGTGGTCTCAAGTGGAGGGGCATCTACAAGATCTGGTGTTGGTTGAGCCAGCGACGCATTGCTGTCAGTGGTTTCAAGTGGAGGGGCATCTACAGGATCTAGTGTTGGTGGAGCCTACGACGCATTGCTCTCAGTGGTCTCAAGTGGAGGGGCATCTACCAGATCTAGTGTTGGTAAGGCCAGTGTCCAATCACTCTCTGCAGTGGTCTCAAGTGGAGGGGCATCTACAGGATGTTGTGTTGGTTGAGCCAGCGACGCATCGCTCTCAGTGGTCTCAAGTGGAGTGGTATCTGCAAGATCTGGTGTTGGTTAGGCCAGTGTCCCATCGCTCTCTACAGTAGTCTTGAGTGGAGATGCACCTACAAGCTCTAGTGTTGGTTGAGCCAGCGACCCATCGCTCTCAGCAGTGGTCTCAAGTGGAGGAGCATATACAAGATCTAGTGTTGGTTGGGCCAGCGACCCATCACTCTCAGTGTTCTCAAGTGGAGGGGCATCTACCAGATCTAGTGTTGGTGGGGCCAGCGTCCCATCGCTCTCTGCAGTGGTCTCAAGTGGAGCGGCATCTACAGGATCTAGTGTTGGTTGAGCCAGCGACCCATCTCTCTCAGCAGTGGTCTCAAGTGGAGCGGCATCTACAGGATCTAGTGTTGGTTGAGCCAGCGACCCATCTCTCTCAGCAGTGGTCTCAAGTGGAGGGGCATCTGCAAGATCTGGTGTTGGTGGGGCCAGTGTCCCATCACTCTCTGCAGTAGTCTTGAGTGGAGACGCACCTACAAGCTCTAGTGTTGGTTGGGGCAGCGACCCATCTCTCTCAGCAGTGGTCTCAAGTGGAGGGGCATGTACAAGATCTAGTGTTGGTGGGGCCAGCGACCCATCGCTCTCAGTGGTCTCAAGTGGAGGGGCATCTACAAGATCTAGTGTTGGTGGGGCCAGCGAGCCATCGCTCTCTTCAGTGGTCTCAAGCGGAGGGGCATCTACCAGATCTAGTGTTGGTGGGGCCAGCGTCCCATCGCTCTATGCAGTGGTCTCAAGTGGAGGGGCATCTACAGGATGTAGTGTTGGTTGAGCCAGCGACCCATCGCTCTCAGCAGTGGTCTCAAGTGGAGGAGCATATACAAGATCTGGTGTTAGTGGGGCCATTGTCCCATCACTCTCTGCAGTAGTCTTTAGTGGAGACGCACCTACAAGCTCTAGTGTTGGTTGGGGCAGCGACCCTTCGCTCTCAGCAGTGGTCTCAAGTGGAGGGGCATGTACAAGATCTGGTGTTGGTGGGGCCAGTGTCCCATCGCTCTCTGCAGTGGTCTCAAGTGGAGGGGCATCTACAGGCTGTAGTGTCGGTTGGGCCAGCGACCCATCACTCTCAGTGTTCTCAAGTGTAGGGGCATCTACCAGATTTAGTGTTGGTGGGGCCAGCGTCCCATCGCTCTCAGCAGTGGTCTCAAGTGGAGGGGCATCTACAAGATCTAGTGTTGGTGGGGCCAGTGTCCCATCTCTCTCAGCAGTGGTCTCAAGTGGAGGAGCATCTACAGGATCTAGTGTTGGTTGGGCCAGCGACCCATCGCTCTCAGCAGTGGTCTCAAGTGAAGGGGCATCTACAAGATCTAGTGTTGGTGGGGCCAGTGTCCCATCGCTCTCAGCAGTGGTCTCAAGTGGAGGGGCATCTACAGGATCTAGTATTGGTTGAGCCAGCGACCCATCTCTCTCAGCAGTGGTCTCAAGTGGAGGAGCATCTACAGGATCTAGTGTTGGTGGGGCCAGTGTCCCATCGCTCTCAGCAGTGGTCTCAAGCAAAGGGGCATCTCCAAGATCTAGTATTGGTTGGGCCAGCGGCCCATCGCTCTCTGCAGTGGTCTCAAGCAAAGGGGCATCTCCAAGATCTAGTGTTCGTAGGGCCAGTGACTCATGTCTCTCTGCGGTGGAAGAACAGCAACAACTTGTTGCGAGGCTGGCCCCTCACAGCCCCAATTCCGCTGTTCTTCTGGGATTGGGGGGCATATGCATTATCTCACAGTTCACTGACGATAAACAGTAGCTCAGACCACTTCATTCCTGTTAACTGCGATTTCTAACATGGAAAGTCACCTTTATAGTGGCAATCACTTCTTTGAGAAGGATAAGTAATTATAGGCACTTACTCTGCAAGAATCTTTCTTTAAAATGTTCCAAAACAAATTAGTTCTAAGGACTAATCCAAAATTTCATACAAGTCCGATCATAAAGCTACCAGTGTACTTTCCTAACCCAGACAGTAGCCGAGCGAGCCCTACACACATTAGATGTTAAAAGGGCTATCATGTTCTATATTGATAGAACAAAATCTTTTCGAAAGACACACATTTTTGTTGCTTTTAACAAACTTAAACAGAGGGCACCTTTATCCAAAGTGGGATTGCTCAATGTATAGTAAAATGCATTCAAAGATGTTATCAGAAAGCCAAAAGAGTACTTCTAGTAGCACCACAGGCTCACCCACACGTAAACAAGGAGACACTCTGGCTATTCTAGGCAATATCCCTACAGAGGATATCTGGAAGGCAGCAATATGTAATAACCCACATACCTTTACCAAACACTACTGTGTTCTACTCACACACCAACAGGCAGGAGTGGATCAAGCTTTACTTAATACATTATTTTGAACAAGTACTTCCACCAGTCGCTAGCCACCGCAAAGGGGAGCACTGCTTTACATTCAATGCTAAGCACATGTATCTACAGCCAAAGCATGGTCCACCCGATCGGTCCACAGCCACGCCATCAACCTTTGGAATCTACTAGACACCATCTCTCCAGACGTCGCCTTCCTAACTGAGACTTGGATGAACGCCTCTTCAGCCCCAGACATCGCCATAGCCATCCCGGAAGGCTACAAGATTATCCGAAAAGATCGCACCAACCAAACAGGAGGAGGCATCGCCATCATCCATAAGAACTCCTTCCGCATCACAACCAGCTCGGACGTCAACCTCTCTAGCGCCGAACACCTTCACTTCCAGATCCACACCGACCCCAAGACCACACTCAGAGGCACCCTCCTCTACAGGCCACCAGGATCCCGTGCACAATTCACTGAAGACATCACTGATTTCATCACCCAACACGCCCTCTTCTCCGAGGACTACATTCTATTGGGAGACCTCAATTTTCACCTGGAAAAGAGCAACGACAACAACACCACCACCCTTCTGGACAATCTCGCCAACCTCGGACTCAAACAACTTGTTAATACCCCCACACACCACGCAGGACACACCCTCAACCCTATCTTCACCTCCAGCAAACATATTTCCTTCAGTCACACCACAGTTCTCCAATGGACGGACCACAGCTGCATTCACTTTGTTTACAATAAGTCCATAACCCACAACCACCCTCAACCTACTCTGCGAAGAAACTGGAACAAAATAACCATCGACCAGATCTCCACATCGCTTCTTCATAACCCCTCTGCCCACTCATCGAACCCCAACCAAGCAGCCATTAACCTCACTCAATGGCTAACCAACACCGCCGACAACCTAGCACCTTTGAAAAAACGTCAAATCAAACTAAGCAGCAAAAACGCCCCCTGGTTCAACGAGGATCTTAAGAAATCCAAGAAACTCTGTCGCTCCCTTGAGAAGGCCTGGAAAAAAGACCCTAACACCAACACCAGGGACGCCTTCAAAAACGCCACCCGCATACACCACCAATTGATCCGGACTGCCAAGAAAACCGCATTCAAAGACCGACTAGAAAAAAACGCCCACAACAGCAAGGAATTATTCAACATCGTCAAAGAGTTTACCAACCCCACTGCCAACTCCAACGACATCACCCCCTCTCAAACCCTTTGCGACTCCCTAGCTTCGTTCTTCCATGACAAAATCGCTGACATCCACAACAGCTTCGACAACCAACCCGAAGACCAACCCACCCAACCCTCAGCCGCACCTTCACCCCCCTTGAACATCCTCAATGACTGGAACCCAATCTCCATTGAAGACACCATCCGCCTGATGAACTCCATCCACTCAGGATCCCCCACAGACCCATGCCCTCACCACATCTTCAACAAAGCAAACTCCATCATAGCACCACACCTCCGAGACGTCATCAACTGCTCCCTCAACTCCGGCACCTTCCCAGAAAGCTGGAAGCACGCCGAACTCAGCGCCCTTCTGAAAAAACCCACAGCTGACCCCTCCGAACTCAAAAACTACCGCCCCATCTCGCTCCTTCCATTCCCGGCCAAAGTCATTGAGAAAGCTGTCAACAACCAACTCGCCGCCTTCTTCGAAACCAACAAATCCCTCGACTCCTCACAGTCTGGCTTCCGAGCCAAACACAGCACTGAGACTGCACTCATCGCAGCAACAGGCGACATCCGAACTCTACTGGACAATGGAGACAGAGTCGCCCTCATCCTCCTCGACCTCTCCGCAGCCTTCGACACAGTCTGTCATAACACCCTGTTACAACGACTCAGAAACATCGGAATCCAAGGAATAGCACTGGAATGGATCACCTCATTCCTTGCCGGAAGAACTCAGAGAGTACGCCTCCCATCATTCAAGTCCGAGGCCACTGAAGTCATCTGCGGCGTGCCACAAGGATCTTCACTCAGCCCCACCCTCTTCAACGTATACATGAGCCCCCTCGCGACCATCGCACGCCAACACAACCTCAACATCATCTCCTACGCCGATGACACTCAACTGATCCTCTCACTCACCAAAGACCCAAACACCGCCAAAACCAACCTTCATGAAGGAATGAAAGAGGTAGCCGAATGGATGAAGCATAGCCGTCTGAAACTGAATTCAGACAAAACAGAAGTCCTTATCTTAGGCACCTCCCCCTCCGCCTGGGACGACTCTTGGTGGCCAGAAGCCCTTGGAAAAGCACCCATCCCGACGGATCACGTACGGAACCTAGGCGTCATCCTGGATTCCTCACTCTTGATGACCAGACAAGTCAACGCCGTCTCTTCATCTTGCTTCAACATTCTTCGCATGCTCAAAAAAACATTTCGATGGATCCCCACCGAAACTAGAAAAACGGTCACCCACGCACTAGTCACAAGCCGCCTGGAATACGGAAACACCCTTTACGCCGGTACCACCGCAAAACTTCAGAAAAAACTCCAACACATCCAGAACGCATCAGCCAGACTCATACTAGACATCCCGCGTAAAGAACACATTTCTGCTCACCTGAAAAAGCTCCACTGGCTCCCCGTCAATAAGAAGATAACTTTCCGCCTCCTCACCCACGCACACAAAGCTCTCTACGAACTTGGACCCGATTGCTTCAATACACGTCTTTCCTTCTACACCCCCTCCCGCCAGCTGCGCTCTTCCAACCAAGCCCTCGCCGCTGTTCCCCGCATCAACAAAACCACCATGGGAGGAAGATCATTCTCCTACCTAGCGGCCAAAACCTGGAACTCACTTCCCTTGCACCTTTGCCTCACTCAAAACCACCTAGCATTCAGAAAGCAACTTAAAACCTGGATATTCGAGAAGTAATTCCCCACCCCTCCTCAAGCGCCTTGAGACCCTCTGGGTATGTAGCGCGCTATATAAATTTCTTGACTTGACTTACCCTGTAAGAATCTATTCGTGGCATTCAGTGCCATAGATTCATGTGCACCCACCTTCCTCCCCGGAAGCTTTTGGTTGCGTTACTTCATAATGTTTAGAAACCCATTGCACACATTCACAATTATACGCTTGTTTCTTTATTCTGTCACTTTATTGCTTCTTTTTTCTTGGAGCCGAGCAACATGTGCAATACGCACTGTAGGAGGAGTCGCTATACCTCGTGACCTAAAGACTGCTTCGAAGAAAAACTTGTATTTGTCCGAGCCCAATACTAGATGGCAGGACATTGCTAAGTAGATGAATCTACGGCACTACGCGCTACGAAGAGATACTTAATGAGTCAGTAACATGTTCCTTGTGCCTTGGTCCGGAGGCATCAAGACATGGTCATCTTCACTGTGTCTCACGAAGACGCTCTCCATCAGCAGCGGTTTGCGAGCTTTGGTATACATGCCAGACGTAGAAAGATTTGGAACCTACCCGATAGACCGAAGGCGCTCCGAGGTCCAGAAAGAAAGAGTCAGATCCGAGATGTGCCATCATTGCAAACATCCACACACGGGATTGCAATCAAGATCAGTGTCCGTTGACTGATGCTTTATGCCACTATAATGTAATTTGTGTCCTTTTCAGTTTTATTAAGCACTAACAATGTGTTTATGCCATCCCGATCATGAAGCTTATGAGAAACATAATCTGTTATTTGATTGATGACCAGCCGATACAAATGAAGGTAACCATGGATCTGATCACAGGGGCTGATGGTAAAGATTTGCTGGCAAGAACCACAAGGTCCATTATTCCCTCCCCCCTAACCCCCTGACCCCCCCTAACCTCCCCTCCATCCACACACTTTTGCAGTTCTTTCTGTTATTGGCCTTATGGTCTGAGCAAATACGTTGCTGTACGGTATAATGTGCCTTTTGTATTCAGGAGAGGTTGTAAAGAAAGCTTAAAGCAGTGCAGAACGAACTTGGCTAAAGTTTACATTTATACAGACAGGAACCCCATCAGGCGTTTCCAGCAGAGACTCATTTGTAGACCCTTGCCACCCTAAAGACTTGGCAGGTAAAGAGAACGAGATAGCCCTGAGACTCCTACTCGAAGATGGTACAAAGTCAGTGAGACAGGTTCCTTCTTAAGACATTGTAACTTTTTCAAATGTTTTTGTTCGCGGTCTTGAGTGGAAGACGCAGCTTAGCGTACATTACTTGTATCCTGTTTTTGCCATCCAACTTTTAGATCATAGCTTAGAAGACATATACTCATTCGGCTCCACCTCTTTGCTCCAAAACGTTAACTAACCAAAAGGTTCAACTTTAGTTGGCTCGGATGCACACAGGCGAGCTACTTACAGGTAGCTGGAGAGCTACCAGTGGCTCACGAGCGACTTGTTGGAGAAGCCTGCTCCATCATTGGCTGGATTCAGGCATCCTGCCAATAGGGTTAAGCGTGGACTGAAATGAAGCCATAGATTCATATGTTTGGTTATTGATCCTATTTTCACACGCTCCTTCCACATGCAGTTGTGTTTAGAATAATGCATTTATTTTTATTTCTTCGATGTCTGAGAACCTAGCGTACACGGACTGTCCTTTCACACTTCCCAAACTCATGGTACCGACGCATCAGTACACAGACACCAATGATGATTATACTCGGATTTTTAATTCCACCATCTGGTTTGAACATGGCGTTGTGTAATCCCTGTGGAAACTGCATCATTGCCGGGGGACGAGAAACCGGTCACTCTTTTGGCCATCAAAGGAGAACTACTTCCAACCGAAACATCTGCAGATCTGTTTTGTCGAAACGACCCAGTGTTGGGGTTCAGGTCCCGCAAGAAAGACTTGAGCAGAGGAAGAGGAATTCGGTGATGGAAAATCCCTTTTCTATTCTGCCCAAGTACCTGTGTGATGTTGGCACCGTCCAATCAGTTAGGTTTGTGTCTTTCTGAAGACCATAGTGAAGCCATTTGCTCCGCATAGCAAGACTTTAAATTAGACTGTTTATCTGGACCAATGGAGAGCTTCCCTTCTCTAGGGCTCCACCAGTCAGGAGCAAGTGAATCAGTGTGGCGGCCTCACAAAGACGTTGACAGTGGCGGGGAATGAATATAGCCATCCTGGGATCATGGACCTGGCAGAAGAGGATTGAAGTCATTCAGCTTTAGAACAAAACCAAATCAGTGTGGCGGCCTCACAAAGACGTTGACAGTGGCGGGGAATGAATATAGCCATCCTGGGATCATGGACCTGGCAGAAGAGGATTGAAGTCATTCAGCTTTAGAACAAAACCAAATCAGTGTGGCGGCCTCACAAAGACGTTGACAGTGGCGGGGAATGAATATAGCCATCCTGGGATCATGGACCTGGCAGAAGAGGATTGAAGTCATTCAACTTTAGAACAAAACCTGCCTGACCATGGAAATATAAAAAAGAATAAAGGCTCCATGTAAACCCATGGGTCAAGGTACCGGGTTCCGCATCACAACACTCATACACCCCAAGAGTTCCCTTCAGCAAAGCAGGGTGTCTTCAGAGGATGGAATCCCCAAGGCGCATCAACTAGAAAAAAAGTGATTTCCACTAATTGACAGTTGAATCGAAGTGCAAGAAAGGTCTATAAACTAAACTTTACACCTGAAGTTTACTGGCCTCAAAGACAATCCTTGTTTCTGGAGGAAAAATGTCCTCAAACAGAGGCTCGCGTTCGATGCACATCGGATTCAAAAGCAAGATTGGCCCTTAGAGCACCTTTCGAAGCCTCCTGAGTCCAGTCAACATCTAAAAACATCCTCCATCCAAGGAGGACGAGGAGAGACGGGGTACCAGACAAAAACATCTGATAGATCAGGACACAGGACGGCCAGGACACCTGAGGGCAAAGGGTTCTGGAGATAAACCCGCTCCTCTGCAGCATGCAACATACCTTGCATGGAAATTAGGAAAGCTGATGATTAGTTTTGAGGGAGCAATTTTCCCTGAGCTAAATTCCTATAAAATTCCAAAACGTATTAATCCTGCAGCCAAAGGAAGCAATGCCCTCTGAGGATACAAAACCAAAAACCCCAGCCTTGTATGAGTATTCGGAATGAGAGGAAGTCAGGAGAATGCAGTGGTAAAACTTGTTAAAGATTGCTTCAAACAGGACATCTGAATATGTTCCAAATCCAGTAATGACTAGAACAGTAACAACCAGGGTAGGGAAGTAGTCCATTACTGTCTCTCTGGTCCCATATACCACAATGGCATGCTACCGGACTCCTCTGCGGTGCCCACTGAACCTTAGAGACCCTTGGTGACCCACCGTGGACACGCAAGGTAAGTCGAGTGATGTGCCAAAAAAGAGATTATTTATGAGAGAAGAGAAGGGGATTGTTCATTCTTAAACTCTCTTTGATCTTAAGGAGAAATGCCTGACACAAATGGGAGGAAATGCATCTACCAGACACTCCGAGGTAAAGAGCAGAGGAAATCTGATCAGAAGACCAAGCCATCCCAAACAGGTGTCCAATGTGCTTCGGTTGCACTGCATAATGCCGGTTCGAGCATATAGCATCGTAGACTGGCATGGTGCAGACTGTCAGGCTTCAGACCATAACCCAGCAACGCTTGAGGCGTTGGGGAACATTTGTTTGGACCACAGTTTGATGACGTTTTGGAGAGTATAAAGGACAGCGAGACTTCGAGGTTTGTTGGTGTTTTGCAGCATCAGAGGTCTTTGGACAAACCGTGACAAGGCTGACCATGGAAATATAGAAATATTTAAAGCTCCATCTAAACTGAAATTGGCAACAGAATTAGAGCATCAAGACTTGTCAGTGTCCTCCTTGGAGGGAGAATATTGTATGTACTTCACTCATTACCGCCATACATTTCACCACGCAACAGAAGGCCAACAAAGATGGTTTGCCCTTGTTTCCCAAGAAGATTGCACCCTTGCAATCCACCAGCGTCTGGAGGAGGCCAGGCACACCAAGGAAAGGCCGGGTCCTGATTTGTGCATTTTCTAATGCCAAGAACAGCACCTTGAGACCCTCACGGGTGAGTAGGGTGCCTACAATTCCCTGATTGATTGATTGATTGATTGAAGAACTGCACATGACCACTATCCTAGGCCTCTGCTATTGGACCCCATGTCTAATTCAGCGGGACTTTGACACCATTGTGACCTCCTTCCACATATGCTCCATCCTCATCACTCTCCATGCCAGTGCTTTGTGGCAAGTACAAAATGAAATGAAATGAAATGAAAACAATATTTAATAAAGCGCACTGCTGCCAAGCGGCTTCCTGGCGCTGGGGGACCTGGGTCAGAACTCACAGAGGGGGACACAAGGGAACCTAAGAAGGGAAGGCCAAAGAAAAAAGAAAAGTTTTTAAGGCTTTACGGAAATGGCTAAGAATAGGAATGGAGCGAAGATGAAGTGGGAGACTATTCCAGAACTGAGGAGCCAAGACGGAAAGACGAGTGCCCCCGGATCTGGATTTGCGGAAGCGGGGAATGTGAAGAAGGGAGAGAGAGGAAGACCGGAGGGTGCGACTGGGAACATAGGAAGAAATGAGGGAAGTGATGTAAGCAGGGGCAGAGAGAAAGTGGGCACGAAAGGAAGCAAGCTAGTTTGAAAAGGGATCTGAAGCGGATGGGGAGCCAGTGAAGGGATTTCAAAGCCGGGGTGATGTGAGAGGATTTGGGGAGGGAGAGAATGAGACGGGCAGCTTGGTTTTGAATGGCCTGTAAACGTCGGGATTCGTGGGAGGGGATGCCCACGTACAGGCCATTGCCGTAGTCGAGGCGAGAGATGACTAAAGCCAAGACTATGGTTTTACGCGCGCCGATGGTGAAAAAGCGAGAAATTTTCCGAATAA
The DNA here is from genome assembly GCF_964263255.1 of Lissotriton vulgaris. Classification (NCBI taxonomy): domain Eukaryota; kingdom Metazoa; phylum Chordata; class Amphibia; order Caudata; family Salamandridae; genus Lissotriton; species Lissotriton vulgaris. The sequence goes on along the minus strand of NC_141690.1, from coordinate 287,369,622 downwards.
GACGGAGGGAAAGGAAACATGAAGACACAACAGAGCTGATCTGGCTGTGCATGGTTAAGTCAGAGCTGACTTTAATGCCAAGGGTACGAACAGAGGAAGAGGGCGTGGGGGGGGCCAAAAGAAGGGGGCCAATGTGCAGGGGACCAAGGGTTAGAAGGGCCACCCGTGAGGACAAGTTCCGTCTTATCAGGGTTGAGCTTAAGATGGTTGGCGCTCATCCACTCAGAGATAAAAATAAGGGTGGAACTGAACTTGGGAATAGAATCGGGAGAAGAAGACAGATCAAAGACAAGCTGGAGGTCATCTGCGTAATTATATACAGAGACCCCCAGCTTGAGAAGAGAAGAAACAAGGGGACAGATGTACAGATTAAAGAGGAGAGGGGAAAGAGAGGAGCCCTGAGGAACACCACAGGTGACCGGACAGGAGGGGGCAGAGAAACCAGAGAGATGAACGGCCTGATGCCTATCCTGAAGAAAGGATGCTAGCCAGGAGAAGGCCGCGCCCCGAATGCCCGCTGCGCAGACACGGTCGAGAAGAATGGAATGGTCGACCGTGTCAAACGCAGCGGACAAATCGAGAAGCACCAAGGCTTGGGGAAGGTTAACATCTGCCTTGCCCTTGAGTTCATCCAAGACCGCGAGAACCACCGCTTCTGTAGAATGGCCAGGGCGGAAGCCCGCCTGGTGGGAAGCTAAAAGGCCATTGTCCTCGATGTATGAGGAGAGGCAGGAGGTGACGTGGGTCTCTAGGATCTTACCCAGGTAGGGGAGAAGGGAAATGGGATGGAAATTAGCGGGGAGGGAAGGATCTAGACCAGGTTTTTTTAGAATAGGGAGAACAACAGCAGATTTAAAGGAAGAGGGGACAGCACCGGAGGCCAATGAGGAGTTGAGAAGAGTGAGGGGAGGACCAGGACAATTGGTGAAAAGGGTTTTGAGGATACGCGCAGGAGCGCCGTCCAAAGGAGAACCAGATTTAACATTAGACAAGTAGTTGTGAAACAAGTCAGGGGAGATAGGGGGGAAAGTGTCGAGGGAAGAGGAAGGGGGAGTGGCAGGGCTGGTGAGGATAGGCTGAGGCACAGTAGGAATGTTAGTTTTAATTTTCGCAATCTTGTCGATAAAAAAGTTATTGAGTGAAAGACAGAGGGGTTGGGAGGGAACCAAGCCGGGGGAGGAGCGATCAGAAGTGGCAAGATTGCGGACCAAAGAGAAGATTTCGCGGGGTTTATTCACGGAGAGCGATACTCTCTCCGTGAAATAAGAGGTTTTGGCATTAAGGACTGCTTTTTTGTAGTTGGTAAGGAGTTGTCTGTACTGGACGCGCAGAGGAGGGGAATACTGACGTCTCCAGAGGCGTTCCGCCCGCCTGAGATCAAGTTTTAGTGCTTTGAGCTCAGTGGAGAACCATTTGTGCGCGTCGTATGGACGAACCGCTTTGATCTTTTTAAGCGGGGCCACACAAAACATGACAAGTCCAAGGTTTTACCATTTGGAATAAAGTCTGCGTGGACAGGTTTTCTGTAGTATCTAACAGATGAAGCTGTGCCTTTGTGATGTATTACAATACAGGCCTACCCTTGTCTAGGTAATTGGTTTTTGAAGTGCTTGCCTAGGACATGCACAACAAACTGTATCCTTCAGGAGAGACTGTTGTATCTCATATTTATACTTCATCATCTATATTTGTGTTTACTGTGACTTCAATAACATTTGCATTTCCTCCATGCACTGTGTAATTATTTGTGTAGTATTCCACCTTATACTTCTTTCCGATACAGAGTATAACTACGTGGCTCGGACAGGGTTCTTAAAGGTGATTTCAGCATCCTCTTTCCTTCAGTAAGAAAGGACCACTATGTTCGGTCTCAGAGAGGGTCTCAACTAGGGAATAGTCTTCCTACTTTACGCCAAGGGACAGGTTTCCCCAGACTCACTGGTGGTGCATATAGGCAGGAAGGGGGGTGTCAGCACAGGCCACCAGAGGATGCGATCCCCGGGATAATGAACGCAAGCGCATAGAAGCTGCAGGGACAAGGTCTCCGTTGGTAACCCCATGCAGTGGTGTATTCCAAACTATTGCGTTCCTACTGAGCTGTGACAGAGGTCATTGGGAGGAGATGGAGGCACTAATGCAACATTCCGCCCGGCACACAAGATGCTCAGTGATGAGCGTGTTCTAGAGAGGAAAGATATGTCCACTGCGCACAGGTGCCGTGACGCTGCAGCATGCAGTCTGAATACCAGTGTATTGCTTCATAGGCATGCTTGGCTTTGTACCGGTTTTAAACCAGAGGTTCCTCAATATTTCACTCCATGGACATATCATGGGTGGATGAAATGTTGGAGGAAATAAAGACAGGCCCTGCAAACTCCATGGGAATCCTACGAGCTAATACTTCATGGGGCACTTTTTTAAAGGCCATACACTAGAGGGCAACAAAGCCAAGGCTTAAAGCCACCAATGTATCACGACTCCCAGAACACCATGGGATACTTAAGGTAGATGGTAGAGAAAGGAATGGCACAGACAGGGTTAGGGGTGGCTCCCCAGTGGGACGCGCCGCCGCTAAACGCTGACTCACCCAAGACCCCCTCCCTGATCACATGTCCACCCAGGCTGGGTGCAGACTGTCCCAGACCTGCAGGTGCTTTCAGTAGTCCAACAGGACTAGGGGCAATGGACTCAAATTCACATCACCCCATTTAGCAACATCTTACCCTTCTCCGAGAGGGAAGTTCAGGCTCTACTTCAAAATGGGGCCATACAACCGATACACCAACTCTAGTGGGAAAGAGACAATTGCTAACCTGCATTAATGTTCTTTCTGGTGGATATTCTATCCACATGCAAATTGCTCACCTGTAGAATAACCCCAAACATCAGACTGGATTTGGAAGCTTCAAAGCTCTTGCATCACCTGTAGGGGGGTGCTTGCTTCATATTGATGCTAGCAGTGGTGTCCGGTAACATCACTGAAGCCATATAGTGCGCACCCCAGCCAACAACACAAGTTTCCATCCAGTTACTTTCCTTAGCCTTCAAGTTGAGAAAGTGGTTTGTCATTTGTAGAGTAGTGCAGTGTCAAACTTTATGCTTATTTGGGATCTTATTAGCATGCCCTATAAATGTCCATCAAACGGAGAGGGAGTCATCTCAGTGAGTGATCTGCTTGTAGTCAGAGTATCTACCAGAAAGTTTGTTACCATGGGTAAGTACCTTTTCTTCTGATGGATACTTCTCTCTGCAAATTCCTTTCCTGTAGAATAGATTCCACAGACATATCCACAGGAGCACAGTTGATGGATGGTTATATCAGGAATTCTTGTCAAAGGGGGGCGTGGCTTGGTGCCCGACAGGAATGGCGGTGCCTGAGTGGAGCTCTCTGGGGGCATCCAGGCAGCTGCACGTTTCTCGCCGTGCTTCAGCGACACGACCACGATGTCAAGGCGTCGGACCGCCTGCTGAACGCTTTGGGATCCCTGCGGTCTCCATTTGCGGCAGAAATGTTGGCTTTCTCGATGCTGCGAGTCTTTTCAGCAATGTTGCGTTATCACAGCCGCCATTTTGTTTTCCTGCTCGCGCCGCAGCGCCTTTCTCAAAGTGAATCTCTGAAAGACTGTAGCTATAAATCTTCCTCCAATTCTTTCACAAACCTGTTTTATGACATATCCCTGATCGAAGACCTTCCACTAAATAGAATGTGTGTTATCGGCAGCGTTTAATAATTTTTCTAGGAGACTCTCCTGACAGAAACATTTGTGACGGCCATTTTGTAGATTCTTCCTCCTCATTAATCCAGCTCATTGAAGTACATGAACTCAGTATGTCGTGCCTCTTAATTTTTTTTTATGGAATAAGTGTCTTACCTGCAATGTTTAAATAACTTTTCCAGGAGGATCATTTGACAGGAAATATCTGTGACCGCCAGTTTGAAGATTTTTCCTCCTTGTTTATAAGGTTCATTGAAGTACATAAATCCAGTGTGGCGTGCCTTTTAATTTATTTCTCTCTGTACCTATTTTTGGACTTTATGGGTAGAGTAAAAGGTGCTCTTTCTACGAAGGCATCTGCGAAACACATCTTTGTTAAAAATTCAAAAACGTTTACTGTGTTCTCCCAATTGGAGGATTCTTTGTTATCCTCATCTTCAGACAATCTGGCGACTATGGATCCCTCCGCAACATCATCAGGGAAATCTATCTCCAAACACCTCAAACAAAATCCTCCTTCTCCGCCTACATCGACCTCACCTGTTTCTATGGAAATATCGTTGGAAGAAATTAGGGCATTGCGTCCCTTTATGGAAGAAACTAATGCAAAATTACAAGTCCTCACTGAGAACTGGTCACAACTTGATACACGAATCACTGCTGTTGAGCATAACATGTCTTCTATCAAAGATACCTGCACCAAAGTTTCTTCACTTCAATCTCGAGTTTCTGTGCTCCAGCGCCAAGTAGAGGATCTTGAAAATCAAAATAGGCGTAACAATCTACGCATTTATGGCCTGGCAGAAGGAGTGGAAGGATCTGAGCCTCTTACTTTCTTTAAATCCTTTCTCCCCAAGGTACTCCACATGCCAGAAAGCACAGTTCGTAACATTCAAAGAGCGCACAGATTGGGAAGCCCTTCCTCATCCTCACAGAGACCGAGAGGTGTTATCTTGTACTTTCTAGAGTATACAGATTTATTAAAAGTTCTATCAGCGGTAAAATCTTCTCAACGCATCACCTGTTCAGATTCTACTTTATTTTTTGCAATGGATTACGCCAAGGCCACTGCAAATAGAAGGAAGGCTTTTCTCAACATGAGACCTGATCTTCGATAGATGAGTGCCCGCTATGGTTTCTTTCACCCTTGCCTCTTTAAGGTCACGTACAATAATAGAACCACAACATATGAGGATCCGGTACGTCTCCAATGTTTCACAAACTCTCATAAAACGGATGCCATGGACTCTTCATCTTCAAATACTGGTTGACTTTATACATTTTTCTGATTTTGTAATTCTTCTCTTATTTCTCTATTAAGTTGCTTCATCTCATCTCACTTTTCAATATGTACTTCGGGACGCAAACCACAATGCTGCGAAGCTGCCCCAGGACACACCCATGGACCCTTCGCCTGCCACTCCTGCAAATTTGCCTGCGTCAGGACCCACACCAAATCCACGAACTCCAAACACAGCTCCCACTCTAACCACCTGAAGTGCATCCTGCTGAACACCCGCTCGGTCCACAGACACGCCACTGAACTCTGGGACCTACTCGACACTGCATCGCCGGACGTCGCATTCATTACAGAAACCTGGATGAACGCATCATCAGCCCCCGACATTGCCATAGCCATCCCGGACGCTTACAAGATCATCCGAAAAGACCGCACCAACCAAACAGGAGGAGGCATCGCCATCGTCCATAAGAACACCATCCGAATCACGACCAGCTCCGACGATAACCTCGTGACCGCCGAACACCTTCACTTCCAGATCCACACCGACCCCAGGACCACACTTAGAGGCACCCTCATCTACAGACCACCAGGAACCCGCACACAATTCAACGAAAACATCACTGACTTCATCAGCCCACATGCCCTCACCTCCGAGAACTACATTCTACTGGGAGACCTCAATTTCCACCTGAAAAAGAAAAACGACAGCAACACCACCACCCTTCTGAACAACCTGGCCAATCTCGGACTCAAACAACTTGTTGACACCCCCACCCACCTTGCCGGACACACGCTCGACCCTATCTTCACCTCCAGCAAACACATCTCCTTCGATCACACCACAGCTCTCCATTGGACGGACCACAGCTGCGTTCACTTCAGCTACAAAAAGACCACGACCCACAACCCCCCACAACCTATTCCTCGAAGAAACTGGAACAAAATCACCACCGACCAACTCTTCACATCGCTTAACCAAAACCCTCCTGCCATATCATCGGACCCAAACCATGCTGCCACCAAACTCACACAATGGATCACCCACAGCGCTGATGAATTAGCACCCTTGAAAAACCACCAGATCAAACAAGGTATCAAAAAGGCCCCCTGGTTCAACGATGACCTCAAGAAATTCAAGAAGTTATGTCGTACTCTCGAGAAAACCTGGAGAAAAAACCCAACCACTGACAACCTGACCACCTTCAAGGACGCCACCCGTAAACACCACCAATTGATCCGATCCACCAAGAAATCAGCATTCAAGGATCGACTCGACAACAACGCCCACAACAGTAAGGAACTATTCAACATCGTCAAAGAATTTACGAACCCCACCGCCGGCACCAACGACATCACTCCCTCTCAAGACCTCTGCGACTCTTTATCCTCTTTCTTCCACAACAAAATCGCCGAAATACTTAACAATTAACATCTAATAAATACACAAGAAAAAATTAACATATGTAATTAGTTATAATTAAATTACTTTTCACCCTATTCCCATATGAACCCACAACCCGTTCCATCACGGCCCGCTCGGCACGCTTGCGCGGCGCGGATTCCGCACCTGCGCCAAGCGTTCTATTGAGCGGGCGGGGCCGTGACGGAACCGCTCCGTCATGAGCACAGCGCAACCGACGCTGGTGAGGGAGCGGTTCTGTCACCAGAATGCATCCGCCGCTCGGCCGCCCTCCGGAATAGCCGCCGCAGTGAAGGGGTTAAACGTAGGGTGCAAGAGAATTGTATTTTGACCTTCATAATAAGTGCTTTTTTTTTCTTCTTGTAAACAGATATGTAGAAGGGATATCAGTGGAACTTCCTCACTGTCTCAGGAAACGTTTAGTTTTATGGATAACTGTTCTAGGAAAATGTTGCAAGTGACTACAAAATGTGCGCTAGCTTCGAAGGAGAATATTGTGATTTCCTCTGCTGTAGGACGATGACGTCAGCCTGGGTCTTACAAAGAACTTTTAAAAGTTAGGAGCGATGGAAGGGGTGTGACTGAACAACCTATGTTCTTGGACCAATGAGACCTGTGAATGGTCAGGATTTAGATACAAACTAGGGATGACTTTAACATATAGGGTATAACTACTAGTGTTAGAATTTATTCTGTTAAGAGAGACATGACAGAGAACAGAGAGTCATGCTCGGAGATTTCCTCTCCCCTGCCAAGTCATTGCAATGTGGGGTGCCACAGGGGTCGGCCCTTAGCCCGACCCTATTCAACATCTACGTGGCCCCCCCTTGCTAGATTAGTAAGATCGCAGGGGATGGAGGTGGTGTCTTACGCCGACGACACCCAGATCATGGTGTCGCTGGCCCACTCTGTCAATACATCTGCATTCAGCTTTAGGCCATGCATGCAACACGTGGCAGAGTGGATGATCCTAAACTTCCTAAAGCTGAATGGCGACAAGACAGAGGTCTTGGTCTTCGGTAAAGACCAACACGCTTGGTCGAGTGATTGGTGGCCTTCATCTCTTGGCACCTGCCCCACTCCCTCCCAATCGGCCAGAAATCTCGGCGTCATCTTTGACACTTCACTCGCCATGACTCTCCAAGTGAATAGGACCGTGGCCACATGCTGGGGTGTTATCAAGATCTTAAAAAGAATACTCCACTATCTCACCTTCCAGGCGCGCAAGCAGATTGCGATTGCTCTTGTTGGCTCTAGGCGTGATTATTGTAACTCTCTCTATGTGGAGTCCAACAAGGGACTCATTCATCGACTGCAGACAGTACAGAACGCCGCAGCGCGCTTTGCTCTGGCCCTTCCCATAGCATCTTCTGCCACCACTGCTAGGAGAAATCTCCACTGGCTCCCCATTCAACTCAGAATCTCCTTTAAGCTCTTATGTCTTACATATAGAGCACTTGCGGCTGATCCGGCGGATGCCCTTGGTGCTCTGCTTACCCGCTATGCACCTACTAGATGCCTACGATCGGCCTGGCTACACCAATTGGTAGTGCCTCGTGCTAGGAGGTCCAGATGGGGAGCGAGAGCTTTTTCTGTTGCCGCCCCTCAGCTCTGGAACTCCCTCCCGGTGGAGATCAAAACTCTACCCTCCATCGATCTGTTAAAATAGGCCCTCAAAACCTGGTGTTTCATCAGAGCTTATCAATGAGATACTGTTGCTTTACCTGGCTAGTTCCTTTTTGGTATAGGCGCCTTGACGCCCATCGGGCTAAGTTTGCGCGTTACAAGATCCAATTCATTCATTCAGAGAGATTTGAAGTTTATGAAGATTCTGGTGCGGTGTTCGAGACGAGTGAAGTTGTTTCCTTTAAGCTTCTCTATTTGGCTGGCTGCTCTCCGATCCTGACTCTTTAATTTTGCTCCTCATATCTTTGTGAGGTTGCCCCAGCTTTCCCTTCCAGCTGGAGGGTTAACTCTTCTGACTATTAGCACACTGTGCTATAGTTCTTCTAGGTTCGTATGATTACTCTGTAATTGCATTGATCTCATTGCACTGCTCTTTTTTCTCTTCTCTTATCCCCTCACTCATGCTCGTTAAATGAGATGTTATTGTGAATTGCTTACTCTCTCTTCTCTGATGATCTATGATTCAAGCTGTATCAATTGATTGACCATTCATATACTTAAGAAACAGATAAAAGCAAATTGATAAGTAATCAGAGTCTGTCGTTATTGATAATTACTGTTGAATGTGATTTGTATATTGTGTTAGTTTGCAGTATTCCCTTTGTTGTAGGTCCTCATAAAGGTGAAATTATCCGTCTTGACAATCGTCAGTCCCTATCAATTCTCTAAAAGGTTGATAGGAGGACCTAGTTATAAGAGGTATGGGCTATATTTAGTTTATTTGGGGAAAGATAGGTAGTTATTGAAATTGGTTATTGTGGTAAAAATTGTGCCCCCGCTTCCGCTGCATCAACTCTGTGCAGTATGTACAGTAAGTGGACTTGCCTGTTCGTACTTTGTGAAACACCTAGTGTTAGCGGCATTTATGTCAACTCAAGAGTACAAACCTCAATGGTATTGGGTCAGCGTTAATAACACATGCAACCCACCCCTTCAGTAAAAGGGAGGCCTCTTCCTGCTAGAAAAGCAGTGAGAACAGGTCATAAACTTTCAGATATTTTAATTTCTATTTCAACCATGGCTACAGAGAGTCAGAAAAACTTTTGCAGGAAATTCTTTGTGTCAATGAAGTTTAACAATCCTCAAGTTCTGTGGAGGAGGATAATACCTGTGGACATCTTCCTGTTAGGTAAACAGGCGTGCACTTCCAGAGCACCTTAACACTTCTAAAGCCCCAAATTTCCCTCATGAAATGGGTCCCACGTTGGGCGCCAAGAAAGGTCATGGCCCTTACATAATACCCCCGAGGGTGAAAGAAGCATCACAGCTAGATTCCTTGGCCATGAAAGCAGGATTCTGGTGTAACGGCCTACAACACCTGCTCTAGTAACAAGTGAAGGAAACTCACAGGTATATCTTGCCCCACCCCCATTTACACAAAAAGCAAATATAACTGGATGAGACATTCTATTTATTACCTCTTGGAGACTGATTAAGTGAGGAGCCTCAGACACGGTGAATCTCGAATAAGGTGCACACAGCAATAATGGTATAACAGATATTTATTATCAACTTCTAAAAAGGAATATTAGGCACGATACATAGCATCATTTGATGAATCGAAATAATAGACATTAATAGAACACTGGCAAGTATAAAAGAAGCTTAAATAAACCACTTGAATCAAGACATTATTTTGTGAACAATATATTCAAAATCTTTCAGTGACTCATATTGCCCTAGAATATTAAACCCTAACTAACTCGACCTTATTCCAATTGGGCTAGTCATTGTTTGGTAGCTCTACGAAGCAAAGGACGAATACTCTGAGACACACTTGCATGCCTGTTAGTAACAGCAGGAAAAGAGGCTAATATGTCCTGCAGACGCATTCATACCAATACCTCTGTATCAGCACACAGGCAAGGTGCAGGTATCCACAGAGCTCCTCTGGCAGCAGTCCAGCAGCATTGCACGCAGCTCCTCTGTTCCTGAACCTCTTACGACAGGGGTGCATGAGGGGCATTTGTCCACTCCCTCTCATTGTGGACCGCCAGCCTTTAGGAACTCTGCTTCAGATCCTATTACAAAAATCTCACCCAAAGATCTAAGCCATCAGTTGACACACAAGACCTCCATTTACAAGCAAGTCCAAAAACTGCTAAGAACAAATGTTTATCTGCATGACATCATGAACCTCAAATTGCAGGCATGATCCTGGCTGGTTCTGTCTTTTAGCAGCAGTGTTTAACCTCAACTGTCAGTTACTTGTAACACATCCCAGGATGATTTTGTGTGAAGATGCTTTTTACGCATATTCAGGTTCAGGACTTGGGCACAATCTATTCTTCTATGTGAATAGAAGCCAAACCCCTCAAGGCTCAACGAGAGAGATGAGAAACACATGCGCTCTGAGCATTACTTATGCAATCAGTAAGAATGAATGGAGCTTAACAACAACTTCAGGATTACTTTTTGTTTTAATGAATTACTTTCTGTTAAGGTTTAACACACACAGCTTAGTAGCACAATAGAACACACCTCAATCGTACATTAGTTCACAACTAATGCTTACTGTGTAATAGTCTGCTGACATGTCAAGATTCACTCTGAGGCAAACAATGTAACTGAGATGTTACTTTTCACCACAACCCTGTTTCTCCCTTCCATGCTGATTCTCTACACACTTGACAAGCTCTCCTTGGCTTCAGGCAGGGGAAGTGACAATCTTTTGCCATTTGTTGAATGTTAGCCTGCAAAGGTAAACCGTGGCTACTTCAAAGTGATCCCATCCGCCAATCCAAATAACGCTCCTTGGCTTTAATTGTTGGCTCTATGAAGCCATTTATGCCTTAAGAGGCGGTCTCTAGGATACTGGTGGCCTGAAGCTGTCTTAGGGGCGGTGGAGGAGGTGATGCTGAACTCACTGAGGATGTCTGCAGTTTACCACAGCTAACATATGCTCCGGAGCACTGCTTTCTTGACTTGCTACCACAGCTAACATATGCTCCGGTCCAGCACCCTCTGAACTTGCATCCACAGAATCCAGCTATGCTGGTCCAGTTTACCCACTTTTGTTGCCACATTTCTTTAGAGTCAAGTTATACATCTGGGAGTGATGTCATCGAGCAAGAGCAGTGACAACAGAGCCACTCTTGTCAGCCTCAAGATTTACAAATGTGATTCTAAGAGTGATAGCAAGAACACTGCACAAGCCCCTCAGTACAAGCAACCCTTCCACCTGGGATTGGAGTGCTTTTGTATCTGATTATTACTTGTGGCTAAAAACAATGAGGAATAATGTGCACAAAAGGTTATTGGCACAATTGTATGCATGTGGAATTAGGGTATAGATTTCCAAAGACAGATTACACCAGGAAGGACTTGGGATGGCTGCTCAGGTGAGACACAGGTGTGAGCGGTGTCTGAGCGCGTCGTATAATGGAGACATAAGGAACGACAGCGACTAAACTCTCTTGGGCAGAGTTTCTCCTTTGTTTCCCATCACACCTCAGGGGAAGGGCTTTAGTGTTAAATATAAATTAATGAGGAACAATGAGTAGCGCCTGAAGCCAACAGAGCTAAACCTTCATCTCATATTAAAAACCTATTTGTTCCAGCATGAGTTTAAAGGACAGTGCAGGCCTTTTGGAAACAATAAGTGCTTAAAGTGCAACTGGTGCAAACTTGTTTAAAGAGCTCGAGTTTGCATAAGCCACAGGTACGTTTCAATTCTATTCTTTTAGATTTCTCGGTTGACACATTGCAACATTGATAGACACTATTAACACGTGCAGTACTGATCAACAGAAGTAAGGAATCTTTTCGATGGATTTGTGACGGCTCTGCCGGCAACACACTCGCTGATGATATCAGAAAATGAAGCCTACAACCATGGTGTAATGATCGATCAGGTGGTCTTAATCGTCTTATCAATTCAATGCATTCAACAATTTCAAGTTTCTCCCCCCCGAGCTTTTCACGTCCAGCCACAAAAAATGAGTTATGTCCAGAGTCCACAGTAAACCAGATTAAAATAGGAGAATTTACTACGAATGGGCATGTGTTCTGCAGACGGCAAGCACCTTGTGGTTGGATGGAGCAGATCAGGTCCCTCAGGAGTGTATTTTATTGTAACTAAGGTAGTGGTAAGTGTTTCATGAATGAGTTTGTAAGATGAGCACACGATGTAGACTGTCACTTATGCACGCACATGGGTCCTTGAAGCTTGTTGCGCAAGGAGGTTTATTAGGACTTGGTCGGTATTTGTGATTATACCAATCTTTAAAAAGGAGGATCGGAATGACCCAGCTTGCTACCATCCAATATCGCTTCTAGACGGCTTGGTGAAGGTAGCTGGCAGAATCTTCCTGAACAGATTACAAACATGGGCTGAGGATAACAATATATTGAGCGTGGTACAATATGGTTTTAGACAGGGGCTTGGGACTAATGAGCAGGTCTTAAATTTAAGCTTAATAATAGGGAAGTATATACCAGCTAAGACAGGCAAATTATATGTAGCTTTTGTAGACCTTACGGCCGCATTCGACTGTGTTATTCATACTAGACTGTGGCAAATGTTGACGGACTTAATGGTTGATCCAGCCCTGGTATAATTTTTAAGACAGCTATGCGGGGGCTGGTGCCAAGGTGAGGTATGGGCTAAAGGGAGAAAGCACAGCATCATTCTGCGTGGAGAGAGGAGTGAGACAAGGCTGCGTCCTGGCCCCGTTCCTATTCTCTTTATATACCAATGCTTTAGAGGAGGAACTGGTGGCCGGGGCACGAGATCCTCCTCGAATTAACAACAAGCCATTAGTATCTCTTCTCTACGCGGACCATGCAGTGATAATGGCCAGAAAACAGTTGGGTCTACAGCGAGCTCTCGCAACGTACATTAGCTTCATGGACAGTCGGGGATTAAAATTAAATGTTAAAAAAACATTTGTAATGTCAGGTGGAAAGGGGAAAATTAAATGTAGCCTGACAGTCGGGAAAGACAGGATAGATTCTACCAGTACGTTCACTTATCTTACCAGAGGTCCGTGAACTGTGCTCTGAAACCAGACAGAGGTCAGTGAACTGTGTTTAGATACCGGCCGGAGGTCGGTGAAATGTGCTCAGACATCGTCCAAAGGTTGTTACACTGTGATAAGACATCAGCCACAGGTCGGCAAACTGTGCTCTTAAACACTATCCGGGCGTCAGTGAACTGTGCCCAGCCAGAAATCGATGAACTGTAAATGTAAATTGATACTTGTATAGCGCACTACTCACCCGCAAGGGTCTCAAGGCGCTTGTACGAATACCGCTGTGGAACCCATCCTGGCTTTCCTGTGAAATGTCCACTCCTGGACACCCCCAAGGTGGAGACCAGGCATCCCTCGCGTTGTGGGTGCCGTTGTGGAGATTAAGCAAGCTATTGCCCAGAGTTGCAGAGTGGGACCCATGATAGAATAGGCACCGAGGCGAGAATTATCAGGTCTGTGGAAGTTTGAGCCCAAGACCCGCCGAGGCGGGGAATTGAACCCTGGTCCTGGGCTAGACCTCTGCATCAGGGCCTGCCGCTCTAACCAATGAGCCACACTTCTCCACCAACAACTGTGCTCTGACATCAGCCGAGGGTCAGTGAACTGTGGTCAGACACAGCAGCGGCTCCTCCTCACAGGAAAAATAAAACAATAATAATACCATGTTATTATCATTTTATTTTTCCGTCCGGGCGGCGGGGGAGGCTGGGCTTCCCACAGAGCAGGGGAGGCGTGGTTCGGTCCGGGCAGCGGGTGAGGCTGGGCTTCCCACAGAGCAAGGGGGGGGGAGGCGTGGTTCCGTCCGGGCGGCGGGGGAGGCTGGGCTTCCCACAGAGCAGGGGAGGCGTGGTTCGGTCCGGGCAGCGGGTGAGGCTGGGCTTCCCACAGAGCAAGGGGGGGGGAGGCGTGGTTCCGTCCGGGCGGCGGGGGGAGGCTGGGCTTCCCACAGAGCAAGGGGGGGGGGAGGCGTGGTTCCGTCCGGGCGGCGGGGGGAGGCTGGGCTTCCCACAGAGCAAGGGGGGGGCGTGGTTCCGTCCGGGCGGCGGGTGAGGCTGGGCTTCCCACAGAGCAGGGGGGGCGTGGTTCCGTCTGGGCAGCGGGGTGTGGCTGGGCTTCCCACAGAGCAGGGGGGCGTGGTTCCGTCCGGGTGGCGGGTGAGGCTGGGCTTCCCACAGAGCAGGGGGGGCGTGGTTCCGTCTGGGCAGCGGGGTGTGGCTGGGCTTCCCACAAAGCAGGGGAGGCGTGGTTCCGTCCGGGTGGCGGGTGAGGCTGGGCTTCCCACAGAGCAGGGGAGGCGTGGTTCCGTCCGGGCGGAGAGTGAGGCTGGGCTTCCCACAGAGCAAGGGAGGCTTGTTTCCATTCGGGCGGCGGGTGAGGCTGGGCTTCCCACAGAGCAGGGGAGGCGTGGTTCCGTCCGGGCGGCGGGTGAGGCTGGGCTTCCCACAGAGCAAGGGGGGGGGGAGGCGTGGTTCCGTCCGGGCGGCGGGTGAGGCTGGGCTTCCCACAGAGCAAGGGAGGCTTGTTTCCATTCGGGCGGCGGGTGAGGCTGGGCTTCCCACAGAGCAGGGGAGGCGTGGTTCCGTCCGGGCGGCGGGTGAGGCTGGGCTTCCCACAGAGCAGGGGGGGGCGTGGTTCCGTCCGGGCGGCGGGTGAGGCTGGGCTTCCCACAGAGCAAGGGGGGGGCGTGGTGGGCACTTCTAAGTATGCATGAAGATTTGGCCAGCCGTCTTGGGCCGACCAAACAGTTATGTGCATTTAGCATGTTCTCCACCTGGCTGTATTGTACAGCCTGGGTGGAGAAGATGCACAGGTTCCCAGTTCCTGGCTGAGTGCTGAACCACGGCGCTCAGACCAATCACGACACTGATGTCATGCAGGTGAGAGCAGCGTCAGTATTGTCTTCGGGAGTCTGTGAGCCAGTGGGCTTCCTGTTTCCTGTGTCGTACGTCGGAAAGGATGCAGCTTGCAGGTAAGTGGATTTTACCTTTTTTTTTAAACCTCACCTCCATCCTTCCCCCTCCTTGCTCCACCACTTCTGCCCTATAGCAGCCGCTACTGCTCAGACACCAGAAGGAGGTTGGTGAACTGTGCTCAGAAACCAGCCGGAGGTTGGTGAACTGTGTTCAGGCACTGGTCGGAGGTTGGTGACCTGTGTTCAGGCACTGGTCGGAGGTTGGTGAACTGTGTTCAGGCACTGGTCCGAGGTTGGTGAACTGTGTTCAGGCACTGGTCGGAGGTTGGTGAACTGTGTTCAGGTACCAGTCGGAGGTTTGTAAACTGTGTTCAAGCACCGGTCGGAGGCTGGTGAACAGACTCAGACGCTGGCAGGAGCGTGTCCCCTTTTGAGTGTAGCAGTGTGAGAGGTGATATTTCTTCCATCTACCAATGGTGGCCTTGGCAGAGAACAGGCTGGACATAGTGACTTCATACGTCACAAACGCAGTGACCTGTGCAACCACTGAGCTCTGGCCCTATATAGATCAAATGTAGACCCAGACATCAACATACTGCACGCTTTACCAGGTAAACAGCCTGATGGTGTGAAGAAAGACTTGATTTTTTTTTATTCAAAGAAAGGTAGGTATCGACGGTGGCACGAGTTCTGATGCAAATTTCTCTGGATTTTAAACTTCAGATGGTACAGCAGCACACAGGGTCTCAATCGCTGTGATGCTCCTGGCAAGAGTAGCAGCTACTTGAAAGGAAGACTTGCAGGAGAGAAAACCCAAGCTGCAGAAGCCTATGAGTTCCAAGGCTCTGCCTACTCATCTCACCAGGACCAGCTGATACTTCTAACTAACTACTAAGGGCCGGAAAGGGAAGCTAGGAGTCTGACACCCCTGTGACTGCTTGATAATAGTGGCAAAGGACTCCCATGGCCCGTCCCTCGGGCTGCAATGGCTACATGGTGTCTTAGAGGCGTCCACGAAGGAGTGGAAGAATTAGGAGGGCAGAACCATGCGAGGTAAATAGAAGCTCAGAGTAATGACTTGGACAACACAAGAAAAGGGGGGGAAAGGAGGCAACATCATCTGGAAGGGGCAAGACATGCCTTTGCTCCGCTTATACCTCAGTCTTTTGCAGGGGGGATGTGGTGGCACACAGACTGCAGGCAAGTGCCAAGTTAGAACCCCAAGCAGGGCAATCAGTAGGTACAAGGGTCAGCAGCTGCGAACAGCTGGTGGCACAACATACAAGACTTAAATCTAGAGCTTTGATGCATAAGCTTAACAGAGGGACAAAGAGCGCACAGTAAAAACTCAGCACAAATGAGAAGAGAATCAGTCCTGGGCATAATGCAGAAGTTGCAGAGTGTAAGAGAAGCAACAGACTGATGGAGTCAGGGGAACAGAAGAAGGTGGGAGATTTCACAGGGAAAAGGACCATATCTGTGACCACACCAAGGTTTGTGCTTGGCACCACTTGGCGCCAGAAGCTGGTGTAATTGGGTATATGAAAAACAACCAAACATCAGTGGCAGAGACGTGCCTTTTGGGAGTTGACAATCACATGGCAGATCGGCGGGGCATTTTTCCTCCATTCGCTAGGTTCTCTTCCAGGATGTGTACAAGGGGTCCAGCCGTTCGGCCTTGGGTGGGTTTTCTTAAGGCATGCTAACATAAAAGGAGTTTGTGCTCTGAAGGTACCATGGCCACTGTTCACTTTTATGCTTATTCCCATAATCTCTTGGAGAGGTGATCAGGTTCAGGAAGAAGGGAATTCCTGGCAGCAGCTCCATTCTTGGCCATGATAACACGGTCTCTGATTCTCCAGTCTGTAGTCCGAGCTCCTGTGGGAGATACTGAAGCCTGTGGGAGATATGATAACACGGTCTCTGATTTTCCATTTTGTAGTCCGAGCTCCCGTGGCAGATACTGAAGCCTGTGGGAGATATTATAACACAGACCCAGATTCTCCAGTCTGTGGTCCACACTCCTGTGGCAGATACTGGAGCCTGTGGGAGATATGATAACACGGTCTCTGATTCTCCAGTCTGTAGTCCGAGCTCCTGTGGGAGATACTGGAGCCTGTGGGAGATACGATAAAACAGACGCAGATTCTCCAGTCTGTGGTCCACACTCCTGTGGGAGATACTGGAGCCTGTGGGAGATACGATAAAACAGACGCAGATTCTCCAGTCTGTGGTCCACACTCCCGTGGCAGATACTGGAGCCTGTGGGAGATGCTGGTCAGCTAACCTCCTTTTTCAGAAGCTCCTGAATTTCTGCGAAGGTCCAGCCCGCCATTGTATGGCGTTCACAGGATCAGGCACCCAGTTTTCACCTCCACTGAGCAGGGACTCGTATCCGGTATCTCAAAGAACAAGGCGCCCATGTGGCTGCCTTGGTCTACCTGGATATAAATGCTTTTTTTGGGGCAGGAAGAGTTTGGCAGGGGCAGCTTTGATCAGCTGGCTAGATTCTGGGTCCTGTGTCCAAAGGTCTTGGGTGTTCTTTAACCAGCTCCAGGGACCTCATTTTATTTACCTTGAAGACATGAAATGCTGAGTGGGCCCACTGGAATTTAAACTTTTGACCAAGCAGTCAAACACAGGTTCCTGAAGCAGCTGCAATAGCCCACTGAGCCACCAGATTAATCACATGGATGCAGCATTGGGAGTGTTCTGACTTTGTCCTGATGGTGAGTTACGCAGGTCACTACATCTTGAGCAGATCCTCACAAGGACGGACGAGGACGAGGATGGGACACAAGGTGGTAATGTCTTGCCTGAGTACTGTAATCCTCCCTGCAATGAGTGTCTCAACTGTGTCTCCCCTTGCTTGCGTCCACCCTTCTTTCGTCTTTATGGTTGACTAGGAGACGTAACTGTATGAATCCGGTCATCATGCACTGTTAGAAGAGAATCCAGAGGGCCCTAATGTATATTAACACTGTCCTGGCACTAAGGGTCGGAGGTTGGACACATCTCGCAAGTAGGACCAACTGGAATGGAATCTACCTGACTACACACCTCCAGGTGCTGACCTTTAAGTTGGGTTATTTCACTGGGGATCTGTACAGCACAGCATTTGCCAAATACTTGTCCTCTTTTTGTCTTGTACAGCCGTGTTCTAGTCGAGGATCTCCACGTGCGGAAAGGGGACATTAAAAGTGGGGTATGGGAGGGCATTAAGTACCGAACTACAGTTACCTTTAATTTCTGTTGCTGCACGGATCCCTACTCAATACGCACTCTCTTTTGTCCGAATAGCCGCTATAACTGGTGCCACCATAGCACACCACAGGCATGCTTGCCTACTTGATTTTCAGCAGGTAAGGCCTGGTACAAATCCTGCAGAGAAGCATCCCACATTAAGAGTCGATACACTCCAGAACAGGGACAAAGTAATATTGCAGTCCGAAGTGCAAAACAGTGCGGTGATTGGACACCCGTTAAATCTTAAATTGAGGGCGAAAGCCCGATGACCTCATAAACCATTTACCAAGTTCTTCATTAGCTATGGAAAGCTCTGAGGGAAAGAATCAAACCATACAAACATTAGCTGCATTGCAGTACTGCTGGGTGAGACCACAGGCCTGGCAAGGCTCAATAAATGCTATGAGACAGCACAGACCTCTCTTGGAAACCCATCTTCACTGGAGCCCAGTCACTGGCCTTTTTGACGAACAAACTATTTAAGGGCATATGTATCAAAGGATACATTTGCGATTCTCAAATAGCAATTTTTAGAGAATCGCTATTTGAGAATCGCAAAACGATATGTAGATAGAAATGTGCAATTTTTTTCCGATTCCCTTAATTACGACTCACAAATTTTGAGTCGCAATTAAGGGATCCCTTCCCATTCATTCCTATGGGCCAAGAGGCCCATAGGAATGAATGAGAATTGCGTGCGCAATTTCAAGGGTGCAAGGGTTCCAAAAGGACACCCTGTTGCACCGCTGAAATGTGCGTGTGTGCACATGTGGCGCACATACATGCCCTAAGGGCATGTATGTGAGTCACATGGCACTTTGTAAAAAGCAAAAAAAGGGTTGGTGGTAATTTGCGATTTCTTATGCCAAATTCGTACAACTTAGGTGCTTTCTACATCGCATTTAAGGAATCCCAATTTGTGATTCCTTAAATGCAAGTCTTTTGCGATGACCTTTTGGGATGATACATTCCAAAAGGCCCTTTCCCGCTTCCAAACGGGCCGATTCTGAGAATCGGCCCGTTTGTGAATGGGAATTGGGCTTCATACATATGCCCCTATATTTCTAGTATAGGAAAAAGCCCAGGAACCCCATAGGCTTCAGGGAATGAGATGCTGCTGAGTTAAGAGAGGGGGTCTGCCTGAGGTATGACATACCTCGCAAGTCACAAGTAAAGAAGGGAGCAAGTGCGTGGTGTGCAACATTTTTGGCTCTATGTGGTGAATGGAAGTGACTTCATGGTGGGGCCTGGAGCGCTTGTGATAATGTTTTGCTCTGAAGCAGAAAAGTCACCTCTTATTATCACCTCATGCATAATATGACCTGCGCCTTGTGGCTCCCGGAGCTGTACTTTTTCCCTTGCTGCTATTAAATAGCAGATTCCTCTGTGCCTAGGAGCCGCCATGAGGCTGAAGGTTTAACAAAATCCTTCAAACATTCGCACGTCGATTGTCTCCTTGGATGTCTGGCTGACCATTGGTCATCCTCACGTTTTCAGCACACTGTGTGACTTTTGGTGTGTCCTGAAGGACGAGGAGTCATCAAAGGTTTCTCCACATTCACGACAGATCCAAACCTGTTCATCAGCAGTCACTGGAGTCGGCCTTTTGGTCTCTGACACAGGGACATTACTTGTGTGGCTTTGCTGATGCTTGATCAGGTATGAGCGCTGTGTGAATGTCTTGCCGCACTTCTGGCATGGATGCCACTCATCATTCGCATGTCTTTGCTGATGTTTGACGAGTGCCGAGCAGCGGTTGAAAGTACGATCACACACCTTGCATGGGTACCACGTCTCTTTCACGTGGTTTTGGAGATGCTTGTCCAGGTGGGACTGCCACCGGAAGCCTTGCCCACATTCAGTGCATTTATATGGCGTTTCTTTCATGTGTCCTTGAAGGTGCTCCTGGAGGTATCTTTTCTTCAGAAACACCAGTCCGCATTCGCTACACTGATGTGCTTCGTCTGCCATGCACCATCCATCGCTCATGCATCCTGGATGTTGCTTGTCCAGGAGAGGGACCTGGCCGATGCTCTCCCCACATACAGTGCTCGTATAGCCCATCGCTTCTCTGTGCCGCTGAAGATGATTGGTCAGGGACGAGCGACATCTCAATCTTTGTCCACATTTTGAACACTCAAACAGCTTCTCACTCTTGTCATCTTGAGGCTGTTGCTTAAGTTTAGCTTCCAGATTTGGACTATTTCTGCAATGATTGGCCTCATGTTGTTTCTCTGCCAGCTGCACTTTCTGATCCTGGTGCATACTTGTGTGAGAGGTGTGCAAATGGACACTGGCTCTGTCTCCAATGTCAACACTCTGACATCGGTTTTCTGCTCTGTGCGTTAGCTCATGCAAAGCCATTTCCATATGTTCGGAAAACCTCTTTCCACATACATCACATGTGTAGGGTTCCTCTGTCATGTGTCTTTGGTGATGTTCCTTCAGGAGCTCCTGTTGGCTGAAAGTCTCCTCACATTCAGTACAAGTGTATTGCTTCTGCTTCTCATTTACATGTGTTGCAAGGTGTTCCTCAAAGTCTTTGTTTTTTATAAAGCTCCTTCCACACTCCTTACACTTCTGTGCTTTACTTCCTTCTTGACACGTTTCGGTCGTGTGGCTTTGCTGATGTCTGATAAGTGCTGCACTGCGGCTGAAAACCTCATCACATTCCTTGCACGGATAATGTTTATTTGTCTTGTGGTTGGGAAGGTGCTTGTCTAGCCAGGACTGAAACATGAAGCTCTTACCACACAGATTACACTGGTACAACTTCTCTTCCTCGTGTGCTTGGCGGTGGTTGCTGTAGGACTTGAAGTGTTTAAATGTCTTTCCACATTTCTCACATTCAAGCACTTGGAGCGCTTTCATTGCTTTCTCTGCCTTCTGTGCCTCCTCTGCCCTGTGCGCCCTCTCCTCTACCTGCCTCACGTACCGCTTGTATCTCGTGTGGCTCTGCTGATGTTTGACCAGCAGCGAGCGCCGGTTGAAACTCTTCTTACATTCCTTGCATGGGTACCATTTCTCTTTCGCATGATTGTAAAGGTGCTTGTCGAGATGCGACTGCCACCTGAAGCTCTGCCCACACTCGACACAAGAGTAAGGCTTCTCTTCCATGTGCATCTCAAGGTGCTTCCGCAGGTCTATCTTCCTTTGAAACCTCATCCCACACTCACTACACAGATGTGTGCTGCCGCCCTCAAATACTGCCTGCTGCAGGTCAGTCTCCGCTGCAATGGGGGATGCTGGGCAGATCTGCAGGTTCCTGTGAGAGTGGGGTTGTTCTTCTGCAGCACTGCCTGGCCTCTTCTTTGAGGATGATCGCTCGGAGACTTGGCTTCCCGTTGGCTCTAAAATGAAATGCACACAATTAATTTATTGATTATTGAGAAAGACTCAGAAATGGATCGCAATGCTTCTCATGCACAGAGGGACATTTACATGTCTCAAAAACATACAATGCTTATTTTGAGAGGTGCCTACCTGAGGAGGGGAATCACCTTCATTAAGATTCTTACACTTTTAGCCCTACGTCCTCATCACCTGGAGCACCTTATTAGGAACGCTATCTTTGGAAAGGCGTAGAAACTGACCAGTCCCTACCAACTGCCCCTGGAAATGCCAGCTCGACCTCCCCATTGTCACCAACATCCCAGCTCGACCTCCCCATTGTCACCGTCATCCCAGTTCGACCTCCCCATTGTCACTGTCATCCCAGCTTGGCCACCCCATTGCCACTGTCATCCCAGCTTGGCCACCCCATTGTCACAAACATCCTAGTTCAACCTCCCCATTCTCACCGACATCCCAGCTTGATCTCCCCATTCTCACCGACATCCCAGCTCGACCTCCCCATTCTCATCGACATCCCAGCTCGACCTACCCATTCTCATCGACATCCCAGCTCGGCTTCCCCATTCTCACCGACATCCCAGCTCGACCTCCCTATTCTCACAAACATCCCAGCTCGACCTCCCCATTCTCACCATCACCCCAGGTCGACCTCCCCATTCTCACCGACAGCCCAGCTCGACCTCCCTATTCTCACCGTCATGCCAGTTCGACCTTCCCATTCTCACAAACATCCCAGCTCAACCTTCCCATTCTCTATGACATCCCAGCTCGTCATTCTCATTCTCACAGATATCATTTTCAGAGCTCATAGTCAAGCCAGTCTAATTTTTGTGCTGTTTTTAAGTGGTTACCTGCTGTGTAAAAGCAGTCCTCAAATTAGGTAGAATGCAAGTAACTAGGGAGGTAGTAATAGACAAAACAGAAACACATCAAACCTCAAACAATGTAGCTGTCATGAAATGTGGGGCGATTGATGCAGTTGAAAATTCAATTAAAGGGGGAATGTTAATATTGATAAATACGATGTCAATGTATACCATGATATATGTACGTATAATAACGAACTTGCATCTCCATTGTTGAATTCACCCAATATGACCTCCCCTTCAACCCTGAGTCAGAAATACGTGGTCAGGCAGGTCCTGCGACCTAGGCCTGAAGCAACTGATTAGCAGATCACAGGTGGGGAGACACGTAACCCTTTGGCAAGCACGCAGATAGGAAAACCCAGATCGATCCCACAGATAGACAGCGACACCACAATGGTCTTAGGGTTTGGGTGGAGGGCTGTGCGTTCCCAAAAACACCATGAACTCAAATGCCACACTAAGTTAGGAACACACAGCCAATCAGAACACAGCATGCACACTATACACAGTGATAATGTGCGCCCCATGCCAGACATCTGAACACGTACCCACTAGCTCTGCACTGTGTCCACGCAAGGTAGAGACCCACATACGCTTCTTCTCAAACAACCAGATTTATGGCCCCCTGAATAGGTCCAGATTTCTGTCTCAAAAGAAATGTACAACTTGTTTTATGATGCTTCGTGTAAAGTATAAAATGACATCCAAAACCAAAGTGCTTTGAGACAGTCGTCAGACACCAGCTCTGTTGATAGTTCCCCTGGCTGCTGCGTTTAATGAAACCAACTATTTCCGTTTTGCCAAATGCGTCGCATTTCATTTTTTCAAGGTAAATTCACATTAGAGCAACAATCGCACCAAGACAGTATTGAACCCGAGCACACATCCGAACCAGACGGCAGAAAGAAAACAATCTAAAAATGGAGTCGATGCCTATGAGTATTATCACCAAGAGGAGGAGTCACTCTACCTCGTGGCGCGAACGACGTCTTCGAAGAAACACATGTTGCACACATCCGGACACAACATTAGATGGCAGGAGTATGCACAGCATGGGTATCTACAGCCACACATGCCTCGAACATGTGTGTGTATATTATGTGTGTATATATATATATATATATATATATATTCACTGAAAAAAACATAGGTTTCACACCAGTTATAGTTAGGAGTTAGCATTTAAAAAACGTATTAAATTCACTGAAAAAACCATAGGTTTGACACCAGTTATAGTTAGCTGGAAATTTTACTGACATAAAACCATTGAAATTCCCACGTTATAGTTAGTTGGACTCACTATAACTTGCGCGTGTAATGCACTGCTGATGACGTCACATATTACATCACTCATGACATGGTCAGTGACATCACTCATGACATCACTGATGACACCATCCAGTGAATGTGTGTCTTTCTGTAAAATAAATATGTTTTATATATGTATTTGTAAAGGTCGATGGAAGAATACATTTTTAAATAAGTGTCTAAATGGATGTTTAAAAAAAAAATTTGATTGGTTAACTGGCTTATTAAGTGTATCTTAGTGAATACATATATTAGCGAGTAATGTTTAAATATTTAAATAAATGTATCAGTGTTTCACTTAGTGTATAAGTGGCTGCATGGGTTGGTGAGTAGCTACATGTGTGTGTGTATGGGTTATTAGATTTTCTTTTTAGTATCAGTATGAGTGTCTGTATGGTTTGCTGGGGGTATTACTTAGCACATACATGCATCAATGACTGACTCACTGTTTGTATGTGTTTTGAAGACAGCATATGTGCAGGACTCTATGGGTGGATGAGTGCGTATATGTGTGTGTTAGTGAGTGAATGACTGTCTCACTAGGGTCTTTATCAGTAACTACATATGTTTTATTCTAGTATATGTGAGTATTGATGTATATAAGTGAGTATATGTGAGAGTGAGAGATTGTAAGAGTTCCTGTTTAAGTAAGTATACGTTTCTATAAGTGATTGTTTAAGAGAGTAAGTATGTGTACGTTTCCTTAGAAGTAATGAGCTAGTGTGTGTATAGCTGTATATGCAAATAAATGGATGTTCAATAGTTTATTTGCATGTGTGAGTATGTGTGTGAGTAACATTTGGATGACTGTCAGTGTGTAACAGAATGTATATGTGTATCACTACATATGATGAGTGAGTATATGTATGAGTGACTATATAGAACTGTTGCTGAATGAGTGGATGTGTATATAGATGGTGGAATTACTGACTTGGTTGTTGTAAGTGGTATGGGTATCTGCATTTTTTGGAAAATGTTAGTTTCTATTTTTGAATATGTGTTTCAAGGGTTACATTACACTGAAAGGTGTCAGTCTGTCACAAGGATGGTGTCATGAGTGATGTCACTGACCATGTCATGAGTGATGTAATATGTGACGTCATCAGCAGTGCATTGCAGGCGCGCAAGTTATAGTGAGTCCAACTAACTATAACGTGGGAATTTCAATGGTTTTATGTCAGTAAAATTTCCAGCTAACTATAACTGGTGTGAAACCTATGTTTTTTTCAGTGAATTTAATAGGTTTTTTAAATGCTAATTCCTAACTATAACTGGTGTGAAACCTATGGTTTTTTCCAGTGAATTTCATAGGTTTTTTAAATGCTAATTCCTAACTATATATAGGGCCTCAAACCTATGTTTTTTTCAGTGAATTTCAAAGGTTTTTTAATAGCAAATTTCTATAGCTATCAAATATAATATTTTTTATAATTAATCCTATATTGTATATTTATGTAATACTATTTTTTTTATGTATATTGTTGATGTTTTTTTATTTTTTTGCCCTTGAGCGCTCCCGGTGCGCGTACCGGTGAGCGCCCCATTAGCGCTATTGCTGCGAACGAAAACATCATCGTGACGTATCGCGTAGCCGCGTCCGCGTGATACGCACGGCGTAAGCGCACCCGAGCTCATACGATCGCGCTACGTAAGCGCCCCGGGGTGCGTAGCGTAAGCGTGTCGGGTCATGTGACCTAAAAATAACACTTTTTATTGGTTCAGGATAGTTTTGGATTCAAAATGATGAAAGCCCGGGTCATGTGACCTGAAAATAACACTTTTCATTGGTTCAGGACAGTTTTGTTTTCCTAATGATGAAAGCCCCCACCTTTTTTCCTCATTCTCACTTTGTACTTTGAGTGAGGAAGACCTGTTTCCAGAGCTATTAGTACCTATTTGTATTGAGAAATGGCTACAGTAGCAGCAGCAGCAGGAGCATCTCATCCACCACTACCACCACCACCACCACCACCACCACCTCCACCACCACCACCACAAGGACCACCACAACACCACAGTGGTGGAGATGAAGAAGAGGAGGAGGAGGAGGAGGAGAGGCGGCGCTACCTGCCAGAAGATACTACCCCCTACAAGCCAAAGGAGCACATTGTGTGGGAATTTTTTTAAATCCCAAAGGGCCAAAAGAAAGTAAATGCGCCAAAGGTGACTTGTCTGATCTGTGGCACTGTACTTTCCCGGGGGAACCCTGCCAAAAAATATTCTTTTGGCAACAACACCATGATTCGCCACATGCAACGCCGGCACCCTAACAACTATAATGCGGCAGAGGTCAGAGAACTGTCCAGAAACCCTCCCCAATCTTCTCCCAGCACTTCCCAAAGTACCCAACCCACTCCATCGGGACCAGAGGCAAGGGAGATGGTCCTATAACATCCAAACCCAGTTTGGAAATTTCAAAATAGTGTGCATATTTTGTGGGCGTACAATTTGCTATGGTGAGCAAAGTGTTAAACTCATCAACCGTGCTGGTGACAACCACAAGTGCCCAAAGAAACCTTAATGTTTTCCTGATTTTTTTTGCTCCAGTTGAGCCGCTTACAATTCCCTGTTTTTTGTTTGTCCCCATAAAAATTCCAAAAAATATATAAAATTGTTCATAAAAGCCAAAAAAAGTACAAAATGTTCAAAAAACAATAAAAAAAATATAAAACAACAAAAAGAATAAAAAAAACAGTTCTTTTTAGTACTACCTCCAATTTATAAAAAAATGCTACATTTTTTAAAAACTCTGTCATTATTTTTTCCCCATGGTACGCTCCCCGGTGCGCGTACCGGGGGCCCCACCCGCGCAAATCGGAAAAAAAAAATATTTTTATGGCCCCCACATCAAACCTAGGGGGTCAGGGGGGGTCTACCCTGGCCCCTTTTGGTCATTTCCCCCTTTGTTTTTGCCACCTCTTGTGTCTCGATCCTACCGAGGCACAAGATGGCGGCCGCTCCGGACTGTTTGGAATGTTGACAGACACCCAAGAGCCAATCAGCTCTCCGCGCGCGAACTCGCGCAGCGCGCTGGTGCGCGCTTATAGATATATATATTTTTTTGAACCTAAATTACTCAAAATCCACTGGAGCCCATATCTTGAGACATAGCAAAGGCACATCGGGCTACCAGTCCCTACAATTTTGCCAAGTTTGGTGGAAATCCATTCAGCCGGTCGGGCTAAAAGTGAGTCCAACCGCCCTATGGAAATTAACATGGGGGAAAACACGTTTTGGGACCCCCTTTTATCTCGGCCCCCGCTAGACGAATCCCCCCCAAACTTTCAGGGAAGGTGCGGAGCGCAGCGAGGTAAATTTCAGGAAATTGTCAGGCAGATTCCTCAACCGGCGCCAAAGTTATTCCCAATAGAATGTTGCGGATTCCCTATGGAAAACAATCCTAACTATAACTACCTACTGGCGACCGCCAGTAGGTAATATATATATATATATATATATATATTCCGCTCCGTGGGGTTGTCCAAAAAGCGGGTAGCACTCGAGCCTGCGTGCGCCTTCCCCAAGGCGTTAGTTGGTATGGGCAGTTGCGTGCTTGTAATAGGCCCGACGCGTTTCGGAAATTTATTTTCCTCATCAGGGGCCAGCAGTAAAGTGCACGACGTCTACCATCTCCCTTTATGAAACCAAGCAAGTGCTTGTGGGAGATGTAGTCCATATTATCCTGGATGGATGCACTTTCAAATTACTGCTTGTTCCAAAGGCTCTAACATGAGCCCCCAAACATCACTCCTGTCCTCATCCATCGCGCAGCTCCACATGTGAGACTCCTTGGATAGAGGGTCTCGTGGCCCCCGTTTCTTCGAGGTGATGCTACCCAGCGGCAGGACCGCCGCTAATATATTCCGCTCCGTGGGGTTGTCCAAAAAGCGGGTAGCACTCGAGCCTGCGTGCGCCTTCCCCAAGGGTATGGATGCACTTTCAGCGTGCTACCCGCTTTTTGGACAACCCCACGGAGCGGAATATATTAGCGGCGGTCCTGCCGCTTGGTATCATCACCCCGAATAAACGGGGGCCACGAGACCCTCTATCCAAGGAGTCTCACATGTGGAGCTGCGCGATGGATGAGGACAGGAGTGATGTTTGGGGGCTCATGTTAGAGCCTTTGGAACGAGCAGTAATTTGAAAGTGCATCCATCCAGGATAATATGGACTACATCTCCCACAAGCACTTGCTTGGTTTCATAAAGGGAGATGGTAGACGTCGTGCACTTTACTGCTGGCCCCTGATGAGGAAAATAAATTTCCGAAACGCGTCGGGCCTATTACAAGCACGCAACTGCCCATACCAACTAACGCCTTGGGGAAGGCGCAAGCAGGCTCGAGTGCTACCCGCTTTTTGGACAACCCCACGGAGCGGAATATAAATATATATATATATATATATATATATATATATATACACATATATATTCACTGAAAAAAACATAGGTTTCAGGCACGTTATAGTTAGAAATTAGCATTTAAAAAATCTTAGAAATTCCATGAAAAAACCATAGGTTTTGGGAAAGTTGTAGTTAGTTGGACATTTCACTCATACAAAACCAGGGAAATTCCTGTTATAATTTGTTCAGCTAACTATTACTCGCGCACCTGCAATGCACTGCTGATGACGTCACATATTACATCACTCAAGACATGATCAGTGACATCACTGATGACATCTAAGTGACTGTGTGTTTCTGTAAAGTTTAAATATGTTAAATATATATAGGGAAAGGCATACTGAAGAATGAGTGGGTGTATAAGTGTCTGAATGGATGATTTAGTAGGTGCGTGACTAACTTTATAAGTGAGTGATTATAAGTATCTTACTGAATGCATGGGTTAGTGACTAAACTGAGTGAATATCTGTATCAGTCTGTCTGTTGGTGTGAAAGCGGCTCCATTGGTTTGCAAATAGCTACATGAGTGTCTATATGGGGTATTGCTTAAATTAGCGCGCCTCGCTATTCCCTCGGGTGGCCCCACCCGCTCCCCGCCGCTGCCCCATCGCGGCCCCGCCCCCTTTTTTCTTTCTGTACCCGATTGGCCCCCCGCTCCCGCCTCCCAGCTGCTCCGCCCTCCCACCTCGCTTCATATGGAGCCCACGCGTACGGGCAGCGTTCACGCGCAGTGGGCGCGCCGATTATGTGCCAAAGGCAAGCCCGTCTGCGCCCCTCCACGCCTGGACCGCACCCAGCGCCAGGACCCCTGGCCCCCGAGGAGGCCACCCCACGCGACGGACCTACGCCGCCGCCACCCTCACCGCACTCAACCCTGACCGGAACCCCGCCTGCCACCAAGCCACCCCGAAACGCACCCACGGACCCTTCACCTGCCAAGCCTGCAAGTTCACCTGCATCCGGACCTGCACCGCACCCGGCAAGCCGAGCACCAGCAGCAACCACCTCAAGTGCATCCTGCTCAACACCCGCTCCGTCCACAGACACGCCGTCAAACTCTGGAACATGCTCGACACAACTTCACCAGACGTCGCCTTCCTTACAGAAACCTAGATGAACGCCTCCTCACCGCCTGACATCGCCATAGCCATCCCGGACGGATACAAGATCACCCGGAAGGACCGCGTCAACCAGACTGGAGGAGGCATCGCCATCGTACACAAGAACACCATCCACATCACGACCAACCCCGACGACACCTTCTCCGCCACCGAACACCTCCACTTCCAGATACACACCGACCCCAAGACCACCCTCAGAGGCACCCTCATCTATAGACCCCCGGGACCACTCACACAATTCAGCGAAGACATCGCAGACTTCATCAGCCCGTACGCCCTCCCCTCCGCTGACTACATCCTCCTAGGGGACCTCAACTTCCACCTGGAGAACAACAAGGACAGCAACACCACCACCCTACTGGACAACCTCGCCAACCTCGGACTTAAGCAACTGTTGAACACCCCCACCCACTACGCCGGCCACACGCTTGACCCCGTCTTCACCGCCAGCAAGCACATCTCCTTCAGCCACTCCACCGGACTCCACTGGACTGACCACAGCTGCATCCACTTCAGCTTCAGAATATCCACGACCCACCACCACCCGCAACCGATTCCTCGCAGGAGCTGGAGCAAGATCACCACCGAGCAGCTCACCACCTCCCTCCGCCGGAACCCTCCCACCAGCACAACGGACCCTAACGAAGCAGCCAGCAACCTCACACAGTGGCTCACAACTGCGCAAATGATCTCGCACCACTGAGGAACCCTCCCAACAGACCCGGCAGCAAGAAAGCCTCCTGGTTCACCGACGAACTCAAGCACTCCAAGAAGAACTGCCGCACCCTCGAGAAAGCCTGGCACCACGACCAGTCCACAGACAACATGACTGCCCTCAAGCATGCCACCCGCAAACACCACCAGCTGAACCGCACCACTAAGAAGATAGCATTCACAGAACGACTGGACATCAACGCCCACAACAGCAAGGATCTCTTCAGCATCGTCAAAGAGTTCTCCAACCCCAGCGCCGGAAACAACATCACCCCCTCGCAAGACCTCTGTGACTCACTCGCTTCATTCTTCTACCGCAAGATCGCCGATATACACTACAGCTTCAGCACACCTACCTTGCACCCTACCACCGAACCAGCGCCCCCCACCACCACCCTCTGTGCCTGGACCCCGGTCAGCACCGAAGACACCACCCGCACGATGAACACCATCCACGCCGGATCACCAACCGACCCCTGCCCCCACCACGTCTTCAACAAGGCCGAATCCACCATCGCACCCCAACTCCGGGACATCATCAACACCTCCTTCAACACCGCCACCTTCCCAGAGATCTGGAAGCAC
Source organism: Lissotriton vulgaris (assembly GCF_964263255.1). Lineage (NCBI taxonomy): Eukaryota > Metazoa > Chordata > Amphibia > Caudata > Salamandridae > Lissotriton > Lissotriton vulgaris. Next base: position 287,339,072 of record NC_141690.1, on the reverse strand, counting down.
GCCGAACTCAGCGCCCTCCTGAAGAAACCAACAGCGGACCCCACCGACCTCAAGAACTACCGCCCCATCTCGCTCCTCCCTTTTCCTGCCAAAGTCATCGAGAAGACCGTCAACAGACAGCTTGCCGCCTTCCTCGAGACGAACGGATTCCTCGACCCCTCGCAGTCCGGGTTCCGAGCCAACCACAGCACCGAGACCGCCCTCATCGCAGCCACTGATGACATCAGATCCCTGCTCGACAACGGGGAAATAGCGGCCCTCATCCTCCTGGACCTCTCTGCAGCATTCAACACTGTCTGCCAACGCACCCTAGTGCAGCGTCTCAACAACATCGGAATCCAAGAGAAGGCACTGGAGGGGATCATCTCGTTCCTCGCCAGTAGAACCCAGAGAGTCCGCCTCCCCCCGTTCAGATCCGAAGCCACCGAAGTCATCTGCGGCGTACCACAAGGATCATCTCAGCCCAACCCTCTTCAACTTCTACATGAGCCCTCTTGCAGCCATCGCACGCCAACACAACCTCAACATCATCTCCTACGCCGACAACACCCAGCTGATCTTCTCCCTCACCAACGACCCCGCCACCGCCAGAGCCAGCCTGCACGAAGGAATGAAAGATGTCGCCGAGTGGATGACGAACAGCCGCCTGAAACTGAACTCAGACAAGACGGAAGTCCTCATCCTAGGAACATGGCCCTCCGCCTGGGACTACTCCTGGTGGCCCCCTGTCCTGGGCACCATCCCAAGCCAACGAACCATGCACGCAACCTGGGCTTCATCCTGGACCCCTAACTTTCGATGACCAGACAAGTCAATGCCGTCTCATCATCATGCTTCAACACCCTGTGCATGCTCCATAAGATCTTCCGATGGATCCCCACCGAAACCAGGAAAACGGTCACCCAGGCACTCGTCACAAGCCGACTGGACTATGGAAACACCCTCTACGCCGGAACCACAGCCAAACTTCAGAAAAGACTCCAGCGCATCCAGAATGCCTCTGCACGACTCGTCCTGGACGTCCCCCGACACAGCCACATCTCCGGCCACCTGAGAGACCTGCACTGGCTCCCCATCAGCAAGAGGATCACAAACAGGCTCCTCACCCACGCACACAAGGCCCTCCACGACCTGGGCCCCAAGCTCCTCAACAACCGTCTGACCTTCTACACGCCCACCCGCCAGCTACGATCGACCACCCTCGCCCTCGCTGCCGTACCACGCATTCGCAAAGCCACCGCCGGGGGAAGATCCTTCTCCTACCTGGCAGCCAAGACATAGAACTCCCTCCCCATCCACCTCCAGCTGACCCAGGATCACCTCTCCTTCAGGAAGCTCCTCAAGACCTGGCTCTTCGAGCAGTAGCAGACCCCTCCCCCCAGCGCCTTGAGACCCTACCGGGTGAGTAGCGCGCTATACAAATGTCCATGATTGATTGATTGGTTGTTTGAGTATCTGTATGGGTGTATGAGTGTTTGTGTGGGTGGGGTGTGTGTGACTGTGCATGAATGTGTGAGTGGGGGATTCACTGGGTGCATGGTTTCAAGAGTGCATCTGTGATGGACTCTACGGGTGGGTGAGTGAGTGTGTGTATGGGTGTGTTAGTGAGTGAATGTATATCTCAGTGGCACATATCTGAGTAACTACATATGTGAAAGGCAGTATATGTGTGTTGGAGTATATAAATGGCTATAAGTGAGAGTGTGTGATTGTGAGAGTGGCTGTACGGATGAGTGTGTGCTTGTATCAGTGATTGTAAAGGAGCGTAAGAATATGCTAGTATTTGTATGAGTAAGTGAGCTGGTGTGTGTGGTGTGTGTATAACTGTATAGGTAAGTAAATGGCAGTATGATTAATTACTTGCATGACTGACTAGGTGTGTGAGTACCTCTATGGATGAGCGGCGGTGTGTGAGTGTCTATATAGGTGTACGAGTCCATACGATAGTCTTGTACTGAGTGACCATAAGTATGAGTGACTTTATGGGTGAGTGAGTAGATATGTGTGTAAACTTAAGAATCAGTGGGTATGTAGTTATTGGTGTTGGAGTGTCTGTGGTTTTGAGAATGGCAGTCTGTAATTTAGGGTGGGTGTATCAAAGGTTATATTAGGGTGTAAGAAGATGCATCAAATTATCACATGGATGGTGTTATCAGTGATGTCATTTGAGATGTCATCAGTGATGTCACTGACCATGTCATGAGTGATGTAATATGTGACGTCATCAGCAGTGCATTGCGGGTGCGTGAGTTATAGTTAGCTGAACTAACTACAACAGGGGAATTTCTCTTGTTTTGTACGAGTGAAATGTCAAACTAACTATAACTTTCCCTAAAACTATGTTTTTTTCTAGTGAATTTCAAAGGTTTTTTAAATGCTAATTTCTAACTATAACATGCGTGAAACCTATGTTTTTTCCCAGTGAATTTCTAAGGTTTTTTAAATGCTAATTTCTAACTATAACGTACCTGAAACCTATAGTTTTTTAAGTGAATTTCAAAGGTTTTTTAAATGCTAGTTTCTAACTATGCCTACAGAGGTAGGACATGGTAAGAAAGAAGAAAAAAAACACAGAAAGAAGCAAAAGAAATGCAGAAAGAAGCAACAGAAGTCCACAAAGCCGAAGAAAAGTGCAGGAAGAAGCAGGACATGTGCAGAAAGAACCAACAGAAGAGCAGAAAGAGGCCTTGTTGCAAAATCATCCTGTGCCCACAACTTTTTCAGACGGGTACTGGTGGTTACTGACTCTGACTAACCAGTCCTAGAGCCAGTGCTATGCTAAAAGACACTTGGAATACAGTGAAAACACCTACAAACACTAGGGAACACTATGCGTTGGGGTACCCCTGTGATTAGCATGACCTCCTCTGTAAGCCCCTAGTATATAATAGGGCAGGGGGATTAAAACTACCTCTTAAAACGCACCACGGGGTGCGTTTGCACACTGGTGAAGGGAGGGGGGGCGCTGAGGTGACGTGTGCAAACACGCCCTGTGGCACGATTTAAGTTGGGGGATTAAGTCCCCTTGAATCCTGAGGTCAAATTAGCCCACTAGGTACCTCCAGTAAGCGCCACAGAGCTGCGTTGCACAGAGGTGTAAAAAGGGGCACGGCTTGCACCACCTCTCTGCAACGTAGCGCAGTGACGCTTACTGGAAGCACCTGGTGGGCTTGTTAGCCCCCAGGGTTCCTCAGGATTGAAGGGGAATTATTTCCCCAACTTAAAAATCGCCACAGGGCGTGTTTGCACACGTCACCTCAGGCCCCGCCCCCTCCCTTCACCACTGTGTAAACGTGCTCTGTGGCTGTTCTAAATTGAGAGATTAAGTCCCCTTGAATCCTAAGGGTCCCTAGGATTAAACTAGCCCACTAGGTACCTCCAGTAGGTGCCAAACCGCTGCGTTGCAGAAAAGTGTAAAAAGGGGCGTGGCCTCTGAACACCTGTCTGCAACGCAGCCCACTAGCAGGGGCTTAACAAACACCCCCGCAGAGCGGGGGCCCCCTCAGCTCATCTGGAGAGAGCTGTATGTCTCTTGTTCTGACCTCTGAAGCAGGTGCAGCTGCAGCCTGCTCCCCGCTCCTTGCAATGACCCAGGACTGAAGAGAAACAAAGTATCAGCCTACATTGTTTCTCTTCAGTCAGAGCCAGCCGGAACGAGGATGGGGGCCCCATGGACAGCAGGACCCAGCAAAGAGCAGCGCTCCCAGGAGAAAGGATGGGGGTGAGGGCCCCAGAGAGAGCTTTCATCACAGGTCACAGCCTCTGAGCAGGGACATTGATATCTCAGAGCATTTAGACAGGAACTGGCGGCTGTCATGGCTGCCTCTTCCAGGCTAGTTGTGTATAAAGTGAACACTTCTCTGTTCCTTCGCTGCTTGGTACACTGCAGCAGACCGGGCTGCCTGTTCTTGCTAAGGGAGCATGAAGCTTGGAAGCCATGGCCAAGGACGGGAAACCCGACCCCCTACAGACAGTGAACTTCTGCTCCAGGGCTGTTCTTATGTTGAGTGACAGAAACACGCTCTGCCCTTATCCTCTCGGTCAGCAGTGGTACTGACACATGCTGCTGCCACAAGGTGTTTTAGCTTTTGTGAGAACTGCAGAGCTCTTGTGAGGCCGGGGTATCCTGACTAAGGCCCCACCAGATGGTTTCATGTGCTGTGCAGTGGAGAGGCTCAAAGGATGGGAGGGGGTTTTCAGACTGTAAAATGTTTTCTGTGCCTGAGGATGATAGCGCCGGGACACCCCTTAGCGCCGGGACACCCCTTCGGGGGTAGCTGCGCGCTCTACAAACTACATAAAATAAATAAATAAATGATGTGTGTTAGAGCCAGAGGGTCCGTCTTCGGCGTTCCAGAGTCTAAGTAGAGGTGGGCAGTGGCACGCCAACAAATTAAGAGGGAAGAGTCCAAGGGTCTGGGTTGGCTCTTAAGAGCCCTTGCACAAGCTGAGCTCTGGAAATGTTACTGTCAATCAAAATATAGTACATTCTCTTCAAAATTAAAATAGTGTATTTCTTTGACATGCGACAGGTTTGACATTAATAAGTTACTTTATAGGTTTATATTGAGAGGTAATGAAGAAAGGCAGGTGATACAAAATATTTGCCTGAGAATACAGTGTGGTTAAGTGGGGAAGCTGAGATTCCTCCTGGGCTTTCTGGTTTCACTTTGTAGATGTCAACCACTAAAGGGATATCTGTCTTTTTTAAACACAACTGTTGGTGCTTTGTTTTAAACTTTGTGAGCTACAGTAGAGCGCAAGTGGCAGACAGAACCATGTGAAAACTTGGCTTGTTTGGGCTCGAGGTTCCACGAGAACCTGGCTCTGACCCAGAGCCCGGCTCGAGCCTTAAGTGGCCCGCCCACCTCTAGGTCTAAGTGCTTCAGTGTGTGACGCTCCAACACGGTGAGGAGTACCAAGTGCCTAAGTATCAACTGTGAAAAGAGCTCCTCGGCTAGCAGCCTCTCGAGTCGTTTACCAGTTGATTGGAAAGAGCTCTGGTATTAGTTGCTCTGCTTCTTCGAATGTGTTAATTTCTGTAGTGTTAAAGCGCACAGTAGCGGTCAGCGCGGCGTCTTGCATTGCAAAATGAATAATTCTATTGTATTTGTTCTTTTTCACCTCTCACTCATACCCGCTCAGCTTTGTGTAGATAACAGTGGTGCTGAGGTATCGCATCGCATCAGGTGTAATTCATATGGCTAATGAATGACCGACCACACGCATGTATGTCCCGTTTTTGGAAAATCTGTCTACCCAGTTAAAGTTGCTTTCTACACCATATTCCCCCAGTTTAACCTTCTGAAACTTGCCTGCCATGTGAGCGGCACAAAAAACGCAACTCATTTCCTGACGGTGTTCCTTCAAATCTAGATGGAAACCAGGTTTGTTTGTTATGCAATCTGTTATGAGACCCAAACTTTTCCATCTCTTTCTCATAAAAGCATAGTCACTGTAATTGCACACTGTACAAAGCTCACGCATTACATGGTTTTCGCAGTTTTGTCTTGACTTGCATAATAAGGTAGTCGTAGTTGTCGCTGGAAGTAGTAGCAATGGTACAACCCTATTTGTTTTAACTTTGCACTATCAATGATTTGAAAACACAGCGCTGAGAACTGAAGCATTTCAATTTTGAGGAGAGTGAGTTCACTTCCTTATCTCTGGAAAAAGAAACATGCCACTGAGCTAGAGTTCTCACAGAGATGGAATATACATAATATCAAAAGTCGTCAGTCTTATCTGGGCGATTAACTTTGTCGCCAGCTCTGTAAAAAGAAAGTCAAGCCTCCATTGTGTTCGAACGGAAAGTTGTAAAACATCTGTTTGCCATGCACGAATTCCAGTCGGATACGGAAGGTTTGTTGGAAGTGAGCATCCTGAAGCAGTTGGACTGTGATATATGTATGATGGTACTGTATTGTTGTATTTACATTTAAATTGCACTTCCTACCCCTGAACGAGGCATAGAAACGCTTGTGACGAGTATAGATAGTCTAGAGGAAATTAAGTATTTTTATGTTGCAGGGAAATGATTTAAAAGAACAAGAGTGTGAAATGAGGTGACAATTGGCAAAGATAGAGTAGTAGAAAGTGGCAGGCAGACATGAACTCCAAGGGAAGACGAGGGTGAACAGCAAGGAGAGGTAAATAACTTTAACTCAAGGTCAGTTGTTGATGCAGCTTTTAGGAATATAGTGGGCGGAGTCTTTTCGAGATAGTTTGCGATCTGAGGATATAAAACAGTAGAAGGAACCAACCCTATTTGCATGTTTTTGTAGAGTATTGCCTTGTATTGTGTTATGGGATGCTGCGCCTACGACGGGGCAGCACAATGCTGACAGGGCCAGGACAATGTTTGCAGCTCCTAAACACGATCTGCTGGGACGCATTGGAAAGTAAACAAGCATTTGCAATGCAATTGGTCTCGCATTTGTGAGAGTTAGAGCAATTGACGTTGTAAAGGTCAATGTATTTTACCTATGCGTTTTCTGTTTGGGATTGTGTGTCTTGGAGTGGGATTATCTGGAATGGTATTTTGTGTTGTGGAGTGGTATGTAGTGGAATGGGAAAGGAGTTGACTGTGATTAGCGCCGGGGTGCCCCTTTGCTGGGGTAGCTGTGCGCTTTACGAACTATTTAATATAACGTTGAGTTACCTGTTTGCTTTACAACGACAGTTAGTGAAACAAGTAAGTGCTTTGCAAGCCTGTATAAGTAGCAAGTGTTTTAAAGGGACTTATTTTCGTGCACGGTTTTGCTTTTCCCAGTTCACCGAAGGAATAAAAAACATGTCCAGATAATAATAGGGTTGACAGGAAGGTGCAACAGCAGAATATTGATAAATGTGGATATGGTGAGGACTGCGGGCAGCAAATGCTTGATACGCTATTTGCATAAGAAAATACCAATTTTTTTTATATTTTAGTTCTCTATTAGTTATTAGTAAGGAAGGGGGAAGGGAAGCGTTCACCGACAGCATTCAGTTAGTCTTATGGAGACAAAGAATGCTGTGGTCTGTGGTAGATGCCGCCCAGAAGGCATGGGTATATGTATCAGGAGCTGCCAATGAGTGGAAATGTGCTTAAGACGTTGCCGGTATTGATGGCTACTTTACAGTTGCAGACTTAACTGGTGTCAGGTTTCACCAAGGAAGACACTGACGGGGCAAACGTTTTGGGACAAACACTAAAACTCCCATGAATCTCTGCGATGATCGTCAATGACATCATCGCGCTTCCGGAAGGGCTATTTCTTCACTTTCGCCGGAGCAGCGGTTGCCGGTTATTCTTCCCGCTGAGCTATCGAGACATTGACCACAGAAAGATGGCCGTCTGGTAGGAGCTCCTGTGAAGAGCTTCCAGTGCTTGGGATCCCTTTTAGGGCATTATCCCTGTTAGCACCCACCAGCCGCCACCAGCACGATGAAACGAAACGAAAGCAGATATAGTGACGGAAAAGTCACACCAGCAACTGGATTGACCGCTGACCGGATGAAAGGAGGTTCGAGCCTGCGAAGCCCCGCAATCGGACTCTCGCCTCAGATAACCCCAGAGCCGTCACTGCGGATTATCCTGCCACTAGCCCAGCAATGGATTCACGGCGGCTTTAGAGGGCACTCCCGACGCAGAAGACGAAGAAACTCCGGGAGCCCACTACACGGCAGAGACGCGGGCTGGTGCACCGGTGTACCGGCCAAGCCCTCGGCAGCAAAGGAGACCCAGAGGCATCGGGGGGCAGAGAGGACACACGGCAGTACAGGAGAATAGGAGGGCACCCCCGGCAGAGGCGGCTGAAGCTCCGGGAGCCTGCTAAGCCAGCACCGCCCGCCCGCAGTGAGTCTAGCGCCACTACTCAGGGTAATACAGGCTTGAAGCCCTGAACCATGCATGATCACGTACATACATTCAACTTATTTCTGCAGAGCGGAAGGGACTGAGACACTCCTGGATCTAAAACATTGCAAATCGGAAGAGACTGAGACACTCTTTGAACAAAAACTCTGCAAAAATCTGCTGACAGACTCAACAGGAACACAGAGACTTAAGGTATTTATTTCTCCCTCCCGCCGGCTCACTTTTTAAACTACCTCCTATGTTCAAAATGGCTGGAGCCATAAAACTGTATCAATAAATCCCCTCCGGTACCTCTGTCCATGAGGCTCCTCAGCTTACTCCCCCACACAGAGATAAGCATTCCTCCCAGCTAGCTTTGAGCATGGATGGCTCAAATAGAAAGTGAAATTCCTCCCCCTATGCTCAAAGTAATAGCAGCAGACAGAGGACTAATAACTCTATCCCCCTGCTTGCATGAGTGGGAAGGGAAACTGCTCTCCCTGCTATCTAAGCAACAGCAACAAACAGAGGACTACTGTCTCTATCTCACCTATTTGGCGGCCATTTCTGACTAGTCTCTCTCTTGGGCGGGCTTCATTATCTGAACTTACACTAAGAACCTAACATGTTAGAATAATCTCAACTACCGAATAATTTGCTCGGTTAGGTTTCTACACCTTCTTGGGAAAGAATGTCTGCCTATTATTGCAGTATTATACTTCTACTTGTATTTTGAACTTTTGTAACGCACAGATTGCTACCTCATATATGAAAGAATGTCTGCCTATTACTGTAGTATTATACTTATACCTGTATTTTGAACATTTGTAATGCACAGATTGCTACCTCATATATGTTGGTTGATAACTAATGCCTATTTTTGCAGTATTATACTTATACCAACATTTTGAAAATCTGCAATGCACAGATTGCCACCTCATATACGTTGGTTGATAACTAATAACACTTTTGATTTGGATTTTTGATTTACGCACGTTATTGTTTGCATCTGTATTCTGTTCCTATACTCTATTAGTATTATTAATCTACTTAAACTGGTACTCTGCACTATTCTGCACATTTCCGCAACCCGCACCTATTCCCACTTCTCTCTCCTGGTATGCACCTACTGCTACCTCATATAACATATACCTCTTCTTTTTCTGCATTCTCTTATTCTGCATTATTCTGCACAGCTCTGCAAACTGCATTCATTCTCACTCTTCTCTCCTGTATTGCACCGACTGCTACCTCATATATCTCTTGCTGCTCACTAGTGTCACCTCTACCTGTATTTTAAACATTTCTAATGCACAGATTGCTACCTCATATATCTTGGTTGCTAACTAATGTCAATGTTGATTCTTGATTTATGTAAATTGGTGTTTGCATTTGTATCCTGCTCTTATACTCTATCAGTATTATACTGTCACCTGTATTCTGCACTATCCTGCACATGTCCTCAAGCTGCACCCACTCCTGATTTTCTACTTTTCACTTTTGTACTTTGTAACTCACTGTTTGCATCTGCCATACTGCACACTCTTATATTTTTGTTATGCTGGTTAATCACTAGTGCCACTTTTGTACGTTGTAACTTATTATATGTATTTGTTTCACTACACACTCCTATACTGGGGTATGCTGGTTGATCACTAGTACAGCTTTTGTACTATGTAACTTATTGTATGTGTCTGTTTCCCTGCACATGTGTACCACTATAGTGCATTCTCCCACACCCACCTAAACCACTATCCCAACATGGATCCTATCGGCAATCACACATATAAAATCAACTACCCACCGACTCTCACCAAACAAGCATTGGAAATGCAATAGGTCTCGCACCATTAGAGTTAGTGCTTTTAGAATTGTTTATGGTTTTTTTTTGTAAATGTTTAGCATTTTTGTTTCCTGTAGCCAATGCTAAAGTATTACAAATAAAAAAAGCCATAAACATTTCTAAAAGCTCTAACTGAAATGGTCTGAGAACTATTGCACTGTGTGAGGGTGAGGGTGAGTGTGAGTGAGGGTGAGTGAGGGTGAGGGTGAGTGTGAGTGAGGGTGAGTGAGGGTGAGGGGTTGAGGGTGAGGGTGAGTGAGGGTGAGTGAGGGTGAGTGAGTGAGGGTGAGTGAGGGTGAGTGAGGGTGAGTGAGGGTGAGGTGTTGAGGGTGAGTGAGGGTGAGTGAGGGTGAGTGAGGTGTTGAGGGTGAGTGAGGGTGAGGGTGAGTGAGGGGTTTGGGGTGAGTGAGGGTGAGGGGGAGTAGTTGAGGCTGAGTGAGAGTGAGGGTGAGTGAGGGGTTGAGGGTGAGGGGTTGAGGGTGAGTGAGTGAGGGTGAGGGGTTGAGGGTGAGTGAGGGTGAGGGTGAGTGAGGGTGAGGGGTTGAGGGTGAGTGAGGATGAGTGAGAGTGAGGGTGAGTGAGGGGTTGAGGGTGAGGGGTTGAGGGTGAGTGAGGGGTTGAGGGTGAGTGAGGGTGAGTGAGGGTGAGGGTGAGGGGTTGAGGGGGAGGGGTTGAGGGTGAGTGAGGGTGAGTGAGTGAGAGTGAGGGGTTGAGGGTGAGTGAGTGAGGGTGAGGGGTTGAGGGTGGGTGAGGGTTTGAGGGTGAGGGGTTGAGGGTGAGTGAGTGAGGGTGAGGGGTTGAGGGTGAGGGGTTGGCGATTCTAAGGTGGCCCCTTACTGCAAAACTGGTTGCGGAAATCCTGGTGCATGAGCTGGACTGCTGCTGGGGCGCATTGGTGCTGTTACAAGGGTGTAAGTGCAGCAAAATCACCCGATTGAGCGCTGGGCGCTGCGCATCTAAAATGACGGCAGCGCACTGAGGGGGAGACTTCCACCGGCTGCGGCAACGGGAGATGTGCACTCTGTTTGTGAGCGGCTGGGAGGCGATTCGGCGTGCAGACTCACAGCGGAAAACTGCGGAGGCGGCAGTCCTGGGGGAGAAGTCTGGAGGGCGAGATCGCCTTAACCTTCCTGTGGTGCACTACGCTCCCAAGATGGCAGTTATGGGATGCGGGCGGATGCCTGATGCCGGCGAAGGTGAGAGGCAGACCGAGGCGGTGAGGCGAGGAGGTGCTGAATGCTGGAGTGGCCGCTGGGACACGCACCTTGCGCACTGACCTACAGCATTGAGAGGTGAGGTGGCAGCGCTGTACCGATCCTGCTACGCAGCAACAATGGTGTGGAGGCACCGAGGACGGAGGCTGACTGGTGGCTGTGAGCACTGTGTGAGGGTGAGGGTGAGTGTGAGTGAGGGTGAGGGTGGGGGGTTGAGGGTGAGTGAGGGTGAGTGAGGGTGAAGGGTTGAGGGTGAGGTGTTGAGGGTGAGGGTGAGTGAGGTGTTGAGGGTGAGTGAGGGTGAGTGAGGGGTTTTGGGTGAGTGAGGGTGAGGGGGAGTAGTTGAGGCTGAGTGAGAGTGAGGGTGAGTGAGGGGTTGAGGGTGAGGGGTTGAGGGTGAGTGAGTGAGGGTGAGGGGTTGAGGGTGAGTGAGGGTGAGGGTGAGTGAGGGTGAGTGAGGGTGAGGGGTTGAGGGTGAGTGAGGGTGAGTGAGGGTGAGGGGTTGAGGGTGAGTGAGGGGTTGAGGGTGAGGCGTTGAGGGTGAGTGAGGGGTTGAGGGTGAGTGAGGGTGAGTGAGGGTGAGGGTGAGGGGTTGAGGGGGAGGGGTCGAGGGGGAGGGGGAGGGGTTGAGGGTGAGTGAGTGAGAGTGAGGGGTTGTTAAGATCTCATTGGGCCTATCTCCCGTTTCAGCAGGCGTATTCCAGTCAGGGATTGGATAGCAGAAGATGACGCCCCTGACAACAAAGGTGAAGTTGGAGAAAAATCTAATAAAAAAAATAAAGTGTACGTGGAAAGAGGGAGGCAAACGTCACATCCCCTCCTTCACTGCTAGTGACAGTTTAAACTGGGCAGACATGGACATTTTTAAATAGCAGCAGAGCTAGAAATAAATTGTGTCGATCTAGGGGCAGGTTAGTAAGAAGAGGGTGAGACCAGGTGGCGCTGACCTGTTCTCATATACCTCGCCTCCCCAAAATACGCGCTGGGCGAGCTTAAGTTAGCTAGTGTTACAACATACGGGTACTGGATGGCAGGATCCGACACGGGGCGGTGCGAGTTTTTTTGTTTGTCAGGTGGACACCTGGGAGGGGAGGGGCAACCGTGAACAAGGGAGAGGGTACTGAGCGGGGCCTTTACCTGCTCACGCTGATAAAGTGTGAGAAGCGGTGCCAGTCCATAGAGGCGGATCGTGTAATGCCGGGACAAGGTGGCATTCAGAAAAGCTGTGGGGAAAGCAGAGAATGCCAGCTCGGCGGGACAGAGTTTAGTCTGCCTGCGGGATGGCAGGGGAAGTCAAGATTATTTAGGGAGAGGTATTTGTAGCTCGGGACCTGGTTCAAGCAGCTGTAGGGACCACCAGCAACCAGGTTTGATGTCCTTGCGTGGCAGGCCGCGTTGTTTGGGGGAGCACGTTTGGGTGAGGTGGCGAGCCTGCGAGTATATTGAAGTTACAGTAGGAGAACGGGTGCGCTTGCCTGTGCTGGATTTTATTCATGCAGTCAGGATTAGCACGGTCGGGCAACTCATGTGTGGGATCCTGTTAAATAGCGGGGGTAGAAATAGTAATGTCTGTGAGAGGCCAGAAGCAAGCATTGGAAACAGGGCGTTAATTACGGGTGTTCTGTGGCACGGGATGTCCTGGCACCAGTGGTCATGACTCCTGCTGGTAGGAGCTCGCTGCCAACGACAGACAACAGTGACAAGTAACAAACAGCCCATACTTGATGTTATGCAAGACATCTGAGGGATTCGCTTGTCATTGGTGTGGGCAGGCACCGAGTTCTGCAATAATGTGTGAAGCCCTCCTTCTCCGTCTAAGGCAGGCAGCACTGGTAGCTCCCCCTTGTGCCTGGCGCTCTATTCCAGGACAACCACCAGAAAGTTTAGGTGTGCCTGTTGGCTCGGACTACAGAAAATAGGAGTAGGCAGCCTTTAGAATGCTTTTCGATGACGGCAGCAAATGTCGTCCCAAGCTGGAGACTGGACTGCAGTAAGCCACCAGGCGTGTGGTAGGTAGCGATGATGAACCCCAAAAGATTTCGCCGTCTTTGGCTGCCCGATCCGAACAGTAAACCCTTCGTGCTTGTCTCCTCTCCAGATCGCGAGGAGCAGGCACAGACAGCAGTGCCCCCTGCTCTGTGGCAGGCAACAGCACAGCCCTCCCTCTCCGTCCGCCTGGCTCCGCTGCTCTGCTGTGGGGTCGGCGCAGGCTGGAGCCCGCTGGCTGATTGGAAGAGAGGGGGAGGCAGAGCAGAGAGAGCGGGATGGAGGGGCGGGGGAAGAGCCGCTCTCTGCGGGGACTGGAGCCAGTCCACGCCCGGGGCAGCAGCGAGCCCGCAGAGCTGGAGAGCAGACAAAGCAGCCACAGGAAGGGGGAAGGGAGGGCGAGCGAAACCGAAGCGAGGAGATCCAGCACAGAGAGAAAAGGGGCGATCCAGCGCCCGACGGAGAAACATGGGCGAACTAGCACCGTGCTAACTAGGCGAACGAAAACCCGGCACTGAGCTGACGAAGAGTGGTGAATCCAACAGCGAAGTAAATAAGAGAAGGGCGATCCAGCACCGGGCTAAGGGGGAGCGTGGCAATTACAGCACCGGGCTAACGAGGACAGATCCAGCACCGGGCTATGGCAGAGGAAATCCTCCGGACCGGGCGGGGTAAAGAAAAGGGGAGCCAGCAAGAGGATAAATAAACGGAGACCTCGCAAAACCGAGTTAAAAAGGGGAGAACGATATATCAAGCACTGGAGGTAAAAAGGGGGAAACATCGCAAAGGTTAAAAGGGTAAGATTTAGTAAAAGCGGTGCAAGTTTGAGTAAGAATAGATCATCCAGGGCAGCTAAAGGAAACAAGACGGAGGGAAGAGAGGGGAGGGGGGAGGAGAAATGCGACACGGCGGGAAGGGGAGGGACAACCAAACAAGACGGAGGGAAGAGAGGGGAGGGGGGAGGAGAAATGCGTCTCGGCCGGAGCAGGGGGCGGAGCAGGGAGAGCGGGCTTTGGAATGTAATTGACACGGCCGGCCGGTCGTGAAACTGAAAGCATGGCCGGCCGGCCGTGAAAGCCTTTGATGCGGCAGGGGAAATGCGAGACGGCAGGAAGGGGAGGGGGCGGAGCGGGTAAACAAAGACGGACGTGCACGCGCTTTTAAGCTCAATGCGCATGCGCATTGAGCTTAAAAGTCACGGGCACTGCAAGGAATCGCCACGATTCCTTGCAGTGTGGATAAAGAGTGGATAAGTCCCAATACTCTCGCTTGCTCGATGCGCATGCGCATCGACAGGCGAGACCTAAAAAGCAGCTAAACGCTTTAAACACAACTTCCTTAGGTCACACCCTGAAACCCCCTTTGCTGACACCTACTTCTCACTGGTCAATGGATCCCTGAACACTGATATCATCTTCCACACCATACGCAGAGCTCAATGGAAAAAAGCGTTCCTCACCCTACTCACCTTCTCCACCACCAGGAAATCCGCTCACAGCCTAACTCTCTCCATCACGCCATCCCAACTCTTCCCTGGCAGAGCCACCATCACTATTTACAATAACGGGACCGTCCTAGCTCAATCCACAGACAGGAACCTGGAACTACTAGACAACTTGTTCCCCACTTTCAAAGAGCACCTCTCCAATTCGCGGACCAACACTCATCTCTCCTCCAGTCTCACCAACCATGACCTCACAGTTCCCACCACCCACAACCCCGCCAACCTACTTCAGCGCCAGTCAACCACAACATACTCCTCAATCAGGGATACACTTACCACCCCTGTCCTCCCATCTCCCACCCACAACACCTCTATCCCAGTTCTGCACCAGGCAACTGCCACACACGCCTCAAACACAGACACAGACCGCTCCCCCTCCTACACCACTCACACTCCCACCCCCTCTACCATCCCTCGGTCCTCCACACATACCATCAGCACTCCTCTCACACCTACAGCTGGCACTAACACTCCTCTCACCCCTGACAGCATAGCTGCCACCCACAAGACACCTAACCTAGTCCAGCACCAGAACTACGCGCTTATTGACAAATCCCCCCTGTTATCCCCCCCCCATTCTCAGTCCCCATTACCCTCTAACCAACTACGCAGAACACACCTCCTCTCTCAATTTAACTCCCCCTCCCCACAACAGAACCACCTCCAATCCCATTTCCCCTCCTACTCTCAGCCCCCATTACCCTTCCTGCACCCCCACCACTACTATCAGTCTCCCAGCCTACACCTTGACCCCTCCGCCTACCATCAATGCTCTCACTCATACCACCAATATCCTCCCTACCTCATCCACACCCTCCCCGCCCAAAACCTCTCTCCCCCCTAACACCATCCCGTACACTAACACAACGCAGCCATGCTCGAACACCTCTCTCCTCCCTTACACAATCACGAACACCAACACAACGCAGCCCTACTCGATCACCAGCCCACTCTCCCACCTGCACGCGAATTCCCGGGGCAGTCACTCACCTCTGGCTGCCCCCCCCCCCCACCTCCACCACCTACCCCAACATGGACAACATGGACTACATCATGGCCTCTCTCTTCCAGATCAAAGAAGACATACACATCATCAAAGAATTACTCTCCTCACACCCCATACACCCCTCACCCACCTCCACCTCCCCTCCCAAATCGTCCCCTACCCCTCCGGCTGACTTCCACACTCAACACGCCCTACACCGGGCTCCAATCCCTACTCATAGCCGCAGCAACTGCCCCTGTCCCCCTCGTCGCCCCTGCAACCCCTCACACAACTGCACCTCCACACCCAACTTGTCCTCCGCCCTTCCGATTAACTCTCTCACTCAACTCCCCCCCAACCGGACCTCAATCCCAGCCCGCAATCGCAACAACCGCCCGCATCGCACCCACAACCCTACTTCTGACCTCGACACACTCGCCCTTCTCCGCTCCTATGACCCAGCCCCCCAAAATCACACAACCACCCCACACCGCACCATTCCCACGCTACACTCAAATCCCCTCAGACCCCCCACACAAAACAGCAGATCCTCCATCCCAAATAACCTTAGAAGAGTCCCTCTTTCTCTAGAACCAACTACCACCCTCAACACACCCCGTCTCAAATGCACTCTCCTCAACTGCAGATCGGCCTCGAAACATTCCGCCGCCATTGCTGATCTCCTCTTATCACGGGATCTTGACCTAATCATCCTGACTGAAACCTGGTTAACTGAATCTTCGACACCTATAATGGACCTTCTGGCTCCTCCCAACTACCACATTATCAGGCTCGACAGATCAGGCAAAATTGGTGGTGGAATCGCATGCATCTACAGGAATAACATCTCTGTTATGAAAGTCAATTCCACCTCCCTACCATCCCCAACATTATGGGAATACATCTGCCTCGACATTATTAGTGAGGGCAAACCGATATGCTCTCTTCACAGCATTTACCACCCACCCAGGGACAACCTCATCTTCTCCCAACAAATCATGGATATGATTTCATCCAACCCCGGACGGAGTCTCACCCAAATATACCTTGGTGACTTCAACCTCCACTGGAACGATCGTAATGACGCGGTGGTAAATAGTCTTAAAAATTTCCTTGATGCCCTTAACCTCACCCAAATATGCAACAGCCCGACCCACGAGAAAGGTTCTACCCTCGACCTTATCATTGCCAAAGAGGACTCTATCCAACTCGAGTCCATCCAACCCTGTGACTGGTCAGACCAGGTCTGATCATCTCCAAAGAGGACTCTATCCAACTCGAGTCCATCCAACCCTGTGACTGGTCAGATCAGGTCTGATCATCTCCAAAGAGGACTCTATCCAACTCGAGTCCATCCAACCCTGTGACTGGTCAGACCAGGTCTGATCATCTCCAAAGAGGACTCTATCCAACTCGAGTCCATCCAACCCTGTGACTGGTCAGATCAGGTCTGATCATCTCCAAAGAGGACTCTATCCAACTCGAGTCCATCCAACCCTGTGACTGGTCAGACCAGGTCTGATCATCTCCAAAGAGGACTCTATCCAACTCGAGTCCATCCAACCCTGTGACTGGTCAGACCAGGTCTGATCATCTCCAAAGAGGACTCTATCCAACTCGAGTCCATCCCACCCTGTGACTGGTCAGACCAGGTCTGATCATCTCCAAAGAGGACTCTATCCAACTCGAGTCCATCCCACCCTGTGACTGGTCAGATCAGGTCTGATCATCTCCAAAGAGGACTCTATCCAACTCGAGTCCATCCAACCCTGTGACTGGTCAGACCAGGTCTGATCATCTCCAAAGAGGACTCTATCCAACTCGAGTCCATCCAACCCTGTGACTGGTCAGACCAGGTCTGATCATCTCCAAAGAGGACTCTATCCAACTCGAGTCCATCCAACCCTGTGACTGGTCAGACCAGGTCTGATCATCTCCAAAGAGGACTCTATCCAACTCGAGTCCATCCAACCCTGTGACTGGTCAGATCAGGTCTGATCATCTCCAAAGAGGACTCTATCCAACTCGAGTTCATCCAACCCTGTGACTGGTCAGATCAGGTCTGATCATCTCCAAAGAGGACTCTATCCAACTCGAGTCCATCCAACCCTGTGACTGGTCAGACCAGGTCTGATCATCTCCAAAGAGGACTCTATCCAACTCGAGTCCATCCAACCCTGTGACTGGTCAGACCAGGTCTGATCATCTCCAAAGAGGACTCTATCCAACTCGAGTCCATCCAACCCTGTGACTGGTCAGACCAGGTCTGATCATCTCCAAAGAGGACTCTATCCAACTCGAGCCCATCCAACCCTGTGACTGGTCAGATCAGGTCTGATCATCTCCAAAGAGGACTCTATCCAACTCGAGTCCATCCAACCCTGTGACTGGTCAGATCAGGTCTGATCATCTCCAAAGAGGACTCTATCCAACTCGAGTCCATCCAACCCTGTGACTGGTCAGATCAGGTCTGATCATCTCCAAAGAGGACTCTATCCAACTCGAGTCCATCCAACCCTGTGACTGGTCAGATCAGGTCTGATCATCTCCAAAGAAGACTCTATCCAACTCGAGTCCATCCAACCCTGTGACTGGTCAGACCAGGTCTGATCATCTCCAAAGAGGACTCTATCCAACTCGAGTCCATCCAACCCTGTGACTGGTCAGATCAGGTCTGATCATCTCCAAAGAGGACTCTATCCAACTCGAGTCCATCCAACCCTGTGACTGGTCAGACCAGGTCTGATCATCTCCAAAGAGGACTCTATCCAACTCGAGTCCATCCAACCCTGTGACTGGTCAGACCAGGTCTGATCATCTCCAAAGAGGACTCTATCCAACTCGAGTCCATCCAACCCTGTGACTGGTCAGACCAGGTCTGATCATCTCCAAAGAGGACTCTATCCAACTCGAGCCCATCCAACCCTGTGACTGGTCAGACCAGGTCTGATCATCTCCAAAGAGGACTCTATCCAACTCGAGTCCATCCAACCCTGTGACTGGTCAGACCAGGTCTGATCATCTCCAAAGAGGACTCTATCCAACTCGAGTCCATCCAACCCTGTGACTGGTCAGATCAGGTCTGATCATCTCCAAAGAGGACTCTATCCAACTCGAGTCCATCCAACCCTGCGACTGGTCAGACCAGGTCTGATCATCTCCAAAGAGGACTCTATCCAACTCGAGTCCATCCAACCCTGTGACTGGTCAGATCAGGTCTGATCATCTCCAAAGAGGACTCTATCCAACTCGAGTCCATCCAACCCTGTGACTGGTCAGATCAGGTCTGATCATCTCCAAAGAGGACTCTATCCAACTCGAGTCCATCCAACCCTGTGACTGGTCAGATCACCATATCGTCACATTCTTCATCAATGAAAAAGTTAAAGTTAACCCGGCTCAATTCTCCAAGCCCAAAGTCTGGAAAAGAGACACGAAAAAACTCAACCCAGGCTCTTTGCCCCCTAACAGCTGCAATCTCCTACTCCCACCGACAGGCGATACGGATGTTCAAACCCTGACTGACCACTATCTCAACTCTATGACCTCGATAATTAATGAGGCTGCACCTATGCAGCTAAAAAGAGTCTCTACTAAAATCTCCAATCCATGGTACGACGGGAGTCTCAATGAGGATAGACGAGACATGCGAATGGCAGAGCGTATCTGGAGATCAGATCTCTCTGCAATGCACCAAAAAGATCTGAAGAAAAAGAGAAACGCCTACTTCAGGAAAATAAAACGCTCAAAATCAAACTTCTTCAGTCTCCAGCTCGACCAAGCAAAAAACCGCCGAGAAAACTATTTGAGCTAATCAGATCACAATCCAAGGATCAACCCCAACCACTCAACACTGTGCGTGAAGCACCCTCCTGTGAAGACTTCGCTGCTTTCTTTATCCAAAAAACCGACAACATAAAAAGCGATCTCCTCATTGACGCAGCCTCTACTCCAAACCCCAGTGCCCAGCACACACTGAACCAAAAAACAATGCTACATGGTCGACCTTTGGCACATACTCGGAAGAAAAAATTGGCAAACTGCTCAGCACCCTGAAACCATCCAATCACCTCACGGACCCCCTTCCTGCTACCGCAGTAAAAGACTTTACCCCTTTGCTTCTCCCTCTCTGGACTAAAATTATCAACAGCTCTCTTCAACAAGGAAGCATACCTGACTCCTTCAAAGTTGGTCAAGTCACACCTCTATTAAAGAAACCTACAGCCGACCCCTCTGATCTCAACAATTACCGTCCCATTACCAATATTCCCACTCTCGCCAAACTGCTGGAAAAATGTGCACAACTACAATTGACTAAACACATTGAGCAATTTGATCTCCTCAACCCTCACCAGTCAGGCTTCCGAGCAGGACACAGTACAGAAACGGCAATGACTCACATAATTGACGACGCACTTCAAATGCTAGACCAAAACGACACCTGCCTCCTCATCCTTCTGGATCTCTCATCAGCATTCGACACCGTTAAACATGAGAATTTACTAGAACTACTAAACACAAGAATGGGTTTATCTGGAACTGTTCTCAAGTGGTTCACTTCCTTTCTTCATAACAGATCGCAGAAATTCAAGAGCAACAACCTGATGTCCTCGCCAATACCTGTAATGCTAGGCGTCCCCCAACGATCCTCTCTATCCCCAACTTTGTTCAACCTAGTCATGGAACCTCTCACCACCCTGCTACAAGCATCCAATGTACACTTTCACATGTACGCCGATGACACTCAACTTTATCTCAAATTACAATCCCCCAATGACATCTTGCTCCTGAACGCAACGATCAGATGCACCCAATCCTGGCTTGCCGATAATCATCTCAAACTCAATGCGCTGAAAACAGAGTTCCTTCTGATCTCACCTCCAGCGAAGATCTCCACCACTCAAGTTTGGCTTAAACACCTAACCGCACTCAATGTCCAACCCACCATCGTGGACTCAGCAAAATCTTTAGGCATAACACTAGACACCAATCTCAACATGCAGCAACATATCAGCAAGGCAACAAAGGGTGCGAACTTCCAGATCAACACTCTGAGGAAACGTAAACCCTTCCTCCCAGCCAAAGACTTCCAAACAGCAGTACAAGCACTAGTCATCCCTCGAATAGAATACGGCAGCACCACCCTCTGCGGACTCCCCCTAACTACAACCGCACCATTAAGAGCTTCTCTAAACACTGCAGCGAGACTCATCACTGGTTCAAAAAAGCACTCCCATATCACCCCTGACTTGAAATCCCTGAACTGGCTGCCTTTTGAAACCAGAATACATCTGAAAATCGCCTGCATGACACACAAGGCAATACACCTAAACACACCCGGCTACCTCGCTCAGAAACTGACAATCTCTGGCGGAGCTAGAAACACTAGAGGCACAAACAATCTTCTGCTGAAACCTCGGAGATTCCGGAAGGAAAAAACATATAAGCGCTCCTTCTCAGGAATGGCGCCTAGGATCTGGAACTCACTCCCGCCCGAAACCAGGCTTATCTCTTCCACTACACTCTTTAAAAATGAAGTAAAAGCTACCCTCATGGCTAAATACACTTGAGCTATTATCTCGAACTCTGTTAATACTCTGCACTGATTTGTACTACATGTTTGACCCCTTCGCTTATTTGTATGAGTTGCCCTATTGCTCACATGATTGGCTTAGTAGCCACCTATTTGTACTGTTTGATCTATTGATGTATCTATATAACTATGCTCCATGAAGTACCCCTCTATGTAAAGCGCTCTGATATCTGCGAAGATCTTGTCCGCGCTATATAAAACTTTCAAAATAAATAAATAAATTGAGGTCTGGTAAGGGTGCACTCTGCACCGCTTTTCTAGTTATTTCTTAACGCCCTGTATGCTCAGCGAAGCTGCATTCATTTGACCTCTTGTTGGCCGTATCTGCTTTCCCGTTGGTGAACCAGTTTCCGTGTTCTTGCGGGTCAGCGAGATATCGCCCAAACTGCCTTTCCCGTTGGTGAACCGTTTTCAGGGTTCTTGCGGGAGAGCGGAGATACTGCCTAACTGCTTGCACAGTGCTGTTCATGCCGAGATAGAAATGGACAAAGTGCTTGAAAACTTTGATAGAAAAGAAGACATTTGAGGTGAGCAAATTTAGAGTGTCGCTGGTGTTGAGGGTGCTCTATACAGGAGCTGCCTTCCACCTAAACTTGGGAACTACCCAGAGTTCTCTCCTTCTTTTTTGCATAATGTATGCGTCACTCTATGCCTGCAAGGGAATTGTTTTGACTTATACTGGGTGCTCCCTTGTGCCTGGAGAAAGCTAAACCTCTTTGAAGAGCTGTAATGACAGCGAAACACGTGTCAGGGGTTGCTTTTATTCATTTCAGGTTGACTTGGATGGTATTTTACCAATCCAAAGCTGTAATATTGTGCTTGGAGTGGTAAATGGCTTTTTTCATTTTGCAGCTCGGCGTGGATAGCACTGTGCTAATCCTATGCTTAAAGACTTTGCTGTACAAATGGCAAAATACTTTGTCCATTTCTTTCTCAGCGTGGATAGCACTGTGCTAATCCTATGCTTAAAAACTTTAATAGAAAAGCAGACATTTGAGGTGAGCAAATTTAGAGTGTCGCTGGTGTTAAGGGTGCTCTATACAGGAGCTACCTTCCACCTAAACTTGGGAACTACACAAGTTTAGGTGGCTCCCGCCCTGCCATGGCAAACTACAGTGTCCCGTGGGTGATTACCCCAGGACACTGTAGGAGCCGGCCCTGGGGGGTGGCGGTCCCCAGGGCCATGACAAGGTTTCAGGAGGGGGGCCACGCAGCCCCCC
The DNA here is from genome assembly GCF_964263255.1 of Lissotriton vulgaris. Taxonomy (NCBI): domain Eukaryota; kingdom Metazoa; phylum Chordata; class Amphibia; order Caudata; family Salamandridae; genus Lissotriton; species Lissotriton vulgaris. The sequence goes on along the minus strand of NC_141690.1, from coordinate 287,316,890 downwards.
TTCCACAATTTACAAAGCCCCGGGGGTGGTGGTCCCCGGGGCTGAGGGGTACGTTAAGGACACCACAATTTTAATATTTAGAGCCCCGTGGAGGTGGCGGTCCCCGGGGCTTGAGGGGGGCTTGAGCCCCCCACACAGCTTTTTTTTTTTAAACTAAAATCAAGCCCCGGAGGGAGGGGGGGGGGGGGGTTGGCTGTCCCCGGGGCTGTGGAGGGGGCCATGAGCCCCCCGCAAATATTGTAGATAAGCCCTGGGGGGGGTGGCAGTCCCCGGGGCTTGGGGGGCCTTTGAGCCCCCCCACACATTACATTAAAAAGCCCCGGGGTGGTGGTCCCCGGGGCTGGGGGAGCTGTGAGCCCCTCGCAAATATGTCAGATAAGCCCCGGGGGTGGCGGTCCTCACACAGCTTTTTTTTTTTTTTAACTAAAATCAAGCCCCTTTGCCGTCCCCGGGGCTGTGGAGGGGGCCATGAGCCCGCCGCAAATATTGTAGATAAGCCCTGGGGGGGGTGGCGGTCCCCGGGGCTTGGGGGGCCTTTGAGCCCCCCCACACATTAAATTAAAAAGCCCCAGGGGAGCTGTGAGCCCCTCGCAAATATGTCAGATAAGCCCCGGGGGTGGCGGTCCCTGGGGCTGGGGGGCCCCTTTAGGCCCCCCAACCCAATACTAATATTGCCCCCAGGAATTGGCCTGAACAGCGCACCCTGCACGGATTTTGCAGATTTAAAAAAACATATATTTTTTTGGGGCCCCCCTAAGCAGGCCTAGCGGGTCAGGGTGTTTCCACCCTGCCCCCTTTTTGCGTTTTGCGCACATGTTTTACAGATTTCTTGTGCCTCGGTTCTACCGAGGCACAAGATGTCTGACAACACTTCCTGGTTTGGAGTGTTGACAGCCAATTAGCATACAGCTCGTGATCGGGAGGGTGCGTGGATCCTGCGCAGCCATAGATATATATATATGATTTTACTTTTGATTTTCTCAGCAACTACTGAACGGATTGACACCATTTAACAAACATGGTTCTTTCTGAACCAAGATCTACCTTTTTGCCAAATTTGGTGTAATTCCGTTCAGCAGTTCGGGCTGTAGCAGTGTCTAAAGTTTCCTAGGGAAAATTGCATGGGGAAAACACGTTTTGGGACCTCACTTTTTTTTCGGCCCCCGCTTGACGAATCACCGTGAAACTTTCAGGATAGGAGCAGACAGGAGCGGGCCGTAAGTTTGAAAATTTCGAAAACATTCGTCAATCGGCGCCAAAGTTATTGGGAATAGAATGTTGGGGATTTCCTATGGAAAATAGGTCCTAACTATAACTACCTACTGGCGACCGCCAGTAGGTAATATGGGTGTATATGTATATGTATGTTTGTATCTATGCATGTGTGTTTATATGTATGTGTAAATGTACATGTACCCATGTGTGCGTGTATGTGTGTATGTATGGATGTATGTATGTGTGTATGTATGCATGTGTGTGTGTTCGCAAGTGTATGTATGTGTTTATGTGGTTGTAGGAGAGTAGGGTCTGCTTCCTATGGTCACCCCCACTTTTTGCTGTGATTTACTGGTTTTTCGACTTTAGTCTGGCTGTGGCCCTGCTAATCAGACCCACAGCCCAGCTGTTCTCGCTCTAAATTGATACCATGTACTTTAGGTACATATCAGATTGGTTAATGGGTTACCCTTGTGAGCCCCTGTATAGTGTACCATAGGTACCCAGGCCATAGGTGCATCCAAGGCCTACCAGGGGCTGCAGCATGTATTATGCCACCCCTGGCTGGCCCTCCAAACTGACACCACAGGTCTGTTCGCACAGCCTGGGTAAGGTGGTGTATTCACCCCTTACTTACTTAGATATAGTATACATATATATATATATATATATATATATATATATATATATATATATATACTCAATGTTCCACTCGCAGTTTCTCCATGCAATGGACGGACGCAGACCCAGATTTAGGTGCAGATATGTTTATTTCATTTCGCCCTGCACCACCGCCATGACGCGTTGGGCAACTCAGTGCCCTTGCTCACATGCATATATATATATACACACACATATTACCTATAAGTCACTCCTTTGGCAGGCCTTGATAATCCTGGAGGCAGAGTGCTTGGTTTTGTGTGAGAGGGTGCCCTAGCATTAGCTGAGCCTGTCTGCAGCTTTCGGAACCATCTCCATCTAGCTGTTCTATGACATAGCCATACCATATACTCTTAATTGCATTATAATCCTCGTTGGTTTGGCTTTATCGAAACATGTTGAGTAAGGTGTCAAACACTTTGGAATACTACCCCCCTCCCCCCGCCAGACCGGGCGGCGGGGGGTAGCATTCCACCCTTCTAGGGGGAGAAGACATGTAGTTACTGGTAAACCCGGTTAAAGTTAAACAGAGCCCCAGCATCACAAAATGGATGCTGCTGCCACAGACATGAGTCTGCCCTCCTGCTGCTGGACGAAACTCCGGCAGGGGAGGCCTGGACAATAGGTTTACCTGTCTAGGGAGGTGCTGGCACGGACACGGACTTCCAGACATCTCTGACCCTGATCCGAGTTCCCAGCAAAGCTGGGACCCGTAGCAGACACGAGTGACGTGGGACCGGAACTCCTGGATATCCTGCATTTTGCAAGCTGCACCTACTTCCCGAGGTATCTCGAGTTGTGCATTGGGGTGTTTGAAGCCCCAGCCCGAGAACCTTTTGCACCGAAGCTCAGAGGCCTACACTCCACGAGTATCCCGTGGGCAGGCTTTGTGCATTTCAGCTCGACATGTCTTCGCGGTTCCTAGTCCGTTGGCTAGTGAGCCCCCACAAAGACTTTCCTTTGATTTACTTTGCTCTCCTGGTTGCTCCAGACTTGCTCCAACTTCCCTGCAAAGGAGAAGTTCCTCAGAACTTGCTGGTCTGCACCGAAGCCAATCTCGAATTCCTGCGTCAATTGCGTTTGCCAAGGCATGTTTTGTCCAATCCGGATACCGACACCGCAGTCAACTAGATCCTTCGTGGGACAGTTCGAATCCAGCTCCTGGTCATCGTCTACGCCTCCTGGACCACGTGGCTGAAGAGACAAACTTCACCTTTTCACCTGAAATCACCCGACATTGGCTGGCAGCTTCCTATTGCCATCCTGGTCACTGGCAAGCGACCCAGACACTGTCCCTTCTGCTTTCAGGTTCTTCAGATTTTCGATCAACCCTTGGATCCACCCGGACACTTTTTCTTTGGTCGCCTGCAGCACTTCTTCGCAGCTCTGCACTGGAATCGACGATGAAACCCGACACCAAAAGGCACCTATGCACCCGGCATCCCTGGGTGAGGTAACACGAGTAGTCCAGGGTTCCATCGTAGTTCACTCAGAAGTGTCCTTAAATTGTAAATTTGTAACTTGTTTGTTTCCCATTTAAAGTCAATGGTAACCTGCGGCTGTGTTTAGACACTGCACGCGTCTCCCGTGGGCCTCCTACATTCTAACCTTTGGTTGTTCCTAGAAGCCCCAGCGATTCCACAGGCCCCAGGCCTGATTTCTAACCCAGACGTGGTTCTTATACCACTATTTTAGTATATGGTTTGTGAGGTCCCTAGGGCATAACGTTTACTGTGCAACGTATCGTATGCTAATTAAGTTCCTTGTATTGTACTTTTACCTCTGACCTCATAAAGAGTGCAAAGGGGTTGTGTTTAGAATAAATACATATGTATTTGATATTCATATTGTGTGGTGTGCTTTCATTTGGTACTCAAGGGATTATCAATGGTAAAACAACTTGCTTAATTCGCTCTCTGAAGTCCTAGCTTAAAGGCTGCTCTCCACAGCTACCACTAGGATAGCTTTCTATAAGGTTGACTTTACAACCACCATCAATAAAGGTCGTTTGGACTGGTGCAAGGTGCCCACTAGAATAGTGGACATCATATACCAGGCCAACTTCTCACAGTGGTTGTGTATGTGTATGTGTATGTATGCATGTGTGCAAGTATGTGTGTAAATATGTGTGAGCTCTGCTCCACTATTACAGACCTACTCAGTTCACAGATGTGTTTGGCCCTGTCACATCTGCTCCATTCCTGCCACTACTCCACTACTGGTCCCGCCTCTCGTTCCGACCCTCGTAGTATCGTCGACTATCAACTATTACACATAATCGGAGTGTGACCTTGTACACCTGTTATTTATGATGTTAAACTAAATGTTATACCTAACTGTGGATTAATTCCGGCAAGGCTCCCCTGTGAAGCCATCTTCAATTGTTAAAAGCAATTTACGATTGAATTGTCACTTCACCTACCCACACCATTCCTGATCACTGCACCACCCTCCCCTTTCCCTGTACAGAGGGCCCTGTTAAGATGTTAATTATTTGTATGTATATATGCACTAAAAATGAAAAAAATACAGTGTAAAACGTATCGACACTATCTGAATAAACAATAGTGTTCTACTAATATAATTGTCAATGAATATTTACCTTATAACTCCAAGTTACTCCTAACTGGTCAGGGACCACTCTCTTTATATCATACAATTACCCAGGTCCCTATGACTACCGTGCTGACCCCCTTACTGTAATCCCTACTCTAATCATGGGTCCCCACTCTGCAACTCTGGGCAATAGCTTGCTTAATCTCCACAACAGCCCTAAAGCGCTGGGATGCCTGGTTTCACCTTGGGGGTGCCCAGTAGGGAGCATCTCACAGGGAAAGCCAGGACGGGTTCCACAGCGGTATACAGCGCCAAGATGCCTGTCAGGTGATAGTGCGCTTTACAAGTATACATACACACATTCAGGAAAAAAGCGTGGAAAGAAGCCAAAACATGTAATTTGGTGTCTTGAAAACTGATTCTGCATGTCACGCCTTCTTTCAAGTTGAAAAATCTGAATGAAAGGTATTACCACTCGTGGTAAATACTGCACTCTGTGGTAGTGAGATTTACCAAAGGTAAATCCCTCACGCTATTCAGCCCTTCTTGTAAGGAGGACTATATAATGGCCTTAAATATAGTGGTTAAGAGAAATTAAAAGTATTTTCTGGACTACTAGCAAAGGAAAATATTGTATTTTTAACTAAATGACTAATATGTTGTTTATAAACAGGGAGTCCCTTTGTCAAAACTCTGATCGTACTACAGGAGTAGCTATCAACTGTTCCAGCTCATTTTCTTGCCGGCGTGAGGAGGTGTCAGCTGCGAGGCCGCAGAGGAGGCGAGAGGTGCGGCCCCGGGACTGCGAGGACCAGCATACAACATCCACAGCTGTGTTCCTCTTCCTGGGTGAGCCGCGCCCCCTCCCAGTGCCCGCCCCCACCAAAGCGCTCTTCACTCCTCGCGGCCCCCGCTTCGCGGGAGCCACTCGTTCCGAGGAGTCCCTTTGTCAAAACTCTGATCGTGCTACAGGAGTAGCTATCAACTGTTCCAGCTCATTTTCTTGCCGGCGTGAGGAGGTGTCAGCTGCGAGGCCGCAGAGGAGGCGAGAGGTGCGGCCCCGGGACTGCGAGGACCAGCATACAACATCCACAGCTGTGTCCTCTTCCCGGGTGAGCCGCGCCCCCTCCCAGTGCCCGCCCCCACCAAAGCGCTCTTCACTCCTCGCGGCCCCCGCTTCGCGGGTGCCGCTCGTTCCGAGGAGTCCCTTTGTCAAAACTCTGATCGTGCTACAGGAGTAGCTATCAACTGTTCCAGCTCATTTTCTTGCCGGCGTGAGGAGGTGTCAGCTGCGAGGCCGCAGAGGAGGCGAGAGGTGCGGCCCCGGGACTGCGAGGACCAGCATACAACATCCACAGCTGTGTCATCTTCCCGGGTATGCCGCGCCCCCTCCCAGTGCCCGCCCCCACCAAAGCGCTCTTCACTCCTCGCGGCCCCCGCTTCGCGGGAGCCGCTCGTTCCGAGGAGTCCCTTTGTCAAAACTCTGATCGTGCAACAGGAGTAGCTATCAACTGTTCCAGCTCATTTTCTTGCCGGCGTGAGGAGGTGTCAGCTGCGAGGCCGCAGAGGAGGCGAGAGGTGCGGTCCCGGGACTGCGAGGACCAGCATACAACATCCACAGCTGTGTCCTCTTCCTGGGTGAGCCGCGCCCCCTCCCAGTGCCCGCCCCCACCAAAGCGCTCTTCACTCCTCGCGGCCCCCGCTTCGCGGGTGCCGCTCGTTCCGAGGAGTCCCTTTGTCAAAACTCTGATCGTGCTACAGGAGTAGCTATCAACTGTTCCAGCTCATTTTCTTGCCGGCGTGAGGAGGTGTCAGCTGCGAGGCCGCAGAGGAGGCGAGAGGTGCGGCCCCGGGACTGCGAGGACCAGCATACAACATCCACAGCTGTGTTCCTCTTCCTGGGTGAGCCGCGCCCCCTCCCAGTGCCCGCCCCCACCAAAGCGCTCTTCACTCCTCGCGGCCCCCGCTTCGCGGGAGCCACTCGTTCCGAGGAGTCCCTTTGTCAAAACTCTGATCGTGCTACAGGAGTAGCTATCAACTGTTCCAGCTCATTTTCTTGCCGGCGTGAGGAGGTGTCAGCTGCGAGGCCGCAGAGGAGGCGAGAGGTGCGGCCCCGGGACTGCGAGGACCAGCATACAACATCCACAGCTGTGTCCTCTTCCCGGGTGAGCCGCGCCCCCTCCCAGTGCCCGCCCCCACCAAAGCGCTCTTCACTCCTCGCGGCCCCCACTTCGCGGGTGCCGCTCGTTCCGAGGAGTCCCTTTGCCAAAACTCTGATCGTGCTACAGGAGAAGCTATCAACTGTTCCAGCTCATTTTCTTGCCGGCGTGAGGAGGTGTCAGCTGCGAGGCCGCAGAGGAGGCGAGAGGTGCGGCCCCGGGACTGCGAGGACCAGCATACAACATCCACAGCTGTGTCATCTTCCCGGGTAAGCCGCGCCCCCTCCCAGTGCCCGCCCCCACCAAAGCGCTCTTCACTCCTCGCGGCCCCCGCTTCGCGGGAGCCGCTCGTTCCGAGGAGTCCCTTTGTCAAAACTCTGATCGTGCTACAGGAGTAGCTATCAACTGTTCCAGCTCATTTTCTTGCCGGCGTGAGGAGGTGTCAGCTGCGAGGCCGCAGAGGAGGCGAGAGGTGCGGTCCCGGGACTGCGAGGACCAGCATACAACATCCACAGCTGTGTCCTCTTCCTGGGTGAGCCGCGCCCCCTCCCAGTGCCCGCCCCCACCAAAGCGCTCTTCACTCCTTGTGGCCCCCGCTTCGCGGGTGCCGCTCGTTCCGAGGAGTCCCTTTGTCAAAACTCTGATCGTGCTACAGGAGTAGCTATCAACTGTTCCAGCTCATTTTCTTGCCGGCGTGAGGAGGTGTCAGCTGCGAGGCCGCAGAGGAGGCGAGAGGTGCGGCCCCGGGACTGCGAGGACCAGCATACAACATCCACAGCTGTGTCCTCTTCCCGGGTGAGCCGCGCCCCCTCCCAGTGCCACGCCCCCTCTCCACCCAAGAGAATATCAGCAAGCCCAGTGACGCGCACCGCGGGGCGCACCCCGGGGTGAAGACCGGGCAAAGAGCGGGCCGTTTTAGGCCGTTAGATGCCGGATAGAGCCGGGCCGGGCTACCCCCCTAACTCCTAGCTCAAAAACATATCATAAACATCCCCACTTGTATAAACATGTCAGGGCCGCTCCGGATGCTCCTCAGGATTGGATTGATGCTCTAAGGGGGCCCACCTCTAGATCAACCCAAGTCTGACTGTAATTGTGCCCAGACTGTTAAGGCGATCAAGCGGGGGAAAAAGGTGGGTCCGGAGGAGAGCAGCTGGGCACTTGTAACCGTAAACCTGTAATTACAGAAACACGGGGTAAGTCCCACAGAACCCTAAGCTAGAACATCAACTACTTAACAAAACAATTGTTACCTCACCTGTGTATCCCACAGGCGTGCCTTTATGAAGGAAGGATCTAAGGGCGGTCTCTATATCCCCTGGCTGTACTACTGGAAAATAGAATATAGAGAGCATTAGATAACCCCCATGTTCCCTCCCCTCCTTGAACGTGTAATTTAGGCCAACAATGATTACCTACCCAGTTGTAGGATACAGATAACCTAAAGTAGCCCCATGGCACCAAAAGCAAATAAAGATCTCATTCCTGGTAAACGGTGGTTGAAAACAAAAGAACTTTTCTCCTCCGAGGAAATGCTAGAAGCTTAACCCCAGGGTGTGCAAGACGCAACTACCCCAAGATCTCTCCAACATTCCCTACAATGTATATAATCCCAAAGTTAGGAAAAAATAATATATATATAGATATATGCCCAGCGTATAGCGTCTATACAGATCCTGCTCTGTAGGCGCTTCAACAGTGAGTAATTAGTACTGTAAATGTAAGGCGGCACCTATACCCAGGTGTCCTGCGCAAACCGGAGCAAGACGCTCCCTGTACGTATGCAACAAACAGTATCTGTAAACACCCTTAGAAAGCAAGTGCCCCACTCGATCAGTAAACCTGTTGCTGGAAAGATAACAGGACCCGGGCGCTTCCTAAGCCCCTCCAGGTAATCCACACTCGAATGGCAGCACTCGAAAACACACCGAGTTGTAGGCGCTTCCTAAGCCCCACCAGGACACTCGAGTGGCAGCACTCCAAATCACACCAAGTTGCAGGCGCTTCCTAAGCCCCACCAGGATATTCCACAACTGGGCGAGGAAAACCCAGAACAAAGTACTCACACGCCGATGACGACGTGTTCCCTCCACGCAAGCTGAACCTTGCCTCCGCCGATAAACAAGGATCCGGAAAGACACCACAGTCAAACACGAACCAACTCCAGCAGGAATAATCGGCAGCGCGTCTGCCGCCCGACTTCCTGATAATCCGTAGTCGCGTCGCGTCATAGGGGCGCGCAGCACGAAGGATCATGGGATATGTAGTTTCCCATTCCGTTTCTCAGGACCGGGCAGGCAGTGATTTACCGGAGGTCGGGGAGGGTGAATCGTGACAGTACACCCCCTCTCACAACACTCACTGACTGCCACCAGGTTTACCAGGATGAGACAAATGGAACCTCCGCACCAGTCTAGGTGCATGAACTGCACCCACCGGTTCCCACGAATCCTCCTCGGGACCATAACCCTTCCAAGACACCAGGTACTGGAGTTTCCCCCTCACTCTACGAGAGTCCAAGATGCGCCGCACCTCGTACTCCACTTCCTGTTCTACCCTTACAGGCGCAGGGGCGGTATGTCTCGGACCCTGAGCAGGCTTGACCAGTGAGACATGGAACACAGGGTGTATTCTGAAATGTGAGGGGAGTTTAAGTTTCACCGCTACGGGGTTGACCTGGCGAACCACCTGGTAAGGACCGATGAAGCGGGGATTGAAAACACTGAACCTTTTGAAACGAATGTTCCTAGTGGACAGCCACACCCAGTCCCCTTTCTTGTACCCAGGACAGGGCCTACGATGTCTATCGGCCTGTGCCTTGTACTTTAGCTTAGCTTTTACTAGATTGTTTCTGGCCTGCATAACAGTCTTCCGCAATTGCACCAATCTTGTTTGTAACTGTGGGATCGGGGTTTCAACACTTGGCACACTCAAAGGAACAAATCTGGGATGGAACCCATAAGTACAGAAAAACGGGGTACACAAGGTAGAGGAATGAATTGCGTCATTATACGCCACCTCCGCCGACCATAACCATTCCACCCATGCTTCCGAAGAGGTATCCACAAAACACCTCAGGTATTGTTTGAGGGTCTGGTTTAACGTTTCGGTCTGACCATCCGTTTGCGGATGAAAGCTGGTGGACAAGGATGAGGCAATGCCCAATCGATCACACCAGACCCTCCAAAATTTGGCGGTGAATTGAGCCCCTCTATCTGAAACAATGACCTTAGGTAAGCCATGCAACCGAACAATATGGATAAGCAGCAACTGGGCTAATTGACTAGCTGTGGGTACCCCTCTACTGGCAATGAAGTGACCCATCTTGGTCAAGTAGTCCACGACTACTACAATCGCCGACATCCCATGATCCTGAGGGAGTCCTACCACAAAATCGACTGAAAAGCTTTCCCAAGGACTCACAGGCGTGGGCATTGTTTGTAACAGCCCTTGTGCTGGTCTATGATCGCTTTTGGCCTGCGAGCAGACCTCACATCGTTGAACCCAAGCAAACACATCCGGCCGGATGGTGGGCCACCAGTAATTGCGTAGCAGCTTTTCCAAAGTTTTCTTCCCTCCCGTGTGTCCTGCGCAAGGTAGATCATGGCACCACTTAAATACTTGCTTTCTCAATGCAAGAGTGGGGAGAAGCAATTGAGACCCCTTCCTTGGCAGGCCTTGCCGTATTTTCCATTCCGGGTGCACCCGAATCCAAGTCTTCCAAACAAAGGTCTGGATGCCTTTCTTGACCTTGTGTAGAAATTCCGCCGTATGGATCACCCCTATCACCTGTTGAGGTTTGACAATGCTGGTTTCAGGAGACTCCCTCAATGCTGGGTGACTTTCTTGACGTGTGAGAGCATCAGCTTTCCGGTTGTCACATCCCGGGCGGAAGGTGACCACGAAATGAAACTCCGAGAAGAAAAGCATCCATCTCAGTTGTCTGGGAGTGAGATGGCGTGCTGCTCTCAAGAACTGAAGGTTTCGGTGGTCTGTATAAACAGTGATTTGGTGTGTAGCACCCATCAACCAATGCCTCCACTCTGTGAAGGCGTCTTTAATAGCAAGCAATTCCTTCTCTGCAATCGTATAATTGCGTTCTGCCGTATTTAACTTGCGTGACATGAAGGCAATGGGATGTAGATGACCGGTATCTTCACTCCTCTGCGATAGTACAGCCCCCCACCGCTAGTTCAGATGCATCCGCCTCTACCACGAAAGGGAGGCGTGGGTCAGCATGTGTTAGTACCGGAGCAGATGTGAACGCGGTTTTCAATCGATCAAACGCTGTTTGCTCTTCGGTTCCCCATATAAACGGGATGTTCTTCCGGGTTAATCTTGTGAGAGGTGCCACCAGATCCGAAAAGTGAGAGATGAACCTCCGATAAAAGTTAGCAAACCCCAGAAGTTTCTGGATATCCTTGACATTGGCGGGTTGAGGCCAATCCACAATCGCTCGTACCTTCCTTTCCGCCATTATCTGCCCAGATGGAGTGAGCATGACTCCCAGGAATTCCACTGACGTGACATGAAACTCACATTTCGTCAGTTTGCAGTATAGATGGTTTTGCTGTAAAGACTCCAGTACTTGTTTCACATGTTGAATGTGTTCTAGTTCGTCATTAGAGTAGATTAAAATGTCATCAATGTAGACGACTACAAAGATGTCCAGGTAGTCTCGCAACACCTCATTAAGAAAAAATTGAAAGGAAGCTGGGGCGTTGCATAGCCCAAAGGGCATCACCAGATACTCAAAAAGCCCATACCTGGTTTTGAAAGCGGTTTTCCATTCGTCGCCTGATCGTATGCGTACTAAATGGTAGGCTCCCCTGAGATCCAATTTTGTGTAAATCCTGGCTGATCTCACTTGTTCCAGTAATACAGGAATCAACGGAAGTGGGTATTGATTCTTGGTGGTAATCGCATTTAATGCCCTGTAGTCTATACAGCAGCGTAATTCCCCATTTGCCTTCGGAATAAAGAAAAGGGGGGAAGCTGCTGGGGACCGTGATGGTCGGATGAATCCCAAAGCGAGTAGTTTGTCCAAATATTCCCGTAGGTGTTTCGTTTCGGGTTGGGATAACGCATAAATACGACCACATGGAACCACTGACCCTGGTGTTAAATCTATGCGGCAGTCGTATTCCCTATGGGGGGGAAGCACTTCTGCTTTGGTTTTGCTGAAGACTTCTTCATACTCCTGGTAACACTGAGGTAGTTCCACCTCTTTTTCCGCAGCTGTGGAAATGTTGTGAGTGACAGCCAATATCGTAGATGGTCGGGAATTCTCCTGGATGCAATGATCGTGGCAATAAGAAGAGGAGAACTCCACAGATTGTTCTTTCCATTTAATGATGGGTTCATGTCTTTTCAGCCAAGGGAGTCCTAAGATTATACCATAATTAGGGGCCTGGATGAGGTTAAATGACAGCTGTTCCTTATGATAACCCCCATACCACATCTCATACTCCGGGGTATGTTGTGTGATAGGACCGGATTCCAACACATGACCGTCTACTGCAAACACTTCTTCCATGACGGGTTTATCGACGGGGTTCACTCCCAACTTCCGTGCTTCTGCCAAATCCATGAAGCAACCTGTTGCTCCGGAATCTACCATGGCACATACATATTTAGGGGATTGATCAATCCATAATTCAATGTCTATAAAGAACAACTGTTTTCCCACTCGGTTTTCTTCGGTTATCGAAGGGATGAGATGTACACTTGAGTCCCTCCCTTCCTTAGAACTCAAGCATTGGAGTTTTCCGAACCCTTGTCGACCGTAGATACCGTTCCTGGACAGGTACGATAGCGTCCTCCTTTTGGTTTCACAGGACATTCTCGTAAAAAATGGCCTTTCTTCCCACAATACAAGCACAGCCCAAATTTGCGATGATGTTCTCTTTCACTGCTAGTGAGGGATGCCCGCACCACACCAATGTCCATAGGTTCGGATTTGCCTTCTGCTTTCTCCCCACTAGTTGGTTTCTCCCCGAACACCAGGGGTTTGTCTCTTCTTCCAGTCTCGCCCTTTCTCTCTCTTAATCTATGATCTAAGCGTAATGCCAAATCAATAAAGGCTGCACATGTGGTAGGCTGGGGTTCAACTTGTGCTATTACGTCTTTGAGATTGTCTGTGAGCCCTTGGTAAAACAGAACCATCTGTTTGGCTTCAGGCCAATCGGTTTCAGCGATCAATCTCCTAAAATGATTTAGGTATGTTACGATATCGGAATTGCCTTGTTTGTGAACAAGCAACTCCTTATCAGCTGAAAAAGTCTCAGCTCTCCTGTCGAACGTTTTCTCAAATTCCGCTCGAAACAGGTCCCAATCATAAAGGATTCCATCATTATTCCTGACTATCGGTACAGCCCACTGGGCGGCCTCACCTCCTAAATAGGAGATCAGGAAGGAAACCCGTGATTGATTAGTCAAAAAACATTTAGGTTTACAGGTGAAGTGCATCATCACCTGGGTCATAAACACCTGCACTTTCTTTCTATCTCCCATAAACCGTTCTGGGGGAGCCAAAGGAACTGGAGAAGGCATTTCTACTACCAACGAGGTTGTCGGTTGGACAGGATTCCCTGCATCAAACGGATTCCGCTGCATAGCATCCATTCGTGCTTGCAACACAGCCGTTTCCTGACGGGAGGCGGCCAACTCGGCCTGAACTAAGCCTAAGGCGGTTGCTAACTCATCCAAGGTAGCCATCCCTTGATTCAACCCAACCAGGAGGAGCAGAACTTGTAGGCCGATTATTCTGTCAGGGCCGCTCCGGATGCTCCTCAGGATTGGATTGATGCTCTAAGGGGGCCCACCTCTAGATCAACCCAAGTCTGACTGTAATTGTGCCCAGACTGTTAAGGCGATCAAGCGGGGGAAAAAGGTGGGTCCGGAGGAGAGCAGCTGGGCACTTGTAACCGTAAACCTGTAATTACAGAAACACGGGGTAAGTCCCACAGAACCCTAAGCTAGAACATCAACTACTTAACAAAACAATTGTTACCTCACCTGTGTATCCCACAGGCGTGCCTTTATGAAGGAAGGATCTAAGGGCGGTCTCTATATCCCCTGGCTGTACTACTGGAAAATAGAATATAGAGAGCATTAGATAACCCCCATGTTCCCTCCCCTCCTTGAACGTGTAATTTAGGCCAACAATGATTACCTACCCAGTTGTAGGATACAGATAACCTAAAGTAGCCCCATGGCACCAAAAGCAAATAAAGATCTCATTCCTGGTAAACGGTGGTTGAAAACAAAAGAACTTTTCTCCTCCGAGGAAATGCTAGAAGCTTAACCCCAGGGTGTGCAAGACGCAACTACCCCAAGATCTCTCCAACATTCCCTACAATGTATATAATCCCAAAGTTAGGAAAAAATAATATATATATAGATATATGCGCAGCGTATAGCGTCTATACAGATCCTGCTCTGTAGGCGCTTCATCAGTGAGTAATTAGTACTGTAAATGTAACGCGGCACCTATACCCAGGTGTCCTGCGCAAACCGGAGCAAGACGCTCCCTGTACGTATGCAACAAACAGTATCTGTAAACACCCTTAGAAAGCAAGTGCCCCACTCGATCAGTAAACCTGTTGCTGGAAAGATAACAGGACCCGGGCGCTTCCTAAGCCCCTCCAGGTAATCCACACTCGAATGGCAGCACTCGAAAACACACCGAGTTGTAGGCGCTTCCTAAGCCCCACCAGGACACTCGAGTGGCAGCACTCCAAATCACACCAAGTTGCAGGCGCTTCCTAAGCCCCACCAGGATATTCCACAACTGGGCGAGGAAAACCCAGAACAAAGTACTCACACGCCGATGACGACGTGTTCCCTCCACGCAAGCTGAACCTTGCCTCCGCCGATAAACAAGGATCCGGAAAGACACCACAGTCAAACACGAACCAACTCCAGCAGGAATAATCGGCAGCGCGTCTGCCGCCCGACTTCCTGATAATCCGTAGACGCGTCGCGTCATAGGGGCGCGCAGCGCGAAGGATCATGGGATATGTAGTTTCCCATTCCGTTTCTCAGGACCGGGCAGGCAGTGATTTACCGGAGGTCGGGGAGGGTGAATCGTGACAAAACATGTCTCCAAGGGGAAGCAGAAGTAAGACTGCAGCAAAAAAAGGACAACTAACTGGCCCCATAGACAGTTTTATAACAAAGGAAACGCCTAAATTACTTGCTGCTGACCAGGGAGCTTCGTGGATTATCCCTGCAACGTTCCTACTGCTGGACTGACCCTTTGCCTTCACACCTCGCGGAACCCGCTGCGCGGGTCCCGCATCGCCCGTACTGCTGGGCTGGGCTGCCTCGCTGAAGTGAAGGGCTTTGGCGGCGCACTGTGTGCTTAACTGGGCGGAAGAAGGGAACACTCTGCCCGGGCTGCGAGCACCAGGTGAGGGACAGGGACTCCATTTCCCAGGAGTCCCTGTGTAGCCATCCCCTGCACCTGGACGCTCTCCCGGGTTGCCCCGCCCCCGACCGCCTCATCTCCTCATTAGCAACTGCTGACACCCGCTACGCGGGACGGGTGCGGGACGCCCGGGGCTAAGCCCGGGCAAAGGGCGGGCCCTCTGTGGCCCTCAGAGGCCTGAGGGGCCTGGTCTAGGCCACACCCTTTGTCATTTGTTTGCCAGCCTTTGGACCAACGGACCCCCTACATAATTGTAAGCTCGCTCACTGTTATTTTTGTTATTATCACTGGGACCAACTTTAGAGACTTATTTTCTTCTGCCTATACGTAACCCCGGCCACTTTGCACTATAACTTTACTTTATTTTTGGCCTGTAATGAACTGTCGAGAGACTAGAAGCATGGCAGCTGCTGGAGCCAAAAAACTGACGGGTACCCTCGATGATTTTATCGTTCGGACTCATGCCTTAATAGATGAGAGGATTATTTTAATGGACAGAAGGGTGTCTCAAGACTTGGCATTGGCCAGGAGATCTTCTTTAGGCCTCATAGCTCAAGCCTGTACTCCACATGCATCCACAAACTCCAACCCCTCAGCTATTGTACACAATGAGGGGGCTCATGATGATATTAGCTCGCAAGAAGGTTTGGAGGCAACACCTAATCTTGCTTTGTTAGCAGAGAGTGGTTCATTAAATGAGTCTGAAGATGTCTCTGTGGAAAATGCACTTGAAAGGGGCTTGAAAGAGGGAGCGATTCCTAAAAAAAAAGTCAAAATCTGTCACACGTAAACGAAAGAAAGCACTGATCACTCAGAACTTAGATCAGACTACCTCAGACCTGGTGCCCCTAAACTCTAATAGTGTTCTGGTCGCTAACACCGTTGACATCGATGGAGCTAATCAAACTAATATGGGTCTACCACTAAGTTTACCAGATGACACAGTCATAGATAGTAGTCTAGAGGAAATTTTGGATCTAGGTGGCGAAGTAGATAATCATGTTAGAAGCGATGAGGATAGGAACAGCTTAAACATGGCAAATAATAACATCTTTCAAATGTTAAAAATCCTGCTCGAACCCATTGAAGCCAGGTTGCGTTGCTTAGAAACTATCTTAAAAAACATCCATAAAGATATAAGCGCTCCTAGCTTTAGCCTGGATAACAAGATACCCCCCGTAAAAAAGGCCATGAATAAGCCTCCCATGGTTGATAAAAATACCCCTTCTCTTAAAAAAAATGCGCCCATTAATCCCACCAATACCATCATCACAGGGGGCACTTCCTCAAAAACTCCTGACCCAAAACCAGTTTCTAATCCTGTTAAACCCAAGGTTACCTCTCAGGTTAAGTTTAAAGAACCTACACCTCCGACACCTAAATTGGATCAGACCCCAAAGGAAAAGAGAGAACCACGGAGAAACATCCACCTTCCGCCGGATGCATGCTCCTATGTAGTTATCCTGACTGGGGTCACTGAACTCGGGCCAACTGAAACGGAGTCCTACCAAACCCTAAAAAATAAGGTGTGCCACTGGCTGTCTAAAAACTTTCCATTACCGCCTGGCATGCCTAGTAACATCCTAATGGTGGAGAGAACTCCTTGGGTGGGAGGCAATAGGAAAAACCTACAAGGTGACTGCGTGGTGGTCACCTTTGAGCACCCACAGGTAGTAAATTACATCAGTGCCGGTACACCGCGTCATCAGGCGAGCACGGTCACGGCCAGGCCTCTCTCCTACTTTTATGTTCAAGGGAACCAACCCGACAAAAGATGGAGCTGGTTAAAGGGCCCTCAGGAGCCCAACTATAGACAGAGGTTTAATCCCCCCTGGGAGGCTCAATCACGTGGCTGGGAGGAGGGGGGTGAGGATGGGTGGACCGTGGTCAGGAGAAGAAGAGCTGGACCTTTTCAGGGCGTTTTTTTCGCTGGCCCCCAAAACAAACATCCATATCATGACTATCATCACGTAAATGGGCAGGAAAATTATTTTAATGTCCCAACGTTCAATCATTACGATCACCCGTCCTTTATGGATTGGGTAGATTGACAAACATCGGGTCACTATGCTATACAATCGTTAACCGCCCTACACACCACCTTACAGAGTAGTCACCCCCCACAAGACTTAAACCCTGATCCAAGTACTGAGCGAACGTCTACCACAGAGCAGGTCATGGAGGGGGGGACAGATTTGTCTGTAATTGAAGGGAATAAAGGAGGCAGGCAGGTGATCGCAATGGCCACATGGAACATAGCGGGCCTTAGGAACAAAATCGATGACCCTCATTGGAGAGACCTCATAGGCACTATGGACATTATCGCCATGCAGGAAACGTGGGTGACTGAAAATCTGCTTACACTGGATGGATACACCACCTTCTTCCTCCCAGCTGTCAATTCATTGAGAGGGCGGGCTAGAGGTGGCCTGGTTACCTTGATATCCGCAAAAATCTCAGGCACCTATAAAGAAATTCCCACTGGTAGCCCCTACTGCCTTGCAGTTTTAATTACACACAGGAGCTCTAATGCTGTATTACTAGTGAACTTCTATAACTCTTTTGATAGAGAACACTCAGTTGATAATTTGCAGAGGTTAAACTCTTTTTTAATTAAGTTCCAAGAGTCCATGGAGGCCAATTGTATTGTTATTTTATTGGGAGATTTCAATGTCCACGGCTGTCAGGAAGATTGTCCTCCGAACCTTCTGTTTGGTTCCCCAGATGATGAGAATATCCCTTTTGAACATACAGATCAGGGTTCCTTTCTAGAATCTTTGTTAGCTGAAAATGGTTTAATGTTGCCACTTGGGGGGGAAGAGGGCATTCCAACTTTTACGGGCCATGGCAGTGGGTCTACCATTGATTACATTTTTTTGAGCAGTAGTTATAGCAGTCATATCATCTGCTATACCGTTGTAAGGTCCCATTTTAGTGACCACAATCTTGTTGTACTAAAAGTTAAAGATGTATTTGATATTAACGATAGTAGCTTGAGTCTGGTAGACAAATGTGACTTACGACCAACTGACCAGGCCCGCCGAATCAAATGGTGCAAAATAATTCCTGAGGATTTTTTGGGCAATTTGTGTATAAATAGTCAGGAGGATTTCGAACTTTGTTTAAGTGACCAGGCGGGGGACACTGAGGTTTTAGAAGCGTATAAAAGGGTATGCGCCAACATCGTGTCTAACCTGACACAACAGTGTAAAAGGAAAAACCAGGAAAGGGCAGGCTGGTTTGATAATAAATGTTCTGCTGCTAACCACAAATTAAAATTAGCTTTAAAATCAAATCCTGTAGATAGAAAACTTGTGGCTACCCTCAGGAAAGCATATAAGACCACCATTGAGAAAAGACGGCGTGAGATTAGAGAGGATGCTTGGGCTGATCTGACCTCAACTGACGTCCTGAAAAGTAGCGCCAAATTTTGGGCCGTGGTCAACCAACCATATTTTGCGGACTCATGCAATAGTGAATTGGATTGTGGTATCCAAGAAGACAAATGGCATTTGCACTTTAAATCTGTGTATGAGCAGGAAGCTACCGGGGCTGAGGACACGACCAGTTTATATCAACTCCCGTATAGCCTAACGGTAGATGAGGTAGAGGTGGGCCTAGCCATTGAAAAAATGACCAGCAATAAGGCTCCTGGGCCGGACGGGGTTCCAGCTGATCTTTTTAAAGTGGATATTTTATTCTGGTCCAAAATTTTAGCTAGAGTCTTCAACAGCATTTTTAAAACAGGTATCCCAGAATCATGGTCCCAATCCGTAATTGTCCCTATTTTTAAAAAAGGAGACAGGGGGGAACCGGGAAATTATCGCCCCATATCCCTGATAGATTCTGCGGTTAAGGTCATAGGGAGAGTGGTCCTCAGTAAACTTACTGAATGGTTAGGGGAGACTAACACCCTTTCCCCCCTTCAGTATGGTTTTAGAAAGGGAAGGAGCACCATCGATCAGAGTTTAAACCTACAATTGCTGATTTGAAAATACACTAAAGCAAAGCCTGGATCCCTATTCATTGCCTTTATGGATCTGTCCTCGGCCTTTGACCGAGTGAACAGGTCCAAGTTGTGGGGCCAGCTCCTTAGCATAGGTATCGACCCAAACATCGTGTACTTCCTAGCAGACCTTCATAAGGACCTTACCGCCACTGTTCGCTATGACAGAAAAGGGAATTGTACAGGAAAAATCCATATTACTAACGGTGTCAGGCAGGGCTGCATTCTTGCTCCCCTGCTGTTCACCTTATACATTAATAACTTGGGTGGAGCACTGGGTTTAGCCTGTAAAGACATACCTAGAGCAGGGAAATACATATTGCCCGCATTACTGTACGCAGATGATGCGGCTCTCATAGCTAGAACTGCTGTAGGTCTGCAAAGTCTGTTGAACTCTTTTTATAATTTTATGATAAATCTGGACCTCAGTATCAACTTTGGTAAATCCCATGTAATGGTGGTAGGACCCCATGTTAAGGCCAAAAAACATGCCATGTCTCTACACTGTAATGGCCACAAATTATCCAGGGTCTCCAGATTCCCCTACCTGGGTGTAGTGTTTGACGATCGCTCCACTTGGCTTCCCCAAATGTTGGAGAAAAAAAAGGTCTTGGCACGCTCTATATCTGCAGTCCTTGGTTTCTCACGCAAAATTGGGGTGAAGCCCATAGAGGCTGTCCTAAAAGTGTACGCCGCAAAATGTATAGCTATCACCATGTATGGCGCAGACCTGTGGGGTTTCATGCCCGCTAAATCTCTCCAAGTGATCGAGGATAACTTTTTAAAATCCATTCTTTCTTTACCAAAATCCACAGCAAGCTTCATTGTACATCAGGAATGCGGGGTGGATTTTCTGGAGGATCGAGTCGCTATGGCTCCCCTCCTGAAATGGATATCTGTGTGGCTCAACCCAGAGCTTGATGTTAATCATGAAATCTTGAAGGATTGCCTTAAACTAGACCATTGGAACAAGATTCCCTGGCTAAAATATGTTGAACAATCTTGTGTTAAGCTGGGCAGGCCTGAGCTGTTCCACAATCCTTCTGCCCTCGTAAAGGCTGATCTGAAGTGGGCAAAGAACACCTTTTTGCTACATAGTGGAATGGATAGAGAAAACAAGGAGTTGAGAAAACCTTCTGTTAGGTCGCATCAACTGATTGTTTCCTCAGATCACGAACCGGAACTTTACTTGAAAGTTGTAAACAACCCAAGTCACAGGTACCTCCTTACTAAGTTCCGCTTGAACAAAGCTCACTTGCTAATTTGTGGCCGCCCTGGCTGGACCAGGGACTCGGAACTGAGTATATGTAATTGTGACGGTTATTCAATAATGGACACTGCCCATTTCCTGTTTTTTTGTACCCATTTTAAAACCATTAGGGAAAAATTCATCATCCCCCTGCTAAAGGGGAAAGGGTTCAGGCAGGTTAAACCAGCGGTATTATACCTCCAGATGCTAACTGATATCTGGGAAATCTATAATGTGGCCAAATTTTTAACTATTGCAATGAGACTGGGCAAAAGGATCAATTGGGTGTAGAATATGTACCAACCATTCTGTGTATCGTAAAACTGAACTTGGTTTTTTATTCTGTAACGTTTTTATTACTGCTGCATTACTAATTGTAACTTTTTTCTTAATGATGTACTGTGATTTCTGGACCATTTTTTATATGTCTGTACTTTTATGGTTTTGAAAATTCGAACCGAATAAAGTATTTCTTGACTTGTGACTAACAAAGGCTAACACCTTTATAGATCAGAGTATTCCACTCATAGAACGGAGAGTATCCCAAGACCTCCTGGAGGCTCGACGATCCTCAATGGGTCATCTAGCAACCGCCAGAACGCCAGTCCCTACCAAAGATCAAAGACATAGTGAGGGCGGGACCAACAAGAGGCAGAGCCTCCCAAACATAGTTGACCTATTGGTGTCACAACTCTCAGAATCTCAATTAATAGCTGACTCTGACCTAGAAAAAACTCCTGACTTAGTTCCACACCCTACACCAGAAGAGGTAAGACAGGCAAGAGGGAGGAGGGAGGGAGCTATAAAAAAGAAAAAGAATCATGTAGCGACAAATAAAACACCAATGAGAAAACAAACTCCATCCGCTACAGAGGAAATGGGAAATACACTTAGTCCCCCTCTGCTGGGAAATCAGAGTAGGCACACTGTGAGTATACACCATGATGCTTCACCTACCACGAACTTAGTGATAGTATCTGAGGACTCCCCAATAAATGAAACTGACTGTAATTACAATCTAGACTTGCTAGAAAAAATTGGAAATCTCCTACATAAATCCCTTTCACCCATTCAAGATACCCTGGCAAAACTAGAAAAAGCCGTAGTCGAACTCTCAGCGTCGATGAAAGCTAACCCTGCCTCAAACCATGTACAAGAATCACAAAAAGTACAAAAACCTGGGGCACCAAAACCGGTAAATATAATCCCCGTGGCTCAAGCAAAAAGCTCGACACCCGTACCCACTATAGCCCCGAAACCCCCAGCTAGAATACCATCTAATAAAAAAGCACCAGACACATTAGCTTCAACAATCTCTCCAGGAAAAAATAGCACCCCCTGTAATAGCACTACCACAGCCACAAAAAACAAACAACCCCCAACCAAACAACCGCAAACATATCGAGCGAGGGAAAGACAACAACAGGGCGAAACACGACCAGTAACACTTCCACCAGAAGCGAGTCCCTTTGTTGCTATATTGACCGGTGTACCAGAGCTGACGGACCAAAAATACGAACCAAACTGGTCATTAAAAAATAAGATACAACACTGGCTTAGCATAAACCGTCCAGCACCCCCCTACTGCTCCACTAGAATTCTGATGGTTAGAAGAGCCCCTTGGGTCGGCCATGGTAAAAAAACAATACAGGGGGATTGCGTTCTAATTACCTTTGAGGACCCCAGAATAGTAGAATACATCTGCTCAGGATAGGACCTAACTTTAAACGGGGGATAGGAATAAAACGTCCTTCTTTCTTTTACCCACCCAGATTTCAGGATGGCCCCTCGCAAATAGATGGACCCTGGTACACAGTGGGCCCTCATTATCGAGGCAGAGAAAGGGATGAATGGAGAGGGCAAGAACAGTGGAGAAATTACAGAGAACCCTCACGTTGGGACGGCTGGAATGGATTACCACTAACAAATATGTATAGTGGCCTAGAGTGTGTCGACTGACCACCACAGCCAGAAGAACAGGCCTCTAAAACCCCAGATAACCCGCCAATCCCAGATAACCCTTTAATCCTTGAAGACCTAGTTACTCCCAGCAATCTACAAATCGATAATAGCTTCAAAAATAATCCTCCAACTTTGGCCGTGATCTCCTGGAACATTGCGGGATTACGGCCAAAGGTGGAGGACGGGACCATCATGCACCATGTACACAGACATCAAATAGTCTGTCTACAGGAGACATGGTCACAATCAGAACTCCACTTGCAGGGGTATAAGACATATTTTTCCCCTGCGCTGGTGGGACAATAGGGTAGACCAAAGGGAGGACTAAACATTTATATAGCTAACACCATCCAAAATATAAAAATAAACATCATTGAACTGGATTCTAACTACCAGATCATTGGTCTCTCTTTACCCAAAAATGAGTTTGTAGTCCTCATCAATTTTTATAACAACCTTGAGGAATCACAGCTCCATAGAGTTTTGGCCCACCTTTATGAAAAATTAACTACCCTTAGACAGAAACAAGGAGCAAAGGGTGTATTATCTATAATATGGGCAGGAGATTTCAATCTACATCACTGCACCCAACCAGAGCAAAAATGTCCGGGTATGGTGACAGAGGAAGGTGATTCCCTTATCCATTTTTCTCAATAATGCGGGCGGAATAATGAACGATCTTCTATCAGATCTGGACCTCCAAATAGCAAACATTCCAGATCACAGAACTAGTTCACTAGAACCGACCTATATAGGAAGAGGTTTCAGCACTATGGTTGATTACATTATAATATCAGCTAGCCTACAACCCAGAGTAAACAGCTTTGAAGTCCTACCCAACATCCAAAGTGATCATGCTAAATGGAAATGACTTCAAATCATCAACAATCTCTACCTGTGACGATAGCTAGTGCACTGACCCAGGATAATATAAACCTGGGCCAACTAAATGGGTACACAATAAAGTGGGGGAAGATAAATCCAGAGAAAATCACCAAAGAATTGATAAAATCGGTATACCCCCAAATTAAGAAATGTTTAGATACACCGATAGAAGATAAGGAACTCCTTAATAGCTTCGCTCAAATTATGGAAAAAATAAAGTCCCTACTCACAGCAAAACATAAAGCTGGACCACGCCGATTAAAAGGATGGTTTAATCAAGAATGTACCCAGGCTCATTCAAAACTCAAAGCAGCACTAAACAAAGATGAAAGGGATCCTCATACCATATCCGCTCTGAGAAAGGAATATCTTACAATCAGAAAAAAGAGAAAAGCGGAACTAAAGCAAGCTTTATGGGACGAACTCCACGCTAGTGCACAGGAAAAAAACAGCCAGGCCTTCTGGAGAATAGTAAGAACCACTTTTTTGGCTGATGACACAAATCCAAAAATCGAAGTTGCTATAGACGAGTCAGAATGGGTATCACACTTCTCAAAAATCTTCCAAAAACAATCGTCAGAGCAAGAAACTGAAGACGAGAATTCAGAAGTTCTGCCCTACCCCATTCAAATAGACTTTGAAATCTCCGAGATCCTTCTGGCCCTGAACTCAAGCAAAAATGGAAAAGCACCAGGCCCGGACGGAGTCCCGGTTGACTTCTTCAAGTATAACACAGATCTTTGGGCCCCGATCATTACCAGGGTGTGTACGGCAGCGGCAAAGAAAGGAATCCTGGAGTCCTGGACAAGGTCCCTGATGGTCCCGATATTCAAGAAGGGTAACCGCCAGGACCCCGCTTGCTACCGCCCAATATCTTTGCTGGACTCATTGGGAAAGATAGCAGGTAGGGTGATCCTGGAGCGACTTCAGGACTTGGTGGAGGAGAGAGGCATATTGTCTGAACTACAATTTGGTTTCAGGGAGGGCTTTGGAACTGTGGAACACGCCCTAAACCTTTCCGTGATCATTGGAAAACACATACACGCCAAAAAAGATAAACTCTATATGATTTACGTGGACTTGTCCGCCGCGTTTGACTGTGTTTCTCACACCAAATTATGGTCCCTCTTGGCCCAAATGGGGGTAGATCCGCCACTCCTGAATTTTCTAAGGGAAATGTACTCCAAGCCCTCTGCTAGAGTCCGCTTTGGCACAAAGGGAGAGCTGACAGCGTCCTTCAGAGTGGAGTGTGGAGTCAGACAAGGATGTGTCCTGGCGCCTTTCCTTTTCTCCCTCTACACCAACAACTTGGAGGTTGAGCTCTTCAAAGGCGCCCGGGATCTCCCACAGGCAAAACAACGCCCGATTCCCGCTCTACTCTATGCGGACGACGCTGTCCTCCTGGCACAGACTCCCTGTGAACTCCAAAAGACCCTTAACAGGTATTCTCAGTTTATGGGCACCTTAGACCTTCACATAAACGTGAAAAAGACTTTTGTGATGACGGCAGGTGCTGGGAGAAAACATCTGAAAAACATTACCCTCAACAATCAAAAAATAGACTCTGCAACTGAATACTGCTATTTGGGCATTACAATAGACAATAAACTGTCCTGGAAAATGGCAGTGGAAGCGAGGAAACACTGCTTTAAAAGAGCGTTAGCGGCATTGGTGACTTTTTCACTAAAACTGGGAAAACGACCGCCCGTGGAACTGTTAGCGATGGCCCCAAAGCGATCCTCAACCTACGCTTGCCACGCTGAATTAGGCGTCCCATATATTGAGGACCTTGCAAAAATACAACCGCTACTTTTATGGCGCCGCATCTGGACTTCGGAAAAAAATGACCTTACCAAGATGATAGTGGCAGACGCTATGACATTAGACCACGCCCTAAAAATCAAATGGTTAGCCTACATCAGGAACTTTTTTATTGACCTTGGGGCAGAGCAATATTATGTAATTCCTGAAAAGATCAGAGAACTCTCAAAGAAACAACTAAAAACATTAGCCCTGGGACATTTGGAAACCTGAGATTACAATCTGAAGCCGGCAAACTGTCCGTTCAACACGCGGTAATGGTCCAATCCACTCTTTCAATTCAGCCCTATCTAAATTTTAATATTGGTATTTTTGACCGTTTTCTTTTGACAAGATTCAGACTAAACATGTTTCACAGACTGGTAGCTTTTCCAACAGCAAATGTTTAGGATCCGAATCCACCCTTATGCCCCTGCGATGAAAAGTCAATACAAACTACCTTACATACTGTCTTGTTTTGCAAGTTTTATCATGAACATCGCAAAGTTTGGCTATTGACCTTGTTAAAATCCTGGGGTCTCAGGCAATGGCGCCCTGCCATGTTGTGCCTACAGCTTTTGGACACTGAAGCTACTTGCTACCATGTTTTCAATTTTCTGAAGTGTATACATAGACACAGAAAAAACCTTTAAAGTAATTTCCCTAAACAAATTTACATTTTTGTAAGTCAGATGTGAAACTTACTTGTTATATGAAATCACCTTGCACTTTTTTTATAACTGTTTTATTATGTATTATCATTGCTTTTATGGATTTCTAACTTTGAAACTCCGAATAAAGATTATTATTATTATTATAAAAATATAGGTGAACTGAGCAAAATGGAAGATTACAGTTTTCTGACATTCATGCATGCAGGTCTGGAATAATACTGATTCAATGGTTGATCTTGAGTGCTAGATTGCATGGTATGCATGACATGTGACTGATTACCCCACAGCGATCAGCTTTTCAGAGGAACTGGCCTGTTAATTAGAACTTACCAGTGTTGGCCTCATTCTCTTCCCCCTTGGCCGTCTTCTGGACCCAGGCAGCCAGCTCCTCCCCATCTTCACTCTTCACTTTGATAAAGGAATTTTGATTGCTTATGAGCTCCTCTGTCTCTTCAATCTTGAGATGGATCACAGATTTGTTGGAATCGCTGACACACTGCTCTTCTCCTTCTTCCACTTTTGTAGGAGCTACGGGGTCTTGGAGTTGCCAGTGAGAGGTTTCCTCCTCCTTGAGGTTCACTTCAACACTCAGTGGTTGAAATGGCCACTGCTTGTAATAGGAGACACACTGGTCCTCACTTTCTTCCACCTTTGTCGAAGCTACGGTGTCTTGGAAATGCCAGTCAGAGGTTTCATCCTTGACCGTCGTTTCAACACTCAGCAGATCTGGTGAACAGCGCTTGGAATTGCTGACATACTGCTCTTCCCTTTCCTTCAAGTGTGCAGTGGTTGTGGAGTCTTGCAGGCGCCAGTCAGATATTTCCTCCTCTTTCACCTTCACTTGAATACTTTGTGATTGGGATGACTGATGCCTGTAATCGCCGCTACACTGCTCTTCCCCTTCTTCCACCTTCGTAGGGGCTGTGGAGTCTTCGTGGTGCCAGGCAGGGGTTTCCTCCTGCTTGACCTTTTCTTGAACAGTTATTGATTGTAATGGCGGGTGGTTGTAATCATCGACACACAGCTCTTCTCCTTCTTCCATCTTTGTAGGCACTGTTGGTACTTGGTGATACCAGTCAGAGGTTTCCTCCTGCTCGATCTTTCCTTGAACAGTTAGTTCTAAGGGCAGGTGGTTGAAATCACCAACACCCTGCCGCTCAATTTCTTCTAACGGTGCACTAGTTGTGGCGTCTTGGAGATCCCAAGCAAGGATTTCCTCTGCCTTGACCTTCAACTGAACTGTGGTTGGCTCCTCTTGTTCAAAGTCCACTTGGTTCCTGGCCAGTTGACTATTTATGGTAAACATCTGGTCACTCTCATCAGCCTTTGCTTGGTCCATGTACTCCTGGACATCATTACGAGGTTCCTGGCCTCCATTTTGAGCCATCACTTGGTTCATGGAGGTTTGTCGATCGCTGCCAAACATCTGCTCGCTGACATCAGCCTCTGCTTGGTCCATGCATTCCTGGAGAGCACTACCAGCTGCCTCTTCTCCCTCTTCAACCATAAAAGGGTTTCTGGTATTCTGCACATCACATGTGTGCTCCAAGCTTTGAATTTTAACCTGGTCCATAGATTCCTTGCGATTCCTGGCAGACGCCTCCTACCGTTGTCCTGTCATTCTTGTAATTCACTGCTTGAATGGGAGACACCATCTAAGATTCCGCAATCATATCTGCTAAGTCAGAAGACAGAAGAACAAATTTACATCAGCGCACAGAAGGAAGAGGAATCGTTTTCAAAAGTGATGCTGAAACTAGCAGTGTCTTGTCTCGAACAATCACTCGCTCTCGCCACTGACTTCCAGAGCACCCAACTCTCTCATTCACAAAACCATATTTGTGATGCTCCAAACAATACTCCAGCAACTACTATAAGCAATACATTCTCTGGATACACTGCACTTCAAAGGTTAACATCTCTCACTCCAAGGTGCCAGCTATGGAATGTGCTCTCTCCAGCCATTCTCACCAAAATCAGAAATCATGCAATCAAGAAAAAAATCAAACTCATTGTTTTTGAAATGCACACAGACTCATCCACTTCTAGCATCAACCTCTATAAGGATCTATAGACAAGTTAGAAGTTCATTCAACTGTATCCCCAATACCTCATCTGCATGGAAAAAATGCTCATTTTTGTTTCATTCAAGCCATAGTTTTGTTTTGCAGCGCAAAGTTGTCTGAATTCTGTCTGTTCACCAGAAAAGATTGATAGAACATATGACGAAGAACAGTTAACCTACCCCATCCTGGTGAGAAGTAATACCCAGCTCTAAGATACTTCTTTCCTGGTGAGTAGTAATACTAAGCTCTATCCGGGTGAGGTATAATATCCTGTTCTACGATACTTCTCTCCTGATGTGGAGTAACACCCTACCCCATCCTTGTGAGAAGTAACATCCTACAATATCATACTTCTAGCATGGTGAGGAGTAATACACAGCTCTATCCTAGTGAGGTGTAAACCCTCCTTTATCATACTTCTCTCCCGTGAGAAGTAAAATCCAGCTCTATCCTGTTGAGGAGTAAAACCCTACTCTATCATACGTCTCTCCTGGTGAGGAGTAGCACCCAGTTGTACCCTGTTGAGGTGTAATACCCTATTCTATCCTACTTCTGTCCTGGTGAGGAGTGCCACAGTACTCTTTCACACTTGTTTCCTGGTAAGCAATAATACCCAGCGTTATCCTGGTGAGGTGTAATACTCTCACATCCTGGTGAGGAGTAACAATTTACTCTATCCACCTCGATCATGGTGCCCTACCCTGATGCAACAAACGTTGTTCAATGTTCAAGTAGAGGAAAATGATGGCTACTGTATACTAACCAACACACTAATTGTAGCAAGGTCTTAATATAAGTCCCTAGTAAAGTGGTACAACCTGGACCAGCAGTCCTTGTTGTGCTACCCACTTCAGTAGCCTTTTAAAGCATGTCTTAGACCTGCCATTGCAGCCTGTGTGCCAGTTCAAACTGGCACAATAATCATTCTGCCAGGCCTGAATCTCCATTTTTAATACATTTAAGGTACCCCAGGGTGGGCCCTAAACAGCCACTAGGGCAGGGTGCATTGAAATTAAAAATCTGGACACGTACTTTTAAGTCTTACATGTCCTTGTACTGAAAAACTCCTACATTTATTTTTTCACAAATGTGAAGCCAACATCTCCCATAGGGTAAGATTGAGTTACCATATTACATTTATTAAGTGCTAACTTTTAATTGGAAACAAGGAGAAATAACATGTTTTGACTCAAATGAATTGTAAGTTAAAATCTTCTCTAATGGTAAAGCCAGGTTGAAGATTAGAATTTTGAGAATGCCATGTTATGTTATGTTATTTACATTTTATAAGGCACACAGCTACCCAAGGGTTTCCCGGCGCCACCTGAAAAAGGTCAGAGTAATCAAAAGAGAGATGGAAAACCTATTGATTAAAGAGCCAGGTTTTCAACAGCTTATGAAAGTGCACAACACTAGGCTCATTGCTCAAAGAGAGAGGAAGAGAATTCCACAAAGTAGGGCCAAAATAGGAAAAAGATCGGCTCACTATCCTGGATAATCTATATCTCGGTACCGCAAATTTTATCTGGTTTGCTGAGCGAAGAAGACGAGAAGGGACATACAGTTGAGCAATTGAATTTAGATAATGAGGGGCCTTGCCTGTTTTAATCCTATACATATAAGATAAGGTCTTAAATTTAATGCGATTCTCCACTTTCAACCAGTGGAGATCGCGCAAAAAAATAGAAACAGGTGTTGTTATAGGAATCTGACAGAGCAGGCGAGCAGCAACATTTTGAACAACTTAAAACTTACGGATTACCTCCTTATTGGCTCCAAGAAAGAGGATGTTGCTGTAATCCAGGCGAGAGGTGACCAAAGCCTGGATTACCGTTCTTTTTGTGGGGTCCGGCAACATCCATACAATCTTTTTGAGCCATCTAAGTATGGAGAAGCATCTTGCAGCTACCTTTATAGCTTGAGGCCTCATCGAAAGATGATCATCGATGATAAATCCCAAATTACTGGCTTGTTTAGTAGGCTGAGGGGTGGCACCCAATTCAGGAGGCCATTGTTGGGGGCCCAGAGCTCTTTGTTATTGCCCAGGATGAGCACCTCTGTCTTCTCCCTGTTGAGCTTGAGTGAATTAGCTTGCATCCACTGCAGGATTTTACTAAGCCCATCTTGAAGAGAAGAAGGCCTAGAAGCTCGTTTAGCAGAACGGGAGAAGAAAATGTGGGTGTCATCAGCGTAGGAAAAGATTGACAGTCCAACCTCCTCAGCATTGTCAGCCAAAGGTTTAACATACATGTTAAACAATAAGGGGCTAAGAATCGAGCCCTGTGGCACCCCGTAGGGGAGGCATGGATTTTAGAAGCTGCTAACGAGGAAAAGACCTGAAGCGTACGATCCGACAAGAAATTTGCCACCCATTTCAAGGCAGCTCCAGTCACGCCAATGGATTGGAGAGTTTTCAAAAGTACGGTATGAGATACTGTATCAAAGACGGCGCTCAGATTTAACAGTATGAATGCCACATTATCACCAACATCCAGACGACGACGCAACATTTCACTGACTCCCAGAAGTGTAGTTTCTGTGGAATACCCTTCTCTAAACCCTGATTGAGAGGGGTGTAAGAGCTTATGGGTTTCCACGTAATGAGTTAGTTGCAAATTACCATGTTTAGAAAGTTGGTATTGCACCGTCCTAAACTTTCGGAGGCTTTCTAGAAGTTACCAGCTGCTTGGGCCTGTTAATTGCTCCCCTATCAGAACTGCCTATTGGCCCCAGACAGTGAACAAAATACTGATTGAGACCTGCCTCGCTTTTAGGGCACGCCTGCCAATGCGCTTGCGCATTGAGCTTGCGAGACATATAGGGGCTTATCGAGAGCTTAACCACTGGCGATTTGATGCAGTGCACGTGAGCATGTGCACAATGCCATCAGCCTCCCTCCCACAAGCTTCCCCCAGGCCGTTTCTGTATTTGTCCTCCCCTAAATATTCACGCGCGCTCGCCTTTCTGTAGTGCCTCGCTTTCCCCATATGCTTGAAGGCAATCTGCTTCCCCGCCCCCCCTGGTGTTTCTGGCTTTTCTCGCTTGTTTTCTTTGTGTTTGAGCAGTCCATACTTGTGCTTGTGTTTTCACTCGCTCCGCCTTTTTCACCCTCTCACCCGCCCTATCCCACCCCCAGCCAGAGCACCTTCACATCCGAACGCTGCCTTATCTGGGTTTGAACATCATGCCTGCTCATGTTTGTGAGCGTTTCACACTGTACACTTTTGTGAGTACCTCACACCAGGGTTCTCGTGTGCGGTAAAATCACACTCAATATCTCGCATGCATGGCTCATTTGTTAGCATCTCGCACTAGTTTTCCATATTAATGAGCCTCTCCCACCCACGCTTCTGTTTCTAAGCCGTCTCTACATGAGGCTTCCTATGTTTGTGAGCATAACACACTATACAAAGCATTCCCACCCACTCGCTCGCTGCCCTGCTCCCCCTTCCCCGCCCCCTACACAGCAATGCCAAGATCTTGTTTTGTTTGTTTTGCGATCGTGCTACGCGCTTTTGCCTTACAGAACCCACACTCGCCATACATTAATAGAGGTTTTGCGCTGGTATAGATTTTTGACACAAAAAACCTCTTTGCCTGCGAAATATGGTCAACACTTTTGTATATGTCGCTTTACGTCACGCGACCTACTGTGCAAAATCTCAGCCTCACTTTCTACTAAGATAGTTCAGATGCTACTAAGAGGTAGCAGGCATAAATAAATAGCAAAAAAAAGTGCAGTCGGACTTTCAATTGTTATGAACTACAGGACACTCCTCCATCAAGAGCTTCGCATCTCAGTCCCCTGAGAGGCATATTTGGTGCTTTTTTAGCCGCCTGTGCTTTACAGCACAAGTCAACATCTCGACAGGAATAGTAAGGCGCTATGTAAATAAATATATACATCCAGTTCATGCCACCCTGTTAGCCTATTGCAATTGCGTCACATTGCATGGCGATACTGCATCTAGCGCTTCACATCTCACCAGACACCTCTAACTGTGTCAGAGGTGACATCAACAGTATATGTGGTGCTTCCCAGCCTTGTGAGTGGCACTCAACAGGACACACACACAACCACACACACGCAAAACAATACACACCCCCCCACACACACACACGACCCTCCCACACACACGACCCCCCCACACACACAACCCCATACACACACACACAACCCACTCACACACTGCCCCCTCACACTGCCCCCTCACACACTGCCCCCACACACACAACCCCCCACACACACAACCCCCCACACACACACTGCCCACTCACACACTGCCCACTCACACACAGGTCACTCACAAACTGCCCCCTCACACACTGCCCCCTCCCACCCCCACACACACACAACTCCCCACACACAAACACACAACCCCACACACACCCCACACACACAGAACCCCCCCCACACACAACCCGCCACACACAACCACACACACACACACACAAGCACACACACACACCTGGATAGCAAAACATAGCATAGCATAACAAAACATAGTATAGCATAACAAAACACAAAAAAACATAGCACAACAAAACATAGCATAGCATAACAAACCATAGCGTAGCATGACAAAACATAGCATAGCATAACAAAACAAAACATAGCATAGCATAACAAAACATAGTATAACATAACAAAGCATAGCAAAACAAAACATAGCATAACAAAACATAGCATAGCAAAAAACAACAAAACATAGCATAACAAAACATAGCATAGCATAACAAAACACAACAAAATATAGCAGAAGAAAGCATAGTACAACATAACAAAACATAGCATAATATAAAAAAACAAAGCACATAGCATAACAAAAAGTAACAAAACACAACAAAACATAGCATTACAAAACATAGCATAGCAAAGCATAGTATAACAAAACAATACATAGCATAGCATAACAAAACACAACAAAACATAGCAAAGCATAACAAAACATAGCAAAACAAAGTATAGCATAGCATAACAAAACATAGCATAGCAAAACAAAGCAAAGCATAATAAAACACAACAAAACAACGCATAGGATAGCAAAACTAAACATAGCATAGCATAACAAAACAAAGCATAGGATAGCAAAACAAAACATAGAATAGCATAACAAAACATAGCAGCATCACAAAGTGGTTGCATCTCAGCCACAGACTTCCTGTCTCGCACGCATTACGTTAAACATTTTACATTCACACGGAGCCTTTCCTATGCACTTTCAAAGGTTTCCTACTCTGTACAACTACCATTGCTGCGCCCACACACATTCTGCACCCACACACACTCTGCACCCACACCCCATCTCCCACTCAGCACCACTCAGCACCACCACAGCATCACTCAGCACCACAGCACCACTCAGCACCACCACAGAACCACCACAGCACCACTCAGCACCACTCAGCACCACCGCAGCATCACTCAGCAACACCACAGCATCACTCAGCACCACCCCAGCATCACTCAGCACCACTCACCATCACCACATCATCACTCAGCATCACCCCAGCATCACTCAGCACCACCACAGCACCACTCAGCATCACCAAATCATCACTCAGCGCTACCCCAGCATCACTCAGCACCACCACATTATCACTCAGCACCACCACATTATCACTCAGCGCCACCCCAGCATCACTCAGTGCCACCCCACAGCATCACTCAGCGCAACCAGTGGAGAAGTGTGGCTCACTGGTTAGAGCAGGCAGACCCTGAAGCAGAGGTCAGACCCGGGACCAGGGTTCAATTCCCGACGCGGCAGGGTCTTGAGCTCAAATGTCCATGGACTCGATAATTCTCGCTTCGGTGCCTGACCTAATCATGGGTTCACACTCTGCAACTCTGGGCATTAAGCTTGCTTAATCTCCACAACGGCCCCCCCCCATGGCGGGATGCCTGGCTTTCACCTTGGGGATGCCCCGTAGGGGCTATTTCACAGGGGAAAGCCAGGACGGGTTCCCAAGGCAAGCGCGGAGATACCCCTTCGGGGGTCGATTCTGGCGCTATATAAGAAACATAATAATAATAATAACCACAGCATCACTCAGCGCAACAACAGATTCACTCAGCACCACCACAGCATCACTGGTTCAAATATGTTCTTTCAATGTTTCAAGCTGTTTTCAAGCTTTCATGCTTTATTACAAATCACAAAAAGATGTTAATATTTCACTTCTGTTCTTGGATTTTTGTCACAATAAAAAACACTGAACATAATCTTCACAAAAGTTATTTACAAAAATTTAAGTTATTGCCATTACAAATTTAATAAATTATTTATGTATTAATTATTTTAAAAAATTAAAAGCATTGTTATTTGTAATATCAATACATCTAAGTCACGTAAATACAAAACATGTTGCATTACAAATGCTATAGGTGTCACATTTGCGAAAGTTATAACTGTTGGCATTGTAAACGACAAAGCTATTAATTTAACTATTTGAAAAAATAACACATAAATAAAAAAAATAATTTATAACACCAATAGCTCAAACATTCCTAATGCGAGTCCTATTGCATTTCCAATGCTTGTTTGGAGGACTGCCCTGCTGCTTGAGGCATGCCCTGTTCTTCAGAGGACTGCCCTGTTGCTTGAGGCCCATCTAATTATTCTGAGAACTGTCCAGCTGCTTGAAGCCTGCCTTGTTGCTTGAGGGAGAGAGGACCATCCCTTTAAAACCAGGACTGCCAGAGTGACTCCAAGACTCAGTTGACTGACCTCCTGTTATGAGCTACAAGGACTCAACAAGCTCCAGAAGTCTCCTTGAAATAGCCCCGCTGATCTACTGCAACAGGAACTATGCTGGCCTCTGCTGGAGTGCGTTTCTGATAACCAAGAGTTGCCTCCCCAGTCCTGGACCCCTGGCTGGCATCCTATGAAATCCTGAAGGTTTACATATACTGCGCCTGACTTTCAGAAGGTAACTGTTTCAGTGGGACTAGCCTGGTCCCTGTATACAGCCTGTACTCCATCACAATCAGTCTGAACTTGAGACTTTGTGATCGTCTAACATGATCAGATATATGCTTTCTGCTCCTTGGTGCTAT
This sequence comes from Lissotriton vulgaris, assembly GCF_964263255.1. Taxonomy (NCBI): domain Eukaryota; kingdom Metazoa; phylum Chordata; class Amphibia; order Caudata; family Salamandridae; genus Lissotriton; species Lissotriton vulgaris. The sequence goes on along the minus strand of NC_141690.1, from coordinate 287,282,170 downwards.
TTTTACTTAAACTTTAAAAATTGCATATCTCCGGACCTACTGGTTGGATTTTTGTCGTTTGGTTTCATTTTATCTATTACAGTTTACTCTATTTTTCTAAATTGGATTGGGACTTTTCTTGCACTATGTTTTCACTTTATTACTGTTTGTGTACTGCATAAATACTTAACAGAGTGCCTCGAAGTTAAGCCTCACTGTTTTTGTGCCAAGCTACCAGAGGGTTCAGCACTGGTTAATTTAGTGACTTTTGAGTTCACTCTGACAAGGATTGTGGCTGTTGGTTGAGAAGAGTTTTCTCCCCCTTTAGCGATCGCCCATAAGGTGACAGCCTAACAGGCTCTTACACGCCGCATTTGCATACAAACACCCGGGTGTAGGTAGAGAAAGAGTCCTGGGCACTACATTTCCCAGCAGGCAGTGGGGCATATCAAAATGAGGCTCAGGGCAGCCCCATATTTAAGCACCTCCTCCTCTTGAGGAAGGTGCTTGACAATCTGCTTCAGAGTGAATGAAGATGGCGGATGGTGCTCCCTGCCGGATTTCAGGCAGAAGTATTTCAGTTTCCTGATTTTTCCCATGTATCAACGCCTGTCGAACCATGACCCGGTTTCTGAACACAGACGAGGATCGTCTGAAGTGCAGGTATTTCGGAAGGAGCGCCAGAGCACTTTCTCACTTGCCGATACGTTTACTGTTTTTCTGAGCCAGCGGTAACCTTCGGAAGAAGCACCAGAGCGCTTCCTTCGTTGCCGTGACTCGGATTTTCCTTTCAGACCCTGCAGTTCGCGGAAGACGCGCTGGAGCGCTTTCTTCCGCACCTCGACATTTATTATTCTCTGTTGCTGAGATAGATTATCAACCCCTCTGAATTTCCCAGTTTTAGCACAGCGGTCAAAGCACCGCTAATTAGCTACCGTAGAGTTTCTTTTTCCCTTTTCCTTGCCTTTACGGTGACACTACATTCCAGCACAGGCTATTAACGTCTGCTTGGTGACTATGAGCTGGATCTTGTTGAATACTGTACACAGTTACTCCGCAATACCGTTGCATTCGGATTGCAGGGGTAGACATTTTTGAATACCTCTAGTAGAGTTGCAAATAGTACTGTGCATTGTGATTTGGAACTATTTTATTTTTCGCAGCGACTCTCAACAGTAGGATTTGATTTCTCTGCATCGTTGATATTGAGGCTCGCTATCTGGTCCCTGGTAACATTCTTAGTGAACCTTTCCCAGTATGGCTTCTCAGTTCACTCAGTCTATTCAAGAAGATTAGCTGCAGGATTTCTGGTGAGTGGGTGCAGAGAATATATGTTAGAGCCTGTCTGTGTATTAAGTGTGGGCTCCTCATACCTGTTGTGTTTTCTCCAGTACTAAAGTGTTACAATCCAGACTTCTAGACCAGACCAGGGAGGTACGAAAACACCTGCAGCACGGTTTGTCACTTTATGCCTTTCCCTTTTCCCCCGGGCACTACCTCTCGCAGCAGGGTTCCCTTCCTCTGTTGGGGGTTGCGTCCAGGGGAATTGGGGGGAATTATCAGCTACCATTGTCTCTGCAGGTCACGAGGAAAAGGTTAGTGGCGTTGTTTATATCTTCAAAAGAAGAGTGTCCGTCTGCGTGGCGTTAAAAAGGTGAGTATAGCACGTGAAGTATGAGGCCAGATGGACTTGGTCAAAAGACTGGACCAACTTTCAAGAAAAAATACTAGATTTTTTTCAGGAAACCCTCACTCACCCTAGTGGTGACATGCTTCATCATCGGGTCCACTAGGGAGATCGAGTACCTCCCCAGTGTGCTGCGACGCCAGGAGACTGCGGAGCAGGTTTTGTGAGAGTGAAGGGTGAAAAAAGTGTGATTAAAAATGTCTAAGGTTGTACCAAAAAATCATTTATTAGCTGGTCAACCCGACATATTAAAATTGAATTAACTATGTGCAAGGAAACTAACCAAAAGAAATACAGGTCAACATGTTTCTGCCCTTTAAGTGTATGAATTTACAGGGCTTTCATCAGGACCAGTATGCGAGTGTCGCCTCAACAGGTGTGGGCGCGCTAAGGCCCACCCTGCCAACGGCTGTGAAAGTTAAAAATAGCACTATGTGTAAAATGGTGCGTTAAAAGTACAAACCAAAAGGCTAGGGGATTTACCTCTGTTGCGAGGAGCCCAGAAGTCTGTGAACAAATAATAAACAGACAAACGAAAACACACACAACATATAGACATAAAAATCAATCATTGTTGATCAAGTTATGGCCAATCAACTCATATTGTGGCGTGATACGTGCTAACAAACCTATCAATGGCCGTGGCCGAGATGGAAGATGATGCAGAAGAGTAGTTGTGCCCAAAACCCAGAGTGATGGGCCTCAACTAGAGCCAAATAAGTGTAATCTGGCACAGGGCGTTGCACAATTGGTGAGGCTATTTTAATGGAGGCTTGCGGTGCAAAGTCCATCCGTGTGGGAAGCCAGGCGGCTGCCCATAATAATAGCACTACCTATAGTATGGCGGCGGAGAATTACTCCCCGAGGTGTAGCGCAAAAAACAGAGCTACGTAAGAAATACTCGTAGCCCTGCTGGCCGTGGATATTGAGTACTAATTAAGCACACAAAATCAGCAAATATAGAAGTTAAACAATTCTCACTTGTACTTAAAGTGAACCACGCCCCATAGATTCAGGGGGGGGGGGGGGTGGGAGCGACAATGGCACACCCTATTGAGGTAATGGAAAAAACAAACAACAGAACGGAGAGAATTAGGGAACTGGCAGGGTCTCACACACACAAACTTATCTTAAGGAGATGTCCAAAAGGTTCGTCTTACGCCCGCAACGCTCAGCACCCACTCGGCACCTAGCTGTCCCCCGCTGGATCTCGTGGATCCTGAGCGAGGGGCAAGCCGGGCGCTAAGAGGGGGAGGCGCTGGGCGTCCGCCAATCGGAGACGCTCGATTGGTAGTGAGGCTTGAGCAGCAAGCTCTGTGTTCACCCGAGCGGTAGGCTCGATATGGTGAATTGAAAACGAGGCTTGGAATACAAGCTCCCCGCGCATGCGCGCGCAAAGATCGAGGCTGGATATTTTTTATGCATAATGAGAGCGAGGCTTGACAAGCAAGCCTGAGTGCTTGTGCAGGAGAAACGGGTTTAAAACGGAGTCCGTTTATGAATAGTAAGACCTGTCTAATATGGCAATCACAACCCAAATCTGGAGAATAATTTGAACAGTATAGCAGATAACAATTTTGTCAGTTTTAGGTTTGATAGTGTTATACCAGGAATATTTTCAGATTCACAGCATGGTACACTCAATGATATTGGAGGTGAGGCATACTATTTTCACATAGGTAAGCAGCTTTAAGGTGCTTCTGGTCACAGACACCTTCCATTGATCATTATTACTGTTTCAGAACACTGGCCCAAGGTATTTGATCATTTAGTCCCAGGATGTGTGTATTAAGCCTATAAACCCAGCGCTGCTCTTTTTCAAACAGGATGTTCTCTCTGTTCTTGGGATTATTGACCTGTTCGATCACTGTCCAGGCCATGTCATTGGGAGTATGGTGTGCCTGCAGAAAATGTTCACTGAGTTTAGTGGTTACTTTTTTGCAGCGAACATTGCTGCGATGTTCACCAATGCGTGTCTTGACTTTTCGGGTTGTCATGCCCACATATCTCTTATCGCACGGGCAGGTAATCAGATATATTACATTGGTGGAGTTACAATTAGTATGAGATTTTTGTATCCATACTTGCCCGGTTCCAGATTTAATTGTTTGGTGTGGGTGGTCAGATGACAGACACTGCAATCAGTGCATGGAAAATGCCCAGTGATAGGGGGTAGGTGCCAAGGTTCAGTGACAGATTCTCTAAACTCAGTGAACATTTTCTGCATTAACTATTTTTTAAGTATATTCTGATGTCAGGGTTGAAACTGTTATTAATGACCCATTACAACTAGGTGGAGGGCCCATTCGTGAAGTAGTGTGGCTCACTGGTTAGAGGCGGCAGACCCGAGAGCAGAGGACGGCCCGGGACCAGGGTTCGATTCCCGGCGCGGCAGGTTTCTGGACCAGGGTCAGCGGACTCGATAATTCTCTCGCCTCGGTGCCCACTCTGATCAGCGATCACACTCGGCAACTCTGGGCATTAGCTTGCCTCATCTTCACTAACGGCCCCACCAGACTGCCGGGGATGCCTGGTCTCACCCTGGAGATACCCATTAAGGGACCATCTCTCAGGGAAGCCAGGAAGGGTTTCGCAGCGGTTGAAGCGCCTTGGGACCCTACGGGTAAGTAGTGCGCTATATAAATGCCTATACATTTACATTTACATTCGGTTATTATCATGAAATATTGCGGGCCTACGGGCAAAACAGGATGATCAGATTTGGCTACAATTAGTGAAGAACCATGATATAGTTGCCTTACAAGAAACTTGGACGAAAGACAAAGACTTTTGGGTAGATGGATTCACTTCCTTCTTTGTTGATGCCCAGAGCTCCACATCGGGAAGGGATAGAGGGGGTCTGCTATTCATTGTTTCAGTTAAAATTGCAGGGAATGTCAAAGAAATACCCAGTTCATCGCACTATTTTCAGCTGGTGGAAATCCGCTTGGCAGACAAGAACAAGATTGTTCTAATAAACTGTTACAATTCTATGCAGGGGGGACCCCCAAATTTTGTTTTAGATGGTTTATCGGCCTTTTTAACCAAATATATGTCAAAACAAATCACTTTTGTTCAGTTTATAATGATGGGTGATTTTAATGTTCATTTGTGTGAGTCCCATTGCCAGATCATTGATGATACCGGTCCTGATTATACTTCGCAGCCACAATTTGAACATAGCCCTAAGGGTGTGGCAATGGAAAACCTGCTATCATCTAACGACTTATATGAACCAGGGCTTTCAGATCCTATAAACCGTGTGGTCACATATAACGCAAGGGGCAGTGAATCGATTATCGATTACTTTTTTATGTCTTCAGGGCTCCTTGGTTATGTATTGTTTTATAATGCAATTGTAAGTGGGTTTAGTGACCACAACCCTGTGCTGTTGGTTCTGGACGCTCTCTCTGGTTTGCGTAAAGGAGAATCAAGGGCTACCTCTACAAGGGACGTAAGGAGCAAAGATCAGGGAAGACGCCTTAAATGGTGTAAAGTCTGTCCAGAGGATTTCCATGGTCTTATTGTACAAGATATGTCAGTAGAAATTGAGAAATGTAGGGATGGAGAGAGGAGTGGGGGGGGAGGTTGTGAGTGCCTTTGAAGCTATTTGTGCTAGAGTAGAAAAAGAGCTTAGAGCTAAACCAGGGAGGGGTTCTGCACCAGTGTGTAGATGGTTTGATCGCTCTTGCTCACAGGCACATTCAGCTTTGCTGAAAGCTCTTAAACAATCCCCTAGAGATAGGTCTTTGGTGGCACAGTTAAGAAGAAAATATGTTTTGGCAGTTAAACTTCGGAAAAAAGCCATCAAAGATGAAGCATGGGACTCTTTGATGGACCCCATAACCCTTAAACATAGCTCCAAATTTTGGGCCATAATAAATAATCCTTTGTTTTCCAACACTAACAACACGGATCTTGAGATTAATATCTCTGAAGCTGACTGGATTTACCATTTTTCCAATATATATGGTTCAAATGTAACAGTTGAGGCGTTTAAAATACCCCATTCCCCATCGTCTCCAATTAAATTAAATTTCAGCAAATCGGAAGTAGAGCTGGCAATTCTAGGCTCTGCTGTAAATAAAGCCCCGGGCCCAGATGGGGTACCCCTAGATCTATACAAACTTAACTCTGAGATGTGGGCTGAGATTTTAGCTAATGTTTTTAACTGTGTGTATGAGGGGGGTCTGCCAAAAACGTGGGCATGTTCTATTATAGTACCCATTTTTAAAAAGGGTCAAAGAACCGACCCTAAATGTTTTCGACCAATTTCGTTATTGGATTCTTCTATGAAGATTTTGGGCAAAGTCCTGCTAGCTAGAATTAACACCTGGTCCCTAGATAATGATATTCTAGTAGATGCTCAGTATGGGTTCCGAGCTGGTAGAGGGACTGAGGACCAATGCCTAAATCTTCATATGTTAATTTCGAAATACACAACTGTTAAAAAAGGGTCAATTTTTGTTGCTTTCATGGACCTGTCCACGGCTTTTGATTTGGTGAATAGAGCCCGGCTGTGGACTATGCTATTAAAGCTGGGTCTTGATCCTCCCCTTGTATATTTTTTGGCAGAACTACATAAGGACCTAAAAGCCTCAATTAGAATGGACCAGGAAGGTAATCGTACTGCCTGGTTCAAATCCAGTAGGGGCGTGCGGCAGGGCTGCATCCTTGCTCCCATGCTGTTCACTTTGTACATAAATTCACTTGAGGAGACTCTTTTAACTGCTACCTTGGATACTCCGCGTGCAGGGGACACCCGTATTCCTGTTCTCCTGTACGCGGATGATGCAGCTTTAATAGCCCGGACTTCCATAGGTTTGCAAAAACTTTTAAACGCTTTTAATGATTTTATGTCATCACTAGACTTAGTGATAAACAACTGCAAATCTCACGTCATGGCTTTTGGGGCTGGTAAAAATAATTCTAAACAGTTCTACTGCAATGGTGACGTGATCACTAATGTCAACATTTTTACGTACCTGGGTGTAATTTTTTACACTAAGGGGAGCTGGGCTCCACAAATTGTAGCTAAAACTAAAGCGGTCAGGAGCTCGGCCAACGCTATTTTAAGTTTTTCCAGGAGACTGGGCGGGAAGCCAACTGGTGCCTTACTTAACCTGTACAGGGCGAAATCAGTAGCAATAGCCAGGTACGGCTCGGGTTTGTGGGGCCATGTAAATAGTGAACCAGTCCAAAGGGAAGAAAACAAGTTCCTGCGTTCCACCTTAGGGCTTCCCCAATCGACAGCCACGTTCTCAGTTCACCAGGAAGTTGGTCTTGGGTACATATCTGACATCCTTCTAATGGCCCCCATCTTGCTATGGATAAGGCTCTGGACCAATAATAACCTAGGTTTGAATCACAAAATACTGGTGGACTGTTTAAAATTGGACAATTACAAAAACATTACTTGGCTCTCATATATACAAAAGTGTTCTTTGGACCTGGGACGTCCTGATATTTTTTGGGTCCCTCAGGGTCTAAAGAAATCGGATTTAGATTGGGTGTAGGTCAATTTTATTACATTGAAAAATGCGGAGAGGGAGGAACGCCAATTACTTAAGCCCACGGTCAGAGCCCATTACCTGACCATTACCCGCCTTACTATACAACCGTACCTTACCATCGTCAATATCCCCTTTCATAGGTGGCTTCTGGTTAAACTTCGGTTTAATCAGATTTACACAGTCCTGTGTGACAGTCAAGGCTGGTATAAGGAGGAGGACGCCCCTGTCTGTAATTGCGATAATTTCTCTACGCAAGATAATATGCACTTTATGTTGTTTTGTAATTTTTTTGCTGCGCCCAGACAAAAATACCTGGTACCATTACTGAAGGACAAAGCTTTTTACCAGGCAAAACCCGCCCTCCTGTATCTGCAATTATTGGACTCCGCGTTGGCTATGTTTAGCGTGGCCAATTATCTTGTTGCTGCTGTTAGGATCAGGAGGAGAAGACTTAAAAATGCAACATTAGGGTTTTGTATAGAAGACTGAAATGGAAATGTTGTTCATATCTTAAAATTCTTACTTTATTGAGTTTTTACTCTTTTTATGATGTATTTTTATATTGTACATTAATTAATTGTTATCTATGTTTCCTCCTATCATCTTTTTACCATGAATATGTAAATATTATTGATTGATGATTTTGTAATTCCTCATGAATTTGTATTGCCCTTTTTGATGTGACTGTAGAATGCTTTTATGATTTTTAACTAAATCGAATAAAGTGGTTTTGACTTGACTTGAAGTATATTATTCTCAGCATATAAAAATAAAAAATATATTTCCAGCTAGATGAAAAAAATTTAAGTGCGCCTGTTCATTTAGCGTAAACGTCTTCAAATTTCTTAGTTCGCTGCATTTTATTTAGCCATTTTTTGTATGAGGGTGCTTTCAGCGACCTCCAATTTTGTAGGATTAAAGAACGAGCCACTAACAATGAAATAGCTAGAAAATCACCCTCAGATTTCACTAAAATGACCACCCTGCTAGTTATATCAAAAAGAGCTGCTTCCACGATTGGGGTATAAGGTTTTTTTATAGCCTGGCTAAAATAGCCCAAAAATGTACGCCAAAACTGCTCAAGTTTTGTACAGGAGAAAAAAATATGTCTCCATCCCCTTCAGTGGGAGAGAGGCAACGAAAGCATCTATTTCCAACCTGGGGATAGAATTTGTTAAGGGCCTTTGGAGTATAATACGCCATCCAATGAGAAAGAAACGCATTCTATTAAAGTTGGCGGCTCTAAGAACCTTATTGCCAGCAACTGATATCTTTTGCCATTCTGAACTAGAAAATGAACATGCAGTTTCTAAAGTAACCTTCTCTAAAAAAGATTCTACCAAAAGGGGTTGATTTTGGGATTGTAATACTCGATCCCAATTACCTACCCTTCTAACATTAGCGGAGAAAAGAGAAGTAGCTACCTCAGGAGGAGAACAACTCAAAATTAACTTATATTTATTTAAGAAATGAACAATTTGAAGATATTCAAAAAATAGGCATGGTACGATCATGACTCCTTATCTGCACTTCTTCCCATGTTAAAATCCTATCCTGAATAAAAAACTGCTTAACTGTACCCAGGCCAGAATCCTGCCAGGTTTTGATATGTGAAGAATGTAAATAGAGACCCAGATCTCTACATTCATTCAGCTTTAGGGCATGAAGCCCCGTAAAACCACTTTGTTTAAAAAATAGATCCAATCTTCCTTTCAAATCAATAAGCTTTTTATATCTATTTTTTGGGGGGAGTTTCGAACTTTTGAGAAAAGTGGGGATTTGAGAACCCGCTTCTAAAATCATTTTATTATTAAAAAAATTATCTCTACCTTTAGTATTGGATAATAAGCAAGCAACAAAATCTACAAACGGTGCATAGTAATATGTATGGATATGTGGTAAGGCTAAACCACCTGATTCTATATCTAATTGTCAAACTGAAAGTTTAACCCTAGAAGCCTTTTTATTCCAGATAAAAAATCTAATCATTGAATCGAGTCCCTTAAAATAGGTAGCATTAACCTTCATTATAATGTTGGAAAATATGAAAATTAACAAAGGTGATATAGACATTTTGATAAGCGCCACTCGCCCTATCAAAGTTAATGGAGGACTTGCCCAGCTTTCCAAAAGTTTCTGTATTTTGCTACTTGTGGCCACATAGTTTGATTTAGCTAACTCACTAAATTGCCCTGTTACATAAATACTCTGATACTGTATAGGATCTTTTTTACAAGCCTGAATTTGAAAATTTTGGGGCAAAAATTCAGTTCCTGAATTTAATATTATAATCTCAGTTTTAGTTGGATTAATTTTATATCCGCCAATTAATTAGAACTGATTGAATTCAATCAAAATCCGGTCGATATTTTGCCTCTCAGGAGATAACTGCAATATTAAAAGCAGTCTTTCCAGATCTGGGGGATTGGTTGTTGAGTGCCCTCTCGGAGGAGATTCTGCATCATCATCTGGAAATCACAAAAATAACACTAAGCCACCATGGAATTCTGATCAATTTTCCCAAAAATCAGTTGGTGGTATTGAAAGATCATGTGTTAATTGATGCAAGATTAAGGACAGATTTGGGTCGAATCTTTCTTCCATTGAGGAGAGCAGAGAGATTGAGAGAGCTGTTAACATCTTAATTGAGCCTGAATGCATGCCCCGGATGGATGGAAGCTCAGGGGCATATAGCGGTCTGTGTCTTCATAACGCACTGGTCTGGGCTGCATCTTCTACCCCTGTTGTGGTTTCCTCACAGTTTCTGGTCTCTGATTTGTTAATCAATGGACATACTGTTACCAATAACTTTGGGGGTCTGCTCTCATTTAAATGATGGATGGTCCAGGAATGTCTAAACAAGAGGATGATGATGCATTCGGACCCACCAATAATTTTGACAACAGATGCTGCTGCCCTGAGTTGGCCACAACTTTGGGTCCTATTTAGGTCGACCTCTGCCAATGTGCTTGCGTATTGCAGATGGTCGATCTATAGTGGCCAAAACAGGAGCTGAACCAGGCGGCCGGATTTCGGCAAGTGCACGTGCTCGTGCACGAGCTTGCCATTTGCTCCCCAGACGCATTTCAAAGTAGCTCTCCCCCGCTCCCCTCTGCGCAATGCCTTCAAAGGGATCACCTCCCCAGCCCCCTGTCGCAAGGCTTCCCTCCCACTCGCTCACTCCCCTGCTCCTTTTGGCTCCCATGCAAAGACCAGCTCAATGAAAGCCTTTACGAAAAGAAATGCTGCTTGTTTTCTGAGTGAATGTTTGAAGATAAGAAGGAAGGAAATAACGAACTTTGCAAAGGAGTGCTCGAGCAGCAAGGACAACTGAAAGCTGTTTCCGCGCGCCCCCCGCCTTACTTAAAGACGTCAAAAAATACCCTTCTATCAGCGTGCTATAATTAAGCCTTTTATAATCGGAGACAAAAATGCGCCCCGCGTTTGCAGCGTGGCAAAAAAAGATCTGCAGAAATTAACCAAATCCTCCAGTGGAACGTGAGTTTATTTCCAAAATGAAGCAAACCATTTTTCATGTGTTTTCTCGTGTTGTTTATACAGGTTTCCTCCCAATTTGTACACACTTCGCACTTAGATTTATTGCATTTCTATTGGGTAAGAAAATGTTTAATTCTTGGTATTTTTCCTTTTGGTACGTCACGTCCCTCCAGTTTATTTTTCGTTCGCATTGTGATTTCTAACAGCAGGTTTAAAGGCTCGCAAGCATTAGTGTTGACAATCAATATTTGGTAAAACTCCCAACTTATCTAATAAAACAAACTGTTCTTCCGGTTACAGCCAATGATAAATCGCAGGTTAATTAAATTGCGAGAAGTAATTTTAAATCTGACTTATTTCGGTGTTTTATAAAGTGCCAGTTGTCTTCTTAGAATAACTTCAATGCACCAAAATAAACGGTGACAGAATGTACAGAACTGCTAGGAATTGAGACATAGTCCAGAAGCATAGCGTAGGCAACGGCGCTGACATTCTTCACTTGGGACAGTTATTACTTCAAAATCTTTTTTTTAAATGTTCACATTTGAGGAGTTTTCTTGATTAGGGCAATTTGGCTTGATTCAGGCGTAGGAATGCGGGGTGTGCTGAGCCGTGCTGTCTAAAACATGAAGTGCCGTATACTCCAACACCGCGCTTCACGTTTTGTTCCCTGACACCCGCTTCATGTTTTGGACACCCGGGTGCTAACAATGCATGTTTATTTTAGCAAAACCGCCCTAATCTAAACAAGCATTGATAGCGCTGTGGGTTTAAAACATGATGCGCGGTAAACTCCAAAACCGTTCTTAATACTTTGGTCAGTACAGTGGAGTGCTAACTATGCTTGTTTTTTTTTTTTAGCAGACTTGCTGTGAGCTTCATGGTGTGTTTTTATTTTTACCGTTCTGTACTAGGCCAAACCCCAGCCTCCCTTACTCCGTCCCCACCTGCACAGCAGCCAGAGCGCTGCCTCTCTCCCGGCCGGCCAGCATGGTTTATGGGGTCTAGTTTGACGTCCCCCCTCGGAATTTCACAGCATAAACACTGCAAGTCTCACCACCCTCCGTCACTGAGCCCCCAGATTTTATATTAGAGCCCCAACATCATGAGAGAGTGACAGCTCCAAGCCTCTCCTACAAATTAAACCGACCTGGATCGCTTCTGCTCTGACAGGAATGCCCGCAGTCCGCGTACACTTATTTTTGTAGCACAATTTTTATCGCACTACAGTCATGCTTTCTTTTTTAATAAATAAAATACATGTACACTACCTCGTCTCTCACTAGAATCTTAAATATAAATGTGCCCACATTCCCTCTTTAGATGGAGCAATCGTATTTAAAAAACAAACGAAAAAAACTGAGCTTGTTCTGCATTTCCACAATGTCTCTACTAAAATGGTGTTCAGACCAAGAGAATGGATGTGGGCATTTTCTGCTCTACATCTCTTTTGAGATTTCACGACAACACCCAAATAAAGGGAGGCTGACATCTTCCACTAACATCATATATTTAAAAGGCTTGCCATCCTTTGTCTCTATAAAAAGTGAGACTGTACGTTTCTTCTAATTTAATGGACAGCCTGCTACCTTTTTGTTTCTTCCTAGAGCAGGGGAATCCCGCTAAGTGCAAAAAACTCAGTTTAGATCACGTATTCACGCAGAATATGTAACAGCCCTTTAATGAGTGATGCTGCAGCTTAACGCACAGACCTGTGGAAGGCATTGACCAATCATTGTTAACAGGGATATATTGTGCCATGGGTTTCAAACCGTGTCACCGACAAGTATATGAAGCCCATATGGACTATGAATGATTCTGAGCCCCATGAGACAGCTGTGTGCATGCATGGCTGTACTGGGGAAGTGGAGTTAAACAGGAGGGTAGTGAACTGAAAAAGGGGGGGAATAAAAGGCAAAAGAAGTATCCGGTCTCACTTTTTGCCCCTTTGCTGCCTCTCTTACCTCTCTGCCCTGTTCTTTCTCTCATTGGGCTCCAAGTAGCAAACAATGTTGTATACGATATTGTATTGTAGCTGCATTATCACTACAAACCCAGATGAGTTGCTGAAGTGGGTATCAGGCAGCTGGTGGAAGTGTCAGTCTGCCATGTGATCTGCGTGAGTAGTGTTTGATGGGTCCAAGGACCAGTGTGATTCGCTTGTTGCGTCTTGGTGTCTAATTGGGTGTTTTGTAAACTGCTGTTACACTGAGAACTCTGCAGCTGTGTACAATATACTGCATTTGAGGTGCTGCATTAATTACAACAATATATTATGCTGGGAGGTTTCGTTAGTACACACACATTTCAGAAGCGCAGTCACAATGCTTGGGTGCTTTAAATGGGCGGGTGCTGCGCGCTTGAACTGCTTCAATTTGAACAAGCATTGGAATAGCCAATAGGTCTCGCCTTTGGGGCCTTATAAGCATTTAGCTATGCAGCAGAATATCATTGGTACAACAGCATTAACTATTGCATGGCTAAACAATTATTATTATCCAGAATGTCATGTGGCCGTTCATTTCAAAAGAACGCTGCGTTATTTATCTTAGTGTGTTTCACCCACAGCTCTTTTTTTATCACATCAGTATTGCTGGTGCCATTACTAGAAGTTGGGTCTTCAGTTTTTTAGGTCTCGACCTGTTTTCATGTTTTACCCACACTGCCCCAAACCACTGTCCTTCACTGCCCCATGCCTGCTCCTCTCAGTGCTCCATGCTTGTGTCCCTCAATGTCCAAGGCCTGTCCCTCACCCTTCCTCACCCCCTCACCCTCACCCTCACACCCCCTCACCCTCACACCCTCACCCTCACACACCCTCTCACCCTCACCCACTCTCGCCCTCACATCCCCACACACACCCTCACCCTCACACCCCTCACCCTCACACCTCCTCACCCTCACACACCCTCTCACCCACCCTCACACCCCCTCACACACCCTCACCCTCATTCACCCTTACCATCACACCCCCTCACCCTCACACACCCTCTCACCCTCACACACCCTCTCACCCACCCTCACACCCCCTCACCCTCACACCCCCCCTCACCCTCCCTCACACACCCTCACAACCCTCACTCACCCTTACCATCACACCCCCTCATCCTCACACATCCTCACCCTCACACCCCCTCACCCTCACAACCATCTCACCCTCACACACACTCACCCTCACACACACTCACCCTCACACACACTCACCCTCACTCACCCTCACCAGCATAGCATAACAAAACATAGTATAGCATAACAAAACACAGCGTTGCATAACAAAAAAAAGCAAAGGATAGCAAAACATAGCATAGATTAACAAAGCAAAGCATAGGATATGAAAACATAGCATAGCATAGCATAACAAAACACAACAAAACATAGCATAGCATATCAAAACAAAGCATAGCATAGCATAACAAAGCAAAACAAAACATAGTATAACAAAACATAGCGTAGTATAACAAAACACAACAAAACATAGCATAGGATAACAAAACATAGCATAACAAAACAAAGCATAGCAAAACATAGCATAACAAATCATAGCAAAACACAACAAAACATAGCAAGGCATAACAAAACAAAACATAGCATACATAACAAAACATAGCATAGCAAAGCATAACAAAACATAGCATAGTATAGCATAACAAAACATAGCATAGCAAAACATAGCATAGCATAAAAAAACAAAGAATAGGATAGCAAAACTAAACATAGCATAGCATAACAAAACAATGCATAGGATAGCAAAACAAAACATAGCATAACAAAACATAGCATAACATAACAAAACAGAGCATAATAAAACACAACAACACATAGCATAACAAAATATAGCAAAACACAACAAAACATAGCATAGCTTAACAAAACAAAACATAGCATAGCAAAACAAAACATATCATAGCATAGCAAAACATAGCATAGCATAGCATAAAAAACACAGCATAGGATAGCATAACAAAACATAGCATAACATACAGCATCACACAGCACCACAACAGCATCACTCAGGGGCACCGCAACATCACTATGCGCTACCACAGCATAATTGAACGCCACAGCATCACTCGTTGGCCATCACAACATCACTCAGCGCCACCACATCATCAATCTGGGCAACCATTCAACAACAACTGGTTCAAATATGTTCTCTCAATGTTTCAAGCTTTATTACAAATGTGACAAAAAAGATGTTAATATTTCACTTCTGTTCTTGGATTTTCGTCACAATAAAATACATTGAACATAATCTTCACAAAAGTTATTTACAAAAGTTTAAGCTATTGCCATTATAAATTACAATAACTTTTATTTAAGTATTCATTATTAAAAAAAATTAAAAGCCATTGTTATTTGTAATATCAATTCATGTAAGTCACGTAAATACACACATATTGCATTACAAATACTATAGGTGTCACATTTGCGAAAGCTATAACTATTAGCATTGTAAATGACAAAGCTATTAATTTCGCTATTTTCAAAAACCAAACATAAATAAAAAATGTGTCATTTACAATACCAATACTCAAACTTTCCTAATGCGAGACCTATTGCATTGCAAATGCTTGTTTACGGGGCAATCGAAGTGGATTCTCAGGGAGTATTTCAGATCATTGACCTGGAGGAGGCTGTGACAGTGCATCAAGCTCTTCTCCACTTTCATTGGCAAGTCCATCAGCGTAATGTGCGTACTATGACAGTGACACGTGTTACTCACCCGCGCATGTATGACACCTGATCAAGGTAGCTGTATTACTAAGAAGATACGTCTCATCTCATTTCCATCTCTGAGGTCCACATCAGAGGCTTGGACAATGCAAAGCACATTAACTGAGCAGAGTGCTCACACAATCACAGGACCTGTGTTTATCCAGGACTTTAGTGAAGGTGTATGAGAGGTTTGAAACTCGAGCTTTGCATCTCTTGGCTTCGAAGAGCAATGCTCTTCTTTTAAAGTTCTGTTGCCGATTCCCAGAACAGGGAGCCTCGGGGTAGGATGCCCTGCTGGTGAAATAACCAGCAAGGATTTCCAATGCAATAGGTCTCGCAGTTACACAAGTTTAAGCTATTGGCATTGTAAATGACAATGCCTTTTATTTATGTTTTTAAAACAAAAACAAAAATAAAAGGCATTGTTATTTGCAATGTCAATAGCTCAAACTCGCGTAAATGCGAGACCTATTGCATTGCAAATGCTTTTTTTTCTGGGCAAGAAAGTAGAGACAGTCCTTTTCCTTCTCTGCCCACCCCACCCGTCTCCCAACAGCGGAGCCTTATTTATAAGCCTTGACTATCTCCGCTGTCCTGGAGCGCATTATTATAGGACAAAAGTAGGGGGGACGGATTTATTATAATTGAAGAAGTAGGGGCACGCGTAATTGAAGAAGTAGGGGCACGCGGTGCCCTGCGGATTCCGCCCTCTTCGAACACTGATCGTACAACACTGCACGGTACGAGTCCATGGTACTGCACCCCGTGCACAGTACACTCCTGTGCCTCGTTCTGTACTGCACACCACGAGCTGCATTTTGCATCACTGCACACAGCTCTTTGCTGTGCCGTCACACCCGGCCCTGTACCTTCTTCACACGCTGCACACAGCTCTTTGCTGTGCCGCCACACCCGGCCCTGTACCTACGTCACACGCTGAACACAGCTCTTTGCTGTGCCGCCACACACGGGCCTGTACCTTCTTCACACGCTGCACACAGCTCTTTGCTGTGCCGTCACACCCGGCCCGGTACCTTCTTCACACGCTGCACACAGCTCTTTGCTGTGCCGTCACACCCGGCCCTGTACCTACGTCACACGCTGCACACAGCTCTTTGCTGTGCCGACACACCTGGCCCTGTACCTTCTTCACACGCTGCACACAGCTCTTTGCTGTGCCGCCACACACGGCCCTGTACCTTCTTCACACGCTGCACACAGCTCTTTGCTGTGCCGACACACCCGGCCCTGTACCTACGTCACACGCTGAACACAGCTCTTTGCTGTGCCGCCACACACGGCCCTGTACCTACGTCACACGCTGAACACAGATCTTTGCTGTGCCGTCACACCTGGCCCTGTACCTTCTTCACACACTGCACACAGCTCTTTGCTGTGCCGCCACACACGGCCCTGTACCTACGTCACACGCTGAACACAGCTCTTTGCTGTGCCGTCACACCTGGCCCTGTACCTTCTTCACACGCTGCACACAGCTCTTTGCTGTGCCGCCACACACGGCCCTGTACCTACGTCAAACGCTGAACACAGCTCTTTGCTGTGCCGCCACACACGGGCCTGTACCTTCTTCACACGCTGCACACAGCTCTTTGCTGTGCCGCCACACACGGGCCTGTACCTTCTTCACACGCTGCACACAGCTCTTTGCTGTGCAGCTACACACGCCCTGTACCTTCTTCACACGCTGCACACAGCTCTCTGCTGTGCCGCCACACCCGGCCCTATACCTTCTTCACACACAGCACACAGCTCTTTGCTGTGCCGCCACACACGGCCCTGTACCTACGTCACACGCTGAACACAGCTCTTTGCTGTGCCGTCACACCTGGCCCTGTACCTTCTTCACACACTGCACACAGCTCTTTGCTGTGCCGCCACACACGGCCCTGTACCTACGTCACACGCTGAACACAGCTCTTTGCTGTGCCGTCACACCTGGCCCTGTACCTTCTTCACACACTGCACACAGCTCTTTGCTGTGCCGCCACACACTGCCCTGTACCTTCTTCACACGCTGCACACAGCTCTTTGCTGTGCCGTCACACACGGCCCTGTACCTTCTTCACACGCTGCACACAGCTCTTTGCTGTGCCGCTACACACGGCCCTGTACCTTCTTCACACGCTGCACACAGCTCTTTGCTGTGCCGCCACACACAGCCCTGTACCTTCTTCACACGCTGCAACCAGCTCTTTGCTGTGCCATCACACCCGGCCCTGTACCTTCTTCACACGCTGCACACAGCTCTTTGCTGTGCCACCACACCCGGCCCTGTACTTTCTTCACATGCTGCACACAGCTCTTTGCTGTGCCTCCACACCCAGCCCTGTACCTTCTTCACACGCTGCACACAGCTCTTTGCTGTGCCGCCACACATGGGCCTGTACCTTCTTCACGCGCTGCACACAGCTCTTTGCTGTGCCGCCACACACGGCCCTGTACCTTCTTCACACGCTGCACACAGCTCTTTGCTGTGCCGCCACACACGGCCCTGTACCTTCTTCACACGCAGCACACAGCTCTTTGCTGTGCCGCCACACACGGCCCTGTACCTTATTCACATGCTGCACACAGCTCTTTGCTGTGCCACCACACACGGCCCTGTACCTTCTTCACACGCTGCACACAACTCTTTGCTGTGCCGCCACACACGGCCCTGTACCTTCTTCACACGCTGCACACAGCTCTTTGCTGTGCCGCCACACACGGCCCTGTACCTTCTTCACACGCAGCACACAGCTCTTTGCTGTGCCGCCACACACGGCCCTGTACCTTATTCACATGCTGCACACAGCTCTTTGCTGTGCCGCCACACACGGCCCTGTACCTTCTTCACACGCTGCACACAGCTCTTTGCTGTGCCGCCACACACGGCCCTGTACCTTTTTCACACGCTGCACACAGCTCTTTGCTGTGCCGCCACACACGGCCCTGTACCTTCTTCACACGCTGCACACAGCTCTTTGCTGTGCTGTCACACACCGACAGCACACTTCGCTGAATGTCCTGC
Source organism: Lissotriton vulgaris (assembly GCF_964263255.1). Taxonomy (NCBI): domain Eukaryota; kingdom Metazoa; phylum Chordata; class Amphibia; order Caudata; family Salamandridae; genus Lissotriton; species Lissotriton vulgaris. The sequence goes on along the minus strand of NC_141690.1, from coordinate 287,263,746 downwards.
TGAAGCGTGTGGAACTAGGGTGACCAACCGTCCATAAATTTCACGGACAGTCCGTAATTTGGACCTCACGTCCGTTGTCCTTGAGGATCCCGTTTACGGACGCCTTTTGTCCGTCACAGTGAGCAGCCCTGCTCCCCTGTGAGAGGCCCCCTCCCTCCCCTGATGGAGCGCCTCACGCTCCTCCTGGAGCACAAGAGCAGCCCCACTCGCCCATAGTAATTCTGTATGGGGCTGATTGCCACATACAAAGACAATGGGGCAGTCTGCGCTGGTACAGCTTGTGGCGGCCTCCTCCTGCCTCAGTGTACAGCAGTCTAAGTAGAGGGCAGCTCGGTCAGCCCGAAATGCATTGGGATGTTTGATTGAATATGTTCTCTCTACAACTGAATTTGTGAATACTCAACAATTTCAGAAGAAGCACACTCAATATTAAAAATGTATTGAGTAACAATTTCATGATGTCAATTTCATCTAAATTACATTGAATGATGTACTGAATGTTTACTGTTGTTTAAAGTTCTTTTAACTGTTGACCCCGTGAGGGTCCTGTGGTGACACTAGTGACCTGACTGTGAGGGTCCTGTGGTGACACTAGTGACCTGACCGTGAGGGTCCTGTGGTGACACTAGTGATCTGACCGTGAGGGTCCTGTGGTGACACTAGTGACCTGACTGTGAGGGTCCTGTGGTGACACTAGTGACCTGACCGTGAGGGTCCTGTGGTGACACTAGTGATCTGACCGTGAGGGTCCTGTGGTGACACTAGTGATCTGACCATGAGGGTCCTGTGGTGACACTAGTGACCTGACCGTGAGGGTCCTGTGGGGACACTAGTGATCTGACCGTGAGGGTCCTGTGGTGACACTAGTGATCTGACCATGAGGGTCCTGTGGTGACACTAGTGACCTGACTGTGAGGGTCCTGTGGTGACACTAGTGACCTGACCGTGAGGGTCCTGTGGTGACACTAGTGATCTGACCGTGAGGGTCCTGTGGTGACACTAGTGATCTGACCATGAGGGTCCTGTGGTGACACTAGTGACCTGACCGTGAGGGTCCTGTGGGGACACTAGTGATCTAGCCATGAATCCTGGGGCGACACTAGAGACCTGACCGTGAGGGTCCTGTGGGGACACTAGTGACCTGACCGTGAGGGTCCTGTGGTGACACTAGTGATCTGACCGTGAGGGTCCTGTGGTGACACTAGTGATCTGACCATGAGGGTCCTGTGGTGACACTAGTGACCTGACCGTGAGGGTCCTGTGGTGACACTAGTGACCTGACCGTGAGGGTCCTGTGGAGACACTAGTGATCTAGCCATGAATCCTGGGGCGACACTAGAGACCTGACCGTGAGGGTCCTGTGGGGACACTAGTGACCTGACCGTGAGGGTCCTGTGGTGACACTAGTCATCTGACCGTGAGGGTCCTGTGGTGACACTAGTGATCTGACCGTGAGGGTCCTGTGGTGACACTAGTGATCTGACCATGAGGGTCCTGTGGTGACACTAGTGACCTGACCGTGAGGGTCCTGTGGGGACACTAGTGATCTAGCCATGAATCCTGGGGCGACACTAGAGACCTGACCGTGAGGGTCCTGTGGGGACACTAGTGACCTGACCGTGAGGGTCCTGTGGTGACACTAGTGATCTGGCCGTGAGGGTCCTGTGGTGACACTAGTGATCTGACCATGAGGGTCCTGTGGTGACACTAGTGACCTGACCGTGAGGGTCCTGTGGGGACACTAGTGATCTAGCCATGAATCCTGGGGCGACACTAGAGACCTGACCGTGAGGGTCCTGTGGGGACACTAGTGACCTGACCGTGAGGGTCCTGTGGTGACACTAGTGATCTGACCGTGAGGGTCCTGTGGTGACACTAGTGACCTGACCGTGAGGGTCCTGTGGTGACACTAGTGATCTGACCGTGAGGGTCCTGTGGTGACACTAGTGATCTGACCATGAGGGTCCTGTGGTGACACTAGTGACCTGACCGTGAGGGTCCTGTGGGGACACTAGTGATCTAGCCATGAATCCTGGGGCGACACTAGAGACCTGACCGTGAGGGTCCTGTGGGGACACTAGTGACCTGACCGTGAGGGTCCTGTGGTGACACTAGTGATCTGACCGTGAGGGTCCTGTGGTGACACTAGTGATCTGACCATGAGGGTCCTGTGGTGACACTAGTGACCTGACCGTGAGGGTCCTGTGGGGACACTAGTGATCTAGCCATGAATCCTGGGGCGACACTAGAGACCTGACCGTGAGGGTCCTGTGGGGACACTAGTGACCTGACCGTGAGGGTCCTGTGGTGACACTAGTGATCTGACCGTGAGGGTCCTGTGGTGACACTAGTGATCTGACCATGAGGGTCCTGTGGTGACACTAGTGACCTGACCGTGAGGGTCCTGTGGGGACACTAGTGATCTAGCCATGAATCCTGGGGCGACACTAGAGACCTGACCGTGAGGGTCCTGTGGGGACACTAGTGACCTGACCGTGAGGGTCCTGTGGTGACACTAGTGATCTGACCGTGAGGGTCCTGTGGTGACACTAGTGATCTGACCATGAGGGTCCTGTGGTGACACTAGTGACCTGACCGTGAGGGTCCTGTGGGGACACTAGTGATCTAGCCATGAATCCTGGGGCGACACTAGAGACCTGACCGTGAGGGTCCTGTGGGGACACTAGTGACCTGACCGTGAGGGTCCTGTAGTGACACTAGTGATCTGACCATGAGGGTCCTGTGGTGAAACTAGTGACCTGACCATGAGGGTACTGTGGTGAAACTAGTGACCTGACCGTGAGGGTCCTGTGGTGACACTAGTGACCTGACCGTGAGGGTCCTGTGGGGACACTAGTGATCTAGCCATGAATCCTGGGGCGACACTAGAGACCTGACCGTGAGGGTCCTGTGGTGACACTAGTGACCTGACCGTGAGGGTCCTGTGGGGACACTAGTGATCTAGCCATGAATCCTGGGGCGACACTAGAGACCTGACCGTGAGGGTCCTGTGGGGACACTAGTGACCTGACCGTGAGGGTCCTGTGGTGACACTAGTGATCTGACCGTGAGGGTCCTGTGGTGACACTAGTGATCTGACCATGAGGGTCCTGTGGTGACACTAGTGACCTGACCGTGAGGGTCCTGTGGGGACACTAGTGATCTAGCCATGAATCCTGGGGCGACACTAGAGACCTGACCGTGAGGGTCCTGTGGGGACACTAGTGACCTGACCGTGAGGGTCCTGTGGTGACACTAGTGATCTGACCATGAGGGTCCTGTGGTCAAACTAGTGACCTGACCATGAGGGTACTGTGGTGAAACTAGTGACCTGACCGTGAGGGTCCTGTGGTGACACTAGTGACCTGACTGTGAGGGTCCTGTGGTGACACTAGTGATCTAGCCATGAATCCTGGGGCGACACTAGTGACCTGACCGTGAGGGTCCTGTGGGGACACTAGTGACCTGACCGTGAGGGTCCTGTGGTGACACTAGTGATCTGACCATGAGGGTCCTGTGGTGAAACTAGTGACCTGACCATGAGGGTACTGTGGTGAAACTAGTGACCTGACCGTGAGGGTCCTGTGGTGACACTAGTGACCTGACTGTGAGGGTCCTGTGGTGACACTAGTGATCTAGCCATGAATCCTGGGGCGACACTAGTGACCTGACCGTGAGGGTCCTGTGGGGACACTAGTGACCTGACCGTGAGGGTCCTGTGGTGACACTAGTGATCTGACCATGAGGGTCCTGTGGTGACACTAGTGACCTGACCGTGAGGGTCCTGTGGTGACACTAGTGACCTGACCGTGATGATCCTGTGGTGACACTAGTGATCTGACCATGAGGGTACTGTGGTGAAACTAGTGACCTGACCGTGAGGGTCCTGTGGTGACACTAGTGACCTGACTGTGAGGGTCCTGTGGTGACACTAGTGATCTAGCGATGAATCCTGGGGCGACACTAGTGACCTGACCGTGAGGGTCCTGTGGGGACACTAGTGACCTGACCGTGAGGGTCCTGTGGTGACACTAGTGATCTGACCATGAGGGTCCTGTGGTGACACTAGTGACCTGACCGTGAGGGTCCTGTGGTGACACTAGTGACCTGACTGTGAGGGTCCAGTGGTGACACTAGTGATCTAGCCATGAATCCTGGGGCGACACTAGTAACCTGACCGTGAGGGTCCTGTGTGACACTAGTGACCTGACCGTGAGGGTCCTGTGGTGACACTAGTGATCTGACCATGAGGATCCTGTGGTGACACTAGTGACCTGACCATGAGGGTCCTGTGGTGACACTAGTGATCTAGCCATGAGGGTCCTGCCATGAATCCTGGGGCGACACTAGTGACCTGCCTGTGAGGGTCCTGTGGTGACACTAGTGACCTGACCATGAGGGTCCTGTGGTGACACTAGTGATCTGACCATGAGAATCCTGTGGTGACACTAGTGACCTGACAGTGAGGGTCCTGTGGTGACACTAGTGATCTGACCATGAGGGTCCTGTGGTGACACTAGTGACCTGACCGTGAGGGTCCTGTGGTGACACTAGTGATCTGACCATGAGGGTACTGTGGTGACACTACTGACCTGACCGTGAGGGTCCTGTGGTGACACTAGTGACCTGACCGTGAGGGTCCTGTGGTGACACTAGTGATCTGACCATGAGGGTACTGTGGTGAAACTAGTGACCTGACCGTGAGGGTACTGTGGTGAAACTAGTGACCTGACCGTGAGGGTCCTGTGGTGACACTAGTGACCTGACTGTGAGGGTCCTGTGGTGACACTAGTGATCTAGCCATGAATCCTGAGCCGACACTAGTGACCTGACCGTGAGGGTCCTGTGGGGACACTAGTGACCTGACCGTGAGGGTCCTGTGGTGACACTAGTGATCTGACCATGAGGGTCCTGTGGTGACACTAGTGACCTGACCGTGAGGGTCCTGTGGTGACACTAGTGACCTGACTGTGGGGGTCCAGTGGTGACACTAGTGATCTAGCCATGAATCCTGGGGCGACACTAGTAACCTGACCGTGAGGGTCCTGTGGTGACACTAGTGACCTGACCGTGAGGGTCCTGTGGTGACACTAGTGATCTGACCATGAGGATCCTGTGGTGACACTAGTGACCTGACCATGAGGGTCCTGTGGTGACACTAGTGATCTAGCCATGAGGGTCCTGCCATGAATCCTGGGGCGACACTAGTGACCTGCCTGTGAGGGTCCTGTGGTGACACTAGTGACCTGACCATGAGGGTCCTGTGGTGACACTAGTGATCTGACCATGAGAATCCTGTGGTGACACTAGTGACCTGACAGTGAGGGTCCTGTGGTGACACTAGTGATCTGACCATGAGGGTCCTGTGGTGACACTAGTGACCTGACCGTGAGGGTCCTGTGGTGACACTAGTGATCTGACCATGAGGGTACTGTGGTGACACTACTGACCTGACCGTGAGGGTCCTGTGGTGACACTAGTTACCTGACCGTGAGGGTCCTGTGGTGACACTAGTGATCTAGCAGAGAATCCTGTGGTGACACTAGTGACCTAGCCATGAGGGTCCTGTGGTGACACTAGTGGTGTGACCGTGAGGGTCCTGTGGTGACACTAGTGACCTAGCCATGAGGGTCCTGTGGTGACAACAGTGGTGTGACCGTGAGGGTCCTGTAGTGACACTAGTGACCTAGCCATGAGGGTCCTGTGGTGACACCAGTGATCTAGCCATGAACCCTGTGGTGACACTAGTGACCTGACCGTGAGGGTCCTGTGGTGACACTAGTGATCTAGCCATGAATCCTGTGGTGACACTAGTGATCTAGTCATGAGGGTCCTGTGGTGACACTAGTGACCTGACCGTGAGGGTCCTGTGGTGAAACTAGTGACCTGACCATGAGGGTCCTGTGGTGACACTAGTGACCTGACCATGAGGGTCCTGTGGTGACACTTGTGCCCTGACCGTGAGGTTCCTTTTGTGACACTAGTGATCTGACCATGAGGATCCTGTTTTGACACTAGTGATCTAGCCATGAATCCTGGGGCGACACTAGTGACCTGACCGTGAGGGTCCTGTGGCCACACTAGTGACCTAACCGTGAGGGTCCTGTGGTGACACTAGTGATCTAGCCATGAATCCTGGGGCGACACTAGTAACCTGACCGTGAGGGTCCTGTGGTGACACTAGTGACCTGACCGTGAGGGTCCTGTGGGGACACTAGTGACCTGACCGTGAGGGTCCTGTGGTGACACTAGTGATCTGACCATGAGGGTCCTGTGGTGACACTAGTGACCTGACCGTGAGGGTCCTGTGGTGACACTAGTGACCTGACCGTGATGATCCTGTGGTGACACTAGTGATCTGACCATGAGGGTACTGTGGTGAAACTAGTGACCTGACCGTGAGGGTCCTGTGGTGACACTAGTGACCTGACTGTGAGGGTCCTGTGGTGACACTAGTGATCTAGCCATGAATCCTGGGGCGACACTAGTGACCTGACCGTGAGGGTCCTGTGGGGACACTAGTGACCTGACCGTGAGGGTCCTGTGGTGACACTAGTGATCTGACCATGAGGGTCCTGTGGTGACACTAGTGACCTGACCGTGAGGGTCCTGTGGTGACACTAGTGACCTGACTGTGAGGGTCCAGTGGTGACACTAGTGATCTAGCCATGAATCCTGGGGCGACACTAGTGACCTGCCTGTGAGGGTCCTGTGGTGACACTAGTGACCTGACCATGAGGGTCCTGTGGTGACACTAGTGATCTGACCATGAGAATCCTGTGGTGACACTAGTGACCTGACAGTGAGGGTCCTGTGGTGACACTAGTGATCTGACCATGAGGGTCCTGTGGTGACACTAGTGACCTGACCGTGAGGGTCCTGTGGTGACACTAGTGATCTGACCATGAGGGTACTGTGGTGACACTACTGACCTGACCGTGAGGGTCCTGTGGTGACACTAGTGACCTGACCGTGAGGGTCCTGTGGTGACACTAGTGATCTGACCATGAGGGTACTGTGGTGAAACTAGTGACCTGACCGTGAGGGTACTGTGGTGAAACTAGTGACCTGACCGTGAGGGTCCTGTGGTGACACTAGTGACCTGACTGTGAGGGTCCTGTGGTGACACTAGTGATCTAGCCATGAATCCTGGGGCGACACTAGTGACCTGACCGTGAGGGTCCTGTGGGGACACTAGTGACCTGACCGTGAGGGTCCTGTGGTGACACTAGTGATCTGACCATGAGGGTCCTGTGGTGACACTAGTGACCTGACCGTGAGGGTCCTGTGGTGACACTAGTGACCTGACTGTGGGGGTCCAGTGGTGACACTAGTGATCTAGCCATGAATCCTGGGGCGACACTAGTAACCTGACCGTGAGGGTCCTGTGGTGACACTAGTGACCTGACCGTGAGGGTCCTGTGGTGACACTAGTGATCTGACCATGAGGATCCTGTGGTGACACTAGTGACCTGACCATGAGGGTCCTGTGGTGACACTAGTGATCTAGCCATGAGGGTCCTGCCATGAATCCTGGGGCGACACTAGTGACCTGCCTGTGAGGGTCCTGTGGTGACACTAGTGACCTGACCATGAGGGTCCTGTGGTGACACTAGTGATCTGACCATGAGAATCCTGTGGTGACACTAGTGACCTGACAGTGAGGGTCCTGTGGTGACACTAGTGATCTGACCATGAGGGTCCTGTGGTGACACTAGTGACCTGACCGTGAGGGTCCTGTGGTGACACTAGTGATCTGACCATGAGGGTACTGTGGTGACACTACTGACCTGACCGTGAGGGTCCTGTGGTGACACTAGTTACCTGACCGTGAGGGTCCTGTGGTGACACTAGTGATCTAGCAGAGAATCCTGTGGTGACACTAGTGACCTAGCCATGAGGGTCCTGTGGTGACACTAGTGGTGTGACCGTGAGGGTCCTGTGGTGACACTAGTGACCTAGCCATGAGGGTCCTGTGGTGACAACAGTGGTGTGACCGTGAGGGTCCTGTAGTGACACTAGTGACCTAGCCATGAGGGTCCTGTGGTGACACCAGTGATCTAGCCATGAACCCTGTGGTGACACTAGTGACCTGACCGTGAGGGTCCTGTGGTGACACTAGTGATCTAGCCATGAATCCTGTGGTGACACTAGTGATCTAGTCATGAGGGTCCTGTGGTGACACTAGTGACCTGACCGTGAGGGTCCTGTGGTGACACTAGTGACCTGACCATGAGGGTCCTGTGGTGACACTAGTGACCTGACCATGAGGGTCCTGTGGTGACACTTGTGCCCTGACCGTGAGGTTCCTTTTGTGACACTAGTGATCTGACCATGAGGATCCTGTTTTGACACTAGTGATCTAGCCATGAATCCTGGGGCGACACTAGTGACCTGACCGTGAGGGTCCTGTGGCCACACTAGTGACCTAACCGTGAGGGTCCTGTGGTGACACTAGTGACCTGACCATGAGGGTCCTGTGGTGACACTAGTGATCTAGCCATGAATCCTGGGGCGACACTAGTAACCTGACCGTGAGGGTCCTGTGGTGACACTAGTGACCTGACCGTGAGGGTCCTGTGGTGACACTAGTGATCTGACCATGAGGATCCTGTGGTGACACTAGTGACCTGACCATGAGGGTCCTGTGGTGACACTAGTGATCTAGCCATGAGGGTCCTGTGGTGACACTAGTGATCTAGCCATGAATCATGGGGCTACACTAGTGACCTGCCTGTGAGGGTCCTGTGGTGACACTAGTGACCTGACCATGAGGGTCCTGTGGTGACACTAGTGATCTGACCATGAGAATCCTGTGGTGACACTAGTGACCTGACAGTGAGGGTCCTGTGGTGACACTAGTGATCTGACCATGAGGGTCCTGTGGTGACACTAGTGACCTGACCGTGAGGGTCCTGTGGTGACACTAGTGATCTGACCATGAGGGTCCTGTGGTGACACTACTGACCTGACCGTGAGGGTCCTGTGGTGACACTAGTGACCTGACCGTGAGGGTCCTGTGGTGACACTAGTGATCTAGCCGAGAATCCTGTGGTGACACTAGTGACCTAGCCATGAGAGTCCTGTGGTGACACTAGTGGTGTGACCGTGAGGGTCCTGTGGTGACACTAGTGACCTACCCATGAGGGTCCTGTGGTGACAACAGTGGTGTGACCGTGAGGGTCCTGTAGTGACACTAGTGACCTAGCCATGAGGGTCCTGTGGTGACACCAGTGATCTAGCCATGAACCCTGTGGTGACACTAGTGACCTGACCGTGAGGGTCCTGTGGTGACACTAGTGACCTGACAGTGAGGGTCCTGTGGTGACACTAGTGATCTGACCATGAGGGTCCTGTGGTGACACTAGTGACCTGACCGTGAGGGTCCTGTGGTGACACTAGTGATCTGACCATGAGGGTACTGTGGTGACACTACTGACCTGACCGTGAGGGTCCTGTGGTGACACTAGTGACCTGACCGTGAGGGTCCTGTGGTGACACTAGTGATCTGACCATGAGGGTACTGTGGTGAAACTAGTGACCTGACCGTGAGGGTACTGTGGTGAAACTAGTGACCTGACCGTGAGGGTCCTGTGGTGACACTAGTGACCTGACTGTGAGGGTCCTGTGGTGACACTAGTGATCTAGCCATGAATCCTGGGGCGACACTAGTGACCTGACCGTGAGGGTCCTGTGGGGACACTAGTGACCTGACCGTGAGGGTCCTGTGGTGACACTAGTGATCTGACCATGAGGGTCCTGTGGTGACACTAGTGACCTGACCGTGAGGGTCCTGTGGTGACACTAGTGACCTGACTGTGGGGGTCCAGTGGTGACACTAGTGATCTAGCCATGAATCCTGGGGCGACACTAGTAACCTGACCGTGAGGGTCCTGTGGTGACACTAGTGACCTGACCGTGAGGGTCCTGTGGTGACACTAGTGATCTGACCATGAGGATCCTGTGGTGACACTAGTGACCTGACCATGAGGGTCCTGTGGTGACACTAGTGATCTAGCCATGAGGGTCCTGCCATGAATCCTGGGGCGACACTAGTGACCTGCCTGTGAGGGTCCTGTGGTGACACTAGTGACCTGACCATGAGGGTCCTGTGGTGACACTAGTGATCTGACCATGAGAATCCTGTGGTGACACTAGTGACCTGACAGTGAGGGTCCTGTGGTGACACTAGTGATCTGACCATGAGGGTCCTGTGGTGACACTAGTGACCTGACCGTGAGGGTCCTGTGGTGACACTAGTGATCTGACCATGAGGGTACTGTGGTGACACTACTGACCTGACCGTGAGGGTCCTGTGGTGACACTAGTTACCTGACCGTGAGGGTCCTGTGGTGACACTAGTGATCTAGCAGAGAATCCTGTGGTGACACTAGTTACCTAGCCATGAGGGTCCTGTGGTGACACTAGTGGTGTGACCGTGAGGGTCCTGCGGTGACACTAGTGACCTAGCCATGAGGGTCCTGTGGTGACAACAGTGGTGTGACCGTGAGGGTCCTGTAGTGACACTAGTGACCTAGCCATGAGGGTCCTGTGGTGACACCAGTGATCTAGCCATGAACCCTGTGGTGACACTAGTGACCTGACCGTGAGGGTCCTGTGGTGACACTTGTGATCTAGCCATGAATCCTGTGGTGACACTAGTGATCTAGTCATGAGGGTCCTGTGGTGACACTAGTGACCTGACCGTGAGGGTCCTGTGGTGACACTAGTGACCTGACCATGAGGGTCCTGTGGTGACACTAGTGACCTGACCATGAGGGTCCTGTGGTGACACTTGTGCCCTGACCGTGAGGTTCCTTTTGTGACACTAGTGATCTGACCATGAGGATCCTGTTTTGACACTAGTGATCTAGCCATGAATCCTGGGGCGACACTAGTGACCTGACTGTGAGGGTCCTGTGGCCACACTAGTGACCTAACCGTGAGGGTCCTGTGGTGACACTAGTGACCTGACCATGAGGGTCCTGTGGTGACACTAGTGATCTAGCCATGAATCCTGGGGCGACACTAGTAACCTGACCGTGAGGGTCCTGTGGTGACACTAGTGACCTGACCGTGAGGGTCCTGTGGTGACACTAGTGATCTGACCATGAGGATCCTGTGGTGACACTAGTGACCTGACCATGAGGGTCCTGTGGTGACACTAGTGATCTAGCCATGAGGGTCCTGTGGTGACACTAGTGATCTAGCCATGAATCATGGGGCTACACTAGTGACCTGCCTGTGAGGGTCCTGTGGTGACACTAGTGACCTGACCATGAGGGTCCTGTGGTGACACTAGTGATCTGACCATGAGAATCCTGTGGTGACACTAGTGACCTGACAGTGAGGGTCCTGTGGTGACACTAGTGATCTGACCATGAGGGTCCTGTGGTGACACTAGTGACCTGACCGTGAGGGTCCTGTGGTGACACTAGTGATCTGACCATGAGGGTCCTGTGGTGACACTACTGACCTGACCGTGAGGGTCCTGTGGTGACACTAGTGACCTGACCGTGAGGGTCCTGTGGTGACACTAGTGATCTAGCCGAGAATCCTGTGGTGACACTAGTGACCTAGCCATGAGAGTCCTGTGGTGACACTAGTGGTGTGACCGTGAGGGTCCTGTGGTGACACTAGTGACCTACCCATGAGGGTCCTGTGGTGACACCAGTGGTTTGACCGTGAGGGTCCTGTGGTGACACTAGTGACCTAGCCATGAGGGTCCTATGGTGACACTAGTGATCTAGCCATGAATCCTGTGGTGACACTAGTGACCTGACCGTGAGGGTCCTGTGGTGACACTAGTGATCTAGCCATGAATCCTGTGGTGACACTAGTGATCTAGTTGAGGGTCCTGTGGTGACACTAGTGACCTGACCGTGAGGGTCCTGTGGTGACACTAGTGACCTGACCATGAGGGTCCTGTGGTGACACTAGTGCCCTGACCAGGAGGGTCCTGTGGTGACACTTGTGCCCTGACCGTGAGGGTCCTGTGGTGACACTAGTGACCTGACTGTGAGGGTCCTTTAGTGACACTAGTGATCTGACCATGAGGATCCTGTGGTGACACTAGTGATCTAGCCATGAATCCTGGGGCGACACTAGTGACCTGACCGTGAGGGTCCTGTGGCGACACTAGTGACCTGACCGTGAGGGTCCTGTGGTGACACTAGTGACCTGACCATGAGGGTCCTGTGGTGACACTAGTGATCTAGCCATGAATCCTGGGGCGACACTAGTGACCTGACCATGAGGGTCCTGTGGTGACACTAGTGACCTGACCGTGAGGGTCCAGTGGTGACACTAGTGATCTGACCATGAGGATCCTGTAGTGACAGTAGTGACCTGACCATGAGGGTCCTGTGGTGACACTAGTAATCTAGCCATGAGGGTCCTGTGGTGACACTAGTGATCTAGCCATGAATCCTGGGGCGACACTAGTGACCTGACCATGAGGGTCCTGTGGTGACATTAGTGACCTGACCGTGAGGGTCCTGTGGTGACACTAGTGATCTGACCATGAGGATCCTGTGGTGACGGTAGTGACCTGACCGTGAGGGTCCTGTGGTGACACTAGTAATCTGACCATGAGGGTCCTGTGGTGACACCAGTGACCTGACCGTGAAGGTCCTGTGGTGACACTAGTGATCTGACCATGAGGGTCCTGTGGTGACAGTAGTGACCTGACCGTGAGGGTCCTGTGGTGACACTAGTGACCTGACTGTGAGGGTCCTGTGGTGACACTAGTGACCTGACCGTGAAGGTCCTGTGGTGACACTAGTGACCTGACTGTGAGGGTCCTGTGGTGACACTAGTGATCTAGCCACGAATCCTGGGGCGACACTAGTAACCTGACCGTGAGGGTCCTGTGGTGACACTAGTGATCTGACCATGAGGGTCCTGTGGTGAAACTAGTGACCTGACCGTGAGGGTGCTGTGGTGACACTAGTGACCTGACTGTGAGGGTCCTGTGGTGACACTAGTGACCTGACCGTGAAGGTCCTGTGGTGACACTAGTGACCTGACTGTGAGGGTCCTGTGGTGACACTAGTGATCTAGCCATGAATCCTGGGGCGACACTAGTAACCTGACCGTGAGGGTCCTGTGGTGACACTAGTGACCTGACCGTGAGGGTCCTGTGGTGACACTAGTGATCTAGCCATGAATCCTGTTGTGACACTAGTGATCTAGCCATGAACCCTGTGGTGACACTAGTGACCTGACCCTGAGGGTCCTGTGGTGACACTAGTGATCTAGCCATGAATCCTGTGGTGACACTAGTGACCTGACCCTGAGGGTCCTGTTGTGACACTAGTGATCTAGCCATGAACCCTGTGGTGACACTAGTGACCTGACCCTGAGGGTCCTGTGGTGACACTAGCGATCTAGCCATGAATCCTGTAGTGACACTAGTGACCTGACCCTGAGGGTCCTGTGGTGACACTAGTGATCTAGCCATGAGGGTCCTGTGGTGACACTAGTGACCTGACCCCGAGGGTCCTGTGGTGACACTAGTGATCTAGCCATGAATCCTGTGGTGACACTAGTGATGTAGCCATGAATCCTGGGGTGACACTAGTGACCTGACCGTGAGGGTCCTGTGGTGACACTAGTGATCTAGCCATGAATCCTGTGGTGACACTAGTGATGTAGCCATGAATCCTGTGGTGACACTAGTGACCTGACCCTGAGGGTCCTGTGGTGACACTAGTGATCTAGCCATGAATCCTGAGGTGACACTAGTGATGTAGCCATGAATCCTGGGGTGACACTAGTGACCTGACCGTGAGGGTCCTGTGGTGACACTAGTGATCTAGCCATGAATCCTGTGGTGACACTAGTGACCTGACCGTGAGGGTCCTGTGGTGACACTAGTGACCTGACCGTGAGGGTCCTGTGGTGACACTAGTGACCTGACCCTGAGGGTCCTGTGGTGACACTAGTGATCTAGCCATGAACCCTGTGGTGACACTAGTGACCTGACCCTGAGGGTCCTGTGGTGACACTAGTGATCTAGCCATGAATCCTGTGGTGACACTAGTGACCTGACCGTGAGGGTCCTGTGGTGGGATTAGTGATCTGACCATGAGGATCCTGTGGTGACACTAGTGATCTAGCCATGATTCCTGTGGTGACACTAGTGACCTGACCGTGAGGGTCCTGTGGTGACACTAGTGACCTGACCGTGAGGGTCCTGTGGTGGGATTAGTGATCTGACCATGAGGATCCTGTGGTGACACTAGTGACCTGACCCCGAGGGTCCTGTGGTGACACTAGTGACCTGACCCTGAGGGTTCTGTGGTGACACTAGTGATCTAGCCATGAATCCTGGGGCGACACTAGTGACCTGGCCATGAGGGTCCTGTTTTGGGATTAGTGATCTAGGCAGGCACACGAGACCCTCCTCCACCCCACAACAGCCCCATCCCCCGCCCGCAGCTTACCCAAGCAGGGAGCGGGCCGTCGGAGCGCCCCCTCCTGGAAGCAGCCGAGGGCGGGAGGGGCCCGAATGAGGAATAACCACAGGCTGCCCGTCGTCCCCAGAGCATGCAGAGACCGCGCGCATGCGCACACACCACCCCGCAGAATGGGAAATAACTTCGGCCCATACCGCCGGAAACGCATGCGCAGATCGAGACACCAACCGATTGGGAACAACCACATCCGTGGACGCATGCGCACGCAGGCCATGTCCTGAGAACGGGGAATACCAATGCGGAAGCGAGGAGCGTGAGAAAAGGAGACACAATAGCAAAGTGGGCGGAGTCGGAAATGTGGAATAACGCGACGGACACATTCGAGAATGGGGAACAACAGCTGCACCGTGGCGAGAGAGGAGCGCGAGCCGGAGCTCCGGGGACGGTGAGCCGAGGGCGGCGGCGGGGACCGGGGCTGGGAGGGAGGGTCCTTCATAACCCGTGGGGGAGGGAAGGCGGGCCCACCTGAGCCCCAGTTATTCCCCATTCACGGCTGCGCGCGCGGCCTGGTGTGCGCGAGGCCCGCGGGCAGAGAGGGGCGGCCGGAGGGGGGGGCAGGTAAAGGAGGGGGGTGAACGGGGGGGCGGGGGGAAGGTGTGGGGAGCAGGTAATGGGCCCCACTCTGGTGCAAAACTGGCCAAAGCACATGGGGGTCCCCTCCCCCTGTCCAGAGCCGCCCCAGGGAGGGTCCCCTGAGCCCGTCCCTCGGGGGCTGAAGGGCCTGCCTGGGTGGAGGTCCCTGGATTCAGATCAGACATCACTGCACCTCCACCGCCCGGGCCCGCTGGACTTCGCTGGACCTCGCTTGGGCCTGATTTCGCCCCCTTCGGGCCTGATTTCGCCCCCTTCGGGCCTGATTTCGCCCCCTTTGGGCCTGATTTCGGCCCCTTTCGGCCTGATTTCGCCCCCTTTCGGCCTGATTTCGCCCCCTTTCGGCCTGATTTCGCCCCCTTTCGGCCTGATTTCGCCCCCTTTCGGCCTGATTTCGCCCCCTTCGGGCCTGATTTCGCCCCCTTCCAGTCTGCTGCATCGTCCGTGCCTGGGTATCATACAGGGACCTTCCAAGGCCTGCGAAGCTTCAAGGAGGACCAAGGTAATCTCCCTTGGGGGGGAAGGAGCCGCTCCCCTCCATTCGCAGGCGCTGCAGCAAAGTCGACCGGTCTGCAGATCCTGACCTCCTCCGGACTCCGTGGGCTCCGCAGTCCAGGTGGTGGCTTTCCACGGCTCCTGAGGCCTGCTCAACACTCGCACCAAGTGTGAGGCTAGTACTCCTTGTGGGGGTTGAACTAACCAAACCCATGGGTACAACGTCCCCTTTGCAGTTGTAAAGGCTTGTTGCCATCTTTCCAAGAAGATCTTCGGGCTCCAAGTAGCCCCAACCTCGAACATCTCCAGTGACCAGAATCTTCAGCCACACCGCTTTGTGTGCATCGTGGGTTGCAACTTCTGGTGAGCTGCTTGAGATCCTCTCGCGGCTCCAGTGTCTCTGGGGTGTGGGTCACTTTTGTGTTTTCTTCAGGCTCCCCTGCTTGCTCGGGCTTGCTCCAACCCTCTTGCTTGTAGTCAGTCTTATGGACCAGGCTGGTCCTCACTGTGTACATTCTTGACCTCCTGAGATAGTTGCAACCCCTCCATCAGTAAAAGTGGGTCTCACCAGCGAATGCTGCAGGAACCGAAGACCAAGGTGTCCCCCCCGTTAAAGTGCGCCCATGTACCTGCCCGCCCGGTCACGATCGCTGGTGATCTCCAGAATACGAACAATACGTATTGCTGAGCGCTTAGACTCTTGTTGGCCTTAATAGAGGTATGGTGGTAGTACAGGGTGTCTTCTCCTGAATTCCACAGGTTTACCAACACTTTCTATTTTCATTTTGATTCTCACTTTTCACGGTCCTGACGAATCACGCAGAGGATCCACTTAAAAACATAGACAGAGCCCAGCACTAAGTAAGTAAACAGCTGGTTGAGCCCAACCAGCAGAATTATTTTAATACAAAATTCATGGAATAGATTCTGTTCAGCAAGCTATCTTCGTAACAGTTGTTCTGTGGTTACAACATTGATACAGCTACAGCCGACACATGTTTCGTCGCCATTCCCGACTTTTTCAAGGCTTTTAATGAAGTGTACTCTAAAATCAAAATGTCATATCCAAGTGGACGGATCAATACACAAGGGGTCCGGATGCTGTAGTCCAGAATGAGAAAATTAATGGCTTGATGGTATAAGTCACGTGCAGACGTCAGTTTTTTCCTCAAAACCTGGCTCTTCGACAGACCCCTTGATGGAATGGAACCTGCACCCCCCCCACCCCTAGCGCCTTGAGACCCTTACGGGTGAGTAGTCGCGCTTTAACAAACTCTTGATTGATTGATTGATTGATTCGTGACTAAGAATCAAAAGGGGCGTAGTGGAAACAATTCTTGTTGCTGTGGCCTCAAAACTAAGTAACATAAGTGTACATTTGCCGATTACATGCTCTCATGAGCAGATAAAATCGTACTCTGCATCCAACCAGTAAAATCTCAGGTCTACCAGCAGGGCACCATAGCAGTCAAATAACCAATCGGTTCAGAAATGTCCCGACTTCTGTGATAAGAAAAGTTCGGTCCCTGCGCCAAACTTTTCTCATCACAGAAGTCGGGACATTTCTGAACACATTGGTTATCACGCCATCCATTTTTCTCATTCTGGACTACCGCATCCGGACCCCTTGCGTATTGATCCATCCACTTGGATATGATATTTTGAATTTTGACTACACTTAATTAAAAGCCTTGAAAAAGTCGCGAAAGGCGACAAAACACGCGTCGGCTGTATCAATGTTGTAACCACAGCACAACTTTTACGAAGATCGCTTGCTGAACAGAATCTACTCCATGAATTTTGTATTAAAATAATCCTGCTGGTTGGGCTCAACCAGCTGTTTACTTACTTAGTGCTGTGCTCTGTCTGTTTCTAAGATGATTAATATATTCAGAGAGGTCCGTTATATATTAGGTGATACTGTGGTTGGCACGGTATGAGACATAGAGCACCCTTTAAAAGAAAGAGTTACATACAGACTTTAATGCAAACACAGCGGAGAAGCTGGCTGTTCTGATTATTCCACTGCCACCATTTCGTTTTTTATTTACGCAGAGGATCCTCTAGGGACCCATAAAACGTGCGAAACATGTTGACCTCACTTTATTAACACATGTCTTTCACGGACTGAGAGCAGTGGGAGCATACTTATCCCCCCTAGATATTTGTTGCATAGGATTATCTCCAGTCCTTTATTCAATTTTTAATTTGTCTTCTGGACCCTTGAATAAATGTATTTGGGTTCTGGATAGACCATTTTAACATCACACTCCCTTACCTCCACTAAAGCCCCCACACCCGCATGCACAACTGTGGCACTTCCTAAAAAGATCTCGGATAAAGAGCTCTCTCCCTGGGCCTGTAGGGGACTGCAGCACCACCCCCACGAGGAGCAAGGCCTGATGAAGCACGACACGCGCAAGGGTGTGTGAGGGTACCGAATTCAAAAGGAGGAATTCACCTATCCAGATTTTGATCCCACAGATACATCTTCTTGGAGACACCACTTTCCAACCACATTAGATTGTAGAGTCTTTTCCCCTTCTTAGGAACAGCTACCTCCTACTGGGTTAATATCTTTGAGCAATAGGGCATACGTCCTCGTTAATGTGTAATTGTACTTTCATAGTTTTGAGTTTTCCTAACCCATTAAACAAGGAAGAAAATTGACTTGCTAAATCATGATGAGCATTCACGTTATACTTCACTGATATTAGTCCCCATATCAGCAGCTGTGCTGAAGGTGAGAAAACAGGCACTTGACACCGTACCTGGAATGGGTGATTGCATTCTTGTTTTCTTGTGTTTCATCGTTGCTTCAAATGAACCTTAACTTTTTGTAGCCCTTGTGTACAATTTTAGTTTTTAATGGTGTAAGTTGTGGCCATGGACATTTCATTGTATTTCTCCTCTGACATTATGTTTATCGACGCACCACTGTCGATAATAAAAGATATTGAGCAACCGTTTTACCTTTAGTGTAATCTTTGAATGGCTTTGGTGTTTTTTCTTTTCGACTTTTCTTGGACCTATATTTTTCTTCACAATTGGCCAGTCCAACATGTGCACATTTTTCTGAGATAAACATCTAATTTGCACAACCATCGTCTTCCCTTTCACTTGATGTAGATCAATTGGTGTGGTCACTTGGCCTTGTGGGTGTGTGTCAAGTGACGCCTCTGCAGTGTTCGGGCGGCATCTTTGTCTTTGCGTCATGACTCACTTCTTTCTTCCTCTGCCTTGCAAACTGTTACAAAATGGTTTTCCTTCTCACATCTTTTGCACACTTGTCCAAAGGATGTATCTTCGTGTGGAAACAAAAGCCCACATCTGAAGCGCAGCTTCTTCTTCTGTGGATACATCGATGTATGTCTCTCTGTCTTGTGCTTTGGCTTGCTTTTTGCTTTAATTACTGACTCACTCTGGAGACCTCCGGCCTCCATGTTAGCAGCTTGTCGATCAGCACGCTCTTCAGCTCTGGCATCCATGAGAACTCCCCCCAGACTAAGAGTTTCTCTTGGCATTCTTTGTCTAGATGAATCTGACCAACATCCATCAATACCCCTGAGGCGTATAGCTTACTCATCATTAAATTAATTGAACTTGCAGTGTTAGCCATATCCTCTGTAGTTTAATAAAGGCTTAAAAGTTGCTTCACAGCGAGGTCTATGCAAATACACAACCTTCAGGAAGGCCTAAAAGTTATTGGGGATTGGGGCAGAGGGAAAAACACCTGGCACCCAGCGAGGCTGCCTTTCTTACCGCACCCTTCCCCAGCCTCCTATAGCCACAGGATGAGGGCCTGGCAGGCAGTGGTCAAGAAAAAGCACACAGCTACTGCTGCTCCTGTGGGGTCCGCGGTGCAGATGTCCCATGGGCACAAATTCGCCCTGCCCCTCAGCAAGGCACTTCCATACTCCCGCCATCACCTGTCCACCATTGCCTGAATGTGATGGCCTGAGGAGGGGTCAGGGTAAAGACACTGCTATCTGTCCAGGCTGGCTTCATTTGGTGGGGGAGGGGGGGGGGGGGGGGGGGGTGATGTGATGTGCGAATGGTCCAACAGCCAGAGCAACATGACGCTGGTTCTCTGACACATCCACCTCCCCAGCCCTCCATAGCCTTAAGTGTGAGGAATGAAGCAGAGGCCCTTAGCAAACACCTGCCCGCAAGTCACCATTAGGCACCTGCCCAATGCCTGACTGACCGCCTTCCCAATCTGATCCTGGTCAGAACTGATAATGGCCACTGGATTTATCCGGCATGGGAGTACCAAAACATTTGTCGGGGTGCCTTATGCATGCAGCAAGGAAAGGTGAAGTAATCTGACCAATTTTGTGGCTGTATTACTTCACTTTTATGTCATTTTCTAAAATGTTAACCCTGCCTGGGCAAAAGTTTCACGTCCAAACTATCAGTTTAATATTTAAAAACCACAACTGAAAGGTGACCTATCAGTGTGTGGCAAAAGCGCCTGCCAATACCTAGCAACAAGTGTTTGCAACATATTTGTGCTTTGATTGGTTTTATCTAGAGCTCATTATTTTTTTAATTGCAAACTATGAGCAAGGTTATGGATTAAATCACTGGTCCGGCAAATCCATAATTATGTGGAAAACACTGCAGTCACAGAATCAGGTGGCCATTTAGAAACCGTGACCTTGCCCCGGGGAGTGTTAATCAGATGGACTCCTACAGCTCTACCTGGCGATTTTTCGATTTCTTACCTTTGTTTATAGAGCTTTCCATTTTACACTCCATTCTCCTAAAACGTTATATTATGAGAAGACTTGTGAGTAAGTGCGTCGTTTGCTTGGCCCTCCCCTGATTCTTTTTCAGCATGGGAGATAAGACGACGGGCTCTATCCCTTCTTGATCTATCAATTACTCCCATTCTCTACTATCCGCATATTATCGAAATTTTAACTAACTTCATGCCATTAGGATACTCTCTGGGATGAGACTTCTATTATTATATATGCATGATTCTATACCTTCTATTATTCTTGTGTGGTGGTCACAAACTTCAGGGGTATTTTCACGATTTGACACGGTTTTGAACTGCGTTTAAAACATCCAGTCTCCGTATTCGTGCGTGGGACAATCTATCAATGGTGGTGCGATCGTGGATATTTCCTTTTGGGCGTTACACACTTGTATTCTTTCACTTATCTTTATGCTTATTTTTCTCAAGCTTTCGGAGTGGTCTCTTGAGCATGATCCTTTATTCTGTTAATGTGTAGGCCTTTATCTGCCTGGTATTGGACTGAGTGATTCTGATTGTCTGCATTTTTATGTTTTTAGGACTATTTCAAGGAAAATCAAGTATTGTGCCTTCATTGGTAGTTCCTTTCAACCCCCCTCCCAGTTCATACGAAATTGAAATAACATTTTGTGCCCTGAGGAAGGTTTTGGCCCCACTATCAGTCCCGTCCGAAACTGTTTGGCACATATTTATGGTGCAACAGGAATATTTGTAACTTTCTGTAGGAACCAAATATGAAGAAATGTCTCATTAATATACACACGAACATATAAAACAGTTCTATTCCTACCAGAGTTAACTGCCTCAAGACAAAGTATACACAAGACCTCTGGTCTGATTGTATGGACTGATGTAATTGTTTTCCTTTAAGTAAATCTTACGTAGCTATATGTATCATTTCTGTTCTTGCTCCTGTTCATTTTGGTGTACATATTCATTTTTGCCTTAAGTGGCACTATTCATGTGCCCTCCTCTTTTCCTGCCTTTGCTTTTCATGTTAAACAGATGAAACTAAACTACCTTTTAGTTAAGGCCTTCTTCCCCTGCCCTGGACTTTCATCACCGTGCAGCAGGAACATGAGCTCTGTTTTATTTGCTACTTGTTATATGCATCTCTGAAGCATCAGTGTTTTTGCTTTCGTTCTGTTTTGCTGTCAAATGAAGTGCTCTTACATCCCATCTGTAAAAGTTAGCGCTAGATCAAGATAATTGTGTTGGCCCCATCAGCTCTCAAAGGAGGTAGTGCAGAGCATTAAGACTTCTGTCTCCATTGCCTTCAGACAGCAGGAATTGTGAGCCTGCACCATCCCCGCCTTTAGGCCAGCTGGGTTTCCACAACCTCTTCAAATGAGGCCTGGCTGTCCCAGCTTAATGAGCTGTAACCTCTGATTCCATTCAGCCGGTCAGAGTTACCTTTTTGGTGATTCTCGCGCTCCTGGCATTCTTTCCTATTTCCAGAATTACCAGGAGTGAAGACTTCACACCACGGTAGCATCTTGATCACACCTTGAAAGCATAAATGGGGTTTGCAGTTTATCAGCATCTCAACAAAACATTATGAGGCTTGAGTCCACACTTTCTTCGCTTGTCTGTTAAAAGAGTGAGTTTCTTGTCTATTCAAGATGTGTTTACCAGGTGGTATTTCAAACCCAGCTTGACATGAATATATCTAGAGACCATTACATAATCTCACAAGAGACTCTTTATTAGAAAATGGATGATCCAAATCATTCTCTTTACTCTTTCTTTAGTATGAAGTGAAGTAAACTCATGAAAATTCATATTACTGATCAGTGGGTAAAGAGCTTGTTGGGAAATGCAACTTTTTATTTATAAATTAAAAGAAATCATTTAGACAATATGACAAGCGACCATCTTCCTCATCATGGTAAGAAGCGTAACAAAATGGAAATCATTAAAGGTTTATGAAGTGAAAGCATGAAGGTTGATCTCCGGGAAGGGTTGTTTTCATTAGCAGGAGGAATTCAAATATCGCAGCCCCTCTTGAATTCCTCAGTTCTGTTGCTGCATGAGTAGTTGTGCCTTTTCTCTGCTCTCTATACTATATTTTAAATAATTTTCTTTCTTCTCAGGGAGCTTGATTGCTAAACATCATGCAGTCAAGATACAGGGTTGGTGGACTGAAGCGATCACAAGAAGTCTAAATATCAGGTAAAGAAGATCGACAAGGTGACCTTTCTTCATAACCCCCACAACTCCATGTAGCAAGGGAAGAAGGATGAGTGAGGCCTCTTCCGGTGGGATCCAGACACGTGCAAGCCAGGTGAAGATTGAGGAGGCCTCTACCAGTGATGAACAGTTTTTAATGGCGCAAGTGGAAGTTAAAGGTGACATGACCACATCAAGTGATTGGCAGGACGATATTCAACAAGTGGTGATTGGTGAGGCATCTGGCAGCGATTGCCAGGCCTATGAGAGCCACACGAAGTTTGAAAATACCATGGAGACAACTTCCAATCCTTGGGGGTACAATCAACATGTGATTGAAGAATCCGAGGATGTCGCTGCCAGTGATCCTCTGTCTTATCTGAACCCAGTGAAGATTGAGGAAGGCAAGGAGGCTTTTTCTCATGACAGGCAACAAGATATGGAGACTGAAAGAGTTGAAGAGGCTTCTCCGAATGATCACCACTCTTCTGTGAGCCACATAAAGTTAGAATCAGAAGAGGCTTCTTTCAACGGTTTCCAGTACCACATGAAACTAGTAGGGATTGAGGAAGGTGAGAAAGCATCTGCCAGTGATCGACAGGTCTGCCGAGGTCTGGTGACGACTGAGGAAGTATCAGCTACTGGCAGCCAGGATTTGGTGATTCAAGTAACGGCTGATGAAGGGGACGAGCTGCCTGCTATGGATCAGCCAACTTGCTTGTGGCATATAAAGGTTGAAGACGACGATGCGTGTGCTATTGATCAACCTGCATGTATTTCACACATAAAGATTGAAGAAGAGGATGTTTCCATTGATGAACAGGCTTGTATGCGGCACATAAAGGTTGAAGAGGCGTATGCTATTGGTCAACAGGCTTGTATAAAGCCGCCAATGTTTGGAAAAGATGAGGCGTATGCCAATAATGAGCAGACTTGTGCGAGCCATTTAAAAATGGAAGAACAGATGCATGCTGCTGATCAGCTGGCTTCTGTGAGCCATGTGAAGACTGAAGTAGGGGAGGAATGTCCCATTGGTCAGACACCTGCTCAAGATCTTATGGGTTTGGCAGAGAGCGTGGGGATGGAAGTAGAAGAGGGCCCATCTTCCGCATATTATCAGAATGCCATTGTCCAATTGATACCTAGCAAAGAGGGAGAGATGATAGGTGAGAATGGCCGCTACCTGCTTGTCACATTGGCTGCTGCAGGAGGGAGTACAACCTCTGCTCGTGAACAACAGAATTTACTCACTCAAGTGGAAATGCAAAGGGAAAAGTCCTTTGTTGGGGAATTGAAAAACTTTGTGGGGCACTCGAACATTGATAACAAGGCAGATCCCCCAGGCCCCTTCAAGATTCAAGAAAAGGAGGGTCCTCCCTGCATGGATTTCCACCGCCCCATGAACCAAGAAGTGGCGGGTAAGGAGCAGTACACGCCATGGCATCTTGACGAGTACACAGTCTATATGGATTTTGAAGAAGGAAAAGAGCAGTTGGTTTCCCATGACCCCGTAGTCCAAGAAGGTCATATACCGTCTGCTTTACCCTACAACCACTCCACAGTCCAGGAACATCAGCTGTCCTTGTCAGACGACCAAACTTCCACGAGCCACAAAGATGACGGACTGTCCAGCTCAAATGAGTGCGACTTAGAATTCCAAGATGATGAGGACCTGTCTGATTGGGAGTATCACGACTGGAGAAACTTCGTGTCGAATGATCCTAAAGGTGAGGTTTTTTAATTTCTAAACTTCTGTATTGGATGGTTTGTAATGTGCTCTTGTGTTCTTGCTACAGAAAATGTGACATATGTCATACAAAGTTTTCTAGCCAACCACTGTAGGCTGTGCATTCTTAATACACATAGACACAAGACATTGCCACAACAGTTGCGTATGCATGCTGTTATGCTTTGGTTCTGTACTCTTGTAACTAACTGCAGAAAAACGTTGCTAAGGGCAGTGGGTATTTATTCATTTTCGTTGCCTTCTTCCTCGGGCCCCCAACCAACATAGGTGTGGCAGAGCTGGCTGGCCCAATTTCCGGCAAATGATTGTATTTTGAAGCAGGTGCGTTTTTATTTTTGTTTTTAAATGATCACATCGATGGCTGCTAAAAATATGAAATTAGTGTAAGTAAATGTTTTGCAAAATATTCTTTTTAAAATACTGTGGGTGTGCATCTTTGCCTGCAACCTGCCATGTTCAGAGGGCATGGTTGGAGACTGTATTTTCAGCCAGGAAGTGTTTTGCTCATTGCTCCACCACCCCTTAAGAGTGTAAGAATAATTTATATTTCCAGTCCCTAAATATCCGCATTAATTAGATACAAATTCACAAACGGAGTAAATGCCCTTCAAAGCCCAGAGTCGCAGGTTCCATCAACTTATTTCAATTTCTGTAGTATAAGGCTGAGCTGGAGGTCATGGCCCTAAACGTTGCTGTGATTTCAAGCAACAACCAAAGTGTGCATTGTCCAACACCTGTTCTCCTAAATAAACAAAGTTTTGTCATCAGGCAAAGCTCGTGCAACAACAGAGATTGATTTAAAATCGAACACAGTTGATGATATCAGATATCTGTGTAGGTGTGGGTAGCAAATAACTGTAGATGAAAGCACAAAATCTACACGCAGTGGACAGAGTTGTGGAAACACTGCTCTTCACTGGACAAGAAGAAACTGTTATATTCGCAAAAGTTGAAGTTTAAGCACGCTGGAGGGCCGCTCAGTATGTGTTCCTTACAAAAATGAAGAGTAACAGTTCAATGCAGTGCAAAAAGTCCAGAGCACACAATATGTATAAATAGACTGGTTTGTCTTAGAGTAGCGATAGTAGGGATCAACCAGACAAAGCGTATAGTTTTTCAAAGGTTTTATTCACCCACAGTGTTCCCCACTTGTGAATCACTGTAAATACAAATCAAGCCGACACGTGTTTCGTCACAACATATGGCTGTGACTCTTCAGGGCTGGAAGAGAATAATCAAAATAATTTAAAAATTCAAAATTGAAAGGAATTACGTTATATGTGGTGAGAAGGAACACCTGTGTAGTGGAAACCAACACAGATGGGGTGGGAACAGGATTTTTTTTTTTTCGTGTTTATCAGCAATTGCTGTAGTTTGTTGACCAAGCAAAATGTGAAGTGCCTAGTGTCAGGGATAGAACCAATGTGTCGTGACTTTTGGCGCGATCGGTGTAACAGTAGGTAAATAACAAGATATACCTTACATGCTCATAAGAGTGCAAATGTGCAGTGAGACACAATATTCCTAATGTTTTTGGCATAATAACACATAAACAAATCAATGGTGATCCTATTTAAACAGAAGTATCATATGTCGTACTGTAGGTATAATGCCAAATACTAGAAGTGGGAATAAAACTATCGGTTATTGAGGGTATCCTATCTAAATGAGAGCTTAGTTGGAGAAGTGGGAGTTTGTTATTAATTGTCTATAGTCAGAATAGAGGATTCCAATTGGAGATATCGGAGTTGATTCATAAATGTCTGTAGTCAGAAGTGATTGATACATGCTATATAGTTTCATCAATGTAAGTATTGCATTTTCATAATTTGAAAGACATCAATAAACAGCTGGATAGCAAACTTTAGCTCCGCGTAAATCCAGTTTGCGTCTTTAGAAAGAACCCCAATTAACAAGGTTAAATGAGAATTAGCGCATAATCATTGTGCATATAAATGAGCACAAAACGCTCGTATCAAAAACACTCGTATATAAAAAAACAACACTGTTGTGTCACCGCAAATTAGAACACGGAGAAATACGATATTGTCAATGTGCATGAAAATAATACCTTCAAGCATTACAAACATCAACACAGCCGTGTCTCCTAAAGTATCCCTTATCGTGTTTAACCAAAACAGGTAAAATTATACGGTTTAGAATCATTTCAAAACAATCAACATTGCCGTGTCACTATACAAAACTAACAGTTTCGGGTTTATCGACTGTCGGGATAATTTTACGGTTTTGACCCCCATAAAACAAACTGTGCAGCTGTGAAAAAGGGTAAAATGATGGGATAAAAGAAAACGGAAGAAGTATGGGTAAAATTGTCTTTACCTGATCTAAATAATCAAAAGGCGGGGTCTGCAGAAAGTGAAAAGAATCGGCACCGGCAAACCAATTGTTGCCGCCCGTTCACACTTTAAAACCACCCGATCAAGCCCGGGTTGGAATTATCACCGGTCCACCGGTGAGTTTCATCTCCTATTTCGTCAGTGATTGTTTTCACTGATGCCTTAAAGTAAACTTGTAAAAAGAAACCTTAACGTCACTGTTCCCATTTTGATTCTTTTCACTTTCTGCAGACCCCGCCTTTTGATTATTTAGATCAGGTAAAGACAATTTTACCCATACTTCTTCCGTTTTCTTTTATCCCATCATTTTACCCTTTTTCACAGCTGCACAGTTTGTTTTATGGGGGTCAAAACCGTAAAATTATCCCGACAGTCGATAAACCCGAAACTGTTAGTTTTGTATAGTGACACGGCAATGTTGATTGTTTTGAAATGATTCTAAACCGTATAATTTTACCTGTTTTGGTTAAACACGATAAGGGATACTTTAGGAGACACGGCTGTGTTGATGTTTGTAATGCTTGAAGGTATTATTTTCATGCACATTGACAATATCGTATTTCTCCGTGTTCTAATTTGCAGTGACACAACAGTGTTGTTTTTTTATATACGAGTGTTTTTGATACGAGCGTTTTGTGCTCATTTATATGCACAATGATTAAGCGCTAATTCTCATTTAACCTTGTTAATTGGGGTTCTTTCTAAAGACGCAAACTGGATTTACGCGGAGCTAAAGTTTGCTATCCAGCTGTTTATTGATGTCTTTCAAATTATGAAAATGCAATACTTACATTGATGAAACTATATAGCATGTATCAATCACTTCTGACTACAGACATTTATGAATCAACTCCGATATCTCCAAATGGAATCCTCTATTCTGACTATAGACAATTAATAACAAACTCCTACTTCTCCAACTAAGCTCTCATTTAGATAGGATACCCTCAATAACCGATAGTTTTATTCCCACTTCTAGTATTTGTATGCCTACAGTACGACATATGATACTTCTGTTTAAATAGGATCACCATTGATTTGTTTATGTGTTTATTATGGCAGAAACATTAAGAATATTGTGTCTCACTGCACATTTGCACTCTTATGAGCATGTAACGTATATCTTGTTATTTACCTACTGTTACACCGATCGCGCCAAAAGTCACGACACATTGGTTCTATCCCTGACACTAGGCACTTTACATTTTGCTTGGTCAACAAACTACAGCAATTGCTGATAAACACGAAGAAAAAAAAATTCCTGTTCCCACACCTACTGTGTTGGTTTCCACTACACGGGTGTTCCTTCTCACCACATATAACGTAATTCCTTTCAATTTTGAATTTTTAAATTATTTTGGATTATTCTCTTCCAGCCCTGAAGAGTCACAGCCATATGTTGTGACGAAACACGTGTCGGCTTGATTTGTATTTCCAGTGATTCCCAAGTGGGGAACAATGTGGGTGAATAAAACCTTTGAAAAACTATACGCTTTGTCCGGTTGATCCCTACTATCGCTACTCTAAGACAAACCAGTCTATTTATGCATATTGTGTGCTCTGGACTTTTCGCCTAAATTCACAGAAAAGGAGGTCTCTGTCCTTCTTTCTTCACAGAGGTTAAGGTTTTTCCTCTGGCCAAGAAGCACCTACCAAAATATCTTTCTCAAGAACCTATTGACCACTACCCTACCGTAACAAGTTGTGCGCCATTTTTCTGAACACTCCAAAAAACCGATACGCAGAATTCTCACAGTTCAATGCAGGGCCATGGCACCGAACGTCCGCTCTCCCTCCTCCAAAGAATCCTTCCGCTTCCTCTAACTGACCGATGGGCATCTACACTTTTTGTAACCACATTTAACTGGACTTCAGAAGAAATTCTATATCCGGACCGGAGGCCCGATTATGCTTCTCCTTCTTTTACTGCTTCAAAAAAGCTGGCAATTACAGTTTTTTTTCCAAACACTGCATTTCCCATGACCCCATCTGGTCACCTGACCAACCATAGAGACCCTTCCCTATATAACCCATCAGCATTACATGAGCTTCCTCTTTCTTTGCTGCTTTGCAGCCAGTTAATTGCATTCCTATATCTTTTGTGCTTTCAATTCATGTTCACAGGTTTTATATTTTTCAACAATGTGTTTCTATGTTACACACTCATGCTTGTTGCGTTACTTTTGCTTACGGGGCTTCGGCCTGTTATTCTGTGTCCCCCGCTCTCGTGGGTATCTTTATTTTGCATTGTAAGCATTCGTCCTCCCGACGTGGCACTAGAGCCCATGTCTATGTATGTGAAGCGGGAGTGAGGACTCGACTGCTTGTCGAGTGATCCTCTTTCTATATTCATTGTTGAGTGGCTAACATGCTTGCGCTGTGGCCATTTTTATTGCTTCCGAGATCAGAGGCGTGGATCTGAACGTGCATGACACTTATATCCTCTCCTATCTCTGCCCTTCAAGCATGTGGCTCCCGATTATGCCCTGTGGCCTTTGGTTAAAAAAATATCCTTAATCTCTGCCGAGGTTTGTTTTTGCAGGTCCTCCCTCTACTCTTTTTCATTATTATACCTTGATGGTTTATTTCTGACCTGCTTTTTCTGTTTTTTTTGTAAAATATTTCTATTGGCAATTATCGTAACTTAACATGAGCAGATACAAATCATGACCATCTTACAGTTTTCCATTTTGTTGCAAAAAATAACAAACGGCGCGTACCGGTTCCAGCCCATCAAATTCTGTCCTAGCATCAACTATACACTACTTAAGAATAACTTGCATATCATAAGCAGTTCTAATAAATTGTCCAGAGTACTGTGTGCTGATAAAGTTCTAGCTTTACAACATATTCTCCCGACTTCATGCACCTATATTCGTCTGATGGTGCGATCCATCTCCAGTAGGAGCTCCAACGGGGAGAGCTCCCTAATGGTGCATTTTTAAAAGTTAACATTTAACAAACATATGCAGGGTAGCGTGTTATCTTCCAGGGTCTGGAAAAAAAAATCTAGGTGTGTAATATCACTAATTAGACTGGGATCAGGGGAGTGGCCCAATCTGCAAATTCCGAACACTGTGTCATGCAGAGTGGCTCCCAGGGATGTCTGTCATCCAAGCCCCTCGTTTCCTCTAAATCCACAAATTCTGCCCTCTGGTAACTATTTTCTTCACTGCTTATTCTGGTCATACTCGCGGCTTATTCTTGTCATTTATGAAGTGCTAGCTCTTTCCTCCACCCCCCTGGTTAAAAACTCGCATCCATCCGAGTCTGGGGCCATCTTCAGAATAATTTTACCGTTCTGGGTGCTCCCAAGCATCTAGAGTCTCCCTCCATTGCGCCGCAATGGGGTGCCTTCGCAGGCCCGTGCCTCCTCACTAGTCCATCCCTCCCCTCTACTCCTGCCCAGTGTGTCCCAGCCTGGCTCCAGGTCCCCACCAATGGCCATTCGCGAGACCTGCTTTTTCTGGGGTTTTAACTCTTTTCTCCCCAGATTGAGGATTGATTTTCTCCTCTTATCCTTTGAATTTTGGTCTTCTGCCCGCCTGAAACACCTTTTAGTTAGGTGCGCAGTCATTCAGAATATAGGTGAGTACTACAAAGAGGGATATTATGAAGACCTGGCTGGGTCTCTGGAGCAAGACCTGGTGGAAGCTCTGGACGTTGGGGTGCAACAATGAGCAACTGAAGCTCTGGTGAAAGCCATTGTGCCCCTAAAGAGACACCTACGTGGGTATGCTGAGCAGCAGGGTTGTCTCCCTACCCCTCCTCCGTGTGTACAGCATGGTCAGGCGTCCTAGAGGGCCACTTGCTGCTGATTTTGAGAGACTGGCCTCGCCCCATATCCTCTACAAGGCGAGGACTTCAGCTCCTTCTCAGCCCAGATTTGGAACAGGAGGATGAACCTGGCCCTAGTAAACAAACCAGCGAGCAAGGCGCTTCACGTTGACCTCATCCCCCCCAGCTAAAGTACTTACCGTTGAGCCATTTGAGATGGTCCACCCGGAATCCACTGGGTCTCCTCATAAGGTCTTTTGACCAATTTTTGGCAGGGCCGGAAGTTTTAGAGGGTGCATGTTCGGCCGCGGATTCCAGCAAGGCCCATAGAGCGATTTCTACCAACAGAATAGAGGTGGTAATCCGGATCCCAACAAACTCGCCTTCTACCCCTCTTGCCCTGACCCAACAAGAATAGTTTCCGGAGAGGTCGCTATGAAGGATCTTGGAGTTCCTCCCAGGAATCTGGTGCCACAGGTGAGATTAATTCAGTTTTCTGATGTGATACTGGGGAGGTAGTATTCAGTCTTTCCTACACGTTTGGCAGATTCTTACACAGGATGCTTGGGTTCTAGATATCATTCAGGGTTACAGATTGGAGTTCTCTAGTTTCCCCGATACAAGCCCTTCCTCCCGCCATGATGTCTTATCTCAACGAGAGCAAGATTTCATCTCCTTCGAAATTCACACTCCTACAAATGGGCGCAATAGAGGTAGCAGCCCCTCACTCCCACTGCTTTCTCAGTTGCATCTTCCTGGTGGAGAAGGGTGGTGGTTCTCGTCTGGTGTTGAATCTCTGGCACTTCAATGGTTGGATTGTTTACAACCTTTTCAAGATATCTCTCGCCTGAAAGATATTCTTCAAGAAGGGCTTTGGATAGTTCGGCTAGATTTAAGGAACACGTACCTTTCCATTACCCATTTTTCCACCCCACAGATGCTTTCTCCTGTTCCTTTGCCAAGGTCTTTGTCACGAGTATAGGGTCCTCCACTCTGGCCTCTCCTCCGCCCCTTGGTGCTTTTATGAAGCTCCTGAGGCTGGTGGTGGAATCCTTGAGAGCTCGCGGTTTGTGTCAGATTACCTACTTAGACAACATCATTTTCATGGCCCAGTGCCCCTGGTGGGCTATCACTCACTTAGAATGGTTAATCCTTCTTCTCCAAGATCTGGACTTCATAGTGAATTCTCAGAAATCAGTTCTGACTCCTTCCCAGCGAATAGAGTTCCTGGGATTTCAGGTAGATTCCCCCCTTTGCCGACTGACTCTCTCCCCCCAAAAAGTCTGGAGCATCAATAAAGAATTGAGAGACTCTGAGCAAGTGGACTGTATCCTTGAGGTCGCTAGCTCGAGTGGTGGGCTTGATGGCCTCATCGATCCAGGCCATTTTTCCTAGTCCTCTGCATTATCGTGCGCTTCAGAGACTCAAGATTCAGCATCTCCAGAAAGGTCTCAACTACATAGAACCGATTCTCCTCGCAGAGGAGGCGAGGTCGGAGGTGTTGTGGTGATTAGATCAAATGTTATGGCAATATTTGTCTCATCTCCCTAGATAGTGATCGAGTCCAATGCTGGGGTTGGGGAGCTCGCTGCGGCCCTGTTTCAACTGGGGGTCGTTGGTCTCAGGAGGAACTATCCCTCCACATCAAGTGCTTGGAACGTCTAGCAGGCTCCTTTGTAATTCGCAGCCTTTCTCCGGAGAGGTCGAATTGTTGCATACTGCTTTGTATGGACACTATCTCGGCAGTTCGGTATGAGAACAAATTGGGCAGGACGAAATCCCACATTCTGGCAGAGATTGCCAAGGACTTTTGGCATTTTTGCTTACAGCATTGCGTCTCTGTGGTAGTGGAATATCTTCCAGGCCGGAGCAATACTGTTGTGGATTGGCAGTCCCGACACCTTCAGGATATCAGTGACTGGAGGCACTATCCTCTAGTGTTGCATGTGCTGAGTTGCCACTGGAGCCCTTCTCCAATAGAACTTTTTGCGTCTCATTCCAACCGCCAACTTCTGACGTTCTTCAGCTGGCATCCAGATCCGGAAACCCAAGTCATGGATACTTTTCTTCCAGACTAGGCCCCCAACCTGTGCTATACCTTTTCACCCATTCCTGATGATCCCCAGAGTGTTAACGCAGTTGCGCCGCCAACGAGCCGACTGGGGCTGGTGACACCTTTTTGGATAGCGCAGGCATGGTTTCCAGTTTGTCTGAAGCTAGCCTATGCCTGTCCGATTCTGATTCCGTTCGCTGGACTCTCCTTCTGGGTTCAGGTGAATCTCCTCATCCGTTGATTGTCGCAACACCTCTCTCTAGTAGGTTGGAGGGTTTCAGGGATAGATGGAGCATCCCTGGACTTTTGAAGGAGAGTAATGAGTGAATCAGTCAGGCCTGGTTTTCCAGCACACATAAGCAATACTGTTCCCCTTGGAAATGCTGGAGCGGCTAGTGCCGTGAACGGGGTGCAGATCCTGTTGGAGCGGATTGTAGTTTGTGCATAAATTTCTTGTCATCTCTGACTCCCACAGGTACGGTGTATAGAGCTGTTAACAATTTTAAGTCCGCCATTTCGGCAGGTCCTCTGCCTGTTGTTGAGAGGCATCCATAAGGTCCGTCCTCCTCTTCCTAAGTATTCTGTGGGATATAACTGTGGTCCTACGGATTTGGAGTCTTGACCAGGCAATAAAAATCTATTGTGAAAGCTACTATTGGACAAATTTACTATGCTATTTTGCCTAATGTCTTGTCAGAGGGTGTCAGACAGCCGAGCTTTGGATCTCGCAGGGTGGATTCTTTCTCCTGAGGGAGTTACTTTTTCGATATCTCGTCGCACCAAATGTCATTTTTCATCCATTTCCTATACTGCTTTCCCGGATAATCCCAAACTTTGCATGGTGCAGTGTTTGGAAGCTTATGAGCTAAGTTCTGCTGAATTTCTTGCTGATATGAGGGGACAGTTATTAATTGCTTTGCAGAAACTCTTTCACCCAGTGGCCTCTGCCATTCTAGCAAGATGCCCAAACGCACTGTGGAGGGCTTCGTAGAATGTACGAAGCCGGGCACGGGATGCCCCAGCTCCCCCGTAAACTGGGTGGAAGCGCAGTAATCCTTGAGTAGTGTCATTCGACCGGGGGAAGGCTAAGAGCGACAGTGCTTCTTCGCCTTCTTGTGCTTCGACTTACCCGAGGAGTGCGAAGACTTAGATGAGGTGTGATGACTTCGCAACCGGTCTCGAGACCTTCCTCTCAAGCAAGTCCGGGAGCGACACCGAGCCGACTGCCGGGCCTCCAAAAGCTTTCGGGACCGCTCGTGCAAAGACTTTGGTTCATGGCTCGACAGTTCGAGCACGACTTTGGGTTGTGGTTGCACTCCAGGCACCAGAGGTACACGAGGTGCAAATCTGTCACAGACATCAGCTTGTGACAGGAGTCACAAGGCTGACGATGGGACATCCCTCGAGTACCAGGAGTCGAAGACTTGAAAAAAGATGCAGACAAAAGGCTAAAAAAGTTTTGTCAAAGAATGACTAAGGGTCACGCTCTCTTCGGATCTGCACTAGGCTAGCACGGAAAAAGAAAGCACTGATGTCAGCGTGCAGGAGCAGCGTTTATGTAGGCACTGCGACGTCATCCTGCTGACCACAGCGCTGACAACTGACGTGGAGACGACAGACGCCACCTACAACGCTCAGGGGTACTGCTGAAGAAAAGCTCGCCGGAGCCAGTCACCTGGGGGTAACTCTAAGGTAAGTAATCTATAACTGATAGTCTCTTTCAGATACATAACTTCCCATGTTTTCCAATCCATGGGTGGTTCCCCAGGGGAATTAAGATAGGCAGGAGGAGGTACAATGCCAAACATAATAAGAATAATAAACGCACAACAAAAGAAATATATATAGGAAACTAATAAAAGTAGTCAATAGTCTATGTAAAACAGGGAAGGAACTGGTGAAAGAAGGTAAAAGTAGAGAACAACGACTGTAAAATAATAAAAGTAGTCTTAAGTTGGAATTGGAGAAAATAATAGTCCTGTACCGCAAAAGCACCAAAATGATAGTTGTTTAGGCGACCAGTAGACAGTAGCAGTACCAAGGAATGGGATTCATCTTGGAACTTGCCACAACTCTCTGATCAAATTAGGTGACCAATACTTTGTGATCGGAAATAACGGGTGTGGCTAACATGATATCTGTAAAAGTGGCTATGTATACACTGGACCAAAGTAAGGTACAGTGTGCAGAATCCACAGTCCCCAGAGGTTTGGCAGAGGCTAAAGTTAGCTATAACCTTACTCTCTAAAGTGGTAGCTTGGTCGAGCAGTAAGGCAGTATCGGAGGACAGTGTAAAGCATTTGTTGTACTCAGCAAATGGTCTCACACACTCAAGAACTGAACTCCAGGCCAATGCTCTTGTATATAAAAATATATTTTATTTAAGAACCACAATTGGGTATAAAAATACTTTATCAGAATTAGATGTTGCAATTGAATACTTTCAAATAGCAGTAGACTTTTAAATGCAATCGATACAGTTGTTGCAATATGCAACACAAGTTAAACACAATTATAACATTGAGCTCAATGGGAAGTTTTAAGTAAATGCAATAAAATCACTTTACACCTGTTTTTCTTACTCAGGGCTGGATCCTGGATTCAGCCCTGGTGCATTTCCTGTAAACTGTGGAAAGAAAGCATTTTTGGTACACATGGTACACACCCTCTCTGGCCCAACAAATAATACAATAGTAGTTCCTCAGGGATCAACGTTCTCACCGGCGATTTTTAATCTTTACATGGAACCACTAACAGAAATACTACAAAAAGCAAACCTAGCTTTCCTCATGTATGCTGATGACACCCAGCTGTACATCAAGGTGGCATCAACAGAAGAAATTAAGACCATGAACCATGCACTATCAAGAACCCTCAAATGGCTTACCAAGAATCAAGTCAAGTCAAAGATTTTATATAGCGCGCTACATACCCGGAGGGTCTCAAGGCGCTTGAAGAAGGGAGGGGAATTACTTGTCGAATATCCAAGTTTTAAGTTGCTTTCTGAATGCCAGGTGGTTCTGAGTGAGACGGAGGTGAGTGGGGAGTGAGTTCCAGGTTTTAGCTGCGAGGTAGGAGAAGGATCTACCTCCTATTGTAGTTTTATTGATGCGGGGTACGGTAGCAAGCGCTTGGTTGGAGGATCGTAGTTGGCGGGAGGGGGTGTAGAAGGAAAGTCGTGTGTTGAGGCATTCGGGTCCAAGTTCGTAAAGTGCTTTGTGTGCGTGGGTTAGGAGGCGGAAAGTAATCCTCTTATTGACGGGGAGCCAGTGGAGGTTTTTCAGGTGACTAGAGATGTGGTCTCTACGTGGGATGTCTAGTATGAGTCTGGCTGATGCGTTGGAGTTTTTTCTGGAGTTTTGCAGTGATACAGGCATATAGGGTGTTTCCGTAGTCCAGGCGGCTGGTGACCTGTGTGTGGGTGACCGTTTTTCTGGTTTCGGTGGGGATCCAGCGAAATGTTTTTTTGAGCATGCGAAGACTGTTGAAGCAAGATGATGATACGGCGTTGACTTGTCTGTTCATAGATAGTGAGGAGTCCAGGATGACGCCCAGGTTCCGTGCGTGGTCCGTCGGGATGGGTGCTTTTCCAAGGGCTTCTGGCCACCAAGAGTCATCCCAGGCGGAGGGGGGGGGGGGTACCTAAGATAAAGTCTGAGTCCATGGACTGCCTGGTTCTGCCCTGAGGCTTTGGGTCAGTGAGTTCCACAGTCTGGGCCCAGGGACTGCCTGGTTCTGCCCTGAGGCTTGAGGTCAGTGAGTTCCACAGTCTGGGCCCATGGACTGCCTGGTTCTGCCCTGAGGCTTGGGGGTCAGTGAGCTCCACAGTCTGGGCCCAGGGACTGGCTGGTTCTGCCCTGAGGCTTTGGGTCAGTGAGTTCAACAGTCTGGGCCCAAGACTACCAGGTTCCACCCTGAGGCTTGGGGTCAGTGAGTTCCACAGTCTGAGCCCATGGACTGCCTGGTTCTGCCCTGAGGCTTGGGGTCAGTGAGTTCCACAGTCTGAGCCCATGGACTGCCTGGTTCTGCCCTGAGGCTTTGGGTCAGTGAGTTCCACAGTTTGGGCCCAGGGACTGCCTGGTTCTGCCCTGAGGCTTCGATTCAGTGAGTTCCACAGTCTGGGCCCATGGACTGCCTGGTTCTGCCCTGAGGCTTGGCGTCAGTGAGTTCCACAGTCTGGGCCCATGGACTGCCTGGTTCTGCCCTGAGGCTTGGGGTCGGTGAGTTCCACAGTCAGTCAAGTCAAGTCAAAGAATTTATATAGCGCACTACATACCCATAGGGTCTCAAGGCGCTTAGGGAGGGGAGGAGGATTACTTGTCAAATATCCATGTTTTAAGTTGCTTTCTGAATGCTAGGTGGTTCTGGGTAAGGCGAAGGTGAGTGGGGAGTGAGTTCCATGTTTTAGCTGCCAGGTATGAGAAGGATCTGCCTCCCATGGTGGTCTTGTTGATGCGAGGTACAGTGGCGAGGGCTTGGTTGGAAGAACGTAGTTGGCGGGGGGGGGGGGTGTAGAAGGACAGTCGTGAGTTGAGGCATTCTGGTCCGATGTCGTAGAGTGATTTGTGTGCGTGGGTTAGTAGTCGGAAAGTGATCCTCTTATTGACGGGTAGCCAGTGGAGGTCTTTCAGGTGACCGGAGATGTGTTCGTTACGCGGGATGTCTAATATGATCCTGGCTGAGGCGTTTTGGATTCGTTGGAGTTTCTTCTGGAGTTTAGCGGTGGTACCTGCGTAGAGGGTGTTTCCGTAGTCCAGTCGGCTCGTGACCAGAGCATGGGTGACTGTTTTTCTGGTTTCGGTGGGGATCCAGCGAAATGTTTTTTTGAGCATGCGAAGAATGTTGAAGCAGGATGAGGATACGGCGCTGACTTGTCTGTTCATTGAGAGTGAAGAATCCAGGATAACGCCTAGGTTCCGTGCGTGGTCTGTCGGGATGGGTGCTTTTTCAAGGGCTTCCGGCCACCAAGAGTCGTCCCATGCAGAGGGGGATGTACCTAAGATGAGGACTTCTGTTTTATCTGAGTTGAGTTTCAGACGGCTGTGTTTCATCCATTCGGCAACTTCTTTCATTCCTTCGTGTAGGTTAGTTTTGGCGGTGCTGGGGTCATTGGTGAGAGAAAGGATCAGTTGGGTGTCATCCGCGTAGGAGATGATGTTGAGGTTGTGTTGGCGAGCGATGGCCGCAAGGGGGCTCATGTATACGTTGAAGAGGGTGGGACTGAGTGAGGATCCTTGTGGTACGCCACAGATGACTTCAGTGGCCTCGGACTTGAATGGTGGAAGGCGGACTTTCTGGGTTCTTCCGGTGAGGAACGAGGTGATCCATTCAAGTGCTTTTCCTTGTATTCCGATGTTTCTGAGGCGTTGTAAAAGGGTGCTGTGGCAGACTGTGTCGAAAGCTGCGGAGAGGTCGAGGAGGATGAGGGCGACTGTGTCTCCATTGTCCAGTAGAGTTCGAATGTCGTCTGTTGCTGCGATAAGGGCGGTCTCAGTGCTGTGTTTTGCTCGGAAGCCAGATAGTGAGGAGTCGAGGGATTTGTTGGCTTCGAGGAAAGCGGCGAGCTGATTGTTGACAGCTTTCTCGATGACTTTGGCCGGGAAAGGAAGGAGTGATATGGGGCGGTAATTTTGAGTTCGGTGTGGTCCGCTGTGGGTTTTTTCAAAAGGGCGGTGAGTTCAGCGTGTTTCCAGCTTTCCGGGAAGGTGGCGGAGTTGAAGGAGCAGTTGATGACGTCTCGGAGGTGCGGTGCTATGACGGAGTCTGCTTTGTTGAAGATGTGGTGAGGACATGGGTCAGTGGGGGATCCTGAATGGATGGAGTTCATCAGGCGGATGGTGTCCTCAGTGGAGATTGAGTTCCAGTCGTTAAGGGTGTTCAAGGGGGGAGAATGTTCAACATATGGTTGGGTGGGTTGGTCTCCGGGTTGGTTGTCGAAGCTGTTGTGGATGTCTGCAATTTTGTTGTGGAAAAATGAGGCTAGGGAGTCGCAGAGGGCTTGAGAGGGGGTGATGTCGTTGGAGTTGGCTGAGGGATTGGTAAATTCCTTGACGATGTTGAAAAGTTCCTTGCTGTTGTGGGCGTTGTTGTCTAGTCGATCCTTGAATGCTGTTTTCTTGGCCTTTCGGATTAGTTGGTGGTGTGAGCGGGTTGCGTTTTTGAAGGCGTCCTTGGTGCTAGTGGTTGGGTCTTTTTTCCAGGCCTTCTCAAGTGAGCGGCAGAGTTTCTTGGACTTCTTAAGATCATCGTTGAACCATGAGGCCTTCTTGCTGCCAGGTTTGCATTGACGTTTTTTCAGTGGTGCTAAGGTGTCGGCGGTGTTGGATAACCAAAGGGTGAAGTTGGCGGCGGCTTGGTCTGGGTTAGAAGAGTGGGCTGGGGTGTTTAGAAGGAGCGATGAGGAGATCTGGTCGATGGTGATTTTGTTCCAGTTTCTTTGCAGGGTTGGTTGGGGGTTGGCGATGGGTCGGGGCTTGTTGTAGGTGAAGTGAACGCAGCTGTGGTCAGTCCAGAGGAGAGCTGTGGTGTGGCTGAAGGAGACATGATTGCTAGAGGTGAAGATGGGGTCGAGTGTGTGACCTGCGATGTGGGTGGGGGAAGTGACCAGTTGTTTAAGTCCGAGGTTGGCGAGGTTGTCCAAGAGGGTGGTGGTGTTGCGGTCGTTGTTCTTTTCAAGGTGAAAGTTGAGGTCTCCCAGAAGGATGTAATCTTTGGAGGGGAGCGCGTGTGGGGTGATGAAGTCCGTGATATCTTCACTGAATTTTGCGCGGGGTCCTGGTGGTCTGTAGAGGAGTGTGCCTCTGAGGACTGCCTGGTTCTGCCCTGAGGCTTGGGGTCAGTGAGTTCCACAGTCTGAGCCCATGGACTGCCTGGTTCTGCCCTGAGCCTTGGGGGTCCGTGAGCTCCACAGTCTGGGCCCAGGGACTGCCTGGTTCTGCCCTGAGGCTTTGGGTCAGTGAGTTCAATAGTCTGGGCCCTAGACTACCAGGTTCCACCCTGAGGCTTGGGGTCAGTGAGTTCCACAGTCTGGGCCCAGAGACTGCTGGTTCTGCCCTGAGGCTTGAGGTCCGTGAGTTCCACAGTCTGGGCCCAGGGACTGCCTGGTTCTGCCCTGAGGCTTGGGGGTCAGTGAGCTCCACAGTCTGGACCCAGGGACTGCCTGGTTCCGCCCTGAGGCTTCGGTTCAGTGAGCTCCACCGTCTGGGCCCAGGGACTGCCTGGTTCCGCCCTCAGGCTTCGGTTCAGTGAGTTCCACAGTCTGGGCACATGGACTGCCTGGTTCTGCCCTGAGGCTTCGATTCAGTGAGTTCCACAGTCTGGGCCCAGGGACTGCCTGGTTCTGCCCTGAGGCTTCGGTTCAGTGAGTTCCACAGTCTGGGCCCAGGGACTGCCTGGTTCTGCCCTGAGGCTTGGGGGTCAGTGAGTTTCACAGTCGGGGCCCATGGACTGCCTGGAAGCTTGGGGACAGTGAGTTCCACAGTCTGGGCCCATGGACTGCCTGGTTCTGCCCTGAGGCTTGGGGTCAGTGAGTTCCACAGACTGGGCCCAGGGACTGCCTGGTTCTGCCCTGAGGCTTCGATTCAGTGAGTTCCACAGTCTGGGCCCATGGACTGCCTTGTTCTGCCCTGAGGCTTGGGGTCAGTGAGTTTCACAGTCTGGGCTCAGGAACTGCCTGGTTCTGCCCTGAGGCTTGGGGTCAGTGAGTTCCACAGTCTGGGCCCATGGACTGCCTGGTTCTGCCCTGAGGCTTGGGGTCAGTGAGTTCCAGAGTCTGAGCCCATGGACTGCCTGGTTCTGCCCTGAGGCTTCGGTTCAGTGAGTTCCACAGTCTGGGCCCAGGGACTGCCTGGTTCTGCCCTGAGGCTTCGATTCAGTGAGTTCCACACTCTGGGCCCATGGACTGCCTGGTTCTGCCCTGAGTCTTGGGGTCAGTGAGTTCCAGAGTCTGGGCCCATGGACTGCCTGGTTCTGCCCTGAGGCTTGGGGTCAGTGAGTTCCACAGACTGAGCCCATGGACTGCCTTGTTCTGCCCTGAGGCTTGGGGTCAGTGAGTTCCACAGTCTGCGCCCATGGACTGCCTGGTTCTGCCCTGAGGCTTTGGGTCAGTGAGTTCCACAGTCTGGGCCCAGGGACTGCCTGGTTCTGCCCTGAGGCTTGGGGTCAGTGAGTTCCACAGTCTGCGCCCATGGACTGCCTGGTTCTGCCCTGAGGCTTTGGGTCAGTGAGTTCCACAGTCTGGGCCCAGGGACTGCCTGGTTCTGCCCTGAGGCTTCGATTCAGTGAGTTCCACAGTCTGGGCCCATGGACTGCCTGGTTCTGCCCTGAGGTTTGGGGTCAGTGAGTTCCACAGTCTAAGCCCATGGACTGCCTAGTTCTGCCCTGAGGCTTCGGTTCAGTGAGTTCCACAGTCTGGGCCCACGGTCTGCCTGGTTCCACCCTGAGGCTTGGGGTCAGTGAGTTCCAGAGTCTGAGCCCAGGGACTGTCTGGTTCTGCCCTGAGGCTTTGGGTCAGTGAGTTCCACAGTCTGGGCCCACGGTCTGCCTGGTTCCACCCTGAGGCTTCGATTCAGTGAGTTCCACAGTCTGAGCCCATGGACTGCCTGGTTCTGCCCTGAGGCTTGGGGTCAGTGAGTTCCAGAGTCTGAGCCCAGGGACTGTGGTTCTGCCCTGAGGCTTTGGGTCAGTGAGTTCCACAGTCTGGGCCCGCGGTCT
This sequence comes from Lissotriton vulgaris, assembly GCF_964263255.1. Lineage (NCBI taxonomy): Eukaryota > Metazoa > Chordata > Amphibia > Caudata > Salamandridae > Lissotriton > Lissotriton vulgaris. The sequence continues at coordinate 287,222,600 of NC_141690.1, read as the reverse complement.
GCCTGGTTCCGCCCTGAGGCTTGGGGGTCAGTGAGTTCCACAGTCTGGGCCCATGAACTGCCTGGTTCTGCCCTGAGGCTTGGGGGTCAGTGAGCTCCACAGTCCGGGCCCATGGACTGCCTGGTTCCACCCTTAGGCTTCGTTTCAGTGAGTTCCACAGTCTGGGCCCAGGGACTGCCTGGTTCCACCCTGATGCTTGAGGTCAGTGAGTTCCAGAGTCTGGGCCCAGGGACTGCCTGGTTCTGCCCTGAGACTTGGGGTCAGTGAGTTCCACAGTCTGGGCCCAGGGACTGCCTGGTTCCACCCTGAGGCTTCGTTTCAGTGAGTTCCACAGTCTGGGCCCAGGGACTGCCTGGTTCCACCCTGATGCTTGAGGTCAGTGAGTTCCAGAGTCTGGACCCAGGGACTGCCTGGTTCCACCCTGATGCTTGAGGTCAGTGAGTTCCACAGTCTGGGCCCAGGGACTGCCTGGTTCCACCCTGAGGCTTCGTTTCAGTGAGTTCCAGAGTCTGGGCCCAGGGACTGCCTGGTTCCACCCTGATGCTTGAGGTCAGTGAGTTCCAGAGTCTGGGCCCAGGGACTGCCTGGTTCCGCCCTGAGGCTTCGTTTCAGTGAGTTCCAGAGTCTGGGCCCAGGGACTGCCTGGTTCCACCCTGATGCTTGAGGTCAGTGAGTTCCAGAGTCTGGGCCCAGGGACTGCCTGGTTCCGCCCTGAGGCTTGGGGGTCAGTGAGTTCCACAGTCCGGGCCCATGTACTGCTTGGTTCTGCCCTGAGGCCTGAGGTCAGTAAGTTCCACAGTCCGGGCCCATGGACTGTAGCACCTGCCTCCTAGCTGATTCATTTGAAAATTCGTTGTGCGATAAAGTTTGCCACAGCACAACAGCTTCTGTTTGTATGCAGAGGATGGCCAGTTTCTGGAGGTATCTGCGGCTGCTGCCCCAGAGACTTACAAGCATGGTCCAGGAGACTTGGAATTATATTTTCAAATCTAGTTGTAGCTAGGGGAGCCCTTACAAAGATTGTCACTCCACCATGCAGTCACATTCATTTGAGCTAGTTAATCCCAGAACATTTTCCAACATTTGCAACAAGAATGTTCAATTCTATTATTTATTTATTTTATTTATTTAACTTATATAGCGCAACAGCTACCCAACAAAGGTTTCCCGGCGCTAATGATTCAGTAGTATATGGCAGGACAGGCATTTTCAGATGTTGAATAGTCAGGTTTTTAAGGCTTTCCTGAATTTCATATAACTCACCTCAGAACGCAAAGCGTGTGGCATGGCGTTCCAAAGTGAGGGTCCAAGAATTGCAAAGGATTTACCTTTATTAGTCTATTTAAGTCTATTAAAGACGCGAAGCTAGAAATAAGCTTCCCTTTCTTTTACTACTTCAAACCAGCAGCCAATCGCAAAGTTTTTTAAAACACTACATTTTCAATGACTCCATCTAGTCACCTGAACAACCATAGAAACCCAGTCCTATATAACCCAACGCTTGCTCTTTCTTTGCCCAGTTCAATGAACCTATAAAAAGTCTAAAAAACCAAGCAATGCCGGGATACAACCAAAAGTTCACGACCCTGCAATGACAGGGCATCAACCATCAGCCAACAGCACCATCAGTCCCAAAAGGGGCAGAAACCGGAACTCAGTCCAACGGGAGCCAACAATCTTCCAATGAACATTAGGAGCGTCTCTACCAGAAATAATATCCTCACCAACCAGGGAATCTCGATTTCCTTTGGACACAGTTGATGTGACATTCACTGGTCACCAGTTCCCAGCAGGGAATCTCAATGTCCTTGGGACACTGTTGATGTGACATTCACTGGTCACCAGTTCCCAGCAGGGAATCTCAATGTCCTTGGGACACTGTTGATGTGACATTCACTGGACACCAGTTCCAACCAGGGAATCTCGATTTCCTTGGGACTCTGTTGATGTGACATTCACTGGTCACCAGTTCCCAGCAGGGAATCTCGATGTCCTTGGGACACTGTTGATGTGACATTCACTGGTCACCAGTTCCTCGCAGGGAATCTCGATTTTCTTGGGACACTGTTGATGTGACATTCACTGGTCACCAGTTCCTCGCAGGGAATCTCGATGTCCTTTCGACACTGTTGATGTGACATTCACTGGTCACCAGTTCCCAGCAGGGAATCTCGATGGCCTTGGGACACTGTTGATGTGACATTCACTGGTCACCAGTTCCCAGCAGGGAATCTCGATGTCCTTGGGACACTGTTGATGTGACATTCACTGGTCACCAGTTCCCAGCAGGGAATCTCGATGTCCTTGGGACACTGTTGATGTGACATTCACTTGTCACCAGTTCCTAGCGGGGAATCTCGATTTCCTTGGGACTTTCACTGGTCACCAGTTCCTCGCAGGGAATCTCGATTTTCTTGGGACACTGTTGATGTGACATTCACTGGTCACCAGTTCCTCGCAGGGAATCTCGATGTCCTTGGGACACTGTTGATGTGACATTCACTTGTCACCAGTTCCTAGCGGGGAATCTCAATGTCCTTGGGACACTGTTGATGTGACATTCACTTGTCACCAGTTCCTAGTGGGGAATCTCGATGTCCTTGGGACACTGTTGATGTGACATTCACTTGTCACCAGTTCCTAGCAGGGAATCTCGATTTCCTTGGGACACTGTTGATGTGACATTCACTTGTCACCAGTTCCAACCAGGGAATCTCGATGTCCTTGGGACACTGTTGATGTGACATTCACTTGTCACCAGTTCCTAGCGGGAAATCTCGATTTCCTTGGGACTTTCACTGGTCACCAGTTCCTCGCAGGGAATCTCGATGTCCTTGGGACACTGTTGATGTGACATTCACTTGTCACCAGTTCCTAGCGGGGAATCTCAATGTCCTTGGGACACTGTTGATGTGACATTCACTTGTCACCAGTTCCTAGTGGGGAATCTCGATGTCCTTGGGACACTGTTGATGTGACATTCACTTGTCACCAGTTCCTAGCAGGGAATCTCGATTTCCTTGGGACACTGTTGATGTGACATTCACTTGTCACCAGTTCCAACCAGGGAATCTCGATTTCCTTGGGACTCTGTTGATGTGACATTCACTGGTCACCAGTTCCTAGCAGGGAATCTCGATGTCCTTGGGACACTGTTGATGTGACATTCACTTGTCACCAGTTCCAACCAGGGAATCTCGATGTCCTTGGGACACTGTTGATGTGACATTCACTTGTCACCAGTTCCAACCAGGGAATCTCGATTTCCTTGGGACTCTGTTGATGTGACATTCACTGGTCACCAGTTCCTAGCAGGGAATCTCGATGTCCTTGGGACACTGTTGATGTGACATTCACTTGTCACCAGTTCCAACCAGGGAATCTCGATGTCCTTGGGACAGTGTTGATGTGACATTCACTGGTCACCAGTTCCCAGCAGGGAATCTCGATGTCCTTGGGACACTGTTGATGTGACATTCACTTGTCACCAGTTCCTAGCAGGGAATCTCGATTTCCTTGGGACACTGTTGATGTGACATTCAGTTGTCACCAGTTCCAACCAGGGAATCTCGATTTCCTTGGGACTCTGTTGATGTGACATTCACTGGTCACCAGTTCCTAGCAGGGAATCTCGATGTCCTTGGGACACTGTTGATGTGACATTCACTTGTCACCAGTTCCAACCAGGGAATCTCGATGTCCTTGGGACACTGTTGATGTGACATTCACTTGTCACCAGTTCCAACCAGGGAATCTCGATTTCCTTGGGACTCTGTTGATGTGACATTCACTGGTCACCAGTTCCTAGCAGGGAATCTCGATGTCCTTGGGACACTGTTGATGTGACATTCACTTGTCACCAGTTCCAACCAGGGAATCTCGATGTCCTTGGGACACTGTTGATGTGACATTCACTTATCACCAGTTCCCAGCAGGGAATATCGATGTCCTTGGGACACTGTTGATGTGACATTCACTGGTCACCAGTTCCTAGCGGGGAATATTGATGTCCTTGGGACACTGTTGATGTGACATTCACTTATCACCAGTTCCCAGCAGGGAATCTCGATGTCCTTGGGACACTGTTGATGTGACATTCACTGGTCACCAGTTCCTAGCAGGGAATCTCGATTTCCTTGGGACACTGTTGATGTGACATTCACTTGTCACCAGTTCCTAGCAGGGAATCTTGATGTCCATGGGACACTGTTGATGTGACATTCACTGGTCACCAGTTCCTAGCAGGGAATCTCGATTTCCTTGGGACACTGTTGATGTGACATTCACTGGTCACCAGTTTCTAGCAGGGAATCTCGATGTCCTTGGGACTCTGTTGATGTGACATTCACTGGTCACCAGTTCCTAGCAGGGAATCTCGATGTCCTTGGGACACTGTTGATGTGACATTCACTTGTCACCAGTTCCAACCAGGGAATCTCGATGTCCTTGGGACACTGTTGATGTGACATTCACTTGTCACCAGTTCCCAGCAGGGAATATCGATGTCCTTGGGACACTGTTGATGTGACATTCACTGGTCACCAGTTCCTAGCAGGGAATCTCGATGTCCTTGGGACTCTGTTGATGTGACATTCACTGGTCACCAGTTCCTAGCAGGGAATCTCGATGTCCTTGGGACTCTGTTGATGTGACATTCACTGGTCACCAGTTCCTAGCAGGGAATCTCGATGTCCTTGGGACTCTGTTGATGTGACATTCACTGGTCACCAGTTCCTAGCAGGGAATCTCGATGTCCTTGGGACTCTGTTGATGTGACATTCACTGGTCACCAGTTCCTAGCAGGGAATCTCGATGTCCTTGGGACTCTGTTGATGTGACATTCACTGGTCACCAGTTCCTAGCAGGGAATCTCGATGTCCTTGGGACTCTGTTGATGTGACATTCACTGGTCACCTGTTTCTAGCAGGGAATCTCGATGTCCTTGGGACTCTGTTGATGTGACATTCACTGGTCACCAGTTCCTAGCAGGGAATCTCGATGTCCTTGGGACACTGTTGATGTGACATTCACTTGTCACCAGTTCCAACCAGGGAATCTCGATGTCCTTGGGACACTGTTGATGTGACATTCACTTGTCACCAGTTCCCAGCAGGGAATATCGATGTCCTTGGGACACTGTTGATGTGACATTCACTGGTCACCAGTTCCCAGCAGGGAATCTCGATGTCCTTGGGACACTGTTGATGTGACATTCACTGGTCACCAGTTCCTATCAGGGAATCTCGATTTCCTTGGGACACTGTTGATGTGACATTCACTTGTCACCAGTTCCTAGCAGGGAATCTTGATGTCCATGGGACACTGTTGATGTGACATTCACTGGTCACCAGTTCCAACCAGGGAATCTCGATGTCCTTGGGACACTGTTGATGTGACATTCACTGGTCACCAGTTCCTAGCAGGGAATCTCGATGTCCTTGGGACTCTGTTGTTGTGACATTCACTGGTCACCAGTTCCTAGCAGGGAATCTCGATGTCCTTGGGACTCTGTTGATGTGACATTCACTGGTCACCAGTTCCTAGCAGGGAATCTCGATGTCCTTGGGACTCTGTTGATGTGACATTCACTGGTCACCAGTTCCTAGCAGGGAATCTCGATGTCCTTGGGACTCTGTTGATGTGACATTCACTGGTCACCAGTTCCTAGCAGGGAATCTCGATGTCCTTGGGACTCTGTTGATGTGACATTCACTGGTCACCAGTTTCTAGCAGGGAATCTCGATGTCCTTGGGACTCTGTTGATGTGACATTCACTGGTCACCAGTTCCTAGCAGGGAATCTCGATGTCCTTGGGACACTGTTGATGTGACATTCACTTGTCACCAGTTCCCAGCAGGGAATATCGATGTCCTTGGGACACTGTTGATGTGACATTCACTGGTCACCAGTTCCTATCAGGGAATCTCGATTTCCTTGGGACACTGTTGATGTGACATTCACTTGTCACCAGTTCCTAGCAGGGAATCTTGATGTCCATGGGACACTGTTGATGTGACATTCACTGGTCACCAGTTCCTAGCAGGGAATCTCGATGTCCTTGGGACTCTGTTGATGTGACATTCACTGGTCACCAGTTCCTAGCAGGGAATCTCGATGTCCTTGGGACTCTGTTGATGTGACATTCACTGGTCACCAGTTTCTAGCAGGGAATCTCGATGTCCTTGGGACTCTGTTGATGTGACATTCACTGGTCACCAGTTCCTAGCAGGGAATCTCGATGTCCTTGGGACACTGTTGATGTGACATTCACTTGTCACCAGTTCCCAGCAGGGAATATCGATGTCCTTGGGACACTGTTGATGTGACATTCACTGGTCACCAGTTCCTATCAGGGAATCTCGATTTCCTTGGGACACTGTTGATGTGACATTCACTTGTCACCAGTTCCTAGCAGGGAATCTTGATGTCCATGGGACACTGTTGATGTGACATTCACTGGTCACCAGTTCCTAGCAGGGAATCTCGATTTCCTTCGGACGCTGTTGATGTGACATTCACTGGTCACCAGTTCCTAGCAGGGAATCTCGATGTCCTTGGGACACTGTTGATGTGACATTCACTGGTCACCAGTTCCTAGCAGGGAAGACCTCACCAAAGACCTACTATAACCAATTCATAGTCCAGGGAAAGGGAACCAGGAATAGTAAAGCATTCGATATCAACTGTGATGCGGAATCACAGATAAATACAACATAATGGGTGGGATAATCGTTGCCTCTGGGTCCTTAATAGAATTGAGCTAGGGCCCCCATCTTGTCGTGTTTGGGCAGTCTGACTCCGCTGGTGTGCCTTCGGGCCCTGCGGAGCAGGTTGGGGGCCCTGGGCCTTTGATGCTGGTGGCTCCAGAGGGTCCCCATGGATCCAGGTCTGGGCCCAGATCGACGCCGGTGGACCTTCCCCAGCGATGACTTTGCCGGCTTTGCCCCCGGCCGACGCAGTCTCCCTTCTTATCCAAGCGATGGACCCAGAGCATACTTCTGTTCCCTTGTTCATCCCAGGTGCTCCATATCGCCCTGAGGGTGGTGATGAGGACTGGGAGGAGTTGCTGAACCCTTTAACAGACCAGCTGGAAGAACTGGGCTGGAGAGAGGAATCTGGTGACACCATTGGTCTGGATACCTCCCCAGACCTTGGCATGCTTTCTCCCACTACCGTGGCTACAGAGGAGGGAGCGTCCAGTGGTGGTGCGTAGGGCAGCCGAGGCTTTGGGCCTGGCGCTCTCTACAGTGGCAGTCAAGACTAACGTCCTGACAGAGGTGATTCAGCTGGCAGCAACTTCTTCTGAACCCTCTTGCCCTTCAATGAAGCCCTCACAGATGTTATGGGCACTTGGTCCAAGCCCAGCCAATTGCCTGCTGGCTCCGGGCGATCCCATTTTCCTCACCCAACCCCCTTCCCCAGACTTGGTGGTCCAAGCCTCTTCTTCCAAGGGCACATTCCCTTCTGCACCCTCGGAGAGGGAATCCAAAAAGCTGGATCATCTTGGCAAGCACATGTTCTCTTCCTCTTGCTTGGCGCTGTGGTCTGTAAATACTGCATGCCTCCTGGGCTACTATACCCATACAGTTGTACCGACCGGATTTTCGGTCCAGATGGGATCAGCTCCTAGGAGCCCCTCTAACCCAGCCGGAACGTAATCACCTCCCTCCTTAGAACGCATTTACAATGGGTATGGATATATGTATGTACATCTCGTACCTAAGGATGGGGAAAATTGCAATAAACATGCATAGGTTTTCTACAATATCCTATTCACACCAACTAGTCTCGCGGCCACTTAGGCCCAGACTAATCTACCCCGGGGCAGGTCTGATTATATACTCTCACACACTGATCTCCCTCAGTGCTCACTCGACACGCAATCCAGCGCGTCTACACACATGGGCCTGCAGTCCCAGTGCTTTCATCCACTCACGGTCTGCAATCCGGCAGACCTACACACCGTGTCCCTCCGGTGTTCTCATTCACACACGGTCCGCAATCCGGCAGACCTACACACCATGTCCCTCCGGTGTTCTCATTAACGCCGTGTACCAACGACGATCACTTTCCTATGAACACTTAGGGAAGAAGTCTCTCATTATCTACTCAGGATAAAACTACGATAATAGAAATTTGTATGGTTTTCCAAATTGCAATATGTACCTTTTGCTCCTGACATCAAATGTTCCCTTCCTTCCTCATTACTCAATCATCCCTTACCTGATCGGGATTCGCATCCGCTCATGCAAACAATGTTTGACTAGAAGACAAGGTTACCCCGATTGAACAAGAATACAAGGCACATGTCGGTTCACTAAGAACTGGGGTGTTTTATTACAATAAAAATAAACGCAATACTACACAATGTATATTCTGCAAAGAAAAGTAAAGGTTAGAACACGCGCTTGACAAGGGAAAGGGCGGAGGTCACCTGGTTAATATGAAGTTGGGGTTCGGCAGTCATCTAGGTTCCCTTCTCGTCTCTGTGTCTTGGCTCGTCTCGGAATCACACCTCAGCAGTCACGGGTACACGTCTGCACCGCTATGCTCAATCTCCTCTGCTTCTCTCCAAGTCACTGGAACCTTGCTTGCTCTTGACTACGTCTCTTTCTCTCTCTGTCTCTGTGCGCTCCGCGCTACTTCTCCTTCAGTCTTTCTCAGAGAGAGTCTCGGTTTCAAAATCTTTCTCGAACTTCAAAATGGCGACTGTCTGCCTTGAAAATAATTAATAGCATAGATGCTAACGGCTAGCTGCCGCCTACAGACTGACTGACTCATTGCCTAACACTTTCGCTAATATCAAAACCTGTCCCTTCATGGAAAGTTACGGCCAGTAACCTGCCGCCCACCAAATTCTTGTACCTCCCCGTACCAAGGACACGTTCCCAGCCGGCCGGCCTGAAGTTGTGTCTTCGAAGTGGAGAAAAATACAGTCTTTCGATAAGGGCCAGCCTGAACCGGTTCTCTCCAAGCGAACAACACCTCAAAACTAAAATATTACACTTGACCTAGAAAGCCTCTCAAGCTACCAGGCAGAGGGCAAGATGGAGTCTGTCCCGTTTAAGGCCTACAAGGCCCAAAATACGCATAACTCCATGGAAGATATACTAACACTCTTGCAAAAGGATGGATCATCACTAATACTTATATATCTATCCCCTAGCTTAAGTTTATAAGCCCTGATCTAAAGAAAAGGGTACGAAAATGCACTACTGTGCCTCATGGATAGGTCCTACTTATAGTCCTAATCCCTATACTGTACGGGTAATAGGCTGGAGTCATCTTCCATCATCCTCCCTCTAAAGAGGGTCGAAAAAGTCGGTCATTACAACAGTCTAGAGTACGGTTGCACAAGTGCTGCCTCCGTGCACGAAGGAGGCCCGGGCCGCTCTCTCCCGGGCAGTGGCGGATGGGAGAGATGCAGCAAAATTCACAATCCGCTGTGGACTGGATACCACTGACTCTCTTGGCAGAAAAATTGCCACGTTGGTAGCCTTTCTGCATTACGCCTGGTTGAGGACGTCTGTTTTTTGGGGGTATTTTCAGTCAACCTTGCTGGACATGCCAGTGGGAACCAGCGACACGGGGCTGGGAACCAGTGGGCTGGCCAGTCCACCCCCACCCCACCCCACCCCCTGCAACAGCCGCCAAACCCTCCTAGTCTGTCCTTTCAGGCTCAGCGGCCAGTGGGTAGCAGAATTCACCATCACCTCCCCTACTGGCAATCCATCACGTAAGACAGGTGGGTTTTGCAGAAAGTCGAAGATGCTACTCCCTCCCCATCGAGACTACCCCTCCCTCCATGCCTCCGCCTTTTGATCGAATATCCGAGGATCACTTAGCGATTCTCCACCAGGAAGTCTGAGCTCTCTTGGCCAAGGGAGCTATCGAGAGGGTCCCGGCTCCAGAAGTAGTTTGTGGTTGCTATTCCTGCTACTTTCTGGTGCCCAAGAAGGACAAAGGCCTGTGCCCTATCTTAAACCACAGGGACCTCAACCGCTTCCTCCGTAAGAAGAAGTTCAAAATGCTAACCTTGGCTCGGATACTATCAGCCCTCAACCCTGTAGACTGGATGGTGGTGTTGGACTTGCAGGATACCTATTTCCACATCCCCGTCCTGTCAGCCCACAGGCGTTACCTGCGGTTCACGGTAGGTCACGAACATTTTCAGTTCACTGTGCTCCCCTTCTGCCTTACCAGTGCCCCTTGGGTGTTCACGAAGGTGATGGCAGTGGTCGCAGATTTGTATTTGTATTTAATTTATTTATAAAGCGCTAACAATCATCCTAGGTAGGATATCACGGCGCTGAGGTTTGGTGCTGAGGGGTACGGTGACCGCATTGGTTACTGATTATTCTGGTTTAGGGAAGAGTAGTGTCTTTAATTGTTTCCTAAATGATAAGAGACATTCTGTCAGTCTGAGATTGGGAGGTAGATCATTCCACTTGGTTGCAGCTAGATGAGAGAAAGCCTGCTCTCCCATCCTGACAGTCTTCACGTGGGTAGTGTTTGCTCTTCCTGAAGTTCTGGATCGAAGGTTCCTCGATGGTCTATGGAATTTGACTTTATTGTGTAGAATGGTAGGGCCTGTATTGTAAAGTACCTTGTGTGTGATACACAGTAATTTGAAGTTGGCTCTTTGTCGCATTGGGAGCCAATGTAGTTCTCGCATGCAACTTTTGGCCGAATCATATCTCTTCTTATTGCATACAGCCTTTGCCGCGGCATTTTGCACTATCTGCAGTTTAGAGAAAAGATAGTCTGCCATTCCAACAAACAGAGAGTTGCCGACTGGACCAGGGTCTTCCTACACTCAGTCGGAATCCAGGGGAAGACTCGTCTGAGCATTTTCAATAATGCAAAGCCTCTGCCACAGACAGTGGAGACATGTGATTTCATGGACAGAGCACTGTCCAGTACCACACCCAAGTTTTTCGCTTTTATGGTAGGATTTGGGGGCAAGCCCAGGTTACTTGGCCACCAGCTGTTGTCCCAGAGCTGGGGTTTTTTGCCAAACAGGAGGATTTCTGACTTGTCTGCATTTAATCTCAGACAGTGCTCTTGCATCCAATTGGCCAGCTCAGTCAGGCATTTTAGTAGTCGAATTTTAGGATCATCTTTCTCATCAATGGTGACCATCAGCTGGGTGTCGTCAGCATAAGAACACATTTCAACACCCCACTTTCTTCCAATGGCTGCCAATGAGGAAACAAATACATTAAACAGGGTTGGGCTTAATGAAGCCCCCTGAGGAACCCCATATTTAATGTTTCGCTGGGGAGAAATGAAATCACCCAGACACACTGATTGTGTTCGATCCGCCAAAAAGGATTGTAGCCATCCCAATGCCTTGTCTCGAATACCTTTCCCTTCATCTTCATATCATCTTCGCAGATCAGGGGTTCCAGTCTTCTCCTATCTTGACGACTGGCTGTTGAAGACGGGCATGCCTCAGGCGGTCGTCTCCCACCTCCAGACTACGGCGGGTCTCCTGCACTCGCTGGGGTTCACTTTAAACGTTCCGAAGTCACACATGACTCCCTCTCAGAAGCTTCCTTTCATCTGAGCTGTTCTGGACGCAATGCAGTTTCGGGCCTATTCTCATGAGCAGCGAGCCCGGGAAATTTGGGCTATGATACTGATGTTTCAGCCTCTATCCCGGATTTCGGTGAAAACAAGTCTGTTGGGTCTCATGTCCTCCTGTATTCTCCTCGTGGATCATGCGAGATGGCATATGCGGGCTCTGAAGTTCCAATTGGCGCAGCATCCGGGGTATCTTTCTGACTACGTCCAGATCTCGGCGGGAACTGCGTGACAACTGCAGTGGTGGTTAACAAACTAGCATACGGTCGTAGGCAGATCCCTGTCCCTTCCCTCAACCAGACCTCACAGTGGTGACCGATGCATCACTCCTGGGATGGGGGGCCACCTGGGAGAGGCGAAGATCAGAGGAGCGTTGTCTCCGGTGGAGTCCAGGCACCATATCAACCTGTTGGTGCTATGGGTGATTCGCTTGGCACTGAAGGCATTTCTTCCCTCTCTCAAGGGGAAGGCAGTGCAGGTGTTCACTGACCACACCACCGCCATGTGGTACTGCAACAAACAGGACGTAGGATCCTATGTCAAGAGGCTGTTTGCTCTGGACATGGTTGGGACATCAGGGCATTACCCTGGTGGTTCAACACCTGGCAGGTTCTATGAACGCCAGGGCGGGCTAACTCGGCTGCCGGTGCCTGGTGGACCACAAATGGCGTCTTCACTCGGAGGTGGTGCAAGCCTCTTTCAGCAGTAGGGAGAGCCTTGGTTAGATCTATTCGCCACCGAAGAGAATGCGCAATGTCAGCAGTTTTGCATGTTGGAGTTTCCAAGGTGGCACTCGCTCAGCGACGCTTTTCATCGCGAGTGGAGCTTCGGCCTCCTGTACCACTTGTGCTCCAAGTGCTGAAGAAGATCAAGAGCAACCGGGGCCAAGTCATTCTTGAGGCTCCGGACTGGGCACGAAGAGTCTGGTACCCCGAGCTCTTGAGCATGGCCATTGACCCTCCGATCAGGCTGCCTCTATGGGAGGATCTTCTGTTGCAGCAGCAGTGGACGGTCCTCCGCCGAACCTGTCCAGCCTCCACCTCCTTGCATGGAGATTGAGCTGCGACAGTTCACCGCTTTTGACCTTCCTCCTGAAGTCTGTAATTTCATCTTGGCACCCAGGCTTCCCTCCACTAAGACGGTTTACGCCTGTCGATGGAACACGTTTGTGGCATGGTGCACAGCAAAGACTGTGGATACCCTTTCAGCACCTCTTTCTGAAGTTCTTTTGTTCCTTCTTTCTTTGACCCAGCAAGGTTCTGCTATGGGCACTCTAAAAGGCTACCTGGGAGCCCTGTCTGCTGTTCTTCGGCTGCCAGATCAGCCCTCTTTGTTTAAGTCCCCTTATGTAAGAAGGTTCTCTTGAGGCATTATTAATCTCTTTCCTCCTTCTCCTTTCATAATGTCTCAGTGGGACTTGAACCTTGTTTTGACTTACCTTATGTGCTCCCTCTTCGAGCCTGTACACAACTGTCCTCTTAGGCTTCTCACTCTGAATACTGTTTTTCTTGTTGCCATCACCTCTGCTTGCAGAGTGAGTGAGCTTCAGGCTCTTTCTTCTAAGCCCCCTTTCTTTTCGGTCGATCTGGACAAAGTGGTGCTTCAGACGAGGTCCTCGTTGCTGCCTAAAGTGGTCACTCCTTTTCACATCGGACAGACTTTTTCTCTACCCACCTTTTTCCCACCTACGCACCCATCCAAGGAGGAGAGACCCCACCGTCTGGACCCAAACGGATGCTGTCTTTCTACCTTGTCCGCACATAAGGTTTCCATATGGACGATCAACGCATCATTGGCTATGTGGGTGCCAAGAAAGGCCGGGCGGTCCAAAAGCGTACCATCTCTTGAAGGGTCGTCCTTTGTATAAAGATTTGTTGCGCTTTAGCTAAAAAGGAACCTCCAGTGGGGCTGCAAACTCATTCCACTAGAGCTACGGCAGCGACCACTGCTTTGTCACGTGGAGTCCCACTCATTGACATCTACCAGGCGGCCACCTGGGCTTCTATACACACGTACACCAGACATTACTGTCTGGATATTCAAGTCCATAGAGACTGCAACTTTGCCCGTTCTGTCCTACAGGACTTTCTGTGTAAACTTAGTTCGCAGTCACCCTTCTGGGGTTGGAATAGCTAGGGTAAGGAATCTATAACTAATAGTCTCTTTTAGATGAACCAGTTACTTAACTTCGGTAACGATGTATCTGTAAGAGACATAGATTAGTTATAGATTCCTTACCGTCCCACCCATCCTCCCCGCTCTGCGGACTAACTTCTAGGGGTAGGGACTCCTTTGCAGGGCCCTTGTATGGTGCACCAGTGGTCTGTGTCTTTCATGGCTTTGCGCTTCTGGCGTGAAAATTAGTGTCAGAATTGACTTTGGCGTGCAGGGCTGACGTCTAAGTAGGCACCGCAATGTCATGTCGGTGACCATGACCAACGACACGTACAGAAACGCTGGGGTACTGCTGAAGAAAAATTCTCTGGATCAAGTCTGACACCTGGGGGTAATTCTAAGGTAAGGAATCTATAACTAATATATGTCTCTTAAAGATACATCTTTGCCGAAGGTAAGTAACTTGTTCTTCTGGCATATGTAGATGTACTTGAAGGAGATGAAAGGGGACATGAGCGGAACATGGCGTAACTTAAACATTGTCTAGGTGGTATAGAGTTGAAGGAATTCAATAATTTACCTGTTTCATTTAGTCCGGCAATGTGAATGTCTATCAGTATGCTTCCAAACCACTTAATTTGAGATATGGGAAGAAAACTAACCTTGTAATGGAAAGATTTATATTTTACTAGAGGAAACAACGTTCTGATGAGTCTAATGAAAACTATGTGTTTTTAGTACTCCCTCAGATCATTAGCTGTCACATGTGATTTTTAGCATATCTCTTATGAACAAGCACTTACGGACCAAATCCTGATGAGGACCAACAATAAGAAAATACAAGAGCGGTTGTGGACAAGAACAGATATGTCGCTCAGCGCTACTCTTGAGCGTTGTGAGAAAATTAGGCAGGAAATAAGCGTTGAAAAACATTATATTCGAGTTGTATGCAAAGATAACTCTAAAATGAGAAACACTCCTATTAAAAAAAATGCCTTGCAATTTAATGATGTAAGACACAAGTGGCCAGCAAGGGGTTTTGTTTGTTTAATAATTTTTCAGCGCTATTAGGACCTGTTTTGGAGCAATCAAAGTACCTAAACCTGAAATTAATCAGTGGCTGTTCTATTTAGTCAAAAATAGAAAGAGTTCCTAAATAAAGGAACCTGAGATGTTACCACACTAACATCATATGTACAATAAATGATTGATAAAATACAAGAAACCAGGATTTTTTGTTGTCTGAAAATTATTATTTAAGTTCAAGGCAAAAAAATATATTCCTGTACAAAAGGATGAGCATTCACATAGGACAGGGTACATACATGGATATAACTTGGATATTCAAGGATTTGGATATGTCAAAGGAAGAATAACCACTTATTCCTCTGGATGTCACTCCCGAAGGTTACACTGGCCTCAAAATTGATCTTTTAGGTTATTTTTTTGGGGGGCCTGAATAGAATTGTCTGGGCGTCAAACTTATGGGAAAATATATGTAGCCAATCGGGGGCAATCTCTTTTAGATTGGCCTCACCAAGTAGAAATGGTAATCAAATTAGATCCTACTGCTTTTCCTCCTGTGTATACTGTAGCTGATACTTCTGCAAACAAAGATACTGCGGTACCAGAACTAAAATCAGATTCCTGAAGTTTTCAGTGCTCCGTCGGGAGAGTACTGTGGTTTTAAACATTGCATCAAATTGTGTGAGAATGCTGTTCCTGTTGGCCATCGTGTGCGTCCTGTTCCTTTGTCATATAGAAGTAAACCTTAAGACATTTTACATGATCTCTGTGAAAGAAAAATCCTTGAACCTATAGAATACTCACCATTGGTTTCTCCGATTGTTTTGTGTGTCACATCTTCTGGTGAGCTTAGACTCTGTGTTGGCTCGTGCAGCCTCAACAATGCCATATGTGTTCATGGCACCCTTTACCTAACCCTCATGAGATGGTCCCCACTCTATCAGGTGCCAAAATATTTTTTTCTCTCTATTTGGTTAGTGCGTACCACCAAGTGGTCTTGGAGGCGGAATGAATGAATGAATGAATGAATGAAATGGCATTTGTATTGCGCAGCTATGCCCAATGGACGTCAAGGCGCCTAAATCAAATATCAGACTGTCAGCAGTCAGAAACAGAGCTTACTGGTATGCTTTAATAAAAAGCCAAGTTTTCAGTGACTTCCTGAAAAGGTCAAGAGAAGGCAGTGACTTAATCTCCAGGGGGAGTGAATTCCACATCTGGGGTGCCAGTATGGAAAAAGCTTTGCTCCCCCTTCTAGCCTTCTTGGCTCGAGGGGTTACCAGTTGGTTGAGCTCACTGGAGCGTAGGCATCTGTTCGGGACATATCTAGTAAGTAGGGATCCAAGGGCATCAGCCGAACCTGCAGTTAAAGCCTTATATGTTAGACAGAGAAGTTTGAACGTGATCCTTGAGGGAATAGGGAGCCAATGGAGATTCTTCCTTGCCAAGGTCATAGATGACAACCAAGGCAGGGCAAGGGCAAAGCGTGCTGCCGCATTTTGTATAACCTGCAGGCGCTGCAGAAGGCCCTTGTTGGCCCCGGCGTAAAGTGAATTACAATAATCGAGTCTTGAACCAACACGGGCGATCACCACCTGTTTCCGTGCCTGTGGGGAAAGATAATGGACGATCCTTTTCAGGGTCTTGATGACGCCCCAACAGGTAGCCACCGTTCTGTTGACCTGAAGCTCCATCGAGAGTTGGGTGTCAAAGATGACACCAAGGTTCCTGGCAGATTGTGTAGGTGTGGGGCAGATGCCTAAAGAGGGAGGCCACCACTCATCTGACCACATGCCCTGATCTTTGCCAAAGACCAGGACCTCTGTCTTATCCCCGTTCAACTTTAGGGAGTTGGAAACCATCCACTCTGCAACAAGTTGCATGCAGGCCCTAAATCAAGCTATTTAACTGCTTTCTTAACCCCGGAGAGTTTCTTTCAATTCCGTCGTATGCCTTTTGGGATTGCCAGTACTACAGCTGTTTTCCAGAGGTTAATGAAAGGAACCTTAGACGGGATTAATGGAGCAGTTGCGTTCCAGGATGATACACTTGTCTTTGGCAAAGGTGTCATTGAACATGATCATAATTTAAAGAAAGTCTTGATGGCATTAACTGACAGAGGTCTCACCTTACGACCTGATGAATGCAAATTTAGGCAAACTGAAGTTGAGTATCTAGGTCACTCCATCAGCAGTTCAGGCATAAAGCACAAGACGAACCACATTGAGAATATCGTTCGAGCTCCCATTCCCACCTCAAAGAAGCAATTAGTGGGTTTTTTGAGACTAACAGAATTTTCCTCAAAGGTTATTCCCAATTATGCTGATAATATTGAACCATTTAGATGCTTACTAAAAAAAAATATAATGTTTAATTGGAGTGAGATGGAGGTTTGCTTTTCAGAAATTGAAGGAGTTCATTGTTAATGCACCCTGCCTGAAATCTTTTGTTGCCTGGAAACAATCTGTTGTGATGGTTGATTCCAGCAATTGTGCGTTGCTTTGCAGAGAGATCGTCGTGAGGAGAGGATAGTTGCCAATGCTTCCAGAGTGTTCAGAGAAGCAGATAGAAATGAATCTGTAATCGAAAGGGAGCTTGTAGCATGCGTGTGGGGCACGAAGTTTGTCATCCAGACTTACCGTAAGCCATTAATTTACATGTAGGGACATGGGGGTGGGTGTTCTGTCTGCAAGATTAGTGAGATTAGCATCCAGATTACTAAATTTCCGGTATCAATTGGAATATGTACATGGGAAGAACAACGTACATGCTGATTGCGTATCTCGTTTGCCTGTTGCTTATGCAACAGACGTTGCTGGAGTGATAGATAAGGAAGATTGTGAAGTAGCGTTCACCTTGCAGGATGTCAACTTTCCCACCATTTTACAATGTACAAATGAGATGGAAAATGATAAAGCGCTCAAACAAAAGTTATGGAATGGATTTTACATGGCTGGCCAGAAGAGAGGAATGTCATTGGTGACCTTATGGTGTACTTCAAAGTATAGGAGTATTTGGCGGTGGAACATGGCATCATTGTACGTGGTTATACTGCCATTCAATCTAAGAAAGGTAATTGTGGCCATAGCCCATGAAGGACATATGGCTATATCGTACACCAAAAGACGAGTTGGTATAAGGGTTCGGTGGCCTGGTGTTTATCTGTTGAGCTCCAGGTGAGTTTGTGTGGTAATTGTGCTTTCAGTGATAAGTCTACCAAAGCCATTTGTATTGAACTTCAACCTGTTGAATTGCCATTTGCTCTATGGTGGAAAGTAGATTTGGACATAATTGGACCTTTCTCTGTTTTACCCAAGCACTAGGTGTACAATATTGTTCTGGTTGACTATTATTGAATTTCTGTCGCCAGTAATCAAGCTGCCTGGATACCCCATACCCCTTCCCCATCGGATGTCACCCTGGTGTATGTATGTGCATTTGATCTTTTGCCCAGTTTGGCTGCATAGGAGAGGAGGGTATTTATGCTCCTTGCTTCTTGTTTATTTTTAACTTCCAGGCGGCGAAGCCACAAGCCTCTATAGTTAAAGGTTACCCCTATGTAATTCAAATTGTCCGTTTGTTTTAGTGGGTTGGCAAGTATCTGGGTTTCACAGTGCTTATTTTGTCCACAAGACATAACAAAGGTCTTGGTTATATTGATCTTCAAATTCAACCCCACCATAAAGGTGCAGAATGCATCCAATAGACGCTGAAATGCCTAAGGGGTGCAGCCCAAAAGGACTGTTATCTGCATACATCAAAGCTAGTATGGGACGCCGGACAACCTGGGGCCTGTCCCTCACATTGACACCAACTTCCTCTCCAGATCGTTAATATAAAGATCGAAGAGAAATGGTACAAGGGCACACCCCTGCTCGCTCCAAACACCTCGGAGCATTTCCCCCAGCCCAAACCTTACTGAGGCTTTGGGGTTACTGTAAATTTCCCTAATCAGGTTAATAATGGATATGGTCATGTTCAAAATTTCTATAATGTCCCTCAGGTTACTGTGGGAAACGCAATCAAAGGCACTTGACATATCCATAAAACCTAAAAATAGAGAACCTGTCTTGGCGATTGTATACTTTCCCTACAGGAGGGATACGTTAATAAATTGGTCCTCTGTCCCAAGCCCTCTCCTTCACCCACACTGAATGTCTGACAAGGTACAGGTCCTCTCGGCCCACGCCTCAAGGCGGGAGAGTAAGGCAGCCCAGGACCTTCAACATGGAGTCCAGGTTAAAGATCAGCCGGTAACAGCTAGGGTCCTCTCCAGTCCCTTTCCTAAAGATTGGGATGATTAATGAGTCTGCTATGGTAGAGGGGCTTACTGCCCGAAAGACATTGGTTATCAATTTTTCCACTTCTAGCTGCCACATTCCATGAAAGGAGTGGCATTTTATAGATAGCACTAGTGTTAATGGTGTGGCCATAAGAGACAGGAGGTCAGTCAAGAGGTTTGGTCGACAACAATACCTCCTTTTAAATGAGCCGGCCGTATATCTGCGTTCTGTTTACTCTGAGTTGAGTAAATATGCTTCACTTGCTGGAAGGGAGACTGTACGGGCATATGGCCCTCAGATCCTTGTAATGGGTTGAGTCCATCGCACTGGGTTATAATAGTTCCAGGTGCCGCATTTAACCCTCCTCCAGAGTAATGATTGAGGCTGTTGCTAAATGCTGGATTGTTTGCTTTTTGATTTCCACTGGAATTTCACTCACAAGTGATTGGCTGGGTGGATGCAGGCTGTGATCCCTCTCTGTAGATCTGCTGTGATTGAGAGCTCACTTCACAGTAGTGGCCCTCTGTTTGAACACTAATAACGTCCGAGAGGTCATATCGATACCTTTGAAAGTCTGAGCTGAAAGCGCCTCTCAAAATCCTTAAGCTTGACCCAATGGGATTTTGCGCACTTGCTGACAATGGGCTTGAATAACAAGGTGGAAGCACTTACAACATCTCAATGCTCCAAGAAAGAAATGGCTCTTTGAGCTGCCAAATAGGGTTGGCTATCTCTGGGGAAGAACAGGTGGTTATTGTATTTCTTTTTCTCTCCGGTTTGGTTTGATCTTAAATTCTATTGCTTCCAAGTGTGATGTGTTAATTTAACTCGAACCGTCCAATGATCCAAGTAGTTTTAAGATTGTGCTCCTATTTAAAATTTCATGCTTCCTTTTGGAACAAAGTTTGGAATAAATTCCAACTTCTTGGTGAAGAATGTAAGACTAGCAGTGGCTTCCGGCTTCACCAGAGAAGGTACGGTGGTCTTATTTCCCAGACACAAGATCGGCAATAGATTGGTCTAGTTGACGCCTTGTGTCTGTCATTGCCACTTGAACCTTTAACGACTGAGTTAGTAGATGGAGATAGGGAGGTGCAGACTCTTGACTAGGGTTGTATGGTGGAACTACGAAGTTCTAAACCATGCATGCCTTTACAACGTAAGGCCTTACCTCGACATTGCCAGTTTCTACCACACATGTCTAACCCACCCCATTTTATTAAATACATTGAACCTGCCTCAACCACGCATATCATTACTATGCGTGCCTTAATCGCGCATTTTTTTACAACGCGTACATTTGACTTAATTAAACATAGCGTTCGAGGCATATAAGCTGCAGATTCTACACTTTGCATTAGATCGCCACCTGGTGTTGGGCTCTGATGATTGCATGTTGTGTTCGTCTTGGAAGAAGTCTTTTGTAGTCGCGAGATAGGTGACTCCTCCCTTGGACGATAGTGCGCATGATTATCGGCTCCATCCGTAGATTGTTTTTTTCCGCCACTGGGTTCGGATTAAATTTTTCCGCTCCGGTTCGAAATCTACTTTTCTAGTACTTTGCCGCGTAAAAACGTATTCAAACTTCACCTAACTACTTTCGATATCAACAAAATCATATCGACTACGTCAGCTCGATTCTGGTCGTCTACGTGGGCCGTTGGGCCTATCCAAGCCGTGAGGCCTACACCTCATCAAAAGGACGCCATTTAAAAGATGCCCCGAGTGTGGAGCAAAGTTTCCACACAGACCAACACAAGGTCTGTAACCTGTGCTTATCGCCAGAACACGATGTTTCCAGCTGTACATCCTGTGCGTCCTTTCGATCTAAGAAAACAATTCGAGGTCGGAGGGCCCGTCGACACGACATGCAGAGATCAGCTCCGGAACCAGTGGATATCTTCGACGAAGAGGTCCCGCTCGTTTCCGAAGAAGATTCCGATGATCTCCAAATCATCGTGTCAGAGGCAGACGACTCGGATGACTCCATACCATCGGGTCAGCACAGGAGTACTACTGCCCCTGCCCCATACACAGCACCCAAATCGAAGGCACAGGTCAACACTCCGCCTCAGGGGCCCAGTCGCGACTGAAAAACAACTTCAAAAGTCCCGCCATCGAGCCCGGCTACAAAGAAAATACTCAAGCCTTCCGGTAGCTCCTTACCGAGCAAGCCACACATGCTGATCCCACTAGCTCCCTCGGCACCAAAACCGAAAGAAGTCTCGGCTCCAAAACCGTCTCCTTCTAAAGACAAAATTCTGAAGCCAGCGTCCGACACCTCGAAGCCGATGACACCATCTTCCACTCCGAAGGCATCATCTTCGGCACCGAAACCTACACGGCCTGATTCCGATGCGCTCAAGCCCTCAAAACAGCCTACGACTCGAAAAACAACACCTTCGGTGCCGAGATCTACCCCAAAGGACACAGTAACAACTCCTAAGGCTAAAGACAAGCAGCAACTACGCCCGGAACCAAAATAACGGTGACGGCAGAGGTTCCGCAAGGAGAAGAACTTCTCCAACTTGATCCTCTACAAAAGAAGATCTACATTGACCCAGAAACAGGTCCTGTATCCACCACACCACACAGGAAGAGGAAGTCAGACACAGCACCTACACCTGTAGTGCCTATCAAGACAAAGAACTCTGCCACATCCCCTATGCACCCTTATTCTCCTATACTTCCTTCTCCTTCATCTTCTGTTCCTGTTAACAATTCACCTCACATTTCTCCTCCACACTCTCCTCTTCATTCTTCACATTCACCTCAAAAATGATATTGATTATAGCCTAGGTGGAGGGGTCAACCCAAATGAACCTTTCCCATACCCTATTGATGATCTTGACTGGGGGTACCCAAATCCACAAGATGTGCCAGATATTCCTGACCCACAGTCCTATCCATCAAAACCTTCTCGCCCAGAATATATTAGTTTTCGGCACTTCCTGAACAGGGCTGCCATTTACCATGGGGTCACTATTCATTCTGATGAGGTAGAGGAAGATTTTTTGTTAGATACATTTGAACAATCTCAAAGGTCTAATCAAATTCTTCCTATGATTAAAGGGGTCATCAAACATGCTCCAGAGGTATTTAAAGATTCTGTACATGCTAGGATCCGGAACCCTAGAATTGAGAAAAAGTACAGGCCTGCACCTGGGGATCCAGCCTACATTAAAGGACAACTGGAGAAGTGTGGCTCAGGGGTTAGAGGCGGCAGACCCGGAAGCTGAGATCGGCCCTGGACCAGGGTTCAATTCCCCGCCTCGACGGGGTTTGGGCTCAACAATTCCTCGGACTAGATAATTCTCGCTCCGGTGCCTACTCGACTCACGGGTTCACACTCTGCGACTCTGGGCAATAGCTTGCTTAATCTCCACAACGGCCCCTCGCGGCGGGATGCCTGGCTTTCACCTTGTGGATACCCTGCCAGGGTTATCTCACAGGGGAATACCAGGACGGGTTCCCTAAGCAAGCGCTTAGATGCCTGCGATGTGGGCGGTTTGCGCTATATAAATACATGTACATTTACATTTACATTTACCCTTAGATTCACTAGTTGTCTCAAATGCTAGAAAAGGGCAAACTCACAGACATCAGGTGAGGCACCTCCACCTGACAAGGAATCTAAGGTGATAGATGCTTCAGGCAAAAGGATAGCTGCTCAAGCCAGCAATACATGGCGTATAGCTAACACACAAGCCCTTCTTGCAAGATATGACAGGCCTCATTATGACCAGTTAGAGAAACTACTAGAACATCTACCTGACCAATATAAGGCGCAGGCAAACAACCTTATACAAGAAGGCAAGTTAACTTCAAATGCCTCAATCAAGTGTGCACTTGATTTAGCAGACACTGCATCCAGAGCTGCAAACACCAGTGTCCTACTTAGAAGACACGCGTGGCTACGCATTTCAGGATTTAAGCAGGAAGTGCAAACTACCATCTTAAATCAACCATTTAACCAACATCAATTGCTTTGACCAGAGGTAGACACAGCACTTGGAAAAAAAAAAAAAGGATACAGATACAGCCAAATCTACGGGAGCTTTGCAGTCCACACAAGTTAGAGGCTCCTTTCGTAGCTCTTTCTATAGAGGAGGCTCTAAACAGACTGGAGCAGACAATACAACTTCCTTCAAATCCAATACACATACATCCTCCAGTAAAGGATATTTTAGAGGAGGCTATAGAGGCTACAACAATAAAGGAAGAGGTCGAGGTAACAACAATAATCGAACCTCTTCCACCACAAAACAGTGACTTCCCTCTGCTCCCCCAACAGCATTCCACTCCTGTAGGAGGGAGACTAACACAGTTCCTACCTGCCTGGAATTCCATCACAACAGACAAATGGGTAAGACAAATTATTCAGAATGGCTACTACCTCGAACTTACAGCTACCCCTCCACACATAACACCCAGGCAGCGTCCAATGTCTGCAGAACACCTTACTCTGCTCAAACAAGAAGTCCTGTCACTTCTTCAAAAGGACGCAATAGAAATAGTTCCTTTTATAACATCAAGGAACATGGGTTTATTGGCTGTATTTTCTAATACCCAAAAAGGGCGGGTCACTAAGACCAATTCTCGACCTCTGGCCCCTCAATCATTATATACAATCAGATCATTTTCATATGATCACTACACAACAAGTGCTCCCATTGCTGCAACAGGGCGATTTCCTTACAACACTAGATGTAAAGGACGCCTACTTCCACATTCTTATACATCCTGCTCACAGAAAGTATCTAAGGTTTGTACTGGAAGGACAACATTATCAAGTCAAAGTCCTTCCATTCGGGGTTACAACTGCACCGTGAGTATTCACAAAGTGCCTAGCAGTAGTAGCAGCACATCTCAGAAGACAACAAATACATGTCTTCCCTTATCTAGACGATTGGCTCATATGTAAGCTACATTGGCTCCCCATAAAACAACGGTCGGAGTTTAAAAGTTTGTGCATTGCCCATAAGGCAATCTATGGTCAAGCACCTGCTTACATTAAAGAACGCCTTGGAGTTTATAAACCTACACGATCACTAAGGTCCTCGAACACTCAACTGCTGTCCTGTCCCCGCTATAAATTAGCAACGAAGGGTGGCAGATCTTTCTCAGTGGTGGTTCCACAGGTTTGGAACAAACTTCCAGAGTCTCTTCGTAAGGAACCTAACTTGTTGCAGTTCAGGAAATCCCTAAAAACACTCCTGTTTAGAGAAGCCCTAAGCTCTACTTAGTGCCATGGTTCTATGCATCTGTTCTTCTGTTAGCATAGCTTTCTTCTGTCAAAAGCGCCTTGAGACCGGACTGTGATTTGGCGCTATACAAGCAGCAGTCAACAATAACCATAAAAGCCAAGTCATTCAATCCGTGTGTCCAACTCACACATCAGACAATTCAAACATTGCACGACTTAGGGTTCACAATCAACTACACCAAGTCTCACCTGCAGCCCTCTCATGTACATCAGTATTTAGGGGCTACAATAAACACGTCTACAGCTCTAGCGTATCCCAGTCCAGCAAGGATACAGAGCATTCTAGCCTTGGTCACAAACTTCCAACAACAACACTCTCTTCAAGCCAGAGTGTTCATTAGACTAATAGGCATGATGGCATCTTGCATCTTCACTGTACCATATTCAAGACTACAGATGCGTCCATTACAGGAATGTCTAGAACATCAGTGGAATCAGGCACATGGTTAACCAACTAACAGACCTGGTGTTGGTGGGCAGCCGCACACATCGCTTTCTGCAGTGGTGGAACACCAAAAACTTGAAAAAAGGGCGGCCGTTCCTCGAAACTGTTCCACAAATAATAGAGATACAGAACCATTCTTACAACTACATCGTAATTAGGTGGTTCTAAGAACTAATCCTAAATTCCTTCCAAAAGTCATTACTCCTTTTCATTTAAACCAATCTGTAGAGTTACCTATGTTTTTCCAAAACCCTGACTCTGTAGCAGAAAGAGCTCTACACACACTAGACGTTAAAAGAGCTCTTCTCTACTTTAAAGATAGGACTACATTTTTTCGTAGAACAAAACAATTATTTGTATCTTTCTCTCCACCACATAAAGGCAACCCCAGCTCTAAAGCTGGAATTGCAAGGTGGATTGTAAAATGTATACAAATATGCTATCAAAAACCAAAACTTAAATTAACAGTTCCTCCTAGAGCGCACTCCACATGCAAACTAGGAGCCTCTATGGCTTTCTTAGGGAACATCCCCCTAGAAGACCTATGCAAGGCAGCAACATGGTCTACAACACACACCTTCACTAAACACTACTGTGTTGATGTGCAAGCCAAGAAGCCAGCTGCAGTAGGCCAAGCTGTTCTGAAAACTCTTTCAAACTACTGCAACAGATACAGGTGACCACCGCTAGGGGAGACACTGCTGCACAATCGATGCAATGTGTAGAATCTGCTGCTCATATGCCTCGAACGGAAAATGCTACTTACCAGTATGCATCTGTTCTTGGCATGTAAAGCTGCAGAGTACTACACACCCTCCCGCCTCCCCGGGACCTGCATCTGTTCCAGTTTATCTTAATTAGATCCACACGCAAGGACATCCTTTCTTTACTTCTACTAACTTACTCATTTCCCATCGTGGCGAAAAACAATCTAAGGATGGAGCCGATGACCATGCACACTATCGTCCAAGAGAGGAGTCTCCTATCTTGTGACCATAAAAGACTTCTTCCAAGACTACAACATGCAATCATCTGAGCCCAACACCAGGTGGCGATCTAATGCAAAGTGTGGTACTCTGCAGCTCTACATGCCAAGAACAGATGCATACTGGTAAGTAGCATTTTCCATTTTGTACAAACATAAATGAAGAGGAGTAGAAGATTATGTAATCAGTTTGGCTTCACTCCTAGCATTTTAACAGAATCCATACAGTTCTATATCCAAATATTCTCTAATTTAGTGTCCAATTAAAATCTGTAGGAGTCTTGTATGTCAATTTCAATCCACTCTATTGAAGTTCAATTATATTCACAATTGCACATCAGCCCAGCCAACGCGTTTTGTCCATGCGGACTTCATCCAGTTTGGGCAGTAGAAAGGATTGCAACAATTGCACTCAGTGAAGTAAAAAAGCAGAAATCCAGTACAGTAATGCGATGGATGGTGTAGTACCCCCAGTTCAAATCTCCTTCGTCTTCGTAAGCGAACAAAATAACGAGCAAAACTGCCTGCAGTGGATTTCTCCTGTGGATTTTGATTGGACCCTAAAAATGAGAATATGTTGATAAAGAACTGTATGGATTCTGTTAAAATGCCCCTTTTCATTTGTTTGTTTTGGATTGTTTGGTGACTGCAGGGCAGAGAGGTCACGAAACGTTGAGCATAAAAGAGATATACTATAACACAGTTGTGCAGTAGTGCGACCTCTTTGGGCTCACACTGCTATTGCATTATACTCATAGAATTTTATACACATATAGAAAACTTTCCCCTTACAAAATAATCATTTTTAATACAGTTTCATGGTCAAAAATCATAAGTACAACAAACGTACAAAAAAACATTAAATATTTCTTATTCAACAGCGCTGTTTCCAACTAAAACGGATTTTGAGGGATCATCACAAAAGAAGTCTTTCAACCGATGTAAACATGTTCTAGCTCTCTAAAATGGCCAGCATTCTATGGCTCAAACGCAATATAAAGCCTTTTTTTTTTACTTTAAAAATAAATACACATTCTCTCAGAATTAAATGCCGCTTTCAAAATCATGCTCAAAACCTATTTTTATTTGTATCGAAGAACACCACACAAAATACATACATAAATTGCCGCCCACCAATTTGTACTCAGTGGTACTCTGAATCCTTTCGTGACCACACGCATCGTTAGGAGCTGTGAATTGACACCCACATCCCGTGGTAAATACTGTCGTCTTGCAAGATAAAAAGGTACTTCAATTTGAATATTCGTTAAAAAGATTCTTTCAAATAAGTTCAAAATATATATTTAATATGAGTTATTAGAATTTTTTTTATACTTTGAGTAAAATTACTTTTGTGGTGAACAACTTGTACCTTTCATTGTTCCTCATATCCGAAGGTAAATAAGTCAATATTTTTACAATCATAACCTTATAAATTAGTATTCCTTTTTTTACAAATTATAAAGTACCAAATAATTTTTCTCTGGAATGGCAATTTTTTTATCTTTTTTGTTTAAATCGTTTTTATTAACTTTTTTTTGTTTGTTTTTTGCACATTGATAAGTAAAACATTTGTCAGAGCAGCACTCATGTAATAGATGGAAAAAGGGGGTGGGGAGAATTAATTGCCAGTAGTAAGGTACACTTTGGCTAGCAATGACATAACAATGCAAATTCAGGGTGTCTTAATTACAACCAAGCTTGTGGCAATCTCTCGAATGCCAAAGTGGTGCTGCTAAATATATAAATCACGGACTTCACAAAGAGGTGACAAGCATGTCCCTGCCTTATTTGCTGATAAAGAACCTGGCATTAACATCGAGCAGCCCCGATCAACCTTCCTATCCCCATATCTATTAATACGCAAAAAATTCAGATTGCAGCCTGAGAACCTACGCCACAAAGTGAACCTCCTACATAGCGATTCAGAGGCGACACCCACCAGCGCAGAGCTGACATAATGTGCCCTGAAACTGCAATAAGCATTATGAGAGGAACAGACTGTCTTCTAATAGAGAGTGAATTTGGAGGTTTGAATGTACAGCTTCACACACACACACACACACAACTATTTGGATGCGTGAGACCAAGACCCAAAATCCTCTAGAAATACCAAACTGAAAGCTTCTGACAAAGAAGGTGTAAAAGACTTATCCAGAGAATATGTGGGATTGGAAGTGCAGTAATTGAGGCTGCAACCAAATCAGCACCTAAAATCAGCAGCGCAGTCCATTGCAACTTGATAACAAACTGCTTACAGAACACCTCGTGGCACAACTCGCAGCGATTCAATAAGTACAGCAATCTTGTGTCACTCTCCGCTTCCTAGAAACTGGTGGGGTCCTCTGTTTGAATGTTATGCCAAACTGGCTTAACCTTCGAGACGTCTATAACAAATAAACTGCACGTGGTCCATACAGCCTTCCCCCGTAGCATATAGACGAAGCACCCATTTAAGTGGAGTATGCTCCAACTCTTAACACTCCACAGGGATTTGCAAATCCGGATGAGCCTATTAAGGGATGGTTTCTGACAATGCCACTCAAAGATGTTATCACGTGCAACGCAAGACCTCTGTTTCTTCTACAAGACACTCTGTAATCATCCTAGATTTGAGAGGCATGGCCTAAAAATGCTTAGTTTATTTCCAAAATGGAATGATTCATAGACCGAGACAGCGTACTCCTGGATTTAGCTCAATCCCTGTGAGTCACCTCAAGAGTTATGATGCATTTCCACAGTGCTAGTTGGTTTACAAACCCAAATAGTATTGGCTTGCCACCACAATGGCTGTACTGGCAGAAGGAAGGTTCCCGGGACAGCAAAATGCCCAATAATAGAAGCAGGTAGCCTGTTGAAAACAGAAATGCTAGAATAGAGTAAGTTTTAGTGCAATTCGTATCCTACAGTGTTATTGACTAAGATTCAATCCATGACCGACAGCCCTGTCCCACAAGGGAAGACCTAGTAGTTGAAATCCAACCAGAACTGCTGGTTGAAGAAACATCCTTGTTCCTTCTAATGACCTTCCAAGAATGGTATTTTGACAAGCAGTTCTTGATGGGACCTGGAAAGGGGCTTGTCGTATCCACATGAAATAGTTATCTCGGAGTGCCAGTCTCTGAGTAACATAATCCATTATAAACACATTCTTTGAAGCCCCTGACCTACAGTTTAATCTTAGGCTTCAGAAAGCGGATGCACGGACCAAAATTTGATCCCTTACCCAAATCTAGAAACACTCAAAAAGGTTATAACAAATTAAAGCGCTCTGGACATGCATTACGCTCCCAAACTGTAGAGCCCGACTGGGGATCTGATGGTTGGTACTAGTGGGCGATGAGAGGGTTAACCCCACCAGGGCTTTCTCTTTGTTTTTGTTTTTTTGTTTTCTTTAAGTGTTATGTTATGTTATAACATTTATAGAGCGCTCAGCTGCCACAGCAAAGTGGCGTCCCGGCGCTACAGTGGATAAAATAACACAACCAGATGAAAGAGTTAGTTGGAACCAAGTGGAAACAGAAACGTTTTAATAGCTCTTCGGAAAGGCAGAATGTCAGATATGGCACGGATGTCAACAGGTAAAGTGTTCCAGAGTCTCGCTGCCAGCACGCCAAAGGAGCGGCCGCCCACTCTGGCACTTCTGAAACGAGGAACACAGGCCAAAAATTGACCCGTTGAGCGTAGTACTCTAGCAATGGTGTAGTAGGTAATGGCCTGTGCAAGAATAGGAGGTGACGAGGCTTTTAGAATCTTAAACGTCAGGCACAGAGCTTTGAACTTAATTCTCTGTCCGACAGGCAACCAGTGAAGATCGTGGATGGTACGGCTGCCGGAACAGAATTTGGGCAGGCCTACTAGCATTCTGGCGGCTGCATTTTGTACACGCTGAAGGCGTGTTAATTCAGCTTGGTTAACGCCCAGGAGAAGCGAACTGGCGTAATCCAGCCTAGAGAGTACTGTGGCTTGGACAATGAGTTGTCTAGTTGGAGCATCGAAACATTTAAAAATGGGTCTGAGGCTCTGCAAAACCCCAAAACAGGTGCCAGCAACTCTTTTGGTATGGGGGATGAAAGTGAGGTTGGAATCAATCCAGACTGCAAGATTCTTGGCCTCTGTCACAGGAGTGGGAGCTTGGCCTAGCTCTGGTGGCCACCAGTGGTCTCCCCAGAGATGAGCCTGTTTGCCCAGAACTAGGACCTCTGTTTTAGATGCGTTAAGTTGGAGACAGTTCTTCGTCATCCAACAGGCTACCTCCTTTAGGGCTTTCTGGAATTTTGGGGCTTCAACTGTAGGGTCCCCATTTAGTGCAACCGCTAACTGGGTGTCGTCGGCGTACGACACCAAGGTTAAACCACAATTTTTTGCAATGGTGGCTAGCGGTTGCACATATGTCAAGTCAAGAGATTTATATAGCGCGCTACATACCCATAGGGTCTCAAGGCGCTTGAGGAAGGGTGGGGGAATTACTTGTCGAATATCCAAGTTTTAAGTTGCTTTCTGAATAATAGGTGGTTCTGAGTAAGGCGAAGGTGAGTGGGAAGAGAGTTCCAAGTTTTAGCTGCCAGGTAGGAGAAGGATCTACCTCCCATGGTGGTTTTGTTGATGCGAGGTACAGTGGCAAGGGCTTGGTTGGAGGATTGTAGCTGACGGGAGGGGGTGTAGAAGGACAGTCGTGTGTTGAGGCATTCGGGTCCATGTTCGTAAAGTGCTTTGTGTGCGTGGTTAGGAGGCGGAAAGTAATCCTCTTATTTACGGGGAGCCAGTGGAGGTTTTTCAGGTGACCAGAGATGTGTTCTTTACGCGGGATGTCTAGTATGAGCCTGGCTGAAGCGTTTTGGATGCGTTGGAGTTTTTTCTGGAGTATTGCGGTGGTACCGGCGTATAGGGTGTTTCCGTAGTCCAGGCGGCTCGTGACCAGTGCGTGGGTGACCGTTTTACGAGTTTCGGTGGGTATCCAACGAAATGTTTTTTTGAGCATGCGAAGAATGTTGAAGCAAGATGATGAAACGGCGTTGACTTGTCTGGTCATCGAGATTGAGGAGTCCAGGATGACGCCCAGGTTCCGTGCGTGGTCTGTCGGGATGGGTGCTTTTCCAAGGGCTTCTGGCCACCAAGAGTCATCCCAGGCGGAGGGGGGGGTGCCTAAGATGAGGACTTCTGTTTTGTCTGAGTTCAGTTTCAGACGGCTGTGCTTCATCCACTCAGCTACTTCTTTCATTCCTTCGTGTAAGTTGATTTTGGCGGTGTTAGGGTCTTTGGTGAGTGAGAGGATCAGTTGAGTGTCGTCAGCGTAGGAGATAATGTTGAGGTTGTGTTGGCGAGCGATGGCCGCCAGGGGGCTCATGTATACGTTGAAGAGGGTGGGGCTGAGAGAAGATCCTTGTGGCACGCCACAGATGACTTCAGTGGCCTCTGACTTGAATGGTGGAAGGCGGACTCTCTGGGTTCTTCCGGTGAGGAACGAGGTGATCCATTCCAGTGCTTTTCCTTGGATTCCGACGTTTGAGGCGCTGTAGAAGGGTGCTATGGCAGACTGTGTCGAAGGCAGCGGAGAGGTCGAGGAGGATGAGGGCGACTGTGTCTCCGTTGTCCAGCAGAGTTCGAATGTCGTCTGTTGCAGCGATGAGGGCGGTTTCAGTGCTGTATTTGGCTCGGAATCCGGACTGTGAGGAGTCGAGGGATTTGTTGGTTTCGAGGAAGGCGGCGAGCTGGTTGTTGACAGCTTTCTCGATGACTTTGGCCGGGAATGGAAGAAGCGAGATGGGGCGGTAGTTTTTGAGCTCGGTGGGGTCAGCTGTGGGTTTTTTCAGAAGGGCGCTGAGTTCTGCGTGTTTCCAGCTTTCCGGGGGGGTGGAGACTTTAAAGGTGCGTCCAGATAAAAAGGAACGGAACCATTCTAGTGCGGTGTTCTCTACCCCGGCCTCTTGTAGCCGCTGTAGAAGGATGGGATGGGAGACCGTGTTGAAGGCGGCACTGAGATCCAACAGGATCAGTGCCGCCGTCTGTCCTGCGTCTATCAACTTCCGCATATGCTCCACCATGGCTAACAAAGCAGTTTCCGTGCTATGGCCTGCACGGAAACCATTCTGGAATGGATCTAGAATGCCTGAGTTTTGAAGATGGTTAGACAGGATTTTGTTAGCATGTGCCTCCGCAAGTTTGGATACCCATGGGAGGAGGGAGATGGGTCGGTAATGTTCAGGCTTTGAGGGGTCCAAGGTGGGCTTTTTTAAAATAGGGATGACCGTAGCTTGTTTCCATTTGCTGGGGACAGTTCCGGACTCAAAGGATAACCCAATTAGATCAAGCACAGGAGGCAAACAAATCTCGGCAGATTTGTTGAATTGAGCGGGTCTTAAGGGGTCAGCAGGTGAGCCTGATTTGACTTTTATAGTAAGGGCTTTAAACTCTTCCTGAGATGGCTTAGGTATAAGCGAGAGAGACCTAGTGATCGTGGGATTGCTTCCTGAATTAATTATAGGTGCAGTTTGTGGGGGGAATGATCGATAGATGGCCTCGACCTTTTCTACAAAGAAGGCCGCTAGCGTTTCGCAATGGTTCGAGGAGTGTTTTTCTGCTGCCGCCGTTTTCTTGCTGATGAGATCTTTGCATACCTTAAAGATGAGTTTTGTCGGATTAGGGCTTTTCTTATAGTGATAGACAGTCATGCTGTGGACTAGTGGTATTTTTCTGCAGCTGCAAGGCAACCAATGAAAGTCTACACAACAGCCTTCAAGTACATTCTGAAGCTATATTTTAGCAAAATAACTAACTCAAAGTAAGAGGCAGTCATTGTAATAAAGAAATCTATGTATTTATGGGCTTCTGTTACTGTCACTATTATTCCTTCTGAGAGCATCAGTAAACCCCAAGATAGGGTATAATCACTTAATGCTTAATGAACATCTGATAGGCCAACATTCAAGAGCTTAGAAAGTTTTGGACAGGTACAGTGATATGAATCTCCGTTTTAACAAGTAAAATCTACAGATCCTTCATTTTTTATCAAATAAAGTGATTTGCAATTAGTTGTACCATTATAATCCTTTCACTCTACCTCAATAAAACAAAATGTATGTGTGAGTGTCGTTTTAGATAAACGCACTTCCTTAAACCAAGGGGCTTGCTTGAACACCACTTAGGTGCACGTTTCCGACGTTGGGATTCTGTGATTCACTTTTGTCATTCAAATAGTTAAACAAAAGAAAACCAATCTAAAATGATAAAGTACATTTAAAACAGATTGCTCAGTCTGCCGCCACCCTCTAATAACTAGGTTTAAATTTGGGGCTGATACCCACACTATTAGTCTATATGCTGACGATATCCTGTTGTCCTTAACAGTTCCGATCACATCCGTGCGGGCCCTCTTCATTTAGCTACACAACTTTGATCTGGGGTCTGGCTTCAAAATGAACATGGACAAATTCTTAGCTCTCAGTCTCTCCCTCTCTCCGCACACTCTCACCCGCCTTCAAAAGGAACATCCGATGCAGTGGTCGTCGGAGGCGATTCCGTATTTAGACATTCAGCTCGCGCCGACCATCAAAGCCACCTCTGATATCAACTACTCCAATCTCCGTGGCCGCGTTAGAAAGCAGTTGAGCAGGAGGGAGCACTGCACTATATGGGTAGGATAGCGGCTACTAAAATGACCATACTCCCCCAAATATTGTACCTGTTTCAGACCCCTCCGACCTTCTTCGGGCTGGATCCAACAAACACAAGCAGACTTATCGCGCTTTATATAGAACGGTCGCAAGCCGCGATTCCGACATCAGGTTGCGATCCTTCTATCAGAGGGGGGAGGGGTGGGGGTGCCCGACCTCCAATCATATTTTTATGCTGCTCAACTTTGATATCTTGTAGAATGGCAGAGGCTGGAATCAGAAAAGTACTGGCTATTTCAGGACCAGACAGTAGCGGGCAGGCCATTACAAGGGGTCCCCTTTCTTCACAAACGTCACCACCCAGCCAACCTCTATGCATCACACATCACGAGCACCATTTTAGAATCCTGGGATCGCACCAACATCGATGCACAACTGACCACATTTCCATCACCCCTCACGCCATTGTGGGATAACCCGGAATTCCAACCTGGCACGGTCTGAGCTTTTCAAGCCTGGCGTTCTTCTCCTTGCAGGTCCCTGGGACACCTCTTTGACCTGGAGGGCATCATCCCCTTCCCATAGGTTAGGGAGTACTACGGCCTCCCCGAGTCAGAGCGCCTCTCCTATCTCCAGGTACGGCATTGGGCACTACACCCACACATTAAGCCGCAGGCACAGTGATTACTGTCTCCCTACGAAAAGTGGCTGATCACTTGCTCCTCTGACAAGAGAATCATCTCGGACCTGTATAAGATGCTACTAGGCCCCATTGCCCGCACCTATAACGCAGGCCGTGCTAGATGGGAGAGGGACCTGGGGAGATCTCTAAGCCACAAGGAATGGGAAGGCATCTACTACAGGGCACCACACTCGGCGTATCATATGGGCCTCACGGAGACCTTGACCAAATTTGTCACTTATTGGTACTATACGCCGGAGCGCATACACCGCTTTGACCCACGGCGTAGCGACCTATGCTGGAGGGAGTGTGGGGAAAGGGACACACTCTAACATGTCCTCTGGAGTTGCGTTTGCCTACAGCCATATTGGTCACAGGTCCTTGACGACATAGATCTGCACTTGGTAACTCAACTCCCTCGCTTCCCCTCATACATACTCTTAGGTCTCCCTAACCCATTAACATATCCACTCAAATCCTGAAGGGGACGTTTGATAGCGATTGCCCTGGGAGCGGCCTTGCAGAACATCTTGATTCACTGGCGCACCACCCAACTCCCCACGCTCTGTCTGACTTCAGCGGCTATGGACGGTATTGGTCATGGAGAAACTCATACTGGCTGGGAGGGGGTCGGAGTTCCCTGAACTGTGGCGGCCCTTTCTGACTCTCCTGGTGTCTGAGTTTCGAGAGTTGACATGCCCCAGATCCGGTTACTCCGTCTCTCTGTCACGCAGATTCCAAATGATAGCTCTACGAAGAGCCGCAAATGATGCTACTGACCAGTGTGTTGTCATTCCCCACTTCCCAACTTTTGTTTTCTGGTGGCTGGGGGATGGGCGGGGTGGGTGGGGTTCAGGGTGGAGCGTTAGTTGGGAACACTCTTATGTTTTTCTTTTGTTAATTCTGTCGACCGGCTCCATGCTTATTACCTGCGGTAATGTTAACCAGTGCTCACTAGTTGTCTCCTTTGCATGATGCCATGGGAGCTGAGGGTCTTGTTTTCTATTGTGTGTGAAAACCATTAAAAGATTTAAACCATAAAACTTTTTGAAAAAAATATTTTTTTTTTATTCATTTATACCCATACCAGGTTTCAAAACAGTTGTGATGTTGAATAGTTACATGGCTGATATGTCAATAATGAGAACTCTAATAAACAGTGGGAGGGAGGAGGAAGACAGGGCATCATTACAGAAAAATTAGCAGCATTTTCCATGTTGTCGAAGATACAGCATTCTGAATGGCAGACAATTAAGGTGAAGTTTACATGCACATAAGAGTTATACTTTGCTCTACCCATTACCTGATGTGTTTCTAATGTGGGCTATCTATCTTGAGACCATTGCCTGTTCCTCTAATAAAGTGGGAGCGATTCCTGTGCAAATGTCGACTAGTTAAGGATACGTCGGGCTGGACAGGTGTCTGTTTCTTACTGTCACCCAGTAAATGAAGGGAGCCCAGATATCTATGGGTCTGGATGCTAGGGGCATTAATTCCCAGAAGATTGTTCCTGGCAGTGCGTGATATCTTGAATCCAAGTGTCTATTGAGGGAGCTATTTTTTGGGCCCAATGCATGGCAATTCTGCATTTGGCCATAAGGAGCATCATGGCAAGTATGCGGCGTGATGTAGATGGTACATTTTAACATAGCCCAGTAAAGCCACTAGTGGGGTGCGTTCCAAGTCAGTCTCCGAGATCTCGTGGAGTATCTCGTGCACCCTGACCCAGTATTTGGCAAAGTTGAAACCTAGCTATGCTACGAGTAGGAATGTGGTCTGTGGTTGTTGGTCTTTGGCCCATTTTTAACACTTGTAGTGGGGTTCGATCGATGCGGTGGAGGAACTTAAAATTAATTAATCTTTGAAGTTTGGAGATAGGTGCTCAAGCAGGTCCATTGCTCATCTGCAAGGGGCGGGGGTCTAGGACGGCACGCCAGATGGCTTGAGCCCTGGCCATTGTCACCAGAGATGTTCGGTGAGTTATGTTATATAGTCACGTGATAATTTTTTTGGGAGAGGGTTCTGTTTGCAAGTGTTAAAGGTTTGACAGAACAGGGGGAGCAGTTGGTAAGGTAGCATGCAACTTACGGCTAGTTGCACGGATTTTATATAAGAGCAAGTTTGCCATAATGGGGCGGGGTCCCCATGTGGGTTGACGAAAGAGCTATCTGGGTAGAGCGATCCACTAGTGGTAAAGCCAAGTCGTCTTGCCCTTTAAATGGCCCCGCTATCGTGCAAGGGAGGAAGCTGAGGAATATATATATGCAAGTGGAACTGAGTGGGCATAGACTATCGAGAGATTGGCTCGTCTGCTCAGTCCCGCCCATGCCCATCTCAGACTTTCACTGTGTTTACTTCTCCTCTGGGACATTTTTAAGTGTGGCAAACAGCGACCTCTAGTGGGGTGGGTGCAGCCCTTTCTTTTTCCACTGCGATGTGAGGGTGAAATGGAGTCTGGTGTAACCATTGATGTAGAAACTGGGCTTGTGCACAGTAGGCATACAATGTAAGGTCCAGTGCACCCAAACCGCCTTGTTTGAGTGGTAGTGTAAGTAGTTCCTACAATATACGTGGTTGTTTGCCCACCCATGCCAATGAAACCATCAGGGAGCGAAGCAGTTTGAAGAATGTGAAAGTGAGCAACAAGGGTAGGTTTACAAATATAAGAATTTAGGCAGGGCTGCCATTTTTGCTATGGCGATCCTGCCCGCTAGTGTCAGGAGCAGCCTGGACCAAACCAATATCTTCCCCTCAAGCCAGTCCACTGCGCGGCTGTAGTTCATGCTCCAGAGTGTGTTGCGACTTAGCCAGACTCCCACGTATTTCATTGGATTCCCAGGTTTTGATTGGGGTTGTTGCTCAGGGTAGGGAGTGGTCCAGTGTAAAGAGGGGGGTGGCGTCAGTAAGGGGAAGTAAAACCGATATGGACTAGTTAATGTCTATGCCAGACAGTCCCCTAAACTGGGTGATCTCTCAACACATGGTTCGAATTCTCCTCGGGCCGGTCTATGTGAACTGTGATATCGTCCATGTATAGTGAGACAATTAATCCTCTGGTAGTGAATCCTAGAACTCTATTTGTGTGATGTTGGCGTAGTCTAGTCGCCAGGGGCTCCATTGCTACCGCGAAAAGGAGGGGGGGGAACAGGGGACATCTCCAAATGTCCGCGTGCCCTGGATATTTAGAATGGCTCAGAAAGTAAGCAGTTTGTTTTCAGTTTTGCAGTGGGATTTGTGCAAAGTAACTGTATTAATTAGATGTATGTAGTGTTTAAGCCCATTCAGGCTAGGGAAGTGAATAATTAGGGCCACTCTAGGGAGTCTGACTCCTTTGTGGCGTCAAGGAAGGCGGCAAGGGCCTACTCTTGAGGGTCTAAGTGAAGTAGTGATGCAAAGAAGGTGCGTAAATTGTGTGCTGTGGAGCGGCCTGGAATAAATCCAGATTGATTAGGTCTGGCAATGAGTGGGAGAAGGGGCTGTAATTTATTAACAAGTAACTTGCCAAAATTTCATTATCAATGTTATTGAGAGATAGCGGGCGATAGGAGTCTCTGATGTTAGCTGGTTTGCTCAGTTTTAGTAGTGTTATTATTATTGGATGGTGGTAAAGCCCGGTGTCCAGTGATTCTTGGTAGATTATGAGAAGGTGAGGAGCCAGCAGAGCTGCATATGTTTTGTAAAACAAGGCTGTCTGCCCGTCCAGTCCGTGGGCTTTCTCCGCTGGTAAGCTGTGTATTACCTGAATGATGTCTTCAGTGGTTAAAGGGTCGTCCAGGTAAGTGCGGTGGGCCTCAATCAGCCATAACCGCTCGAGTGAGTCCAGGTATTCGTGCAGACCAGCAGACGAGTTGTCAGTTGTGGAGGTGTATAATGTAGCATAAAAATCTGCGAGGAGATCTAGAATAGCGAGTGGCTCTTTTACCGGGCGGGAGTCTGTGTCCAGGAGTTCAGTAATGTGTGAAGAAGAGGGTGGGTGTCTAAGTATTGTGGCCAAAGTTCTGCCAGGTCGATCTCCTTTACTATAGCATCTGGCGCTGGTAAATTTACCTAAAAAAAGCGCCTCCCTTTGTGCCCTCTCCCGGATTTAGTGATTTTCGTCCGTAGAGTGACCAGGTATTCAGTACTGCCAGTGTGGTAATAAGCCTGTTCAGTGTTCTGGATGTCATGTTCCAGTTGTGTCAGGGTCTGCCTAATCGACCTCAGCACCCTGGCTTTTTTTTGCTATGCATGCCCCTCTGATCACGGCCTTAAAGGCATCCCAGAGTACAGCGAGGGAAGATAACTGGACCCTCGTTAAGCAAGAAATACTGCACTGTCTCGTTATGGACCTCTTCCCTAAAAACCCTATCTAGCAGCTTGTTTTTGTGTTAGTCGCCAGCTAAAGACGTGGGGGCAATCTAGGGTATGAATTATTTAAGTAAGGATGACAGGGGCACGGTCTGCTAGTATCTGTGGCAAATGTCTTATCTCATTGATCATGCCACTGCATCTCTGGTCACCAACCAGAATTCCAGTCTGGACCAAGCGTTGTGGTGCATCGATATGCAGTTGCCCTCTTTTATCCCTGGGTGCCTAGTTCTCCAAATATCTACCATTCTCTGTTCATTAGTGATGGATTATCAATTTCTTAATTGTTTTGTGGTGTAAGCTACCTGCGAATCCCAAGCGGTAAAGTTTATCATCTAAAATGGCATTGAAGTCTCCTTCCCAGATTATCGTGTCATAACCTAGCAGTGTAATTTTCGACCAGACAGTGTGAAGGAAATCCGAGTCATTGATGTTGGGCCCATCTGTTGCCATTCATACAGGGTGTATGAGAGGCAACATGTAAAGACAGTAAATTACAAGGTCTCAGTTTCGAAAGCATGAGTACATGTCGCTGTTTGTAGCCTTGGTGTGTCTTTATTGCAAAAATACTGGGTTTTCATAACTTCACAGCCAACGCGTTTCGCCCAAACGTGGGCTTCTTCAGGGCGATTGAAAGGTATTGTAATCTCGCCATGGTAAAATAATGGTATCCGCAAAAAATTCAGGTCCGTGTTGGGACGCACAATCTTGCCATGGCAACGAGATCCACAAGGTTCTGATCAGTCATGATGTAGAATGAAATAGGCACCCTTAAGGATAAAGGTGCATAGCAGAATCCGTGGTCAAGTAAATCTGTCACTGCACCGAAGGTCCGTGTCAGAGGTGGGGGGTGGTTTAGTGAGCGGTTGAGGCACGATCCATGTTCGGATGGTGTCCGGTCCCGTCGGTGGCGAGATCTGTTGTCACCAGGACAATGCGATTCATTCCCAGTGTTCTACCTGCAATGACAATCCTGCCTTCATGATCAATGATAGATTGAGATGTGGGCCAGCT
Organism: Lissotriton vulgaris; assembly: GCF_964263255.1. Taxonomy (NCBI): domain Eukaryota; kingdom Metazoa; phylum Chordata; class Amphibia; order Caudata; family Salamandridae; genus Lissotriton; species Lissotriton vulgaris. Next base: position 287,183,238 of record NC_141690.1, on the reverse strand, counting down.
AATAGCACATTAATATGGCCGATTGGAGTACGTGGATGAGGACACATCCCCCCCCACCCCTTAACGACTGTTATGTAGTTTAGGGCTATATGTATTGTTGAGGTGTGTTTCTTGTAAGAAACAGTTATCAATTTTATGTCTGAGTAGGTATGAGTGTGTGAGTCGTACTTTCCTTTAATCGTTAAGCCCTTTGATGTTCCAGGTTAGGAGGGTGATCAATGGTATTTGGGTTTTTGTAGTGCGAACTGGTCATGGATTGGGTCAAGTTTGGTGTTCAAGGAATATTCACACAGCACGGATGTGCAACCGTGTGTGTGTGTGTCGACATCTGCAATCTGTCTTTGATGCCTGTGTGTGCCCCCCCCAAACAAACCAACATAATTGCCCCTTTCCCCCACACCGACCCTCCCAACTATATTTTTATTCCTCCCCCTCCTGCCACCCCGCCAAACAACATTTAACTTTAATCTCTAGTGCACTTGGGAGTTTTCCCTGGCGGGCCTTGTAGCACCAGCATTCTACCATGCCTGGGAGGTGGAGTGGTCGATCAATGAATGAGTAGAGACCATACTGAGCGTAGGGAGTTGCATATCATTCGTTATAGGTCTTGTGCTAATATCCTATTGTAATAGTAACAGTGTAATACAACGGGGGTAGCAAGGTTTCAGCAGGTTAAACTGTTGGATATTGATTAAATGCGGGGGATATCTTCAGGCATTATCACTCAGTCCAGGTTCAGCTCTGGTGTGCGTTGGTGACTTATGGGGTTGTTTTTACCCTCCAACATGTTTTGCAAATTTAAGGGCCTATTTTGCATCTGTCAAGAAATGAGATTGTCCATCAAAAGGTATTTTCAATCAAGGCGTACGGGATCTTCGCCTGGTAGAGAATGCGCTTTGCTGGTATGAAATCTTGGTGGGCTGCTTGTAACAGAGGTGTAAAGGCCGGATAGAACGATATGGTGTTGCCTTGATGAGTTGGGACTCCGCTCTCCCTTGCAAGTTACAAGATTGTGTTTTGGTCACAATAGTTTAGCAGGCGTGCTATGATGCGCCTCGGTGTGGTACCAACTGGCGGTCTGGGGCCCAGAGAGCGGTGTGCTCACTCCACAGTAAATAACAAGTGAAAGTTATGGACCAAACAAGTCATGCAGCAGGCTCCACACGGTTCCATTTTGGAGATTGCTGTGGTTTCTGGGATGCCTGTAACCTGAGGTTATTCCATCTTGTGCGAGCTTCCAAATCCTCATTTTTGGCTTTGATTAAGTTTAGAATCTTTTCCATTTGGAGATGTTCCTTGGATTTCACCTGATAGTTGTGTGCATCAGATGCACGGTGTTCAGGTTGATCTAGTCTAGTTTCATGAGTGTCCACCTGTTTTTTCTCTTGATCCAATCTGGAGGTCAGGGTGTCTAGTTTGGATTCGAGGCTTTTAAGGCTGACCTCCAGCAGTATCGCGCGGAGATCTTTTTCCTGACATCCCCCACTCTCCCTGGAGCCAGTCAAGTTCTGGGTCAGTTCCTGTGTCCATCAGGCGAGTGACCCTTTTGTTTTCAAATGGCAGCTTGCTTGGGGTCATTTTTCCCCATTTTGCTGCTTTGTCAGTGTTCAGGAGGGTTACTGGATAGCCTTCGGCTTGAGTGGCAGTGGAGTTCAAACCACCTACATTGTTTTTCTGTGACAGCTGGGTCCTTTAGTACTGATGAGTTGTCGTGCTTGGGCTTAAATATACTGGGATCCATGTTTCCCGCAGATTTGTGGTCTCCAATCTACAGATGAGATCTGGCAGCTAGACAAGGGTTGACACTCTAGTGCAAGGAGAGGACAGATTCCGAATCTTTATCTGCCAGGTTGGTGCTGCGCTATGTCTGCAGCAGGCTCCGCGCCGAGCCCCAGGCCTTGGCTTACAGCGGGTCCCCGGGAGCTGTCTCAGGCCTCAGCAAGCTCCGCTGAATTGCTGCTTGCCTGTCAGCCCGGTTCTGCCCCACTTAGGTCCTGCAGAGGCCCGTAATCTGGGACAACGGGACTCAGCCCCCAGCGTCACAATCCCACTTAGGCTGCCCGGCAGCACACCTTCGAGCTCCCGGGCCTTCCCCCGACCAAAGTAGCCTCTACTACAGCTCACTGCCTAGCGGCAGTTTCCTGCTAGCCCATTCGCTAGCCCACTCAGTCTCATCCACCCACCTCCCACCACCCGACACTGACATGGTACTCCGTTTCGCCAAAAGTGGGTAGACACGCACTGCTTGAATGCAACAGCGCCATTATATTTATATTTTGGAATTTTATTAAGCGCTTAGTTACGCTCTCCGGCGTGTCCCTGCGCTGAGAGCGAACCTGTGGGAGAATGGGAAATTAAGGCAGTGCTAAGCGAAAAAGGTGGGTTTTGAGGGCTCTGCGGAATTTAGCCTCAGAGGGTTCCAGGCGTAGTTCAGTAGGAAGCAGGTTCCAATTCTTGGCTGCGAGGAGTCTGAACGATCTTCCCCCCCATACGAGCTTTGCGGATTTTGGGTACAACAGCCAGACCAGTGCCAGAGGATCTAAGCATCCGCTCTGGTCTGCAAGGGGTGATGAGACAGTTGTGGGGGGGAGGTGACCTCCCTCCAAAGATGCAATGACATATGCATAGAGCTTTAAAATGAATCCTTTCACGGATCGGCAGCCAGTGAAGGGACTTTAGGGCAGCTTAAGAGGACGTTCTCCTGGGGAGCCTTAGCACCAGCCGGGCTGTTGCATTTTGCAATATTTAGAGGCGGTTGAGACTTCCGGCCGTAATGCCCAGATATAGAAGATTGGCATAATCGAGTCTCGATGTGACCAAGGCATGCACGAGAGTCTGTCTGGCACCAACAGGGAGCAGGTCAAGGACCTTGCGTAAGGTCTTGAGTATCCTGAAACACATTCCGACTACCCGATTAACCTTGGGAGCCAATGACAAGTCAGAGTCAAATAGTACCCCAAGGTTTTTGGCCTGTTGACACGGCACAGGAGTAGGGCCCAGGCAGGCAGGCCACCATGCCGAGGACCACACAGACGCCCTACCCAGCCCCCCCCCCCCACCCCCCCCCCCTAAACACGAGCACTTCAGTCTTGGAGCCATTCAACTTAAGGAGTTGTTAGACATCCAGGAGGCAAGCTCCTGCATGCAAGCACTGAAGTTGGCGGCCGCAATTCCGGGTGCTCGTGACAGAGAGATGACCAACTGTGTGTCGTCAGCGTAAGATACTAGTTGGATATCATATCTTTCCACAATAGTGGCTACCGGGGAGGCGTAAAGGTTAAACAGGGTGGGGCTAAGGGCAGAGCCCTGGGGCACCCCTTGGTCGAGATTGAACACCCTAGGGTAGTGTTCACCCTGTCTAACCTGAAAGCCCCTCTCCGTCAAGAAGGACTGTATCCACCTGAGTGCCACCCCATTTATTCCGCCCTTGTTGAGACACTGTAGCAAGATGGAGTGTGCTACAGTGTCAAAGGCGGCACTAAGGTCGAGTAGGATAAGTGCCATAGTTTGTCCCTCATCTACCCCTTGCCTGATGGTCTCGGTGGCCAAGAGCAACGCAGACTCCGTGGAGTGGCGTGAGCGAAATCCAAACTGGTTGGGATGAAGAATTACCACATAAAGTCCTGGTAGTTCAGCTTTTCACATAAAGTTCATATTTTTCAGGTAATGCCGTCTTTCTAAATCGTATCTCTAGACACCAGTGTATCATTACATTTCTCTTGTCACGCATGTAGGAAAATGAAGTTCTGTTGCAGTACCCCACCACTTTTTGCCTGGTATCTAATGCAACTTTGACTGTGTTCTGGGTCCCTGTTAACCAGCCCCCGGTACCTGTGTTCTTTTCCCTTAAGTGTACCATTGTTTCCACAATTGGCACACCTCTGACCACATACAAGTCCCTTGTAGAAGGTACCCCTGGTACCAAGGGCCTTGCGACCAGAGAGGGTCTCTTAGGGCTGCAGTATGTGTTGTGCCACCCTCAAAGACCCCTCACCTAATACATATACCCTGCCATTGCAGACAGCGTGGTTTGGTGCAGCTAAAATTGAAGTCTCGACATGACACACATCCCTGTATGCAATGCCTACAAAACCCTGTCTGTGGCATAGGTAAGCCACCCCTCTTGTAGGCCTTTCAGCCTTAAATCGAGGTGCCCTGTACCACAGGTGAAAGTATAGCTGCGTGAGCAATATGCCCCTACTGTCTGTGTCCATTCTCCGACATTGTAAGTGTAGTGAAGCCATATTGAGTAAATCAATCAATCAATCAATCATCGCATTTATATAGCGCACTACTTACCCAGTGGGTCTCAAGGCGGGGGAGGGGGATCTGCTACTGCTCGAACAACCAGGTCTTGAGTTGCTTCCTGAAGGCGAGGTGGTCCTGGGTCAGGCGGAGGTGGGTGGGGAGGGAGTTCCATGTCTTGGCGGCGAGGTAGGAGAAGGACCGTCCCCCTGTGGTGGCTCTACGGATGCGGGGACGACGGCGAGGGCGTGGCTGGTCAATCGAAGCTGGCGTTTGGGAGCGTAGAAGTTGAGGCGGCTGTGGAGGTATCCTGGGCCTTGGCTGTGTAGGGCTTTGTGTGCGTGGGTGAGGAGACGGAAGGTGATTCTCTTGTTGACCGGGAGCCAGTGCAGGTCTCTCAGGTGTCCGGAGATGTGGCTGCGGCGGGGGATATCCAGGATGAGTCGTGCTGAGGCGTTCTGGATCCGCTGGAGTCTCTTCTGTAGTTTGGCGGTGGTTCCGGCGTAGAGGGTGTTGCTGTAGTCCAGAAGGCTGGTGACTAGGGCCTGGGTGACCGTCTTCCTGGTCTCGGTGGGGATCCACCGGAAGATCTTACGTAGCATGCGCAGGATGTTGAAGCACGACGAGGAGACGGCGTTGACTTGTCTGTTCATGGAGAGGGAGGAGTCCAGGATGAAGCCCAGGTTGCGTGTGCGGTCTGTTGGTTTGGGTGCGCTGCCTAGGGCGGGGGGCCGCCAGGAGTCGTCCCAAGCGGCGGGGGAGGATCCCAGGATGAGGACTTCCGGCTTATCTGAGTTCAGTTTCAGGCGGCTGTTCTTCATCTATTCGGCTACCTCCTTTCATCCCTTCGTGAAGGTTGGCTCTGGCGGTGGCGGGGTCGTTGGTAAGGGAGAGGATCAGCTGGGTGTCGTCGGCGTAGGAGATGATGTTGAGGTTGTGCTGGCATGCGATGTCTGCGAGGGGGCTCATGTAGATGTTGAAGAGGGTTGGACTGAGCGAGGAGCCTTGAGGGACGCCGCAGATGACTTTGGTGGCTTCAGATCTGAACGGAGGGAGTCCTTCCGGCGAGGAAGGAGATGATCCACTCCAGTGCCTTCTCCTGGACTCCGACGTTGCTGAGGCGTTGTACTAGGGTACGATGGCAGACAGTGTCGAAGGCCGCGGAGAGGTCGAGGAGGATGAGGGCCGCTGTTTCTCCGTTGTCGAGCAGCGCTCGGATGTCATCGGTGACTGCGATCAGGGCGGTCTCGGTGCTGTGGTTGGCCCGGAAGCCAGACTGCGAGGGGTCGAGGGATCCGTACGTCTCGAGGAAGGCGGCCAGCTGCTTGTTGACGGTCTTCTTTATGGCTTTTGCAGGAAACGGGAGCAGCGAGATGGGGCGGTAGTTTTTGAGGTCGGTGGGGTCAGCCGATGGCTTCTTTAGTAGTGTCAATATAGAAAACAGTGGTCCTGGTTAGGTTTCAATTTGTATGCAATGTTCAGTATCTAACACATCAAAATAGCACCCACCAAAAATTCATTTATCATACTTAAGAAACTGAAAATGATATGTATACATTTAGACCAAGTGTATATTTTGTATGCATTTATTTATGCATAGTTCATATCAACGCTCTATTACTTTTACGAGCTTTGAGCATATATCCAATAACATGAATAACACATAAAAACTAAAATGCAATTATATAGTCATTACATTTCAAGTGTGCTCTCAGAAGAAAAAGGAAGGGGAAATGTGCAAGTTGTGAGGGACCGGGTAAAGGTGGTGTGACTGGTTCAAGAACATCACGTAGAAATCAAGATGCCTTTACACTCATTATATACATGGTTCCAAAAATGCATCCGACATAGGTTAAAATTCATTAATTTCTTTATATCCTATGCTGTGCTAGTGTAGCGCGGTCTACGTTTCGACCCCCAAAGAACGCTGTACGGGTGATTATTGCCTCATGATGGGGTCTTCATCAGGACTGAGAGTTGTGAGAGCATCATCAAGACGGTAGAAATCTTTTCCGTCTGGGAGAGGGCCTGGTTGCGCTCCTGGGAAGTTTGTGGAACTGCTCCTGAAAGTTATATGCAGGTTGCTCCAGGCTTACGTCCTGTTATTCTTTATTAGGCGCGTTAAAACGCGCCGTCCGTGGTCCGACCTCTGGGGTTCTGGGCTTGGAATGAGCAACTCGCGGTGCAGCCGCTGGATTGCAATCAAGTTGGAGGCTCGACTTCAAAGGGTAAACGATTGGCCCTTTGAAGTCGAGCCTCCAACTTGATTGCAATCCAGCGGCTGCACCGCGAGTTGCTCATTCCAAGCCCAGAACCCCAGAGGTCGGACCACGGACGGCGCGTTTTAACGCGCCTAATAAAGAATAACAGGACGTAAGCCTGGAGCAACCTGCATATAACTTTCAGGAGCAGTTCCACAAACTTCCCAGGAGCGCAACCAGGCCCTCTCCCAGACGGAAAAGATTTCTACCGTCTTGATGATGCTCTCACAACTCTCAGTCCTGATGAAGACCCCATCATGAGGCAATAATCACCCGTACAGCGTTCTTTGGGGGTCGAAACGTAGACCGCGCTACACTAGCACAGCATAGGATATAAAGAAATTAATGAATTTTAACCTATGTCGGATGCATTTTTGGAACCATGTATATAATGAGTGTAAAGGCATCTTGATTTCTACGTGATGTTCTTGAACCAGTCACACCACCTTTACCCGGTCCCTCACAACTTGCACATTTCCCCTTCCTTTTTCTTCTGAGAGCACACTTGAAATGTAATGACTATATAATTGCATTTTAGTTTTTATGTGTTATTCATGTTATTGGATATATGCTCAAAGCTCGTAAAAGTAATAGAGCGTTGATATGAACTATGCATAAATAAATGCATACAAAATATACACTTGGTCTAAATGTATACATATCATTTTCAGTTTCTTAAGTATGATAAATGAATTTTTGGTGGGTGCTATTTTGATGTGTTAGATACTGAACATTGCATACAAATTGAAACCTAACCAGGACCACTGTTTTCTATATTGACATTTCCGGACCCAGGTCCTGGAGTTTGTAGGGTCAACCCCTTTCTCACTCCTGGCTTCTTTAGTAGAGCGCTGAGTTCGGCGTGCTTCCAGCTCTCCGGGAAGGAAGCGGTGTCGAAGGATGTGTTGATGATGTCCCGCAGGTGGGGTGCGATGACAGCGTCGGCCTTGTTGAAGACGTGGTGAGGGCAGGGGTCGGTCGGAGATCCGGAGTGGATGGAGTTCATCGTGCGGACGGTGTCTTCGGTGCTGATCGGAGTCCAGGCGCGGAGGGTGGTGGTGGGGGGCGGTGGTTCGGTCGTGGAGTTCGTCGGTTGCGTGCTGAAGCTGTTGTGTTTGTCCGCGATCTTGTTGTGGAAGTAGGAGGCGAGGGAGTTGCAGAGGTCTTGCGAAGGGGTGATGTCGTTGTTTCCGGCGTTGGGGTTGGAGAGCTCTTTGACGATGTTGAAGAGTTCTTTGCTGTTGTGTGCGTTGTTGTCCAGTCGTTCCTTGAATGCAGTTTTCTTGGTGGCGCGGATGAGTTGGTGGTGTTTTCGGGTGGCGAGCTTGAGGGCAGTCATGTTGTCCGGTGTTGGGTCTCTGCGCCAGGTTCTCTCGAGGGCTCGGCAGTTCTTCTTGGAGCTCTTGAGTTAGTCGGTGAACTATGGGGCTTTCTTGCTACCGGGTCTGCTGGGCAGGGTCCTCAGGGGGGGCGAGCTCATCTGCGCAGTCGCTGATCCACTTCGTGAGGTTGGTGGCCGCCTGGCTAGGGTTCGTTGTGCTGGTGGGAGGGTTCATGCTCAGGGAGGACGCGAGCTGGTCGGCTGTGATCTTGTTCCAGCTCCTGCGTGCAGTCTGTTGCTGGTGGTGGTGGATCGTGGTCCTTGCGAAGCTGAAGTGGACGCAGCTGTGGTCCGTCCATTGGAGTCCGGTGGCGTGGCTGAAGGCGATGTCCTTGCTGGATGAGAAGACGGGGTCGAGTGTGTGTCCGGCGTAGTGGGTGGGGGTGGTCACCAGTTGCTTGAGTCCCAGGTTGGCGAGGTTGTCCAGCAGGGTGGTGGTGTTGCGGTCGTTGTTGTTCTCCATGTGGAAGTTGAGGTCCCCGAGGAGGATGTAGTCAGCGGAGCAGAGGGCGTGCGGGCTGATGAAGTCGGCGATGTCTTCGCTGAATTGTTTGCTTTGTCCCGGGGGTCTGTAGTTGAGGGTGCCTCTGAGGGTGGTCTTGGGGTTGATGTGGACTTGAAAGTGCAGGTGCTCGGCGGTTGCGAGGGTGTCGTCGGTGTTGGTCGTGATGCGGATGGTGTTCCTGTGGACGATGGCGATGCCTCCTCCGTTGTGGTTGATGCGGTCCCTCCTGATGATCTTGTAGCCGTCTGGGATGGCGATGGCTATGTCGGGCGATGAAGAGGCGTTCATCCAGGTTTCCGTAAGGAAGGCGACGTCTGGTGACGTTGTGTCGAGCAGGTTCCAGAGCTCGACGGCGTGTCTGTGGACGGAGCGGGTGTTGAGCAGGATGCACTTCAGGTGGTTGCTGCTGTTGCTCGTCGAGGTCTTGAGCACTGCTGGAGTGGTGCAGGTCCGGATGCAGGTGAACTTGCAGGCGTTGCAGCAGAAGGGTCCGTGGGTGCGTCTCGGGTTGGCTCTGTAACAGCCCGGGAGTCGGCCGGCGTTGAGGGCGTTGAGTTCGGTGGCGTCTTAGGTCCGGCGGGTGGGCTGGTGACGGCGGGGGCCAGGGGTCCTTGCGCTGGGCGCGGTCCAGGCGCGGACGGGCGCAGACGGGCTTACCTTTGGCGCACCTTCGGCGCTCAATCGGCGCTCCCGCTGCGCGTGTCCGCTGCGCGGTCGCTGAGGGGGCGACATAAGAGGGGTGCCGGGAGGGCGGGTCAGCTGGGAGGCGGGGTCGCGTCCACCAATGGACTGGCGAGGGGGCGGGTCCGTAGGCAGGAAGCGGCGGGAAAACGGGATCGGGTTGAGCGGGCGGCGGCTGGGGCGCCGCTCTCTCGTCGGTGAAGAACTAGCACAGCAAGGGGCCCTGGAGCAGGAGCGCGGAGGAGCGAGGGGGCAACCAGGCCAGAGGCGCAGTGGTCGCAGTGGTCCCCAGTAAATGGGATGGGAGTGTCATTACGAACTCCACAGCTCCATGATGGCTTTACTGAATGCTAAGAAGTTTGGTATCTGACTTCTCAGCACAATAAACCTACGCTGGTGCCAGTGTTGGATTTATTACAACATGCACTTAGAGGGCATCTTAGAGATGCCCCCTGAAAAACGTCCAACTCGCTTGTGTGTAATTGACCAACTTATCACGCACAGACATGTTTATGATCCCCTGAGGTGGAAGCCTGGTGCTTTCGTCGGTCAGAAACAAAGCCTGCTGTGGGTGTAGGTACTTCATACCTACACCAAAGCATTAACAGCATTCAAGGGCAGTGAGGCTCAAAGGCTTCCTGCCCTTTGTTATGTTTGCCAGGGCCTCTCCAGGTAGTGGGGATGCCCGCTGCCCTGACAAAGCCCCACCTGTGGCTGCAGGGTTGGCAGGAAAATTAGCAGGAGCGGTGTGTCTCCTTTCTGCCAGGACCACCCCTAAGGTGCCCCGAGCGGAAGTGAACCCCTCCTTGGAAAATCCTCCATATTGGGTATGAGGATTCTAGCCATCAGATTAGGGCTATGCCCGCTCTCCAAAGGGAGGGGGCATGCAAAGGATGCGGTCACCCTAAAGGCAGTTAGCCCATTGGCTACTACCTGCCAGTACTTGTAACACCCCTAAATTCAATATTTAGGGCCACCCCTGAACCTTGATTCTCAGATTTCTAAAACATACAAAAGACAAAGATGAGATGGAGAAGAGCCTGAAGACCACTACTGACTTGGCCCCAGCTCTACCGGCCTGTCTCCAGCTTAAAGAACCTGCGGAGATGACGTCTGTCCTGTGGCCAGCGACTTCCAGAAACTCGAGGAAGACAGCCACTCTTCAACAAAGACAGATCCCCAGAGGACAGCTGCCCTGTTCAGAAGAAACCAACTGCGAGGACTCCAGATCCACGTCTACTCCCCACTCCGCCCTCGATGCCCACAATCCGAGTCGGAGTTGCTCACCTGTTCAAGGAAGTCCCTCAAGCAATCCAGACCTCGACTCTATTGGAGGGTGACCTCTCCTGGACTCCAGGAAGATTCCTGCTGCCTCTTCACTGAGGGTCCCTCTGACCGCGGCCATCTCCTGTAAAGAGAATTCAACACCAAAAGGCACCTGTGCATCCTGCCGACACTGCTCGGGCATCCATTGACACCTCAACTTACCTGCCCAGCTGTTGGCCACCTTCTTCCAGCCTCCTGGTCCGAGCCTGCAGCCTCTGTGCAACCTAGATTCCCTATTCACTTGCATTGGGCGCCCAACGCTGATTAGTACCCTGCACCCAGCCAACCCTGTGCTGCTGGTGATGTATGTTTGGTGCTTACTTTAACCCCCAGAGTCTGTGCCCTGAAACGTGGGAAACTACATGCAAACAGAACCTCTGGTGGGTGCCTACGGTTTCCATTGACTAACATTCGGCTCAGTGACCTCTGAGCATGATTGCCCCAGCGCTGCTCTTGGTGCAGTACTTACCTTGATCTGACCCTTGCTCGGTGTTGGTCTAAACCCATGAAGACTGAATGTGTACGTCAAGTACTCACTGTTTTCCTTAATTAGGATTGCGTTTCTGCCTATTGAACTAAATGTCTATTACATTTGCTAAGGTTGCTACTGTTTGATTGACATTACCAACTTATTTTTTTAATACTCCTGTACAGTATTTCTATGCCTTTTACAACACAATACCTACTGTATTTGAAATGTACTGCTATTATTAAAAACTGTTACCTCCTTGTAACTGAGTTCCTTTTGGTTCTAGAATAAAATAACTAAGTAATAACTTTTTATGCAAAACAATTGGTGTTGAATTTAGTCTTTGAGTGTCTGTAATCATTTCTTGCCTGAGTGTACAACAAATGCTTAACACAGCCGTCTGATAAGCCTGACTGCTGATCCACAGTACCACGGAAGAGAGTAAGGCATTACCTACTGTAACCTCTGTAAAGCCCCTGGGGATCCCCTGGACACTGTACTTTACTTTGGTATAGTATATACAGAGCCAGCTTTCTATAACGCAGAAATATAACAAATCCAGAAGTGTCAAATTCTTCACCTGCGGCAGAATATTCTAGGACAGCAAACCTTTTCTACATTCGCCCGATAAGCAAATACCGCATCAACCTCAGGTAACTAAAACATTATTATTCAAAACCTTAACCCATACTGTAAAAATAACAAAACAAAACTACAGGGGTAAAATTGTGGCGCAGCGGCCAGGGTGTCTGACTCCGGAGGATGAGACTCGCTGTTCGATCCCCTTTGCTGGCGGCAGCTCAGCATCATGTGACTTTGGTGCAATAGCTCACTTAATCTCCCCGACGGCCCCCAGCACCTCGAAACCCTAAAATAGATGATATGTTTGTGCTTTACAAATAAGAATTATTATAAAGAACTCAAAATATTTTCTTCCCAACAGGTTATTAACTGTTTTTTTTCTCCACAGCATACATCAAATAACAAATACATCTTTTTCTCTGCAGTAAAAACACCAATGAGCATTTTGCAAAATTTTAAAACTCAAATACTTAAACAATTTTTCTTTTTTCCACAGATTTACCAACAATGGCGTCGCCACGACAAGCAAATTATGTTCAATCCCGTAAAGGGAACCAGCTTCTCAAATATGATGGCTATCTCTACTGTAAGGATAGAATGACTGAACCCAGACGTCATTGGAGGTGTGTGCAATATTTTTCTTCCCATTGCACTGGCAGAGCGGTTACACTGGAAGATACCGTTGTTAGGACAACAGAGCATAACCACTCTGCCTCTGCAATGGAAATAGAAGTAAGGGAAAATGTTCAACAAATTAAGCGTCTTGCACACACCTCCGATGAACCCTGTGGTGCAATATTAAGAGAGGTTGCACAAAATATTCCCATTCATGTTGCTGGCAGCATGCCCTCTGTCGTCAACCTTAGGAGGATGGTTCAGAGGCAAAAACTGGCAAACAATCCCCACTGTGTAACCCCCCAAACCTATGAAGACATTAACATCCCCCCTCACCTAACAGTAACTTTCTCCAATGAACCTTTTCTCCTACATGACAATAAAAACCCACAAAAAAGAATTTTAATTTTTAGCACTACCCATAACCTAGCAACCCTGGAGAATAGTCCAATTTGGATGATGGATGGAAGTTTTAAATCAACACCCCATCCATTCACCCACATTTATACTATTCATGCCATCAAGAATAACACAACTATTCCTCTGGTGTATGCTTTACTTCCTGACAAAAATTCCTCAACATACACAGAATTTTTAACAGCGATCAAAACTAAAATTTTGAATAAAAGTCCTGCAAAAGTAATTATAGATTTTGAATTGACAATGATTAACACAGTCACTAATTTATACCCTGATACCCAAATTCAAGGATGTTTTTTCCACTTTTCTCATGCGTTTTGGCGAAAAATACAAAAATCTTCCTTGGTTGAGGAGTATTTGTCAAGCAGCAAACTACAATTTGAGTTAAGAAAATTAACTGCATTATGTTTCGTACCACCTGGCAGTGTGGATGATTTCTACACTTCAATTACAGAATCAGATTTTTTTACCCAAAATGAAGAGAAATTGGCTCAATTACTAAATTACTTTGAAGATACGTGGATTGGCCGTCTATGCAGGTCTGGTTGCAGGAGGAAGCCAAGGTTTCCTATTGAATGGTGGAACTGCTACGCGACTTGCTTAGAAGGTGGTGTGAAAACTAACAATTCCATTGAGGGATGGCACAATTCCTTCAACAAATTAATAGGTAAACCTCACCCAAATTTCTATAATTTTCTGGAAATTTTGAAGAAGGAACAAGGTTGCCAGGAATTGAGGCTTGCGCAATCACTGTTGGGTAACCTAAATCCACGTGTGTCTAAAAAAAGTAACGAAATGTCTGAAAGACTACTGGGTAAAATTCAAGAATTTTCATTGATGGTGGCTTCAGACTACCTTGACAGTATTGCTTACATATTACATTTCTAACACTAACACATTACTTGCCGGTTTTTAAACAACAAAGCAAGTGGTTTGGAATTTTTGCAATTTCTTTTTCTTCTAAATTAAAGGAATGTTGGGGTTCCTACCAGAAGTAGTCTTTTTTTTTTTTCTTTTTTCCAACTCATGGTGAATTTTTAAATCCATTTGTCACCATGAGTATCCATCTGAGCAAAATCCCATGTCAGTAAAAAAAAAATCCACATTAGTTCCATATGAACACCTCCCCCCCCAAAAAAGCACTTTAAAAAAAATTCCTCCATCCTAAAACATTATTCACAATCTAAAAAAGAAATCCAAACAGGAGATCCTGCAGTTTATTTCTTTGCCCGTCATCTTCTCATGTTTCAAATTTGGATTCTCCTTTGCTGTCAAACTGGAGTATTCCCCCCAAAAATGTGACACCATTGTCTTAAATCCCCAAAAATAAATCCTGGAATTCAAAGTGAAGCAGTCTTGTCAAAAAAAGCCCTTAAAAAAAGAGGCAACTAAATTGGCTTTACTCCAGAACAGCACATGGTCTTTATTAAGTGTTGCCAATTAAAAAAAAAAAAGGGAAGGTAATCCTTTTTAACCCCTTCCATGCTGGGCCGATTTTCCTCGTGTGCTAGGCTTTTAAAGAATCAATGGCTTTACGACGGCCCCCAGCCGTCATCAGCACACGAGCACTGTAATGCATGACGGATGGGGGCCGTCATCAGCATGGAAGGGGTTAAAATGCGTTGCAAAAAAAGTTGAAAATCACTTTCATTAGAAAGTGGTTTAAAATTGTAGAAGTACATTTTTATTGTCTACAATTTTAAACCTGTTTTTGAAAAAAGGCAACTATCGCGACGAGGGCACGTGAACACAACCTGTTTTGGAATAAATTTGTAGCTAAAAAAAATATTCATTTACAAAATTACAACATATCCTCTAACTACCTCCTCCCCCCTTCTTTACATTAGAGATGGACACCTATATACTTGGATAAATAACTTGAATTGTGCTTACCTGGACGAAGATCTTCCTTGCTTCCGATCTTGACCGCGATGATCCACCAACTGTCTAAACAGGTGCACAAACGTGTAAAAATAGAAAAAGGACAATTTCTTCCATTTGAAATCATTGGGAAAGGTTTAAAACAATATGATCTGTTATGTAAAGAAATCTAAATGTATGTTTAATACATTTTGTACTTTGTGTTTTTCTAAAAATATTTTTTTTTATTGTTAATAAAAATGTTTAATTTGCAAACATGTTTTTTTAATCAAAATTCTTAGTCAAAAAATGATTATTTAGTGTTACACTATGTTCTAATGTTAAAAAAAAAGATTTTTTAAACTCTACATTTTTCTTTTAATGCTTATTTTAGTTGTAGTCGTTAAAAAAAAAAAAACTTTAATTCTCGGGTATTAAAATTATTACCTGTGCACTATTACACTCCCTCTCCCGTCCCCACTGGTGGGTGTTACTTTCTTAAAAAAAAAAAGATTTACATTTCATTGCATAACTAAATTCGAATATTATACTGCCAATTATACCCAGGTATTAAAATCAATACCAGAGTATTAATACACTTCTTTGGATCAAGAGGGGGAGAGAGAAGCTGGGATTCATTCGGTTTCCATCCAGTATATTCAAAATCCATGAGGAATAAATCACATGTCCTGTGTGTTACCATGGTCTTGGGTCTCATGGTCTGAAAAACCCTCATACACGAATTAACCGTCGGTGCGTTATATCTTGGTTCTCCGCCTGTCAATATGGATTTTATTTTCTTAAGGATAGGGTAAGACTAAAAGCAAAGAGTGGTGCAAAGTAGAAGGGTTACTATTCTATAGCACCTGTTGAAGGTTGTAGCTGGTTGACATGTTTCAGCCCCTTAGTGCCCAATCGGGTCGCCGGGCCTTCTTCAGGACCAAGTAGACACGCTACTGTGCAGTGGCATGTAGGAGTGAGTAGTACACTTACTCTTCTGCAGGGATGAACCTGTTCGCTCACTTGTAAGTTCTAGAAGTCATTGGTATCTTTATTATTATTAAAGGCTTTTATAGCGCGCTCAATTACTGAAATAGTATCCTGGTGCGGGATGTAGGATACAAGCAGACTGTCAGGGGGAGAGAAAGGTAAAGAAATCAGTCAGGTGCCTACTAACAGAGTTTGTACAAATGGGTTTTGAGTCTTATCTTAAAAATCTCGATTGACTGAGCCAATCTAAGTGTGAGAGGAAGGGCTTTTCCAGGCCCTTACCTCCCTAACTGAGATCGATTCGCCTCCTATTCTGGCATATTTGAGTTTTGGGACAGCCATTAGGCCATTATCTGTAACTAGGAAAAGGAAAAAGACCATGTAAACTAAACGAGCACTTAGTCGCTATGATCTAAGTGGGGCAAATCGTGGTGCTTTTTTAAATTGCAATGCTTTTCAGCTATAAGGTTGCCAAGTGCTACTAAGAGAAGTTTAACCGGACAAATGTACTGTTACTGTGGGCAACCTGATAGTTATGCTCATCTTATAAAGCAAAATATGCATCTAATGTGCAAAGTGCTGGTAGAAGTTACAGCAGTTATGTTGCGCATGTGAGGACAAGTGGTGGACTATAAGGTCTCTAAGTACTACTAAGAGAAGGGAAACTGAACAAACGTATGGTTTTTGCTGGCAATGCAGTAATTGCTCGTTATCTATTATGGCAAAATGTTTGCGCTTAGTGCTGGTAAAAGTTACAACTGTAATCTTGCGCGCGTTAAGCCTAATGATGTAAGTAGGCGTATATAGAATCGTGATAGAAACCAGTACCTCAGTTAGGAGATGATATTGCTCCATCAGGGGATGGACGGCTGGACTCTCTCTGTTTGTGGGGAGCAAAGAAGAGCGTAGTAGGCAGTTTAAGCGTGGGGTGCAAAGCATGCCACTGCCACTATAATGGAGGAATACCTTTGTGCGGTCCTGTCTGCGTCTTGTGCTGACTCAGTCCTCCGTACCCCGGTAACGCAGGCAGGTAGAGGATGCTTTTCATAGGCAACAGTTGATGACCCAATCAGTTGGCATACTCAAAGGACTATATGTGATAAATTGTTGTTTGCCTCTATCTTAAAAAAGATATACATATAATGTAATATATGATAATGTGGAAAGCTTGCAGAAATTGCTGTTAATGGTCAGTGCTGCTAAACCGAATTATTATTAGATTTTTATTAGACCAGTTTAATGTGATCTACACCTGTAGATAACGTGGGCCGGATAGAGGATGCTGTTCGTAGACAATGTTTGATGACCAAATAGGATGGTATAGTTGAAAAACTATGGGGGTCATTATGATGATGGACAGAGAAGCCCTCCGACCGCAGTGGTTGCAGACAAAAATGCCCACATGCTCCACTGCAAAAACAGCGGTCACATTACGATGCAATGACTGAAAAATCCAACCGTGGCAGTCGAATTTCACAAAAATCCGCCTGCACCATCCTGAAAATCACAAAAGCCGACTGCGACGAAAAAAATTGCTTCGGAAAACACTAAAAAGGCCGCGCCACAAGCAGAATGGCCGTTAGTGAAATTATGATAAGATGGCACAGCAAGTGGGATAAGTCTTCTGACCGCTGCGGGCACGCAAAAAGATGAATGGCTGAGCTGGCGAAATGATTATTGTGTTCAGACCGCTGCTGGCGCGCGGAAAGAAGAATGGCAGTCTAATGCAACCTCACCAAAATGCTTCCAAGTGTTTTTTCCCCGCTGCCTTCAAAAACATTTGACGCACCCCAATGGCATTTAAAAAGATACAAATCCCAGGTCAACATAGAGAACACACCGGACATGAATCAACCATTTGGACACACCCACATAGCTGAGTATAAACCCAACCCCTTCCCTGACCCGCATCCTTTGCACAACTCCAGCTGTGAAGGGCCAAACCACACAGGAGAAAGGAGAGGCAAATCATCACACATCACACTGTCACAACTACCCACACATACACTTCCAACACACACCTCACACATCTCCACCACCAACTTTCCACCTGCACTTGTCACACATTTGCACATCACACACCATGTCACACATAAAAATGCCCAAATTCACAGACAGTGAGTTGTCAGTGATGGTATACGAAATAATCAGAGTAGAACCACATTTGTTTGGTAGCATGCTGCAACAGACCACACTAAACAGAAAAAATCAAATGTGGGAAAGGGTAGTCAACAAAGACAATGCAGTAGGGACTACCCTGCGCACACTGCGTGACATCAAGAAGAGGTGGCATGACCTCAAGACCAGGGTGAAATACCGTGCCAACAGGAAGCATGAGGCGGCTCAGAGGACTCTCAGTGGCCCTCCCATTCCACCACTAACATTCACTGAATGGGAGGAGAAGGTGCTTGCCATCCTGCATTAAGAGTCTCACAGGAATACCCGGGGGAGTGGAGGCTGGTAAGTGCTAACAAATGTATCCCATATCACTGCCATGTATTGTCTTGCACAACTATAAAGCTAACTTTTCAAGACCTTAATGCACTTACGTACACCACACTCTTCCCAACATATGTCGCACATATCCTTCCTCCAATTCACCTCAAAGGTAGCTAGCGATATTTCCAGGGGATTATGTGTGCAGGTAGCCAGCACTACAACCCCCATCGGGCACCCTTGTCCCACAGCTGAGCAGGGTGGAACACCCACCCCCCCACCCACCCAAGAGCCATGTGTAACCTATTCCCTTCCTCTGCTCAACTTTACAGAGACGTAGCCTTCTCAGCATGGAGGGGGGTGTGTGTACAGGCAGCCGACACTACAACTCCCACCAGGCACCCTTGTCCCACGGCTGAGCAGGATGGAACTCTTCCCCCACCTAGAACCATGTGGCAGCCATTTCATTGCTCTCTTCAACCTTACAGGTAGGTAGCCTTCTCGTGCTTGCTTGCATCACCCCTGAGCAGGATGGAAAACTCCCCCTCTCAGAACCATGTGGCAGCCATTTCATTGCTCTCCTCAACCTTACAGGTAGGTAGCCATCTCAACAGGGAGCGGAGTTTGTGGATAGGCAGCCAACACTGCAACTCCCATCAGGCACCTTTGTCCCACAGCTGAGCAGGATGGAACACCCCCCCACCCCTCCGAACCATGTGGCAGCCATTTCATTGCTCTCCTCAATCTTAGGTAGCCTTCTCATGTTCTCTTGCATCACCCCTGAGCAGGACTGAACACTCACCCCTCCCCCAACCCAAGAGTCATGTGTAACCTATCCCCTTTCTCTGCTCAACTTCATAGGGAGAGGTAGCAGTCTCAACAGGGAGGGGTGTGTGTGTGTATAGGCAGCCAGCACTCAACTCCCACCCAGGTACCTGAGCAGATGAGACACTACTCAACATTCCCCCCCCCCCCCCACCGCCACCTGGCAGCCATTTTATTGCTCTCTTCAACCTTACAATAGGTAGCCTTCTCAACAGGGAGGGGGGGCGTATGGATAGGCAGCCAGCACTACAACTCCCATTAGGCTCTCTTGTCTCATCCATGAGCAGGATGGAACACCCCGCACCCAGAACCATGTGGCAACCATTTCATTGCTCTCCTCCACCATACAGGTAGGTAGCCATCTCAACTGGGAGGGGGTGGGGTGGATAGGCAGCCAGCACTGCAACTCCCATCAGGCACCCTTGTCCCACAGCTGAGCAGGATGGAACTCTTCCCCCCCCCACCCAGAACCATGTGGCAGCCATTTCCCTCTACTTTGCTTCCTAACAGAGAGATAGACAGTGCATGCACCCTGTCATCCTTCTCAAAATGCATGGAGCCATATGACTACCACATCCCTCACATGTCAGTCAACTCTGTATAGATGCAAATGTTATATCCAGTGTGCAGACCGCTAACTACATGTAACTGTCCTAGAAATTCCACTTTGACCCAGCAAGTGTCATGTGAAATAAATTCAGGGCCCAATCGTGCATAGCACAGAATGCAATGTGTAAGTGCATTGGTTTTCAAGCATAAAGGCTCATATGAACACAACATATGCACGGTCAATCTGTCAAACAAACAAAACCACATGATTTGAAAGAACATATAAATAATCAAATTGTTAAGTTTTGGCATAGCTGAAACAGATTCTCTGAAAAGTCGGCTAAATCCACGCATAAACCAAAGTTGATGTGCACCAAGTTGTTAGATGATGACGTGTTTGTAAACACACTATCTGTACATGTCACGTGGTTGTTATTTACATGTCACACTAATGACAAGTTATGTATGTACCTTAATATCATGTCATGATGCTGATAATGTTTTACCAATACCAAGTGATTGCAATGTAAAATGTTTGGTGTATCAAATGTGACATCCAAAAGTGTGACACCAAGGTTGTGGAGTGCACATAACTGACATTGTAACCTCTGTTCAACAGAAGATCCCCAAGCAACAGCTGGTGAAAACACCAACCAAAAGAGCCAGTCTCTGCCCCCGGAACGTGAACTCTCTAATGCTGCTTCTCTACGTTTCTTGGATGAGGAGCAACAACCTGGCCCTTTAGGACTGCCAGGGCGCACTCCGTCTCCGGGCTTCGTTGTCCCCACCACCACCACCACAACTATCAACACACCAGTGACAACCACTACGCTAACCCCTGCTACAACGACCTGTGCTGTAGCCACCTCCACCATCACCACTGCTGCCTGCAACACTGTCCCTGGCTCAGTGGTTACCAACACCACCACACTAGCTGATGATGCCGGAGATAGTGTGCGGGTGCATCAACAGCCAATGCCACAGGTCCATGTCAGCAGGGCAGGTGGGAGTGCAACTGAGGGACAATTAAATGAGGACAGTAAGACAGAAGCCCAGGCCACCGTCGAAAGTGTCCTTACTGCATATCAACAGAACCAGGGACAGATGGGCCAGGTTGTAGAAGAACTGCATGAGCTCCGCCTGCTGCAGAGGTCCATGGGCACACGAATGGGCCAACTTGTGTGTCTCATGGGCCAGCTTGTGGGTGTTCTGAGGGAAGTACATGCTGCCCAAATGACTGCTCAATCCCCCTCCAGTGGCCAGCCTTCCGAAACACCCACTACCTCAGCTGTGGCCACAGAGAGGGGTGAGTTGCAAGACAATGACTCCTCAGACACCTCTGAGACTGCAGCAGAGGCCCCCCCTGCCAAACGCAGGAGGGGCCGTCTGAGAAACACCATGGGAGGATCACGTGGCAAAGCACCAACCAAAGCCAAGTCGCTGAGCCGGCAATGATGTCACCAGTGTTGCACTGAACATTGACTTTGTTTTTTTTAATAGTTCTTTTTATTAAACATAACGAATTGACAATTCAGTCTACATTTGAGAGGAATTAAGTCAAAATCACCTTAATAATCACAGTTTTAATATTTGCAGGATAGTAGTTCATGTTTGGATACAGCATTTATGGTGAGGGTGGATCATGAATAAGGAGCACCTTTGAGGGGTTACAGATATTTCCTCGTAAGCATTCCATAATTCCAAATGGAAGACCTCTTCTTCATACATTGTTTTTTCGCTGAACATACACCAGTCCATGTCTGTTCTGGGTGATTGTGCGGCCCCCCACAATTGCGCAATGTTTCGCTTTGCTACCATTAGGCCTAGGGTGACCCATATCTTGTCTTTGCTGTTCAGATCCGTAAGATCCCACACATTCAGAAGGCACCTTTTAGGTACTGGGTGATATCATGTAATTTGCGCCAGTAGTGCTGAACGCATTCACATTCCCATAAAATATGCATGAATGTGCCCTCTCGGCCTAATTGCCTTCTAGACTCTCCCGTCTCAGTCGTACCCATTTGGACCAGACAAGGCCCCGTGATGTATACTCTGTGCAGTATTTTGAGTTGGACGAGTCGCAATCTGGCAGAGATTGCTGCTTCCCTTGGTGAGGCTACCGCCTCCTGCCACCTCTTGTCATATAGTTCTAGGCCGTCTCGCTCCCATTTTTCTCCTGTTTGCTGGAGGGGGTTAAGGGTATTATTGATCATTTTTTATAGGTCAGGGATATAGCTTTCGTTGGTAGGTAGCCGTCCAGCAGCCTGTCCTCGAGGGGCGAGAATTCTGGGGGGGGGGAACCTCTTTGCAGGCGTGTCTGTAGTTCGTGACAAACTTGCAGGTATCTAAAGTACTCGGAGTTGAATAGCTTGTATTCTTGTTACAGTGAGGCAAACGTTATCATATCGCCTTTCACCCATAGGTCTCCTATTTTTGAGATCTCAATTCGATCCCATTTGTCGAACTCTTTCGAGATCCTCAGGTTGCCCAGTGTTTCGGAATCCCACGGGGGAGTCGCCAATGTAAGTTTCTGCTCCCACCCTGGGTTTCTGTTCGCTGCATGTCCTATTTGGACTGAGTGCTTAGCCTACCCTGTCAGGGGAGCCGCTGGGGTCTAGAGTATAATGCCCTGTGTTAGTTCCCTCTCTGCAATAGCAAACTATCCATAGCGGAACCTGGGTCATCAGTGCAACGGTAAGTGCCATGGTTGATGGCGGCCAGGTGGGCAGCCCAATACTATTTTTTAGAGATCTGGAAGACATCCCTCCATCATACCAATTTAGGGCAAGTTTAGTCCATGCTATATGGTGTCTCTCATTCCACAGTAGGTCTCTCTGCAGGCCCTCTATCTCGTTGAAATATCGTACAGGAACTAGATCCGGGTAGTTCTGCAGCGCGTAGTTCTGCAGCGCATAGTGACATAATTTTGTAAAGCGCTGCTCTGCCCAACAGTGAGAGTGGATGCGCTCTCCAGCTTATAGCTCGCTTCAGTCTTTGTAAGGGTGGGAGCAGGTTGTGTTCAAATCGGAGTTTGTGGTTTGATGTGATAAAATTAACTAGATATTTAAAGCCCACTGTAGTTATTTGTATAGGGAAGTCCCTGGGTGGGGGAGGCGGAACTCCGCTGATGACTGTTCAAAGAGATTTACTCCAATTTATTGAGTACCCAGAATATCTGCCAAAGGTTGCAAATATGTCTAGCACCCTTACACGTGATTCTTTTGGGGAGGCCAAGAACAAGAGAATGTCGTGTGCATACAAGGAGAGACGAACCTCCCATGTTGCCGACCATCTCAGTCCTCGTATCACGGGATCCCTTCGAATCCATGCCGCCAGCGGTTCCAGGGTGAGGGCAAAGAGGAGGGGGGCAGTGGGCAGCCCTGGCGGGTCCCACGGCTAAGCGCAAACGTTACAGATTTTTTGTTATTAACGACTACTTGAGCAAGGGGTTCCGAGTAGAGGAGTCTGACCCATTGGAAAAAACCAGGCCCAAACACCATTTTCGTTAGAACTGCGAAGAGTTACAGCCATTCGATGGTGTCAAATGCCATGACGACATCCAATGAGACTATTATTGCTGCCTCCTGGATTGTAGCTATTCTCCCCATCACTCCGTGCACTCTAAGTAAATTTAGTGCAGAATTTTGGTTAGGCATAAAGCCCGACTGGTCAGGATGTACCAACCCGCTTATTACTTGTACCAGTCGGGTTGCTAGTAGTTTTGCTAGTATTTTGGGCTCTGCATTGAACATTGACTTTAATTATCCAATCCCACATTGCCATGTTGATGGCAGGAGTATGTTGGACTGTGTAATCCCATTAATGTGGGGACTACTCTGTCTCCTTTACCATCACTGACAGCTCATGCACTCACTATGCACAAATTATCTTACACTCACTATGCACAAATTATCTTACACTCACTATGCACAAATTGCCTTCCATCCACTTTACTTGTAACATAATCTAATCGAATTCAACAAGAACATGGCAGGGCCTCTTGCGCAAACTTTCTAATATTCTCCCACCATCAAAAACACCACATTATTACTTTTGTGCTCCAAGGAAGAGGGCTACCACTATTGCCCACCAGTACGAACTGGAAAAATGCAATCCTATATATTCAACAGATTATCCTGAGCTCCAGCAAGAGTACGTAAAAAGTATAAGTCTGCATCTTCTTGTATTTCTTCAGAAGCCACAGCCTCTCGTCTTCAGAAGCCAAAGATTATTCTTCATATAGCCACAGCCAACACGTTTTTCGTCAGAGTTGATGGGTATATATCACAGACTTAATCAGGGCTATAAGTCAAATAAGAGTCTACGCTCTTCCTCAAATACCTTAAGTACTCTGTCGCCTCAACACCCTGGTGTGTAAATTCCTCAGACAGATGTCCACTATGGGGTTAATCTGCCACACCTCATACAGTGAAAGACTGGGAAATGAAATGTGTTGTAGTAGTAGTGTTGTTGTTGGGGGTGTCCATATGTCCCTCCGATGTTTGGGTGTGCATATCTATATTGTTTTGGTAAACAGGGCGAAAAGCAGCGTATAGGCAGGTCTGTAAGAAGAGATGTCGACTGTCAGTTGATGGTAATGACTCAACACACGTAGCGAATGGCCTCATGTTTAATACCATTTGTTTTTTATGGTCCTATGTTTAATGGATTAATTTACAGGAGATTTTAAAGAATATTAGAGGAAATTGATAAGGTTGTCCGCTTTTCTGTGTGGTACTTTTCATTTATGAATGGACAATAGGGAGAGAGGATTGGTCTGGTGATGCCAGATTTGTCACACTTCTGTAACGTGTGTATATATGTTGTCCACAGGCGAATCTGACTGATATTAAATGAGGTGAGACTAATTCTATTTATGCAAACAGTCAGGTTATGTTAGTCTGAATAATGGGAGTACGGGACCACGGGACATGTCATTATATACATGCATTTCGTCTTTATTATGTAGAGCGTAATTTACAGATGCTCTGACCTTTTGAAATTTCATAAGAGGTAAGCCCAGATATCAATTGTGGCACTGGATAGTTATACTTCACACTGGGTTTTACTTGGACTCGTGTTAAACATTTACTTCACAACTGTGCTATGATGCATGTCGTCTTCTTGCTATACATACCATTTTTTCTAAAGCACATGTAGATAACCCTCCATTTTAGATGTTTTTGTTGATTTTCTGTTCTATACTACAGCATATTTCATTTGTCTCTTTCACTGTATGAGGTGTGGCAGATGAACCCCACAGTGGGTATCTGTCTGAGGAATGTACACACCAGGGCGTTGAGGCGACGGCGTACTTAAGGTACTTGAGGAAGAGTGTAGACTCATGTTTATTTGACTTCTACCCCTGATGAAGTCAGTGATGTATACCCATCAACTCTGACGAAACACGTGTTGTCTGTGGCTATATGAAGCATATTCTGTGGCTTCTGAAGATGAGAGGCTGTGTCTTCTGAAGAAGTTTCAATGGAAATGAACCTAACTAAATACAAGAAGATTCAGACTTATAATTTTTACGTACTCTTGCTGGTGCTCAGGATAATCTGTTGACAATCTAATAGAAAATAAACACTATTTACAAACCTATTCCTTTGTGTCAGTTCCATGTTTATCACAGTATGTACAAAGTCAACTCTGATTGCAATGTACCACAAGCTCTGATTGTGACAAAACATTGAATGGGCAAACAAACCTAGAAAGATACAAGAGGATGACCTTGAGTTGTCAGGTGATGCCATTACAGCAACAACACACCACTAGTCAACACCGTACATGATTCATCCCACATAACAATGACCAGCACCATACACATAAGGTAAGTGGAAACCAATACACTGTGCCACACACATCAGCCATTAGCAGTGAGCCAACAACAGCCAGCACCCAAACACCTCATTTATGCTTGGCCAATAACATCAAAGCCAACAGACAATGTCAAAGTTGTTCAACAGTAACTTCCACTCGAGGGAAGTAGTTGCCAATGAGCGGTTGACGCATGTCAACACCTTCTTCTCCACTATCCTCGTCACTGGTAGTGTGTGGATTTGCAGCGGGGGGCATCTGCTGCTCCTCATCGTCCAGGAGCAGGGGTGTCTTTGTGCAAGGCCAGGTTGTGAAGCATGCAGCATGCAACTATGATCTGACAC
This sequence comes from Lissotriton vulgaris, assembly GCF_964263255.1. Lineage (NCBI taxonomy): Eukaryota > Metazoa > Chordata > Amphibia > Caudata > Salamandridae > Lissotriton > Lissotriton vulgaris. The sequence continues at coordinate 287,157,929 of NC_141690.1, read as the reverse complement.
ACCTTTTGGGGAGAATAGAGTAGTGCACCACCACTCTTTTCCAGACACCAAAATCTAGCCTTCAGAAGTTCAAAAGCATGCTCCACTACACAACATTTCCTCCCTTGGGCATCATTGAAGCAGACTTCCCCTGGGGTCGTTGGATTCCTCAGTGGGCTCAGCAACCAAGGCCAGTTGGGATACGCAGAGTCACCTAGTTGTGAGAAACTCAGACCAAATTTGTAATACAAAAAGTTGAGGAGAACAGCATGTCATTCATACAGCACACTACGTGACACAGCTCACTCGCCAACAAGCCACACATACTCCGGATGCAGATTTTCCATCAGTTGTTGAAATGATGCTGTTACACAGTATCTAGGAGTCATGTGCAGAACCCGGCTATTTGGCACATACATGGGTGATAATCATATCCGCTTGCCATACCACTTGCACATACAAATTGCACCATACAGGCTCGGTGCAGGGCCTGTAGAGCATCGAGGACAACTGAAGTTATCTCCCTTGAGGTGAAGGAGTCACTCCCCTGCATCCGCAGGCACCTTGAAATCCGCAGCGACCCGACTCCATCACCCTCCTCTTCAACCTCGGACTGAAGCAGTTCGTCACCACCCCCACGCACAGAGCAGAACACACCCTTGACCCCATCTGCGCAGGAGGGACTAACATCCAATTCAGCCACACCTCACAGCCCCCCTGGACGGACCACCACTACATACACTTCCACCGGACCCAAACCCCCCCACCAGCCTCGTAGGAACTGGAGCAAGATCAGAGGAGCACCTGAACACCACCCTCCTCCTAGACCCACCCTGCGCCATGACCGACGCCAACTCCGCAGCCAAGGAATTTTACCGCTGGATCTCCAGCTGCGCTGACAAGCTCGCACCCCTCCGCCACCCCGGCAAACAACGACCCCTGAAAGCCACCTGGTTCATCACCGAACTCAAAGTAGCCAGCCTCTCCTGCAGACGACTCGAGAAAACCTGGTGAAACCATAAAACCACTGAAGACCTGAACAGCTACCGGGACGCCCTGAAGGAATACCACCAGCACCTAAGACTAACATCAGGCCAGCCAAGACTGGTAGACTCTATATCAAGGTGTATCCTATCCACACCTCAGTGTTTGATGTCTCTACATGATACATCATGACAGCCAAGACTGGTACACTCGCTACAACAAGGTGTATGTTGTGTACTCCTCCGTGTTGGATGCCTCTACGTCAGGCCAGCCAAGACTAGTAGTCTCTACAACAAGGTGGAGCCTGCCCACTCCTCCGTATTGGATGCCTCCATGATACGTCAGGCCAGCCAAGACTGGGAGACACTCTACAACAAGGTGGATGCACCCTACACCTCAATGTTGGTTGCTTCTATGTTATACGCCAGCCAACCAAGAATGGTAGACTCTACAACAAGGTGGAGCCTGTCCATACCTCAGTGCTGGATACCTCCATGATACGTCAGGCCAGGCAAGACTGGTAGACTCCCTACACCGTGCACGGTGTAAGTGTTTGTGGTTGCTGAGTTTCCTTTTATTGCTCGTATTTGCTGCTAGACATTTTTGCGTTTTTGCACAAACAGTTGCTTTGTTAAATACTTTGTCTAACTTTATGACAATTTTTAAATCTTTTGGATAAATACGTTTTAAAGAATTACCTTTCTACTCCCACTTCGCGTTTTGTATTTGCTGCACTTCCCGCTTGATCCTGGAGGTACCCGGATGTTAGATGGGTCCGCACTGCACCAGGGTTGACGTGCTAGTTGTTGCTCTACAAATGCTATTTAAGGCACACTGGGGCAACCGCGCACGGTGTAAGTGTTTGTGGTTGCTGAGTTTCCTTTTATTTCTTGTATTTGCTGCTAGACACTTTTGCGTTTTGAGAAAGGGAAAATCTTGACCTTTTCGGTCAGTGGTCACCACTTTGGGTGTGGTTACAAATCACACCTCACCAACACAGCATTTCTCTGAGAGAGAGAGAAGGAATACAGACGTAAGATACCATACTTTGAAGTTGGAATGGCATTTTATTTTCAATTGACAGGCAGAAAAATAAACGCGCAACAGTTACATGCTGAAATGCAATTTCCCAAATAAGGTCCAGACTTCACTCTGTCTGGAGTTACAGATAGATGACAAATGCTCAAAATATCTCGAAGCAATGCTGAACTGAAACTGTACTAAAAGAACTTATCACAGATGATCAAAGATCCTACGCTACAGAGTACATGGATATGGAGCCCTGGTGCCAAGGGCACACCATCTAGGGCGGGTCTAGCTTTGCAGATTTGTCTATTTCTATCAGGACCGAGAACTATGGGGCCAAGGCAAAGAAGGCGCAGGTAGAATTTAGCTAAGAATGGAACATTTTGCTATTACATTCAGAGTCTGGTGGTATCTAGGAGTGAGATCAATCCCCTAATGTCTGAAAAGCCTATCATACAAGACTCTAGGTACACCAAGAGATAATTAAAGGGTCAGAGATCTAAAGAGAGAGTGAAGGGCTATCTGCCCTGGGAAATCCACAACCTGAGAGAGGCGTCGGTGTCCCAAGTCAGATAGGTTCGACTAGTCGGAGAACAGACCATGCTCATGCCTGGCATCCGCAGGAAAGTTCTGACTTCAGATTTGACGGTTGGGTCTGATATACCTCAAATTGAGGAACTAAGGTTCTCTGGCCTACGCCTATTCAGTGCAGGCGGTTTAACCACGAGTGTTCTAGGACACGGAAGGACATCTGTACAGAACATTTTGTCTCAGACACTTCTGAAGAGCAACATTTTGTACAGTTCTACTAGGGACAGTTTGTCACGTACATTTCTAAACAGACACAGTTGGTCACGTATATTTCTTCATATCTGCACGTGCTAGACCTTATGACAGGAGCAGAGTATTGCCAGAGGTTGCTGTTTGTACTTGTGCAAGCTATGTTTCAAAATATTACTTTTAGCAATGTCTTCAGGAAGCTATACCACGTGTACCAGTCTGTGTGTGTGTGGGTGTGGGTGTGGGCGTTGGTCTGGGAGCTGACAGTGAAGCTAACTAATCCCTGAAGGCCTAATTTCGCCTTGTTTATTTCAATGCACAGAACCGTGTGTTTTTAAGTCTAAACATTGTGGGCCCCTTGGCCTCTAATTACTAAATGGTGAAAGCTAGTCATTTTAGCATATTTGCAGAGTTCTATCATGCAGGGCCTACATCAGAACTTCATCTTACCAAGGCCATTAGAACTCTCCTCTCTGGTGATTTTAGATGGTAGAACGGAACCCTCCATCAGTTTTTGCACACACTGTTGCTTTGTTAAATACTTCGTCTAACTTTTATGATAATTTTTAAATCTTTGGGATAAATAAGTTTGAAAGAATTACCTTGCTACTCCCACTCCGTGTTTTGTATTTGCTGCACTTCCCGCTTGACCCTGGAGGTACCCAGATGTTAGATGGGTCCGCACTGCACCAGGGTTGGCATGCTAGTTGTTGCTCTTCAGACACTATTTAAGGCACACTGGGGCGATTGCGCACGGTGTAAGTGTTTGTGGTTCGCTGAGTTTCCTTTTATTGCTTGTATTTGCTGCTAGACATTTTTGCGCTTTTGCACACACTGTTGCTATGTTAAATTCTTCGTCTTTTATGACAATTTTTAAATCTTTGGGATAAATAGGTTTTAAAGAATTACCTTGCTACTCCCACTCCGCGTTTTGTATTTGCTGCACTTCCCGCTTGACCCTGGAGGTACCCGGATGTTAGATGGGTCCGCACTGCACCAGGGTTGAGGTGCTAGTTGTTGCTCTTCAGACACTATTTAAGGCACACTGGGGAGACCGCGCACGGTGTAAGTGTTTGTGGTTGCTGAGTTTCCTTTTATTGCTTGTATTTGCTGCTTGACACTTTTGCGTTTTTGCACACACTGTTGCTTTGTTAAATACTTCGTCTAACTTTTATGACAATTTTTAAATCTTTGGGATAAATTGGTTTTAAAGAATTATTTTGCTACTCCCACTCTGCGTTTTGTATTTGCTGTACTTCCCGCTTGACCCTGGCGGTACCCGGATGTTAGACGGGTCCGCACTGCACCATGGTTGACGCGCTAGTTGTTGCTCCTATTTAAAGGACACTGGGGCGCCCGCAAAGCGGTCGTGCCGCGCCAAATCAAGCCCGTCTGAGCACGACCAGTGCCAGAACACCTGGCTGTTTTAAATCTGGATCATATAGCAGACAGCAGTTGTTGGATCTAGACTCAGGCTCATGCAGACTGCAGAACATGTTTCCGAAAGACAAGAACACAGGTGAGCTGGCTTGCCCAAAATGCTCCTATTGGCCGAGGACAGAGTCTGGACCAAGCTGGGGGGGGGGGGGACTGAATGCCGGATGCGGGAGGCACCTTTAATAACTCCCCCCGGGCAAGACCTACATAGGGTCCCTAAGCTAGCTCTGGAACAGCATATACAATGCGTTCTTTTGAATGTGCAGTCCGTAGGGAAACCAATATCAGATTGAAGACTTGATCCAAAATACAACACCTGATATAGTCTTCCTGACTGGGACCTGGACAGATAATGCCTCTGGTCCAGACTGGAATATAGTGTTACCGAAGGGCTATGCGGTCACCTCACAAGACTGGGAGGAAAGTAGAGGATAGCGATAATATACCGGGACCATTTAAATTTGCCAGTGGAAGCTATCTCGGACCTACCGGCGGAGGCGCTGTATTTTACCATAAAATTAAAGAACCTCTTTAATTTTCAGGGACTTATCGCCCACCTGGACCTTGGGCCGCTTTCTAACAGGCACTAATGACGCATCTGGAGTCCTATACAAACTCCCATCCCCTCACAATTCTCAGAGATTTTAACTATCACCAGGAATTAATAAATAACCCAGACATAGGTAGACTACTAGATAAACTGGCAGCTTTTGGCCTTAGTCAGCTAGTTAATGAATCCACCCATCAGGCAGGCCATACTTTAGATGGCATCTTTTCTAATGACACAGTTATTATTCTGACCAAAGTGACAGCCCACCCATGGTCAGACCACAAAGCGGTCTATTTTAACATCAGGATCATTCTGCCGACTTACCAATCTCAAACTAAAGCAGTGAAGGTAAAAACTAGACGCTGGAACAAAGTCCAAACCAACGATCTAGAAATGTCCCTTGGCCTACTCCCTCTTTCGCTGGCTAAGTACAACACCGAGGCAGCATCTGCGTTCAATGAATGGCTCTTTGACAGCAGCTAACTGTGTGGCACCTGAAAAATTGATGAAGGTTAAGAGACTAAAGCCTTCGTCATCTTGGTACAGCTCTGAGCTGAAAGGTTTAAAAGTAAATTGCAGGCGAGCGGAGCGCCTTTGGAGACAAGAATATACTAAAGACAAGAAAACAATCTATAATCTTGCCCTCCAACAGTAAAAGGACGCAATCATTGCTGCAAAAAGACTATGCAATACAACCAAGATAGAGGAAGCTGGTAATTCCACTAAGGAACTTTTTAAAACGGTCACACTGCTGTCTAAATCTCAGCAGGCAAATGTGTTGCAACCAGACCACGGTATGTGCAATAAATTGGCCACCTATTTTCAGAATAAGGTCCAAGTAATTTATGACAACCTCTTGAATACCTGAACGGGCCCAGATAAGCCAGATCAACCACTGGATGAGGCTGAAACAATACACCTTATTTTTTATTTTTTTTTAAGGTCTTATAGAGCGCGAAAAAGATCCTTGCGGATATCAGAGCGCTTTACATTAAATCAGGATAATTATACAAACGGATAAATGCAGGTAAGTCACATATACATAAAAAATCGTGCAAAGGGAAGCATTAGGGTACAAAAAAAAACATGTTGAGTCAGGTCGCGGTCAGATAAAGTGACTAGAATGGATGGATGGAACCTTGTCGTAATAAGGATTACTAGTAAGAGTGCGATTGATCTCTGAGTTTCTACAGTCTATGATCAGAGGAATTTTGCCATGAGAATCGCTTTTACTTCCTTTTTAGGTTTTGCCTGGCGAAAAGATGCGCTCTGCGCATCTTTTTCGCTCAGGCGAAAACCTAATGAGAATAGTACAGGAGACAGGAACGGCCCCCGTCTTTCATTGGCTAGCTCCATAAATGGAGGCTAGCCATTGGAAGACCGGCCTGTCCGTCAATGCCGGACCAGATTCGGGGGCGTTCCCGAGATTTTTTGACTTTTGGCTATGTCACGCTACGTCAGCCAAAAGCCCTCAGGAACGCCCCCGAATCTGGTCCGGCATTGAGCCGGCACCCGCCTTCCTGTGCCCTGTTCCCGCCCCCCTACCGCTGCCTCGCTCTCTGTGTCTCCCCGGCCCCATTCCCGCCCCCCTACCGCTGCCTCGGCTCCCGTTCCCGCCCCCCTACCGCTGCCTCGCTCTCTGTGTCTCCCCGGCCCCATTCCCGCCCCCCTACCGCTGCCTCGGCTCCCGTTCCCGCCCCCCTACCGCTGCCTCGCTCTCTGTGTCTCCCCGGCCCCATTCCCGCCCCCCTACCGCTGCCTCGGCTCCCGTTCCCGCCCCCCTACCGCTGCCTCGCTCTCTGTGTCTCCCCGGCCCCATTCCCGCCCCCCTACCGCTGCCTCGGCTCCCGTTCCCGCCCCCCTACCGCTGCCTCGCTCTCCGTGTCTCCCCGGCTTCGTTCCCCCCCCCCTACCGCTGCCTTGGCTCCCGTTCCCGCCCCCCTACCGCTGCCTCGCTCTCTGTGTCTCCCCGCCCCCGTTCCCGCCCCCCTACCGCTGCCTCAGCTCCCGTTCCTGCCCCCCCTACCGCTGTCTCTGCTCCCAGTTCCCGCCCCCCTACAGCTGCCTCGCTCTCTGTGTCTCCCCGGCCCCGTTCCCGCCCCCCCTACCGCTGCCTATGTGTGCACACTGAGACACACATGCATGCACACGCACACACCCGTGTCTCTTGTCTCACCCCTGTGAGGTGGTTTCAATCAAATATTTAATTCGCACCTTTGGAAAATGCAAGCATTTGAAGGGCTCTGACGGGGGCAGCGGGCGGGTGGAAACAGCCTTGACGTGGGAGTGGTGAGGAAGGCCGGTGCAACTAAGGACTGGGGAGAAGGGGAGACAGCACGCTAGCACATGCACTCTTATGGAGTGCAACAACAATAAAAAAACAAATCATCTGCTAAAGTCTTTGCTGTGATGCATCATGGCGATCAGTTGTAAATTGGAGAATATTACCAGCGATCACTTGAGCTGAATCTTTTCTTGTACAGGTGACTGCAGAGCGTCCAGGTAAACTTGCCTAAAGACTCCGAATTAGGAAGAGAAATATGTTGACCCCCGCCCACACTTGTTGACACTGATTCTGACTTATTAAAACACTTGCCACCTGTGCTGTTGTATACAATTCAGAACGTGCCTGTCTGTGTAGTGCATACATTTACACACTTGGAAAGGCATAATGAACTCTGAAAGCAGTACAAACTATGAATTGTTTTCAGACATGTTTGTGAGAAGGCATGTACCTGTTCGAATAACATGCTTGTCTGTGAATGCGGACACCACAGAAACCCAGAGGACTGCGGGCCTCCCTGCACAAAGATTTCAAGATTTTACTTGCGCCATGGAGGCACCTATTTCAGAGTACATTGTCTATTTAGATGTTTTTGCTTCGCAGGAAAACACACCACAATAAAGAAGGACATTGACTTGCAAGGTCAGGTGTAAATACCCCAAAATGTGGCGATCTAAACAGGCGATAGACTACGCAAAAAAGATTAATGCACCCTTATAGTGATAGACCGAATACCCTTATAGTGATATAACGAATAGAAAATACTTATAATGTGAAAAAAGACGAATGACTAATTGACACAGGTGTAAATTACTAACAACCACACATGCCTGTAAAATGCAAAGAAACAGTCCAAACAACTTGGCAAGTACAGGATATCGCTGAACTTCAAGGATGTGAGAAGTAAGGGCAGTTAACAGCTACCGTTACTGTGCAATAAACGAGCAGACAATAGGCAGCTCTACATGAGGCTTTGTAAACACACATCTCGCCGCTGTGCTCTCCTTGAAAGTTCATGGCTCTCATTGTGCAAATACGGTTATTTGGGTAATGGCTTTAGGACTTTGGGAAACGTGTGCGGCTCCAGAGGCAGTTTACCTGAGATGGCCATGGCCAGGGGTAGGTTTCCGCGCCTTTCTGCTTCCGTGTCTCCCCGGCCCCGTTCCCGCCCCCCTACCGCTGCCTCGGCTCCCAGTTCCCGCCCCCCTACCGCTGCCTCGCTCTCCGTGTCTCCCCGGCCCCGTTCCCGCCCCCCTACCTGCACAACCAGTCCTTGGCCTCTCTGCTGCGTGCACAGATGCACTCGTGTGCCTCAATTGTGAGGGAGGAGCAAGCTGTTTAAATGGACAGGGTGAAAAAGAATATGTGCTTACAGCGGATACGGGAAGCACGTGCAGGGGTGTGGGTGGGGGGCTGTAGAGGATCAAACATGCAGATTGAGAATCAGACTTGGAGGAAAACGTGCGCCGTCTGCGGCTGCCGGAGCCAGGAGATCCATTATCAAGGTGAGGAGGGGTTAGTGGGTGCTCTAGAAAAACATGCGTGTTATCGAAATGCTCAAAGGTCAGTGTTCACCTTCCTCCCGCTTTCACACTTATTTAACACAGCCTGTTATCGCTTGAGGGAACTTCTGGGGGGGGGGGGGAAGAGGGGGTATTCCTCATACAAGTGGGAGTTCCTGTCGAGTGTGTGTGTGTAACTTCTACAGGCCCGGGTGGAAACTGGCGGGGGCTGTGCAGTTGCACATGTGTCTTCTGGGCGTGTTTGTGCGGCGAGCGTTGGCAGGGTGTCCTTACCCAGCGTGTGATTACTTGTGCACACAAGCCAGGGATGTTTCACGAGGTAAGAGAGTTTCTTATTTTTAAAAAATGTACTTTTTAACCCCCCCATCACGTCGTCGTCCCCCCCCCCATCAATTCGTCGTCCCCCCCCCCCCATCACGTCGTCGTCGTCCCCCCCCCCCCAATCACGTCGTCGTCCCCCCCAATCACGTCGTCCCCCCCCCTAATCACGTCCCCCCCCCCAGTCCTGTCCCCCCCCCCCCCAAGTCCCGTCCCCCCCCCCCACCCACTCCAAGTCCCGTCCCCCCCCCCCCACTCCAAGTCCCGTAATGCGCCCCCCCCCCCCGCGAGTCAATGCCAATGCCAATGGCTCTAGATCTTGCAATTGCCGGACCTGTTCAATTGCAAATGCTTGTTATATAGTTCTGATTAGTTTCTTCCTTTGGCATCCTAACCCCTTTTGAGGCCAAAATGAACTTTCTGAATTGTGCTTTCTTTGAATATTAGTTATCCAGAAGGTTATTCTTGAAAAAGGAATTGAGCTTGGGACAGATCATTATTTTATTGAATATACTTTTGCCTTTCATTTGGGCCGTACAGATGATGGCAATTTATTCTACCATAGTTAACATATATCATTTGGTCTGATGAGAATAAAGACGATAACAACTCTGGGTCCTGTCTCATCAGGATGCCACTTGAACCCAGATCATACGCCCTGACTTCTCATGCTTGTTGAAGTGGCCTGAGAGATTACCAATTTTAAGAACTATTTCTTTCGAAGTCTGGAAATGATGAGGTAAGTCAGACTTATTGTTGATACAGTCTGCATATTTCACAGAACTTCTTTGCAGCTACCTTAAGTCAGTCCTTTTGACCCTGTTGTAACCTTTGGTGACTTTGATGATATCGACCACCTGATGTAACCAAGCTGTAAAAGTGGGGTTGGTGGCAGCAATCCTGGCATGGCTTTGGTATCTGTTTGGAATGACACTGTTACGCCGGGCGCCGGAAGAGGTTCAGTTATGGGCAACAGGCGAGCTCGTGGTAAAGAAGGTTTTATTGCAGTAAACCAGTGATCAGTACAACTCTTCCGAATCGGGTTCGCTCGCCGCGGGGATCTACTTCTACTGCTTCTTCGTCGGGGGACCTTCTCCTTCTCTCGGAACCCTTCTGGACTTCGAGGGGGTGGTTCTTCCTCTTCCGAGTCCGTCGCTGCGAGTGAAGGGTTTTCTCCCCCAGAAGGCAAAGAGAGAACAAGGGAAGTGTGAGAATTCTGTTCAATATCTCGATTTCAGGGTAAGGGAGTGAGGGAAACCACCGGTGCTCTATTTTACAAGGGTGCACTATCGTGAGTGGGAGGGGAGAGTGCACAGGGTAAGGGTCCTGGGCTTTTAGGTTTCCCGTGGTCTTGTACCTAATGTACCTCGAAGATCTACCCAGCCCCGCAATCGGTCACGCACCTGTGAAAGCCACGCACCTCCCCTGGGTGAGTGGCTGGGCGGCTCGCGGGAACGGTGGCCTCCTGGCTTCTCTCGGTCCGTAGCAGACGCCGACTCTGCTTCCTGTAGGTGACTCTCCGTCTCTCCCCCGGCCTCTGATGTCCCACGCCGCTCTCGTCCTCCGCCTCTCGTACTCTCTGCTCCTTACTCCGATCTCCTGCTTCTCCCGCCGTCTTCTCCTGCTGACTCCGTATTCTTCTCGCACTCTGTCCTCTCAACGCTTTCCTCCTCCGTCCTCCGGGTGATCGAGCACACCTGTGTCTCGGGGGCGACTCCTTTTGACGGGAACGAGTAGTAGGCCGACTCCTCCCACTCTGCCTCTTGCCATGAGTTAAAGGGCCAGTCCTCGACAGCCTTATCAGCGATACCCGGCTCGGCGTCCTGTTGGGGGGGAAGAGAGACAGGGGAGTAGGGTAAAAGTACATTGTGGTCCATATCCCCGGAGTCCCTCCTGTCCCGATGCATTCTGGTAGTTGGAGGCGTCGATCCGAAGACTGGGGACCTCGTGTACACCCCGTTACACACCTCCCCCCTAGGATGCTCCCGATCGGGGAGCGGATGTCGAGAGAGGAAGTCCGCGCTCACATTCTCTGTTCCCTTTCTATGTCTGACGGTGAATGAGTAGGGCTGCAAAGCCAGGAACCACCGCATTACTTGTGCATTATTCGATTTATTACGGGCCATCCACAAAAGGGGAGCATGGTCTGTGTACAGATCGAACGGGTGCCCCTCCAGATAATAAGATAGTTTCTCAACTGCCCATCTGACCGCCAAACATTCCTTCTCAATGGTAGCGTATTTCAACTTCCTCGGGAAAAGTTTACGGCTCACATATACAACGGGGTGCTCTAGTCCATCCACCCCCTTTTGAGACAACACCGCCCCAATCCCATAATCCGAGGCATCTGTATGTAGAATAAATGGGACTGAGAAATCTGGGGATGTTAACACCGGGGTGGAGGTGATGAGGCGTTTCAACTGTTGGAAGGCAGTGAACATGGGGTCGGTAGGGCGGATTGGGGTACTTGATTTACCTGGATTACGCAGGGCGTCGGTAAGGGGGGCTGCAATGTCGGCAAACGAAGGGATGAACCTACGGTAATAGCCCACTAACCCTAGAAACGCCCTCATCTCTTTTCGTGTGGTCGGGAAAGGGGTATCAGCAATGGCCCTCACCTTCTCAATCTGTGGCTCTATCACGCCGTGTCCCAGCATGTACCCAAGGTATTTCACTTTTTGGAAAGCGATCTTTGATTTCTTTGCGTTGACTCGAAGACCGGCGTTCTCCAATGCCACAAAGACACGGTGCAAATGCTGCAGGTGGTCTTCCCAGGTTTTACTATGTATCACAATGTCATCCAAATAGGCTGCTGCGATGGATGAGACCGGGGCCAGAACGGTGTTCATGAGCCTCTGGAAAGTGGCAGGGGCCCCATGTAATCCGAAAGGGAGGACAGTAAACTCGTAGTGCCCTGTATCGGTACTAAAGGCGGTTTTCTTTTTATCTTCCTCCCTCAAGGGCACCTGCCAATATCCCTTGGTTAGATCCAGGGTCGTGATGTATCGTGCTTCCCCCAGTTTTTCTATCATTTCGTCGACTCGGGGAATTGGGTATGCATCGAACTCAGAGATGTCATTAAGCGCTCGAAAATCCATACAGAAGCGCCGGCTGCCGTCCGGTTTGGGGATCATGACGATGGGACTTGACCATTGACTTGTAGACGGTCTGATTACTCCCAGGTCTAACATGTCTCTCACTTCCTTCCGGATGGCTGCTCTCCGTGCTTCTGGTACCCGGTATGGTTTCATCTGTATGGTTTTTCCGGGAATGGTATTGATACAATGTTCCGCCATCGTCGTTCGACCTGGTTGATCCGAGAACAGGCTCTCATGTCGTTGTAGGAGCTGTATTAGGTCGTCGCTTTGGTTTTGTGTTAAATCTTCATTTATGATCAGCTGCTCTCTCGTTGTGTTGTTCTCTCTAGGAGTACTGGTGGCCACCTGTACATCAGTGGGGGGCGTTCCTAGCCATTTCTTAAGCATATTGATATGGTAGGCTTGTGTCTTCTTTGGGCCGATTTGTAAGGTGTAGGTGGTTTTACCTATCGTCCCTACCACTTTGTAGGGTCCTACCCAGGAGGCCTTAAACTTCTGTGTGGACGAGGGCAGGAGTACTAGAGCCCAGTCCCCCTCTCTCATTTGTCTCCATTTTTTTCCTTTGTCGTAGGCTTTCTTTTGTCTTTGTTGACTGTCCTCCAGATGGGTGTAGGCCAAGTCTCTCAACTTTCCCAGTTTGGATTTGAGACTATGGGCATTTTCCAATGTGGAAGAGGTTTCTTCTGGAATCTCGTTTTCCCAGGCGTCCTTTGTCATTTCCATCAACGATCTGGGCTGTCTTCCATACAAAAGTTCAAAAGATGATACTCCCATGCTGCTTTGCCGTTGTCCCCTTATGACATATAGAGCCAGAGGAAGTATTCGATCCCACTCGTTGCCGTTGACTTCCATCATCTTTCTTAAGGTGGTCTTCAGGGTGCGGTTATATCTCTCCACTAACCCGTCCGTTTGGGGGTGGTATACGGAGGTTCTGATTTGATGGACGTCCAGATTTTTACATACTTCTTTCATCAATCGGGATACAAAGGGGGTTCCCTGGTCTGTCAGGATTTCTTTGGGGAACCCCACTCTGCTAAATAATTCGATCATCTTGTCGGCGACTTGTCGGGTAGTAGTGGCTGTTAGTGGAAAGGCCTCAGGAAACCTCGTGGCGTAATCCACAATCACCAACACGTACTGGAATCCTTTCTTGGTTTTGGGTAAAGGGCCTATAATATCCATTCCTACCCTCTCGAATGGTTTGCCGATGATGGGAAGGGGCTGTAAAGGCACTGCTGGTGGTCTAGTCATATTCTTCCTCTGGCACAAGCTGCACTCCTGGCAATATCTGCTAGCATCTTTGTAGATGCCGGGCCAATAGAAATATCGCAATATATTTTGCGTAGTCTTCTCTGCTCCTGTGTGCCCGGCCACTAGATGGCTATGTGCAAAGAATAGTATCTGTTCCCGGAAGGAGAGGGGAACCAGGAGTTGTTCTTCTTCTTCCTCTTTTGCCTGTCGGTACAGCAGGTCATGGTGGATAACAAAACGGGGATACCTTGGTTGGGGATTGTCGACATCCTGGTGAGCCTGTTCCCAAGCGTTGAATAGGGATGGGTCGTTGATTTGGGCAAACTTAAAACTCCTGTCTAGTACCCAGGGCTCGGGAGACAAAAGAGCTGGTTTGGGGGACATAGAGGGGACCTCATATTTCATTAAGCTGTGTCTAAACCACTGTAGGAACCGGGGGTTGTCTGTCCCTATGATTAAATCTTCGGGAAGGGTATTAAGGGCTCCTACCCTTATTATCTGCTGGGGGCCCTTCGTGGGATTTATGGGGATCTGAGCAAGAGGGTAGGTTTTGACATCCCCGTGTACGCATCGGATGGCTACCGATTGACGGGGTAAGTACTGGGACTTCGCTACATGTTTCGTTTGTATGACCGACTGCCTACAGCCTGAATCTAGCAGTGCCTGGATGGAGGACCCGTTCACCTGTACACTTACTCTGTAAGTGCTCCCCATCTCCGCGGAGTAGAGAACAGCCCGGGGCAGGTATCCCACTTCCATGGGCTCGTCCGGAGGTCTTTTGGTGGGGCAAAACCTGGCGATATGGCCCCAGTTGCCACACTCGAAACATTGTGGCCCTGCAGAGGTGGGGGTCTCAGGTTTCCAGACTCGGTGCTTCGGGGGATCCATAGGGCGGGATGGAGGGGGTCGCCTCTCTGTCTTTATCGGTGGTTTGTGGACACGGTCCGGCTCCCACCCTGAGGAGCGGGGTTGGGCCCTCGTGAAGTTGGTTGCCATGTCGACAGCTTCTGTAGTGGTCAGGTGGGGGTGTTGTCTGAGCCACCTCTGTGTAGCGAAAGGCAGCGCCTCCAGATATTGTTCCAGATATATTCTATCCATGATTTCTGCCTTAGTGCTTGTGGCAGGGGTCAACCACTTGTCAGCGGCCATTTTTAGTCTCACAAATAGCGTCTTGGGGTTCTCCCCTGGAGCACCACGTTCCTTCCTAAACCTGAGTCTATAGGCTTCGTGGTCCAATCCTAAATGATCTAGGATAATCTTCTTTACTTCCAGATAGGGGGTATCTCCATTTGGGTTGGCAACCTGGTAGGCTGCTTGGGCTTCCCCGGACAGGAGCCGAGCCAAAAAGAAAGGCCATTTGCTCATGGGCCATCCACATGCCCTGGCAGCCCTCTCAAAATTGAGCATGAAGGAATCCGGGTCGTCCCCCTGATGGTATTTCTGTAGGGACACCGCTGAAGTGCCATGAGGAATAGGTTGCGCTTCTCTTCCCGTCCCTTGGGCCCCCGGATCCACCCATAACTGCGGGGTTTCCTCTTTCGTGGCTAAGGCCTTCTTCAGTATCTCGCAGTCAGCCTGGGCCGAGGTTAACTGTTGCTCTGCCACCCATCCAAGCTTCTCCTGTCCTTTTATTAGCTGCTGTATGAGGGTCTCCATCTCTGTATCGAGGGTTATGCTGCCCGCATTCTCCACCACTGTTACGCCGGGCGCCGGAAGAGGTTCAGTTATGGGCAACAGGCGAGCTCGTGGTAAAGAAGGTTTTATTGCAGTAAACCAGTGATCAGTACAACTCTTCCGAATCGGGTTCGCTCGCCGCGGGGATCTACTTCTACTGCTTCTTCGTCGGGGGACCTTCTCCTTCTCTCGGAACCCTTCTGGACTTCGAGGGGGTGGTTCTTCCTCTTCCGAGTCCGTCGCTGCGAGTGAAGGGTTTTCTCCCCCAGAAGGCAAAGAGAGAACAAGGGAAGTGTGAGAATTCTGTTCAATATCTCGATTTCAGGGTAAGGGAGTGAGGGAAACCACCGGTGCTCTATTTTACAAGGGTGCACTATCGTGAGTGGGAGGGGAGAGTGCACAGGGTAAGGGTCCTGGGCTTTTAGGTTTCCCGTGGTCATGTACCTCGAAGATCTACCCAGCCCCGCAATCGGTCACGCACCTGTGAAAGCCACGCACCTCCCCTGGGTGAGTGGCTGGGCGGCTCGCGGGAACGGTGGCCTCCTGGCTTCTCTCCGTCCGTAGCAGACGCCGACTCTGCTTCCTGTAGGTGACTCTCCGTCTCTCCCCCGGTCTCTGATGTCCCACGCCGCTCTCGTCCTCCGCCTCTCGTACTCTCTGCTCCTTCCTCCGATCTCCTGCTTCTCCCGCCGTCTTCTCCTGCTGACTCCGTATTCTCCTCGCACTCTGTCCTCTCAACGCTTTCCTCCTCCGTCCTCCGGGTGATCGAGCACACCTGTGTCTCGGGGGCGACTCCTTTTGACGGGAACGAGTAGTAGGCCGACTCCTCCCACTCCGCCTCTTGCCATGAGTTAAAGGGCCAGTCCTCGACAGCCTTATCAGCGATACCCGGCTCAGCGTCCTGTTGGGGGGGAAGAGAGACAGAGGAGTAGGGTAAAAGTACATTGTGGTCCTTATCCCCGGAGTCCCTCCTGTCCCGATGCATTCTGGTAGTTTGAGGCGGAGGCGTCGATCCGAAGACTGGGGACCTCGTGTACACCCCGTTACAGAGACACTTTTTATTTATCTAGAACAGTGCAAGGTAAAAAAAATGTTTAACACATGTTCTAATATCTTGGTCTTTGACTTGTGTTCGGATTGGTCTACGTGCCATATAGTTCATGGGATTTCTGAGTTGCTGTTATTAAGGGGATGGAAGCTTCTGACCATTTATGGTTGTCCCCGTCCTTATGTTCCCATTTTTGGTTTGTAACTTCTTGAACTACAGTAACTCATTATTCCTCTAATAACTAGTATATCTTTTCCGGAAAACCAACTGGCTCAGCAGATTTTCCTTTATTTATTCCAGTATTTTCTAAAGTGTTAATTTAGGGAATTGGATATCCTTAAACAAAGTAGCTAACTTCCTAGTTGAAATATTCTCTCTATAGGTCAGAACTATGATCTTGAAACTCCAAATATATTTCCCTTACATTTTCTATTGTTGTTGAAATATTATTTCTACTTTTTTTTGCCTTGGTCTTCTACAATAGAATGACATTCCTGGCCTACAATTCTCCAAAAGCAACCCCACCTCAGCTTACTCAAATTATGATTCAGAATGCCTTACGCCTAAGAGCGGTTTACGTGCCTCTGTTGCCTGCAATGTGTGGGGGCTCGCAGTGTGTGTGGGGGGGCTCGCAGTGTGTGGGGGGCTCTGTGTGGCTGTGTGTGTGGGGGGGCTCTGTGTGGCTGTGTGTGTGGGGGGCTATGTGTGGGTATGTGTGTGGGGGGGGCTCTGTGTGTGTGTGGGGGGGGCTCTGTGTGGGTGTTTGTGTGTGGCATTTGCGAGAGATTAAGCTATTGGCATTGTAAATGACAATGCCATTTATTTATGTTAAAAAAAACATAAATAAAAATGTCAAGAGCAATGCCAATAGCTCTAACTTTAACAAAGGCAAAACCATTGCATTGTAAATGCTTGTTGAACAATGTGGTAGAAGCATTCAGTCTGGTTTCTGGGGGAAGTGTATTCCATATCCTGGGCGCCATCCCAGAAAAGGTTTGTTTGTATGTTTTCTTCCTGTTGAATCTTTGAGGTTTCAAAAGCAGGATTTCCGCACTTCTTGAGGATCTTGTCCCACCAGAGACCGTCCACTTCTATGCGAGGTAGCTGGGTGTCTTGTGATGTATAGCCTTATGCGTCATGCACGCTATTTTTAGGTGAATTCTGGCTTCAAGCGGTAGCCAATTTAGAGCTTTTAAGTCTGGGAAAATATGGGAACTTCTTTTCGTACCAGTGATGAGTCTCGCTGCAGCATTTATTGAGGCTCTTAGGGGAGGAGTTGTAGCTTTTGGAAGGCCATACAGAGCGACACTTCCGTATTCCACTCGAGGGATAACTAGCTCTTGTACTGCCAGCTTGAAGTCATTGACTGGTAGAAAAGGTTTCAGATTCCTCAGTGTGTTTATCTGGAAGTTTGCTCCCTTTGTTGCATTGCTAATGTGTTTCTGCATAGTGAGGTTGCTGTCAAGAGTTATTCCCAAGGATTTTGCTGAGTCTACAATGTTTGGTTGAACGTTGAGTCCAGTAATATGTTTGATCAAGTCTTGCATATTGGGTACTTTGGCGGATGGAACTATAAGGAGGAATTCTGTCTTTAGAGCATTCAATTTGAGATGGTTTTCTGTCAGCCAAGTCTGGGTGTTCCTGAGCGTTGTGTTAAGCACTTTAATGTATTCTATGGTGTAAATCTTAAGGTAGAGTTGTGTGTCGTACATGTGATATTGCACGTTAGACGCATACAGCAATTCAGTGAGCGGTTTCAGGTTGAACAATGTCGGAGATAGTGAGGACCCTTGCGGTACCTCCAGCTTAACTGGTACGGGTTTGGAGAGAGTGTTGACCTTGAATTTTTGCGTTCAGTTATGGAGAAACGAGGTAAACCAGTTAAGCACTGATCCAGATAGACGCATTCTATGTTTCAGAAGATCGATCAGCTTGTCCTGTTTGACCGTATCAAAGGCTGAGGATGGGTCTAGCAGGATGAGAAGGCATGATCCGTTCTGATCGAGGATTTGCAGCGCATCATCAATAATGTGGGTCATGGCTGATTCAGTGCTGTGACCTGCTCTGTAGCCTGATTGGTGTTTGTTAAGAAGGTCAAAGTGATCAATATGTTTAGTCAATTGTTGGTGAACACATTTTTGAGTAGTTTGGCCAAGGTAGGAATATTGGAGATAGGACAATAGTTGCTTAAGTCTGTAGGGTCGGCTGTGGGTTTCTTTAGGATGGGTGATACCTGTCAAACTTTGAGGGAGTCCGGGATGCAGCCTTGTTGGAGGGAACTGTTAATGATTTTGGTCCAGAGAGGCAGCAGCCATGGGGTTAAGTCTTGAACCTCATTTGCCGGGAGAGGGTCGGTGATGTGATTGGCCGGCTTCAGGGCATTAAGAATCTTGCCTAAGGCTTCTTCAGTGTAAGTAGCAAAGGATGACCATGCTGCGTCGTTTTTTAAGTCAAACTTTGAGGGGATTTGGTGTGGTGCAGCTGGGAGTGGAGGGGAGGTGTTTGTGAGAGGACCGGAGTGTAGTAATAGGTCATTTAGGAGATCCTTCTTGATGTTGTCAGTCTTCTGAGTAATGAAGGCAGAGAAATCTTCACAGTTTGCTTGTGGACGGGCTATGTCTTGTAGCCGTTGAGGAGCGTCCTTAGATTGGGTTCTGATTATTTCAAAACGTTTTTTGAAAATTTCTTGCTTGGCCTAGTTGGTGGCTGAAAGTCAGCTTTCGTGCGCTTGATCTTTCGATAATAAGCATTTCTCTCCGTTCCTAGTAACTTGAGGTGGTTAGAAGATGGGACTGATCTCCAAATGAGTTCATGAGATCTGAGACCAACTGGTGTCCACCCCCACCCACCTCGCCGGACACACTCTCGACGCAGTCTTCTCCTCCAGCACAGACATCGACTTCAGCCACGCCACAGAGCTTCAATGGACAGACCACAGCTGCGTCCACTTCACCTTCAAGAGAACGACGACCCACCACCACCAGCATCAGGCCGCCCGCAGAAGCTGGAACAAGATCACAGCAGACCAGCTCGCCGCTTCCCTGAGCCAGCACCCTCCCGCCAGCTCAGCGAACCCCAGCCAGGCCGCCGACAACCTCACGAGGTGGATCAGCAACTGCGCGGACGAACTCGCCCCGCTGAGAACCCCGCCCAGCAGATCCCGCAGCAAGAAAGCCCCGTGGTTCACCGACTAACTCAAGAGCTCCAAGAAGAACTGCCGAGCCCTCGAGAAAGTCTGGAGAAGGGATCCTACACCAGACAACAGGACCACCTTCAAGCTGACCACCCGGAAGCACCACCAGCTGATCCGCGCCGCCAAGAAAACTGCTTTCAAGGACCGGCTGGACAACAACGCACACAACTACAAGGAACTCTTCAACATCGTGAAAGAGCTATCCAACCCCAGCGCAGGAAACAACGACATCACCCCATCGCAAGACCTCTGCAACTCCCTCGCTTCATACTTCCACAACAAGATCGCGGACATACACAACAGCTTCAACAACCAACCAACGAACACCAAGACCGAACAACCACCCCCCACCACCACCCTCCACGCCTGGACCCCGATCAGCACCGAAGACACCATCCGTCTGATGAACTCCATCCACTCCGGATCACCGACTGACCCCTGCCCTCACCACATCTTCAACAAGGCTGACGCTGTCATCACACCCCACCTGCGAGACATCATCAACACTTCCTTCGACACCGCCACCTTCCCTGAGAGCTGGAAGCACGCCGAACTCAGCGCTCTTCTCAAGAAACCCACAGCGGACCCCACCGAACTCAAGAACTACCGCCCCATCTCGCTCCTCCCGTTTCCAGCCAAAGTCATCGAGAAGACCGTCAACAACAGATGGCCGCCTTCCTCGAGACGAATGGATCCCTCGACCCCTCACAGTCCGGCTTCCGAGCCAATCACAGCACCGAGACCGCCCTCATCGCCGCCACCGATGACATCCGAGCCCTGATGGACAACGGAGAAACAGCGGCCCTCATCCTCCTAGACCTCTCCGCGGCATTCGACACTGTCTGCCACCGCACCCTAGTACAGCGCCTCAGCAATGTCGGAATCCACCGTACAAGTCAGAGGCCACCGAAGTCATCTGCGGCGTCCCTCAAGGATCCTCTCTGAGCCCCACCCTCTTCAACGTCTACATGAGCCCCCTCGCAGCCATCGCACGCCAGCACAACCTCAACATAATCTCCTACGCCGACGACACCCAGCTGATCCTCTCCCTGACCAACGACCCCGCCGCCAGAGCCAACCTGCACGAAGGGATGAAAGAGGTAGCCGAGTGGATGACGACCAGCCGCCTGAAACTGAACTCGGACAAGACGGAGGTCCTCATCCTGGGCTCCTCACCCTCCGCCTGGGACGACTCCTGGTGGCCTCCCGCCCTGGGCACCGCACCCAAACCGACAGACCATGCACGCAACCTGGGCTTCATCCTGGACTCCTCCCTCTCCATGACCAGGCAAGTCAACAACGTCTCATCGGCATGCTTCAACATCCTCCGCATGCTACGGAAGATCTTCTGGTGGATCCCCACCGAGACCAGGAAGACCGTCACCCAGGCCCTCGTCACCAGCCGACTGGACTACGGCAACGCCCTCTACGCCGGTACCACCGCCAAGCTCCAGAGGAGACTCCAGCGGATCCAGAACGCCTCAGCCAGACTCATCCTCGACATCCCACGAACCAGCCACATCTCCAGAGACCTTCACTGGCTCCCCGTCAACAAAAGAATCACCTTCCGCCTCCTCACCCACGCACACAAAGCCCTACACGACCAAGGCCCGAGCTACCTCAACAGCCGAGTCAACTTCTACGCTCCCAAACGCCACCTCCGATCAGCCAACCACGCCCTCGCCGACGTCCCCCGCATCCGAAGAGCGACTACAGGAGGAAGGTCCTTCTCCTACCTGGCCGCCAAGACCTGGAACTCCCTCCCGACGACCTGCGCCTGACCCAAGACCACCTCTCCTTCAGGAAGAAGCTGAAGACCTGGCTGTTTGAGCAGTAGCGGCACCCCCCCCCCCCCCCCCCCCCCAGCGCCTTGAGACCCCACGGGTATGTAGCGCGCTCTATAAATGTCTTTGATTGATTGATTGAGAGACCGTCTGTCCTCATTAAGTAGACTGTTGTACCAGGGCTTAAAGTCTTTAGTGGAAATTCTTTAGTTGAGGGGGGCTACCTCGTTAACGAGGTCCTAGATTTGAGGTAGTGGTTGGTGAGATCATGGATGTCGGAAGATCCTACAGGGGGCTGAAGAAGGTTGTAGCTGGAAGAGGGTAATGTGTTGGGGTTGAGTTTTTTTCAAGTCTCTTTTCCAAATCTTTGGTTTTGTGGATTGAACAGAGTTAAATTTCAATGTTTCGTTGATAAAAAAGGTGATAATATAATGGTCTGACCAGTCACAGGGTTGGATCGACTCCAACTGAATGACATCAATTTTGGAGATTATTAAATCCACGATTGAGTCTTTTTTATGTGTATGGCTGTTGCAGATTTGGGTGAGGGCTAAATCATCAAGGAAGAGACTATTGATCACTGCGTTGTTGTTCCAATGGAGATATAAGTCGCCCTGGAATATTTGGGTATTTTGCCACCCGGAGTTTGTTGAAACCATATCAATGAGGTGTTCGGTGAAGATGAGGTTGTCTCCAGGAGGATGATAGATGATGTGTAGCGAGCATACTGGTTTGCCGTTGCTGCTAATGTCAAGGCATATATATTCGCAAGAGGGGAAAACGGGATATGGCTCTGTTAACAGTGATATTGCTACAATGTATACAGGCGATACCTCCCCCTATCTTATCGATTCTATCCAATCTAATGATGTCGTAGTGAGGGGGCACTAGAACTTCTTTAGTGGAGTTAAGGATTCCGTTAGCCAGGTTTCGGTTACAATTATCAGGTCCAGCTCCTGTGAGATGATTAGTTCAGCTATATCCGCTGCGTGTCTAGAGGCAGATCTACAGTTTAGGAGTGTGCATTTTTAAGATGGGGTGTGATGAGGGAAGAAGTCGGATCCTGAATGAGAGGGACTCTTCTTAGGTTGTTGTCGATAATTCCTCTATTTTTGTGTGTAGAGGACCTGAATGGGTTAGGGCAGTGGTTCCCAAACTTTTTTGACCCGTGGCTCCCTTGACGGGGTTGGCAGTTGGTCGTGTCTCCCCACCATTTTTTTGCCGGTGGGTCAGGCAGCGCACTGTGCCGCGGCACCCCTGGCTTCTCATCACGGCGCACCGGGGTGCCGCGGCGTACACTTTGGGAAGCACTGTTAAGATAGTCTACGTCAGCTATTGGCTCATTTCACTGTGAGTGACAGCATTCTGTTCTTTCACAAGGAACACACCCGCACACAAAGTAGTCTTTCAGTGTCAGGGTGTCAATGTCTCCTATTTGAGGCCAGAAACTCTTTCTCTGCTGGCTGCTGAGATAGTCATAACAAACTAATCAATCCACTGATCTGAAATGTCATTACAAATGTTACCTTGCAGAAACAAAAATAAATGGTGGAAATACTTACTGTTATCCTAAATTGTCCAGAGCATGAAAAGGAATTGTATTGTGATTGCATTTGTATAGCGCTTACTACCTCTCACAAGGCGCTATTCCGAGACCCATAGAGGATTAGTGATGAATAAGTATAGTGAAACATGCAAGTAAATGTGAAGTGGTGGAATAGTGTGCTTATAAAATAATGGCAGTCTTTATTAATAATAATACTTTATTGTTTAGTTAGTAAAAACCATTACAAAGTATAAATACGACAATATACTAAAACACAGAAAGTTTACACTGCTCTGCGAATGATAAAAAAGTTATTAAGATGAAAAAGTCTTTCAAATTTGAATATTAACATGTTCCAGATTCAAGACTTTGCCAGTATTCTTTGGTTTTTCTCAAAAATGTTAATGAATTTGACTGCCCTGCAAATGAGTTGCGGATCTACTGAGCATAAAATTTGTATGATCGCAGACCGGCAGGTACGTATTCCATATTCCTTAAACTTGGTTTTTAACCCACTCCGACGTTCCTGGATCAGAGCCGGGCAAATACAAATCAGATGGATAAAGTCTTGTCTTCCTGCGCCACATAAACTGCATCCGTCACATTCTTGGGACTTCCACTTTGGTGTCTCGGCATTTGTTGGAAAGTTACCCAGCCTTAAATTGAGGTATTTACGTTTGATGAAAGGCGAGAAAGCAAGGTCTAGATAGGCTGCCGGTACTAATTTTTTATAAGATTGAATTGTTGAAGGTTATTTTATCGTCGAGCAACGAATGCCTGTTGGCAGGCTTCTTTACCAACTGTTTAAAGGAAAGTACTGGAAGCTTGGATTCCCAGAGAGTAGCCAAGTCGGTATTTGGCGTAGTGAGAATTGGGACTTTTGCTAATTGTTTCCCACATAGCACGATGGACCGCTATCTCTTGGTTTATCCAGACATTGTACCAAAATTTTATGGTCTCGTACTTTTTCAGCAGTATTTGGGATTGCAGACCAAATTCAAGCCTTACTTGTGCGGGTGATGCGTTTCTTGGTAATGCGAATACTCGCTTGTAGATTTTCATTTGTGCTTTGTCCAGAAGTTGTGCACTCTTGCCATGATGTAATACGCTCCCATAAGCTATTGTTGGGAGTAACTTAGCTTTCATTATTGTTAGCAAGGGGGAGACCAAAGGACCTTTAAGTTTGGTCGCTAGAGTACTAAAGGCGTGCAATAGTATTGTGCCCTTCTTTTCCATGCTATTAAATTGCATGCTGAAATCGAGACGCTTGTCCAGTAGTATCCCGAGATACTTGTAACTTCCAACCGCTTCTAGTTTAACATTGTCTATTGAGAAGGTTGGTGGCACTTTGTGTCGTCGGGTTATAACCATGATTTTTGTTTTTGTGCTGTTTATTTCTAGCAAATTCTGTTTTGTATAGCGGGTCAATTCGTTTAGAAGACGTTGCAAGCCTATTCTTGTCTGGCTTAGTAGGACCACATCGTCGGCATAGGATAGGTGTGTTACACGGAGATTACCTAGCCGCGGCGGATGAGCATTAGTCCGGTCAAGGCTTACTGTTAGGTCGGCCATGAATAAATTAAAGAGGTGGGGGGCCAAAACACAGCCTTGCTTTAGTCCATCAGAGGTGTTGATCTTCCGGGTTAGCCTCTGTCCATTGTCTATCTTTACCTGCATCCAGGTGTTACTATACAGGTCGATGATCGGCGTTAGGATTGAGTCTGGCAGGCCCTGCTGCTTCAATTTAGTCCATAGTAATTTTCCGTTGACACGGTCGAAGGCCGCCTTAAAGTCAATGAAACAGGTGTAAAGTTCCTGATGTTTTTGGAGGCTTTTTTCACCAATCAACCATAATGCCATTGCATTTGCCATGGTGCCTGTTCCGCGACGAAACCCTGTCTGATTTAACGGGATTTTGCTGTTCATATCCGACCATTGTGCTAGATCAGCTAGCACCAGGGATGCGTAGTATTTAGCTTCCGCATCGATCAGGGCTATTAAGCGATAATTGATTGGATTTTTGCGGTCTCCGCCTTTATAGATGGGATTGATGATGGCACCCCTCCAGCTTTCCGGGACCCGACCTGAGTCGCTAATTGACCGAAACAAGAGATTAAATTTGCATGCCCAGAACTTGGGGTCCTCTTTATAGATTGCCTGCGGGATGCCGTTTGGTCCCGGCGCACTCTCTTGCTTGCCTTTCTTGATTATTAGTAATATTCGGCGATCGTCATCTGTCCACATTGGTTGACCCATATCTTCCTGGCGGTAGATCATGCCATTAGTGCTAGAAACAGCCATGCTTTCCTGGTCCATTGCTCTTGATGTTTCAGATGCCGTTATTGACGTTATAATCTGGTGTGTCGATGGTTTCGTCGAGAATGTGTCGACTATGTGTTGGGCCCAGTCGTTTTCATTGATGCATGTCCTACTTATAGGTTGTGCTGTTCTATTAATGGAATTGACTTGCATCCAGAAAGCCCTGGAGTCTGATATTTTTATGTTATGCAACAATTTAGCCCATAAATCATTGGCTTTGTTCCTTTTTTCCATCCATACCAGCTTCTTGTACTCTCTCCTTATAGATCGGACTTCTTGCCAAAGGCTTGGTTTTATCTTTGGACCTTGTGCCCGTCTTGTGAGCTTCTGAAGATGTTTCTTCATAGAAAGTGTAGTTTTTGTGAGTTTGGTATCGGACATAGGATAGGTCTCCCTTTTAGCATTGCTACTGGACCTTGGTAACTTTTCCAGGAAGTCAGACCAGGTTTCTGAGCAGAAGTCTTTCTCTGCGATAGATGTTTTTAATAATTTCTTAGCGTCCAACGCTATTTGAGGCAGTGTGTTGCTCGTCCACTTTAACCGCTTCAGGTTAATTGTAGAGATTATGCCTGGCATGGTTGGCGCCTTTACGTACCTAGAAGAATTCAGTTTCATCTCGATATGTTGCATTGAATGATCACTATCTAGTGAGCAGATTATTTGGAATTTTTTAATTAGACTCAGCAGGGGTAGTGTTACCAATGTATAATCCAAGATGGAACTTGTATTATGGCCTATATAGGTTGCGGCAGGGGGTTTGTCGTGAATGGCTCTACCGTTTATTATCCGTAGGCCAAGGCGTTCAAAGTCCCACATCAGCTGCCTACCCACTTTATCTTTCTTCATGACCGATACAATCTCCTGAGGTTCAACGTCCCACCTTTCATTTGCTACTGAGATGCTGTCCTCATCTTCCGGTTGATGTAAAAGGTTGGTGTTGAAATCACCCGTAACGATAATCTCCCAGCTTGGTTGTTCAAGGCGGGTGTTGGTTACAACATTAACAACACGTTGGAAGAGTTCTTTTTTGGCTGATTTTTTCGGGTGGGCGTATAAATTAATTAGGATGATTGTTCTCGTCTTGCCTTTTGTTGTGCTCTCCAGTTTAATGATTTGCATATCTGCTGCTGATACATCCATTTGCGAGGCGTTGATCTTCAGTGCAGTGGATACATATATTGAAAGTCCCCCCTTGCGCGCCCATAGCGTTGGGGACGCATCGCACTTTCATGGAAACATAGTCTTCCTGGTAAGTCAATTGGTTCCATTGTCCACGTTTCCTGAAGTGCTATGATGTCATATTGGTCCCAGGTAGTTGTTTTTCTACTATGGTTTAAGATGTTTTTCGCTCCTGCGATGTTCCAGGAGAGTAACTTTATTAGGATTTCTTTGGTCTTGCCTGCCTCGCAGTGGGTTCAGTTACCATTAATGCCCAGTGCCTGTCTCTGGTTATTGTTGATGGGAGTTTCGCCCCCCTGGCACCCTGTAGTACTGAATGAGTGGTTCGATTTTTGCAGTCAGCTCTTTTGTCAGATGGAGCTCTTTTCCCACATCTTCTTAGCAGGGGTGACGGATAGCCCTTTTTTGTTTCTTCTTTCAGCGCGATTCCCCACTCTTCGAATTTACGCGTTTCAGTTAGAATGCTCTTTACCACTTCTACATTCCTCCAGGTGGCACATGTGCCTTCCCTAGCCCCATTGTCCCCTAACGTGATGAATTCAATTGATAGTAAATCGGCGGATGTTAGGTGGCTTAGGCTTGGGTTGGTAGATGTCAGATGGAGAATATTCCCTCGATTTAAGAGGTCTTGTGTGCCTTGGGGCTCGTAGTTGGGAATAAAATATCTTTCCTGCTGTGACTGGTTGCATCTGAGTAGGTCGGTCACTGCTACTCTGTATTTTTTCATTTGATGAGGGTTTTGTAGACTTGTGATTGTCGTAATCCTTTGCATTAAGATGGGGATATTGCGCTATTTGATTATACGCATCATTCTGAGTTTGTGTGAGTGGCATACTCGCCATGGCCTTTACTTCCCGGCATGATCGTTTAAAGCCAGCGTGTTCTGGGTGGTGCCCACTGGTTGCAGTGGCAGACCCGGGGCATGGTCCTATCCTTTCCACATTTGCGATTTCTGTAGTTTGTTGCATACCATTGTTGCCTGTAAATATCGTGAGTTGTATTTGATCGTGCATATCTCTATCCGCCTTAGTTCTTACTTGCCTATTTATCTTTTGGTCACTTTTCTCTGAGGTTTGATTATCGGTCGGTGTAGTGACACTTTTCCCTTCAATTGGGTTGTTGCTTGGTATAGTGACACGAATAGAGGGCACTTTTTGATTTTTTTTTCCGTGCCTTTGACTACAACCCAATGGGGCCCCTGATTGCTTTGTTCATGTTTGTTGTGTTATTCAATCCTGTTTGCAGGGAGCCTTGTTTCTTCATAAGTGGTGCTCCCTTTTTGGCAAGAGATGGAGTCAGTATTTTGCGGCTCATCTGGCAGACTATCTGAAGTTTTATTTAGTTGTGTGGTGTTGCTGAGCCCTTGATCCGTGCTCCAGCCAGTGCCACTTACGGCAGTCATTGAACTAAACAAATCAGTGCTACTGGCGTTCCTGGCTTCTGGAATTTTAGCAAGAACGACCCCCTCTGTATGCGTAGATTTTTTTGATGTTGTCAGTTGGGTCATGTCCTTAGGGCTTGTGTTTAATAGCATTTGTCCCTCTTCTGGGTTTTTCCAATTTTTGTGTTCTTTTTCTGTCCCGAGAGATGACTGGTATGTCCCCTCTTTAATGTTGGGGTCCTGTTTTAGTGTTCTTTTTCCCTGATTAAACATAGGGAAAGTAACCAACATCTGCTTATTTGCAGGTGGGCAATTTGGCAGCTGATTTCTGTTTTTTCTTGCCCGTTTTTTTTGCCGCTTGGTTAGACCTTTCGGGTCGTTTGAATTTCTTACCCCATCTTGGTTTGAATGCTCTATTCCTAATAGTTTGGAACCATTGTTTTGTATGATAAAAGGCGTTGCACCTATTATTTTAGGTTCCTCTATTATATTGTCAGATATCGTTGTTAGTTTGTTTTGTTTGTTTTTTTCCACTGCTTGTTGCCGTGCTGATTCGTCTGCTTGGTCTGCATTAAATTTAACTGGATATTCCTTATGTGTGCTCTTGCAATTTCCGAGGGAAATAAGGTCACATCCGATTGGTGTACTGTTGTTACTCTGGTTAGCGTGCTTGCATTCCTGTAGTATGTCTTTAAGAATTGATGGCAAATCCTTTAGTTTTTCCAATATTGGATGGCAGGTGCATGACTGGAATGCTGCCCACGGCCGCATTTGGTCCTTAATGATGTTGGGAATGCTGGCCATGATGTCTAACTTTTTATTTATGTTAGATATGTGTTCCGCCATTGTACTCATTAAATGTATCTGAATTTCGAGTTAATCTGACTGCATATTGAGAGTTTTAATAGAGGTTTCCAATATGCACACCAGTGCACTGTGCAAAGTAATTATAGATTCCAGGTTTTCGTTAATGTCGTGCCCTATTTCTTGCCGTTGTTGGCCCCCTGTATTGCAATTGGAGAAAAATCCCTGTGGAACTTGCTTTATGGATGTTGTGTCTTTCTGCCGCACTTTAATTTTTTGCCGTATTTCGGGACATAGTTCGGGGTTTTTTGTGGTTGCTACATCAGCACCAGCCGAAACACTTAAGATCTCTATTATTGAAGGTTCCGTTTCAGCATCGACGTCAATCACTTTTGGTAAATCTATTAGTGCATTAATGTCCACTTCCTGGTTCATTCCACTGGATATCTCAACTATGTTATTACTTGGCGACTCCCTGATTGGAGAGTTTTTTGTACACCAACCGATTGATGTTGCTCCCTGGTCCTCCTTTACGATGATGATTGCTTTGTTGGGGATTTTTAATCCCTCAAAATTGCTTTCGGTTGCTTCCTGGTCCTCCTTTTCGGTGGTGAGTGATTTACTGGGGATTTTCAATCCCTCCAGGTTATTTTCGGTTGTATGGATATCCGAGCAGGCTTTTTGTGTTGTAGTTCTTCCTTTATTAAGTGTAGGTACTTGAGGCGCCCAGCAGGGGTTAAACTCCTTTGTCTTTGTCTTGTCTATGGCTTTATCCCTTACAGGGGTCATGCGTGAGCCAGTCTTGGGGTTGAGTGACTGTATGGAGGCACCTTGTATGCTAATTCATACATACTATTGTTGTAACAATCCTCGTTATCAGGTTGGGCCGGGTGACTTCCTGTTATTGTTTGCTCTTGATTTATGGGATTGGTTGATAGTGGTAGTGTTACGGAAGTTCTTTCGCCTTTGGTCTCTTTTTTGTTAGGTGAGCTACTTGTTGCGTGTCTTTCATCGTGGCAGTCCGTGGCATTGATTGATCCTGTATGGGTTGTTAATTGTTTCTCTTGTCCTTGCCTTTGAATTGAGTCGTGCTTTTTGTTTTCCTTGTGCACCTGGGCTTGAATTTGAAACATATTTTTCTCCAGGGTGGCATCCGTACACTTGGGTATTTCCTCTATTCCATTGGCCCTATCTACATTGGTGTTTAAGACGCTCAGAGGAGTCCTTGTGTCTATTGGCCTTATATCTACTTTTTTTGGTGACATTGGTTTTTGCAATCCATTTGGTGTTATCGGCATTGCATAAATAGCTGTCATTGGGTCTTTCAGGAAAGTAAATTTGCCGGTTGGGTTCATGTTGCTGAAAATTCAGTATACAGAAGGTATTAATGGTGCGGCCGCACTTCCCTCGGCTGGGATAACGGGGGATTTGGTTTTGGCCTTGGCCTTTGCTCTTTTCCTTACATTATTGGGTGGGTTTGTCCGTGTTTTCCCAGACCTCATCCCCCTTTTGTCTTTTACCACCTCCGCTTTACTTCCTGCTCCACCTCCCAAGCCTATCTGCTCCCTCTGAGTTTGGGCAGCTGCCGTCAGGGAGATAGCGAGGTGTTGTTGCGGTAGGTGGCGGGATGACTGCTCTCTCTGGTATTAGGATAGTACTCGTAGCAGATTTTTTTGCCAGGTATGTGATGGTATGTAATGGAGCTCAGTCCCCCAAGCATACACTTTTAACACACTGTTAGACTGACCCAGCAGTTAATTAGCTTTATCAGGGAAAAAAAAAAGATTTAAAAAAAAATGCCGGTAGACAGTTTTTTGCCAAGCAGGTAATGGAGCTCTAGCGTGTGCTGTTTAATACTCTGTTTGTCTGCCCCGGCTGTTAATTGGGTTTATCCGGTGGGCCTATCCATAGTTACACGTTTTTCAAGAATAATCAGTTACTGGGCTGATATTGCCGATAGCACAGCTGGTACTCACACCTCTCACCCGCGGTGCTAACTGTCTGCTAGTGTTCTGTAGGTTCGATCTGGTCCTTGTCTCGTGGCTGGGGAACCTGGCGATGCCCAAGAGACACCAGGAGCAGCTGCTGAGCTGGGTCGGGTCAGGTCCGGTCAGTCCCAGTCTGTTGTACTCGGTAGCCTGATCCCCGACTCCTGACACCGCAGGCTAATCGGCAAATCAGCTGGGCGACGCGGGAGAGCACGGAGCACGGTGGGCGTTATGAGACCCTATGCGACGCCGCTCTGCTTGGGCTCCACCGCGGTGGTCCTCGATTCGCCTCTGGCCTCATCTTCCTACCCCTGCCCCCCGAGTGTCTTTGGGGTGGGGGGGCTCGAAGCCTCGATTCACAGATGGCTTGCTCGGTCGTCTGGCGTCTCGCTCGCTCAACAACTCACGGCCCACTGCTCGCTGCTGATGCAGTAGCGGCTCTCTGCTGCACTCTGCTGGTTCCTCTCCAGTAGTCTTTATTAGTTGCCATGCCTCCAGCAAACAAACGTGATTTTTTCAGATAAGACATTCCGTGACTTTTTTTTCCCTCCAGGCCTCCAAGATTCACCCAGTCATAAAAAATAAATGCCCATGGCACATAGGGAGCAAACTCAAAAGCTGAGAGGGAGGAAGGAGTACAGTGAACGGCAAAATTGCGAGTTCCAAGAAACTTTCTTAATTGTTTTTCATTTTATTTTGGTAAATTGTTGGATTGTCTGAATCGGAAGTGCTCGCTAGGCACCCCTGGCTGGCTTGCTCACATGCCATCCAGGCCCCAGGAACGTTGTGCGCCCTTCACTGGGATTGTGTTCTTCCATTTCCCAGGGCTAATGATGATCACCCCACCCCCCACACATGTGGAGGGCTGCAAAGGAAATCTCCGGCCAGGATTACGGCTGTTGCCTGACACCTCGAGTTCCTGCATTGAGTACTCCTTAACATAAATGCATCTTGCCCCTCTCTCCCGCCGGCCACCCTGACAGGATCGACGTTCAATTTCCAGGGTAATTTACAGACGGGTTTTGTCATAACTGCTTCTCCGGACCCGGAAGCCCCTTTCCCCACTACCACAGAATATATTTCGGTGCATTTCTTTCAAGTCCCCCACATCCTGCTCGGCGCCGCGGCGCCCCTGGCTTCTCATCACGGCGCACCGGGGCGCTGCGGCGCACACTTTGGGAACCACTGGGTTAGGGGGATAGTAGGTATGGACATCTGAATGGGAGTTCAGTGGTTTGTAAGAGTGGGTTCGTAAGAGTGTAGTAGAGAGATAAGATCGCTCTCCGAGAACGGATTGATGTTTCGCAATGGGCGTGTTAAGGTAGTACAGGAGTGGACTGTTTTCTATCTGGGAAGAGTACGTTTCGAGGTAAGTGGGGTGATTCGGGCGCTCGCTAGATGTAGATGTTCTTGAGGGAGTAGAGCGCCATGATTGTCTCTATCACCTCCTTAACAGATTGGAGTTCCTTCACGATTTGGTGAAGTGCGGTCATAATCTCCTCCAGTCTTGGGTCTGGTGCGGTTATGCATGAGGTTGGTGACTGTGTCATGCAAGTGAATGACTGCGAAGTGTTAGGGTTGGGTGTGTGATCAGGTGCAGGTGTGTGCAGTGTTGGTGGCAATGTTGTGAAAGTAGATGAATGAGTTGTAGCTGAAGATGGTTGTGTTATGCATGTGGATGTTTGCGGGGTGGTCCGGTTGGGTGTGTGACCAGGTGCAGAAGTGAGTAGTGTTGGAGGTAATGTTGCGTGTGTGGATGGATTGGTTGTGGATGTCGATAGCGGAGATGTGGGGGTGGCTGTCTGTAGTATGTGTGTGGGAGGGGTAATTGGGAGCAGGGTGTGTTCTGAGGGCAGCGGGTCTTCAGAATGGTAGTGGGCTGTCCTATTGTGTGCAAACAACTGACCTGGGAGGGGGTGGTTGTGATGGGGGAAGTAAGCGTAATATGTAGCATTATGAGGCAAGGATGAAGTAATGGGTGAGATGGTTATGGGGGCGAGGATGTCGGGGGGGGGGGGGGATAGTTCTGTTATTGTAGATGGTGATGGTTGCAGTCGCCTGGAAGAGGTGAGAGGGGGAAATACAAATAACAAGACCGGTTTTCCTCGTGGAAGAGATCGATAGTGCATCTAGGAATGCTTTCCTCCATTGAGCTCTTAGTCTTGTGTGGAAAATTATATCAGTGGTTGGCATCCCGTTGTTTGGTGAGAAATAGGGGTCAGCGAAGAGTTTCATGATGATATTTTATAAAATTGTGCTTGAATCGTTTGGCTGATTTTTAGGTCTCGCCTAGCTATTGCGAAAGCAATCGCTATGCGAGAGATATAGAGGGGCACTAGAAAATCCAACCAAAAGGGCTTTGGAATGCGGATTATGGCCAGTGCATGTGCGCCGGGCGCGCGCGCTCCATTTGCTCCCCTGCCCCTCCCCCATCAGACTTGAAAGGACGCCGCTCGCACACCACCATTGCCTCGCATCAGACACTTCAAAGGTTGCCACTCCCCCGCCCCCCGCGTGCACATCGCGCACCACCATTTGTCTGTGCCTTGCATCAGACTTCAAAGGCTGCCGCTCCCCCGCCACAGAAATGCAGAGAGCTTGTTTTCCGCTGTCCCTTTGTCCTCCACCTCTCACATTCTTCTCTTCCTTGTTCTTTCTTACAACCATCTAGCTCCCCCTCTTTCTTCATCCTTCTTTAATTTCCGTATTTCTTGCCTATTCTTAGCCTCTTCTTCTCAAATATTCTTTCCCAATTCTGTGCAGCGCATTTCCTATGTTGTCCTCTCCCCATCGCTCTTATGATTGCCTCCTCTCCAAGTCTTCTCACTCATTCCCCTTCTTTCTTCTCTCCTCAATTTTGCTTGTTTTTATTATCTCTGAACACGCACATTCACAGCCGCCATCTGCCTTTTTATTGCTCGCCCCTCCCCCTTCACAGAGCGCGTCTCGCGGCCGTGCTTTCACTTTCACGGCCACGCGGCCCTGTACCTTCCTCGACTACTTCCTGGAACGTCGCGGACCCTGAGATCCGCTGGTTTTCTCCCCCTCATATTAGTTTCCTTATCTCCTTCTACTTTCCTGTTTTCCTTTGGCACTTTCTCTCCTCAGCCCCTGCGGCACTTTACAGGGCAATCTCATTGGACCCTGTCTTAAGTGTTTCCTTCTGGAATAACAGGCTCAATACACAACCGCAGACAGGGAGTCCCGAGACAGCCTGTTGAGCATTCCTGCCTTCCGATCACGACTCACGCCGCCAAGGAGGAAAAGAATTCGACAAAAACAAAGACGTTCTGTTCTTGTTGAACTCTGTCCTATATGTCATTGTAATTGATAAGCAGAGCGATGTCTGTGTCTGTGGAATCAAGACAATGGCCCTTCAACTTTCTCCTTGCTTCAGATACAGGGCTATCTGCTGCCTTCCGCCAATGCAGGATTGTCATGTTATACGCATCGCATCAGCGTTTTTGATGTTTCCCGTTCCGCATCTTTATTTGTTGTAATAGCCTTCCTCTCTAACGTCCTCTTCTTTGATTTCTCCCATCAGACCCTCCTATAAATGCTTCTCCCGCCCATCTGCTCCTTTCCAGGCGCATCACTTCTTCGTCTCCCCTCGATCCCTGTCAGAAACTCCTCACGTGACTCTGAACCTCTCTTAGTGCACTACTGCTTCTTTCTCTCCTCCACATCACCCATGTGCCCACCCCGGACTCCTGGCTCCCCATCTTCACCTTTTATTTCTATAGTCCCTATCCGCCTTTCGTCTCCCATCGCCCCCTCACACCAGTCTCCTCACACCTCACACTGTCCGGTCAGCTGGCTGCTCTTCGTTCTCTCCCTCTCCCTTCTTCATGGCCCACCCGAGAGCTCTCATGCTCCTGTGTTCACTCACACCTCCCCCTGTTCCCACGCCCTCTTCTCCTCAACTATTTCTTGCCCTCACTCTGGATTCCTCAATCTCCCCAATGCACCCCTAGACAACCCTCTGTTCACCTCATCTGCTTGCCCCCCTCCCTCCTTCCCTACGCTGTTTCCCATTCCCTGGAATCGTACTGCTCTTTAAACTGTTCTTTAGCAATATTTTTATTAAGCATTCTGGGTCTGAGCTGTTGGCGCACTATGGATAAAAGCAGGCAGTAATTATGCAAGTGTGGTGGGGCATAGAGGGGGGACAGTGGGGGCGGCATGGGGGGTAAGGAGCGCGTGGGGGGTAAGGAGCGAACGCAAGAAGGCAACGCTAGGGGTCTGTAATGTGCATGGGTTTTGTCTCTTCGTGGGCAGTTGCCATTTTCCAGCTTTCTTTGCATGAACTGTTATAAGCTGGGAGCAAGTTTTCATGTATTTTTTACTCATTTCCCCTTTCCTATATATTTATCTCCCTTTCGCACTTCCTCTGTCACCCTTTCTCTTCTTCTTTATCTGCTCCTCTGTTTGTCTCTTTCCACTCTTCCTCTCAATATACCCTTGTCTCTTTGCTGCTCTTTTTTCATCTTTGTATCTAGTCTTCTTATTGCTACACCTTGTCAAACAACTTTCGATCTCACAATGAAGAGCAGCGAATTTTTATGCAATTAATTTAACTACACAGTACTTTCTATTCTATACCACTGTACCTAAGGAGGAGGAGCAAAATGGCTTGCAGACTCTTACCACGCTTTTTAAGTTAGTTGGCTCAATCAGGGTGGATAATATAGAAAGTTGAAATTAAGTTGTGCCTAGAGTACTGTCAGCAAGGCGACCACCCATAAATATTATGCACACCTTAAGCAAGGCAGCGTATATTGTGGTAGTGGCAGCTTCAAAATGTTACCCTACCTAAGACAGGAAAGTACTGCTACCAGGCTGGGTTCCTTAAGTAGCCTTAGCAGCATGGCGTAGGCTGTTTTCCACTACCTTGGCACCAGTTACTAGCAATTATTATTTCATATAGTTAATATGGCAAGTTTGGTCGTTGCACACTGTAAAGATAACTATCTGTGTTGGTATTCCAAAACGATGCACATAAACATAACAGGGAAATGTGTACAATTGTAATGTCACCAGGTGTTATGATGACGTCAGACACTGGTCTTGACACTCTACCGCCCTCACTCTACCACTCTACCGCCCCCACTCTACCACTCTACCACTCTACCGCCCTCACTATACCGCCCTCACTCTTCCACTCTACCGCCCTCACTCTTTCTCTAACTCCCTGTTCTCTTCTCCTGTGCTGTTATGCTGCTCTCTTCCACCCACCTCCTTCTCCAACTCCCTGTTCTCTTCTCTTCTCCCGAGCTCATCTGCTGCTCTCTTCCACCCGCCTTCTTCTCTAGCTCCCTGTTCTCTTCTCCTGTGCTGATCTGCTGCTCTCTTCCACCCGCCTCCTTCTTTAACTCCCTGGTCTCTTCTCTTCTCCTGTGCTGAACTGCTGTTTCTCTTCAACCGCCTCTTTCTTTAACTCCCTGTTATCTTCTCCTGTGCTGAACTGCTGTTTCTCTTCCACCGCCTCATTCTCTAACTCCCTTTTCTCTTCTCCTGTGCTGGTCTGCTATTCTCTTTCACCCCGCCTCCTTTTCTAACTCCCTGTTCTCTTCTATTCTCCTGTGCTGATCTGCTGTTCACTTCCACCCCTTTCTTCCGTAACTACCTGTTCTCTTCTGTGCAGATCTGTTTCTCTCTTCCACCCTGCCTCCTTCTCTAACTCCCTGTTCTCTTCTCTTCTCCTGTGCTGATATGTTGCTCTCTTCCACCCCACCTCCTTCTTTAACTCTCTGTTCTCTTCTCTTCTCCTGTGCTGATATGTTGCTCTCTTCCACCCCACCTCCTTCTTTAACTCCCTGTTCTCTTCTCTTCTCCTGTGCTGATGTTGCTCTCTTCCACCCCACCTCCTTCTTTAACTCCCTGTTCTATTTTTCTGTGCTGATCTGCTGCTCTTACACCCGCCTCCTTCTTTAACTCCCTGTTCTCTTCTCCTGTGCTGATCTGCTGCTCTCTTCCACTGCCTCCTTCTTTGTTAATGTTAATTTTATATGTGCTTGTATAGCGCTCGGCTGCCCCAGCGAAGGGGCGTCCCGGCGCTTTCTACATGAAATAATGGATGAAGGATAGGGTCAGGGAGGAAAGAAGGGAGACTACTGTTTAACAGAAGAGGTGTGTTTTGATTGCTTTTCTGAAAGATAGCAGATCTTGTATCCCTCGGATCTGGACTGGGAGGCCATTCCAGAGTTTGGCGGCTAGATATCTGAATGACCGGCCACCCATCCTGGCTAGTTTGATGCGAGGTACGGTTGCTAGGTTCTGTCCATCTGATCAAAGAGTACGTCGAAGGACGTAGGTTGACAGGAGTGGGCAGAGCATGGGGGGAGAAGCCGTTTTTAGGATTTTGAATGCTAGGCATAGCGTTTTGAAGTGAATCCTTTTCTCCATAGGAAGCCAGTGGAGTTTGGTAAGGACTCTAGCCACTGACGTATGGGTGGGGGAGTCCTACCAGAGCCCTGGCGGCGGCGTTCTGGACTCGCTGGAGTCTAGTTTTTTCTGCCACGTTGGCTCCTAGCAGGAGGGAGCTGGCGTAGTCCAGCCTTGAGAGAATGGCTGCTTGGACTATCATCTGATGGGTTTGGTGGTCAAAAAATCCTAGAATAGGCCTAAGATTCCGTAAAATGCAGAAGCAGGTGGCCGCCACTTTTTTTGTATGGTGGCTAAATCTTAGGGAGAAAATTACAAAAAACAATCTTAGGGCAGAGTCTACCCAGACTCCTAGGTTTTTGACACAGTCCTTAGGTTCAGGCGGTTGGCCGAGGGTTTCTGGCCACCAGTGGTTCCCCCAAGTGTCTGTCTTTTTTCCCACCAGCAGCACCTCCGTTTTTCCGGCGTTGAGCTGGAGGTAATTCGCCGTCATCCATTCTGTGATGTCAACGAAAGTTTGTTGGAATTTTTGGGCGCCGTGGCCGCTTTCATCATTTAATGCCACCACCAGCTGTGTGTCGTCAGCGTAGGACACGAGAGACATTCCATGCCTCCTGGCTACCTCTGCCAGGGGTTGGACGTACACATTGAACAGGGTGGGGCTAAGAGCTGACCCCTGGGGCACACCCTGCTCAATGGGGCATTCTTTGGAGAGGTAAGGGGGGTGGAGACTCGAAATGATCTGCCTGATAGAGAGTCTCTGAACCAGCCAAGGGCATGTCCTGATATCCCGACCTCCTTTAGCCTGAACAGCAGAACTTCGTGTGACACTGTGTCGAAGGCAGCACTGAGGTCAAGTAAAATCAGTGCTGCCGTTCCGCCAGAGTCTAGAATGGTACGGAGGTGTTCTGTCACACTTAGTAGGGCTGTCTCGGTACTTTGTTCAGCCCGGAATCCCTGTTGTGACATGTCCAAGATGGAATTAGCTGACAGGTATTTGGTCAGGATGGTGTTTACATGGGCTTCTGCTACCTTGGCAGGCCATGGGAGGAGTGATATCGGTCTGAAGTTTTCAGGTATGTTAGGGTCCAGCGTGGGTTTTTTGATGATAGGTGATATCCAGGCTTGTTTCCATTTGGAGGGGATTCTGGCTGTGGAGAAGGACTTGGTAATAATGTCTCTCAGGGGGCCTAGAACTGTAATGTCAGCTTCTCTGAAGGTTTCTGGTTTGAGAGGGTCTGCCGGTGAGCCAGATTTGATTTTATTACAGATTTTTTTTAAATCTTCTTGGCTAAGTGCCGGGATGCTAGAGAGGTTGGGTCTGTTGGGGCCATTCGAGGGAATGAGTTGGGGGTGGGGGGGAAGGTGCTGTAGATTTTCTGGATTTTCTCTAAAAAGAATGAGGCCATGTTATCACATAGTGCGGGTGTGGTGTTTGGGTTAGCCACTGTTTTTTTGGCACTAAGCTCTTTGAGAATTTTAAAGATGGTTTTTGAGGCATTGTGGCTGTTCTTAATCTCGGTGGCGTAGTAGGCTGCCCTGGTCCTACAGATACTGCGGTGGTAGGCTTTTTGCGATTGGATATAGAAGATTTTGAGGGCAGGATCGTAGTTTCTTCTCCAGCATCTTTCGGCTTTTTTGCACTCTTTTGTCAGTGCCGAGAGTTCATTGTTGTGCCAGGGGCTGGATTCATGAGCGCGTGCCTTGATCCATTTGGTTGGGATCAGGGTGTCTAGGGCTCGGTTGATCCATTCGCAAAATTGGTGGTATCCTTGGTCCGGATCTTCGCTAGGTGTGGGGGGGCTAGTAGTACGGAGTGCATGCAAGTCCTCTATACGGAGCTTCCTCCAGGGTCTTTTCCGAACCTGCTGAGTGGGTTTAGCAAGCAGGATGTTATTGCAGGGTGTTGACATGACTACTAGACAGTGGTCGGTCCAGGTCATGGGCATGGGTGTTTCGACCTGTGCGTTAGTTATGTTGGAGAAGATGGAGTCCAGGAGAAGTCCACCACTGTGGGTGGGTGGGTGGGGCCCTTCACGAGTTGGTCTAGTTGAAGGGCATCCAGATCAGCTAATAATGTGTTAATCTTCGAGTCTCCAGTACAGTCAAAGTGGATGTTCAAGTCCCCAATAATAGTGAAGTTGGCCGTTTCAGTGATCTGTGAACATAGGTTCTCAAGGAGTGAGTTAGTAAATTTAACGTTAGCTCCCGGGGGCCTATAGATCAGGAGTCCTACCATGCTGAGCTGGGGGTTGATTTTGATGTTATAGCGCGCACATTCACTATCTTTAATGTCTGCTTTAGGTAGCTGACACGTAAGGTGCGATTTGGTCATTATAGCAATCCCACCACCTCTGGAGTCTCTGTTAAGGGTGTGGGTGGTATATCCTGTAGGGGTGGCCAGGTTTATGACAGTGTCCATGTCATCCTGGAGCCACTTCTCAGTTAAAACAAGCATTTGCAATGCAATAGGTCTCGCATTAGGAAAGTTTGAGCTATTGGTATTGTAAATGACACATTTTTTATTTATGTGTTGGTTTTGAAAATAGCGAAATTAATAGCTTTGTCATTTACAAAGACAATACTTTTAACTTTCGCAAATGTGACACCTATAGCATTTGTAATGCAATATGTGTTGTATTTACGTGACTTGGATGTATTGATATTACGAATAACCATTGATTTTAATTTTTTTAATTAATAAAAGTTATTGTAATTTATAATGGCAATAGATTAAACTTTTGTAAATAACTTTTGTGAAGATTATGTTCAGTGTATTTTATTGAGACGAAAATCCAAGAACAGAAGTGAATTATTAACATCTTTATGTGGCATTTGTAATACAGCTTGAAACATTGAGAGAACATATTTGAACCAGTTGTTGTTGAATGGTTGCACAGATGCTGTGGTGGCACTGAGTGATGTGGTGGTGCCCCTTGGTGGTGCTGAGTGATGCTGTGGTGATGCGATAGAGTGTAATTATGTGGCATGTAACTAAGTGGCACTGAGTGGTATTTGGAGTGTATGTTGCATTGAGTGCAGTGTAATTATGTGGCACTGAGTGGTATTTGGAGTGTATGTTGCGTTGAGCGCAGTGTAATTATGTAGCATATAATTATGAGGCACTGAGTGGTATAGTTTGGAGTGTATGTTGCATTGAGTTTATATAAACATGTAGCATATAATTATGTGGCACTGAGTGGTATTGTGTGGAGTGTGTGTTGCATTCAGTAGAGTGTAATTATGTGCCATGTAATTATGTGGCACTGAGTTGTTTCTGGAGTGTATGTTGCATTGAGTGCAGTGTAATTATGTGGCGTATAACTATGTGGCACTGAGTGGTATTTGGAGTGTATGTTGAATTGAATGCAGTGTAATTATGAGGCGTGTAACTATGTGGCACTGAGTGGTATTTGGAGTGTATAATGCATGGAGTGCAGTGTAAATATGTGCCGTGTAATTATGTGGCACTGAGTGGTATTTGGAGTGTATGTTGCATTGAGTGCAGTGTAATTATGTGGCTCGGAGTGGTATTTGGAGTGTATGTTGCGTTGAGCACAGTGTAAATATGTAGCATATAATTATGTGGCACTGAGTGGTATTTGGAGTGTATGTTGCGTTGAGCGCAGTGTAATTATGTGGCGTGTATTTATGTGGCGTGTAATTATGTGGCACTGAGTGGTATTTGGAGTGTATGTTGCGTTGAGCGCAGTGTCATTTTGTAGCATATAATTATTTGGCACTGAGTGGTATTGTGTGGAGTGTATGTTGTATTCAGTAGAGTGTAATTGTATGGCGTGTAATTATGTGGCACTGAGTGGTATGTGGAGTGTATGTCGCGTTGAGCGCAGTGTAATTATGTGGCACTGAGTGGTATTTGGAATGTATGTTGCATTGAGTGCAGTGTAATTATGTGGTGGGTAATTATGTGGCACTGAGTGGTATTTGGAGTGTATGTCGCGTTGAGCGCAGTGTAATTATGTGGCACTGAGTGGTATTTGGAGTGTATGTTGCATTGAGTGCAGAGTAATTATGGGGTGTGTAACTATGTGGCACTGAGTGGTATTTAGAGCGTATGTTGCATTGAGTGCAGTGTAATTATATGGCGTTGTGGGGTGGTTGAAGGGGGAGAAAGAGGGGCACGGAGACTAGATCGTGGAATATAAGGTTTTATTTTTAGAAAGGTTTTATTTCTTCTCAAGGAAGTTCTTTCTCTTGCCAATATCGCAGGGTTAACTCTTTGGCTTCCTGGTCTGGGACGTGGCGTGCTGCTGTCTTCGTCAGGGTCCAGGTCGTCATCGGTTGCTCCACCGAAGTTCATGCGGGACCTGGTGTAGCCACACTCCCTGGTGAGTGTGGCTGGGCGGCTCACGGTATCGTTGGCCTCCTGGCTTCTCTCCCGTCGTAGTCGTGGGCTGGACCTTCTCTCCGTCTTCCTCCTCGGTGCCGAGTGCACCGCTGCCATCTTCCTCTTCTTCTCCGCTCGTGCTCACCGCTGTACGCCTCCAACCGGGCTGTCCTCCTCTCTCCGACCGGCATTCGGTGACGTCACACACCGAGTTCGGTACTTCCTTGGTTTTTACCAATCCTGTGGCGAACACGTCATACTGGGGCGGGGCCTCTTCCGTTACTGTCTCCCAGTTAAAGGAGCCGTCCCTGGAGCTGTCATCTGGCCAGAAATACTGCGAGTCATTGTCTGGTGTGGAGAACAAGAGGGAGGGTCATAGACATCACAAGTCCACCCATCCATTTTACTTGTGCCTTCAAGTGTAGGTAGGGACTCCCCGCTACAGGCGTGTAATTGACCCCGATCAAAAATAATGATTTGCAGGCACTCTCAAATTCGGCTTTCCCAACACCGTTACTGCAAAATTGACTATTTCTTTTTCACAAATGAACCCTCAAAGGATATCATCCACCCCTGACAGTACAACAGTCAGTTCATTACCTGAAATGTACAGTCAGACAACGGATCTCAGAAATGGAGGTGAGGCCTAAACGTTGTACTGCTATAGGATGGCACTTTCCCAAAAAGTGAGAAAAGTTATAAAATAAAACCATTAATAAACAATTGAGCTTGCCTTGAAGAAAGCCCTAGAATGCAGGTAACACATCCTACATCTGTAAATAAGATAAAGAACAATAAACTAATAGAACAAGTTAAATCATTTAAACGGCTCAGGTAAAAGATGTAAAGATATACTTAATAGAAAATAAAAATCTGAATGCAATAAGGAGACCGCTGCAGAGGAAATGTATATGACTTCCTCTATGGTAAAGTAATGTGAGAGAAATAACAGCAGAATAAATGGAAATTCATTACCGAACTACTTAAAAACTAGCCGAACAAAAACATGCATTTAAAATCTAATTAAGGCTGCATGAACTATAAAGATATTGACACTACATACCGTTTTGTTTCTAGTAAAATCCTACACTGCACGTAAACAGGACAGCTTCGCAGATTTGTGAGTGTGGTTTTATGTACACCAAATCAAACCAATCTACACGACTTTTCTTCAAGACTAGGAACACCATTGAATGGGCTAAAGTGAAGTCGGTAATTCTGGGAAAATACATCTTGGAGATAGCTTGTCAGTCAGAAGTGTGGCCACCGCAAGACTAATGTCAAATTGCATGCAACTTGGCGGTATATAAGTTAGAATAAACAAAAACTAGAAGGGTCACTGTTAAAAGCATGCTACAAAAGGGGTGTGGCACTTTTTACAAGTGGAAGTACATTATAGCTTTATACAAATACTCCAACATTAACCTTAGCAGACGATAGACTTGCAGAGTATTGCTCGAAGAAACACATGCATGAAAATTAATGGAAAGAAGCATACCTTGGTTAGGAAGTTTACTACCAAGGTTGGTCAATGCTAATACATACTTAACCACCACAATGTAAGGTAGAGTACTGAATAAACGAGACGGGGCCCCGGTGTAAACATAGCACTTGAAAGGAATGGCAGCTATTTCTGTTGTGTTTACCGATGGGCAATCCTATTCGACAAGTCTTCCAACTGCACAAATAGCCGGACATCTCTTTCTGTTCCCCTGCAGCCATCTCCCGACATTTTTGCAGCTGCCAGTGTGCACTCCACATCTTTCACTCTTGTGCCCGCAGCTCCCAATCGATCGCAGATTGTTAGCGCCAGAACAAGGGATGGTAATAAATGGAGCACATCCCCTCCCCCTAACTAATCGTCGAGGGCGCGACGTGTCTGATCAGTCCCTCTCTATTTTAACACTACGAGGGGCTGTTCGTCAGTGTTAATCGGGTTCTGACATGCTTCGCCTTTCTCCTCAAACTACCAACTTAAAGAGCAGCACGACAGACTGATAGAAAATACACCGCGCCTCCACAAACTCCAGCACAGCTCACCATCGCCTCCAGCTTATTAACGGTCGACTCCATGTTCAATAGTTTACATTCCTTAGGCAAACCCTTAAAAAAAAAAAAACTAGCAGGAGATGGAGGTGGGTAATGTGACGTGGGCAGCACTAGCCCGAGAACTATCAGCTCTTCACCGACCTGTGAGGAGTGGGAGGGCGGGGGCTGCCTGCGCATGCGCGCCACGCTTCAGTTTCGTTTTCAGGTCGGAGCGCGAGCCCGGAGAAGAGAAGTGCTGCATGAAGTCCCGGGTCCCAGGAGGGGGCCCAGGTGAAGACCAGCGGGGAGACTGTGGGGCCCCCATGCCTATGGGGAGAGCTCCGCTTCTTGGTAGAGTGCCAGAGGAGCTCGAGTGCTCTGCGGGGCTCCCTTGGCAGATGGTGTAGATGGTGCGAGCCCGAGTCCGACTCCGGTGAGGTAAGGGGGGGCTGTGTGCCTGCGTGTGCATGCGTGCGCCTGTGTGTGTGTGTGTGTGTGTGCGTGCATGCAGAGGGGTGGGGGCAGGCTGTGTCTGTGTGCGCCGTTAATGTATGCGAGCGAAGCTGCAGGGGCTGGGAGGTCGTCTGCGCAAGCGCGGCTCAGACACGCGCTCAGGCGGTCAAAACTGAGACTGCAAAAGCACGCGTCTGACTCGTGTCTTCATTCCTAAATACGGGTAACAATAGGTCTAAAGCAGATACCATCAATGCTTACGCATTGAAGGTAGGCCTGCTCGACCTAAAAAGAATATCAAGGGAGTGGTTAGAAATTAGATCGTGGATTTCGGAGTAGTGTTTCGGCATAGATCGTACGTTCAGCTGGCCAATTTTGATTAAGGGTTTGGCTATTGGAGGGGAAGTTTGCCGAGCTGGGGTTAGAAGGGAGAAACCGCATGAGCATGCAAGGGGAGTAGTAGTGTGTGCACGGTTGAGACTGGTGCATCCGCGATCAGGGCGCTGTAGCTTTAGTAGCTCTAGTCTTGAATACACTATCTTACCGCTCCGGATTTTGACAGGGTTTCTGGCGTCTGGCGCTTCCTTTGCGCTGACAGGCGCAGATGGGCAGGACTCTGGCTCGACTCCGGCGCAATCCCTGCACGCCCGCTGTACGCGTCTGCTGCGCGGAGCCATGCCCTTCCCTTTTATAGTGTCCACTGGGGTGCCCTGAGGCTATTCCCAAGCTAAGATGGCTGCCGCGTTTTAGGTGTGACGAGGTGCCTTGAGCTCCTAGTCAGCTGGGACAACCTCGGTGAGTGCAGGGTGCGGGGGGGCTTATTAGCTCAAGCCGATCGTTTACCGCGCTGAGGGAAGCTTATGGGTCGCAGTGTTTAGTTTTCAAACACGCTCGCCACAGAGTAAAGCAGATTTACTTTTGAAGTAGACAGAGAGGCTGGGAGTGAATGCGAGTGCTGCTGCGCTAGGGAGATGCTTTGGAGGATAGTGAATAGAG
Organism: Lissotriton vulgaris; assembly: GCF_964263255.1. Lineage (NCBI taxonomy): Eukaryota > Metazoa > Chordata > Amphibia > Caudata > Salamandridae > Lissotriton > Lissotriton vulgaris. Next base: position 287,113,574 of record NC_141690.1, on the reverse strand, counting down.
TTCAATCACGCTCTCGCTCTCCACAGTTTTAAAGTAGTTTTTAAAAGCAAGTTATACACACAAAGAAAACAATTAAAATCGCAACTACCCCCCGGCTATCCGCCTCAGGAGGGGTCCAACTCCCTGGTCTCTTCTACTGTGCTAATCTGCTGCTCTCTTCCACCCACCTCCTTCTCTAATTCCCTGTTCTCTTCTCTTCTTCCGTACTGATCTGCTGCTCTTCCACTGCCTCCTTCTCTAGCTCCCTGTCCTCTTCTCCTGTACCGATCTGCTGTTCTCTTCCACCCGCCTCCTTCTTTAACTCCCTGTTCTCTTCTCCTGTGCTGATCTGTTGCTCTCTTCCACCTGCCTCCTTCTTTAACTCCCTGTTCTCTTCTCCTGTGCTAATGTGCTGTTCTCTTCCACCGGCCTCCTTTAACTCCATTCTTCTCCCATGCTTATCTGCTGTTCTCTTCCTCTCGCTTCATATTCTAACTCCCTGTTGTCTTCTCCTGTGATGATCTTTCTGCTATCTTCCATCCGCCTCCTTCTCTAACTCCCTGTTCCCTTCTCCTGTGCTGATCTGCCGATCTTTCACCCCGCCTCCTTCTCTAACTAACTCCCTTTTCTCTTCTCCTGTGCTGATCTGCTGTTCCCTTCACCCCGCCTCCTTCTCTAACTCCCTGTTCTCTTCTCCTGTGCTAATATGCTGTTCTCTTCCACCCGCTTCCTTCCTTAACTCCCTGTTCTTTTCTCTTGTGCTGATCTGCTGCTCTCATCCACCCCACCTCCTTCTCTAACTCCCTGTTGTCTTCTCCTGTACTGATCTGCTGTTCTTTTCCACCGCCTCCTTCTGTAACTCCCTGTTCTCTTCTCCTGTGCTGATCTGTTGCTCTCTTCCACCTGCCTCCTTCTTTAACTCCCTGTTCTCTTCTCCTGTACTAATGTGCTGTTCTCTTCCACCCGCCTCCTTTAACTCCATTCTTCTCCCATGCTTATCTGCTGTTCTCTTCCTCTCGCTTCATATTCTAACTCCCTGTTGTCTTCTCCTGTGATGATCTTTCTGCTATCTTCCATCCGCCTCCTTCTCTAACTCCCTGTTCCCTTCTCCTGTGCTGATCTGCCGATCTTTCACCTCGCCTCCTTCTCTAACTAACTCCCTTTTCTCTTCTCCTGTGCTGATCTGCTGTTCCCTTTCACCCCGCCTCCTTCTCTAACTCCCTGTTCTCTTCTCCTGTGCTAATATGCTGTTCTCTTCCACCCGCTTCCTTCCTTAACTCCCTGTTCTTTTCTCTTGTGCTGATCTGCTGCTCTCATCCACCCCACCTCCTTCTCTAACTCCCTGTTGTCTTCTCCTGTACTGATCTGCTGTTCTTTTCCACCGCCTCCTTCTGTAACTCCCTGTTCTCTTCTCCTGTGCTGATCTGTTGCTCTCTTCCACCTGCCTCCTTCTTTAACTCCCTGTTCTCTTCTCCTGTACTAATGTGCTGTTCTCTTCCACCCGCCTCCTTTAACTCCATTCTTCTCCCATGCTTATCTGCTGTTCTCTTCCTCTCGCTTCATATTCTAACTCCCTGTTGTCTTCTCCTGTGATGATCTTTCTGCTATCTTCCATCCGCCTCCTTCTCTAACTCCCTGTTCCCTTCTCCTGTGCTGATCTGCCGATCTTTCACCCCGCCTCCTTCTCTAACTAACTCCCTTTTCTCTTCTCCTGTGCTGATCTGCTGTTCCCTTCACCCCGCCTCCTTCTCTAACTCCCTGTTCTCTTCTCCTGTGCTAATATGCTGTTCTCTTCCACCCGCTTCCTTCCTTAACTCCCTGTTCTTTTCTCTTGTGCTGATCTGCTGCTCTCATCCACCCCACCTCCTTCTCTAACTCCCTGTTGTCTTCTCCTGTACTGATCTGCTGTTCTTTTCCACCGCCTCCTTCTGTAACTCCCTGTTCTCTTCTCCTGTGCTGATCTGTTGCTCTCTTCCACCTGCCTCCTTCTTTAACTCCCTGTTCTCTTCTCCTGTACTAATGTGCTGTTCTCTTCCACCCGCCTCCTTTAACTCCATTCTTCTTCCATGCTTATCTGCTGTTCTCTTCCTCTCGCTTCATATTCTAACTCCCTGTTGTCTTCTCCTGTGATGATCTTTCTGCTATCTTCCATCCGCCTCCTTCTCTAACTCCCTGTTCCCTTCTCCTGTGCTGATCTGCCGATCTTTCACCTCGCCTCCTTCTCTAACTAACTCCCTTTTCTCTTCTCCTGTGCTGATCTGCTGTTCCCTTTCACCCCGCCTCCTTCTCTAACTCCCTGTTCTCTTCTCCTGTGCTAATATGCTGTTCTCTTCCACCCGCTTCCTTCCTTAACTCCCTGTTCTTTTCTCTTGTGCTGATCTGCTGCTCTCATCCACCCACCTCCTTCTTTAACTCCCTGTTCTCTTCTCTCGTGCTGATCTGCTGTTCTTTTCCACCCCACCTCCTTCTCTACCACCCTGTTCTCTTTTCCTGGGCTAATCTGCTGCTCTCTTCCACCCGCCTCCTTCTCCAACTCCCTGTTCTCTTCTGCTGTGCTAATATGCTGTTCTCTTCCACCCGCTTCCTTAGTTAACTGCCTGTTCTCTTCTCCTGTGCTGATCTGCTGCTCTCTTCCACCCCACCTCCTTCTTTTACTCTGTTCTTTTCTCTGTGCTGATCTGCTGCTCTCTTCCACCCGCCCCCTTCTCCAACTCCCTGTTCTCTTCTGCTGTGCTGATCTGCTGCTCTCTTCCACATACATCCTTCCGTAACTGCACACACATACAACCACGCACGAGCACACACACACACACACACACACAACCACACACACACAACCACACACACCCACACCACACACACAATCTCACACGCAACCACAAACACAGGCACACACAACCACAAAAACAGGCACACACAACCACAAACACAGGCACACACAACCACAAACACAGGCACACACAACCACAAACACAGGCACACACAACCACAACCACAGGCACACACAACCACAGGCACACACAGCCACACATCCACACCCATCCACACACCCATCACCACACCCCCACAACCACACCCCCACAACCACACCCCCACAACCACACCCCCACACCCCCACAACCACACCCCCACAACCACACCCCCACAACCACACACACACAACCACACACACACAACCACACACACTCAACCACACACACTCAACCACACACACTCAACCACACACACTCAACCACACACACTCAACCACACACACTCAACCACACCCACTCAACCACACACACTCAACCACACCCACTCAACCACACACACCCACTCAACCACACACACCCACTCAACCACACACACACACACAACCACACACACACAACCACACACACACACACACAACCACACACAACCACACACACAACCACACACAACCACACACACACACAACCACACACACACACAACCACACACACACACAACCACACACACAAACCATACACATCTATCGCCCTCATTCAATCTATTGCCCTCACTCTATCTATCTATCTCAGCACCGGGACACCCCCGTTGGGGGTAGCTTTGCGCTCAATAAATGTCTATAATAATAATAATAATAATAATAATAATAATAATCTATTGCCCTCTCTCTAGCTATCTATTGCCCTCACTCTATCTTTCGCACCACCACAGCATCACTCAGGGGCACCACAGCATTACTCAGGGGCACCAGAACATCACTATGCGCTACCACAGCTTTACTGAACGCAACAGCATCACTCAGCGCCATCACAGTATCAATCTGTGCAACCATTCAACAACAACTGGTTCAAATATGTTCTCTCAATGTTTCAAGCTTTATTACAAATGTCACAACAAGATGTTAATATTTCACTTCTGTTCTTGGATTTTGGTCACAATAAAATACACTGAACATAATCTTCACAAGTTATTTACAAAGGTTTAAGCTATTGGCATTATAAATTACAATAACTTTTATTTAAGTATTCTTAAAAAAAATGAAACGCCATTGTTATTTGTAATATCAATAAATCTAAGTCACGTAAATACAAAACCTGTTGCATTACAAATGCTATAGGTGTCACATTTGCAAAAGTTAAAAGTATTGGCATTGTAAATGACAAAGCTATTAATTTCGCTATTTTCAAAACCAACACATAAATACAAAATTTGTCATTTACAAGACCAATAGCTCAAACTTTCCTAACGCGAGACCTATTGCATTGCAAATGCTTGTTTTGAGAGGTTGGGGGGAGGGGTAAATGATGTTGTAGGTGTGTGTGCCTGTAAGCTCCATGTTATGACCAGCCCAGTGGGTGAACTGGGATGGGTTGCAAGGTGGGTATGAGCCTCGCAGATATGTGGGATTGGTCTGTATCAGTGGAGAGTGTGGGTTATGCCTCTATGGAAGATACCGTCTAAGATGGCCGACTCATTGGGCGAGGTTTTGCTAACTAGCTATGTAGTCCTTTGTCTGTGTCCATTAGGTGTAGTAGAGTCCATGTAGTCCTATTTCGCTGTCCATTAAGCTAAATGGGAACAGTGGGCTATCCAAAGTAGTCCTGTTTCACTGTTCATGGGATTGTTGTGGTAAAATAGTCCTATTTCAGTTGTAGCGAGTTATATATAGAGGAGATGCTATTAAACAAGGTTAGGAGTGACCAGTGGATGGGGGAGGCCCCTTGTCTTTTTTATTTATGGCCTCTGCCATTTTAAAAGCGAAACAACACAGAGCCACTGCCATCTTAAGAGAGTAGATCATGTGTGAATGCAGTTCAAAATGAATCAAAATAAAGTCAAGTGACAGAAAGGTATCAATACCTTACCCCGAAGTTGCCACTGAGGTCGTTTCAGGCATAATCAGATTGTTCTGCTGCTGGTTTCATCAGGGCCCCCTTTGTTGTATGAGGGCTGTGTTGCCATGGTGTCGTGGGAATAATGAGATCAGTCTTTTCTTTTTCAGATAATTATTCTTTACAAAAGCTACAGCCAACGCGCTATCGGCGTTATTATGCTCTGATGTGTGCAGCTCCCGAGGGGGCGGAAACGCGTAGTGTTTTCACTTCATAGTAAAATGGAGGCTTACTTGTATCGTCGCGGAAGGGCCACCCGGTGACTGTTGCTGCTGCGTCCCGGCAGTCTTGCCGCTGTGCTCTCGGGTCACCCGCTGCTGCCTCTGCCTAGCAGTCTAGCGGCCTTGCTCTCGGGTCAACGGAGACCTGCTGCTGCCACCGCACCAGAAAGAGAGAGCCCTGCCGCCTCTTCTTGCGCTCTTCGGTTGCTTTGCAGATTAGTAAGCTTCCCAGCAATCACAAGCAAGGAGGTATATAACTTCTTGTTTCTATAATTTCTGGCTCACCCAAAGACCGTTGTCCCCCTGCAATTATTCATTTGACCGCAAGGAGAACTAGAGATGAACTGACTCCTTTAATTAATCAAGTGCTGGAATCAGGCAGCTACCCAGTCTGTTGGAAGAAAGCAATGATTAGGCCAATCCTGAAAGAACCCACCCTAGATCCCCCAGAGCCCAAAAACTATCGCCTGATAGCTAGGCTACCCATAGCAGCTAAAATCTTGAAGTCGGTGAATAAGGTACTGACTGAGTACCTGGACACCAACAACCTGCTGGACTCTACTCCGCATGTCTTTCGATCATACCACTCTACAGAATCTGCTCCGATTGTAGCAACTGAGGAGATGCGCAAAATAGTGGATAGAGGGGGCATAGCAGTCCTCGTACTATTAGATCTGTCAGCCGCTTTTGACAGTGAATCACACGGTGGTAGTGCAGCGGCTGCAGGAAGTAGGGATCGAGGGATCAGCTTTGATCCTCCTCTCATCGTTCTTGGAGGGGAGGGAGCAGAGCCTGTACTGGGAAGGCATGCAGTCAGACAGCTTCCATCTTCCCTGTGGGGTTCCACAGGGATCAGCCTTATCACCAACGATGTTTAACATCTATGTCACTCCCTTGACCAGACTTATCAGGAAGCATGGTTTCACCTGGTATCATATGCGGATGATTCTCAGCTTATTATTTCGATAGCTAAAGATCCTGAAGACACAGCTGTCAGGTTTCATGCGTGCCTTACTGAGATCATGACCTGGACGAACCATAGTCTCCTGAAAATCAATACAGACAAGACGGAGGTTATTGAGTTTGGTCGGGGGCGATCCACGTGGAATGACTCCTGGAGGCCAGTGAGAGCCGAAGAATGCCCCAGCCCCTTGCCCATTGTTAGAAACCTCGGGTCATCTTTGATAGCCAGCTAAACTTCTCCGCTCAGGTAAATAGTCTTACCTCTTCCTGCTTCTTTCTAATAAAAACTCTGAGAACGATTTTCCATTTCATTGCGCAGGAATTACAAAAGACAGTGGTGGTGGCTCTCTTACTATCTAAACTTGATTATTGCAATGCTTTGCTGTTGGGGATTGACAAAACCCAGATGAGCAAGCTGCAGTCATTGCAGAATGCTGCTGTGAGGCTGCTTCTGAATATACCTAGAGGTCAATCTACCTCCACTGGAATTAGAGCACTTCACTGGCTCCCCGTACAGCAATGTGTGGAATTCAAGGCTCTATGCCTGGTTCATAAAGCATTCTTCAGGGGAGGAGCCAAGGACATCCAAAACAATGTCATGCTCTATATCCCCGCTCGCGCCCTAAAATCCAGTCATTTGGGCCTTCTCCAGATTGACCGGATTAGGAGAGTCAGATGGGGTGGGAGAACTTTCTCAAACTGTGTTGCAAAGTTGTGGAATAAAATGCCAACAGCCATGAGATTTCAGTCAAATCGTCAATCTTTTAGGAAAGATCTGAAAACCTGGCTGTTTGCCTCAATCCAGCTCTTGTAACTTCCATATACACCAGCGCCAAGACGCCACGGTTTTCGATCGCTTCACAAACACATATCCTATCCTATCCTACAAGGAGGTTTGGCTGATCTGGTTATACTCAGTATTGGACGGCTCTACACGATACATCAGCCATGCATCTGGAAGTAAATGGCAAGTAGACATAATATCAAGTTTTAAATATCGCCAAGAATATCTATTTGTTGTGTTGTACAAAATATTGTTAAAAATATTGATCTTTAAAAATATTCTTATTAAATATCTATTTTGTAAATGTTTTATATAAAAAATGTTTTAGAAGCAGGATGTTGGGTTATTAGGGGAAAAGGGTGGGATGTGTTTGAACATTTTTTCTTACATTTTAAATCTTTTTATTGATATAAATGAAATATAAAATTGGGTTTTAGGAGGGGAATGTTAGGTTTATATGGGAAAAGGGTTGAGAGTTTTAAAAATATTTTTAAATTTAAATTTTTTATAATATTCATGAAATTTAAAATTGGGTTTTAGGAGCGGGATGTTGGGTTTATAGGGGATAAGGTTGGGGAGCGTATAAATTGTTATTTTGTTTTAGTTCATTCAAATATATTAAAAAATATATATATTTTTTTTTAGGAGTGGGATGTTGTGGTTATAGGGGATAAGGATGGGGAGTGTTTTGTTCGGAAAAACTTTGAATAAGAAATATACATTTTGGATTTTAGGAGTGGGATGTTGGTGTTGTAGCTGATGGGGTATTTTAAAAATAATTTTAAAGGTTTAAAATCAATTTTTAATATATTTGGGTGAAAAATTTTGGGGCAAAAAAAAAAATTGTGATTTTGTGGAACTTGTAAAAAAATAGTTTAAATAAAAAAACGGACATTTAGAAATTTTGAAAATACATTTACAAAACATAAAATAAATGGGAATATGTAAATTTGTGTATGTGTATTTTATGTTTTTATATAATTTGTTTGGCAATATTAGATTTAAAAATTATTGTTTATGTATACTTTTCTTGAGTTAACATAGTTTAGGGTGGGAATAGAAAATTATATATGTTTACTGTCAAGCACCTTCCCTGAGTTAATGTAGTTTGGAGTGGGAATAGTAAATTATATTTGTTTAGTGTCCTGCACCTTTCCTGAGTTAGTACAGTATAGAGTGGGAATAGTACATTTTATATATATTTATTATCCAACACCTTCCCTGACTTTTTCTAGTTTGGAGTGGGAATAGTAAATAAAATAAATTTAGTATCCGGCACCTTTCCTGGGTTAATATAGTTTGGGGTGGGAATAGTAAATTATATATGTTTAGTGCCCAGCACCTTCCCTGACTTTTTCTAGTTTAGAGTGGGAATTGGAAATTATACGTGTTTGGTGTCCAGCGCCTTCCCTGAGTTAATAGAGTTTGGAGTGGGAATAGTAAATTATATATGTTTAGTGTTGAGCACCTTCCCTCACTTTTTCTAGTTTGGATTGGGAATAGTACATTATATATGTTTACTATCCAATGCCTTCCTTGACTATTTTCAAGTTTGGATTGGGAATAGTAAATTATATATGTTTAGTGCCCAGGGCCTTCCCTGAGTTAATACAATTAGGAGTGGGAATAGTAAGTTATACTTGTTTAGTGTCCAGCACCTTCCCTGAGTTAATAAAGTTTTGTTAGACGGGGACCCGGAGGGTCGGCCGAGTACAGGGGGAGAGGCCTCCGGTGAGGGCCGTCTCCGGCGATCGTACAGACAAGTAACTTCCCCCCACAGATGGACACCACACAAGGATGAGTTCTGCACACTTTATATAAGGATCTTGAAGCAAAGTGATAAACGATACAGCGGGGTCAGGACACAAGGATCCTGCCAATTCTAGTCTCTGTAGGGAACGGGGGTAGCGGAACAGTCTTAGTACCGGTCTGGTACGGGAGCAGCAAGAGGGAAGCTCACAAACACTCGAGCTTGGGGGTCCACACAGATGGGCCGCGGCAGCGCCAGCAGGCTACGAAGATGGTTCGAAGTGATGAGGGCCGCGGCAGCGCCAGCAGGCTACGTAGATGGAATCGAGGTGACGAGGGCCGCGGCAGCAGGCTACGAGGATGGTTTCACAACAAAGAGGGCCGCGGCAGCGCCAGCAGGCTACGAAGATGGTTCACGACGAGGAAGGCCGCGGCAGCGCCAGCAGGCTACGTAAATGGATCGAGGGCCGCGGCAGCGCCAGCAGGCTACGAGGATGGTTTCACAACGAAGAGGGCCGCGGCAGCGCCAGCAGGCTACGAAGATGGTTCACGACGAGGAAGGCCGCGGCAGCGCCAGCAGGCCAAGACGATGGTTCACGTTGAAGAGGGCCGCGGCTGCGCCAGCAGGCTTCGAAGATGGTTCACAAGAAGGGGCCGTGGCAGCGCCAGCAGGCCTCCAAGGATGAGTTCGTCTCGGTGTCTCTCGACTCCAGGATACAACTGCCTTCCTGCTCTGGAGCTGCCCCAGTTATAGGTCTGGTCTCCTTTGATGTCCGGACCCTCGCACTTGGATGTCGGGAGGTCCGGGATGAGGGAGTCCAGACACCCAGCAGGGGGGTGGAGCCAGCGCCCGGGGAGGCCGGGGGCGATCGACACCTGGCGGAGGGGAGCCATTGACACTCCTTCTCCCATTGACCTGCCAAGTGGTCTCTTCACCTCCTGGGTGGATGGTGGTGCCTCAATGTCGGGGCCTGGCCAGGCCCAGGGTTGGGGTCGAGCCGAGGCCACGCGGCCTTGTTATGTAGTGTCCAAAGATGGCGGCTGGGCCGGGGCAGTGGAGCTGACGGGGGCCCGGGCCAGCCGATACTGGGGTGTTCGGGAGCTGGAGTTCCGTTGTGGACGGGTCGTGGGTTGCCCCGGTGGGTTGTTGGGAGGGTTCTTGCCAGGAATACAGGGCGAGCAGGGGTCCGGGCCCCGTCATGCGGGGAGGGAGCGGGCCTTCCACGAGGCCTGTCCCAACATGCGTCCCTCCCAGCTCAAGGCAGGGAGAGTCACCCATCCTCTTGGGTACTCTCCTCGCCGAGGCGGAAGAAGCGTGACAGGCCGTCTGCGTTGGCGTGGTCCTGGCCTGGCCGATGCTCCAAAGTGAAGTCCATCCCCTGCAGGGAGATGGACCATTGCAACAGTTTTGGGTTCTCTCCCCGCATCTGCATCAGCCATTGCAGGGGTCGGTGGTCTGTTTGCACCCGGAAGTGGGTACCGAAGAGATAGGGCCGGAGCTTCTTGAGGGCCCACACCACGGCGAAGGCCTCCCGCTCGATGGTGCTCCAGGGCTGGCTCACTGGTTAGAGGCGGCAGACCCGAGAGCAGAGGACGGCCCGGGACCAGGGTTCGATTCCCGGCGCGGCAGGTTTCTGGACCAGGTTCAGCGGACTCGATAATTCTCTCGCCTCGGTGCCCACTCTGATCAGCGATCACACTCGGCAACTCTGGGCATTAGCTTGCCTCATCTTCACTAACGGCCCCACCAGACCGCCGGAATGCCTGGTCTCACCCTGGAGATACACATTAAGGGACCATCTCTCAGGGAAGCCAGGAAGGGTTTCGCAGCGGTCGAAGCGCCTTGGGACCCTACGGGTAAGTAGTGCGCTATATAAATGCCTATACATACATATACATACATTCTCGGGCCAGCAGGCGTCGGCTGATGAAGGCTACTGGCTGATCGATTTGCTCGGTGTTGAGTTGAGAGAGGACAGCCCCAATGCCATGATCTGAGGCGTCCGTCTGCACTATGAATTCCCGGCTGTAGTCGGGGGCCTGGAGCACGGGGCGGTGCACATGGCGGCCTTCAATTTCTCAACGGCCGCTTGACAGTCCGGAGTCCAGATGACGGTTTTGGGGTTTTTCTTGGATGTGAGTTCTGTGAGGGGCCCCACAATGCTGCCATAGTCCTTTACAAACCGCTGGTAGTACCCGGTGAGCCCCAGGAAGGCTCGGACCTCGGTTTGGGTGACGGGGGGCTGCCAGGCCTGGATGGCAGCGATCTTGAGCTGGAGAGGGGCCATCAGACCGCTCCCCACTTGGTGTCCCAGGTAGGTCACGGACCCTTGGCCGATCTGGCATTTGCTGGCTTTGATGGTGAGCCCGGCCTGCCGGAGGGCGTGCAGGACCTCCCGAAGGTGGTGGAGGTGGTCTGCCCAGTGGCGACTGTATACAGCAATGTCGTCCAGATAGGCAGCGCTGAATTCTTCAAGGCCCGCCAGTACCTGGTTCACAAGTCTCTGGAAGGTAGCTGGAGCGTTTTTCATGCTGAATGGCATCACCTTGAAGTGGTAGTGGCCATCCGGGGTAGAGAAGGCGGATCGCTCTTGAGCCCCGGGGGTGAGGCCGCCCATGATCATCCCCTTGAGGGTGCGGTTAAACCGCTCGACCAGTCCATTTCCTTGCGGGTGATAGGGGGTCGTGAATTTGTAGGTGACCCCGCACTGTTGCCAGAGGGACTTCATGTATTTTGAGATAAAGTTTGTGCCCCTGTCGCTGACGACTTCCCGGGGGAAGCCCACCCGCGAGAAGATCCCCATCAGGGCTCGGCCTACCACGGGCGCCGTCACGGTCCGGAGAGGAATGGCCTCGGGATAGCGGGTGGCATGGTCCACCAGGACCAGGATGAACCGGTGTCCTTGTGCTGTTCGGGGCTCCAGGGGCTTCACAATGTCTATCCCCACCCGCTCAAACGGGGTGGTGACGATGGGGAAAGGCTGCAAGGGTGCTTTGATTTTTCGGCCGCTCTTCCCGCTGGCCTGGCAGGTTGGGCAGGCCCGGCAGTGGTTGGTCACATCATTCCGCATCTTGGGCCAGTAGAAGTGGGTCACCAGGCGGCTGTACGTTTTGTCTTGCCCCAGGTGTCCGGCAAGACGCACATCGTGTGCCAGGTTCAGCAGGAAGTCTCTGAAGCGGAGGGGGACCACCAGCACCCGGCTGGCCCCTAGCTCAGCAATCTTTTGCTCACTGTAGAGCAGGTCATTGTCCCAATAAATCCAGTGGGCCCCCGAGGTGTCTCCTGTGGCCTGGGCGAGGGCTTGCTGCCAGAGTCCCTCGAGGGAGGGACATGTTCTCTGTTCCTGTTTGAGTTGTTCCTGAGTGGGGCCACCCTCTTGACGCCACTGGGCCAGTTCGGGAAGGTCCCGGAGCCGTTCGAGTCCCTCTTCGCTGTGCTCCGGAGAACTGGTTTCCAGGGTGGCTCCTTCTTGGACGATCGGGGGAGGGGGCTCTGGCCATTCGGGTTCTTCGGGACTGGGGATGGCGCGGGCGGCCATGGACCGGGTCGTTACGCAGACCCATTCAGGGAGACCTAGCATCCCCAGGTGCTCTCTTCTCTCGACGGCTGACCAGGGAGAACTTTCAAGATCGTTCCCCAGGAGGCAGTCCATGGGGGCATCGTCGCGGACAGTCACTTTCAGCATTCCGGCTACTCCTCCCCACTCGAAGGGGACGCAGGCCATCCGACACAGGCTTTCAGAGTTGTCGGCCGACCGTACTGGGCAAAGGATATTTGGTAAGATCTGTTCCGGGGTCACCAGATGGGCGCGGACTGTGGTCACACTGGCCCCGGTATCGCGGAGGGCCTCAGCCCGGTGCCCATTAATGTTGACCCACTGGCTGTACTTCTGCGTGTTGGCGGGAAGGGGTGCCCGCGGGATTAGGTCTCTTTCCCCTAGGCAGACCAGGGACATGGCGGCTGGTTCCCACTCGGGCTGGTCTGGCTCGTACTCTTCAGGGTCTTCTTGGGTTTGCTCTTCTCCCAGGGCGGCAGCAGCGACCTGGCGGGGCAAAGGGCTCTGGTTTTTCGGGCAGTTGGGATCATTGGCGTAGTGGCCGGGTCGCTGGCATCTATGGCAGGTGAAGTTGGCGCGGAAACCTGGTCGCGTCGGGGGGCTCCCTCTTCCGGCCGGGGGCGGGGTGTTGCTGGCGGGAGCCACCGGGACGGTGTCTCTGCCCCGACCCTGGCCTCCTTCCCCCCCCCCCCGGGGGCGATGAGGTCCCTGGGAGGCTCGGTTCTGTTCGCTGGGCCAGTTTCGGGGAACTCTGGTGCTCTCCCATCGGTCTGCCTCGATGGCGAGTTGCCGAGGTTCAGTCAGTTTACTGTCCAGGAGATGCTGCCTGAGCTCGACGAAGCAGTTGTTAGAGAGGTGCTCCCATACAATAAGGTCAAAGAGCTGTTCGTACGTGGTCACTTTGCTGCCCTTGATCCACCCCTCGAAGGCTCGGCTAAAGAAGTTCACGTACTCCACCCAAGTCGTACCCGGGATTCGTTTGCAGTCGCGGAACCTCTGGCGGTACATCTCGGGTGTGAGTCCGTATCGAGTGAGGAGGGCGGCTTTCATGTGGTCGTAGGACGTCATCTGATGGTCCGGGAGTTGCAGCAGGGCGTTTCGCCCTTCATTGACTAACCTCCCCCATAACCCGGCTCCCCAATCGCTTCGGGGAATCCGGTGGGAGGTCATGGCTACTTCATAGGCTTTGAACCACTGCTGGATGTCATCGTTCCGGTAATATTCTCTGACGACATCCTTGGGGATGTGGACCTTGGGGTCCGTGGTGACAGGGGGGCTCGGGTGCCCGGGGACCCCGAGATCTTTGTTCTGTCTCCGAATCTCTAGTTCTTTCAGGTTTCGCTCATGCTCGTAGGCTAGTTTTTTCTCTTCCAGCTCTCTCTGCCTTTGTTTCTCTTCCCGCTCTTCTCGGAGCCGTAAGTGTTCTAAAGTTATTTTTTGTTCCGCCAATTTGAGTTCTCCATCCAAGCGAAGTCGAGCCAGTTCCAATTCGTGGAGCCGGCTCTTCTCCCGTTCTCGGGCCTCCTCCGGTGAGAGGCCCGGTCTTCTTTCTTCTGTAGGAGCGGTGCTTGTTTCGGTGGTCTCGAGGCTTTGGTTTTGAGGTACGGCCGTACCCGTCTCCGTCCAAGTTTCCAAGGCGCGTTTGAAGTCCTCTTTCGTGCTCAGTCCTGTGGTAGCAATGCCCAGTTCGATGCAGAATTGTTTTAGTTCTTTGTGGCTGTATTCTTCTAGTTTTTCTATCATGAATTTTTCCGTTGTTCTGCTCTCTTTTGTCGTCATGGTGGCTGTGTGTCGTGGGGTGAGTTACTTTCTGTACGATTATGCGTTGGCTCGGATCACGCCGCTAGCCACCAATGTTAGACGGGGACCCGGAGGGTCGGCCGAGGACAGGGGGAGAGGCCTCCGGTGAGGGCCGTCTCCAGCGATCGTACAGACAAGTAACTTCCCCCCCCCACAGATGGACACCACACAAGGATGAGTTCTGCACACTTTATATAAGGATCTTGAAGCAAAGTGATAAACGATACAGCGGGGTCAGGACACGAGGATCCTGCCAATTCTAGTCTCTGTAGGGAACGGGTGTAGCGGGACAGTCTTAGTACCGGTCTGGTACGGGAGCAGCAAGAGGGAAGCTCACAATCCTCGAGCTTGGGGGTCCACACAGATGGGCCGCGGCAGCGCCAGCAGGCTACGAAGATGGTTCGGAGTGATGAGGGCCGCGGCAGCGCCAGCAGGCTACGTAGATGGATTGAGGTGACGAGGGCCGCGGCAGCGCCAGCAGGCTACGAGAATGGTTTCACAACGAAGAGGGCCGCGGCAGCGCCAGCAGGCTACGAAGATGGTTCACGACGAGGAAGGCCGCGGCAGCGCCAGCAGGCTACGTAGATGGTTCGAGGTGACGAGGGCCGCGACAGCGCCAGCAGGCTACGAGGATGGTTTCACAACGAAGAGGGCCGCGGCAGCGCCAGCAGGCTACGAAGATGGTTCACGACGAGGAAGGCCGCGGCAGCGCCAGCAGGCCAAGACGATGGTTCACGTTGAAGAGGGCCTCGGCAGCGCCAGCAGGCTTCGAAGATGGTTCACAAGAAGGGGCCGCGGCAGCGCCAGCAGGCCTCCAAGGATGAGTTTGTCTCGGTGTCTCTCAACTCCAGGATACAACTGCCTTCCTGCTCTGGAGCTGCCCCAGTTATAGATCTGGTCTCCTTTGATGTCCGGACCCTCGCACTTGGAGATCGGGAGGTCCGGGATGAGGGAGTCCAGACACCCAGCAGGGGGGTGGAGCCAGCGCCCGGGGAGGCCGGGGGCGATCGACACCTGGCGGAGGGGAGCCATTGACACTCCATCTCCCATTGACCTGCCAAGTGGTCTCTTCACCTCCTGGGTGGATGGTGGTGCCTCGATGTCGGGGCCTGGCCAGGCCCAGGGTTGGGGTCGAGCCGAGGCCACGCGGCCTTGTTATGTAGTGTCCAAAGATGGCGGCTGGGCCGGGGCAGTGGAGCTGACGGGGGCCCGGGCCAGCCGATACTGGGGTGTTCGGGAGCTGGAGTTCCGTTGTGGACGGGTCGTGGGTTGTTGGGAGGGTTCTTGCCAGGGATACAGGGCGAGCAGGGGTCCGGGCCCCGTCATGCGGGGAGGGAGCGGGCCTTCCACGAGGCCTGTCCAACAAGTTTGGAGTAGGAATAGTAAATTATATATGTTTAGTGTCCTGCAGTTTCCCTGAGTTGATAAAGTGTAGATTGGGAATAGTAAACATATTAGTTTTTTATTTTGTAGTAAGGTTAATGATACACATCTATGTTTAAGTGGTAATAGTATGTCATGTATATGTATTAAAAAACATATATGTGTGATGTATAATTTAAGATAATTATTTTATTGTAAATACAGAAAACATTATAGGAATTAAATACAACAAAACATGTATATTTAATTAAAGTTTTTATTTTCATTCCAAGAGTCAGGCAAATAAATATGTATTTTGTTTTATTAAACATTTTTTCATATATATATTGTCATCAAGAGAAATATTTTTTTGCTTTCATTGAATATTTAGTACATATTTAAACATGAACACATCATTTTCAAGTATAGTCAGCGTGAAACAATTTTAACTTCATTATAATGTAGAACTTGGTAAATAGGAAGAACAAATGGAGCAGCTGAGGGAATGAAACTAACCCCACTCAGGTCAGTTTAAAAAGCCCTCACTCACCAACCTGGTTGGTGACATGCTTCATCATTGGGCTCCACTGGAGAGGCCAAATGCCCCCCCAGTGTGCTTCGACGCCAGATCTACTGCGGAGCGGGTTTTGTGAAAGACGTGAAGTGAATTAATTAGTAGTGATAGTGATGGTTAAAAATGTCTAATGTGTCTCAAAAAATGTTTAATGTTTGATCACTAGGACATAAATAAAAATAGTGTAGGAAATGGTCCAAATAAATTGTTTGGTTATTTCCAGAAGTTTAATCATCAGTCAACATGTTTCTGCCTTGAAACGGTGCCAATTTACCAGGCATTCATCAGGACAAAAAGTGAACTAAACCCTGGCAGTATGGGCACTCTAAGGCCCACCCTAACCACGGGACGTGATATGTAAAAACAGTGAGAAAGTGCATTAAGAGGGCTCGTACACCTCCTTAGGTACTCCTTGATTAGGAAACCTCAAAAATAGCAATGATGCACCTGTGGAAGAAAAAAAGGACGAGGACATACATATACGAGACAGGACACACGGTTAAAATTAGTCTATGCTAATAGGCACCACCACTATTTTACAGATGCAGACCTGTCCGCCAGGCAATCTGAACGGTCTTTTTGCACACCACGGTCACAGTCCAATTCCCCCCCCCCCCATCCTAATTTGGCGGGGGAAAATTGCTGTCCGATGGAGGAGGGCCCGCCACTGTACAGGTGGCGGTGGCGGGCCTTCCGCCATCGTATCACCCCGAAAGTAATTTTTAATTATTTACAGTGGGAGGGGAAAGTCATTGTATTGACATTTGTAAATATATATTTATTATGTCAGTTTTTAAAAATAGGTTAAAATTAATTGACATTGTATTTATATTTTTCATTTTTGCAAATGAATATTTAAGAATTTAGTGCACAATTAAGATTTTCCTATGTTTTTTTTTTAGTACTGTTCCAAAGTAGGGATTTAGCTTTTGTTTTTAGATATTCTAGCTTTTTAGTGTTTGGATAGGGTCTTACTTTGTATTGTAGGTGCTTGATTTAGTCTGTTTTGTTAATTTTGGACCTAGCTGTGTTACAGACTGTTCAAGTCTTCGTTTTTGGTAGGTTTGTTCTTTTTGGAATGATTGTAGTAATTTATGTAGGGTTGGTGGGGTTCCGCCTGTTGTAGCTTGGAAAGCGTTATGCCATCCTTCCACAGTGCTATTAGTTTTTGCTTCTGTTATATTCATTCCACCATGGAATTTGAAATTTGGGCTGTCTCCTGTCCCCAGATCTGTAAAGCCTTCTTACCCAGGTGTCCTCGAAATAGTCGAATAGGGGACTTAGTTTATGTTCATTTGTTTGATAGTAGGGGCTTTCTATTAAGAGATTATGGTGTGCTGCTACATCAGTTATTGGGACGTATGCCAGTGCAATTAGTTTTTTAATTTCATATGCAAAATTGCTATTAGTTGCATATTCTACACTGAGCGTAGATTTTTGAAGGTGTCGCCAACTGCATTGATTAAAGTGGTAATTGCTGTGTGATGGTAGTTCTTGAGTATGGCTTGTATCATTGATTATTGAAAGTCTATGATATTTTTGGGAGGATAGTAATTATTAATTTCTTGATTTACTTTTGTTGAAAGTTCTACATGGGTTGTGGCCAGTGTGTTTGATAACATGGCATATATAAAGGGGATGTTGGTATTGTGATACAGTCCATGGATTGTATATAATTGGTAAAATGGTTTGGGACGTATTTTACATTTTTTGTCCATCATCCATATCTCACAATTCTGAAGTTTAAGTAAGTTTGTGGGAGTTGCATATAAAATAACTCTTTAATCGTTAGATTTATTGTCATAAAGTAGAAATTACTCTTCATTATGACTTACAGTGAGTTCAGGTGGTATTTGTATTTCACTGAAAGTTTTGGGGCTGGTGGGGTGGTAGCAGTTGCTTTTTTGCTGTAGCTATTAACCTTTTCAATGTGGAGACAGAGGGTAATTGGCCAGTTACATGTTCGGGAACTCTGGGGAGTACATCTTTTAATATTTCAGTAGTAGGTTTTGGAGAGATAATGCTAGCTTCTAAAGTGTCTCTCACTTCTATTTCAGCTATGTTAGGGGGTGGTTATGTTCCTTAACATGTAACACAGTAGTTTATTTTGGTGTAACCCTCCCATAAAATGCATTTGAATAATATTTGTTGCATTTCCAATGAATTTTGTTGCCTGTCTGTTTCTCCTGGGTGTAGACATATTCCATATAAAAATTTTCCTTTCTGGGAAGTTATGAATTTGGCACCTTCGGTGATTCTGATGTTTCAAATGCTATGAGAAATGTATATAAAAATATTAAATGTATTGTAATTTTTAATTGTGATACAGGTTTTTATATACAAAATTATACTTACATGTTTAAATATGTTGAACTTATTTTGACACTCAGGTGTTTCTATTGGTGCTTGCATTTAGTGTTTCTTTTGATTTCCTGTAATAGAAAAATATACATTTTAATAAATGTGTTTATTTAATTTTGGGGTTTGTATAGTTATTTGGAGATTTGGGTTGGGAATTTTACTTGTTTTAATAGTTTAAGTGAGATTTATACTTATTTATTTTGGCAAGGTGGTTTTGGGATGATGTTTGAAGGTAGTTGAGTATGTGTTGAAGTTTCGGTAGAGGAGATATAATTAAAAATATATATACGTTAATTATTTAGTTATTATAAAAAGTAATTTACAATTCTTTTATGCAGTTGTAATATTAAGGGGCCGATTCTGATCTGGGTCGGAAAGCTCTCCGACCGAGCTGGATCCAGAGTGTTTTCCGACCGAGCCGGAATCCTGCAGTCCGACCGAGCGAGTACGATGCAGCCGTGTGCTGCCGGACTCTGTTCGGTCGGACTCCCTTAGAAGTCGATGGGAGCCGGTCGTATGACGAGTACATGGGCTCCCATTGACTGAATGGGTACGTCTCGCACAAGGGCGCCCCCTATAGTGGGTACGCGTCTGTGCCATCCGTACGTACATGCCTGTTTTGGGTGTCTGAGTCGTAAGAATGCGGGTGACAGGGGGTCCGACGCGGACCACCAAAGGCATAGTCCCAGACATTTTGCCAGCCGGAAACTTCGGCTCGCACCAGCTGTCCGACTCGTGCTTTGTACTGGCTCGGTCGTAATTCGCATCGATTGCACGGTACGGTCGCCTTACGGACGAGTCGTATGGAGCGGTTTGGAACCGGAAACGACTCGGTTGGTGAATATCGCATTGTACTTGCTCGCGCGTACAGGTGTACGAGTCGGGCGGAAAAAACCCTTACGGCTCGAACTTTTTCCGGACGAATCTCTTTCGGGGCCCTTCCTACCCAGATTGGAATCTGACCCTTAATAGATATTTTACTTCATCATTGAAAGCTCTGAATACAACTTCAAATATTAAGTCCAGTGTTGCAGAAGCAATCCGGCAGAGATTCTCCTTCTTCTTGGTTTTGTTTTTGGAGCATAAAATAATGTTGAATTTTCTTTAGTTTATTTAGTGTTTGTTTAATTGTGCTTTCAATGTTATTGGGTTATTTTAGTTTTAAGGATTTTTCAATGGTTGTTACTAAGGTTTTCAATTAATTTGGCAGTTTTTCCCTTATGTAGGAAATGCTAATTAACGTTCAGTTGAACTTTTTTTTCTTCTTACTTTTATTTAAAAGTGTAATAGTATAATATTCGTATTTTATTTTGCATTGCATGTGTATTAAAAAATATTTCTTTTATATATAGTGTTTGTAAGTGTAATAAATTTGGTGAGTTTAAATGTTATTTTATTGAATTATAATTTATTTAATGTTATATTTATTTATTTATTTAATATGTGTGTGTGTTTGTGATATTGTTTATATTATTTATGTGATATATTGTGTTATTAAAAATATTTTTAAGGTGATATTAGTGTGATCTATATTTTTGTTATCGATATTTGTGTAATTTTGAATGTTAATTTAATGTTTTCAATATTAGTTGTGCCGATATTTTTTTGATCTATTAGTGATATTGATAGTTTGTTGATAATTTTGTCGATATTTATATACTTTTTAAATAAGTATGAAGTATCGATATTTGTCATCTCTATTTATGTCTCGCTAATTTTGTAGTTTGTTATTTTGAGTTTCGATGTTATGTCAATGATCCGAAATAAACATATATGCCACTATGCTTACTTATTTATGAGCAGAAGCGAGTATACATTAATTTGGACCGTAGTCAATCGTTTCCAGTCGATTTTTACGGGCAGGCATAAAGCATTATCGACTGTTTGGAAGGTTACTGAATTTTCAATTGTTTAAAACCGTGTCGAATGTATATGTATATCCTGCTCCCCTACAAAGCACTCTCATTGGCTAGGCCTCCTCCCCTCGCCTTTCTCCATCACATCCAGCCCCACACCCCCGAAGTATATACTTCTGTAGGCTGCCTCTAATCCTTTTTTACTTCTTGAAGTGAAATTCAGTAAATAGTGTGCAATTTGTAATAAATTCATTGTTATTGCGCTCAATCATTTTAAGAATATTATGGCGGGGTCAAACAGCCACTGGTTGAGGGAGGTTGGCACCAGTACCCTTCCTTTGTACAACAGGAATGTTTTTGTACAAATTTGTACCCCCCCAACCTGCCTTCAAGCAGAAAGCAGTAGGGGGCGTGGCTTGCGCGCCGCTTCAGCATGGCGTGTTGCGCTTGAGCTCCGAGGCGAGTTTGTCCCGTTGAGCTAATTTCTTAGTTTCTTGCTGCCCTTGTATGCGGAAAAGGCAACCCTCAGCAGCGGAACATGCAGAGAGCTGTTTGACGATTTTTTCCTGATGTTTTGGCCACCTGTTGCATGATTTCTGCCTAACGCTTCAGAGGCGCTCGTCTTCCTCACGAGCGGCCGCCATTTTCCCCGCTCTTGACGTTGCTGACATCTTACCTCAGATGCGCCGCTTTGGATACAATTTTGCAGTGCCACTTCGCTGCCCAGTGCGTTTCCTCTATGCGACCTACAACTGGTAACATTTTTTTCCTTTTTTCTGTTATTTTATTGCTGCTTGGCTGGGTCTTAAGCTGCTCACGCGCTGTCTCTCTCAGAGCGCTTCTCTCACAGAGGTGTCGATATTTTTCCTACGAACTCATTACTGTGCTCCCCTGCTCTGCACATAATTTCGCCGCTAGTACTATCTTAGCGCACACTGAACTCTGTTTGCTATTCCTATTTTTGTGAGACATTCTGCGCAGCTTCTGTTTTTCATTTTCCCTCAAGTGGTATTATTGGAGTCTACTTCTTCAACACTGCAAATATGAATCGTTCTTCGACCACCAAAGACTCAAAGGATGTTGGCACGTCGTTGAAAAGACTTAAGTCAGTCTCTCCGACGCCCGAGTCTCCTCAGTCAGACACTACTTCCACATTGGACACGATATTAGCGCGCCTTAATGAAGTGCATGATATTGCGCAGTCAACAAAAACTAACAAAGACTTATTACAAGTGGAGGTGTCTGCTATCAGAAATGACTTTAAAGCCCTTTCTCTTCGTGTATCTGCTACGGAATCATGAATCAGTTGTGCGGAGGATGGTATACAAAAACAATCCAGATCCCTCAACCACTTGGAGCGCTCAATGGCGGCATTGCGCAGAGATCTCACTGAGCAGGAGGACCGAAATCGTAGATCTAACCTACGTATTTTTGGTTTACCGGAAGATTCAGAGAAATCATCTTCCTCTATGATAGAGTTTTTATCTCAGTGGATTCCGGACACCTTACAAATCTCATTCCACAGAGAGTTTGAGATAGAAAGAGCACACCGTGTTCCAACGTTTCGGCCTAAAGCGGCAACCCAGCCAAGAGCAATCATTTTTAAACCACTGCGACATCAGCATACTGAATTGATTCTCTCTCATATGAGGAAGGCTAAGCAGGTCATCTGGGATGGTCATCGAATCTCCATTTCTCAAGACTTTGCCAGAGACACGGTTATAAGGAGAAAAGGCTTCCTGAACCTTCGGAAACGTCTATCTGAAATGGGCATTCTTTTTTCGTTTTCTGGTCCTTCAAAGTTCCGCATCACTTATAAAGGACGCTCTAGAATTTTCGATGAGCCAGCGGACTTGGCTACATTCCTGGACAACCAGTTGGAGATAGAGATGGAGATCCAAAGAGCAACGTCGCAGACTCCTGGTGCCTCGGGCACTTGAACTGTCTCCTGTTTGTTTCTAGATGTATTTTTCTGCATGCCTGATTCTTTCCTCTCTCCCGTTGAGCTTATCTGTCGGTCTTACCTTCTGGGAATGTTCGTGTTAATTCTGTTCTTCTTCTATCCATACTGCTTTCATTTTTGTCTGTCTCCCTTGCATTATACTTGCCTGTCTTACTCATGGTATTCTTCCTGGACGTACCCTGTTGTATCTTTCCACTGTTTTCTTACTCTTCTATGCTACTTAATTTCCTGGTATGTTTTACCTATTTTGTTCTTCTCTTTCATGATCATGCCTTTTGTTTTGGTTGGTTTTTCTCCTCTATTCAGAGCTTCTTGTCCATATTCTCTCTCTTTTATTTCTTACATGTCGTCTTTCAACGTTTGCGTTACTTTTTTTTGGTTACAGGTCATTTTCTATCTCTCTTTATCTGCCTATTCTGCTATTTTTCCACATTTATTTTCTCATACGTCTCTATATTTTTTGCTTCTGCAATTCAGATTCATAGTATTGTTATATACATTTATAGATTGTTCTTTAATTATGTTGTTCTCTTTTAGAATATACATATTGTTCGCCATGCATATATCTACTGTTCATGATTTACCTTTTATAATTATTTTGTTTACCAATTATTCTAATAGTGTTGCTTAATATTGATATTTCTCTTACAAAGATGCTATTATTATACATTTGAGTGTAGTAATTTCTTCTTTATCAGTTTTGATATTTACATTATTACGCTATCTTGCGATGCTATGTTTTGATTGTTACCAGTTCCGATTTTTTCCTGCTATTAGCTACTATATTTCAGTCTGGGCTATTGTTATTACTCACTTTTGCTCCTAGTACGGGTCCCTTGCTCGCCTTTTCCACGTTCTCCCTTGCATGATGTTGGTCTCTTTTAGGCCTCCCCTTCTGCTTCTTCTCTCTCTCCTTTCTATTCTCTTTTCATCTCTTCTTTCTTTTTCTTTCTCCTGGTTTTCCCACATGGACGCTCCCTCACTGTTTCTTTTGTTTGCTGGTTGGTCCCTTGTATTTATGACGTTGGTTCTTTTTCTGTTATCAGTGTTGTCTCTTTTTTATCTTTATTTATTTCCATGCCGGGTTTAAATGTTTTATCCCTTAATGTTTAGGGTTTGAATCACCCAGTGAAGAGGTCGAAAATCTTAGATTACTGTAGGTCTCTGTCTGCAGATTTGGTTCTCTTTCAAGAGTCCAAGATTTCTAATAAAGAAGCGTTGTTTTTGAAGAAGGAATGGGTTTCGGATGTTTCTTGCTCTGATGCCTCTGGCAAACGAAATGGGGTTGTTACATTAATTTCAAAGAACTCTGGTTTATCGATACTCTCTTCTGATCATGATTCTGAGGGTCGGTGGCTGCTATCTAAACTGTCGGATGGACAACACGATTTATATGTTATGAATATCTATGCTCCGAATATTGATGAACCGGCTTTTTGGAAATCCATTACCAAAAAATTAAATGACACCCCACACGCTGGTAATCTCATTGTTGGCGGCGATTATAACTTACCGATGGACCCTCTCTTAGATAGGAACTCTGCTTTTCAGTTTCGCCCTCCTAAATCCCACAAACAAATGCTTAATATGTGTTCCATTTCTCACCTTCAAGATATTTGGCGTCTCCATAATCCCACTGGTAGTGATTTTTCTTTCTTTTCTTCGCCTCATTCTTCTTTCTCTCGTATTGACTATCTCCTAGTTCATTCTTCTCTTGTTTCCTCTTCCTCTTCTCCGCTTATACACCCCATTTTGGTTTCAGATCATGCTGCTGTCAGTTTTACGTTGTCATCCTTTGCCCCTAAACCACGCGCTCGTTCATGGAGATTAAATACTGAAGTGTTACATGATTCCTCTCAGGTTGATGAATTTTCTAATGCTATAGACACTTTTTTTCGTGAAAACGAAGGTTCTGTCTCTTACCCAATCGTTCTATGGGACTCCTTTAAATGCACTTTCCGTGGTCAGGTTATTAAATGTATGTCCAAACGTAATTCAGATATTAAAAAAGAACTTACAGATTTATCGTCTGAAATTAAAACTCTGGAAGCTTCCTTTCGGCATTCTAAGGATCCAACTTGTTTACAACAAATAAAGCTACTAAAATACAAATATAATACCATTGTAACTAAAAGGGCCCATATTGGTGTCCAAGCTCAAAAATCCAAGAAGTTGCTCTTAAAGAATCGGGCTGGGAAACTGTTGGCTGCTACCTTAAAATTTCAAGATTTCTCTTTTAAGTCCTCGCAAATCTCTTCTATTACTGATCACACCGGTTCTAAAAAATTCCAAACAGGGGAAATACTTGAAGTTTTTCCCGACTTTTATAATAAATTGTATACCCCTTCTAACCAATCCTCTTTTGACATATGCCAAGATTTTTTAAAATCGGTTCCGATTCAGTCGGTCTCTGAGGATGATCGTTCTTTTCTAAATAAACCTATTTCCCCCGAAGAAATAGTGTCTGCGATCAAGGCTACTCGTTCTGGTAAAGCTCCTGGCCCTGATGGCTATCCAATACTATTTTATAAAACTTTTCTCCCTTCGCTTGTCCCTACGTTGCAATCTGTCTTTGATTCTTTTGTTAAGGATGGATCTGTCTCTGGTACGGCTGCTGAAGCCACCATAGTTGTGATCCCGAAAGAGGGAAAAGATCATTCGGATCCTAAAAACATTCGACCTATTTCTCTCCTTAACATGGAAGCAAAGATTTTTGCTAAAATCCTGGCTAAAAGATTAGAATCCTTTATTCCCCATCTTGTACATCCTTCCCAAACTGGTTTTGTTAAAGGTCGTCTTGCAAGGGACAATGTACGCACTTTCTGTCATATTATCGGTGCTGCCAAGCGGTCTCAACTTCCTGCCGCGGCCTTGGC
Source organism: Lissotriton vulgaris (assembly GCF_964263255.1). Taxonomy (NCBI): domain Eukaryota; kingdom Metazoa; phylum Chordata; class Amphibia; order Caudata; family Salamandridae; genus Lissotriton; species Lissotriton vulgaris. The sequence goes on along the minus strand of NC_141690.1, from coordinate 287,088,667 downwards.
CCTTGATGCGGAAAAGGCCTTCGACAAGGTCTCTTGGCCATTCCTTCGAGCTGTCTTATGCGCGCATAACCTTGTAGACTCTTTCATTAATATGGTAATGTCTTTATATTCCCAACCTAAAGCTAACATTAGAGTCAATGGTGCTACGTCTTCGTTTTTTAATCTTTACCAGGGCACGAGACAGGGCTGTCCCTTATCCCCACTTTTATTTTTATTATCTATTGATCCTCTTCTTCGTTTGATTGAACTACACCCGGATATTAAAGGTTTTTCTTTTGGTTCTCACTGCCTTAAAACTGCTGCATACGCGGATGATGTTCTTATTTTCTCAGACGATATCGCCTTAGCCATCCCTGCTATTTCTGACACCATCTCCTTGTTCTCAACGGTCTCGGGTTATACCCTATATAAGGATAAGACAGAGATGTTTCCTCTTAATGCCTATTGTTTTCCTGCTCATATGGGCTCGGCTGGCTTTAAGTGGCAGGCTACACATCTGAAGTACTTGGGAATCTATTTTTGTTCTACTCTTTATGCCACCGTTGCTTATAATGAATCTCAGACTCTCCTCAAAGTGCGTCGTCTATTGGATACGTGGTCTCCGAAACATATCTCATGGTGGGGTCGCTTACAAACTCTAAAAATAATGATCACGCCGATTATTAATTTTGTTTCCTCCATGCTTCCGCTTAAATTATCCGATTCCTTTTTTCGAGATATTGATGGTCTGACTTCTAAATTTCTGTGGAATGATAAACGGGCTCGATTGTCGTATACATTTTTACGTCGACCTTGTGATATGGGAGGTTGTAACTTTCCCGATTGGGAGAAATACCAAACTGCATTTTTGGCCTCTCAAGGTGCTTTATGGTTCTCTCCTCCAACTCTTCATGTTCCCTCCTGGTTGCTCATAGAGCAGAAATTAGCATCACCTTTACCTCCTGCCTCTTTCTGTACTACTTCTACCTTGCATATTCTGTTTTCCCGTTCTATCATTATTGATACAATTGTTGCGGTCAGGAAATTAGATAAAGTGGCAATTCCTCTACATAAAACTAGGTGGTCATCTATTTGGCGGAACTCCAAAATTAAGCTTAATACTGATCCCACCCTCATGTCTTACTGGGCAGACAAAGGAATCCCTCTTGTTCAGCATCTTTATAGTGTTTCTGGTGAACCATTACCTTTCTCAACCTTGGCTCAAAAGCACTCTTTAACATCTTGACTTTTATACTTTTCTTAAAATCAAGGTAGCCGTTTCTAAAGTTCGTCTTCATCCCTCTTCCTCCTCCATTTCGCTTTTTCACATTTGGCTCAAATCTGGTCATGTTGCCTCCAAAATTTATAAATTTTTGTCCTCTGCTTCACTTCCTGCACAGACGGTTGCGCAGCAAAAATGGTCACGCCATTTTGATAACGCTATTACAGACCATATTTCTCCCGAAGCTTGGCAATCCATTGGTAAACTAGCTCTCCGTAATAAAATAGCTCCTTCCCTAATGCAATCTAAGTTTTTCTCTATCAATCTCCTCCATTGGACGCCTGTGCGTCTTCATTCGCTCAACCTTAAAGACGGCGACCTCTGCTGGAGTTGCGGTTTGGTGGCAGGCGATTATCCTCATATGTTTTTTCATTGCTCCTTGCTTCAACCTTTTTGGGACCTCATTCAGAGACATTTATCTCTTATTTTTAACATTGAGCTCCGACTTTCCTTTCCTTTAATATTATTAGGCCCATTGGCTGCTCCTACTCCTCTCCCTTTAGACCCTTTAGAATTACAGCTACTGGATCTTCTCCTGACTGTAGCGGTCAAAATCATTCTTATGGAATGGAAATCTTTTTCGTCGGTCTCTTATCATACGTGGTGGGCTTGGGTATCCTTTTTACGCAGTGCCCACACCTCAGTTGACCAGGCACAGCTTTCACCTTCCATTTCTAATGGGGTTTGGACAGCCTTGGACGATTATATGGAGTTGTCCTCGAAAGGTTTGGTCCCTCAGTTTCCTTTTGATTTGTCTGTCTAATGGTTGTCTGTTTTTGTTCTAGGTTGGGTCAGTCCTGTGGGAATCCTTCGTCCTCTTCTTTTTCTTCTTTCCTCTTCTTTTCTCTTTCCTGTCCTCTCTTCCCGTTCATCTTTTCTATTGCTCTCTCTCTTCTTTCCTTTTTTCTTTCTTTTATTCTGATACCTCCCTTGTCCCCATCTTCGAATTTGATAGTGATACGTTTGCTTATTGTTTGATAAAGGCCATTATTTGGTCAGATCCTCTACCAATAATCGATTGATTTTTAATTTTATATACAGCTATTTTATTTACTTCTCAAGTCTAGCCCATGTTTGTATTTTTCTCTTGTGTCAAATTGTATCACTTATATTGTATTTGGTTCTTACTATTTTGATTATTATTTCTCTCAATAAAATCTTCTTGAAATCAAGCAGAAAGCAGTATTTAGCAGGTTAGCAGCCACATCGGCCCATCCTGAGGCAACCTTTGAGTGATCCGGTCCATGTAATCCGTATGAAATCCGTGTTTTACGATTCATTTTTACTCCTGTCTTCACAGCATTGAGGAAAATGATATCCCCTCCATATGGCACCTACAAGCATTTATGTGATCAGCTGCACTTCTTAAGAGACGTGGATGCCAAAGGTCATCACCAGGGAATGGGGGGGAATGAAAAAACTGCCACAGAGATGATTTCATGAACCAGTTGCTGCCCAGACATGTGTAGCTTCCAGTGCTTCCAGACTCCCTTCCTGCTTCAACTTCTATGTCAGAAAGAAACATTTACTAAAGTGAAGAGGAAGTTATGCAAGGAGGATCTAAATCATGATCGTTCCCAATCTGGATGACATTGTGTTGTGGTCAGCAGGGCACTATTGTTTGACCCATAAGAGAGAGCCGTGGGCTCAGGAATCTTCTTCCTCATGGCGGTGGCGCCTTCAGGCAACGTTGATATGTGTGGCGTTTGTTATATTGTGAATTTCTAGAGCTGCCTACCACCAGGGGTCTCTGGGCTCTACTCTGAATGCAAGAGTAATCAGTACAGGCAATCCCTTCTTATAGGTCTATAAACACCTTTCAAAGCACCAAGTTTTCAGCTAAATGCAAAATTTAAGTAGAGATGTTTTCAGTCATAAACGAGTAACGGGAGCAATATTAAAAGTGTATCGTGGTTCGAGAAGCAACGTCTTTCCAACTTAGTCCTGTGAAATCTAGGGAGAGCTAAATAATTGTTGAAAATCTGAAAGTTCTTGTAGGAAGATTTCATTGAAGCTGCTTTTGAATCCCTACACTGAGGTTTGTGAACGATCCATATGGGCGATCTCAAAGGGAGCCAATCGAGCGTCGCCTATGGGCTGCTGGTCTCACAGGTAGTTGTACAGTTGTTTGGCAACATAACCTTCCAATATCTTGGCAGCGAAAGGACACCAGGATATTTGTCAGAATGTTTTTCAGAATGGAGTGTGTCGCCAGGGGCTTCTTGAGGAGAGTAGTAGCTCTGGCATATTTTAACGCCAACAGGTCAATGTCATTATCCAAAAATGCATTGAGTCCGGACATTGGCAGACTTCCTATTGCTTGCCTGAGTTGTTTCAAGGCCGCAAATGGTTGCTTCAAAAGAGTTCATGTAGTCCTTTATTTTAAAAAAAAGTAGAGAACATCTTGAGAGAAACAGCCTGAGATGAAGAAATTGTCTCTATGGAAGGAAAATTTAATTTATCAATCCCCTTTCTTAAAATTTTAATTTTTTTGAAAAAGTAAACATTGAGCTGATTCTTTTTGAAGACGTATGGCACCGTAAGACCTACTCTCTGGACAGAGACAAATACCCTGTACTTAAGCAAGAAAATATAATTGATACAAAACCTACAGAAATTTCTAACAAAGTTTAACATACAAGAAGAAGGGATAAGTCATGCTGTGCTTCTGAAGTTTAAAGCAAAATTAAAAGTGCAAGTAAATTAAAATTATTTGGGGACAATCAGAACGAATTCATAAATAAAATGATCAAAACCTATGGTAGCCTCTGAACAAATTCTAGGTCCCGCCGCACCATATTCGGACTCACTGGCAGACAAGCACGCAAATAAAACGTCTCAACTCTGCTTTCAGCTGGGGTCAGTTGGTGCTGCGATAATAAACACTTAGTAAGGCTTTGAGGACACACAACTGGATCCCTAATGCACCTGATATTTAGCCGTCCTCGTCTAATTAGCATATGTAAGTCTCTGCTGGGCTCACATTTAATCGTATGAATATGAGAAGGACCAGAAAAACCATGTCAGCATGCTTCACGGGCATGGGCTACTATCTCATTTTCCAGTTGGTAAAATGTACAGATATAGCCATCATGCAAATGGGAAACTGGACATCGAAGCAGCATGATCGACGTTGCTTATGCAAAAATCCGATTTGATAGTGCTATTTGTTTTATTTCATTTTTAGCCACAATGTTTTATTGCAGCTATTCACCGCAATCATGTTATGTAAACTTTTTATGATTTAAATTAATTTACAATAAAATGAGTAATCTTTAGTTGAAGGTGGGTGGTGTCAGAGCGGTATTAACTGTAAAACTGTTTTATGAATGTTGGTAGAAGATGTTATCTTTAGTATAAGTTCCTAATGGGACAGTATTTCATCTTTATACATGTCCTCATCATCAATTGAATGTACGGCTCGCCAGCCGCCTTCATTTGTTTTGTTCACTTTGTATTCTTGAACAAAATACAGAACAACGTTTTTTCTTTGTCTGAGGCACCTAGGGCAAGTAAATATCTAAGGTAAAAACAGCCAATCATTAAAAGCGAACGCATGCTTGCCACCAGGAAGCTTGACTTCTCTAACAAAGCTGTTATCTGTGCATCATTTAACATTGTCCAGTGCTGACCACTTGATAAGCCATTGGTCATACTAAAGACAGGGAGTTATATTAACATCCTGGATTGGAAAATCCAAGGTCCAAAGGTAAATCGGAGAGTGACCTTTCTCATTAGTGGGAACTTTAATATGTTTGAAAAGATTAAAGGAGGTCAGTAACTCAGTGAAGTTTTCAGCCCTGTGGGCCATAATTCGACCAGTCAACCTTAAATTAAAATCTCCCACTGCTAAAAGCCAAGCTCAGGCGGAGAGAGTGGTGCTAATCAAATAATTTATAATCATTCAAATTACCTGTATCATTAGGTTTGATAAGTGAGGATAATTAATATAAAAAAATCACGTAATCCTATACAAAACAGTAGTTTGTCAGATCTATACTGGGGACTTCCCGTTGAGTGACCTTTAAATGATTCTTAAAAATTAGTGCCACATGGCGGATCGCTCTTTTAGACTGGCAGTTTGGACAGAAGACTTTGTTGCCCTCAAGGGTTGCAGTGATCAGGTCTGGCTTAGAACAATCATTAGGCCAAGCCTCTGATAACAGCAAGAAATTCTTAATTCTTGCTGTTGCATTCAATAAAGTGTCTTATCCACTGTGTGTGTTTGGTACATGTTTGAATGAGTAAACGTAATGGCACAGCTGGGTCGCTATGAAGGGCTGAACCTGAGTTAGCAATATTATAACACGTGATCATCAGCTTGTGTCATCTAGAGACAGTGCTGGGTTATCGCAGGCAGGCAAGGTTTCATACGAGTAACTAAGAAAACCAGATTAATGACTGGACGCTGTCCTATTCGATCATGTGGACTTGCCCGACCAGCTCAGTAGCAATGTTGGGCTTCATGCCTGGTCAGAGCATAATCTCTGGAGCATAGAAAAGACAAGTATCCACACGACCAATGGAAGCTATGCACAGACCTAACAACCTGATCACTGCGACACCCACTCTAGACTAGACTAAACTGTTGCCTCTGCTCTTTCCACCGGTCAAAGGTAAATGCGCAGCCACAGAGTGAGTTAAAAGTCAAAACTTTAAAAAAACATAGCTTGTAGTGTAGTTCCTAGTTTCCCACTAGGCCCTGCGCATTGGAATAACATAAACAGCAGTATCGACGTAGAAGTGCGGATCTTCCAGGCCTCTACTGACTATGCTAAACTTAAATGGGTTTGTTACCAACTAGCTCAGAGGTCACTGGAAACTTTCTTCTCTGAATAGGAAGTGATCAGCTTCCCTGGCACAGACAAGAAGGGATTCAGCTTTCCAACAACCGTGCAACATGACAACTTTGCTCCTCAGATTAAGAGTCAATCTCTAGGGTCGTGTGAAACAATAGACAGTTATTTTACTCAGTCAGGTTAGTGCAGATTACTTTCACAATATGTAGAGAATAGAGAGACGGGCGTTTGTCAATAAAGGGTTAACATTTATTGAACAGTCTTTCTTCTCGTACAAGAGAAATGTATTGCCACAATTGCAAGACTTGTTATGATAAAAAGTACGTACAGTAAGATAAGTATTGCAAGATAATACTGTAAAAGCATTGATATGGTTTCTTAGCCATACAATGGTTTAAAAGTAATAAAACATATATACATTCATATATACATTAGGCTAAAATACTCAACTGGTGCTTCTAACTACGCCTACCCCAGTGTACCTGACCTAAGCCTAATACGTGGGAGGGGAGTAAGTAAGTAGCTCTAAGTTAAGTTGGTTTTGCCAAGTTTTGCTTCAAGAATTCTCTTCTAAGGGTTTAGTCAACACCATACCTCTGAATAGAATGATGGAGGTCTGGTATCTCCTTCAGGGGGAACTCGGTATCCCAGTCACCCGCGAGGGCAGACTAGAAACGCTGGAGCTGGATTTCTCTGCAGGAGAAAGGCAGCGTCTCTCTTCAGCTCGTCGAGGAGGAGGAGGGGGGACAGCGTCCGCGGGTAGCTGGCATCTGCTGGGCTTCTTCGCAGAGGGACGGCTGTTCAGCTCCTAAGCTCACCACACCATCGTTCGCGCTTTAGCAGCGATAATGGTATCAGTAGCTTCACCAACAGCAACGGGGCAGCAGCATCATCAGCGTACTGCATACAGCATACAACAGCAATGGGACACCAGCAATTGCTTAAGGCAACGTTGGTAATATTTATACCTGACAGGTGCCTGGTTTGACGTAAGTTTGCTGGACATAAGACGTCAATCAAAGATGTCACTAGGAAGTGATAGCTATCAGTTGCTCATTAGAGTTCCATTACTAATCAAAACACAGCAAGCGGGGATTTCCAGGTTTGCTGAGTTTTTATCTTGTTGAAGAACTCGGAGTGTTAATCTAGGAATATCAGATAGTGACTTCTGCTCTGTCATTGCACTAATTGGTTGCAAAGGAAGTGGCAGAGAACTATTCTGGAATGTGGCTCTGTTCGTGTGAGGCCAGAGATGACTTTCTGAATATCGCACTTGAACGGTTATGCCAATATAGGGAATAAATGGATTTATAGCCGAATAGGGGCATAAGGTCACAGTATCGATCAGGAACCTAGACCTGCTTGAAGTCTTTCAGTAATTTCATACCTAGATTTAAAGCGGGCTCTGGACCGTATTCATTTTGAATCTGTTTTAGCACTTCTGGTATTACCGCCATAGACGGAACACTGTGTGTTTTTGTGTAAATGGAAGCAAAGACTGTACCCCAAGTGTCACAGTCCTCCACGTGTGGTGCGATTCCCATAGGAAGGCAGATTGTCAAGATTCTGTGTTTCTCTATAGGGGTAGTATCAGGAAATACTGCCTCTGTTTGAGTGATTTTCTGTGCTAACCAGAAAGGAATTTGTTCCCGTTTTACGGGTGTTTTACCAAGACATGACTGTATGTTCTGTGGTGTGATTTTATTAGTGTTCCCCTGATGAGGGGTCAGCTGTGGTACATTAACAGCTGGCTGGACTGTTGCAGTCCGCATTACATATTGGACGAATTGCCTATGTATTTTAATTAATGTTTTTAGCTGTACTAACAGCTCTTCTCTAGACATTCTAGCAATGTCAGGATGTGGTGTGTAGCTGGCTAGAACCGGCCACGTTGCTCCTGGTCTACCTAGTGGACCGAGCCTGGTAATATGATCATTGTGTTTTAAGGCGCCATTAAACCAGAGCAGGTGCTCTTGGAATTTTAGTGGGATTTCAGTCTCCTCGAAAGGAGCGTACTCTTCCGGAGGTTCCTCTATTTTGTAATAGTGAAACTCTTTTGTTGTAGCGTTTGCCGCTGGAAAGTTTATCCATGAATAGAATACCTCTGTCTGCCGATATTCGTGAGCCTCTATCACGAAAATTACTGTACCACCTTGTGGTGTCAGTCCGTTCTCTATAAGTTTTAACGTTATAGATTTTCTTAAGTGGACCGGGATGATAATAGCATCCAGGTCTGTGTGTTCGGGACCTTGCTGAGTCGCATCTGCTGCGGCCCCAGTGGTTCCGTTTTCTCCTGGCATTGTATAAATGCAGGTTTTGCAGAGTTGGTCTCCAAGGAGACAAAGATTAGGTGCACAATATTTTGGAACACTGTATCCTTCAACGTTGAATAAACCAGAGCTTTACATAGGAATCTCTTCCTACTGAGTTCGGGCGGATTTTAACCTTTCACCCACTCCAGACGTGTATTGGAGTATTTACGGGAGAAAGGGGTCTGTGTGAAATATGCACGACTGAGTTACTCTAACGTCTTGCGTTAGTTTATCGACTTACCAAACGTTTGGGTGCCATGTAGTGTAGTTCCTAGTTTCCCACTAGGCCCTGCGCATTGGAATAACATAAACAGCAGTATTGACGTAGAAGTGCGGATCTTCCAGGCCTCTACTGACTATGCTAAACTTAATTGGGTTTGTTACCAACTAGCTCAGAGGTCACTGGAAACTTTCTTCTCTGCATAGGAAGTGATCAGCTTCCCTGGCACAGACAAGAAGGGATTCATCTTTCCAACAACCGTGCAACATGACAACTTTGCTCCTCAGATTAAGAGTCAATCTCTAGGGTCGTGTGAAACAATAGACAGTTATTTTACTCAGTCAGGTTAGTGCAGATTACTTTTACAATATGTAGAGAATAGAGAGACGGGCGTTTGTCAATAAAGGGTTAACATTTATTGAACAGTATTTCTTCTCGTACAAGAGAAATGTATTGCCACAATTGCAAGACTTGTTATGATAAAAAGTATGTACAGTAAGATAAGTATTGCAAGATAATACTGTAAAAGCATTGATATGGTTTCTTAGCCATACAATGGTTTAAAAGTAATAAAACATATATACAGTCATATATACATTAGGCTAAAATACTCAACTGGTGCTTCTAACTACGCCTACCCCAGTAAACCTGACCTAAGCCTAATACGTGGGAGGGGAGTAAGTAAGTAGCTCTAAGTTAAGTTGGTTTTGCCAAGGTTTGCTTCAAGAATTCTCTTCTAAGGGTTTAGTCAACACCATACCTCTGAATAGAATGATGGAGGTCTGGTATCTCCTTCAGGGGGAACTCGGTATCCCAGTCACCCGCGAGGGCAGACTAGAAACGCTGGAGCTGGATTTCTCTGCAGGAGAAAGGCAGCGTCTCTCTTCAGCGCGTCGAGGAGGAGGAGGGGGGACAGCGTCCGCGGGTAGCTGGCATCTGCTGGGCTTCTTCGCAGAGGGACGGCTGTTCAGCTCCTAAGCTCACCACACCATCGTTCCCGCTTTAGCAGCGATAATGGTATCAGTAGCTTCACCAACAGCAACGGGGCAGCAGCAGCATCAGCGTACTGCATACAGCATACAACAGCAATGGGACACCAGCAATTGCTTAAGGCAACGTTGGTAATATTTATACCTGACAGGTGCCTGGTTTGACGTAAGTTTGCTGGACATAAGACGTCAATTAAAGATGTCACTAGGAAGTGATAGCTATCAGTTGCTCATTAGAGTTCCATTACTAATCAAAACGCAGCAAGCAGGGATTTCCAGGTTTGCTGAGTTTTTATCTTGTTGAAGAACTTGGAGTGTTAATCTAGGAATATCAGATAGTGACTTCTGCTCTGTCATTGCACTAATTGGTTGCAAAGGAAGTGGCAGAGAACTATTCTGGAATGTGGCTCTGTTCGTGTGAGGCCAGAGATGACTTTCTGAATATCGCACTTGAACGGTTATGCCAATATAGGGAATAAATGGATTTATAGCCGAATAGGGGCATAAGGTCACAGTATCGATCAGGAACCTAGATAAACACCCAACAAGCTCACATCTAGCAAACAGCTCAAGCCCCCTTGTGGCATCAAGGCACAAGGTCAATACATAAATACCTTTATTTACTCACATCAGTCGTTTCAGGTAATGATTAGCAATACCCTGCAGTCTATCTTATGTCTCTTTGAGACAAATGCTGCCTGTCATTTAGCATGTTCATATTCTGTGTCTTAGTGACAAGTGATGCAGGGGCTAGCGGCCTCCTGATCATTGACTACGTTGAGTACGACATTTGCATCGCAATGCATGCTCGCTGTGCCCCACATTTATTTACACTCTTCAATTGATCAGCCTGCTCACCGCTCTATAACCGCATTATCATAGTCAATCGATAACGAAACGGAGGTAGCCTTTTCCCATTTTTAATGTCTGTGCCTGCAGAAGAGGTCCCCCTCCAATGAGACAGTTGGGTTAGGAACCCTGTAAATGTAGGGTAGGTGACTACCTCGCGAGAGTATGTTCACCTTTTTCTGCACTCCTGTTGTGTGTGTTGCTTAAATTCATGTGTGCGACACAGCTTTTGCTTTTAAAAAGGATGAATGGGACATTATTTCTCAACATACATCTGTCGGTGCTCAAACCAGTCTTTAATAATGATGGCAAAGCCCACCAAAGGCTAGGACTGGGAGCAGTGCAGTCCCGATACGGATTTTGGTTCTCCCCGACTGGACAAGTATCTATCACATTTAAGTTCAATTCCATTAGTCAAGGCTGTAGCTTTCTCAAAGCAGGACAGACACAATTTGGAGAGTGTAAGGTTTATATAAGGAATTAGTAAACAAAATAGAGGAAATATGCCATCAATAATGTTAGTAGCAAAGCATACAATTCATAAGTACAAAGAACTTTGTAGAGTTCTATATGAAATCCGGCATAGATTTCCCATTAAAGAGTAGGACATAGGGTTCCCGGGGTACAGAGAAAAGCCAGTTCTTATCATAGAACTTTAGAACATGGTTTCAAAATATTACTATACAAGTACATGGTTCACAGGATATGCACCAATGAGGAACAAGCAAGAAGCAATATTTTACTACAGAATACATTGGAAGATTCTCTCGTTGTTGTATAACATTGAGCTCAGTCATCGTCACTGTTTATTCAAGCATGGGAGTTGATACATTATGCCAAAACCTCTCAGAGCGCTCTCCATCTATCTGTGTAAAGCTTGCAATTCTTTATTTAGAAAAAGAAGTATCAGCACTTGTTATCACATGGTATATTATGGCATTAATTCACAATGGAGGACAGTATAAACACAGCGTATGTTAGCATAAGCTTGGTTTCTAATGTATACAAAGCAAAGAGTAAAAACCAGCTCTCACATCCATATGAAGTTTTATCCCTGCCCCGAGTATTCTTAAAATAAAGCGAACTCCTTTGGTAAAATGAAGAGGGAGTTTTATGTTCGGTTTGAATCTCGCATCATTTATTTCGATCTCCCTCACCCTAATGTTGAGACCAGTATGATGGTAATATCTTATCATGGTGGGACGGACTCGCCAATAAGGAAGCAGGCCATAATAATATGGGTGAGTCTTTTCCATCCAAATCTGTGTGGGGGGGGGGTTCATGTTGGACTACAACACTTTCTAAATTGGATAAGACCTGTTTTTGAAAGAGAGAACACAGGCTACTGACAACGCAGGCGTAAAGATGAAGTCTAGGTAAGACTCGTTGGTTGGAGCCATTATCAGCTGTCATGTTGTATGTTTCTGGTCTAACCTCTTTCCTGCCTGTCAAGTATTGAAGTGTTCAATGTACAGAAATGCTACAATAGCAATGTTTTAGAGTGTCACAGCTGGTTGCTTGGGAGATATGTAAATAGCATTACATCAGAATGAAGGATGTAATTCAAACTCCCTAGCTGTAGATAACATATTGTGTGATTTCATTTGTAATCAAAAATGTCTTATTTTGCACCCACTTAATCACTTGTTTACCATTTCTTTAAATCTGGCAGAGAACAAAACCTCAGTTGGCATATCAGTCAGTAATCGAAGAAATAGTGCTGTAAGAGTGGACATACGTGAGCCGTTGTCAGTGAAAGCCACAAAGATTGATGAGCTGTGTTATGAGTGGAGGGCAACCAGCCTGAGCAGACTGCGGAGAAGCTTGAAGATGAAGCCGCTTCAGGGACACAAAGACTGTGTAAGTGTCCTGAAAGAGACCATAGACCTATCTACACCATGTAACATGACGCACTGTGAGAATAGTTTAAGTGGATGTTACACCAATGCAATACATTCCAAAGCCTGCGAGGAAGGAGGTCTCTGTGCATGTGTGCAGTGCAAGATGAGTTACATGCACGAGTCGCTTCATCACCAACAGAAGGCCTTGCACACAGGAAAGAAACAGGGCACAGAACCTGAAGCTGAACCATACCTAGCTGGGCAGTGGTCATCTGGTGAACTGCGGAACGTGCACATAAATATGAAAGAACATGTATGTGCTAAACATGGGGATACTTTTAGTAAGGAATTTGACCTGACCAAACACCAAGAAGTGCCCACTAGGAGATGTTCAATTTCTACGCCTGGGATAAATTCTGAAATCCTGTCACCTGTCCAGAAATTCGAACAAAATAAGACACTTCAATTTGATGAATGTGGAAAGTGTTACACTGATAAAAAGGTCTTCTTGACCCACTGGGAACAACATTCAAGTGAGAAGTGGCATAAATGCCATGAATGTGGGAAGGAATTTAGGACGCAGAAGCTTTTGAACAGTCATCTTAGAAAGCACTTAATAGAGACACTTTATACATGCAATATATGTAAGAAGGGGTTCAGCGGTTACTCACAACTGACTGCCCATCAAGGAATGCATGCAGGAGAGAACGCATTCCTGTGTAGGGATTGTGGGGAGAGTTTCAGTGATGTCTCTTCCTTCATTCTGCATCATAAAATGCACCCCTTGAAGAAACCATACACATGCACTAAATGCAAGAAGAGTTACTCCAAAGCAAGTTTTCTCGCCATCCACCAGCTGAAACATGTGCGAAACAAGCCACACCAGTGCAGTGAATGTGAAGCATCCTTCACTAGTGCTTTACAGTTACGCAAACACCAGAAAAAGCATGCAAAGAAGAACTCCTTCTCATGTTCTAACTGTGGCAAGACGTACAGTCGATTATGTTCTCTAAACAACCATCAGGAGATTTATTATAAAAGCCTGTATACATGTACTGAATGTGGAAAGAGATTTTGCTATCAAATGCACTTACAAAAGCACCTGAAAGAGCATATAAAAACAGGGGGGGGAGAACACATCTGACTCCCAGAGATTGGCCCAAAGGGTGAAACAATATGTGCTACTGTACCCCAGTCAACCTGGCCAGACATGTTAAGGTAATGAGTCATCTGTTAAACACAAGGCTAAAGGCAAGCAGTATTGGATCAGCTGTGAATGAGGGACTGGAAATGAGGGTGCAGCAGTTACCAAATACAAAAGCAGAAATAAAAAAAGTCCAACTGAGCATCATGGTTTCACAGTCTATTAACTAGTCTCTTGGAGAATTAACACCCGCTGTAGCACAACTATTCAACTCCAAGTGAAACACAGTTTGTCAGTAAAGTTTCCTGATCAGAGCAGCCCAGTCATAACATCTCCACACGCAACAAAGTAAATCACCCGTCTGTAGGCGCAGGCAGACCAAAGTGATGGAGTTAAGTTTCTGATGATCGAGAGTCATATATGAGAAGAACATAGGATTATGGTCTGGGCAGCTGTATCAAGCATACATGCAATATTGTCACAGACATATGTCTGAACCAAAACAAATAAGGGTATGCTTCCTCACCCCCTGATACATCCCGATCTCTAAGGAGCACCTACTGAAATGTAATTAAGATATTAAACATTGTTACTAAGATTTATCAACTGAGAGGGTTTGAAGAAACTACAATTTGAGAAGAAACTAAACTGTTTGGAAAAAAGTCCCTAATAGGTGAATAGGGGCTGTTGGACTTCAGTCTCGAAATGATGTGTAGTAATTCATTTATTTTGTGTTATTTGTAAAGTGACATATGCCACACTAAGGCTGTCAGAGGAAATACAGCAAAGGAAAAGCATATCTGGGGTTTATAATGTTGTCCATTCGTAGTAGGTATTGTCGATGTAGAATGGCTCCAAGTACCTAAAAGTAAAAAAAAGACAACGTTCCTGAACTGAAAATCTTCCTGCTGTGGCACTGGGCCATTCTTTAGGTCAGAACCACTAATCGTGTAAGTGTTTTTTTTCTCCTCACAAATATTCAGAACTACAGTGTAATGCATTATTATAAACCAGTATTTCAGTTTTGAGGCACCTTTTGTGTTTGAAAAAATGAGCTGGATGGAGAAGTGAAGCACCGAGCAATCGTTAGGTAGGCACCTTTTTTTGAAAAATAATAGAGGGAAGCACTCACCACACACCCTTTATGAAATGAATATTATGTTAGCACTGGGTTAGATTGAAGTGGGGTAGATTGGAGTGGGGTAGGCTGGAGTGGGGTAGACTGGATTGCAGTTGGCAGATTGGGGCGGAATGAGGTGGTAAATTGGGGTGGGTAGATTGGGGTGGATGTAGTATGGGGTATGTCTTTGAATGTTCTTTTGTTGTAATGCTTTGAATGTATTCACCCGTGTGGAGCAAGCGCTGGTGGGAAGGTTCTATTGGCAAGGGCAGTTGCGATTTGACCTTCTGACCTGAAAGTCATTCCATGGCATGGGTGAAGCCGGAGAAGAATAAAGATATTTCTGAAACCTGAACACGGAGTGGTCTCTTTCACTCACTGTATTTGGTGACGAGGATTCGGATACCCCTAACATTATGCTGGAGCGGCATAACTTTTACAAGCATAAGCAAATGGAGGAGGAAAAGGTGATGGAATAAATATCTGCATTAAGAGTGATGGCAACCACTTGTGGGTTTGGTCCTTTGGCAGGTGACATTAGGGACCAACTGGTATTTAACTGTGCTCTGCTCAAGATCAAAGAAAGGTTGCTGAGTTGTAAAAACCCATCACTGACAGAAGTGATTAACTTAGCATTAAGTATGGAAAAATCTACAATTTCGACAAAGGCAATGCAGGTGGAAATGGTTTCTAGGGTTAACATAGTTACTTCTCAGGATGAGACCAATTTGGAAGAATTATATATGGTGGGCACAAAGGATTAATCACAAAAATGTATGCAAAAACGAGGTTCCAGTTTTTGCTACAGATGATGTTCGAAATCTTATGATATCTATTTTACTGGGTGCCCGGCCTTCGGCAAATGTTGTTTGAATTGTAAGAAAGTTGGGCACTTTCAGAAGGTGTGCAGGGGTAATAAGCTGATGAAAGTGAGCAGTGTGGATGTAGAAGCGGACAGATGTGTGAAATCCCTGAACAATGTGGTGTTAACATTAGATAGTGACGTGGAGCCTATAGAAGTGAAAGGACCGTTGTGTGGCTACTATTGTTAATGTGGCTGCAGGTCATGGCGGACTCTCGGTCGCCCATAATGATCCGTAAGGATTCAAAATTTTATGAAATTTGGGAAAAAGACTTTGCTTTGCTGAAAACAGACATAAACCCCAAGGCTTTTGGGGAAAAAGATATTTAGATAGTGGGGAATTTGTGGCTAAAATACAGGTGCTTGGCAGGGAGACAGTCACAAAAGTGTATGTGGCAGTCAAGGGGAAGAATATAGTTGGATAGAAAGACCTGTCTCGGATGGGGCTGTATTTGGTGTCTGGTGATAATGAACCTATAAAGGTGCGAGACGTATCTGTGTGTAACTTGAATAAAACAGGACATTATGTTAGGGAACTGTGAGAAGCTGGCTTGTATATGATGCACATTTAAGTAAGTGGGCACCCTGCACCAATCCAGACAACCCTTATGGGGATTTTAGCGGTCTTCGACAACCTTCGAAAGCTCGCTAAGTGGAAGCTGCGGAGAACAGCCTTCAGGCTTTGTCCAGAAGTAGTGTAAAGCAGCTTGTTTTACCAGAACATAATCTTATTGATATAGATTACATGATAAAGGACCACACACTGTATTTATAAAAATATGTATTTATTATATAACACTCAGTAACACATACAGGTATCTCCTAGCCAGAGATGCACACAATGCACACCTTACTTTTCTATAGAAATAGGTAAGTAGCTCGTAATACACAGTGGTCACCAGGGGGGGGACCAAACCATATATTAAATTAGTGGAATGTGAACCACGGCTCGAGTCAAGACTATAGAAGTGCTGGGAACTGAAGGAACCACCCGAGGTAAGTAACTAGTTGCCCCACAAATGTCGTGTGCTAAATGGGAACATGACCGCGTGATCTATTCAAGTCAATGGGGAAGTTGCAGTTGCAATTTTAAAGAAGAAGGACTCTTACAAGCCAACCCTGAAGAAACCTTGTGGAAGACAGAGGTTGGAGAGCCACCCCACCCGTGCATACCTTATGAACCAGGATACCTGCACCAGGGAAGCTAGGTGTGAGGTGGCGTCGGAAGCCGCCGTCGATTCCAATTGAGGACTTCAGAAAGATGCTGCTGCTGAAGAAGGTAAAAGTGTCCGGTGGAACCCAAAGGTGGATTCAAGCTGTAAAGAACCTGTAAGCAGAGGGTGCAGAGTCTTTGCCACTCAGAAGTAACCTGGAGGCACGGAAGCCGATTTCTCACTGATGTTGGTTGCTGCTCGGGAGCGGACAGTGACCTTAGAACTACAGCTGTGTGGACCAGGCGACACTGTGGAAGACCAGGAGTTGTACACAAACTGTCGGATGTCAAGAGTTGAGGGGTCTCTGTCTGGCGGGAGCACCAAAAATCCTTGGCAACTGCAACAAACCTGGCAGTGGAGAAAGGTGAAATGTCGGGACCAGCAAGGTCCAGGAGACTCGCCACAAGAAGCCCAAAGGATACGAAGATGACCCTCAAGAGGATCCACAGGCCGAAGGCACTGGAGTCACAAGAGGCCCTCGAGCAGCTCACCAAAGATACAAGCCCACGATGCAGGTGATGGCAAAGCACACCAAAGGCTAGGACTGGGAGCGGTGTAGTCCTGATACGGATTTTGGTGCTCCCCAACTGCACCTGTCTCGAACACATTTAAGTTCAATTCCATTAGTCAAGGCTGTAGCTTTCTCAAAGCAGGACAGACACAATTTAGAGAGTGTAAGGTTTATACAAGCAATTAGTAAACAGTATAGAGGAAATATGCCATCAATAATGTTAGTAGGAAAGCATACAATTCATAAGTACAAAGAACTTTGTAAAGTTCTGTATGAAATCCGGCATAGATTTGCCATAAAAGAGTAGGAAATAGGGTTCCCAGGGTACAGAGAAAAGCCAGTTCTTATCATAGAACTTTAGAACATGGTTTTAAAATATTACTATACAAGTACATGGTTCACAGGATATGCACCAATGAGGAACAAGCAAGAAGCAATATTTTACTACAGAATACATTCAAAGATTCTCTCGTTGTTCTATAACGTTGAGTTCAGTCGTCACCGTTTATTCAAGCATGGTAGTTGGTACATTAAGCAAAACCCTCTGAGAACTTGCGCCATCTATCAGTGTAAAGCTTGCAATTCTTTTTTTTAGAACAAGAAGTATCAGCACTTGTTACCACATGGTATATTAATGCATTAATTCACAATGGAGGACAGTGTAAACATAGCTTATGTTAGCATAAGCTTGGGTTCTAATGTATACAAAGCAAAGAGTAAAAAACAACTCTCATATCCATATGAATTTTCAGCCTTGCCCTGAATATCCTTAAAACAAAGCGAATTCCTTTGGTTAAATTCAGAGGACGTTTTATGTTCGGTTTGAATCCCACATCATTTATTTCAATCTTTCTCACCCTAATGTCGAGACCAGTATGATGGTAATATCTTATCGTGGTGGGACGATGAAAGAGATGTGGGGAGGATGAAGATCTTGTTCACTGGAAATGCTAGAGGTTGGTGCTACTTGGAGCCCGAAGATCTTGGTGGAAGGAAGCCAACAAGTCTTTGCAACTGCAAGTCGACGTGGTGCACATGGGTTCAGTTCCTGCGGCTCTGACGAAGGATAGTGGCCTCAAACTTGGTGAGAGGGCAGGGCAGGCTTCAAGGCATGTGAAGAACCACTTCCTTTGTTGCAGAGCCTTTCGAAGTCCATGGGAGCTCAGAATCAGATGACCAGTCAGCGTAGTTGCAGTGCCTGCAGATGCAGGGAAGGGACTCCATCACTTCAAGGGAGATTCCTACAGGTGTCTTGGATGCCCACAGGCCTTGGAAGATTCCTGTATGGTGCACAGGCATGGATGTTGCAGTAGACGAGCAGGGCAACGAGATCAAGAGCAACAGGAATCTTCCTAGTTGGAGCCTTGATGCCCAGAGCGAATTCCAGATTGCCCAAACGGTCAAAGAAGTGGTGCCAGAAATTAATCTTTTACCACAACGTATCTAGGGACCCACCCGCAGGAAGCCCTTAAATACCCTAAGGAAAGTGATGGGACGATTCAGGGGTCCCTCCAAAGGTGGGGCTGGACAATGGGAGGATACTCCCCTGTCCTTTGTCCAGTTTCATGCCAGAGCGGGAGCCAACGGCTCCCTGAACTGGTTTGAACTGGATTATGCATGCTGGGCACCAAGTGTGCCCTGTATGCAGACTATGTGGCACTGGAAAGCACTCCCACCCTGCCCCAGTACACTAAATCCTGTCTGGGATGTGGTCACACCTCCCTGCGACCAGCTACCTATTGTTCTGCCTTCCCGTGCCCGAGCTTGGCTCAGCAGCAGAAGGGCAGAAACGTGTTTCTGTCTGGCAGCAGCCATGGCTTGCTAATCAGGTATGGCAGACTGGTACCGGGAGTACTGCGGGCCTAACGGAGGGCCTTTCCAGTGCTTGGAATCATACCTCCTACACCATTTATGGTGTGGGGGTATGATTCCAACATGTTTGATACCAAACGTGATTGGATTCATTGCAGCCAGTTTGGCAATGGTCATCGCGTAATGATGCGGTGCCCCTATATGTCATATATCTGCTTCACTTACTACCCAGGAGAATGGACTCTGTAGGTCATAGAGGTGTCCTGCTCATGCAAGACCACCCTCATACTTGGAACCAAGCACCCTGCCTTCAGGATTGCAAATGCCTGCTGTAGGGGTGACTTTTAAATTTTAAGTGCAGTGACCTTAGATATAGGGAAACATATCTTTCGTAAGAGGTGGTAGCGCCAGATTACACCAGCTGCAATGGCAGACCTCAGTACCATATACTAGGAACTGATAAGGATGCACCAGTGTCCAATCTGGGATGTACCTAAATACCTACCAAACCAATTTAGGGGAGAAAGTACAAAGACTGGGGTACTGATTAGCAGAATCCCAGTCAGACTAGTCAGAAACTGTATTACATTAAGAAAAAAGTAGGAATAATTATAAAAGCAGATCCTACTTTCCTACAGGAACTGTTGGCCAAATTTAAAACGGATTTAGTGAGCAAGTAGGCCTAGTAAAATGAGTGGAGCACCGAAATAAAATGTTGCCGGGTGCGCAACCGGTAGCACACGAGGTACGGCCTGTTCCTATGAGTGTAAGGGAGAAGTTAAAGTCCATGTTACAGGGCATTATACAACCTACTGATTCATCACAGTGGGTGGTACCCATTGTGGTGGCTGGGAAGAAGTCAGACGAAATAAGACTGTGTGCAAACCTTCAAGTCCTCAATAAAATAATTGTTGTGGACTGCCTCCCCTAGCCTAAGATTCAGGAACTTTTCGCAAACATTGGGGATCTAAATGGTTCTCCTTGATCGATCTAAGATCAGCCTATCATAAGGTGGGATTATCAAAGGACTCACAGGAGTTGACAATGTCCGTAACCCCTTTTGGGGCATATATGTTTCTGGGGCTTCCGTTTGGACAGGCTTCAGCAGCTAGCGTGTTCCAGAGGCTGATGGACACCCTATTCTGAGACATAAAGAGTGATTAAACTTCTTTGGATGATATTTTAATTTTTGATCAGAGCTTGGAGGAACACAACAGGTTGTTGAGGAAGGTGTTATCTATTCTGGGCAAACGGGGTGTGACTGTAAGAGCTGATAAATGTAAATCTATGGTGAGAGAAATGAAGTACTTGGGGCACACTGTGTCAGAAGTGGACTTCAGACCAAAGTTCTGGGTGATTAGAGCTATAAAAGAGGCAAAAGCACCCAGGGACAGAGACACTCTCTGCATATTTTTGGGGTTGGCAGAGTATTATGCTAGATTTGTTGTTAAATCTGCTCCGACTGTGGAGCCTTTGCGCGTGCTGCTAAAGAAAGGACGGACGTTTGCCTGGTCTGAGGAGCTTGAGGTGGTTTTGAGAATGTGAACAAGTTAATTATATCCGTTCAAACTCTTCATGCTTTTCGTGAGGACTGCATCTCAGTTATAACGATAGATGCGAGCATGCAAGGTTTGGGTCGGTACTCAGCCAGAGGGTGGAAGGTTGAGAGCAGACAGTAGCGTTTGCATCAAGATCATTGAAGCAGTTCAAATGTCAGTACATTACAATCGAGCGTGAGGCACTGGCTTGCGTATGGGCGACACAAAAATTCAAAATGTATATCTGGGTCGGCAAGTTCGAGATTTATACGGTTCATAAACTGTTAACTTTCATCTTTAATAAGGGGAACAGCAATAACATGTTGACCCGACTTACTAGACTGGTATCAAAATTTCAAGAGTATAATTTTGTGATAAGGCACATTGCAGGAGGAAAAAACGTACATGCTGATTTCTTATCCAGAATGCTGATGGAGATGGACGATGAGGAGGATCTCCTAGAGGATGATGTGGAATGAGTGGCAGTGGTGGATGCAGTTCTGTTATGTTAGAAAGTGACTGGAGGGAGGCATCCAGGAAAGATGCTACACTGGCCAAAGTATTAGAGTATGCTACTCATAAATGGTTTGAAGTAAGATGTTTGAATGGGGACTTGAGAAATTTTGCACAAGTAGCTGATGAGGTATCAGTGATGGATGACATGGTAATGAGAGGTGATCGGTAGATCCCTCCTTCAGATTTGTGAGAGTCTATTGTAAGGGTGGTGCATCAGGGGCACAGGGGAGTTACTAAGACAAGTATGAACGTGAAACAGCACTATTGCTGGCCTGCCATGGATGCTCAGGTTTGGAGGATGATTGATAACTATACTGAGTGCTTGTTGTTGGATAAACACTGGAAGACAGTATAGACACCATTGCATCCGACTCAATTTCCTGAAGCAGCCTGGGAAAAAATTGGGTTGGGTTTCTCAGGACCTTAAATGATTTTTGCCTGCAGAGATTAAGTATTTGATTTTTGGCCATGGATTATTATTCAAAATGGATGAATTACAAATTTGTGGAATTGCCTGATATGGATAATACTATTTGTGAGAAGTTACCCTGGCATATGATGGCATATGATGTCCACTATTCTAGTAGGCACCTTGCACCAGTCTAATCGACCCTTATTGATGGTGGTTGTAAAGTCAACCTTATAGACAAGCTATCCAAGTGGTAGCATGGACCAGCAGCCATAGGCTAAGAGTTCAGAGAGCATGTGAAGCAAGCTGTTTTAACAATTATAATCCCTTGAGGACCAAATGAAAGGACACCACACAAGGTATATATCAAATATATATGTATTTATTTCTAACACAACCCCTCTGCACTTTTTATGAGGTCAGAGGTCAAAGTACATCACAAGTTACTCAATTAGCATACGATAAGTTGCACATATACAGTTATGCCCTAGGGGCCTCACGAACCATATACTAAGAAAGTGGTATAAGAACTACGTGAGAGTTAGACAGCAGGCCTAGGGCCTGTAGAATCGCTGGGACTACACTAAACAACCAAAGGTTAGGAAGTAGGAGGCCCACGGGAGACGCATGCAGTGTCTAAACACAGTCGCGAGTTACCATTGACTTATAATGGGAAACAAAGAAGTTTCAAAGTTACTGTTTAAGGACACTTTCAGGTGGACTAGGATGGAACCCTTTTAAACTAGGACACTTCGAGAGTCAAGACCCACGAGAGCACCGGAATACTCATGTTACCTCACCCTGGGAACCCGGTAGCATAGGTGTCTTTTCGTGTCGGGTTTCGTCGTCGTTTTCTATAGAGATCTGCAAAGAAGTGCTGCAGGCGACCAGAGGAAAAGTGTCTGGGTGGATCGGCGATGTGAAGAACCTGAAAGCAGAGGGGACAGAGTCTGGGTCACTAACCAGTGACCAGGAAGGAACCAGGCAATGCCGCGTGCTTGAAGGTGAAGAAGGTGAGTTTGTCTCTTCAGCCACGAGGTCCAGGAGGCATCGACGACCAGGTGCTGAATTTGAGCTGTCCCATGAAGGATCTAGTTGACTGCGGTGTCTGTATCCGGATTGGACCCAACAAGCCTTGGCAAACGCAACCCAAACAGGATGTCGAGTTTGGCTCTGTTGCAGACCAGCAAGGTCTGTGGTGCTTCTCCTTTGAAGGGAAGCTGGAGAAAGCCTGAGCAACCAAAAGAAAAGTCTTTAGGGGGCTCACTAGACAACGGGCTAGCAACCGGGAAGACGCGTCGAGCTGAAATGCAAGAGCAGGCTACACGCGGCACTCGTGGAGTGTGGAGGGCTGAGCTTCATTGCAAAAGGTGCTCCGGTCTGGGGCTTCTCGTACCCCAATGCACAACTGCCAGGGTACCTTGGTAGTCGAGCAGTTAGCAAAATGCAGGGTGTCCAGTCCCACGTCTCTTGTGTCCGCCACGGGTCTCAGCTTTGCTGTGGATGTGGGTTGGAGTTAGAGAAGAAGTCTGAGAGTCCAGTTCCTGTGTCGCTGAGTCTTCGGGTTCCGGCGGGAGCGTCGACAAAGCATACCGGCAAGTTAATGGTGGTGCCTGTTTACACAGGGTGGTCACTCCTTTACCACAAGGGAGATATCTTCAGTCTTCTAGTCAGAATAGAATGTCGAAGGTCCAAGAGTTCTGTATCAAAGTTTCTTTCCAGGATAATCTAAAGTCCTGGGGACACAGCTCCTATACTTATACTAAGCTAAGGGGCTGGCTTACCTGCCTAGGTCCCTCCTATGGGTGGACCTGGGAAGGGGGTGGTTACACCCCTTTCCCCTTGTCCAGTTTCGCGCCAGACTGGACAAGCAACTGGTTTGAACAGTGCTATGCATGGAGCACCTTGTGTGCTCCAGGCAGTGTCTCAAAAAGCATCTGCTGGTGCAGCCCTCCCTGTCTCAATACACATCTGCCTGTCTGGGGAGGTGCCGGCACCTCCCTGGACAGGAAACCTATTGTCTAGGTCTCCCCTGCCGGAGTTTCGTCCAGCAGCAGGAGGCCAGATTTGTGTCTGTGGCAGCAGCATCCATTTTGTGATGCTGGGGCTCTGTTTAACTTTAGCCGGGTAAAGCAGTACCATACATGTCTTTTCCCTCTAGCAGGGTGGAATGCTACCCCCGCCGGGGGGGGGGGGGGGGTAGTATTCCAAAGTGTTTGACACCTTACACGACATGTTTTGATAAAGCCAAACCAAAGTTAGCATTACCCGCGAGGATTATATTGCCCTTAAGAGTATGTGGTATGGCTATATCATAGAACAGCTATAAGGAGATGGTTCAGAAAGCTGCAGAGGGGCTCAGCTCATGCTAGGGCACCCTCTCACATAAAACCAAGCACTCTGCCTCCAGGATTGTCGAGGCCTACCATAGAAGTGACTTATAGGTGCATATGTCTCTCTCTCTATATATATATATATATATATATATATATATATATATATATATATATATATATATATATATATATATAAAGGTAGATACTGGTAAACTCTATCTAAATAAGGGGTGATCCCACCACCTTACCGAAGCTGAGTGATCAGCCTGTGGTGTCAGTTTGGAGGGCCAGCCAGGGGTGGCATAATACATGCTGCAGCCCCTGGTAGGCCTTGAATGCACCTATGGCTTGGGTACCTAGGGTACACTATACAGGGGCTCACAAAGGTAACCCAATACCCAATCTGGTATGTACCTAAAGTACATGGTATCAATTTAGAGAGAGGACAGCTGGGCTGTGGGTCTGATCAGCAGAGCCACAGCCACACTAAAGTCGAAAAACCAGAAAATCACAGCAAAAAGTGGGGGTGACCATAGGAAGCACACCCTACTTTCCTACACGATTCAATTTTAATAAAGGATATTTTGGCTGTAGGGTACACCTAAGGCTATAGTTACTGACAATGGGACACACTTTGTGTCCG
This sequence comes from Lissotriton vulgaris, assembly GCF_964263255.1. Taxonomy (NCBI): domain Eukaryota; kingdom Metazoa; phylum Chordata; class Amphibia; order Caudata; family Salamandridae; genus Lissotriton; species Lissotriton vulgaris. Next base: position 287,064,291 of record NC_141690.1, on the reverse strand, counting down.
TAACAGTGTGTAAATTCATGAGTAGGCAGGATATAAAGCACCTTAAAGTGGTGCTCTATTCGCCCATTTTGAATGGCTTGGTGTAGCGAGGAAATAAAGTGTTAAAGGAGGGTATTCAACCACAATTGCTGTGAGTCTGGATGTGGGGGGCTTCTAGAGCAGAAGGAGTGGCGTTATGATACCTCACCAGACTGTACCACGGGTACTATGCCATTTACCCTGTTGGGGCGGGGGGCAGAAAAGCACACAGCTTTATTTCCGTTGTGGTTGGGGAAGTGAAGAGTGAGGGAGTTGGTGTGGAGTCAAGTGATGGAAGTGTGGCATCTGTGGTGAGGGAGAAGCAGTTCTTGATGAGAAAACAAATTTGACAAAAAAGGTTATACGGCTGACAGGGATGTGTCAGGGGGATGTGTCAGGGGGTGTGTCAGGGGGAATGTGTCAGGGGTGTGTGTCAGGGGGGATGTGTCAGGGGGAATGTGTCAGGGGGATGTGTCAGGGGGGATGTGTCAGGGGGATGTGTCAGGGGGGATGTGTCAGGGGGGATGTGTCAGGGGGATGTGTCAGGGGGGATGTGTCAGGGGGATGTGTCAGGGGGGTGTGTCAGGAGGGATGTGTCGGGGGGTGTGTCAGGGCGGATGCGTCAGGGGGATGCGTCAGGGGGGATGTGTCAGGGGGGATGTGTCAGGGGGGATTGGTTGATGATAAAGATGCATCTTAAGGTGAGGAAAGAAGACTCTGTATTTTTGTATCCATTGCAAGTCTGTAAAGGAGCAGTGGAACAGGAGGCAGCTGGTGAAAGTGACACCATTTTAGGCACAGGAAGGTCAGTGTGAAGGGTCCTGAATGGACACAGTGGCTGCAAGCTGGGCGGTGAGCGGGGCGGGGACTGAGGGCGGTTTGGATGTGGTACCTCGGGGTCAGATTCAAGGGCCAGTGGGAGTGATGTCGGGGCTACTACCATGAGGGAAGAGTCCAGCCGCCGGGTCAGAAGAGCTCCTGTTGGGTTCAAAGATTTTGTTAGATATTAGTTTTCTCCCCTCAAGTTTGGAGGGGGTGAGGGGGGGGTGGTGAAGGAGTTATTTTCTTGAATATCTGAGTCTTGAACATTTATTCATTTATAAGTTGGTTTGTTTAATTTATGTAAGGGGGAGGTGATGCAGTATGGGAGTCTCTTTGAATGTTCTTTTGTTGTAATGCTGTAAATGTTTCCACTCGCATCGAGCGAACGCTGGTGGAAGGTTCGATTGGCGACGGCAGTTGCGGTTCGACCTTCTGACCAGGGAGTCGCTCCATGTCGTGGGTGAAGCTGGAGAAGAACAAAGATATTTCTGAAAGGTGAACACAGAGTGGTCTTGTTCAATTACTGCAGTGGGGTAGATTGGAGTGGAGTGGGGTAGATTGGAGTGGAGTGGGGTAGATTGTCGCAAAGTGGGGTGGGGTCGATTAGGGGACATTGGAGAGAGTAAAATGGGGTAGAGTGCAGTGAGGAAAGTGGTGTGGAGTGGAGTGCCAGAGAGTGGAGAAGTGTGTTGTGTTGTAGTTTGAAGTGACGTAGAGTGGAGTGGTACGTCGTATAGCGGAGTGGCGTGGCACAGAGTGGAAGGGCATCAAGTGGAGTGGCGTGGCATCAAGTGGAACATGTATGATGTGGTAGTGCACTGCCATTACAGACAACTCCTCTTCAGTTGAAATGAAAAACTGTGTTATTGCACACGAGCGACAATGTGTCCAAATGTAGTGTATGGAGTTGTGTTGATCGTATTCAAATATTTGTTTTCACCACACTGCAGAATTACAAAAAACGTGCTTCATTTGTACTGATTCTGATATATTCTGAAACATGAGCACAGTTAATTCTTTTTTGTGTGCTAAAAAAAAAACTACATCCTACACCCTCTGCTCTTAAGTAGATACTCAGCAGGATTGTCACATACATTCTCTCACTTTGTAGTCAGAGACAGAAAAGTAAACCTCACACTACCTCGGAAAAGCAAATGCACAGCAAACCTGAGAAGATAAGACAAGCACTGGCGTTGCCAATAGGTTTCGCATTTGGAAAGTTGGAGCTATTGGTTTTGTAAATGACATTTTATATTTATATATTGTTATTGACAATGCCAATAACGATATAAAAATATAAAATGTCATTTACAAAACCAATAGCTCCAACTTTCCAAATGCGAAACCTATTGGCAACACCAGTGCTTGTTTCTCGTGTTTTTATGCTTTAATCCTCGTTGGGCGTGTGTGCGGTATTCCTTAGCGAGGTTTGAGTTAACTGTGAGTGCATGGAAGCGACTTTCCTTGCTTTCTTGTTGGTCGCCGCTGGGACGTTCTTTTCACTCATTAACGCCATATCTGCTCCTTGAAACCCGCCTCAGGGTGCCAGGCACCCTCTGGGTTGAATCTGCTGCCACATCAATGGGAAGCAATGTGAGATGTTTACCGCTCTGTCCGCCCGCGTGCATGGAGGCCGTCGATAACGTGTCATTTAGTGTGGGTTGTAACTGGTCAGCCCAGATGTTGAACAGCGCCAGAAGGGAGATGGCAATAACTTGTATTTTTCGCCCGTACTTCATACCTGACTTCTGCGTTTCGACTCGCTGTAACTAAGCAAGTTTCTCCCTCAACTATGTTGTCACTTAATTCTCAACAACCCCGCATCATCATTTTACAAAAGATTTTCGGGAAGGATGTGGTAGGTTCTAGGGCTGTGCGAGCCAAGTCTTCTGAAAATACGGGATTGACTAAAAAGCAAAGACAAAGCATAACATTGTTACAGAAAGCAATGTGTCAGGAAGTGGCATACGTATCACGAGTGAACATCCTCTATTTTGTTGCTCAAGTCTGGGTACAATCTTCACAAGTTAAAACATTAGTTTGTATGTGCACACAACACAAGCATAGTCTACTTAAAAGAACACTATATATTTGAAAAAAACATCCTAATGTCGAATAAAACCAATACATGACTGTAGATTTAAATGCACATTAAGGAGAGCAGACATCGCTTTGGGAAGCCCGGCTAATTTCCTTCAGACATGGAAATGACCGGAGGGAAGCCGGATGGGGGCGGGAGAGCCTGGTGGGGGGGCGGGAATGCGAGCGAGGGGAGGAGAAGTGTGGCAGACGGATTCGGGAGATGCGTGGAGGGAAGCCGGATGGGGGCGGGAGAGCCTGATGGTGGGGGGGTGGGAATGCGAGCGAGGGGAGGAGAAGTGTGGCAGGCGGATTAAGGAGATGCGCGTGCTTGTGTGGTCACGTGACTTGCTTTTGTGGTCACGTTACTCACATGCACTGTGAAAAAACCGCAGTGGTTTGACGAGTCGATGGAGCACTTGAATTCTCGCTTATTACATTCGCAAGCGAATAATAGTAGGCGAAACCTAAAAAAGATTTAAAAGCCTGTTTACATAAGGTAAGTTTGTGAAGAATACAGTAAACAGGATGGACAAATTCAAGCCGGGCAGCCTAAAGCAAATAAAGCCAGTAAATAGAAAACTAGAACATAAATTACAACTCAGCAAGACAATGGTCAGCACCAGGCGGAACGGATTCCTAGGTCAGATTTCAGAACGTCCCTAAGATGACTTTAGCAAACCAGACAGGCTGACTTCAACTAAAAAGAGCAACATTTCCATGGAGTGGAAGTATTTTAACACCACAGCGCCATCTATTGGCCCTCAAGGTTAACAATGTCTAAGCCACGATTTATTCTGCTAACTTTGTCATTATTATAATTATACACAATCATTAGAAGTCCATAAAAAAGAATTGTATTTTCAAACTCCTAGAGTAATAAAACGTTTATAGTATATTATATTTATATTACATATATACCTTCCAGAGAAGGTATTTGGGGCGTTGCCCTGAGCCAGTTCCAGCCTGAGTTCGAGATGCCAGTGGGAGGACCCAGGAATGTTGCTGACCCATGGAGGGACAGTCTGGCCTTGGCCCTCGGGATTTATTTATTTATTTCTGTGTGCGTTTTTATATAGCGCGGACTTTACCCGAAGGCGTCAGAGCGCTTCACAATAGGAACAGAACTGAGACATGAGGCGAACATGAAAGAAAGAATGTACCGAGGGAGATTCGTAGGGAGGTCTCGCGTGCAGAAGGCTTTCTTGTAAATCCCTTTCACATCCCAAATGTGTGGAGGTTTGCGACGTCCTCCATGCGTGAGAGACGGCGGGCAGTCATTCTGGGACTGATACGACCCTGGCTGTGACGTCTGGCTTCAGAGGGGTCACATGTGATCGTGGTAGGAGAAGGCGGCGGCTGGTATGATTTTTATAGAGAGGCTCATGAGTGTGCGAGAGTGAGCGGCTCCCCACGGGGGACCGTGAAATCTAAGGGGCAGATTTACAAGCCCCTTGCGCCACTTTTGCGTCACTTTCCCCTTGTTAAAAATGACAGAAAAGTGGCGCAAGGGGCTTGTAAATCTGCCCCTAAATGCTTCAGATTTCACTCAATCAAATGGTACAACTGGGAGGGGCCACTGTACACAGACCTCAGTTTGCAGCAAATTGTGCGGACGTTCAGTCCCCATTAGAATACAAGCGTTTTGTCCTGATTCGAGATTTCCACCTTTATTTTGAGGCCCAGTCAAATTCTTTGAGGAGGGGGGCTCAGGGGAGGGAGAGGCAGGGTTTGCAGTTATAGCCGCGGATATTGGGTCCAGCACGCACCCTGTCTACTACTTATGCATTTAAAGGCGTCAATGTGCTGACGGATGTCATGACGTCATTGTTTGATGTCTGTACACCTGTGAGGGAGGGAGTCCTCTTCCGAGCTGACCCTTCATCGGAGAAGTGGGACTCAAAAGAGTTAAGGAAAATAATTGAAGTTTGAAAACCTCTTGACCGTGACTGTCGCCGCACTGAGGGGCAGATTTACAAGGACTGGCGCATCCCTGCCTATCAGCAGGGATGCGACTAGTAAGATGCGTCACGCAAGTTTACCCTTGCGCCACCACAGATGCGCCACATTTACAATGCAAAAATAACAGTTGATGGACAGAATGCAGAACAATGTCATACATTCTCCCCAGTACAGAGATCTGGGCCTAAATCCATCGCTTTTTTGCACTCCACACCACCCCAGTTCAGACATGGCCATATGCAAATCAGCTTTGACCCTGTGCCTCATGGGAACAGTCCAGCCCGAACTGCCAAGCCATGTCTTTCCTGGACCGGAATCAAGCATCCTAGGACCGGTTTCTGGCTATCAGCCGTCTTCAGCCAGGATAGCTTGACTGAGTGAAGTAGTGTGGCTCACTGGTTAGAGGCGGCAGACCCGAGAGCAGAGGACGGCCCGGGACCAGGGTTCGATTCCCGGCGCGGCAGGTTTCTGGACCAGGGTCAGCGGACTCGATAATTCTCTCGCCTCGGTGCCCACTCTGGTCAGCGATCACACTCGGCAACTCTGGGCATTAGCTTGCCTCATCTTCACTAACGGCCCCACCAGACCGCCGGGGATGCCTGGTCTCACCCTGGAGATACCCATTAAGGGACCATCTCTCAGGGAAGCCAGGAAGGGTTTCGCAGCGGTCGAAGCGCCTTGGGACCCTACGGGTAAGTAGTGCGCTATATAAATGCCAATACATTTACATTTACATTTACATGCAAATCAGCCTTGACCCTGTGCCTCATGGGAACAGTCCAGCCCGAACTGCCAAGCCATGTCTTTCCTGGACCGGAATCAAGCATCCTAGGACCGGTTTCTGGCTATCAGCTGTCTTCAGCCTGGATAGCTTGACTCCAGTGGTGTGGAGAGCATGGGACTCACGTCTGTGCATACCCATCCCACTCGGCGTGACAAATGCAAAAATAACAGTTGATGGACAGAATGTAGAACAATGTCATACCTTCTCCCCAGTACAGAGATCTGGGTCGAAATCCATCGTTTTTTTGCACTCCACACCACCCCAGTTCAGACATGGGCATATGCAAATCAGCCTTGACCCTGTGCCTCATGGGAACAGTCCAGCCCGAACTGCCAAGCCATGTCTTTCCTGGCCCGGAATCAAGCATCCTAGGACCGGTTTCTGGCTACCAGCCGACTTCAGCCAGGATAGCTTGACTCCAGAATGGTGATGGATTAAACCCAGATCAGTTGACTGGGGGTGAGTGTTTGATTTGTTCAAATGCTCCGTCCATCATCCCCTTTGGTATCGCTTTGTTCGCCCTGAGTTGGCAGGAAATGCCCAGACGTGGGTCCCTTGCTCACTCTACCACTGGATTTAAGATAGCCTGGCTGAAGAGGATTATGAATCCGAAACCGGTGCCAGGATGCTTGTTTCCGGTCCAGTGAAGACATGGCTTGGCAGTTTGGGCTGGACTGTAGGGTCTGCTATCCTATGGTCACCCCAAATGTTTGCTTTTTTGCTTCACTGGTTTATGACTTAATGTCACTAGGTGCATTACGAATTGGAACTGGTTCACCTTATAGGCTCATGCTGCAGCATGTATTGTGCCACCCCTGGCCTGGCCTCCATATTTGACACAACTGGCTGATCAATCAGCTGGGGTAAGTTGGTGTAATCACCTCTTTAGATAAAGTATGCCTATATCTAACCTAACTGGACACATGTTAACCTATGAGCCACTCCTATAGAAGGCCTCTACAATGCTGGAGGCAGAGTGATTGGTTTCATGTGAGATGGTGCTCTGGCACAAGCTGAGCCCGTCTGCAGCTGTCGGGAACAACTCCCTTAGCTGTTCCGGGATATTGCCATACCATATACTCTTAAGTGCATTATAATCCTCGCGGTTATTTGCTAACTTTGGTTTGGCTTTATCAAAACATGTCGAGTAAGGTGTCATACGATTTGGAATACTATCCCCTCGACAGGTCTGTCGACGGGGATAGCATTCCACCCTTCTAGAGGGACACGACATGTACCTAACCTGAACCCCGGTAAAAGTTAACCAGAGCCTCAGCATCACAAAATGGATGCTGCCACCACAGACACAAGTCTGACCTCCTGCTGCTGGGAGTCCTTCCAATGAGGGAGGCTTGGACAAAGGGTTTCCTGCCTTGGGATGTGCGAGCACCACCCCAGACAGGATTTTGTGTATTGGGTAGGACAGGGCTGAATAGATTGAGACATGCCTGGGGCACACAAGGTGTCCCTGTGCATAAGCCAGTCCAAACCGGTGCTGGGGCTTTCCAGCCCCAGTCCTGGCGCGGAGCTGGACAAAGGAAAGAGGGTGTAACCGCCCCCCTTCCTGGTCCCACCCAGAGGAGGGACCTAGCAGGTGATCCGGCCCCCAGATTTGGAATAAGAGTAGGAGCTGTGTCCTAAGACTTCAGATCATCCTGAACTCGACTTGAAACTAAGAAGAAAACTGGACTTCGACATTCTGCTGCACAGAAGACTGAAGAGAATCTCCCTTGTGGCCAAGGAGTGACCACCCTGTGAATACAGGCACCAACCAGCAACTCGACGTCTGCTTTGCCGCCGCCTCCCGCCGGAGCCCGAGCCCAGAGCCCGACAAGACCTGGATTCTCAGACATCTGCGAGCCCGATCCACAGTCCTTGAAAAGAAGAGACCCGTGGAGGCACGAGAGACTTGAGACTGGACCTCTTGAAAGACCCCCAAGAAGCTGACTGCGCAGCACCCGAGGTACCCTCGACGCTGTGCTTTGGGGTTTGAGAAGCCCCACCACTGAGCAGCATTTGCACCAAAGATCAGCCCCCCAACATCTGCGTGGGGCCCTTTTGCACTTTGCCACTCGACGCGCCATCCCGGTCACTTGCCACACGGCTGGTGGCCATCTTGGCGACAAAATCTACGATCTACACCGCTGGTCTGGTTGCCCTTGCTCGCCTAAAAAGGATCAGCCCCTCTGACCTTGCTGGTCCGAGAAATAAGCTTTCTTCACTTCCTGCGTGGCTTGCATTAGCCAAGGCCTGTTTGCTCCAATCAAGTTGCCGACACCGCCATCAGCTGGAGCCTTCGTGGGACAGCTCGTGATCGACTCTTGGACGTCCTCGACCTCTTCGTGTCCCCGTGGCTGCGGAGACAAGCTGCACCTCATTGCCTGTTTGCACCCGACATCGCCTGGTTCCATCCTGGTTCCACGGTAGTCACTGGCTAGTGACTTTGAACATTGTCCCCTCTGTTTTCAGGTCTTCTCCTCTTCAGATCCACCCTTGGATCCACCTGAACTCTCCTCGACGACCCGCCTGCAGCATCTTCATCTCCAGGCACCATCGACCTGCGTGACGAAACCCGGCACTACTTCGCACCTGTGCACCCGCTTCCTGTGGGTGAGGTAACTCAGCAACGCCGGTGTTCCTACACTGGTACACACCTCTAGTGCCTAGGTCTAAAATGTTGTCCTTGTTGGTCAATCGGAAGGTTACTAAAACACTAACTGTGTAACTTTTACGCACCATTGACATTGCATTGGTGCATGCGTGTGCTTTAAGCGCTGCACCCGAGTCCAGCGGGCCTTTCCCGATTTCTTCACTGTTAGTCCCGAACAGCTCCAGCGATTCCCTAGGCCCTAGGCCTATTTCCTTTCCTGATAGTGACTCTTATACCACTATTTTAGCATATGGTTTAAGTGGCCCCTAGGGCTCATCCATATTGTGCAACTTTTGTGTATTTAAACTGTGTTTTGTTTTATCGCATTTGCTTCTGTGCTCATAAAGAGTATAGGGGATACTTGTATAATAAATATATATATATTTTCAATATATATCTGTGTGGTGTCCTTTAATTTGGTATTCAAGGGGATTGTGTATGGTAAAACAGCTTGCTTCACATGCCTTTACAGAGTTTAGCCTAAGACTGCTTTGTTCACGCTACTAGGATAGCTGGTCTATAAGGTTGACTTACAACCAATCATCATAAGGGCTGCTTGGCATGGTACAAGGTGAACACTAGAACTAGTGAGCATCATATACCAGACCAACTTCTCACATTGGTGAGCAGCGGATTGGGATCTGAGCTTGCTGTTGTTTTACCATTACAATCTATGAGAGTATCATTTGAAAGATCATACAGGTACCTGCTAGGTACATATAAAACAAGATTAGTATACTTAAGTTCTACTGAACTTAGTTGTTGTAGAGGATAGGGAGTAGCACACCCTGACTACAACTACTAGATAGGTTTAGTAGGTAAACACCAGTGTAGGTAGATTGCAACATATCCACCTACACTAGAGCAATGTCTGGAGCAGAAGGGTCCACTGGACTTACTCCTGTTGAGAGTGACCCTCCAAGGGCACCATCCAAATTTGCTATGCTTAATTTTAAGGAATTGAGGCAGCTTTGTGCCTCAAGAGGTCTCAAGACGGGTCCATCCCCTACTACAGACCACCTTAGAGAGCTTTTAGACCAGTCTGAAGCTCTAAACACCTCTAAAGCAGACCCTACAGGGAATGCTGATGGAGGCTCTCCCACTGAAGATGATAATACTGATACCCCTGTCGTCCAGATAGATGAGGATGACCAAGTCACTGGAGATACTCATCCTGAGGAGGAGAAGGAAGAAGAGGAGACAGAAGGGGGGAGCAGTGATTCTGATGATGGTAGACTTAGTCAGGTGCCAGCTAAGGGACTGAGCTAAGGATGACCTTACCCAGACCCCCAAGTGGACTTAAACCAGGAGCCCAGGAGGAGGGGGAATCACTCAGGTGAATCCAATACTTCCCAAGCTTCTAGAGGTTCTCATGGTCACTCCAGAAGGGGGATGACTAGCACTCAGAGAAGGGAACATGAGGCCAAAATGAGAGAGGCTGAGCTTAGGATCCAGAAGCAAGAATTAGAAGTTGCCCTGGCCCGAGAGAAACGTGCTAGAGCAAGACAGCCTAGAGAGAGTGCATTAGGATCCACTGGTGGCAGCAATATCCCCAAGGATAAAGACAGGTCTTTTGATAACAGAAACCTGAGTAAGAGTGTGCCCCCCTACAAAGCTGGGGATGATATCCACAAATGGATGATTGCACTTGAGAGAGCCTGCAAAGTACAGCAGATCCCTCAGGAGCAGCGGGCAGCAATCTTGTGGCTCTCCTTTGAAGGTAGAGGCCGAGACAGACTCCTCACAGTTAGTGATGGGATTCTAGAAACTACCTGGTCCTGAAGAGTGTTCTGATTGATGGGTTAGGCTTAACCACTGAACAGTACCGGTTAATGTTCAGAGATACCCAGAAGACACAGACTCAGGACTGGTCTGAATTTGTTGAATGTGCCACTAAGGCTCTGGAGGGATGGTTGCTGGGAAGTAAGGTTACAGACTATGAAGGATTGTACAATTTGCTTATGAGAGAACAAATTTTAAATAATTGTCAGAACCAGCAGTTGTATCAACATTTGGTTGACTCAGATCTGACCTCTCCCCAAGAATTAGGAAAGAGGGCAGACAATTGGGTTAGAACCAGAGTTAAGCAAAAGAACCAGAACCAGGGTGGTGACCAGAAGAAAACAGACCAGAAGGGTGGGGAGCAGAAAGATAAAGACCAGAAGTCTTCAACAGGGCCACAAACTAATACTGAGGGTGGGTCCCAAACTTCCAAGAAGAAGAAGAAAGAAGGTCAAAGAAAACCCTACTGTAGTACATGTAAAAAACACCTCTCACTGGACAAGTGAGTGTAAAAAAAGTGGAGCCCCCAACACTGCAGCCCCTAAGGCACCTGCACCCACTAGTACAGCTAGCAGTGTTGGTCCACAAACTAAGGGGGTAGTGGGTATCACCTTGGGAACTGAGGGAGATTCTGGCCTAGTCAGAACCCCTACACAGGCTGTTCTGATTTGTGATGGGGAACTAGATTAGACCCCTACTGTCAGCCCCAGTAACCTGGGCAAGTACAGACAGACGCCTTTGATTGATGAAAAAGTGGCTCAACCATACAGGGACACATGTCCCAGTGTCACTATGGTGACACCTAGCTTTGTGGACCCTGGACAATACCTGCCAGGTGATAATTACCTGGTGACCAATGCCAGAAATGTCACTACTACACATAGTGTGGCAATTGTTAACTTTTCCTGGGGAGGGGTAACTGGCCTAAAAAGAGTTGTGGTTAGTGCTGATCACCCAGTTGAATGTTTGTTGGGCAATGACCTGGAGAACTCTCTATGGTCAGAAGTTGAGTACAGGACTCATGCAGAGATGTTAGGGATATCATCACATGTCCTTGCTGTGACCAGGTCACAGGCCAAAAAGTGCCTCTCTGAACCTCAGGTCTTGGATCCTGGAACAATGGACCAAGCACCTTCCAAGAAGAACAGGAGGGTAAAGGCTGTGCCTTCCCAACTGCCTACAAGTGAGGATCAGCCTTCACAGGAAGATGATCTTGAGTCCCCTGAAGGAACTGTCTCTGAAGAACTTGAACCTGATCAGGTTGAGTTTCTCGGGACAGGGGGACCTTCTAGGGCAGACTTGGGGCAGGTCTGAGAAATAAGCTTTCTTCACTTCCTGCGTGGCAGTTAACCTGTCCTTCTTGTGAACCCCTCAGACAGCAGGCTGCTGCTGAGGCTGCTGGGAATGCTCAAGGTACCCATAAAGTATATTGGGATGATGGGCTCCTCTATTCAGAGGGTAGAGACCCCAAGCCTGGTACAACCAGGAGGTTGGTTATACCTCTGCAATTTAGGGGCTTCCTTCTAACCTTGGCCCATGATATTCCTTTAGTAGGACACCTAGGCCAGAACAAGACTTGGGGCAGGCTTGTCCCTCACTTTCACTGGCCTCACATGTCTGAAGATACCAAAGAGTTTTGTCGCTCCTGTGTAACCTGCCAAGCCAGTGGCAAAGCAGGTGGTACCACAAAGGCCCCCCCCTGATACCACTACCTGTGGTAGGGGTGCCCTTTGAAAGAGTGGGGATTGATATTGTAGGTCCAATGGATCCCCCTACAGCATCTGGGCACAGATTCATACTGGTGGTGGTGGACCATGCCACCAGGTACCCAGAGGCAATTCCCCTTAGGACCACTACAGCTCCTGTTGTGGCCAGGGCTCTACTTGGAGTTTTCTCCAGAGTGGGGGTTCCTAAGGAGGTAGTATCTGATAGAGGTGCCAACTTCATGTCAGGATACTTAACAGCTATGTGGAAGGAATGTGGTGTCAACTACAAGTTCACCACTCCCTATCATCCACAGTGCAATGGGCTTGTTGAAAGATTTAACAAGACCCTAAAGGGTATGATTAATGGATTACCTGAAAAGCTCAGGCGAAGATGGGATATCCTTCTACCCTGCCTTCTGTTTGCTTACAGAGAGGTCCCACAAAAGGGGGTTGGCTTCAGCCCCTTTGAATTGTTGTTTGGTCACCCTGTAAGAGGACCCCTATGTCTGGTGAAGGAAGGATGGGAGTTACCTCTCAAAAAGCCTAAACAAGACATAGTGAACTATGTACTTGGTCTCCGCTCCAGGATGGCTGAGTATATGGAAAGGCATCCAAAAACCTTGAGGCTAGCCAAGAATTACAGAAAGCTTGGCATGACCAAAAGGCTGTCTTGACTGAGTACCAGCCTGGACAGAGAGTTGGGTGTTGGAGCCAGTGGCCCCAGCAGCACTCCAAGACAAATGGTCTGGACCCCATACTATCATTGAAAAGAAGGGAGAGGTTACCTACTTGGTGGACCTAGGAACTCCCAGGAGCCCCCACAGGGTGCTCCATGTTAACAGACTGAAGGCATATGTTGACAGGGCAGACATAGGCTTGCTCATGGCTACAGATGAGGGGCAGGAGGAAGAGAGTGACCCTCTCCCAGACCTGCTCACTCAGAACCCTGAGGATGGCTCAGTTGATGGTGTGGCCTTAGATGGCAGCCTCGCTGAACATCAGCAAAATGACTGTAGGCAAGTTTTGCAGTCATTCAGACATATGTTCTCATTGACACCCAGTCAGACTAACTGGTGTACCCATGTGGTGGACACTGGTGACAGTCTTCCTGTGAAAAACAAGATTTACAGGCAACCTGACCATGTCAGGGACTGTATAAAGACTGAGGTGCAAAAGATGCTGGAATTAGGTGTTATTGAGCCTTCAGAGAGCCCCTGGGCTAGCCCAGTGTTCTGGTCCCCAAACCTCACACCAAATATGGCAAGAGAGAGATGAGGTTCTGTGTGGATTACAGAGGACTCAATGCTGTCACCAGGACAGATGCACATCCTATTCCAAGGGCAGATGAGCTCATTGACAAGTTGGCTTCTGCCAAATATTTGAGCACATTTGACTTGACAGCTGGCTATTTGCAAATCAGGTTAGCTGAGAAGTCTAAAGCCAAAACTGCATTTTCTACCCCAGGTGGGCATTACCAATTTGTGGTGATGCCCTTTGGTTTGAAAAATGCACCTGCCACCTTCCAAAGGTTGGTGAATCAAGTCCTTACTGGGTTGGATGACTTTTGCGCAGCATAGCTGGATGATATTGCTGTCTTCAGCTCCACCTGGGAGGATCACCTGGTCCACCTGAAGGAAGTGCTAGAGGCTCTGCAAAAGGCAGGCCTCACTATCAAGGCAACCAAGTGCCAGATAGGGCAGAGTAAAGTTGTGTACTTGGGCCACCTTGTAGGTGGGGGCCAAGTTCAACCACTGGAGAGTAAGATCCAGACGATAAAGGACTGGTCCTCTCCAACTACCCAGACTCAGGTCAGAGCTTTCTTGGGCCTGACTGGGTACTACAGGAAGTTTGTTAAGAACTATGGGACCATTGTGACTCCTCTTAATGATCTGACATCCAAGAAGATGCCCAAAAAGGTTCAGTGGACAGTAAACTGTCAAAAGGCATTTGATGACCTGAAGAAGGCCATGTGCTCTGCACCTATCCTGAAGAGTCCTGACTACTCAAGAGAGTTCATTGTCCAAACAGATGCTTCTGAGTTGGGAGTGGGAGCTGTGCTTTCACAACTTAATGTAGATGGTCAAGACCAGCTCATTGCTTTTATTAGCAGAAGGCTGACCCCCAGAGAGAAACGTTGGTCAGCTATTGAGAGGGAGGCCTTTGCTGTGGTGTGGGTCCTGAAGAAGTTGAGACCATACTTGTTTGGCACTCACTTCAAGATTCAGACCGACCATAAGCCCCTCTTATGGCTTAATCAGATGAAGGGTGAACACCCCAAACTGCTCAGGTGGTCCATTTCCCTACAGGGGATGGACTTTACAGTGGAGCACCGCCCAGGGACTGACCATGGTAATGCAGATGTTCTCTCCAGGTACTTCCACTTAGAACATGGAGACACAACTGGTCAAGGTTAGTCTAATTTCCCTGCGTTTGGGGGGTGGGGGGGTTGTGTAGGAGAGTAGGGTCTGCTATCCTATGGTCACCCCAAATTTTTGCTTTTTGCTTCACTGGTTTATGACTTAATGTGGCTGTGGGCCTGCTAATCAGACCCACAGCCTGCTGTTCTCTCTCTAAATTAATCCCAATGCACTCTAGGTGCATTACGAATTGGAACTGGTTCACCTCATAGGCCCCTGTTACAGTGTACTCCTGGTACCCAGGGCATAGGTGTATCAAAGGCCTACCAGGGGCTGCAGCATGTATTGTGCCACCCCTGGCCTGGCCTCCATATTTGACACAACTGGCTGATCAATCACCTGGGGTAAGTTGGTGTAATCACCTCTTGCTTTAGATATAGTATGCCTATATCTAACCTAACTGGACACATGTTAACCTATGAGCCACTCCTATGGAAGGCTTCTACAATCCTGGAGGCAAAGTGCTTGGTTTCATGTGAGATGGTGCTCTGGCACGAGCTGAGCCCATCTGCAGCTGTCGGGAACAACTCCCTTAGCTGTTCCAGGATATTGCCTTACCATATACTCTTAAGTGCGTTATAGTCCTCGCGGTTATTTGCTAACTTTGGTTTGGCTTTATCAAAACATGTCGAGTAAGGTGTCATACGATTTGGAATACTATACCCTCGACAGTTCTGTCGACGGGGATAGCATTCCACCCTTCTAGAGGGACACGACATGTACCTAACCTGAACCCCGGTTAAAGTTAACCAGAGTCTCAGCATCACAAAATGGATGCTGCCACCACAGACACAAGTCTGACCTCCTGCTGCTGGGAGTCCTTCCAGCGAGGGAGGCTTGGACAAAGGGTTTCCTGCCTTGGGAGGTGCGATCACCACCCCAGACAGGATTTTATGTATTGGGTAGGACAGGGCTGAATAGATTGAGACATGCCTGGGGCACACAAGGTGTCCCTGTGCATAAGCCAGTCCAAATCGGTGCTGGGGCTTTCCAGCCCCAGTCCTGGCGCGGAGCTGGACAAAGGAAAGGGGGTGTAACCGCCCCCCTTCCTGGTCCCACCCAGAGGAGGGACCTAGCAGGTGATCCGACCCCCAGATTTGGAATAAGAGTAGGAGCTGTGTCCTAAGACTTCAGATCATCCTGAACTCGACTTGAAACTAAGAAGAAAACTGGACTTCGACATTCTGCTGCACAGAAGACTGAAGAGAATCTCCCTTGTGGCCAAGGAGTGACCACCCTGTGAATACAGGCACCAACCAGCAACTCGACGTCTGCTTTGCCGCCGCCTCCCGCCGGAGCCCGAGCCCAAGCCCAGAGCCCGACAAGACCTGGATTCCCAGACATCTCCGAGCCCGATCCACAGTCCCTGAAAAGAAGAGACCCGTGGAGGCACCGAGAGACTTGAGACCGGACCTCTTGAAAGACCCCTGAGAAGCTGACTGCGCAGCACCCGAGGCACCCTCGACGATGTGCTTTGGGGTTTGAGAAGCCCCACCACCGAGCAGCATTTGCACCAAAGATCAGCCCCCCAGCATCTCCACGATCTGCGTGGGAACCTTTTGCACTTTGCCACTCGACGCGCCATCCCGGTCACTTGCCACGCAGCTGGTGGCCATCTTGGCGATGAAATCTACGATCTACACCGCTTGTCTGGTTGCTCCAGACTGGACCTTGCTCCACTAAAAAGGAGCAGCCCCTCTGACCTTGCTGGTCCGAGGGGGGTTCCTAAAACACTAACTTTGTAACTTTTACGCACCATTGAAATTGCATTGGTGCATGCGTGTGCTTTAAGAGCTGCACCCGAGTCCCGCTGGCCTTTCCCGACTTCTTCACTGTTAGTCCCGAACAGCTCCAGCGATTCCCCAGGCCCTAGGCCTATTTCCTTTCCTGATAGTGACTCTTATACCACTATTTTAGTATATAGTTTAAGCGGCCCCTAGGGCTCATCCATTTTGTGCAACTTTTGTGTATTTAAACTGTGTTTTGTTTTATCGCATTTGCTTCTGTGCTCATAAAGAGTATAGGGAATACTTGTAGTAATAAATATATATATATTTTCAATATATATCTGTGTGGTGTCCTTTCATTTGGTATTCAAGGGGATTGTGTATGGTAAAACAGCTTGCTTCACATGCCTTTACAGAGTTTAGCCTAAGACTGCTTTGTCCACGCTACTAGGATAGCTGGTCTATAAGGTTGACTTACAACCAATCATCATAAGGGTTGCTTGGCATGGTACAAAGTGAACACTAGAACTAGTGAGCATCATGTACCAGGCCAACTTCTCACAGACTGTTCCCATGAGGCACAGGGACAAACTGATTTGCACATGTCTGAACTTGGGTGGTGGAGTGAGCTAAAGAATGGTGATGGATTAAACCCAGATCAGTTGACTGGGGGTGAGTGTTTGGTTTTTTCAAACGCTCCGTCCATCATCCCCTTTGGTATCGCTTTGTTCGCCCTGAGTTGGCAGGAAATGCCCGGACGTGGGTCCCTTGCTCACTCTACCACTGGATTTAAGATAGCCCGGCTGAAGAGGATTATGAATCTGAAACCGGTCCCAGGATGCTTGTTTCCGGTCCAGTGAAGACATGGCTTGGCAGTTCAGGCTGGACTGTGCCCATGAGGCACAGGGTCAGACTGATTTGCATATGGCCATGTATGAACTTGGGTGGTGTGGAGTGCAAATAAACGATGGATTTAGGCCCTGTATAGCACCATGTGTTAGTGTTAACTCACTTGTCACGGACACAGATGCCTCACAAGAGGTTGTCATCAATATAGCTACACTACAGAGAGCACTGAACAGCAGCATGAGCTTAAACACTCCAGATTATTTACAAACACATGAGCTATGACACACTTAGGGGCAGATTTATGAGTACTGGCGCATCTCTGAAAATCAGCAGGGATGCGCCAGAACTGATGCGTCACGTAATTCCCTCCTTGCGGCACCACAGATGCGCTGCATTTACAATGCGGCGCACCATGGTGCAAGGAAGGGCAGATGCGTGACTCATCTTGTGGTGTACGGGCGACGCATTGCTGGAGTAGCGTCGCAAGTGCAATGTACAGAGGCCACCCATACATAACGTGACATAAGCAGGCGTAAGGATTTGACCCAGCAGCGTCGTAAAACTGACTCAGTGAAATCTTGTAGATTTCACTGAGTCAGTTTTACGGGGCTTTCCTATGAGGGAACGCCCACCCTGCGACAGAACGCCCACATGAAACCTGACGCAGGTTTCATGTGGCGCAGGGCTTTACAACGTGACGCATCGGCCTAGATGCGTCACGTTGTAAATAGGTCGCAGGGATGCGCCACGTTTCCGCGCCGTTGCGGGACGCAACGGCGGCGTAAACGTGGCGCAAGTCCGACATAAATCTGCCCCTTAATGCCTTGTGACTTGTTGTGTTGTTGTCTATATGTCTGTTTACTCCCACAGAAGTTATCGGCTATCGGAAATCCTGTAGGCACGAACAGATAACTGTGAGTTGGTTCGGTTAATTTCCCCCACAGGTTAGGGTGCGCCTTAGCATGCGCATACCGCAGTGGTGGGCTGGTCCTGATGAATGCTTTGCCAATAGCATTTTGAAGCAGAAACATGTTGACCAAGTTTTTCACTTTTGATAATAGGATGTATCTGGTCAATCTAGCCAGATATTAAACATCCAACGCACTTGTTTTTCAGGATCTGGTTTTCCACCATTAGCATTTTTGGGGGATTAAACCAAGGTATCTTTTACTTCACATTTTTTCACCATTGCACTCACGCCACACACGAAAAAAACCTGCTCCTCTGTAGTCAGGCATCGTAGCACACCAGAGAGGCATTCGGCCTCTCTGGTGGGAACCCAATGATGAAGCGTGTCACCAACTAAGTTGGTGAGTGAGCATTCTTTTAAACAAGAGTGACTCCTCTTGCTGGTTCTCTCTTTTTCTGGTTGGCCTCACGCTTTCGTTGTTTTGTTATTGTTTAGGGGGACCAAGAGTGGCTCAATTTTTCTCTCTCTCTCTCTCTTGTTGTTATTCCACACTTGGTGAATAGCCAAAAGTAGTAATTGTACAACAAAGTGTAAAGTAAATGAAAACACATTAGATTTATTCATGTGTAAATTTACCTCTATGTAAGTCCTTCAGAGTGTTTGACCTTGCTCGGTGGCTACAGTCTCCACTTCAGATGGAGCTACATTGATACCTTTGTGTTTTTTAATCTGTCCAAGACTGTCATCAGTTGCTCATCACTGTCCTTCAAAAGTCAACTAAATAATTTATAGGGATAGCTTTGGAGAGAACGTCCACTTTTGAATACCTGGGGGTCAGTATCAATGATCAAATGGATTGGGGGCCACAAATAACAAAAGCAAACCTCATTGATACAATATTCCGGTGGTATTGTTAAGGTCTATAACAAGTGCAGTTTGAAAATGGTGGGCCCCCCGTGGAAATTTACAAGACTCAAGCCAGGGGGGGAGCCCTTTACGGGGTCGAACTGTAGGGCCACCGCATATAGAATTCACTGGTTCTGACCGGGAACAACTTTTTTAGATGTCTTTTGGGGCTCCCGAAGGGCACACCACTTATACCCCTGAGGTTAGATCTGGGAGTTGATCCCATAAAGGATTTTATTGCCAATCGTCCTCTCCTCTTTTGGCGACAACTCTGGAGCACCCCCGAACTGGCTACCTACAGGGAGGAACTAAAGAACGTCCTGTCCATCTCAGGTGCGGGCAAGTTACCATGGCTCCAACAAATTAGACAGCTTTGCATTAAAATCGGGAGACCTAATCTTTGGAACTCTCCGGAGGATTCATGTCCTCTCATTTCCAAGAAATCACTTTCCCTGGCACTAAAGGAACACAATTTGGCGTGTCTAATAAAGAACAGTCGACTGGGTGCCCTAACTAATAGTTTTCTGGAGGTCAAACACACTTATAAATTTGAACAGGCTCTGGACAACATTCAGCCCCTCTTTGCAAAGAAACTTTACCTGCAATTCAGGCATGTAACACTTCCATTAAGGGCTCTAACAAATAAATGGAGAGGTATCTCTACCAATCCTCTGGGTTGTCCAGGCTGCACTGAAAAGGAAGAGTCGGACCTCCATGTTGTGGTATTCTGCCCCCTTTATAAAAAAGCCAGAGTAAGGTGGATTCGGCAATAAGGTATTATTTTGGGTTTCAGGAACTACCTAGTAGTTTATAGGATATTGAAATATGACTCCACTCCATTGATAGCGTTTGCCACCTCAAGGTTTTTGATCTCAATGTGGTGCACTCACAGAGCTAGGATTAAGGCTACAGAAAGTCTCCCAAGCTAGGTGAAATCTAAGGAATGATAAGCATCTCTTACTATTAAATAATCTTGTCATTTGGTGTTCACCGCCCTCCCTATTTTTTAATTCTAATTTTAACACTTTGTAATATATTATATTTGTATCTTGATTTTACTCATATTTTTAATCTGGTCTTATGTAAAGCTTTATATAATCCTCTGGATCAACAGTTTAAAATTTTAGATTTTTTTATTGTGTTTTGTACCCTGCTTTTATGGTGGAAAAACTGCCGAAATAAAGCTTTATTGACTTGACTTGAATAATTTATACTATTTAAGTAAATTAGCACATATAATAGATTCATGTGTCTGGCTGCTTTTTCTATTATTAGATATTGGAATGTTCCAGGTATTCGTGATATTCCCTGGTCTATCCAATAAGAATCATTTAATCAAAGTGGGTGTATGAAGGTGGGTTTCTCAGTGTCTTACGAACTCATTGGAATCTGCTAATATTCGCTACAAATATCAAGTACGATTGTGGTCAAACAATACTGTCCAGAGGCTGACCACCCTGGTGATAGTTTGCTGATCTGATGAGTTTCTTATATTCCGTTATGGAAGTTGATTCAAACTCTCACATTAACATTGTGCTTTTTGGCTAACACTATTGGTGAGGCATATGGACTTTGTGGTCCATGACTGTTATTACACTCGGCAACTCTTCCACATCACCTGAACTAGGTAACAGGAATTATTGTGAAACTGGTTGTCATTTTTCATGCTGATGATGTTATGACCTGATTGGTTTGACTTCTATCCCATTAACAGGTGGAAAGAACATCAGCTCAACTGGATGCGTTGGAGTTCATTTGATTCCTCTCCTTCTGAAAGAAGTCAATTACCAAAATTCAGTTTCTTGGTTCATAGTTCTTCATGAAAAGCCATGCCAGATATGTCTGATGCATGCCCTTGATAGTTCGATCAGAGGTTCAGGTACAGCAATTAAAGTGGTACACCTGGACATCTGCAATGCTTGTTTATTCATCACTTTGAATCACAGAGAAACATCTATAGGATGGAAACACAGAAGGTAAACCAAGCTGACTGATGGGCTAAAGAGAGTGGTCCTAATTAGAGGATTAACTGTCTTTATTTATTGCATTCACGGGTGGTTCTGTAGAGGAATCTGAGCTGTGAGATATCTATGTGATGTAATGATCTGCCATAGTGTTTTATCCCAGAAATAGCAATGGAGAAAAAATACTTCTTTTAAAGATAAACTTGAAGAGATGTTCCTGTGTGGTGACCTGGACACACTGCAGCCAAATGCATGCATAGATGTGCACCAGGAGCACAAGAGTCTAGTGGAGCAAGTAACAAAGGCATTAGAGTTAAGAAATGTCACCAAACCAGAAATGATGGATTAGGGAATGAGCAATATCCATCAAGGGGCCCCTGTGTGCAAGGAGTGGTGTAACCAGGAAAGATGGCAGTTATAGAAGCATCATTCGTGGCGACTGATACGGTCACTGTGTGGAAGGGGTGGTGTAACAAGGTAAAGTGGAGGTTCTAGGAGCATCTTTGATGGTGACAGATATGGTCACCTTGTACAAGGAACAGTCTAACCAGGGAAGATGGAGGTTCCAGGAGCATCATTGGCGGTGACTGATACGGTCACTGTGCACTTCTGGAGGGTTGATCTTCAGTGCGCTAAAGACAGACTGGTGGCAGTCGAGCGCTGAGCCTTTTAGGAGGTGTCTGATTTAGCCACAAGTGATGTGATGATCGAGCAAAGAAGCTAAACTTGAATGTCTTGATGGAAAGTGATAGATGGGATGTTAGAACCTGGCACCAGGAAAGATACTGAAGTTTTCAGTGATTCGGGAATTTAACTATATTATGTTTGTTTCTGTGAGTGGTAAAGAGTGCATCGAACAGGCAAAACTCACGGAAACACAAACCATGCATAAACAAGCATTTGCAATGCAATTGGTCTCGCATTTGAGGCAGTTTGAGCTAGTGGCATTGTAAATGACAATGCCTTTTATTTATGTGTTTCGAAATCCTGCAAGCAGTGTGTAAACACGCACTTTGTGCTTCAAGTCCTTGCTTATGAGAAGCAATGCAGGAAGCAAAAGAGATGCAGTTACTTGTAGCCTTACTTTTCGTAAGCAAGGACTATAAGTACAAAGTGCGTCTTTACGCACCACTTGCAGTTTTCAAAATGCATAAATAAAAGGCATTGTCATTCAAAATACCAATAGCTCAAACATATCATAGCTACTTCTTATATGCCTTACTGCATTATATTTCTACTAGCATTAAATGCACCCCCATTTACTAAGGGTGAGAATCCATCACACATTCCAAGCGTTCTTGTGTAGAAAAACAGCGGTGTTCTCTCCAGAAAACAGCAGGAAGCTTTCGATTTACAAACATTACTGAATAGGGGTCTCATTTATGAAAAGTGATGCATTGCTGCATGAAAACAGCAATTAGTCACTTTTCATTGCGCCCACCTTGCGACATGATGTATGCGTCATATTTACAGTACGACGCATCATGTTCCAAGGAGTTACAGATACGTCAGTATTTCTGACCTATCTGTAGGCACAAATATGACGCATTGCTGGAGTGTGTCACAAAAGTGATGCAACTCTAGCAATGTGTCCTTTCACATGGGGCAAGCCCCATGTGAAAGGGCCTGTGTCAGTCTTACGCCTGCTGTGAGGCAAGATATTGGCGCATTTGCATCCTAGAAGTGGCGCAGGAAAATCTCATAGATTTCACTGCACAACTTCTACGAGGCGTACTTGCGTAGAGCCGGATGCAGGGAGAGAGCCAGGAACGGGAAGAAAGCTAGGTGTGGGAAGAGAGACAGGTGCAGGGAGAGAGCTGGGTACATGGAGAGGCAGTTGCAGGGAGAGAGCTAGGAGCAGGGAGAGAGCCAGGAGCGGGAAGAAAGCTAGGTGTGGGAAGAGAGACAGGTGCAGGGAGAGAGCTGGGTACATGGAGAGGCACAGGTGCGGGGAGAGAGTAAGTGCAGGGGAGAAGTACAGGTGCAGTGAGAGAGACGGGTACAGGAGGAGAGACGGGTGCAGGGGAGGAGCACAGGAGCAGGAAGAGAGTGGGGTGCAGAGGAGTTGCACCGGAGCAGGGAGAGATCCGGGTGTATGGAGAGAGCTAGGTGCAGGGAAAGAGCCGGGAGCAGAGAGAGAGCCAGGTGCAAGAGAGAGCCAGGAGCAGGGAGAGAGCCAGGTGCAGGGAGAGAGCTGAGTGCAGGGAATGAGCCCGGTGCAGGGTCGAGAGCCAGGAGCAGGGAGAGAGCCAGGTGCAGGGAGAGAGCAGGGTGCAGGGAGAGAGCTGAGTGCAGGGAGAGAGCCAGGTGCAGGGAGAGAGCCAGGAGCAGGGAGAGAGCCAGGTGCAGGGAGAGAGCCAGGTGCAGGGAGAGAGCAGGGTGCAGGGAGAGATCCAGGAGCAGGGAGAGATCCAGTAGCAGGGAGAGAGCAGAAGAGAAGGGAGAGAGCCAGGTACAGGGAGAGAGCCTGGAGCAGGGAGAGAGCCAGGTACAGGGAGAGAGGCCAGTGCAGGGAGAGAGCAGGGTGCAGGGTGCAGGGTGCAGGGAAAGAGCCGGGAGCAGAGAGAGAGCCAGGTGCAGGGAGAGAGCCAGGAGCAGGGAGAGAGCCTGGAGCAGGGAGAGAGCCAGGAGCAGGGAGAGAGCCGGGAGCAGGGAGAGAGCCGGGTGCAGAGAGAGAGCTGGGTGCAGGGAGAGAGCTCGGTGCAGGGAGAGAGCCAGGTGCAGGGAGAGAGCAGGGTGCAGGGAGAGAGCTGAGTGCAGGGAGAGAGCCAGGTGCAGGGAGAGAGCCAGAAGCAGGGAGAGAGCCAGGTGCAGGGAGAGAGCAGGGTGCAGGGAGAGAGCAGGGTGCAGGGAGAGATCCAGGAGCAGGGAGAGATCCAGTAGCAGGGAGAGAGCAGAAGAGAAGGGAGAGAGCCAGGTGCATGGAGAAAGCCGGGTGCATGGAGAAAGCCGGGTGCATGGAGAAAGCCGGGTGCATGGAGAGAGCTGGGTGCAGGGGGACAGGCATGTGCAGGGAGTGAGCCAGCGCCAGGGAGAGACCCAGGAGCAGTGAGAGAGCCAGGTGCAGGGAGAGAGAGGGGTGCAGGGGAGGAGCATAGGAGCAGGTAGAGATCGGGTGCAGTGAGAGACCAGAAGAGCAGGGAGAGAGCCAGGTGCAGGGAGAAAGCCGGGTGCAAGGTGAGAGCAAGGAGCAGGGAGAGAGCTGGGAGCTGGTAGAGAGAGCCGGGTGCAGGAAGAGAGCAGAAGAGCAGGGAGAGAGCCAGGTGCAGGGAGAGAGCGGCTGCAGGGGGAGAGACTGGAGTAGGGAGAGAGCTAGGAGCAGGGAGAGAGTCAGGAGCAGGGAGAGAGTCAGGTGCAGGGAGAGAGCAGGGAGAGAGCTGGGTGCAGGGAGA
The DNA here is from genome assembly GCF_964263255.1 of Lissotriton vulgaris. Lineage (NCBI taxonomy): Eukaryota > Metazoa > Chordata > Amphibia > Caudata > Salamandridae > Lissotriton > Lissotriton vulgaris. The sequence continues at coordinate 287,040,323 of NC_141690.1, read as the reverse complement.
AAGCCAGGTGCAGGGGGAGAGGAATGAGCGGGGAGGAGCACAGGTGAATGGAGAGACCCGGGTGCAGGGAGAGAGCCAGGTGCAGGGAGAGAGCCAGGTGCAGGAAGAGGGCCAGGTGCAGGGAGAGAGCCAGGTGCAGGGAGAGGGCCAAGTGCATGGAGAGAGCCGGGTGCAGGGGGACAGGCATGTGCAGGAAGTGAGCCAGCACCTGTGTGAGAGAGCCAGGAGCAGTGAGAGAGCCATGTGCAGGGAGAGAGCCGGGTACAGGGGGAGAGATGGGTGCAGGGGAGGAGCATAGGAGCAGGTAGAGATCGGGTGCAGTGAGAGAGCAGAAGAGCAGGGAGAGAGCCAGGTGCAGGGAGAAAGCCGGGTGCAAGGAGAGAGCAAGGAGAGAGCAAGGAGCAGGGAGAGAGCTGGGAGCTGGTAGAGAGAGCCGGGTGCAGGAAGAGAGCAGAAGAGCAGGGAGAGAGCCAGGTGCAGGGAGACAGCCGGGAGCAGGGAGAGAGCCAGGTGCCGGTGAGAGACCCGGGTACAAGGAGAGAGCAGGTGAGCACAGGTGCAGGGAGAGACCCGGGTGGAAGGAGAGAGCCGGGTGCAGGGAGAGAGACTGGAGTAGGGAGAGAGGCAGGAGCAGGGAGAGAGCCGGGTGTAGGGAGAGAGCCGGGTGCAGGGAGAGAGACGGGAGCAGATAGAGAGCCGGGAGCAGAGAGAGAGACGGGAGCAGAGAGAGAGCCGGGAGCAGAGAGAGAGCCGGGAGCAGAGAGAGAGCCAAGTGCATGGAGAGAGCCGGGTGCATGGAGAGAGCCGGTGCATGGAGAGAGCTGGGTGCAGGGGGACAGGCATGTGCAGGGAGTGAGTCAGCACCAGGGAGAGAGCCAGGAGCAGTGAGAGCCATGTGCAGGGAGAGAGAGGGGTGCAGGGGAGGAGCATAGGAGCAGGTAGAGATCAGGTGCAGTGAGAGAGCAGAAGAGCAGGGAGAGAGCCAGGTGCAGGGAGAAAGCCGGGTGCAAGGTGAGCGCAAGGAGCAGGGAGAGAGCTGGGAGCTGGTAGAGAGAGCCGGGTGCAGGAAGAGAGCAGAAGAGCAGGGAGAGAGCCAGGTGCAGGGAGACTGCCGGGAGCAGGGAGAGAGCCGGGTGCCGGTGAGAGACCCGGGTGCAAGGAGAGAGCAGGTGACCACAGGTGCAGGGAGGGACCGGGGTGGAAGGAGAGAGCTGGGTGCAGGTAGAGAGCTGGGTGCAGGTAGAGAGACTGGAGTAGGGACAGAGGCAGGAGCAGGGAGAGAGCCGGGTGCAGGGAGACAGCCGGGAGCAGGGAGAGAGCCGGGAGCAGGGAGAGAGCCGGGTTCAGGGAGAGAGCTTGGTGCAGGGAGAGAGCCGGGTGCAAGGAGAGAGCCGGGAGCAGGGAGAGAGCCGGGTTCAGGGCGAGAGCTTGGTGCAGGGAGAGACCCGGGTGCAAGGAGAGAGCCGGGTGCAGGGAGAGGGACTGGAGTAGGGAGAGAGACTGGAGTCGGGAAAGAGGCAGGTGCAGGAGAGAGCCATGAGCAGGGAGGAGCACAGGTGCAGGGAGAGAGACTGGAGGTGGGAGAGAGCCGGGTGCAGGGAGAGAGCCGGGTGCACGGAGAGAGCCGGGTGCACGGAGAGAGCCGGGTGCACGGAGAGACCCGGGTGCATGGAGAGACCCGGGTGTATGGAGAGACCCGGGTGCAGGGAGAGAGCCAGGTGCATGGAGAGACCCGGGTGCATGGAGAGACCCTGGTGCAGGGAGAGAGCCAGGTGCAGGGAGAGAGCCAGGTGCAGGGAGAGGGCCAAGTGCATGGAGAGAGCTGGTGCATGGAGAGAGCCGGTGCATGGAGAGAGCCGGTGCATGGAGAGAGCCGGTGCATGGAGAGAGCCGGGTGCAGGGGGACAGGCATGTGCAGGAAGTGAGCCAGCACCTGTGTGAGAGAGCCATGTGCAGGGAGAGAGCCGGGTACAGGGGGAGAGATGGGTGCAGGGCAGGAGCACAAGAGCAGAAAGAGAGAGGGGTGCAGGGGAGGAGCATAGGAGCAGGTAGAGATCTGGTGCAGTGAGAGAGCAGAAGAGCAGGGAGAGAGCCAGGTGCAGGGAGAAAGCCGGGTGCAAGGAGAGAGCAAAGAGAGAGCAAGGAGCAGGGAGAGAGCTGGGAGCTGGTAGAGAGAGCCGGGTGCAGGGAGAGAGCCGGGTGCAGGAAGAGAGCAGAAGAGCAGGGAGAGAGCCTGGTGCAGGGAGACAGCCGGGAGCAGGCCCGGGCGCAAGGAGAGAGCAGGTGAGCACAGGTGCAGGGAGAGACCCGGGTGGAAGGAGAGAGCCGGGTGCAGGAAGAGAGCAGAAGAGCAGGGAGAGAGCCAGGTGCAGGGAGATAGCTGGGAACAGGGAGAGAGGCGAGGGGAGGGAGAGAGGCCTGTGCAGGGAGAGAGCTGGGTGCAGGGAGAGAGCCGGGTGCAGGGAGAGAGCCGGGTGCAGGGAGAGAGCCGGGTGCAGGGAGAGAGCCAGGAGCAGGGAGAGAGCTGGGTGCAGGGAGAGAGCCAGGAGCAGGGAGAGAGCCGGGTGCAGGGAGAGAGCCAGGAGCAGGGAGAGAGCCGGAGCAGGGAGAGAGCCGGGTGCAGGGGGAGAGCCATGTGCAGGCAGAGAGCCGGGTGCAGGGGGAGAGCCATGTGCAGGCAGAGAGCCGGGTGCAGGGAGGGGCACAGGTGCCGGGAGAGAACCAGGAGCAGGGAGAGAGCCGGGTGCAGGGAGAAAGCCAAATGGAGGGGTAGAGCCAGGAGCAGGGAGGGAACAGGGAGAGAGTTAGGTGCAGGGGGAAAGCCAGGAGCAGTGAGAGAGCCGGGTGCAGGGAGAGTGCCAGAAGCAGGGAGAGAGCTCGGTGCAGGGAGAGAGCCGGGTGTTGGGAGAGAGCCGGGAGCAGGGAGAGAGCTGGGTGCAGGGAGAGAGCCAGGTGCAGGGAGAGAGATTGGAGTAGGGAGAAAGCCAGGTGTAGAAAGAGAGACAGGTGGAAGGGGAGAGCCAGGTGCAGGGAAAGAGCCAGGTGCAGGGAGAAAGCCAGGAGCAGTGAGAGAGCCGGATGCAGGGAGAGAGCCAGGTGTAGGGAGAGAGCCATGAGCGGGGAGGAGCAGAGGTGCAGGGAGAGAACCGGGTGTTGGGAGAGAGCCGGGAGCAGGGAGAGAGCTGGGTGCAGGGAGAGAGCTCGGTGCAGGGAGAGAGGCCAGGGGAGGGAGAGAGGCCAGTGCAGGGAGAGAGCCGGGAGCAGAGAGTGAGACAGGTGCAGGGAGAGAGCCGGGAGCAGCGAGAGAACCGGTGCAGGGAGAGAGCCGGGAGCAGAGAGAGAACCGGGAGCAGAGAGAGAGCCAGGTGCAGGGAGAGAGCCTGGAGCAGTGAGAGAGACAGGTGCAGGGAGAGAGCCGGGAGCAGCGAGAGAGCCGGTGCAGGGAGAGAGCCGGGAGCAGAGAGAGAACCGGGAGCAGAGAGAGAGCCGGGAGCAGGGAGAGAGCCTGGAGCAGGGAGAGAGCCGGGAGCAGATAGAGAGCCGGGAGCAGAGAGAGAGCCAGGTGCATGGAGCGAGCCGGGTGCATGGAGAGAGCCGGGTGCATGGAGAGAGCTGGGTGCAGGGGGACAGGCATGTGCAGGGAATGAGCCAGCACCAGGGAGAGAGCCAGGAGCAGTGAGAGAGCCAGGTGCAGGGAGAGAGCCGGAAGCAGGGAGAGAGCAGGGTTCAGGGAGAGAGCTTGGTGCAGGGAGAGAGCCGGGTTCAGGAAGAGAGAGCTTGGTGCAGGGAGAGACCCGGGTGCAAGGAGAGAGCCGGGTGCAGGGAGAGGGACTGGAGTAGGGAGAGAGACTGGAGTAGGGAAAGAGGAGGGTGCAGGGGGAGAGCCATGAGCAGGGAGGAGCACAGGTGCAGGGAGTGAGCCCGGTGCAGGGAGAGAGACTGGAGTAGGGAGAGAGCTAGGAGCAGGGAGAGAGTCAGGTGCAGGGAGAGAGCAGGGAGAGAGCTGGGTGCAGGGAGAAAGCCAGGTGCAGGGGGAGAGGAATGAGAGGGGAGGAGCACAGGTGAAGGGAGAGACCCGGGTGCACGGAGAGAGCCGGGTGCACGGAGAGACCCGGGTGCATGGAGAGACCCGGGTGCAGGGAGAGAGCCAGGTGCAGGGAGAGAGCCGGAGTAGGGAGAGAGCCAGGTGCATGGACAGACCCGGGTGCATGGAGAGACCCGGGTGCAGGGAGAGAGCCAGGTGCAGGGAGAGGGCCAAGTGCATGGAGAGAGCTGGTGCATGGAGAGAGCCGGTGCATGGAGAGAGCCGGTGCAGGGAGAGAGCCGGGTGCACGGAGAGAGCCGGGTGCACGGAGAGACCCGGGTGCAGGGAGAGACCCGGGTGCAGGGAGAGAGCCAGGTGCAGGGAGAGGGCCAAGTGCATGGAGAGAGCTGGTGCATGGAGAGAGCTGGGTGCAGGGGGACAGGCATGTGCAGGAAGTGAGCCAGCACCTGTGTGAGAGAGCCAGGAGCAGTGAGAGAGCCATGTGCAGGGAGAGAGCCAGGAGCAATGAGAGAGCCATGTGCAGGGAGAGAGCCGGGTACAGGGGGACAGATGGGTGCAGGGCAGGAGCACAAGAGCAGGAAGAGAGAGAGGTACAGGGAAGGAGCATAGGAGCAGGTAGAGATCGGGTGCAGTGAGAGAGCAGAAGAGCAAGAAGAGAGCCATGTGCAGGGAGAAAGCCGGGTGCAAGGAGAGAGCAAGGAGCAAGGAGAGAGCAAGGAGCAGGGAGAGAGCCGGGTACAAGGAGAGAGCGGGTGCAGGGGGAGAGCCGGGTGCAGGGGGAGAGCCGGGTAAAAGGAGAGAGCGGGTGCAGGGGGAGAGCCAGGAGCAGGGAGAGAGCCAGGAGCAGGGAGAGAGCCAGGAGCAGGGAGAGAGTCAGGAGCAGGGAGAGAGCTGGGGCAGGGAGAAAACCAGGTGCAGGGGGAGAGCCTGGAGCAGGGAGGAGCAGAGGTGCAGGAGAGAGCCGGGTGTTGGGAGAGAGCCAGGTGCAGGGAGAGAGCCAGTTGGAGGGGAAGAGCCAGGTGCAGGGGGAGAGCCAGGTGGAGGGGGAGCGCCAGGTGGAGGGAGAGAGCCAGGTGGAGGGGGAGAGCCGGGTGCAGGGAGAGAGCCAGGTGGAGGGGGAGAGCCAGGAGCATGGAGAGAGCCGGGATCAGGGAGAGAGCCAGGAGCAGGGAGAGAGCCGGGAGCAGGGAGAGAGCTGGGTGCAGGGAGAAAACCAGGTGCAGGGGGAGAGCCTGGAGCAGGGAGGAGCAGAGGTGCAGGAGAGAGCCGGGTGTTGGGAGAGAGCCAGGTGCAGGGAGAGAGCCAGGTGCAGGGAGAGAGCTGGGTGCAGGGAGAGAGCCAGGTGCAGGGAGGGGCACAGGTGCCGGGAGAGAGCTGGGAACAGGGAGAGAGGCCAGGGGAGGGAGAGAGGCCAGTGCAGGGAGAGAGCCAGGATCAGGCAGAGAGCCGGGTGCAGGGAGAGAGACTGGAGTAGGGAGAAAGCCAGGTGCAGAAAGAGAGACAGGTGGAAGGGGAGAGCCAGGTGCAGGAAAAGAGCCAGGTGCAGGGAGAAAGTCGGGTGCAGGGAGAGAGCCGGATGCAGGGAGAGAGCCAGGTGTAGGGAGAGAGCCATGAGCAGGGAGAAACTCGGGTGCAGGGAGAAAGCCAGGTGGAGGGGGAGAGCCAGGAGCAGGGAGAAAGTCGGGTGCAGGGAGAGAGCTAGGAGCAGGGAGAAAGCCAGGAGCAGTGAGAGAGCCGGATGCAGGGAGAGAGCCAGGTGTAGGGAGAGAGCCATGAGCAGGGAGAAACTCGGGTGCAGGGAGAAAGCCAGGTGGAGGGGGAGAGCCAGGAGCAGGGAGAAAGCCAGGAGCAGTGAGAGAGCCGGATGCAGGGAGAGAGCCAGGTGTAGGGAGAGAGCCATGAGCAGGCAGAAAGTCGGGTGCAGGGAGAAAGCCAGGTGGAGGGGGAGAGCCAGGAGCAGGGACAAAGTAGAGTGCAGGGAGAGAGCTAGGTGCAGGGGGAAAGCCAGGAGCAGTGAGAGAGCCGGATGCAGGGAGAGAGCCGGATGCAGGGAGAGAGCCAGGTGTAGGGAGAGAGCCATGAGCAGGGAGGAGCAGAGGTGCAGGGAGAGAACCGGGTGTTGGGAGAGAGCCGGGAGCAGGGAGAGAGCTGGGTGCAGGGAGAGAGCTCGGTGCAGGGAGAGAGGCCAGGGTAGGGAGAGAGCCGGGAGCAGAGAGAGAGCCAGGTGCAGGGAGAGAGCCGGGAGCAGCGAGAGAGCCGGTGCAGGGAGAGAGCCGGGAGCAGAGAGAGAACCGGGAGCAGAGAGAGAGCCAGGTGCAGGGAGAGAGCCTGGAGCAGTGAGAGAGCCGGGTGCAGGGAGAGTGCCAGAAGCAGGGAGAGAGCTCGGTGCAGGGAGAGAGCCAGGTGTAGGGAGAGAGCCATGAGCGGGGAGGAGCAGAGGTGCAGGGAGAGAGCTAGGTGTAGGGAGAGAGCCATGAGCAGGGAGAAAGTCGGGTGCAGGGAGAAAGCCAGGTGGAGGGGGAGAGCCAGGAGCAGGGACAAAGCCGGGTGCAGGGAGAGAGACTGGAGCAGGGAGAAAGCCAGGAGCAGTGAGAGAGCCGGATGCAGGGAGAGAGCCAGGTGTAGGGAGAGAGCCATGAGCAGGGAGAAACTCGGGTGCAGGGAGAAAGCCAGGTGGAGGGGGAGAGCCAGGAGCAGGGAGAAAGCCAGGAGCAGTGAGAGAGCCGGATGCAGGGAGAGAGCCAGGTGTAGGGAGAGAGCCATGAGCAGGCAGAAAGTCGGGTGCAGGGAGAAAGCCAGGTGGAGGGGGAGAGCCAGGAGCAGGGACAAAGTAGAGTGCAGGGAGAGAGCTAGGTGCAGGGGGAAAGCCAGGAGCAGTGAGAGAGCCGGATGCAGGGAGAGAGCCGGATGCAGGGAGAGAGCCAGGTGTAGGGAGAGAGCCATGAGCAGGGAGGAGCAGAGGTGCAGGGAGAGAACCGGGTGTTGGGAGAGAGCCGGGAGCAGGGAGAGAGCTGGGTGCAGGGAGAGAGCTCGGTGCAGGGAGAGAGGCCAGGGTAGGGAGAGAGCCGGGAGCAGAGAGAGAGCCAGGTGCAGGGAGAGAGCCGGGAGCAGCGAGAGAGCCGGTGCAGGGAGAGAGCCGGGAGCAGAGAGAGAACCGGGAGCAGAGAGAGAGCCAGGTGCAGGGAGAGAGCCTGGAGCAGTGAGAGAGCCGGGTGCAGGGAGAGTGCCAGAAGCAGGGAGAGAGCTCGGTGCAGGGAGAGAGCCAGGTGTAGGGAGAGAGCCATGAGCGGGGAGGAGCAGAGGTGCAGGGAGAGAGCTAGGTGTAGGGAGAGAGCCATGAGCAGGGAGAAAGTCGGGTGCAGGGAGAAAGCCAGGTGGAGGGGGAGAGCCAGGAGCAGGGACAAAGCCGGGTGCAGGGAGAGAGACTGGAGTAGGGAGAGAGGCAGGAGCAGGGAGAGAGCCGGGTGCAGGGAGAGAGCCAGGAGCAATGAGAGAGCCATGTGCAGGGAGAGAGCCGGGTACAGGGGGACAGATGGGTGCAGGGCAGGAGCACAAGAGCAGGAAGAGAGAGAGGTACAGGGAAGGAGCATAGGAGCAGGTAGAGATCGGGTGCAGTGAGAGAGCAGAAGAGCAAGAAGAGAGCCATGTGCAGGGAGAAAGCCGGGTGCAAGGAGAGAGCAAGGAGCAAGGAGAGAGCAAGGAGCAGGGAGAGAGCTGGGAGTTGGTAGAGAGAGCCGGGTGCAGGGAGAGAGCCGGGTATAAGGAGAGAGCGGGTGCAGGGGGAGAGCCGGGTGCAGGGGGAGAGCCGTGTAAAAGGAGAGAGCGGGTGCAGGGGGAGAGCCAGGAGCAGGGAGAGAGCCAGGAGCAGGGAGAGAGCCAGGAGCAGGGAGAGAGTCAGGAGCAGGGAGAGAGCTGGGGCAGGGAGAAAACCGGGTGCAGGGGGAGAGCCTGGAGCAGGGAGGAGCAGAGGTGCAGGAGAGAGCCGGGTGTTGGGAGAGAGCCAGGTGCAGGGAGAGAGCCAGTTGGAGGGGAAGAGCCAGGTGCAGGGGGAGAGCCAGGTGGAGGGGGAGCGCCAGGTGGAGGGAGAGAGCCAGGTGGAGGGGGAGAGCTGGGTGCAGGGAGAGAGCCAGGTGGAGGGGGAGAGCCAGGAGCATGGAGAGAGCCGGGATCAGGGAGAGAGCCAGGAGCAGGGAGAGAGCCGGGAGCAGGGAGAGAGCTGGGTGCAGGGAGAAAACCAGGTGCAGGGGGAGAGCCTGGAGCAGGGAGGAGCAGAGGTGCAGGAGAGAGCCGGGTGTTGGGAGAGAGCCAGGTGCAGGGAGAGAGCCAGGTGCAGGGAGAGAGCTGGGTGCAGGGAGAGAGCCAGGTGCAGGGAGGGGCACAGGTGCCGGGAGAGAGCTGGGAACAGGGAGAGAGGCCAGGGGAGGGAGAGAGGCCAGGGGAGGGAGAGAGGCCAGTGCAGGGAGAGAGCCAGGATCAGGCAGAGAGCCGGGTGCAGGGAGAGAGACTGGAGTAGGGAGAAAGCCAGGTGCAGAAAGAGAGACAGATGGAAGGGGAGAGCCAGGTGCAGGAAAAGAGCCTGGTGCAGGGAGAAAGTCGGGTGCAGGGAGAGAGCCGGATGCAGGGAGAGAGCCAGGTGTAGGGAGAGAGCCATGAGCAGGGAGAAACTCGGGTGCAGGGAGAAAGCCAGGTGGAGGGGGAGAGCCAGGAGCAGGGAGAAAGTCGGGTGCAGGGAGAGAGCTAGGAGCAGGGAGAAAGCCAGGAGCAGTGAGAGAGCCGGATGCAGGGAGAGAGCCAGGTGTAGGGAGAGAGCCATGAGCAGGGAGAAACTCGGGTGCAGGGAGAAAGCCAGGTGGAGGGGGAGAGCCAGGAGCAGGGAGAAAGCCAGGAGCAGTGAGAGAGCCGGATGCAGGGAGAGAGCCAGGTGTAAGGAGAGAGCCATGAGCAGGCAGAAAGTCGGGTGCAGGGAGAAAGCCAGGTGGAGGGGGAGAGCCAGGAGCAGGGACAAAGTCGGGTGCAGGGAGAGAGCTAGGTGCAGGGGGAAAGCCAGGAGCAGTGAGAGAGCCGGATGCAGGGAGAGAGCCGGATGCAGGGAGAGAGCCAGGTGTAGGGAGAGAGCCATGAGCAGGGAGGAGCAGAGGTGCAGGGAGAGAACCGGGTGTTGGGAGAGAGCCGGGAGCAGGGAGAGAGCTGGGTGCAGGGAGAGAGCTCGGTGCAGGGAGAGAGGCCAGGGTAGGGAGAGAGCCGGGAGCAGAGAGAGAGCCAGGTGCAGGGAGAGAGCCGGGAGCAGCGAGAGAGCCGGTGCAGGGAGAGAGCCGGGAGCAGAGAGAGAACCGGGAGCAGAGAGAGAGCCAGGTGCAGGGAGAGAGCCTGGAGCAGTGAGAGAGCCGGGTGCAGGGAGAGTGCCAGAAGCAGGGAGAGAGCTCGGTGCAGGGAGAGAGCCAGGTGTAGGGAGAGAGCCATGAGCGGGGAGGAGCAGAGGTGCAGGGAGAGAGCTAGGTGTAGGGAGAGAGCCATGAGCAGGGAGAAAGTCGGGTGCAGGGAGAAAGCCAGGTGGAGGGGGAGAGCCAGGAGCAGGGACAAAGTCGGGTGCAGGGAGAGAGCTAGGTGCAGGGGGAAAGCCAGGAGCAGTGAGAGAGCCGGATGCAGGGAGAGAACCGGGTGTTGGGAGAGAGCCGGGAGCAGGGAGAGAGCTGGGTGCAGGGAGAGAGCTCGGTGCAGGGAGAGAGGCCAGGGGAGGGAGAGAGGCCAGTGCAGGGTGAGAGCCGGGAGCAGAGAGAGAGCCAGGTGCAGGGAGAGAGCCGGGAGCAGCGAGAGAGCCGGTGCAGGGAGAGAGCCGGGAGCAGAGAGAGAGCTCGGTGCAGGGAGAGAGCCAGGTGTAGGGAGAGAGCCATGAGCGGGGAGGAGCAGAGGTGCAGGGAGAGAACCGGGTGTTGGGAGAGAGCCGGGAGCTGGGAGAGAGCTGGGTGCAGGGAGAGAGCTCGGTGATAGGAGAGAGCCAGGTGTAGCGAGACATCCAGGTGCAGGGGGAGAGCCATGAGCGGGTAGGAGCACAGGTGCAGGGAGAGAGCCTGCAGTGTGAGAGTGAGGTGGGAGCCCTCGTAGGTCCGGATTGGACATCTGTCTAATCACAGTGTGTGTGGTATCTTTATCATCGGCGGGTCCTAGGCCGCTCCTGGGTGACCCCATCGACACTACAGTGGTATCTGTTTATCATCAGCGGGTCCTAGGCCGCTCCTGGGTGACCCCATCGACACTACTGTGGTATCTTTTTATCATCAGTGGGTCCTAGGCCGCTCCTCGTTGACCCCATCGACACTACTGTGGTACCTGTTTATCATCAGCGGGTCCTAGGCCGCTCCTCGTTGACCCCATAGACACTTCTGTGGTATCTGTTTATCATCAGCGGGTCCTAGGCCGCTCCGGGGTGACCCCATCGACACTACTGTGGTATCTGTTTATCATCAGCGGGTCCTCGGTCGCTCCTGGTTGACCCCATAGACACTACTGTGGTATCTTTATCATCAGCGGGTCCTAGGCCGCTCCTGGGTGACCCCATAGACACTACTGTGGTATCTATATCATCAGCGGGTCCTAGGCCGCTCCTCATTCACCGCATAGACACTACTGTGGTATCTTTATCATCAGCGGGTCCTAGGCCGCTCCTCATTCACCCCATAGACACTACTGTGGTATCTTTATCATCAGCGGGTCCTAGGCCGCTCCTCATTCACCCCATAGACACTACTGTGGTATCTTTATCATCAGCGGGTGCTAGGCCGCTCCTCGTTGACCCCATAGACACTACAGTGGTATCTTTATCATCAGCTGGTCCTAGGCCGCTCCTTGTTGACCTCATAGACACTACTCTGGTTTCTGTTGACCATCAGAAGGCTTCGACTCGCCAAAGCCAACTTGTGTGGTGTCCTTAATAATCCTAGACTTTGCCTGAGCCGGTCATAGAGGTCATAATGGGGCCTGTAGGGTTCAGACAAGGCGTATCATTGCTATCACTGGCCATGCTCCGTACACAGAGTCCAACTAGACACAGAGCCGGGAAGACACTGATGGAGGCGCTGGAGAGATCGAGGTCATGTGGGCACCTGTGATCACAGCAAAGAGCTGGTTACCCTACTCACACTGTCCCAGTGTCCACACCAAGAGAACACACACTTATGACTTTTGTTAATGAATATATGAAACTATAGGACAGAACTATAGGGCAGAAGCATGTAAAGTAGAGTACTAAGGTCCATATGTATCAAGCAGAATTGCATTCGCAAATGCCGAAATTCGCAGAATTTCAGCATTTGCGATCGCAATTTTGCCAAATGTTAGGTATGAGGCAAATCTGCGTGCAAAGTAAGGAATCACAAAATTAGCGATTCCTAATTTTGCGATTGCATTTAAGGAATAACTAATTTTGCGATTCCTTAAATGCAATCTAAGAAGCACCAAGAAAGTGCAATTTGGCCTTAAGGAATCGCAAATTACCACCAACTTTAAGTTGGTGGTAATTTGCGATTTCTTTAAAATATGCACTTTTTTGCATTTTTGAAAGTGATATGTGAAGCACATGCATTCCCTTAGGGCAGAGCTTTCCAAACTGTGTGTCCCGAAACAGTAGTGTGTCGCCTGCAAGTGGTGGGAGTGTCGCAGGATGACACCACCGGTATTAAGGGCACTTAGCACATAACTGCTGCGAATTAAGAGGCATTCCTTTGAAAGAGTGTCTCGGAGTCTGCCGCAGCAGTGCGGACTCCGAGACACTCTGCTCTTTGGGGGCCGGTGATTCACAACAAAGCCCCATTAACAAGTAAATGGTCTTTTAAAGACCTGCGAAGTACTCGGGCCGCTGTGTGTGTCTGTGCCCTGTAAGCTGGGGTTAGGTGACAGAGGGTGACAGGCAGAGGGAGGGAGATAGAGGGAGGAAGACAGAGAGAGAGGGAGACAGAGAGAGGGAGACAGAAAGAGGGAGAGAGATAGAGGGAGACAGATAGAGGGAGACAGATAGAGGGAGGGAGACAGACAGAGGGAGGGAGGGAGACAGGGAGGGAGGGAGACAGGGAGGGAGGGAGACAGAGAGAGAGAGGGAGACAGAGGGTGGGAGTCTGGGGTAGACAGGGGTAGACAGGGGGAGGGAGAGGGAGACAGATAGAAGGAGACAGAGGGAAGGAGACAGAGGGAGGGAGGGAGACAGAGGGAAAGAGAGAGAAAGAGAGAGGGGGAGACAGAGGGAGGAAGACAGAGGGACGGAGACAGAGAGGGACACAGAGAGAGGGAGACAGACAGAACAAGATAGAGGGCGACAGACAGGGAGAGACAGACAGAGGAAGGGAGACAGACAGAGGGAGGTGGGCGACAGAGGGAGAAGGGTGACAGAGGGATGGAGACAGAGGGAGGGAGACAGATAGAGGCATACAGAGGGAGGGAGACGGACAAGAGGGAGACAGACAGAGGGATAGAGAGGGAGGGAGACAGAGAGAGAGAGAGAGGAAGGGAGACAGAGGTAAACAGAGAGAGAGATAGTAGACAGACAGAGTGAGTGAGGCAGAGGGAGGGAGGGAGAGGGAGAGAGATTGAGAGAGATAGAGAGAGGGAGGGAGACAGTGAGAGAGGGAGGGAAACAGAGAGAGGGAGGAAGACAGAGACAGACAGAGATAGACAGAGACAGGGACAGACAGAGACAAATAGAGGCAGAGACAGGGCAGACAGACAGACAGACAGAGGCAGAGACAGACAGAGATGAAGAAGGAGACAGAGGGAGGGAGACAGGGACAGACAGAGACAGCCACAGACAGGTAGATGGAGGCAGGGACAGGGACAAGCAGAGACTGAGACAGACAGAGGGAGACAGAGGGTGACAGAGGGAGGGAGACAGAGGGAGACAGATAGGGATGGAGGCAGAAGGGGACAGTCAAGGGGAGACAGGGAAGGAGAGAGAGACAGACAGAGGGAGGGAGACAGAGAGAGAGAGAGAGAGAGAGAGGGAGACAGAGAGGGAGACAGAGGAAGGGAGACAGACAGAGCGAGACAGACAGAGGCAGACAGAGGAAGGGAGACAGAGGAACAGAAACAGAGGGAGGGAGACAGAGGGACGGAAACAGAGGGAGACAGAGAGAGAGAGACAGAGAGCGGGAGACAGAGGGCGACAGACAGAGGGAGGGAGACAGACAGGGAGACAGAGGGAGCGAGACAGACAGAGGGAGACAGAGGGAGGGAGAGAGAGGGGGACAGTTAGAGAGAGAGAGAGACAGTTAGAGAGAGAGAGAAAGAGAGGGAGACAGCGCGAGAGAGGGAGACAGACAGAGTGGGTGACAACCCCCCAAACTCCCCTTAGGTGTTTCGGGCTCGCTACGCTCACTACACTGCCTTACTGTGTCCCAAAATGATGCATCCCCAAAAAGTGTGTCCCCAACATGAAAAGTTTGGAAAGCTGTGCCTTAGGGCATGTATGTGCACCACATGTGCACCCATGATTATTTCAGGGGTGTAACAGGGTGTCCTTTTGACACCCCTGCACCCTTGAAATTGCATACTCAATTTGCGATTCGCTAATTGCTAATCGCAAATTAAGAATGTCTTCCCATTCAGTCAGTCAGTTAAATGTCTTCCCATTCATTCCTATGGGCCTCTAGGCCCATAGGAATGATTGGGGAGGTATTCCTTAATTGCGAATTGCAATTTGAGATTCGCAATTAAGGAATATGTAGGATTCGCAAAATGTATTGCAAATCGTGCATACATAGCATTTTGCGATTCTCAAATAGCGATTTGCCAAAAATCTCTATTTGAGAATCTCAAAATGACTTTTTGATACATTTGGCCCTATGCCCAGAGTGCAGTGGGCGAGCAGTCACTCACTAGAGGAGGATGACTGTGCAGCAAGAATGCAGATCACACCCAATTCCTAAATATGATCTATTTATTGATTTACAGATATACACATAACATTTGGTATCTTGCTGCAGAAGTAAAGTAACCTGCTTCACAGGTCGACCCTAGAGAAGCAGAGCTATATATGTATGAATTCTGCACCGGACGCACTTGGCATGGTCTACAAGGCAACCGGAGCTGTGGTCCATCAGCGCTAGAAACATGTTTAATTAAAAGCAGGTCTCTGATGGCTGCTAGTAAGACATGCTCATTCTGCTGGAGACCACCCTAGGTCGTCATTCGCTGAACTACCAATGGAAGAGGGACCGGACCTATGAGGAGCCCTTAAGAGAGGTACTGAGGCTGGAGAAGCACCTGTGAAGCCCCCCAAGGGAGGGCACACAGTCTGGGGCATGTTTATGAAGGCCCTCTCAGAGGAGGTAGACAGGCTGGGTTGGAGGCCACGGCACGCACTTGAGGCAAGTGATTCTTGAGGAGCTGGTCCACTGTAATGCTTGGGCAAGGCACGGTGGTGCGCATGGGTCTTAACTTGGCCTCGGACTCCCATTCCTCACACCCCTGCTGGTGTGTGGCACGCCAGGAGTTGCGGTCTGTGCCATCCCTCCCCCTGATGATCACGCCAGGCGCTAGCTTCATGGACTCTAACAGGACACCCGCTTTGATTGAGATTGGCCTGCTGGTGTCCAGGGAGCTGTACAAAGATGGCTGATGTTTCGCCTGGTCTTGGATGCCCTGGTCCAGTGGGTGGAAGACGTGCTTGAGTTTTGACGAGCCATCTGGAGTGGTGTCAATTTCAAAGCTGATCTTCTTGCGTTGAAATCCTCTGCTTGCGTTGGAGGCCTTGCTGGTCTTGCTCGGCAGAAGAGTGGCGGGGCCTCTCAATTTGGACATTACTTTAAGTTGTCGCTCTGCTTCTATGTGCGGGTCAACGACTTCGACTTGAGGCTTGACCGAGTGCCTCGGGAGGCGTGCGGGGTCCAGCTTGGGCACAGAGATGATCCTGCCCGATTCATCATAAACCACGTCCTTGCTCTGAGTGGGCCTGTTCAGCTGTATCCTCAAGATGTTGTGGAAGGATGTTGGAAGCAGGTTGATGTTGTTAAAGTCTTCTTCTGCAGCTCCCTTCAGCAAAGACTGCGACAGCTGCTGGAGCAGCATCTCCTTCTCCGTGTCCTCCAGGGATTTGGTGATGTTCTTTAGACCAGCCGAGCGGAGGGGACCTCGGTAAGGACGGAATTCTCTCTTGGGCTTTTCTTGCTTGGGAGGAGGAGCTGGCTGAAGAATTGTTTTTTGTGCCTTACAGAGAGATTTCGACCTTCTCACTTCAGGCGGTTCTGGCTGCGGCGGACTCTCTGGCTCGGACTCCAGCTCCGGTGAAGGACCTTCTGGTTCTGTTGCGAGTTCTTCCTCTGATCGGACCACACTAGTGACACTCCCTTCTGGAAGCAGAGGTCCACTTGGCTCAGGGAGAAGCACCTGCTTAGACAGAAAAGACAACATGTTCAGATACAAAACTGAGAACTGTTAGTCATAAGTTGATAATACATTCAGAAAACCATAGAGGGTGGGCTGTGACTGCTACGTGAAGTGTGGTGGAATTGCCAACTGGTGGGGTTCCTGTCATCAAGCCCTTATCTAATTATTTCTGATGCTTTTGTCGTGAGCCATGAGTGAGAACCTTATTCTTAGTAGCTTGTGTCAGGAAAGCCTGTGAGCCTCATCCATCACGGCAAAGTATTATTTTATATTCAAGCTGTTCAGCGATCATACCACTCTGCTGCTAAATCTGACGTGAAGGGCCAAGGAATGGCAATCGAACATGTCAGTGTTTTGACTAAAACAACAACTCGTACATAAAAGACATTTGATTATTAGGTAGACTAGGAGTGTAGAAGAGAGGAGGGTTAATCCTATGCCTAATGAGATTCTTGCTTCTATTCTCCTACAAACTGACACAATCCACAGGTCAGTGAGGTCCAACCCTCATTCCAGGTCCTCCTGTGTGTACATTTTATACCTTACGGATCGTTTTTACTGTCCCAACGGAGAGCGATGAAGATGTTCGGTCGTTCCACCCCTTCTCATATCTTGAGAGCACCGGGTAACAGATTACCTGTCCTGTGATCTGCCACCTGCCACCCATTGGCACAGTAAACGGGTTCATGCCATGGACGCTGTTCATCCTCTTCTGTTTCAGATTAACAGCGAAGGGTCCTGGATGTTGTCTCTTCTCCAAGCCAGCTATGGAACCCTTTGTGTTCACTGTCCTCTCCAGATGAGGGGGTCCAGTGACAGACACTGATGCTCTAGACTTCAGTGTTTGAGTGCAGTGGGGGGGGGGGGGGTGCTCATATTCAGGATGCACTAAGATCAGAACTACTAAAGTGATCAGAGTATTCTTTCCGGATTTCATCAAGAGGTCGTTGGTTCCAGATAGGACTGTGGCATCGGAGCTTCCTGTCAGCAATTGTACCGCCACCCCACAATGTAATCAGCGGGCACCTTAAATGCCCTTGAGGGCCCAAGTTGAAAGATATAATTTCCTCTACATCTACGGCAGCCTTAAGGATGTCCCTTGGGGCAGGCTCCTAACTCTGCTCTGCGAGCTGCCAAAGCAACAAGCAACTCATAACCCACCTCAAACCTCACCATCTTTTAGACAACACTCCATCAGGATTCAGAAAGAACCACGGCACCGAAACAGCACTCAACGTGGCCACCATTGAAATTCAAAACATCCTGGATGAGGAAAAACAGCTGCCCTCATCCTGCTCAACCTCTCCAAGGCATTCAGCACTGTCTCCCACAACACCCTCCTCAGAAGACTTCCTGATATTATCAAACAAGGATCCGCTCTCAAAGGGATCTGTTCCTTCCTCAAGGGAAGAACCCAAGGGGTCCGGCTGCCACTCTTCACACCAGAGACCAAGAAAGTGATATTCAGTGTTCCACCAGGATCGTCCCTCAGCCGTACCCTTTTCAACATATTCATGACACTGCTCGCCAACATCATACGATCATACGACATCACCATCATCTCCTATGCTGATGTCACCCAACTCATCTTCTCCCTGACGGACAAGACAAACAGCACCAGAACAAACTTCACCAGCTGCATGACCATGATAGCAGACTGAAGCTCAATGTGGACAAGACAGAAGTATTAGACCCAACGACCACACAAGCAATCTGGGGATCCTCCTGGGCAACAAGCTCAACATGAAGGCACAAGTCAACACTGTGCACCGCCTGCTTCCACATCCCACATATGCTGCACAACAATCTTCAAATGCCTGCCACAGAACACCAGACAAGCGGCCACACAAGCACTCATCATGTGTGCATTTTAGACCACAGTAAGCACATGGGTGGTGTTGATGGAGTGGATCAGAGGGTGGAACCGTACACTGCTCTTCGTACGGCTTACGTTTGGTATCAGAAGTGGGCTGTCCGTCTGTTTCATTTGGCACCGTCAATGCTTTTGTTGTACCCAGATTCAAAGATAACTTTTGATCAGTTCCAGCATGCTCTGATAAGCAGCCGTGTTGGATTGGAACAGGCAAGTGATCCTAGGGAACCCAATCTCCACTGAGGACACCATCCACCTGATGAACTCCATCCACTCAGGATCCCCCACAGACCCATTCCCTCACCACATCTTCAACAAAGCAGACTCCGTCATAGCACCGCACCTCCGAGACGTCATCAACTGCTCCTTCAACTCCGCTACCTTCCCAGAAGACTGGAAACACGCTGAACTCACCGCCCTTCTGAAAAAACCAACAGCCGACCCCACCGAACTCAAAAACTACCGCCCCATCTCGCTTCTTACATTCCCGGCCAAAGTCATCGAGAAAGCCGTCAACAACCAGCTCGCCGCCTTCCTCGAAGCCAACAAATCCCTCGACCCCTCACAATCTGGCTTCCGAGCAAAACACAGCACTGAGACCGCCCTCATCGCAGCAACAGACGACATTCGAACTCTACTGGACAATGGAGACACAGTCGCCCTCATCCTCCTTGACCTCTCTGCAGCATTCGATACAGTCTGCCACAGCACCCTTCTACAACGCCTCAATAACATCGGAATCCAAGGAAAAGCACTTGAATGGATCACCTTGTTCCTCACCGGAAGAACCCAGAAAGTCCGCCTTCCTCCATTCAAGTCCGAGGCCTCTGAAGTCATCTGCGGCGTACCTCAAGGATCCTCACTCAGCCCCACCCTTTTCAACGTATACATGAGCCCCCTCACGGCCATCGCACGCCAACACAACCTCAACATCATCTCTTACGCGGACGACACTCAACTGATCCTTTCTCTCACCAATGACCCCAGCACCGCCAAAACTAACCTACACGAAGGAATGAAAGAAGTTGCCGAATGGATGAAACAAAGCCGTTTGAAACTGAACTCAGACAAAACAGAAGTCCTCATCTTAGGTACATCCCCCTCTGCTTGGGACGACTCCTGGTGGCCGGAAGCCCTCGGAAAAGCACCCATCCCGACAGACCACGCACGGAACCTTGGCGTCATCCTGGATTCTTCACTCTCAATGAACAGACAAGTCAGCGCCGTATCCTCTTCCTGCTTCAACATTCTCCGCATGCTCAGGAAAACATTTCGCTGGATCCCCTCCGAAACAAGGAAAACAGTCACCCACGCTCTGGTCACGAGCCGACTGGACTACGGAAACACCCTCTACGCAGGTACCACCGCTAAACTCCAGAAGAAACTCCAACGAATCCAAAACGCCTCAGCCAGGCTCATATTAGACATCCCACGCAACGAACACATCTCTGGTCACCTTAAAGACCTCCACTGGCTACCCGTCAATAAAAGGATCACTTTCCGACTGCTTACCCACGCACACAAATCACTCTACAACATCGGACCAGATTGCCTCAACTCTCGACTGTCCTTCTACACTCCCCCCCGCCAACTACGTTCTTCCAGCCAAGCCTTCGCCACTGTACCTCGCATCAACAAGACCACCATGGGAGGCAGATCCTTTTCATACCTGGCTGCTAAAACATGGAACTCACTCCCCGCTTACCTTCGCCTCACCCAGAACCACCTAGCATTCAGAAAGCAGCTTAAAACATGGATATTTGACAAATAATCCTCCTCCCCTTCCTAAGCGCCTTGAAACCCTCTGGGTATGTAGTGCACTATACAAATTTCATGACTTGACTTGACTTGACATTGAAAGATCGCCACTTTCCTCCCACGTCCCTGTAGAAGATGTAGAGTCTGTGTCTGAAGAGACAGAGTTGTATGTACTGCCCCATGTTTCCTTCTAAACCTAAGCTATGTGTGCCTGCATGTTTTAAATCACACCACACGCAACTCAAGTTGTGGGAGCAACCGTGAGAATAAAAATAAACTGACTGGTCTATATGGTTTTATATTTTTTGTTCAGTTTCACAGTTGGTGGTTGTTTGATATTTTGAGTTAGGCTTCCTGTGTTTGTAGTCATGGTTAGTTTTTAATCTCTTTCAAATTGGTTTGTTAAAAAATAAAAGTGATGGCGGTGTGTATAGACTGGCGCTTGGCTGGTGGTGTGTGTGGACTGGCGCTTGGCTGTTGGTGCGTGTGGACTGGGGCTTGGCTGGCTGTGTGTGTAGACTGGCGCTTGGCTGTTGGTGTGTGTGGACTGGGGCTGGGCTGGTGGTGCATGTGGACTGGTGGTGTGTGTGGACTGGCGCTTGGCTGGCTGTGTGTGTGGACTGGCGCTTGGCTGGTGGTGCGTGTGGACTGGGGCTTGGCTGGCAGTGTGTGTGGACTGGCGCTTGGCTGGTGGTGCGTGTGGACTGGGGCTTGGCTGGCTGTGTGTGTAGACTGGCGCTTGGCTGGCTGTGTGTGTGGACTGGCGCTTGGCTGGTGGTGCGTGTGGACTGGGGCTTGGCTGGTGGTGTGTGTGGACTGGCGCTTGGCTGTTGGTGCATGTGGACTGGTGGTGTGTGTGGACTGGCGCTTGGCTGGTGGTGCGTGTGGGCTGGGGCTTGGCTGGCTGTGTGTGTAGACTGGCGCTTGGCTGTTGGTGTGTGTGGACTGGTGGTGTGTGTGGACTGGGGCTGGGCTGGTGGTGCATGTGGACTGGTGGTGTGTGTGGACTGGCGCTTGGCTGGTGGTGCGTGTGGACTGGAGCTTGGCTGGCTGTGTGTGTGGACTGGCGCTTGGCTGGTGGTGCGTGTGGACTGGGGCTTGGCTGGCTGTGTGTGTGGACTGGCGCTTGGCTGGTGGTGCGTGTGGACTGGGGCTTGGCTGGCTGTGTGTGTAGACTGGCGCTTGGCTGGCTGTGTGTGTGGACTGGCGCTTGGCTGGTGGTGCGTGTGGACTGGCGCTTGGCTGGTGGTGTGTGTGGACTGGGGCTTGGCTGGCTGTGTGTGTAGACTGGCGCTTGGCTGTTGGTGTGTGTGGACTGGTGGTGTGTGTGGACTGGGGCTGGGCTGGTGGTGCGTGTGGACTGGTGGTGTGTGTGGAGCGGTGTGTGTGGACTGGGGCTGGGCTGGTGGTGTGTATAGACTGGCGCTTGGCTGGTGGTGCCTGTGGACTGGGGCTGGGCTGGTGGAGTGTGTGGACCGGCGCTGGGCTGGTGGTGTGTGTGGACTGGCGCTTGGCTGGTGGTGCGTGTGGACTGGGGCTTGGCTGGCTGTGTGTGTAGACTGGCGCTTGGCTGGCGGTGTGCGCGTGGACTGGTGGTGTGTGTGGACTGGGGCTGGGCTGGTGGTGTGTATAGACTGGCGCTTGGCTGGTGGTGCCTGTGGACTGGGGCTGGGCTGGTGGAGTGTGTGGACCGGCGCTTGGCTGGTGGTGCGTGTGGACTGGGGCTTGGCTGGCTGTGTGTGTAGACTGGCGCTTGGCTGTTGGTGTGTGTGGACTGGGGCTGGGCTGGTGGTGCGTGTGGACTGGTGGTGTGTATAGACCGGCGCTTGGATGGTGGTGTGTGTGGACCGGCGCTGGGCTGGTGGTGTGTGTGGACTGGCGCTTGGCTGGTGGTGTGTGTGGACTGGGGCTTGGCTGGCTGTGCGTGTGGACTGGGGCTTGGCTGGCTGTGCGTGTGGACCGGCGCTTGGCTGGTGGTGCCTGTGGACTGGGGCTGGGCTGGTGGAGTTTGTGGACCGGCGCTTGGCTGGTGGTGTGTGTGGACTGGTGGTGTGTGTGGACTGGGGCTGGGCTGGCGGTGTGTGTAGACTGGCGCTTAGCTGGAGGTGAGTGGACTTGCACTTGGCATGTGGAATGTGTGAACTGGTGTGTACTGTTGCTTGGCTGGAGGTGTGTGTGTGTGTGAACAGGGGCTTGGCTGGTGGTGTGTGTGGACTGGCGTTTGGCTGCACGCGTGTGTTTGTTCTGACCAGCAGCAAACAACTACATACACACACCACCACAGAAATGCCAGTGCACACATTCCACCAGCTTCCAGGCAGTGTGATTATTGTGTCTGAACTGGCATCTGGCTGGTGGTGGGTGCGCTGGTGGTGTGTGTGTTTGGCCTCCAGCTGGTGGAGTGTGAGAGCTGGCATGTGGCTGGTGGGGTGTGTGCAGTGACCTGCTACTTTGTCACTAGACACACAATGCCAGCCAAACGCCAATCCACATACCAGTGAGCCACACATGGAGAAGTGTGGCTCACTGGTTAGAGGAGGCAGACCTGGAAGCAGAGGTCAGCACGGGACCAGGGTTCAATTCCCGGCTCGGCGGGGTCTTGAGTCCTAAAATGTCCATGGACTCGACAATTCTCGCTCCGGTGCCTACTCGATTCACGGGTTCACACTCTGCGACTCTGGGCAATAGCTTGCTTAATCCCCACAACAGCCCCTCGCGACGGGATGCCTGGCTTTCACCTTGCGGATACCCTGCCTGGGTTATCTCACATGGGAATACCAGGACGGGTTCCCAAAGCAAGCGCTTAGAAACCGCTCGGTGATTTGCGCTAAATAAATTCCTGTACATTTACATTTACATTTACATACCCCATCAGCTGCCTGGCCGTGTGATTGCTGTGTCAGCCCTGTTGGCATATGAAAGCAATAGGCCTACCTACACAGCTGCAACCAGTGCTTCACAGCAGTGCGCCTACATCAGTACCTTCCACTACTTACAGAGCTGCTACCAGTGCTGCACAGGAGTGCGCCTACATCAGCCCCTTCCGCTACTTACACAGCTGCTACCAGTGCTGCACTGGAGTGCGCCTACATCAGCCCCTTCCACTACTTATAGATCTGCTACCAGTGCTGCACTGGAGTGCGCCTACATCCGTGCCTTCTACTACTTACAGAGCTGCTACCAGTGCTGCACTGGAGTGCGCCTACATCCGCGCCTTCTACTACTTACAGAGCTGCTACCAGTGCTGCACTGGTGTGCGCCTACATCAGTACCTTCCACTACTTACAGATCTGCTACCAGTGCTGCACAGGAGTGCGCCTACATCAGTACCTTCCACTACTTACAGAGCTGCTACCAGTGCTGCACAGGAGTGCACCTACATCAGTACCTTCCACTACTTACAGATCTGCTACCAGTGCTGCACAGGAGTGCGCCTACATCAGTACCTTCCACTACTTACAGAGCTGCTACCAGTGCTGCACAGGAGTGCACCTACATCAGTGCCTTCCACTACTTACAGAGCTGCTACCAGTGCTGCACAGGAGTGCGCCTACATCATTACCTTCCACTACTTACAGAGCTGCTACCAGTCCTGAGCAGGAGTGCGCCTACATCATTACCTTCCACTACTTACAGAGCTGCTACCAGTCCTGCGCAGGAGTGCGCCTACATCATTACCTTCCACTACTTACAGAGCTGCTACCAGTGCTGCACAGGAGTGCGCCTACATCAGGACCCTCCCACGTACAGAGCAGCTACAAGTGCTGCACAGGAGTGCGCCTACATCAGTACCGTCCACTACCTACACAGCTGCAACCAGTGCTGCACAAGACTGCGTCTACATCCGTACCTTCCACTACTTACAGAGCTGCCACCAGTGCTGCACAGGAGTGTGCCTACATCAGTACCTTCCACTACTTACAGAGCTGCTACCAGTGCTGCACAGGAGTGCGCCTACATCAGTACTTTCCACTACTTACAGAGCGGCTACAAGTGCTGCACAGGCGTGCGCCTACATCAGTACCTTCCACTACTTACAGAGCTGCCACCAGTGCTGCACAGGAGTGCGCCTACATCAGTACCTTCCACTACTTACAGAGCTGCTACCAGTGCTGCACAGGAGTGCGCCTACATCAGTACTTTCCACTACTTACAGAGCTGCTACAAGTGCTGCACAGGTGTGCGCCTACATCAGTACCTTCCACTACTTACAGAGCTGCTACCAGTCCTGAGCAGGAGTGCGCCTACATCAGTACCTTCCACTACTTACAGAGCTGCTACCAGTGCTGCACTGGAGTGCGCCTACATCATTACCTTCCACTACTTACAGAGCTGCAACCAGTGCTGCACAGGAGTGCGCTTACATCAGTACCTTCCACTACTTACAGAGCTGCTACCAGTGCTGCACAGGAGTGCGCCTACATCATTACCTTCCACTACTTACAGAGCTGCTGCCTGTGCTGCACAGGAGTGCGCCTACCTCAGTACTTTCCACTACCTACAGAGCTGCTACCAGTGCTGTCCTGCAGTGCGCCTCCATCAGTACCTTCCACTACTTACACAGCTGCTACCAGTCCTGAGCAGGAGTGCGCCTACATCATTACCTTCCACTACTTACAGAGCTGCTACCAGTGCTGCACAGGAGTGCGCCTACATTAGTACTTTCCACTACTTACAGATCTGCTACCAGTGCTGCACAGGAGTGCGCCTACATCAGTACCTTCCACTACTTACAGATCTGCTACCAGTGCTGCACAAGAGTGCGCCTACATCAGTACCCTCCCCAACCCCAGCAACGACCACGACTCCATCATGCTACCTCGCCAACCTTCTACTGAAGCAGCTGGTAAACACGCCCACACACAGAGATTGACACACCCTCAACCCTCTTTTCGCTGGAGGAACAAACATCTTCCGACCCATCTGGACGGACCACCACTGCGTCCTCTTCACCTTCAACGCCACCATCGCACCCAAGCCCGCACCACGACCACCACAAAGGAGCTGGAGTAAGGTCACAGAGGAACTGCTCATCGCCACCCTCCTCCAAGACCACTCCCAGCGCCACAACCAAAACCAACTCCGCAGCCACAGAACTTCACTGCTGGATCTCCTGCTGCGCCGATAAACTCGCACCACTTCAACACCCTGCCAAACAACGCCCTCTGAAGGCCACCTGGTTCACCACTGAACTACATGAAGCCGGACGCTCCTGCAGACACTTGGAGAAAACCTGGCGAAACCTGAAAACTACGGAAGCTCAGAACAACTACAGGAGTGCCCTGAAGGAATACCACCAGTGCATAAGATACACCAAACAGACCTTCATTAGAGACAAAGTTCAGACCAATGCTACCAACACCAAGGAACTGTTCAACATCATTCAGCAGTTCACTAAACCCCCCAGCGAAGCCACAGACATCACACCCTCCGAAGAACTCTGCGAGAAACTCTGCTCATACTTCCATCTGAAGATCGAGGTCCTCTACGACAACTTCAGCGAACGGATGCAGGACACCACCCCCCTACCATAGACCGCTGATAAGCCTACCATCATGACCTGGAATCCCGCCACCATCGAACACATCACCGCTACCATGAAGAAAACCCACTCAGGAACCCCTAGAGACTCCTGCCCAACGCATGTATTCCACAGGGCCGCCATCGCACCCGAACTGGGGACTGACCATCAATGCATCCTTCACATCCAGCATCTTCCCAGAGGACTGGAAGCGGGCAGAGGTGAAATCACTCTTCAAAAAATCCACTGCCGACCTAACTGACCTGAAAAACTACCAGCCCATCTCTCTCCTCCGCTTCGTGGCCAAAGTCACCGAGAGACTTGTAAACGCCCAGCTGACCACCTTCATCAGAGAGCACTCCATCCTTGACGCCTCCCAGTCTGGATTCCGCAGCAACCACAACACCGAGACCGCCCTCCTTGCCGCTACTGATGACATCCGCATGCTACTCGACAAGGGTCACACCACGGCCATCATCCTTCTAGACCTCTCCGCAGCCTTCAACAACGTCTCCCACTGCACACTCGCAGCCAGACTTCACGAAGCAGGGAATCAAGGAGCCGTCCTCGACTGGATCCAATCCTTTCTCGCCGGCAGAACCCACAGGATCAGACTCCCTCCCTTCGTCTCCAAACTCACCGACATCGACTGTGGAGTACCCCAGGGCTCTTCACTCAGCCCCGTGCTCTTCAACATTTACATGGCCCCCCTCGCCGCCATCGTGAGACAGCATGGGCTCAGCATTGTATCCTATGCCGATGACAACCAGCTCATCGTCTCACTCACGAAGAAACTCGAAGACACCAGACTCTGCTTCCAAGAAGGAATGAAGAATGTGGCAGCATGGATGAAAGACAGCTGTCTGAAGATCAACTCCGAGAAGACCGAGGTCCTGATCCTCGGACCCTGCACGTCCGCCTGGGACAACACCTGGGGGCCCTTCGCCCTCGGGAATCCACCCTCCCCCACAGACCATGCACAAAACCTCAGTATCATCCTCGACTCCTCCCTCTCAATGAATCGCCAGATCAACGCCGTCGCTTCCACCAGTTTCAACCGCCTGTGCATCCTCCGCAAGACCCTCAAATGGATCTCCCCTGACTGCAGAAAGACAGTCACCACACGCTCAGAACAAGCAGATTGGACTAAGGCAACGCATTATATAACGGAATCAACAGAGCTCTACTACACAGACTCCAGACTCATCCATGGAACTCCCCACCACAAACACATGACCCAACTCCTGCGAGACCTCCACTGGCTCCCCGTCGAGAAGAGGGTTACGTTCAAACTCCTCATCCACGCCTACAAATCCTTCAACAACATCGGACCCAAATACCTCAATTAGAGAGTTTCCTTCCACGCGCCAGAAAGGAACCTCCGCTCCGCCAACCTTGCCCTGCCGGAGGTCCCCTGCAGAACCAGAACAGGCGGGAGAGCCTTCTCCTACATCGCAGCCCAGACCTCGAACGAGCTTCCCATGAACATTAGATGCTCCCCAACCCTGCAAATGTTCAGGAAGGACCGCAAAACCTGGCTTTTCGACTGACCCGAAGCTGCGACCCAGCGTCTTGAGACCCTCATGATTGAGTAGTGTGCTTTACAAACCCTTGATGGATTGATCGAGTAACTGTGCACAGGTAGCCTGGCGCAGAGGGGACTCTGCGGGATCAAATATTGACCTGGAGCAGTCCTTATACTGTTAGTGTACACTCAGAGGGAAAGACAGTGTGGGTTACTGTTTTTTCAGAAGTGACACTTTATTATACACATCCCTTTAGCCTACAAAGTCCATGCACATATCAAAATGGGACGAAGCATGTGCGCCAAGATCACACCTGAGGGTTCCAAGATGTTAAGAGTCCTCCAAAACTGTCATATTTCTCTGGCTCAGCCCAGAATCACAGCCCGGGCCCTTGTCACCCTCCTGGGCCAAGTTCATTACATTGCTGTCCAGCAGCAGGAGCACGGGCCTCCCAGAAGAAAGGAAGCAATATACACTGCTTCATTTAGCTGCGGAGCATGAAGGAGTGACCCAGGATATTGAAGGAGAAAGGAGGGCACAGAGCATGTGGGGCTGTGCTGCTGATGTTAAACAAACCCTCGGGATTGGCCTGGGCCCAGGGAGGGGGGTGCAAGGGACCCCCTCCCCAGAGCATGAGGTCCGGGCCCCTCTTTGTACCAGGGCCCGGAATCCCAACTCCAGGCCTGCCGACCAAGGAAGATGGGGGAGCTCCCTTGCACCCCCTTCTTCACAAGAAACAAAGAGAGGGGCCCAGGATCCCAGCTCTGGGACCCCAACATTACTGTGGAAGGGGAAGTGTTGTCTAGGCTCGCGGCACAACCAGGAGAATTGTCCAGAGGACCTCATCAAAAATCCAACCTTTCCCCCATAATGCACTGCAGGGCTTGAAGCTAGCAATGCTCTTTCCACCGGTGAGCCCCCATAATGCACTGCAGGGCTTGGAGCTAGCAATGCTCTTTCCACCGGTGAGCCCCCATAATGCACTGCGGGGCTTGGAGCTAGCAATGCTCTTCCCACCGGTGAGCCCCCATAATGTACTACAGGGCTTGGAGCTAGCAATGCTCTTTCCACTGGTGAGCCCCCATAATGGACTACAGGGCTTTGAGCTAGCAATGCTCTTCCCACCGGTGAGCCCCCATAATGCACTGCAGGGCTTGGAGCTAGCAATGCTCTTTCCACCGGTGAACCCCCATAATGGACTACAGGGCTTAAAGCTAGCAATGCTCTTTCCACCGGTGAGCCCCCATAATGCACTGCAGGGCTTGGAGCTAGCAATGCTCTTTCCACCGGTGAGCCCCCATAATGCACTGCGGGGCTTGGAGCTAGCAATGCTCTTCCCACCGGTGAGCCCCCATAATGCACTGCGGGGCTTGGAGCTAGCAATGCTCTTCCCACCGGTGAGCCCCCATAATGCACTGCGGGGCTTGGAGCTAGCAATGCTCTTCCCACTGGTGAGCCCCCATAATGGACTGCGAGGCTTGGAGCTAGCAATGCTCTTTCCACCGGTGAGCCCCCATAATGCACTGCGGGGCTTGGAGCTAGCAATGCTCTTTCCACCGGTGAGCCCCCATAATGCACTGCGGGGCTTGGAGCTAGCAATGCTCTTCCCACCGGTGAGCCCCCATAATGGACTGCGAGGCTTGGAGCTAGCAATGCTCTTTCCACCGGTGAGCCCCCATAATGCACTGCGGGGCTTGGAGCTAGCAATGCTCTTCCCACCGGTGAGCCCCCATAATGCACTGCGGGGCTTGGAGCTAGCAATGCTTTTCCCACCGGTGAGCCCCCATAATGGACTACAGGGCTTGGAGCTAGCAATGCTCTTCCCACCGGTGAGCCCCCATAATGCACTGCGGGGCTTGGAGCTAGCAATGCTCTTTCCACCGGTGAGCCCCTATAATGGACTACAGGGCTTGGAGCTAGCAATGCTCTTTCCACCGGTGAGCTCCAATAATGCACTGCGGGGCTTGGAGCTAGCAATGCTCTTTCCACCGGTGAGCCCCTATAAGGCACTGCGGGGCTTGGAGCTAGCAATGCTCTTTCCACCCTGAGCCCCCATAATGCACTGCGGGCTTGGAGCTAGCAATGCTCTTTCCACCCTGAGCCCCCATAATGCACTGCGGGGCTTGGAGCTAGCAATGCTCTTTCCACCGGTGAGCCCCTATAAGGCACTGCGGGGCTTGGAGCTAGCAATGCTCTTTCCACCCTGAGCCCCCATAATGCACTGCGGGGCTTGGAGCTAGCAATGCTCTTCCCACTGGTGAGCCCCCATAATGGACTGCGAGGCTTGGAGCTAGCAATGCTCTTTCCACCGGTGAGCCCCCATAATGCACTGCGGGGCTTGGAGCTAGCAATGCTCTTTCCACCGGTGAGCCCCCATAATGCACTGCGGGGCTTGGAGCTAGCAATGCTCTTCCCACCGGTGAGCCCCCATAATGGACTGCGAGGCTTGGAGCTAGCAATGCTCTTTCCACCGGTGAGCCCCCATAATGCACTGCGGGGCTTGGAGCTAGCAATGCTCTTCCCACCGGTGAGCCCCCATAATGCACTGCGGGGCTTGGAGCTAGCAATGCTTTTCCCACCGGTGAGCCCCCATAATGGACTACAGGGCTTGGAGCTAGCAATGCTCTTCCCACCGGTGAGCCCCCATAATGCACTGCGGGGCTTGGAGCTAGCAATGCTCTTTCCACCGGTGAGCCCCTATAATGGACTACAGGGCTTGGAGCTAGCAATGCTCTTTCCACCGGTGAGCTCCAATAATGCACTGCGGGGCTTGGAGCTAGCAATGCTCTTTCCACCGGTGAGCCCCTATAAGGCACTGCGGGGCTTGGAGCTAGCAATGCTCTTTCCACCCTGAGCCCCCATAATGCACTGCGGGCTTGGAGCTAGCAATGCTCTTTCCACCCTGAGCCCCCATAATGCACTGCGGGGCTTGGAGCTAGCAATGCTCTTTCCACCGGTGAGCCCCTATAAGGCACTGCGGGGCTTGGAGCTAGCAATGCTCTTTCCACCCTGAGCCCCCATAATGCACTGCGGGGCTTGGAGCTAGCAATGCTCTTTCCACCGGTGAGCCCCTATAAGGCACTGCGGGGCTTGGAGCTAGCAATGCTCTTTCCACCCTGAGCCCCCATAATGCACTGCGGGGCTTGGAGCTAGCAATGCTCTTTCCACCCTGAGCCCCCATAATGCACTGCGGGCTTGGAGCTAGCAATGCTCTTTCCACCCCTTGAGGGGGCTCTAGGACGGAGGGGCCACCCCCGACAAAAGAAAAAGAGTGAGGGGCTGAGTCTATGGCTGGATTTATGTGGCCTGAATGTTGTTAAAAAGACAGACTTGTGTGAGTTAAAGTTCTTTATTTTAAAACTGTTTTCACAATGGTTTGAATAATGCTTTATTTAAAGAGGTTATTTACCATGTTTTATATCCATGTGTTTCTGATGCTGACAGTAATGCGTACCCCTGAAAGATTGCAATGCTTTATT
The DNA here is from genome assembly GCF_964263255.1 of Lissotriton vulgaris. NCBI lineage: Eukaryota > Metazoa > Chordata > Amphibia > Caudata > Salamandridae > Lissotriton > Lissotriton vulgaris. The sequence continues at coordinate 287,010,751 of NC_141690.1, read as the reverse complement.
AATGTCAGTGCCAGCACTTCACAGAGGTTGATTATTCATACTAAGTGCAGAGGGGTTATAGTTAATGACGTCAGTGGTGGGATGACTCTGGTCTTGACGTGTGGTAACATGACCCGGTGTAAGCGGACGGCCTCCATATGGTATGAGCTGGATTGGACATGGGGTGGTGGGGGGACTGAGAGTTTTGGGGTCAGGACCCTTTAGGGGCCAAAGGTCATGTTGTGAAAGGTATTCCCACCAGCCGTAAGTCTATTTGTACATCACTGCCTGGTGTCGAGTAGTGTGTGTTTGATAAATGTACTTTCTCTTTTCGAAAGAGAAAGCACCGGCTGGGTAATCATGTATTGAGTGTTATTATTGCGCCCCAGCACCCTGTCCACCCCCCACTTGGACACACACCAAACTAACTGGAGAACACGTACCGAGGCAGACCCCTCTTCAATCATGAAAACTGTCCACTCCGGGACTCCCACTGTGTCCACATCATATTTACAAAATGAACAGTTGATGGACAGAATGCAGAACAATGTCATACATTCACGCCAGTACAGAGATCTGGGCCTAAATCCATAGTTTTTCTGCTCACCATGCCATTCAATCAATCAATCAGTCAGCAATCAATCAAGCATTTGTATAGCGCGCTACTTACCCAGTGGGTCTCCAGGCGCTTGGGGAGGGGGGTCCGCTACTGCTCGAACAGCCAGGTCTTGAGTTGCTTCCTGAAGGCGAGGTGGTCCTGGGTCAGGCGCAGGTCGGTCGGGAGGGAGTTCCAGGTCTTGGCGGCCAGGTAGGAGAAGGATCTTCCTTCTGTGGTGGCTCTTCAGATGCGTGGAATGGCGGCGAGGGCGTGGCTGGTCGATCGCAGCTGGCGTGTGGGAGTGTAGAAGGTAAGTCGGTCGTTGAGGTATCTGGGGCCTTGGTTGTGGAGAGCTTTGTGTGCGTGGGTGAGGAGACGGAAGGTGATTCTCTTGTTGACCGGGAGCCAGTGCAAGTCTCTCAGGTGTCCGGAGATGTGGCTGTTTCGGGGGATGTCCAGGAGTCGTCGTGCTGAAGCGTTCTGAATGCGCTGGAGCCTTTTCTGAAGTTTAGCTGTGGTTCCGGCGTAGAGGGTGTTACCGTAGTCCAGTCGGCTGGTGACAAGCGCCTGGGTGACCGTCTTCCTGGTTTCGGGGGGGATCCACCGGAAGATCTTCCGTAGCATGCGTAGGATTTGAAGCATGACGAGGAGACGGCGTTGACTTGTCTGGTCATCGAGAGGGAGGAGTCCAGGATGAAGCCCAGGTTGCGTTTGTGGTCCGTCGTTTTGGGTGCGCTGCCCAGGGCAGGTGGCCACCTGGAGTCGTCCCAGGCGGAGGGTGATGATCCCAGGATGAGGACTTCCATCTTATCTGAGTTCAGTTTCAGGCGGCTGTTCTTCATCCACTCGGCTACGTCTTTCATCCCTTCGTATAGGTTGGTTCTGGCGGTGGCGGGGTCTTTGGTGAGGGAGAGGATCAGCTGGGTGTCGTCGGCGTAGGAGATGATGTTGAGGTTGTGTTGGCGTGCGATGGCCGCAAGGGGGCTCATGTAGATGTTGAACAGCGTGGGGCTGAGCGATGATCCTTGTGGTACGCCGCAGATGACTTCAGTGGCCTCTGAACTGAACGGGGGGAGGCAGACTCTCTGTGTTCTTCGGGCGAGGAAGGAGATGGTCCACTCCAGAGCCTTCTCTTGGATTCCGATGTTGCTGAGGCGCTGCACTAGGGTGCGGTGGCAGACCGTGTCGAACGCTGCGGAGAGGTCCAGGAGGATGAGGGCCGCTGTTTCCCCGTTGTCGAGCAGGGCTCGGATATTGTCGGTAGCTGCGATAAGAGCGGTCTCGGTTCGTTTCGAGGAAGGCGGCCAGCTGTCTGTTGACGGTCTTCTCGATGACTTTGTCAGGAAAAGGAAGAAGCGACATGGGGCGGTAGTTTTTGAGTTCTTGGGATCCATTCCAGTTTGAACCCAGCCATATGTAAATCAGTCTTGACCCTGTGCCCCATGGGAACAGTTCAGCCCGAACTGCCAAGCCAGGTCCTCCCTGGACTGTAAACAAGCATCCTAGGACCGGTTTTGGGCTTCAGCCCTCATCAGCCAGGATAGCTTGACTTCAGTGGCATGGAGAGCACGGGACTCACTTCTGAGCATACCCAGCCCACTCGGGGTGACAAATGCAAAAAGAACAATTGATGGAAAGAATGCAGAGCAATGTCATACATTCACCCCAGTACAGAGATCTGGGCCTAAATCCATCAATTTTTTGCTCACCATGCCATTCCAGTTTGAACCCAGCCATATGCAAATCAGTCTTGACCCTGTGCCCCATGGGAACAGTTCAGCCCGAACTGCCAAGCCAGGTCCTCCCTGGACAGGAAACAAGCATCCTAGGACCGGTTTCGGGCTTTCAGCTGTCATCAGCCAGGATAGCTTGACTCCAGTGGTGTGGAGAGCATGGGACTCACGTCTGAGCATACCCAGCCCACTCGGGGTGACAAATGCAAAAAGAACAATTGATGGACAGAATGCAGAACAATGTCATAAATCCATCGCTCTTTTGCTCACCATGCCATTCCAGTTGGAACCCAGTCATATGCAAATCAGCCTTGACCCTGTGCCCCATGGGAATTGTCCAGCCCGAACTGCCAGAACCTTGTATGATATGCAAGATATTCCCAGATCGGACAGGGACCGCCAGGCATTGAGCTCATCTCTTCTTATGACCAGTTTCAGAGATACAGAACTGGAGATGGTCGTACCCACTGCGTTAATTACAACCTCAAACAATATGAGAAATGTTAAGTGGGCAGAATTGGTGGCAGATGAGAACAAACTGACATTCATTTACAATCTGTGTGTGTCTAAACTTACTCAGGTCGACCCAACTAATATTTATAACATCAATTTCATCCCTTTACACTGCGAACTCATGGACAGGCTGAGTCTGTGTTTCATGAGGGAACAGAGGAGAGGAGGACTTAAAAAGAAGACGCCATCCTGGTACAACAAGGTGCTCAAGTGAGTGACAAGGTGCAGAACGTGACATAAGTGAACAAAGTGAAAAACGAAAATATCACACAACAACAAGGCAACAAGGCGACAGGAAATAATTTCGACAGGAGATTTATTAGCATACGCCTGGAGTTAATCCCGGCGTCACCACGGCTCTTCAGGGGAGCCCGAGTGCTTCGCTGTGTAGCAACTCTCGCATCTCCTGTCCCCGTAACGACAATAGCGCTACTCGGACCCTTAAGAAACGCCATGGCTGGGACTAATTAAAAAACTGAAGTTCCGGTAGGACCCTCAATAAAACTGAGCGCTACTGGGAAAACCTTGTTCCGTGTGGATAAAAAACACCCACAGCAAAAATAGGACCTTTGGAAGCTGTTTTTAATCATGCATAATCTGGACCCCTTGAAAAACTATTATTAATTAATAGAACGAAATCCTTCTCTCTGGCAAATTTATGAAATACCAGTTAACCAGTTTTCGAAATTATTTCCTGTCGGATACTACGACACTGAGTTTCAGGAGGCTCATCAGTCCTGATGATGATCTAAACTAACATAGATCGAAACGTCGTCGACCTACTCAAGGAAATATACCCACTTCATTGTATATATCTCTGTGGTTTTAAGCCTTGTTGTTGTGTGATATTTTCGTTTTTCACTTTGTTCACTTATGTCACGTTCTGCACCTTGTCACTCACTTGAGTACCTGAAAAGTACTATAAAGCCTTGTTGTTGTGTGATATTTTCGTTTTTCACTTTGTTCACTTATGTCACGTTCTGCACCTTGTCACTCACTTGAGTACCTGAAAAGTACTATAATAATTGTAAATAAAATAGAAAAAGAAAGTAAATAAAAAGATTCTATAAGAACCTACCTTTCCAGCTCCCTAGCGTTAATTAACTAAATCGCTTTACTTCCTTCAGGACCTAATTAGGCCACTTTTGAACCATTGTTTCTTTAAAAAGTATATATTCACCCCAGGTTCACTTTATGGGGTACCCTTGTTCTTAAAAAAAAAAAAATCCTGGTACAACAAGGCCTGGCGGTTAGGAAAAATCCACCTGCTGAGTGCAATCAAAAAGGGCCGAGGTCAGAAATCATGAAGGCCAGGCGCGATGATAAAACCCTCTTAGTCAAAGCCAAAGGGAATGGGAGGAGGGTCTAACGATTGCTGAGGCCCTAGAGAAGGGTGCCCAAACAAGCTTCTGGAAACTAATAGCAGTGAACGCCGCTAACTCTAACTCGTATCCAGTGATTGCGCCCGACACCCGGGTCCCCCATTTCAGAGGTCTATATGACTGCCCGCAGCGAAATAATGTCGTAGAGAGCCCCCCCTAGAAGAGGTCAGTGGTCTCCAAATATCAAATGTGACTATTCCATCCTCTATTCCAGCTGCACACTCCACTCTTAAGCTTACTTTATCCCAAACATATAAAGCAATAAAACAAACAGAAACGGGCAAGGCCTCGGGAATAGATGGCATACCGGGAGACCTCATCCTCTCTGAACCAGATATCTGGGCCCGCAATCTGAACGCACTATCGAATAGTATAATAAAAGGCAATACGATCCCACGTCTGGCAATGTGCCGCCATCATACCCATCTATAACAAGCATTTGCAATGCAATAGGTCTCGCATTAGGAAAGTTTGAGCTATTGGTCTTGTAAATGACAAATTTTGTATTTATGTGTTGGTTTTGAAAATAGCAGAATGAATAGCTTTGTCATTTACAATGCCAATAGTTATAACTTTCGCAAATGTGACACCTATAGCATTTGTAATGCAATATGTGTTGTATTTACGTGACTTAGATGTATTGCTATTACAAATAACAATGGCTTTTAATTGTTTTTGATAATTGATTCTTAAATAAAAGTTATTGTAATTTATAATGGCAATAGCTTAAACTTTTGTAAATACATTTTGTGAAGATTATGTTCAGTGTATTTTATTGTGACGAAAATCCAAGAACAGAAGTGAAATATTAACATCTATTTGTGACATTTGTAATAAAGCTTGAAACATTGAGAAAACAAATTTGAACCAGTTGTTGTTGAATGGTTGCACAGATTGATGCTGTGGTGGCGACGAGTGACGCAGTGGTGTTCAGTGATGCTGTGGTAGCGCATAGTGATGCTGTGGTGATGCGATAGATAGAGTGAGTGCGATAGACAGATAGAGTGAGGGCAATAGATAGATAGAGTGATGGCGATAGATAGATAGAGAGAGTGAGTGAGTGCGATAGATAGACAGATAGAGTGAGGGCGATATATAGTGAGGGCGACAGATAGATAGAGTGAGGGCGATAGATAGTGATGGCGACAGATAGATAGAGTGAGGGCGATAGATAGTGAGGGCGACAGATAGATAGAGTGAGGGCGATAGATAGATAGACAGATAGATAGATAGAGTGAGGGCGATAGATAGTGAGGGCGACAGACAGATAGAGTGAGGGCGATAGATAGAGTGAGGGCGATAGAAAGAGTGAGGGCGAAAGATAGAGTGAGGGCGATAGATAGAGTGAGGGCGAAAGATAGAGTGAGGGCGATAGATAGATAGAGTGAGGGCGATAAATAGTGAGGGCGATAGATAGATAGAGTGAGGGCGATAGATAGAGTGATAGCGATAGATAGTGAGGGTGATAGATAGATAGAGAGTGAGGGCAATAGATAGAGTGAGGGCGATAGAGAGAGGGCAATAGATAGAGTGAGGGCGACAGATAGAGTGCGGGCGATAGATAGATAGATAGATAAATAGATAGATAGATAGATAGATAGATAGATAGATATATAGATAGAGTAATTATGTGGCGTGTAATTATATGGCACTGAGTGGTATTTGGAGTGTATGTTGCATTGAGTGCAGTGTAATTATGTGGCGTGTAACTATGTGGCACTGAGTGGTATTTGGAGTGTATGTTGTATTGAGTGCAGTGTAATTATGTGGCGTGTAACTATGTGGCACTTAGTGGTATTTGGAGTGTATGTTGTATTGAGTGCAGTGTAATTATGTGGGGTGTAACTATGTGGCACTGAGTGGTATTTGCAGTGTATGTTGCATTGAGTGCAGTGTAATTATGTGGCGTGTAACTATGTGGCACTGAGTGGTATTTGGAGTGTATGTTGTATTGAGTGCAGTGTAATTATGTGGCGTGTAACTATGTGGCACTGAGTGGTATTTGGAGTGTATGTTGTATTGAGTGCAGTGTAATTATGTGGCGTGTAACTATGTGGCACTGAGTGGTATTTGGAGTGTATGTTGTATTGAGTGCAGTGTAATTATGTGGCGTGTAACTATGTGGCACTGAGTGGTATTTGCAGTGTATGTTGCATTGAGTGCAGTTTAATTATGTGGAGTGTAACTATGTGGCACTGAGTGGTATTTGGAGTGTATGTTGTATTGAGTGCAGTGTAATTATGTGGCGTGTAACTACGAGGCACTGAGTGGTATTTGGAGTGTATGTTGTATTGAGTGCAGTGTAATTATGTGGCGTGTAACTATGTGGCACTGAGTGGTATTTGGAGTGTATGTTGCATTGAGTGCAGTGTAATTATGTGGAGTGTAACTATGTGGCACTGAGTGGTATTTGCAGTGTATGTTGCATTGAGTGCAGTTTAATTATGTGGAGTGTAACTATGTGGCACTGAGTGGTATTTGGAGTGTATGTTGCATTGAGTGCAGTGTAATTATGTGGTGTGCACGCCTTTTAGACACCCCTGGCAAACCTTTTCTGGGCACTACTTCTGTATGCCCTCAAAAAGGATTACAATTCGGGTGCAAATTTGCTCTCTTAACTAACAACACGTCAACCTTATAAACAAGCATTTGCAATGCAATAGGGCTCGCATTAGTAAAGTTAGAGTTATTAGTATTGTAAATGACACATTTTTTATTTATGTTTTTGTTTTAAAAATAGCGAAATTAATAACTTTGTCATTTACAATGCCAATAGTGTTAACTTTTGCAAATGTGACTCCTAAAGCATTTGTAATGCAATATGTGTTGTATTTAAATGACTTAGATGTATTAATATTAAAAATAACAATGGGTTGTATTTTTTTCAATATTTAATACTTAAATAAAAGTTATTGTACTTTATAATAGGAATAGCTTAAACTTTTGCATATAACCTTTTGGAAGATTATGTTTAGTGTATTTTATTGTGATGAAAATACAAGAACAGAAGTGAAATGTTAACATTTTTTTGTGACATTTGTAATAAAGTTTGAAACATTTAGAGAACACATTTGAATCAGTTGTTGTTGAATGGTTGCACAGAATGATGCTGTGGTGGCTCTGAATGATGTTGTGGAGGTGACGAGTGATGCTGTGGCGTTTAGTGATGCTCTGGTAGCGCATAGTGATGTTGTGGTGCCCCTGAGTGATGCTGTGGTGATGCGATGGATAGTGAGGGCGATAGATAGATAGAAGGAGGGCGAAAGATAGATAGAGGGAGGGCGAGAGATAGAGGCAGGGTGAGAGATAGAGGCAGGGCAAGAGGGCGAGGGATGGAGTGTGGGCATGGGATGGAGTGTGGGCGAGGGATGGAGTGTGGACCAGGGGAGGGATGGAGTGTGGGGCCGGGAGGGATGGAATGTGGGGCGGGGGAGGGATGGAGTGTGGGGCGGGGGAGGGATGGAGCATTGGCCGGGGGAGGGATGGAGTGTGGACCGGGGGAGGGATGGAGTGTGGGGCGGGGGAGGGATGGAATGTGGGGCGGGGGAGGGATGGAGTGTGGGGCGGGGGGGAGGGATGGAGTGTGGGGCGGGGGGGAGGGATGGAGTGTGGGGCGGGGGAGGGATGGAGTGTGGGGCGGGGGAGGGATGGAGTGTGGGGCGGGGAGGGATGTAGTGTGGGGAGGGATGTAGTGTGGGGCGGGGGAGGGAAGAAGTGTGGGGCGGGGGAGGGATGGAGTGTGGGGCGGGGAGGGATGGATGGAGTCGGGTGAATGGATGGATGGAGTGCGGGATGGATGGATGGAGTGGGGGGATGGATGGATGGAGTGGGGGATGGATGGAGTGGGGGTGATCGATGGATGGAGTGGGGGGATGGATGGATGGATGGAGTGGGATGGATGGAGTGGGGGAATGGATGGATGGATGTAGTGGGGGGATGGATGGATGGAGTGTGATGGATGGATGAATGGATGGATGGATGGAGTGGGGTGGATGGATGGATGGAGTGGGGGGATGGATAGATGGAGTGGGACAGATGGATGGATGGGGTGGGATGGATGGATGGATGGAGTGGGGGGATAGATGGATGGAGTGGGGGATGGATGGATGGAGTGGGATGGATGGATGGAGTGGAATGGGTGGATGGATGGATGGAGTGGGGGGGTGGATGGATGGAGTGGGGGGGTGGATGGATGGATGGAGTGGGGTGGATGGATGGAGTGGGGGGATGGATGGATGGATGGAGTGGGGGGATGGATGGATGGATGGATGGAGTGGGAGATGGATGGATGGATGGATGGATGGAGTGGGGGTGGATGGATGGATGGAGTGGGGGATGGATGGATGGATGGAGTGGGATGGATGGATGGAGTGGATGGATGGATGGAGTGGGGGGATGGGGGGGTGGATGGATGGATGGATGGATGGAGTGGGGGGATGGATGGATGGATGGATGGATGGAGTGGGGGATGGATGGAGTGGGATGGATGCATGGATGGATGGAGCGGGGGGATGGATGGATGGAGTGGGGGGATGGATGGATGGAGGGGATGGTTGGATGGAGTGGGATGGATGGATGGAGTGGGATGGATGGATGGATGGATGGATGGATGGAGTGGGGGGATTGATGGATGGAGTGGGATGGATGGATGAGTGGGATGGATGGATGGATGGATGGATGGAGTGGGGGGATGGATGGATGGATGGAGTGGGGGGATGGATGGATGGATGGATGGATGGATGGATGGATGGAGTGGGGGGATGGATGGATGGATGGATGGAGTGGGGGGATGGATGGAGTGGGATGGATGGATGGATGGAGTGGGGGGATGAATGGATGGATGGATGGATGAGTGGGATGGATGGATGGATGGAGTGGGGGGATGGATGGATGGAGGGGATGGTTGGATGGAGTGGGATGGATGGATGGAGTGGGATGGATGGATGGATGGATGGAGTGGGGGGATTGATGGATGTAGTGGGATGGATGGATGAGTGGGATGGATGGATGGATGGATGGATGGATGGATGGATGGAGTGGGGGGATGGATGGATGGATGGATGGAGTGGGGGGATGGATGGATGAAGTGGGATGGATGGATGGAGTGGGATGGATGGAGTGGGGGGATGGATGGATGGATGGATGGATAGAGTGGGGGGGATGGATGGATAGAGTGGGGGGATGGATGGATGGGGATGGATGGATGGAGTGGGGGATGGATGGATGGATGGATGGAGTGGGGATGGATGGATGGATGGATGGAGTGGGGGATGGATGGATGGATGTAGAGGGGGGATAGATGGATGGAGTGGGATGGATGGATGGATGGAGTGGGATGGATGGATGGATGGTGGGGGGATGGATGGATGGAGTGGGGGGGATGGATGGAGTGTTTAGAGGTGAATACACACACACGTTCACAAGTAATTGATGTGTTTAAAAAAAATGTTACCTAAAATAGGGTGACACATCAATAGACAGTTTGCTCTAAGATGATACCCACAGGTAAGTGCCTACTAGAAAATGTTAACAAAATTAGATGTTACTATCCGGGTAGAGCCCTGTTTCCAGGTCATCATTGGTGTTTAAGCCTAATTCCAAGTCCTTTAATGGCGGCTTTTATTCATTTATTTTTTACTTCCGTTATCACTTGCAGAGTTTTTGCGCTGCTGAACGGTACTGGCTCTGTCGACACTAAACTTTAGAATAGTGACTGCATTTGTCTCTAGACTAGTTTAGTTGTTGCGGGGTATTTCTTAATGGATATGCTTTGCCTTCTTAAAACCACCATATCGTGCGGCGCCGCAGGCTGACTTTTTCTGCGAACCTTGATTTCTTTGCTTTGCTTGGAAGCCGGTTGAATTTAATGAGGCTTCTCCAGTTCGCGTTGTGCGATATTAAGTGGAGAACCCAACGCTTTCCCCATTTGGAGGCGACTGTTTTTGTATGCAGATGTGTCTACTGTGTAGAAATAAGACAACAGAACTATGCGATGCACGCCTTAGCAAATGCCACAGAGGTCTGAATATGAAATATGACTAATAGCTCGCTGAGTTATTTGAAATTCAAAATGTTTCATATGGGGCTTTTCCACAACCTTCTGTGGGATGGTTTCCAGGGCACAATGCATGTTTACTTGCACAACCTGTGAATGAATGTTACGTTATCAGCATGTGTGCAGCCCCGTCTAGCATTGTTATGGACAGTCGCGTTTTCTCAATCCGGTTGCCCTTGTTTTTTTACAGTTCTTTGATTCCCATCCTTCGGATGTGCATGGCTGTTTGCTGCTTCGGGATCAGCAGAGATCGGTTAAGTGTCTCGTTCAGCAGTGTCCCACGTTGACGTGCCCCTGATCCGCCGCCTTGCAGCTTGAATACCGACCGGCTCAAGCAGCACCGTGTGTGGTGGCATCAGAAGGCGCTGCCGACAGATGGACGCCGCCAGCGCTGTGTGTTCCAGCTGCTCCCCTCTCGTGCAGGCAGATTAGTGTACTTGCAGGGCAAAACACATGGCTCTGCAGTTACAAATTTGCTTTCTGTCTTTATACCGCTGAGCCTTGCACAGGCCTGGTCGCCCCCATGCTCCTCCTGCTGCCTGCCTGATTCTTGCCTGATTGTTTGCCTAGGGCGACCCAGCCGCCGCTGAGCCGCCCGCACCAGACTTTCCCGCCGCTGACTCCCTGCGGCCCCGCCCCCCCGCCAGCCCATTGGCCGCCCCGCTCCCGCCACCCAGCTGACCCTCCCTCCCGGCTACCTTCTTATGTTGCCCCCACGCATGCGCAGCGTTCACGTGCAGCGGGCGCGCCGATTGTGCGCCGAAGATGTGCCAAAGGCAAGCCCGTTAGCGCCCGTCCGCGCCTGGCCCGCGCCCAGCGCCAGAACCCCTGGTCCCCGCAGATGCCAGCCCACCCGCCAGACATACGACGCCGCCACACTCAACGCACTCAACACCGGCCGGATCCCCAGATGCTACCGAGTCACCCCGCGACGCACCCACGGACCCTTCCGCTGCCGATCCTGCAACTTTTCCTGCATCCGGACCTGCACCGCACCCGCCAAGCCGAGCACCAGCAGCAACCACCTGAAGTGCATCCTGCTCAACACCCGCTCCGTCCACAGACACACCGTGGAACTCTGGAACCTGCTCGACACCACATCTCCAGACGTCGCCTTCCTCACGGAAACATGGATGAATGCCTCCTCAGCGCCCGACATCGCCATCCCCATCCCGGACGGATACAAGATCACCCGGAGGGACCGTGTCAACCAGACAGGAGGAGGCATCGCCATCGTCCACAAGAACACCATCCGCATCACGACCAACTCCGACGACACCCTCACAGCCACCGAACATCTCCACTTCCAGATACACACCGACCCCAAGACCACATTCAGAGGCACCCTCATCTACAGACCCCCAGGACCTCGCACACAATTCAGCGAAGACATCGCAGACTTCATCAGCCCGCAAGCCCTCTCCTCCGCTGACTACATCCTCCTCGGGGACATCAACTTCCACCTAGAGAACAACAAGGACAGCAACACCACCACCCTGCTGGACAACCTCGCCAACCTCGTACTCAAGCAACTGGTGAACACCCCCACCCACTATGCCGGACACACGCTTGACCCCGTCTTCTCCTCCAGCAAGGACGTCTCCTTCAGCCACTCCACTGAACAGACCACAGCTGCGTCCACTTCAGCTTCAGAAGGACCACGACCCACCACCACCCGCAACAGGTTCCCCGCAGGAGCTGGAACAAGATCACCTCCGACCAGCTCTCCACATCCCTGAACCTGAATCCTCCCGCCAGCTCAACGGACCCCAACCAGCCAGCCAACAACCTCACACAGTGCATCACCAACTGCGCTGACGACCTCGCACCTCTGAAAAACCATCCCAGCAGACCCGGCATTAAGAAGGCCTCCTGGTTCAACGACGATCTCATGAACTCCAAGAAGAACTGCAGCACCCTCGAGAAAGCCTGGCGCAAAGACCCGACTACAGACAACATGACTGCCCTCAAGCACGCCACCCGCAAACACCACCAGCTGATCCACGCCACCAAGAAGAAAGCATTTAAGGAACGACTAGACTACAACGCTCACAACAGCAAAGAACTCTTCAGCATCGTCAAAGAGCTCTCGAACCCTAGCGCCGGAACCAACAACATCACCCACTCGCAAGAACTCTGCGACTCACTCGCCTCGTTCTTCCACAGCAAGATCTCCGACATGCACAACAGCTTCGGCACACAGCCCGCGCACCCAACCACCGAACTGACGCCCCCCACCACCACCCTCCGCGCCTGGACCCCGGTCAGCACCGAAGACACCATCCACACAATGAGCACCACCCACGCCGGATCACCAACAGACCCATGCCCCCACCACGTCTTCAACAAGGCCGCCTCCGTCATCGCACCCCAACTCCGAGACGTCATCAACTGCTCCTTCAACACTGCCACCTTCCCGGAGAGCTGAAAGCATGCCAAACTCAGCGCCCTCCCGAAGAAACCATCAGCAGACCCCACCGACCTCAAGAACTACCGCCCCATCTCGCTCCTCTCGTTTCCTGCTAAAGTCATCGAGAAGACCGTCAACCGACACCTTGCTGCCTTCCTCGAGACGAACGGATCCCTCGACCCCTCGCAGTCCGGCTTCCGAGCCAACCACAGCACCGAGACCGCCCTCATCGCAGCCACTGACGACATCCGAGCCCTGCTCGACAACGGGGAAACAGCGGTCCTCATCCTCCTGGACCTCTCCGCAGCGTTCAACACTGTCTGCCACCGCACCCTAGTACAACGCCTCAGCAACATCGGAATCCAAGAGAAGGCACTGGAGTGGATCATCTCGTTCCTTGCCGGAAGAACCCAGAGAGTCCGTCTGCCCGCGTTAAGATCCGAGGCCACCGAAGTCATCTGCGGTGTACCACAAGGATCATCACTCAGCCCCACCCTCTTCAACATCTACATGAGCCCCCTCGCGGCCATCGCACGCCAACACAACCTCAACATCATCTCCTACGCCGACGACACTCAGCTGATCCTCTCCCTCACCAACGACCCAGCCACCACCAGAACCAACCTTCATGAAGGGATGAAAGAGGTAGCCGAGTGGATGAAGAACAGCCGTTTGAAACTCAACTCAGACAAGACGGAAGTCCTCATCCTGGGACCATCTTCCTCCGCCTGGGACGACTCCTGGTGGCCCCCTGCCCTGGGCAGCGCACCCAGACCAACGGACCACGCACGCAACCTGGGCTTCATCCTGGACTCCTCCCTCTCGATGACCAGACAAGTCAACGCCGTCTCGTCCTCGTGCTTCAACATCCTACGCATGCTCCGGCAGATCTTCCGATGGATCCCCACCGAAACCAGGAAGACGGTCACACAGGCACTCGTCACCAGCCGACTGGACTACGGAAACACCCTCTACACCGGAACCACAGCCAAACTACAGAAGAGACTCCAACGCATCCAGAACGCCTCCGCACGACTCATCCTGGACATCCCCCGTCACAGCCACATCTCCGGACACCTGAGAGACCTGCACTGGCGCCCCGTCAACAAGAGAATCATGTTCTGACTCCTCACCCACGCACACAAGACCCTCCACGACCTGGGCACCAGGTACCTCAACAACCGCCTGACCTTCGACACTCCCACCCGCCAACTTCGTTCGACCAGCCACGCCCTTGCCACCGTTCCACGCACCTGAAGAGCCACCATGGGAGGAAGATCCTTCTCCTACCTGGCAGCCAAGACATGGAACTTCCTCCCCATCCACCTCCGTCAGACCCAAGACCACCTCTCCTTCAGGAAGAAACTTAAGACCTGGCTGTTCGAGCAGTAGCAGACCCTCCTCCCCCAAGCGCCTTGAGACCCTCCGGGTGAGTAGCGCGCTATATACCTTTCTTGATTGATTGATACATATCATAAAAATATGAAAACATATGGTACAGCGGCGTTAGTGCCATGTGCCTAACATCAGGAAGGAAACGGGCCCCATGCGCTTTGTTTAGGTAGCGAAATACAGCCATTTTTATAACGTCTTTATTTACAGTGTCAAATAAATAACATAATAAAGCGTGAATTACAGCTCTGCAAAGGTTCGATACTCATCATAATTTTTCACAGACATTTTATTTTACAGTCTTGTTTTAACTATTCGGTCTCCAAGATATACAATCCAAAGGGCATGCCCATCGCAGGTCCTTTGTTGTCCAATACATACACAGGTGTACAAGACCGGTTTCATGGTTATCACGCCTCATCAGTCCGTTATGGTTTGGTTCTCTGGTAGCAGTTGTGCATGCGACCCATGTCTAGGTATATCCGTCTTACTTAGGGTGTTGCGATAAAGCACACAAAAACTTGATGGATGGAATGCCTGTATTAATCTCAACATTGGCAATTACTCTGGGCCACATTCCAGTCCATTGTTAGTTTACGAAGCTTTTAGGGGCGGGGGAGCGGATCCCTTTGAAGCACGGCCTCGCGGCCGTGAAAGAAGTGTGAAACAGCAGGGATTATTTAGATGTAATTAGCGTGCGCTGGGGTGAATGCCTGAGGCCGAGCTGCCTGATGCAAGGCGGCTGGGAAGCAAATGGCAAGCTCGTGCATGAGCACATGCACCCTTGGAAATCCGCCCGATGGTTTGACGGCTTATTTTGGCTACTATACTCTCTTCCTATTATCCCTTGCGGGATTATTAGGACGAGCCCTAATGACAGGAGAGAAGAGTAAACATGAGCTTTTGCAGACATGGGAATGGCTATAGCATATTATTCTGTATTCTAAGGAATGGGGTATTAGATGATCTCGTGCTTTACAAATAATGCTAACGAGTGGGTGCACAATGTACACATTCAATGTGTAAGCCGCCTGCTGTAATGGAGCCCATAGCGTTCATATTGCAGAACTGATAAAGCCTTGAGTAGGCCATGACGCTTAAGAGCACCATCATCTACACGCTGTGACGTAGCACGTAGAATGTTCTAGAGGCCACGTCACCTTCCCATGCTGCCTAGCCACATTGCAACCACGCACACTTTCAACCGTGCAAGGTTGCTCCAGTGTGTAAAACGAAACCTGATTGAGCGAGTCGAGAATGCAATAGTGCCAGCAGTGCGCGCTACAAATGTAGAGTATAAAAAAAATAAATTTAAAGAAACACAGTTAATAGGTCTGTGGTTTCCACCTGAAAGCTGCGTGTAATATTGCATCTTTCTTTGGCCGAGCATTGTCCGTATGCTTCCCTTTGGGGCCAGGTCAAAGAAATGGAGGTGCACATTCCAAGAAATGACAATTTGCACCCTTTGTGCTGTTGCCTCTATATTTGGTGGGAAATGTGTTGTTTATGTAAATATGCAAAATCGCTGCTAAGCCGGAGCTTTTAGACTCATTGTAAGTGTGAGGACAATGTGCGGCCAGAGCCCCATTCAGGAAGGGGGGCTTGGGGGGGCAGCCGACCCCTGGGAGGTCCCCCCCCCCCGGGCTGTTTGGGAGGGGTGGGTGGGTCCATCTTGGAGCAGCCTGGCGTTTTGGGCTGTTTTGGGCGTCTTTTGGTTGTATATGGAGCCCAACCTATAAGTGGGTTGGGCTCCTCCTCCCGGCCACCATTTTAGGCTTAGGTGACCTGGTGGCCGGGTGGTATTGGTAGTTAGTTTTTGTCCAGTATTTTTGTTGTCAATTTGTGGTAGGTTTTCCATAGTTTCTTAGCGTTTATTATGGCTGAGGAAGATTATCGCGTTCTTGAAGCGATACGCCTGCTGAGTGAAGCGGGCCGTTTGGATTTAGTGATTGGTGACCGGGAGCAGGCTGGGCCGCAGCGTCCTCATCGTTTGGCGTCTGCGGGAGTGTCGGGGGTGGTGGCGGCGTGTGTCTCACCAAAACGCCGTCGTCAGGAGGCGGTAAGTGAACGAGGCCGCTCTAGAACTAGGAGAGCGGCCCCGGGTGTGAAGGCTCGGCGGGGGAGTGGTTCAGGGCTCTCTGAGCCCGTTTGTGTGAGGGAGTTTGCTGTGGGCGGGCCGGCGAGTGTTGGGGGATTACAGGCTGCGCCGGCTGATCTAATGGTGCCGGCTTTGCACGAAAGAGCCGCTTCGGCTCCCCTTCTGAGAGGTCGTGCCTCCAAACAGCGTGGGGGTAATCGACGCTCTGCCTCGGCCTCCGCGATGACGGTTAGTGACGTCACTGGCGGGGGAGGGGCGGAGGCCTTGCTAGAGTGTGAGGCATTGGTTTTTATGCCAGTTCAAGGGGGGCAGGTTGATCCTGTGTCTGACATGTTGTTTTCTCTTCAGGGCGGGCATATGCAGGCTGCTTTTCCAGCGCCTGGGGAGGTACAGGGAGAGTTATTAGTTACTCCTTCGCGCACACATAGAGTTTCTTTTTCTGGAGGTCAGGAGGATGCTTTTTTGTCTAGGGGGGTTGGGGAAACTGGTGCAGCCATGGTTCCTGTTAGCCCATTATTGTTTTCTCCACCGGTGTCTGTTAGGGGTGAAGTGGTGTCTGTGTGCAGTTGTTCTGTGGGGGAGGGTGAGTGGGCACAGATGGGGGGTCATGAGGGATCTTCTCCTTTACATTCAGGTCTCAGGGAGGAGGCTTTGGTATTTTCTCAGGTTCCTTCTTTTTCTGGGGCAGGGGACAAGGGTGTGGAGGGGTCTCCTCCTTTGGTGGGACATTTGAGTGGATCTCACTCGGGGGTAAGGGTTCGATCTTGGGGGGGCCTAGATATTTTTCCATCTTGGGCGGAAGGGCTGAGGGACGCCTCCAACTTACAAAAGAGTGAGGGTCATGGGGGTACGGTTGCAATGTCTGGTGCGGTGAATTTTCCGGGTTTACAGGTTGGTGGGAGAAATAAGGTTTCAGGTGCTTTGGAGGAGTACTTGGGTCAGGGTTCACAGGTGCAGGGTCCGGCGTCCGCGATGGTTCAAGCTATGTTGGACTGGAGTAGTGATGAGGAGGTGTGTGGGCCTTCCCCCTCTCCCCCTCAGTTGAGTGCTGTTTTTAAGGGGAAGGATCCTGTTCGTTCAGTGGATTTTCAGGAGGGGGGTCAGAGTGTTGGTAGGGCAGCAGTTGAAGTGTCTTCGGTTTCTGGTTTTTTATGTAGTAAGGGACCTGGCACATCAGTCCGGCCTTTTTCTTTTCAGGATAGGGAGCGGTCTGGAACAGCGGACTTGGTAGGGCGGAAGGCAGCCCATTTGCGCCAAGGTGAAGGGAGGGTGGAGCCTTGCGCGGCACGTCCCGTACCATTGAGGGATCCCGTCGTGGCCAACAAAAGCAGGTTCAGTGCGACCTCGGTGGCCCCCACGAGGGAAGTCAACACAATCAGCGTAAGTGGGTCAAGTGCGACCTTGCTGGCCCCATCGAGGGATTACAGCGCAGTTTTTAAGGGCAGGTTAGGCGCGACCTCTCTTGTTCCGCAGGCTCTTCAATTTCAACAAGTGGTTTTGCCAGTGGAGAAAGGTTTTGTGAGTGGTAAAAGTGGGGGTGTGTACCGACGAGTTCAGTCGGCTCTCCGCCACGCTCACAGTTAAGGGTTGGTAAGGCCCGGGATCGTTCTCATACCTTTGAAAAGGTCCAAAAGGATGTGGTGTTGCCTGCCCCTCCCCAATTGGATGAGTCGGTAATTCTTGATTATGATGAAGACAGCCCATAGGAGGGTGAAGTGCGTGATATGGTGTCTGGGGGGGGGGCATTTTCATGTCTCTCATAGCTCTTTACAGGCACCGGTGGTGCACACTCGAGCGGCGTAGTCAAGACCACGAGAGCTCGGCCCCTCAGTGAGGGTTCCTCGGCGGGCGGATGACGTTTCACATGTGGCATGGAGAGCGGAGCCAAGTCAGCCTCCTTTGTTGCGTCCAGGTGAGAATGTGGGTCCTCAGGTGAAGCCTAAAATGGTATCTGTTGGGATTGGGGAGGATTTAGTATCTGGGGGGACTGATGGTAAGTTATATAAGGGCCGCATTGTGAAGGACCAGAGTGTAGGTACTACAGAAGATGATAAAGGTGTAGGTTCTAGGGTGGACAGTGGCTCTTCTACAGTTGGGTTGGACGCGGCAAAAAATCCCTTACATAGTAAGGAGTTAAAAATTAAAAAGTTGCCCTATATGGGCGTAACTAAGCCTTTGGGGGCTTATTTAATGTTGAGCACTAAAGAGAGGATATTGAACGGTGAGTACGTTGAGCTTTTAAAGTTATTACATAGGGAGGTCCGTGCTAAAGAGGGATCTAAAGAGGAGGAGTACGAACTAGCTAAGCGCCCCAAGGTCCCATTGAACATTGAAAACTGGACCGCAGCCTTTTTGATTTATGCCAGCGTGTATTGTGAGAAGTTCCCTGAGCGCTGCGTCTCACTGTTTAAGTACATGGATGTGATTAGAAAAGCGCAAATCACAAGGAATGGTTTTGCATGGGCGCAATATGATGAGGAGTTTAGGGCGCGCGTGGCTTGGGACCCGGAGGCAAAATGGGGGGAACTAGACACGGACCTCTGGCAACACACTATGGGTTCCTCAGCTGGTGGAAAAACAATTTTTACAGCTAGTGGTTTTCCTTTGGTTTATCGCCCCTTTCAGGCGCGACCCACCCGGGGAGGGGTGGGGGCCATTCCATCAGCGCAGTCTAGTTCCGGAGCCTGCTGGGATTTCAATAAAGGGGCTTGCAATAGAGAGTTTTGTAAGTTCCGACATGAATGTTCCCAATGTGGGAGGAAAAATCACCCCTTGTCGAGATGCTGGGGGCCTAGGCCTTCAGGTGGGCAACAGTGGTCACAGCAGGGTTTGGGACCTCACGCCACACCTCAGCCTCCTCCAGCTCCCAGGGGAGGGAAATCTTCGACAGGGGTTGGGCCCAAAGGCTCATACACCGGTTAATGTCCTTCATTTGGCTGACGCTTTGCATGGTTATGGGTCTGCTGAGTTGCTGGAGTTTTTATTGTCAGGTTTTCAAGAAGGTTTTCATCTGGGTTATGATGGGCCTCGTTTGAGGCGTTGGTCTAAGAATCTAAAATCAGCAAGTGAGCATAAGGCTGTGGTCCAGGAGAAGTTAAATAAAGAGGTGTGTGAGGGCAGAATGGCAGGTCCTTTTGATGATTGGCCTTTGGAGAATTTAATAATTTCACCCATTGGTGTGGTCCCCAAAAAAGAACCAGGGCAGTTCAGGCTCATCCAACATTTGTCATGGCCAGAGGGTGGGTCGGTAAATGATTTTATTGACGATGAAGCTGCTTCTGTGTCCTATTCTTCTGTTGATGTGGCCATGGCATTGGTAGTAGCAGCGGGCCCTTCTGCTCTAATGGCAAAATGCGATATTAAATCTGCATTTCGACTGCTTCCAGTCCATCCTGAGGATTGGAATCTTCTGGGTATCCATTTCCTTGGGAAGTGGTATGTGGACAAGGCATTGCCAATGGGCTGCTCCATGTCGTGTGCATTGTTTGAAACTTTCAGTACGTTTTTACAATGGTTTTTCACACAACAATGTGGACATACGTTGGTCACGCACTACTTGGATGATTTCTTTTTTGTGGGTGCTGCAGATTCTTCGGACTGCCAGAATGCTCTGTTTACGTTTCAAAAACTTATGGATCATTTGGGTGTGCCATTGGCTCCTGAGAAGACCATGGGTCCTTGCGCGACCATGTCTTTTTTGGGAATAGAAATTGACTCACAGTCCATGCAGGCTCGTTTACCACTTGACAAGAAACTGAAAATGTTGGAATTAGTGGAAATGATGTTATCTAAAGAGAAAGTTATGGTGAGGGAGGTTCAAGTCTTGCTGGGTCACCTTAATTTTGCATGTAGGGTGGTCAGGGCGGGTAGAACCTTCTGTGGGCGTCTGGGCAAGGCTCTGTCTGGCCATTACTTGCCACATCACCGAGTTCGATTGTCAGCGGGGGTCAAGGAGGATTTGCGTATGTGGGTCACTTTTTTGCATTCTTTCAATGGTGTTCCTTTATGCAGGGAGGTTGATTGGTTGTGGGATGTTCAGATTTTTTCTGATGTGGCTGGGAGCGATGGTTTTGGCTTCTACTGGCAAGGAAAGTGGTGTGCGCAACAGTGGCCGGAGAGTTGGAAGAACGGAGGCAGGAGCATTGCATTTTTGGAATTGTTCCCAGTTGTTGTGGCGGTTACTTTGTGGGGCCAGGATTTGGCTCACAAGAAAGTTCTTTTCAGAATTGATAATATGGCTGTGGTACAAGTAATCAACAGACAATCTGCTAGGGACATGCAAGTCTTGAAATTGCTCAGGGTCTTTGTGTTGGGTTGCCTAACCCTTAATTTAGAAAGAAAACAGCCAGGCTGTGGGTCTGATTGGCAGGCCCACAGCCAGAGAAAGTCGTAAACCAGTGAAACAAAAGCAAAAAATCTGGGTGATCATAGGATTGCAGACCCTACTCTCCTACATGACCCCCCCCCAAACTTTGGGACAATAAGCTAACCTTGACCAGGTGAGTCTTCTTGTTCTAAGTGGAAATATCTGGAGAGCCCATCGGCATTGCCATGATCAGTACCAGGTCTATGTTCCACTGTGAAGTCCATCCCCTGTAGGGAAATGGACCACCTAAGCAGTTTGGGGTTTTCACCCTTCATCTGATTTAGCCATAGGAGGGGCTTATGGTCGGTCTGAATCTTGAAATGAGTGCCAAACAAGTATGGCCTCAGTTTCTTCAGGGCCCACACCACAGCGAAGGCCTCCCTCTCTATAGCTGACCAATTTTTCTCTCTGGGGGTCAGCCGTCTGCTTATAAAAGCAATGGGCTGGTCATTACCATCAAAATTCAGTTGAGATAGAACAGCTCCCACACCCAACTCAGAAGCATCTGTTTGGACAATGAATGGTTTGGAGTAGTCTGGACTCTTGAGGATAGGTGCCGTGCACATGGCCTGTTTTAGGTCATCGAATGCTTTTTGACAGCTCGCTGTCCACTGAACCTTTTTTGGCATTTTCTTACTCGTCAGTTCATTGAGCGGAGTCACAATCGATCCGTAATTTCTGACGAACTTCCGGTAGTAACCAGTCAGGCCCAAGAAAGCTCGAACCTGAGTCTGGGTGGTTGGAGGAGCCCAGTCCCTGATTGACTGTATCTTGCTCTCCAGTGGTTGAACTTGGCCTCCACCGACAAGGTGGCCCAAGTATACAACCTGTGTCTGCCCTATCTGGCACTTGGTAGCCTTGATAGTGAGACCTGCTGCTTGCAGAGCCTCTAACACTTTCCGCAGGTGGACCAGGTGATCCTCCCAGGTGGAGCTAAAGACAGCAATATCGTCAAGATACGCCGCACAGAAGTCATCCAGCCCGGTGAGAACGTGATTCACCAACCGTTGTAAGGTGGCAGGTGCATTTTTCAAACCAAAGGGCATCGCCACGAACTGATAATGCCCACCAGGGGTAGAAAATGCGGTCTTAGGCTTGGCGTCCTCAGCTAACCTGATTTGCCAATACCCAGCTGTCAGGTCAAACGTACTTAAGTAGTTGGCCGAAGCCAATCTATCGATAAGCTCGTCTGCCCTTGGTATTGGGTGGGCGTCAGTCTTAGTGACTGCATTGAGACCCCTGTAGTCTACGCAGAACCTCATCTCTTTCTTACCGCCCGGGGTGTGAGGTTTCGGCACTAGAACTACGGGACTAGCCCAAGGGCTGTCCGAGGGTTCAATGACTCCCAGCTCCAACATTTTCTGCACTTCACTCTTGATGCAGTCTCTAACGTGATCAGGCTGCCGGTAGATTTTACTCTTGACGGGCAAGCTGTTACCAGTGTCAACCTCATGGGTGCACCAATTGGTCTGACTGGGTGTTAGAGAGAACATATGCCGGAAGGATTGAAGAACCTGTTTACAATCCTCCTGTTGATGTTCGGAGAGGCTGCCACAAAAGACAACACCATCTACCGATCCATCGTCAGGTTTCTGAGTGAGCAGGTCGGGGAGAGGGTCACTCTCCTCTTCCTGTCCCTCATCTATGGCCATGAGCAAACTCATGTCCTTCCTGTCGACATATGCTTTGAGCCTGTTGACATGAAGCACCCTGTGGGGGCTCCGGGGAGTTCCCAGGTCTACCAGGTAGGTGACCTCTCCCTTTTTCTCCAGGATGGTGTAGGGCCCGGACCATTTGTCCTTGAGTGCTGCTGGGGCCACTGGCTCCAACACCCACACCTTCTGTCCGGGCTGGTAAACAGTCAAGACAGCCTTTTGGTCATGCCAAGTTTTTTGGAGTTCTTGGCTGGCCTTAAGGTTTTCGGATGCCTTCTCCATGTATTCAGCCATCCGCGAGCGGAGGCCAAGCACATAGTCCACTATGTTGGTTGCAGGCTTTTTGAGAGGTCTCTCCCATCCTTCCTTCACCAAACACAGGGGTCCTCTTACAGGATGCCCGTACAAAAGTTCAAAAGGGCTGTAGCCAACCCCCTTCTGTGGGACTTCTCTGTAAGCGAATAAAAGGCAGGGGATCAGGACATCCCATCTACGCCGAAGCTTTTCAGGTAGTCCATGAATCATCCCTTTTAGGGTCCTGTTGAATCTCTCAACAAGCCCATTGCATTGTGGATGATAGGGTGTAGTGAACTTGTAGTTGACACCACATTCCTTCCACATAGCAGTTAAGTAGCTCGACATAACGTTTGCACCTCTGTCGGAGACGACCTCCTTAGGGAAGCCCACTCTGGAGAATACTCCAACTAGGGCTCTTGCCACCACAGGCGCTGTAGTGGTCCTAAGGGGAATAGCTTCAGGATACCTGGTGGCATGATCCACTACCACCAGTATAAACTTGCGCCCTGATGCTGTTGGTGGTTCCATGGGACCGACGATGTCAATCCCCACCCGTTCAAAGGGCACCCCCACCACAGGCATTGGTATAAGGGGGGCCTTTGTCGTGCCACCTGACTTACCACTGGCTTGGCAAGTGACACAGGAGCGGCAAAACTCCTTGGTATCTTCGTTCATGTGAGGCCAGTGAAAGTGCGAGACAAGCCTGTCCCACGTCTTCGTCTGGCCTAAGTGTCCTGCTAAGGGAATCTCGTGGGCCAAGGTAAGGAGGAAACCACTCTGAGACAAGGGGACGACCAGCCTCCTGGTCATGCCAGGCTTGGGGTCTCTTGCCTCAGTGTACAGGAGTCCATCTTCCCAGTATACCTTGTGGGTACCTGTGGCGTTCCCAGCAGCCTCAGCAGCAGCCTGCTGTCTGAGGGGTTCAAGGGAAGGGCAGACTAACTGGTCCTTCCCCAGGTCCTCTCGTGTGGGTCCCCCTGAGCCCAGAAACTCAACTTGATCAAGTTCGAGTTCTTTAGGTTCAGTTTCCCGCAATTCTTGGAGGTCAGCCTCCTCTGAGACTTGATCCTCGACCTGGGGCAAGGGGGAAGGCGAAGCCTTAACCCGACTGCTCTTCTTCTTGGGAGGTGTCTGGTCCGTTGTTCCAGGATCCAGCACCTGTTCAGTGGGGCATCGTCTGACCTGTGACCTGGTCACAGCAAACACGTGTGCTGGCAAGCCTAACATCTCCATGTGAGTCCGTTGCTCCACTTCTGACCATTGTGATGACTCCAAATCATTGCCCAACAAACAATCCACTGGGAGGTCTGAACTAACAACAACCTTTTTCTGGCCATTTACCCCTCCCCAGGAGAAAGCAACAATCGCCATACTATGACTGGTAGTGACGTTGCTGGCATTGGTCACCAGGAAATCTGTACCTGGCATGATCTGTCCAGGGTCCACAAAGTTAGGCGTCACCATGGTGACGCTGGCACAAGTGTTCCTATAGGCCTGAGCCATTCTTCCATTTATCAAAGGCGTCTGTCGGTATTTGCCCAAAGTATTGGGACTGACATCAGGGGATATATCCACATCCCCCGTACAGACAAGGACAGCCTGAGTGAGCGTACCAGCTAAGCTGTCACACCCCTCAGAACCCAATGTTAACCCAACTAGTCCATTGGGAGGCGCACTACTACTGCTGGCTGTACTAGGGGGCACAGGTGCCTTAGGGGCTGCAGTAGCAGGAGTCTGCCCTCCTCCTTTCTTGGTGCACTCACTAAACCAGTGAGTTTTACTTTTACAGTATTGGCACCACCTTTTCGATTGGCCTTCTTGATTCTTCTTTTTCTGGGAAGCCTGACCCCCCCCCCCCTCTTTGGGTTGTTGGGGACCTGTCGAAGACTTCTGGTCAGTTTGTTCCCCTTTCGAATATTTACCCTTCTGGTCTGCTTTCTTCTGACCACCCTGGTTCTGGCCCTGGTTTTGCTTAACCCTTGTTCTGACCCATCTGTCTGCCTTCTTTCCCAATTCTTGGGGAGAGGTCAGATCCGAGTCGACAAGGTGCTGATGCAACAACTGGTTCTGACAATTGTTTAAAATCTGTTCTCGCATGATCAAATTATACAATCCTGTGTAATCAGTAACCTTACTGCCCAGCAACCAGCCCTCCAAAGCCTTAGTGGCACAATCAACGAAATCAGACCAGTCCTGAGACTGAGTTTTCTGGGTATCCCTGAACAGCAACCTGTACTGCTCAGTGGTTAGGCCGAACCCATCAATCAGTGTGTTCTTCAGGACCTGGTCATTGTTAGCGTCCTCGACTCTAGTAGTGAGGAGCTTATCTCTGCCTTTACCGTCAAAGGAGAGCCACAAGATAGCTGCCCACTGACTCTGGGGGATGCACTGTACAGTGCAGGCCCGCTCCAAAGCAGTAATCCATTTGTGGATGTCGTCCCCTTGCTTAAAGGGGGGCACTATCTTATTCAGGTGCTTATGTCTAAACTCCTGGGTTCCCGTGGGGGAATGCTGCCACCAGTGGGAATTGTCCCACTCAACTCTTGCTCTCGAGCAAAGGCGAGTCTCTCTTTGGCTAGGGCAAGTTCTTCCCTCTCGATCCGCAGATTGACTTCCCTCTCCTTTGCTTCATACATTCTCCTCTGAGGTGATGTCATCCCTCTTCGAGCAGAACCTCGAGAGCCATTGGTTCGAGCGGATCTGTTAGAGCCTCTCGACAGAGACCTAACTCGTCCATTCCCAATGTTAAGCTGGCCCGAGAGAGGGCCCAGGGGTCCCCTAGTACCAATCTCGTGCCGGCTTAAGTTGTCCTGAGTTAGCTGACTAACTACGACTGGACCTTGGTCTGCCTCGTCCCCAGATGTCTCTGGCTCCTCGTCCTCCTCTTCACCCTCGGCGGAGAGATGGATAAGGTCAGGGTCACCTCGGGTTCCCTTGAGGGGAGGCATCTCCATTTCCGGATGAGAAGGGTCGGTGTTACCCGCCCTCCTAGCATCATAAGTCTCCAAGAGACCAATCAGAAACGGAATGGTAGGGTTTGCACCCTGTTTTAACTTCCGAGATGTACAGATCTGTCGCATCTCGTGGAAGCTAAGTGCAGCATATCTGGAGGTGACCTGTGGAAGGTCGACTGACACAAGGGGAGACTCAGAGTTTCCTCCTTTGTCCGACATGCTGCTTCTAGTGTGGTGTAAGTGATGCACCTACCTACACTATGGGTTTACCTACTGATCCCTTGCTAGGAGTTGTAGCCAAGGTGTGCTAAGCCTTGAGGAGCTACAACAGCTGGTTCAGTAGAACTCAGAGTATTCTAAGCTAAGTTATATGTACCTGGAGTACTTATGTGATCTTTCACAAGATATTCTTAGGATACGCGTGGTAAAACAACAGCAAGCTCAAATCCCAACCGCTGCTCACCAAGGTGAGAAGGTGGCCCGATATGCAGCGTTCGCTATTCTAGCGACCACTATGTATCGTTCCAACGACCCTTATGGTGATTGGTTGTAAGTCAACCTTAGACCAGCTATCCTAGTAGCGTGGATACGAGCAGTCTTCGGGCTAAACTCTAGAGGGCGTGTTAAGCCAGCTGTAATACCATCACATACCCCTTGAACACCAAGTGAAAGGACACCACACAAGTGTTATGAAAATAAACAGTATATTTATTAGAATCACAACAGCCCTGTACTCTTTATGAGGACAGGGTACTAAGCACAGAACAAAAGCTCTTAGGAAAATACTTCAAGTGCACAATTAAAAACAAGTGCCCGAGGGCACGGAAAGTTTAGTGGTATCGGGCGGACCCGATAAGGCAAGTCGGAAGCGAGGGACTCGGGACCCTAGAGTAAGGAGGCTATGCAGGCACCGGAATGCCGAAGTTACCTAGCCACGAGGGCTGCGGCTGCACAAGTCTTACAGGCGTCGGGGGTCTTCGCTGACGAGCCAGGAGCCGGAAGAAAAGGAGTTGCTGGCCGGCGACCAGTGATGAATAGTTCGTAGAGATCCAAGCCTGGATCAGTGATCGTTGATACCTGAAAGCAGAGGGGACCAAGTTCGAGACTACTAGCCAGTAGTCAGAGGGTACCAGGAAGGCACCGGATGGGCGTCACCTCGACTAGGTGAGTGGGCGACGCTAGGCTCTGCAGTCTCACGGACCAGGAGGCGTTGTCGGCGACCAGGATGGAGGTGCGAGCTGCCCCACGAAGGTTGATGCTGTCGGCGTCGCTGGGCCCAGGATTGGGGCAACAAGCCTTGGCAGATCTCAGGGCCACGTGGTGGGCCTAAGATGGCGTCTTGAGTGGACCAGGAGGGTCCGGGGTGCTCCTCTCGAAAAAGGGAGCAAGGGCCGATCTGGAGCAACCAGACCAGCAGTGTTGGTTGTCGGATGTCGTCAAGGAAGGGCACAAGCCAGCGGCTAGTGACCAGACAACGTGCTGAGCAGCGAGCAGAAGGGCCCCATGCAGATCGTGGAGATGCTGGGAGACTGCACTTCGGTGCTGGAGCTACTCAGGGTCGGGGCTTCTCGGACCCCAGAGCACTCACCAGAGAATTGCTTCGATGGTCGTGCTGGTTAAGAAAGCGTGCAGGTTTTGATGATGGCCGGTCCCTCGAGGTCTCGTTGCACCCACAGATCTCAGCTGAGCTGACGACGTGGGTAGAGGTCAGAGGTGCCAGGGAAGCCGGTTCTCGTCGAGCTGGTCCGTCGGATCCTTGAGGAAGGACTTGCAGCAAACCGCAGAGTTCTTAGATGGTGCCTGCGGATGCAGGGTGACTACTCCTTAGTCACAAGGGAGAAATCTTGAGAAGAGTCTCGAAGTCCTTTCGTAGAAAGTATTCTTGATTCAAAGATGATCTAATTTGGAAGGGTCCCTGCTCCGGCCTTTATCCTAAAGAAAGGGGCGGGTACATGACTAGGTCCTGCCCTAAGGGTGGGACCAGGAAGGGGGGTAGTTACACCCCTCTCCCCCTGCTGGACTTTCCCCAGGTCAGGGGCTGCGCGCCCCTGGAAGTGGTTCTAGCCGGCAGATGCGTAGTGAGCACCGGGGTGCCACTCCGCAGTCACCTTCTTGCAAAGCCCTACCTACCCAGAATACACAAACCCTGTCTGGGACGGTGCGAACACCGCCCTTGACAGGAAACCCTTTGTCCAAGCTCTCCTCGCTGGAAGGACTCCCAGCAGCAGGAGGTCAGACTTGTGTCTGTGGTGGCAGCGTCCATTTTGTGGAGCTGAGGCTTCAGTTAATTTTAACCGGGGTTCACAGTTACATACATGTCGTGTCCCTCTAGAAGGGCGGAATGCTAACCTCATCGCCAGGAATGGTGAGAGGGCAGCACCCCGATTCGTATGACACCTTACTCGACATGTCTTGATAACGCGATACCGAAGTTACCGATATGATACGCGTTATCATGGAACAGCCATTGGGTCTTGGTTCCGCAAGCTGCAACCGGGCTCGGCTCGTGCCAGAGCCCAATTCACACGATTCCATGCACTCTGCCTTCAGGATTGTTAAGGCCTGCCATAGGAGTGACTGATAGGAACTCGGGTGTCCATTTTAAGGTTAGGTATAGGGAGACTACACCTATAGCAACGGGCGAGTACGCCACGTTGCCCCAGCTGTCGTGCAGCCAGTTGTGTCAGATTTAGATGGCCATCCAGGGGTGGCATAATACATGCTTCAGCTCCTGGTAGGCCCTGGGTACACCGATGCCCTGAGTTACAGGGTCTGACAGGGTGGCCCAGTTCCAATTGGGTAATGCACCTGAGGTACACATATCAATTTAGCGAGAGAACAGCTAGGCTGAGGGTCTGATTGGCAGGCCCACAGCCCGAGAAAGTCGTAAACCAGTGAAACAAAAGCAAAAAGTCCGGGTGATCATAGGATTGCAGACCCTACTCTCCTACACTCATCCTCCCCCACCCCTCCCTCCCAACCCTCCTCACCTCCTCATATTAACTGCACGCACAGTGGTTATAGGGCCCACTTCATAGAAACACGCGAGCAGCGCAGTTACGTAAAATGTGAGCATGATTCCTGTGGGCACCCCCTCTCCCCCCCACCCCCCCACCCGCGACCTGCCTGACGAGTCACGCACAGCCGTGGCTATTGTGTGCAGCTGCCCTCCAAGGAGAACGCCCCCCCCCCCACCACCCTCTGGGGGCGCAGGGGGCACAGCTCGTCTTTATAAACCTACGGCCGCCGCCGGGCGATGTGTTTGTGCAGGACACTGAGATGGAAAGCGACGACGATTTCAAGCGTGGAGCAGTGAGCACACGGCGCCTAATGTAAGTATAGAAGTACTTATATCAATCACGTGCAGTGCTTATCGCTGGTTATTTAATAGGAAAAATGAGCAATGCCGTTGAAATGAATCAAAAAGTTTGGGCAGTGGCGTAGGAAGGGGGGTGCGGGCCGCCCTCGGTGTCATCATTGAGGGGGTGTGTTTTAAACACATCTTTTTGCCATTTTGTCAAGCCAGAGGTGACAAGAAATGTTCGCCCCGGGTACCACCTGACCTTGCTATGCCACTGAGTTTGGGAATGGATGGGGGAGGGGCGTGTGTGTTTGGGGCAGGGACAACGAGTGGCTAAAAAGAGCAACGTATTATGTTATTATTGTCTGCATTTGCTCCTTCATGTAAATACATATCACACACCTTAAATGAACAATAAATGCAAGTTAAAGTAATATTTCGGAAATACAGTGTTTTGGGGTGGGGGGGGAGGGAGGGGGTAGTATATATAGCACAAACTAGACCTGAAGTTGTCAGAGCGCTATACGTGAGCAACAGTTACGTTACAGATGGTCACATTCATTTTGTTTTTTTGACAGCCACGGCCCGGGGAGATTAAGTGATTTACCCAACATTGCAGGATGTTGAGCGTCCCTGCTGAGAATTGAACCCAGCTTCCAGGGCGTCCACCCTAACCCTTAAGCCACATCCTCGCCCTTTCTGTTACGTTTTGAAAAATTGTGATCACTGTAGATGTCTGTGTGTAACCAGTCCCAGAAACTAATCATTGGTGCAATAGTGGGGAATAGTAACGTGTATCCATAGTGCTACGAGGCCCCAGCATGTGACTGAAAGCACTGTGAACATGCAGGTAATGGTTTTATTGTACAATCACATAATTCCAGCGGCCCTGGTTATATTGTTGGATGCAATAGCAGAAATCTCAGTGACAGTGAGGCACACTCCGGGATGTACAGGATTTTAATGTACCTGTTTCAATCAATCAATCAATCATGACATTTGTATAGCGCGCTACTCACCCGGAGGTGTCTCAAGGCGCTGGGGGAGAGGGGTATGTTACTGCTCAAAAAGCCAGGTCTTGAGTTGCTTCCTGAAGGAGAGGTGGTCCTGGGTTCGCAGAAGGTGGATGGGGAGGGTGTTCCATGTCTTGGCTGCCAGGTAGGAGAAGGATCTTCTCCCGGCGGTGGCTCTGCGGATGCGTGGGACGGCAGCGAGGGCGAGGCTGGTCGACCGCAGCTGGCGGGTGGGCGTGTAGAAGGTCAGGCGGTTGTTGAGGTACTTGGGGCCCAAGTCGTGGAGAGCCTTGTGTGCGTGGGTGCGTGTTTCAAACCAAACCTTTAATTACAAAGGCCACGTGTCTCAGAGAGGATTCCGAGTAAACTTTGTAGGCCACTCACTTTTTGGAGAAATCATTGGGCTTTCTTAAAAGCCATGTTAACAATATGAACTTTCTTCCTCCTCAGATTTGCGTTCTTATCGTCCGTGCACAATCCTCAAAAGATACCCTCAGCGGGCTCCGGTGGCTGGAGGAGCCTGGCCTCGCGTTCCTAAACAGGGGCGTCTGGTGGTTCTCAAACTCGGGTGTCCAGTCGTAACCTAAGAGCCGGGACATCTTTATGTAACCGGCCGTCTTGGGACGGAGACCTGCGGTCGGAGGATGCTCCGCCCCTCGCGGTCTGTACTAGAGGCTGGGAGGAGGGGAGGCGCGGCCAGACTGCAGCATCCCGCGACCGGCACCTGTCTGAAGTGAGGTGGGCCCTACCTCACCTCAGAACCCAGGGGTCTCAGACACCTGCCTCGCTCTGCAGCCCGAGGGAGGCCGGACAGCCTGCACTCCGGAGACATAAAAATACCCATCTACTTGTGTCACTAGATGATGTCACCCGTCACTAGATAGCGCTAAAGCCTAGGACGTCAGGAAAATGGCAGCAGTTGCAAACACATTGGGTAAAATAAGGCATACATTCTGCAACAAGGCATCACTGCTAGGAGTGAGAAGGTCTCAAAGTATTACATATACGACACGCATAAGCAGGCCTAGACAGAGAAAATAGTGTTTTCAATGAGGCTGGGGGGGTCTGGCCACCTGAATGCAGGGGTGCATCTTGAGACACTGCTCAGAGCTGCTTCGCATTGAAATGGATCCCAAAAAAAAAAAGCCAGCGAGTGGTGCGCACGAGCGCGCCACTTTGAAGCATATGTCTTCAATTATCGCACCCTTGTCGGCACGATAATTGAAGACACGTGGGCTTTGGTGCGCATAACAGACACCAATAGGCCACAGGCGGAGCTACGCGACCGCTTACGGCCTATTGCATGTTCTGTTTAAAAACAACACGCACTCAAAGCTCAATCAAAATGGACCTAGGAAATAACATGCACGAGCTGTGTGGAATTTCCAGGTCCATTTTGAAAAACCCTACAAAACGACTCGCCTACACGAGCACTGCTACGCAGTGCATCACGAGGGCTCGCCCTAAAAAAGGTGAGAGAACTTTCCCCTCAAATTTTTAGGCCTATAAGGTTACTCCACAACTCGCAAAAAAATCTTTTGTAGTCAGGTTCTGTACAAAGTAAATGAGTGGATACAACAAAACAACGTCCTGGAAGAGTCCCAAGCAGGCTTCAGGTCGAAGGTCAGTACACTGGACCAGGTCCTTGGCTTCAAGGTGATACCCTGGAAATATATCACCTTGATGCGTGACCACCTATAGGTCGCTTTTATTGACCTAAGAGCGGCGCTCGGCCTGGTCCCAAGAAACACACTCTGGGAGGTGTTAGCTGGGTCTGGTATCCCCCTAGATCTGTTAAGAACACTCCGTCTCCTTCATGAAAAGACATATGCAAGGGTGAGATGGAACATCACTGGGGGCATGACAGAAAAGATAAGGATTCTGAAAGAGGTTAGACAGGGGTGTGTTTCCTGAAGGAGAGGTGGTCCTGGGAACATTGTTCAGCCTATTCATCAACGGCGCAGTGAAGAGAGTGAAGGAATGCAAACATGATGCCCCTAGAGTGGCGGCAATACCAACCCCACTATTAATGTTTGCAGACGACACCCTGCTGATCTCCCGAACCCCTATGAGTCTCCAACCGAACTGAACGCCGTTGTCACGTTGTCAATTTTTGTGGGGAAAGGGGACTAGAACTAAACTCGCCCAAATCCAAAGTTATGATGATTAATCCCCACAAGTGGTGCAGAGATATTGTGACTTTAGAGGGGCTTCCCCTAGAGGTAGCCCATCATTTCGATTATCTTGGGGTGAGGCTAAGTGACGCCCAAGCATGGGCCCCCAGATTGAAAAAAGCAAAACTATTGTCCACCAGAAAGCCTGTGCCATAGTGAGGCGCTACAAGGCAGCATCTGGAGGAGCTATCTCTCCGGTTATTACCATTTACAAAGCTTCAGCCGTAGCATCATCAATATATGGAGCCGAGATCTGGGGATACGCCGATGCTGATGGATTAACAAAAGTAGAAAACAGCTTTATTAAAACACTTTTAAAACTCCCCTCAAGCTCCCCTGCTACACCAGAGTGCCTAGACCTGGCCCTCAACCCTATCCATTTATCAGCGGTTCTTAAACCTCGGTTATATTGGGTCAGACTATGGTCCTCTCACGCGTTGGCAGCCCACAGAGAGTGAAAGATCTCTTGGCTCTCGACAGAAATCTGAGAACACCGAGGCTGAAACCTATCCAAGAATGAATGCACAGAATACGCCTGAGTGAGCCATGGTCCGAGAGATGCCCCAAGAGTAAAATGTAATGTAATGTATGTATACTTGTACAGCGCACTGTTACCTCGTTACGTGGCGTCCTGGCGCTGTATACCGCTGGGGAACCCGTCCTGGCTTTCCCTGTGAGGCGTCCACTCCTGGGCACCCTTAAGGTGAAGCCAGGCATCCCTGGCGCTGCTAGGGCCGTTGTGGAGATTAAGCAAGCTTAATGCCCAGAGTTGCAGAGTCGGACCCATGATTAGAGTGACACCGAGGCGAGAATTATCAGGTCCGTGGAATTTGAGTCCAGGAGCTGAGCTGCCGAGGCTGGAATTGAACCCTGGTCCCGGGCTAGACCTCTGCATCAGGGTCTGCCGCTCTAACCGTTGAGCCACACTTCTCCACAAAAGAGTCTTAATGGGAGACAGTTTTAGACCAAACGTGGGAGGGAGTGCATCAGATCAACACCCTCACAGCCAAATCCTTGAACCAGTAGAGACATCCCAAGGTTCGAACTACACATGAACAGGATGTGTCCATGGCAGGCGCTGTGCGTCCGTGGGGACGTAGCCCCCGCACCCGCAATCCGCCCCTCCCCCCGCAGCAGACACCGAGGGAGAACTGTACATGAACAGGATGTGTCCACGCAAGCGCGGTGCGTCCATAGGGTCGGTGGGGTCTGGGCCCATCTGTGGGCAGCTTCGGACCCCCCCTCATTGCAGCCCGGGCCCCCTCGGCCCCTCTGAGGGTCGGTGGGGTCTGGGCCCATCTGTGGGCAGCTTCGGACCCCCCCCCATTGCAGCCCGGGCGCCCTTCGGCTCCTCTGAGGGTCGGGGGGGGGGGGGGGGTCTGGGCCCATCTGTGGGCAGCTTCGGACCCCCCCTCATTGCAGCCCGGGCCCCCTCGGCTCCTCTGAGGGTCGGTGGGGTCTGGGCCCATCTGTGGGCAGCTTCGGACCCCCCCTCATTGCAGCGGGGGCCCCCCTCGGCTCCTCTGAGGGTCGGTGGGGTCTGGGCCCATCTGTGGGCAGCTTCGGACCCCCCCCATTGCAGCCCGGGCGCCCTTCGGCTCCTCTGAGGGTCGGGGGGGGGGGGGGGGGGGGGTCTGGGCCCATCTGTGGGCAGCTTCGGACCCCCCCCATTGCAGCCCGGGCGCCCTTCGGCTCCTCTGAGGGTCGGGGGGGGGGGGGGGGGGGGTCTGGGCCCATCTGTGGGCAGCTTCGGACCCCCCCTCATTGCAGCCCGGGCCCCC
Source organism: Lissotriton vulgaris (assembly GCF_964263255.1). Taxonomy (NCBI): domain Eukaryota; kingdom Metazoa; phylum Chordata; class Amphibia; order Caudata; family Salamandridae; genus Lissotriton; species Lissotriton vulgaris. The sequence goes on along the minus strand of NC_141690.1, from coordinate 286,977,050 downwards.
TCGGCTCCTCTGAGGGTCGGTGGGGTCTGGGCCCATCTGTGGGCAGCTTCGGACCCCCGCTCATTGCAGCCCGGGCGCCCTTCGGGGCGGGGCACCTGCAGATCGAGTGTAAGATGTGCCTCGAAGGCGCCTCGTCCCCTGCGTGACGTCGATCCTTTGTATCCCCGGCCGGTGTCTCTGCGAAGGACGGCGGGACTCCGGAGCGAAGGGCCAAGAGCCTCTCCTGTGAACACGGACAGACGTGCAGCCGGGTGCGGCGACCTGTGCGTCTATTACCACCCAGGCACGTGGCCGAGCTGAGAATGGATTCTTGTCATCAACGAGGGAATGAATGTTAGCTTCTTTGTTGATCGTCTGACGACAGGTTGGGTGTGACAGAATTAAGTCCCATAAATCCATTGTATTGGTTTTTTTGCAGCGTCGACCATAAATATTTATTGTAGTTAGAATTTACATAATTCACCAGAGACTGCCACAAAGCATCGACCAAAGGGCGAGATCGATCAATTCAAATATTGTTTATTGATGGAGGTGATGCCAAGCAGGCTACTCGCCAAAGCAGTACGGATGCAGGGCCAGCTAAGGACACACCGAGATTCTCCAGTGATTAGCTTGGGTTTGTTGTGAAACCTCTGTTATGGGCGGTGTGAGGGATTCACCGAGGGCTTCCAGCACACCTGCTCTTGGATTGCCATAGAGATAGCCCTGTGGGTTTAGTGCATGTGTCCCTTATGGGAAGTCTGCATGTATAAATGAGGTCTGGGCTGCTTCTCTTCTTACAGCATGTGTACAAACAATATTCAATTTCCACTCCATGTCTGCAACGTACAAACAGACCCGGTTCACCCCAAGGACACACACAACAACTCGCTCACTTCTGCACAACAACCGGATTTAGATATGGTGACGCGAGTGTCTGCAGAGTAATGCAACACAGGATCTCCACCCACCTCCATCGGGAGAGTCTTGACGATGCCACGACTGTATCTGCTGGGATGCCTTAGGGTAGCTACGCCCTTAACAAATGTTGAATTATATTAATAATCCATCACCTTCCTTCTCAGCATGCGTCTGATCCCACAAACACTCGACAAACACTCGACTAACCAAAGCAGAAAGTGCAAAATATGTGTGTTTGCGCATTCTTACTAACAGCCCGCTCTCTTTCCAGGGCCCGGGTCTGGTACCAGCCTCCCCCATGTTGGCAAAGGGTTCAAACAAGTCGATTTCAAACCCACACAACCCTCATCAACTCAGCAAATCAAGACCACTGGAGAGATCAACCTTTGGTAAAACAAATGTCTTTTCAGCACCATAAAAGAGTGCGCTGGCCAACACACGCTTAGCTCACACATGGACACAAACATGCACACTAGCAGGAAAGCACTTGAGGTTTGAGTGTGGGAGAACCTGGTGTTTGGGAATCCAGGGACCCTGGAGGCTGGATGTGTGGAAGACCATGGAGCCTGGGAATGTGGAAGACCACGGAGGCTGGGAATATGGAAGACCATGGAGGCTGGTAATATGGAAGACCGTGGAGGCTGGGATTGTGGAAGACCATGGAGGCTGGGAATATGGAAGACCGTGGAGGCTGGGATTGTGGAAGACTATGGAGGCTGGGAATATGGAAGACCGTGGAGGCTGGGATTGTGGAAGATCATGGAGGCTGGGATTGTGGAAGACCGGGAAGGCTGCGATTGTGAAAGACCATGGAGGCTTGGATTGTGGTAGACCATAGAGGCTGGGAGTGTGGATAAATGAGGAGGCTGGGATTGTGAAAGACCATGGAGGCTGGGATTGTGAAAGACCATAATAATAAAGTGGTTTATAAAGCGCCTGGTGACGCCATCTCGGCGTGTCCCCGCGCCATGGAGAGAAAGAAAGCAGAAAGGAATTAAGCACCTCAGGAACCGCCCATGCTTTACTTTATAGGTTATACAGATGGGTTTCAAGATGCCTTCTGAACATGGCCTCCGATCTTTCTAGTCTGAGGCACATCAGGAGTTTGTTCCAGCTTGTCGCCGCTGCGACTCCAAAAGATCGACCTCCCATTTTAGCTCTTTTTACGCGGGGAATCATCAGCTGACCCGTGCCTTCAGAGCGTAAGGCTCTACTCGGCTCGTACCTCTGTATCAGGTCATGGAGATAGGAAGGGGCATTATGCCATAAGATCCGATGGCATATTAGAAGAGATTTATACAAAATCCTCTTTTTGACTGGTAACCAATGCAAGGCTGCAAGGGCAATTTTAGAGTTTGCTCTTTTAGGGAGTCTCAAAGCTAATCGGGCGGCCGCATTTTGAAGAATTGGCAGACGTCCCAGGCTGTTGTTAGTAGCACCCAAAAACAAAACATTTCCATAGTCCATACGGGATGTCACAAGTGCCTGACTTGTCTGGCTTCTAGGGGGAGTAGATCTAAGGTGAGATTCAATGTTTTTAGTACCCCAAAACATTTTCCCACTAGGCGATGGATATGGCCCTCGTAGGATAAAGTGGGATCAATCCATATACCCAGACTTTTTGCCTCCTTACAGGGAGTAGGGGTAGGGCCTAAGCATGATGGCCACCAGTCCGCTGTCCAGCTGAGATTAGTACCACCAACTACCAGCACCTCGGTCTTGGCGCCGTTTAGCTTCAGACAATGTGAGTTTATCCATGAGGCCAAGGCCTGCATACAGGCCTTAAAGTTGGAAGGCGCAGTTGGAGGTGCTTGAGACAGGGATATCACTAATTGCGTGTCTTCAGCGTAGGATACTAATTCCACTCCATATGCTTGTACCACTTCGGCCACTGGGGTCATGTATAGATTAAATAAAGTTGGACTTAGGGCAGAGCCCTGGGGCACCCCTTGTTCCAACGACACCTCTGTAGATCGAACGGATCCTCGTTGGACTTGAAAGCTTCGGCCCGTGAGGAAGGATTTCAGCCACCCCAGTGCGGAACCTGTGACACCACCTCTGTTTAGACACTGCAGCAAGATAGAATGAGCTACAGTGTCAAACGCCGAACTGAGGTCTAACATAAACAGGGCCATGGCGTGTTTGGCATCCGCCCCTCATCTTAGGGTCTCAGTGGCTCTCAAAAGGGCCGTCTCCGTCGAGAATCCTGACCGGAAACCCGATTGAGAGGGGTGAAAAATATTCGCCTTCTCTAGATGTTCCATTAGCTGAGAGTTTACCACTTTCTCAGCCACCTTGGCTAAGTATGGCAGCAGAGAAATTGGCGTAAGGTTCTCAAGTACTTCATGACTTACATTAGATTTCTTCTTTATAGGGAGGGCTATTGCTTTCTTCCAGTCTCCCGGAAGCGTTTGAGAGGCAAACGAAGTCTGAAGTAAATGCCTAATGTAAGGTTCCAGAGCTAGCAGACTCTCACCCAGCACCCTGGGGAGTGCCGAGTCCCGAGGGGAGCCAGACTTAACACCTAGACAGATGTTACGTAGTTCCTCCGGAGGCAGGACCATAAAGTGATCCAGGTAGCATTCCGTCTTACTTGCCCCAGCCACTTCCTCAAAACATAACCCGCTTTCGGGTTGCCTAGAAAAGGAAGCGTAAATATCCCTAACCTTTCCTGCAAAGTATTTTGCTACTCTGTTGCACTCCTCCACCGAATCGTTATCTGGGACAGTAGAGCTTACCGCTAGAGAGATTTCTTTAAAAATCTTAAAAAGTACTTCGAGGAGCTCTCTGCTTCCCCAATGCAATTTTTATAGTGGGTGGCTTTAGCTCTTCGTACCATGGAATAGTACGTCTTCTGTGCCTCCCTGTAATTTCTTTTCATAAGAGAGCAAAAATCAACTCGCCATCTACGCTCAATACTCTTCTATTCAGATTTTGCAGTCTGCAGATCGGGCGTAAACCACGGAGCTGACTTTTTGGCTCTGCTGCAGGCCTTAGCTAAGCACATCGGGGCCACTTCGTTGAGGGCGCTCACAATGCGTTCCTCTAAGTTTTTATTTGCACATTCACTATTATTATTATTATTATTATTATTATTATTATTAAAAAGGATTTGGTACCGCGCACATACACCAATTGGTTTCTTGGCGCTCAAGACCGGGTAGATGGAGAACATTCAGGGGCCGGGCAGCTAGGCATGCGCCAAACGAAACAGATAAGTTTTTAAAGAGTTGCGAAAGCAACAATAGTCGGTAGACAGACGAATGGCAAGAGGGAGGGAATTCCAGTTGGCCGGAGCAAGAAAGGAGAAGCAAGCTCCTCCATGTTTCTTGCGGTTAAATCTAGGGGTAATCAGGAGGTTGTGAGCTGAGGATCTGAGGTGACGGGAAGGGACATAGGCAAGTAAACAAGAAGAGATGAAGGCAGGAGAGCATGAGAACAGGGATTTGAAAATGATGCAGGCCATTTTGAAAACACACCGCTGTGCAACAGGGAGCCAGTGTAAGGTTTTCAGCAAAGGGGTAACATGCTGATATTTAGGCTGCCGAAAAATAAGTCTGGCTGCCTGATTCTGGACCAGTTGAAGTCGGGAAAGATGGCAGGCAGGGACCCCCACGTATAAACAGTTGGCATAGTCTAGACGTGAGGTGATGAGGGCCAGGATGACAAGAATAAGGGCCTCTTGAGATAGAAACCTGCGAATCTTCCCAATACGGCGGAGGTGGAAAAAACAGGCTGACGTGACGGTGTTAATGTGAGGCCGCATTGAGAGGTCACTAGAAATAGTCACCCCCAGACTCTTCACTGAGTTCACTGGACAAGGAGGGGAACCCAAAGCTGCAGGCCAGAAGTTGGGAGACCAGGGAGTAAGAGGACCACCGGTCACCACCAGCTCCGTTTTACTAGGGTTGAGCTTAAGTTGACTAAGGTTCATCCACTCATAGATGAAGAGCATGGCATTTTGAAAATTAGAACAAGAAGAGGGAGAGGGATTGAGAGGGAAAATAAGCTGCAGATCATCAGCATAGTTAAAAGCAGTAAGTGAAAACTGACGAAGGGAGACAAGAAGGGGCTGCATGTAGAGGTTAAACAGAAGCGGGGATAAAGCAGAACCCTGGGGGACACCACAAGAACTATCCACACCACACCACTATCAGCGCCCCTCGGCGGGCCCCCTAATTGCAATAGTTTGCTGAAGGTGATTTGTGAGAAATGTTTCCATTTGCGACGGGGGTAACTCTTATATTCCCCTCTTTGTGTATTTACCGCTGAGATGTTTATATTAACTCCTTCCATGCTGGGCCGTTTCCGCCGCTGTGCGGTAAACAAAAGAACAGGGCGGGGCCGTGACGAACCCCAGCCGTCATCAGCACACGAGCGCCGCAGAGCGTGACGGCTGGGGTTCGTCACCAGCATGGTAGGGGTTAAAAGGCACTAAATAGTGGTCCGACCAAGGTACAGGAAGGGGGGTGTCCGTCACGACTCCATCCCAACTTGCAAACACCGAATCCAATAGATGGCCATGTTTATGGGTGGGGGTGGTATTTTTCAATTCTAATTGTAATGTCTGAAGTTCTTGCCTTAAATCAGTGGCCTCCTTAAGCCGTTCTTCCTCAAGATGTATATTAAGGTCTCCTAGGACCAGAAGCCTGCTCCTCCTAATAGCTAAGTGGGATATACCCTCCATCAGGCTTGCTCTAAAATCTCCAAGCCCTCCTGGGGGTCTATATATAAGGATCCCCGTAACCGAATTCTGGTAGCCAAATTTCAAGTTAAAAAGTCCTGCCTCACAGCTATCCATTTTTAGGGGCTCTAAAGTACATTCAAGCGGAGCTTTAGTTACTATGGCAATCCCCCCACCCCTCCCCCGTGCCTATCTAGTCTGGTTATGGTGTAGCTTGGCGGGATAGCTTCAATAATATCCGGGTCTGAGTTCTCCCCTAGCCAAGTCTCTGTTAGGAAGAGAAAGTCCATTTGTTCGTCCAGAAGGAGATCCCAAATCTGGTTGCTTGCTGAGTGATCTACAGTGGAAGACCGTGAAGGCTGTGATTGTGGAAGACCATTGAGGCTGGGATTGTGGGTGACTGTGGAGGCTGGGATAGTGGAAGACAACATAGGGGTGTATGTTGTAGACCCTGAAGGCTGGGATTGTGGAAGACCGTGGAGGCTGGGATTGAGGTAGACCATGGAGGCTGGGAGTGTGGGTGACTGTGGATGCTGGGATTGTGGATGAGGAAGGAGGCTGTGTTTGTAGAAGATCATGGAGGCTGGGATTGTGGACTTGTGGATTGTGCAAACTGGACACAATTCCGCTTCTTGATGCCGCCAGCCTGGATAGATTAATCTCCAAAGTTTCTTCTGGCTCCCCCAATGACCCGGCACCCCCCCGGATCCTTGTCAAGGCACTGGACGTTATTCGTCCTGTGATCCTGGAAGCTTTAAACACCTCCATTGTGTCCAGGTCGGTCCCACTCGCTTGGAAGTGTGCCATGGTGAGGGCGCTTCTCAAGAAACCCTCCCTGGACCAGAACAACCTGTCCAACTATCGCCCCATTTCGTTGCTTCCCTGGTTGAGTAAACTGCTGGAGAGGCACACCAACAATATCTTAACAGACTATCTGGTGTCCAACTGTCTGTTGCGTGCCTCCCAGACAGGTTTTCGCCCTCAACATGGCACAGAAACTGCCATGTTGGCGGTCACAGAGGAAGCAAGAACGACTTTGGATCGGGGAGGAAAGGTGGCCATTATCCTGTTAGACCTTAGTGCCACGTTCGACACGGTGAACCATGCCACGCTAGTATACTGACTGGCGGGCATGGGCGTGTCGGGCGCAGCTCTGGACTGGCTCACCTCCTTTTTGAGTGAGCGCTTTTTCCGGGTCTTTGAGTGTGAGACAGTCTCTCCTAAACATCCTCTCAGGTGTGGGGTCCCTCAGGGCTCCTCCCTGAGCCCGACCCTCTTTAACGCCTACATGGAACCTCTGGACAGGATAGTCCACCCCTTTGGTGTGCGTATAGTCACCTACGCGGATGATACGCAGCTGGTGGTCTCGTTAGACCACGCAGATGGATCATCCAACACCCTAGGCCCCTGTCTAGAGGCTGTTGCCAGTTGGATGCAAGCTTCCTGTCTCAAGCTTAACGGGGAGAAGACAGACATCATTCTCCTTGGAAATCCCTCCCCGTCTGCTCTTGCACCCGTCTGGCCACCATGTCTTGGCGCTCCTCCTGCGCCCAAGTCCCAGATAAAGAGCCTCGGGATCTGGCTTGACACTGCCCTTGATTTCTCTGTCCAGGCTACTAAGACTGCTGCCACTTGCTTCGGACTAATGAGGATGCTCCGGCGGGGGCTCCCTTTGCTCCCTTTCCAGGCGAGGAGGATCATGGTCCAGGCCCTCATTCTCTCTCGCCTGGATTACGAGAACGCTCTCTACCTGGGAGCATCGGCTTCGGTCCTTCAGAGGCTCCAGGTCACACAAAACAGTGCGGCCCGCCTATTGTTCAATCTGTCCCGTCGGCAGTCGGCGAGGAAGGCCCTGAAGGACCTTCATTGGCTCCCAATGGCTGCCAGAGTGCAGTTCAAAGCTCTGTGCATTATGCACAAATCCTTCCACCGTATAGGCCCAGCGATTCTGCACCCGCTGGTTATGCCTTATGTTCCAACACGTCCCCTTCGGTCTGGTACCCTGCAGCTGGCCACCTCCTCTAAAATTAACAAAGCCCGTTGGGGTGGCCGCTCTTTTTCTCATTCGGCGACCAGACTCTGGAATGCCCTCCCCTTTGCCATCCGGGGTAACAGCAACCTCCTCTCGTTCAGAAAGGCCCTAAAAACGCATTTGTTTGCTAAATCTCTCTGATCTGCCCCGAGCCTGCGCTAACACCATTTTATCTTCAAGCGCTGCAAGGCCCCAGGGCGGTTATGCGCTATACAAATGCAATTTTTCATTTCATTTCTTTTCATTTCATTTCATTTCAAGACCATGAAGGCTGGGATTGTGGAAGACCATGGAGGCTGGGATTGTGGAAGACCATGGAGGCTGGGATTGTGGGTGACTGTGGAGGCTGGGATAGTGGAAGAAAACATAGGGGTGTATGTTGTAGACCCTGAAGGCTGGGATTGTAGAAGACCGTGGAGGCTGGGATTGAGGTAGACCATGGAGGCTGGGATTGTGGGTGACTGTGGAGGCTGGGATAGTGGAAGAAAACATAGGGGTGTATGTTGTAGACCCTGAAGGCTGGGATTGTAGAAGACCCTGGTGGCTGAGATTGTGGAATGCCCAGCCACAATGTTGATGCGCTAGACCTTTTTAAACCGGTGGCTCCTCTCTTGTTGACACCGATGGAGGAGTTGATTGGAGCGGTTTGTGTTTAGGCTAGTCATACATTTACTTTGTTTTCATCCATTGGGATAATTCAGCATCAGACTAAATCAAGTCAATTGTGGTGTTCCTCAGAGGCACAGCATCTTTTTCCCAGATACCGTGGTTTTTACATAGTGCGTGTCTGCAAATGACTTGCCCCTTCGTTTTGTGTGTTTGTGGGTCTACACCCATGCGTCTACCCATTGAGATGGACAGACCAAGCACAAGATACAAAGTGGATTCGACGTAGATGCTGGCTTTCACCTTCAGTTGCATCCCAAAGGGAGGAGGAATCTTTGCCACTTTAGGCCAACCTGTGTGAGACTCCGCTGTTGTTAGGGCTGTCTCTGTAGGGTTCATCGCAGCGGTGGTGGGGGTCATTAGACACCGCCTGATTGGTGTTGGCTCTGTGATTCTGTTTGCTAGCTGCCTTTATTTAATTAATGTTTCTTGATTGTTATCCCACATTGTACTTAAAACAAGATTCTGATTCCTGTTGTCCGACATTACTCCTTGACTAACTTTCAAGAGACCCTGCCCCAAAGCATTTGATACATAAACAGTCTGTCCACTTCAAAAGTAATCTACTGCACATCCTCAAGCCCTGGCCAAAGTACGTGATTCCAGCGAGGCTCTGGAGAGAGTTGTAATGAGTGAACTGCAGGTTTATATGAAACAGAACCAGTTGATTCAAGATCTTCAACCAGGTTCTGATCTGCTGGTGGAATGGGATCAGCTCTGGCCAACACACGAGAAGAGCTCGAAGACACCCGATGAAGGCGAGCACGAATCCACGACTCTCGTTGACCTGTTGGCAGCCTAGGACACCATCAATCAACATATTCTTTTGTTCCGACTGAGCGAATGGTTTGGGCTTTCCAGCACTGCACAAAATGGAGCATCTCACTCCTGTACAGTTGGATTCAATTTCAGATGATATGCCTTGTTATCTGGGCACGGATCTTTTACCACTCCAGTTCAACTGGTACATGTGGCCCCATCGCAGGGACTTCATCAGTACAAGATATATTTCAGAGGAGTGCTGACGACACTCTTCAACACTCACCTATGCCCGCCTGGAGGACAATTCTGAGGACAACAACAACATCAGTTATTGCGAAGACCTAGGTCAACAATGAATCAGACATAACTTCCTTGCCTTAGGCAATGCCGACAAGGAAATCCTTATCCTTGGAGGATAAAACATTTCCTCTCTACCATTTCATTGGCCTCCCTCCCACCCAGAGAACTGCCTCCCAGGCCATAGGACTGCCTTCCAGGGCAGAGGACTGCCTCCCACCCACCCAGAGGACAAGAGCACGGCCTCCCACCCACCCAGAGGACTGCCTCCCACCCAGAGAACTGCCTCCCAGGCCATAGGACTGCCTTCCAAGGCAGGGGACTGCCTCCCACCCACCCAGAGGACAGGAGGACGGCCTCCCACCCATAGGACTGCCTCCCACCCAGAGAACTGCCTCCCAGGCCATAGGACTGCCTTCCAGGGCAGACGACTGCCTCCCACCCACCCAGAGGACAAGAGCACGGCCTCCCACCCACCCAGAGGACAAGAGGACGGCCTCCCACCCACCCAGAGGACTGCCTCCCACCCAGAGAACTGCCTCCCAGGCCATAGGACTGCCTCCCACCTACCCAGAGGACAAGAGCACGGCCTCCCACCCACCCAGAGGACAAGAGGACGGCCTCCCACCCACCCAGAGGACTGCCTCCCACCCAGAGAACTGCCTCCCAGGCCATAGGACTGCCTCCCACCTACCCAGAGGACAAGAGGACGGCCTCCCACCCATAGGACTGCCTCCCACCCAGAGAACTGCCTCCCAGGCCATAAGACTGCCTTCCAAGGCAGGGGACTGCCTCCCACCCACCCAGAGGACAAGAGGACGGCCTCCCACCCATAGGACTGCCTCCCACCCACCCAGAGGACAAGAGGACGGCCTCCCACCCAGAGGACAAGAGGACGACCTCACAGCTCCAACAGTTCAGAAAACAAAACCTCTAGAGCTCATCTTCGACTCCAATCTCTCATTTACTCCACAATTAGCTGCCAAGGTCAAGGTGGTGAAACGTAAATCTCCTTGCTCTGCAGACCCCCTGGCCCCCCTAGCAAAAACCTCTTCAAACTGAACTGAAAAGATCATTCTTTTTGGGATGTATTGACCAGGATCTGCACAGGCCTGCCCAGGAATCTAAGTGAGAGACTCCCAAGAATACACAATCAAGGTGCCAACACGTCCCTACTCACAGGTCAACTTATCAAAGCGAACTCGCTCTGAAGAACTCCCTTGGCTGCCAGTGGAGAAAGGGAAAACAATCTTATCAATTTCCATCCACTGCTGTGCAAAGAGACCTTTCAGAAACGTTATGTGATATGTTATGTTATAGATTTTTATAGAGCGTTTGGCTGCCCCAGCAAAGGGGCGTCCTGGCGCAGAGAGCAGAAAACTGCAAAGCAAGTCACAGAACGAGACAGCTTATAAAGGAGGGAAAAGGTATGTTTTCACAGCTTTCCGAAAAGGCAGGTAGGACTTTATACTGTGAATGGAGATAGGGAGCGCATTCCAGAGCTTCAAGGCCAACACACGAAAGGAGCGCCCACCAGCACCAGCCCTCCTGACCCCGGGAACGGCCACAAGATTCTGTCCCATGGAACAAAGTTTGCGAGAGGGCATAAGGAGGCTATGAAGATTAGTCAGGATATGAGGAGATGAAAATTTAAGAATTTTAAAGGTAATGCAGAGGGCCTTGAATTCTGAACGCTTGGCCACGGGCAGCCAATGAAGGCGGCGGATGGCATTAGAGGTAGGACCCTCTTTGGCAGACCAAGGAGAGCTCGAGCCGCTGCATTCTGAACCCTTTGTAGGCTGACAATCTCAGACTGGTTGACCCCCAAATAGAGGGAACTGGCATAGTCCAGTCTTGACAGAGTCAAGGCCTGGATGATAATCTGCCTGATAGGGGGATCAAAAAAGCCCAACGGGGGCTTAAGCCCTCGCAATAGCCCAAAACAAGGCCCTGCCACCTTCTTGGTTTACGTTCGAAAGCAGAGGGCGGAGTCTATCCAGAACCCTAGGTTTTTTACAACCTGTGTTAGAACAGGTGCTGACCCCATTGTGGCAGGCCACCAGTGCTCACTCCACAGCTCTGCAGCTAGAGCAATGTTGTATCCAAAAGGCGTGAGGCTGCAAGTTGTAATGCACACACATCTGCCCTAAAACACTGATTTGACTTAAAATAAAGAGACAGGAAAAGAGAAACCAAAGAGGCTCTGAAATAGAGATCATGGCCCTAAGGTAGGCAAACTGGAGGAGCAATCTTTGATTTTGCAGTTTTCCTGCACTTTTTAATAAAGTTTTCAGCATAGACTCCAACCTTTAAATATATATTTTGTTCATGTAAAAAGTTAATTAATTAGAATACATTATTTAATTTGCAATTAAACATTTTACCTGAGTGTCATCGAGCCGAGGAGTCAAGCCGGTGTGGATTACAGGCACGGATCCTTGTGCCCAAGAATCGGTGATGCATTGTTGGGGCTCCTCGTCTTCCTTCCAGTCACACAAGCAGTCCGGGGTAAGACCAGTTTCCCCTTCATCGCGCACCAAGAACCGCCATTCCGCAATTTTGATCATGGCCTCCTTGGCTTGGCTGATCGTGAATGGAATTCTCTGAAAAACACGCGGCGACAGCATGAACAAAAGAACACCAAGCAGCGTCTTCCTTAAATGGTGACATGTTACTCACTGTAGTAACTTCTGCACTCCTAGGAGATGTCCTTCCTCCGTCCTAACCGAAACGGTTGGCGGGCGTACCGCGGTTGGATACGGTTGCTCATGCCCTGATGGCCCCACAAATGGTTCCTTCCAAATCCAGTCTACAAGCATCACAGGGCTAGTAAGTTGTGTGAAAATGGAGCTGATACATCATGGGTTGAGTGACTGCACACATCTCTGATCCTAAACCAATAAACATGAAGCAGGGACGACGCTGGGACCCTACTCCTAGAAACGGAGGGGAGACCTGGGATACCCTCTCCCCGCTTTCATCAGAACTAAGAACAAAAAGGGAATCTACTGCCGGAATAAGGGTCTTTCCTTTATGAATAAGTGCCCTGTCTTTTGTTTTGTTAGACCCCGGCACACTCTAGTGGTGGCATGAATCAAGCTACCCTGGCTGATGAGGGGTGTTACCCCAAAACTGGTCCCATGATGCTTGTTTCCGGTCCAGGGAAGACATGACTTGGCAGTTCAGGCTGGACTGTTCCCATGAGGCACAGGGTCAAGACTGATTTGCATATATCTGTGTCTGAACTGGGGTGGCGAAGTGAGTTAAAGAAAGATGTTGGATTCAACCCAGATCTGTGACTGGGGGTGAGTGTCTGAACAGTTTCAGTGCTCTGTCCATTATCTCCTTGTGTTTGCCATGCTTCGTCATCGGGTCTCATCCTGAACCCTATTTATTTATTTATGTATTTATTTGCAAGTTTTATATAGTGGGAACTTGACTTGAAGGTATCAGAGCCCTTTACAGAGTGATCACATCAATAATACCATAAGGTAGCTAGTGGGTGCACAGAAATATGCAGAGGGATGGTAAAAGAGAAGCAAAACGATAATAACATATATATATATAGTGTAGTGGTAGAAATACAAGATAAATATAATAATGGTATAAAAATATGCACAATGGTAATAAATACCATGAGGTAGAAAATAAATACAACAATAATAACATGTGGTACATAAAGATATATATATTAGGGGTAAAAATACAAACAGGGAATGCTGGGAAAAAGGAACAAGATAGCAGAATATACCAGAGCTACATAAAGCACTGATAAACACAAACAACAATAATTGACTAGAAGAAGAGTCCAGAGGACAGTGGGATATATGAAGGTTGGAAGTCCTGAGGTAGCTTTGAAAAGGGCCAACTCGGGTGAGGTGTGATTCATCAGGGAGGGATGCAACCTGTTTAGAAAGCAGGGGAAGCAGTTCAGCCCCGTGCCGGAGAGGCCCATCCTGTGTTCTAGGAGGTTGAGCAGGGTAGCGTGGTCGATGGTGTCAAAGGTTGCAACAGATCTAGTAGGACAAGAGTCCAGATTCAATCCAGTCAAGCGAGCTTAGGGCATCGTCAGCAATATGGACCATGTCCGTTTCAGTGCTGTGACCCGATCAGTAGCCAGATTGGTACTGGTCGAGGGAACCTCTCGCTGCACCCACTCTGAAGTCTCCACATCGTTAGCTGCTGCGTTTACGACCTGGTATGGTATGTTGAAAATAGTAGTATTCTAGCAAATCCCCAGATGGCAGGCTAATGATCTCACAGGTCTCGGACTATGCCCGAGATGGCTCCCGCTCCCGGCAGGTACTCATCAGGTAGGTTATATGCTCTCACTCCCCAGTTCCCAACAGGCCAAGTCTTGGCTTGTACTCCTCCCAGCTCCCGCTACAGGTGTCCCCATGAGGTGGTGTAGACTGACCAGTTCCGCAGCTTGTTACGTGTCCCGGGGAGCGCTCTACAGCTGGAGGGATTTTGGTTGTGCTTTGTGGCCTTTTTGTCCCAGAACATGTATCGCAGAGCAGAGAGGTCCGGCGTGTGCACGGGGAATACCTGTAAATGATCTGCAGTTTTCTGGACAATAGTTTAGGATCCCGCAAGGAAGCCAGTCTGGCCTCTTAGCACTCCGCTCGCCTCCATGGGGCCACGGGCCCTCCACTCGGGTCCCCGCAGGCGAGCTCCAGAGCTCAAGCTGCACGGCCCACGTCAGCCCGCCAAGGCTCAGCAGCATCCGACCACTCTCTCGTCTGGGCTGGGTCCTGGACTCCGTGCCCGGCAGGGGAGGATTGGAACCGGCTATTGATAGTGTGTTAGGTGGTGCGTTGACAAGGCGCACACCTTTGGCCGATGACACGCCGCCCAAGCTGGGGCACAGATCCAAGTTCCGGGGATACCAGTAGCACACCGCAAGAGCAGCGTATCACGCCGTCTAGCGGGAGGCACCTCTCGCTGGGCCATGTGTACCTCCGTCTCTTCACAGCAGCTTACCTCGTGGCATCTGGAATCGTCGCACTTGGCTTTTCACATCTGTGCTTTTCTCCGACGACGATGTACGCCAAGCCCAAGTCACAGCCAGCGGCTCCCCGTGGTGTGGTGCTCAGCAGCGAGGGCTCAGCAGATGCTGGGTTCATAGGGCATACAATTAGTGATATTGCTCAATGTCGTTGGCCCTCAGTAGCGCAGGATTATGTACGGATATTGTCTCAGCCGGCAGAGCCCTCTCAGCGAGCGGCCATCTTGCTTCCAATGGATGGTGAAGTCACCAAGGAAGATCTGGTTGGTGTGATAGTCATTGTTGGAGGGGACAACCTCCATGATCTGTTTGATGAAAGAGCAATTACCCCCAGGGGGATGATAGAATGTGTGGAGGGAGCCTTTGGAATTGCAGGTGGTGAAGACATCTTTCTTAAGGTACTCACATGAGGTCAGAGAAGAGGTGGGAGAGTGTGTCACTGAGAGCAAAGGTCTGTAAATACACACTAGGCCGCCCCCAGTGCGTCTGAGGCAACCTAATCTGATGATGTCATAACTAGGAGGGACCAAGATGTCCAGGGAGTGGTTGGAGGGCTCGATTAACCAGGATTCCGTGAGCATGAGTATGTCAAGGTCCTGGTTGACGATAAGATCAGCTATATCAGCCGCAAGTTTCACCGCTGAGTGGCAGTTTAGTAGTGCACATTTCAGGGGTGAGTTAGAGGGAGCCATATTAGTGGGTGTGCGAGACTCGGGATCTGGGGTGAGGTTCGATTCATTTATAGACTTTGTATCTGGATGGGATGACGTGGGGAAGTGGGAGATGATAGTCTCAACTTTGGAGGCGGGGGGACAAGAGATGGAAAACTCCACATTGGGAGCACAACGGGAGGGAACAGCAGGGGAATCGTGATAGGAGTTTTAGTGGTCGCGTAAATCATCTTTAGATAGCTGTCCAACTAGCCTAGTGGGTGAAGACGGGTGATCTTATAGGAATGCTAAGAACTTTCAGCACAAGCAAGGGTACAGCCCCAGTAGTGATTGGAGACTGTGGGGGTATTATCAAGTAGGTGGTGGATTTAGGGGAGGGGGCATTTGTGTTCGAGGTAGGATCTGACTCAAGTACCTTGTAATTCCTCTCATCTCTCTGCAGACACAGGCAGACCAGGTAGTCTTCTTTCGTTTAAATGACTATTGCGCCGCCTTTGTCAGCCAGTTTTTTTTTAAACAATTTTTATTGATGTAATTAGTAGAGCATTTCCATGACAACATAATTTGCATGACGTGTAAATGGATCACAGTATTAGTTATACAGTTTTCTATGCAATGCTCATAGTCCCAGCGGCTCTAGCAATATTGCAAAAAGCAGGGGTGACAGTGGACACCCCTGTCTTGTCCCTCTTCCCAGTGGGAATTCTTTTGAGAGGTAGCCGTTAACTACCACATGTGCCATTGGCCGCGTGATAACAGGCGGATCCACCCACAGAATTTGAGTCCAAAGCCCATGCGTTGGAGGACCGCGAAAAGGAAGGGCCAATCCACCAGGTCAAACGCTATGCGCGCGTCCAGGGAAAGTATGTCAGCGTCCTCTGCTATGGTCGACTTGCGCTCTATTACACCAAACAGCCGCCTCAGATTGAGCGCCGTGTTACGGTGCGGCATAAAGCCTGACTGATCCGGGTGAATAACTTCTGACAAATGCGGCTGTAGCCTAGTGGCCAGAGTTTAGCGAGTATCTTTGCCTCCGCATTGAGAAGAGATATCGGCCTATATGAAGTGCATTCCTGCGCCGGCTGTCCGGGCTTATGTATAGCAACTATGGTAGCAAGGCGTTGGTCTCTAGGCAGAGCACCAATCTCTAAGCTCTCAGTGTACATGGCTAACAGATGTGGTACTAAGTGTGCAGCTCCTTGTTATAGAACTCCATTGGAATCCCGTTGGGCCCCAGCACCTTCCCGCCCGGTGTGCAGTGCCCTGATCACCTGCGAAATCTCTTCCTGTGTGATGTCCTCATCTAAAGAAGTTACAACGTCCTCCTTGAGAGCGGGTGTCTGTATATTGTGTAGAAAGGCACGGTTATCTTCCACTGTTGCAGTGGCTACTGGTGTATATATCATTTCGTAGTGCTGCGCTAGTGCTTCGGAAATCTGCTGCGGGGCAGTTACCATGTCCCCGTCTTTGGTTCCTATCTGCGTTATCCAATTGCTCGCCCTTTCTTTTTTTAC
The DNA here is from genome assembly GCF_964263255.1 of Lissotriton vulgaris. NCBI lineage: Eukaryota > Metazoa > Chordata > Amphibia > Caudata > Salamandridae > Lissotriton > Lissotriton vulgaris. The sequence goes on along the minus strand of NC_141690.1, from coordinate 286,960,516 downwards.
CTAACCAGGCCAGTAGTCGAACTGTTTTGTCCCCCTGGCCGTATATTGTGTGTTGAGTATTGGTTAATCTGATGGTGACCTCCTCTCGCGTGTACGCCCTGTATGCCTGCTGTGCCAGGTGTAATGTGTGCGTCGTCTCCTCTGAGTTGCTAATTGCATGCGCCCTCTCTGCCCTCGCCATATCCGTCTCTAGGTCTTCAATGTGTTTCTGATGTTCCCTCTTTTTGCCCGTGATCAATGAGATAGCGTGGCCACGGAGTACAGTCTTATAAGCCTCCCATAAAATCTTCGATGAGGGGACTGAGTGTTGATTCTCCTCAAAGTAAGACTTAGTGACCTGAAGGCGGACCCCGTAACCTACGATCCTGGAGATATCCCGGTCTGATGGGGAAAAGCCTCCGATTCTGTGGGGTGAATGATGTATTTGTAATAATGACTTGGGAGAGGTCTGATATGCCCCTAGTCAAATGTCTAAAGTCTGTCATACCAAGCATCCCTGTGGCTAAAGTAAAGATGTAGTCTAGTCTAGAGAGGCTATTGTGAGCCCCGGAGTGAAATGTATACTGTCTGTCAGTCGGGTGCCTAGTCCGCCACACATCTAATAACCCAATCACCTCCACGAAGTCCTGCAGTCTGTGGGTCGCCCTACCGGCGTCTCTCGGGAGCTGTCGATCTAACCCTGAGTCCATCACCGCATTAAATTCTCCCCCTATAATCAATTCTCCGCAAGGCAGTGTAAGCAAGAAGTTCCCCAGGTCCGTGAAAGCAGCCTGGTTCAGCATCGGTGGGATATATACCAACACTACATTGTATGATCTACTATCCCATTGGCCTGAGATTGCTGAGAAGCGTCCCTGGTCCTTGAGGTATGTCTTAGTCGCTATCATAGGGAAGCGCTTATTTAGAAGGACCCCGACCCCTCTAGACCCAGAGGTGAACTCAGAGTGAATCCCCATCTATTTAGGGCCTTAACAGTCATTCCCCTGCAGATGCGACTCCTGAATCAGAGCCACCGCCGGATCTTTCCTCTTTCAATTACTGCAGCACCAGCCCATGTTTCATTTTGTCCCCCAATACATTTACGTTCCAGGAGAGCACTGTCAGCTGAGACGCCGGTCCCTGGGCGCCTTGTGTACCTGAGATCACGTCTCTATCCCCCTGGCTCATGGCTAGCATAGCAACCAAAGGCGGACAAGCTTCCCTAGACTACCTCGATACGATCTGCCACGTCATGCTCCACATTAATTTGGGAAAAAATACCATAAAGGGAGGTATATCCCCAACTAAACAGCCCCCAACAAACTGATGCCATCCCCCCACCCCCTCCCTGCTCTTCTGCCCAGCGGATTTAAAACTACCCGCCACCACAACTCAGCAGAGTGCTTTAGTCCCATAACTGTGTTCTTGCGTAACAGGGGGGGTGTGGGGGGGGGGGGGGGGGGGAATTGGGGGGAGAAGAGCCTTTCGACGTGCCCTGCCACTGGCCCCGTGAACTGCGTCCTCTTCAGCCGGTGAGAGTGCTGTGCGTGGTCCACATCGAACCCCTCTTCGCTGTTGCAGCCCTCCACCTCCTGTCTCGTCAATCACTATCATCACCTGACTATTCGGCTCAGGTACATCCCTGTCGGTTCTTCAGTCTCGCAACTGAGGACCATCTCAGGCCCATTTCAACATAGGGGTGGGTCTTATGGGTCAACATTCCTCCAGTTTTAATCCCAAGTCTCCTCACAATCCAATTGACAAAATCATTCCACTTCACTGTCATTTCTTGACTCTCCGTTCAGATTTTGCGTTGTTCCCTCCTTTCCATCTGCGGCTGCTTGTGAGGATTGTCTCCTTCGTTGTCTCCCCTGCCTGTGGTTCTTGTTTGCCGGTCTCCAACCCTCCAGCCATTCTTGCGCCTCACTGGTGATTCGAAGAACCAGGGGGCATATTATCAAGGGGGTTTATCTCCGCTTTTTTGGCTTTAAAAGCCAAGAAAGCGGAGATAAAATTATCTCCCTATTACCTAGCTGCCGCTAACACCAGTTAGCGACAGCTAGTAGGAGATAGCGACCATCTTGGGCCCCACTTTGCATATCAGTGATATTTATCACTAATGGGCGTGCCAAGATGTTAGAGACTGAAAACAGTCGCTAACATCGCTATCTCCTATTACCAACTTTTGGAGATATTCGCGCTAAGCGGGAATATCTCCAAAAGCTAACACCTGCCCTGAGCAGTTCTTAGTCATGTTATCCAATGGGAGGTGGATAACATGGCTAAGAGCATTAGCTCGCTAATGCATGAATATCGCTGACTTTTCAGCGATATTCATGCTTTGCGGCGATTTTTACCGCATTTGCGTTAAACCTTGGTAATACCAAGGTTTATTTGCGGTAAAAATCGCCGCAGCGCTGCGGTAAAGTTTTGTCTCTAACCAAGCAATCGCTATTGCTTGGTAATATGCCCCCCGGTTTTCCCTTCTGCCTCAACTCTCAGCTTGGCTGGATAGATCATTGCGTATTTCAGTTCTCTACTGCGGAGCTCTCGCTTGACCTCTGTAAAATTGCGTCGTTGGGCCGTAACTGCAGCTGTGTAATCCGGGTAGAGGGTCATTATGCTATTCTCTATTCAAAGGGGTGGGCCCATCCGAGCCGCCTGCAGGATCACATCTCTATTGCGGAAGTTGAAGAGTCCTGCCAGGATAGGCCGAGGGGGGGCTTCTGGCCTTGGCCGCCCACCCGGGACCCTGTGCGCTCTTTCAACCGAGAAGAATTTGAAGAGGCCACGGGGGCATAGTTGTATTTGTACCAATTGTTCCACAAATAAATCCAATGCTGGCCCTTTGACACTTTCCGGAACACCAACTAAGCGCACATAGTTGCGCCTAGAGCGCCCTTCTTGGTCATCCAGTTTCGCAGCCAGTTGTTTGTGCGCAAGTTCCAGCTGACTCACCTGCCGTTGCAGGGTTACGGTATCAGTTGAGAGGGCTTTGGTAGTGGTCTCCAACTCAGTCCCCCTGGAGCCCATCTTGGAGAAATCCGCCCTTAGCAGCGTCACTTCACTAGAAATTGTGCCAATTAAGTTTGCATCTGCAGCAGGCTGGCCATTACATCCTGGAGTGTGACTTCTTTTGGGAGTTCTGGTCTCTGGCCTCTCGCGGCGTTATCTGCTGCGTGCAGTCCAGCTTGTTGGTCCTTTGTGACAGCATGTTTTTCAATGCGGTTGCTTTGTACCGGTTTGGAGCCTCTGGTGCTCATGTCTCTGTAGGGAGGTGCGCTTGGCACCAAGGCAGTCGCGTTCGGCCCCCACGAATAGGTCCTGACCAGTAATTACGGGTCAAGATCTGTGTGACTGTCTCTTGTCCGCTGGGTGCCTGAAGCTGTAGTCTGTGATCTGTAGTTGCGCTACACAGTGCTGTATCTCACCGCCCCCAGGTGCAGCTAAGTTTGCAGTCTCCAACGAGAGCTACTCCCTCTGCCTGGTCTGAGGCTCCTGTTCAAAGCCCTCCTTCCGTGTCGCACCACTGGCACACTTGCCCCCTCTGTGCACGGGGTCTTCACCGAACACCAGCACCTGTGGTTATCCGCCCGGGCGTCACTCTTCGTGTCCCTGCTCCCTGCACAGTTGCATCTCGCTCTGCTCTGCAGCTGTTACCTCGTGGTCCCTCCGGTGCTCATGCTGTCAAGGGCACTAGGGACCATGGGGCCCGGCACTTTCCTCCCACCATTACCATGCACCGCAGGTCTGATCCTTCAAGTTGGCTATGAGGTCCTTACTTTTGTGAAGCGTTTCGTGCAGCGGCGTCTTCCTCAATAGATAACTGTCTGCAGATCGGGAGACCGGCTGCTCTCACGATTTCGGGCCGCGTTGCGTGGTCTTGCGTGCGGCCCCGACGTCTACTGTGGCTCCTGGCTTCACTCTCGGGGGTAGGCTGCGACTCTGCCCCCCCCGGCACAGGACGACTCCGGCGGCTCGCTGCCCTTCACCGAGCATATCAACGGACACCGGAGGTAATGCGGCGGCGATTCCCACGCACTATATAGCGCAGGCTGCAGGAGTAGTGCCAGGATTTCTGGAGCAGTGCGGTCGTGTTCTGGAGCTCCTCTCGGCTGCGGCCATTTTCTTCGGTCGCCAGCCACTCCCCCCTCCCCCCCTTTGTCAGCCAATTTAATGACTAAAGGGGCCTTGCTGCGTAGGGACTCTAGAGCATGTCTTTCTCTCCCAGATAGGCTCCAATATCCCGTCCTCTTATTATCCAGATTCTCCACATCTTCAAAGGTGAAAACTCTGGTGTGTAGAGGAAATCAAGGGATTGAAAAAGGACTTCTTATGTAGCTCCATTGAGCTACTTTCCACATCTGATGTTGATTCATTCTGAAAAAGCCCTAACAGATTTTTCTAAAGAATTCGGCCAATTCGCACCGAAGTTTGAATTCATCCGTATGTGCGGTGGGGACGAAACCCAAGCCCTCATTGAGCACCTCGTTTGCATCTTCTGTTAGATGCTCACTGGTCAGGTTAACCACCAGGTCTAACAGATATCTAACAGGTTAATTATTTGTAAAGAAATGGCCCTTACTCAGGCAGAGGACACCCTTTAGTTGATGGTTCAGGTCAGTCTCTCAGCCCATTGCACCAGTGTTTTCAAACAGGCTCCCTTCATTGAAAATGTGCCACTCTACCGGTGCGTTTCCATCCGCCACCAAACACGTGCTCATAAAGAAAGACTAAAGGCACTTAGGATACTACGGGCTTATTTACAAGCCCCTGGCGCCGCCGGTTCATCATTTCTTGTGCTGCACTGGCGGGGCAGGGTGCCTGCCCATATTTACAAAGCCACGTAAAGTCCCCCTGTGTGGCTTTTCATGGCCTTGTTCATATGGGCTCCTTTGACGCATTACTCTGCGTGAAAGGGGCTTTCCATTGACGTTGCTGTGGGTGCTCCCACACAACATCCACAGAACCAGACACATTCCCAGATTTGCAAAGTGTTGTAAACCTGAGAAATTGCAAAAAACACAGTTGATGGACAGAATGTAGAACAATGTCTTGCATTCACCCCAGTACAAGGATCTGGGCCTAAATCCATCGTTTTTTAGCACTCCACACCACCCTGGGTTAGACACTGGCTATATGCAAATCAGCTCTGCTCTGTGCCTCATGGGAACAGTCCAGTCCGAACTACCAAGCCATGTCTTTCCCAGACCGGAATCAAGCATCCAAGGACCGGTTTCTGGCTATCAGCCTTCATCAGCCTGGATAGCTTGACTCCAGTGGTGTGGAGAGCCTGGGACTCACGTCTGAGTATACCCAGCACACTCGGGGTGAAAATTGCAAAAAACACAGTTGATGGACAGAATGTAGAACAATGTCATACATTCACCCCAGTACAAGGATCTGGGCCTAAATCCATCGTTTTTTTGCACTCCACACCACCCTGGGTTAGACACTGGCTATATGCAAATCAGCTCTGACCCTGTGCCTCATGGGAACAGTCCAGTCCGAACTACCAAGCCATGTCTTTCCCAGACCGGAATCAAGCATCCAAGGACCGGTTTCTGGCTATCAGCCTTCATCAGCCTGGATAGCTTGACTCCAGTGGTGTGGAGAGCCTGGGATTCACGTCTGAGCATCCCCAGCACACTCGGGGTGAAAATTGCAAAAATCACAGTTGATGGACAGAATGTAGAACAATGTCATACATTCACCCCAGTACAAGGATCTGGGCCTAAATCCATCGTTTTTTTGCACTCCACACCACCCTGGGTTAGACACTGGCTATATGCAAATCAGCTCTGACCCTGTGCCTCATGGGAACAGTCCAGTCCGAACTACCAAGCCATGTCTTTCCCAGACCGGAATCAAGCATCCAAGGACCGGTTTCTGGCTATCAGCCTTCATCAGCCTGGATAGCTTGACTCCAGTGGTGTGGAGAGCCTGGGATTCACGTCTGAGCATTCCCAGCACACTCGGGGTGAAAATTGCAAAAAACACAGTTGATGGACAGAATGTAGAACAATGTCATACATTCACCGCAGTACAAGGATCTGGGCCTAAATCCATGGTTTTTTGCACTCCATTCCACCCTGGGTTAGACACTGGATATATGCAAATCAGCTCTGACCCTGTGCCTCATGGGAACAGTCCAGTCCGAACTACCAAGCCATGTCTTTCCCAGACCTGTCCCAGACCAGACCCAGGGTGGTGTGGAGTGCAAAAAAACGATGGATTTAGGCCCAGATCCTTGTACTGGGGTGAATGTATGACATTGTTCTACATTCTGTCCATCAACTGTGTTTTTTGCAAGTAAACCTGAGAAAAGCATCCGAATCCGACGCCTCTCGAGGGGAGGTGCAGGGTCGGCGCAACACGGAGAAACCTTTTATTTCTCTTTGTTTTTTGCTCCATGTGGCTGCATCTGCAGCTCACATAGAAGGAGCAAAACGCCATTAATGATTGTTTTTGTGCAGGAGGGTGTCCCTTCCTGAACATCAACAAGCACTGCAACACAAGTACGCTTGCATCATGGCGCAAGGGTGTCTGCGTGGGCCCACGCCTGCAGGACAGCGGAAATGGACAGGAATGTGCTGCATCTTGTAGATATGGCGTATTCCTGCCCTTTTATTGTGATGCTCGGCAGCGCAGCAGGAAGGCTGGCGGCACTGCAGTGCGTAAACATTTAGTAAATAAGGCCCTTAACATTCCCTCTTCCTTGCACCGTTCTACGGTAAAAATACAAAACAGGTGTATAAGGAGAAACCGTGCATCACAGATAATCAAGAAGACTCTCCATTAACCTTACATCTGGACGCCTTCTTCATAGGATCTTATCACTTTATTTACAGTAGGAAAGTTCCTCTAAGGTTCCTGCTTGGGTCATATTTTGCTTGCTGTATGTCATCTTGTTTTGAATATTCTTTTTGTTTATAAATATACTTAGACTACATGAACATTTAAATATGTAAATACCTACTATATTTTTTGTCAATTTTGCTGATTGATTCAACATGTAAGCTGAATCAAATTTGTTGATGTACCCCTCAAGCTTTGGACACCATCCCTTCTGTCGTCTTTGTGGAGTCGCATGGGGTTCACTCTGTTTGCAATGTATTTCTGATGTTAGCTCCTTTCTTACACTTCACGTCAACAATCTAAGGTCCGTTTCACCAGCGGCCAGGGTGCCTGACTCCGGACCACAGGGTTCAGGGTTCGATACCCGGCTCCGGCGGCAGGTTAGCCCAGCACCATGTGACTCTGGGCAATAGCTTGCTTAATCTTCCCGACGGCCCCCAGCGCCTGTACACCTCTCCGGAGGTAGCTGTGCGCTTACAAATACTGGCATTTACATTTGCATTTTGATGATTTCACTAAGAGATTGAAATTCAAGACACCCCACAGGTTAGCAGCCCTTATGGGGGTCCAGTCATTCCATAAACTTCTCATTGGGGGGTAAAGTCTTGGGTAGCTTCCTCTTTATTTATTCAGTTCATTACCCAGTGTCTCAGTTGGACATAATGACATTGTTCTATCTCGCCTAGGCCGGACATTCTGTTCCATGACTTGAAGTTCAGGATATCTCGTCGCTGCATCAGTTCTCACCCCACAGTGCGCTTCCCCTATGCCCTGAGCAGATGGCTCATTCTGAGGCGCAGAACTGGACATAGGTGCCTGACTACACAGAGGATTCAGATTTTTGCGGCTTTGTAATTCTGGTGCTGACCTGTAGCTGCTTTGGTCTAGTTTATGTCGAAGCGCAGCCTGGATATGATTCAGGATGAACCGTGGCGTATGGTAGCACTTACCTGTCACCAGTCCTTCAACCTATCCATGGTCCTTTCGGACCCGGCAGCTGCCTCAAAGCGCCTCCCTCGACCCTTTAGCGCTCTCTCTCACTCCACATCTCTCTCCGTCTCCCCTGTTGCTCTGTCGCAGTTTTCTCTCATTTCCTTGTCAGCCATTTCCCTTTTGATCTTTCACCCCTTTTTTTCCAGCCATTTTGAGCTCTTTCTGGTTCAGCCCGTTTTCCTCTTTTGCAGTAGCTCTCTCTCTCTTTTCAGCCGTTTTTTGTTCTTTTGCTTTTCAGTCTTAGCGCTCTACCTTTGGGGCTCTCCGTTGCCTATTTTTTCCCTCTTCTGAGTAGCCCCACTCACTGACCTCTGCACTCCACCCAGGACCTACTTAATGGCGGATGCACCAAGTCAAGACTGTCTGTGCCTGTCCGTGCCTGGACTGTACCCAACACCATGAACCCGGGTCCGGCACCCCACCGGCCCCCCACAGCGATACTCCGAGGCGCACCTGTGTTCGCTAGATCCGGGGCGCCTCTCCCTCCACTGCTGTCCCACCACACCACAGAAGGAGCCTTCAACGGCACTCATTTCTGTTTCACCTGCAGTAACCTACCCACACCTCCCACACAAGCACCAGCCACCTGAACAACACAGGCAAACAGCACTGCACGCATCATAAAATCAGCACCCCAAGACTCACTCACGTGCATGCTACTCAACACCCGCTCACTCCTCAAACATGCAACCAAAATCTGGGACCCGCTGGACCTTCTCTTCATCAGGGAAACCTGGCAAAGCCCTACACGATACCCAACATCACCACAGCAAGCCCGACAGGCTACACGATTGCACAACAGGACTGCCGCCAGAAGGGGGACTTGCAATCGCCTATAAAGACACCTTCAAATGCTCAACGACCACAGAGAATGTGTAAAATGTAACTCAGTTCATGGAAGATCTACACTGCAAGCTGGAAATCGCCAAGAACTTCACCCTAAGCGGAACCCTCATCTTTCGACTGCCTGGACCATGAGCGACCTTCACCAACCTCATCACGGTCTTCATCGCCCCCCTCACCATCGACTCCAAAGCCTGTGCGATTCTCAGGGATCTCAACTTCCATCTTGACGGAACGGATCCCCTGCTCCAAAGCACTTCTAGAAAGCATAAACAACATTGTACTAACCCAGCTCGTCACAAAACATACACAGATTGCCGGATACACCCTAGACCCCATCTTGACCACCTCCAACGGTATGAAGTTCAACTCAACCTCACATGGACTGACTACTCAATAATTCACATACAAGTCAACACACTGCAAGCCAACACTCCGACCAATGCCAGCCGACCCAGCTGCAACTGGAGCAAAATCTCAGAATCACACTGGCTGAATGCCCTCCGCACGGGCAAACCCAACCCTACAGACAGCTTCAATGAGGATATTGACAACTTCAACAGCTGGACCAAGAACTGCACAGACTCCCTTGCACTAATCAAACTCAATCAATCCAGATGCTACAGAGAGGACCTGTGGGATATGAAGAAAGGCTGCAAACAGCTAGAGAGAAAGTGGAGAACTAGCTGCGAAACCTCTGAAAGAACCACCTTCAAAGCTGCAATCGGAAGACACCAACAGCAACTAAGATAAACCAAGAAGAGAGCGCTAGCTGAATGCATCGGAGGGAGCTCCAAACGCAGCAAGAAAATCCTCTTGATCATCACAGAGTTTACCACACCAACTTCCTCCGTCAATAGCATCACACCTTTTTCAGGAACTGTGCAATGTCCTGCCTAATTTTTTCAACAGCAAAATCACAAACTTCAACAGCAGCTTTGCACACCAAATAGACCCCAGCAAAGTCATCGCCAATCTGCACATCATGAATCAAGACAACCACCAGACTGCATGGAAGAATCTCACCAGTGAAGAAATAGCCACATTTATGCAGAACATCCACTCTAGGTCCTCAACTGACCCATGCCCTCACCACATCTATAACCTCAGGCATTACCAATCAGCACAGCACTCACCCACATCCAGAGCCCATCCATCTCCTCAACCATCTTTGAGTAATCTTAGAAGCATGCAGCAGTGAATGCCTTCCTCAAGAAACAACCAGCCGACCCTTGCCAAGTGGCCAACTTTCATCCTATTTCTCTGTTCCTTGTCCGGCAAAAGTGATTAAAAAGACCATTAAGAAACAACTCACGCACCACCTCGAGCTCCACCATCTACTGCACAAAACACACCCAGGCTTCAGAAAGAACCACAGCACAGAAACTGCACTTATCACAGCCACAGACAACATCAGGACCATCCAAACCGAAGAGAAACAGCGGCTTTCATCCTGCCCGACCTCCCTGTAGCATTCGACACAGTCTCCCACAGCACACTCATCAAAAGACTCCACAAGATTGGCATCAAGGGACCGGTTCTCATCTGGATCCGCTCCTTCCTCAGGGGAAGAACCCAACGAGTCACATCTCAATTAATCGATCAGGGATTTATAAAGCGCACGGCTATACAATCGCTGAAAAACGGTCTTAAAGAGCCAGGTTTTAGAATCAATCATTTTTTTTGAGTGGTAAAATATCTCGGAACACAGCTAGACTGCCTACATCCACCGGCCGGCAGAGCATTCTCTATGAACAGCAGACACGGCGTTCGGGCCTACCCCCGGGAGGGCGACCCCGCGATGGAAGCGTCGGGCCGTAACAAGCAGCCAGTGCAGATGCGTAGCTACCACTTTTAAAACAGAGAAAACAGACATAAACAAGAGAAACACCCAATCCCCCACCCCCCCAAACCTCCATACTGCCACCCCCTACCCACCTCCGCATCAGTCTCGGATTCCTCCTCGTACTCCCTACTGCCCCTAGGCTCACCCACCACCACTCAGACAACCTTAGTAGTATCCCAAGGCTCTAAAGGGATAAGTTGAAGGATCTGTAGGTACTTCGGGCATGTGAACTCTCTCAGGTCCTTAGACAGGAGACGTAGGAATGGGGCCCACAGTTCTGCGTATTCAGCACCCTTCCCATCCATGCTCAACGAAAGGCGTTCCATAGCCAAAATGTGCCAAAGCCTTCGAATCCAATCCCGCAGATCAGGTGAGGCCGGGGAACCCCATTGCGCCATGACTAGCCGCACTGCCAGTAAAGCTAATGTAATCGGTCTACCCCTCAGCGAGCACAAAGGGAATGATTTGGTGTGAGGAAGCCCCAATAGCGTATGTTCAGGTGCTCGGGGGAATGTAATCTGGAAGGCATCGTCTAAGTCATCGAGAATCGCTGTCCAATACTGCTCTAACTTCGGACAATGCCACAGCAGGTGTGCCAAAGTACCTGAGGAACCACATCCCCTCCAACAACCGCCTGATTTCGCTGCATCCCAAGTTTTGATACAGGCTGGTGTATAATACCAATAAGCGGCCGCCTTATAGGCGGACTCGGTACCCACTACGTTAGAGGTGGTGTGATGAACACGATAGAAAACGTGTTCCCACTCCTTACGTGTCAGCGGGCACCCCAGCTCCGTCTCCCAGCTAACCTGCGCCTTCGTACGCTACGATTTGGGGTGTGTCATAATCATTGCATATAGGTCAGATATAAGCTTACGGTCATCTTTCTTGCAAACTACCCATTTTTCAAAGGCCGTCAAAGGGCGGGACATAGAAGAGACGTTAGATGGCTGAGTCACCCAATGCACCACCTGCGAGTAAGGAAAAGCATCAGACTCTGGTAGAGAAAAATAGTCTTTACAGAGCTGGGGAAATGGAATCCGGTCGTCAAGGTCAAAGAGGGAGCCCATCCTTTTACAGCCCTCCTCCAGCCGGCGGTGGAAGACCGGAGACGCACAACCCGGAGGGAAATCTGGATTATCAACCATGGGAGTCATAGGGGAAGGGAAAGTAGTCCAACCCCAGCACTGCGCCAATTGATCCCAAGCTTTCAGAGTCGGTGATGTCACCGGGGAAGAGTAGAGGCCCCAGGATCTACGCTTACGAGGCAGCCACAGCTTGCGCCAAATATTACACCCCGCTACCGTCTGATCCATAAAGTTCCAATGTTTGCTGGACCAGCGCCTATTCCACTCAATGGTATAACGCAGACACGTCGCCTGAAAGTAGGCCTTCAGCAAGGGAAAACCCATCCCTCCTACAGACTTAGGAGCAGTAGCAAGAGATAAAGAAAGTCTTGGACGTTTATTGCCCCACAAAAATTTATTACAGAGCCCCCATAGTTTCCGGAGAGTACCCGGCGGGGGATTCAATGGTAGCATCTGAAAAAGGTACAGGATACGCAGGAGCACCGTCATTTTGACTGCTGCTAACCTCGAGTACCAAGCCAAGTTAAGACGGGCCCAATCCGAAAGCGATTTGGCAGTCTGATCCACCAACAGTTTGTAGTTAAGAGAGGCCGTTTTAGCTATAGAGGAAGTTAGGCGAACTGTCAGGTATTGAATATCAGAATGTATCCACTGGAAGGCAAAGTCCTGCCGCAAATCCTGCACCTCTGCATCAGGAATGGAGATGTTGAGTATTTGCGATTTGGAGAAATTTACTTTAAACCCTGCAACCTTACCAAATTTGAGGAGTTCTCCCGATAGGATCACGTCATCAGCATATAAGCTAATTTTGTGCGTATCAGCGCCGAACCGAATCCCCGAAATACCCACATTTGACCGTATACGCTGGGCAAAAGGCTCCATATAGAGCCCAAAAAGCAACTGGGATAAGGGACACCCCTGGCGTGTCCCTCTGGTGATGGGAAAGAGGGATGACCTGCACCCGTTCACCCGCACCGCCGCCTTAGGTGCCGCATAGAGGCAGAGCACCCATCGCACAAAGCTGACGCCCAGTCCGAAGGCCTTCAATGCCGCAAACAGGTATTCCCAGTCTACACGATCGAAGGCCTTCTCTGCATCAATGGACAGAAAAAAGGCCTGTGCCCGAGAACGGTGAACCATGTCCACGAGGTGAAGAAGCCGCTTAGTATTATCTCCCCCCTGTCGCGTTGGAATAAAGCCTGCCTGGTCAGGGTCTATGATTCCATCCATCAACGGGCTGAGTCTCGCCGCGAGGATACTCGCAAATAGCTTGGCGTCAATGTTAAGGAGCGAGATCGGTCGATACGATCCACACTCTTTAGCATCCTTCCCGGGCTTGAGAATAACTGTAATGGCTGCTTCCGACATGGAGGGAGTCACCTCTCCCGTATCCAGAAAGGAGTTGAAGAGGCGGGTTAAAAAAGGAGCCAGCTCCACACAATAGGTTTTATAAAAATGGCAGAGAAGCCATCCGTCCCCAGGGACTTGGCCACCTTTAGTCGAGCAATCGCGGATAATACCTCCTCTAAACGGTGCGCGCCATCCAGAGCGTCAGCCGAAGTCTTAAGGAGAGGCGTAATGTTACAGGACGCCAAGTAAGCCGCTATTCCCTCAGAGTCCAATGCCTCCCCCTTGTACAGGCCCTGATAGAACTGCCGAAAAGAGTCCACAATAAGTGTATCAGTGGTATGTTCCACTGCCTGAGAATCCCTAATGGACTGAATGGCCGTCAACTGCGCTCGCGCTCTCTACCTATGCGCTAACATCCTTCCCCCTTTGTCACCACTGAGGTAGAATTTGTGTCACAAGCGCAGAAGGGCGTGCTCCGCCCTATCTAAATCTAGGTGCTTCAGCATGCGCCGCTTTGTCTCTAACTCCCTCCACACTCTTGGGGCCCCATCCTCTTATGTATCGCTTCCAAGGCACCCACCTCCTTTTCAAACTCTGCACGCTTCTCTATGCGCACCCGCACATATGACGCAGCCAGCGCAATACACTCCCCCAGTACTACAAATTTCAAGGCCTCCCATATCGACACCAGGGACATGCCATCTTGATCATTGTTGGCGAAGTGTCCCTTATTCGTGTGACTGCTGACTCTGAGTGAAGTAGGGAGTCCCGGAGACGCCAACCAGAAGGCGGCGGCCATTTGCCATGGCAGGTAAGCAAGACTGAAATAAGAGCATGGTCTGAGAGGGAGCGCGGGGTGATAGTTGCTGCGGACAAATGAGGCAGGAGAGAGGATGTAGCTAAGAAATGGTCTAATCGCGCATAAGTTTTGTGTGCGGAGGAATAATAAGTGTAATCACGCTCAAGAGGATGCTGGATGCGCCACACATCAAACAGCCCACCCTCTAGCAACCATTGCCCACCCACTAGCACAAATGAGTCTGGGGACACCAACACTTCAGAGAGGGCCGCCCGCAGGAAGGGCTCTTGTCGTTCCTTCGGAGCATACAATGACCCCACCGTTAGCTGCGTGTCTCCTCACTGTACACGGAATCGCCCCCTGATATCAACCACCTGGGAAAGAATTTTACAATGCGCACGAGCACTAAAAAGGATCGCCACCCCATGTTTCTTCGCTGGACCAGAGCACCACAGTTGTACAGGAAATCGCCTGTCCTTCATCCGTTTAGTATCTCTAGGGAGGAGGTGGGTCTCCTGTAACAAGTGTAGGAAGGTGGATATCTGACTATGGTTACCCCCAAACTTTTTGCCTTGTGTTTAGCTGGTTTTTGACTTAGTTGGCCTGGGATCCTGCTATTCAGGGCCCCAGGCTGATTGCTCTCTCCATAAAATGGACTCCATGTACCTTAGGTGCATAACACAATTGGAATTGGTTCACCTTATAGGCCCCTGTAACAGTGTACCCTAGGTACCCAGGGCATAGGTGCATCCAAGGCCTACCAGGGGCTGCAGCATGTATTGTGCCACCCCTGGCCTGGCCTCCATATTTGACACAACTGGCTGATCACTCAGCTGGGGTAAGTTGGTGTAATCACCTCTTACTTAGATATAGTATCCCTATATCTAACCCTAAACTGGACACATATGTTCCTATCAGCCACTCCTATGGCAGGCCTCATCAATCCTGGAGGCAGAATGCTTGGAAATATGTGAGATGGTGCTCTAGCATGAGCTGAGCCTGTCTGCAGCTGTCGGGAACCACTCCCTAAGCTGTTCCGGGATATTGCCATACCATATACTCTTAAGTGCATTATAATCCTCGCGGTTAAATGCTATCTTTGGTTTGGCTTTATCAAAACATGTCGAGTAAGGTGTCATACGAATTGGAATACTATCCCCTCGACAGTTCTGTCAACGGGGATAGCATTCCACCCTTCTAGAGGGACACGACATGTGTGTAGCCTTAACCCCAGTTAAAGTTAACCAGAGCCTCAGCATCACAAAATGGATGCTGTCACCACAGACACGAGTCTGGCCACCTGCTGCTGACCGAAACTCGGCAGATGGTGGCCTGGACAAAGGGTTTCCTGCCTTGGGAGGTGCGAGCACCACCCCAGACAGGGTTTTGTGTATTGGGTAGGACAGGGCTGAATAGAATCAGACATGCCCGGGGCACACAAGGTGTCCCCGTGCATAGGCCAGTCCAAACCGGTCCTGGGACTTTCCAGACCCAGGCCTGGCGAGGAGCTGGACAAAGGAAAGGGGGTGTAACTGCCCCCCTTCCTGGTTCCTCCCAGAGGAGGGACCTAGTAGGTGATCCACCCCTCAGATTGGGAATAAGAGTGGGAGCAGTGCCATTGCACAGCAGATCATCCTGAATCAACTTGAAATAAAGAAGAAGACTGGACTTCGACATTCTGCTGCTCAGAAGACTGAAGAGAATCTCCCTTGTGGCCTAGGAGTGGCCACCCTGTGAACACAGGCACCAACCAGCAACTCGACGTCTGCTTTGCCGCCACCTCCCGCCGGAGCCCGAGCCCAGAGCCTGACAAGACCCAGACTCCCAGACCTCTCACAGCCCGATCCACAGTCCCTGCAAAGAAGGGACCCTTGGAGGCACCGAGTGACGTGGGACCGGACATCTTGGAAGACACTCGAAAAGCTGACTGCGCAGCATCTGAGGCATCCTCGATGTTGTGCTTTGGGGACTGTGAACCCCCACCATCGAGCAGCCCTTGCACCGAAGATCAGCCCCCCAGCATCTCCACGATCTGCGTGGGGCCCTTTTGCATTGTGCCACTCAACGCGCCATCCCGGCCACTAGCCACGTGGTCAGCGGCCATCTTGGCGACGAAACCGACGAACTACACCGCGGGTCTGGTTGCTCCAGACTTGCCCAAGCTCCTGTGAAAAGGAGCACTCGCTCTGACCTTGCTGGTCCGAGTGTTAAGCATCTTTCGATTCCTGCGTGGCTTGCATTAGCCAAGGCCTGTTTGCTCCGATCAGGTCGCCGACACCGCCAACAGCGAGAAGCCTGCGTGGGACAGCTCGTGACCGACTCCTGGACGTCCTCGACCCCCGGTGTCCACGTGGCTGCAGAGAGAAGCTACCCGACAACGCCTGTTTGCACCCGACATCGCCTGGTTCCAATCTGTAGTCACTGGCTAGTGACTTTGAACATTGTCCCCTCTGCTTTCAGGTCTTCACCACTTCATATCCACCCTTGGATCCACCGGAACTCTTCACCTCGAGCCGCCTGCAGCATCTTCAGCTCCAAGCACCATCGACCAGCGTGACGAAACCCGACACTACTTCGACCCTGTGCACCCGCTTCCTGTGGGTGAGGTAACTCAGCTCCGCTGGTGTTCCTACACTGGTACACCTCTCAAGGGCCTGTGTCTTAAGTTTCAGCGTTCTAGGTCACTCGGAAGGTTCCTAACTATTTAACTTTGTACTTTTTACGCACCATAGACTTTACATTGGAAAGTGCGTGCACTTTGAACACTGCACCCGAGTCCCGCGGGCCTTTCCCGACTTAGTCACTGCTAGTCTCGAATAGCTCCAGCGATTCCAAAGGCCCTAGGCCTGTTCCCTTTCTGATTGGTATCTCTTATACCACTTTCTTAGTATATGGTTCAGGTGTCCCCTAGGGCTCATCCATATTGTGCAACTTTTGTGAATTTTAAACTATCTTGTGATTTAACGCTTGTGCTTCTGTGCTCATAAAGAGTCCAGGGGATTTTATAGTTAATAAATCAATATATATTTTCAATATATATCTGTGTGGTGTCCCTTTCATTTGGTATTCAAGGGGGTTGTGCATGGTAATACAGCTGGCTTCACATGCCTTTCAGAGTTTAGCCTAAGACTGCTTTGTCCACGTTACCACTAGGATAACTGGTCTACAAGGTTGAATTACAACCAATCATCATAAGGGTTGCTTGGCATGGTACAAAGTGATCACTAAAATTAGTGAGCATTATATACCAGGCCAACTTCTCACAACAAGCACACGTCACCCTCCGCATTCTCCAATAGGGAAAGGATGGCCGCACGCTTGACAGAACTATTCAAGCCCCTAATGTTCAGGCTTCCAATCTTTAGGTCCCTACCCATAACCCTCGGAAATAAGGTAAGAACCAGTGCGCTACCCCAGGACAGCAGCGCTAAAGGGACCACAGTGTGCAGCATGCGGACCTAACCCGCGCCCACCTACCTGGAGAACTGATGCGGAGCCCCAAAAACAACCACAAACCATAAACAAAACCCCAAACCCCACTTGAAAGTGCCGAACCTCACATAAAAATGAACATACCAAGAGTCTTATGTAAGGACCATAGTCCGTCTGACAAAACCAACTGTTGGGGGAACATGGCGCCATCCTAGAACCTTACCCACCCCTGATACATTGGGTGAAACAGCGGGCCAAATTCAAGGGCCTATGCATTACGCATAAAGCCCTGTATGGACACGCTCCAAAATACATCAAGGAACGTTTAGTCCCGTACGCTCCCAGCAGGAATTTACGATCAGCAGACGCTGCACTGTTGGTCTGTCCGCGATTTAAACTATCCTCTTTAGGAGGGCGCACTTTCTCCCATACAATTCCCAGTGCATGGAATAAACTGCCAGAGAGCCTGCGCAAAGAAACAAATCTACTACCTTTTAGGAAAAAGCTAAAAACGGTGCTGTTTCAGGAGGCTTGGGGTAATGTCTAACTCTCTCCCCTATTAGTACTGTGCTCATCCTCTGCTAAGCGCTTAGAGACCCTATGTGATAAGGCGCTATACAAATCCAATATACAAATACAAATACAAATACAGGGCACATCCAATTCACAAGGACAGAAAGAACAAAAGAGACACTCTCTCCCCCAAACATCCCGCCTCCGGCGCCGCAGGAGAACCCAGCCAAGGATCCTTTCTTGAAGCTGAAAATCATGCACACACACCAGAATGTCCGGTGGTGGAGCTCTGGGGCCCCTGGCAGGCCAACGCGATGGACACGATCCAAAGGAATGTCCTGCTCTTCCCCTTCGTCGAGAATCTGTCGGAGCAGCGCACTGACATACTCACGCAGATTGTCCCCCTCCCCTTTCCACGGGACAGCTTTGATTCTGATATTGTTCCTCTGCAACCGATTATCTAAATCTTCAGCGTGGGCCTGCAGATCTAGGTTTTGTTCCATAAGACGGAGGACATCCTGCTGAAGCTGTTGAATGTCGCCGGCTGTGCCCAGGTCATGTTCTTCCAAGGTCGCCACTCGCTCCCCAATGGCGTCAACATCCCGCCGCATCTCACGCACGTCGGAGGAGAGCTGAGAGCGGAGTTCCGATATATCCTCTTTGATGGCTGCAAATAACTCTAGCATGAATGCTTTAGTCGCCGGCGAGTCCTTATCCTCAGTTTGTGAGGACTGGGCATCCGACTGCGAGGCAGCCCGACGCACCACTTTTTGTAGCAGGTCCTTCGAGGGCTTGTCCCTTTTGTTCCTGGAGGCCGACATCACGATACAGTCAGGGGCCCAGTAGGACGCAAATAGGCCGCAACAGCGCCCACCACTTCACTCTGCAGCCAGAGCCCAAGACACAGCAGGGAGACACCGCCCGCCGACGCACTGGCCGATGGTGAGCCGCACACTTTCCCCGGGTCCCCTCAGCTCAGCAGAACCGCAGGCGGCAACCAGGTCCACTGACCGCCTAAGGCCGCCCCATTGCAAGGGCAGTCTCATTCTATACGCTGCCCGTGACCCCAATTCCCACTCATTTGAGCCATCACCCCATCCAAGTGGAAAAAAGAAATATTGCTGGCCCACCTCATTATTTGGTCTCACTATGAGTTTAAGAGACAACAAACAAATAACAGCGTCTCTTTGTTTGTATGGGGAATTTTATTTAACCCTTTTGTTCATTATTTTTGGAATGATTTAACAAATCAGTAGGCGAGAAGAACACTCCATACACCTATGTACAAATACAACACATTAAGACATATTTCACAAATACTAACAAATATCACATAAAAAATAGATCAAACATTCATCAACAAACTTCTCGTATGAGAAATCAATCACAATTCTATGTGCGCAAATAATTATTCTTTGCGAGATCATCAACAACCGCTATTGAACCCAAAAGGTTGTAAAAGATTAGACAGACATCAGAAATTGATCCATAATTAGTCTTGACCATCAGAGCTGCACCCATAAAGTGCAATTATTTAAAACTCTCTATCTGTCGTTTGCCTTGCCAACGCGTTTCGAATCTGTCAAGGATTACAGATTCTCCTCAGGGCTCTCTCAATGTTTTCAATCTAAACAAAAAATAAAACGAAGTTTGTTTCAGTATTTACACCTTATTTACAAAAGAACGTTTTTACAAAGACCCCCTAGGGCTGGCTTGACTTTGCTGAACTAATTACCTCTATGGAGAATGCGGGGGACTCTCGTGGTGGTATTTGTTCACGAGGGATTGCCGCAGAAATCAATGATAATGGGAGGTATTCTGAAAAAATAGTAGTGAAGACTTAAAAAGCCATCTGGGGCAGTGCCAAGCGACTACAACAGACCTAATGCAACACGTTCATACCTTCTTCAAATGCTGCATTGAATGCGGTATTGAATTCTCTGTGTGCTCCTTTTATACTTTCTTTGCGACCTGTAAAGTATAAAGGTCGCGCTCAGTAATGGCATAAATTGTGTTTACATAACGTTTGTTAAGTATTGCGGGAAGGGTTAAAGCCACCTACCCAATTCTGTAGTAGTAGACACGGGGCGTCGACGACCGCCATTCCGTGTATTTGTTGTCTAAAACTTGCTAAGTTGGTCGCGAAGTCGTGTTCCTCACCGTTCTATCAAGAAACTTCTCTCTCGCGCTGAAAGACAAAACCGGGGCCTTATAGTCACTAACCCAGTGTAATGTGAGGGCGCCGCAGTCTCACGCATAGGGAGTATCGCGGACGCTCACCTTCCTTCAGCGGGAGCGAACCAGGAAATGAAAACGCAGGAGCAGCCGGGAGGCTGCTCAGGGCTCCTACATCATTGCAAGAGCACAGCCAGGCATTGTGGATATTGTAGTTTCTGACCTAGTGGGTGCATGGATGCATTACAGTCTCGAAATTTCAGAGAGTGAGTTCAACCCAGTTTGGGTACTGTTGAACTTCAGTATTAAATAAGCCTCTTTCTTCAAAAGGATGTGATCTATATTAATCCCCGTTTTTGGTTGATTAATACTGAAAAGTACTGTCCAAGTAAAGTCATTTTCCCCGTGTTGTTTTTCGGAGAAATGTTGGACAAGGGGCGCAGTTAACACTTTCTTTTTAATGCGTGACCTGTGTTGTGTCATGCGTACATTGACCTGCTGATTGGTCTTGCCAATATAAATTTTTTGGCAGGAACAGATTATGGCGTAAACGACATTTTTTGTTTTGCAGTTGGTAAAACTGGTATGGGTCCAGGACATGTTAGAATGTTGAAAAATCGTGCCC
The DNA here is from genome assembly GCF_964263255.1 of Lissotriton vulgaris. NCBI lineage: Eukaryota > Metazoa > Chordata > Amphibia > Caudata > Salamandridae > Lissotriton > Lissotriton vulgaris. The sequence continues at coordinate 286,940,015 of NC_141690.1, read as the reverse complement.
TCAATGGTTGAATCGCAAGCGATGCAATTTCCACATCTATGGTGTCCCTCAATGGGTTTGAGACCCCATGTTGATAACAGGTCACTTTTAGGTTTGGCCAATCTTACGTCCGCACGGACTAATTGTTGGCCAATGTTCTGGTTTCTTTTAAAAGCGAATATGGGACGGGGAATCGGTGTCTCTAATTGTTCCAGTAGATGCCAATGTTTCAAGACCATTTGGCGTATGTTGTGGGTTTCTGGGCAGAATGTCGTCACGCAGACCAGATTCTGAAGGTCACGTTTAACTTTTATTTCAAGAAGGGTCTCCCTCGGTGTACAACGTGCTCTTTTAAAAGAATGCTTTAGAAGCTTTTTAGGGTACCCGCGTTGCGTAAGTTCTTCACAAAATCTTGATCCATGTTGTTCAAATTGTGTTAGCTCTGAACAATTTCTCCTTATTCGCAGGAGTTGTCCATATGGCAAATTCGCTCTCAAATTTCTGGGATGTGAACTCCCATAATGGAGTATGGTATTCCTGTCCGTTTCTTTCTTAAAAAGTGAAGACTTCAAGGACCCGTCAATACCTCTCATTTCTACGTCAAGGAATGTCATTTTGACGTTACTTGAGTCGATAGAGAATTTTATGTCCCTGTGTCTATTATTGAGCCACTGGTGGAAGTCACCCAACTCGGTGCGGCTCCCCTCCCACAGGAGCCACACGTCGCCGATGTATCGGTACCAGTGCACAATATGATGTGCAAAAGGGTTGTCTGACTCAACATATTTTTTCTCATATTCTGCCATATATAATACGGCCATTTCTGGGGCATAAGGGCACCCCATAGCGGTGCCCTTGACCTGCATGTAGTACTCTTCATTGAAGCGAAAGTAATTTCTTCTGAGGGTTATTTCGGCCAATCACACAATGAAGGAAGTTGGGACTCTATGTGGTCTTTCCCTTGAATCAAGATAGAGTTCCAACACCTCCAATGCTTCATCCTGTGGTATCTGGGTATAAAGGGAGGCAACATCCATGGTTACCATCAATTGTGATGTGTCATTGAATGGGGTCCCTTCCACCTTTCAATGACACATCACAATTGCATTGATTCAAGGGAAAGACCACATAGAGTCCCAACTTCCTTCATTGTGCGATTGGCCGAAATAAAGTACTACATGCAGGTCAAGGGCACCGCTATGGGGTGCCCTTATGCCCCAGAAATGGCCGTATTATATATGGCAGAATATGAGAAAAAATATGTTGAGTCAGACAACCCTTTTGCACATCATATTGTGCACTGGTACCGATACATCGACGACGTGTGGCTCCTGTGGGAGGGGAGCCGCACCGAGTTGGGTGACTTCCACCAGTGGCTCAATAATAGACACAGGGACATAAAATTCTCTATCGACTCAAGTAACGTCAAAATGACATTCCTTGACGTAGAAATGAGAGGTATTGACGGGTCCTTGAAGTCTTCACTTTTTAAGAAAGAAACGGACAGGAATACCATACTCCATTATGGGAGTTCACATCCCAGAAATTTGAGAGCGAATTTGCCATATGGACAACTCCTGCGAATAAGGAGAAATTGTTCAGAGCTAACACAATTTGAACAACATGGATCAAGATTTTGTGAAGAACTTACGCAACATGGGTACCCTAAAAAGCTTCTAAAGCATTCTTTTAAAAGAGCACGTTGTACACCGAGGGAGACCCTTCTTGAAATAAAAGTTAAACGTGACCTTCAGAATCTGGTCTGCGTGACGACATTCTGCCCAGAAACCCACAACATACGCCAAATGGTCTTGAAACATTGGCATCTACTGAAACAATTAGAGACACCGATTCCCCGTCCCATATTCGCTTTTAAAAGAAACCAGAACATTGGCCAACAATTAGTCCGTGCGGACGTAAGATTGGCCAAACCTAAAAGTGACCTGTTATCAACATGGGGTCTCAAACCCATTGAGGGACACCATAGATGTGGAAATTGCATCGCTTGCGATTCAACCATTGAGGGCACGATTTTTCAACATTCTAACATGTCCTGGACCCATACCAGTTTTACCAACTGCAAAACAAAAAATGTCGTTTACGCCATAATCTGTTCCTGCCAAAAAATTTATATTGGCAAGACCAATCAGCAGGTCAATGTACGCATGACACAACACAGGTCACGCATTAAAAAGAAAGTGTTAACTGCGCCCCTTGTCCAACATTTCTCCGAAAAACAACACGGGGAAAATGACTTCACTTGGACAGTACTTTTCAGTATTAATCAACCAAAAACGGGGATTAATATAGATCACATCCTTTTGAAAAAAGAGGCTTATTTAATACTGAAGTTCAACAGTACCCAAACTGGGTTGAACTCACTCTCTGAAATTTCGAGACTGTAATGCATCCATGCACCCACTAGGTCAGAAACTACAATATCCACAATGCCTGGCTGTGCGCTTGCAATGATGTAGGAGCCCTGAGCAGCCTCCCGGCTGCTCCTGCGTTTTCATTTCCTGGTTCGCTCCGGCTGAAGGAAGGTGAGCGTCCGCGATACTCCCTATGCGTGAGACTGCGGCGCCCTCACATTACACTGGGTTAGTGACTATAAGGCCCCGGTTTTGTCTTTCAGCGCGAGAGAGAAGTTTCTTGATAGAACGGTGAGGAACACGACTTCGCGACCAACTTAGCAAGTTTTAGACAACAAATACACGGAATGGCGGTCGTCGACGCCCCGTGTCTACTACTACAGAATTGGGTAGGTGGCTTTAACCCTTCCCGCAATACTTAACGAACGTTATGTAAACACAATTTATGCCATTACTGAGCGCGACCTTTATACTTTACAGGTCGCAAAGAAAGTATAAAAGGAGCACACGGAGAATTCAATACCGCATTCAATGCAGCATTTGAAGAAGGTATGAACGTGTTGCATTAGGTCTGTTGTAGTCGCTTGGCACTGCCCCAGATGGCTTTTTAAGTCTTCACTACTATTTTTTCAGAATACCTCCCATTATCATTGATTTCTGCGGCAATCCCTCGTGAACAAATACCACCACGAGAGTCCCCCGCATTCTCCATAGAGGTAATTAGTTCAGCAAAGTCAAGCCAGCCCTAGGGGGTCTTTGTAAAAACGTTCTTTTGTAAATAAGGTGTAAATACTGAAACAAACTTCGTTTTATTTTTTGTTTAGATTGAAAACATTGAGAGAGCCCTGAGGAGAATCTGTAATCCTTGACAGATTCGAAACGCGTTGGCAAGGCAAACGACAGATAGAGAGTTTTAAATAATTGCACTTTATGGGTGCAGCTCTGATGGTCAAGACTAATTATGGATCAATTTCTGATGTCTGTCTAATCTTTTACAACCTTTTGGGTTCAATAGCGGTTGTTGATGATCTCGCAAAGAATAATTATTTGCGCACATAGAATTGTGATTGATTTCTCATACGAGAAGTTTGTTGATGAATGTTTGATCTATTTTTTATGTGATATTTGTTAGTATTTGTGAAATATGTCTTAATGTGTTGTATTTGTACATAGGTGTATGGAGTGTTCTTCTCGCCTACTGATTTGTTAAATCATTCCAAAAATAATGAACAAAAGGGTTAAATAAAATTCCCCATACAAACAAAGAGACGCTGTTATTTGTTTGTTGTCTCTTAAACTCATAGTGAGACCAAATAATGAGGTGGGCCAGCAATATTTCTTTTTTCCACTTGTAAATTGGGTCCAGCTGCCCCCCTGTTCAGGACCAAACTCCGTTGTTGTACTATCACCCCATCCAAGGCACCAAAGAGTTCCTCACTGTAGCACCCATCCAAAGAAAGTAGAGGAGCCCTACACTCCGGGTCTCAGGCCGACCCCAAGTTCCACGCACTCTGCAGAGGTCCCGGCGCAGCAGGGTAAATACAATCACCACGGCGGGGGAGGACACAGGCTCACCTCCACCGCAAACACAGTCCTCCTCTCGGGCCACACTGATAGCCCCTCCGCACTCTCACAGCAGGCCCGCCACAGGTATCGAGGCCCAACTCCCTCTCCTCTCTCAGGCCTCCCGCTGTCCGCCGACCGGCGGACCGAGCCCCCAGCGGGGGCCTCAACCACCGCTGTCCCGCCAAGGCAAGCTCCCAAGCTTCTTCCCGCTACACCAGGCCGTGTGTACTCACAGGCCAGGCACACATGGGTAGGCCGCAGTGCGAGAAAATGGCTGCCACGCTGCAGACCTCAACCCATCCACTCGCCACCTCTTCGGCAGTATACATGGCTTCGGCGGGGCATTTTCACAAGCCCAGGCCTCGGGGAGCTTCCAGCACAGCAGGGTAGAAGCTGGCTAATGAGGCACCGCCCACCGATGTACGGGCTGATGTAGGACCCCGCAATGTTCCAGGAGCACCGGGCCTCAGTCAGTCAGCAAGGCCCACCGCCACCATAGTCCGAGGGGGCCTCCGCCTGAGGGACCCCCACGCCCCCAGCAGGACCATCACACCTTCGGGCAGCAAGCAAGAGAGAGCAGGAGGGCCGCAAAGCACTCCACGCACAGTCCCGGCAGCAAGGCCCACCACCTACACCACCCGCGGGGGCCCCTCACAGTCCGCCATCTCGCGGACCGAGCTCTCGGTTCCAGGTCAGCCTCCCCTCCGCTCTTCACCTAGCACTTTTGCCACCAGCGGGGCCCAGACACCGTCGTTCCTCCGAGCTGCGGTGCGGGAACGCACACCCACTCAGTGGGAGTCTAAACCGCTGCCGCCTCACCAAGGCAGGCACCCAAGCTGCTCCACACCTCACTGGACCTCGCTTCACCACAGGCCCGGCACACGTGGGTAGGCCGAAGCACGAGGCAATGTCCGGCGCACCGCCGGTCTTAGTGACGGCTGCCAGCCAATTCCACTGCGAGGCACACGGCTCCGGGCAGGCCAACGACTCACCGCCCTGACGTTATTCCAGCAGCCACAACGTGCAGGCAGGACGCCTCACCGCAGAAGTCGGACCCCATCTCTCTTCACCACCACGCCCAACGGGAGTAAGCAGTGTCGGGCCGAACTGCTCGAATCAGCCACCAGCCACCTCACAGCACAAAAATAGAGGCACCGCCGGCTTCAGGACCGCTCACAAGTGCGGTAGAGCTCCGCACCTGGTGTGGATGGGCACCAGGCAGGGCGATATTCAAAGCGAATGTTCAGACGGCGCCCGAGGCACAGGGAAGCACATCCTACTCTGCCGCCATCTTGGCCACACCCCCCAAGAGCCAGGTTTTAAGGGTGCGCTTGAAGCAGTTTTCCTCTCTCAAGTCGCGCAGGTCTGGATGAAGGGCATTCCAAGCCCGCACAGCAAAGTAACAGAAGGATGCACCACCCCAATTTTTCCTCCTAATTCTTGGTACCAGGACCAACCCAGCATCGGAAGAGCGGAGGGCTCAAGTTGGATGGTGATGGATGATCCTGGCGGAGAGAAGCCAGGGCCCGTCCGACAACAAGCTCTGAGGGCCAGTTAAGATTTTTAACTGAATTCTCTCCTTAACAGGGAGCAAATGTCGTTTCTTTAAATGAGGACAAATATAACACTGCATAGGTATGTTTAATAGCATGCTGGCCCACATCCAAGGAAAGATGGCCATCAGACAGTTCTTGAACATCCTAGAGGCACCAGGACAGTTGTTGTCCTTAGTAAGGAGAAGCTGCTTATCGTCCGCATATGGCACAATCTGGACCCTAAAGGACTCCACTAAGAAGGCAGAGGAGTCATGTAGATATTAAATAGAGTCTGGCTCAAGGCAGAGCCCAGTGAGTCTCCAAACTTGATCTCTTTTCGGTTAGATGCAAATCTACCTAGCCAAACAGATTACCCTCTGTCAGCAAGAAAGGAAGTGTCGAAGCCAGCGGAAGCCACTGACTCCGATATTTCCCAAACGATTGAGAAGGATAGAGTGGGAAACTGTATCAAAGGCTGCGGATAGATTGAGTAATCAATCAATCAATCACTGCATTTCTAAAGCGCACTACATACCAGTGAGGGTCCCAAGTAATATCAACGTGTCCTGTTCCCCTTGATCCACAGCCATCTTGATAGAGTCTGTCACTTCCACTAATGCCTGACTGAGACTGATGCAACAACTGACCTTGTTGAAAACATTTGGAGAGCTGCCCATTAATACGTTTCTCCAACATCTTCAACAGAGCTAGTAAGAGTGAAATTGGACTAAAAGCATTCAGCAATGTTCTATTCCCTGAAAGTTTTTTTAATAGTGCTGTTGATCTAGCCTATGTACAGCAATTTGGCACGGTGGCAGATAGTATTGAGCAATTGAATAAATGGTACAAAAACTGATTGATCACATTAATAATAATAATAATAATAATAATAAAGGAATCTTGCTGTGCGCAAACTTAGCCCAATGGGCGTCAAGGCGCCTAATTCAAGAACCAGCTCATAACAAAAGCCCTGCAGTTCAACCTATGTAGGCTCTTGAAAAGCACCACGTTTTTAAGGCCTTTTTGAACAGATCCAGGGAGGGTAGAGTTTTGATCTCCACAGGCACGATGTTCCAAAGCTGGGGGGCAGCGACAGAGAAGGCCCTGGCTCCCCATCTGGTGAGCTTGAAACGAGGGACAACAAGCTGGAAGAGTCCCGAAGATCGGAGACACCTTGTGGGATGGTAGCGAGTAAGCAGGGAGCTGATGGCGCCTTTAGGTCCATCCTCGAGGGCTCTATAGGTCAGGCACAGAATTTTAAAGTAAATTCTGTGCTGAATAGGCAGCCAGTGGAGGTCTCTCCTCGTAGTAGTAGCAGAAGATGCCCTAGGAAGATCTAGGACGAAACGTGCAGCAGCATTCTGCACGATTTGCAGCCGATGTATAAGGCCCTTGTTGGACTCCATGTAGAGAGAGTTGCAGTAATCTAACCTGGAACCAACAAGGGCGACTGCAATCTGCTCACGTGCTTGAAGGGACAGATAGCTGCGAATTCTATTGAGTGTTCTGATTACTCCCCAACAGGTTGCAACCGTCCGATTCACCTGAAGGGACATCGAGAGTGACGTATCAAACACCACACCCAGATTTCTGGCAGATTGAGAGGGGGTGGGGCAAGCACCAAGAGAGGGAGGCCACCACTCACTCGACCAGACATCTTGGTCCTTCCCAAAGACCAGCACCTCAGTCTTGTCGCCATTAAGCTTCAGGGAGTTGATAACCATCCAGTCTGCAACAGGTTGCATACAGGACCTAAAGCTAGAGGCAGATGTTATGACAGAGGAATGGGTGAATGACACCATGATCTGGGTGTCATCGGCGTATGATACCACCTCCATCCCCTGCGATCTTACAAGCCTGGCGAGGGGGGCCACGTAGATGTTAAACAGGGTCGGACTTAATGCCGACCCCTGTGGCACCCCACATTGCAGAGACTTAGCTGGGGAGAGGTGGTTTCCGAGCATCCCTATCAAGGAGAAAGGAGTTGAGGAGGCTCAGGGCCGACCCAGTGGCACCTGCCTCCCTAAGCTGAGATGTTAAGATGGCAGGAGACAAGGTGTCGAATGCGGCCGTGAGGTCCAATAGCACTAGAACAGTAGTTTGTCCAGCATCAACTTTGCGTCGGATGTTGTCGACTACAAAGGTGAGAGCAGATTCTGTGCTATGATGTTTTCGAAATCCATGTTGGGTGATGTCAAGATACTCAGAGGCCTCAAGAAAGGAAGATAAATGGCGATTCAGATGTGCTTCTAGAATTTTCGCAGGTGCAGGGAGCAGGGAAATGGGCCTAAAATTTTTAATGAGGCCGGGGTCAAGTGAAGGTTTCTTGAGAAGCGGCTTCACGATAGCCTTCTTCCATACCGATGGAAAAGAGCCTTGTGCAATCGCCTTATTCATCACCTCCAGCAAGGAGGGAAGAAGACTGCTCCTACACTCTTTCAGCTTTTTAAGAGGTAGTGGGTCCAACGGAGAGGAGGATTTCGTCCTGTCGAGTAGAAGATTCAATCCTTCCAGAGACAGAGATGGAAAATCCGAAAGAAGACTAGAAGGGGCTCTATCCAGTGACTCAAGAGAGCTTATGCCAGGAGGAATATTCTCATCCAGAGTGAGACATTGTACTTCTAGTGAAGTGTGGATATCAAAGATTTTTTTATGAAAAAAGTCTGCAATGTCATCGCAGAGACGTTGAGAACTGACTACGGGGTCTGGGAGTTGAAGGGAGCATAGCGAGTCCGCAATTTTGAAAAGCTCCCTAGAGAAAGTGAGTGAGCTTGTAAGGTTGGAAAAGTATTCCTGCTTCTCCATAATCACTTTTTGCTTATACTCCCGTAGAGCAGACTTATGAGCTTCCCGGTCCATAGGATCCCAAGATTTCCTCCACCTCCTCTCACTGCTTCTGCAGCCCTGTTTTAGTAATCTAAGATGGTCCGAAAACCATGGTGCTGATGGTTTACGTCGGGCTACATATCGCAGGGATGCTGGGGCAAGATTTTCTACTGCATTGGTGATGGAATCCTTCAGATCTTGGGCTGCCTCATCCACATCTTTTGGGAAAAGAGCCTCAGGGGAAGGAACAAGAGAGGCAAGGGCCTCATCCGTGAGGTTTCTAAAATTTCTTCTAAGAACAAAAGCTGGCGATCAAAATTCAAGGGGGTCATGGGTCATCTGGCGAGGTCGATTTACACTCTTGGATGGCTTGTTCCAATTCTTCCATAGAAATAGTGGGAAACTTGCAAAGCTGGTTTGTCAGAGCTTAGCAGAAGCCACTAGTAACTTCTCGGAGTTATTATCAGGGGCACGATTCTTACAATCTCAACAATTCTCGTAATCTTATCCTCAAAAGAGTCCGACAGCTTCTCAGATAGCATGGCAGAAACTTCTTGAGACTGAGAAAGAGCGTCCAGGTGAAGGAAATATTTTAATATTTTTAAAATGTATCTAGCGATGTTGTTAGAGTAGGTAATTTGATCAGCAATATAAATCAATAGAGTTTCCTTGATTATTCCATGGATTTATTCAGGGCCTTTTTATAAAGTTCTTTGCCCTGAAATGAAAATGAAATGAAAAACGATTTTTAACGCGCAACTAAGCTCAGGTGGGCGTCAAGGCGCCTGACCAAATAATACCAGGTAACAGAGAAAAATCCTAATTACGGATATGCCCTGACAAAACACCAGGTCTTGAGCGCCTTTTTAAAGGAAGGCAGAGAGGGTTGCATCTTAATCTCAAGAGGTAACAAGTTCCATAGTTTGGGGGCAGCAATGGAAAAAGCTCTGTTTCCCCAGCGAACACTTTTGGCACGTGGGACAACCAACAAATTCATCTCTGAAGATCTTAAAGATCTGCCGGGCTGGTAACGGGTCAGCAGGGCACCAAGGGGATCAGAAGAACCCTCTGCCAAAGCTCGATAGACAAGACAAAGGATCTTAAACGAGATCCTGAGATGAATGGGCAGCCAATGAAGGCTCTTTCTGGCCATCGTAGCAGATGATGCTTTGGGAAGTGCTAAGACAAAGCGAGCAGCCGCATTTTGAACCACCTGTAATCGCTGAATGAGCCCCTTGTTGGAGTCTACATAAAGCGCATTACAGTAGTCCAACCTTGAACCTATCAATGCCACTGCCACCTGTTTACGTGCTGAGGGAGAGAGATAGTGAAGGATCCTCCTGAGGATCTTTAACACCCCCCAGCAGGTGGCCACCGTACGGTTGACCTGCAGAGTCATGGATAAGGAGGTGTCAAAGATTACCCCAAGATTTCTTGCAGACTGGGAGGGAGATGGACAGGTTCCCAGCGAGGCCGGCCACCACTCATCCGACCAGATATCCTGGTCCTTACCAAAGACCAGGATCTCAGTTTTATCGCCATTCAACTTCAGATCCTGAAGTTGGTGGCAGATGATGAAACTGAGTGGGCCAGTGACACCATAATCTGGGTGTCATCGGCGTATGACACCAATTCCATCCCCTGAGATTTTACTAGCCTTGCAAGGGGGGCGACATAAATGTTAAATAGGGTCGGACTGAGAGCCGACCCTTGTGGCACCCCACACTGCAAGGACATAGCAGGGGAAAGGAACTCACCAAGCTTGACTCTTTGCTCCCTGTGCTGTAAAAAGGAGTGCAGGAGGTTCAGAGCCATGCCGGAGATCCCTGCCTCCCTCAACCGAGATGTAAGCGTTGATGGAGACAGGGTGTCAAACGCCGCTGTGAGGTCCAGTAGCACCAACACAGTAGTTTGGCCAGCATCCACCTTCCTACGGATGTTATTTGCCACCATAGTCAGAGCTGTCTCAGTACTATGCGCCTTTCGGAACCCATGCTGGGAGCTGTCAAGATACCCAGATGAGTCCATGAAGGCGGTAAGATGGCCGTTGAGGTGTGTCTCAAGAATCATAGCAGGAGCGGGTAACAGTGAGATAGGTCTGAAATTTTTCAGCTGTTCCGGGTCTAGCGTGGGCTTCTTGAGTAGAGGCTTTACTATCGCCTTCTTCCATATTAAGGGGAAGGTACCTTGGGTTATAGCACCATTCATAACTTCCAGGAGTGGCGGGAGCAGTATCGCTCTGCATTCCTTCAATATCCTCAAAGGGCAAGGGTCTAGGGGTGATGATGATTTGATCCTATCGAGTAGAAGCTCAAGTTCTTCTCGAGTAAGTGGTGGAAAGACCGTTAGACTATCAGGGTGGTCTCTAGTCCAGGCTTCTAATTTGTTCAGGGTTTGGAGTGAAGAGTCGGTCAGGGACTTTCTCTGAGTTTCCAGCGCAAGATAAATGTCCTCAATTTTCTTGTGGAAGAACTCGGATATGTTGTTGCAGAGCTCCTGCGAGCCCACAACTGGATCCGGGACCTGTAGGGAGCAGAGGGAGTCTACAATCTTGAAAAGCTCCCTGGAGGAAGTGAGGGAGGTAGTAAGATTAGAGAAGTACTGCTGCTTTTCCCTAATAACACTAGATTTGTAATCAGCAAGTAGACCCTTATGTAATTCCCTTTCAATAGGATCCCATGCTTTCCTCCATTTTCTTTCCTGTCTTCTACAGCCCTGTCGAAGGAGTCTTAGTGAATCCGTGTACCACGGAGCAGTGGGCTTACGGCGAGCCGAGTATTTAAAAGACGGGGGAGCCAGCTCATCAACCGCCCTGGTGATAGAGTCAGAGAGCAATACCGCTGCATCCTCCACATCTCCCAAGGAAGAGTAGGTGAACTTCTTTATGTATGGTTCAAGAGTATCATTGGTGATGTTCTTAAAGCTCCTTTTTGGACCTCTGGTAGTGGGGAACAAGTCGGATGTTCCTTTCAAAGGAAGGGCCATCAGGAGAGGGATCGCCGAATGGTCCGACCAGACCAGAGGCACCGGGGTGTCAACAGACAATCTGTCGTCGTTAGTAAAAACTCCATCAAGAGTGTGGCCCGCCAGATGAGTAGGGCTGTTGACCAGCTGTATGCATTCACAGGCTGCTAGTGCGTCCACTAACCTGATGGTATCCGGGTCCCTTGTGTTGTCCAAATGAAAGTTAAAGTCCCCAAGAATGGACAGATGGGAATTGCCAAAGTAAGGTTCCAGGATTCTGAGAAGGTCATCAGTGAACGTAGCTCTGGAGCCAGGGGGTCTATACATAAGGATTCCTGAGAAGGAGACCGAGGGAGCAAACAGGATGGAGAAATGCAAAGCCTCAAAAGAGTCCGATACTACAGACAGGGCTTTAATCGTGCAGGGCAAAGTGGCCTTGCAGACAATAGCAAGTCCACCCCCTCTGCGTATAGGTCGGTCTTGTTGCAGTAATTTATATCCCTCTGGGATGGCCATCACTAGAAAATTATTGGTTGAGGGTCCCGCACTCCCTTTGAGTAATTGTTTTGAAAATTGTTCGATGAGTGTAATACTTTCGTTGGTGCAATGGATGGTGATCTTGCTGGGCTCCCAAGATCGAGATATATATCATTCAATTATGTATCCTGTGAACACAAGATGCATTTCCTCCATGCACTCCTTTCCAAACTTTCATAAATGTTCGTACAAAAAGTTTTTGCTTGTTAGATGATTTATTTTTCTCATTTCATACAAGGTGTACTATTAAGTTCATAATTATTCAACATATTCCATGTCTCAGAAAAGTTTGTCACAATGTAATTGCCCAATGCATTTCAAGCGTAACGCCCTTCCTCAGGGGACTTCGTATACTCTAGAAACAATAATCATAAGTCACAATCAGTGTAGTAGTAATGGTCCCTCAATGAAAACAAATTCTCATATTAACATTGCATGTTAACATTGCACATCGGTGATGCCCCCCGTGCTGTGGTAAAAAGCTTATGATCAGTGTTCATAATACTTCTATAAATGTCCAAATGACAGAAAAGACGGGTAAAATATAATAAAGACCCAGTCACTGGGTACTGACCTTAATGCATGGAATAATTCGTGCCTTGCAATTAACTGTAATAAGGAAAATAAAATCCAGGTGTAAGTATATAGCGTGACACATGTGTCTGGTTTCTGTATGAAAAAATACATGTTTGTAGTCTCTTACCGAGGTGTTGTAAACGTGGAGTCTTCCTCGCTAGTATTGGCGTGCAGCGCTCTGTACGTGGATACTCTATGATTTTAACGGCCAAGCGTTCTACGTAGTCAGGGTTACCGTGACGTGTGCTGTACTCTATGGTGGTAACTTGCGCTAGGTGACAGCGCTCTGTACACGAGTACTCTATGGTTCTAAGTTGTCAGGGTTACCGTCCATGGGCGAGTGGCGTATGCTAGACTCTCTAGCTTGCGCTAGGTAACGGCGCATGCTGTAAATAGTAAACATAAGAAAAGGACTGTGCCGCTAGTAATGTGATGTGAGGTTGCTAGGGTAAATTAAAAATAGTAAATAAAGAAGCAGTCTAAGCCGCTATGTAAAAACTCGGTGGAGTCGATTGAGTGACGATGTGTACTGGGGGGATGCATGAATTAAAGAGGGGTATATACATGATGGGTGTGCATATGTAACTAGATGTGTTATAAGTACATAACCAAGCGTAACGCAAAAACTCAATTTTCATATTTTCCAATGACAAAATTAAAATGGTAAAGTGAGCTGAACTACGAAATATCAAAGTTATAGTTCATAGATAACAGTGAAAGTCCAATCTTTCATTAAGCCCTTTCGGCTGGAGGGTGCACAGGAAGTCTATCCAGAAAATTTCTCTGCGAAGTAAGTGGCTATTGTTGTCTCGACCTGGTAGGGTTGCCACTTTTTCAAGTATGCAGAATTTTAATTGGCTAGCATTGTGTTTTACTTCATTGAAGTGTACCGCTATAGTGGATTTATCGTTTTTCAACCGGATGTTACTTTTATGTTCCACTATTCTGGTCTTGATTTTCCTTTGTGTTTTACCTACGTATGAGAGACCACAAGGGCATCTTAGTAAGTAGATTACGTTGGAGGTGTCGCATGTTCCAGATACCTTCAATTTTATGGCTGAACCCTTTGTAGGATGGTTTATGGTGTTTCCTTTTATGATGGCAGTACAATTGCCACAGTTGTGGCATGGTAGAGTTCCTTTGTAAGTGCCATGTTCTGTTATTTTTGATTCCTTTACCAATTCTTTTAGGTTCTTGGTTCTTTCATACGCAAAGATTGGTAGGTGTCTGAATATGTTTTTGAAATCATCTTCCAGTGCTAACATGGGCCAGTGTGTTTTGATTGATTTTTTGATCATGGAACTGTTTGTAGAATATTTTGATACAAATACAGATCTGTGTTCATCAGACTTCTCTTTAGGTTTTAGTAGGTGTTCTCTTTGTAATGTTTCAGCTCTCTGGGAGGCTGAATCCAAGATGGCTTGGGGGTATCCTCTTTTTCTGAATTTTTCCAGCATGTTTTCTTTGTGTGTTTGGTACAAATCTTTTGTAGATGTTATTCTTTTTATCCTTAGAAGTTGTGAAAAAGGTAAATGCTGTTTGAGCGGAGTTTGGTGGAAGCTTTTGAAGTGCAGTAAATTGTTTCTGTCTGTTTTTTTGGTAAATATTGATGTGATAATGTTGCCATTTCTGTTGGTTAATTGCACATCCAGGAATGATAAAGACTCTTTGTCTATGGTGAAGGTGAATTGAATTCTCCCATCCACTTGATTGAGTGAGTTAAGTTCTTTGATCAATTTTTCTTTACTCCCTTTCCATAGAACAAAGATATCGTCGATGTATCTTTTGTAAAGGATTAGATTGTTGGTCCATTCTTCTTTGTTCAATATGTGGTCAACTTTGATATTTCGTAGTTCAGCTCACTTTACCATTTTAATTTTGTCATTGGAAAATATGAAAATTGAGTTTTTGCGTTACGCTTGGTTATGTACTTATAACACATCTAGTTACATATGCACACCCATCATGTATATACCCCTCTTTAATTCATGCATCCCCCCAGTACACATCGTCACTCAATCGACTCCACCGAGTTTTTACATAGCGGCTTAGACTGCTTCTTTATTTACTATTTTTAATTTACCCTAGCAACCTCACATCACATTACTAGCGGCACAGTCCTTTTCTTATGTTTACTATTTACAGCATGCGCCGTTACCTAGCGCAAGCTAGAGAGTCTAGCATACGCCACTCGCCCATGGACGGTAACCCTGACAACTTAGAACCATAGAGTACTCGTGTACAGAGCGCTGTCACCTAGCGCAAGTTACCACCATAGAGTACAGCACACGTCACGGTAACCCTGACTACGTAGAACGCTTGGCCGTTAAAATCATAGAGTATCCACGTACAGAGCGCTGCACGCCAATACTAGCGAGGAAGACTCCACGTTTACAACACCTCGGTAAGAGACTACAAACATGTATTTTTTCATACAGAAACCAGACACATGTGTCACGCTATATACTTACACCTGGATTTTATTTTCCTTATTACAGTTAATTGCAAGGCACGAATTATTCCATGCATTAAGGTCAGTACCCAGTGACTGGGTCTTTATTATATTTTACCCGTCTTTTCTGTCATTTGGACATTTATAGAAGTATTATGAACACTGATCATAAGCTTTTTACCACAGCACGGGGGGCATCACCGATGTGCAATGTTAACATGCAATGTTAATATGAGAATTTGTTTTCATTGAGGGACCATTACTACTACACTGATTGTGACTTATGATTATTGTTTCTAGAGTATACGAAGTCCCCTGAGGAAGGGCGTTACGCTTGAAATGCATTGGGCAATTACATTGTGACAAACTTTTCTGAGACATGGAATATGTTGAATAATTATGAACTTAATAGTACACCTTGTATGAAATGAGAAAAATAAATCATCTAACAAGCAAAAACTTTTTGTACGAACATTTATGAAAGTTTGGAAAGGAGTGCATGGAGGAAATGCATCTTGTGTTCACAGGATACATAATTGAATGATGGCCATCACTAGGTCATGTCCAGAAGACTCCGAAGCCCATGTTTCTGTGACAAGCATCCAATCGGGTTGCCTGTCTACCACAAAATCATGGAATGCAATATTGTTTTTAATAAGGGATCTAGCATTGATTAAAAAGCCCTTTTTTATCAGTGTATTCCTAGCCACTTTAGAAGGTGTGGGCGGTAGTATAACAGATTTGCACGTGTGACAGCGGGAGGAGTGCAAAATGCCTTCAGGGGAAAATCTATGGATACAAGGTAAACAAGGGGGCTTTAAGGCTAATAGCTCAGGCAGGGAGTACAAATGCATTCCCAAAGTTTGTGTAGGTGAACGTCCAGTGTCCAGCCCGTCCTTAGCGCGGACGGGCGCAGACGGGCTGGACTCTGGCTCGACTCCGGCGCGAAAACGGCGCGCCCGCTTAGCGCGTCCGCTACGCGGAGTCATGGCCGTCTATTTTTATACTTCCTAGCCCTCCCCAAAATGGCCGCCGCCGTATTCCGGCCGTGTCCCAGGCAAACCCGCCCTGAATTGGCCGGTTGCTCTGGGGGGAGGCAGAGGAATTGTCCAAGTACCGCGGAGGTCGTGGGAATGCAAGGTAATTTTTAAATGCAGTAAAGTGGTAATTGCCTCCACCCTCACTCGGTGGAGACACGCCCTCAGTACGATAGAACCTTCTACAAAACCTCTCCATTTTATTGCACTGTTTGCGCATATCCCGTAGCTCAACGCTGAACCAAGAAGCAAACGAAAGACGTCTGGAAGGGGTGCCAGACCTCTGCTTTTTTACCTAGGCTAATGTATTGGCCATATTCAGTAGCCAAGAGTTAACTGCTATGGCGTCTGCCTCTATCTCCCCGCTCAAGAAGGCCGAGAGCTAACTATGCAGAGTCCCCCAGGGATCATCCCTCAGCCGACCCTGTTCAACGTGTACATCACACCGCTCCCCCACCATCATCAGATTCCAAGGCGTCACCTTCATCTCCTATGCAGATGACACCCAACTCATAACCTTCCTGACAGACAAGACACCCACCAGCAGAGCCAACTTTATCAACTGCATTGTGAGAAGTTGGCCCGATATGCAACGTTCGCTATTCTAGCGACCGCTATGTATCGTTCCAACGACCCTTATGGTGTTTGGTTGTAAGTCAACCTATAGACCAGCTATCCTAGTAGCGTGGATACGAGCAGTCTAAGGCTAAAGACTCGAGAGGGCGCGTTAAGCCAGCTGTTTACCACACATGTACCCCTTGAACACCCAGTGAAAGGACACCACACAAGTGTTATGAAAATAAACAGTATATTTATTAAGAATCACAACAGCCCTGTACTCTTTATGAGGACAGGGTACTAAGCACAAACCAAATCTCTTTAGCAAATACTTCAAGTGCACAGTTAAAACAAGTGTCCGAGGACACGGAAAGAGTAAGGTCTCGGGCGGACCCGATAAGGCAAGTCGGAAGCGAGGGACTCAGGACCCTAGAGTAAGGAGGCTATGCAGGCACCGAAATGCCGAGTTACCTAGCCACGAGGGCTGCGGCTGCACAAGTCTTACAGGCGTCGGGGTCTTCGCTGACGAGCCAGGAGCCGGAAGAAAAGGAGTTGCTGGCCGGCGACCAGTGCTGAATAGTTCGTAGAGATCCAAGCCTGGATCGGAGATTGATGAAACCTGAAAGCAGAGGGGACCAAGTTCGTACTACGAGCCAGTAGTCAGAGGGTACCAGGAAGGCACCGGTTGGCCGTCACCTCGACCAGGTGAGTGGGAGACGCTAGGCTCTGCAGTCTCACGGACCAGGAGGCGTTGTCGGCGACCACGGTGGAGGTGCGAGCTGTCCCACGTAGGATGATGCTGTCGGCGTCGCTGGGCCCAGGATGGGGCAACAAGCCTTGGCAGATCTCAGGGCCATGTGGTGGGCCTAAGATGGCGTCTTGAGTGGACCAGGAGGGTCCGGGGTGCTTCTCGCAAAGATGGAAGCAAGGGCCAGTCTGGAGCAACCAGACCAGCAGTGATGATTCTCGGATGTCGTCACAGAAGGGCACAAGCCAGCGGCTAGTGACCAGACAACGTGCTGAGCAGCGAGCAGAAGGGCCCCACGCAGATCGTGGAGATGCTGGGAGACTGCACTTCGGTGCTGGAGCGGCTCAGGGTCGGGGCTTCTCGGACCCCAGAGCACTCACCAGAGAGTTACCTCGATGGTCGTGCTGGTTTTAAGAGCGTGCAGGTTCTGATGATGGCCGGTCCCTCGAGGTCTCGTCGCACCCACAGATCACAGCTGAGCTGATGACGTGGGTAGAGGTCAGAGGTGCCAGGGAAGCCGGTTCTCGTCGAGCTGGGCCGTCGGATTCCTTGAGGAAGGACTTACAGCAAACCGCAGAGTTCTTAGTTGGTGCCCGCTGATGCAGGGTGACTACTCCTTAGTCACAAGGGAGAAATCTTGAGAAGAGTCTTGAATGTCCTTTCGTAGAAAGTAGTTCTTGAATCAAAGATGATCTAATTTGGAAGGGTCCCCGCTCCGGTCTTTATTCTAAAGAAAGGGGTGGGTACATGACTAGGTCCTGCCCTAAGGGTGGGACCAGGAAGGGGGGTAGTTACACCCCTCTCCCCTGCCGGACTTTCCCCAGGCCAGGGCTGTCGCCCCTGGAACTGGTTCTAACCGGCAGATGCGTAGTGAGCACCGGGGTGCCACTCCGCAGTCACCTTCTCGCCAAAGCCCTACCTACCCAGAATACACAAACCCTGTCTGGGACGGTGCGAACACCGCCCTCGACAGGAAACCCTTTGTCCAAGTGCTCCTCGCTGGAAGGACTCCCAGCAGCAGGAGGTCAGACTCGTGTCTGTGGTGGCAGCATCCATTTTGTGGAGCTGAGGCTTCAGTTAACTTTAACCGGGGTTCACAGTTACGTACATGTCGTGTCCCTCTAGAAGGGTGGAATGCTAACCTCGTCGCCAGCATTGGTGAGAGGGCAGCACCCCGATTCGTATGACACCTTACTCGACATGCCTTGATAACGCGGCACCGGAGTTACCGATATGGTACGCGTTATCATGGAACAGCTATTGGGTCTTGATTCCGCAAGCTGCAACCGGGCTCGGCTCGGGCCTGAACCTAGCTCACACGAGCCCACGCACTCTGCCTTCAGGATTGTTGGACAGGCCACATGACGGGCCGCTCTCCCCCGGCTCGACCAGGCCCGAGCCCAGTCATACAAGCACCACACACCACCATTGTACGTCCTACGTCCCCTCAGGGACACCTGCCCTCGAACATGATCACCTCATGGGCCCGATCCACTGCCGACCCATGCGCTCAGCCTGGGCCGCCATCTTGGACACTTCATCACGAGGCCGCCTGGCCCCCGATCGACCTCAACCCTGGGCCTAGCCCGGCCTCAGACATTCCGGCACCACCCTCCACCCAGGAGGTGAGCGAGCTACTTGGCAGGTCAATGGGAGAAAGAGGTGTCGATGGCTCTCCCCCGGCCAGTGCCGCTCGCCCATCGCCTCCCCGGGCGCTGGCTCCACCCCCCCGCTGGGTGTCTGGACTCCCTCATCCCGGACCTCCCGACCTCCAAGTGCGAGGGTCCGGACATCAAAGCCCGCCAGCCCTATAACTGGGGCAGCTCCAGAGCAGGAAGGCAGTTGTATCTTGGAGTCGAGAGACGTAAAGAGGAACTCACCCTGGACGGACTACTGGCGCTGCCGTAGCTCTGTCCTGTGCACCATCGTCCTGCCTGTTGGCGCTGCCACAGCCGTCGTAACCTTCATCCTTCATCGTCGTCCGGATCTGCTGGCGAGGCCGCGGACCGTTGTAACCGTCATCTGCATCGGGACCTGCTTGGCTTCTCCACGGCCCGTCGACCATCCGTCATCCATCCCGGGACCTGCTTGGCTTCTCCACGGCCCGTCGATCATCCTTCGTCCATCTCGGGACCGGCTTGGCTCCTCCACGGCCCGATCAGCAAACACACCGAGCTCGAGGATTGAGAGCTATTTAACTCATTGGCAACTAAGACTGTCCCGCTACCCCTTTTTCCTCAACCAGAGATCAGAACCGAGGGGACCCCTGAGTCCAGACCTCCTTGTATCATATCAACGTAACCTAAGAATTGCCTATAAAGTCTCGTTAACCTTCAATCTTGTGTGGTGTCCGTCTGTGGGGGGGGGAAGTTACTTATCTGTACAGTCGTTGGAGACGGCTCTCCCTGGAGACCTCTCCCCGTAATCTCGGCCGACCCTCCCGGTCCGTCTAACATTGGTGGCCAGCGGCGCGATCCGAATCACCGCATAACGTACAGAGAGTAGCTCACCCCACAACGAACAACAATGTCAACTAAAGAGAGCGGATCAACTGAGAAGTTCCAAATGGAAAAACTCGAGGAATACAGCCATCGTGAACTAAAGCAGTTCTGCATCGAACTAGGTATCGCTACCACCGGACTAAGTACCAAGGACGATTTCAAGCATGCCCTAGAATCTTGGGCAGAGACCGGGGATGTCGAAGCCCCTGAGCAAAGCACCGCGAAAAATACCAGCACGGGCCCTGAGGGGCAAAGAACCAGTCTCTCGCAAGACGAGATCCAAGAAAGAGAAAAAGCCCGACTACACGAACTCGAAATGGCCCGACTCAAGATGGACATAGAACTCAAATTGGCCGAGCAAAAAATAAACTTAGAGCACCTTCGCCTCCGAGAAGAAAGAGAGGAGAAACAGAGGCAAAGGGAGCTCGAGGAAAAAAGACTAACGTACGAGCACGAGCGGAACCTAGCCGAGATCAACCTGCGCAAACAGAATAAAGAGTTAGGGGTGCCTGACCGACCGTCCACCCCAGGGACCACGGAGAAAAAAGTGCACATCCCCAAGGATGTGGTCCGAGAATATTTTCGAGAAGACGACATCCAGCAATGGTTTAAGGCCTATGAAATCGCGATGACTGCGCACCGGATCGATAGAGCCGACTGGGGAGCCGGCCTATGGGGCAAATTCCTTAATGAGGGCCGCGATACTCTGTTACAGCTCCCAGACCACCAGATGACCTCCTACGACCATATGAAAGCGGCCCTCCTCACCCGCTATGGCCTCACGCCCGAGATGTACCGTCAGCGGTTCCGAGACTGCACACGCATTCCAGGTACAACTTGGGTGGACTATGTAACGTACTTTAGCAGAGCCTTCGAAGGCTGGATCAGAGGGAACAACGTCACGACCTACGAGCAGCTGTTCAATCTGATGGTATGGGAGCATCTGTCCAACAATTGCTTCATTGAACTACGCCAACACCTCCTCGACAGCAAGTTAACCGATCCCCGGCAGCTCGCAGCCGAAGCTGACCGGTGGGAGATCACCAGAGTGGGCCGGAATGGGTCCTACGAGCAGAACAGGAACAACAATGGTCACCCCCGACCCAGAGGAGGAGGAGGGGGCCAAGGACGAGGAAGAGACAACACTCCGGCCGCCCCCACTACCAGCACCACCCCCCCGGCCAACCGGGGCAGCACCCCGGCGCGACCGGGATACAGAGCCAATGTTACATGTCACCGATGCCAACGAGTCGGCCACTATGCAAACGACCCAAGCTGCCCGCAGTATCAGAGTCCAAGACCCCGCCAGGTGGCCGCCGCGGCACTAGGGGAAGAACAGATCTCCGAGGAACAAGAAACAGACGAGCAAGAGTATCAAGAGTGGGAGCCAGCAGCCATGACTCTCGCGTGCTTAGGGGGAAGAGACATGGTCCCGCGGGTCCCCCTACCCGCTAACACCCAGAAGTACAGCCAATGGGTGAGCATCAATGGACAACGGGCCGAAGCCCTTCGAGACACCGGGGCCAGTGTGACAGCCGTCCGCTGTCATCTGGTGACCCCAGAACAATATCTACCGAACATTCTCTGCCCTGTACGATCCGCCGACAACTCAGAGAGTCTGTGTCGGATGGCCTGCGTCCCCTTTGAGTGGGGAGGGGTCTCCGGCATGCTGAAGGTAACGGTCCGAGACGACGCCCCCGTGGACTGCCTCCTCGGAAATGACCTGGAAAGCTCCCCGTGGGCAGCCGTGGAGCGAAAAGAACACTTGGGGATGTTGGGCGTCCCAGACTGGGCGTGCGTCACCACCCGGTCCATGGCCGCCCGTGCCAACCCTCACCCCGAAGAACCAGAATGGCCGGCGCCACCGCCCCCGGTCGCCCCCGCCGAGACCCCCGACCATGGTATCCCCCTCGAACTTGCCCAACCTTCCGACCTTGCTAATCTTGACCAGTGGGCTCAAGAAGGGGGACCCACACAAGAACAATTTCGTCAGGAGCAGGAGACTTGTCCCTCCCTTGAGGGACTCCGACAACAAGCGCTCGCCCAAAGCGCAGGGGATACCTCCGGAACTCATTGGGTCTACTGGGACAATGACCTATTGTACAGCGAGCAACGAATCGCCGAGCTAGGGGCCAACCGAGTACTAGTGGTGCCCCTCCGCTTTAGAGACTTCCTGCTAAATCTGGCCCACGATGTCCCCCTGGCAGGGCACCTGGGACAAGATAAAACCTACAGCCGCCTAGTGACCCACTTCTTCTGGCCAAAAATGAGAAACGATGTGCACCAGCATTGCCGATCTTGCCCCACGTGCCAAGCCAGTGGGAAGAGCGGCCGCAAATTAAAGGCCCCCCTGCAACCCTTTCCAGTAGTCACGACCCCATTTGAGAGGGTCGGAATAGACATTGTGGGACCCCTAGACCCGCGTACAAGACAAGGCCATCGCTTCATCCTGGTACTAGTGGACCACGCCACCCGCTACCCTGAGGCTATTCCTCTCCGGACCGTGACAGCCCCAGTGGTCGGCCGGGCCCTGATGGGGATCTTCTCCCGTGTGGGGTTCCCCCGAGAAGTCGTCAGTGACAGAGGCACAAACTTTATTTCCAAATATATGAAGTCCCTCTGGCAACAGTGTGGGGTCACCTACCGCTTCACGACCCCCTATCACCCCCAAGGAAACGGACTTGTTGAGCGGTTCAATCGCACGCTAAAAGGGATGATCGGGGGATTGGAAGAGCCCCTCCGTCGCCAGTGGGATGTGCTGCTGCCGTGCCTCCTCTTCGCCTACCGGGAGGTCCCACAGAAGTCCCTAGGCTTCAGCCCATTCGAGCTGCTCTATGGGCACCCAGTACGGGGGCCACTCAGCCTGATCAAAGAAGGCTGGGAGATGCCTCCGGCCAAGAGTCCGCCCGATGTCTTCCGGTACCTCCTCACCCTCCGCAACCAGTCCCGAAGGTTCAGAGACCTAGCAAAAGCCAACCTAGAGACAAGTCAAGAGGACATGAAGAAATGGTATGACCAGAACGCCTCATCTATTGAATTCGAGCCGGGGCAACAGGTCTGGGTAATGTCCCCCACAGAACCGTGCGCTCTCCAAGACAAATGGACGGGACCCTTCAAGGTAATCGAGCGCAAGGGTCCTGCCACCTATCTGATCGATATGGAGTCCGCCCGGAATCCGCTCCGAGTCCTCCACACCAACAGACTGAAACCCCACTTTGCGCGAACAGAACTCAGTCTCTTGATGGCCACAGACAATGGGGTTGAAGACGACTCCGAACCTCTCCCTGACCTCTTGCGGACCCAGGAGCAAGACGGCTCCGTGGATGGGGTCCGACTCTCGGAGTCCCTCACCAGAGAACAACGCCACGAGTGCCAAGCCCTCCTATCACGATTTGCCAGTCTGTTCTCCCTCACCCCAGGTGTCACTTCCTGGTGTGTGCACGATGTGGACACCGGAGACAACCCTCCTATCCGCCACCGGGCCTACCGCGTACCTGATCGGGTACGGGCCTGCATCCAGGCGGAAGTAGCTAAGATGCTCACGCTCGGGGTCATCGAGCCCTCAGACAGTCCATGGGCCAGCCCGGTCGTACTGGTCCCCAAAGCGGCCGCCCCCGGAACCACACCAGAACTCCGGTTCTGTGTCGACTACCGGGGCCTGAATGACGTCACCAGAACGGACGCACACCCCATCCCCCGGGCAGATGAACTGGTCGACCGAATGGGCGCTGCCCGCTACCTCAGCATCTTCGACCTGACGGCAGGTTATTGGCAGATCGGCCTCACATCCCGAGCACAAGAACGTTCTGCCTTCTCCACCCCCGATGGCCACTATCATTTTAAGGTCATGCCCTTCGGCATGAAAAATGCCCCAGCGACTTTCCAACGGCTCGTCAACCAGGTCCTGGCGGGGCTCGAAGAGTTCAGCGCCGCCTACCTGGACGACATCGCTGTGTACAGCCACCATTGGACCGAGCACCTCCACCACCTCCAAGCAGTACTACAAGCCCTTCAGCGAGCTGGCCTCACGATCAAGGCCAGCAAATGTCAAATTGAACAAGGGTCGGTGACCTACCTCGGACACCAGGTGGGAAGCGGCCTAGTGGCCCCTCTACAGCTGAAGATTGCCGCCATCCAGAACTGGCAACCCCCTATCACTCAAACTGAGGTGCGAGCCTTCCTGGGCCTCACGGGCTACTACCGAAGGTTCGTGAAAGACTATGGTACCATCGTGGGGCCTCTCACCGAACTCACATCAAAAAATCAGCCCAAGAAAGTGAATTGGACCCCAGAGTGTCAAGCGGCATTCGAACAGTTAAAGGCCGCCATGTGTTCCGCTCCTGTGCTCCAGGCCCCAGACTACAGCCGGGAGTTCATCGTCCAGACGGACGCCTCCGACCAGGGCATTGGGGCAGTCCTGTCCCAAGTGAACACCGAAGGCCTTGATCAACCGGTGGCCTTCATCAGCCGGAGACTCCTACCCCGGGAACAACGCTGGAGCACCATAGAAAGGGAAGCCTTCGCTGTGGTATGGGCCCTCAAGAAGCTCCGGCCCTACCTTTTTGGCACCCACTTTCGGGTACAGACTGACCACCGACCCCTGCAGTGGTTGATGCATATGCGGGGGGAAAACCCAAAACTGCTACGCTGGTCCATCTCCTTGCAAGGTATGGACTTCACGGTTGAACACCGGCCTGGGTCCGACCACGCCAACGCGGATGGCCTGTCCCGGTTTTTCCGCCTCGACGAAGAGAGTCCCCAAGAGGATGGGTAACTCTCCCCGCCTTCAGCTGGGGGGGACGCATGTTGGACAGGCCACATGACGGGCCGCTCTCCCCCGGCTCGACCAGGCCCGAGCCCAGTCATACAAGCACCACACACCACCATTGTACGTCCTACGTCCCCTCAGGGACACCTGCCCTCGAACATGATCACCTCATGGGCCCGATCCACTGCCGACCCATGCGCTCAGCCTGGGCCGCCATCTTGGACACTTCATCACGAGGCCGCCTGGCCCCCGATCGACCTCAACCCTGGGCCTAGCCCGGCCTCAGACATTCCGGCACCACCCTCCACCCAGGAGGTGAGCGAGCTACTTGGCAGGTCAATGGGAGAAAGAGGTGTCGATGGCTCTCCCCCGGCCAGTGCCGCTCGCCCATCGCCTCCCCGGGCGCTGGCTCCACCCCCCCGCTGGGTGTCTGGACTCCCTCATCCCGGACCTCCCGACCTCCAAGTGCGAGGGTCCGGACATCAAAGCCCGCCAGCCCTATAACTGGGGCAGCTCCAGAGCAGGAAGGCAGTTGTATCTTGGAGTCGAGAGACGTAAAGAGGAACTCACCCTGGACGGACTACTGGCGCTGCCGTAGCTCTGTCCTGTGCACCATCGTCCTGCCTGTTGGCGCTGCCACAGCCGTCGTAACCTTCATCCTTCATCGTCGTCCGGATCTGCTGGCGAGGCCGCGGACCGTTGTAACCGTCATCTGCATCGGGACCTGCTTGGCTTCTCCACGGCCCGTCGACCATCCGTCATCCATCCCGGGACCTGCTTGGCTTCTCCACGGCCCGTCGATCATCCTTCGTCCATCTCGGGACCGGCTTGGCTCCTCCACGGCCCGATCAGCAAACACACCGAGCTCGAGGATTGAGAGCTATTTAACTCATTGGCAACTAAGACTGTCCCGCTACCCCTTTTTCCTCAACCAGAGATCAGAACCGAGGGGACCCCTGAGTCCAGACCTCCTTGTATCATATCAACGTAACCTAAGAATTGCCTATAAAGTCTCGTTAACCTTCAATCTTGTGTGGTGTCCGTCTGTGGGGGGGGAAGTTACTTATCTGTACAGTCGTTGGAGACGGCTCTCCCTGGAGACCTCTCCCCGTAATCTCGGCCGACCCTCCCGGTCCGTCTAACAAGGATCGTTAAGGCCTGCCATAGGAGTGACTGATAGGAACTCGGGTGTCCATTGTATGGTTAGATATAGAGCTACTATACCTAAAGCGAAGGGTGGTTACACGTCTTCGCCCCAGCTGTCGCGCAGCCAGTTGTGTCAAATTTAGGAGGCCAGCCAGGGGTGGCATAATACATGCTTCAGCCCCTGGCGGCCCTGGGTACACCTATGCCCTGCGTTACGGGGTCTGATAAGGTGGCCCAGTACCAATTGGTAAATGCACCTAGGGTACATTTCGTAATTTAGAAAGAGAACAGCCAGGCTGTGGGTCTGATTAGCAGGCCCACAGCCAGAGAAAGTCGTAAACCAGTGAAACAAAAGCAAAAAATCTGGGTGATCATAGGATTGCAGACCCTACTCTCCTACATGCATGACAACTGCATGACCTTGGTAGAAAACAATGAAAACCAACTGCTTGAAACTCATCCAGCAAAAGAGAAGTATTAGTCTCCCCGTGGATGAGGTAGGGGGAATCAGCAGGACAAGCAGAATCTTTTTGGGGAGGAATGCCCTGAGAGTGATTCTGGTGTTCATGAGGAGCCTCGGATCCCCCCTCCTTACAACCAATGGAAGCTGATCCTATCTCCTTTGACTCCGACTGTCTGGGGGTCCCTGGTCCACTTGTTTCACCCGACCGGACTGGGGGTGGGAGATTTTTTTTTCCCTAGCCGAGGACTCGGACTCCTCAATGCCTGATTTAGGTTTGTCAACATCATCACAGTCTACATCTTTGAGCAGCAGTTGCACGGATAGATAAGTTATCTCTGCTGATCGGAAAAAGAGATCAGGACAATCAAGAGGCAAAAAAAGTCCCACAGCTGAAAAAAGAAGAAGCAGTTGAGTAACAATAAGGCTGTTAAGGACCGGTAGGAGCATTCAAAGATATGGTCCCCCAGGCTTAGGAGGGATTATTCAGCTGTTCAACTTTTGGACAAGCCCGCCCAGGGCATGGAGGGTGCTACCGCAGGATCTCCAACAGAACAGGAACCTCAACACTCCCTAATTTTGGCTACGATTAAGAGAATGCAAGCTAAAGTGTGGACAGATAACCGAAGGGCCTGGCAGGCTTCGAAAAAAATACAAGGCATGGTCAGGAAAATTTGAAAAACCTGTACTGAAATTTCCCACAGGATAACCAGTATAGAGGCTCGGACTGATACTCTCGAACAGGAAGTCGAGGCTCTTTCCAGGACCCTAAGCTCATGGAGATGATGCAGAAGATGGAGGATTATGAAAACAGGCAGAGAAGGAACAATTTAAGGTTACTGGGTATTCCAGTAGGGAGAGAGGGAGGGGACCCCAGAGACTATGTTGTTAAACTTCTAAAGCGTGCATTCCCAGAACTTACGGGATGGGATTTGTTAGAAATGGGGGTCTCCGATTGGCACAGGTAGGTACTTGTGACAAGCAGGGACCCTCTCCTCTAGTCAGGGCAAGGGACCTACTCTTGAAAATAACCCCTGCTCACCCTATAGGCGGCGTGGCGCGAGCAGACAAGGCTAATCCCCAGAGCGTTCTGGATTAAGCATTTGTAACAATATACAGTAATCAGATGACACACTACAAATGGACACAAGTCTAGCTTTATGTAAAAATATAGTATTCTTTATATCAGGTTTACCACAAGTCTCAATAACATTTAAAAAGGTTCCACAATACTATCTAGCATCAATCAGTCTTCAAAGATGCTTGGTTAAAAAGGTTGTGCGAGTCGTAGTACTCCTGTGCGACCCGTGCGGGGGTCAAAAGAAATGCTTTACAGAGTCTCACGCGCCTCGCGGACACTTCAGTCCGAGGCACTGCACACAGTGTGAAGTGTACACAGTTCCTTTTGCTTGACGGAGTTCGATACGGACGGTGCAAAAACCAGACGTCTCACGCAGCGGTGCCTTCCTCGTGTGGTGCGAGCTACGGCTCGAAGAGCTCAATAGTCACTTTACTTTGAGGGCGGCGATGCGTTGTGATTGGGCAGGCTCTTCGTTGCAGCGTATGGGCCGGTCCTGGAGAGGGGACCGGTGCCTGACCTCAGTTACTGGGCAGCGGTACGATTCAAAGAGGTACGAGACGTACCTACCGCGCTACCCGCCACAGCTGTTCATGAACAGCGGCGGGGCGCTTTAATCAGGACGATGCGAAGGGGGAAAGCGGGCACAAGGCGACGTCCGTTCTTTGTGTTGTGAGATAGGAGCGGTGCTTGTACCAGACGGGTCCTTTCTTGCGTTGCGAGCTACGGCTCAGATAGGGAGGAGTCACGGTGCTCGGACAGAGCGGGGCTGGTCCTTACGATGCGAGCTACGGTTCGGCCAGGCAGAAGACACGTTGCTCGGCTGGACAAGTGCACACAGCTCTTCAGAGTGCGTGCTGGATTTCCACGAGGGGCACTCAGTTTACTTCGTCAGTACTGCAGGGAAATGCAGCGCGCTTGGCAGCTTCTCTTCCAGGGGGTTAGAGCCCAATGGTCCTGGGGCTCAGTTCAGGGGGCAGGCTCACACGCAAGCCCTTGGAGATTGTTTAAAAGAATGCACAAGTTGATAAAAAGTCACTTCAGTCTTTCTCCTCTCCTTCTTGCAGCAAGGCACCCACCACCGGCCAGTCTCCCAGGTCAGAGACAGTAGTCCTCCATGCAGCTTTTCCAGGTCCTTCTCGTCGGGCAGAGGTTCTTCTTGGCTTAAACAGGATCTTATTTCTTAGGAGCAGGGCTGCTACATTTATACAGCAAATATTTTGTTCTTTCATGCCAGGGGGCCTGTGCCTTGTTCAGTCCAGCTCTCGAGCACTTTGTTGTGGTGACTCTGGCTTCTTCTATCAGTGCGCAGGGCACAGACATCAGACACTCCCCAGGGGGTGGAGCCAGCATTGTGGTGGCAGAGCACAGCCCTATTCAGAGTCAAGGGGCACTCCTCCCACCCATCCTGGTGTAATCTCTCTATTCACCATCTGGCAACCCCAGCCTGTCTCCTGTAATTCCCCAGCCCTGTCACTCAAATAAATCAGACAGCAGATACACATAAGAGCAGAGGCGGGCTGAAATGGTGAGGCAAGCAAATACCAACTTTCTAAAAAGTGGTATTTGCAAACAGAGAACATTAAAATAAACTTTGCTAAAAAATGTATTTTATTATTTTGAGTTCAGGCACACCAAACTCGAATTTCTACCATGTTCCCTGAGCCTGCTGGGATTATCGAGTGTAATAATTCCAGCAGCCCATTCTGGCCTATGAGAACAGGTAGCCCTACAATAGTGAAAAACGAAAATGGCTGTAATTCACTATTAGGACATGCCACACACATCAGGGCATGTCCTACCTTATGCTTGCAATGCACCCTGCCCTTGTGCCTACCATAGGGGTGACTCACATGAAATAAAGGGAAGGTTTAGGGCTGGCAAGTGGGTGCACTTGCCCAGCCAGCATGATAGTACCACACTGCACACAGGGTCTGCAATGGCAGATCTAGACACATTTTACAAGACTGCTTCTGTGGGTGGCACAACCAGTGCTGTAAGCCCACTTGCAGCATTTGGAGTTACAAGCCCTGGCACTCCTAGTGCACTTCACTGGGGTCTGACAGTAAGTCAAATAAGCCAATCATGTAATCCAATCACATATGCAGTTTTCATAGGGAGCACTTGCACTGTGGCACTGATTGGCAGTGGCACAGTGCTCTGAGCAGCTAACACCAGCAAAACATCTGAGGCACACCAGCAAAAAGTGGAAGGGAAACTCACGCCAAGGTGCCAGGTCTAACAGGATTGGACATGAGAAATTCAGACGGCACATCGATTCCCCCTAAAGCCCAAAAAACAATGGGTGGATAGTAATGCATATTGTAGGGCAACATTTGTTTATCATGGAAATTTTATTTTGAGACAAAGTATTTTTGATTTGACCTGCCCCAGTGCTAAGAGGGATTTTGAGGGTGTTGCCTTCTTTGCATGGCCAGACTTCGCTTATGCTACCGTAGAGCGCAGATGGTGATTAAGGCAGATGTTTGCCCCCCCCCCCTCCCCCCCCCCCCAGAAAATAGGTGCCGAAGTGTTCCTACAATATCTGGCAAAATTGAAGGTATTATGGAAGGGTCGTACCTGTACCTTTTTTTCGGAGGTTCAGGTACAGGAATTTCTCACGGATCAACTAGTGGGGACTGATTCAGGGGGAAACACTCTGAAATATATTTCTGAATCCTGGAAAAAAAGCGTGGGGGAAGAGAGAAAAAATAAAATAAGAGGTGGAATAAAAAAAGAAATATATATATATGATGGTTTGCCACGGGGTCGGTGGAAGGGGCCCAGGGAGTGGGGTTTGCGTGATGCTAGACAGCATCATACAGGCCAGACCTGGTTGCTCAGGGGAGTGGTGAGGGTGGGGGGGGGGGAGGGTTTGGTTGAGGAAAGAAGGCAAAACAAGTCAGTATGAACGAAGCATGTGTGGAAAGAGGTATAGAGGAGGGGTGGTGACCCATGGAGGTAGTTTGGAGGACATTGTAATTTTTAAGGGTTGGTGCTTAGGGTGTGGTGGAGAAACATTATTTACTAAATGATCAGGCAATGATCTGCATCCCATCTAACAACCTATGCGGCCTAAACGACCCTAAGAAAAGACCCAGGACTTCTCTGGGTTTAAAACTTCTGAGTGCGGACGTTGTCTGCCTCCAGGAGCCACATATTGAAGTTTCACAGAGAGATATTCCTAACTCCTTGGGCTATAGACTGGTAGCTTGCACCTCCCATGGCGTGCGTACTGCTGATGTGGCAGTTTTATCCTAAGGAAGCCTGCTGAAATTCTCACAAGTAGGGCATGATCATAGGGGGAGATGGGTAGTCGTAGTTTGTCATTCACCCTGTGGAGGCAAGTTCATGCTATGTTCAGTTTATGGCAGCGTGCTTGATGATCCCTCCACACTAATGCAGGTTTCTAGAGAGTGAACGGGCCGCCCCCTACCTGTGGTTTTGTGCGGGGATTTTATTCTCAACCTCCAAGGGAGTTTTGATATAGGTGGACACTTACAATACACTGGGAGGAAGCCTAAGGTGTGGCAAACCCTCAAAGGGGTATGCAAGGATCATTGACTGGTCGATGTATGGCAATAAAAGAATCCGATTGTAGACACGGGTATACATTATTTTCCGCTCCACACGGCACACATGCCCGTCTTGATTATTTTTTGTGTCTAACAAGTTGGTCACGGACTGCGAGATCGAAAGATACTCACGGTTTCTCTCGGACCACAATCCTCTTGTCTTAGGGCTGCAGGGAATAGGCGGGAGGCAGGTTACCTCATGGAGCTTCGAACGTGCCCTTTTAACCAACTAGGAGTATTGTGAGTATATCAGTAGGTGGATCACAACTTTCTTCGAGAATAATGGCAGTGCCTCTGTTTGTGTGGTGTGGGATACTTTTAAGGCCTGCCTAAGGGGGAGACCTTAAAATTCTCATTGACGGGAGGAGCCAAGATGGCGACCGGAGCGGACCTGTAGGCTCCCGGCTCCGCCAGTCCTTTTTTGCCGCACTGACATCGTGATTTTAATCCTGGCGCAATCGAAGGTAGATTGTGTGCGAAGCGGCGCTGATCCCGGCGGTGCTTTCCCGGACCCTCGACCTGCCCGGCAGCCGAAGATATTCGCCTCCTAGCCCACGGCCCTGGACCCCGCTTACGTGGGCTCCTCCTGCCGTGCCTCTGAGACCTGCTGCCGGCCGGAGTGCTCCGTCGGCGCTGGCTGCTGAGACACCGACGTGACCCTTGCAAGGCGCTGCCCGAGCCCAGCCACCTGTGAAGACGCGAGGCGGACGGAGAGAGGGCAGTGCTCACGGAGCTGCAGATCCCCATCGGAACGGAGCCTTTGTTTGAGGCGGAAGGTACGGGGAGAGGACTGTCCGGCCATTTTGGGTCGCATATAGCTTATTGACCCCATGCCTCGCTACCCGGGATTGCCGAGGGGCGCCTAACCTGCACGGAATGTCTCTTGGGCACGGCGCATGATACTCCGCCAGCAGCTAAAAGGGAGTGCGCTGGTGCTCTCCTTAACCCGGTGAACGTCGTGGAGTTTGGTCACAATGGCTCTGTGCGCTGCCATGATTTGTGAGGTGATGCGCCCGTCCACGCCAGTGACCAGTGCTGCCCTGTCTACAGGAGAGCCCGAGACTCGAGAGATTCCCCGGGGACATGAGGTCCAGGGGCTACAGCCTGAGATTTCCCTTGGCACTGTCCTGTCAGCCCTGTGCAACCTCCGTGCAGACGTGCACCACTGCTACCGAGAATTGGGGGACAAGCTGGACGACATGGCGTCTACGCTGAGGTGGGACACTAATGATCCGGTTTTGCAAAGCTGCCGCCTGCCACCACCTGCAATGTATGGGGCAACAGCGCTTTCTCCTGCCCGTTGTACATCTGAGCTCGCTGTCTATTTTGCTGACGCCCAAGATCACCAGCCTGACGACACCACCCGGGATACTTTGTTTCCCCTCCCAGTGAAGAGTGCAACATTGTGGCCGGACACTTTATCGTGTGTGCCTCGGGAACTGTCTGTGGCGCTGCGGCTGCCTTCTCCTCCTGCGCTGTGCCTCTTGCCCATACTGCCTACAACATCGTGTACTCCTAGTGTTATTATGGAACATTCTGCTACACTCGACGGACTCCCTGGTGACTCATCGTGGCCATTTTGTGCTCCCATATTGTTGTCGTCTTTCCTCTCACCATTTTGCTCCTTTGTTCTGCGGTGGGCGGGCCTCTCTTGGGAAACGCATCTGAGGGTGTATCCACGTTCGGGTCAGGGCTAGGCTGCTTCTCCTGTTGTTGGCTGCTGGGCTGGTGGACCTGGGTCTGGGATTGTCTCTTGCGTCCAGATTACTTGACCGCTGTTGATTAATGCTTCACTCCTGTATTTGCCTTAATGCTTGCTGCTTATCCTGAACTTGGGGTGGAAGGTGCATTAGTGACTGGTGGGGACCGGGTTGCCTGGAATTGATCCTCCTCCTGTTTTCTTTTTTGTCTTTGAGAGTCGAAGATTAGGGTGTCCTTCTCTCCCTCTCTATATCACATGGTATGCCTTTTTCTTTTCCTTCTCTTTCTTTCTTTCTCGCTATATTTCGGGTTTATTGGGCGACAGACACACTGCTGAGGGGGGGGGGGCAGGCCGTAGCCTCCGCATGAGTGTAGGGTGGGGGGTTAGTAGTTAGAATTTAGTCATTATTTCTATGGTGCCTTCTTTTATTCCTATTTTTTATTTTCACTTTTGGTCTGGGTCCATGTCTAGTTTACTAGGGGTTAGGTGGCGGCGGGGACCGGGTGGCGCGTGAGGGGGGTCTTCTACCTGACTCTGAGAATAGCTGCCTTACTGCCTGGGGGGAACTTGCTGGTTGCCGTTGATATCCTGTGTACATGCTTGCAACTACGGTCATGCTCCTCCCGCATGGATCCTTCTTTTGCTTCTCTTTTATAAGACTTGGGACAGTACGATTTGTTTCAATAATTGCTTTAACAAAACCTTTTAAAATTAACCTTCACTGATTCTGGGACATGGTAATATGGTAATTAAAGTGTAACTTTTTAATGCTGCTCAAAATGTAGGATAATACTGTGTCGCCGTAACGCTGCATTGGTGCTTAACTGTTTTCGTGGCCGGCCGGTAGGTTGTAGGCCCGTACTTGTTCTGATTCGATGCACAATAAAGGTTTTCAAAAATTTAAAAAAAAAAAATAAATTCTCATTGACTAAGGGAAAGCAAGATAGGCTAATGATTCAAGTTAAACAAGATATCTTAGCAGTAGCTGAGGAGGACTTAACGAGGACCATACAACAAGCAGGCAATATAAGCGAAGCGCAAACTAAGGTAGTACTCGCAAGGACAGACCTGGAGGCAATTTTTGCAGACAGGGCAGCAGCTGAGTATATTGCCTGGAAGGAAAGATCTTATGAGTGCAGTGATCAGGAAGGGCACCATCTGGCAGTAAGAGTAAGACACAGGTGTTTCGATAGTGAGATTAGAGAAATACGCGATCCTACTTTTGGGATGGTTACCGATACTAATAAAATCAGAGAGGCATTTCAAGTGTTTTATCAAATCTTGTACACAGAGGGAAATCGGGTATGTCCTGAACAAATTAAGGGGTTTCTGGAAGCAGTACCCTTAAGCAAACTAGCCCTAGAAGAACGTGAAACCCTAGAAGAAGAGCTAACATGGGATGAGATATTGCTAGCTATCACTAGCCTCCCCCACGGCAAAGCGGCTGGTGTGGACCCAATCCCCTCAGAGTTGTACAAAACCTTTGCCCCCCAGCTGAAAGATCAGATAGTGCCACTTTTTAATCATATATATTCGATGGATCTATACCTCCTGATTCATGGTCGGTGGCAAAAATAGCTGTCTTTTTTGAAGAAGGATAAACTTTCTGCCGAGCTTGGCTCTTATAGGCCAATCACGTTAATAAACGGTGATTCAAAGGTTTACTCCAAGGTGCTGGCAGCTCAATTAGCCCAGGTCGTTCAGCAATAACATGGTTTTATCACTGGCAGGGACACCACCAACTATATTCGTCAAGTGATATCACTCTTTGTCGCTGCGGAAGTGACAGCAGACTTTATGGCTCTGATTTTGTTAGATGCGTAAAAATCATTCGATAGGGTCTCCTGGCAGTTCCTCTGGCAGGCGATGTATGCAAGGGACTTTGGTCCCGGTTTTGTGCATGGAATTAAGGCCTTATATCAACCCAACGGCTAGGGTTTGTATTTCGGTTAGCATGACAGGGGCAGTGACGATTACTCGGGGAACCCGACAGGGATGCCCTTGATCCCCACTCCTGTTTGCATTGTATACTGAACTTTTTTTAAGGAAAATTGGGCAAAGTACTGTCATTCCACCAATAATTATGCATGGCCTTGAGACCAAGATCCTGGCTTATGCCGATGACGTGGCAGCTCTAACGCCTATCCCGGAGGTTGCTATTAAGGCAATGGAGGCAGAAGCCACTATATTTGGGGTATGTCCGGTTTCTCGCTAAACAAAGAAAAGACACAGATTATTATTAACTAAAAGATTGTATTAGCGGATAACAGAGTGGTGGAGAAAGCACTATATCTGGGTGTTTATATCTCCTCTAAAGTTGAATCTTTCATTAATTATAATCTATATTCCTTGGCAGATAGAACTAAGAAAGGTTTGGCAAGATTAAATAATTTGCACCTTATTGATAGGCTGCTGCAATCTGATAAAGATAATTTATTTCCCGAAAATCTTGTACTTTTTCACAGCAATCCCATTAGAATTGCCTAGTGAATGGTTTAAAATCTTTGATGCTGTCTTTACTAGATTTTTATGGGCTTATTCTCAGCCTAGGAGAGCGCTGAGGTATCTTTCACTTCCTAGAGAAAGGGGGGTGGGCTCTCCCAAACCTTTGATTGTCCTACTGGGCTTCACTATTGCCATAGAGCCCGATCCTACCAAGGGAACCAACACAAGGGGCAGTGCCCATTACAATGCTTCCCATATAGGATTTATTGCTTGGGGAAGAGGCTTGGGGGTGTTTGATAAGGCAAGTTGAATAAAGCTACTATAAAAAAGTTCTGTTTAAGTGCCTTTTGGGCACGGCAAAGGCCTGGGTTGCAATACGGAAGAGTCTGGGCTGGGGAGACTGTATTTTTATACCCCTATTTTAAATAATCCAAACCTACCTGGAATCTTCAATGAAGGCTATATGCATGTATGGTTTGGGGAAAGTATAGATAAACTAGGTATCTTTTTCTCCCCAGCGGGCCTTGGCTCGTTTGACTAGTTAAAAACAATATTCAGTATAAATCACAAAGAGTATTTTTAGTACCTGCAAGAAAAGGATTATCTTCAGTGGAAAGCGGGGTGCCTAAGCAGCTTTGATAAGAATGCCCTGGTGGGTCGGCTAATAAGCAAGGAGCCTATCCGTATCGGGTCAATCTATCAGATGTTGAATGGTGAAATGAAAGATGATCTCGACAAACAGTGTATGAAATGGCAGGATAAGCTGTCGGTGACTGCAAAAAGAATTTGCAAAAGCCCACAGCTTATCCCAAACAGGGTTGATGTTGGCCAATCTGCAAGTGCAGTTTTTTAAAACTTGCTTTATGCTTAATATACGCCTGCAAGAATTGTGAAGTGGAGCTCGGGGCAGGGTACTAAGTGCCCAGCGTTGTTCCACGTTTAGTGCCGACATTGTGCATGTTTTTGCAACATGTTGTTCTTTGAACCATTCAAAGAATGAAATCAAGAGCTTTTTTTCGCACCAAGCTAGATATTAAGGTTGCATGGATTCCAATGGCCCGGAGTTGGTACTACAGGGGGACCTAATAAAATATTACATCAGAGTACTGAAAGCCTCCGAAAACAATCTCAAATATTTTCTAAAATTAATTTTCAGCGTAGCGGGCTCCCCATGGCACTCCAAGCTGGAACAAGCAATAGACCTGTTGAAAATCGAGGGAAAGAGCTTGCCCCTTCAGGAAAGTCCTTATTCTGTCTGGGTCCGAGCTGTAGAGCGCCAAGTCCAGACCATCTCGATTGAACTGGATCGCTCATCACTCCGTTATAACTCCCTCACATTGGCCCTGGACAAGTCATATACTCCTGGCAAACTTCAACCATATTTGCAAGATTCACGTTCAGCTCAAGCAAGAAAGAAAATTCTGTACTTGTGCCTCCTGGCCCTCAAGATTTTGGATTTTAATCCAAAATGGGCACGTACTGACAGCACCATCTCCTGCTGGTTATGCAACTACCACAGAGAATCCTGGCGACACATTTTATGCTGCGGCTCAAAGCTGGCCAGCGATCGTCGTCGTTTGCGGCGCCCGGCCCTAAGGGACTTGAGCCTCAGAACCTGCAGAGAGGCCTCGGACTCGTGCTTCTCAGAAACCACAACTTGCTCACTTGCCAGGGTTGGCACGTTTATCCATCAAATTAGAATTGCACTTGATTCCCATCAAAAGGCCACAGAACTCAGGGGTCTTGTCATTCTGCAATGAAAATGACCTGGAGCCCTAACCCTGTCAGTGGTCGCCACTGGAATCAGAAATCAAACCTGGGGCCAGACAGGGGGCTCGTTAAGAATTCATCTTAATGACAATTAGTATTATTAACTGAGTACAAAAAAGCCATTCTAGCTGCCAAAACCATCTATTTTTCCACTAAAATTCTGACAGCAGAAAATAAATCTATGGAGATTTTCGGTATAGTCAATGATCTAGCCTATTCTGACAGAGCTTCACCCCAACTCCCTCCTACCCAGCCCCTGTGTGACCAATTAAACTCTTACTTTCTGGATAAGATTGCAACTATCAAGGCTAATATCCCCCCCCCTCTTCTACCTTTGTTGATCCTTCCCCCCCTACTGACCAGTGCCATCTTACCTCAATCGCCCCCCTTACTGAGGAAGTATTCTTAGAGATACTTTCTAAGGTCAAATCCGGCTCTCCGGCAGACATCTGTCTGGCACGAATCCTACAACAGATTTACTCTGCTTGCCCCCAGCCCCCAATTACTTTCCTTAATAGTTCTCTTACCCAGGGATTTGTGATCCCCGCACTTAAATCAGCCACAATAGTGCCCATTTTTAAGAAGTCTGGCGCTGACCCGTCCGCCCCAGCCAACTATCGCCCCATTTCCCTACTGCCCTACTTGGGCAAGGTGCTTGAGCGCCATGTCACCTCGGTACTCAGCGCCCACGTAGAAGCAAATGGTGGCTTGGCATCCCGTCAGGCCGGCTTCCGCCCCAGGCACTCTACCGAATCCGTCGTGGTGTCGGTCCTGGACAACTTCAGGGAGGGCATGGACCACAACAAACATCAGGCTCTGGTGCTCCTCGACCTCTCCGCCGCTTTTGACACGGTGGACCATACCATCTTGCTTTCACGTGTCAGAGCGGCGGGAATCGAGGGCTCAGCCCTGGTCTGGCTATCGTCCTTCCTGAGGGACAGCACCCAGGCGGTCCGGTTGGGGGATTTCACGACTACCCCACTTCAAGTCACTTGTGGTGTTCCCCAGGGTTCCTCACTTTCTCCCTTATTGTTTAATCTTTACATCTTTCCTTTAATCTTTGCACTTCAGCAGCTGGAGGTCACCGTATATAATTATACGGACGACCTCCAGCTCATCTTCAGCCTCTCCTCCTCTCCCCTCTCTGTCTCTAATTTACAGTCTACTATGATTTTCATCAGGGACTGGATGAACCACAACCATCTCAAGTTGAACCCGGACAAAACCGAGTTGGTTCTCACAGGTGGTTCTTCCAGTCCCTGGAACTCTCTTTTCTGGCCCTCTTCTTTTGGTCCTTCCCCCACTCCTTCCTCCACAGTTAAAACCCTGGGCGTCAAAATGAACAACCAACTCACTTTACACTCACAAATCAGTTCTGTTGTTTCTTCCTGCTTCCTCACTCTCCGTACCATTCGCACTGTTTCCCGTTTTTTTCCCCCCTGGCACTCAAACTGATCATGTCCGCTCTGGTGATTTCGTGGCTGGATTACGCCAATGCCCTGTACAACGGCATCCCAGCGTATAGCCTGCGGAAGCTCCAGATGGTTCAGAACCAATCGGCACGATTGGTGTACGGTCTCCCGTGCTTTCATCATTCAACACCCCTCCTTAAGGAGCTTCATTGGCTTCCTATCATGGAACGTTCCCTTTTCAAAACCGGCTGCATGGTTTTTCAGGCTCGCCAGGGCTCTGCCCCCGCTTTCATTTCTTCCCTGATTAACGAATATGTTCCTGCCAGAGAGCTTCGTTCATCGTCCAAATCCCTTCTGCAAATCCCACGCTTCAAACGTAAAAAGTGGGGAGGGGCCAACTTTTCAACTCTGGCTCCTACCTTTTGGAACTCCCTCCCCGACCACTTACGATCTGCTTCACATTATTCCTCCTTCCGCAAAGACCTTAAAACCTTTTTGTTTAAACAGGCCTTTTCCTTGTAATTTGTCCCTGTTACTTCTCTGCGCCAGGCTTCCACGGCCCTGATTTGCTGGACCTGTCTCAATAGCGCCAAGAAACCGTAGGGTGAACGCTGCGCTTTACAAATGTTTTAAATTTAAATTCAAATTCAGAGAACGACCCTGTTAGACTCTTTATATAACTATTGATCCTTAGAGGGGCAAAGATGCGAAACGTTGCTAACCCAACATTGTAACTTAAAAAAATATATATCTTTTCATTGAAGTTTTAAATGGACACAAAGTAGTAAATAGAGCCTGCGTAGCCACGGTGCTATTTTAAAGCTGAACATTGGGTTTTTACTGGGGACGGGTACTTGGGAGGGGGGTGCTGTTTATGTGTTTTATACTGTAAAGATTTTAAGTAATCGCACAGTTAATAAAAAAGTTACTTACTGATTCCAAAGGTAATCTAGCTCGGATTTGCAGATGAAAAACTGACCCCGGAGATAGATTATTTTATTGTGGTCTCTATGACAATTTTTAGATTGGTATTAGCTACAGCCTGGCTAGACCCACAACCCCCACAGTTTCCAGTATTCGCTATTTCCAGTCTAGAGAAAGCAATCTAAGCCAGAAGGGTGTTAAAACAAAGAAAAAGGACCAAAATATGGGCGCCCTTATCTACATTAGAAATTTGAGGGGGTTTGAAATAGTAGGAGGGATTGCCCTGGCTCCCCCTTCTTTAGCTGCACCTTGCACTTTATATAAGAGACGTAGGTCATTTTTTCGCTGGCCTCAAGGTATAGAGCGTTTGAACCGCATTATTGTGAAGGAAGGCTAGGGTAAGGACACGCGCAAAGTGGGGAGTACTCTTTTTATTTATTACTGGTAGCCTTGCAATTCCATTTATTTTTGCACACTTGCACTTTGAAGAATGGTCTGTTGTTTACATCTTCTTGTGCCGTACTACTTACGGTCAATTATTATTTATGTCAGTCCCGTCATTATATTTATTCCGCACGCTGCACTTTATTTAATGGTTTGTAGTTGACAATTGTGCTTTGTTACAGCTGATTTCACTCTGCTCTCTTTCGAATTGATGTGTTACAATGAATTTGTACGGTTCTACCCAGACCGGGGGGGGGTGTTCAGGTTTTTTTTTAATTCTTTTTTTTAAAAGGTTTAAAAGGGCGAAAATGCACAATATTTTTTTTAAAACAATTCAGTGGTGAGGGAATGCTGTTTGACTATTCCCCCAGTACAGACGCCAGGTGGACAGCACCCGTGGCCGCATGTCCCTTCCATGCATGTCACTGGAGAGGCTGCCGGGGCCCAGTCCCCACTCACCTGTTTCTCCAGGTATGCCGCGAAGCACTGGTCCATGATGCGGTTCAGCAGGTCCTCGATGATGTCACAGACATGCTCGTCCCCATCCTCCCGCTCGACCAGTGAGCTCCAGTCGGACTCGGTCAGGCGCCCGGGCACAATATCCACGGAGACCGGGGGGGCCGGCATCGTGACGGGGGGAGGCCGAGACTTATCCAGCCGAGACTTGGAGAAGGCGGCTCGAGACATTGTTTGCTGCACACAAAGAAATGATTCCATGTTTAATTACATGTTTCATGATTTCACACTTCCATACCCTACAATACACAATGCCTCAGCACAAGTACATGGCAAAGAAATAGGTTCCATGCTTCTATTTTGTGTAAGCTAAATAACAAATAAGAAAATAACGTCATCTGGACACCTACCAATCCATTTTTCGCCGGTATCGGCTTCTGGCGCCGATACTTTGACGACATTTTTATCATATGGAAACAGGATGTCAATGATCTGCGCCAATTCCTTCACTGGATGAACAATAATTGTGCCGGGTTGTCATTTACCATAACAACCGACAAATCCTCTATCTCTTTCTTGGGTCTCACCATCTTTCACTGCGAGGGAGTATTGCTGACACGACTATATAGGAAACCAACAGAGAGAAATACCCTCTTAACCCCTTCACTGCGGCGGCTATTCCGCCGCAGTGCTAAGGGGGCGGGGCGGAAATGCAGCGGGCGCATGATGGTGACGGAACCACTCCGTCACCAGCGTCGGTTGCGCTGTGCTTATGACGGAACGGTTCCGTCATGGCCCCGCCCGCTCAATAGAACGCTCAGCGCAGGCGCGGAATTCGCGCCGCGCAGGAGCGTCGGTCGGGCCATGACGGAACCGCTCCGTCATCAGCACAGCGCCACCGCAGCTGATGACGGAGCGGTTCCGTCATCAGCAGGGGAGGGGTTAAACTATACCAGCAACCACCCAAGGGCCCATAGGGACTCCCTCCCTTATTCTCAATTTTTGAGAATCAGAAGGAATTTTTCCTGTAAAGAAGATTATTATAAGGAGGAAACTTTCCTATCCTCGAAACTGAAAGATCGAGGGAACCTCAAAAGAATTGTGAAAAATGCACTAAAACGAGCCTGGTATTGTCCAAGGGACACCCTACTAACTCCCAAACCCAAAAAAGAACTAGAGAGAATAGCTTGTGTGACTACCTTCTCTCCTGTATCAAACAAACTCCGTAAAATAATATTGCACCGCTGGCCAATCATGAATGCGGGTAGTGTGAACATTGAAAGGCCCTGTTTGCTTCCAAAAACAGTAGGAACCTCAAAGACCATCTGGTCAAGGCTGCCTTACCTATCGCTGCGCATTCCGCCACTCTTGAATCTGCTTGGGGTCTGTCCCCCATCGTGGGTCACTCTAAATGTGGGGGGTGTAATGTCTGTACTTTCACGATTGAAGGGAAGAGTTTCACGTTCAACAATGTCACAGTTAAATGCCACAGCTATTCAAACTGTAACACGAGTAACGTGATTTATTTAATACAATGCCCTTGTTCTAAAGTGTATGTGGGCCAGACAACCCAAAAGGTGAAAACGAGAATCTGTCAGCATAGAAGCCGCATCAGGTGCAGGACACCTAACGCCCCACTAGTCGATCACTTCATGGAGGCCAATCACAGCGAGGACGACATCAGATGGACAGTCTGGCAAACACTGAAATTACCGCCAAGAGGCGGTAACATGGCACAACTATTGAACAGGGCTGAACTTAAATCAATAATTCTGTTGATTCTATGAGGCAAGGATTGAACAAAACTGAAGATTGGACATCCTTGCTTTGAATACAGACTGTATGAACTTTGCACTCACCAAATGACCATCCAACTGTTCAACCAAGTGTAGCTAGGCCATTAGACATTGTCTATATAATTCTAATTACAGAGAACACCGTGCCTGCTGGCACTAACAACAATATTCAAATGTAATCTTAAATTGAATATGTTCAATCGTAATTCAAATGTAAATATTTTAATCTAATTATTGTCACAATTCTCACTTTGCGGTTCCGCCAAGGGTTCACACACTACAATGTTTTTAATCCCTGATTCTGCACTCCCTTGGCACTGAATCACATTTTATCTAGTGAATTACCACTGTTTATATGATTCGTAAATACTTCACTTCCCATTCCAAAATGGCCGCCACCCTGCGAGCCGGCACAGGCTGTCTAGTCCCCTCCTCATTGTCGCTGCCAATTATCCAAGATGGCGAGCCACACCCACGAGGATTTAACCACAGCCCCTGCGCTCCCTCCTATCCCTGCTATAAAGCACGACCTTGATTTTTGACCATCGCGTCCACTGCCTAAAGAGACTCCTCGGAGTTAAACCTAATTCCTCACTCTCACAACAGCAATGTTCTGGAGTTTGGCATCACTTAACCGTCCCCGTGCAATTTTTTCCCCCTTAGCTCCGCATGGAACCCTATCGTGGTTCTCAGCGCTAATTCGCCGAAATTGGGCTACTCTTTACCCCGGACAAGCGCCCCCTAAAATGCACCTGCTCTCATTCCTGCAAGCAGGTAACTATCCTTCTCTCCATAGGCACGTACAACGGCCGTTAGCTTTATTCTGCCCATCCATCCTGTCATTTTTTATTCCTCAGGCACTGTTAACAGCACCCTACCTCGAGACCTTGGGAACGTGGCAATTGAATCTGCGCCACTCTAAGGTTTGTTATGAGCCCCCACCACGTCCTTTGCCCGCGTTATTTCGCACAAGCCGTCTGGTTGTTTATGTCACGGCACCCACTTTTGATGTAAAACTGCGCCGTTTTTAACAATTTACATCACTACAGTAATGTCGCCTAACCACCACCCCACACTGCCCTATGCCTGCTCACACCAAAGCACCATCGGACACTTCTCGACCACTTCACAATGTGTGCAGAATTGAATATTAATTTGCTATGGTATTCTTTTGCCGCTGATATTCGTTGGTCACACTTGTCAAGCCCCAACTTGATGTGCGCAGCGCCGTTAACGCTGCGCGTAAAGTAGGGACTCAGGACACGCTTATTAGTCTCCGCGTGGTTCGGACTAGCCCCGTGACCACGCCTCCTTTATTTATACTTCACGCGACCGTGACGTATCACGGCCGCGCTAGCGCACGGCTACGTTCGTAAGAACTAGACTGCATACTTGCAGTCTTTAAACATTACACTCCTTCCAACCTTTATTAAAGCAAAAGAAAAAATATCATCCACAGTCTGTTAGAGAGTCACTTGCTTCATGGGGACATGTGAACAAACAAAATGGCCGGTAGGCCTGTTACCAGCTTGATGATCAGGTACTGCAGTCTCACCCCACAGCAAAGTCTGCCAACTGCGAGGAGGGGGCTGGATTTCCCCTCAGTCCATAGCCGGCAGCCTCTCCTCGGAACAGAATTCTTTGTGGGGTGTCTTGTCTGGTTCGAGTGGGTGACGGCCCACCCTCGGAAGGATGATACTGTTCATTACTGGGCCTCTACAGATTCGGTGAGCTCCCCATGGACTGTTCCTCCGTGTCTTCATGCCCACTCACCGGGAAACCAGTGCTGGGTGTTGTAGTACTTGGCGTCGATCTGCTCGGTTCCTGACTAGGCTGATCTCCGGGAGGGACAGAGGCCCGCTTGAAGAAGGACACATTTCGTGTGACGGTTTCTCCGTCTCGTTGCGCCGTCACCATAGTACCTGACCGGCGTGTGACTGTCCAGGGTCGTGGTTTGAACGGGAGCCTGAACTTGCTCCCCGGGTATCGGTCTCTCACATAGACTCTATCTCTTTCCCAGATGGATGATTCCTCGGCTCGACGTCTGAAACTGGCGTACTCATTTGAGCGCTTTCTGTTGAGCAGGGTTTGCCGGGGGTTTGCTTCCGTTGGGGTCCAGGTGTGATGATGAGGAATGGTGTCTCGGACTATTCTACCCATTGCTGACGGCCCCGGGGCGGCTGTGGCAGTGCGATGGGGCGTGAGCCGGTATTCTCTCAAGAACGTGTAAATGGCTTTCTCCAGTGGTGCTTCTTCAGCATGGGCAATCCGAATTACCTTGTTGAGGGTCCTCATAAATCTTTCTGCCTCTCCATTGGCTTGAGGCCATCTGGGGGTGATTTTCTTGTGCTGCATCCCCCACTCCTGGAGATAGTCGGCAAACTCTTGACTTTGGAACGGCAGTCCGTTGTCGGTCTTGACCAGTTCGAAAATGCCATGGGTGGCGATCATTTTCTCGAATTTTACAGTCACCTCCTTGGCGGTAAGGGATGTTATTATCTCTACCTCTGGATACTTGGTCAGGTCGTCAATGACAACGAGCATGTAGCGCCCATCCGGGAGATGTCCGAAGTCAGCGCTCACTCGCTCCCAGGGTCTCTCCGGGCTCTCTTCGGTGACTACTGGCGGTGGTGGTTCGGGTGGACCTGCCGCTTGGCACCAGCGGCACTCCTTGACCATTTGCTTGACTCTTATGTCCATTTCCGGGAACCAAACTTTGGCCCGGAGTCTGCTTTTCGTTTTCACCACTCCCTGGTGGCCACAATGCGCTAATTCGGTGGCCTGTTGTGTCAGGCTTGCTGGCATCACGATCCTTGGTCCTCGGAGGACGCATCCTTGACTGTCTACCGACAGTTCGTCCTTTACCTTGAGGATGGTTACCAGAGCACGCTTGGCTTCGGGAGTTCTCTGACTGAGTGACGCCTGGAGTGTTTTCCAGTCATTTTGTCTCATGGCGGTTATCACTA
Organism: Lissotriton vulgaris; assembly: GCF_964263255.1. Taxonomy (NCBI): domain Eukaryota; kingdom Metazoa; phylum Chordata; class Amphibia; order Caudata; family Salamandridae; genus Lissotriton; species Lissotriton vulgaris. The sequence continues at coordinate 286,895,422 of NC_141690.1, read as the reverse complement.
GCTGTAGAACTTCGGGTCGAGTCCACAATCATGCTGATGCTCCTGGGCAGTGGTCGTGATCGCTCCAGGATGATCTTCACGTATTCCTCCGTCTCTTCGGCATATTCCTTTTCCTGGGTGGTTGCCGCTCGGGGATGCCGGGAGAGGTAGTCGGCAGGGTTAGTTGCGCCGGGCTTAAACTCCAGCTTGTAATCATATTCTTGGAGTTGTAGAATCCACTTTTCGATTCTGGGGGGAGGCTTGGAGACAGAACCTCGGAACAAAGGAAGCAGAGGCTTATGATCGGTGGAGACAGTGAACGGATGTCCGTAGACGTACACATGGAGGTGCCTGCAGGCCCAGTGGATTGCGATGGCCTCCCTCTCAATTTGTGAGTAGCGTTGTTCTGTTTCCGTAAGTGACCGGCTTGCGTAGGCTATGGGCGCCCAGTCATCACCACCTTGGCTCTGTGTCAGTACCGCTCCGAGTCCATATGGGCTGGCGTCTACAGCTATGTTAGTTGCTTTGGTGGGGTCGAAATATGATAAGGTCGTGTTAGCTGACAAGGCCGCCTTGGTGTTCTGAAATGCCAGCTCCTGCTCTTCTCCCCACTGCCATGGGGTAGTAGAGTTTGTGAGCTCCCTTAGTGGTCTGGTGAGATTGGAGAGGTCTGGGATGAATCGCCCGCAGAAATTCACCATCCCGAGGAAACTCCGAACTTCTGACGTGTTGTTCGGCGCTGGGGCTGCTTGCACGTCTCTCACTTTTTCAGGGTCAGGGGCCACTCCCTTGTCGGAGAATGTGTACCCAAAGAAGCTGATTGTGTTCTGTAGGAATTGACACTTTTCCCGATGGAGAGTAAGGCCTGAGTCTTTAATTCTTTGTAGTACGCTTCTGAGCCTCCTGTGATGTTCTTCCACCGTGTCAGCGTATATCAGCAGATCGTCGCTGACATTCAGGACTCCTGTGATCCCGCTCAGTACTTCTCGGATCGTATTTTGGAAAACTTTGGCGGCACTCGATATCCCAAAGTTGAGTCTTCTATAGCACCGGAGTCCTACGTGGGTGGAGAAGGTGGTGATATACCTGGAGTCCGGGTGCAGGGGTAGTTGATGATATCCTGACCTTAGGTCCATTTTGGAGAACCATTTCGCTCCATTTAATTCTCCCAGGATGTCGTCTATTGTGGGTGTCAGGTGTCTTTCCCTCTTCACGGCTGCATTGGGCAGGCGCATGTCGACGCAGATGCGGACCGGCCCTGGCTGTTTGGGTTTCCACGCCACCACGATCGGCGACACCCATGGGGTGGGCCCACTGACCTTCTCGATTATCCCCTGTTTTTCAAGGGTCTCCAATTCTTGCTCCACTTTCTTTCTTAGGTGAAATGCTATTCGTCGATGACAAAGGGCCACCGGCTGGATAGATCTGTCGATATGTAGAGATACTTCCTTTCCGCGGAGACATCCAATACCCTTGAAGGCGTCTTCAAATTCTTCCAGGATTGTGTCCAGCTCCTCCTCCAGTACTGCCATAGCGAAGGATATCAGGTGAAGTTCTTCCGCTGTTTGCCCGCTCAGTAGCATTCCACTACCTTCTTTGGTAACGTAGATGGTTGACGGTGTCCTCTTTTCCTGGTGCTGTATCTCTGTTTGGAAGCACCCTATTAACGGTATTGGTGTTTTTTGTCCATAGGCAAAAACTCTGATCTTAGCTGTTTTCAGAGTCGGCTTGTCTCTCAGTTGATTGTAGACATTTGCCGCCATAAGTTCGATCGAGGCCCCTGTGTCGATGGTTGCTTTCACCTCTTGGTTCTGTATCTTTATCCTGCACTTCGGGAGTCGCCGTTTTTTCCTCAGCGGCTGGTCTATGGCAAACACGTAGTGTACCGGATAGCTGTGAGCGTCGTCGTCCATGTCCTCACTTTCTGGGTCCTCCCTTATGGCATGAGCGGCTTCCGGCCTGGGCTTGGATGACCTGCACACTGATGCGAAATGGTTCATGCGCCCGCATGACCCGCATTTTCTCCCACGTGCTGGGCAGTCTTGTGCCCTATGCGGCGTACCCCCACAGTACCCGCATTCCTTCCGGCGTTCTGGCGGTCTTCCTCTTCCGGCAGGGCGCTGCTTTGGCCGTACCACATTGACGTGCTCCGCTACGTGGACCTGCTCTGTCTTGACCGGTCTGTGGAGTGCTGCTTCCATATGAGACGCCCTCGCTTGGGATAACTCCTTCGAGCGTCCGAGCTTTAGAATGTCCGCCAACGGTTTGCCATCTTCTTGGAGGATCTTCACCCTCAGGTCGGAGGAGTAGCAGCCTTGAATAATCTGGCCGCGAATCTCTTCTTGCTCATCTCGGAATCTGCACGTGCTCGCTAGCTCCTTCAGACGACCATGGAATGCGTCGAGGGATTCTTCCGCTTCCTGTCGCGCCTGTATGAAGATGAAACGCTCGTAGTCTTTACTTTGCATCGGCTCGAAATGGGCATTGAGCGCATTGAGAAGCGTAACATAGGTATGGGGGTTGCTTCCACCAGGGTCTTATAGATCCGATAAATGTCCTTCCCACCAAGATGGGAGAAGTGCCCTACGCCTTTCTCTCACCGTACCTGCTCCTTCAAAGTAAAACTGTAGCCTCTCAACCCAGTCCTTCCATCTCGGGGCCAGGGACGTCGGTGCACCATCGACGGTGAAAGGTTCTATGGGCGGAATGGTCGCCATGGTGGAGGGAGACACCGCCCCCTACTGCCTGGTTTACTCCGGGGTGGACAACTGCAGACTTGGTGCTCTTCCCTGCCCTGGATCGGCGAATCACGCCTGCGGGGCGCGCTTTAGCTGGCCGTCGTGAGCAGGGGCCAGAAATGAGAGGCCTCCTGGGCGTGCACCCTCCCCTATGCTCTGTGTTACTGGTGGTGCAGGTGGTAGGTGGCTCTGCTGCGCAAGGGGCAACCCCGGTACCTTCTCCTGTAGCCTGGGCTCCTCAGGGCTCTTCACTGGGCATAGCTCGCCTCTGTGCATCTGCATGTGGGGCTCCTCGGCGTGCACAGCCACTCCCACAGTGTGATGCTCGGCATGCCACGTGGTTCTGCCAGCGGGGCCCGTCCGGGCCGGGGAATCCGGGGATCGGCGGCGGAGCGGGGCATAGAGTGCCCCAGGGGCACTGCACGGGCTCGTCAGGCCCTCGTCGCCATTGTCAAGCCCCAACTTGATGTGCGCAGCGCCGTTAACGCTGCGCATAAAGTAGGAACTCAGGACACGCTTATTAGTCCCCGCGTGGTCTGGACTAGCTCCGTGACCACGCCTCCTTTATTTATACTGGCCGTGACGTATCACGGCCGCGCTAGCGCACGGCTACGTGCGTAAGAACTAGACTGCATACTTGCAGTCTTTAAACATTACAACACTCACTACCGGTGCAGACCGCCATGACTTCCATCGTCTCTCATTGAGTTATTAATCATAGTAGAGACGGAAGCGCCGGTATGTTACCTCGTACCCCGAGTAATTATCAAGGTCAATTACGACCATTGTACATAGTAATGAAAATGCCCATTGCATTGTTTTGGACTGTTATCGAGCACTTATTCATAACTGTACTCACTGGCACCTCTGTTCCTTGACCGCCCTGAATTCCACCGTCTCTCTCTGTGTGGTTTTTCTAACCTAGCAGAGACTGAAGAGCCGGTCTTTCCCAGTCATGATCAGTAATGTCGTCGCTCTGTGGACAAACTTGTTGGATGTAAATATCAGGTTGCTCACCATATGTTGCATGTCAAGTTGTTACCTGTATAACAATTGACTCACCTGAATCATTCTTTTCCCTTTTCTCCCTTTATCTTAACAGGCGTTGTTATTATTCACACAACCAGGCAATTATAATTAGTCCTGATGATGATTCTGCTAGCATAGGGACATGGGATCGAAACGTCGACTTTCACATACAGTGTCGCAATTGTACCATTGTGTTAATATATTGCCGTCTCTGGCGTTTTTGAGCTTGCAGTACTATGTATTAAGATGCAAGCCACGTTCTGCTCCAAAAAGTTGTTTTCTACCTTTCCCTTCATTTTTTCTTTCCCTCACACTGGATACAGGACTGTCCCCTCTTTATTTGTGTGTGTGTTCTAATTTCAAAAATTTTCGTCTACATTGATCAAATAAATATTCCATGTCCGGCTGGACATTGGAAGTGAACGTATAGCACTGATTGTGGTCTATAATAGAATCTGTTTGAATACCTTTTTTAAGCCTAGGTAACGCTGTGGCAGGGACAACAGGGCAACAAAAACAGTCATCAGGGCAGAAACTAGAGTAGTGATGACATATGGAACCACCTTAGAGAGCACAACACCAACAACAATGGCTACCATAGCAGGGATCACAGCATCAAATGCAACAACAGCCACCATCACAGCAGCAGCAACGACTGTGAGCAGGCACCAACCAGAACAGAAAGCACAGCTGTGACCACAGCAGCTGCCACCAAAACACCAGCAACAGCCACAATAACCTCAACAAGAACCACACGAGGAGCCACAACAGCTGTGACCACGGGCACTACTGCAACAGCAACTGCAACCACAGCTGCAAGCACAGCAGGGATGCCTGCTGCCACTAGGGGTGAATCACAGCAGGCAACAACTGCAACCACAACTGCAAGCACAGCAGGGATGCCTGCTGCCACTAGGGGTGAATCGCAGCAGGCAACAACTGCAACCACAGCTGCAAGCACAGCAGGGATGCCTGCTGCCACTAGGGGTGAATCACAGCAGGCAACAACTGCAACCACAGCTGCAAGCACAGCAGGGAGCCAGCAGTGATGCCTGCTGCCACTAGAGGTGAATCACAGCAGGCAGCACAATAGAAACTACAGCTGCCCTCATGACAGGGACTGCAGCAGCAGCCAGAGCAAGGACTGCAGCTCAGCAGGCAACAACTGCAACCACAGCATGGACTACAGCAGCAAACAGCTATAATGACAGCAGCGATCACAGCTGGCATCATGAAGGGACAACAATAGCTGCCAGGACACAAGGGACCTTACTTATTTTCTATTGCTCACTACCCTGCCTGGGGTGTGGACATCAACCAGGACTCTCCCGCCATCTCTGTCCTGGGCTTTTCTTGGTATAAATCATCTCCTTGCAGTCAGCATCGAGGGCTCGATGCCAGATGTTTCTTGGCCGTCCTCTTTTCCCTTTGCCTTGAGGGTTGCAGGTCTGGAAGTGTTTGAGGAGGGCTTGCAAAGACTGTGAGCTATCCAGCCTCAGAGTCTTTTCTTGTGTTGAAAAGTCTGCTGCCATCGGTCGTTGTTGCTGTTGGCGTTTGGCCAGAGGATTTGGAGGATTTTAATCAGGGAGATGTTGATGAACGTCTGGACTTTTTTGGTGGTGGTCAACGCTGTTCTCCAAATTTCTGGTCCAAACAGGACTGGTCTTGCGTTGGTGATAAAAATCCTGATTTTGTTTCACGGCACTAGTTCCTTGGAGCTACAGCTCTTCTTCAGCTGAACGAAGGCAGATCTTGCTTTGCTGATGCTTTCTGTGACATCGGTCCGTGCCACCATGCTTGTCTATAACACTGCGCAGGTAGGTCAAGGCCTCAACCTCTTCCAGTGCATCACCTGCCAGAGTGCCTGCAGTTGTGCTGGCTGTGTTAGCCTTCAGGATCGTGGTGTTTCCCATGGGGATGTTGAGGTAAAGTTATGCTGATGTGGCTGCCACTTTGTTGGTCTTCTTTTGCGTCTGCAGATGGTTATGAGAGAGTAGTGTCAGGTAGTCTGCAAAGTCCAGGTCGTCGAGCTACATCCAAGGTCTCATTTGGATCCCATTTCTTCTCCTTGCTGGGGATGTCTTCATGTTCCAGACTATTGGACTTGGCCCTTCTGGCAGGTTCACCCCTGAACTTTTTGCTTTTAGTTTGCTTGTGATCTAGTGATAGTGATTTTTGGTTTCTGCGCGCTTTACCACTGTGTCCCAGTGTAAAGTGTGTGCGTGTGGTGAGGTGAGGTTGGCCTGCCCTCCCATAGGAATGCATGGGGAATGTATGTGTCCCTGGTAGTTCCTGATGCGTGCGGAGTGCAGGTGTGAGTTTGGTATGTGCTGACTCGTGTGATTAAATGCTGCGCGATGATGTGTGCGGCATAAATGTACCTAGTGTGCAAGTGCCACTTCTAGTTGTAAATACTTCTAGAAGTTGGCATGTCTGTGTAATTCATGTGAATTGGCTGTCTGGCTTGTGATTGGCTGGTGAGCCTGGCTCCATGAGTCATGATGGGTCTGCCCCTGTGGTGAATGGGGAGAGCTGTATGAGTGATGCAAGGGAGGACTTGTGTTTGCGTAGTACCACAGCGACAACTGGCTTCACTACAAAACTCTGCATTTTAGATAGTCACTTGGAAAGGGATTATTGTTTCTAAGTTTGTTCTAAATGTCATTTCTTTGCAAATGTGTTTCTTGTGCACTGTGAGTTAGGTGTCCCTAGCTCAGGAGGAAGATCATCCCCTAAGTGCAGTGTGAGTTTTCTGGGTTCACCAGTAAGGGTGGGATCCAGTGGTGGCAGCGAAAGTGTGTCCAGTGCATGTGTTCCCCGTCCCGTTCCCGGAGTAATGGTACCTGTGTCACGTGGTGGTCAGGTTGAGAAATCAGGGTCGGTAGAAACTGTCCTACCAGTCTGGCGGGGTGTGTGTGGATGAACGTGTGCTGCACTGGACGTGGGTGTGAGTTTTCTGAAATAAGGAGCTTGCTAAATACTTGGGTGTGAGTTCTCTGAGATAGGAAGCTTGCTGTGTCTGGAGAACGTGGAACATCTGTAAGCATGGTTCCAGTAGTTCTGGTGTCTGGCAGTACCGCTCCAGTTGGGAGGGTGAAGAAGTCCAGATGGAGGGGTGCGAAGGGGAGACCCCCCCAGTGGAAGAACCAGTGGGTCAGGGGCCAACCGGAAGGGCTGTGTCGCCGGGGAGTGACCGTGGTGATGCCATTTCTGTACTGAGTGACAGGCAGGCTTGCTACACGACACATTAGTTATGTGTCACCCTCAAGGAAGTCCTGGTCCACCAGGCATCTGACCAAAGGGTACTTCCCTCGGTTGGGGAGTCAGTAGCCGGTGGTTTCGGATGTGGACGTAAGGGCAAATGTAAGTAGTGTCCTGAAGTTACAAGAAGAAACTTATGCCTGAAGAGAAGGAACCGGTTAAGCGGTATGGAGGAGTACTTTCCCTGACCTGGGGGATTAGCCTGCAGTGGGTACCTTGCTGCTGAAGGAGAAGAGAAAGTCTTAGACTTTATATTCAACTTGTAGAAATCCTGGTGCGCCAGGCATCTAACCAAAGGGTAGTGTCTCTAGGTTGGGGAGCCAGGTTCAGGTGTTTGCCTGTCCTGGACGGCAGTGCGACTGTAGCCAGTGTCCTGGCCGGTTTGTCTTCTAGGGGTACCACTCTAGTTGGGAGGGTGCAGAACTCTGGAAGGGGGTCAGAGGGAGCCTGACCCCTGTGCATCTTGTGAATTTAGATCCCAGGTGGTAGACCAGTGGAGGGAAAGAGGTCCTAAACTGGTGGGAGAGTTGTGTTCTGGAGGGTGCTTCTCCTAGGTGAGTGCGCAACTCCAGAAGTAGAGGTAGGGTGGGGCATTCTTGCCGGTGACCTCTGGTCAGCCTGAGGGTGCGAACCCTAGGTTGAAGGATCAGTGGTAGTTTGGAACTACACTGATAAGGAGGGTGGAGAATGGCTATTGTATGCCAGGGGTTACTACCCCCACTCTGTGGATGGGCAAGGACCAGTGGTATCTGAGTGGCCCAGGGCCTGGTCCTAGCCGTGGACAACTAAGGAGTACCAGTGGGGTAGCCTAGTTGGGCCGGAATTTTTTTTTTTAAGTGTGCTTGTTTATGGATCAACATGGCGTTGAACCGGCGGATGTCCCTGAAGTGCAGGCCTGCGTCCATGTTCTATCGCCCTAAGCAGAGAAGCCCATCACGGTGGTGATTGGTCTACCATGCGTTTTGGCTGGAATGGGGTTGTGTTGGACTTGGCCCTTCTGGCAGGTTCACCTCTGAGCTTTTTGCATTTAGTTGTGATCTAGTGTTAGTTATTTTTGGCTTCTGCGCCCTTTACCACTGTGTCCCAGGGTAAAGTGCGTGCTCGTGGTAAGGTTGGCCTGCCCTCCTATAGGAATGCATGGGGAATGTATGTGTCCCTGGTAGTTCCTGATGCATGGGGAGTGCAGGTGCGAGTTTGGTATGTGCGGAATCGTGTGATTAAATGCTGCGCGATGATGTGTGCGGCATAAATGTACCTAGTGTGGAAGTGCCGCTTCTAGAAGTTGGCATGTCTGTGTAATTTATGTGAATTGGCTGTCTGGCTTGTGATTGGCTGGAACTGGCTGGTGAGCCTGGCTCCAGGAGTCAGGATGGGTCTGCCCCGGTGGTGAGTGGCGAGATCTGCATGATTGATGTGAGGGAGGAGTACACCTGGGACCTGAATAGGGCTGGGCTTCCCTACACAACGCTGGCTCCACGCCCTGTGGTGCGACTGATGACCCTAGCCTGGCCAGTGAATGGGGAGAGGGGCTGAGCAACAGAGTGCTCCAGAACCAGCTGTGTCTTGTTTTTCCCCCACCCTGCACCCTAGAGACAAAGGGATTTTGTGTATAAAAAGAGGCTGTGACCTCATGTTAAATGTTCTGGTTTCCTAACTTGAATCTACCAGGGCGTGCTGCTGTTGGGGCCCAGGGAAAGGCTTGCCTCCCTGGGCCCTGCTCAGCCCCTGGATGATGGAGGATTTCTTTGGGACCCTTCTACTTTTGGGACCCCTCTACTTGCTGATGGTGGGGCCCAGGAGGGACCGCCATGGGGGCTGTCTCCTTGCTGGAGTGCCCTGTGTGCTGGCCCCTGGACCCTACGTTGCCTCCTTGACCTCCAGGACCTTTTTGCTGTGCCTTTGCCCATGCCTCAGGATTGTGGCTACCTCTAGCGCCTAGAAGCGCTACCTTTCCCTTGCCCAGCTGAGCAGGAGTGCGTGGGCCCGTGCAGCGCGGTGCTAGAGGGAATCCCAGCGTGAGGGATCGCCCCATTGAGGCCTTCGGTGCGCAGGTGCCCACCCTGCATCTTTGTTTTTGGCCCCATAATCGCCGCGGGTGCCCACCCCGCTTATTGGCGTCCAAAGCGGGTGCCCAACCCACGCCCACATTTCTTTTTGTTTTCGAGGGTGCCCACCCCTCGTTATTTGCCCCCGAAGTATGCTGGCGCCGCCGCCGCAGCAAAACCGGAAGCAAGGCCCTCGCCTGCCTGACTGTGGGCGGGGCATGGATTGCGTCCCTTTCCGCTTCCCCCTGCTTGGGGGAAGCTTTTGTCCCGCCTTTCCGGTCTCCCGTGTGGAGAGGGAGACCGGAGATGCTGCCCGTCCGCCGCAGGAAGCAGCGCGAGTGGTGCGGGGCTCCCATGCGATGGAAGGAGCCCCGGGAGAAGTGTTCCTGAGGTCAGCGGGGCTCTCCTGTGGAAGAGAGAGTCCCACCTTTTGCCCGCAGCCCCGGACGCGGAGAGACCGGAGAGCCCCCACGGAGTTCGGGAGGCTCTCCCAAACCCCGCTCGCAGCCCAAAAGAAGAGCCGCCCCAGGAAGCAGCGCTGGAAAAGGAGCCCCCGCCTCAGGTCCCGGTGAGTGGGGCTGTGTTGTGCTACTGGTGGGGGGCTCCATTTGCTCCGTGGTGCGGCTGGCCCAAGCGGAGTGACCCCGCCCCTTCACAGAGCCGCTCCAGCATTTAGGGGGCATTGTGATTTAGAACCTAGAAGGCTCTTGGGGGCATTGTTAGTTTGAGCCTGCGGGCTCCAACGTCTCGGGGCATTACGAGAGGTAGAGCGGCCCCGGCTGGCAGCGGGCCGCTCCACCCAGTTTGCCGCATTTGTTACAGAGCCCCGTGGCTCCGAGGCCCCAGTAGCTTTTGAGCCAGAGGGCTCCACCGTTGGGGGCATTTCTTTCTTCGAGGAGCCAGAGGGCTCCAGAGGGCACATGTATTGTTTCAGAGCCTAGGGGGCTCCAAAATGCACAAAATGCATTCCTAGAGCCAGATGGCTCCAGCAGTTGGCGCAGTCTTTGTCCAGAGAGCTATTGACAGCCCTGTCGCAGTTCTGTTTCACAGCTGCCCAGCAAGTAGTGGGCAGCTGCACCGTTTAGGTCTTTCTTTCCAGGGACTTGTCTTTGGACTCAGGAGTGATTCGCACTCTTTCATCCCTACTTTGGCCTCCAACAGCTGCGCAGCACTTAGTGCCAGCTGCAGCTTTTAGGCCCTAGGTTTTGACGCAGTGGCGCAACCTGGACCCTAATGTGATTTCTGTGCTGTTATGATTCATGTGCTATTGCTTTTAGGGTGTTGGGAAATGTACTGTGTGTAGTATGTTTTGGGCACCCTGTGTTCTGATAGCTTTAGACATGGCTTATGCATTGGAGGTTGTTTTATCTAGTATGGGTTATACTAGTGAGTTCATGGTTCCCTGCGTGAAATATGCCTAAGGTGGTTAGGATTGCGTAGGAGGTACTTACCTTTTACCAGTGGTTACTGGTTGTGTGCTACATTTGCTATTTGGTGCTACAATTGTTCTATGTTCTAAGTGCTAGTTCTACCAAGTGCTTATTCCGGACAGTGGTCCATGTGGCCCTGTCTTATGTACATAATCCCCTGTAAATTCCGGCCATGCCTATGGCACATTGTAAACTGTGTGTTTATTATCTAATGTGTTTGGTATAATACAAAGGCTATTTTTATATATAACCTTGTGTGGAGTTTCCTTTGTGGTGGGCCTTGGGTGTTGATGCTGGGTGCGCGCGCAAACGCTTTACACATCGCCTCTGAGATAAGCCTGACTGCTCGTGCTACGTTACCTAGAGGGTGAGCAGGAGTTATCTTGGCGGGTGACTTCCTTGCCCTGACGTAGAATGGTGGTTTCTGCCTGGCTTTGGCGCAAGCCTTGGCCAACCGGAAATCCCCATTTCTAACACAGACCATGGCCAGCAGAAATAAAAATGCAAGAGTTAACAACACTGGCAGACTCCAGTCCTCACTTGGAAGGCTACTGTGAGTTGTCCTCCATGGTCTACCTTGCAGGTTATTCCCTTGTAAGAGTTCCTGATGATTCTTATGAATTCTGGCGCACCCTAGCAGACAGTTCTTGGCGCTGAGATCTGGAAGTCTTTCACCATTCTTGTTCATGGCGCCGAGGCCATGCTTGCCCATGAGTTCTTTGTACATGGTGTTGTCCCTTTCAATCTTGGCATTGAGTTCCCCCATCAGTATGTGGTGATGTCTCTCTCAAGGCATTTCTCCAGGATGGACTGGAGTGTGTTGCAAAACTGTTCTTGTTCCTCTTCTTTGTGGTCATTTGTAGGTACATAGCACTGGATAACATGCACGTTGATATTCTTTTTCTTTCTGCGGAAGGTCGCCGTGATGATTCTGGGATCGTGGGCTTCCGATCCAATCAGAGCTCAGTTGGCTGCTGGCGTTTGAATCAGCGCTACTCCCTGAGTGTGTGGGGTGTTCTCTTCCTCGTGTTCAGAATACAGCAGCTTTCCAATTGGAGCCAGTCTTTGCTGTCCAGACTGTCCATCTGGTCTTGTTGATGCCAAGCAGGGCAAGATTGTAGGTTTTCATGTCCGCTGCCACTTGGGCTGTCTTGCCTGTCACATACATGGTCCTCATGCTCCATGTCTCGAGGGTGATGGTCCTGGTCGAAAGCAGGTGGAACGGCTTTGTGGCACCCACCACCAGGTGTCACAGCAATCTGTGAAGGAGATTCCTCTCTCCCCAAGGCCGGGATGTCTTTTGGTTGACATTTCTGTAGCTACTATTCTTTTACATGGTGGGGTAGCTAGCCCCCGTTCATAATCCTACTCCTTTGGCTGCCGGGCATGGGACTGGCTATGGCAGTGTTACAGCAGGGCTCACAGCCTTGAAAATGCAGGGACAACAGCGGCAACAACAGTTTCCATCAAGGCAGGGACTACAGCAATGGCCAGAGTTGGGCCACAGCTGGGACAACAGTAACAACAGCTGTCACCACAGCAGGGACAACAGCTGCCACAATAGCCACTACCACAGCAACAGCAGCTGCAAGAACAGCAGGGGCCAAAAAATGAATCAGAGCTATCACCACAGATGCAACAACAGAAGCAACTGTACCTTTTACCACTGCAGAGACCAAAACAATGACAACATTCGCGACCACCACATTAGCAATAACAGCTGTAGCAATAGTTGCAGGGACCACAGCAGTGATGACATCTTCCACCACAGCTGTAACTGCAGCACAGTATGGACCACAGCAGTCATTACAACAGGGACCACAGCAGCGATGACATCTTCCACCACAGCTGTAACTGCAGCACAGTATGGACCACAGCAGTCATTACAACAGGGACCACAGCAGCGATGACATCTTCCACCACAACTGTAACTACAGCACAGTATGGACCACAGCTGCCATTACAACAGGGACCACAGCAGCGATGACATCTTCCACCACAACTGTAACTACAGCACAGTATGGACCACAATTCTTGTTATAACAGAGACCACAGCAGTGAGGATATCGTCCACAACAGCTGTACCTGTAGCACAGTATGGACAATAACTGGCATAATAACAGATAGCACAGCAGTGATGACATTTCCAACACAGCTGTTACTACAGCACAATATGGACCACAATTATTGTTATAACAGAGACCACAGCAGTGATGATATCGTCCACAACAGCTGTACCTGCAGCACAGTATGGACCACATCTGTCCTTACAACAGCGACCACAGCAGTGATGACATCTTCCACCACAGCTTAAACTGCAGCACAGTATGGACCACAGCTATCATTACAACAGGGACCACAATAGTGATGACATCTTCAATCACAGCTGTAACTGCAGCACAGTATGGTCACAGCTCTCACTATAAAGGGACCACATCATTGATGACATCTTCCCCACAGCTGTACCTGCAGCACAGTATGGACCACCAGTCTCTTTTTAACAGGGACCACAGCAACAATTACATATTCTACCACAGCTGTAACTACAGCGCAGTATGGACCACAGCTGTCATCACAACAGGGACCACAGCAGGGATGACATCTTCCACCACAGCTGTAACTGCAGCACGGTATGGACCACAGCTGTCATTGCAACAGGGACCACAGCAGTGATGACATATTCCATCACAGCTCTAACTACAGCACAGTATGGACCACAGCTGTCATCACAACAGGGACCACAGCAGGGATGACATCTTCCACCACAGCTGTAACTGCAGCACGGTATGGACCACAGCTGTCCTTACAACAGATACCACAGCAGAGATGACTTCTTCCATCACAGCTGTAACTGCAGCACATTATGGACCACAGCTGTCATTACAACAGATACCACAGCAGAGATGACATCTTACATCACAGCTGTACCTGCAGCAGAGTATGGACCACAGCTCTCAATATAAAGGGACCACAGCAGCGATGACATATTTCACCAAAACTGTAACTACAGCACAGTATGGACCACAGTTCTCATTACAACAGGGACCACAGCGAAATGACATATTCCACCACAGCTGTAACTGCAGCACAGTATGAACCACGGTTCTCTTTATAACAGGAACCACAGCAGCAATGACATATTCCACCACAGCTGTACCTGCAGCACAGTATGGACCACCAGTCTGTTTTTAACAGGGACCACAGCAGTGATGGCATATTCCACCACAGCTGTACCTGCAGCACAGTATGGACCACAGCTGTCCTTATAACAGGGACCACAGCAGAGATGACATCTTCCATCCCAGCTGTAACTGCAGCACAGTATGGACCACAGCTGTCCTTACAACAGGCACCACAGCAGAAATTACATCTTCCACCACAGTTGCACCTGCAGCACAGTATGGACCACAGCTTTCATTACAACCGGAACCACAACAGAAATGACATCTTCCACCACAGCTGTAACTGCAGCACAGTATGGACCACAGCAGTCATTACAACAGGGACCACAGCAGCGATGCCATTTTCCACCACAGCTGTAACTACAGCACAGTATGGACCCCAGCTGCCATTACAACAGGGACCACAGCAGTGATGACATCTTCCACCACAGCTGTAACTACAGCAAAGTATGGACCATAGCTGTCATTACAACAGGGACCGCAGCAGTGATGGCATATTCCACCACAGCGGTACCTGCAGCACAGTATGGACCACAGCTGTCATTGCAACAGGGACCACAGCAGTGATGACATATTCCATCACAGCTCTAACTACAGCACAGTATGGAACACAGCTGTCATTACAACAGGGACCACAGCAGTGATGACATCTTCCACCACAGCTGTAACTACAGCACAGTATGGACCCCAGCTGTCATTACAACAGGGACCACAGCAGCGATGACACCTTCCACCACAGCTGTAACTGCAGCACAGTATGGACCACAGCTGTCATTACAACAGGGACCACAGCAGTGATGGCATATTCCACCACAGCTGTACCTGCAGCACAGTATGGACCACAGCTGCCATTACAACAGGGACCACAGCAGTGATGGCATATTCCACCACAGCTGTACCTGCAGCACAGTATGGACCACAGCTGCCATTACAACAGGGACCACAGCAGTGACGACATATTCCATCACAGCTCTAACTACAGCACAGTATGGAACACAGCTGTCATTACAACAGGGACCACAGCAGTGATGACATCTTCCACCACAGCTGTAACTACAGCACAGTATGGACCCCAGCTGTCATTACAACAGGGACCACAGCAGCGATGACACCTTCCACCACAGCTGTAACTGCAGCACAGTATGGACCACAGCTGTCATTACAACAGGGACCACAGCAGTGATGGCATATTCCACCACAGCGGTACCTGCAACACATTATGGACCACAGCTGTCATTGCAACAGGGACCACAGCAGTGATGACATATTCCATCACAGCTCTAACTACAGCACAGTATGGAACACAGCTGTCATTACAACAGGGACCACAGTTGTACCCTCAGAAAATATAAGCGCTGCCACAATGGTTTGGAACATGGAAGAAAAAGGAGCTTTCACCACAGCGAGGACCATGGCAGGACATTCACGTGGGGGGTTGTAGAGGCAGGAGAAGGGAGGAGAAGGGAGGGTCTCGGATTGAATGATGGGGGACGCCTACGGCTTGAGTGGGCAGGACAGTGGCGAGCATCATGAGACTCCCAATGAATGGATTAAGAGGTAAATAAGGGTTTGATGATCAGTTGAGACATTTCACAGGAGCAATTACTCTGGGTCACAATTCCCAGTGCCTAATTAATGGAACCTCTCTTTCCACCAGCTCGGGGGGTGCAGACAATCCTCCACCGAGAGCAGCCAGCCCTGCACCCCTGATCCCCACACCAGATGGTAAATGTCAGTGCTCATTTCTTGTGCATGGGAAAATGCACAATAAAGGACCTGGTATTTCTCGGTCCATGCAGTTATTCTCATTATGGGGAGGAAACTCAGAATATCTGGCGTTTGGTGACAGGATACTGACCAGAGTCAGGAATTCCGGTCTTCTGGTACCCCCACACCAAAAATAGTAACACTTGTAATCGGGGCCTATGGGGGGAGCACTTTGAGGGTTGCGTCAGCAGTGCCGGGAGCAGAAATGGGTGCAAGGACATCTCTTTGATTGGCAGAAACATCTGGGACGCAGTATCTATTAATAGGTCCAGATTCAAAGGTACCCAACAGTCTAAAGTTAATTTGATCCGGTATGTGTTTAGTTCAAAGTTAATACACATTAGAAGAGGCCCACTGGAAGAGCTAGAAGAACCATGGTGTGCATCGTATAAGCTAAACAAGCATTGTCAAAGCCAATACGTCTGGCGTTCCCTGACCGACTAAGGGTAATTTTTGTTTTGTCATGGGTTTTGCACAACATATAGGTTGGGTATACGCCGGGCCCTCATTACCCTCTAAAAAATAATTTGCTACAGCCAACAAAAAAAATGTGGGTGACAAAAATAACACACATTACCATATTACTCGCTGGCAGTGAAGGCAACTACTTTGGGCGTGGATGTGTTCCTTGAGGAAGGAAAGCAGACTATACCTCATAGTGGAGTCCGCCAATGACTGAGGTGAGTGGATGCATTGCCCCTTAATGCACTCTGGAGTGGGTGGAAGAAAAATGTGAATGACACCAACCACAGACTAATGGATGAAGTCTGGCTGAAACCACTATAAGGTATGTTATGTTATGTTATACTATATTTTGTATAGCGTACGGCTACTCAGAGAGTGTCCCGACGCTTTGATTTGCACACCAATCTTATAACATAACAAGAAAAAACAGAAAAAGACAGAAAAGGAACCACCAGAGCCCGGGAAACTAAGAAGTAAAAAGCCAGGTTTTGAGCCCCTTCCTAAAAGCCAACAAGTTAGAAGTGCTGCGCAGGGTCACTGGTAGCTTATTCCACAACTGGGGCGCCAACAGTCTAAAGGAGCGGCCTCCAATGCGTGCCCTCTTAACACGGGGCACTACGGCGAGAAACAAGGCTTCTGACCTCAGCGACCTGGCTGGATGGTAAAAGGTCAGCCTTTTTTGGAGGTATTTCGCTCCGGAGGCGTGCAGGGCTTTATGTGCCAGAGTCAAGGTCTTAAACATTATCCGCTTCCGGACAGGAAGCCAGTGCAGTGCCTCCAAGAGGCCAGAGGCTCTAGCACGGCGAGATAGTCCAAAGATGGCCCGTGCTGCCGAATTCTGGACCACCTGTAATCGTTGAAGCAGATATTCTGGCAGGCCGAGATAGAGAACGTTGGAGTAGTCAATTCTCGAGCCAATTATCGCCTGCACTGTGATCTTCCTGTGTTCCTTCGATAACAAAGGGAGGAACTTACGCAGCATCCGGAGCAAGCCAAAGCATGTGCCCGTGAGGCCGATTATCTGTGAGCGCAGTGAGAGGCCGTTGTCGATCTTAATCCCAAGGTTTTTTGCCACCTGGGACGAACTTGCTGGTGGAAACATGTTCTCAGGCCACCACACTTTCCAGTCCGGATCCGAACTGCACCCGAAAAAGAGGACCTCGGATTTGTCCGAGTTGCACTTGAGGCTGTTATGTTGGAACCACTGAAATACAGCCTCAAGGCAACCCTGGATCCTACCTCCATCGAAATCCGCACCCCTCTCACAGGTGAAGAGGAGCTGGGTGTCATCGGCGTAGGAAACGATCTGGGCCCGAAAGACTCCGCCAGAGCCGCCAGAGGGGTCATGAAGATGTTAAAGAGAGTTGGGCTCAATACTGAGCCCTGGGGAACTCCGACACCCAATGGCGACATCTCAGCAGAGCAAGCAGAAGCCCAGACCGTTTGTCGACGGCCTTCCAGGAAAGAACGAAACCACTGGAGCACCGTCCCCCTGAGACCAATCTCTGAGAGTCTTGCAAGAAGACCCTCATGGGGGACGGTGTCGAAGGCCGCCGACAGATCTAACATCACCAGCATCGCCCTGCCTCCCGAATCCAGCACCTCCTTAATCGCCTCCGAGACTTCCAGGAGAGCTGTTTCGGTGCTAAGATTGGTGCGGAAACCCGATTGAGTGGGGTGCAGTAGGTCATGGGACTCCAGGTAATCGGCAAGCACCTTGTGCACATGCTTTTCAATGATCTTCGCGAAAGCAGGCAGGAGCGAGATAGGCCTATAATTCGCCAACACCTCTGCATCCAAACCAGGCTTTTTGAGCAGGGGGATAATCATCGCCTGCTTCCAAGACTGGGGAACCACACCCTGTGCAAGAGAACAGTTCAGCAGGGGGTTCACGTATGGATTAATGATGGCTGCCATTTTTGCCAAAAACTTGGCGGGGCAGGCATCCCGGGGAGAACCTGATTTAAGACACGCCATCAGATCGAATGAAGCGGTCATAGAGAGAGGCGGGAAGACTGCCAAGGCCACACCTGCACTGGGCAAGGTCACAGCGGCATTCTCCACCCGACAGGGCGCCTCAGGCTGCTGCACAGGGAAAGAGTCCTGGATCAATTGGATCTTAGAGGTAAAAAAGTCCGCGATCGCCCTGACCCAAGGCTCAGGAGGGGGAGTCTGAGTCGACGCAGCGCGTGAGGTCGTAAACTCCCGCACAATGGCAAAGAGCTCCTTGCAGGAATTAGAGGCAGCTTCGATTTTTCTCGCGAAATAAGCCTTCTTCTCAGAAAGGATATCACGATGGTAAACTTTCGCCAAGGATCTATAAGCAAGTTTCGCTGTCGGGTCGTATTTCACGCGCCATGCTCTTTCTGCTATCTTGCATTGTCGGCGAGAAGCCGCCAACGCTTCCGTAAACCAAGGGGCGGATGCACCTTTGTCAGGTTTGCGCGGAGGCCTCACAGGAGCAAGATCATTTAACCTCTCTAGGAGCCAGGCCTGCAGCCGCTCAACATCCTCATCCAGATCCCCAGTCAAAGCGCAAGGATGATCCGCACAAGACTGTGCCAACAGTTCCGGAGTAACCCGGTGGAATGCCCTAAATCCCTGGAAAGCTTGCCGGGGGGCACCGGAAGACTTCCTGATTTCCGAAAGAAAGAATTTAATCAGCCTGTGATCAGACCAAAGCACCTGAATAGGAGCATGCATTTCTATAGGGGTTGTAGAAAAAGTCAAGTCCAGGGTGTGTCCCTTCTCATGGGTCGGCCCAACGTGATAGGGTACCAGGCCCAGAGGGGCTGTGACGTCCAACATTTTAATCGCGTCGGCGTCCATTTCAACGTCCATATGGACATTAAAGTCCCCGGCGACTATACAGTGCTCTGACGTAAGTAACAGAGATGAGGTAACCGACTGGAACTCTTCAAAGAAAGAACCTGTGGGCCCAGGAGGTCGGTAAACGAGGAGGCCTTTCACAGATTGGTGTGGTGATAGAACCATAGAAAAGGCAAGGGATTCGCAATCCTTAATCACCTCAGAGGGAATGATAGTACAGGTGACACTTTTATCTACTATCAATGCCACCCCACCTCCACGCCCCTTCAGGTACTATCTAAGACATATAATTGTAGTAAAATCAAAAGATGTTGGCTAAAACAGACCTAAAAACGTCGATCAGTATGGCATTGGCTGTTGGCCTTTGTCTCTGAGAAAGGGGGAAAGAAGAAAACAGAAGGAAATAATGTAGGAAAGAGAAGGAAAGAAAGAGAGACGGGACAAAAGAAGGCAAGTGAGGAGGAAAGAAGGAATGAAAGAAGGAAAGAAGAAACAAAAGAGAAGGAAAGAAAGTAGAAAAGCAAGAGAGAAGTAACAGAGAAAAGAAAAAGGGCAAAAGAGAAGGGGAGAAGGAATGAAAGAAAGTGAAGGAAAGAGAGAAGGCAAGAGAAAGAAAGAAATAAAGAATGAGAAAAATATAAGAGAAAGAAAAAAGAAAGAAAAAGAAAAAGAGGGCAAGAAATGACAGACATAAAGAAGGTAACTGAAACACGAATGAAAGAGAAAAAGAATGAAAGAAGGCAAGAGAAAAAGAAATTACTAAAGACAAAGGAAAGAAAGGAGGAGAGAAAGAAAAAAGTAGACAAAGGATAACTTAATGCGGAACAGTTCTAATTGGACACAATCTTGAATGTTGTCAAATATCAGCCATCAGAAAAGCAAAAAACTCAAAAGGGAATTTACACCAGCATTGGCAGGCGATGGTATCTGATAAAGATGGAACGTGCATCCGAAGCATCCTTCTGTCCCATCAGACTCAAACACAAAGGCAACACTAAAGTAATTAAGTAAAAACAAAAACCATGGCACTGAAGGGAACTACCTTGTGTGTTGATGCGCTCTTTGAGAAAGGGCAAAGGGCAGTCACTGAAAGTGAAGGTAACCAGTGGCATAAGTAGTCTGACGCACTGCCCCACGCTGCATGCTAGTGAATCACACCACCACAGAGGACTGGAGGAAGAGAGGTGGCTGAAAGGCCCTATATGTAAGCACCTCATACATATTTTAGTAAAATCAAAAGGTCTTGGCTAACACCAGACCCAAACAACAATACTGTTACACCTTTTTGTGACTCCAGCATGTCTGGCAGGAAATCATGTGTCCTGCAGCATGATCGGAGCAACTATTTGTGTCCTGTACACAACATCTAACGCATTCTATAAGGGACACCCTCCACGCACGTGCCGGCCAACCATGTATGTCATTTCTGCAGGTCTACATTGCCCATGGTAAAGCACCAGCATCTACTGCACCAGGGGAGTTAGAACAGCCATGGAAAGGACAATGGATGTCCTTTAACCCCTGGTATGTGGGAGTTTCACTGGCCATCAAGGCGAGCACAGGATATGGTCTTCACTTTCCTGCCAGAGGACCACCGGCCATGTTTAGAGACACTCACCATGGAGCTGGTGAGACCCCCGCCAGGGAGCCGGTGAGACTCTGCCAGGGAGCTGGTGAGACCCTCGCACGGGAGTTGGTGAGAGCCCTGCCAGGGAGCCGATAAGACCACCACCAAGGAGCAGGTGAGACCCTTACCAGGGAACAGGTGATACCCCCGCCAGGGAGCCGGTGAGACCCCCTCCAGGGAGCTGATGAGACCCCCACCAGGGAACAGGTGAGAACCTCAAGAACTTCCGACCTATCTCTCTGCTCCCGTTCCCGGTGAATTTCATTGGAAAGGCCGCCAAAAAACAACTGACCAGCTTCCTCGAGGAAAACAACATCCTGGACCCGTCCCAGTCCAGGTTCCGCAGCAACCACAGCACCGAAACTGCCCTTATCGTCGCCACCGACAACATCAGGACCCTGCTTGACAACGGAGAAACCACGGTCCTCATCCTCCTAGACCTATCAGCTGCCTTCGACACGATATGCCACCGCACACTAAGAACACGCCTCCACGACGCCGGAATCCAAGAGAAGGCCATGGACTGGACCACCTCCTTCCTCTCCGGCAGAACTCAAAGCGTCCGCCTCCCCCCCTTCCGTTCCGAAGACCCCAAGGCTCATCCCTCAGCCCAACGCTGTTTAACATCTACATGGCACCGCTCGCCCACGTAGCATGACGACACGACCTCAACATCATCTCCTATGCCGACGACACCCAGCTGATCCTCTCCCTCACCAAGGCCCCCACCAAAGCCAAAACCAACCTCCACAAAGGAATGAAGGCCGTCGCTGAATGGATGAGGAACAGCCGACTGAAGCTGAACTTGGACAAGATGGAGCTCCTCATCCTCGGACCCACCCCTCGGCCTGGGACGACTCGTGGTGGCCGACTGCACTAGGAGCAACTGCTACACCCACCGACCACGCACGCAACCTAGGGGTCATCCTCGACTCCACCCTCTAAATGACGAAGCAGGTCAACTCCGTCTCCTCCTCCGGCTTCCACACCCTCCACATGCTTTGCAGGATTTTCAAGTGAATCCCCACTGAAACAAGAAAGAAGGTCACCCAGGCCCTCGTCAGCAGTAGACTGGAATACAGCAACGCACTCTACGCAGGAGCCCCGGCCAAACTCCTGAAACGGCTCCAACGCATCCAGAACGCCTCGGCCCGCCTGATCCTCGACATCCCTCGCCGCAACCACATCCCACCCCACCTGAGAGACCTCCACTGGCTCCCCATTAACAAGAGGATAACCTTCAAGCTCCTCACCCATGCACACAAGGCACTCCACAACACCGGACCAGTGTACCTCAACAGCCGACTCAACCTCTACATCCCCAACCACCAGCTCCGCTCCGCAGACCGCGCCCTCACCACCGTCCCCCGCATCCAAAGAGTGACCGCCAGCGGCAGATCATTCTCCCACTTCGCCACCAAGACATGGTGCACCCTCCCCATCCGGCTGCAGCAGACCGAAGACCTCCTAACCTTCAGGAGACTTCTCAAGACCTGCTCTTCCAGCGCCTTGAGATCCTCACGAGTATGTAGCGCGCTTTATAAATACCATGATTGATTGATTGATTGAGACTCCCGCCAGGGAGCGAGTGAGACCCCCGCCAGGGAGACGTTGAGACCTCACCCCACCCGCCAGGGAGCTGGTGGGATCCCCGCCAGGGAGCCGATGAGATCCGCTCCAGGGAGCTGGTGAGACCCCCGCCAAGGAGCAGGTGAGACCCCGCATGGGAGCCGGTGAGACCCCGCATGGGAGCCGGTGAGACCCCCACCATGGAGCCGATGAGACCCCTGCCAGGGAGCCGGTGAGACCCCCGCCAAGAAGCAGGTGAGACCCTCGCTAGGGAACAGGTGAGACCCCCGCCAGGGAGTCGATGAGACCCCTCCAGTTAGCTGGTGAGACCCTTGCTAGGGAGCCAGTGAGACCCCCGCCAAGGAGCAGTTGAGACCCTACCCAGGGAATAGATGAGAACCCCGCCAGGGAGCTGATGAGACCCCCGCCATGGAGCTGATGAGACCCCTGCCAGAAACCCGGTGAGACCCCCACCAAGGAGCAGGTGAGACCCTCCCTAGGGAACAGGTGAGACCCCCACCAGGGAGCCGGTGTGAACCCCTCAAGGGAGCTAGTGAGACCCCTGCCAGGAAGCCGGCGATCTCAGTTTTTTCAGTGGAGTTGCCACTGTGGCTCAGCGGACTCCACGTTTGTTGCATCCGCTCAGTACATTTTTTGTTTTCAAGAAACAAACACCCAAAGTGAGGAGAAAAACAAAGTGGTCCTGACATGGAGGGTGACATGTATATTGGGATAGTTGTGCGTTTTCCTACAGATTGCCTTGCCACAAATGGCAGGCATGAACAAGGTGGGGCGACCATCACCTTAACCTGGAGGTCTGGGCGTGAACGGCTTACACGGGAGGCTCTGCCGGTGTAAACATAGCACTTCCGCTGACTTTAAATGAAGCGTGCGAACCACAAGTCTGGCAGCAGGGCTCTCACTCCAGAAAGCGCTCACTGAAGTCCAGGGCCTCAGTAGTAAGTATCTTTCTTAGGTTTCTTAATTATTCATTAATCCTCCAACTGCAATCTAGCCTCTATACCTAGAATTAAGAAAGCCCGCTCTGGCGGTCGATTGTTCTCATACAATGCATCCAAACTATGGAACACTCTACCCCCAAACATCAGAGCCCAACCCAACCTTCTCTCATTCCGCAGAGCACTTAAAACATGGTTCTTCCCGTGAGATCCTCCTGCAGCTGGTTTCTTGTCACTTAGCGCTGGGACGCTCACGGGCAGCCATGCGCTCTACAAATCAGTAAAATAAATAAATAAATAAATTCATTAGTGCTCAGAGTCAAATATTAAGATCTCATCTGCCAATCAGAATGCCAGCAGTGAGTACAATAACTCCTGTTATTTGTTCCCAACCTCCCTTGAGTGTGCATCTGTCTTGCCCCCTGTCAGTGCCTCTTTATTCCTTCTGAGGGACTGCACCTACTTCTGGCGAGGGAGCGGTGCAGCTGGAAGTGACCGTCTGTGCTCACGAGGTGTGGGGGGAGGTTGGAGCATGTGGAAAGCATGGCGCTCTCCATGCATCCTAAAAAAGTGGAGACCGTGTCCGAGCTTCTGATCGTTTGTTTAAGGCAGTGGCGAAACTTGAGGGAGGCCCACTGCAAAGTACATGGAGGGGGCCCCTCACGTTCCGGACCCAGTCAGGAGCTCTCAGGCCAGATAGGGCCCCCGGAGCTCGGGTCACCCCCGCACCACGGGAGCTGTGGGGGCTATTGTTACACCACTGTTTTTTGGGCAAGTTTAAAGTGGGGGGTGAGCTTCTGGGTAGGATGGCAGTGTGGGTTGGCATGGACGGACTGATTACAGGCCATGGGTGCCCAGGGTGTCAGTTGAAACAAGGGTCCTAACGGCAATCATGAGAGAGTCACAGTCTTAGCAGCCATTGGGATCTGTAGGCAGCTTAGAGGCATGATTGGCCGCCGCAGCATGCAATAACAATCATTAGAACAGTGGAATGTTGAGCGCTCCATTGAGGACAATCAGGTGACTCCGGGCCAACAATGACCGGCACAAATCTCCTGCTCCAACATTCCCAGGGGTGTCTCTCTGTTTCACCCTTTTTGATTTAGAGCATTACACCTTCAGGGAGTGGAATGTTCTAATAGCCTTACAGTGCTTCTGCCTCAGGTTATAGGCCCTCATCTGCTGCTTGGGCCTGCAACTTAGGTTCATGGCCTTTAAGAACCATTGCAGCCCTCAGAAGCCAGCTGTACTACTACTAATAATAATCATAATATTAACATGAAGCGACTTGCATATTACTTCTCAGGGCTGTAGATGTCAATAGTGCATCAGGCGCAGTAGCACCATAGCCTGTGGGTGCACAGGGGCCCTAAAACCAGAAGGAGGGACCGGCCCACGACACCCTCGCTTTACCCTGGTACCTCTTTTCAAGAGCTTCCGGTCTGTAGTCACTGAGGCTCTCTAGTCCTACACTCCAGCTGGATTTCTCGCAGGACTGCCTCCAAGCTCCTCACAGACTCACTGATTCATTTATTTATCAAATGGCTTTGTGGCAAATCTAGTGTTTCACTGCATGACCAGCTCTGAGCGCTAGAAAGACGCCTAGCCCTGGTCGCGTGAAAAGTCCACATTCAAAGTGGAAGGAATAATGGCGAACAAACACTGGGTCTGCAGGGTCACCTGGATAAATGTTCGGCAGGTGACCAACCACTATATTCAAGCATGGATTGGTCTCCTAAGCTGGTCCTTCTGACTGTGCCGCAGGACTGAGGCTACTTCTGTGAGTGAAGTCCTTCTTGGATGGGGTATCTTGTGGAGTACATAAGACTGTGCCGCAGGACTGAGGCTACTTCTGTGAGTGAAGTCCTTCTTGGATGGGGTATCTTGTGGAGTACATAAGACTGTGCCACAGGACTGAGGTTAGTTCTGTGAGTGAGGTGCCTCTTGGATGGCTCCATTACCACAGACGCCATTCACATTAGGATATGATCCTGTGAATCCCCCTGGTACACACAGCATTCTCTCCCAGTTGTGTTGGATTAGACAGAGATGGAAAGGATTTCCACGTGCTAGAATCACTCTGAGGACAACATGGAAGGTCCAGGACTAGTAAGGTGCTGGCAGAGCTCACCAGTTAAGCTGCCCTGTATCTTCTCAAGTGCCATTGGTTACCGCTCGGGGGATATTGGTACAGCTGGACACGTATTAAACCACTACCGACCCTCTGATGTGCACAGCTAACAGCATCCCTAGTGATCTGCGGCTAAGGCTGATTGTTCCCTTAACTGTGCTTGTTTATGCAGCAGAGTCATCACAAAGGAACAAGAGGGTCATCTGGTCTCACAAAGGCCCCAGACAGACACAGGGTGTGACTAATGATGGTACAAAATCCAAGGCCTGGGACAGACACAGTGTATGGGTAATACTCAGTACGACTGCTGACGCTCTTGGATGGTGGTGAGATTGTCGCGCTGATTCCACTCGATCTCAGCACAGCCTTCAGCATTGTGTCCCAAATTGCTCTCTGAGAGAGACTGGTTGATTTGGGATTCAGCTAACAGATCTTTCTTGGATGACATCTTTTTAAAAGGACCAGTCTCTCTTCAAGTGTTCTCAGCCACTGCCTCCTCTGAGCGGCATGACCCGACTTCAGGAGTTTCTCCAAGGATCTTCCCTAAGTTCGTCACGATTTAACATCTATGTGGCTGATTTGGTGGAAAGTTGTAGCCTTAACTTATTTTCATATGCATGATCGCGGAGTGAATTCACACAAATTTAACAGAGATAAGGCCAAGTGTAGGAAAGTAGGACCTGCTTTCATGGTCACCCCCACTTTTTTGCTGGTGCCATTATGTTTTACTGACCAGTCTGACTGGGATGCAGCCTCCAGCTTATTTCCTAAATTGGACAGGGTAAGTATTAGGTACACTCCAGATTAGCTACTGGTGTACCCTTATAAGTCCCTATTATATGGTACTAAGGTACCCAGGGTATAGGTACAACAGAGGTCTCCCATGGGGGGAAGCATGTATTATGCCACTCGTGAGAGACCACTCAAATTGTGACTACAAGCCTGCCATTGCTGCCTGTGTAGACTGGTGCTAGCAACACTTACGAAATATATAATTTTCCTTATATCTGGGGTCACTTCACTTAAAACCTGTCACCCCTAAGGTAGGCCTTTCAGTCCTGAAGGCAGGGTGCTTGGTTCTAAGTGTGAGGGTGCCCCTGCATGAGCAGAACACCCCTACAACCCTCGAGTCCATTCTCCCGGGTTATAAGTGCATGAGCCATTAAGGTACATAGAGTGGTCATGCCTCATTACGAAATGACCATCTCTAAACTGGCTGTAACGGACCCTGTCATGTTTGGTATCAAACATGTTGGAATCATACCCCCATGAATCCATGCACTGTAAAGCTCCTCCGGGAGGCCCTCAGGGCTCTCAGGACCGGTCTTCCAGACCCAGACAGCACTCTAGGGCTGCTGCCGACCAGAGACACGAGTCTGCCCTCCTGCTGCGGAGCCAAGCTCGAGCAGAGGAAGGCAGGACAATAGGTATCCTTTCACAGGGAGGTGTGACCACCTGCCAGACAAGATTTCGTGTATTGGGACAGGGTGGGGCTCTTGCCAGCACCACTGAGATTGCTTGAAGGGCACATTTGGTGTCCCTGTGCATACTCCAGTTCAAACCAGGTCAGGGAGCATTGGCCCCTGCTCTGGCATGAAATTGAACAAAGGACATGAGAGTATCCTCCCCACTGTCCGACCCCTCCTCTGGGAGGGACGCCTGAATAGTCTCAACCCTTTCCTTAGGGTACTTAAGGACTTACCTGTGTTTGAGTCCCTAGATTTGTCGTTGGATTCAGATCAACTACCACTTCAACTTCAACCGTCTGGGCACTCTAGACTTCGCTTTGGGAACCGTGACTGCAACTGGGAAGACTCCTGCTGCTCCTGGTCTGCAACAGGTTCTTCACAGGGCCTGTGGACATCCAAGACACCTGAAGGACTCTCACTTGGAGTGAAGGAGTCACTACCCTGCATCGACAGGCACTGCAATGCAGCTGACCGGTTTGCTGATCCTAGGCTCCCACGGACTCTGAAAGGCTCAGCAACACAGGAGGTGGTTCTGCAACTGCCTCGAGGCCTGCACTGTCTTCATACCAAGTGTGAGGCAGTACCCCTGTTCAGAACCGCTGAACAGAACCCCTGGGCACCGCGTCGACTTGCCGTTGCCAAGGCTTATTGACTCTCTCTTCCAGAGATCTTCGGGCTCCAAGAAGCTCCCGCCTCAAGCATCTCCTATAGCCAAGATCTTCACGTGCAATGCATCCTTTGCACCTTGAGCCGCTCAAGGTCCTCTTGCTACTACTGTGTCCCCGGCCTGTGGTCCTCTTGATGGTCTTCTTTGGCTCTAATGGGCTCTCCTGCTTGCTCATAGCCTGCTCTGACTTACCTGCTTGTGGTGAGTCACTTGGACCTCGCTGGTCCCGACACTGCACCTTTTTTGACTACTTCGTTGGCTGCCACTGCCAAGGCTTGTTGGCTGTCGTTGCCAAGGCTTGTTGGTGCCCCTGCCGTACACTGACCCCCTGGCTCTCGACACCCGACGTGGGCCAGCTCATAAACAGCTCCTTGTCTACCACAGCGTCGCCTGCGCCGCACAGCTGCAACTTCAAGGGCACCGTCAACTCTCTTGCATCTATCGACATTGGTGGGGATTCGTCTTCCATGCCTCCTGGTCACTCCTGAGTGGCATAGACTCTGTACCCTCTGCTTGCAGGTTCTTCTAATCTTGAACCCACCTTTTGGTTCCACCGGACTCCTTCGTCTTCTTCTCCAGCGGCATCTTTTCTGAGGTCTTCCATTGTGGTCTATGATGGTTTCCGACGTTACTTCACACCTATGCACCGTCTACCCTGGTGTAGGTATCCTGGTTCCTGGGGTATACACGGGCGGGGTGACTCTTCCATCTTCTGTCTTCCAGAGGGTTTCTTCAGGGTCGGCTGGAAAGGGTACTACTTCTTTAAAACTGCAACCATGACTTACCTATTGACTTGTGTTGATCACGCGGGCGTGTACACGCTCCGCACACAGACTTCGTGGGGTTCCTGGGTAATTACCTTGGGGGGTCCTTGGGTCCCCAACACTTCTATGTCTCCTGGGTCCAGCCTCGACTTAGGTCGTGATTTGCATTCCACTATTTTAGTTTATGGTTTGGTCTCCCCCTTGAGACTACTGTGTATTTGTGCTACTTACATGTGCTATTTCCTAAGTATTTGTATGTATTGTGTTTATATTTCAGGGTAGGAGATATTGCAGTGTGTTACTGAGTGTTAATAACTCTCCGATTGTCTCCATCATGCCTGCTGAGGACGGGAACTACATCCCCAGCATCCTCCTGCAGGCGCAGCGAAAGGGGTCATAGCCCAGCGCCGGAAGGTGCTTAAATACACCGGAGGGCTCCCACAGTGCGGGATGTGCGCGGGCGAAGCCGGGCTAAGGGTGGGCCCATCCGCGCCCGTCAGAGCCCAGAACAGGCCGGGCTGGGCCACGAGATTGACATTGTCTCATCGAACTGTAAGCATTATTCCCGCACAGCTCTATCCTATTTTGGCCAGTGTGTGTCTTGTTACTAGCTTGGCATTGAGGTTATTTAAAACATGAGTAAAAGAAAGGTTGGGGATGGGGTGGTGGGCACGTTGGACGCCTTTTCTTAACAGAGCAGAATCTGTTTTGCTGCACGAAATCCAGACAACAGAGCGAAGGCTCTCGCTGGAACCTGCATCATCACGAGGCTGCACTTTGCCTAGAGTCCAGCCAACCGAAGCTCTGATGGGAAGAGAGGTTGAACCTCAGCTCATCTCCCAACCTGGCACTTATTGAGCCTATGTCCCCCACCCTAGGAACTTCCCAAGAGCAATGCAGCCCTCAAAGCCCAGTCGTGGTAAGTACTATGGGAAGAAAACCATGGAGGATCTTGGGCTGAGCCTCCCACTAAAAAAAGGAAAGGCTGTAGCAAGGTTAAACAAACCCCAGCGGCTGCCATTAAAGAACCTAGTAGGGCGTATATCTTTGGGAAACCAGGTTCTACATCTTTGGTTGCTAATCCCGCTGCCAACCCTTTATCAAATGCAACAGCTGCAATTACCGAACAGGCTGCAGGTAACTCCGGGGCAACCTGCTCTAGCACACAGATCAATCCGGAGGATTTATGCTCCATACTAAAAGTTCAATTGGCAGCTCTTATCGAACCCATAATTAAAAGGTTAGACTCAGTCGACGAACGGCTAAACAAGATACAACCATGTCTTTCCGGTAGCAACCAAAGGAGTCTTGTTCAATCCAACGCTCATGCCAAGGGACAACACAGGGGCTGCATGTAAAATGCCACAGAGTAATTTGGATGGCGACTGTCCAAGCATTATGCCGGTCCCCTTATTGACGGGTACTGATCACCCCCCAATGCCAAGTGTAAATAATGGCATATCCATAGTCCCGTGAGGGCAGAGGGAGGCAAGCAGTGGCGGGTTCAGAAAGCGATAATAATCTGCCATCTAGTCTACATCTCCCGCCAGAAGCTACGCCCTATACGGTAGTCCTGGCCAATGTGCCACCGCTGCCTTCGGGCACGCGTGAGCACTGGTCAACGCTTAAAAATAAGTCTCTCCATCTACTGAGTAAAAAGACAGGTATAAGAGACCAGTCATTTGACGACTTTAAAAGGGTGCGCAGAATCAGCTGGGTCGGTCACTCACACAAATCTATGGCCGGTGACTGCGTGGTGTTAAGTTTTGGGTCTCCTCCCTTGGTACATCATATCCTGGAAACGGTTGGTTCTTACCCCACAGTGGTTGAGGCTATTAAAATACTTCCCCTAGGGTTCTTTTACAATCCATGGTACCCGCTGAGACACAAGGAAGTTCGGGTCCCTAACAGGGTTTATAACCAGTCTTTCCACTCAGTCCAAACCAGCAATCGCTTCGAGTTACTTTCATCCCTCGAAGAAATCGATTGACTGAGATGGAGTGATCATCCACTGTGGTATGAAGGGTGTAGAGCCAAAATGATGGCTGAAGATAATTTGGAAGTTAGTCCGAGTATAATGACGGGTTGTGGGGTTGCTACCTTAGGTGCTACACCGATTAGTGGTATAAGGCCTGCTTGTATGGGAACTAATTTGAGTATAAAGGTCATCAACTCTGATGTTGGTACAGTGCCTGCTATTTTATCGAGACCTGATGACTATGCCACACCCATCTTTAGTACCCCCAGTGCGGGTACACACCCAATAGACACATTTAATACTGAGGTGGTGCCCATTAGTGATGAGAATGTTAGAACCAGTCCCCCCAAATGCCATATGACACTATCTTCCTGGAATATAGCAGGAATTGCTTCCAAAATAAAAAACACTGAATGGTCAACCTATATAGAGACAATTGATGTGTGGTTATTTCAGGAGACGTGGTCCATAGAGGGAGCTTATCATCCGGGCTATTTAAATTTTTTCAAGCCTGCAACAAGGTGTTTAAGGGGGAGACCAGTTGGTGGGCTGACTTGTTGAGTGAGACAACTCGAGGGGATGAGGGTGGTTGAGTTATCCATTGAATGTCCAGATATCTTGGCCATACGGGTTAGTTCACCAAATGACTTAGACATAACTATCTTTAATGTTTACTCACGGGGGCTACCGGGAGGCAGGGGCTCTAATGTAATCAAAGCTTTGAAGGGTCACCTGGTTCATGACGTGGTTACCAGTAACAGGATCATCACAGGTGACGTTAACTGTAGCTTCGAGCCCCTGGATGTTGAAGACGGTAGGCTAGGTGAAGCTGTGGATGCGTTATGGGGCATCCCCTAATTAGACCTCCAACCAATTAGGAAATGGTCTGAGGCTGCCCTACAATTGAGGGGGCTCTGTTTGGAGAGGGGCTTGAGGGCAGCAAACGGTAGAACGAAATCAGATAGGCAGGGTGCTAAGACCTTTGATAATGGTAGAACCAGCAGTCGTATAGACTACATTCTTGTTAATGTGGAATTTTGACCCAAAGTGCTAGACATGGAGGTCGAAAAGAGGCCGGAAAGTGATCATAATCCCCAGGTTTTAAAAATCAATGACAGAAGTTTTTGTAGTACCACAGAGAGGGAGGAGGAACAAATCATTGGAACGGTTGCAGTCACTAACGACCTAAGAAGGGTTCGGTGGCAAGGATAGCTACTAATGATAGTGATGTTACTCGGATGGGAGACATGGTCTGGGGGACACTGGTGAAACTCTCCGATTGTCCGCCCCAGGAGGTGCTAAATGCCATCCTACCGGGTGTTCACAATAATCTTTTTAAGAGTCTGAAAACATTTTATGTTAAAGTAAATACTGGTAAAAAGGCTAGATCCCTGAAACCAAGCTCATGGTACAACAACACGTGTAGGAAGGCTTATAAAGCCCTTGTTGTAGCTATTAGAACTAGGTCACAGGCTAACATCAAGCAGACCAGAGCTAATTACAAACCGCTCATAGATTAGCTAAGAGAGAGTGGGACGAAGAAAGGTGGCAGAACCTGTTACAGGCATGTAATGGGAGAAACATGACTCAATTCTGGCACCTAGTCAAATGGGGAAATAACCTACAGTCACAGGCTCCGAGTAATCATGTTGTGCCTGAATGGTGAGTGAAATATTTTGAAACACAGTTTAAATCATCACCTAGTAGTGAGGAGTTTATCCAGCCCATCTCGCACCACGAACCTTTGAAATGTACTTGTAGCAAGGTTGAGTCTGCGATAAAAATAGCCCCGAGTGGTAGGGCTCCGGGGCCAGACTGCATCCCCGCAGATTTATTTAGACAAGATAAAGATCTATGGGTCCCGTACATATAGATCCTAGCAAACGCTATAGTAAGTGGCGCTCCGCTCCCGGAATCCTGGTCTGGTGCAGAGATCTTACCAATCTATAAGAAGGGGGATCGTTCTGAACCAGCGAACTATAGACCCATCAGTCTTATCGACGCTGTTCAGACGATTGTAGCCAAACTAGTTCTCGGGAGGATTCAAGGCTGGATGACCGAAACCAATATCCTTACCCCTCTTCAGGCTGGGTTCCGGGCGCACACAAGTACTCTAGACCAGGCCTTTAGGTTTGTCTTAATCTATTGGAAGGAGGTGGTTTTAGGAGGGGGTATGCTTTTTGCGGCATTTGTGGATTTGAAATCCGATTTTGATCTCGTTGCACGGATGAAATTGTGGAGGGCATTACAGGAAATGGGGATGCCCCCAAACCTGGTTGCTATCCTGGTTAAACTTCATGAGGGAAACCTATGCGCAGGTTCGCTGGGGAAAACCGGGTGATACCACTGAAAAGTTTAAGGTTTTGAAAGGGGTCCGATAGGGGTGTGTGCTGGCCCCAACCTTGTTCTTTTTATATAGAAACGTGGTGGCCAGGTACTTTCTAAATCACCCAACTAACACGCCAATGCTAGCCGGCATGAAAGTACCACTGCTCATGTTCGCGGACGACACCTTGATTATATCCAAAACGAGACAGGGGCTGCAGGCGGCTCTGTCTCGCTTTCAGGTGTTCTGCCACAAACATGAGTTAGTGGTCAATGTAGGGAAGACAAAGTTTATGGTGCTTCATGGGACCAAGGCCCTCAAAGCTAGAGTATACATGGATGGCACCTTACTAGAGCAAACAGATATGTTTACCTACTTAGGCGTTACATTTAATGAAAAACTAAGCTGGAAGCCCCAAATTGAAATGATGGAGCTAAAACATGCTCAGTTGTCTGGCGCCCTGATCAAGGAACATAGGTTGTCCCAAACTAAACCAATTGCCCCCATATTAAAATTATATACAACTAAAGTTAGTCCAGTCATTGTGTATGGTGCAGAAATATTGGGTTTTAGCAACCTAGCTCCTCTTTCAAGGCACAAAACAAGTTTATGAGATCTATAGTTAGTCTACGGCAATCATCCCCCTATTACCCCTGGTCCTCGACTTGGGGTGTTATGCTATCGAAGATGTAGCACGTTATAGACCATTGACATTCTGGAGGAGACTCTGGATTACTCCGGACTCTCCATGTATGCCAAGGCCTTGTTGGAAGTGAGGAGGTTGAGCCGATCACATAAGATCCCATGGTTAACTGCAATAAGGTCCCTGCTGATTGAAATGGGGATGAGTAATTTATGGGAACATACTGAGTTTGTGGATTTTCCGCCTAAGAAGACCTATAGGGCAGCATTTTGGGAGCTGGTTACAATTAAGAGGTTTTCTTCCTATACAAACCAGTCTCTGACAAGGGTTTTCCTCGACATTAAGTATGAAGCCAATATGGACGAATATTGAGATCTTATCACTAAGCCGCGTGATCGTAAGCTCTACCACCAGTTCAGAATAGGCACTCTGCTGCTACGCTGTTTTACAAGCAAATGGAATCCCGTTGGTAGCGACAAGTGCCTTTTCTGTCAAGACCATAGTGAGAACATAGATCACTTCCTATTTGAATGCCCATCTTACCACCTGCCTAGGATAACCTGGCTTAAACCAGTGTGCCTGCTCATGAACACAAGATCGGCAATGGTTGCCAGGAGAATTCTTAAATCAGACACCACCAATCTAGTTGTGACTGGAGTGTCAACGTTTTTAAGTTGGACGTGGGCCATACGCAACAAAAGGGGGGGGGGGGGTAGTAGTAGTACACAATGTAAGATAGGATCTTAGGGGGATGAGTTGAGCTTGGAAGATGACAGGTCCCCTGTTAAACAATTGTTGTTGAATTAAGTCTGTATGCTGGTTCACTAATTTAGTCTCTTTTTAAGGAACTGTTTGTAAAATATACTTGTATGTATATGTATTTATTAATTTATGATGATGTGTACAGAACTAAGGTTTATCTTTTCTATTATTATGGTGTATTTTAAGTGTTGGAATGTTTATATCAATTTTAGATACAATTGTCTTTGATGATGAACAATCGCAATAAAGACTTAATGAATTGAAAATAATAAAATACATATTTTAATAACTACACTGTGTGGTTCTTTTTTACTTGACCTATACCATAAGATTAAGTCCTGGTAAAACAAGCTGCTTTGCACTCCTTCTGGACTAAGCCTGAAGGCTGCTCTCCACAGCTAGTACTTAGAGAGCTTTCTAAGGTTGTCTGAGACCACTAAAATCATCATAAGGGGTGTCTGGATTAGGGCAGGGTGCTGCACTTACATAGGTGAGCACCATATACTGTGCCAGCCTCTTACACCAAGTTACTGGTGCTGGGAAGAAATCTGTCCCACCTCTTAGACGGCAACCTCTTCTGATTCTAGTCAGTAAATGCACTCACCAGAAATGCATTCTATCATCGCTGTCTGCTCCAAGGGTCCTCTTTGTGGAAGCAAGCCCCGCTCAGAATACTGAGATGCGATGTCAGAATTAGGAACAAACCTCCCGCCACACGTCAGAGTCCATAATAATGTGGAAGGCTCATGAATGGCCTCCAGCAGCTGCGGCCCATGCAGGCATAAGCGGTGGGGGCCAGGTGCGGGGGGTGAGGGGAGGGGGGAATTTTGACAGATGGTGACGAGCAAAAAGTCATTATTTAATTTTCCCTCGTCGTATTCTGTCGAAATCTCCCCCGCCACCCAGCCTCACCGCTCTCACCTGCACGGGCCGTGGCTGGCCTCCGGTGACACATTCACACAATGACGCCCTGAATATGACCACTAGCTGCTGATGAAGAAGAGGACGCAGGTCAAGACTCCAAGCATCATACTGAACACAGTTCCGAGGAGATACAAACTACCCACTGCCTGCAGCTTGGGTTCTGCAGCAGAGCTCCTCGTTATACATTCTACTAGACCCAATGGACAATTGTCTCCCAGGACCTTCGGCGATGTTGTGATTCTCCTCCGAACTCAAGATTCACCTCTCCAGCTTCACCTATGGGTAGGGCACGATCTATTGTGGTCCTCACCCGTTCTGAGGGTGGTTGTCCTCCCTGCATCATCTCTTTGCGGTAGGTTACCAGCTAAGGATTGCCTCGCAGCTTGCATACAACCCGGCGAGGGCACAGCATGGGTAGAATATACTATCTCGTAACAAATCCTACCCTATACAAACTCCTCATACTCCTCACAAGACTGGTCGATCTGGAGAGAAAGGCTGTCAGCGCCCCTTGACCTCTTCTCCTGCCCTGCAGCCCCCCCAATGAATCTTTATCAACCACTAAATCCCCTCTCTTTCCATCTACTCACTTTTACCCCCACACCCCCATGAGTCATCTCTGCCAATAATAAACGATTCTCACCCCTTTATCTCTCTGCTTCCCGCCCGTCCATCTCCCTGTTCCCCATCATTGACTGCCCCTCATTTAATTCTTTTTCTCACTCCTTGGCAACCCTTCCTCTCTGTCATCCTTTGGCTGTACTTACATTCTGGCCACCTCTTCCTCCCACTTGGCTGGCTGATTATCTTCCTTTTATTCGTATTTCTTGTCTAGCCATCTCTTTCAACATTTTCTGTCCTTCCTCTCTAGCATCTGGCGTTTTGTCAATTATTAAGTCTCCTCTCTCCCTCTCATGTACTGACCATGTTCCTGTGTAGTACCCTGCTTCTCATTCTCCCAGTCACTGTCCCTCCTCTCTAGCCATCTCCACCTTTCCCATGGATTAACTTTCTTCTAGCCTTCTCACTTCCTCCCCTTTACTGCCCTCCTGAGGCTTGTTACTTAAAGAAAGCAGAGCTGGTGATGTGAACCTTGGACCACAGGCTCTCCAACCAAGACTGCCGGTCCCACTCATTCAGCCCACACCCCTTTCATCGGAGACACAGACTCAACATGGCCTGCACTTCACTCTTGTTCCGCTTTACCATGAACATTCTTTGATTCACTGTCATTTGTTCAAGGTATTGCTCTTTCCTTCTGTTGCAAAGTCATCCTGTGCCCTGGGCACCCCCAAACGTTTTTTTTGCTGACTGATACTGGTGGTAACTAATTTTGACAGACACTGGGCCCTGCCTAAGCAGGCCCAGTGCCAGTGCTGAGCTGAAAGAGACACATTAGAATACAGTTAAAACACCTACTTACACTAGGGTACACTATGGTGGAGTACCCCTGTAATTGGCATGGCCTACCCCATAAGGCCCTAGTATATAATAGGGCAGGGGATTGAAACTACCTAGAAGTCCCCAGTATCCTGGGGCATGGCAAGTTAGAGGCCAGCAGCTTTTGCTGCACTTGCATGTGTGCACTGCTGAAACCTGAGGTGCCCTGGGTGCCAGGAATGCTTTTAAAAAGTAAAGTGTGCCCGAACTCGACTTTGGTGGTAGAGGCTCTCGCATAGGTATCCCATGGGTGGGGGGTCAGTTATCTATAAGGTACACCCTATAACATGAGTTTTTATATGCTTGGGTAAAGTGAAATCTCACATTTCACTCCCCACATTGTGGTAAAGTGCCGCTCAAATTAGAATTTGTTGCTAGGAGAACAGTGAAGGGAGAATCTGCAATATTTCTACAGATTCAGAACCCCTAAAGTCTCCCCTAGTTGCACATGGGGTGGGGTTCCTGCAGATATAAGGCAGGTACTTATAAAATATGTTTTTGTAAGTCCTGGTGCTGGAAAAATGGCCAGAGTCATTTTTCCCATAGCAAATCTGATGTTTTATTTATTTTTATTTATTTATTTATGGTCTTGTATCGCGCCTGAATCAGCCCCGAAGGGGTATCTCCGCGCGTAGCTTTGCATGATATGGGCAGACAGTGGTAAGGGGGGAGACAGAGAGAGTGGCCAGGTTATTCGTGTGAGAACAGGTGAGTTTTTAATTTTTTTCTAAAGGAAAAGAGGTTGGGAATTTGCCTCAGCTGAGGTGGAAGAGAATTCCACAACAAGGGGCCTTTATAGGAGGGTGCACGCCCCCCCTGTCTCGCTCTGGAGACTTTAGGAACATGCAGCAGCATGGTATTGCTGGAGCGCAGAGCACGTCCAGGAAAATAAGGAAGAAAAATCTCTCTTAGATATTTGGGGCCAGATCCATATATGCACTTGTGCATAATGCAGCAGATTTTGAAGTTTATACGCTGCTGCACTGGGAGCCAATGGAGGTGGGAGAGAAGAGGGCGGGAAGGGGTACGGGGGGGGCATTCAGGATGAGTCTTGCCGCAGTATTCTGCGCCACCTGCAGTCTGCGTAGTTGTTCCTGGTTGGCGGAAATGAGTAGACTATTGCAATAGTCCACTCGTCCAAGGACTAGTGCCTGTACCAGCGTTTTCCTATAGATGTTGGGTAGGAAGGGGAAGATACGCCGTAGAAGACCAATTGTACGGAAACATGTTCCCGTAACCTGATTGACGTGATCTTTCATAATCAGAGCTTGGTCTAGGCGTACTCCCAGATTTTTGATGGTCAGTTTGGGCGCTGGGACAGGTCGAAGCTCAAGTGGCCACCAATTTGGCGACCAGAGCAGAGTGGCCCCTCCAAACAACATGACCTCCGTTTTGGACACATAGGTTAACATGGTAGGAAGTTATTGATTAATAACTATCGATAGGAGAGGACTAGCCTGACCATTCAAAGACTTCCCAGAATGATAGTAATAAATCCAACAATATCTTTTTGTTGAATTTCTCCTAAAGTGTACCTACAAGAAGTTATAAGACTTTCTTGTTTGTAAGTACAAATTCCGCCTTCCAGTGGTCTGCCCTGATTGGTCAGAGTTAAGTGGATTAGCCAGCCTGCCTTGCAGAGGTGAAAAGGGCCCCTGGGGTTAACCAGCTCTGCTGGCAGGGCAATGTGCTGTTCCATAGGAATGCCAGGCCAGGGGGAGGAGTGGTAAACCATGGTCTTCAAAGGTCGAGAGATGGCCACAGTGTCAGTTTCCACTCTACACTTTTGACCCTCACCAGACCTAGGATTAGGGAAGGTATGTGCAGATGGTAGGGGGAGAGTCTATGGAAATAAGCCATCCTAGGGGGTGTGTTAGACCTGTCAGCCTTTGGGTGGTCCCTCCTATTATCTATTTCACTTTTGTCCCCTTTTTGCCCGTCTATTCCTTTCATTTTTATGTCCACTGGAATTTTTAGGTGCTCCTTGACCTTATAATTCCCCATAGGCCTAGAAATCCCTCCTTTTCTAAGGGAAAGGTTAGTCATACAAAATGGTGGCTTACAACTGTCACCTGCTTGGCCACCTCAGGATCCAGGGCCATAGGACAGCATGAGGGTTTCCAGAACCTTCTGGACTTCTCTGGACATTCTAGGGACAGCCTATAAAAGGCGGAATGTTGGGCAGCCATTTTGTGACGTGTGGGAAGAGCTGAGGAAGGTGACACTTAGGTCAGGAGCGAGCTGGAGTCCAGGCTGAGAAGTGAGGAGGTGGGCGCGCAGAAGAAGGTCTGATAACCTCTGGGGGGCTGCTTCCTCTTCACTGGCTGATTCCCCCCCTCATCCGAAGATCTGTCCCAGCGGAGCTGTCTCCTCGCGTTAACTAAGAGGTACCTGGGAAGAGGGTCCTTTTCCCCAGCGAGGATCGCTAGTCGAGACCTAAGTGACAGTAACAACTAAGTGTGGCTAGGGCCACCTTATAACTGAGGCAGTCACAAGAGAACGCCCGTGAAAACAACCTCCTTCCTGGTGATTCCTACTGGCAGGGCATTGAGATTCCCCTCAGCGTCTGCGAGAACTGCTGGAGTCTGCCCCCCTCCCTTTTACTCATCGTGGCAGTTAACCTACCAGAGCCGGCCTGTGTTCTCGGCGGAGGTCGTTTCCCTGCACCGGAGTGAGTCATCACGGCCGAACCGACAGGGCTCCTGTGAGGTGGGTGCTGCGCTGAGGAGTTGTGGACGGCAGCGCTACCCAGTAAGAGCCAAGCCAAGGTACCTGAGAGCGGGGTGAAAGGAGGAGTGGGCGTGACCTGCTCGCCATCAGTGCGACGCCTGCAAGCCTGGGGAAATCCTAGCGTGAAAGGCGACCCGGCACCATAAAATTAGACCCGAAAGGGGAGGGCAAGAGTGGGAGAGACCAGGAAGGGAGAAGTCGAACCTCCGAGGGGCGGAAAGAGGGAAGTAAGCCGTATCGTTGAAGCGCTCCAGCACCTCAGAGTTTCCTGACGTAGGAGTGGCCGAATTTCCGACCCAGGGTCGAATCAATCCCCCAACTTGACCGGATTGACACCGAGTTCATTTAGACTGCTGGCCTCGGCTGATTTAAATTGAGCAGCGATTGGGAAGACAAGTAAGCAGGGATTCTGACTACAGGGACAGGGAGGGTAATTTAGTATACAACGAAAGATTCTTACTGTTTAACTGTGGTAAAATATGTTTTGGTATACACCCTCCTTCGGCTGAGTCTGGTGTTTATGAGACTTCTTGCCCAGGCTAAAAAAAAATGTATGGCTCATCAGAGAGACTGTGATTGGCAGGACAAACAGTGGAGATTTCATTAGTCTGCACAAAGAGTCATCGAGCCAGAGGTTCACTACAGGTCTACTTTTATTAAACTTATCCCCAGGAACTTTTAAGGAATAACCAACTTAAAGCAGCTCATTCATGAGGGTAATATGGTAAACTTTTTGTGTGAATACAGATTCTGTGACCCACCCTTATTCTAATTAATGATTAGGCTGCCAAGTTGTAAGTAATGTATAATTGAAATCAGAGTGTATTCTGTAAAAGAAAATGAGCTCCTATCTACACTCTTGGTGTCAGTTTACTGAATGGTTTATGCCCTGCTTGATTATTACACAAAGTGCCTTATTGCTAAAAAATCTCAAGACTAAACTTGAATTAAAATTGTATGTGAATGAGATAGAAATTGGAATAGAAACTGTTCTTTAACCCATTCATGGAACAATGATATGACAACTAAGACTCATTAAATGTCCCTGTCTGTTGTTTCGTTGTGTTGTGCTGCTACCTTGTCGGGCGCCAGGACGCTCCTTTGCTGGAGCATCTGTGCGCCTAATAAAATTGCATAACATAACATAACATTAGTAACACATGATTTGAGGCTGTGTTTTTCCGCAGAAGTTAAGAGGAATTGAATGTGAAGTGTAAAATGAAAAGCAAAAACGCACTTGAGAATAAACCTTAAGAGGAAAAGACAAACTTTTCTACTTTTATAGAAAAACTGGTGTAGTGTCATTTTTGGAGTGGATGGACGCTGGACTTCTGTGAGAGTGTGACGCAAGCTTAACACTTGTGGTCTTTGGATTAATCCTTCCCCCTCTGAGTCAGGCTACCCTATGTGATCTGGTGATCCCAGGTCTAACAGGGTGTGTTTAGCCAGCTCTTACCTCCTTGCTGGAAAATCAGCCATTATGGATTTGGAAGATTTGGTGCACTCTGGGACAAAACAATGCCACACTCTACAGGATGTGGTCATAACTTTGAGGAGTTACCCTGCTCCCATTGGTCAGAAGTGACCTCCTGCATGGCCCAGAGAACTTGGAATAGGTATCTGAGAGGGGAAGAGCCCACCAGATCTGCTGCTTGAAACTGAAAAGAATCAGAAGGGTCTGTCTGCGCTGACAATTTTGAAGTGCAATTCCTAAGGCCAGGACTCTGAGTTTGCGCCTTTTGCAGCATTGAAAACTACAGCCCGGTGGATGAAACCTGCTTCAAAAGGACTCAAGAGTGGAACTCCCTGCAAGCTACAGGTTAACAGAGCTCACCTGGACATCCCCACAAAGAATTCCAAGGCTGAAGTACAGTGGATTTGTAAGGGTTTTGTTCAACTGGATTGCGGAATTGAAGTTTCACACTTTAAGGACCCTCTTGGAGATTCCAGAACCTTGGACTGTGTGTTGGATACTTTGGGACCCGCAAGCAGAACTTCAGGAAGGAGTTCTCACTGGATCCTGCCTGCTGGAGAAGGCGGCACAACACATTGGTGAGAAATTCTCCAGAACAATTTCTAAAGGTGTCCCTGACAGAGAAAACAAAATGACTAAAAGAGGCACTGTTGGTTTCTAACCATAGAAAGTGACTAATCTTTAAAAATTAATATCTCTGGTCCCCTACAGTGGATTATTTTCATTTTGGTGCCATTCAAAAAATCAAATTATTACTTATTTTTATAAATTGGTGTTGGATTTTTATTTTGTGTTGTGTCTTAATTATTTACTGAAATGGTATTTTTAAATGCTTTACATACCTGTATTTAAAGTTAGGCCTGCCTGCTCGCAGCCACGTTACCAAGGGTTGAGCATAGGAATAACTTTCTAAGACCTATTCTGAGTCCTGCCATGTGTTAGTGGCCTTATTGCCAGTGGCAGACCTACATTTGCCCCTACCAATAACCCACTTTCCAACCCCTTCACGGTTTCTGCTGCTTCCTCGAGGCTGGGCTTAGATGGAGGTGCACAGAGTGGGTCCTCTTCCCAGAGGGAAGCTGGACAACAAAGGAAGGAATGGAAGGGTCATTAGTGGACCTCACGTGATCGGTCTCTGGGCAGCCATGCAGGTAAGGGTTGACACACCCCGGAGCTATGGAAACATTGTTCTCATGATTTCGTCACCGTCTTGGTACAAGGAGGGTCAGTAATGTTGCCTAAGTCCTACGATGCACGGGTCACTGGTTGACTCAATGCAACAAACAAGTGAAACCAAATACATAAAACATTCCTTATGTTACCTTTTTTCATCTGTTTATAGAACAAAACTCCTTTCAACACCACAATTACCTCTGCAAATGTGAGTTTTAAAAATAAAAATAAACAGTGTGCATCATTTCACTGGTTCCCAAAAAAACGAAACTCAACTATGTCTTAGGGTAAGATGGGAGGAGGAGGCCATAGTAGCAGCTTCTTCCAGGACCATGTATTTCACGCTAGGAAGAGACATGTAAGAATGCCCCAAAGTGCGCAGATTTTAAATTCAAATGCTCTCTCTTCCGGCGCCCTCCTGCTTGTGATGCTGGTCTACTGGCTCTACATTTGGGCCATGGTATTTTTGTGACACTAACGTTTATTTTTCTTGATGCCGTTTTTTCTTTTTGGAGTGGACCATTTGACACACCGTGCCACGATGTCCAGGGGGGGTTACAGGGTGGTCTGCTCATCTGTCAGTCACCAGCACCCCATGCCTGAGCACATGGTGCCGCCTCATTCTTTCAAGTCTCAGCCCCACTGCCATCCCTCCTCTCAATGAACACTATACAGCACAGCATAAAAAAGCTTTTCACTGTAAAAAAAAGCTTGAACTATTGGCTTTGACAATGCTTTTGTTCTTTATGTACCAGGCCTATGGAGTGTTGCTACTCTAAAGAGTGATAGACTGTCATAGCTTTGAAAGGGATCCCGTTATGTATTTTTCTCGGACCTTAGTCAAGTGGGAACCAACAGCAGAGGTTTCCACCTTTGGAGGGCACCAGCCGGGTGTCAGCAGCACTAGGCAGCCCAGTCTTGACACACTGCACATATCTTTACAAGTACCATGCTCCGGGAGATTTATTGCAAAAGAATGATGCTGAAAAGCTACCTCCTAATGGTAAGAAATATACAGACTAAATGAAAGCATTGTGACCCTTCACCTCCCCACACTGCCTTCCAACAGACTTCAGTTGGATGACCAAGCCAGGGGGAGATGTGCATGAGTAAGAGACCGTGTGAGAGGCATGGGCATGGTCACTGAGAAGTTGCTGTTCACAGGCTGGTGCCAGCCATGACATGAGGTCCACTGAGGTGTTACTTGACACCGGCTGGTGCCAGCCATGACATGAGGTCCACTGAGATGTTACCAGACATCGGCTGGTGCCAGCCATGACCTGTGGTCCACTGAGGTGTTACAAGACACCGTCTGGTGCCAGCCATGACCTGTAGCCCACTGAGGTGTTACCGGACACCAGCTGGTGCCAGCCATGACCTGTGGTCCACTGAGGTGTTACTGGACACCAGCTGGTGCCAGCCATGACCTGTGGTCCACTGAGGTGTTACCAGACACCGGCTGGTGCCAGCCATGACCTGTGGTCCACTGAGGTGTTACCAGACACCGGCTGATGCCAGCCATGACATGTGGTCCACCGAGATGTTACCGGACACCAGCTGGTGCCAGCCATGACCTGTGGTCCACTGAGGTGTTACCAGACACCGGCTGGTGCCAGCCATGACCTGTGGTCCACTGAGGTGTTACCAGACACCGGCTGATGCCAGCCATGACATGTGGTCCACCGAGATGTTACCGGACACCAGCTGGTGCCAGCCATGACCTGTGGTCCACTGAGGTGTTACCGGACACCAGCTGGTGCCAGCCATGACATAGGGTCCACTGAGATGTTACTGGACACCAGCTAGTGCCAGCCATGACATGGGGTCCACTGAGGTGTTACTGGACACCGGCTGATGCCAGCCACGACGCGTGGTCCACTGAGGTGTTACACACCGGCTGGTGCCAGCCATGACCTGTGGTCGACTGAGGTGTTACCGGACATCGGCTGGTGCCAGCCATGACCTGTGGTCCACTGAGGTGTTACCGGACACCGGCTGGTGCCAGCCATGACCTGTGGTCCACTGAGGTGTTACCGGACACCGGCTGGTGCCAGCCATGACATGTGGTCCACTGAGGTGTTACTGGACACCAGCTGGTGCCAGCCATGACATGTGGTCCACTGAGGTGTTACCGGACACCAGCTGGTGCCAGCCATGACCTGTGGTCTACAGAGGTGTTACTGGACACCGCCTGGTGCCAGCCATGACATGTGGTCCACGAGATGTTACCGGACACCGGCTGGTGCCAGCCATGACATGAGGTCCACTAAGGTGTTACCGGACACCAGCTGGTGCCAGCCATGACCATTGGTCCACTGAGGTGTTACCGGACACCAGCTGGTGCCAGCCATGACATGTGGTCCACTGAGGTGTTACTGGACACCAGCTGGTGCCAGCCATGACATGTGGTCCACCGAGATGTTACCGGACACCAGCTGGTGCCAGCCATGACCTGTGGTCCACTGAGGTGTTA
Organism: Lissotriton vulgaris; assembly: GCF_964263255.1. Taxonomy (NCBI): domain Eukaryota; kingdom Metazoa; phylum Chordata; class Amphibia; order Caudata; family Salamandridae; genus Lissotriton; species Lissotriton vulgaris. Next base: position 286,851,588 of record NC_141690.1, on the reverse strand, counting down.
CTGGACACCAGCTAGTGACAGCCATGACCTGTGGTCCACTGAGGTGTTACCAGACACCGGCTGGTGCCAGCCATGACCTGTGGTCCACTGAGGTGTTACCAGACACCGGCTGAGGCCAGCCATGACATGTGGTCCACCGAGATGTTACCGGACACCAGCTGGTGCCAGCCATGACCTGTGGTCCACTGAGGTGTTACTGGACACCGGCTGATGCCAGCCACGATGCGTGGTCCACTGAGGTGTTACTGGACACCAGCTGGTGCAAGCCATGACATGTGGTCCACTGAGGTGTTACCGGACACCAGCTGGTGCCAGCCATGACCTGTGGTCTACAGAGGTGTTACCGGACACCGGCTGGTGCCAGCCATGACCTGTGGTTGACTGAGGTGTTACCGGACACCGGCTGGTGCCAGCCATGACATGTGGTCCACTGAGGTGTTACTGGACACCAGCTGGTGCCAGCCATGACCTGTGGTCCACTGAGGTGTTACCGGACACCAGCTGGTGCCAGCCATGACATGTGGTCCACTGAGGTGTTACTGGACACCAGCTGGTGCCAGCCATGACATGAGGTCCACTGAGGTGTTACTGGACACCAGCTGGTGCCAGTCATGACATGTGGTCCACTGAGGTGTTACTGGACACCGGCTGATGCCAGCCACGATGTGTGGTCCACTGAGGTGTTACTGGACACCGGCTGGTGCCAGCCATGACATGAGGTCCACTGAGTTGTTACCGGACACCAGCTGGTGCCAGCCATGACATGTGGTCTACAGAGGTGTTACTGGACACCGGCTGATGCCAGCCACGACGCGTGGTCCACTGAGGTGTTACTGGACATTGGCTGGTGCCAGCCATGATGCGTGGTCCACTGAGGTGTTACTGGACACCGTCTGGTGCCAGCCAGACCTGTGGTCCACTGAGGTGTTACCGGACACCAGCTGGTGCCAGCCATGACATGTGGTCCACTGAGGTGTTACTGGACACCAGCTGGTGCCAGCCATGACATGAGGTCCACCAAGATGTTACCGGACACCAGCTGGTGCCAGCCATGACCCGTGGTCCACTGAGATGTTACCGGACATCGGCTGGTGCCAGCCATGACCTGTGGTCTACAGAGGTGTTACCGGACACCAGCTGGTGCCAGCCATGACATGTGGTCTACAGAGGTGTTACTGGACACCGGCTGATGCCAGCCACGACGCGTGGTCCACTGAGGTGTTACTGGACATTGGCTGGTGCCAGCCATGATGCGTGGTCCACTGAGGTGTTACTGGACACCGTCTGGTGCCAGCCAGACCTGTGGTCCACTGAGGTGTTACCGGACACCAGCTGGTGCCAGCCATGACATGAGGTCCACTGAGGTGTTACTGGACACCAGCTGGTGCCAGCCATGACCTGTGGTCTACAGAGGTGTTACCGGACACCAGCTGGTGCCAGCCATGACATGTGGTCTACAGAGGTGTTACTGGACACCGGCTGATGCCAGCCACGACGCGTGGTCCACTGAGGTGTTACTGGACATTGGCTGGTGCCAGCCATGATGCGTGGTCCACTGAGGTGTTACTGGACACCGTCTGGTGCCAGCCAGACCTGTGGTCCACTGAGGTGTTACCGGACACCAGCTGGTGCCAGCCATGACATGAGGTCCACTGAGGTGTTACTGGACACCAGCTGGTGCCAGCCATGACCTGTGGTTCACTGAGATGTTACTGGACACCAGCTGGTGCCAGCCATGACCCGTGGTCCACTGAGATGTTACCGGACATCGGCTGGTGCCAGCCATGACCTGTGGTCCACTGAGGTGTTACCGGACACCGGCTGGTGCCAGCCATGGCATGTGGTCCACTCAGGTGTTACTGGACATTGGCTGGTGCCAGCCATGACCTGTGGTCCACTGAGGTGTTACTGGACACCAGCTGGTGCCAGCCATGACATGAGGTCCACTGAGGTGTTACTGGACACCAGCTGGTGCCAGCCATGACCTGTGGTTCACTGAGATGTTACTGGACACCAGCTGGTGCCAGCCATGACCCGTGGTCCACTGAGATGTTACCGGACACCGGCTGGTGCCAGCCATGACCTGTGGTCCACTGAGAGGTTACCGGACACCAGCTGGTGCCAGCCATGACATGAGGTCCACTGAGGTGTTACTTGACACCGGCTGGTGCCAGCCATGACCTGTGGTCCACTGAGATGTTACCAGACACCCGCTGGTGCCAGCCATGACCTATGGTCCACTGAGGTGTTAAAGGACACCGGCTGGTGCCAGCCATGACATGTGGTCCACCAAGATGTTACCGGACACCAGCTGGTGCCAGCCATGACCTGTGGTCCACTGAGGTGTTACTGGACACCAGCTGGTGCCAGCCATGACCTGTGGTCCACTGAGATGTTACTGGACACCAGCTGGTGCCAGCCACGACACGTGGTGCACTGAGATGTTACGGGACACCGGCTGGTGCCAGCCATGACATGTGGTCCACTGAGGTGTTACCGGACACCAGCTGGTGCCAGCCACAACGTGTGGTCCACTGAGATGTTGTTGGACACTGGCTGGTGCCAGCCATGACATGTGGTCTACAGAGGTGTTACCGGACACCAGCTGGTGCCAGCCATGACCTGTGGTCCACTGAGGTGTTACCGGACACCAGCTGGTGCCAACCATGACCTGTGGTCCACTGAGGTGTTACTGGACACCGGCTGGTGCCAGCCATGACATGTGGTCTACAGAGGTGTTACCGGACACCAGCTGGTGCCAGCCATGACCTGTGGTCCACTGAGGTGTTACTGGACACCGGCTGGTGCCAGCCACGACGTGTGGTCCACTGAGATGTTGTTGGACACTGGCTGGTGCCAGCCACAACACGTGGTCCACTGAGATGTTGTTGGACACCGGCTGGTGCCAGCTAAAACATGTGATCCACTGAGGTGTCACTGGACACTGGCAGGTGTCATGGTGTGTGGTCCACTGAGTTATTACCAGAGACTGGATGACTCCAGTCATGACATGTTGTCATCGAAGCATTAATGGATACTGGCACCTGCCATGACACACAGGCGTTTTCTTTGACACATCCTCAGCCTCTAATTCTCTCTACTGCTAGATAGCGACTCACCTGGGCATTCCGTGCTGCTCGATTAGACACTGGTGACTTATTCATGGCTAGGAAAGTATGTGGGGAACAGAGGTGGGGAGAGAAAGATGTTACAAAGAAAGTAATCCATCACCAAGTGCTGCCTCCTGATCCTGGGGCAAAGCACACGAGGAGCTCTGACAGCATGCACCCATCCCCTACCTCTCTCCCCACCAGGTCTGACAGCATCCACCACCCCCTGCCTCATTTTGTTGCTGGTCTGAAAGCATCCACCCACCAGCTCACCTCCAGCCTGCTCCGTTGGCAGCCAACATCCACTAATTCTCTTTGCACCTCTTCTGAAAGCATCCATCCATCCATCGCCTCAACCTCCAGCCTGCTCTGGTGTCAGCCACCCACGCCTTCGTTCTCTTTCTCTCAGGTCTGAAAGCATCCACCCTCTAGCTCACCTCCAGCCTGCTCGTGTGGCCCCACCCATGTCGTAGTTCTCTTTGTACCAGATCTGAAAGCATCCATCCATCCAACCACTGGCTTACCTCGCGTCTGCTCTGGTGACATCCATGCATGCCTTAGCTCTCTGTACCTGGTCTGAAAGCATCCGTCCATCCAACCACTGGCTTACCTCGCGTCTGCTCTGGTGACATCCATGCATGCCTTAGCTCTCTGTACCTGGTCTGAAAGCATCCGTCCATCCAACCACTGGCTTACCTCGCGTCTGCTCTGGTGACATCCATGCATGCCTTAGCTCTCTGTACCTGGTCTGAAAGCATCCGTCCATCCAACCACTGGCTTACCTCGCGTCTGCTCTGGTGACATCCATGCATGCCTTAGCTCTCTGTACCTGGTCTGAAAGCATCCGTCCATCCAACCACTGGCTTACCTCGCGTCTGCTCTGGTGACATCCATGCATGCCTTAGCTCTCTGTACCTGGTCTGAAAGCATCCGTCCATCCAACCACTGGCTTACCTCGCGTCTGCTCTGGTGACATCCATCCATGCCTTAGCTCTCTGTACCTGGTCTGAAAGCATCCGTCCATCCAACCACTGGCTTACCTCGCGTCTGCTCTGGTGACATCCATGCATGCCTTAGCTCTCTGTACCTGGTCTGAAAGCATCCGTCCATCCAACCACTGGCTTACCTCGCGTCTGCTCTGGTGACATCCATCCATGCCTTAGCTCTCTGTACCTGGTCTGAAAGCATCCGTCCATCCAACCACCGGCTTATCTCGCGTCTGCTCTGGTGACATCCATCCATTTATCCACTAGCTCACCTCCAGCCTGCTCTGTTAGCATCCACCTTGCAACTAGCTCTCTTACAGCCAGCTCATGTAGCGTCAACTCAGCTCCCAACTCTCTTGCAGGCAGCTCAGGTAGCATCCACCTATCTCCCAGCTCAGGTAGCATTCCCAGAGCTCTCACCTCTCTTCCTGCCAGCTGTGCTAGTATCCACCTAACTCCCAGCTCTCTTCCTGCCAGCTGTGTTAGCATCCACCTAACTCCCAGCTCTCTTCCAGCCAGCTCAGGTAGCATCCACCTAACTCCCAGCTCTCTTCCTGCCAGCTGTGTTAGCATCCACCTAACTCCCAGCTCTCTTCCAGTCTCCCATTCTCTAATCTTATGGTGTTCTTGCTCACTGCACAATTAAATAAGTAAAGATTCTCTCAAGTACTACCCCATCCAGGTCTCCCTGTTTCCTTCTGCTTTCTCTCACTTTCTGTTTCTCGTCTCCAGCTTCCTGTGCTCTCTCTCCCTCTCTGTCTGTCCATTTCCCTCCTCCACCTCCTTCCCCCGCTGCCTTTTTCCCATTTCTATCTCCATTGCCCTCTTGTGCTGCTTATTTCCCATCCCCACATCCCTGCCACTCAGTCGGAATCTATCATTCTTTCTGCCCAAACCCATTCTTATGTAGGTCTGCGCCAGCATCTGTGATGGTCCCTCGGTCCATGCCTCAGCCTGTCTGAGCGTCTCTCTCCATGCTGGCCAATGTCTCTGCTGCCATCAAGCACTCTACAAACAACTGGACAGATCTCAAGCCCAGCATCTGTCTCTCTCCCAATATTCTCTCTCTCTCTCTCTCTCTCTCTCTCATAGCTTCTGCCTCTCTCTCTATCTTTCTATCTCTCTCCTTCTCTCAGTCTCTCTCTCTCCTCCCCTGTCTCTCTCTCTCTCTCTCTCTCTCTCTCTCTTTCATAGCCTCTGCCTCTTTCTCTCTCCACTCTCTCTCTCTCTCTCTATCTCCCCCGTCTCTTTCGCTCACGGTCTCTTTCTCCACTCTCTCTCTCATAGCCTCTGCCTCTCTCTCTCGCTCTCTCTCGCTTTCTATCTCGCTCTATCTCCTCCACCTGTCTCTCTCTCGCGCTCTCTCTCTCATAGCCTCTGCCTCTCACTCTCTCTTTCTATCTCTCTCCATCTCCTCCACCTGTCTCTCTCGCTCTCTCTCTCATAGCTTCCCCCTCTCTCTCTCTCATAGCCTCTGCCTCTCTCTCTCTATCTCTCTCTATCTCCTCCCCCTCTCTCTCTATCTCTCTCTATCTCCTCCCCCTCTCTCTCTATCTTCTCCCCTATGTCTCTCTCCCATAGCTTCTGCCTCTCTCTCTCTCTTTCTATCTCTCTTTATCTCCTCCCCTGTCTCTATCGCTCTCTCTCATAGCCTCTGCCTCGCTCTCTTTCTCTCTCTCTCTCCACTCTCTCCCTCTCCCTCTCTGTCTCTCATAGTCTCTGCCTCTCTCTTGTATCTATTTCAACCTTTCTACTGCTCCATCCCAGCGTCAGAGTGTCTCTTTCAGTCTCTACCTTTCTAGTTCAGCTCTTTCTCCATTCTAGCCATTCCCAATATTATCCTTTCTCTGTGCCAAACTCTATCGCAACAGTCTCTACACCCCACCCTCTGTCTGTCATCTGTGCCCCCGGCTCGCTCTCTCTATTCTGGCCTTTCTTCTTTATAATCTTGGCCTTGCACCCAGGTCCTGCAGCCAACCCCCACTGTGAAGAGCAGGGGCCGCAGGGGCTGGAAAACGAGTCCATCATAAAAAACGATGAAATTCACTGAGAAAACCCCCGTTAAAACCGGGTCAGGATTCTGGGTCAATCAACAAAACCAATGGACTTCTCCAGTTGTGGTTTGTAAGACACACAGTGTACAACCAGCTCACAGCGCCCACCGCCTTTAACTCGTGCTTGAGTGTGGGGGGGTTGTACATGGGGCCTGCTGTCTGATGCAAACAAGAACAGGTGAAATGGAGTGCTTTGTCTCTGAGTCAGAACTATGACTGAGTCTTTCTTGGTTTTTATTGATGCTTTGTCTTTTTCATAATAACCTTTATTTCCAACGGCCACTGTGAATGCCCCCCAGTCGTGCGCGACAGGTGTAGGGTACAGGTCTTTACCTGTGACGAGGCAGTGCGCCCAACCCCCCTGTCGGCAGCCAAGTCCCACTATGCACAGCCATAGGCCATATGCCGGAAGTCATTGGGGTAGCCACAGGGCTTGGCCACACCCAACCCACCACGCGCACCCAACTCTGGATGCAGCATCGTTTTCTTCCTCCCTCTTTCACTCGCGCTCTCTCTCCCTGGCTCTTTCCCCTCTGCCTTTTTCTAGGTCTGTGTCTCCCTTTCTCGCTACTATACACCTCCTGTCCAGTCTGGCGTGAATCCATTCAGTAGTGTTTGCTGGAGGCGCAAGTAAAAATTCTTATGGAAGCTAAAATGGAAATACTTTTTATCCACTCCCTTAACTCTGTTCCTCTACACAGAACTGCCATGCTGGACTTCAGTCGACTACAACAAATGAACGTCAAATTTGGTGCAGATCTGTCCATGGAGTCAAACATTATAGGCAGAACAAAAAAAGTCCTTTTCCTGAACCATGACTTCATAGAGGCCTCTACCGCTGTGTAATATATATATATATCCAATTACGCTGCAACAGTTTGAGGTGCACGCAATGACAGGCCAACTCAACCACCACGGTTAAGTTCTTTATTAAGGCACAACGAGACACAGCGCTGAATATTTCTTTAAGCCCCAACGCGTTTCGGAGCTCCTTCTGCACCTTGCTCACGGGGTGGACATGCAGCAGCAGATGCAGGAAGAAAACATATGAGAAAACACACCCGTGCACCTCCAAGAAAGTCTCTTTGATCCCTTAGCTTATTTAGCGTTTCATCTGGAATTCATATCCTTGGTCAAAAAGTCAGTTTCATCACACCAGACGTTGTACCGGATTCAAGTCTTTATTTTTCCAAACTTAATCGTCCACAGCCGACGCGCGTTTCGCCCCCTGTGGGCTTTTTCAAGGCTTTGTAAATTGTAGAAAAGACGAAAAGACTTTCTGTTGGACAGGCCCCAGGAAGGGCTCGCTCCCTCCCCGCACGACAGAGCCCGGACACCGGCTCTCCAGGTGCTACCCACAGAAGCAACCCGCAACCCGTCCCTTACGGGACGCCTGCCCCCGAACATCTCTGTATCACTGGCCCGGGCCACCGTCAGCACCATTGCCCGGGCCCAGCCGCCATCTTGGACACTGCACCACGAGGCCGCGTGGCCTCAGCTCGACCCCAACCCTGGGCCTGGCCAGGCCCCGACATCCCGGCACCACCATCCACCCAGGAGGTGAACGGACCACTTGGCAGGTCAATGGGAGAGAGGAGTGTCGATGGCTCTCCCCCGCCAGGTGCCGATCGCCCCCAGCTTCCCCGGGCGCTGGCTCCACCCCCCTGCTGGGTGTCTGGACTCCCTCATCCCGGACCTCCCGACCTCCAAGTGCGAGGGTCCGGACATCAAAGGGCGCCAGACCTATAACTGAGGCAGCCCCAGAGCAGGAAGGCAGTTGTATCCTGGAGTCGAGAGACACTGTGAAGAACTCATCCTTGACGGACTGCTGGCGCTGCCGCAGCCCTGCCTTGTGAACTGTCGTCCTGCCTGCTGGCGCTGCCGCGGCCTTCTGCAACCTTCATCCTCGTCGGGACCTGCTGGCGCTGCCGCGGCCCGTTGCTACCTACGACCTCGTCTGGACCTGCTGGCGCTGCCGCGGCCCGTTGCTACCTACGACCTCCTCGGGACCTGCTGGCGCTGCCGCGGCCCGACCTTCCAGAACGCCGAGCTCGAGGATTGTGAGCTACCATCATTCCATCTCAATACCAGATTGGTAACAAGACTGTCCCGCTACCCCCTTTCCCTTCCAGAGACTAGAATTGAGAGGATCCTCGTATCCTGATCTCACTGTACCGTATTACCTTACTTCAAGAACTGCATATAAAGAGCGTTAACCTTATCTTTGTGTGGTGTCCATCTGTGGGGGGGAAGTTACTTGTCTGTACGATCGCTGGAGACGGCTCTCCCCGGAGGCCTCTCCCCTTGTCCTCGGCCGACCCTCCAGGTCCCGTCTAACACTTTCCATTCCGATAAGTGATTTTAAGTTTTGAGGATGCAATTCATATATGTTCAAACAATCTTAAAAGCAATCATGAATGCTGATGCAGGATACTATTTATGCTTCCAATTGTGAATGTTTTTCTCAGTTCAGGTTATAGTTGTGGAGCCATGCTACGTTCCACATTCTTCACACACATCCTAGTTCCCTGTGTACGCCGTCCCGGCTCCCCGTCACTAACAACATCCCCCTTCCTTCGAAGCTCATATATCTCAACCCTTTAACCAGAACTTTCCCACCAATAGACCCTCATCATCATATCTTCCCCATAAGATTCCCCTCACCCATCCCTTCTCTAGTTTCTTCCTTGCCCTTCTAACTTTCAAGTACCCACCCCCACTACTTTCCTCTTACCTCATATCCCATTAGCTGGGTTATTGCCAGTCGCCACTGCTAGCCTCATCCCTTCCACTCTCACCAACCTCCCTCCGCCTACCATTCAACCCACCTCCCGCCCTCTTTCCCAGCATTCTGACATCTCTCCCCCAACATCCCGATATTATCCAGTAAACCTGTCCCTTCACCCACACTGTGATCTCTCCCCCAAACTACCATGGGATTAAGTAGCCAGCCTTCCTGCCTCAGTACTCCCTCTACCTCACCGACCCTCCACCTATCAGCAGCTACCCATTACCGATACATCCCCCCTCACCCTTCTCTCCCTCTCATGCTGACTCTTCCTCTTTTCTCTGCCACCATCACAACATCTAAAGCACGAGCCTAGCTCAAGACTGAACTTGAAAGTTCAACACAAGCCCCCCAGTTCCAAATGAACCCCATCTCAGAACTCCTGTCCACTTTATCCCTTCTGACGAAGAATCAACATCCTAACAAAACCTTTCTCTCTGCCGAGTGATTCGCTTGCAAACCACAAATGTTGCCCACATCAGCATCAACACCCTTTTCGGAATAACAGCTCACAGAGACTGAGTGTTCCCACGGCAACTGCTCCCCTGGACCCAGTCAGGCATCCTCCTCCTTTGATGAGAAAGACCTACGCACTCTCACTGAAATCCACGAATATCCGAAATCCACCAACAAGAAGCCACACAACGAAGCACAAGGCTACCTACCCTTCTAACCATGTACCACAGATCCCCCACACAAACGCCATACAAGTGCCCATCTCACCCCGGACACCCTGTGCCCAAACAGACCAGCTCTTCTCTCAGATGTAGGCTTCATAACTTCTGCTTAGCAGCTACGCACTGCCTTGAGATTTCAGAAAAGAGCACAAGTTTCGCCATGGACATCATGTTTCTCAATGAAACCCGGCTAAATGACGCCACAAACAATATACTGAATCTTCTTTGCCTCCCCTCTTTTCTTTGCTGCAACTGGAAAGACAGACCCAGTGGGAGTTTTGTGGCCGTTTACAAAAACTCACTACGTTGAAGACTCCTTCCCTTGAATCGTTTCTTTCCTTCCATTGCATGTCTGTGAAAGTGTCCTCCAGAAATTTCTTCCAGTCTCGTAATAAATGTTATTTACCGCCACGTGGCGAGATTAGCACTTTTTAATCCGAAGGACGCATGGAGTTCATCACTTCCCAATTAATTACCTCTTACAAATCAGCTTCAATGGTGTCTTCAATCTTCACTGGTTATCAACAGCAGCAAATTAATGGACACCTTCTCCTCCCTTCTCAGCGACAATGACCTCCTGCAACGTTGCCAGACACCCATATTCTGCAAGGCCTACACTCTGGATCCCACCCCTATCATCTGATGGCCCCATGCCAGGAGGATCTCCAAAAAAAAGAGAGTTTCCCAGGGACCAGAAAGGACTGGGTATCAATTGCTTATCAAAAAAGATTCCTTTCTGTGTATTTTTCTTTTAACTAGTGACCATGAGGTCTACACATTTAAATCAGTGACTTTCGGTCTGTAACTGTGACACACTAGACAAGTATTCGAGCTCCACCCTAAAGTATCATTTTTGTAACTCAAGGTTTATTTTCATAAAAACATTTGTATTCAATGAAATCCTATTTTTAAAAATTGCATTCAATATATACTTTGATTCGGTGCTCTGGTACAGTCTTATATAAACACTATCTAACAATTCCAATTACGGTGTCTATCTCAGAAGCACACACAATATTTAAAATCATGTACTTTCATAATTACAAGTTAACACTGAACAAATACATTTCATAAACATTAAAAGTCCCACTGTCGACGCGTTTCGGTGCGTTGGTTACAATTATGGCACCTTCCTCAGGACGGACGAAGATTAAAAGTTTTTATACTTCTTTCTAGAAAAGAGAATGCACATGATTAATATTTTTTATCCCTATGGAGAGTTACTTGTAGTTGTGGATTATTCTAGTAGTGTTCACTTATTACATAATGACTACCCTTACTTGAAGTATAGGGATTGGTGTCCTTCTCAGAATTTTCAGGACAACTGTATCTCCTTTTAATTTTTGATTTAAACCACTGGCGTCAAGTTTAGTGGAATCGTAGGATTCTACGGGGAAGAGTATGGAATTATTTACCTTACTTCTAAAACTCGCAACCTATTTTTATACTTATCGCAGAGTCACTTACTATTAGAAGTGTGGATGACACATATTCAATGGTGTCTTAAAGCAGGTACGTCTTTCGATGTGCACCGTCTGAAATTAGTTATCTTGCTGTGCCTGTAAAGTACACAGATGATGCTATGTATATTCTGGGTATGGATGTCTTGACTCTAATCTTTATTTTCAAGAATATAGTCTATGTACATACCAATTCGTTTTGCATCTGATGATGGCATTCAGGCTGTACTTCCCTGCACCTCCTTAAGTGGTGTCTTGATACCTATGTCCAAAATAACATGACGTTCTATTTTACTGTATGGGTGTGCACGGATCAAGAAAATCTCATCTGCCTGCCCATGCATTCTATAGAGAGGTTACATACATTCCGATTATGAGGTGCAATTTTCCTTGGCAGCCTGGAATTAGGAAAACGCTATCTTCTTTTCTTTAAGCGCTGTTGGCCACAGTTTCAGGTTTTGGGGTCTTTTTACTTCTATCTACTCCCAACCTGTGCAGTGGAAAGTCATATTAGGTGTAATTTATATTAAATCCTCTCGTTTAGAGTTGCTAATGCATATTGAAATGATTTTACTACCCCATATTTTGGACATAGGTATCAAGACACCACTTAAGGAGGTGCAGGGAAGAACAGCCTGAATGCCATCATCAGATGCAAAACGAATTGGTATGTACATAGACTATATTCTTGAAAATAAAGATTAGAGTCAAGACATCCATACCCAGAATATACATAGCATCATCTGTGTACTTTACAGGCACAGCAAGATAACTAATTTCAGACGGTGCACATCGAAAGACGTACCTGCTTTAAGACACCATTGAATATGTGTCATCCACACTTCTAATAGTAAGTGACTCTGCGATAAGTATAAAAATAGGTTGCGAGTTTTAGAAGTAAGGTAAATAATTCCATACTCTTCTCCGTAGAATCCTACGATTCCACTAAACCTGACGCCAGTGGTTTAAATCAAAAATTAAAAGGAGATACAGTTGTCCTGAAAATTCTGAGAAGGACACCAATCCCTATACTTCAAGTAAGGGTAGTCATTATGTAATAAGTGAACACTACTAGAATAATCCACAACTACAAGTAACTCTCCATAGGGATAAAAAATATTAATCATGTGCATTCTCTTTTCTAGAAAGAAGTATAAAAACTTTTAATCTTCGTCCGTCCTGAGGAAGGTGCCATAATTGTAACCAACGCACCGAAACGCGTCGACAGTGGGACTTTTAATGTTTATGAAATGTATTTGTTCAGTGTTAACTTGTAATTATGAAAGTACATGATTTTAAATATTGTGTGTGCTTCTGAGATAGACACCGTAATTGGAATTGTTAGATAGTGTTTATATAAAACTGTACCAGAGCACCGAATCAAAGTATATATTGAATGCAATTTTTAAAAATAGGATTTCATTGAATACAAATGTTTTTATGAAAATAAACCTTGAGTTACAAAAATGATACTTTAGGGTGGAGCTCGAATACTTGTCTAGTGTGTCACAGTTACAGACCGAAAGTCACTGATTTAAATGTGTAGACCTCATGGTCACTAGTTAAAAGAAAAATACACAGAAAGGAATCTTTTTTGATAAACCCATGCCAGGAGGAACCCAATCACAGTGACCTTTACTTACATAAAAACCTCTGGTGAACCAAAGAAGGAGAAAAGCTGGCTTAAGGACAAAGGAACATCAATATTAAGACCCTTGCGTACAATGCTAACTCGAATCTCATCTCTCAACGCCGCCACAGACCAATTTAATAACTGCATGGAATTTTCAGAGCTAAAGCAACACATTCCAGTTAATTTTTTTGCGTTTTGTATAGCGCGAACTAGACCCGAGACATCGGGTATCTTAGCGCTTTACACAGATCTCTTCTGGAATCGGCAAAGAACAAGTGATCAAGCAGGCAAACAACCCTTCTTCTATAGCCACACCCATGTCCTCTGAGACTTTGTAGAGTTTTCTGACAAACAATAAAGGCAGGGAACATTTCCCTGTCAGCCACCTTTGACAATATAGCCGAGGATAATTTAATCTGAAAAACACAGTGGTCTTGGTCTTTTTCTCTCCTCCATTTTAGAGTATTTGGAGACCAGTACTAAAGTGAAACCATCAAACCACCTTTCTGATGCTATCCCTGCATCTATCAGTAAAGATCCTCCCCTATTGGTTCACCCTGGTAAATTCTTCCCTTGAGCGAGGTACCTACCCAAACGTTTGCCTAATCTCTCCTCTTCAAAAGTTGATCACTGGACACAGATGTGCTACACAACTTCCGTCCAGTCTCCACCCTTCGCTTCTTTGGTACGGAGAAAGATGCGTAGCAAATAACCTGCGAGATGCTCCAGTCTGGCTTCAGACAGGGTACGGCACCGACATGTCAAGTCTATAGATCGTTGATGGCTCACTCGGAATCCTTGACTCTGGAAACTCAAGTCTTCTTGTTCTCCTCAAGCTCCAGACTGCCTGTGATACAGTTCATCAATGTTCTGTGAGTAGCACCTAAGGAGTCAAATAGGCATCGAAGTGGGAGTTTTCGACTAGGTTAATTCCTCTCTGACGTACCACTTATAACTATTGAAAATTGGGAGCTCCGTCTACAACCAAGTCAGCCTGCAACAAAAGGTTCCTTGACACTTGATCCTTTCACCAACCTTATTCAAACCCTAGATGGGTTTGAATAAGGTCTGTGAGACCCTTAGGAACTCTGGCTCCTCTCCGACCTGAATGCTGGCAATACTCAGATCGACCTGACGCTTTTATCCTAGGATGACATTAGCCATCTCTCCATTTTTAAGAACAGTGGTGCCTAGAGAAACAGCAGTAAAAAGGGGGGGACATGAATATAGACCCAGTCATTACTATATTTGTATAAGTTGTCCAGCCGGACAGAGGTCAGATATTTAATATTTTAAATTCAAATAGGAACAATACAGACAAAACAATTTGTAAGTGGGACACAAGCCTGCATCCAACTAAACCAAGAGGGACAAAATATGAAGAACACAAAAGGGTCAGGCAAAGCTGTAGGTTTGTTAAACACACAATTTTCAATGTAACAAATAAATTGCAAGACAACACCTTTACACATTAAATAACAATTTAGAGCAGTGTAGAAGGTGTATCGGGTGTTGACGGAGTTTCGATCCATATATACAATAAATGGATCATCATCAGGACATTTAGAATAAGCATGCCTTTGTGCAATTGCCTGTAATAAAAGTTGGCAACTCCAGCATGGATAGTAACAAATACGGAACTGAGGGCATGAATGGGGAACAGCCAGACCAAGAAAAATACAATCAGAGGTGTAGGGGAACCAGACCGCTTAGAGGGTCAAAGGTAATGGCGCTGTATTATGAGACCCATCCAGTGACAGGAAGGGGAAGGCGCGATGGCTTGAGTATCCAAACGGGAGAGGGAGTCTCAGCCGTGAGCTCCTAATTCCAGATATAGGGTTGTGCTAGGTCAGTGTTCCTGTGTTGTAGACAGTAAATGCCGGCTTCCCTCATGCCTTTCCCTTCCCATCAAACTAAAATATGGAAACTGGCACCTATTGGGCATCCCCGAAGCACACAAAGCTCCGCTTAGAGCAGCTGTACTTTCTGTGAGCCATGTTAATTTGGACACAAGAAAGTTGACCACACCACTCCTGATCTGCTCTCCTTCCTTTTAAAACTGCAACACCACAAACAAGGCGCAGCATTCCTCTTCCCCCATCAAACTGGAAAAATGAAAACCTCAGAAGTAAAATGGGGTTCAAGAAACGCCCACTTTCAAATGAGAGTGATACATAAACAAATCATTCCCGGAAGCGCGCGAGAATCAACAACTTCCTTCCTCTGATACTATACACGGCCCCATGCCATACTACTTTTGAAAAGGAACTGAAGACTCTCCGCTTTGAAAGACACGTCAGCTACATCTGTGATGTTCCACGCACTCTTGAATGTCTCTTTTCCGGAGTTGTATCTCATATATATTCTTGTGATGATTGTTGGCAACTGTAGCCTTGTAAAGTACTCAGCACAAAAATAAATAACTCTCTCCACCTTTGTGTGGCCTTCTTCTTCCCTGCCCGCCTCTGTCTCTCTCTCGTCAAAGCTATGCCTAAAGTGTGTCTCTCCCCCAGCCTCAGGCACACATCTGGGAGCCTTTATTGCACAAAATGCAGTGGTATAAAAAACATATTTCACTGGAAACAATGAAAGATGCGATTTCATTTTTCCATCTGAAATATGGGTTTTGTAATCACAATGATGCCACCGAAACCACTCTGCGGGGTCCCAGGGCACTAGGTCTAAATGCAATGCAGCAAGTTTATCCAATTTATGCGGCACAAAATGATAAATTATGAGAGTATTCTCTACTAGTATTTGTATCCATTTAGCAAGTCCATAATTATAGGGAATACGCTGCAGCCAAAGTGACATAATCCACTGGCCCTCCCCATTGGCTGCTATTCTATCAGCAATGCATCAATGAAAGGTAAACCCAAACACTGCAGGTTCTCTTCCTCTCTTGCATCGCCATCCGCTCTCTCTCTTCCCCAGCCTGTCTCTTCCTCTCTCTCTTCCAATGATTGTCTTCCCTCCTGTCTCTAGTACATCCTCGTCTCTATTGCTCGCTCTCTCTCCCTCACCCCTTCTATCTCTGGACAAACCTCTCCCTGTCCTTCCCTCTCCCAGCCTCAGTCTGTCTCCTGCCTCTCAATAGAGATAGTTTCCAACCTCTCCCTTCCTGTGTCTCTAGCCCAACCCCCATCTCTCTCCCAGCCTGTCTGTCTGTAGAGGTTGGGCTAGAGCAACCTCCATCTCTCTCCCAACCTGTCTGTCTGTAGAGGTTGGGCTAGAGCAACCTCCATCTCTCTCCCAGCCTTGGTCTGTCTCCTCTCTATAGAGAAATATTCCTACCTCTGCCTGTCTTATGTCAATAGTCCAGCCTCTGCCTCTCTCTCTATCTCTCTCTCTCTGCACATTCCATCCTCTGCATGTTTCTGTCTCTATTCCGCCTCTCTCTCTCTCTCAGCCTATCTCTCCTCTCAATTCCATCCTCTGACTGCCCTTCTGTTTCCAGTCCAGCCTCGTCTCTCTCTCTCTCTCTTTCACCCCCTCCACCTCCATACAACGCTCTACCTTCCTTCCCTTCCTCTCCCAGTCCACGGCTCGTCCCCCCTCTATAAGCTATATTCCAACCGCTGCCTGTCTCTGTCCCACCCTCGGACAGCCCATCCCTGTGGCTTCTCCCTCCTGTGTGTCCTTCTTCTCCAGACCTTGAGTTATCGTCTCAGCCCTCTTGGCGTTCACTCCACCCATCCCCTGCTCCAGGCTCCGCCCATCCCCTGCTCCAGGCTCTACCCATCCCCTGCTCCAGGCTCTACCCATCCCCTGCTCCAAGCTCTACCCATCCCCTGCTCCAAGCTCTACCCATCCCCTGCTCCAGGCTCTACCCATCCCCTGCTCCAGGCTCTACCCATCCCCTGCTCCAAGCTCTACCCATCCCCTGCTTTAGGCTCTGCCCGTCCCCTGCTCCAGGCTCTGCCCGTCCCCTGCTCCAGGCTCCACCCATCCCCTGCTCCAGGCTCTACCCGTCCCCTGCTCCAGGCTCTACCCATCCCCTGCTCCAGGCTCTACCCATCCCCTGCTCCAAGCTCTACCCATCCCCTGCTTTAGGCTCTACCCATCCCCTGCTCCAGGCTCTACCCAATCCCCTGCTCCAGGCTCTACCCATCCCCTGCTCCAGACTCTACCCATCCCCTGCTCCAGGCTCTACCCATCCCCTGCTCCAGGCTCTACCCATCCCCTGCTCCAGGCTCTACCCATCCCCTGCTCCAGGCTCTACCCATCCCCTGCTCCAGGCTCTACCCATCCCCTGCTCCAGGCTCTACCCATCCCCTGCTCCAGGCTCTACCCATCCCCTGCTCCAGGCTCTACCCATCCCCTGCTCCAAGCTCTACCCATCCCCTGCTCCAGGCTCTACCCATCCCTGCTCCAGGCTCTGCCCGTCCCCTGCTCCAGGCTCCACCCATCCCCTGCTCCAGGCTCTACCCATCCCCTGCTCCAGGCTCTACCCATCCCCTGCTCCAAGCTCTACCCATCCCCTGCTCCAAGCTCTACCCATCCCCTGCTCCAAGCTCTACCCATCCCCTGCTCCAGGCTCTACCCGTCCCCTGCTCCAGGCTCTACCCATCCCCTGCTCCAGGCTCTACCCATCCCCTGCTCCAGGCTCCACCCATCCCCTGCTCCAGGCTCCACCCATTCCCTGCTCCAGGCTCCACCCATCCCCTGCTCCAGGCTCCACCCATCCCCTGCTCCAGACTCTACCCATCCCCTGCTCCAGGCTCCACCCATCCCCTTCTCCAGGCTCTACCCATCCCCTGCTCCAGGCTCTGCCCATCCCCTGCTCCAGGCTCTACCCATCCCCTGCTCCAGGCTCTACCCATCCCCTGCTCCAGGCTCTATCCGTCCCCTGCTCCAGGCTCCGCCAATCCCCTGCTCCAGGCTCTACCCATCCCCTGCTCCAGGCTCTACCCATCCCCTGCTCCAGGCTCTACCCATCCCCTGCTCCACGCTCTACCCATCTCCTGCTCCAGGCTCTACCCATCCCCTGCTCCAGGCTCTATCCGTCCCCTGCTCCAGGCTCTACCCATCCCCTGCTCCAGGCTCTACCCATCCCTGCTCCAGGCTCTACCCATCCCCTGCTCCAGGCTCTACCCATCCCCTGCTCCAGGCTCTACCCATCCCCTGCTCCAGGCTCTACCCATCCCCTGCTCCAGGCTCTACCCATCCCCTGCTCCAGGCTCTACCCATCCCCTGCTCCAGGCTCTACCCATCCCCTGCTCCAGGCTCTACCCATCCCCTGCTCCAGGCTCTACCCATCCCCTGCTCCAGGCTCCGCCCATCCCCTGCTCCAGGCTCTACCCGTCCCCTGCTCCAGGCTCTACCCGTCCCCTGCTCCAGGCTCTACCCGTCCCCTGCTCCAGGCTCCACCCATCCCCTGCTCCAGGCTCTACCCATCCCCTGCTCCAGGCTCCACCCATCCCCTGCTCCAGGCTCCACCCATTCCCTGCTCCAGGCTCCACCCATCCCCTGCTCCAGGCTCCACCCATCCCCTGCTCCAGACTCTACCCATCCCCTGCTCCAGGCTCCACCCATCCCCTTCTCCAGGCTCTACCCATCCCCTGCTCCAGGCTCTGCCCATCCCCTGCTCCAGGCTCTACCCATCCCCTGCTCCAGGCTCTACCCATCCCCTGCTCCAGGCTCTATCCGTCCCCTGCTCCAGGCTCCGCCCATCCCCTGCTCCAGGCTCTACCCATCCCCTGCTCCAGGCTCCACCCATCCCCTGCTCCACGCTCTACCCATCTCCTGCTCCAGGCTCTACCCATCCCCTGCTCCAGGCTCTACCCGTCCCCTGCTCCAGGCTCTGCCCATCCCCTGCTCCAGGCTCTACCCATCCCCTGCTCCAGGCTCTACCCATCTCCTGCTCCAGGCTCTACCCATCCCCTGCTCCACGCTCCACCCATCTCCTGCTCCACGCTCTACCCATCCCCTGCTCCAGGCTCTACCCATCCCCTGCTCCAGGCTCCACCCATCCCCTGCTCCAGGCTCCACCCATCCCCTGCTCCAAGCTCTACCCATCTCCTGCTCCAGGCTCTACCCATCCCCTGCTCCAGGCTCCACCCATCCCCTGCTCCAGGCTCTACCCATCCCCTGCTCCAGGCTCTACCCATCCCCTGCTCCAGGCTCTACCCATCCCCTGCTCCAGGCTCCACCCGTCCCCTGCTCCAGGCTCCACCCATCCCCTGCTCCAGGCTCCGCCCATCCCCTGCTCCAGGCCATACCCATCCCCTGCTCCAGGCTCTACCCATCCCCTGCTCCAAGCTCTACCCATCCCCTGCTCCAAGCTCTACCCATCCCCTGCTCCAGGCTCTACCCATCCCCTGCTCCAGGCTCTACCCATCCCCTGCTCCAAGCTCTACCCATCCCCTGCTTTAGGCTCTGCCCGTCCCCTGCTCCAGGCTCTGCCCGTCCCCTGCTCCAGGCTCCACCCATCCCCTGCTCCAGGCTCTACCCATCCCCTGCTCCAGGCTCTACCCATCCCCTGCTCCAGGCTCTACCCATCCCCTGCTCCAAGCTCTACCCATCCCCTGCTTTAGGCTCTACCCATCCCCTGCTCCAGGCTCTACCCATCCCCTGCTCCAAGCTCTACCCATCCCCTGCTTTAGGCTCTGCCCGTCCCCTGCTCCAGGCTCTGCCCGTCCCCTGCTCCAGGCTCCACCCATCCCCTGCTCCAGGCTCTACCCATCCCCTGCTCCAGGCTCTACCCATCCCCTGCTCCAGGCTCTACCCATCCCCTGCTCCAAGCTCTACCCATCCCCTGCTTTAGGCTCTACCCATCCCCTGCTCCAGGCTCTACCCAATCCCCTGCTCCAGGCTCTACCCATCCCCTGCTCCAGACTCTACCCATCCCCTGCTCCAGGCTCTACCCATCCCCTGCTCCAGGCTCTACCCATCCCCTGCTCCAGGCTCTACCCATCCCCTGCTCCAGGCTCTACCCATCCCCTGCTCCAGGCTCTACCCATCCCCTGCTTTAGGCTCTACCCATCCCCTGCTCCAGGCTCTACCCATCCCCTGCTCCAAGCTCTACCCATCACCTGCTCCAGGCTCTACCCATCCCCTGCTCCAAGCTGTACCCATCCCCTGCTCCAGGCTCTACCCATCCCCTGCTCCAGGCTCTACCCATCCCCTGCTCCAGGCTCTACCCATCCCCTGCTCCAAGCTCTACCCATCCCCTGCTCCAGGCTCTACCCATCCCCTGCTCCAGGCTCTACCCGTCCCCTGCTCCAGGCTCTACCCGTCCCCTGCTCCAGGCTCTACCCGTCCCCTGCTCCAGGCTCTACCCATCCCCTGCTCCAGGCTCTACCCATCCCCTGCTCCAGGCTCTACCCATCCCCTGCTCCAGGCTCCACCCATTCCCTGCTCCAGGCTCCACCCATCCCCTGCTCCAGGCTCCACCCATCCCCTGCTCCAGACTCTACCCATCCCCTGCTCCAGGCTCCACCCATCCCCTTCTCCAGGCTCTACCCATCCCCTGCTCCAGGCTCTGCCCATCCCCTGCTCCAGGCTCTACCCATCCCCTGCTCCAGGCTCTACCCATCCCCTGCTCCAGGCTCTATCCGTCCCCTGCTCCAGGCTCCGCCCATCCCCTGCTCCAGGCTCTACCCATCCCCTGCTCCAGGCTCTACCCATCCCCTGCTCCACGCTCTACCCATCTCCTGCTCCAGGC
The DNA here is from genome assembly GCF_964263255.1 of Lissotriton vulgaris. Taxonomy (NCBI): domain Eukaryota; kingdom Metazoa; phylum Chordata; class Amphibia; order Caudata; family Salamandridae; genus Lissotriton; species Lissotriton vulgaris. The sequence continues at coordinate 286,831,214 of NC_141690.1, read as the reverse complement.
TCTACCCATCCCCTGCTCCAGGCTCTATCCGTCCCCTGCTCCAGGCTCTGCCCATCCCCTGCTCCAGGCTCTACCCATCCCCTGCTCCAGGCTCTACCCATCTCCTGCTCCAGGCTCTACCCATCCCCTGCTCCACGCTCTACCCATCTCCTGCTCCACGCTCTACCCATCCCCTGCTCCAGGCTCTACCCATCCCCTGCTCCAGGCTCTACCCATCCCCTGCTCCAGGCTCCACCCATCCCCTGCTCCAAGCTCTACCCATCTCCTGCTCCAGGCTCTACCCATCCCCTGCTCCAGGCTCCACCCATCCCCTGCTCCAGGCTCTACCCATCCCCTGCTCCAGGCTCTACCCATCCCCTGCTCCAGGCTCCACCCATCCCCTGCTCCAGGCTCCACCCATCCCCTGCTCCAGGCTCTATCCGTCCCCTGCTCCAGGCTCTACCCGTCCCCTGCTCCAGGCTCTATCCGTCCCCTGCTCCAGGCTCTACCCGTCCCCTGCTCCAGGCTCCACCCGTCCCCTGCTCCAGGCACTATCCGTCCCCTGCTCCAGGCTCTACCCATCCCCTGCTCCAGGCTCTACCCATCCCCTGCTCCAGGCTCTACCCATCCCCTGCTCCAGGCTCTACCCATCCCCTGCTTTAGGCTCTACCCATCCCCTGCTCCAGGCTCCACCCATCCCCTGCTCCAGGCTCCGCCCATCCCCTGCTCCAGGCTCTACCCATCCCCTGCTCCAAGCTCTACCCATCCACTGCTCCAGGCTCTACCGATCCCCTGCTCCAGGCTCTACCCATCCCCTGCTCCAGGCTCTGCCCATCCCCTGCTCCAGGCTCTACCCATCCCCTGCTCCAGGCTCTGCCCATCCCCTGCTCCAAGCTCTACCCATCCCCTGCTCCAGGCTCTACCCATCCCCTGCTCCAAGCTCTGCTCATCCCCTGCTCCAGGCTCTGCTCATCCCCTGCTCCAAGCTCTACCCATCCCCTGCTCCAGGCTCTACCCGTCCCCTGCTCCAGGCTCTACCCGTCCCCTGCTCCAGGCTCTACCCGTCCCCTGCTCCAGGCTCTACCCATCCCCTGCTCCAAGCTCTACCCATCCCCTGCTCCAGGCTCTACCCGTCCCCTGCTCCAGGCTCTACCCGTCCCCTGCTCCAGGCTCTACCCGTCCCCTGCTCCAGGGTCTACCCGTCCCCTGCTCCAGGCTCTACCCATCCCCTGCTCCAGGCTCTACCCATCCCCTGCTCCAGGCTCTACCCATCCCCTGCTCCAGGCTCTACCCATCCCCTGCTCCAGGCTCTACCCGTCCCCTGCTCCAGGCTCTACCCGTCCCCTGCTCCAGGCTCTACCCGTCCCCTGCTCCAGGCTCTACCCATCCCCTGCTCCAGGCTCTACCCATCTCCTGCTCCAGGCTCTACCCATCCCCTGCTCCAAGCTCTACCCATCCCCTGCTCCAGGCTCTACCCATCCCCTGCTCCAGGCTCTACCCGTCCCCTGCTCCAGGCTCTACCCGTCCCCTGCTCCAGGCTCTACCCGTCCCCTGCTCCAGGCTCTACCCGTCCCCTGCTCCAGGCTCTACCCATCCCCTGCTCCAGGCTCTACCCATCCCCTGCTCCAGGCTCCACCCATTCCCTGCTCCAGGCTCCGCCCATCCCCTGCTCCAGGCTCTACCCATCCCCTGCTCCAGGCTCTACCCATCCCCTACTCCAGGGTCTACCCATCCCCTGCTCCAAGCTCTACCCATCCCCTGCTCCGGGCTCTACCCATCCCCTGCTCCAGGCTCTACCCATCCCCTGCTCCAGGCTCTACCCATCCCCTGCTCCAGGCTCCACCCATCCCCTGCTCCAGGCTCCGCCCATCCCCTGCTCCAGGCTCTACCCATCCCCTGCTCCAAGCTCTACCCATCCCCTGCTCCAGGCTCTACCCATCCCCTGCTCCAGGCTCTACCCATCCCCTGCTCCAGGGTCTACCCATCCCCTGCTCCAAGCTCTACCCATCCCCTGCTCCGGGCTCTACCCATCCCCTGCTCCAGGCTCTACCCATCCCCTGCTCCAGGCTCTACCCATCCCCTGCTCCAGGCTCCGCCCATCCCCTGCTCCAGGCTCCGCCCATCCCCTGCTCCAGGCTCTGCCCATCCCCTGCTCCAGGCTCTGCCCATCCCCTGCTCCAGGCTCTACCCATCCCCTGCTCCAGGCTCTACCCATCCCCTGCTCCAAGCTCTACCCATCCCCTGCTCCGGGCTCCACCCATCCCCTGCTCCAGGCTCCGCCCATCCCCTGCTCCAGGCTCCGCCCATCCCCTGCTCCAGGCTCCACCCATCCCCTGCTCCAGGCTCTACCCATCCCCTGCTTCAGGCTCTACCCATCCCCTGCTCCAGGCTCTACCCATCCCCTGCTCCAGGCTCTACCCATCCCCTGCTCCAGGCTCTACCCATCCCCTGCTCCAGGCTCTACCCATCGCCTGCTCCAGGCTCTACCCATCCCCTGCTCCAAGCTCTACCCATCCCCTGCTCCAGGCTCTACCCATCCCCTGCTCCAGGCTCTACCCATCCCCTACTCCAGGGTCTACCCATCCCCTGCTCCAAGCTCTACCCATCCCCTGCTCCGGGCTCTACCCATCCCCTGCTCCGGGCTCTACCCATCCCCTGCTCCAGGCTCTACCCATCCCCTGCTCCAGGCTCCACCCATCCCCTGCTCCAGGCTCCGCCCATCCCCTGCTCCAGGCTCCGCCCATCCCCTGCTCCAGGCTCTACCCATCCCCTGCTCCAGGCTCTACCCATCCCCTGCTCCAGGCTCTACCCATCCCCTGCTCCAGGCTCTGCCCATCCCCTGCTCCAGGCTCTACCCATCCCCTGCTCCAGGCTCTACCCATCCCCTGCTCCAAGCTCTACCCATCCCCTGCTCCGGGCTCTACCCATCCCCTGCTCCAGGCTCTGCCCATCCCCTGCTCCAGGCTCTGCCCATCCCCTGCTCCAGGCTCTACCCATCCCCTGATCCAGGCTCTACCAATCCCCTGCTCCAGGCTCTACCCATCCCCTGCTCCAGGCTCTACCCATCCCCTGCTCCAGGCTCTGCCCATCCCCTGCTCCAGGCTCTACCCATCCCCTGCTCCAGGCTCTACCCATCCCCTGCTCCGGGCTCTACCCATCCCCTGCTCCGGGCTCCACCCATCCCCTGCTCCAGGCTCTACCCATCCCCTGCTCCAGGCTCTACCCATCCCCTGCTCCAGGCTCTACCCATCCCCTGCTCTAGGCTCTACCCATCGCCTGCTCCAGGCTCTACCCATCCCCTGCTCCAAGCTCTACCCATCCCCTGCTCCAGGCTCTACCCATCCCCTGCTCCAGGCTCTACCCATCCCCTGCTCCAGGCTCTACCCATCCCCTGCTCCAGGGTCTACCCATCCCCTGCTCCAAGCTCTACCCATCCCCTGCTCCGGGCTCTACCCATCCCCTGCTCCGGGCTCTACCCATCCCCTGCTCCGGGCTCCACCCATCCCCTGCTCCAGGCTCCGCCCATCCCCTGCTCCAGGCTCTACCCATCCCCTGCTCCAGGCTCTGCCCATCCCCTGCTCCAGGCTCTGCCCATCCCCTGCTCCAGGCTCTACCCATCCCCTTCTCCAGGCTCTACCCATCCCCTGCTCCGGGCTCTACCCATCCCCTGCTCCGGGCTCTACCCATCCCCTGCTCCGGGCTCTACCCATCCCCTGCTCCAGGCTCTACCCATCCCCTGCTCCAGGCTCTGCCCATCCCCTGCTCCAGGCTCTGCCCATCCCCTGCTCCAGGCTCTGCCCATCCCCTGCTCCAGGCTCTACCCATCCCCTGCTCCAGGCTCTACCAATCCCCTGCTCCAGGCTCTACCCATCCCCTGCTCCAGGCTCTGCCCATCCCCTGCTCCAAGCTCTACCCATCCCCTGCTCCAGGCTCTGCCCATCCCCTGCTCCAGGCTCTGCCCATCCCCTGCTCCAGGCTCTACCCATCCCCTGCTTTAGGCTCTACCCATCCCCTGCTCCAGGCTCTACCCATCCCCTGCTCCAGGCTCTACCCATCCCCTGCTCCAGGCTCTACCCATCCCCTGCTCCAGGCTCTACCCATCCCCTGCTCCAGGCTCTGCCCATCCCCTGCTCCAAGCTCTACCCATCCCCTGCTCCAGGCTCTACCCATCCCCTGCTCCAGGCTCTACCCATCCCCTGCTCCAGGCTCTACCCATCCCCTGCTCCAGGCTCTACCCATCCCCTGCTCCAGGCTCTACCCATCCCCTGCTTTAGGCTCTACCCATCCCCTGCTCCAGGCTCCACCCATCCCCTGCTCCAGGCTCCACCCATCCCCTGCTCCAGGCTCTATCCATCCCCTGCTCCAGGCTCTACCCATCCCCTGCTCCAGGCTCTACCCATCCCCTGCTCCAAGCTCTACCCATCCCCTGCTCCAAGCTCTACCCATCCCCTGCTCCAGGCTCTACCCATCCCTGCTCCAGGCTCTACCCATCCCTGCTCCAGGCTCCACCCATCCCCTGCTCCAGGCTCTACCCATCCCCTGCTCCAGGCTCTACCCATCCCCTGCTCCAGGCTCTACCCATCCCCTGCTCCAGGCTCTACCCATCCCCTGCTCCAAGCTCTACCCATCCCCTGCTTTAGGCTCTACCCATCCCCTGCTTTAGGCTCTACCCATCCCCTGCTCCAGGCTCTATCCATCCCCTGCTCCAGGCTCTACCCATCCCCTGCTCCAGGCTCTACCCATCTCCTGCTCCAGGCTCTACCCATCCCCTGCTCCAGGCTCTACCCATCCCCTGCTCCAGGCTCTACCCATCCCCTGCTCCAGGGTCTACCCATCCCCTGCTCCAAGGTCTACCCATCCCCTGCTCCGGGCTCTACCCATCCCCTGCTCCAGGCTCTACCCATCCCTGCTCCAGGCTCTACCCATCCCCTGCTCCAGGCTCCGCCCATCCCCTGCTCCAGGCTCTGCCCATCCCCTGCTCCAGGCTCTACCCATCCCTGCTCCAGGCTCTACCCATCCCCTGCTCCAGGCTCCACCCATCCCCTGCTCCAGGCTCTACCCATCCCCTGCTCCAGGCTCTACCCATCCCCTGCTTCAGGCTCTACCCATCCCCTGCTCCAGGCTCTATCCATCCCCTGCTCCAGGCTCCCCCCATCCCCTGCTCCAGGCTCTACCCATCCCCTGCTCCAGGCTCTACCCATCCCCTGCTCCAGGCTCTACCCATCCCCTGCTTCAGGCTCTACCCATCCCCTGCTTTAGGCTCTACCCATCCCCTGCTCCAGGCTCTACCCATCGCCTGCTCCAGGCTCTACCCATCCCCTGCTCCAGGCTCTACCCATCCCCTGCTCCAGGCTCTACCCATCCCCTGCTTCAGGCTCTACCCATCCCCTGCTTCAGGCTCTACCCATCCCCTGCTCCAGGCTCTATCCATCCCCTGCTCCAGGCTCTGCCCATCCCCTGCTCCAGGCTCTGCCCATCCCCTGCTCCAGGCTCTACCCATCCCCTGCTCCAGGCTTCACCCATCCCCTGCTCCAGGCTCTGCACATCCCCTGCTCCAGGCTCTACCCATCCCCTGCTCCAGGCTCTACCCATCCCCTGCTCCAGGCTCTACCCGTCCCCTGCTCCAGGCTCCATCCATCCCCTGCTCCAGGCTCTACCCGTCCCCTGCTCCAGGCTCTACCCATCCCCTGCTCCAGGCTCCACCCATCCCCTGCTCCAGGCTCTACCCGTCCCCTGCTCCAGGCTCCACCCATCCCCTGCTCCAGGCTCTACCCATCCCCTGCTCCAGGCTCTACCCATCCCCTGCTCCAGGCTCCATCCATCCCCTGCTCCAGGCTCTACCCGTCCCCTGCTCCAGGCTCTACCCGTCCCCTGCTCCAGGCTCTACCCATCCCCTGCTTTAGGCTCTACCCATCCCCTGCTCCAGGCTCTGCCCATCCCTGCTCCAGGCTCCACCCATCCCCTGCTCCAGGCTCCACCCATCCCCTGCTCCAGGCTCTACCTGCCCCTCTGCCTTTGTTCCTCAAACCTTTCCCTGTTTCTGTTCAGGTCTAGCTCTCATGTCCCATTCCGATACCCCCTGCATTTCTACCACTGTCCTAAAGATTTCTGTACCATTCCTGCCTCAGCCTTTGTCCACCCTGTGGCCTTTCTTCCTCATAATGCGCATTAACCCACTGGGGCATCTTTGCGCTGAATAACAGATGCTTACTGGAACTCAACTAAATGATACTCATTTTATGGAGTTGGCCCACCTGGATTTGAACCTGTGACCATGAGGTCAAACACAGGCCCCTACAATGGACAGCTACAATGCACACATTAGTCCCTTAAGCCAGCAGATCTTAAAACTGTTCTGTGTATTTCTATTCATGCCTAGCCCTCTTACGTCCCATTCCTATGGCTTCAGCATTCATGCCACTGTCCTAAGCATTTTCTGAACCATTCCTGCCGCAGCCTCTATCTGACCCTTTTCCTTTCTTCCTCAAACGTTTCCATTTCTGTTCCTGGTCATGTTTAGCCCATGTCCCATTCCTATAGCCCATGCATTTCTATCCCTGTCCCAAACCATGTTTTTGTACCATGCCATCCATTTCCACCTTAGACCCCACTGCCCTGATGACCGTCAGCCGCTCAGTTTCTGCCCTGAGCTTCGCATTTCTACCTCAGACCTTTAGCGATGGTGTTTCTGGCACCTACCCAAGCCCCATACGTCTTCCCTTACTCTACCTGTCCTTGTGCTCCGTCGGCCCCTCTGTTTCTGCCCCAGTCATTAGTCCCCCCGTGTTCTTTACCCCTGCCCCAAGTCCCCTATATGTGCCCCAGCTCTGCCCGCTCTGCAGCTATTTGGCCCATAGTTGTCTTTACTCCCTCTCCTAGCCCCTGCCCCGGTGTCTACCCCAGAGTCTCTGTCCTATGCCTTTACTCCTTTGCCAGGCCCCTTCTCTCCCTGCCCTCTCGTACTGCCCTATCAGCCACCCACTCCCTGTCAATTCTATATAGTGCTTCTGTCCCTACCTCACTTTCCCCTTACTCCAGCCCATGTCGTGTGCCATGGCTCCTGCACCTGTCTTCTGATGAGCCCTATGCTCCCTGCCCTACTGTGTTCCTTGTCTGACCCTGACTTCAGCCCCTGCCCCCCGCCACGCTCCCCATCAAATGCCCTTACTCCAGTCACTGCTCTTGTCCCATCCCCACTGTACCCGTCATGTGCTTCTGTCGCCTGATCCACCCTTCACTCCCTCAGCTCCTGCTCCCCATGCCCTCTGCACCCTGTCCGATCCCTGCTCCTGTCCCCGTCCATGCCCCCTTTCCATGTCCCCTGTCCCTATCTATGCCCCCCGTCCCATGCCCCCTGTCCTTATCCATGCCCGCTGTCCCTATCCATGCCCCCCGTTTTGAACCATGTCTCTGTCCCTGACCCCTGTCCATGCCCCCTATCCCTGCCCATGACCATGTCCCTGTCCATGCCAACTATCCATGCCCTCTGCCCATGTCCCTGACCATGCCCCCTGTCCATGCCCATGGCAACTGTCCATGCCCCCTGCCTATGCCCCCGTCCCATGACCCCTTGTCAATGTCCCCTGTCCATGTCCCTATCCATGCCCCCTGTCCCTATCCATGTCCCCTGTTCCTATCCCCTGTCCCTATCCATGCCTGCTGTCCCTATCTATGTCTATGCCACTGTCCCTATCCAGCCCATGTCTCTATCCATGCCCCCTGTCCCTATCCAGGCCCCCTGTCCCTATCCAGGCCCCCTGTCCCTATCCAAGCCCCTGTCCCTATCCACGCCCCTGTCCCTATCCACGCCCCCTGTCTCTACCCACGCCCCCTGTCCCTATCCATGCCCCCTGTCCCTATCCATGCCCCCTGTCCCTATCCATGCCCCCTGTCCCTATCCATGCCCCCTGTCCCTATCCCTATCCATGCCCCCTGTCCCTATCCATGCCCGTTGTCCCTGTCCCTATTCATGCCCCCCTGTTTCGAACCATGTCTCTGTCCCTGGCCCCTGCCCCCTGTCCATGCCCCATGTCCCTGCCCATTCCCCATGTCCATGCCACTGTCCAAGCCCCCTATCCCTGTCCATGACCCTGTCCATGCCCCCTGTCCATATCTATGTCCCCTGTCCCTATCCACGCCCCTTGTCCCTATCCATACCCCCTGTCTCTATCCATGTCCCCTGTCCCTATCCATGCCCCTGTCCCTGTTCATGCCTTCTGTCCCTATCCATGTCCCCTGTCCATGCCCCTGTCCCCTGTCCCTATCCATGCCCCTGCCCTCTGTCCCTGCCCCCTGTCCCTGCCCCTGTCCATGCCCCAGCCCATGTCCATGCCCCATGTCCATGGCCCTGTCCCTATCCATGCCCCCTGTCCCTATCCATGTCCCCTATCCCTGTCCATGTCCCTATCCCTGTCCATGCCCCGGTCCCTATCCCTGTCCATGCCCCGGTCCCTATCCCTGTCCATGACCATGTCCAAGGCCCTGTCCATGCCCCCTGTCCCTGTCCCCTATCCATGCCCCCTGTCCCCTGTCCATGCCCCTGTCCCATGCCTGCCTCCACTCCACCCCTGGTCCTGCCCACCCCCTCTGGTCCCACCCACCCCCTCTGGTCCCACGCTCTCTGCCCCAGCCCCTCGGGTCTCACCGGCGGCTGCGGGGGTGCTCCGGGCTCCCTGTCCCTGTGCAGATCTGCCCTGTCCCTGCCCTCCCCCCGCCTCCTATAGCCCCGCCCTCTCTCTGTTTCCGCCGTTCCTTAGCAACCGCGCCACGCGATGACGTCACACAACCCGTTTCTATGACTGCAGGTGAAGCCGAGCGGCCGAAGCGAGCGCGTGGACATAGAAAGCGGACAAGCAACACCTCGCGCCTCCCGCGGCAGAGCCGCGCGCAGGGGCCGCCATCTTGAGGCGGAGCTCACGGGCCCGGCAGCTTCGAAAGCGCTGAACCCGTCTAAAGTAGAGGGACAGCGGGCGGCTCCGACGACACTGCTCGACATACACGACTGTCTGGAAGCATTTTCAGTCTGGCCGTTACATCTGCATTTTTATGTACGTTTACACTACTGGCTAGCGCACAGATGCTGTGTGGAATTTGGTGCTTTCCTAATACAATTAGACACCATCTGCGCCCGCTGCGTCGCTGTTATGGCTCTAACCCCGGCCCGGCCTGGCCGCTCCCAGCGGCCGTCCCTTCACTCTAAGATGGCGGCCGCGACCCGCCGGCCTCAGCCCTGTCCTTCCTCTCTGTCTATGATATGCGGCCCCGCCCCCTCCCCCGCCGTAGAACACTGAGCAAAGAACCGACGACGGGAGCAGCAGCGGCGGAGAGGAGGAGCCCGGGGTGAGCACGGGGGAGAGGGGGAGAGGGAGAGAGGGGGAGAGGGAGAGGGAGAGGGGGAGGGAGAGGGAGAGGGGGAGGGGGGAGCGACGTTCACCATCTTGGGGGGGGGGTGGTGAGAGGCACAACATGGGGGCTGCAGACAGGAGCACAGCAGGGGGTGCAGACAGGAGCACAGCAGGGGGGTGTAATGATGTATCTGTGTCCCCACACAGTGCTCTGAGACAGGGTGCAGTTCAAACAGCTTTATTGAACATAAGTACAACATGAAATGCATATAGAGCGCCGAGCGTCTCGCTAGCTGCTTCCCCGGTCGCCAACTCCCGCCTCTCTCGCGCCCTTCTTCTTATTCGCTTGCGCCTGCGCCTCGCTCCCGTCTATAGCGTGACGCGTCATCGCGTTCACGCTCGTAGACTAGAGCGCAACACCACATATCTCCCCCCTTTAACACATCGACATTTTAAGCAATTCTGGGGGCACATCTCTAATGTCCACTCATGTCAAAGTCTCTATATCTTGAGGGCAAGGTGACAGTGCTGCCCATGCGGGTGCGCCTTACCAGGTTGCTCTCCTCACCACCGCTTCCTCCAGGAAGACTCTCAGTGTCTCTCTGATTCTCTCTCTCCCCATCAGCAGCTGGGATGGAGTGGCCACCTGCTCCTTCTGCTGTCTGCGCTTCTCTTCCTTCTTCTCTGGCCTTCCCCACTTATGGGTGTTTCCTCTTCTCCTCCTATGCGTATCTCCTCTTCCTCTGGTTTGGGCCACCTCACATTCCTGTTGACTCTCGCCATGCGGTCTTGGGACCACACCTTGCTGTCGCTGAGTAGGGCAGCTCTACCTCGAACCTCCTTGACTTGTAAGGGTTGGCTATACTTGCTCTCTCCTTTCTTCTGTAGGGTGGGAAGTTTGACTCTGACCCATTCTCCCTCCTCCAGCACAGTTTCTTTTGCGTTGCGTCGCCTGTCGTAATGAGCTGCATATACCCTTTGGGCCTTTTCTAGGTTGTGCTGCACCACTGCTGGGGACCATTTGCTGGTCACTGTGTTTTCTCTCCACACCACATTGTCCCGGGTGAACGGGAGTCGGCCCCTCAGGATTTGGAATGGGCTGTATCCTACTACAGTGGGGATGATCCTGTACGCCCACAACATGCTATGTACTTCTGCTTCCCAGTCCTTCCCTTGCATGATGGCCGCTTGTATTGAGCCCATTAGTACGCGGTTAAACCGCTCCACTTGGCCGTTACTCGCCGGGTGGTAGATTGCTGTGTGCTTCGATTTGATCCCATTCCTCTTCATGAATCTGGTCCATTTTTCTGAGATGAACTGAGGTCTGTTGTCACTAAGTATTGTCTTTGGTATACCTTCCCTTAAGAACAGGGAAGTTAAGAATCTCAAAACTGTCTCGGTATCCATGGATTCCTGCACGTCCACTTCCGGCCATTTAGAGTATTTGTCGATCACCACACACAAGAATTTATTTATTCCTCTGTTGTCCAGCACTGGTCCCAGGAGGTCAACGGCTAGGTCTTCCCATGGGTTCTGGGGGTTCTCGAATTTCCCTAGCGCTGGTCTGAGCGGTCGGAGTATTTTGTCAGCTCCTTGGCATTGCTCACATTCTCTCACCTGCCTTTCTATTTGAGTATCCATGCCAGGCCACCAATACATTTGCTTCACCCGGGCTTTGGTCTTCACAATGCCTAGGTGTCCTTCATGCAGTTGTTTCAACAATGTCGGTATGAGGGTCTCGGGTGGAATGACTCTCTCACCTCTGTACAGGAAGACTCCCGAGTCGCTCAGGGATAGTTCCTCTCGAATTTCGTAGAACTTCCTCATCTCCGCTTTGAGCCTCCTTTTGTCCGGCCAGCCTGATGTGAGGTGTTGTTTGCCAATGAGGGGAACCTCTATACTGACCTATATTTCTTTACATCTGAGCATTAAAGTCTCTACAAGGTTACAATTATGATGCTGCATAAGAACAAGAGATAATTCATTAAGACATGGAATGTATATTTGATTTCTTTCATTTATTTTATATCTTTTGCATAACAAATTATTTTTTTCATTTTCTAGTGATCATTTTATCCAAGTTACAAAACAATGACATGGTAACATATGTATATATAATTAAAAAATGCCTGTCCGATGTCTGTTATAGACTGTCACTCCCTCCTCTAGACCTTAAAGTATCACAGGGAGTCCCCATTCACCTATGTGAGGTGTTGTTTGACCTCAGACTTCTCCAGGTCTTGCTCATAAGCCGCTGCCCATTCTTGGCTGCTTATCGTCATCTCATTGTCTGCCATGTTCGCTACCATCTCGTCCATGTCCGGTGCTGTCGCCGGAGCATCCTCCATGGCGGAAGCTCTACTGAGGTAGTCTGCCACCCTGTTCTGGGTACCAGGTAGATATTCGACATCATATGTATAGTCCAGTAATTTGAGCGTCATTTTTGCAATGCGCGGGGTAGCGGTGTCATGGCCCGAGGACGTCAAGACCTTGACCAAAGGCTTGTGATCTGTTTGAAGTTTGAACCTGGTGCCCCAGATGAATTGCCGGAACTTGCTCATTGCCCACGTGACCGCCAGCATCTCTTTCTCAATGACGCTATATCTTTGTTCCGTGGGGGACAGAGCTCGTGAAGCAAAACTGACCGTCTCTACTGAGCCATCCTCCCTCTCCTGTGCTAGCACCGCTCCCAGGCCTTTGTCACTGGCGTCCGTGGTTAGGATGGTGTTGCCTGAGGGGTCGTAGCCCTGCAAAGGGATGGCCTCGCTGATGTCTTTCTTCACGGTTTCAAACTCACTTTGGGCTTCAGTATCCCATTCGAACTTTGACTTGTCTCTGATGAGCAGGCGCATCCTGTACGTCTTTGTCGCAAAGTGTCTCACAAATCTACTATAGTATTCGGCCATTCCGAGAAACGACCGTACCTCTTCTTTGGTTCTCGGGGCCCTGGCTTCTTTGATGGCTCTCACGTTCTGTCCTTTGGGCGATATGCCGTGACTCCCTATCTCGTGTCCCAAGTAGGTTACAGAGGACATCCCTATTTTGCATTTGCTCCATTCCGCCGTGAGGCCTTTGTCTTGTAGCACGGTGAGCACCTTGGTCAGCTTTCCATCGTGATCTTCTCGGTTGGATCCCATTACCAGGATATCATCCTGGAAGTACTGAACTCCTGGTATATCTTTGAACAAGCGATGCATTAATTTTTGGAAGACCGCGGCAGCCGATGCCAGGCCAAAAGGCATACGGCGGAATTGGTAGCACCCAAAGAGCGTGATGAAGGAGGTGTATTTTCTGCTTGTGGGGTGCAGGTCGATTTGGTGGTACGCCGACGTGAGACCAATGGTGGAGAAATGGGTGACGCCTTTAGTTCTCGCTAACATTTCCTCAATTCTAGGCAGAGGGAACTTTTCCACAATGAGACACTTATTGAGTTCGCGGAGGTCCACACATAGACGGACTTTGCCGTTGGGCTTCTTGGCTACAACCAGGGGGGCCAACCACTCTGAACTGTCTATGGGCTCTATGATGCCCTGTCTCTCCAGCCTCTGGAGTTCCAGTTGCACAGCCTCAATTGTGGATATGGGGATGTTCCTGACCTTGTGGGACACCGGTGTCGCCCCTTCCTTGAGTATTATCTTGTGGACGAATTTGTCCAATTTTCCTACTGTACCATCGAAGACCTTGGGGTAGGTTACTTTCCACTCTTCACAGTTTGTGATGGGCTGTTCTTCTGTTAGGAGGATTTGTTCCTTGCCACCTGGATCCAATTTAATTCCTAAGTATCCAGCATCTCTCCACCCCAGAACAGAGGGGCCTCTTTCTGCCACATACAACTTGCAGGTTGCCGATCTGCCTCTGAATTCGAACTTCAATGGTCGAAAGCCTATCATGGGAATAGTGTTTTCGGTGTATGAGATGGCACGAATGTCCGGTGGGTGTAGCTCAGGCCCTACTACGGGTACAAAGTCTCCTTCCCATATGGACCGTTGCACTATCGTCCAGGGAGATCCAGAGTCCACGGCCACGTGCACTTTTACTCCGCCGATGAACATGTCCGTGCGTGGTTTGTTCTTGCGTTTTCCTGTTACATCGAGTACTTGACCTTCTATGCACAGTACCAAGTCGCCGTCTTCCAGATCATCCTCTGTCCCGACTTCTGACGGTGCTGACTCAACGCACTTTACGTGGACCCCTTTCCCTTTTTGCGGCATACTTTCTCAAAATGGCCGACCAGGCCGCAGAACGCGCATCTGGCGCGAAACGCCGGGCAACTTTTGTCCAGTGCCGAGTGGGCTGTGCTCCCGCACCTGTAACATGAAAACTTGCTGTCTGTGGACGGTCGTCCCATTTGCTTCCCTGCCCATCTAGGTTCCTGCTTCTGGTCTCCGTATGATCCTTTTTGTTTGTGCATGGTTGAGGCCTCATCGATCTTGTTGACCATTTGTTTCTGCGTGCTTTCTCGTTTGGCTGCATCTGCGCAGCGCTTTGACATCTCGGCTTTCTTCACCATGGCTATGACGTCCTTAAGCGATGTTTCGCTCTGTGCCCATAGTTTGTCCTGGACTGATTTATTGGTGGTATGCATAACTATCTGGTCCTTTATATACTCATCTTGCAGTGTCTCATACTTGCACGTGATGGCCAGACGCCGTAGAGCGGCTACGTAGTCATCTATTGATTCCCCTGCTTCCTGTTTCCTTTGCTGGAAATTGTAACGGTCTATGGATACACACACAGCTGGTCGAAAGTGGTTATCTAGATCTTCCAGCGCGTTCTTGAACACGTCGTCCTCTGTTGCGTCGCGTTCCTTGGGCACTATGTTGGCAAACACTCTCACCCCTTCCGGGCCCAGGTTGTGGAGCAACAACCTCTTCTTCCGAGCTGGGGCGTATGGTTCTCCATTTTCGTCTTCTAGTGCTTCTATGTAATTCCTGAAATATTCCCTCCAGTCTTCCCACTTCATTTGGGGTTCGCCTGGCCTGGGCAAGAAGGGGATGGGTGCCATCAATGCGGAGGACTGGTTTGCCATCTTGGGTTCGTCCTTCAGTGCTTCTGATTGGGCCCTGGGGCTATTGGGCGCACTGGGGGCTTCCGCTCCACCTGCAGTGTCTCCTTGGCTTCTGGGGCTGCCTGGGGTGTTATCCCCTGTACCACGAGGTAGGTTGGGGACTTGCTCACCCTCCTCTTGATTCTGGACTGTTCCTTTAGTTGCCAGTGTGCTGGCTGAGGGACCCCGCTCCTCCGGGACAGCACTGACCTGGGATGTGGCCTGCGACTGGTCCTCTGCCGAGTTGTAGTGGTGCGCTGCTGCCGCGCTCTATGTTTCTACGTTGGTGCTGCTTCACGTGCGCTGTTCTCTTGGCCTGGGGTGGTCTTTTGTTGTTCTGGATATCGACTCCCAGTTTGGCTGTGTGTGGACGGTGGGGTGATCCCAGTCCTCGTCGCCACTGTAATGATGTATCTGTGTCCCCACACAGTGCTCTGAGACAGGGTGCAGTTCAAACAGCTTTATTGAACTTAAGTACAACATGAAATGCATATAGAGCGCCGAGCGTCTCGCTAGCTGCTTCCCCGGTCGCCAACTCCCACCTCTCTCGCTTTCGCGCCCTTCTTCTTATTCGCTTGCGCCTGCGCGCGTGCCTCGCTCCCGTCTATAGCGTGACGCGTCATCGCGTTCACGCTCGTAGACTGAGCGCAACACCACAGGTGGTGCAGACAGGAGCACAGCAGGGGGGTGCAGGCAGGAGCACAGCAGGGGGGTGCAGGCAGGAGCACAGCAGGGGGGTGCAGGCAGGAGCACAGCAGGGGGTGCAGACAGGAGCACAGCATGGGGTGCAGACCGGAGCACAGCAGGGGTGCAGACAGGAGCACAGCAGGGGGGTGCAGACAGGAGCACAGCAGGGGGGTGCAGACAGGAGCACAGCAGGGGGTGCAGACAGGAGCACAGCATGGGGTGCAGACAGGAGCACAGCATGGGGTGCAGACAGGAGCACAGCAGGGGGGTGCAGACAGGAGCACAGCATGGGGGGTGCAGACAGGAGCACAGCAGGGGTGCAGACAGGAGCACAGCAGGGGGGGTGCAGACAGGCGCACAGCATGGGGGGTGCAGACAGGCGCACAGCATGGGGGGGTGCAGACAGGCGCACAGCATGGGGGGTGCAGACAGGAGCACATCATGGGGGGTACAGACAGGAGCACAGCAGGGGATGCAGACAGGAGCACAGCAGGGGGGTGCAGACAGGAGCACAGCAGGGGGTGCAGACAGGAGCACAGCATGGGGGGTGCAGGCAGGAGCACAGCATGGGGGTGCAGGCAGGAGCACAGCAGGGGGTGCAGACAGGAGCACAGCATGGGGGGTGCTGACAGGAGCACAGCAGGGGGGTGCAGACAGGAGCACAGCAGGGGGGTGCAGACAGGAGCACAGCATGGGGGGGTGCAGACAGGAGAACAGCATGGGGGGGTGCAGACAGGTGCACAGCATTGGGGTGCAGACAGGAGCACAGCATGGGGGGGGTGCAGACAGGGGCACAGCATTGGGGCTGCAGACAGGAGCACAGGATGGGGGGCTTCAGACAGTAGCACAGAATGGGAGGTGCAGACAGGAGCACAGCATGGGGGGTGCAGACAGGAGCACAGCATGGGGAGGTGCAGACAGGAGCACAGCATGGGGGGTGCAGACAGGTGCACAGCATGGGGGTGAGCACGGGGAGGGTGGAGGTGAGCCATGGGCACCATCACTGGGGTATGAGAGGCACAGCCTGGGGGGATGTGTGCAGGCAGGAGCACTCCATGGGGGTGCAGACAGGAGCACAGCATGGTGGGGTGCAGACAGTAGCACTGCATGGGGGATGCAGACAGTAGCACTGCATGGGGGGTGCAGACAGGAGCACAGCAGGGGGGGTGCAGACAGGAGCACAGCAGGGGGGGTGCAGACAGGAGCACAGCATGGGGGTGCAGACAGCAGCACAGCATGGGGTGCAGACAGGAGCACGGCAGGGGGGGTGCAGACAGGAGCACAGCATGGGGGTTGCAGACAGGAGCACAGCATGGGGGTGCAGACAGCAGCACAGCATGGGGTGCAGACAGGAGCACGGCAGGGGGGGTGCAGACAGGAGCACAGCATGGGGGTTGCAGACAGGAGCACAGCAGGGGGGGTGCAGACAGGAGCACAGCAGGGGGGGTGCAGACAGCAGCACAGCATGGGGGTGCAGACAGCAGCACAGCATGGGGTGCAGACAGGAGCACAGCAGGGGGGTGCAGACAGGAGCACAGCATGGGGGTTGCAGACAGGAGCACAGCATGGGGGTTGCAGACAGAGGCACAGCATTTTGGTGCAGACAGGAGCACAGCATGGGGGGGCAGACAGGAGCACGGCATGGGGGTACAGGCAGGAGCACGGCATGGGGGTACAGGCAGGAGCACGGCATGGGGGTACAGGCAGGATCAAATTAGAGAAGGGATAGGTCGTTCTCCGCAGGAGAGGGTTGGACCCCATGATGTTATGTTATGTTATTTTAATTTGTAAAGCGCACGTATACCCGGAGGTGTCTTGGCGCTAATGATCTGTGTAGTAGATTAGTCAAGCCATGAGGCCTTCACCGCACCATGGGGTTGTACTCTGTGGTCTTTGCGGCTGTGGTCTTTGCGGCTGTGGTCTTTGCGGCTGTGGTCTTTGCGGCTGTGGTCTTTGCGGCTGTGGTCTTTGCGGCTGTGGTCTTTGCGGCTGTGGTCTTTGCGGCTGTGGTCTTTGCGGCTGTGGTCTTTGTGGCTGTGGTCTTTGTGGCTGTGGTCTTTGTGGCTGTGGTCTTTGTGGCTGTGGTCTTTGTGGCTGTGATCTTTGAGGCTGTGTGGCTGTGGTCTGTGTGGCTGTGGTCTGTGTTGCTGTGGTCTGTGTTGCTGTGGTCTGTGTGGCTGTGGTCTGTGTGGCTGTGGTCTGTGTGGCTGTGGTCTGTGTTGCTGTGGTCTGTGTGGCTGTGATCTTTGCTGCTGTGTGGCTGTGGTCTTTGTGGCTGTGACTGCTGCGCCTCTCACCAGGCCGGGTCACCCCCTTGCTCCTCCTGCCGCCTCCTGCTCCTGCCTAGCCAGCCTTTGCCGCCTTTTTCCGCCGCCCCCCTGCCCCCCCGAGCGGCCCAGCCACAGCTGAGCCGCCCGCTCGCCAGTTTCCCGCCGCTGCTCTCCACAGGCCCCGCCCACCACCGGCCCATTGGCCGACCCGTTCCCGCCGCCCAGCTGACCCGCCCTCCCGTCCCCCTTCTTATGACGCCCCAGAGCGACCGCGCAGCGGACGCACAGAATGAGCGCCGAAGGTGCGCCAAAGGTAAGCCCGTCCGCGCCTGGACCGCGCCCAGCGCCAGGACCCCTGGCCCCCGCAGAAACCAGCCTACCCGCCGGACCTACAACCCCACCGAACTCTACGCACTCAACGCCGTCCGAATCCCGGGCTGCTACCGAGCCACCCCGAGACGCACCCACGGACCCTTCTGCTGCCACTCCTGCAAGTTCACCTGCATCCGGACCTGCACTACTCCAGCACCGACCAAGACCAAGACGAGCAACAGCAGCAGCCACCTGAAATGCATCCTGCTCAACACCCGCTCCGTTCACAGACACGCCGCCGAGCTCTGGAACCTGCTCGACACAACTTTACCAGACGTCGCCTTTTTCACGGAAACCTGGATGAACGCCTCTTCAGCGCCCGCCATCGCCATCCCAGACGGCTACAAGATCATCCGAAGGGACCGCATCAACTAGACCGGAGGAGGCATCGCCATCATCCACAAGAACACCATCCGCATCACGACCAACACCGACGACACCCTCACACCCGCCGAGCACCTGCACTTCCAGGTCCACATCAACCCCAAGACCACCCTCAGAGGCACCCTCATCTACAGACCCCCGGTACCACGCACACAATTCAGCGAAGACATCGCCGACTTCATCAGCCCGCATGCCCTCCCCTCCACTGACTACATCCTCCTCGGGGACCTCAACTTCCACCTGGAGAACAACAACGACCGCAACACCACCACCCTGCTGGATAACCTCGCAACCCTGGGACTCAAGCAGCTGGTGACCACCCCCACCCACTACTCCGGACACACACTCGACCCCGTCTTCTCATCCAACAAGGACATCACCTTCAGCCACGCCGCCGGACTCAACTGGACGGACCACAGCTGTGTCCACTTCAGCTTCAGAAGGACCACGACTCGCCACCACCAGCAACAGGTTGCACGCAGAAGCTGGAACAAGATCACAGCCGACCAGCTTGCGACTTCCCTGAGCAAGAACCCACCCACCAGCGCAACGAACCCCAGCCAAGCGGCCACCAACCTCACGAAGTGGATCAGCGACTGCGCAGACGACCTCACCTCCCTGAGGACCCCGCCTAGCAGACCCGGTAGCAAGAAAGCCCCATGGTTCACCGACGAACTCAAGAGCTCCAAGAAGAACTGCCGAGCCCTCGAGAGAACCTGGCGCAGAGACCCAACACCGGACAACATGACTGCCCTCAAGCTCGCCACCCGAAAACACCACCAACTCATCCACGCCACCAAGAAAACTGCATTCAAGGAACGACTGGACATCAACGCACACAACAGCAAGGAACTCTTCAACATCGTTAAAGAGCTCTCCAACCCCAACGCCGGAAACAACGACATCATCCCTTCGCAAGACCTCTGCAACTCCCTCGCCTCCTACTTCCACAACATGATCGCGGACATACACAACAGCTTCAGCACTCAACCGACGCACGCCACGACCGAACCACCGCCCCCCCCCACCACCCTCCGCGCCTGGACCCCGATCAGCACCGAAGACACCGTCCGCACGATGAACTCCATCCACTCCGGATCTCCGACCGACCCCTGCCCTCACCACGTCTTCAACAAGGCCGACGCTGTCATCGCACCCCACCTGCAGGACATCATCAACACCTCCTTCGACACCGCTACCTTCCCGGAGAGCTGGAAGCACGCCGAACTCAGCGCTCTACTAAAGAAGCCATCAGCCGACCCCACCAACCTCAAGAACTACCGCCCCATCTCGCTGCTCCCGTTCCCTGCAAAAGTCATCGAGAAGACTGTCAACAAGCAGCTGGCCGCCTTCCTCGAGACGAACGGACCTCTCGCAGTCTGGCTTCCGGGCCAACCACAGCACCGAGACCGCCCTGATCGCAGCCACCGAGTACTGCTTGACAACGGAGAAACAGCAGCCCTCCTCCTCCTAGACCTCTCCGCGGCCTTCAACACTGTCTGCCACCGTACACTAGTGCAGCGACTCAGCAACGTCAGAATCCAGGAGAAGGCACTGGAGTGGATCATCTCCTTCCTCGCCGGAAGGACACAGAGAGTCCGCCTCCCCCCGTTCAGATCTGAAGCCACCGAAGTCATCTGCGGCGTTCCTCAAGGCTCCTCGCTCAGTCCAACCCTCTTCAATGTCTACATGAGCCCCCTCGCAGACATTGCATGCCAGCACAACCTCAACATCATCTCCTACGCCGACGACACCCAGCTGATCCTCTCCCTCACCAACGACCCTGCCACCGCCAGGGCCAACCTCCACGAAGGGATGAAAGAGGTAGCCGAATGGATGAAGAACAGCTGTGATCTTTGTGGCTGTGATCTTTGTGGCTGTGATCTTTGTGGCTGTGATCTTTGTGGCTGTGATCTTTGTGGCTGTGATCTTTGTGGCTGTGATCTTTGCGGCGTGATCTTTGCGGCTGTGATCTTTGCGGCTGTGATCTTTGCAGCTGTGATCTTTGCAGCTGTGATCTTTGCAGCTGTGTGGCTGTGATCTTTGTGGCTGTGATCTTTGTGGCTGTGATCTTTGTGGCTGTGATCTTTGTGGCTGTGATCTTTGTGGCTGTGATCTTCGAGGCTGTGATCTTCGAGGCTATGATCTTCGAGGCTATGATCTTCGAGGCTGTGGTCTTTGTGGCTGTGGTCTTTGTGGCTGTGGTCTTTGTGGCTGTGGTCTTTGTGGCTGTGGTCTTTGTGGCTGTGGTCTTTGAGGCTGTGGTCTTTGTGGCTGTGGTCTTTGTGGCTGTGGTGTTTTTGGCTGTGATATTTGTGGCTGTGCTATTTGAGGCAGTGTGGCTGTGATCTTTGCAGCTTTGTGGCTGTGATCTTTGTGGCTGTGATCTTTGCGGCTGTGATCTTTGCGGCTGTGTGGCTGTGATCTGTGTGGCAGTGGTGTTTGTGGCAGTGGTGTTTGTGGCAGTGGTGTTTGTGGCAGTGGTGTTTGTGGCTGTGGTGTTTGTGGCTGTGGTGTTTGTGGCAGTGGTGTTTGTGGCAGTGGTGTTTGTGGCTGTGGTCTTTGTGGCTGTGGTCTTTGCGGATGTGTTCTTTGTGGCTGTGATCTTTGCGGCTGTGTGGCTGTGATCTGTGTGGCAGTGGTGTTTGTGGCAGTGGTGTTTGTGGCAGTGGTGTTTGTGGCTGTGATCTTTGTGGCTGTGATTTTGAGGCTGTGATCTTTGAGGCTGTGATCTTTGAGGCTGTGATCTTTGAGGCTGTGATCTTTGTGGCTGTGGTCTTTGTGGCTGTGGTCTTTGTGGCTGTGGTCTTTGTGGCTGTGGTCTTTGTGGCTGTGGTCTTTGTGGCTGTGGTCTTTGAGGCTGTGTGGTTGTGATCTTTGCAGCTGTCGTCTTTGTGGCTGTGGTGTTTTTGGCTGTGATCTTTGTGGCTGTGATCTTTGTGGCTGTGATCTTTGCGGCTGTGATCTTTGCGGCTGTGATCTTTGCGGCTGTGATCTTTGCGGCTGTGTGGCTGTGATCTGTGTGGCTGTGATCTGTGTGGCTGTGATCTGTGTGGCAGTGGTGTTTGTGGCTGTGGTCTTTGTGGCTGTGGTCTTTGTGGCTGTGATCTTTGCAGCTGTGATCTTTGCAGCTGTGTGGCTGTGATCTTTGCAGCTGTGTGGCTGTGATCTTTGCAGCTGTGTGGCTGTGATCTTTGTGGCTGTGATCTTTGTGGCTGTGATCTTTGTGGCTGTGATCTTTGTGGCTGTGATCTTTGTGGCTGTGATCTTTGTGGCTGTGATCTTTGTGGCTGTGATCTTTGAGGCTGTGGTCTTTGAGGCTGTGGTCTTTGAGGCTGTGGTCTTTGAGGCTGTGGTCTTCGAGGCTGTGGTCTTCGCGGCTGTGGTCTTCGCGGCTGTGGTCTTCGCGGCTGTGGTCTTCGCGGCTGTGGTCTTCGCGGCTGAGGTCTTCGCGGCTGTGGTCTTCGCGGCTGTGGTCTTCGCGGCTGTGGTCTTCGCGGCTGTGGTCTTCGCGGCTGTGGTCTTCGTGGCTGTGGTCTTCGTGGCTGTGGTCTTCGTGGCTGTGGTCTTCGCGGCTGAGGTCTTTGTGGCTGTGATCTTTGCAGCTGTGTGGCTGTGATTTTTGCAGCTGTGTGGCTGTGATCTTTCGGCTGTGATCTTTGTGGCTGTGATATTTGTGGCTGTGTGGCTGTGATCTTTCGGCTGTGATCTTTGTGGCTGTGGTCTTTGTGGCTGTGGTCTTTGTGGCTGGACTTTGTGGCTGTGGTCTTTGTGGCTGTGGTCTTTGTGGCGTGGTCTTTGTGGCTGTGGTCTTTGTGGCTGTGGTCTTTGCGGCTGTGGTCTTTGTGGCTGTGTGGCTGTGATTTTTGCAGCTGTGTGGCTGTGATCTTTCGGCTGTGATCTTTGTGGCTGTGATATTTGTGGCTGTGGTCTTTTTGGCTGTGGTCTTTTTGGCTGTGGTCTTTGTGGCTGTGGTCTTTGTGGCTGTGGTCTTTGTGGCTGTGGTCTTTGTGGCTGAGGTCTTTGTGGCTGAGGTCTTTGTGGCTGAGGTCTTTGTGGCTGTGATCTTTGCAGCTGTGTGGCTGTGATCTGCGTGGCAGTGGTCTTTGTGGCTGTGGTCTTTGTGGCTGTGGTCTTTGTGGCTGTGGTCTTTGTGGCTGTGGTCTTTGTGGCTGTGGTCTTTGTGGCTGTGGTCTTTGTGGCTGTGGTCTTTGTGGCTGAGGTCTTTGTGGCTGTGATCTTTGAGGCTGTGATCTTTGAGGCTGTGTGGCTGTGATCTTTGCGGCTGTGTGGCTGAGGTCTTTGTGGCTGAGGTCTTTGTGGCTGTGATCTTTGAGGCTGTGATCTTTGAGGCTGTGTGGCTGTGATCTTTGCGGCTGTGTGGATGTGGTCTTTGTGGCTGTGATCTTTGAGGCTGTGATCTTTGAGGCTGTGTGGCTGTGATCTTTGCGGCTGTGTGGCTGAGGTCTTTGTGGCTGAGGTCTTTGTGGCTGTGATCTTTGAGGCTGTGATCTTTGAGGCTGTGTGGCTGTGATCTTTGCGGCTGTGTGGATGTGGTCTTTGTGGCTGTGGTCTTCGTGGTAGTGGTCTTCGTGGCTGTGGTCTTCGTGGCTGTGGTCTTTGCGGCTGTGTGGCTGTGATCTGTGTGGCAGTGGTGTTTGTGGCAGTGGTGTTTGTGGCTGTGGTGTTTGTGGCTGTGGTGTTTGTGGCTGTGGTCTTTGTGGCTGTGGTCTTTGTGGCTGTGGTCTTTGTGGCTGTGGTCTTTGTGGCTGTGGTCTTTGTGGCTGTGGTCTTTGTGGCTGTGGTCTTTGTGGCTGTGGTCTTTGTGGCTGTGATCTTTGAGGCTGTGATCTTTGAGGCTATGTGGCTGTGATCTTTGCGGCTGTGTGGATGTGGTCTTTGTGGCTGTGGTCTCTGTGGCTGTGGTCTTTGTGGCTGTGGTCTTTGTGGCTGTGGTCTTTGTGGCTGTGGTCTTTGTGGCTGTGATCTTTGAGGCTGTGATCTTTGCGGCTGTGGTGTTTGTGGCTGTGGTGTTTGTGGCTGTGGTGTTTGTGGCTGTGGTGTTTGTGGCTGTGGTGTTTGTGGCTGTGGTGTTTGTGGCTGTGGTGTTTGTGGCTGTGGTCTTTGTGGCTGTGGTCTTTGTGGCTGTGATCTTTGAGGCTATGTGGCTGTGATCTTTGCGGCTGTGTGGATGTGGTCTTTGTGGATGTGGTCTTTTTGGCTGTGGTCTTTGTGGCTGTGGTCTTTGTGGCTGTGGTCTTTGTGGCTGTGGTCTTTGTGGCTGTGGTCTTTGTGGCTGTGGTCTTTGTGGCTGTGGTCTTTGTGGCTGTGATCTTTGAGGCTGTGATCTTTGCGGCTGTGTGGATGTGGTGTTTGTGGCTGTGGTGTTTGTGGCTGTGGTGTTTGTGGCTGTGGTGTTTGTGGCTGTGGTCTTTGTGGCTGTGGTCTTTGTGGCTGTGGTCTTTTTGGCTGTGGTCTTTTTGGCTGTGGTCTTTTTGGCTGTGGTCTTTGTGGCTGTGGTCTTTGTGGCTGTGATCTTTGAGGCTGTGTGGCTGTGATCTTTGCGGCTGTGTGGATGTGGTCTTTGTGGATGTGGTCTTTGTGGATGTGGTCTTTGTGGCTGTGGTCTTTGTGGCTGTGGTCTTTTTGGCTGTGGTCTTTGTGGCTGTGGTCTTTGTGGCTGTGGTCTTTGTGGCTGTGGTCTTTGTGGCGTGGTCTTTGTGGCTGTGGTCTTTGTGGCTGTGGTCTTTGCGGCTGTGGTCTTTGTGGCTGTGTGGCTGTGATTTTTGCAGCTGTGTGGCTGTGATCTTTCGGCTGTGATCTTTGTGGCTGTGATATTTGTGGCTGTGGACTTTGTGGCTGTGGACTTTTTGGCTGTGGACTTTTTGGCTGTGGTCTTTGTGGCTGTGGTCTTTGTGGCTGTGGTCTTTGTGGCTGAGGTCTTTGTGGCTGAGGTCTTTGTGGCTGAGGTCTTTGTGGCTGAGGTCTTTGTGGCTGTGATCTTTGAGGCTGTGGTCTTTGCAGCTGTGTGGCTGTGATCTGCGTGGCAGTGGTCTTTGTGGCAGTGGTCTTTGTGGCTGTGGTCTTTGTGGCTGTGGTCTTTGTGGCTGTGGTCTTTGTGGCTGTGGTCTTTGTGGCTGTGGTCTTTGTGGCTGTGGTCTTTGTGGCTGAGGTCTTTGTGGCTGAGGTCTTTGTGGCTGAGGTCTTTGTGGCTGAGGTCTTTGTGGCTGAGGTCTTTGTGGCTGAGGTCTTTGTGGCTGAGGTCTTTGTGGCTGAGGTCTTTGTGGCTGTGATCTTTGAGGCTGTGATCTTTGAGGCTGTGTGGCTGTGATCTTTGCGGCTGTGTGGCTGTGGTCTTCGTGGTAGTGGTCTTCGTGGCTGTGGTCTTCGTGGCTGTGGTCTTTGCGGCTGTGTGGCTGTGATCTGTGTGGCAGTGGTGTTTGTGGCAGTGGTGTTTGTGGCAGTGGTGTTTGTGGCAGTGGTGTTTGTGGCAGTGGTGTTTGTGGCTGTGGTGTTTGTGGCTGTGGTCTTTGTGGCTGTGGTCTTTGTGGCTGTGGTCTTTGTGGCTGTGGTCTTTGTGGCTGTGGTCTTTGTGGCTGTGGTCTTTGTGGCTGTGGTCTTTGTGGCTGTGGTCTTTGTGGCTGTGGTCTTTGTGGCTGTGGTCTTTGTGGCTGTGGTCTTTGTGGCTGTGGTCTTTGTGGCTGTGGTCTTTGTGGCTGTGGTCTTTGTGGCTGTGGTCTTTGTGGCTGTGGTCTTTGTGGCTGTGGTCTTTGTGGCTGTGATCTTTGAGGCTGTGATCTTTGCGGCTATGTGGCTGTGATCTTTGCGGCTGTGTGGATGTGATCTTTGCGGCTGTGTGGATGTGGTCTTTGTGGATGTGGTCTTTGTGGCTGTGGTCTTTGTGGCTGTGGTCTTTGTGGCTGTGGTCTTTGTGGCTGTGGTCTTTGTGGCTGTGGTCTTTGTGGCTGTGGTCTTTGTGGCTGTGGTCTTTGTGGCTGTGATCTTTGTGGCTGTGATCTTTGAGGCTGTGATCTTTGAGGCTATGTGGCTGTGATCTTTGCGACTGTGTGGATGTGGTCTTTGTGGATGTGGTCTTTGTGGCTGTGGTCTTTGTGGCTGTGGTCTTTGTGGCTGTGGTCTTTGTGGCTGTGGTCTTTGTGGCTGTGGTCTTAGTGGCTGTGGTGTTAGTGGCTGTGGTCTTAGTGGCTGTGGTCTTTGTGGCCGTGATCTTTGTGGCTGTGATCTTTGAGGCTGTGATCTTTGAGGCTGTGATCTTTGAGGCTGTGATCTTTGAGGCTGTGATCTTTGCAGCTGTGTGGCTGTGATCTTTGCAGCTGTGTGGCTGTGATCTTTGCAGCTGTGTGGCTGTGATCTTTGCAGCTGTGTGGCTGTGATTTTTGCAGCTGTGTGGCTGTGATCTTTCGGCTGTGATCTTTGTGGCTGTGATCTTTGTGGCTGTGATATTTGTGGCTGTGGACTTTGTGGCTGTGGACTTTGTGGCTGTGGACTTTGTGGCTGTGGTCTTTGTGGCTGTGGTCTTTGTGGCTGTGGTCTTTGTGGCTGTGGTCTTTGTGGCTGTGGTCTTTGTGGCTGTGGTCTTTGCGGCTGTGGTCTTTGCGGCTGTGGTCTTTGCGGCTGTGTGGCTGTGATTTTTGCAGCTGTGTGGCTGTGATCTTTTGGCTGTGATCTTTGTGGCTGTGATATTTGTGGCTGTGGACTTTGTGGCTGTGGACTTTGTGGCTGTGGTCTTTTTGGCTGTGGTCTTTTTGGCTGTGGTCTTTGTGGCTGTGGTCTTTGTGGCTGTGGTCTTTGTGGCTGTGGTCTTTGTGGCTGTGGTCTTTGTGGCTGTGGTCTTTGCGGCTGTGTGGCTGTGATTTTTGCAGCTGTGTGGCTGTGATCTTTCGGCTGTGATCTTTGTGGCTGTGATATTTGTGGCTGTGGTCTTTGTGGCTGTGGTCTTTGTGGCTGTGGACTTTGTGGCTGTGGACTTTGTGGCTGTGGTCTTTTTGGCTGTGGTCTTTTTGGCTGTGGTCTTTGTGGCTGTGGTCTTTGTGGCTGTGGTCTTTGTGGCTGTGGTCTTTGTGGCTGTGGTCTTTGTGGCTGTGGTCTTTGTGGCTGTGGTCTTTGTGGCTGTGGTCTTTGTGGCTGTGGTCTTTGTGGCTGTGGTCTTCGTGGCTGTGGTCTTTGCAGCTGTGTGGCTGTGATCTGCGTGGCAGTGGTGTTTGTGGCAGTGGTGTTTGTGGCAGTGGTCTTTGTGGCTGTGGTCTTTGTGGCTGTGGTCTTTGTGGCTGTGGTCTTTGTGGCTGTGGTCTTTGTGGCTGTGGTCTTTGTGGCTGTGGTCTTTGTGGCTGTGATCTTTGAGGCTGTGATCTTTGCGGCTGTGTGGCTGTGGTCTTTGTGGCTGTGGTCTTTGTGGCTGTGGTCTTTGTGGCTGTGGTCTTTGTGGCTGTGGTCTTTGTGGCTGTGGTCTTTGTGGCTGTGGTCTTTGTGGCTGTGGTCTTTGTGGCTGTGGTCTTTGTGGCTGTGGTCTTTGTGGCTGTGGTCTTTGTGGCTGTGATCTTTGAGGCTGTGATCTTTGCGGCTGTGTGGATGTGGTGTTTGTGGATGTGGTGTTTGTGGCTGTGGTCTTTGTGGCTGTGGTCTTTGTGGCTGTGGTCTTTGTGGCTGTGGTCTTTGTGGCTGTGGTCTTTGTGGCTGTGGTCTTTGTGGCTGTGGTCTTTGTGGCTGTGGTCTTTGTGGCTGTGATCTTTGAGGCTGTGTGGCTGTGATCTTTGCGGCTGTGTGGATGTGGTCTTTGTGGATGTGGTCTTTGTGGATGTGGTCTTTGTGGATGTGGTCTTTGTGGCTGTGGTCTTTGTGGCTGTGGTCTTTGTGGCTGTGATCTTTGAGGCTGTGATCTTTGCGGCTGTGTGGATGTTGTGTTTGTGGATGTGGTGTTTGTGGATGTGGTGTTTGTGGATGTGGTGTTTGTGGCTGTGGTTTGTGGCTGTGGTCTTTGTGGCTGTGGTCTTTGTGGCTGTGGTCTTTTTGGCTGTGGTCTTTTTGGCTGTGGTCTTTGTGGCTGTGGTCTTTGTGGCTGTGGTCTTTGTGGCTGTGATCTTTGAGGCTGTGTGGCTGTGATCTTTGCGGCTGTGTGGATGTGGTCTTTGTGGATGTGGTCTTTGTGGCTGTGATCTTTGAGGCTGTGTGGCTGTGATCTTTGCGGCTGTGTGGATGTGGTCTTTGTGGATGTGGTCTTTGTGGCTGTGGTCTTTGTGGCTGTGGTCTTTGTGGCTGTGGTCTTTGTGGCTGTGGTCTTTGTGGCTGTGGTCTTTGTGGCTGTGGTCTTTGTGGCTGTGGTCTTTGTGGCTGTGATCTGTGTGGCAGTGGTGTTTGTGGCAGTGGTGTTTGTGGCAGTGGTGTTTGTGGCAGTGGTGTTTGTGGCAGTGGTGTTTGTGGCTGTGGTGTTTGTGGCTGTGGTGTTTGTGGCGGTGGTGTTTGTGGCTGTGGTGTTTGTGGCTGTGGTGTTTGTGGCTGTGGTGTTTGTGGCTGTGGTGTTTGTGGCTGTGGTGTTTGTGGCTGTGGTCTTTGAGGCTGTGGTCTTTGAGGCTGTGATCTTTGAGGCTGTGATCTTTGAGGCTGTGATCTTTGAGGCTATGTGGCTGTGATCTTTGCGGATGTGGTCTTTGTGGCTGTGGTCTTTGTGGCTGTGGTCTTTGTGGCTGTGGTCTTTGTGGCTGTGGTCTTTGTGGCTGTGGTCTTTGTGGCTGTGTGGCTGTGATTTTTGCAGCTGTGTGGCTGTGATCTTTCGGCTGTGATCTTTGTGGCTGTGATCTTTGTGGCTGTGGTCTTTGTGGCTGTGGTCTTTGTGGTTGTGGACTTTGTGGCTGTGGACTTTGTGGCTGTGGACTTTGTGGCTGTGGTCTTTGTGGCTGTGGTCTTTGTGGCTGTGGTCTTTGTGGCTGTGGTCTTTGTGGCTGTGGTCTTTGTGGCTGTGGTCTTTGTGGCTGTGGTCTTTGTGGCTGTGGTCTTTGTGGCTGTGGTCTTTGAGACTGTGTGGCTGTGATCTTTGCGGCTTTGTGGCTGTGGTCTTCGTGGCTGTGGTCTTCGTGGCTGTGGTCTTCGTGGCTGTGGTCTTTGCGGCTGTGTGGCTGTGATCTGTGTGGCTGTGATCTGTGTGGCAGTGGTGTTTGTGGCAGTGGTGTTTGTGGCAGTGGTGTTTGTGGCAGTGGTCTTTGTGGCTGTGGTCTTTGTGGCTGTGGTCTTTGTGGCTGTGGTCTTTGTGGCTGTGGTCTTTGTGGCTGTGGTCTTTGTGGCTGTGGTCTTTGTGGCTGTGGTCTTTGTGGTTGTGGTCTTTGTGGTTGTGGTCTTTGTGGCTGTGGTCTTTGTGGCTGTGGTCTTTGTGGCTGTGGTCTTTGTGGCTGTGGTCTTTGTGGCTGTGATCTTTGAGGCTGTGATCTTTGAGACTATGTGGCTGTGATCTTTGCGGCTGTGTGGCTGTGGTCTTTGTGGCTGTGGTCTTTGTGGCTGTGGTCTTTGTGGCTGTGGTCTTTGTGGCTGTGGTGTTTGTGGCTGTGGTCTTTGGGGCTGTGGTCTTTGTGGCTGTGGTCTTTGTGGCTGTGGTCTTTGTGGCTGTGGTCTTTGTGGCAGTGGTCTTTGTGGCTGTGGTCTTTGTGGCTGTGGTCTTTGTGGTTGTGGTCTTTGTGGTTGTGGTCTTTTTGGTTGTGGTCTTTGTGGCTGTGGTCTTTGTGGCTGTGGTCTTTGTGGCTGTGGTCTTTGTGGCTGTGGTCTTTGTGGCTGTGGTCTTTGTGGCTGTGGTCTTTGTGGCTGTGGTCTTTGTGGCTGTGGTCTTTGTGGCTGTGATCTTTGAGGCTGTGATCTTTGAGGCTATGTGGCTGTGATCTTTGCGGCTGTGTGGCTGTGGTCTTTGTGGCTGTGGTCTTTGTGGCTGTGGTCTTTGTGGCTGTGGTCTTTGTGGCTGTGGTCTTTGTGGCTGTGGTCTTCGTGGCTGTGGTCTTTGCAGCTGTGTGGCTGTGATCTGCGTGGCAGTGGTCTTTGTGGCTGTGGTCTTTGTGGCTGTGGTCTTTGTGGCTGTGGTCTTTGTGGCTGTGGTCTTTGTGGCTGTGGTCTTTGTGGCTGTGGTCTTTGTGGCTGTGGTCTTCGTGGCTGTGGTCTTTGCAGCTGTGTGGCTGTGATCTGCGTGGCAGTGGTCTTTGTGGCTGTGGTCTTTGTGGCTGTGGTCTTTGTGGCTGTGGTCTTTTTGGCTGTGGTCTTTTTGGCTGTGGTCTTTGTGGCTGTGGTCTTTGTGGCTGTGGTCTTTGTGGCTGTGGTCTTTGTGGCTGTGGTCTTTGTGGCTGTGGTCTTTGTGGATGTGGTCTTTGTGGATGTGGTCTTCGTGGTAGTGGTCTTCGTGGCTGTGGTCTTTGCGGCTGTGTGGCTGTGATCTGTGTGGCAGTGGTGTTTGTGGCAGTGGTGTTTGTGGCAGTGGTGTTTGTGGCAGTGGTGTTTGTGGCTGTGGTGTTTGTGGCTGTGGTGTTTGTGGCTGTGGTCTTTGTGGCTGTGGTCTTTGTGGCTGTGGTCTTTGTGGCTGTGGTCTTTGAGGCTGTGATCTTTGAGGCTGTGATCTTTGAGGCCGTGATCTTTGAGGCTATGTGGCTGTGATCTTTGCGGCTGTGTGGATGTGGTCTTTGTGGATGTGGTCTTTGTGGATGTGGTCTTTGTGGCTGTGGTCTTTGTGGCTGTGGTCTTTGTGGCTGTGGTCTTTGTGGCTGTGGTCTTTGTGGCTGTGGTCTTTGTGGCAGTGGTGTTTGTGGCAGTGGTCTTTGTGGCTTTGGTCTTTGTGGCTGTGGTCTTTGTGGCTGTGGTCCTTGCGGCTGTGGTCTTTGCGGCTGTGGTCTTTGCGGCTGTGTGGCTGTGATTTTTGCAGCTGTGTGGCTGTGATCTTTCGGCTGTGATCTTTGTGGCTGTGATATTTGTGGCTGTGGACTTTGTGGCTGTGGACTTTGTGGCTGTGGACTTTGTGGCTGTGGTCTTTTTGGCTGTGGTCTTTGTGGCTGTGGTCTTTGTGGCTGTGGTCTTTGTGGCTGTGGTCTTTGTGGCTGTGGTCTTTGTGGCTGTGGTCTTTGTGGCTGTGGTCTTTGCGGCTGTGTGGCTGTGATTTTTGCAGCTGTGTGGCTGTGATCTTTCGGCTGTGATCTTTGTGGCTGTGATATTTGTGGCTGTGGTCTTTGTGGCTGTGGTCTTTGTGGCTGTGGTCTTTGTGGCTGTGGTCTTTGTGGCTGTGGTCTTTGTGGCTGTGGTCTTTGTGGCTGTGGTCTTTGTGGCTGTGGTCTTTGTGGCTGTGATCTTTGAGGCTGTGTGGCTGTGATCTTTGCGGCTGTGTGGATGTGGTCTTTGTGGATGTGGTCTTTGTGGATGTGGTCTTTGTGGATGTGGTCTTTGTGGCTGTGGTCTTTGTGGCTGTGGTCTTTGTGGCTGTGGTCTTTGTGGCTGTGGTCTTTGTGGCTGTGATCTTTGAGGCTGTGATCTTTGCGGCTGTGTGGATGTGGTGTTTGTGGATGTGGTGTTTGTGGATGTGGTGTTTGTGGCTGTGGTTTGTGGCTGTGGTTTGTGGCTGTGGTCTTTGTGGCTGTGGTCTTTGTGGCTGTGGTCTTTGTGGCTGTGGTCTTTTTGGCTGTGGTCTTTTTGGCTGTGGTCTTTTTGGCTGTGGTCTTTGTGGCTGTGGTCTTTGTGGCTGTGGTCTTTGTGGCTGTGATCTTTGAGGCTGTGTGGCTGTGATCTTTGCGGCTGTGTGGATGTGGTCTTTGTGGATGTGGTCTTTGTGGCTGTGATCTTTGAGGCTGTGTGGCTGTGATCTTTGCGGCTGTGTGGATGTGGTCTTTGTGGATGTGGTCTTTGTGGCTGTGGTCTTTGTGGCTGTGGTCTTTGTGGCTGTGGTCTTTGTGGCTGTGGTCTTTGTGGCTGTGGTCTTTGTGGCTGTGGTCTTTGTGGCTGTGGTCTTTGTGGCTGTGGTCTTTGTGGCTGTGGTCTTTGTGGCTGTGGTCTTTGTGGCTGTGGTCTTTGTGGCTGTGGTCTTTGTGGCTGTGGTCTTCGTGGCTGTGATCTTTGAGGCTGTGATCTTTGCGGCTGTGTGGATGTGGTGTTTGTGGATGTGGTGTTTGTGGCTGTGGTGTTTGTGGCTGTGGTCTTTGTGGCTGTGTGGCTGTGATCTGTGTGGCAGTGGTGTTTGTGGCAGTGGTGTTTGTGGCAGTGGTGTTTGTGGCAGTGGTGTTTGTGGCAGTGGTGTTTGTGGCAGTGGTGTTTGTGGCAGTGGTGTTTGTGGCAGTGGTGTTTGTGGCAGTGGTGTTTGTGGCAGTGGTGTTTGTGGCAGTGGTGTTTGTGGCAGTGGTGTTAGTGGCTGTGGTGTTTGTGGCGGTGGTGTTTGTGGCTGTGGTGTTTGTGGCTGTGGTGTTTGTGGCTGTGGTTTTTGTGGCTGTGGTGTTTGTGGCTGTGGTGTTTGTGGCTGTGGTGTTTGTGGCTGTGGTCTTTGAGGCTGTGATCTTTGAGGCTGTGATCTTTGAGGCTGTGATCTTTGAGGCTGTGATCTTTGAGGCTATGTGGCTGTGATCTTTGCGGATGTGGTCTTTGTGGCTGTGGTCTTTGTGGCTGTGGTCTTTGTGGCTGTGGTCTTTGTGGCTGTGGTCTTTGTGGCTGTGGTCTTTGTGGCTGTGTGGCTGTGATTTTTGCAGCTGTGTGGCTGTGATCTTTCGGCTGTGATCTTTGTGGCTGTGATCTTTGTGGCTGTGGTCTTTGTGGCTGTGGTCTTTGTGGCTGTGGACTTTGTGGCTGTGGACTTTGTGGCTGTGGACTTTGTGGCTGTGGTCTTTTTGGCTGTGGTCTTTTTGGCTGTGGTCTTTTTGGCTGTGGTCTTTGTGGCTGTGGTCTTTGTGGCTGTGGTCTTTGTGGCTGTGGTCTTTGTGGCTGTGGTCTTTGTGGCTGTGGTCTTTGTGGCTGTGGTCTTTGTGGCTGTGGTCTTTGTGGCTGTGGTCTTTGAGACTGTGTGGCTGTGATCTTTGCGGCTGTGTGGCTGTGGTCTTCGTGGCTGTGGTCTTCGTGGCTGTGGTCTTCGTGGCTGTGGTCTTTGCGGCTGTGTGGCTGTGATCTGTGTGGCAGTGGTGTTTGTGGCAGTGGTGTTTGTGGCAGTGGTGTTTGTGGCAGTGGTGTTTGTGGCAGTGGTGTTTGTGGCAGTGGTCTTTGTGGCTGTGGTCTTTGTGGCTGTGGTCTTTGTGGCTGTGGTCTTTGTGGCTGTGGTCTTTGTGGCTGTGGTCTTTGTGGCTGTGGTCTTTGTGGCTGTGGTCTTTGTGGCTGTGGTCTTTGTGGCTGTGGTCTTTGTGGCTGTGATCTTTGAGGCTGTGATCTTTGAGACTATGTGGCTGTGATCTTTGCGGCTGTGTGGCTGTGGTCTTTGTGGCTGTGGTCTTTGTGGCTGTGGTCTTTGTGGCTGTGGTCTTTGTGGCTGTGGTCTTTGTGGCTGTGGTCTTTGTGGCTGTGGTCTTTGTGGCTGTGGTCTTTGTGGCTGTGGTCTTCGTGGCTGTGTGGCTGTGATCTGCGTGGCAGTGGTCTTTGTGGCTGTGGTCTTTGTGGCTGTGGTCTTTGTGGCTGTGGTCTTTGTGGCTGTGGTCTTTGTGGCTGTGGTCTTTGTGGCTGTGGTCTTTGTGGCTGTGGTCTTTGTGGCTGTGGTCTTTGTGGCTGTGGTCTTTGTGGCTGTGGTCTTCGTGGCTGTGGTCTTTGCAGCTGTGTGGCTGTGATCTGCGTGGCAGTGGTCTTTGTGGCTGTGGTCTTTGTGGCTGTGGTCTTTGTGGCTGTGGTCTTTGTGGCTGTGGTCTTTGTGGCTGTGGTCTTTGTGGCTGTGGTCTTTGTGGCTGTGGTCTTTTTGGCTGTGGTCTTTTTGGCTGTGGTCTTTTTGGCTGTGGTCTTTGTGGCTGTGGTCTTTGTGGCTGTGGTCTTTGTGGCTGTGGTCTTTGTGGCTGTGGTCTTTGTGGCTGTGATCTTTGAGGCTGTGATCTTTGAGGCTGTGTGGCTGTGATCTTTGCGGCTGTGTGGATGTGGTCTTTGTGGATGTGGTCTTCGTGGTAGTGGTCTTCGTGGCTGTGGTCTTTGTGGCTTTGGTCTTTGTGGCTGTGGTCTTTGTGGCTGTGGTCTTTGCTGCTGTGTGGCTGTGATCTGTGTGGCTGTGATCTGTGTGGCAGTGGTGTTTGTGGCAGTGGTGTTTGTGGCTGTGGTGTTTGTGGCTGTGGTGTTTGTGGCTGTGGTCTTTGTGGCTGTGGTGTTTGTGGCTGTGGTGTTTGTGGCTGTGGTCTTTGTGGCTGTGGTCTTTGAGGCTGTTATCTTTGAGGCTGTGATCTTTGAGGCTGTGATCTTTGAGGCCGTGATCTTTGAGGCTATGTGGCTGTGATCTTTGCGGCTGTGTGGATGTGGTCTTTGTGGATGTGGTCTTTGTGGCTGTGGTCTTTGTGGCTGTGGTCTTTGTGGCAGTGGTGTTTGTGGCAGTGGTCTTTGTGGCTTTGGTCTTTGTGGCTGTGGTGTTTGTGGCTGTGGTGTTTGTGGCTGTGGTGTTTGTGGCTGTGGTGTTTGTGGCTGTGGTGTTTGTGGCTGTGGTGTTTGTGGCTGTGGTGTTTGTGGCTGTGGTGTTTGTGGCTGTGGTGTTTGTGGCTGTGGTGTTTGTGGCTGTGGTCTTTGTGGCTGTGATCTTTGAGGCTGTGTGGCTGTGATCTTTGCGGCTGTGTGGATGTGGTCTTTGTGGCTGTGGTCTTTGTGGCTGTGGTCTTTGTGGCTGTGGTCTTTGTGGCTGTGGTCTTTGTGGCTGTGGTCTTTGTGGCTGTGGTCTTTGTGGCTGTGATCTTTGAGGCTGTGATCTTTGAGGCTATGTGGCTGTGATCTTTGCGGCTGTGTGGATGTGGTCTTTGTGGCTGTGGTCTTTGTGGCTGTGGTCTTTGTGGCTGTGGTCTTTGTGGCTGTGGTCTTTGTGGCTGTGGTCTTTGTGGCTGTGGTCTTTGTGGCTGTGGTCTTTGTGGCTATGGTCTTTGTGGCTGTGGTCTTTGTGGCTGTGGTCTTTGTGGCTGTGGTCTTTGTGGCTGTGGTCTTTGTGGCTGTGGTCTTTGTGGCTGTGGTCTTTGTGGCTGTGGTCTTTGTGGCTGTGGTCTTTGTGGCTGTGGTCTTTGTGGCTGTGGTCTTTGTGGCTGTGGTCTTTGTGGCTGTGGTCTTTGTGGCTGTGGTCTTTGTGGCTGTGGTCTTCGTGGCTGTAGTCTTTGAGGCTGTGTGGTTGTGATCTTTGCAGCTGTGGTCTTTGTGGCTGTGGTGTTTTTGGCTGTGATCTTTGTGGCTGTGATGTTTGAGGCAGTGTGGCTGTGATCTTTGCAGCTGTGTGGCTGTGATCTTTGTGTTGTGGCTGTGATCTTTGTGTTGTGGCTGTGATCTTTGTGGCTGTGATCTTTGTGGCTGTGATCTTTGCGGCTGTGATCTTTGCGGCTGTGATCTTTGCGGCTGTGATCTTTGCGGCTGTGATCTTTGCGGCTGTGATCTTTGCGGCTGTGATCTTTGTGGCTGTGATCTTTGCGGCTGTGTAGCTGTGATCTTTGCAGCTGTGTGGCTGTGATCTCTGCAGCTGTGTGGCTGTGATCTTTGCAGCTGCGTGGCTGTGATCTTTGCAGCTGCGTGGCTGTGATCTTTGCAGCTGCGTGGCTGTGATCTTTGCAGCTGCGTGGCTGTGATCTTTGCAGCTGTGTGGCTGTGATCTTTGCAGCTGTGTGGCTGTGATCTTTGCAGCTGTGTGGCTGTGATCTTTGCAGCTGTGTGGCTGTGATCTTTGCAGCTGTGTGGCTGTGATCTTTGCAGCTGTGTGGCTGTGATCTTTGCAGCTGTGTGGCTGTGATCTTTGCAGCTGTGTGGCTGTGATCTTTGCAGCTGTGTGGCTGTGATCTTTGCAGCTGTGTGGCTGTGATCTTTGCAGCTGTGTGGCTGTGATCTTTGCAGCTGTGTGGCTGTGATCTTTGTGGCTGTGGTTTTTGTGACTGTGATCTTTGTGGCTGTGAGCTTTGCGGCTGTGTGGCTGTGATCTTTGTGGCTGTGATATTTGTGGCTGTGATATTTGTGGCTGTGATATTTGTGGCTGTGATATTTGTGGCTGTGATATTTGTGGATGTGATCTTTGTGGCTGTGATCTTCGTGGCTGTGATCTTCGTGGCTGTGATCTTCGTGGCTGTGATCTTTGAGGCTGTGATCTTTGAGGCTGTGATCTTTGAGGCTGTGATCTTTGTGGCTGTGATCTTTGCGGCTGTGATCTTTGCGGCTGTGATCTTTGCGGCTGTGATCTTTGCGGCTGTGATCTTTGCGGCTGTGTAGCTGTGATCTTTGCAGCTGTGTGGCTGTGATCTTTGCAGCTGTGTGGCTGTGATCTTTGCAGCTGCGTGGCTGTGATCTTTGCAGCTGTGTGGCTGTGATCTTTGCAGCTGTGTGGCTGTGATCTTTGCAGCTGTGTGGCTGTGATCTTTGCAGCTGTGTGGCTGTGATCTTTGCAGCTGTGTGGCTGTGATATTTGCAGCTGTGTGGCTGTGATCTTTGCAGCTGTGTGGCTGTGATCCTTGCGGCTGTGTCTGTGATCTTTGCGGCTGTGTGGCTGTGATCTTTGTGGCTGTGGTCTTTGTGGCTGTGGTCTTTGTAGCTGTGGCTGTGACCTTTGTGGTT
Source organism: Lissotriton vulgaris (assembly GCF_964263255.1). Lineage (NCBI taxonomy): Eukaryota > Metazoa > Chordata > Amphibia > Caudata > Salamandridae > Lissotriton > Lissotriton vulgaris. Next base: position 286,795,431 of record NC_141690.1, on the reverse strand, counting down.
GTGATCTTTGTAGCTGTGATCTTTGTAGCTGTGATCTTTGTGGCTGTGATCTTTGTGGCTGTGATCTTTGTGGCTGTGATCTTTGTGACTGTGATCTTTGGGGATGTGTCTGTGATCTTTGCGGCTGTGTCTGTGATCTTTGCGGCTGTGTCTGTAATCTTTGCGGCTGTGATCTTTGTGGCAGTGGTCTTCGTGGCTGTGGCCTTTGAGATTGTGAGACTCTTTTGTGGGGGGGTGGGGTGCCCAGGCGCCTGGGGCTCTTGGTAGAAGTGAATGGCTTGTTTGTTTCTTGCAGTTTGATCCCAAGATGTACCGCAAGGACAAGAGTATCCAGATCAAGAGCAGCGCCTCTGCGCTGTACAACAACCTGAGCGTGCTGCCCATCCTGGACAAGAACCTGACCTACTTCAGCGTGGTCCACGGGAACACCGTGAACATGGTGAGCGCCTCCGGGGACGGCCTCAACCTTTCTCACCGCCAGCTGCAGTCCAAGGAGGGCAGCGTGGCGGTCAGCGCCTCCATGATCACCCAGGTGAGGCTTCGGCTAGGGGTGGTGGGGCGGGGGGCTTGGGGAGGCTCGGCCAGGGAACCCTGGCGAGGGTGTGCCAGGTACTACCATGGCCAGGGAGCCAGGACGACTGTTTGCCAGGTACTGCCATGGCGAGGGTGTGCCAGGTACTGCTCCGTCCAGGGAGCCTTGGCGAGGGTGTGCCAGGTACTGCCATGGCCAGGGACCTCTGACGGTTTGCCAGGTACTTCCATGGCCGGGAGCCCTGACTAGGGTTTGCCAAGTACTGCCTTAGCCAGGGAGTCCTGGTGAGGGTGTGTCGGGTACTGCCAAGGCCAGAGATCTCTGATGAGGGTGCGCCAGGTACTGCCAGGTGCAGAGTGGAAGAATAACTCTAGGGGCCTGTGTGAGAAGTTGGCCTGATATGTAGTGTTTCCAATTCTGGAACCACTTGGTATCAGTCCAAACAAACCCCAAAGATGTCAGGTTGTAAGTCAACCTTGTTAGACAAGCTATCCTAGTGGTAGCATGGACTAAGCAGCCTTAAAGGCTTAACTTAAGAGGTCGTGTTAAGCGAGCTGTTTTACCACATACAATACTGTAATCAAATGAAAGGACACCACACAAGTATATATTATAAAAATATATGTATTTATTTCTAAATTACTCCCCAGTACTCTTTATGAGGAAAGGGGCACAAGCGTTAAATCAAAAGCACAGTAAAACATATAAAGTTGCACAATTATGGATGAGGGCGGGTGGCCACTCAGACCATATACTAAAAAAAGTGGTATAAGTAACACTTCTCGAACAGTGGTTAGGCCTAGGGCCTAGAGATTCGCTGGGAGCAGTCAGGACTAGCAATGCTGAAGTCGGAAGTAGCCCACAGGAGACGGGTGCAGCACGGAAAGTGCGGCTCGCACCAATGCAATGTCAATGGTGCGTAAAAGTTGGATAAAGTGAATTAAAAGATACTTCCGCTGAACCTAGAGGAACAAAACTTTAGACACAGACCCTAGAGGTGTGTACCAGTGTATGTACACCGGCGTTGCAATGTTACCTCACCCACAGGCCGTGGGTGCACAGGGTCGAAGTGGCGTCGGGTTTTGACATGCAGGCTCTTGGTGCTTGAAGCTGTTGCAGCTGCAGGCGATGTGAAGCAGAAGTGTCCGGTGCGATCCAAGGGTGGATCGAAGTAGTAAAGTACCTGAAAGCAGAGGGGACAGAGTCTGGGTCACTCAGCAGTGACCAGGGTGGAACCAGGACGGAACCAGGCAATGTCGGGCGCAATCAGGTGGTTGTCGATAGGCTTCTCTCCGCTGTCACGTGGGCTCTGGGGCATCTGCGACGTCCAGGAGCAGGTCACGATCTGTCCCACGTAGGCTCTCGCCGTCAGCACCATCGGCTTCAAGATTGCAGCAAACAGCACTTGGCAAAAGCAATCCACGTGGAACCGGGAGATTGCTTATCACTCGAACCAGGAGGGTCAGAGTGGGGGCTCCTTTTCACAGGAGCTGGTGCAGATCTGGAGCAACCAGAAAAGCAAGTCGCATTTCAAGTTTCGTCGGCACAGGGGCCACAAGCCAGCTGGCAAGTGACCGGGCTAACGCGTCGAGCCAAAACAAGCAGAAGGGCCCCACGCAGTACTCGTCGAGTGTGGAGGGGTGAGCTTGGGTGCAAGTGTAGCTCGGGGTGGGGGCTTCTCAAACCCCGGTGCACAGCTTCGAGGATCACTCGTGGGCTGCACGGTCAGCGTCTCGTGGCCTTTTCAAGATGGCGTGCCCCACGCTTCCGGTCGCCTCCACTGGTCTCAGCTCTGCAGGGACTGTGGCTCGGGCAGGGAGAAGGCAGGCAAGCTTGATCTCGTCTATCTCTGTCGCTCGAGTTCCGGCGGGAACTGCAACAAAGCAAGGGTCGAGGGCTGGATGTTGCCTGTTTGCACAGGGTGGTCACTCCTTGACCACAAGGGAGATTCTTCAGTCTTCTGCGTTGAGTAGAAAGTCGAAGGGTCCAGAATTCGTTTCTTATGTTTCTTCAGGATGATCTGAGTTGCATTGGCACTGCTCCCACTCTTATTCGAATCTGGTGGGCTGGACATCCTGCTAGGTCCCCTCCTATGGGTGGGACCCAGGAAGGGGGTGGTTACACCCCTTTCCTTTGATCCAGGCCGCGCTGGGACAGGGGCTGGGAGGCCCCAGAACCGGTTTGGCCGGATTATGCAAGGGGCAGCCTTGTGCTCCCCAGGCAGTGTCTGGTTTCTTTGAAACCTCCCTACTACAATCCACTATCTCCTGTCTGGGGGGGTTTGACACCGCCCTGCGACAGGAAACCCTTTGTCCAGGCGGCCATATGCTGAGTTTCGGTCAGCAGCAGGAGGCCAGACCCGTGTCTGTGGCAGGGGCATCCATTTTGTGGATCTGAGGCTCATTTTAAATCAACCGCGTTTCAGTAAAGTAACATGTCTTATCCCTCTAGAAGGGTGGAATGCTACCCCCGTCGCCAGAACTGGCGAGGGGGTAGTATTCCAATTCGTATGACACCTTACACGACATGTTTTGATAAAGCCAAACCAAAGTTGCTATATAACCGCGAGGATTATAAGGCGCTTAAGAGTATATGGTATGGCATTATCCCGGATCAGCTTAGGGAGTTGTTCCCGACAGCTGCAGACAGGCTCAGCTCATGCCAGAGCTCCATCTCACATGAAACCACGCACTCTGCCTCCAGGATTGATGAGGCCTTCCATAGGAGTGGCTTACAGGCTATATATGTGTCCAGATATAGGTTTAGATATAGGCATACTATATCTAAGCAAGGGGTGATTACACCACCTTGCCCCAGCTGAGTGATCAGCCAGTTGTGTCAATTTAGATAGCCAGCCAGGGGTGGCAAAAGATATGCTGCAGCCCCTGGTAGGCCTTGGATGCATCTATGCCCTGGGCACCTATAGTGCTCTGTACAGGGGCTGATAAGGTGACCCAAGCCAATCTAGTTATGCACCTAGGGTACATGGAATCCATTTTACAGAGAGAGCAGATAGCCTGGGGCCCTGATTAGCAGGGAACCAGGCCAACTAAGTCGAAAACCAGCTAAACACAAGGCAAAAAATCTGGGGTAACCATAGTCAGGTAGCCACCTTCCTACATAACCCCCCCCCCCAAACGAAAGGAGATAAGGCTATCCTTGGCCAGGTAAGCCTTTATTGCCTGAGTGGCCATATAAAGAAGTACCTGCACTAGCATGGGTACCCCCTGTCTCATGGTCCACTAAGCAGTCCCTCACCCTAGGGGTATTAGAGGGTCTCCACCATAGGGAATCACTACCTTGGGTGTGTTTATGCAAAGTTAACGGCTGGTTTGGATATGGAGTATTGAAGTGAGACTCCACTAATTTTGGGCTCAACTTCCTCCAATTATCTTCCACCATGTGGGACTTTCTTTCTTCAACTGAGTGGCACTGAGCTCTCAGGGTCAACCTCTGGCTACCTAAAGCTGGAGGCTGGGTCCCTCTGTTTGGCTTGCTGGAGGGACAGTTCAGGTTTGGGCCCTTTGGGTCCCAGGTTTGGCTGTGCCCAACAGAATCCATCTGTGGGAGGTCCCTAACTGTTTTTAAGGGGGCTCCCTCAGGAGTTTTTAAAGTTTTCACCTTACTAGGCCTACTAGTTTTGGTGCCCCTAATCTGTTGATGGGGGTGCTTTATTTGACAGGGGGCCCTCTGGGTCTCATTGTCCTTCTTGTCCTCTGCAGCCCTGGGCTGACTGAGGCAAGGTAGAGAGGGGCAGGTTACCTGCTCCAGACTGGGTCCCACCTGAGAAGGGTCCACTGCCATCAGAGGCTCTGTCAGGCCAGGCCTAACAACCTCTGGGGCAGTTCCTTCATCAGGGGTAAGATCAGTTCCCTGAGGAGGCTGATCCTGTCCTAATGTCTGGTGAGGGGGAGATTTCTCTTCCTCCTCCATGCTCTCAGTTTGGGTGGAGTGATCCATCATTTCAGGCTTCACCACACACATATCTGTTTGAGTTTGGGCTGTGGCCATCACAGCCCCACCAACCTTTTCAGGAGGAGACTCCGTTTGGGTTTCTGCTGTTATCCTAACAGCTTTGCTACTCTGTTTTGGAAGAGCTTCTGGTAAAGATGGGGCAGAGAGTTGCTCAGCCCTACCAACCTTTTCAGGAAGGACATCTTGAATTGGGGCTATAGCCAGTACAGCCCCACTAACCTTTCCATTGGAATTTACCATTCTAGAATGGATTTCTTGTTCAACCCCAGCCCAGGCTGAGATTTCCAAATCATTACCCAGTAGACAGTCTACAGGCAAGTTTGGTGACACTGCCACTCTCTTTGGGCCAGTGACACCTCCCCAGCTGAGACTTACTACTGCCATGGGATGATTTGTTTGGATACCATCAATGTTTGTTACCTGGTATGTGGCACCTGGTAAAAGTTGCTTAGAGGGGACTATACAGTCAGCCACCATGGTGATGCTAGCCCCTGTGTCTCTAAAAGCTTCAACTTTCAAACCATTGATGATGGGTTCTTGTCTATATCTGCTCAAGGTATTTGGGCAAACAGAGAAGTTGGCAAACGCCATGCCAGTCTCATACACAAGATCATTTGGGGATGGGGACCTGGATAGGCCAGGGTCCCCTTGGGCTCCAAAAGTAAACCCACCCAGATTCCTGGGTGTGTTCCCACTTCCTGGGGGATTACTGCTGACAGTAACAGGAGGTGTTGGAGCTGGCTTTGGAGGTATGTTTTCTTTATTGCCATTCTTGGGACAACAGCTGTCTGTTTTGTAATGCCCAACCTGTTTACAGGCATGACAATAAGGCTTTTTCTCAGTTGATGAAGTGTCTTGGGACCCACCCCCCTTCTTGGAGTTTTGGGGCCCTGGGGAAGTGTTTTCTTTACTTTTATCCCCACCCTTATCTTGAGGCTTGGTAGACTCCTTCTTCTGGTTATTGTCCTGATTCTTAGGCCTAATCCTGGTTCTGACCCACTTATCTGCCCTCTTTCCCAATTCTTGGGGAGAGGTCAAATCTGAGTCCACCAGGTGCTGGTGTAAGAGCTGGTTCTGACAATTACTTAGGATCTGCTCCCTCATAATCAAATTATACAATCCTGTGAAGTCATGTACTTTGCTGCCATTTAGCCAACCCTCCAGAGCCTTAGTTGCACAATCAACAAAATCAGTCCAGTCCTGAGTCTGTGTCTTCTGGGTGTCTCTGAACTTTAACCTGTACTGTTCAGTGGTTAAGCCAAACCCATCTATTAGGACATTCTTCAGGACTTTGTAATTGCTGGCATCCTCATGTCTGACAGTGAGGAGCCTATCTCTCCCTTTCTCTGAAAAGGAGTACCATAAGATTGCTGCCCACTGTTCCTCAGGAACCTGCTGTACCATGCAGGCTCTCTCCAGAGCAGTCATCCATTTGTGGATGTCATCTCCTTCCTGATAGGGGGGCACAATCTTTGTCAGGTTTCTACTATCATAGGACCTGGGTTTCTCTTTAGGAACTTTGCTGCCACCAGTGGCATCTAAGCCACACAATTTTCTTTCTCTTGCTAAAGCAAGTTTAGCTTGAGCCAAGGCTACCTCTTACCTCTCTATCTGGAGTTGGACAGCCCTCATTCTGGCCCTATGCTCTTTCCTCTGGGAGGGAGTCATCCCTCTTTGAGATTCTCTTGAGGCACTAGAAAGATGAGAGTCCCTTGATTGAGATCTCACCCTCCTGTTACCTGGGAGAATTTGGTTATGAGATCTGGAGTGGTGCTGACCCTCTCCATTCTCATGTAGGTCCAGGTTGGCCTGGTTAAGCCTGGCAACCTATACCTGGTTTCCCCTCTGATCCTGATCTTCAGGCTCTTCTAAATCTGAGCCTTCCTCTTCCTCTTCCTCCTCCTCTTCTTCATCTTCTGGAAGATTCTCATTCTCAGGGGAGTGTATCCCTTCACTTGATTCTAAGGGAGCCTGACTCACCTTATCTAAGTCATCCTTTTCTAGGAGAGCTACTAGGGAAGGAATGGTAGGGCCTCTGCCCTTTTTTAGCCCCCTGGCTGTGCACAAGGCACTCAGGTCTTTGTGGCTAAGGTTGTCATATCTGGATGTTGTCCCTATAGGATCAACTATTACAGGAGCAGAGCCTGAGGCTCTACCTGTATCAGACATGACTGCTAGTGAGGTGTAAGTGATGCACTTACCTACACTATGTGTTTTCCTACTGTACCTTGCTAGTGAGTTGTAGTCAGGGTGTGCTAATCCCTTTAATCTACAACTACTAAGTTCAGTAGAACTTAATATGCTAAGCTTTTGATTTATATGTACCTAAGGTACTTGATGTGATCTTTCAATTTGATGTAAAGATTGCAATGGTAAAACAAACAGCAAGCTCAAATCCGCACCGCTGCACACCAATGTGAGAAGTTGGCCTGATATGTAGTGTTTCCAATTCTGGAACCACTTGGTATCAGTCCAAACAAACCCCAAAGATGTCAGGTTGTAAGTCAACCTTGTTAGACAAGCTATCCTAGTGGTAGCATGGACTAAGCAGCCTTAAAGGCTTAACTTAAGAGGTCGTGTTAAGCGAGCTGTTTTACCACATACAATACTGTAATCAAATGAAAGGACACCACACAAGTATATATTATAAAAATATATGTATTTATTTCTAAATTACTCCCCAGTACTCTTTATGAGGAAAGGGGCACAAGCGTTAAATCAAAAGCACAGTAAAACATATAAAGTTGCACAATTATGGATGAGGGCGGGTGGCCACTCAGACCATATACTAAAAAAAGTGGTATAAGTAACACTTCTCGAACAGTGGTTAGGCCTAGGGCCTAGAGATTCGCTGGGAGCAGTCAGGACTAGCAATGCTGAAGTCGGGAGTAGCCCACAGGAGACGGGTGCAGCACGGAAAGTGCGGCTCGCACCAATGCAATGTCAATGGTGCGTAAAAGTTGGATAAAGTGAATTAAAAGATACTTCCGCTGAACCTAGAGGAACAAAACTTTAGACACAGACCCTAGAGGTGTGTACCAGTGTATGTACACCGGCGTTGCAATGTTACCTCACCCACAGGCCGTGGGTGCACAGGGTCGAAGTGGCGTCGGGTTTTGACACGCAGGCTCTTGGTGCTTGAAGCTGTTGCAGCTGCAGGCGATGTGAAGCAGAAGTGTCCGGTGCGATCCAAGGGTGGATCGAAGTAGAAAAGTACCTGAAAGCAGAGGGGACAGAGTCTGGGTCACTCAGCAGTGACCAGGGTGGAACTAGGACGGAACCAGGCAATGTCGGGCGCAATCAGGTGGTTGTCGATAGGCTTCTCTCCGCTGTCACGTGGGCTCTGGGGCATCTGCGACGTCCAGGAGCAGGTCACGATCTGTCCCACGTAGGCTCTCGCCGTCAGCACCGTCGGCTTCAAGATTGCAGCAAACAGCACTTGGCAAAAGCAATCCACGCGGAACCGGGAGATTGCTTATCACTCGAACCAGGACGGTCAGAGTTGGGGCTCCTTTTCACAGGAGCTGGTGCAGATCTGGAGCAACCAGAAAAGCAAGTCGCATTTCAAGTTTCGTCGGCACAGGGGCCACAAGCCAGCTGGCAAGTGACCGGGCCAACGCGTCGAGCCAAAACAAGCAGAAGGGCCCCACGCAGCACTCGTCGAGTGTGGAGGGGTGAGCTTGGGTGCAAGTGTAGCTCGGGGTGGGGGCTTCTCAAACCCCGGTGCACAGCTTCGAGGATCACTCGTGGGCTGCACGGTCAGCGTCTCGTGGCCTTTTCAAGATGGCGTGCCCCACGCTTCCGGTCGCCTCCACTGGTCTCAGCTCTGCAGGGACTGTGGATCGGGCAGGGAGAAGGCAGGCAAGCTTGATCTCGTCTATCTCTGTCGCTCGAGTTCCGGCGGGAACTGCAACAAAGCAAGGGTCGAGGGCTGGATGTTGCCTGTTTGCACAGGGTGGTCACTCCTTGACCACAAGGGAGATTCTTCAGTCTTCTGCGTTGAGTAGAAAGTCGAAGGGTCCAGAATTCGTTTCTTATGTTTCTTCAGGATGATCTGAGTTGCATTGGCACTGCTCCCACTCTTATTCGAATCTGGTGGGCTGGACATCCTGCTAGGTCCCCTCCTATGGGTGGGACCCAGGAAGGGGGTGGTTACACCCCTTTCCTTTGATCCAGGCCGCGCTGGGACAGGGGCTGGGAGGCCCCAGAACCGGTTTGGCCGGATTATGCAAGGGGCAGCCTTGTGCTCCCCAGGCAGTGTCTGGTTTCTTTGAAACCTCCCTACTACAATCCACTATCTCCTGTCTGGGGGGGTTTGACACCGCCCTGCGACAGGAAACCCTTTGTCCAGGCCACCATATGCTGAGTTTCGGTCAGCAGCAGGAGGCCAGACCCGTGTCTGTGGCAGGGGCATCCATTTTGTGGATCTGAGGCTCATTTTAAATCAACCGCGTTTCAGTAAAGTAACATGTCTTATCCCTCTAGAAGGGTGGAATGCTACCCCCGTCGCCAGAACTGGCGAGGGGGTAGTATTCCAATTCGTATGACACCTTACACGACATGTTTTGATAAAGCCAAACCAAAGTTGCTATATAACCGCGAGGATTATAAGGCGCTTAAGAGTATATGGTATGGCATTATCCCGGATCAGCTTAGGGAGTTGTTCCCGACAGCTGCAGACAGGCTCAGCTCATGCCAGAGCTCCATCTCACATGAAACCACGCACTCTGCCTCCAGGATTGATGAGGCCTTCCATAGGAGTGGCTTACAGGCTATATATGTGTCCAGATATAGGTTTAGATATAGGCATACTATATCTAAGCAAGGGGTGATTACACCACCTTGCCCCAGCTGAGTGATCAGCCAGTTGTGTCAATTTAGATAGCCAGCCAGGGGTGGCAAAAGATATGCTGCAGCCCCTGGTAGGCCTTGGATGCACCTATGCCCTGGGCACCTATAGTGCTCTGTACAGGGGCTGATAAGGTGACCCAAGCCAATCTAGTTATGCACCTAGGGTACATGGAATCCATTTTACAGAGAGAGCAGATAGCCTGGGGCCCTGATTAGCAGGGAACCAGGCCAACTAAGTCGAAAACCAGCTAAACACAAGGCAAAAAATCTGGGGTAACCATAGTCAGGTAGCCACCTTCCTACAGCCTGGCTTGGAGATGGGTGGCTAGGTATTGTTTTACATTATTTGTGAAGCCTACATTTATCTGAAGGCTCGTCTGCGCCTCGGTTTATGGAGGAAGGACTGCATTGACAGGAGACCCCATGGGCTAAATATCCGTACTCGTAGAGAAAATGGCATGGAGGGGATTCCACCAGTGGGTTCTGCTTCACATTTGCCCTTCAGTCCTGAGATTGTAGCATTTCTCACTAATACCACTGGATGCTGATTCTTGACAAGGATCTCAGCACACCAGTTCAGGTTTGCGGCTCAAAGGCTGGCTCGTTCCAGCAGGAGATCAGGTTAAGACCTCCAGCTCCGGTTTGCTATGGAACTTTGTAGAATCTGGGAGAGTCGGTGCTCGTGTCTTGCTGCGACTGACGAAGCATGAGATACTGAGCAGCTTCTTTGGGTCGCATCCGTCTCCGGGTTATGGTCCCAGCTCTCTGTTTCGGGGTCCTCTTGCAGTACAGGTGAAGCAGTGTGCCAGGGAAAGAGTTCAGATGTTACAGGAGCAATGTCAGCCAGGGTAATGAACACAAACAGGGAGAGCCTCTGAAAGGCCTCTGTCTGTGAGAAATGATGGAGGTTTCATAATAAACATGAAAGATGTACAAGCTACCCATTACTATGCTAAGACCAAACCGGCAGCTGCCGTGTGCAGCTCCAGGGGCAAGGAGTGCCCCAAAGTCTGGTAAGATCATAGGGTGGGTACTCCAGAGGCTGGTAGGATCACAGGGTGGGTGCCCCCAGAGGCTGGTAGGAACACAGGGTGGGCGCACTGGAGGCAGGTAGGATCACGGGGTCGGTGCCCCAGAGGCTGGTAGGATCACGGGGTGAGTGCACTGGAGGCTGGTAGGATCACGGGGTGGGTGCACTGGAGGCTGGTACGATCACGGGGTGGGTGCACTGGAGGCGGGTAGGATCACAGGGTGGGTGCCCCAAAGGCTGGTAGGATCACGGGGTTGGGTGCCCCCAGAGGCTGGTAGGATCACTGGATGGGTGCCCCAAAGGCTGGTAGGATCACAGGGTGGGTGCCCGAGAGGCTGGTAGGATCACGGGGTGGGTGCCCAAAGGCTGGTAGGATCACGGGGTGGTTGCACTGGAGGCTGGTAGATCACAGGGTGGGTGCACTGGAGGCTGGTAGTATCACGGGATGGGTGCCCCAGAGGCTGGTAGGATCACGGGGTCGGTAACCCAGAGTCGTCACGGGGTAGGTGCTCCAGAGGCTGGTAGGATCACAGGGTGGGTGCCCCCAGAGGCTGGTAGGATCACAGGGTGGGTGCCCCAGAGGCTGGTAGGATCACAGGGTGGGTGCCCCAGAGGCTGGTAGGATCACGGGGTGGGTAACCCAGAGTCGTCACGGGGTAGGTGCTCCAGAGGCTGGTAGGATCACAGGGTGGGTGCACTGTAGGCGGGTAGGATCACGGGGTGGGTGCCCCAAAGGCTGGTAGGATCACAGGGTGGGTGCACTGTAGGCGGGTAGGATCACGGGGTGGGTGCCCCAAAGGCTGGTAGGATCACGGGGTGGGTGCCCCCAGAGGCTGGTAGGATCACGGGGTGGGTGCCCCAGAGGTTGGTAGGATCACAGGGTGGGTGCCCCCAGAGGCTGGTAGGATCACGGGCTGGGTGCCCCCAGAGGTTGGTAGGATCACGGGGTGGGTGCCCCCAGAGGCTGGTAGGATCTCAGGGTGGGTGCCCCCAGAGGTTTGTAGGATCACGAGGTGGGTGCCCCAAAGGCCGGTAGGATCACAGGGTGGGTGCCCCCAGAGGTTGGTAGGATCACGGGGTGGGTGCCCCCAGAGGCTGGTAGGATCACGAGCTGGGTGCCCCCAGAGGTTGGTAGGATCACGGGGTGGGTGCCCCCAGAGGCTGGTAGGATCTCGGGGTGGGTGCCCCCAGAGGTTGGTAGGATCACGAGGTGGGTGCCCCAAAGGCTGGTAGGATCACAGGGTGGGTGCCCCCAGAGGCTGGTAGGATCACGGGGTGGGTGCCCCCAGAGGCTGGTAGGATAACCGGGTGGGTGCCCCCAGAGGCTGGTAGGATCACGGGGTGAGTGCACTGGAGGCTGGTAGGATCACCGGGTGGGTGCACTGGAGGCTGGTACGATCACGGGGTGAGTGCCCCAAAGGCTGGTAGGATCACAGGGTGGGTGCACTGTAGGCGGGTAGGATCACAGGGTGGGTGCCCCAAAGGCTGGTAGGATCACAGGGTGGGTGCACTGTAGGCGGGTAGGATCACGGGGTGGGTGCCCCAAAGGCTGGGGTGGGTGCCCCAAAGGCTGGTAGGATCACAGGGTGGGTGCCTCCAGAGGCTGGTAGGATCACGGGGTGGGTGCCCCCAGACGTTGGTAGGATCACGGGGTGGGTGCCCCCAGAGGCTGGTAGGATCACGGGCTGGGTGCCCCCAGAGGTTGGTAGGATCACGGGGTGGGTGCCCCCAGAGGCTGGTAGGATCTCGGGGTGGGTGCCCCCAGAGGTTGGTAGGATCACGAGGTGGGTGCCCCAAAGGCTTTTAGGATCACAGGGTGGGTGCCCCCAGAGGTTGGTAGGATCACGGGGTGGGTGCCCCCAGAGGCTGGTAGGATCACGGGCTGGGTGCCCCCAGAGGTTGGTAGGATCACGGGGTGGGTGCCCCCAGAGGCTGGTAGGATCTCGGGGTGGGTGCCCCCAGAGGTTGGTAGGATCACGAGGTGGGTGCCATAAAGGCTGGTAGGATCACAGGGTGGGTGCCCCCAGAGGCTGGTAGGATCACGGGGTGGGTGCCCCCAGAGGCTGGTAGGATCACGGGGTGGGTGCCCCCAGAGGCTGGTAGGATCACGGGGTGGGTGCCCCCAGAGGCTGGTAGGATCACCGGGTGGGTGCCCCCAGAGGCTGGTAGGATCACCGGGTGGGTGCCCCCAGAGGCTGGTAGGATCACGGGGTGAGTGCACTGGAGGCTGGTAGGATCACGGGGTGGGTGCACTGGAGGCTGGTATGATCACGGGGTGAGTGCACTGGAGGCGGGTAGAATCACGGGGTAGGTGCCCCAGAGGCTGGTAGGATCACGGGGTGGGTGCACTGGAGTCTCCTGGAGGATACAGACGCTTGGAGAAGAGGTCTGTGGCTGCTGGTGGTTTCGCCTCTCCATTGTCATTGGCCAGGCAGACTCAGGCCTTCAGGTACCCCTCTGTCCCACAGGCAGGGACTCCCTGCTTTCCATTGAAATAAGAAGTGGTCGAGTGGCGGATCTGCTCACCTGGAGGGGTTCAAGCCCCCTCCTCAGGACTTGAGTAAAAGTAATGTGCACCAGCATCTGATTGCTTCACATCCATGTGCTTTAAATGGGATGGAATGTACAAAACCCACTGTGCTGTCTAGTCCAGTGCCAGCTGCGTGTTCCCACCTCCTCCCTGTCATATCCTCAGCCAGGCCCTGCATTTCATTCTCTCCTGCATAGGCATGTCCTCCTCAAAGCACTCTGCTGTCGGTAGTAGGTACGTCCATGGTATATGAATCGGTCCCTTGTGAGCTTGCGCCATCAGACCAAGAACTCACTAATCAGAAAGAGAGAAGGGAGGCTGGAGATGGGGTTGGGCAGATCCTTTCCATGCCATCAAGACTCTGCAGCCAAATGTCAGTTCTCTTTCTGCTGCTGGTGAATTATTGGATCATTCTTAATATTATTTCTCCTGATGGGACTGTAAAAGGGTTAATTTATTATTCCTCGATTAAATGCCGTGGCGGAGTGAAATCTCCATGCCTTACACCCGTACTGTGTTTATCTCTTGATGCAGAGTGGGTGTCTCCCCTTCAGTCTGCTGACCCTCTCCCTTCTCTTACAGGCGTCCTGGTGCGTCCTGCCCTATCGCGTCCTGCTGGTGCTCACCTCCCAGAAGGGAATCCAGGTAGGGCCTGCTGCCTGTCTGCCCTCTGCAGTGGAAGAAAGACTTGATGGGATGAAAAGGGAGGAACGACAAACCCTGCTCTATCAGCTGCCTTTCTCATGTTTGATCTTGGGCATAACAGACCAAATGACGAGTGCTAGTTGGAGTAAAAGCTGGATGGGGTGCGTGGGGGTGGGGGGGTTGTACTGTTTCTCGGCTGTGTCGACCATTATCTGTTTCCCAGTCTATAGTTCAACAGTGAATTTGTTCAATGCATTCAGTATTTACTGTTTCACTAAGTTTATATTCGTTACCGAGCATCTCTCCCCACCTCGTTTCACGTCTGGGTATCCATACGTTACTCCGCATCTCTCTCCGCCTTGTTTCATGTCTATGTATCCATACGTTACTCCACATCTCTCCCCACCTCGTTTCACCTCTGAGTATCCATACGTTACTGTGCATCTCTCTCCACCTCGTTTCACGTCTGTGTATCCATACGTTACTGTGCATCTCTCTCCGCCTCGTTTCATGTCTGTGTATCCATACGTTTCTGTGCATCTCTCTCCACCTCGCTTCACACCTGGGTATCCATACGTTACTCCGCATCTCTCCCCACCTCGCTTCACGTCTGGGTATCCATACATTACTCCGCATCTCTCCCCACCTTGTTTCACCTCTGAGGATCCATACGTTAATGTGCATCTCTCCCCACCTTGTTTCACCTCTGAGGATCCATACGTTACTGTGCATCTCTCCCACCTCCCTTCACGTCTGGGTATCCATACGTTACTCCGCATCTCTCTCCGCCTTGTTTCATGTCTATGTATCCTTACGTTACTCCGCATCTCTCCCCACCTCGTTACACCTCTGAGTATCCATATGTTACTGTGCATCTCTCCCACCTCGCTTCACGTCTGGGTATCCATACGTTACTCCGCATCTCTCTCCGCCTTGTTTCATGTCTATGTATCCATACGTTACTCCGCATCTCTCCCCACCTCGTTTCACGTCTGGGTATCCATACGTTACTCCGCATCTCTCTCCGCCTTGTTTCATGTCTATGTATCCATACGTTACTCCACATCTCTCCCCACCTCGTTTCACCTCTGAGTATCCATACGTTACTGTGCATCTCTCTCCACCTCGTTTCACGTCTGTGTATCCATACGTTACTGTGCATCTCTCTCCGCCTCGTTTCATGTCTGTGTATCCATACGTTTCTGTGCATCTCTCTCCACCTCGCTTCACACCTGGGTATCCATACGTTACTCCGCATCTCTCCCCACCTCGCTTCACGTCTGGGTATCCATACATTACTCCGCATCTCTCCCCACCTTGTTTCACCTCTGAGGATCCATACGTTAATGTGCATCTCTCCCCACCTTGTTTCACCTCTGAGGATCCATACGTTACTGTGCATCTCTCCCACCTCCCTTCACGTCTGGGTATCCATACGTTACTCCGCATCTCTCTCCGCCTTGTTTCATGTCTATGTATCCTTACGTTACTCCGCATCTCTCCCCACCTCGTTACACCTCTGAGTATCCATACGTTACTGTGCATCTCTCTCCACCTCGCTTCACGTCTGTGTATCCATACGTTACTGTACATCTCTCCCCACCTCGTTTCACGTCTGTGTATCCATACGTTACTCCGCATCTCTCCCCACCTCGTTTCACGTCTGTGTATCCATACGTTACTGTGCATCTCTCTCCACCTCGTTTCACGTCTGTGTATCCATATGTTACTGTGCATCTCTCTCCACCTCGCTTCACGCCTGGGTATCCATACGTTACTCCGCATCTCTCCCCACCTCGCTTCACGTCTGGGTATCCATACATTACTCCGCATCTCTCCCCACCTCGTTTCACGTCTGTGTATCCATACGTTACTCCGCATCTCTCCCCACCTCGTTTCACATCTGTGTATCCATACGTTACTGTGCATCTCTCTCCGCCTCGTTTCATGTCTGTGTATCCATACGTTTCTGTGCATCTCTCTCCACCTCGCTTCACGCCTGGGTATCCATACGTTACTCCGCATCTCTCCCCACCTCGCTTCACGTCTGGGTATCCATACATTACTCCGCATCTCTCCCCACCTTGTTTCACCTCTGAGGATCCATACGTTAATGTGCATCTCTCCCCACCTTGTTTCACCTCTGAGGATCCATACGTTACTGTGCATCTCTCCCACCTCGCTTCACGTCTGGGTATCCATACGTTACTCCGCATCTCTCTCCGCCTTGTTTCATGTCTATGTATCCATACGTTACTCCGCATCTCTCCCCACCTCGTTTCACCTCTGAGTATCCATACGTTACTGTGCATCTCTCCCACCTCGCTTCACGTCTGGGTATCCATACATTACTCCGCATCTCTCCCCACCTCGTTTCACCTCTGAGTATCCATACGTTACTGTGCATCTCTCTCCACCTCGCTTCACATCTGTGTATCCATACGTTACTGTACATCTCCCCCCACCTCGTTTCACGTCTGTGTATCCATACGTTACTCCGCATCTCTCCCCACCTCGTTTCACGTCTGTGTATCCATACGTTACTGTGCATCTCTCTCCACCTCGTTTCACGTCTGTGTATCCATATGTTACTGTGCATCTCTCTCCACCTCGCTTCACGCCTGGGTATCCATACGTTACTCCGCATCTCTCCCCACCTCGTTTCACGTCTGGGTATCCATACATTACTCCGCATCTCTCCCCACCTCGTTTCACGTCTGGGTATCCATACATTACTCCGCATCTCTCCCCACCTTGTTTCACCTCTGAGGATCCATACGTTACTGTGCATCTCTCCCCACCTTGCTTCACGCCTGGGTATCCATACGTTACTGTGCATCCCTCTTCGCCTCGTTTTACGTCTGTGTATCCATACGTTACTGTGCATCTCTCTCCACCTCGCTTAACGTCTGGGTATCCAAATGTTACTGTGCATCTCTCTCCACCTCGCTTCACGTCTGGGTATCCATACGTTACTGTGCATCTCTCTCCGCCTTGTTTCATGTCTGGGTATCCATACGTTACTGTGCATCTCTCTCCACCTCGCTTAACGTCTGGGTATCCAAATGTTACTGTGCATCTCTCTCCACCTCGCTTCACGTCTGGGTATCCATACGATACTGTGCATCTCTCTCCGCCTTGTTTCATGTCTGGGTATCCATACGTTACTGTGCATCTCTCTCCACCTCGTTTCATGTCTCTGTATCCATACGTTACTGTACATCTCTCCCCACCTCGCTTCACGTCTGTGTATCCATACGTTACTGTGCATCTCTCTCCACCTCGTTTCATGTCTGTGTATCCATACGTTACTGTACATCTCTCCCCACCTCGCTTCACGTCTGTGTATCCATACGTTACTCCGCATCTCTCTCCACCTCGTTTCATGTCTGTGTATCCATACATTACTGTGCATATCTCCCCACCTCGTTTCATGTCTGTGTATCCATACATTACTGTGCATCTCTCCCCACCTCGCTTCATGTCTGTGTATCCATACGTTACTGTGCATCTCTCTCCACCTCGCTTCACGTCTGTGTATCCATACGTTACTGCGCATCTCTCCCCACTTCGCTTCACGTCTGTGTATCCATTTGTTACTGTGTATCTCTCCCCACCTTGCTTCATGTCTGTGTATCCATATGTTACTGTGGATGTCTCCCCCCCCCCATCCCCCCGTTTCATGTCTGCGTATCCATATGTTACTTTGAATCTTTCCCCACCTCGCTTCATGTCTGTGTATCCATACGTTACTGTGCATCTCCCCCACCTAGCTTCACGTCTGTGTACCCATACTTTCCTGTGCATCTCTCTCCACCTCGCTTCACGTCTGTGTATCCATACGTTACTGTGCATCTCTCCCTACCTCGCTTCACGTCTGGATAGCCATACGTTACTGTGCACCTCTCTCCACCTCGCTTCATGTCTGTGTATCCATACGTTACTGTGCATCTCTCCCCACCTCTTTCATGTCTATGTATCCATACGTTACTGTGCATCTCTCCCCACCTCTTTCATGTCTATGTATCCATACGTTACTGTGCATTTCTCCCCACCTCGTTTCACGTCTGTGTATCCATACGTTACTGTACATCTCTCCCCACCTCTTTCATGTCTATGTATCCATACTTTACTGTGCATCTCTCTCCACCTCGTTTCACGTCTGTGTATCCATACTTTACTGTGCATCTCTCACCACCTCGTTTCACATCTGTGTATCCATACGCTACTGTGCATCTCTCCCCACTTCGCTTCACGTCTGTGTATCCATATGTTACTGAGCATCTTTCTCCACCTCGCTTCACGTCTGTGTATCCATACGTTACTGTGCATCTCTCCCCACCTCTTTCATGTCTATGTATCCATACGTTACTGTGCATCTCTCCCCACCTCTTTCATGTCAAGTCAAGTCAAGTCAAGTCATAAAATTTGTATAGCGCACTACATACCCAGAGGGTTTCAAGGCGCTTAGGAAGGGGAGGAGGATTATTTGTCAAATATCCACGTTTTAAGCTGCTTTCTGAACGCTAGGTGGTTCTGGGTGAGGCGAAGGTAAGTGGGGAGTGAGTTCCATGTTTTAGCAGCCAGATATGAAAAGGACCTGCCTCCCATGGTGGTCTTGTTGATGCGAGGTACAGTGGCGAAGGCTTGGCTGGAAGAACGTAGTTGGCGGGGGGGGGGGTGTAGAAGGACAGTCGTGAGTTGAGGCAGTCTGGTCCGATGTCGTAGAGTGATTTGTGTGCGTGGGTAAGCAGTCGGAAAGTGATCCTCTTATTGATGGGTAGCCAGTGGAGGTCTTTAAGGTGACCAGAGATGTGTTCGTTGCGTGGGATGTCTAATATGAGCCTGGCTGAGGCGTTTTGGATTCGTTGGAGTTTCTTCTGGAGTTTCGCGGTGGTACCTGCGTAGAGGGTGTTTCCGTAGTCCAGTCGGCTCGTGACCAGAGCGTGGGTGACTGTTTTCCTTGTTTCGGAGGGGATCCAGCGAAATGTTTTTCTGAGCATGCGAAGAATGTTGAAGCAGGAAGAGGATACGGCGCTGACTTGTCTGTTCATTGAGAGTGAAGAATCCAGGATGACGCCAAGGTTCCGTGCGTGGTCTGTCGGGATGGGTGCTTTTCCGAGGGCTTCCGGCCACCAGGAGTCGTCCCAAGCAGAGGGGGATGTACCTAAGATGAGGACTTCTGTTTTGTCTGAGTTCAGTTTCAGACGGCTTTGTTTCATCCATTCGGCGACTTCTTTCATTCCTTCGTGTAGGTTAGTTTTGGCGGTGCTGGGGTCCTTGGTGAGAGAAAGGATCAGTTGAGTGTCATCCGCGTAAGAGATGATGTTGAGGTTGTGTTGGCGGGCGATGGCCGCGAGGGGGCTCATGTATACGTTGAAGAGGGTGGGACTGAGTGAGGATCCTTGAGGTACGCCGCAGATGACTTCAGAGGCCTCGGACTTGAATGGAGGAAGGCGGACTCTCTGGGTTCTTCCGGTGAGGAACGAGGTGATCCATTCAAGTGCTTTTCCTTGGATTCCGATGTTATTGAGGCATTGTAGAAGGGTGCTGTGGCAGACTGTGTCGAATGCTGCAGAGAGGTCGAGGAGGATGAGGGCGACTGTGTCTCCATTGTCCAGTAGAGTTTGAATGTCGTCTGTTGCTGCGATGAGGGCGGTCTCAGTGCTGTGTTTTGCTCGGAAGCCAGATTGTGAGGGGTCGAGGGATTTGTTGGCTTCGAGGAAGGCGGCGAGCTGGTTGTTGACGGCTTTCTCAATGACTTTGGCCGGGAATGGAAGAAGCGAGATGGGGCGGTAATTTTTGAGTTCGGTGGGGT
This sequence comes from Lissotriton vulgaris, assembly GCF_964263255.1. NCBI lineage: Eukaryota > Metazoa > Chordata > Amphibia > Caudata > Salamandridae > Lissotriton > Lissotriton vulgaris. The sequence goes on along the minus strand of NC_141690.1, from coordinate 286,776,050 downwards.
CCGCTGTTGGTTTTTTCAGAAGGGCGGTGAGTTCAGCGTGTTTCCAGACTTCTGGGAAGGTAGCGGAGTTGAAGGAGCAGTTGATGACGTCTCGGAGGTGCGGTGCTATGACGGAGTCTGCTTTGTTGAAGATGTGGTGAGGGCAAGGGTCTGTGGGGGATCCAGAGTGGATGGAATTCATCAGGCGGATGGTTTCCTCAGTGGAGATTGGGTTCCAGGCGTTAAGGCTATGTATCCATACGTTACTGTGCATCTCTCTCCGCCTCGTTTCACGTCTGTGTATACATATGTTACTGTACATCTCTCCCCACCTCGTTACATGTCTGTGTATCCATACGTTACTGTGGATGTCTTCCCCCCTCCCCTCGCTTCATGTCTGTGTATCCATACGTTATTGTGCATCTCTCCCCACCTAGTTTCACGTCTGTGTATCCCCAGTTACTGTGCATCTCTCCGCACCTCGCTTCACGTCTGTGTATCCATACGTTACTGTGCATCTCTCCCCACCTAGTTTCACGTCTGTGTATCTCCAGTTACTGTGCATCTCTCCCCACCTCGCTTCACGTCTGTGTATCCATACGTTACTGTGCATCTCTCCCCACCTAGTTTCACGTCTGTGTATCCCCAGTTACTGTGTATCTACTCTGCTTGTGTCCAGGGGTTCACTGGGTAACGTTTTCCTCCACTCCATCCTTGGGATTGTGTTGCTCATTTCCTTCATGTAGCTCCTTTCTCTTTCTCCTTTGAAATGCACCCAGCAGATGCTGAACTTTAACCCCTGAGGCAACAGCTCCCTATCAGTGTCCCTCGGTCCATGCATTCACCCTGTAGAGATACTCTGACCAGCGTTCGATCTTTCTCTATACATAACCCAGAGACACAAAGGCAATCACACACATTTAAGAACATCACTCATAATGTCAAATGCAGAGCTTGTTCTGTTAGAAAACATATTTATCCGTAGGACACCCGCACAAAATAAATAGCTTCTTATTGCCATCAGCGCCCCAAACTGCCCTTAATGTATATAACCAGCAACAGCGGCTTCAATCACACTTTGGCTCGGTTCTAGTTTGCGGTTGGGACCTAAGCCTTAAGACCATTATTATCCATCTGTGCAACACTTACATTCTTTGGCCCCCATCAACCTGATTGAGTACCAGCAGAGAGGGGCCCGGAGTCCTGATACTCTCCTGATGGAGTGCCGGCAGAGAGGGGCCCCGGAGTCCTCATACTCTCCTGATGGAGTGCTGGCAGAGAGGGGCCCGGAGTCCTGATACTCTCCTGATGGAGTGCCGGCATGGAGGGGCCCCGAGTCCTGATACTCTCCTGATGGAGTGCCGTCCGAGAGGGGCCCGGAGTCCTGATACTCTCCTGATGGAGTGCCGGAAGAGAGGGGCCCCGGAGTCCTGATACTCTCCTGATGGAGTGCCGGCAGAGAGGGGCCCCGGAGTCCTGATACTCTAATGATGGAGTGCCGGCAGAGAGGGGCCCGGAGTCCTGATACTCTCCTGATGGAGTGCCGGCATGGAGGGACCCTGAGTCCTGATACTCTCCTGATGGAGTACCGGCAGGGAGGCGCCCGGAGTCCTGATACTCTCCTGATGGAGTGCCGGCAGAGAGGGGCCCGGAGTCCTGATACTCTCCTGATGGAGTGCTGGCAGAGAGGGGCCCCGGAGTCCTGATACTCTCCTGATGGAGTGCCGGCAGAGAGGGGCCCCGGAGTCCTGATACTCTTCTGATGGAGTGCCGGGAGAGAGGGTCCCCGGAGTCCTGATACTCTCCTGATGGAGTGCCGGCAGAGAGGGACCGGAGTCCTGATACTCTCCTGATGGAGTATGTTATGTTATGTTATGTTAACTATTTTTTATATAGCGCGCGGATGCCGCAGCCAAGAGGCGTCCCGGCGCTTAGGAGATCTGAATAACACAACACGATTAAGAAAGCTGGACAAGAAACAAACTAGACTGTGGAAAAAAGGAAAGTCTTCAAGGTCTTCCTAAAAAGAAGCAGATCTGAAATTGAGCGGAGTGGAGCTGGAAGAGAATTCCAAAGAGCAGCCGCCAGCACTGAAAACGAGCGACCACCCACTCTAGCCCTTTTAAACCGAGGCACTATGGCAAGGTTAAGACTAGCAGAGCGAAGAGCTCTGGTAGGAGCATAGTGCAGAATAGTCTGTGCAAGGATCGGGGGAGAGGCTAGGTTGAGGATCTTAAAAGTTAAGCAGAGGGCTTTAAACTTAACTCTTTGCTCAATCGGAAGCCAATGAAGATTGTGGATGGTTTGGCGAGCTGAGACAAATTTCGGGAGGCCGACAAGCATCCTGGCCGCCGCGTTCTGAACCCTCTGGAGACGGGACAGTTCGGCCTGGTTTAAGCCCAAAAACAGAGAGTTGGCATAGTCCAGTCTGGTAAGAACCAGAGCCTGGACCATGATCTGTCTTGTCTCAGCATCGAAAAATTTAAAAATGGGTCTCAGACCATGCAAAGTACCAAAACATACGCCGGCCACGCGTTTGGTATGGGAAATAAATGAAAGCTTGTCGTCAAACCACACCCCAAGGTTTCTGACTTCACTCACAGGGGTAGGCACAGGGCCAAGATCAGTAGGCCACCATTGATCTCCCCATAGACCACTTTCCTTACCGAAAATAATGACCTCGGTCTTAGAGGCATTTAGTTGTAATCGGTTGTCCGCCATCCAGCCAGCAACAGCTTTTAACGCTGACTGGAAGGTGGGGGCGTCCATGCTGGAGTCTCCATTCAGTGCCACCGCCAGCTGCGTGTCATCGGCGTATGACACTAAGGAAAGACCAAAACTATGGGCAACCTCCGCCAAAGGCTGAACATACAAATTAAATAAAGTGGGACTAAGAGCCGAACCTTGGGGAACACCCTGAAGAATAGGACGTGACGCAGAAACAAAAGGGGGGGTGGACACTTTAAAACCTCGATCCTTAAGAAAAGAGCGAAACCACTCAAGTGCCGTCTCTCCGACTCCAGCCTCCATCAGACGATGTAATAAAATCTGATGGGACACCGTGTCGAAAGCGGCACTGAGATCTAAAAGGATCAGTGCCGCCGTCTGACCCTGATCCAACATCTTCCTTATGTGTTCCACCACAGCCAAGAGAGCTGTTTCGGTGCTATGACCTGCACGGAATCCATTCTGGGAAATATCCAGTAGATTCGTTTCTTGCAGGTGAGCAGATAAAATGCGGTTAGCATGAGCTTCCGCTAGCTTGGCTGGCCAAGGAAGAAGGGAAATGGGCCGGTAGTGTTCTGGTTTGGTCGGATCGAGGGTAGGTTTCTTAAGGATCGGAATGACCATAGCCTGTTTCCAGGCCTTGGGAACACTGCCGGAGCTGAAAGATATGTTGATAAGATCATGAAGGGCAGGATAGCAACATTCAGCAAGTTCCCGGAATTGAGCAGGTCGCAAAGGATCATCCGGAGAGCCGGATTTAACTTTTGTTGTCAGGGCTAAAAACTCATCCCTGGTCGGACTAGGGATGGTTAGCAATGATTTTGGGGCCGTAGAAGTAGGCATTTCCTCCCTGATGGGAAGCTGAGAAAATGTACCGGCAGGGAGGGGCCCGGAGTCCTGATACTCTCCTGATGGAGTGCCGGCAGGGAGGGGCCCGGAGTCCTGATACTCTCCTGATGGAGTGCTGGCAGAGAGGGGCCCGGAGTCCTGATACTCTCCTGATGGAATGCTGGCAGAGAGGGGCCCCAGAGTCCTGGTACTCTCCTGATGGAGTGCCAGCAGAGAGGGGCCCGGAGTCCTGATACTCTCCTGATGGAGTGCCGGCAGAGAGGGGCCCGGAGTCCTGATACTCTAATGATGGAGTACCGGCAGAGAGGGGCCCCAGAGTCCTTATACTCTCCTGATTGAGTACCGGCAGAGAGGGGTCCTGGAGTCCTGATACTCTCCTGATGGAGTTCCGGCATGGAGGGGCCCGGAGTCCTGATACTCTCCTGATGGAGTGCCGGCACAGAGGGGCCCCCGGAGTCCTGATACTCTCCTGATTGAGTACCGGCAGAGAGGGGTCCCGGAGTCCTGATACTCTCCTGATGGAGTGCCGGCAGAGAGGGGCCCCGGAGTCTTGATACTCTCCTGATGGAGTGCCGGCAGAGAGGGGCCAGAGTCCTGATACTCTCCTGATGGAGTGCCGGCAGAGAGGGGCCCGGAGTCCTGATACTCTCCTGATGGAGTGCCGGCAGAGAGGGGCCGGAGTCCTGATACTCTCCTGATGGAGTGCCGGCAGAGAGGGGCCCCGGAGTCCTGATGATATTCTCCTGATGGAGTGCCGGCAGGGAGGGGCCCTGGAGTCCTGATACTCTCATGATGGAGTGCCGGCAGAGAGGGGCCCCGGAGTCCTGATACTCTCCTGATGGAGTGCCGGCAGAGAGGGGCCCGGAGTCCTGATACTCTCCTGATGGAGTGCCGGCAGAGAGGGGCCCCGGAGTCCTGATGATATTCTCCTAATGGAGTGCCGGCAGGGAGGGGCCCCGGTGTCCTGATACTCTCATGATGGAGTGCCGGCAGAGAGGGGCCCCGGAGTCCTGATGATAATCTCCTGATGGAGTGCCGGCAGAGAGGGGCCCAAAGTCCTGATACTCTCATGATGGAGTGCCGGCAGAGAGGGGCCCCGGAGTCCTGATACTCTCCTGATGGAGTGCCGGCAGAGAGGGGCCCGAAGTCCTGATACACTCCTGATGGAGTGCCGGCAGAGAGGGGTCCGGAGTCCTGATACTCTCATGATGGAGTGCCGGCAGAGAGGGGCCCTGGAGTCCTGATACTCTCCTGATGGAGTGCCGGCAGAGAGGGGCCCCGGAGTCCTGATACTCTCCTGATGGAGTGCCGGCAGAGAGGGGCCCGAAGTCCTGATACACTCCTGATGGAGTGCCGGCAGAGAGGGGTCCGGAGTCCTGATACTCTCATGATGGAGTGCCGGCAGAGAGGGGCCCTGGAGTCCTGATACTCTCCTGATGGAGTGCCGGCAGAGAGGGGCCCCGGAGTCCTGATGATATTCTCCTGATGGAGTGCCGGCAGAGAGGGGCCCGGAGTCCTGATACTCTCCTGATGGAGTGCCGGCAGAGAGGGGCCCCGGAGTCCTGATGATATTCTCCTGATGGAGTGCCGGCAGAGAGGGGCCCGGAGTCCTGATACTCTCCTGATGGAGTGCCGGCAGAGAGGGGCCCCGGAGTCCTGATGATATTCTCCTGATGGAGTGTCGGCAGAGAAGTGCCCCGGGGTCCTGATACTCTCCTGATGGAGTGCCAGCAGAGAGGGGCCCGGAGTCCTGATACTCTCCTTATGGAGTACCGGCAGAGAGGGCCCCGGAGTCCTGATACTCTCCTGATGGAGTACCGGCAGAGAGGGGCCCCGGAGTCCTGATACTTTCCTGATTGATTGCCGGCAGAGAGGGGCCCCGGAGTCCTGATACTCTCCTGATGGAGTACCGGCAGGGAGGGGCCCCAGAGTGGGCAAAGACTGGCAATCCGTGTTTTGTTTTTCTGCTGTCCGGCCCGCCAACACTAGGCACCAGTGAGAGTGTTGTTGGGGGCTCATTTCCTGGTTGGACCGGGTCCAACGTGGGGAGAGGCTCTGGAGTGATGCTCTAAGGCTTGTGTCCCTATCCGCCTCTGATACTCTTAACTTGACACTGTGAAAGATCCGACTGGGCTCTTAGTGCTGATCTTAGTGTGTTTTACTATTTAAAGTTTTTTCACGGTGGGCAAGTGTGGTACTTGGACTAGACATTATGTCAGTATTCTTGGCTTTTGCTTGATACATTTCTTGAGGCTGTGGGCGGAGTACTGCCTGGCACTGTGTTTAGATGGTAGGGAGGTAGGTCTGTTACAGAATAAAATAATGTCGTTCGTACGTACGACTTGTACGAGTGGTGCAGAATGCGATTGCTTGCTCTTTCTTTTCAGCTGTTCCCTCCTGAAGACCCCTCTGCTTTTTGTACAGTTCTTACTTGAAAAGCACTTGTTTTTCAACTTCCATAGATGTACGAGTCCGATGGATCGATCATGGTCTACTGGCATGCGCTGGATGCTCTGGAGACACCGCCAGGTAGGTGTGAATTAGCTACCGTCTTACTGAAAGGAGTAATATACAAACTAAAGTGTTGGATGGTGGATTTATGAGTGAAGTATGGAGCACGTCTGTGTAGTGTCCTGTGTATCCCACTGTCGTAGAACGTTGGTGTGTTTGTGCTCCTTGGAAGCCTTAGACCAGTTAGAGAGAGGATGAAACCCTGACCAGGCATTTACAGGTGACCGTGTACCCAAGGGTCTAAGGAGTACAAAGAGAATGCACCATCCTCTACCAGAGCGGCTCCTGACTCTTTTGTGGAAGACCATCCCACAAACCTTAAGACCCTTCTATTGTACACCGATATACCAATTGCCATCAACACCTTGCGTCATAGAGTTTGGAAAATCCTCTAGGAAATGTCCAAAATGGAGCCCTGCACAATCTGCCCCCTGTTTTCAGTTCAGCAGCAACGCTGAAAACCTGAAGGCTTTATGGGGACAGCTGTCTTTCAACACAAGCTGGTCTTTCTACTGCTACTTGTTTTGAGCCCTCAGCAGAGGCACACTGCCTCTAGAGTAAAGGAAGAGATCCCCTGAAAGAAAGCAGTGTTGGCTGGAGTTCATTTGACTGTCTTATCCTGGCTCAAGTGGAGGTTAGTACAACTAAAATACGTCTTGGACGGAGCAGATCTTACCAGATTTCGTGGCCACAGAAAGTGTGCATTGAAAACAGACATTTCTAGTTACCTGAATAGAGTGTGAGAATGTGAAGCTTCAGTGAACAGTTCACACTCTGCCCTGAACTTAACACTTCTGTTGGATAGTTTTGTTGTGGTCGTGGGAGGGTGGATGGTATCTTGGCTTGTTTTTCGGTTGGTGCCTGTTGGGGTGCGTGCTGCGCTGAGGTGCTGATCTGTTCTGTAGATGACAGACGGTGTATGCTGGGGGGTGGATTTTGTTGGGTGTTGTACATCCCTTCTTCAGTTGACAGAGGTTGTCTTGGTTGCTTAGTGTGATGTGATATTTATCTTGCCTAAGTTGCTGAGCCCATGACTGCTTAGGTGGTTGTGGAAGGTCCATGAAGGTCCAGTGTTGCGCTGTGCCCATCAGTATTGCTTCAGCCTCCCGCCTCTTGTTTTTCAGCCCAGGCAGTATTCGCACGAGGGATTGCTGCCGCCATGGGACGATACATCTGTGTTGGTGAGTACTTGTCATTTGGTTTGTTGTCATGTGTCAGGAAGTGAGTAGCACGTGTTAGTTCTCCATGGAGCTTAGTCATGAAATTGGAAGAGGCGCTGAGGTCTTTGCCACAATCGGCAGTGAGAGATCTTCATTGCAAACGCTTCCCATTGGGTTAACGTAGATCCAGGGTGCGAAGAGTTTGGGGTGCACCTGACGGTCAGTCTGTCCCATGATCAACTGGTGCATTTCCCTGGTGAGAGAAGGCCTCGTGAAGGGGCTCCTCTCTTTGCGGACTGTTTATTGGTAACAGGTGGCCGCTGTGTCCTGCTTATCACATTCACAAATCATGCCAAAGACGTCACACTTGCCTTTGAGTAGAAACTATGCATCTAGTTCGAGCAGTCACATTGTGGTAAATATTTTACCGTATACTCTTTTTGCCATATAACTTACATAAGAATAGCTCAATCAAATGAGAGGCAGAGTCCGGGGTGTCTGAGTCTTAAGGGCTTTAATCATAAATGACTAAATGACTCGAGTCAATGGAGATCTCGTCCATCAATACAAGGGTTCGGGTATGCAATGATGGCAGGAAAAGATGTCAACGATTTATTCTCAGTACATGACATATATAGTAAAATGACACAATAGTATTGAATACAGTAGGCGTGACAAGTGAAATGTATATGATAAGAACACATGTGCGTAGCAAAAAGGCGTGAACATGGGTGTGCACAGAGGCGTGAACTAGAAACGTCACAGAAAAGTGTCATAAGTGGGTGGATGCTTAGGGAATTCTTGCAGAGTCAGCTGAAACCTAAGGCCTGGATGCGCGCGCAGCTAATATGACGTGTGATTGACGTGCAACGGGAGGAAGCTAAGAGTCTGACTTTTAACACTAGTAGAAGAGACAGTAGTCTGGCATGTCAGATCGACCTGTCACTAAGCATATCTGATATCTAGTATTTGGAGGATGTTTAATCTAGAGGAAAAGGTCTCTTGGGCAGAGGCTACTCTATACTGAATGTTAGTGCGTGTATAGGTGTCTGCGTGTCTACGTGCGGATGCTCGGAGCCAGGGGCCTACCATGGTAACGGGAACTGTAAATTACTTGCACGAAGACAGGGAGACTTGCTCTTTGCTCCGCAGCCGGGGATATGTTTTCGTATTTCACTAGACAGGAATGTGTTTTCGAGGAGCTGAGCTGGCTACACTGATAACTTGAAGGCAAAATACTGTTTTTGGGAGGCAGACCAGGCCGAGCCGGGCACCGCTCGGTTGGCAGGAAGTAAGGCAGAGGTCAGGGATGCGTCTCCATGCTGCAGCTTTCAGAGGCAGAGGCAGAAGTGGCTTGAAGACAGAAATCAGGGCCTAGCTCGGCAGAGCCAGGAAAACGTGAAAGTGCACCACATAAAGACGGTGGCACGGTATACTTAGGAACTGAATTATCGATCCATTCATGGTGGATCTGATAGAGGACATATTAACGTTGGACGCAAATGTATTTGCGTCTTCAGATTCGGTTGTGGAGGGAAATTACATGTACTTGAAGTGTGTACATGGAGCCGTTGGGGTCTACGTTAGGGGACACAATTGACCATAAAAATTTCAATTACCTCATTCCCTCCTTGTCCCCTACGGACCCTTCATGATATGTCGATTTTCATGAGACCATCAATCTGTTCATATAACATCATTTGCTCTTCTTTCTTTTTTCTGGAATGGGAACGTGCACTTGAATGGGGAACACAAGCTGTGGCGCACAAGCCGCAAATCGCTGGCCCACATTGTAAACATAAGCAACAACTGAATACTATGGCCAATATGATTCCTAGGAATGACAGTAGCTTCCATCCCCAGGCTGTTACTACACTCCAGAGCCAACCGGATCAAGTCCAGGAGCCTGGATTCTGGTGTATCAGGTGAGCAATTTCGTGAAGTCGGGTAATGGCTTTATAGACTGATGGCGCATTATTTGGAATAAATACGCAGCAACTGGATCCGATGACTCTACAAGCCCCGCCCCTATCGGCCAGGATGACGTCAAGGACAAGGCGGTTCTGAAGAACAACAAGTCTCATAGCAGACTGCTCCTCTGTTAAGTTGCCCAAAGCTGAAGTAGTCTCATTCACTACTGCTTCTAGTATTCTGGTTAATTTGCGTATCAGTTTACTATTGGAGACAGTTCCTAGATAGGGAAAGAATCCTTTATTGAAATCTGTATATTGTTCCCATGTGGTTTCAGTCTGATCAACTATTGGGAGGTCTCTTCTGTGTCTAACAATATTAAGGCGGGAATTCCTGTGATAGTCAGATGGGGCTAGAAATACTGGTGGTAATAAGAATGCAATGAAACAGGTACCATCCCAGTCTGGAGGTAAACGGACATAAGCTGTCTGACCACAAATAAAGTAGGAATGTCGGGAAGCTTTGAATGTAGACTTGCCTTGGTCACTGAATTCAACCACAGTAGTACAGTCACTGTGACCTAGATGTACTGAACCATTCTTTCTGACACATAATACACCTTTCGCTGGTAGAACTGATATGGATGGCAAGTCTGGACTGGTTTCTGACTGAACATTTAGAATCATGAGGTTAAGTGTAAAATTGCCTAATCCATACACTTCGTTTTCTAGATCTGTCCCTGTCATTTGTGGAAGACCCTCTTCGTTCGGGAAACATGCTTTGTTCATGACTGTGTTCAGATTTCCCCATATCCAATTGCCTTGGGAAACCTTAGAGTCAGTGTCTATAGAAGATATTAAACTAAACCAGGCACCACAGGAACCATTATGTGTAAACGGGTAAGGAAAAAGAGGCAGAGCTCCCTTATAATTCTGGTAGGGAGGGAGTCGGCCACATATCCAACAATTAGTGGCATTGTTGATCTGGTGAGAATGATGTAACATACGAATGAATGTATTGTTGCGCAGCGCAAGTCGGTAGGACAATTCGTGTGGGGGTAGAGTACTAAACGTGTGTTCTGCAGTATTATTAGAAAAGTGTGCAAGAGGAAAATACATATAAAGCATCCAACTTAAAGCAATAATCGTAAGACTCAGAAAAAACATAATAAGTAATGTGCAGACGCATCTGCTCCGGAGACTTTTACAATATTTTCGTTTCTTGGTCTCCTGACTATCTCTCTCTCTATTTGGGTCTAACTTGTACATTGTCAGAACTGCCTAACCGCTTCACCCGAGGGGGACTTAAACAATTAAACTGTCTGACTTACTAGACCTCAACTTTAGCCTGTACTCCTCTTGGGGAGTTTTCTCTCGAAGGGGGAGTTTGGTATCAGTCACTGGTACGTGGGAGCTCTGGGATTCAGAGTTTGGCGGAAGTCCATAATGTCTTTTCACGTGACTTGAGTGGAGCCAGCCCTTACGGCCCTCCAACTTGACGGCAGTCCTTGTAGTTAACAAAACAAGCTTCGGCTCCTTCCAGCGGGGCTCCAACGGGCTCTTCCGATCGAAGTTGCGGATGTATACGAGATCACCAGGGACGATTTTGTGTGGCTTCACCTCGGTGTTGTCTGGGAAGGCTGCCGCGACCTGCGAACGACATGATTGTAGTGCAGACATCAAGGAAGCAAGGTAATCTGTCAACATAGTACTTTCAACATCAGTAATCTTTTGCGGCAGAGGCGTCCCCCACATATTAGGAGGTCTACCGAAGACCACCTCATACGGGGATAGCCCTGTCCTAGAATGGGCTACCATTCTCATATAAAAAAGTGCAACTGGTAATGCTACAATCCAATCCACTCCCTTCTCTTTACACACTTTTGCAAGGCGAGTTTTCAGAGTCTGATTGTGTCGCTCCACGAGACCAGCTGCCTCAGGATGCCGGACACAGTGAAACTTCCACTGGTATCCCAATAGAAGAGAGACCTGCTTCATGAGTTCAGATGAGAATGGCTGACCGTTATCTGAATACACGACACGGGGCAAACCGTATCGAGGGAAAAACTCACGAACCAACTGCCTGGCAGTGGTCGGGGCAGTGTAATCTGGGACGGGATATGCTTCTGTCCATCGGGATAGGGCACAAACAACTACGAGGACATACTTAAATCCTCGGCATCTGTCCATCTGGATATAATCCATCTGGAGGACTTCAAAAGGATAGTCGGGAGGATGGAATCCACCTTGCTCTACGGGAATCCCTTTTCCTGGATTGAACTGACAACAGATCATGCAGGTACGCACTTTCTGTTTCGCTGCTGCTCGTAAATGCTTGTTGAACCAAAGGTTCTGTACACTGTCTAACATGGCTTTTTCTCCTAAATGTGCTGGACTATGTGCTGTGTTAATAATAACTTGAACCATAGAGTCGGGGAGAAACCATGTGGTCTTTCCCCTCGTCATCCATCCTTGGTCTGTCTGGACCCCTCCTTGTTCGGCCCATTTCTTTATTTCATCTGGAGTGGCATGCGTCTGTATGTCAATGACATCTTGTGTGGGGTCCCTGACTGTCATGCAATGTGTCTGTGAAGTCGCGTCTGTCTTGGTTATGTCCGTCGTTTGAGTATGAGTCAGTGCTGTATGTTTCGCTATTCGATCTGCAAAGTCGTTACCCTGAGAAATCTTGTCTGTGACTTTTGTATGTGCCTTACACTTCATGATAGCTATAGCTGTAGGTAAATGTATTGCTTCTAACAGAGCTTGAATGAGGGGGCCATGCTGAATCTTGGTTCCGTGAGAGGTCAAGAAACCTCTTTCTTGCCAGAGTACACCGAAGTCGTGAACGACTCCGAATGCATAACGTGAATCTGTGTATATGTTTACTTTCAAGTTCTTGGCTCGAATACAGGCTTGGGTCAGAGCAATGAGCTCTGCCGCTTGGGCTGACAGGGTGTCAATGCGATGTGTTTCTATGACATCAGTTTCAGTGGTCACTGCATACGCGGCCACTAACTCTCCTGTACTTGTTCTTAAACATGAACCATCCACATAAAGTGTCAGGTCGGGATCGGGTAATGCGACATCTGTCTAGTCTTGTCTGGGTTTCGTAACTGTGTCAACTACCTCCACGCAGTCATGTGGAGTGGGATCTGCTGTGCTCGATGGTAAAAGTGTAGCAGGATTCAGTGTATTACAGCGTCTGATTTCTATGTGTGGCTGGAATAACGTCAATTCATAACCTGTCAGTCGTGCTACAGTCAAGTGTTGAGTCTGTGTTCTGTTTAAAAGAACCTCTACAGAATGTGGAACTTGTACCGTCAATTGATGTCCTAATACAATGGAGTCGCTTTGTCTGATTGCTAGAGCTGTAGCTGCAACTGACTTTAAGCATGCAGGCAAGGCCTGGGCTACTGGATCCAATGTGCTCGAAAAATAAGCACACGGTCTGTGTTTGTCTGCTTGTAACTGAGTGAGAACCGACAACGCTGTGCCATCGCGTTCTGTAACAAAAAGTGTAAAAGGTTTGCTGTAACAAGGTGTCGCTAAAACTGGTGCTTGACATAAGGCTTTCTTTAATTCGTCAAAAGCTTGTGTATGTTCCTGAGTCCATGGGAGGACAGACGAAGACGCTGCCTCCTGTGTTGTCAACTGTATGAGTGGTTTAGCTAGAAATGCATATTGTGGAATCCATTGTCTGCAATAGGAAGTGAGTCCAATAAAGGCTCGTACTTCTTTCTGTGTCTTGGGTTGCAGAAGATGTGCAATTAACTGAATTCGTTCAGGTGTCAGCTGCCTACCCCACTTGGTCAGCAAGTGCCCAAGGTACACCACTTGCTGAGCACAGAATTGTAGCTTCGAAGGAGACACCTTGTGTCCCTTGTCCGCCAGGAAAAGTAACCCCTGTCAGTGATGCTGGTTCACATTCTGGTTCACTACGGGCGGTGATCAATAGATCATCGACGTACTGGAGTAGGGCAGTGTTGGCAGGCATGTGAATACTGTCAAGTTGTCGTTTTAATGCTTGGCTGTAGATGCTGGGGCTTTCTGTGAATCCTTGAGGTGCGCGTGCAAATTTGAAGCTTCGGCCATTTAAACAGAATCCGAAAAGATATTGGCTTTCCGGGTCGATAGGAACACTAAAGAAGGCGTTCTTGAGGTCAATTACAGTAAAGAACGTCGCTTCGGAATCAATAGCGGTCAATAGGGATGAAATGTCTGGGACCACGGGATATTGTGGTACAATGCATTTATTCAATTCTCGTAAATCGATAACTAATCGATAAACTGGAGGTGCATTTGGATCAGTACGTTTAAGAATTGGAATGATAGGGGAATTACAAACTTTGGAGTCGGTTTCTACAACCACTCCTTGTGCAATGAGCTCGTCAATGATTTCCAGTAAAGCTACTACTGCATCTGGTGGTAACTTGTATTGTCGAATGCGTGGTAGTTCTACTCCTGGCTTGAGTGTGACACGATATGGAGTAATGTGCATACAACCTACATCAGTGGGGCCTTTTGCCCATAAATGTGCAGGAACATTCTGTAACCTGGAGTCAAAATCTCTCAATACATAATGTCCCTTGAAATCACGAAGGAACAACCTTACTCCTTCCGGAGAACAACAAATTACAGCTCCTAGAGCTTTCAGGGTCTTTATACCAAGTAAGTTTTCTGGACATGATTTCGTGAGCAATAAATCTGTAGTGCGGGACAATGGACCAACTGCAAGGGGAACCGGTTTCGATACTTCATTAACAATAGGCTTTCCTGAAAATCCAAGGGAAACATTCTGTGAGCCTGAGAGGGGTGCCCCTGGAACCTCGTTGTGACTGATTGTTGTCCTGCCTGCCCCTGTGTCAATCAAAAACTTTCTATCTTTCCCTAATACCTGACTATGTACATAAGGACCCTCTTGATCTACAGGAACCTCAATAAGAGGCAAGCCAACCTCCCTCTCTAGGCTGTTTCATGTGTATTGCTGGTAATCGGGGTAGTCGGATTGTGCATACTGGTACATCTGCTGTGTGACATGTTGTGTTGCGGCAATGGGCTGTGGCTGTGGTACCGCTACAGTCTGTTGTGGAACCTGCATAGGCTGGACATTCTGTGGAACGTGTTGTTGGACCTGGTCCTGTCTAGGAGGACGCGGTCTCTCTTTAGTTTTACCTGTGGCTATATTATGTTTCAAAACTGCACAATCGTTTACATAGTGACCTGGCTGTTTACAATAATTGCATGTCCCTTTAACAGGGGCTGCTGAATTATTGGACTGTGATTGTGTTGTACCCCTTTTATGACCGTCAGTTGGAACTGACTGAGCAACGAACATTTTCATTTTTGTGTCTTTCATACGTCTCTGTTCGTGGTCATGTTCTTCCCTAATTCTGTTCTGGTGATACTGTAACATTTGTAACATTTGTGAAGGCGAATTAGCTTGCCATGTGCTCTCGACTTTCAGTACACGGTTCTTAACCTGGGGCAATGAATTCTCGACTAATTTGGATACAAAAAGGTGTGGGTATGACTCGCTACTTGCTTTCAGGCCACTATTAATAATAAAACATTTCTCAAATCGGGAATAAAAATCACTAGTGTCTTCGTCGGGTTTCTGTTTGCAGGCTGAGATTGCATCCCAGTCCTCCTTTTTAGTTGCTAACAATCTTGGCAAAACCTGTACTAACAATCCTGGTAATGCTTTAGTTTTATCCCCAAGACCCAAACCTGGGGTTCGACCAGTTTCTTCGGTTTCTAATGCAGCCCAATCAATCTTTTGGTCTCCCACCTCCCATTCTTTCTCTTTGAGTTTCTCGTAAATACCGGCAGGCAATAACACTTTCAATATTTTCATAATGTCGGGATAGGTGTAATCTCCCATGAGTAACATGTCTTTTATTTCACGGTGAAAACCTGCAGGGTCTTTATCATGACTGGGCACTATTTTCTTCATTTCCAATAATTCCATTTTAATTATAGGCGTGTATACATACACACGTGTAAGGGTATCATCAGTATTCCTGACTGGATGTACTTCTCGTAAAGGATTCTGTTTGTCAAAGTCAAAATAAAATGGTTTCCTGACTGGGGGTGGGACAGAAACACGATGTGGAGTCAAGAAGGTTCTATATTTGTGGCGTTGTTCTAAAATCGTTTCAATTAGATCGGTACCTAGACCTCTCCATCTTCTTAGGAGTAAGTCTTGCAGTAAATTATATAACGGACCTGGGTCAGGTGCTTGGTTTTCATACTGTATGGTGAGGTGTTGTGTCATGTATATACCAGCTAGTCGCTGTTCTTCTGGAGTAAGACTTAAAAATGTTTGCACTACTGAATCGTCTTTATATATGCTGTCATCTCCAGCCCACTGTACTGCGGACCGGGCTAGTTCCTGATCACGTAAGGTATTGAGTTCTTGATAACCTATCCTTTCTTTTAGTACTTTGTCAGTAATTTGGAATACATGTTCAAGGGTACATCGCTCTGGTATCGGGCAAAGGTAACGTTTCTTGTTTTCTAAACGAATGGGTCTATCGAAGGGCCTATCAGAAGGGTACGGTCTAGGGAATTTCTCTCTACCTACATATGCTATCATTTTTTTATCTGTCAGTCGCGAGGTTTCTGCTAGATTCTCTGATTCATCCTCCTCCTGCGAGGAGTTTGGATCGTCTGATTCGAGTGGCTCATCAGATTCTCGACGGGCATGTATATCTATTATTTCTTTACGGATCTTTCTAACCATAGCATGTACACATTTCTCTTTATCATGTTTACCCTCTGAAATATTCTGGCTCCATCTGATCAATCTATGCATCTCATTTTGTGGAAAACCTGCCTGATCTTGTTCTCTTATCAAACAATTAACCAAAAATCGCATGATTAAACCTTTGTTCTCAACTTTCTGACGTGACATGGCTTCACCAACACTCTCCGGTCTTTCTCCTGTTCTAATAAAATGATACAATTTGTCTAGATGGTCTGGCATTTCTGGTAGTAATTGCAAATAATCTGTAACACGTCTTAAACGTAGGGACGCTAACAACATGGGTCCTGTCGTACCAGGCACTGTGTCATATCTGCAATCTGTAAGCTGATCTCTAAGCTGTTCTGCCGGGGCACCTCTAGGTGTCCGTGCCATAGCGAATTCTCTCATTGTCACTCGGTGTAACGGTGGTGGGGTTTGATAACCTCCTGTAGCACCTCCTGAGGCGGAGGCTTGAGCATAACCTGGCTGTAGGGTCGGTATCTGCTGTAACTGGGTTGGAACCTGAACCGTGCCAGTCCCAAAAGGATTAAGTGGATGTAGTTGTTGAATACCAGGGGGAACAACAGGTAAGGGTGCAGGAAGCGGACCGGGAGGGGTCTGCTGTTGCGGACCTGGGGGCTGATGATCCTGGGGTAGGTTAACGTCAGCAGGTGGTACACGGGCAGGTACATTGGTATATGCGGGAGCTACATCGTCTAAATAGGAAGAAAGGAAAATGTCTGCTGCGGTCTTATGACGTAATTTAGTCGGAACCAATGGAGGGGGCAGATTTTTCGGTGTTTCCGGGGTCGCCTTGGGCAGGCCCTCGGCCAGGACTGGATACAGTCCTGTCAAAATAGCATTACTCTGTCTGTCGTGTTGTTCCATTCTAACTCGTTCTCCTTCTTCTAGTAGTTCCTTTTCTTTGGCTTTTTCAGAATCCTCTCTACTTTTCTCTGCTTTTCTGAGTGCTTTCTCTGTCCGTCTGTGTGCTTGTTTACGCCATAATTCAATGGCATCTTTCTGTGACTGTCTGGCTTTCTTTTTCCACAACGCTTCCTCTACTCTCATGATGCACTCGGCATCCCATGTCCCGGTAACGGGCCATCTCTGATTCTCTGCTAAGTCTTTAGTGTATTCCACCCACAAGTCGAGAAATAATATGGCATCTAAGCCGTGCTTGTGGTACATAAAATATCCGGGAGTGTCCCTGGGTGGGATGGGAACAGCTTCCTCAAGTATCCCTTTCCTAGTTCCTATCTGTCTCAGTTTAGAGAATAAAGGCATCGCTACCTCGATCTAGACACTATACTCAATAAACACAGTAAGAAAAATGCGAACAATCACTCATACCACGACATTAAAACACATTGAAACATTATGAAACGAACAACAATAACTTGATAATTCAATACTAGATGCACTGCTAAACAGTACAGATACACTGCTAAAACAGTGCAGACCGGGTCTGCGTACCCAAACCCGTCTTGACCGGACACAAATTAAGGCACCCGTCTAGATGCGTCCCCAGCAACGGTACTCACCGGGAAGCACAGAACGGAAGGCCTCGGAAACTCGACTGGACTGGACTGGACTGACGTCACTGCTTCTGCCGCGCACTACGCATGCGCCTCGACTCTACTGGTGGGCCTCTCGATACCTCGGACACTGCTCTCTCGGCTGGGCTCTGGTCGGGATCCTCCGCACTCCTCACCGCCTCGTCTGGATGTCGACCGCAGTCTCCGTCACCTCCGTAGGCCTGAGGGAGACACAGGAAATCCTGCAGATGCGCATGGGGTCCGTCACAGCCGTACTCGGGGGCAGAGTCCGCGACGCATCACCGGCGCGTGGGGTGGGGGAGGGGTACTGTTCGGGCGCCAAATTATGTGGTAAATATTTTACCGTATACTCTTTATGCCATATAACTTACATAAGAATAGCTCAATCAAATGAGAGGCAGAGTCCGGGGTGTCTGAGTCTTAAGGGCTTTAATCATAAATGACTAAATGACTCGAGTCAATGGAGATCTCGTCCATCAATACAAGGGTTCGGGTATGCAATGATGGCAGGAAAAGATGTCAACGATTTATTCTCAGTACATGACATATATAGTAAAATGACACAATAGTATTGAATACAGTAGGCGTGACAAGTGAAATGTATATGATAAGAACACATGTGCGTAGCAAAAAGGCGTGAACATGGGTGTGCACAGAGGCGTGAACTAGAAACGTCACAGAAAAGTGTCATAAGTGGGTGGATGCTTAGGGAATTCTTGCAGAGTCAGCTGAAACCTAAGGCCTGGATGCGCGCGCAGCTAATATGACGTGTGATTGACGTGCAACGGGAGGAAGCTAAGAGTCTGACTTTTAACACTAGTAGAAGAGACAGTAGTCTGGCATGTCAGATCGACCTGTCCCTAAGCATATCTGATATCTAGTATTTGGAGGATGTTTAATCTAGAGGAAAAGGTCTCTTGGGCAGAGGCTACTCTATACTGAATGTTAGTGCGTGTATAGGTGTCTGTATGTCTACGTGCGGATGCTCGGAGCCAGGGGCCTACCATGGTAATGGGAACTGTAAATTACTTGCACGAAGACAGGGAGACTTGCTCTTTGCTCCGCAGCCGGGGATATGTTTTCGTATTTCACTAGACAGGAATGTGTTTTCGAGGAGCTGAGCTGGCTACACTGATAACTTGAAGGCAAAATACTGTTTTTGGCAGGCAGACCAGGCCGAGCCGGGCACCGCTCGGTTGGCAGGAAGTAAGGCAGAGGTCAGGGATGCGTCTCCATGCTGCAGCTTTCAGAGGCAGAGGCAGAAGTGGCTTGAAGACAGAAATCAGGGCCTAGCTTGGCAGAGCCAGGAAAACGTGAAAGTGCACCACATAAAGACGGTGGCACGGTATACTTAGGAACTGAATTATCGATCCATTCATGGTGGATCTGATAGAGGACATGTTAACGTTGGACGCAAATGTATTTGCGTCTTCAGATTCGGTTGTGGAGGGAAATTACATGTACTTGAAGTGTGTACATGGAGCCGTTGGGGTCTACGTTAGGGGACACAATTGACCATAAAAATTTCAATTACCTCAACATGAACATTTTGAGTAAAGGCCACAGAAAAAAATCTCTCTTCGGTGTTTCCAGTTGGCTCACTGAGTGGCCCTGCCAAGGCTTCATTCCCACCCTCTTATTCATTTAGATGTTACTGTGCTGGTGGAAGGGCTTTGGTTGCATAACTCTACTTCCATTTTTAATGCTTCTTCAACCAACAATGGTGTTACAGTAAAATCTTAATTTTAATCTTCAACTGCACCTTGCTCTTTAGTAATTCTTTTTAAGAAATGCCATCTGCTCATAAAACAAGGCTGGAAATCCTTTTTAATCTTTACTTATAAATGGATAGTTGCCTTGATAATACGGAGAGCCTCTGAAGACTTAAGTAGCAACGTCATTGTGAATGGACTTTGCCTGACGGTTCAGTCCTGGAGAGCTCTTTCTGGTGACTGCCATCTTGAGAGCAGCCCCTTTGTTGACTCTGTGCCAACAGAAGCTTGAATTTTAGATCCCCGAGGATGCGAGGATGCGGGCATGAACCTCGTCAGCCTCTGCATTCTCCATGTATCAGGACTGTGATCCTCAAATCTGAGTGAGAGCACGGATGTCATGCAGCAAGATGAAGACCCCGGCAGGTGGGAAGGTGTAACCTCATGTGCTGCACTAGCCGAGCACAGTCGTGTAAGTGGAGAAAGAATAACGGGCACCACCCAGATATTAAGCTAGATTTGTGAAGCACCCTACAGTTTCTAAGTATTGCAAGTCTAGATAAAGCCATTGTCATTTTAATGCAAGCCACCGTAGGCCATTTGAAGGTTGTTTCCAATTTTGCTCATTGTTTGGCGGTGGTGAGCGAAAACACCATGAAGTCACCCACATTCTGTTCAAATGACTTTGGTTACCACCTCAATACTGAATATAAGCCAGGCTCTGTTGCGCGAGCTACACGTCCCTAGCCCATGCTAGCTTGGTGTATGTGGGTGGGGTTGTGGGTGGACTAAGTTTCCACACATACCATAAGCAAGAATCTGGCTTAACCTT
The DNA here is from genome assembly GCF_964263255.1 of Lissotriton vulgaris. NCBI lineage: Eukaryota > Metazoa > Chordata > Amphibia > Caudata > Salamandridae > Lissotriton > Lissotriton vulgaris. The sequence goes on along the minus strand of NC_141690.1, from coordinate 286,756,066 downwards.
GTTAAACATTTATCATAGTAGCTTTTATTTTTTAATGTAAAACCTTTTATTTAGCTTGTGTGCCAACAGAGCACAAACAGTTGTGTCATACAATGCAATTGTTGGAGCCCTACAGTTTCCTGTATATCTGGTAGGCGAGTTAAAAAGCAGAGGCTTACTTTAAGCGGTGTTATATGTGACTTGTTGTATGTAATGTACGGTAGAACGTGAGTTCATAGAAAAACGATTTCATGGAAACCATTACTAAGAAACCATTTCAGCAAAACTGTTTAATGGAAATTTGTAGGATGAATGGGATTTACCATTTCGTAGAAACCAATTCATAGAATACCTTTTTATTTTTAAGAAATTGTCTTTTGCATGCTTATTTCTTATGGTAAATACAGTGGGTGCAGGTTTTACATCAGAAAATCTTTTGTCAGAGGTATTTACTTTAGTGTTTTACTTCACTGATCATTAATTTTGGATTTACATCCGTTACATTGTCAAACAATTACTTTGGATGCTTTTAATTCACTAACCCCTTACCACCTCTAAATCCATCCATCCATGATCCCCTCAGATCCCCAAAACACTATCTATTTCAACCCCATAAAAATCCCTCAGCGCACCTAAGCTACACCCATCCTTTACCTCTAAATTCCACCCATCTCTTCACCCTGAAAGTCCTTCCGGGCACTAAGCTCCAACCATCCATGATCCGTAAAACAAATATTTACCCCTAAACTCCACCAATTACTGAACGATAGAAACCCCTCTGTGCGACTAAATCCCAGCAAACCCTAAAGCCTTCACACGTCAGCACCCAACAACTCCGCCCATCCTGTGACTCTCCTAACCCGCTCGCTCCCCACACTCCCAAGGCTCCGTGGCATCGTAGCACTTGAAGCTGCTCCCAAGGCACTGTGGCATCGTAGCGCTTCAATCTGCTCCCGAGGCTCTTTGGTTTCGTAGCGCTTTCAGGCTAATTTAAACCACTGCTCGCTCTGCTGCCATTGTCTGTACCTGTAGCGCTACCTCATTGTGATTGTTTGCCTTTGCCTGCATTGTAACTGTAGCGCTCGCATTGCTCTGCTCGCATTAAATTATATTTTAAAGTAATCTTTGCCCGATTGTGCATCTGCCCATACAGTCACCTTAGTTTGTGCCCCAGTCTCGCCCTGTTTCGCTTTCTTTTTGTTGCAGCCATTTTGTTGTTGTTGTTGCCTCACAGCCCGTCTCTGCACCCCGCTCCCGCCTCCCAGCTGCTCCTCCCACCCACAGATAGTTACTCACCGGCCCGCCTATCCCCGCGTTGTGACTCTCCTGACCCGCTCAGAAGAAGTCGCTCCCCACGCTCCCAAGGCTCCGTAGCGCTTGAAGCTGCTCCCAAGGCACTGTGACATCGTAGCGCTCCAATCTGCTGTCGAGGCTCCGTGGTATCGTAGCGGTTTCAGGCTAATTTAAACCACTGCTCGCTCTGCTGCCATTGTCTGTACCTGTAGCTCTATCTCAGTGTGATTGTGCGCCATTGCCTGCATTGTAACTGTAGCGCTTGCATTGCTCTGCTCGCATTAAATTAATTTTTGAAGTAATCTTTGCCCGATTGTGCATCTGCCCATACAGTCAGATTAGTTTGTGCCCCAGTCTCGCCCTGTTTTGCTTTCTTTTTGTTGCTGCCATTTTGTTGTTGTTGTTGCCTCACAGCCCGTCTCTCCACCCCGCTCCCGCCTCCCAGCTGCTCCTCCCACGCCCCACCCCCCTCCACTATCCACTTATGACAGATGCTTTTGCGCACAGCGATCGCGCCCAATGCGCGCCAAAGGTTATCCCGTCTGCGCCCGTCCGCGCCTGGACCTGCCCAGCGCCAGACCCCCTGGTCCTCGCAAAACCGACTCCTCCCGCATTACGTATGACGCCGCTACCCTCTTTGCCCTTAACCCCGGACGCAAACCACAATGCTGCGAAGCTGCCCCAGGACACACCCATGGACCCTTCGCCTGCCACTCCTGCAAATTCGCCTTCGTCAGGACCCACACTAAATCCATGAACTCCAAACACAGCTCCCACTCTAACCACCTGAAGTGCATCCTGCTGAACACCCGCTCGATCCACAGACACGCCACTGAACTCTGGGACCTACTCGACACTGCATCGCCGGACGTCACATTCATTACAGAAACCTGGATGAACGCATCATCAGCCCCCGACATCGCCATAGCCATCCCGGACGCTTACAAGATCATCCGCAAAGACCGCGCCGACCAAACAGGAGGAGGCATCGCCATCGTTCATAAGAACACCATCCGAATCACGACCAGCTCCGACGATAACCTCGCGACCGCCGAACACCTTCACTTCCAGATCCACACCGACCCCAGGACCACACTTAGAGGCACCCTCCTCTACAGACCACCAGGAACCCGCACACAATTCAACGAAGACATCACTGACTTCATCAGCCCACATGCCCTCACCTCCGAGAACTACATTCTACTGGGAGACCTCAATTTCCACCTGGAAAAGAAAAACAACAGCAACACCACCACCCTTCTGGACAATCTGGACAATCTCGGACTCAAACAACTTGTTGACACCCTCACCCACCTTGCCGGACACACGCTCGACCCTATCTTCACCTCCAGCAAACACATCTCCTTCGATCACACCACAGCTCTCCATTGGACGGACCACAGCTGCGTTCACTTCAGCTACAAAAAGACCACGACCCACAACCCATTCCTCGAAGAAACTGGAACAAAATCACCACCGACCAACTCTTCACATAGCTTAACCCAAACCAAGCTGCTACCAAACTCACACAATGGATCACCCACAGCGCTGACGACTTAGCACCTTTGAAAAACCACCAGATCAAACAAGGTATCAAAAAGGCCCCCTGGTTCAACGATGACCTCAAGAAATCCAAAAAGTTATGTCGTACTCTCGAGAAAACCTGGAGAAAAAAACCCAACCACTGACAACCTGACCACCTTCAAGGACGCCACCCGCAAACACCACCAATTGATCCGATCCACCAAGAAATCAGCATTCAAGGATCGACTCGACAACAACGCCCACAACAGTAAGGAACTATTCAACATCGTCAAAGAATTTACCAACCCCACCGCCGGCACCAAGGACATCACTCCCTCTCAAGACCTCTGCGACTCTTTATCCTCTTTCTTCCACAACAAAATCGCCGACATACATAACAGCTTTGAAAACCAATCCGAAGAACAGTCCACTCCACCCACCTCAGAACCAAATCAGCACTCTCACAACCTTTGCGCCTGGAACCCCATCACCACTAAAGACACCATCCGCCTGATGAACTCCATCCACTCAGGTTCACCAACCGACCCATGTCCCCACCACATTTTCAACAAAGCAGACTCCATCATCGCACCCCATCTCCGCGATGTCATCAACTGTTCCCTCAACTCTGCTACCTTCTCGGAAAGCTGGAAACATGCCGAACTCAGCGCACTGCTGAAGAAACCCACAGCAGACCCCTCAGAACTTAAGAACTACCGCCCCATCTCACTCCTCCTATTCCCTGCCAAAGTCATTGAGAAAGCCGTCAATAGTCAGCTCGCCGCCTTCCTTGAATCCAACAATTCCCTCGACCCCTCACAGTCTGGCTTCCGAGCCAAACACAGCACAGAAACCGCCCTCATCGCAGCTACAGACGACATCCGAACGCTACTGGACAACGGAGAAACAGTCGCCCTCATCCTACTCGACCTCTTCGCCGCCTTCGACACAGTCTGTCATAGCACCCTCATACAACGCCTCAACAACGTCGGAATACAAGGAAAAGCTTTGGACTGGATCATCTCGTTCCTCGCCGGAAGAACCCAGAGAATCCGCCTCCCCCCATTCAAATCAGAGGCTACCGAAGTCATCTGCGGCGTACCACAAGAATCATCACTCAGTCCCACCCTCTTCAACGTTTACATGAGTCCCCTCACATCCATCGCTCGACAACACAACCTCAACATCATCTCATACGCAGACGACACCCAGCTGATCCTCTCCCTCACCAAAGACCCAAACACCGCCAAAACCAATCTAAACGAAGGAATGAAAGAAGTAGCCGAATGGATGAAGAACAGCCGTTTAAAACTAAACTCAGACAAAACGGAAGTCCTCATCTTAGGATCATCCCCCTCATCCTGGGACGACCCATGGTGGCCACCGGCCCTGGGTACAGCACCCATTCCTACAGATCACGCACGTAACCTGGGATTCATCCTGGACTCCTCCCTCTCGATGACCAGACAAGTCAACGCCATCTCATCTTCATGCTTCAACATCCTATGCATGCTCAAAAAAAATCTTCAGTTGGATCCCCGCTGAAACAAGAAAGACAGTCACCTACGCACTGGTCACTAGCCGACTGGATTATGGAAATACCCTTTACGCCGGAACCACTGCCAAACTACAGAAAAAACTCCAACGCATCCAAAACTCCTCAGCCAGACTCATACTGGACATCCCCCGTCAAGCTCACATTTCCGGTCACCTGAAAGACCTCCACTGGCTCCCCGTCAACAAGAGAATAACGTTCCGTCTCCTCACCCACGCACACAAGGCCCTCTACGACCTAGGACCCGAATGCCTCAACACAAGACTGTCCTTCTACACACCCACCCGCCAACTACGATCATCCAATCAAGCCCTCGCCGCAATTCCGCGCATCCACAGATCCACCATGGGAGGAAGATCCTTCTCCTACTTAGCGGCCAAAACCTGGAACTCTCTCCCCACTCACCTCCGCCTTACACAGAACCACCTCTCCTTCAGAAAGCAGCTAAAAACCTGGCTTTTTGATAAGTAATTCATGCTCCCTCCCTCCAGCGCCTTGAGACCCTCTGGGTGAGTAGTGCGCTATATAAATTCTTGAACTTGAACTTGGAATCCTAAAAAAAAAACCTTCCCACTCCTAAACACCACCCTTAAAAACCCCACTCCACCAGTTCCTGAACCCTAAAAACCCTTTGCCCCCCTAAACGTTACCCATTAGTATACCTTACAAATCTTCACCAGACCTAAACTCCACCCCTCCATGAATCCTAAAACCCCTCAATACCCCAAAACTCCACCAATCCCGCAGCTCTAAAATCCTTTCACCACCCTTAAACTCCCCCTATTCCAGACCACTAAAAAACTTTCACCACCCTTTAACTCCACCCATCCCTGAACCCTTAAAAACCACTCCTAACCTATAATCATCATTCAATGCTGAGCACAAAAACACTTACTCCTCCTAAACTCAACCATATTTGATGTAATTTTTGATTTTTCCTTAAAATTATCTTACCTTTAAAATGTTTCCTTTAATATTTGATTTATTTGTATTTTCTAACATTTCTTTCCTTAAAATTAGTTTTCTATGGTTTTGTTCCCTTCAATGTGGTTTCTCATTTTTCGTTTTTTCCATTAAATCACATACATCAGTGATGTACAGCAAATTCGGAAATGAGAAATTGGCATTTGAGACCAGAAGATAAACTGAGGAAAGAAAACTGTAAACATAAAAAGAGGTTAACAAAACGGGTTAAAGAACATTGTAGCAGGAGCGAAGCGCCAACTTTATGAGTAATTGGGTTTGATATGCCTTGTTTTACAATGTGTTGAGAGTGAGATGAATACGCTGAGAGTGAGATGAATGAGTTGAGAGTGAGATGAATGAGTCGAGAGTGACATAAGTGAGTAGAGAGTTGAGATGAGTGAGTCGAGTGAGACGAGTGAGTTGAGAGTGACATGAGTGCGTTGAGAGTGACATGAGTGCGTTGAGAGTGACATGAGTGCGTTGAGAGTGACATGAGTGCGTTGAGAGTGACATGAGTGCGTTGAGAGTGACATGAGTGCGTTGAGAGTGACATGAGTGCGTTGAGAGTGACATGAGTGCGTTGAGAGTGACATGAGTACGTTGAGTGACATGAGTGCGTTGAGTGACATGAGTGCGTTGAGTGACATGAGTGCGTTGAGTGACATGAGTGCGTTGAGTGACATGAGTGCGTTGAGTGACATGAGTGCGTTGAGTGCGTTGAGAGTGACATGAGTGCGTTGAGAGTGACATGAGCGCATTGAGTGACATGAGTGCATTGAGTGACATGAGTGCGTTGAGTGACATGAGCGCGTTGAGTGACATGAGCGCGTTGAGTGACATGAGCGCGTTGAGTGACATGAGCGCGTTGAGTGACATGAGCGCGTTGAGTGACATGAGTGCGTTGAGTGACATGAGTGCGTTGAGTGACATGAGTGCGTTGAGTGACATGTGTAAGTCGAGTGACATGTGTGGGATGAGTGAGTCGAGAGTGGGATGAGTGAGTCGAGAGTGGGATGAGTGAGTCGAGAGTGGGATGAGTGAGTCGAGAGTGGGATGAGTGAGTCGAGAGTGAGATGAGTGAGTCGAGAGTGAGATGAGTGAGTCGAGAGTGAGATGAGTGAGTCGAGAGTGAGATGAGTGAGTCGAGAGTGAGATGAGTGAGTCGAGAGTGAGATGAGTGAGTCGAGAGTGAGATGAGTGAGTCGAGAGTGAGATGAGTGAGTCGAGAGTGAGATGAGTGAGTCGAGAGTGAGATGAGTGAGTCGAGAGTGAGATGAGTGAGTCGAGAGTGAGTGAGTCGAGAGTGAGATGAGTGAGTCGAGAGTGAGATGAGTGAGTCGAGAGTGAGATGAGTGAGTCGAGAGTGAGATGAGTGAGTCGAGAGTGAGATGAGTGAGTCGAGAGTGAGATGAGTGAGTCGAGAGTGAGATGAGTGAGTCGAGAGTGAGATGAGTGAGTCGAGAGTGAAATGAGTGAGTCTAGAGTGAAATGAGTGAGTCTAGAGTGAAATGAGTGAGTCTAGAGTGAAATGAGTGAGTCTAGAGTGAAATGAGTGAGTCTAGAGTGAAATGAGTGAGTCTAGAGTTAAATGAGTGAGTCTAGAGTTAAATGAGTGAGTCGAGAGTTAAATGAGAGTGAAATGAGTGAGTCTAGAGTTAAATGAGTGAGTCTAGAGTTAAATGAGTGAGTCGAGAGTTAAATGAGTGAGTCGAGAGTTAAATGAGTGAGTCGAGAGTTAAATGAGTGAGTCGAGAGTTGAAATGAGTGAGTCGAGAGTTGAAATGAGTGAGTCGAGAGTTGAAATGAGTGAGTCGAGAGTTGAAATGAGTGAGTCGAGAGTTGAAATGAGTGAGTCGAGAGTTGAAATGAGTGAGTCTAGAGTTGAAATGAGTGAGTCTAGAGTTGAAATGAGTGAGTCGAGAGTGAGATGAGTGAGTCGCTAGTTGAAATGAGTAAATCGAGAGTTGAAATGAGTAAATCGAAAGTTGAAATGAGTAAATCGAGAGTTGAAATGAGTAAATCGAGAGTTGAAATGAGTAAATCGAGAGTTGAAATGAGTAAATCGAGAGTTGAAATGAGTAAATCGAGAGTTGAAATAGGTGAGTTGAGAGTGCAGGTGTTTAATTTCATGAGCGTTTACCTTCTTTGCATGTACACATCAAGTGGGCTGGAATACCGTATAGAGCTTGTGCTACTTAGCAAAATGTCAGTACACCGCATTCAGTTAAGCCAGGCCTCCTAAGTGTGGATGGAAAAGCAGTTAGAGCCTTAGTATTCGTTCAGATAAAATGTGCTTTATTGCATGTGTTTGCATTCGGTCGATCAGTAGGTCATTCTTTGATAATTTGGGGACACTTTGGCTGCAGGTATTCCCACGGTTGCTGTGATGAACTCCAGATTGCTGTGTGTTGAAGATTTATTGTAGAATCTGAACATTTCCAAAATTCGTTCTCTGAAATGAGTCCTAGTTTCTGGAAGAATGCTGGACGGAGTACAGGAGGACTGATGAAGACCAATTCTCTGCACCAGGATAGCCCCTGCATCATGTTTACAGTGGGAGATAAATATTCCATGCCATGCTGCATGGGTTAGGGAAGTCTGCCTAGTGTCCTTAGATCGTTGATCCATTTGTCCTGTAGGGGGCGCTGGCTGGCACTGCTGGTGGTGGTCCTCAAACTCCTTATGCTTTAGAGGCAAGGTGGCCAGAATTGTACAATATGTTTTCTACAGTTGGAAGATCTGGAGGCTGTAGTCGAGTTTGTAGATGGCTGTTTTTAGTTTTAGGAATCGTAGAATCACTGTTGAAGAGCTTGTATGGTGCCTGTATTTCAGCAAATAAACATAGGCGATTCCTTTTGTTCTCGGCCCTCTACTTTGGATGTTTTTAAAGCCCAGCCCTTCCAGAAGAGTGTCTTGCACTAAAATTTCTGTTTTTTATGCTTTCAAAGAGACATGAGGTTGAATTTAATCAGTTTGCTCTCAAGTGTTAATCTAGTGTTAAGAGACCTTGACCGTGTCTTCTATAATTGCCTTAAAGGGTTCAGTTTAGAAGCAATGCTTAGTCGGTGTTGAGAGGCTATGGCGTAGGGAGATTTAATCTTTTTTAATCATTACCAGGTTTGGAGTGAATGCCAGGGAACCAATGAGATCCCTGGAAGATGAGAACGCGTTTTTGGTATTGAAAACCTCCCTCGTGTTTCTCCAGTTAGTTTTTATTTCAGAGAAATTCTGCATTGCCAATCCAAAGGAATTCCGGAAAGATTGTAGAAAATGCTTGATAAGAGGTAAATTCTGGCAGTATTCATCATTTTTACTGTTTCACCTCTTCCCTAACATGATAGAACATTCAAGGACCCGGCATCTACCAGGTTTTCAATGTTCTATAGAGAAATATTTTCATTATTATTTTTTTAAGCTGGATGAGAACCAGTTACCAAGATATTTTATGTAAGAGGCTTGCTCATGGGGTCTGTCCCTGGAATCTTGGCTGAGTGGTATAGTCTATTTAGAGGTAAGACCTCAGTTTTGTCCTTATTGAGAGTTTAGTGTGTCGCCAGTTGTTGCGGGGTATGGCTCGATGACCTGCACTAGAGCTGGAATGGAAGTTTGGACTTCACTGGTAAAAAGCAGAAAATTTTTTATAGGCCCCTCACACCCACACACCCGTTGGCTCGGAATAGAAGATCTCCGCCAAAGTGCAGCTTCTCTTGCTGCCCGACGGGCATTGCACCGCCAGCCTGTCGTAGGAGCAGGATACCGATGATGACGCTGGACGGTCATCGGCTGGGACAACAGTTGTGGTCCTGCCGTTAGCCTGTGTGAGGTATCCTTACATTCTGAAAAGGGTCTACACCATGCACTCAACCCCCACTTTTTTATTGAGTGAGAGAGAAGAGAGGCTGAGCTAAAATTCTTTAGCTCTCCCTGGGGAACTCTGTACAACTTTATTGGTAGCTTAAAGCAGAACATTGTCAGCATATGCTGCTGTTGTAAGGGCGGCACCAGAGTGGAAGGATGTGCGGATATGCCCGCGATGTTAAGATACATATGGACTTCGCAGAGTAGTACGATGGTGAGGGGAGAGCCTTGTCCTCTGCCTTGGCTCAGCGGGACACTGTTAGATGGGATGTTATGTACTGCGCTTGTGGCTACAGGTTGTTCGTTAAAGCCCATTACCATTTGTAGATAGGATTGGCCAAGATCACATATTTTAGTGCTAAGCATAGGAAAATAGATGAGACTTTATCTAACGCCTTTTCTGCATTCCGTGCCAGGGCGGCTGCTGGGGAATGGATATATTCCAGAGTGGTGGTCAAGTTTCCATATAAAGAGGCTTTTTTGTGTAGCTAATAGCTTTTTATCGCTGTTTAAAGAATCTTCTCAAAACTTCCCAAAACAAAGGTTCATATAATCTCAGTTCCTTCCAGGAAAGTATCAGGCTGGTCCATCAAGCGGGCCCCAACAAAAAAGTGTGGTCCCAATACTTAATTTTCCCAAGTTAATTCCCATAGGAAACTAAGGTAAGTGATACAAAATATTTGCTGAACTGAATTACACCTACTTTGGCAAAAAGGTAGAAAGAACTTTACTCGGGAAATGTGTTTTTATTATTTGGTTTAAATCCGTTCAGTCATTTTTGAGAAATTGGTATTTAGAGGTGTTTCTCACGTGGTCATGAAGGGGTTTAAAATAATAGTGATATCGGGACAGTTTGTCCTGCGGGAGTGCCTTGTGGGATCATTTTTCTTTATTCTCAAGGATGAACACCTACTTTTAGAGAAGGTGGTAAATGTGAGTTCGGGGCAGGTGGTGGGTTACGGGAGGTAAGGGTAAAAATGTGTCCTGTTGTGGGGGAGCAATACATGCTCTCACCTTGCCTAAAAAAGCTCAGGAAGGGAATGGGACAGAGGCTTGACTGCTTTTGCAGCTAAAGTTTCGAGCAATTTTTACCGTATAGAATTTGTGGCCTGTAAAATTGCATCCATTGTTCTGGCACCTCACAATACCAGCTGCGGGGATACCTGGCCTGTCGGAGGCCAGGCCAGACGGAGCGGCGTCCCAGGTGGGAATACTGCTCTGCTGAACTCACAATGAACTTGTAGGATGTGGGGTGTCAAAGAAAAAAAACGTGCCACAAAAACGCGAGGTTTAGGAGTGCACAACCACTATTTTTATTGTGTTTCTTTCAAGATAGTGTAGTGGTTGTTTTTCAGGATTTTGTCTCTCAAATGTGACCTGGGCCAAAGTAACAAAACAAAAAAAATAGTAATCAGCCAGAAACCAGATCCTTCCAGCTTTGGGTCTTTCTTGACTTTGAGAAATCTTCTATCTCTGTGTTCTTGGTCTTCGGCAAATGTGCTCGTGAGGTGGGGAAAGGGAGGAAAGTAAACAAAATACCGGTACTAGTCAGTACCGGTACTAGTTTGCTTCTGGCTGTGCTACCACTACTGAAAATACAGTGCGGGAGGGGTTTGTTGGAGAGCTTTTGCAGTGTTAACACCACTTACGTGCCCTGTCTCCCTGTGTCCCCACCCCACCACTCCCATCCAAACGGTCCCCTCGGAGGCACTTGCCTTAAGCCACAGCCTGTCTCTCGGACCGTGGCGTTGGGACTCGGGCCGTCTTCTCCTTCCTTCAGCCCACCGGGATTGGTCGCCTTTAAGATATTGCTCTCCTGGCTCTGCCTCGCCTCCTCCGTCCTTGTTCCGCCGTCCTCCGCTCCGCTCTCTTCCTCCTCCGTCCTTGCTCCGCCGTCCTCCGCTCCGCTTTCGTCCTCTCCAGGGTGCACCGATCTCATCCCAATACCGCAAACCCTCAGCGTCTTCTGCAGATCCTTTATGCGTCCCGCGTGGTCTTCCTTACTTTACATCTTCCCCTCTCGCCGGGTCCACAAATAGACTGCCGCCTGCTATTGGGTTGGACTGAAACGGCATGCTACTATCCACTTCCGCTCTGCCCCGCTTTCCTCCTCCTTACAGATCTCCCCCCCCTAGGAATGAACGTCGTGCCATTCAGTAGAGGGTTTTCGGGACAGGTACTCCGCTCAGTCTTGTCTGGCACCGAGTATGTGCAAGGTCTGAAATTAGAAAGGTTGCAGAAACATGACCCACCTGAGCATGCGTTGATTAGAATCCTTCTATTTCACGAGCCAGGTTAAGGGAGCCTGGTCTGTGAGTATAGTGAAGTGGCGTGCTAGTAAGTAATATTGAAGTGCCTCAACTGCCCATTTGATTGCCAGGCACTCTTTCTCGATGGTGGAGTAATGGTTTTCCCTAGGGAATAACTTTCTACTGATATATAGAACAGGTTTGAGATCACCCCTCGAGTCGGGCTGATGTAGCACGGCACCCAGACCCAGACCTGAAGCATTGGTTTGGAGGACAAAGTGTTTATGGAAGTCAGGGCAGTGTAAGACAGGAGCTGTACATATGACGTCTTTTAGTGCTTGAAAGCTGTGTTCGTGTTCCTTTCTCCAGGCTTTTATTCATGATGGATAGGTTTTAGTTAGGTCTGTCAGGGGACTGGCCAAGGAAGAGAAGTTCGGGATGAATCTCCTATAGTATCCGAATAACCCAAGAAAAGAGCGTATGTTGCGTTTAGTTTTGGGGTTAAGAAGGGACTTGATTGCTTTGATTTTGTTCAGCTGTGATTTTATCAGAACCCCTTGTATCGTGTACCCAAGATATTGTATGGTATCTGTGACCAGCAAGGATTTTTTTGGGTTTATTTTCAGACCAGCCTCCTGGATGGCTGAAAATACAGCAGTTAAGTGTTTTAAATGGTTTGTCCAGGTTGGGCTAAAAACGACTATGTTGTCTAGGTAGGCGGCCGCATAATCCGTGTGAGGCATCAGCAAGTGATCCATTAAGCACTGAAACGTTGCTGGTGCCCCATGGAGGCCAAAAGGGAGTACCTACCTAAGACTTTACACCGACTCTCTATTAGCTGTTTATTTGATTATCTACATGTATTATGCTTTTATCTGACTGCGATCTTATTTTGTTATTCACGTACTACTTATTACCATTATTGTAACAAAAAGTCTGCTCAATCACCCTCTTGTTTCCCTTACCCCTTCTTTCTGTAAAGCGCTCTGATATCTGCAAAGATCTTGTTCGCGCTATATAAAACTTTGAAAATAAATAAATGAAAATAAAAATACCCGGAATTGATAGAGCCCAGAGGGGGTTGAGAAGGCGGTTTTCTCTTTGGCTTGAGGGGTCAGTGGGAGTTGCCAATAACCCTTGGTAAGGTCGAGGGTTGTCATATACCTGGCATTCCCTAGTTTCTCGATTAATTCATTGATGCGAGGCATCTGATAGGAGTCTAATTTAGTGACACTATTCACCTGACGAAAGTCAATACAGAAACGCAGTCTCCTGTCTGGTTTCGGTACTATCACTATGGGTGAACACCAATTACTTGTGGAGGGTTCTATGATGTTTGCCTGCAACATGGCTGTCACCTCTTTCTCTGCCTCCCTCCTTGCTTCTGGAATGCGATATGGCTTCTGTTTTACGATCGTTTTATCGAGGGAGATGTCATGTTGAACCAGGGAGGTCAACCCAGGGATGGAAGAGAAGAGACCAGGGAAGTTATCTAGCATGGAAGATAATTGGGCCTGCTGGTTGGGGGACATTATGTTTCCAACAGGTGCTCGCTCGTCTAGGGCTTCTGGTAAGCCTGCTGTGGATATTTCAAGGGGTCTTTCGGTACTCACTATAAGAGCGGGGTGTCCTGTGTTATTGTGCAAAGCGTGCTCTTCCCATTTTTTTTAGAAGGTTAACATGGTAATTCTGTTTGCCCCCGGCCCTCAGGGGCTGTAGAACACTGTATGTAACTGGGGTTATTATTTTTTCAATGACATAGGAACCCTGCCATTTGGACAACAGTTTATTCTCTGTTGTTGGGAGTAGGAGAAGGACCTTCTCTCTGGGACCAAATTCTCTTAACTGGCTATTTCTATCATAATATAGCTTTTGGGTGGCTTGGGCTTTTTCCATGTGCTCATGCGCTAACCCCCAGATCCTGAATACAGCGGATTTTAAATCGGTTGCATATTTGGGTATTGGTTGTCCCTCCTCATCCTCCCCCATTGTTCTGCTGCCATGTCAAGCAGTGTTCGAGGTTTTCTCCTGAACAGTAACTCAAACGGGGAATATCCTGTTGATTTCTGCTCATGCGTCCGTATTGCGAATAGGATAAGGGGTAGCTTCGGGTCCCAATCCCTCCCAGTCTCAGAGATGCCCTTGCGGAGTCAATCTCCATGAAGAGCTCCCCAACAGGCTGCACCTTCTCATGCAGAACCAGAACACAGCTGGGCTCCCCAACCCCAGGCAACCTAATCTAGCGATCTGTTTCCTGAGGTCCGAGAGTTCTGCTATCTTACCTCCCTCAAGAGTGTACGTCTATCCTCAAAGAGGCCGTCAGGCTCACTGCGCAGGCCTGCTACCCTGCCAAGTGGGAAAGGTTTGCTGCATTCCTAAGCACATAGACCCGCTTCAACTTGAAGTTCAGGATATTATCTGCTACCTTCTGCACTTACAGAAATCAAAACTAGCCTACAGTCCACAAGCCTCCACGCAGCCTCTATTGCAGCCACATGCAGAAGAGGGAACACTCTTCTTTATTCAAAATCCCTGTAGTCAAGGCTTTCATGGAAGGACTCAAACAATTTTCTATTCTGAGTAAACTCTGTCCCGGTCTGGAGCCTCAGCGTCGTTACCAGTCTCATCGGCCTCCTATTCAACCCCTACATTTATGCCCATTACAATTCCTTTACAGGAAGGCTGTTTTCCTGGTCGCCAAACATCTTTAAATTGTGTTAGCAAATTGCAAGCCCTCGCCCTGTAAGTCTTTCTTTCAAGTTCCTTCCTAAGGTGGTTTCTCCCTTCCTTGTCAATCAAACCATTGAGCTCCCGGTCTTCTTCCCACAGCCGGAGTCTCTGGCAGCGAGGGCCTTTCACACCCCTGATGTCAAGCATGCGGTCACATATTACATCAATAGGACCAGGCCATTTTGCAAAACTCAGCAACTTTTTCTTGCTTTCGTCAAACTAAACAAGGGGCCTGGGAATAGGCAGATGGATTTCCAAATGTTATTCAAACCTGCTTGATTATAGCTAAAAAACATTTGCCTGACCCAAACAGAACTCATTCCACTCACAGAAAAGGAGTCACTATGGCTTTCCTTTGAAACATACTGATAGCTGACATTTGTAAGGCAACTACGTGGTCCTCTCCACACGTTTACTTGGCACTACTGTGAGGATGTCTTAGCACACCAACACACAAGATGTGGCTAAGCTGTACTAAGAACTCTGCTTCAGTCGTCTGTGACATCCTCCAGCTAACCACCAGTTAGGAGAGAGCTGCTTTACCGCCTCTGTTAAGCATGCGTATCTACAGCCACACATGCAATGAACTGAATATGTTACTTACCCTGTAAGCATCTGTTCTTAGCATGTAGTATTGTAGATTCAGATATGCCCACCTGCCTCCCCGGAAGACTTTGGCTGTTGCAAAGTACTTTTAAAAAAAACTTAAAGTCTGTATGCATAACTTTGTGCCTGGTAAGCACACTTTCCTTTCTAATGTTACATCTTCACACTTCTCTCCTATGCGAAAAACAATCTAACATTGGCCGGTGCCCATGGGCAACGCTAAGTAAGAGGAGTCATTATACCTCGTGACTCAAAATACTTCTTTGAAGAAAACACAGTTGCGAATGCCCAGGCCCAACACTATGTGGCAGGAGGATGCAGAAGGTGAATCTACAGTCACATGTGCAGCGAACAGATGATTACAAGTTAAGTAGCGTATTCCTTCTGATAACTGTCTGCGTGCCGCACATACCATTAATCAAAATCAGCTTTACCTGAAGATTACTGTAGGACATTAGCCAACTAATGTCTCTAGTGCTTGGATTAGAGCATTCTGCAGTATCTCAGAAGAGAGAGGTTCACATAAAAGTGCTAAACAACTTGCATTTGCTAAGAACTATAGTATTGAGTATTATGAATGAGACCGGCCTCCTTCACTAGGTGGGACAGTAGATTCACATGGCCATTTGTGTCTCTGAGATCCTGTCTCAAGATCAGATGACTCCTGGAATATGTGGGTTCTTCCCTTGATGGACACGTAAACCTCACAGAGGTGGAAGTGACATTTCTGCCTTTTAGTTTGCTGCAGAGTGCCAGCGATCTCTCGCAGTGCATGACTGGGTCTTTTCATGTTTTTTGGGCGTATCCTTGAATGTTGCTGATTTTGGACCGCTCCCTGCGACATTCTTGACTTGCCTCTTCCAGCTTGCAGCTCTCGTTCTGGCGCGTTTCCATAACACTATGAACTGATTGTCTTTCTCCTTTCTCCTTGACTAGAAGCATGTACAAAGGGCCTCAGTGGTGTGACGATGTGGCTTGTTATAGGGCAGTATGAGGAAGGTATTTAACATCCTATTGTTATAGTATCTAGTAATGTGTGAAGCGGGGGCCTTACCCACAGGTACTGGAATGCTATTTATCACCAATTAATATTTTCAGATGCTTTTCCGAATTCTCTTTTATGCACACAAACCTTTAGCATTTGGTGATTATTAATTTTTCCAGGTGTCACTAATCAATCGGGAGTCTCGTCATACGTTTCAAAAATGAGAAGTCCATTGAACTAATGCTGTACCTTCAAGAACAGTTCAATTAGAAAGGAATTCATATTTTAAAACTAGTGCATTAGTAAATGAGTTAATATAGGAATTGGACTGTGGAGGGACCCTGGAGTGAGCCTAAGGGAGGCCATGTCATGCTGCCAGAGATATGAGGCTGCAAGAGCCTGGATAGTTGAACCCTGGGCCGCCAGGATGGTCCCTCTGGAAAGCCTCTGATGGATGTTAAAGCTGGGTGCTGAGCGCTTACATCTCCTTGGTTTGCAGGGACCTCTTCGGGCCTGGTGCTCGTCTTTGACATCCCCAACAAGGGGACCAACATCACCCTGGCCGAGGTGCTGGCGGAGCACCGGGACCCCATCACCGACATCGCCTCTGAGGTCTGCGACATGAAGGTAGGTGGACGCACCTCTTAATTTACCTGACGAGGGAACGCTACATTTCAGACCACTTTTTAAAGCATTTTTATTGATTGATCTCCCCAGCTTCTTCCACCAATATCCCAATCATTTGCTCCCATTTGATTTTGAGGGTGTCATGCGGCCCCAGGCAGTTATTTATGAGTGTCCTGCATATGAGCGTAATATCTAGCTTATGAAGGGGGGCTTACACCACCCTGTTTTCCATTGGTGTTACCTCTTGAAGTGTGTCTGTTAGTACATGTTTAACCGAAAGGTATTTCTGTCTCTGACTGTCCGCTAATTCAAACTGGCTTTGTAGCTCTTCGTTGCCGAGAGTCCCGGGACTCCCCGCACGTCCCCTATCTTGGAGGTGCAGAGGAGGTCTCACTTGCTGAAGCCTCCCAGCACGTCCCCTAACTTGGAGGTGCCGAGGAGGTCTCACTTTCTAAAGCCTCCCCGCACATCCCCTAACTTGGAGGTGCCCAGGAGGTCTCACTTCCTGAACCCTCCCCGAACTTCCCCTAATTTGGAGTTGCCGAGGAGGTCTCACTTGCTGAAGCCTCCCCACACATCCTATACCTTGGAGGTGCTCAGGAGGTCTCCCTTCCTGAAGCCTCCCCACACATCCTATACCTTGGAGGTGCTCCCGAGGTCTCCCTCGCTGAAGCCTCCCCACAAATCCTATACCTTGGAGGTGCTCAGGAGGTCTCCCTTCCTGAAGCCTCCCCACACATCCTATACCTTGGAGGTGCTCAGGAGGTCTCCCTTCCTGAAGCCTCCCCACACATCCTATACCTTGGAGGTGCCCAGGAGGTCTCCCTTCCTGAAGCCTCCCCACACATCCTATACCTTGGAGGTGCTCAGGAGGTTTCCCTTCCTGAAGCCTCCCCACACATCCTATACCTTGGAGGTGCCCAGGAGGTCTCCCTCGCTGAAGCCTCCCCACACATCCTATACCTTGGAGGTGCTCAGGAGGTCTCCTTCGCTGAAGTCTCCCCGCACATCCTATACCTTGGAGGTGCCCAAAAGGTCTCACTTCCTGAAGCCTCCCCACACATCCTATACCTTGGAGGTGCTCAGGAGGTCTCCCTCGCTGAAGCCTCCCCACACATCCTGTACCTTGGAGGTGCTCCGGAGGTCTCCCTCGCTGAAGCCTCCCCACAAATCCTATACCTTGGAGGTGCTCAGGAGGTCTCCCTTCCTGAAGCCTCCCCACACATCCTATACCTTGGAGGTGCTCAGGAGGTCTCACTTCCTGAAGCCTCCCCGCACATCCTATACCTTGGAGGTGCTCAGGAGGTCTCACTTCCTGAAGCCTCCCCACACATCCTATACCTTGGAGGTGCCCAGGAGGTCTCCCTTCCTGAAGCCTCCCCACACATCCTATACCTTGGAGGTGCTCAGGAGGTCTCACTTCCTGAAGCCTCCCCGCACATCCTATACCTTGGAGGTGCTCAGGAGGTCTCCCTTCCTGAAGCCTCCCCACACATCCTATGCCTTGGAGGTGCTCAGGAGGTCTCACTTCCTGAAGCCTCCCCACACATCCTATACCTTGGAGGTGCCCAGGAGGTCTCCCTTCCTGAAGCCTCCCCACACATCCTATACCTTGGAGGTGCTCAGGAGGTCTCACTTCCTGAAGCCTCCCCACACATCCTATACTTTGGAGGTGCCCAGGAGGTCTCCCTTCCTGAAGCCTCCCCACACATCCTATACCTTGGAGGTGCTCAGGAGGTCTCCCTTCCTGAAGCCTCCCCACGAATCCTATACCTTGGAGGTGCTCCGGAGGTCTCACTTCCTGAAGCCTCCCCGCATGTCCTATACCTTGGAGGTGCTCAGGAGGTCTCCCTTCCTGAAGCCTCCCCACACATCCTATACCTTGGAGGTGCCCAGGAAGTCTCCCTTCCTGAAGCCTCCCCACACATCCTATACCTTGGAGGTGCTCAGGAGGTCTCCCTTCCTGAAGCCTCCCCACACATCCTATACCTTGGAGGTGCTCAGGAGGTCTCCCTCGCTGAAGCCTCCCCACACATCCTATACCTTGGACGTGCTCAGGAGGTCTCCCTTCATAAAGCCTCCCCGCACATCCTATACCTTGGAGGTGCTCAGGAGGTCTCCCTCGCTGAAGCCTCCCCACACATCCTATACCTTGGACGTGCTCAGGAGGTCTCCCTTCATAAAGCCTCCCCGCACATCCTATACCTTGGAGGTGCTCAGGAGGTCTCCCTCGCTGAAGCCTCCCCACACATCCTATACCTTGGAGGTGCTCAGGAGGTCTCCCTTCCTGAAGCCTCCCCACACATCCTATACCTTGGAAGTGCTCAGGAGGTCTCCCTCGCTGAAGCCTCCCCACACATCCTATACCTTGGAGGTGCTCAGGAGGTCTCCCTTCCTGAAGCCTCCCACACATCCTATACCTTGGAGGTGCTCAGGAGGTCTCCCTCGCTGAAGCCTCCCCACACATCCTATACCTTGGAGGTGCTCAGGAGGTCTCACTTCCTGAAGCCTCCCCGCACATCCTATACCTTGGGGGTGCTCAGGAGGTCTCCCTTTCTGAAGCCCCCCCACACATCCTGTACCTTGGAGGTGCTCAGGAGGTCTCCCTTCCTGAAGCCTCCCCACACATCCTATACCTTGGAGGTGCCCAGGAGGTCTCCCTCCCTGAAGCCTCCCCACACATCCTGTACCTTGGAGGTGCTCAGGAGGTCTCCCTCCCTGAAGCCTCCCCACACATCCTATTCCTTGGAGGTGCTCAGAAGGTCTCCCTTCCTGAAACCTCCCCACACATCCTATACCTTGGAGGTGCTCAGGAGGTCTCCCTTCCTGAAGCCTCCCCACACATCCTATACCTTGGAGGTGCCTAGGAGGTCTCCCTCGCTGAAGCCTCCCCACACATCCTGTACCTTGGAGGTGCTCAGGAGGTCTCCCTCCCTGAAGCCTCCCCACACATCCTATACCTTGGAGGTGCTCAGGAGGTTTCCCTTCCTGAAGCCTCCCCACACATCCTATACCTTGGAGGTGCTCAGGAGGTCTCCCTTCCTGAAGCCTCCCCACACATCCTATACCTTGGAGGTGCCCAGGAGGTCTCCCTCCCTGAAGCCTCCCCACACATCCTGTACCTTGGAGGTGCTCAGGAGGTCTCCCTCCCTGAAGCCTCCCCACACATCCTATTCCTTGGAGGTGCTCAGGAGGTCTCCCTTCCTGAAACCTCCCCACACATCCTATACCTTGGAGGTGCTCAGGAGGTCTCCCTTCCTGAAGCCTCCCCACACATCCTATACCTTGGAGGTGCCTAGGAGGTCTCCCTCGCTGAAGCCTCCCCACACATCCTGTACCTTGGAGGTGCTCAGGAGGTCTCCCTCCCTGAAGCCTCCCCACACATCCTATACCTTGGAGGTGCTCAGGAGGTCTCACTTCCTGAAGTCTCCCCACACATCCTATACCTTGGAGGTGCTCCGGAGGTCTCCCTTCCTGAAGCCTCCCCACAAATCCTATACCTTGGAGGTGCTCAGGAGGTCTCCCTTCCTGAAGCCTCCCCACACATCCTATACCTTGGAGGTGCTCAGGAGGTCTCACTTCCTGAAGTCTCCCCACACATCCTATACCTTGGGGGTGCTCAGGAGGTCTCCCTTCCTGAAGCCTCCCCACACATCCTATATCTTGGAGGTGCCCAGGAGGTCTCCCTCGCTGAAGCCTCCCCACACATCCTGTACCTTGGAGGTGCTCAGGAGGTCTCCCTCCCTGAAGCCTCCCCACACATCCTATACCTTGGAGGTGCTCAGGAGGTCTCACTTGCTGAAGCCTCCCCACACATCCTATACCTTGGACGTGCTCAGGAGGTCTCCCTTCCTGAAGCCTCCCCACACATCCTGTACCTTGGAGGTGCTCAGGAGGTCTCCCTTCCTGAAGCCTCCCCACACATCCAATACCTTGGAGGTGCTCAGGAGGTCTCCCTTCCTGAAGCCTCCCCACACATCCTATACCTTGGAGGTTTCCCTTCCTGAAGCCCCCCCACACATCCTGTACCTTGGAGGTGCTCAGGAGGTTTCCCTTCCTGAAGCCTCCCCGCACATCCTATACCTCGGAGGTGCTCAGGAGGTCTCCCTTCCTGAAGCCTCCCCGCACATCCTATACCTTGGAGGTGCTCAGGAGGTCTCCCTTCCTGGAGCCTCCCCACACATCCTATACCTTGGAGGTGCCCAGGAGGTCTCCCTTCCTGAAGCCTCCCCACACATCCTATACCTTGGAGGTGCTCAGGAGGTCTCCCTTCCTGAAGCCTCCCCGCACGTCCTCTACCTTGGAGGTGCTCAGGAGGTCTCCCTCGCTGAAGTCTCCCCGCACATCCTATACCTTGGAGGTGCCCAGGAGGTCTCACTTCCTGAAGCCTCCCTACACATCCTATACCTTGGAGGTGCTCAGGAGGTCTCCCTCGCTGAAGCCTCCCCACACATCCTATACCTTGGAGGTGCTCCGGAGGTCTCCCTCGCTGAAGCCTCCCCACATATCCTATACCTTGGAGGTGCTCAGGAGGTCTCCCTTCCTGAAGCCTCCCCACACATCTAATACCTTGGAGGTGCTCAGGAGGTCTTCCTTCCTGAAGCCTCCCCACACATCCTATACCTTGGAGGTGCTCAGCGGGTCTCCCTTCCTGAAGCCTCCCCACACATCCTATTCCTTGGAGGTGCTCAGGAGGTCTCCCTTCCTGAAGCCTCCCCACACTTCCTATACCTTGGAGGTGCCCAGGAGGTCTCCCTCGGTGAAGCCTCCCCACACATCCTGTACCTTGGAGGTGCTCAGGAGGTCTCCCTCCCTGAAGCCTCCCCACACATCGTATAACTTGGAGGTGCTCAGGAGGTCTCACTTCCTGAAGCCTCCCCGCACATCCTATACCTCGGAGGTGCTCAGGAGGTCTCCCTTCCTGAAGCCTCCCCGCACATCCTATACCTTGGAGGTGCTCAGGAGGTCTCCCTCGCTGAAGTCTCCCCACACATCCTATACCTTGGAGGTGCTCAGGAGGTCTCACTTCCTGAAGCCTCCCCACACATCCTATATCTTGGAGGTGCTCAGGAGGTCTCCCTCGCTGAAGCCTCCCCACACATCCTATACCTTGGAGGTGCTCAGGAGGTCTCCCTTCCTGAAGCCTCCCCACACATCCAATACCTTGGAGGTGCTCAGGAGGTCTCCCTTCCTGAAGCCTCCCCACACATCCTATACCTTGGAGGTTTCCCTTCCTGAAGCCCCCCCACACATCCTGTACCTTGGAGGTGCTCAGGAGGTTTCCCTTCCTGAAGCCTCCCCGCACATCCTATACCTCGGAGGTGCTCAGGAGGTCTCCCTTCCTGAAGCCTCCCCGCACATCCTATACCTTGGAGGTGCTCAGGAGGTCTCCCTTCCTGGAGCCTCCCCACACATCCTATACCTTGGAGGTGCTCAGGAGGTCTCCCTTCCTGAAGCCTCCCCACACATCCTATACCTTGGAGGTGCTCAGGAGGTCTCCCTTCCTGAAGCCTCCCCACACATCCTATACCTTGGAGGTGCTCAGGAGGTCTCACTTCGTGAAGCCTCCCCACAGATCCTATACCTTGGAGGTGCTCAGGAGGTCTCCCTCGCTGAAGTCTCCCCGCACATCCTATACCTTGGAGGTGCCCAGGAGGTCTCACTTCCTGAAGCCTCCCTACACATCCTATACCTTGGAGGTGCTCAGGAGGTCTCCCTCGCTGAAGTCTCCCCGCACATCCTATACCTTGGAGGTGCCCAGGAGGTCTCACTTCCTGAAGCCTCCCTACACATCCTATACCTTGGAGGTGCTCAGGAGGTCTCCCTCGCTGAAGCCTCCCCACACATCCTATACCTTGGAGGTGCTCCGGAGGTTTCCCTTCCTGAAGCCTCCCCGCACATCCTATACCTCGGAGGTGCTCAGGAGGTCTCCCTTCCTGAAGCCTCCCCGCACATCCTATACCTTGGAGGTGCTCAGGAGGTCTCCCTTCCTGGAGCCTCCCCACACATCCTATACCTTGGAGGTGCTCAGGAGGTCTCCCTTCCTGAAGCCTCCCCACACATCCTATACCTTGGAGGTGCTCAGGAGGTCTCCCTTCCTGAAGCCTCCCCACACATCCTATACCTTGGAGGTGCTCAGGAGGTCTCACTTCGTGAAGCCTCCCCACAGATCCTATACCTTGGAGGTGCTCAGGAGGTCTCCCTTCCTGAAGCCTCCCCGCACATCCTATACCTCGGAGGTGCTCAGGAGGTCTCCCTTCCTGAAGCCTCCCCGCACATCCTATACCTTGGAGGTGCTCAGGAGGTCTCCCTTCCTGGAGCCTCCCCACACATCCTATACCTTGGAGGTGCTCAGGAGGTCTCCCTTCCTGAAGCCTCCCCACACATCCTATACCTTGGAGGTGCTCAGGAGGTCTCCCTTCCTGAAGCCTCCCCACACATCCTATACCTTGGAGGTGCTCAGGAGGTCTCACTTCGTGAAGCCTCCCCACAGATCCTATACCTTGGAGGTGCTCAGGAGGTCTCCCTCGCTGAAGTCTCCCCGCACATCCTATACCTTGGAGGTGCCCAGGAGGTCTCACTTCCTGAAGCCTCCCTACACATCCTATACCTTGGAGGTGCTCAGGAGGTCTCCCTCGCTGAAGTCTCCCCGCACATCCTATACCTTGGAGGTGCCCAGGAGGTCTCACTTCCTGAAGCCTCCCTACACATCCTCTACCTTGGAGGTGCTCAGGAGGTCTCCCTCGCTGAAGCCTCCCCACACATCCTATACCTTGGAGGTGCTCCGGAGGTCTCCCTCGCTGAAGCCTCCCCACATATCCTATACCTTGGAGGTGCTCAGGAGGTCTCCCTTCCTGAAGCCTCCCCACACATCTAATACCTTGGAGGTGCTCAGGAGGTCTTCCTTCCTGAAGCCTCCCCACACATCCTATACCTTGGAGGTGCTCAGCGGGTCTCCCTTCCTGAAGCCTCCCCACACATCCTATTCCTTGGAGGTGCTCAGGAGGTCTCCCTTCCTGAAGCCTCCCCACACTTCCTATACCTTGGAGGTGCCCAGGAGGTCTCCCTCGGTGAAGCCTCCCCACACATCCTGTACCTTGGAGGTGCTCAGGAGGTCTCCCTCCCTGAAGCCTCCCCACACATCGTATAACTTGGAGGTGCTCAGGAGGTCTCACTTCCTGAAGCCTCCCCGCACATCCTATACCTCGGAGGTGCTCAGGAGGTCTCCCTTCCTGAAGCCTCCCCGCACATCCTATACCTTGGAGGTGCTCAGGAGGTCTCCCTCGCTGAAGTCTCCCCACACATCCTATACCTTGGAGGTGCTCAGGAGGTCTCACTTCCTGAAGCCTCCCCGCACATCCTATACCTCGGAGGTGCTCAGGAGGTCTCCCTTCCTGAAGCCTCCCCGCACATCCTATACCTTGGAGGTGCTCAGGAGGTCTCCCTCGCTGAAGTCTCCCCACACATCCTATACCTTGGAGGTGCTCAGGAGGTCTCACTTCCTGAAGCCTCCCCACACATCCTATATCTTGGCGGTGTTCAGGAGGTCTCCCTTCCTGAAGCCTCCCCGCACATCCTATACCTTGGAGGTGCTCAGGAGGTCTCACTTCCTGAAGCCTCCCCACACATCCTATACCTTGGAGGTGCTCAGGAGGTCTCCCTTCCTGAAGCCTCCCCACACATCCTATACCTTGGAGGTGCTCAGGAGGTCTCCCTTCCTGAAGCCTCCCCGCACATCCTATATCTTGGAGGTGCTCAGGAGGTCTCCCTTCCTGAAGCCTCCCCACACATCCTATACCTTGGAGGTGCTCAGGAGGTTTCCCTTCCTGAAGCCTCCCCGCACATCCTATACCTTGGAGGTGCTCAGGAGGTCTCCCTTTCTGAAGCCCCCCCACACATCCTATACCTTGGGGTGCTCAGGAGGTCTCCCTTTCTGAAGCCCCCCCACACATCCTGTACCTTGGAGGTGCTCAGGAGGTTTCCCTTCCTGAAGCCTCCCCGCACATCCCCTAACTTGCCTTCTGCCATATTTCGGTCAGTGTTGCTCTCAGGGTGGGGGGCTGTGACCCTGGTTTATTCCCACCTTCAGACCCGTTGAGGGCCCCGTTGGCTCCATCGCTCGCTGTCAGCCGGAGCTGTGGGTTCCTTCTGTGAGGCAAAACCCCACCAGCCGCTGAGCTGACCAGTAATACAGTCTCAGGTCTGGAAGGGCAACTTCACCCTCGCGTGGTCTTCTGGTCAGGGACAATAACGCGACCACGGGGGCAGCGCTACCCCACAACAGTCATTTTGTCACACTGTCCCCCCTCTAAAAGTTGATATCTGGAACCCTCATAAGGGGTGTTTTGTAGCATGTATAGGTGTACGTTACTGGAATCATTGTGTGCAGTGCAGCAGCGCCTAGTAGGGAGAGCAGGAGCTGTCTCCCGTGTACCACATCTGTTTTTTTTACCTCCAGAATTCTCACCAAGTTGTCACATAGTCTTTTAGATTTTGTTACATATACCCAGGGCCACTAGAGTTATGCAATTTTGTGGCAATTTTTGCATAAATATGAATGAAATGAAAATTGAAAATTGTACTTGTATAGCGCTAACTACCCGGAGGCCTCGTAGCGTTTGTGACTGAATTTGCTTTGCGCTGGCTCAGGGCAGATCAGCAGGATTTGGTATACAAGTGTGTTTTCAGGGCTTTCCTGAAGGACAGATGGTTACTGTTTCCTCGCAGGGATAAAGGGAGGGTGTTCCAGAGTTTAGCCGCATTATGGGAAAAAGAGCGGCCTCCCCAGCGGGCTTTCCTGACTCTGATGGAGGTGGTCAGCTGGAGGGTACAGGAACGGAGGGAACGGGACGGGACGTAGGGAGTAGCCAAGGGATGTAGGATTGCGGGACCTGTGCGATGAAAGGCTTTGTGTAAAATACACATAGCCTTAAATTGTACTCTTGCCACTATAGGGAGCCAATGAAGCTCCCTTAGGGCGTTCCTCGCTGACTGCCAGCGAGGAAGGTTATAGAGTAGGCGGGCCGCACTGTTTTGTGTGACTTGGAGCTTCTGGGTGGCAAAGGTCGGAGCTCCCATGTAGAGGACATTCCCGTAATCCAGGCGGGAGAGTATAAGGGTCTGGACCAGGATCCTCCTTGCCTGAAATGGGAGCAGAGGGAGCACCTTGCGCAACATCCTCATAAGCCCAAAGCAAGTGGCGGCGGTCTTTGTGGCTTGGACCGAGAAGTCCAAAGCTTTATCAAACCAGATCCCGAGGCTTTTTATTTGGGACTTGGGGACAGGGGGCGAGCCCAGACATGGTGGCCAGATGGATGCAAGGACAGAGGGAGAAGGATTACCCAATAGGATGACATCTGTCTTCTCCCCGTTAAGTTTTAAGCAGGAAGAGTGCATCCATCTGGCAACAGCCTCCAGACAGGGGCCTAGGGTGTGGGACGATCCCTCAGGGTGGTCTAAGGAGACCACCAGTTGGGTATCGTCCGCGTAGGTGACGATACGCACACCGAAGGGATGGACTATCCTGTCTAGGGGTTCCATGTAGGCATTAAACAGGGTGGGGCTCAGGGAGGAGCCCTGAGGGACCCCACACCTGAGTGGGTGATTGGGAGACACCGTCTCACCCTCAAAGACCTGGAAGAAACGGTCAGTCAGGAAGGATGTCAGCCATTCCAGGGCCGCGCCCATGTCCGCCAGTCGTTGTAATAGCGTGACATGGTTAACCGTGTCGAACGCGGCGCTGAGATCTAATAGGATGATGGCGACTTTTCCACCCCGGTCCAACACGGCCCTTGCCTCTTCCGTTACCGCTAAGAGAGCGGTTTCAGTCCCATGCAGAGGACGGAACCCTGTCTGAGAGGCACGCAGAAAGCTATTTGACTCCAAATAGTTCATCAAGGTGTTATTTACGTGCCTCTCAAGCAGTTTGCTCAGCCAAGGGAGTAAGGAAATAGGACGGTAATTCGGCAAGTTGTTCTGGTCGAGATTGGGCTTCTTCAACAGAGCCCTCACCATCGCGCACTTCCATGAAGGAGGTACGGATTTGAAGGTGATGGATGTGTTGAGAACGTCCAATATGACCGGGCGAATCACGTCCATGACCTTAATGAGGGTCTGAGGGGGTGCTGGATCATTGGGGGAGCCAGAGGTAATTTTAGGGGTGAGTCTATCCAAGGCAGGAGTGTCCAAGACTGGAATTGTATCAAGCGTACAAGAGTCGGAGGTTGTAGGTACGAGGGGTTCCGTGTCATTATTAGCGTCCCTAAAGGAGGAATAAATGGTCTGGATTTTTTGTGAAAAGAAAGCAGCCAAATCGTTACAGCGATTTTGGGCGCCTTCAGCAGAGGGACACTCGGCCGGGGGTGTGACGAGGGATTTGACAATTTTAAAGATTTCCCTTGGGGCATTAGCGGCTGCATTAATTTTGCCACTGTAAAAAGAAGCTTGTGCCACCTTTATCTCCTGTTTGTAGAGCTTGATGGCAGCTCTATATTCAGCCTTCCTGAGTTGGGAGTAGTCCTGTCTCCAGGCTCTCTCGTGTTTACGACAAGCTAATTTCATGGTCTTGAGGGCAGGTGTATACCATGGGGTGGCTTTGGGTCTTATTGGGCCTCCCCATACAATCTACTAACTCCATAATCAAGTCAAGTCAAGTCAAGTCAAAGAATTTATATAGCGCACTACATACCCAGAGGGTCTCAAGGCGCTTAGGGAGGGGAAGAGGATTACTTGTCAAATATCCACGTTTTAAGTTGCTTTCTGAATGCTAGGTGGTTCTGGGTAAGGCGAAGGTAAGTGGGGAGTGAGTTCCATATTTTAGCAGCCAGGTATGAGAAGGATCTGCCTCCCATGGTTGTCTTGTTGATGCGAGGTACAGTGGCGAGGGCTTGGCTGGAAGAACGTAGTTGGCGGGAGGGGGTGTAGAAGGACAGTCGTGAGTTGAGGCATTCTGGTCCGATGTCGTAGAGTGATTTGTGTGCATGGGTTAGCAGTCGGAACGTGATCCTCTTGTTGACGGGTAGCCAGTGGAGGTCTTTCAGGTGACCAGAGATGTGTTCGTTACGCGGGATGTCTAATATGATTCTGGCTGAGGCGTTTTGGATTCGTTGGAGTTTCTTCTGGAGTTTAGCGGTAGTACCTGCGTAGAGGGTGTTTCCCTAGTCCAGTCGGCTCGTGACCAGAGCATGGGTGACTGTTTTTCTGGTTTCTGTGGGGATCCAGCGAAATGTTTTTTTGAGCATGCGAAGAATGTTGAAGCAGGATGAGGATACGGCGCTGACTTGTCTGTTCATTGAAAGTGAAGAATCCAGGATAACGCCTAGGTTCCGTGCGTGGTCTGTCGGGATGGGTGCTTTTCCAAGGGCTTCCGGCCACCAAGAGTCGTCCCATGCAGAGGGGGATGTGCCTAAGATGAGGACTTCTGTTTTATCTGAGTTCAGTTTCAGACGGCTCTGTTTCATCCATTCGGCAACTTCTTTCATTCCTTCGTGTAGGTTAGTTTTGGCGGTGCTGGGGTCATTGGTGAGAGATAGGATCAGTTGAGTGTCATCCGCGTAAGAGATGATGTTGAGGTTGTGTTGGCGTGTGAGGGGGCTCATGTATACGTTGAAGAGGGTGGGACTGAGTGAGGATCCTTGTGGTACGCCACAGATGACTTCAGTGGCCTCGGGCTTGAATGGTGGAAGGCGGACTCTCTGGGTTCTTTCGGTGAGGAACGAGGTGATCCATTCAAGTGCTTTTCCTTGTATTCCGATGTTTCTGAGGCGTTGTAAGAGGGTGCTGTGGCAGACTGTGTCGAAGGCAGCAGAGAGGTCGAGGAGGATGAGGGCGACTGTGTCTCCATTGTCCAGTAGAGTTCGAATGTCGTCTGTTGCTGCGATGAGGGCGGTCTCAGTGCTGTGTTTTGCTCGGAAGCCAGATTGTGAGGAGTCGAGGGATTTGTTGGCTTCGAGGAAAGCGGCAAGCTGGTTGTTGACAGCTTTCTCGATGACTTTGGCCGGGAAAGGAAGGAGTGATATTGGACGGTAATTTTTGAGTTCGGTGGGGTCCGCTGTGGGTTTTTTCAGAAGGGCGGTGAGTTCAGCGTGTTTCCAGCTTTCCGGGAAGGTGGCGGAGTTGAAGGAGCAGTTGATGACGTCTCGGAGGTGCGGTGCTATGATGGAGTCTGCTTTGTTGAAGATGTGGTGAGGGCATGGGTCTGTGGGGGATCCTGAGTGGATGGAGTTCATCAGGCGGATGGTGTCCTCAGTGGAGATTGGGTTCCAGTAGTTAAGGGTGTTCAAGGGGGGTGAATGTTCCGCATATGGTTGGGTGGGTTGGTCTTCGGGATCTGCTGCTTTTACCCCACAAATGTTGTGTCTAGCTCAGACGGATCGTGTGTTACATAAAATATAGCTAATCAGGTTGCTGCATAGCCGCAACGCTTTCTGCAGAGGTCGACTAGTCCTCTTACGGTTGCTTATTTGTGGGAGAGGGTGGCCCTCCCCAGCACCACCCATGTTTCCTACCTCAGATATGTCGGTCTCTCTCCTTCAAGGCTGACAGAATGAAATGAAAGAGGTACCTTTCTAGCCACGGCTGCATATTATATGACAGACATCATTGTTAAATGTTGGGCCCTTAAGTAAGTAAACATCTTCTAGATGTGCTTCAAGAAGACATCTTTCCCTCGACATAAGATAGTGGCTTTTTCAAAATACCCCTGAGTTTGCATGGCTTCCTTCCAGCTAAGAGGCCACCCTGGTTTCTTTTCACAAAATGTACAGCAGTGAAGCTCTTCATAGATGCAGCGTTGAAAGAATGTTTAGGTTGCTTTCTAGGCCACATGACTCCAGGAAACCCTAAGTTATTGTATGTAGTGAGTCACTAAGACACGGCGCTGAGGGTTTTTTCTCTGACATCTGTCACTAACCCCTTACAATCCTTGTTCCAGGATTGCGAAGCGGACCTGGTCACTGCTGACGACTCCGGGGTTCTGTGCGTCTGGAAGTCGGGAGAAGATTTCAAATTACTGAACAAGATCTCCGCATACGGGTGAGGCTCCTCGTCCAAGGGCCGGGTCCTTTCCTCAAGGCCTCTCTTTTGACTCCCCGTCTTAGTCTTTCATCAAGTAGTTGACCCCAGGAAGCTTTCACTGTTTTTGCTATTTCTTTGACTCATCTCTGTGCCGGCGACTGACGCTTGGCATCAGTGTCTTGTACTGGGGGTGCTAGGTGTGCCTCTCTGCGGATGTGGTAGACCAGCAGGGGGCCTTTCTGCACCAGTCTGTCAGATGCTTTTAGTTTCGTTTCTAGTTTTTCGAGCCAACAGATGCTTAGGTTGCCAATCTGGTGGGAGCCTCAATAGCGTGGCTGAACTTTGGCCAATTGCACACTCTTGACAACATCTTGGAGCATGACCTAAGCATGAGGTCAGATGGAAGGAGGGCACAGTAGTGTCAAAGTATTCAGGCGTGTAGTTTATGTTTTTATAAGATGAAAGAACAGCTAATAGTAAGAAGGGCAATTGTAGATAAGCTAGCATCTCTCACCGGTCACATTCCAGACTATAGGTGGTCTGTGAATTGATAACGTTCCTCATAGGTAGGGAGGAGGGTGGTATTGGTGCTAGAGAGGGACAGACAGACGGACACATACATGTAGTATAGCAGTGTACTCTTGTAGTTATCGTACACTGTCTTGGTAGCCCATTGTATTCTAACTCGTGATTTTGGTTGGCTCAGAGACCCCAAGGAGTCATTTCATTCAAATACAGTCTGGCAAAAAACAATGTCCTCAGCAGGTCTGAATGAGCCATGTAGGTACATTAATGAAGTGTGAAAGTAACCTACACTCTGTGCACAGCACAAGGCTCAAGTGAGGGGTGTCAGACCCTAAAGATCCGTCATTGGCGCTCATGGAAGCGCTATTGAGATGCCGGAGGCTTGCACCAAACACCTGGACAAGAGAGATTCAAGGTCTACATGTGTGTGTTGTGGAAGTGAGCAGCCAGGATCGGAGGACTGCGTATTGAAAATCTGCAGGACAGTATATGCAAACAAGGAGGCGGCATGTTCCACGTCACAGACCACCACCAACTATGGCTATGATACACCTGTGTGAGAGTAAAAGCAATCCCCCTGAGCCACCTCCATTCCGCCCAAAGTTAGCCAATAATGGACAGGCTTCAAGGTTGCTTGTATGCCAAGAGCCTCTCGTAGCCGGGGAAAGATATGTGTAGAAGTGTTTTCTTGGATACTGACAATTTAATGGAAAAGAAATAGGCGGGCAATGAGTTGCCCAGGCAAGCAGTGACTACCTTCATTAGAACCCTCACACCATAACATCCAGTGACTTGAGATTCCAGTGGAAGCACTGAACTAATCCCTGGTGAGCCAGAACTTGGAACTTCTGTCCAGTTTCAGCCGCCTCTGAACCCCTTCTTCCCTGCCATGTCACTTTCTCCTCCGGGTACAAACTTTCCTCTGGGAAGGTCATGTCCGGCAAGTCCCTGCCCTTTCCTTCCTGCAGCGGATTGTGTGTGTTTCAGCTTCGTGTAGGTACTAGACGGTGGTGGGCATGTCTTCGCCGCGGAGAGCTGGAGGTTGGAGGATTTGGTATGTTTCATGGTAGTAGATCCGTGACCGCTGCAGGAGTGGATCCCCGGTCACCACACTGGATCCCACACAGCTCGCATCGGAGTAGCACAGAAGGTGATCTTTACAGAGGTGTGGGGGCTCCTCACAGATGTGTTTTCTTTTTTAGGGGTACCTGTGCGTCAGTGAAGATGTGGAATGGAGTGATTGCGGCGGCGTATGGCAGTGGCCAGATCCGCGTCTACGATGCTGCCACCGGGACAGTTCACGCAGAAGTCAACGCCCACGCACGCTGGATTTACGCTTTGGATATCGCACCAGATTCTGGAAAGGTAGGATGTGATGATCTCCTCTGCTGTGATTTTCTTTTGAGGTCTGGTCTAAAAGCAGCTTTTAGCTCTTTGTTGTCGAAGACCTATTGTTTATAACAACTTGGTTTGGGCAGCCCATAACTTAACATGGTTTGCTTTCTTGTCAATCTCATTTGTTTGCTGTTTGTTTGATGGCTCTCATTCCCCTTCTTGTGATTCTCTCTCCTCTGGAGCATAGTTTCTGTACCATCCTGTTTATTGGATGATTGTGTCCTTCCGCTGCTTCGTTTCGGGAAACAACTATTTTATTTTGCTTTCAGCACTCTCTAGGACTGTCTGCTTTTTTATGTCTCCTCTTCCCCCGTGTGCTGCTGATTGTCCTGCCCTTCCTGTTCTCTATGTTGCCCTCCCTCCCTCCAGCTCATCCATTGCTTCTCATCCCTTCTTTGATTTTGCCAAAACTTGTCTTTCCAGGAGTTTCTAAGTATTGTATCCAGGCCGCCTATAACATTCACTTCGACCAACAAGCCAAGGACCGGTCACCTTCCTGTTGTTCTACTGCTTGTACCGCTTGGTAAAACTGTGTGTTTGTTCTGCAACATGAATGTCAGGATTTTGCCAGACAGACTGTCTATGCACACCCTCAAGATATGTTGGCCTATATCCGTGATAATTCACAGTGCACCATCTGCACCCCTACCCTGACAGGGTAACAAATGTGTGTGAAACCAGAACATGACAACCCTGATCTCCAAGGAAATCGTGGTAACAGATCTAGAACCCTTTCGTTTGCACTCTTCTACATAACCAAAGATGTATGCAGGAAGTACTCAGCCAGGCTTTTCAATATTTAACCCAGATCTTTTGACTGGAGGTGAATGCATGATTTATTCAACATTCCGTCCATCATTTGTCTGCGTATCACTTTTCACCCTAAGTGGGATGGGTATGCCAAAACGTGGGTCCCTTGCTCTCTTTGCCACTGGATTCAAGGTAGCCTGGCTGATGATGGGTGTTACCCCGAAACCGGTCCCATGATGCTTGTTTCTGGTTAAGGGAGGACCTGGTTTGGCGGTTCGGGCTGGACTGTTCCCATGAGGCACAGGGCCAGCCTGATTTGCATGTGGCCATGTCTGAACTGGGGTAGAGTAGTGACCAGAAGAACAATGGATTTAACCCAGATCTTTTGACTGAGGGTGAATGTTTGATTCCTTCAGCATTCCGTACATCATTTGTTTGCGTATCAATATTTATTGAAGCCTTGTGATTCTTGTATAAAATACAAACGCTGCAATAATCAAAAGAGTGACATTGAGCAGCATAATTAGCATTATGAGAATAGTGGAATAGATTAACAATTCCAGCAATGTGCTAAAGCGGTGAATCAATGAATACTGTGAATAGTGTACTCTGACCTAGCACTCTATAACCTAGTTTGGCCTAGAGCGGGTGATCTGCCAAATCCCTGCTGGGTGGTGTAACTTCCCCATTACCTGCGGGCAAGTGTCATCAGGCTGCCCGTCTTGGTGTAGAGCTCAGTCGGCTGAGTGCTCCTCTGAGCTAAACAAGGAAGTGGTTCTGTATATATAATAAACCGCACCCGTTTGACCATGTCGAAACCCAAGTCAGGCCACAATTGTTTACTCTAGTTCGATAGGTTCGTCACCTACCAGGCAATAACCTAAATTACATTTGCGCAGTGAACATTATTCTTTGTACGGACTACAAAAATTGTCGCTGCACTCCATATAAGTTATATGTTCTTTGCAATTTTAGTTAATAAGTCACATTCAACAAGTGTTAGATCTTAGCTTATTTATTGTCAAGTTCCTCCCAGAAAATCACTTTGGTACATCCAGCATCATATGGTATAGCCAACATGTGTTTTGTCACATGTATGACCTCTTAAGGGCTCTTATTGTGAAATATCTCCAAAAGTTCCAATAGAAATTCTATGCGGTCGTTGGCCATGCCCCTCAGGAATGTCTTCATGAAGTACGTTGCCTCTGCTATAGGACGAGCCAAAAACCACACGTATTATTGGCTGATATCGGGAATGTCAGGGTCCTGATCTAATCTGTGAGTGCGGTAGATATGATGAACTCCTGAGTTCGCGCACATAAAGCAGTAAACATTGGTGTTCCATACTCAGGACGCGAACGTTTATTTAATTTTTTTACATACCTTTTAGGAGGGACTGACAGCTAACATTTGCTACCAGGCCACTTCTAGCCCTAAATGCGCTTTCACACACCTTTTATTCAAGTATTTTTTCAATGAACTGTTCCAACATGTGCATCCACCGTGTTGGAATGGAAAATTAAAAGACAAAAAAAATGACCTCCTGGTCATGACACATGCATGCGCATACTTTATCACGCTGGGGCTGTTCTAGCATCATGACATGTAATTGTGCATGTTTTGTGACTCTTGCACAAACATGCATCATCATGCAGCGGGTCTTATTGTTATGTTTTACAGATGCAGATCTTTCATTTCTATTGATGCTGTTGAATACCTGCTTAAAGGTTGGGCAAAGCTAAAAGACAATACCTATTGACTTTGCCAGTTCTTATTTATTAAGTTGGGATGTAGGAGGCGAGGATGGGTTTGGCGATGATACTCTCTTTCAATGAAGGGCTCATGCTGTGTTCTGACCTGCCTTCTATACCAGACCTGGGCGTTGTTTGCGGAGTTTCCCTACGCTGAACTCCGCGAAGTGACAAAACAACTCAGTGGAGTTCCGCAAGTGGCAGAGTGCGGTGCAAACTGCCGTTTGCACTGATCTTCCTGTCGCTCGGGTAGAAATTCTACCCGAGCAGCGGCTCGGGCTCTCCAACTTACAGTTTGCGAGCTTGAGTGGGGAAAAAACTCTGCTGCACTATTCAGAGTTGAGTTTTCTCCACTCAGCGAGCTCCGCGGAGTGCTGCAAACACTGCGAACCGAGCAGAGTTCATTGTCCAGGCCTATTCTGTACCCACTGCAGACACTAGCCTAAGCGTCAGCATGGAGGAATCCAGGCATATATTTAACACACGCTGAGCTGATTACTAGATGGAAACTGTAGGCTAACCTAAAAGATAACCCCCACCTCCCAGGGAGCAAAGAGAATCACTGCAACATCATGGAAGCAAACACACAGCAAAGCAAAAACGCCAAGGTCCAGATGCAGTGCAGCAGACCAATGTGGCAGGCACCCGAGAGATTCACTCCCCAGGGCAGGGACAGGCAGCAGATCAACGAGCCAGACTTACGAGATGTCTCCCTCTCCGATCCAGACACTATTCCGCAGTGAGACAGCAGGAGGGCTTGAAGACACCTCCAAACTCCAAGTCAGAAAGGGCTCAGCAGTAAGAGAAGCCCAAGCCTAGGAGACTCCACGCTTCCCAGTGCTACAGCGCGAAGGGAGTACGGTTAGGAGATGACGCGGTTCCAACATCAGAACAAGTCCTTGGAGTAAGATAGGCGCAGGCCTTGGACACCCCCTTTTGTGTAATCCAGGAAAGAAGCTGTAATAAGATAGGCGCAGGCCTTGGACACCCCCTTTTGTATAATCCAGGAAAGAAGCTGTAATAAGATAGGCGCAGGCCTTGGACACCCCCTTTTGTGTAATCCAGGAAAGAAGCTGTAATAAGATAGGCGCAGGCCTTGGACACCCCCTTTTGTGTAATCCAGGAAAGAAGCTGTAATAAGATGGGCACATGCCTAGGACCCCCCCCCCCCCTTGTGTAATCCAGGAAAGAAGCTGTAATAAGATAGGAGCAGTCCTAGGACCCCCCTTTTGTTTAATCCAGGAAAGAAGCAGTAATAAGATAGGCGCAGGCCTTGGACACCCCCTTTTGTGTAATCCAGGAAAGAAGCTGTAATAAGATAGGCGCAGGCCTTGGACACCCCCTTTTGTGTAATCCAGGAAAGAAGCTGTAATAAGATAGGTGCAGGCCTTGGACACCCCCTTTTGTTTAATCCAAGGAAGAAGCTGTAATAAGATAGGCGCAGGCCTAGGACACCCCCTTTTGTGTAATCCAGGAAAGAAGCTGTAATAAGATAGGCGCAGGCCTTGGACACCCCCTTTTGTGTAATCCAGGAAAGAAGCTGTAATAAGATAGGCGCAGGCCTTGGACACCCCCTTTTGTGTAATCCAGGAAAGAAGCTGTAATAAGATAGGCGCAGGCCTAGGACACCCCCTTTTGTGAGATCCAGAAAAGAAGCTGTAATAAGATAGGCGCAGGCCTTGGACATCCCCTTTTGTGTAATCCAGGAAAGAAGCAGTAATAAGATAGGAGCAGGCCTTGGACACCCCCTTTTGTTTAATCCAAGGAAGAAGCTGTAATAAGATAAGCGCAGGCCTAGGACACCCACTTTTGTGTAATCCAGGAAAGAAGCTGTAATAAGATAGGCGCAGGCCTTGGACACCCCCTTTTGTGTAATCCAGGAAAGAAGCTGTAATAAGATAGGCGCAGGCCTTGGACACCCCCTTTTGTGTAATCTAGGAAAGAAGCTGTAATAAGATAGGCGCAGGCCTTGGACACCCCCTTTTGTGTAATCCAGGAAAGAAGCTGTAATAAGATAGGCGCAGGCCTTGGACACCCCCTTTTGTGTAATCCAGGAAAGAAGTTGTAATAAGATAGGCGCAGGCCTTGGACACCCCCTTTTGTGTAATCCATGAAAGAAGCAGTAATAAGATAGGCGCAGGCCTTGGGCACCCCCTTTTGTGTAATCCAGGAAAGAAGCTGTAATAAGATAGGCGCAGGCCTAGGACACCCCCTTTTGTGTAATCCAGGAAAGAAGCTGTAATAAGATAGGCGCAGGCCTTGGACCCCCCCTTTTGTGAGATCCAGAAAAGAAGGTGTAATAAGATAGGAGCAGGCCTAGGACACCCCCTTTTGTGTAATCCAGGAAAGGAGCTGTAATAGGATGGGCACATGCCTAGGACCCCCCCCCCCCCAACTCCCCCTTGTGTAATCCAGGAAAGAAGCTGTAATAAGATAGGCGCAGGCCTTGGACACCCCCTTTTGTGTAATCCAGGAAAGAAGCTGTAATAAGATAGGCGCAGGCCTTGGACACCCCCTTTTGTGTAATCCAGGAAAGAAGCTGTAATAAGATAGGCGCAGGCCTTGGACACCCCCTTTTGTGTAATCCAGGAAAGAAGCTGTAATAAGATAGGCGCAGGCCTTGGACACCCCCTTTTGTGTAATCCAGGAAAGAAGCTGTAATAAGATAGGCGCAGGCCCTGGACACCCCCTTGTGTGTAATCCAGGAAAGAAGCTGTAATAAGATAGGCGCAGGCCTAGGACACCCCCTTTTGTTTAATCCAGGAAAGCAGTTGTAATAAGATAGGCGCAGGCCTTGGACACCCCCTTTTGTGTAATCCAGGAAAGAAGCTGTAATAAGATAGGCGCAGGCCTAGGACACCCCCTTTTGTGTAATCCAGGAAAAAAGCTGTAATAAGATAGGCGCAGGCCTTGGACACCCCCTTTTGTGTAATCCAGAAAAGAAGCTGTAATAAGATCGGCGCAGGCCTTGGACACCCCTTTTTGTGTAATCCAGGAAAGAAGCTGTAATAAGATAGGCACAGGCCTTGGACACTCCCTTTTGTGTAATCCAGGAAAGAATCTGTAATAAGATGGGAGCATGCCTAGGACACCCCCTTTTGTGTAATCCAGGAAAGAAGCTGTAAGAAGATAGGCGCAGGCCTTGGACACCCCCTTTTGTGTAATCCAGAAAAGAAGCTTTAATAAGATCGGCGCAGGCCTTGGACACCCCCTTTTGTGTAATCCAGGAAAGAAGCTGTAATAAGATAGGCGCAGGCCTTGGACACCCCCTTTTGTGTAATCCAGGAAAGAAGCTGTAATAAGATAGGCGCAGGCCTAGGACACCCCTTTTGTGTAATCCAGGAAAGAAGCTGTAATAAGATAGGCGCAGGCCTTGGACACCCCCTTTTGTGTAATCCAGGAAAGAAGCTGTAATAAGATAGGCGCAGGCCTTGGACACCCCCTTTTGTGTAATCCAGGAAAGAAGATGTAATAAGATATGCGCAGGCCTTGGACACCCCCTTTTGTGTAATCCAGGAAAGAAGCTGTAATGAGATAGGCGCAGGCCTTGGACACCCCCTTTTGTGTAATCCAGAAAAGAAGCTGTAATAGGATCGGCGCAGGCCTTGTACACCCCCTTTTGTGTAATCCAGGAAAGAATCTGTAATAAGATGGGAGCATGCCTAGGACACCCCCTTTTGTGTAATCCAGGAAAGAAGCTGTAAGAAGATAGGCGCAGGCCTTGGACACCCCCTTTTGTGTAATCCAGAAAAGAAGCTGTAATAAGATCGGCGCAGGCCTTGGACACCCCCTTTTGTGTAATCCAGGAAAGCAGCTGTAATAAGATAGGCGCAGGCCTTGGACACCCCCTTCTGTGTAATCCAGGAAAGAAGCTGTAATAAGATAGGAGCAGGCCTTGGACACCCCCTTTTGTGTAATCCAGGAAAAAAGCTGTAATAAGATAGGAGCAGGCCTTGGACACCCCCTTTTGTGTAATCCAGGAAAGAAGCTGTAATAAGATAGGCGCAGGCCTTGGACACCCCCTTTTGTGTAATCCAGGAAAGAAGCTGTAATAAGATAGGCGCAGGCCTTGGACACCCCCTTTTGTGAGATCCAGAAAAGAAGCTGTAATAAGATAGGCGCAGGCCCTGGACACCCCCTTTTGTGTAATCCAGGAAAGAAGCTGTAATAAGATAGGCGCAGGCCTAGGACACCCCCTTTTGTTTAATCCAGGAAAGCAGTTGTAATAAGATAGGCGCAGGCCTTGGACACCCCCTTTTGTGTAATCCAGGAAAGAAGCTGTAATAAGATAGGCGCAGGCCTAGGACACCCCCTTTTGTGTAATCCAGGAAAAAAGCTGTAATAAGATAGGCGCAGGCCTTGGACACCCCCTTTTGTGTAATCCAGAAAAGAAGCTGTAATAAGATCGGCGCAGGCCTTGGACACCCCTTTTTGTGTAATCCAGGAAAGAAGCTGTAATAAGATAGGCACAGGCCTTGAACACCCCCTTTTGTGTAATCCAGAAAAGAAGCTGTAATAAGATCGGCGCAGGCCTTGGACACTCCCTTTTGTGTAATCCAGGAAAGAAGCTGTAATAAGATAGGCGCAGGCCTTGGACACCCCCTTTTGTGTAATCCAGGAAAGAAGCTGTAATAAGATAGGCGCAGGCCTAGGACACCCCCTTTTGTGTAATCCAGGAAAGAAGCTGTAATAAGATAGGCGCAGGCCTTGGACACCCCCTTTTGTGTAATCCAGGAAAGAAGCTGTAATAAGATAGGCGCAGGCCTTGGACACCCCCTTTTGTGTAATCCAGCAAAGAGGCTGTAATAAGATAGGCGCAGGCCTTGGACACCCCCTTTTGTATAATCCAGGAAAGCAGCTGTAATAAGATAGGAGCAGGCCTAGGACACCTCCCCCCTTTGTGTAATCCAGAAAAGAAGCTGTAATAAGATGGGCGCAGGCCTTGGACACCCCCTTTTGTGTAATCCAGGAAAGAAGCTGTAATAAGATAGGCGCAGGCCTTGGACACCCCCTTTTGTGAGATCCAGAAAAGAAGCTGTAATAAGATAGGCGCAGGCCTAGGACACCCCCTTTTGTGTAATCCAGGAAAGAATCTGTAATAAGATGGGAGCATGCCTAGGACACCCCCTTTTGTGTAATCCAGGAAAGAAGCTGTAATAAGATAGGCGCAGGCCTAGGACACCCCCTTTTGTGTAATCCAGGAAAGAAGCTGTAATAAGATAGGCGCAGGCCTTGGACACCCCCTTTTGTGTAATCCAGGAAAGAAGCAGTAATAAAATAGGCGCCGGCCTTGGACACCCCCTTTTGTGTAATCCAGGAAAGAGGCGGTAATAAGATAGGCGCAGGCCTTGGACACCCCCTTTTGTGTAATCCAGGAAAGAAGCTGTAATAAGATAGGCGCAGGCCTTGGACACCCCCTTTTGTGTAATCCAGGAAAGACGCTGTAATAAGATAGGCGCAGGCCTTGGACACTCCCTTTTGTGTAATCCAGGAAAGAAGCTGTAATAAGATAGGCGCAGGCCTTGGACCCCCCTTTTGTGCAATCCAGGAAAGAAGCTGTAATAAAATAGGCGCAGGCCTTGGACACTCCCTTTTGTGTAATCCAGGAAAGAAGCTGTAATAAAATGGGAGCAGGCCTTGGACACTCCCTTTTGTGTAATCCAGGAAAGAAGCTGTAATAAGATAGGCGCAGGCCTAGGACACCCCCTTTTGTGTAATCCAGGAAAGAAGCTGTAATAAGATAGGCGCAGGCCTAGGACACCCCCTTTTGTGTATTCCAGGAAAGAAGCTGTAATAAGATAGGCGCAGGCCTAGGACACCCCCTTTTGTGTAATCCAGGAAAGAAGCTGTAATAAGATGGGAGCAGGCCTTGGACACTCCCTTTTGTGTAATCCAGGAAAGAAGCTGTAATAAGATGGGCGCAGGCCTTGGACACTCCCTTTTGTGTAATCCAGGAAAGAAACTGTAATAAGATAGGCGCAGGCCTAGGACACCCCCTTTTGTGTAATCCAGGAAAGAAGCTGTAATAAGATGGGAGCAGGCCTTGGACACCCCCTTTTGTTTAATCCAGGAAAGAAGCTGTAATAAGATAGGCGCAGGCCTTGGACACCCCCTTTTGTGTAATCCAGGAAAGAAGCTGTAATAAGATGGGAGCAGGCCTTGGACACTCCCTTTTGTGTAATCCAGGAAAGAAGCTGTAATAAGATGGGAGCAGGCCTTGGACACTCCCTTTTGTGTAATCCAGGAAAGAAGCTGTAATAAGATAGGCGCAGGCCTAGGACACCCCCTTTTGTGTAATCCAGGAAAGAAGCTGTAATAAGATAGGCGCAGGCCTAGGACACCCCCTTTTGTGTATTCCAGGAAAGAAGCTGTAATAAGATAGGCGCAGGCCTAGGACACCCCCTTTTGTGTAATCCAGGAAAGAAGCTGTAATAAGATGGGAGCAGGCCTTGGACACTCCCTTTTGTGTAATCCAGGAAAGAAGCTGTAATAAAATGGGCGCAGGCCTTGGACACTCCCTTTTGTGTAATCCAGGAAAGAAGCAGTAATAAGATAGGCGCAGGCCTAGGACACCCCCTTTTGTGTAATCCAGGAAAGAAGCTGTAATAAGATAGGAGCAGTCCTAGGACCCCCCTTTTGTTTAATCCAGGAAAGAAGCAGTAATAAGATAGGCGCAGGCCTTGGACACCCCCTTTTGTGTAATCCAGTAAAGAAGCTGTAATAAGATAGGCGCAGGCCTAGGACACCCCCTTTTGTGTAATCCAGGAAAGAAGCTGTAATAAGATAGGCGCAGGCCTTGGACCCCCCTTTTGTGCAATCCAGGAAAGATGCTGTAATAAGATAGGCGCAGGCCTTGGACATCCCCTTTTGTGTAATCCATGAAAGAAGCAGTAATAAGATAGGCGCAGGCCTTGGACACCCCCTTTTGTGAGATCCAGAAAAGAAGGTGTAATAAGATAGAAGCAGGCCTAGGACACCCCCTTTTGTGTAATCCAGGAAAGAAGCTGTAATAAGATAGGCGCAGGCCTTGGACACCCCCTTTTGTGTAATCCAGGAAAGAAGCTGTAATAAGATCGGCGCAGGCCTAGGACACCCCCTTTGTTTAATCCAGGAAAGAAGCTGTAATAAGATGGGCGCAGGCCTTGGACACTCCCTTTTGTGTAATCCAGGAAAGAAGCTGTAATAAGATGGGCGCAGGCCTATGACACCCCCTTTTGTGAGATCCAGAAAAGAAGCTGTAATAAGATAGGCGCAGGCCTAGGACCCCCCTTTTGTGTAATCCAGGAAAGAAGCTGTAATAAGATAGGCGCAGGCCTAGGACACCCCCTTTTGTGTAATCCAGGAAAGAAGCTGTAATAAGATAGGCGCAGGCCTTGGACCCCCCTTTTGTGCAATCCAGGAAAGATGCTGTAATAAGATAGGCGCAGGCCTTGGACATCCCCTTTTGTGTAATCCATGAAAGAAGCAGTAATAAGATAGGCGCAGGCCTTGGACACCCCCTTTTGTGTAATCCAGGAAAGAAGCTGTAATAAGATAGGCGCAGGCCTTGGACACCCCCTTTTGTGAGATCCAGAAAAGAAGGTGTAATAAGATAGAAGCAGGCCTAGGACACCCCCTTTTGTGTAATCCAGGAAAGAAGCTGTAATAAGATAGGCGCAGGCCTTGGACACCCCCTTTTGTGTAATCCAGGAAAGAAGCTGTAATAAGATCGGCGCAGGCCTAGGACACCCCCTTTTGTTTAATCCAGGAAAGAAGCTGTAATAAAATAGGCGCAGGCCTTGGACACCCCCTTTTGTGTAATCCAGGAAAGAAGCTGTAATAAGATAGGCGCAGGCCTAGGACACCCCCTTTTGTTTAATCCAGGAAAGAAGCTGTAATAAGATGGGCGCAGGCCTTGGACACTCCCTTTTGTGTAATCCAGGAAAGAAGCTGTAATAAGATGGGTGCAGGCCTAGGACACCCCCT
Organism: Lissotriton vulgaris; assembly: GCF_964263255.1. Classification (NCBI taxonomy): domain Eukaryota; kingdom Metazoa; phylum Chordata; class Amphibia; order Caudata; family Salamandridae; genus Lissotriton; species Lissotriton vulgaris. Next base: position 286,714,294 of record NC_141690.1, on the reverse strand, counting down.
TTGTGTAATCCAGGAAAGAAGCTGTAATAAGATAGAAGACGGTCTAGTAGGCTCCACCATCTCGAAAATCCAGAAAACGGGCCATCTGTAAGAGTAGTCGAGCCGTACAAGAAACCAGGTTGATTGAAGCAGGAGTGTCAGTTGCAGCAAACAGGAGCTGAATAATGCTTAGTGAGGAGTGTTATTGAGTCTCCTTACAGAGTCCAGTGTCGTAAAGGCACAGGTGTCCCCAAAATCCAGAAAAGGGGGAGCTATGAGAAAGAACCAATTCTGTGAGACACCAGCCTTCCCTAAAACCCAGAAAAAGACCAGCTGCAGGAGAGAGCCATGCGTTGGGAGCTTCACAACCCCCACAATCCAGAAAAGGAGCAGCTGCAAGAGAAACCCATGACTAGGAGTTTCCACCCTCTTCAAAATCCAGAAAGGCGAGGCGGTGAAACTACCCAATCCGATGAGACACTAGAGAGAGTATGAGAAACCCATGCTTTGGAGGCACCAGCCTCCCCTAAAATCCAGAAAAAAGAGAATCTGTAAGAGAGACCCATGCTTTTGAGGGACTAACCTCCCTAATATCCAGAAGAGCGGCAGCTGCGATAAGGACATATTTAGAAGCCAACAGCCTCCCCAAAATCCAGAAAAAGGACAGTGCAGTAGAAGCTAACACGTAAAACACCTTCATCCTAGCTACAATGAGAGAGTCTTAAGCAAACTGGACGCCCCCTTACTAGGATCCCGAAAATAGTATTTTGTCCCATGTGAGATAGAACCACCCTTAGAGGTGGCAGTAAAAATATTATGGAGTCTGGCATGACAGACTGACTTCTTCAGTGATGGCAGTAACAGCAGGGGATCTGTCATCAGAGACCAGTCCTTTTAAAGATGGCAGTAACAGGGGATCTGTCATCAGAGACAAGTCCCTTTAAAGATGGCAGTAACAGGGGATCTGTCATCAGAGACCCGTCCCTTTAAAGATGGCAGTAACAGGGGATCTGTCATCAGAGACAAGTCCCTTTAAAGATGGCAGTAACAGGGGGTCTGTCGTCAGAGACCCGTCCCTTTAAAGATGGCAGTAGAAGCAGGGGATCTATCATCAGAGGCCAGGCAGTAACAGGGGATCTGTCGTCAGAGACCCGTCCCTTTAAAGATGGCAGTAACAGGGGATCTGTCGTCAGAGACCAGTCCCTTTAAAGATGGCAGTAACAGGGGATCTGTCATCAGAGACCAGTCCCTTTAAAGATTGCAGTAACAGGGGATCTGTCATCAGAGACCAGGCAGTAACAGGGGATCTGTCATCGGAGACAAGTCCTTTTAAAGATGGCAGTAACAGGGGATCTGTCATCCGAGACCAGTCCCTTTAAAGATGGCAGTAACAGGGGATCTGTCGTCAGAGACCAGTCCCTTTAAAGATGGCAGTAACAGGGGATCTGTCCTCAGAGACCAGGCAGTAACAGGGGATCTGTCATCAGAGACCAGGCAGTAACAGGGGATCTGTCATCAGAGACCAGGCAGTAACAGGGGATCTGTCATCCTAGACCAGTCCCTTTAAAGATGGCAGTAACAGGGGATCTGTCGTCAGAGACCCGTCCCTTTAAAGATGGCAGTAACAGGGGATCTGTCGTCAGAGACCCGTCCCTTTAAAGATGGCAGTAACAGGGGATCTGTCATCAGAGACCAGGCAGTAACAGGGGATCTGTCATCAGAGACCAGGCAGTAACAGGGGATCTGTCATCAGAGACAAGTCCTTTTAAAGATGGCAGTAACAGGGGATCTGTCATCCGAGACCAGTCCCTTTAAAGATGGCAGTAACAGGGGATCTGTCGTCAGAGACAAGCCCCTTTAAAGATGGCAGTAACAGGGGATCTGTCATCCGAGACCCGTCCCTTTAAAGATGGCAGTAACAGGGGATCTGTCGTCAGAGACAAGCCCCTTTAAAGATGGCAGTAACAGGGGATCTGTCGTCAGAGACCAGTCCCTTTAAAGACGGCCGTAAAAGCAGGGGATCTGTCATCAGAGACCCGTCCCTTTAAAGATGGCAGTAACAGGGGATCTGTCATCAGAGACAAGTCCCTTTAAAGATGGCAGTAACAGGGGGTCTGTCGTCAGAGACCCGTCCCTTTAAAGATGGCAGTAGAAGCAGGGGATCTATCATCAGAGGCCAGGCAGTAACAGGGGATCTGTCATCCGAGACCAGTCCCTTTAAAGATGGCAGTAACAGGGGATCTGTCGTCAGAGACCAGTCCCTTTAAAGACGGCAGTAAAAGCAGGGGATCTGTCATCAGAGACCAGTCCCTTTAAAGATGCCAGTAACAGGGGATCTGTCATCCGAGACCAGTCCCTTTAAAGATGGCAGTAACAGGGGATCTGTCATCAGACCAGTCCCTTTAAAGATGGCAGTAACAGGGGATCTGTCATCCGAGACCCGCCCCTTTAAAGATGGCAGTAACAGGGGATCTGTCATCCGAGACCAGTCCCTTTAAAGATGGCAGTAACAGGGGATCTGTCATCAGAGACCAGCCCCTTTAAAGATGGCAGTAACAGGGGATCTGTCATCAGAGACCCGCCCCTTTAAAGATGGCAGTAACAGGGGATCTGTCATCAGAGACCCGTCCCTTTAAAGATGGCAGTAAAAGCAGGGGATCTGTCATCAGAGACCAGTCCCTTTAAAGATGGCAGTAAAAGCAGGGGATCTGTCATCCGAGACCAGTCCCTTTAAAGATGGCAGTAACAGGGGATCTGTCGTCAGAGACCAGTCCCTTTAAAGACGGCAGTAAAAGCAGGGGATCTGTCATCAGAGACCAGTCCCTTTAAAGATGGCAGTAACAGGGGATCTGTCATCCGAGACCAGCCCCTTTAAAGATGGCAGTAACAGGGGATCTGTCATCAGAGACCAGTCCCTTTAAAGATGGCAGTAACAGGGGATATGTCATCAGAGACCCGTCCCTTTAAAGATGGCAGTAAAAGCAGGGGATCTGTCATCAGAGACCAGTCCCTTTAAAGATGGCAGTAAAAGCAGGGGATCTGTCATCCGAGACCAGTCCCTTTAAAGATGTCAGTAACAGGGGATCTGTCATCAGAGACCAGCACAGTAACAGGGGATCTGTCATCAGAGACCAGTCCCTTTAAAGATGGCAGTAACAGGGGATCTGTCATCAGAGACCCGTCCCTTCAAAGATGGCAGTAACAGGGGATCTGTCATCAGAGACCAGTCCCTTTAAAGATGGCAGTAACAGGGGATCTGTCATCAGAGACCAGCACAGTAACAGGGGATCTGTCATCAGAGACCAGTCCCTTTAAAGATGGCAGTAACAGGGGATCTGTCATCAGAGACCAGTCCCTTTAAAGATGGCAGTAACAGGGGATCTGTCATGAGAGACCAGTCCCTTTAAAGTTGGCAGTAACAGGGGATCTGTCATCAGAGACCAGTCCCTTTAAAGATGGCAGTAACAGGGGATCTGTCATCAGAGACCCGTCCCTTCAAAGATGGCAGTAACAGGGGATCTGTCATCAGAGACCCGTCCCTTCAAAGATGGCAGTAACAGGGGATCTGTCATCAGAGACCAGTCCCTTTAAAGATGGCAGTAACAGGGGATCTGTCATCAGAGACCAGTCCCTTTAAAGATGGCAGTAACAGGGGATCTGTCATCAGAGACCCGTCCCTTCAAAGATGGCAGTAACAGGGGATCTGTCATCAGAGACCAGTCCCTTTAAAGATGGCAGTAACAGGGATTCTGTCATCAGAGACCCGCCCCTTTAAAGATGGCAGTAACAGGGGATCTGTCATCAGAGACCCATCCCTTTAAAGATGGCAGTAACAGGGGATCTGTCATCAGAGACCCGTCCCTTTAAAGATGGCAGTAACAGCATGAAATCTGTCATCAGAGACCAGTCCCTTTAAAGATGGCAGTAACGGGGGATCTGTCATCAGAGACCAGTCCCTTTAAAGATGGCAGCAACAGGGGATCTGTCATCAGAGACCCGTCCCTTTAAAGATGGCAGTAACAGCATGAAATCTGTCATCAGAGACCAGTCCCTTTAAAGATGGCAGTAACGGGGGATCTGTCATCAGAGACCAGTCCCTTTAAAGAGGGCAGTAACAGGGGATCTGTCATCAGAGACCCGTCCCTTCAAAGATCGCAGTAACAGGGGATCTGTCATCAGAGACCCGTCCCTTAAAAGATTTCAGTAACAGGGGATCTGTCATCAGAGACCAGTCCCTTTAAAGATGGCAGTAACAGGGGATCTGTCATCAGAGACCAGTCCCTTTAAAGATGGCAGTAACAGGGGATCTGTCATCAGAGACCCGCCCCTTTAAAGATGGCAGTAACAGGGGATCTGTCATCAGAGACCCGTCCCTTTAAAGATGGCAGTAACAGGGGATCTGTCATCAGAGACCCGCCCCTTTAAAGATGGCAGCAACAGGGGATCTGTCATCAGAGACCCGTCCCTTTAAAGATGGCAGTAACAGCATGAAATCTGTCATCAGAGACCAGTCCCTTTAAAGATGGCAGTAACGGGGGATCTGTCATCAGAGACCAGTCCCTTTAAAGATGGCAGTAACAGGGGATCTGTCATCAGAGACCCGCCCCTTTAAAGATGGCAGTAACAGGGGATCTGTCATCAGAGACCCGTCCCTTTAAAGATGGCAGTAACAGGGGATCTGTCATCAGAGACCCGCCCCTTTAAAGATGGCAGTAACAGGGGATCTGTCATCAGAGACCCGCCCCTTTAAAGATGGCAGTAACAGCAGGGGATCTGTCATCAGAGACCAGTCCCTTTAAAGATGGCAGTAACAGGGGATCTGTCATCAGACACCCGCCCCTTTAAAGATGGCAGTAACAGCAGGGGATCTGTCATCAGAGACCAGGCAGTAACAGGGGATCTGACATCAGAGACAAGTCCTTTTAAAGATGGCAGTAACAGGGGATCTGTCATCAGAGGCAAGTCCTTTTAAAGATGGCAGTAACAGGGGATCTGTCATCCGAGACCAGTCCCTTTAAAGATGGCAGTAACAGGGGATCTGTCATCAGAGGCCAGCCCCTTTAAAGATGTCAGTAACAGGGGATCTGTCATCAGAGACCAGCGCAGTAACAGGGGATCTGTCATCAGAGACCCGCCCCTTTAAAGATGGCAGTAACAGGGGATCTGTCATCAGAGACCCGTCCCTTTAAAGATGGCAGTAACAGGGGATCTGTCATCAGAGACCCGCCCCTTTAAAGATGACAGTAACAGGGGATCTGTCATCAGAAACCCGCCCCTTTAAAGATGGCAGCAACAGGGGATCTGTCATCAGAGACCCGCCCCTTTAAAGATGGCAGTAACAGCAGGGGATCTGTCATCAGAGACAAGTCCCTTTAAAGATGGCAGCAACAGGGGATCTGTCATCAGAGACCCGCCCCTTTAAAGATGGCAGTAACAGCAGGGGATCTGTCATCAGAGACAAGTCCCTTTAAAGATGGCAGCAACAGGGGATCTGTCATCAGAGACCCGCCCCTTTAAAGATGGCAGCAACAGGGATCTGTCATCAGAGACCCGCCCCTTTAAAGATGGCAGCAACAGGGATCTGTCATCAGAGACCCGTCCCTTTAAAGATGGCGGTAACAGGGGATCTGTCATCAGACTCCCGCCCCTTTAAAGATGGCAGCAACAGGGGATCTGTCATCAGAGACCCGTCCCTTTAAAGATGGCAGTAACAGCAGGGGATCTGTCATCAGAGACCAGTCCCTTTAAAGATGGCAGTAACAGGGGATCTGTCATCAGACACCCGCCCCTTTAAAGATGGCAGCAACAGGGGATCTGTCATCAGAGACCCGCCCCTTTAAAGATGGCAGTAACAGCAGGGGATCTGTCATCAGAGACCCGTCCCTTTAAAGATGGCAGCAACAGGGGATCTGTCATCAGACACCCGCCCCTTTAAAGATGGCAGCAACAGGGGATCTGTCATCAGAGACCCGTCCCTTTAAAGATGGCAGTAACAGCAGGGGATCTGTCATCAGAGACCAGTCCCTTTAAAGATGGCAGTAACAGGGGATCTGTCATCAGAGACCCGCCCCTTTAAAGATGGCAGTAAAAGAGATCTGTCATCAGAGACCAGTCCCTTTAAAGATGGCAGTAACAGGGGATCTGTCATCAGAGACCAGTCCCTTTAAAGATGGCAGTAAAAGGGGATCGGTCATCAGAGACCCGTCCCTTTAAAGATGGCAGTAGCAGCATAAAATCTGTCATCAGAGACCCGTCCCTTTAAAGATGGCAGTAGAAGCAGGGGATCTGTCATCAGAGACCAGTCCCTTTAAAGATGGCAGTAAAAGGGGATCGGTCATCAGAGACCCGTCCCTTTAAAGATGGCAGTAGCAGCATAAAATCTGTCATCAGAGACCCGTCCCTTTAAAGATGGCAGTAGAAGCAGGGGATCTGTCATCAGAGACCAGTCCCTTTAAAGATGGCAGTAACAGGGGATCTGTCATCAGAGACCAGTCCCTTTAAAGATGGCAGTAACAGGGGATCTGTCATCAGAGACCAGTCCCTTTAAAGATGGCACTAACAGGGGATCTGTCATCAGAGACCAGTCCCTTTAAAGATGGCAATAACAGGGGATCTGTCATCAGAGACCCGTCCCTTTAAAGATGGCAGTAGAAGCAGGGGATCTATCATCAGAGGCCAGGCAGTAACAGGGGATCTGTCATCAGAGACCCGCCCCTTTAAAGATGGCAGTAACAGGGGATCTGTCATCCGAGACCAGTCCCTTTAAAGATGGCAGTAACAGGGGATCTGTCATCAGAGACCAGTCCCTTTAAAGATGGCACTAACAGGGGATCTGTCATCAGAGACAAGTCCCTTTAAAGATGGCAGTAACAGGGGATCTGTCATCAGAGACCCGTCCCTTTAAAGATGGCAGTAACAGGGGATCTGTCATCAGAGACCCGTCCCTTTAAAGATGGCAGTAACAGGGGATCTGTCATCAGAGACCAGTCCCTTTAAAGATGGCAGTAACAGGGGATCTGTCATCAGAGACCCGCCCCTTTAAAGATGGCAGTAACAGGGGATCTGTCATCAGAGACCAGGCAGTAACAGGGGATCTGTCATCAGAGACCCGCCCCTTTAAAGATGGCAGTAACAGGGGATCTGTCATCAGAGACCCGTCCCTTTAAAGATGGCAGTAACAGGGGATCTGTCATCAGAGACCAGTCCCTTTAAAGATGGCAGTAACAGGGGATCTGTCATCAGAGACCCACCCCTTTAAAGATGGCAGTAACAGGGGATCTGTCATCAGAGACCCGCCCCTTTAAAGATGGCAATAACAGGGGATCTGTCATCCGAGACCAGTCCCTTCAAAGATGGCAGTAACGGATTGCTGAATAAATCATACATTCACCCCCGTCAAGAGATGTGGGTTAAATCCATCATTCTGTAGCTCACTCCACCACCCCACCACCATGCTTGTTTCCAGTCCAGGGAGGACCTGGCCGGGCAGTTCGGGCTGGGCTGTTCCCATGGGGCACAGCGTCAAGGCTGATTTGCATATGGCTGGGTTCAAACTGGAATGTCATGGTGAGCAAAAAAACGATGGATTTAGGCCCAGGTCTCTGTACTGGGATGAACATATGAACTTGTTCTGCATTCTGTCCATCAATTGTTGTTTTTGCCTTTAAAGATGGCAGTAACACTATGGAGTATGTCATGAGAGGGAAGAGATGTGGTGCAGTGACCAGGGCGACTGATGCTGGAATCTGTGGCTCATGGTTCGATCCCCGGCACCGGTGGCAGGACAGCTCAGCACCATGTGACTCTGGGCAATAGCTTGCTTAATCTTCCCGACGGTCCCCAGCGCCGGGATGCCTTCAGGTAGCTGTTCGCGTTTTACAAATACTGGATTTACATGAGAGAGAGAAACAGTCCGCGATGACATATCTAATGTTGTTTTTTTTCTCTCTTGCCTCTCATTAAGATGTTCCTCTCTGTTTTTCTTGCTGCAGTTGCTGTCTGGAGCCGAGGACTCATTTGTACAGATCTGGAGGCTCAGCCGGACCCCGGAGGCGAACACGATTGAGGTACCTTGAGGCTTCACGCACACACTGCGGGGGTGGGGGGGGGATGGGGGGGCTGGTTGAAATGTCAATGTTTGTCCATCCTCTTCCTATCATTTCAAACTCGTGGGGACTACATCGCCAGGGAGGGTTCATAGGGCATCCGCGGAATATCTCATCTGTCCCATATCAATATGATCCGTGAATATTTTTTATTGTTCCTTTAGTCATTTAATTCACATAAATGAAACAAAACAGAGTAGGACAGAACTCTTATAATTGGGACAATGGGTGGCTTCATGGTCAGACGAGGCAGCCTGACGATGTCTCCTTGGTTCTTCCCCGGACCCCCCAACTCTTCTCCAACATCGATGGACTTTTCTTGGCCACTTCAGGAGTTTGGCCCAGCATGAGGTCGTAGCTTTCATTGCAGTTTGTTCGGTGTCCCAGAGGGTCCGACTGGTCACTCTCTAGGCGGTTGGGTGGCCCCCAAGCATCGTCCCAAACCGATGAAGCGCAGTCTTTAGAATGATTGGTTGGATCTCAGTTTAAAACTGATAGATCTCTTCAAAGTAAGAGGGAAGCTGTCTCTTGCTCATGGCTAGCGGCGCTGCGCCCCTCGTGTGCTCGGCCCGCCATCATAAGGTCGTCACTGTTGATGTAAAGAAATATACCAGTTATACTGCCAGTGACATGTTGCAGTGCTCCATCCACAGCCAATCAGCAAACCCTACAAACATGTGTGGAATAGAACAGAGCAACTAAGCTCAAACTCTCAAAGCAACCTTCAAGGAGCATTCTCACATCAAAAGGTTTGTTTAAAAAACATTTTTTTTAAAGGCCAAGTATTGAATTTTCCACGGGCGTTGACCAAAAAGCCATGGGTTTTGCAGAAATATATGAATTGACGCTCCAGAAATATGCTTCCTCTAAGAACAGCTTCAAAAGTAGCACAGAAAAGGGGGTGGTGATGAACAGAGTGTCTGAATTAAGCAGACCACTCTTACCCAGTCCAAAGATCAGGGCTTGATCCATCACCGTTATTTATCTCACTGCACCATCCCAGTTCAGAACCTGGCTATATGCAAATCAGTCTGTCCCTGGCCCAGTGCATCATGGGAACAGGGCAGACTAAACTACCAAGCCAATTCTTCACCAGAAAGGAGACAAGCTACCGGGGACCGGTTTCTGGCATTTCAGCCGTCGTCGGCCCGGCCTGCTTGAATCCTGATGGTGCAGTGAAAAAGGGACTCATGTCTGAGTATACCCTGCCACACCTATAGTGGCCAAAAACGATTCAGAAAAGGGGGTGGTGATGAACAGAGTGTCTGAATTAAGCAGACCACTCTTAACCAGTCCAAAGATCAGGGCTTGATCCATCACCGTTATTTATATCACTGCACCATCCCAGTTCAGAACATGGCTATATGCAAATCAGTCTGTCCCTGGCCCAGTGCATCATGGGAACAGGGCAGACTAAACTACCAAGCCAATTCTTCACCAGAAAGGAGACAAGCTACCGGGGACCGGTTTCTGGCATTTCAGCCTTCTTCGGCCCGGCTTGCTTGAATTCTGATGGTGCAGTGAGAAAGGGACTCATGTCTGAGTATACCCTGCCACACCTATAGTGGCCAACAATGATTCAGAAAAGGGGGTGGTGATGAACAGAGTGTCTGAATTAAGCATACCACTCTTACCCAGTCCAAAGATCAGGGCTTGATCCATCACCGTTATTTATCTCACTGCACCATCCCAGTTCAGAACCTGGCTATATGCAAATCAGTCTGTCCCTGGCCCAGTGCATCATGGGAACAGGGCAGACTAAACTACCAAGCCAATTCTTCACCAGAAAAGAGACAAGCTACCGGGGACCGGTTTCTGGCATTTCAGCCGTCGTCGGCCCGGCTTGCTTGAATCCTGATGGTGCAGTGAGAAAGGGACTCATGTCTGAGTATACCCTGCCACACCTATAGTGGCCAAAAACGATTCAGAAAAGGGGGTGGTGATGAACAGAGTGTCTGAATTAAGCATACCACTCTTACCCAGTCCAAAGATCAGGGCTTGATCCATCACCGTTATTTATCTCACTGCACCATCCCAGTTCAGAACCTGGCTATATGCAAATCAGTCTGTCCCCGGCCCAGTGCATCATTGGCTTGGTAGTTTGGTTTGCCCTGTTCCCATCATGCACTGGGACAGGAACAGACTAATGTGCATGTAGCCAGGTTCTGAGCTGGGATGGTGCAGTGAGCTAAAAAACGGTGATGGATCAAGCCCTGATCTTTGGACTGGGTAAGAGTGGTCTGCTTAATTCAGACACTCTGTTCATCACCACCCCCTTTTCTGAATCATTTTGTCCACCATAAGCGTGGAAGGGTATACTCAGATGTGAGTCCCTTGCTCATTGCACCATCCGGATTCAAGCAAGCCGGGCCGACGACGGCTGAAATGCCAGAAACCGGTCCCCGGAAGCTTGTTTCCTTCCCAGTATAAGAATTGGCTTGGTAGTTTGGTTTGCCCTGTTCCCATCATGCACTGGGACAGGAACAGACTAATTTGCATGTAGCCAGGTTCTGAGCTGGGATGGTGCAGTGAGCTAAAAAACGGTGATGGATCAAGCCCTGATCTTTGGACTGGGTAAGAGTGGTCTGCTTAATTCAGACACTCTGTTCATCACCACTCCCTTTTCTGAATCATTTTGTCCACCATAAGCGTGGAAGGGTATACTCAGATGTGAGTCCCTTGCTCATTGCACCATCAGGATTCAAGCAAGCCGGGCCAACGACGGCTGAAATGCCAGAAACCGGTCCCCGGAAGCTTGTTTCCTTCCCAGTATAAGAATTGGCTTGGTAGTTTGGTTTGCCCTGTTCCCATCATGCACTGGGACAGGAACAGACTAATTTGCATGTAGCCAGGTTCTGAGCTGGGATGGTGCAGTGAGCTAAAAAACGGTGATGGATCAAGCCCTGATCTTTGGACTGGGTAAGAGTGTTCTGCTTAATTCAGACACTCTGTTCATCACCACCCCCTTTTCTGAATCAAAAGTAGCACAGCCACAGATGTTTGTGTATCCCAAATATTTTGTGTAAGAGCCCCATTTTCAGATGCCTCGATTGTGCAGTCTGACGTCTCCATGCCTCCTATGTTTTTCAGAAAGCATCTCTCTGTGCTCCTACCTTCCTCCTTGCTTTACACCCTTCCAAGCAGATTGTCTGCCATGACATGAAGGTTGATTAACCAAAATTCCTCCCTGGGCAGCGGGTGAGACTTCAAACATCTGTCGATGAGTCTCCACCCCCCATGGCAGCGCATGGATGACCCCTCAAGGGTCAAAGGTCTTCTAGTTGTGCTGAAGAATCAGGAGAAACTACAGGAAGGAAACAGGCAGGCTGGCCTCTGTAAATGAGGAAACGATGTAACCTCAGTAAATGATCCCACCAAATCAGTATCTGGTATCACTAAAACATCATCTGGAAATAATTTGCAAGGCCACACATTTCTGCCTAAAATTCTATCTTTTGTATGAAGGTACACAGATTTTATTGTGTAATTGCCTCACTGCCCAGCTGTCCTGCAGCCAACCTCTGCCCTCCCCTCTACTCAGACTACACTCTGCATGTCTTTGTGTGTAAACAAAATATTTAAAAAAAACTTGTCATTATTCAAAAGCTAAAATTAGGTGCTGTCAATGCTTATTTTATTTTTTTGTGGCCTGGGTATTTCAGTATCTGGCTAGATAATATTTATTATATTGGGATTCAGAACGGATTGTTGCCTTTTCATCCACGTGACTCACATTCGAGGCACCGTTCCCTCTGGAGTATGGAAAGATATCTCGCAGGGGAATACCACGACGGGTTCCCTAAGCAAGAGCTTAGAAACCGCTCGGTGATTTGCGCTATATAAATTCCTGTAAATTTACATTTATATTTACATGATGTATTTTAGATTAATGTCTTTAATCAGAGTTTTTTTAATATTTTGCGGTTATGCCATATATTTTGGAACAACAAAGTTGGAGGAGACTGTTTTTACAGTAACACAACACATTCTCTAGAAAACCAGGTAAAATATATAAGAGCGGCAGTCTGTGACACCCAGATGTGTCTATAGGTACCACCATCTGTAAAAGCATTATATGAATGCATTTTGTAAACATTGGTAAAACACCATCTCTGACAGATATTCACCGGCTGAAATGCATAAAAAACTATCAATATAATGCGTAAAAACTGATAAGACACCAATACCCTTTATTTCCCAAAAATAGACACTGAAAACAGAAAACGCAATTCATATTGTGTCGGGCGCCCTTGTTTTATTAGTACCACACCTGTTCTATTGAACAAGAAACATTCTGTGTGGCACCCTCCTTTACATGCCACCACATCATTACAGACAATCGAGTCAAGCGACATACTGGCATCACTAACTAGTTGTGTGGTACAGGGCGCTGGCTGCAGCCAGTGCAGAGAGAGTCTTGGATCACTAGTTGTGTGGGCACAGTGCCCCGGCTGCGCCCAGTGTGCCTGTGCAGGGAGTCTTGCGTCACTAGTTGTGTGGGCACCGGGCTCCGGTTGCAGCCAGTGCAGAGAGAGTCTTGCATCACTAGTTGTGTGGGCACAGTGCCCCGGCTGCGCCCAGTGTACCTGTGCAGGGAGTCTTGCGTCACTAGTTGTGTGGGCAGTGCCCCGGCTGCGCCCAGTGTGCCAGTGCAGGGAGTCTTGCGTCACTAGTTGTGTGGGCACAGTGCCCCGGGTGCGCCCAGTGTGCCAGTGCAGGGAGTCTTGCGTCACTAGTTGTGTGGGCACAGTTCCCCGGCTGCGCCCAGTGTGCCAGTGCAGGAAGTCTTGCGTCACTAGTTGTGTGGGCAAAGTGCCCCGGCTGCAGCCAGTGCAGAGAGAGTCTTGGATCACTAGTTGTGTGGGCACAGTGCCCTGGCTGTGCCCAGTGTGCCAGTGCAGGGAGTCTTGCATCACTAGTTGTGTGGGCACAGTGCCCCGGCTGCGCCCAGTGTGCCAGTGCAGGGAGTCTTGCGTCACTAGTTGTTTGGGCACAGTGCCCCGGCTGCGCCCAGTGTGCCAGTGCAGGGAGTCTTACGTCACTAGTTGTGTGGGCACAGTGCCCCGGCTGCGCCCAGTGTGCCAGTGCAGGGAGTCTTGCGTCACTAGTTGTGTGGGCACAGTGCCCCGGCTGCGCCCAGTGTGCAGAGAGTCTTGCGTCACTAGTTGTGTGGGCACAGTGCCCCGGCTGCGCCCAGTGTGCAGAGAGTCTTGCGTCACTAGTTGTGTGGGCACAGTGCCCCGGCTGCGCCCAGTGTGCAGAGAGTCTTGCGTCACTAGTTGTGTGGGCACAGTGCCCCGGCTGCGCCCAGTGTGCCAGTGCAGGGAGTCTTGCTTCACTAGTTGTGTCGGCACCGGGCTCCGGCTGCAGCCAGTGCAGAGAGAGTCTTGGATCACTAGTTGTGTGGGCACAGTGCCCTGGCTGTGCCCAGTGTGCCAGTGCAGGGAGTCTTGCTTCACTAGTTGTGTCGGCACCGGGCTGCGCCCAGTGTGCCAGTGCAGAGAGAGTCTTGCATCACTAGTTGTGTGGGCACAGTGCCCCGGCTGCGCCCAGTGTGCCAGTGCAGAGAGTCTTGCGTCACTAGTTGTGTGGGCACTGGGCTCCGGCTGCGCCCAGTGTACCTGTGCAGGGAGTCTTGCTTCACTAGTTGTGTGGGCACAGTGCCCCGGCTGCGCCCAGTGTGCCAGTGCAGGTAGTTTTGCGTCACTAGTTGTGTGGGCACAGTGCTCCGGCTGCGCCCAGTGTGCCAGTGCAGGGAGTCTTGCATCACTAGTTGTCTGGGCACAGTGCCCCGGCTGCGCCCAGTGTGCCAGTGCCGGGAGTCTTGCGTCACTAGTTGTGTGGGCACAGTGCCCCGGCTGCGCCCAGTGTGCCAGTGCAGGGAGTCTTGCGTCACTAGTTGTGTGGGCACAGTGCCCCGGCTGCGCCCAGTGTGCCAGTGCAGAGAGTCTTGCGTCACTAGTTGTGTGGGCACAGTGCCCCGGCTGCGCCCAGTGTACCTGTGCAGGGAGTCTTGCGTCACTAGTTGTGTGGGCAGTGCCCCGGCTGTGCCCAGTGTGCCAGTGCAGGGAGTCTTGCGTCACTAGTTGTTTATGCACAGTGCCCCGGCTGTGCCCAGTGTGCCAGTGCAGAAACTCTTGCTTCACTAGTTGTGTGGGCGCCGGGCTCCGGCTGCAGCCAGTGTAGAGAGAGTCTTGGATCACTAGTTGTGTGGGCGCAGTGCCCCGGCTGCGCCCAGTGTGCCAGTGCAGGGAGTCTTGCATCACTAGTTGTGTGGGCACAGTGCCCCGGCTGTGCCCAGTGTGCCAGTGCAGGGAGTCTTGCATCACTAGTTGTGTGGGCACAGTGCCCCGGCTGCGCCCAGTGTGCCAGTGCAGAAACTCTTGCTTCACTAGTTGTGTGGGCACAGTGCCCCGGCTGCGCCCAGTGTGCCAGTGCAGAGAGAGTCTTGGATCACTAGTTGTGTGGGCACAGTGCCCCGGCTGCGCCTAGTGTGCTAGTACAGGGAGTCTTGCGTCACTAGTTGTGTGGGCACAGTGCTCCGGCTGCGCCCAGTGTGCCAGTGCAGGGACTTTTGCGTCACTAGTTGTGTGTGGGCACAGTGCCCCGGCTGCGCCCAGTGTGCCAGTGCAGAGAGTCTTGCATCACTAGTTGTGTGGGCACAGTGCCCCGGCTGCGCCCAGTGTGCCAGTGCAGGGAGTCTTGCGTCACTAGTTGTTTGGGCACAGTGCCCCGGCTGCGCCCAGTGTGCCAGGTTAGGGAGTCTTGCGTCACTAGTTGTTTGGGCACAGTGCCCCGGCTGTGCCCAGTGTGCCAGTGCAGGGAGTCTTGCGTCACTAGTTGTGTGGGCACAGTGCCCCGGCTGCGCCCAGTGTGCCAGTGCAGGGAGTCTTGCGTCACTAGTTGTGTGGGCACAGTGCCCCGGCTGCGCCCAGTGTGCCAGTGCAGGGAGTCTTGCTTCACTAGTTGTGTGGGCACAGTGCCCCGGCTGCGCCCAGTGTGCCTGTGCAGAGAGAGTCTTGCGTCACTAGTTGTGTGGGCACAGTGCCCCGGCTGCGCCCAGTGTGCCTGTGCAGAGAGAGTCTTGCGTCACTAGTTGTGTGGGCACAGTGCCCCGGCTGCGCCCAGTGTGCCAGTGCAGGGAGAGTCTTGCGTCACTAGTTGTGTGGGCACAGTGCCCCGGCTGTGCCCAGTGCGCCAGTGCAGGGAGTCTTGCATCACTAGTTGTGTGGGCACAGTGCCCCGGCTGCGCCCAGTGTGCCAGTGCAGAGAGAGTCTTGCGTCACTAGTTGTGTGGGCACAGTGCCCCGGCTGTGCCCAGTGTGCCAGTGCAGGGAGTCTTGCATCACTAGTTGTGTGGGCACAGTGCCCCGGCTGCGCCCAGTGTGCCAGTGCAGAGAGAGTCTTGCATCACTAGTTGTGTGGGCACAGTGCCCCGGCTGCGCCCAGTGTGCCAGTGCAGAGAGAGTCTTGGATCACTAGTTGTGTGGGCACAGTGCCCCGGCTGCGCCCAGTGTGCCTGTGCAGAGAGAGTCTTGCGTCACTAGTTGTGTGGGCACAGTGCCCCGGCTGCGCCCAGTGTGCCAGTGCAGGGAGAGTCTTGCGTCACTAGTTGTGTGGGCACAGTGCCCCGGCTGTGCCCAGTGTGCCAGTGCAGGGAGTCTTGCATCACTAGTTGTGTGGGCACAGTGCCCCGGCTGCGCCCAGTGTACCTGTGCAGGGAGTCTTGCGTCACTAGTTGTGTGGGCACAGTGCCCCGGCTGCGCCTAGTGTGCTAGTGCAGGGAGTCTTGCATCACTAGTTGTGTGGGCGCAGGGCTCCGGCTGCGCCCAGTGTGCCAGTGCAGAGAGAGTCTTGCATCACTAGTTGTGTGGGCACAGTGCCCCAGCTGCAGCCAGTGCAGAGAGAGTCTTACGTCACTAGTTGTGTGGGCACAGTGCCCCGGCTGCGCCCAGTGTGCTAGTGCAGGGAGTCTTGCATCACTAGTTGTGTGGGCACAGTGCCCCGGCTGTGCCCAGTGTGCCAGTGCAGGGAGTCTTGCGTCACTAGTTGTTTGGGCACAGTGCCCTGGCTGCGCCCAGTGTGCCAGTGCAGAGAGTCTTGCGTCACTAGTTGTGTGGGCAGTGCCCCGGCTGTGCCCAGTGTGCCAGTGCAGGGAGTCTTGCTTCACTAGTTGTGTGGGCACAGTGCCCCGGCTGCGCCCAGTGTGCCAGTGCAGGGAGTCTTGCGTCACTAGTTGTTTGGGCACAGTGCCCCGGCTGTGCCCAGTGTGCCAGTGTAGAAACTCTTCCTTCACTAGTTGTGTGGGCGCCGGGCTCCGGCTGCAGCCAGTGTAGAGAGAGTCTTGGATCACTAGTTGTGTGGGCACAGTGCCCTGACTGTGCCCAGTGTGCCAGTGCAGAAACTCTTGCTTCACTAGTTGTGTGGGCACAGTGCCCCGGCTGCGCCCAGTGTGCCTGTGCAGAGAGAGTCTTGCGCCACTAGTTGTGTGGGCACAGTGCCCCGGCTGCGCCCAGTGTGCCAGTGCAGGGAGTCTTGCGTCACTAGTTGTGTGGGCACAGTGCCCCGGCTGCGCCCAGTGTGCCAGTGCAGGGAGTCTTGCGTCACTAGTTGTGTGGGCACAGTGCCCCGGCTGCGCCCAGTGTGCCAGTGCAGGGAGTCTTGCGTCACTAGTTGTGTGGGCACAGTGCCCCGGCTGTGCCCAGTGTGCCAGTGCAGGGAGTCTTGCATCACTAGTTGTGTGGGCACAGTGCCCCGGCTGTGCCCAGTGTGCCAGTGCAGGGAGTCTTGCGTCACTAGTTGTGTGGGCACAGTGCCCCGGCTGCGCCCAGTGTGCCAGTGCAGGGAGTCTTGCGTCACTAGTTGTGTGGGCACAGTGCCCCGGCTGCGCCCAGTGTGCAGGGAGTCTTGCGTCACTAGTTGTGTGGGCACAGTGCCCCGGCTGCGCCCAGTGTACCTGTGCAGGGAGTCTTGCGTCACTAGTTGTTTGGGCACAGTGCCCCGGCTGTGCCCAGTGTGCCAGTGCAGAGAGAGTCTTGCGTCACTAGTTGTGTGGGCACAGTGCCCCGGCTGCGCCCAGTGTGCCAGTGCAGGGAGTCTTGCATCACTAGTTGTGTGGGCACAGTGCCCTGGCTGTGCCCAGTGTGCCAGTGCAGAGAGTCTTGCGTCACTAGTTGTTTGGGCACAGTGCCCCGGCTGTGCCCAGTGTGCCAGTGCAGAGAGAGTCTTGCGTCACTAGTTGTGTGGGCACAGTGCCCCGGCTGCGCCCAGTGTGCCAGTGCAGGGAGAGTCTTGCGTCACTAGTTGTGTGGGCACAGTGCCCCGGCTGTGCCCAGTGTGCCAGTGCAGGGAGTCTTGCATCACTAGTTGTGTGGGCACAGTGCCCCGGCTGCGCCCAGTGTACCTGTGCAGGGAGTCTTGCGTCACTAGTTGTGTGGGCAGTGCCCCGGCTGTGCCCAGTGTGCCAGTGCAGGGAGTCTTGCATCACTAGTTGTGTGGGCGCAGGGCTCCGGCTGCGCCCAGTGTGCCAGTGCAGAGAGAGTCTTGCATCACTAGTTGTGTGGGCACAGTGCCCCAGCTGCAGCCAGTGCAGAGAGAGTCTTACGTCACTAGTTGTGTGGGCACAGTGCCCCGGATGCGCCCAGTGTGCTAGTGCAGGGAGTCTTGCATCACTAGTTGTGTGGGCACAGTGCCCCGGCTGTGCCCAGTGTGCCAGTGCAGGGAGTCTTGCGTCACTAGTTGTTTGGGCACAGTGCCCTGGCTGCGCCCAGTGTGCCAGTGCAGAGAGTCTTGCGTCACTAGTTGTGTGGGCAGTGCCCCGGCTGTGCCCAGTGTGCCAGTGCAGGGAGTCTTGCTTCACTAGTTGTGTGGGCACAGTGCCCCGGCTGCGCCCAGTGTGCCAGTGCAGGGAGTCTTGCGTCACTAGTTGTTTGGGCACAGTGCCCCGGCTGTGCCCAGTGTGCCAGTGCAGAAACTCTTCCTTCACTAGTTGTGTGGGCGCCGGGCTCCGGCTGCAGCCAGTGTAGAGAGAGTCTTGGATCACTAGTTGTGTGGGCACAGTGCCCTGGCTGTGCCCAGTGTGCCAGTGCAGAAACTCTTGCTTCACTAGTTGTGTGGGCACAGTGCCCCGGCTGCGCCCAGTGTGCCTGTGCAGAGAGAGTCTTGCGTCACTAGTTGTGTGGGCACAGTGCCCCGGCTGCGCCCAGTGTGCCAGTGCAGGGAGTCTTGCGTCACTAGTTGTGTGGGCACAGTGCCCCGGCTGCGCCCAGTGTGCCAGTGCAGGGAGTCTTGCGTCACTAGTTGTGTGGGCACAGTGCCCCGGCTGCGCCCAGTGTGCCAGTGCAGGGAGTCTTGCATCACTAGTTGTGTGGGCACAGTGCCCCGGCTGTGCCCAGTGTGCCAGTGCAGGGAGTCTTGCGTCACTAGTTGTGTGGGCACAGTGCCCCGGCTGCGCCCAGTGTGCCAGTGCAGGGAGTCTTGCGTCACTAGTTGTGTGGGCACAGTGCCCCGGCTGCGCCCAGTGTGCAGGGAGTCTTGCGTCACTAGTTGTGTGGGCACAGTGCCCCGGCTGCGCCCAGTGTACCTGTGCAGGGAGTCTTGCGTCACTAGTTGTTTGGGCACCGTGCCCCGGCTGTGCCCAGTGTGCCAGTGCAGAGAGAGTCTTGCGTCACTAGTTGTGTGGGCACAGTGCCCCGGCTGCGCCCAGTGTGCCAGTGCAGGGAGTCTTGCATCACTAGTTGTGTGGGCACAGTGTCCTGGCTGTGCCCAGTGTGCCAGTGCAGGGAGTCTTGCGTCACTAGTTGTGTGGGCACAGTGCCCCGGCTGCGCCCAGTGTGCCAGTGCAGGGAGTCTTGCATCACTAGTTGTGTGGGCACAGTGCCCCGGCAGGGAGTCTTGCATCACTAGTTGTGTGGGCACAGTGCCCCGGCTGTGCCCAGCGTGCCAGTGCAGGGAGTCTTGCATCACTAGTTGTGTGGGCACAGTGCCCCGGCAGGGAGTCTTGCATCACTAGTTGTGTGGGCACAGTGCCCCGGCTGCGCCCAGTGTGCCAGTGCAGGGAGTCTTGCGTCACTAGTTGTGTGGGCACAGTGCCCCGGCTGCGCCCAGTGTGCCAGTGCAGGGAGTCTTGCATCACTAGTTGTGTGGGCACAGTGCCCCGGCTGCGCCCAGTGTACCTGTGCAGGGAGTCTTGCGTCACTAGTTGTTTGGGCACAGTGCCCCGGCTGTGCCCAGTGTGCCAGTGCAGAGAGAGTCTTGCGTCACTAGTTGTGTGGGGACAGTGCCCCGGCTGCGCCCAGTGTGCCAGTGCAGAGAGTCTTGCTTCACTAGTTGTGTCGGCGCCGGGCTCCGGTTGCAGCCAGTGCAGGGAGTCTTGCGTCACTAGTTGTGTGGGCACAGTGCCCCGGCTGCGCCCAGTGTGCCAGTGCAGGGAGTCTTGCATCACTAGTTGTGTGGGCACAGTGCCCCGGCTGCGCCCAGTGTGCCAGTGCAGAGAGAGTCTTGGATCACTAGTTGTGTGGGCACAGTGCCCCGGCTGCGTCCAGTATGCCAGTGCAGAGAATCTTGCTTCACTAGTTGTGTGGGCACAGTGCCCCGGCTGCGCCCAGTGTGCCAGTGCAGAGAATCTTGCTTCACTAGTTGTGTGGGCACAGTGCCCCGGCTGCGCCCAGTGCAGGGAGTCTTGCGTCACTAGTTGTGTGGGCACAGTGCCCCGGCTGCGCCCAGTGTGCCAGTGCAGGGAGTCTTGCGTCACTAGTTGTGTGGGCACAGTGCCCCGGCTGCGCCCAGTGTGCCAGTGCAGGGAGTCTTGCGTCACTAGTTGTGTGGGCACAGTGCCCCGGCTGCGCCCAGTGTGCAGGGAGTCTTGCGTCACTAGTTGTGTCGGCACCGGGCTCCGGCTGCAGCCAGTGCAGAGAGAGTCTTGGATCACTAGTTGTGTGGGCACAGTGCCCCGGCTGCGCCCAGTGTGCCAGTGCAGGGAGTCTTGCGTCACTAGTTGTGTGGGGGCCGGGCTCCGGTTGCAGCCAGTGCAGAGAGAGTCTTGCATCACTAGTTGTGTGGGCACAGTGCCCCGGCTGCGCCCAGTGTGCCAGTGCAGGGAGTCTTGGATCACTCGTGTGGGCACAGTGCCCCGGCTGCGCCCAGTGTGCCAGTGCAGGGAGTCTTGCGTCACTAGTTGTGTGGGCAGAGTGCCCCGGCTGCGCCCAGTGTGCCAGTGCAGGAAGTCTTGCGTCACTAGTTGTGTGGGCACAGTGCCCCGGCTGCAGCCAGTGCAGAGAGAGTCTTGGATCACTAGTTGTGTGGGCACAGTGCCCCGGCTGCGCCCAGTGTGCCTGTGCAGAGAGAGTCTTGCGTCACTAGTTGTGTGGGCACAGTGCCCCGGCTGCGCCCAGTGTGCCAGTGCAGGGAGTCTTGCGTCACTAGTTGTGTGGGCACAGTGCCCCGGCTGCGCCCAGTGTGCCAGTGCAGGGAGTCTTGCGTCACTAGTTGTGTGGGCACAGTGCCCCGGCTGCGCCCAGTGTGCCAGTGCAGGGAGTCTTGCGTCACTAGTTGTGTGGGCACAGTGCCCCGGCTGCACCCAGTGTGCCAGTGCAGAGAGTCTTGCGTCACTAGTTGTGTGGGCACAGTGCCCCGGCTGCGCCCAGTGTGCCAGTGCAGGGAGTCTTGCGTCACTAGTTGTTTGGGCACAGTGCCCCGGCTGTGCCCAGTGTGCCAGTGCAGAAACTCTTGCTTCACTAGTTGTGTGGGCGCCGGGCTCCGGCTGCAGCCAGTGTAGAGAGAGTCTTGCATCACTACTTGTGTGGGCACAGTGCCCCGGCTGCGCCCAGTGTGCTAGTGCAGGGAGTCTTGCGTCACTAGTTGTGTGGGCACAGTGCCCCGGCTGCGCCCAGTGTGCCAGTGCAGGGAGTCTTGCATCACTAGTTGTGTGGGCACAGTGCCCCGGCTGCGCCCAGTGTACCTGTGCAGGGAGTCTTGCGTCACTAGTTGTTTGGGCACAGTGCCCCGGCTGTGCCCAGTGTGCCAGTGCAGAAACTCTTGCTTCACTAGTTGTGTGGGCGCCGGGCTCCGGCTGCGCCCAGTGTGCCAGTGTAGAGAGAGTCTTGCATCACTAGTTGTGTGGGCACAGTGCCCCGGCTGCGCCCAGTGTGCCAGTGCAGGGAGTCTTGCGTCACTAGTTGTGTGGGCACAGTGCCCCGGCTGCGCCCAGTGTGCCAGTGCAGGGAGTCTTGCATCACTAGTTGTGTGGGCACAGTGCCCCGGCTGCGCCCAGTGTACCTGTGCAGGGAGTCTTGCATCACTAGTTGTTTGGGCACAGTGCCCCGGCTGCGCCCAGTGTGCCAGTGCAGGGAGTCTTGCGTCACTAGTTGTGTGGGCACAGTGCTCCGGCTGCGCCCAGTGTGCCAGTGCAGGGAGTCTTGGATCACTCGTGTGGGCACAGTGCCCCGGCTGCGCCCAGTGTACCTGTGCAGGGAGTCTTGCGTCACTAGTTGTGTGGGCAGTGCCCCGGCTGTGCCCAGTGTGCCAGTGCAGGGAGTCTTGCGTCACTAGTTGTGTGGGCACAGTGCCCCGGCTGCGTCCATTGTGCCAGTGCAGAGAATCTTGCTTCACTAGTTGTGTGGGCACAGTGCCCCGGCTGCGCCCAGTGTGCAGGGAGTCTTGCGTCACTAGTTGTGTGGGCACAGTGCCCCGGCTGCGTCCAGTGTGCCAGTGCAGAGAGAGTCTTGGATCACTAGTTGTGTGGGCACAGTGCCCCGGCTGCGTCCAGTGTGCCAGTGCAGAGAATCTTGCTTCACTAGTTGTGTGGGCACAGTGCCCCGGCTGCGCCCAGTGTGCAGGGAGTCTTGCGTCACTAGTTGTGTGGGCACAGTGCCCCGGCTGCGCCCAGTGTGCCAGTGCAGGGAGTCTTGCGTCACTAGTTGTTTGGGCACAGTGCCCCGGCTGCGCCCAGTGTACCTGTGCAGGGAGTCTTGCGTCACTAGTTGTGTGGGCAGTGCCCCGGCTGTGCCCAGTGTGCCAGTGCAGGGAGTCTTGCGTCACTAGTTGTTTGGGCACAGTGCCCCGGCTGTGCCCAGTGTGCCAGTGCAGAAACTCTTGCTTCACTAGTTGTGTGGGCGCCGGGCTCCGGCTGCAGCCAGTGTAGAGAGAGTCTTGGATCACTAGTTGTGTGGGCACAGTGCCCTGGCTGTGCCCAGTGTGCCAGTGCAGAAACTCTTGCTTCACTAGTTGTGTCGGCACAGGGCTCCGGCTGCAGCCAGTGCAGAGAGAGTCTTGGATCACTAGTTGTGTGGGCACAGTGCCCCGGCTGCGCCCAGTGTGCCAGTGCAGGGAGTCTTGCATCACTAGTTGTGTGGGCACAGTGCCCCGGCTGCGCCCAGTGTGCCAGTGCAGGGAGTCTTGCATCACTAGTTGTGTGGGCACAGTGCCCCGGCTGCGCCCAGTGTGCCAGTGCAGGGAGTCTTGGATCACCAGTTGTGTGGGCACAGTGCCCCGGCTGCGCCCAGTGTGCCAGCGCAGAGAGTCTTGCATCACTAGTTGTGTGGGCACAGTGCCCCGGCTGCGCCCAGTGTGCCAGTGCAGGGAGTCTTGCGTCACTAGTTGTGTGGACACAGTGCCCCGGCTGCGCCCAGTGTGCCAGTGCAGGGAGTCTTGCGTCACTAGTTGTGTGGGCACCGGGCTCCGGCTGCAGCCAGTGCAGAGAGAGTCTTGCATCACTAGTTGTGTGGGCACAGTGCCCCGGCTGTGCCCAGTGTGCCAGTGCAGGGAGTCTTGCGTCACTAGTTGTGTGGGCACAGTACTCCGGCTGCGCCCAGTGTGCCAGTGCAGGGAGAGTCTTGCATCACTAGTTGTGTGGGCACAGTGCCCCGGCTGCGCCCAGTGTGCCAGTGCAGGGAGAGTCTTGCATCACTAGTTGTGTGGGCACAGTGCCCCGGCTGCGCCCAGTGTGCCAGTGCAGGGAGAGTCTTGCATCACTAGTTGTGTGGGCACAGTGCCCCGGCTGCGCCCAGTGTGCCAGTGCAGGGAGAGTCTTGCATCACTAGTTGTGTGGGCACAGTGCCCCGGCTGCGCCTAGTGTGCCAGTGCAGGGAGTCTTGCGTCACTAGTTGTGTGGGCACAGTGCCCCGGCTGCGCCCAGTGTGCCAGTGCAGGGAGTCTTGCGTCACTAGTTGTGTGGGCACAGTGCCCCGGCTGTGCCCAGTGTGCCAGTGCAGAAACTCTTGCTTCACTAGTTGTGTGGGCACAGTGCCCCGGCTGCGCCCAGTGTGCCAGTGCAGGGAGTCTTGCGTCACTAGTTGTGTGGGCACCGGGCTCCGGCTGCAGCCAGTGCAGAGAGAGTCTTGCATCACTAGTTGTGTGGGCACAGTGCCCCGGCTGCGCCCAGTGTGCCAGTGCAGAGAGAGTCTTGCATCACTAGTTGTGTGGGCGCAGGGCTCCGGCTGCAGCCAGTGCAGAGAGAGTGCTGCTGTCAGCTAAGACGTCCAGCTGCAGATCAATATATATATATTGTCTCGTGGTTGTGTTACTCTTTTAGAGGTGGGACTTGGTCTGTCCAGCATGGGAGTCAGTTCTTAAGTGCGAGGGTTAAGGGGTAAGTCTCGTTCTTAAGGCAGTTTGTATGTGTTCTGACGTCACATAAGTGCTTTCCCAAATCCAGTCCTGCCTATTAACCTTCTCTCCTGCCCTCATTCTCTTTCTAGATTGAGCACTGCCATTCGGAGTGTGTAACTGATGCTCAGATCAGCGGCTCTCGCTTCTGTGACCCGGAAGGAAACGCCTTTGCTGTGACCGGATATGACCTCAGTGAAATCATCCGATACATCCAGGTTTAGGGGCCTTCCAGCAGACTTTCTCCAAAGAACAAAGGACTTTGAAACACAATTGAGTTCAGCTTTAGGAGGGAAAAGGAGCTTTGTGACTGTGCATCTCTAGCAGGCGGACGTCAGAGCTGCGGGGCGACCTCAACAAAACAGCAAGTCTGTGGCACCACTAACAGGGTCTGAATGACTCTTAGGGCACCACGAATGTCCATGAGTGGACGCAGCCTGCAAGGCAAAGTGGGAAACATGTCCTCGTCCTCCACACATGGTCCGCAGCGAAGTCTAGAAGCTCAAGAAAGGCGGTCACTCCAAGACTAACTGCGTGGCGCATTGTTTCCTGATGCTCAGTGAGACTGAGGGACCCCTCGTTCCGTCCCGCGAGGAGCCTTGAGCGAGCACCGGGGTCCATTGCTGCTGCTGTCAGAGTCTCAGCCATAATGGTGTGGCTTGTGAAGTGTTTCCCATGTTCTTCTGTTTGTGTTTCTCTCTTGCTTTCCTTGAGTGATATTTATTGAGCGTGCCCAACCACAGATGGTTTCCCTTCCTCACAGTTACCTGCGTGCTGATGTATTTGTTTCTGGGTAACCCGCTCCCACCATCGCATTCAGAATCGCTTTTTTGTGGTGTTTGAATTGGTACCTAGTTGGTGACTTTTAATTGTGGCTCCCATTCTGTCAAACCCCTAACCTGTCATACAAGCAGTAATATTTATGAAGTTAGAATATGTTAGAGGGGCAGCTCCCTCCCTCCCTGCAGCCCCCAAAGCTAATATAATGCCAACTGGTCAGGACTTTGCCTCAGATAGTGCTTCGACCTTCGTCGGTACTCACTGCGCTTAACTAGATATGTACATCTCACAACAATCCATTGATCCAGCAGGACAGATGGAATTTGTTGGTGAAACCAAAGAATCTGAAGTGGATCTCCACTTGTTCTTCTCCATTGATGACCCCCACAGTCTGCTGCTTCACGTGTCCCTCTCCCACCTCCATGCTGTCCTTCTCAGGTCCCAATGGGGAGACGTGTGGCAGCACACATCCGAAACTTGGCACTGTCCCAAGCTAAACTCAGCATTTGTCCTTTGCATCATCCACTGCTCTATCGATGGAGCTGCAGGCTCCACTATTGGTGGTCGCGCTCATCCTCCTGACGTAGCATTGAGTACTGGCATCACCCGGTACCAGAGTTCCTGGGAAAGAGCGACCATTCCTAGCGTTGTCTGAAAACCCAAGTTCTGGTTATGTTATTGATACTGGTGTGAACTGCACTGTCCTGTCAGGTAGTGGATTTCAAAGTGTTTGGTACTTCCTGCTGTTATAAATCGTGTCTCAAAGCTCACACTGGGTGGTTGTAGTATGAGAAAAGTTGGACGAGTCGCAAAGCCGACGGTCTTACTCCACGGAAACCAGGCCACACCTGTGCCCTAAACTGCGATGCCATCGCGAGATCCTATCTCTTCAGTGGCCTGGAGTAGAACTGGTGGCAGCTGTGGCCCTCTTTCACTCAGTGAGAGGCATGACAACAAATAGTGACCCACTCTGAAGATATTGCATGCCGTCCACTTATCTCAAACTCCCTTGCGGGTCACGACACTTGTAAACAAGCCAGGGGTATCCTTTCAGTTTCCATAAGAGCAGCCTGTGGCTTCTCATCTAACAGCGAAGGCACGGCGTCTGATCCAGGAACGACTGAAGGCCCAAGGCACCTCCTACAGGATGTTTTCTCTCACCACACATGCTTTACAATATGTCAGGGTCTCCATATACTGTTGGAGTGTGGTCTTTCAGAGTTGCTTAATCAGGCTGCACACTACCCTTTCTTCCCGCCCCATCTGCATGCACACCAGAATGAAATTCGAAAGAGAATTCTGCCAGAGGGGATCTGCGTCTGGGTCCCCAAGGGTGCCATAGAGAAGGGTGCAGGACCCCGAGAAAGGCGTTGGTTGCTGTTCCTGATAGTTCCTTGTCCAGAAAGGTTTTTTGGTGTCCAGGAGATGACACCGTTTCTGGTCACTAATGCCCAGTTGCGGGGCACAGTCCGTACACTGGGCTCAGGGTTGGGGACAGCGGCTACCTAGTATGCTAGTGCACTCGACATGCCTAGTTTGTGGTCAGAAGGTGAGGTGGGGGCTCTGTCTCCACCACTGATGTCAAGAGTCTGTGACGGCACTTGGAGGAACCCACCAGAGGGTGTAGGGGATCATTGGTTACTGGCCTTGTCTGGGGGGTCTTACCCAGAGCTATGAACTGTACATTTCCACAAAAGCGCCCGCTTGGAATGCAGCCCCAACAGTTCTGGGAATAGCTTACCCTCCCTCTCCCAGCCACTGAGATGAGTCCAAACCAAATCCAGATTTCCTTTGACTCCAGGACTGCTGTAGTGGTGAGTGCAGGCAGCAGCTGGGAATAGAGGGCAGAGCAAGCTCTTCAGTGTCGGACGGCGATGGGCCGGCTCCTTCACCCAGATGGTGCTGAAGGTTCCTGGGCACCTGGGATGAGCATCGGTCTTAGTGACGGTGTTGAGCCCTTGTTATTCCCAACAGAAGGGCAGGTCAGTCGATCCTTACTTGGGCATCAGAACCACTGGCCAGGCCAAGGATTTGGGCCCAGCGTCTAACTACCACATTTGTATGCTCATCTGAATATTTTCTGATGTTCTGGGACCAGTATCAAGGTTATGGACTGACCATATTCAACGATGGGTTCATAGGAGTCCGTGGTCACGGCGGCCCGCTCTTCCTTGTGCTTTGGCTGTGGGGCTGGTGTCGGATCTGAAGCGAGTTTAACCTGCTCTACTGAGCAGCAAGTCAGGGAAGGGCTCCCCGCTATCCCTGACCTCTCTGATGGATTCAACCAAACGCAGGGGAACCCCCTAAGTGCATCCGTGATGAAACCCACGTCCGCCAGACGCTGGTGTCTGAAATGTTCTTTAGAACTTTGTCGGTGCCGTTCAATTTGTCCCCCAGAGCCCAGGAGCAGTCTGGCTTCAGGGTAATACTGTTTCTTTATCCATCACCTCCTGGCTGGCAGGACGGCCATCCCTGCTTTTGCCGTAAGGTGGCCCATATTTCTATGGAGGTGGGCACATTGCCTGCCTCTTCTTGGGCAGGTGTCCAGGGTTGTCCTTCCAAACTTCCTTCACAGTTCAAAAAGAGCCAAACCCACTCTGTGTCATAGCACTTCCCTCGTGAGGGGTTCTTTAGAAGCCCTCATTGTCTTCAGGGTCTTGTGAAGTTTTCCATAAAACCATTGATCCGGGGGTGGTAAGAAGTTGAAAACCGATATGTCATGCCCCTACACCCCACATGGCCTTCACATAGGACAGGAAGTTTGTGCCCCTTTATTCAAGACACAATCCAACTGAATGTTCCAATGAGTTCCCTAGCTTCCATAGGGGTAAATACTTATTGAATACTCTTGGTGCCAGAGGTTGTAGGAGGCTGCCGGATTCCAACAGCGTCAATCACCACTATCTCAAAAGGGCAACCACGACTGGTAACAGTACAAGCAATGCCCTGGTCTTACTGCCTGTTCTAGCTTCAGCACAGAATGATCTCAGTAATCCCCAGGGTCACTCTTTCCTGTTCAGGAAACTCTCCCTCACCTTAGCGGAGGAGCAAGAGAGGAACTAGTCGGTTACCTCCATTGTCTCCGAAGTATCGTCTTCGGGTAATATTACGAGTAGACAGAACATGCGCTATTTTATGGATGACGCGAGTGTATGTATGCATTGGTGTTTGTGGAGCTCGAACGCTGCGGTGCGCTGAACAGGGGGATATGGACTCCCCCAAGATACACTCCTCGGGGGAACGTTCTGGGCGATTGCCAAGTCAGAGGTGGGCCTGCATCTTTTTTTTCTGAATTGTAGAGATGGTGCTGATGTCAGTAGGGATGCTGTTCCAGATGCTGGGAGCATGAAGAGAGAAGGCTTGCCTCTGGCTTGTACCTTCTTGCAGTGCTGTCTCCAGTCTGGTGATATTGAGCTCGTTTAGCTGTTCTTGTTGGTCCCATTGTAAGTGCTGATGTTGCAGTATCTTTACTATTACATCCTGTGGCTTATTGTGTTGCAAAATCTAAAAGATATTGAATGTAAACCATCAGATTTCCATTAAAACTCTGTTAGAGTGGGTTCTACAGCATTTTATTTACATTGCCACCATAAAGTTAAAAAGAGAGGCGTACATGTTTCTGCATTCAGGGCTGTGATCAGCATCTTACCTATTCCCTCAGGCACTGAAAAAAACTGAAAGTTCTTATATGCGAAAGTTCAGGCAACAAACTCAATTAATTAGCTGTCCGCATTCACAATTGAAAACATTGTTTTTATTAAAAGAAAGGTTACTTTTGTTCCCAGATAGGTCCAGGGGCTTTTTCGTCTGGCAACAGCTCTCCAGCACTGCCAGTTAGTGCCAAATGATTCCACTTGCATTCAGGAAGAGACAATACCAGCATAAACATGGCGTTCCATGCTCAACCGTGGTGGACGGAGAGGGACCGAAAGAGGTTGAAGACAGCCCATGATACTACAAAGTAAAAGTTGGATACCTAGGAACCTTACCATGAACGCCACAATCTCAGAAGTAGGATGGGGTGTGGTGAGGGATCAGGGGGTGGAGGGGAGGGGTAATCCACCAGAATTATAGTTCTTGAAGGTAGGTAACTGTTTCTTCTGATAGATACTTCTTCCTGCATTATTTCACACCCTACAAATGTGCTCCAAAGCAGTAGTGCCTGACCCACCTGGCAATGACGCTTGGCAAATGTATACATTTAAGGCGTGACTGCCAGGAAAAATATCAGCCACAGGATTTCTGGTCAGGGCCGTAGAAGCCGCCATGGCTCTGTTAGTGTGTGCACAGCATGTAACTACACATTCTTCAATGGTTAAGGCACAGCAGATCTTAATGCAGATTAGAACATTGAAATGTTGGGAGTTCTATTGAAAACTGTGGAGGGCTCCGTGTAGGAGAGTAGGGTCTGCTTCCTATGGTCACCCCCACTTTTTGCTGTGTTTCACTGGTTTCTCGACTTTAGTCTGGCTGTGGGTCTGCTAATCAGACCCACAGCCCAGCTGTTCTCTCTAATTTGATACCATGTACTTTAGGTACATATCTGATTGGGTATTGGGTCACCTTTGTGAGCCCCTGTATAGTGTACTATAGGTACCCAGGGAATAGGTGCATCCAAGGCCTACCAGGGGCTGCAGGATGTATTATGCCACCCCTGACTGGCCATCCAAACTGACACCACAGGCTGATCACTCAGCTTGAGCAAGGTGCTGTAATCACCCCTTGCTTAGATATAGTATACCTATATCTACCCTTGTATATAGACACATATATACCTATAAGTCACTCCTATAGCAGGCCTTGACAATCCTGGAGGCAGAGTGCTTGGTTTTATGTGAGAGGGTGCCCTAGCATGAGCTGAGCCCCTCTGCAGCTTTCGGAACCATCTCCTCATAGCTGTTCTATGATATAGCCATACCATATACTCTTAAGTGCATTATAATCCTCGCGGTCAATGCTAACTTTGGTTTGGCTTTATCAAAACATGTCGTGTAAGGTGTCAAACACTTTGGAATACTACCCCCCCCCCCCCCCCCCCCCCCCACCAGTCCTGGCGGCAGGGGTAGCATTCCACCCTTCTAGAGGGAGAAGACATGTAGTTACTGCTTTACCCGGTTAAAGTTAAACAGAGCCTCAGCATCACAAAATGGATGCAGCTGCCACAGACACGAGTGTGGCCTCCTGCTGCTGGACGAAACTCCGGCAAGGGAGGCCTCGACAATAGGTGTCCTGTCAGGGGAGGTGCTAGCACCTCCCAAGACAACCTATAGTGTATTGGGGCAGGGTGGGTTCAAAGGAAAGATGCTTTTCCAGACACTGCCTGGGGCACACAAGGTGCTCCATGCATAACCCGGTTCAAACCAGTTGCTGGGGCACTCCAGCCCCGCTCTGGCACGAAACTGGACAAAGGGAAAAGGGTGTAACCCCCCTCTTCTCAGGGTCCACCCATAGGAGGGACCTAGCAGGTAATCCAGCCCATAAAATCAGTATAAAGATAGGAGCTGTGTCTAGAGACTTTAGATTAATCCTGGAAGAAACTTTTGATGCGAACTCTTGGACCTTCGACGTTCTATATCGAGTAGAAGACTGAAGACATCTCACTTGTGGTCAAGGAGTGACCACACTGTGCAAACAGGCACCACCAGTAACTTGCCGGTTTGCTTTGTTGACGCTCCTGCAGGAACCTGAAGACTCAGCTACTCAGGAACTGGACTTCCAGACTTCTCCGACTCCGATCCACATCAAAGCTGAGACCCGTGGCGGACACGAGAGACGTGGGACCGGACACCCTGGACATCCTGCACTTTGCTAACAGTGCAAGTACTGAGGCACCCTCGAAGTTGTGCATTGGGGTTTGAAAAGCCCCAGACCCGAGCGCCATTTGCACCGAAGCTCAGCCCTCCACACTCCATGAGTGCTGTGTGGGGCCTGCTCCTGTATTTCAGCTCGACGCATCTTCCCGGCTGCTAGCCCGTTGGCTAGTGAGCCCTCTGAAAACGAACCTTTGAAACTAAACTGCTTTCCTGGTTGCTCCGGGCTTGCTCCAGCATCCCTCCAAAGGAGAAGCTCCCCAGACCTTGCTGGTCTGACTTGAAGCCAATCTTCACTTCTTGTGTGGATTGCGTTTACCAAGGTTTGTTGGGTCGAATCCGGATACCGACACCGCAGTCAACTAGATCCTTCGTGGGACAGCTCGAATCCAGCTCCTGGTCATCGTCGACGCCGCCTCCTGGTCCTCGTGGCTGCAGAGACAAGCTTCGCATCTTCACCTGAAATCACTCGACATCGTCTGGTTCCTTCCTGGTCACTGGCTAGTGACCCAGACTCTGTCCCCTCTGCTTTCAGGTTTTTCTTGTCTCTGATCCACCCTTTGATCCACCGGGACACTTTTCCTCTGGTGCCTGCAGCACTTCTTTGCAGATCTCCATAGAAAATATCGACGAAACCTGACACGAAAAGACACCTATGCACCCGGCTTCCCTGGGTGAAGTAACTCAAGTACTCTGGTGCTCCCATGGGTGTTTACTCTCGAAGTGTCCTAGTTTAAGGGGGTTTTACCGTAGTCCATCCGGAAGAGTCTTAAAACTGTAACTTTGTAACTTCTACGTTCTCCATTGTAAGTCAATGGTAACTCGCGACTGTGTATAGACACTGCACGCTTCTCCCGTGGGTCTCATACTTCCTAACCTTTGGTTGTCTAGTGTAGCCCCAGTGATTCCCTAGGCCTATTCCCAATTCCTGAAGTGGTTCTTATACCACTTACTTAGTATATGGTTTGTGAGGCCCCCTAGGGCAGAACAGTATTTGTGCAACTTATAGTATGCTTAATGAGTAACTTGTGATGTATTTCGATCTCTGACCTCATAAAGAGTTCAGAGGGGTTGTGTTAGAAATAAATATATATATATTTGATATATACCTTGTGTGGTGTCCTTTCATTTGATATTCAAGGGATTATAATTGGTAAAACAGCTTGCTTCATATGCTCTCTGAGGTTTTAGGCTAAGACTGCTGGTCCATGCTACCACTCGGATAGCTGCGCCAATAAGGTTGACTTTAAAACCACCATCAAAAAGGATCGTTTAGACTGGTGCATGGTGCCCACTAGAATAGTGGACATCATATGCCAGGCTAACTTCTCACATTGGTGTGCAGCGGTTGGGATAAGAGCTTGCTGTTGTTTTACCATATAATCTTGAGATATCATTTGAAAGATCACATTAAGGTACCTGAAGGTACATTTAAATCAAGCTCTTATAATACTTAAGTTCTACTGAACTTAGTGGTTGTAGAGCAAAGGACTTAGCACACCCTGACTACAACTCCTAGAGAGGTTCTAGTAGGAAAACATTTTAGTGTAGGTAGGTGCACACACCACACCTCACTAGAAAATGTTCTTGAATGCAGGGTCTAGTGTGCCTCTGCAAGAAGAGGATCCTCCCAGGATCCCTTCTAAATATGACACATTCACTTTTCATGAGCTGAGAAGTCTGTGTTCAGCTAGAAGGCTGAGACAAGGACAGAGTCCAACCTTTAATCACCTGGTAGACATTTTAGTTGAGTATGATGTGGAAAAAGTATCAAACCCAGATCAAACAGGTAGTGAAGAGGCGGGCCATCCCTCAACAGAGGATCCCACTGATGACCATCAATGGGACACTGAGGATGATGTGGATGAGAACCAGGTGCAAGTCAGGGAACTGAATCTGGTTAACCTAGGACTACATGGGACTGGAGAGGGAAGGATCCAATCCAGACCCCCAAGTATGCCTAACCATGAGCACAGGAGAGGAAGGTCACTATCCAGTGAATCCACCCACTCTGGTGACTCAATAGGGTCCAATGCCTCAGCTCTAAGGAGGATGAAATCCCCTCAGAGAAGAGAGCATGAAGCTAGGATGAAGGAAGTAAATCTTAGGATTAAGAGGCAAAAAATTGCCCTTGCCAACGAGACACTGGCTCTTGCAAGAGAGCAAAAGTTGAGTGGGTTAGAACCCACTGGTGGCAGCATAATTCCTAGAGATAAGATAAGATAAGATTGTCCCTCCCTACAAGAGTGGGGATTACATCCACAAATGGATAACTGCTTTGGAGAGGGCCTGCAAAGTACAGCAGGTACCCCAAAGTCAGTGGGCAGCAATCTTATGGCTCTCCTTTGCAGATAAAGGAAAATACAAGCTCCTCACAGTTGGTGATGAGGATGCTAACAACGACACTGTCCTGAAGAGTGCTCGGATAGATGGGTTTGGCTTAACCACTGAGCAGTATAGGATGCTGTTCAGAGACACCCAAAAGACACAGACTCAGGACTGGACTGACTTTGTAGATTGTGGCACTAAGGCTGGTTAAGGGGCAGTAAAGTTAAGGACTATACAGGATTGTATAATTTGATCATGAGATAACAAATACATAGCAACTGTCAGAACCAGTTATTGCATCAACACCTGATTGACTCTGATCTGACCTCTCCCCAAGAATTGGGAAAGAAGGCAGACAAATGGGTCAAAACCAGGGTGAAGCAGAAGGTCCAGAACCAAGGTGGTGATCAGAAGAAGCAAGACCAAAAGGGTGGGGAGAAAGCAAAAGACCAGAAGTCTTCACCAGGACCCCAAAACGCTTCTAATGGTGGGGGTTCTAAGCAATACAAAAAGAAAGATGGTCAAAAGAAACCATGGTGTAATTTTTGTAAAAGTAATACTCACTGGACCAGTGATTGCACCAAGAAGGAGGCAGCTCCAGTCACCATTGGCCCTAAGGCAACTGTTCCCCCTAGTACAGCTAATAGTGGTGGTTCTCAACAGAAGGATGTAGTAGGGTTAACTCTGGGAACTGAAGTGGATACCTATGCACCGAGTAGATCTGCAATCAATAAACAATAACTTCAATAGAATGCTCGTCCGGGGAGGTGGGTCGGTCGCTTATGACTTTGATGAATATACCCCTGGATGAGAACTAGGATTACAGGTAAGTAACTAATCCTTCTTATCCAGGGGATACTCATCAATAGTCATAATCAATTCAATTCAATCAGCTTTATTCGATTAAAAGAAATAATCATAAAAGCAGAATACAATTATGGACACAATATATGCAAATATGAGCTTATAACTTCATAAAATAACAGTGCGGATCAGTTCCAAAAGAGATTAAGAAAAGTGAATTACATCATGATTGAATTTCTACATTTTAAAACTAGTTTTAAAAATATTAAAATTGATAAGGACAACTGTTCTTTTCCTAATGTTTGTAGAAACAGAAAAGCAGGACAACATTGTCTTAGGCCCTTATTTTTTTTTAAATTGGCAAAATCCACCTATGCCTATTATGAGAATAAAATTTACAAAAAAATAGAACATGAATAGTCGATTGAGAAGACACATCATCACATGGACATTTACATAGCTCCTTCGACCAGTTGTTTTGAGTGGGAAAAGATACGAGCCTGTGAAAAATGTTCAATCTCAAACGGGTCAACAAAAATCTGTCATGCTCTCTTGTGAACTTAGTTAGAAAGGGCTGGAGTCTATCGGCGACCATTAGTAACTGATGCGCCTGTACAGAAACCTGTTAGCCGCCTTGCGAATCTCAGATGTAGGAATGTTGCGAAGGAGAGCTGTGGTAGGAGCTTTCCCTCTGGTAGAGTGTGCTTGTGGTCTGCCCTGCAGAACCTTGTTGGCTAGTTGGTAGGACAAGGCTATTCAGGAGACAATCCATCTAGAAATGGATCTTTTGGAAGCAGCCAGCCCGGTATTTGTTGAACCATAATTGACACAGAGCCGGTAAGACTTCCTAAGTGGAAGGGTTTTAACAAAGTAAAACTTCAATACCCTCCGGAGGTCTAGAGAATGTTAATGTTAATGTTAATGTTATGGGATCTTATATAGCGCGCGGCTGCCCCAGCCAAGGGGCGTCCTGGCGCTTGTAAAGATCTCTCTGGGGGACTGGTTGGCTGAGGAAAGCCTGTGGGCAGTGTGATAATCTGATTGATGTGGAAATCCAAGACCACCTTGGGCAGGAAGCTCGGATGAGTCCGCAGCACCACTCTATTGGCGTGGAAAACAGGGTAAGGCTCCTTGCAGCACAAGGCCTGAATCGGACTCACCCTGCAGGCTGAAGTGATGGGCACTAAGAAAGCTGCCTTCCAGGTCAAATGCTGCAAAGATGCCTTATGAATAGGCTCGAAAGGAGCACCCATCAATTTTGTGAGGACAATGTTAAGCTCCCCAGTGAAGAAAGGGGGACCTCACTGGTGGAAACACTTTCTTAAGCCCCTCTAGGAAATCTTTGACCACAGGCACTTGGAAGTATGAGGTCTGGGTAGAAGAAATTCTATAAGCTGTGATAGCAGCTAGGTGGACCCTGATGGAGGGGTACTTCAGGCCTGACCTCGCCAAGTGTAATAAGTATGGAAGAATCACCTGCTCCTGACCATGAGTCGGATCAAGAGCGTTGTCCTTACACCAAAGGTAAAATCTCTTTCCACTTGAAAGCATAAGACTTTCTGGTGGAGGGCCTCTTTGCTTCTCTAAGAATGTTCATACAGTCAGCTGAAAGGTCTAGATGTCTGTACTGGATGACTTCAGGACCTATGCAGTCAACCGGAGGGAAGGGAGGTTGGGATCAAACACTCTCCCCTCGTTCTTGGTCAGTAAGTCCGGGCGGCAGAGCAGCCTCCAGTGTGGAACCTCCGACAGTTGAAGGAGATCCGGGTACCACCACTGGCGTGGCCACTCTGGCGCTATCAGGATAATTCTGGTGTTGGTCCTGTAGAACTTCTGTATGACCGCCAAGATCAGAGGGGGCGGAGAAAAAGCGTACAGCAATGTCTGCGAACAGCTGATCAAAAGGGCTTTCCACCGTGATCCCTGCTGGGGGAATCTGGACGTGAAGACGGGCATTTCCTGTTTGCCGCGTCTACGAACAGATCGATGTCTGGCACTCCTCATTGCCGAAAGACCTCCTGAGCGAGGTCTTTGATGAGCACCCATTTGTGCGGTTCTACGAAGTCTCTGCTGAGGCCGTCTGCCTGCATGTTTAGGGTTCCTGGAAGGTGGACTGCAACAATTGAGAGACCTCTCGCCAGCAGCCATTGCCAAATGGATTGGCTTCCAGAGACAGGACTCGTGACCTGGTGCCTCCTTGCTTGTTCAGACAGAACATCGTTGTTGTGTTGTCTGTCTGAATCTGAATGTGGCTGGATTGAAGAGACGTATACAGAGACTTGAGCGCAGGATTGACCGCCCGTAGCTCCAAAAAGTTGATATGATAACTTCTTTCTGTCTCGGACCAGAGACCTTGTCCTTGAAGCTAGCCCATATGAGCTCCCCAGCCTGCATTGAGGCATCTGTGACCACTGTCTGTGTTGGAGGCGTTTGATGAAAAAGGACCCCTTGCAGCAGGTGAGAATGTTTCATCCACCATCTGATGGAGTCCCTGGCAGCTTGGTGGAGAGAGACACGATCTTCCCAGCGACCTGACCTCTGAGACCATTGATCTTTGAGTGACTGCTGTAGAGGCTGCATGTGAAGGCGTGCATTGGGCACAATGTAGATGCACAAGGCCATCGATCCCAGTAGTGAAGACACTTGCCTGGCTGTGGGACGTGCAGTGTCGAGAAGGGTGTGGCACTTGAGAAGCATTGATGACAACTTCTCCTCCGAAGGACACACGCTTGCCTCTGCGGAGTCCAGGGAGGCACCCAGATAGTGTATGCGTTGCGTGGGGTTGAGGACCGACTTCTTGTAGTTGACTTGCAACCCCAAGGAATGCAGCAGGTTGAGGCAGTATGAGAGATGGCTCTGGAGTAGCACAGGTGTGGAGCTTTTCAGGAGCCAGTCGTCTAGGTATGGATAGACGAAGATCTTCCGCCTGTGGAGGAAGGCAGCCACTACCGCCATGCACTTGGAGAACGTCAGCGGGGCGGATTTGAAGCACTTGATACTGGTAGTGGTGACGAGAGACCTGAAACCTGAGAAATTTGCGATGTTTCACTGAGACAGGAATGTAAAAGTAGGCGTCCTGCAGGTCGATGGCACACATCCAGTCTCCCTGGAGAAGGTGCGGAAAGATTTGATGCAGGGCTAGCATTCGCAATTTCTCCTTTCTGATAAAACTGTTCAGCAGGCGCAGGTCGAGGATTGGTCTGTACTCTTTGGCCACTCCTCGCTTTTGGACTAGGAAGTAGCAAGAGTATACCCCCTGGTTTCTTTGGAGAGGTGGTACCTCCTCTATGGCCCTCTTGTAGAGGAGGATAGACACTTCGACCTGTAACGGCCGACTTTGAATTTGACGAAGGCGCTTCAATTTCGGGGGCACTTGCGGAGAGGGAGACTTGAACCGTAGCAAGTAACCATGCTGCACAATATTCAGCACCCATTTGTCTCTTGTTATGGTTTCCCACTCTTCCAGGTGAAAAACGATACTCCCTCCTACCGGAATGGCGAACGGGTGCGGCGGAAGCAATGCCTAACTGTTTGGGAGGCTGCTTGTTGTTCCCTCTTCCTCTTCCAGGGCGCTTCTGAAGGGATTGGGACCTCTGCTGGTTCTGGGAGGACCATTGAGGGGTTTGAACCCTTTGCCGGAAGGAACGTTAGTAGCACAGACAAAAGCGTTTCCTTAATTCTTTGCGCTTCTCCAGACCAACAGCCTTGAAAGTATCCAGCTCTGTCTTCATCTTCTTCATTTCCTCATCGGCGTGAGCCCCGAACAAGGAGGAGCCATTAAATGGAAGACTCAGAATCTTTTTCTGTGCATCAGGCTTGAGGCCTGTGAGGTGCAGCCAGGCGGAGCGCCGTGAACAGACGCCATGGGAGTAACCATAAGCGGCGAGATTTGAAGCGTCTCCTGCAGCACTTATAACTTGATTGGCTACTAGCCCACCTTCTAGCAGAATTTCGCTGAAGCCCTACTGGTCTTCTTTGGGGAGCTTTTTGGTGAACCTTGTGAGGGAGTCCCAAAGAGACCTGTCATATCGCCCATCGCCCGAGAAGGGCTGAGGCACTTGCAATCTTCATGGAAGAAGCCAAAGTATTGCACATTTTCCCGCCATAGGAGTCCATCTGCTTACTGTCCTTCTCCAGGGGGACAGAAGATGACGCAGACGCCGAATGAAACCTAATGGTCGCTGCCACAATGACGGAGTCCGTTGGTGGATCAGCTCTGAGAAATAAGGGATCCTTAGCTGGGGCCTTATACTTTTTAGCAATCCTACTTTTTAGCAATCCTGGATGGGACGGAGCCCACCGTAGCAGGGGTGAGGAATGTGGCGATAGCTGGTTCCAATAATCCTGGCACCAAAGGAAGCAGCGGTCTAGGAGCTTGTCGAAGATGATAGATGTGGGAACTACAGGGGTATGCAAAGTGATGTTTAGTTTCTGCGCACCCCTACCCAGGACATCTGAGAAGGTCACGATGTCATCTATGGGAGACACCCGTGATGGAGGAGTCGAGGAGAAGGTCGGAGAGCAGTCCCGGACCGAGGATCTCGTGGAGGAAGACCATGTGGGTGATCTTGTGCGTCTTCTCTTATGGGGCCGGTCGTGATGAGAATTGCGACGACCCCTGGACCGTGATCGGTGCCTGGAAGGCGATCTTGGTCTTCTGGTGGGAGACTGAGGACCCCTGGACCGTGATCGGAGCGTGAAAGGTGATCTTGGTCTTCTGGGGGGGGAGACTTGGAGGGTCTAGCAGGAGTGTTTCTCTGAGGAGAGGTCCTAACAGGCGAGTACTTGCAAGAGTAGTCTGAGCCCGGACTTCTGCGGTCACCTGTCCCGACATCTTGCAGCCAGCGAGGCAACAGACCGTAGGCCCTCTTCCCTTCAGCTTTGGGGGATTTCTCCGGTGAAATTTGCACAATAAGTAGTCCTGGGGATGATGACTGGTCCCCAGATGACAATCTGGACCTGGACATCACCTTACGCCAGGTCTCCTCTGTGGCCGCTGCACTTTTTTCCCTCGACGTCGAATGCCTCGACGTCGAAGTCTGAGTCACCATCGGCGTTGATCAAGGGGATCTGTTATGGGAACGCCGTCCCGCTCTCGACGGTGGTCTCGACGTCGATCGCCCACGGCGATGTGGAGACTTCAACATTGACCTTCGACGTCGGCTTTATGGTGACCTCGACGTCAATCTCCCATGACGATGAGTTGGCGTTGATCTTCTCGACGTCGAGTGATGGAACTTTGACGAAGGTCTCAACGTCGGCAAGCCCACTTGCGGCAAAATATTCGCCGTCTTGACGCCGACCCCGAAGGTGGTGGAGAGTGTCTCGACATCGACGGAAGCCTCAACGTCGACGGAGACTTTTCAGGTCTCTCAGGACCCATAGCCTTCGAGCCCGAAGTGCTGTGCCTTGACGCCGACTTACTTGCATGCGGCGGAGAATCTCAACGTTGAGATGGTGATTTGTCCCTCGACGCTGAAGAGTGTCTGTGTCTCTTCGACGGCCACTTCGACGTCGACGGTGAATCTCCTGTTACCTTCTTCTTTCTGGATTCAGGAGAGGTGGTATGTCGCCGTTTTTGGTGTTGTTTGCTTGAAGAAGGTGGTTTGAAGGCTCAATGGTCATCTCCATGATGGCTTCTGTCATTCTCCAGCTGTGCATGTAGTTTTATGCGTTCCCTGTCACGCAGAGTCCGCCTGGAAAACTTCTGGCAGTAGTAACACTGGTCAGGATTGGGTGAGTATGGAAGACACACAATACTCACAGAGTGCGGATCTGCCAGTGCCATCTTCTTGCAACAGGAAGGGCATTTCCTGAATAAGGCAGGCATTCTGACTGGAACAATTTATGGTAAAACCAAAAAACCAGTAGAATAAGCCATTAGGAGTCAGAAAATGTTGAGTTTTCTGAGAAAAATATCAATTAAATCACTTTCAGTCAAAAAACTGAAGAGCTCAAGTTCCAGGATCCTCATAGAAGGAGACGGAATAAAGAACTGACCTAACTGTCACCTGTGGTGCATCATGGGAGCAAGGGGTCTCCTGCAGGTCTTAAAGGCACGGTACCCCTACTCTAATGCCTTAAAGGCAAGGTGTCAGTTTTTTCTTTGTTTCTTAGTACTCTACTGCAGTCTACTGGCAAATGCCTGCAATTACAAGCTTTCTCTATGGCAATAAAGCATTGTTGTATGGCAATTGTTTACTGCTTCCTCTTTTCCTTATGGGATGGGAAGGAAGAGGTACTACAATGCAAACCTATGTAATTTCAGCATTTTTGCCATGTTGGAAACATTTTAGGCTAGATGTATATTTTTTCACATATGCATATATACATGTATTTTCTATATGCTCCTGGATCCTGCACATGGGCGGGGATTATTCATAGACGATGACTATTGATGAGTATCCCCTGGATGAGAACTGGGAGTTCAACAGACTGGTTAAGGTGGAAGGCAGAAACAACATTAGGTCGAAATTTTGGGTTAGTTTTAAGAACCACTTTGTTATGATGTATTTGCAAAAATGGTTCTTGTATGGTTAATGACTGGAGCTCACTTACTCTTATAAGAGTTGTGATAGCGACTAGGAAGGCTACTTTCCAAATAAGGAACTGTAATTCGTATTTGTGTAGAGGTTCAAATGGAGGACCCATGAGTCTGGTAAGGACAACATTTAGATTCCACACCGGAGAGGTTGGAACTCGGTGGAATTATTCTCTTAAACCCCTTCATAAATGCTTTGATAGTGGGCACCCGAAACAATGACAAGTGCTGTCTGTTTTGGAGGTAAGCTGCTATTGCAGCGAGATGTAGTCTTATAGATATATATGCTAGGTTACATTGTTGTAGATGCAAGAGATAACAGATAATGTTCTGAATAGAAGCATCTAGGGGCCAGATGTAGGTCGGTCGGTAACGGCCGAAAATCGGTATTTTCGGCCGTTACCGACCGGTATACATGATTTGAAATGTAGGGGCACAATTTTACAGAATCAGTAACTTTACCGATTCGGTAAAGTTACCGATTCTGTAAAATACCGAATCGGTATTTTTACCGATTCGGTAAATCTCAGATTTAGGTGGGACTCTTCAGAGTCCCAAAGGCCCTACAAAATCGGTATTTTACCACACAATCCTATTGTGTGGTAAAATACCGATTTCAGGTGCGCATGCACATGTGTGCATGCACACCTAGCCATGTGACAGACAGACATGCCCTTAGGGCATGTCTGTGTGCCACATGGCGCACATGCCTATTTGTGGGGTGCCAGAGGGTGTCAAAGTGACACTCCCTGCACCCTTGCAAAATTCGGTATTTACCGATTCTGTAAATACAGAATCGGTATTTCCCATTGATTCCTATGGGCTTTGATGCCCATAGGAATCAATGGGAAATACCGATTCTGTATTTACAGAATCGATAAATACCGAATGTTACAGAATCGGTATTTCCACATCTGGAAATACCTACATGTCAACCACATTGATTTACCTATTTTCAATTACCGAATCAGTAAAATTCGGTAATTAAAAATCGGTAAATCAATATTACCTACATCGGGCCCCTAGTGGATTAATTTTGTTACTTGTGCAGTAAATCACAAATCGTTTCCACTTTGCTGCGTAGCATGCTCTGGTGGTAGGTTCTTTAATGATGTTCATGCAGTCTGGTGGGAGATTGAGGTAGCCAAACTTTAAGACTTTAGGTGAGAGGCGTAGCTTTTGATGAGGAACAACTGATAGTTCCAAAAGGGTTGTGAACCATGGTTGTAAGGCCATTATTGGAGCAACCAGGATCATTATGAGGGAGTGCTGTTTGAGTTTCCGAACCACTAACGGAATGAGCGGAAGAGGGGGAAAAGCACAAGCAAATTTGCCTGACCAGTTCATCCATAGCGCATTGCCTTTGGACAATGGGTGTGGATACCTGGACGCGAAGCGTGGCCTTTTGCGTTTTGGTGTGTGACGAAGAGATCTTTGTCTGGATGTCCCCACATGTAAAAGAATGGAAGAATAACTTGAGGGTGAAGTTCCCATTTGTGGATATGCTGTCTTTGACGTCCTAGCAGATCTGTGAATTAATTGTGTATTCCTAGGTGTTCCATAAGGAGATATATGTTTTTTTCCGGAATGGCCCATCTCCATATGCTTTGAGTTAGGTGTGTAAGCTTCAGAGAGTGTGTGCCTCCCTGTTTCTGTATGTAGTACATTGCTTTCATGTTACCTGTACGGACCAGGACAGCTTTGCCTACCAGATGGAGTTGAAAGGATTTTAACGCTAGAAAAATTGCCAACAATTCCAGGTAATTTATGTGGAAGTGGTTTTGCCGATGGGGTTTCACATGCTCGGAATGGTATGGTTCTGAAGATGAGATCCCCAGCGGGAGATCGATGCGTCTGTTGTTAGCACTATCTGTGGAACCGAGTCGAGGAACAGCCCCCCTTTGGAAAGGTTTTGCATATTCCACCACTGCAGAGAGCGACGTGTGCAGCTGTCCACCAACACCAGATCTGTTAGCTGACCTTGAGCCTGGTTCCACTGACGTGCCAAACACTCCTGTAAGGGACGCATTTGGAGTCTTACACAAGGGACGATGAGAATGCAAGAGGCCATCATCCCGATTAGCTGCATGAATACTCGAGCTGGCAATGAGTGTTGAGGCTGAAATTTTGATATTAGAGCTTGCATAGTACTTACCCTGAGAGGGTTGGGGTATGCTAAAGCTTTTGAAGTGTTTATCGTAGCTCCTAGATATTGTTGTGTGCTGGACAGTTGGAGGTGGGATTTGGTGAAGTTCACTGTGAATCCCAAGTCGTGAAGCAGCTCGATTGTTTTGTGTGTATGTTGCACACAGCTGCTGTGTGACTTGGCTTTTATGAGCCAGTTGTCCAGATAAGGAAACATGTGAATGTGTTGTCTTCGTAAGTGGGCCGCCACTACTGCGAGGGACTTGGTGAAGTCTCTGGGTGCTGTATTCACCCCGAACGGGAGGACTTTGAATTGGTAGTGTTGACCGTCCACCACGAACCTGAGATATTTCCTGTGAGCGGGTTGAATGGGAATATGAAGTAGGCGTCTTTTAGATCTAAAGTGGGGAGAAAGTCGCCTTGTTGAAGCAGTGGGAGCACCTGTTGGAGAGTGACCATGTGGAAGTGGTCTGACTGAATGTAGAGGTTTAACGGTCTGAGGTCCAGTATTGGCCTGAGACAGCCGTCCTTTTTTGGGATTAGAAAGTAGAGGGAGTAAACTGTGCCTTGATGAGGTAAGGGAACTGGTTCTATTGTGTGTTTTGTAATAGAGAGAACCTCTTGTTTGAGAAGAGTTACACTGGACGTTGTCTGGGAGGGATATTTGGGGGAGTGGAGGTGAGTTCCAGGCAATAACCATACTGGATAATTTGTCTTACCCACTTATCTGTTGTGATAGAATTCCAGACAGGTAGGAACTATGGAGACATCCCCCGACAGGAGTGGGATGATCGGGGGGAAGTGAAGGGAAGTCACTGCTTGGTGGTAGGGGAGTTGCGGGAATTATTACCACAACCTCTTCCTTTACCGCTGTTGCCTTTGTACTCTGTGAAAGTATTCTGTGGAGAAATTAGTTTGAGTGGGGCTCTTGTTAGAGGAAGAGGGATGTTCTGAGCCAATAGTTTTGGAGCCAGCCCTGTAAAAGGGCAACAAAATGAACCTCTAGGGGAAGGCAATTGCAAGGCCTCCATGGACTTGGCAGTGTCGATATCCTTTTTCATCTTCTCTAATGTTGTATCGACTGTGGGCCCAAAAAGATGCTCTTGGTCAAAAGGCTGATTAAGAATAGCGGATTGCACTTCATGCTTGAAACCAGGGATTCGGAGCCAAGCGTGCCTGCGTAGCAAAACGCTGGCATTAATAGCTCGAGATGCCGTATCAGATGCGAGGGCACATTTGATAGATGTATTTGTTATTAATTTTTCTCTCCTGTAGAAGGTCATTAGCTTTGTCTTTATATTGGTCAGGAAGATGTTGCATAGGCTTTTCAAGCTCATCATAGTGAGCTCTGTCATATCTGGCCAACAAAGCTTGGGCATTAGCAATTCACCAATGATTTGCGGCCTGTGATGCGATACGTTTTCCAGATGCATCTATGAGTCTGGATTCCTTATCAGCAGGCGGGGTGTCGCCTGCGCTTCGTGAATTTGCCCTCTAGCGTGCATTAGACACCAGAGAATCTAAAGGGACCTGACCTTTAAAGTACACTAGGTCATTGGAAGCTGCCTTGTATTTTTTGTCTGTTCTGGTGTTAAGAATCCTGGCTCCGACAGGGTCCTTAAAAACTTCTGGTGCATATTTTAACATGCCTTTTAACATTGGCAGGGTGAGTGCCGACTTGTGTGGGTGCAAATGTTTCCAGTAAAAAGTCTTCCTTTAAGGGATCACATTGTAATTGTACCCTGTGATATTGAGCAGCCCTATAATAAGTTGTGCAAACCCAATATTATCATCTGGTGGTGAAGGCCTAGAGGGATAGAGGTCCGGGTCATTGTGTGGGTCTGAATCGGTGTTGTAATCATCCTAAGGATCTGGGTTGTGTGGAATGGTATTTGCGTCATTATCTTTAAATGGATCTCCATTCCCACCCACATCACTATAGTCATCTTCATCATTCTGTGGTTGAAGTGAAAATGTATGTTGTGAGGAGTGTGCTGGAGAAATTAGCAGATTTGGATCAGCTGGAGGAGGAGAGAGAGGTGGAGAAATATTAGTGCCTATCTCCTTCCGTTTCATGAGTATTTCAGAGTCTTCTGAAGTGTCCAGTTTTCTCTTTTTAGGAGGCTTGGCGACAACTTTGCCAGTTTCTGGATCAATATAAAGAGTTTTTTGGGGGATCCGAAATATCTGGTACAGGCTGTTGCGTGGGTACAATATCCTTTTTCGGTGTGGAAGACTTAGGGTCAGAATGTTCTTTAGGCCGCGTTTCTGAAGCTTTCTGTGGGGTCTTAGACTCCTTCGCGTTTGATATAGGAGTTTGTGGCTCCAAGACCTATTTCGGCTCGGAAAGAATTTCGCCTCCGAATGCTTCTCCTTTGTTTGTTTCGACGTCGAAAGCTTCGGCACCGAGGCTGTTTTCAGTGCCGGCGAACAAGAGTGTGGCACTTCTTTGGTTTTCAGCACCGGAATAGGGTTGGCTCGAGCCCGAGCCGGAAGGCTTTTCTTTTAGTTTCATAGCCAGGCCCGAGGGCGGGGCATCTGAAAAGTGTTGCCGGTGTCGACCTGAGCCGGAGCGAAAAGGTGTTACAGAGGCCTTAGGACCGCTGACCCTCGGTGACTGTCTCGTCTTCGACGTCAGAGTCATCGGCCTCGGAGACGGAGAGGTCTCCTTCATAAGCTTTTTACTCCGACTGGAG
Source organism: Lissotriton vulgaris (assembly GCF_964263255.1). Classification (NCBI taxonomy): domain Eukaryota; kingdom Metazoa; phylum Chordata; class Amphibia; order Caudata; family Salamandridae; genus Lissotriton; species Lissotriton vulgaris. The sequence continues at coordinate 286,669,503 of NC_141690.1, read as the reverse complement.
ATTGGGATCAGATCCGAAGATGGCTGGACTCAAGCTGCTTCCGTTAGACATTGCGTGACGTCGAGCCAGAAGGTCATGGATGGTTTTCTTTGACCTGAAAGATGCACAGTCCTCGCAGTTTTTGTCTTCGGGCTCCAAGGTTATGCAGAGATTACAAACCTCGTGTAAGTCCGTGTGTGGTAACTTAGTACCACACCCGGGCCATTTTTTAAAGGAGTCCTTTCCGTTGACTGCTGGCGTGGTCGACACGGATAGGCCCAACGGCCAGCGTTGAAAATTGATATTTTCCAAAGATGCGAGTCGAAAGGGGAACGCGATCGAGACAATACCGTTGAGTGGTGTGGGATTGCGCGTTGAAGGGGGTTTGAAAACAACACCGACCCGGAACGCAACAAATCACATCCGAACCCGATGGCGGAAAAAAACACAATCTGAAGATGGAGTCGATGCCCTAACCTATCTCGTGACTACAAAGACTTCTTCCAAGACAAAAACAAAGTGCAAACATCCGAGCCCAACACCAGATGGCGATCAATGCACAAGTATACGAGCTACAGCTCATATGCCTCGAACATATAGTTTCGACTTGCAGGTTTGCTTGGTGCAGTCACTGTAGGCTTTAAAGTTGTAGCTCGACCACAGGCAGGTCTGAACAGGCTCAATCACAGACATTTGCTTGCAATAGTCCTTACAGGGATAAAAACCTGTCATTTTGGGAGATGACGTCCCTTTCACACCGTAAAACAATTTTTTGATCGAGGTAAGGAGCTCAAAGAGAAGAGAGGCAGATCTGTATCCATATATGGTGGCAGAGAAAGAAAGGACCTGATATCAGCAGGAGGGAGGGACGTCTCTTAAGGGCCCGCACATTATTTGCGGAACGGTGCCACCTACCAAGAGACACTCCGAAAAGTTTATGGATCCAGTCGAAAGGTGAGGAATCTGCAGGTAGCAGTCTCTAGCAGAAATACTTGAATCAAAAGAAACCATTATCAAAGCCTTCTCTTCTACGTCTCCTCCTGGTCCTCAAAAACTTTACAAAGAAAACACAGGGAGTCATAAACCACATTACAAAATATGTTTATTAAAGGTTAGATGGTGAAATACTGAAGGGTGATTGTTTAACACATAATACATTTGACTTGTTACAGGTCACAGTGGTTTTGAAATGTTCCATACAAACAGGGTATCATATCCTGATTGCAAGAAGCCCTTAAGTTTATAAAGTGAATTGGTTTAGTCTGTTGTTGTAAGTAAAGGTTGTGCATGGCAAGGTCCTCAACAGAGCACGCTATAAAAGTGTAAAAGAACTGTGCAGTTTACCATAGCTCCCTCCCCTCCCCCCATATACACTGCAAATACGCCTACATACGCACAAACACACATACACCACTGTCACCACACGGAGCATGCCGCATTAGAAAGGACAGTGGAGGCACGCCAAGGAGTGGTGCACTAAGGAGATCTGAGGTACGAAGAAGCACCTGAACCATTGGACTGCCTCAACCGCTTCACCTCCTCCAGTAGGGGGGTGATGCCGGGCCTCTCCCCACGCATTAGAACAAGGGGGACTTTTAGCCACTTTGCCTAATGTGCCTTCAATAACATCATGAATAAATACATAGATGTTTCAAGACCCCTTAAGATGTCCTCAAAACAGACATGCCTTAATATTTTAGAAGAATTCACCAAGATTGTAAACCTGACATTCCTGCCACGGAGGAGAATCCGAAACAGATCCAAGTTGAAAGAGTCGGATAGGATAAAGGGTCTCCCTTAACGTCTGGAGCTGCATGGGACTGCTGGGGTTAATCGACAAGGCTTATACACTGAGATAAAGATGAGTGTCGGCTAACCTAGCACTGAACCCCTAAACAACATTTCTAAAAGATGCTCAGCATCCAAGGCACGAGAGAGGAAGCCATCCGTTTTGGAAATCTAGAGTATAAGGATGTAATGTGAACAAGGAGAGAGGTAGTGGACACAGCATGGATCTGGAAAGGTGAGGGTGTAAGGATGTAATGTAAACAGGGAGAGAGGTAGCGGACATGGCATGGATCTGGAAAGGCAAGGGTGTAAAGATGTAATATGATCGGGTGAGAGGTAGCAGACACAGCATGGATCTAGAAAGGTAATGTGAACGGGGAGAGGTGGCGGACACAGCATGGATCTGGAAAGGTGAGGGTGTAAAGATGTAATATGATCGGGTGAGAGGTAGCAGACACAGCATGGATCTGGAAAGGTGAGGGTGTAAAGATGTAATGTGAAGAGGGCGAGAGGTAGCAGACACAGCATGGATCTGGAAAGGTGAGGGTGTAAAGATGTAATGTGAACGGAGAGAGGTAGCAGACACAGCATGGATCTGGAAAGGTGAGGGTGTAAAGATGTAATGTGAAGAGGGCGAGAGGTAGCAGACAGCATGGATCTGGAAAGCTAGAGTATAAGGATGTAATGTGAACGGAGAGAGGTAGCAGACACAGCATGGATCTGGAACGGTGAGGGTGTAAAGATGTAATATGATAGGGTTGAGAGGTAGCTGACACAGCATGGATCTGGAAAGGTGAGGGTGTAAAGATGTAATGTGAACGGAGAGAGGTAGCAGACACAGCATGGATCTGGAACGGTGAGGGTGTAAAGATGTAATATGATAGGGTTGAGAGGTAGCTGACACAGCATAGATCTGAAAAGGTGAGGGTGTCTTTCACAGAAAGCATGTGCTCAAAGATGGACAGGTGACTAGACGACAGACCTGAAGACCTTCAACCATAATCTCCTTTTCTCAAACCTAAATGTGCTTTCTTCTGTTAGCACTATGAGAACTCCTCTCACCCTCACGTTTGAACCCTTTCTTGCTACAACCTGTGATATTGCCTCAATCAGGGAAGAGGGACCGTGCTACTGTTGTTTTTTTTACAGTAGGAAGGTTTCTTTTTAAAACTACACTTTCTCCAATTTTCCATCTCTCATTTTACTGTAGCTTTTAAATGGATTTTTTGGGAAAAATATATCAAACTGGTAGCACTTTTTGTATAGCAATCACACCTAAACTGGAAATTTTAATTTAGGTTCTTGAGTAAAAATTGGATTGAATTCCTGTCTGATGATAATTCTTTGGTATATATTTTGAATTGTTTAATGTTTGATGTCATGCACGACCACGGTAGAAAGAGATCTCTCACAGCACCCATCCCTGATTTTGTACACATTGCAGTCTGTTTCCTTTGCGGTACTGCACCTAAATGATAAATATCGACCCAAATTTGCACAGATGTGGTCAATTTTGCAGAGAACAGCTATTGTCTCCCATGGGTCCCTCGTCTAGATTAGTGTGCCGTAGGTTAGTTGACCAATATTCTTCAGGGAAGGGAGATGAGAGTACAAGCAGCTAGGATGCAAAAGAAACTGGAGCTTTGCCTTACTCTGTGCTCACCAACTAGGGTGCACAAGAAGGCACCAGGCCTAAAACTCTTATGGGCGATCGTACTGAAAGGGTTGTAGCATCAAATCCAGCAGCAGTGAATACAAAGAGCACCCAAGCAAGAGATACATCTGGTGGGCAGAGTAAAAGGGCTAATGTTGGTAAAACAGGTGAACTGGTGCACTGAGAAGCCCGTCATCTCCCTACAACAGTGTGACACTTCCTACGTGATGGTAATAAATATGCGCTGTGGAAAGAAGATTGTGAGGCAAACAAATTCAGATTAATCAGGAGATGTTTAAATATGATCTTACATTTTGAGAAGTGAAAGACAGCTGGGTAACCCTGTTCTCCGGACAGTCTTAGGTATTGTAATTGCCTGACACAGTCAAACCTACAGAGAGATTTACGAAACGAGGACTAGACAACGGTGTGACCTCAGAGTCCGAACGACTCCAGTAGATTAGAAACAATGACTTAATGTGAAAGACAGTCCATGCTCCAAACAGAGACCCTCCATGAACTATCGATGCAAGAATACACTCCAAAGAGCAGCAGCCAGAAACCAAGCTCCATGAACTATCGATGCAAGAATACACTCCAAAGAGCAGAACCCAGAAACCAAGCTCCATGAACTATCGATGCAAGAAAACACTCCAAAGAGCAGCACCCAGAAACCAAGCTCCATGAACTATCGATGCAAGAATACACTCCAAAGAGCAGCACCCAGAAACCAAGCTCCATGAACTATCGATGCAAGAATACACTCCAAAGAGCAGAACCCAGAAACCAAGCTCCATGAACTATCGATGCAAGAATACGCTCCAAAGAGCAGCACCCAGAAACTAAGCTCCATGAACTATCGATGCAAGAATACGCTCCAAAGAGCAGAACCCAGAAACCAAGCTCCATGAACTATCGATGCAAGAATACACTCCAAAGAGCAGCACCCAGAAACCAAGCTCCATGAACTATCGATGCAAGAATACACTCCAAAGAGCAGCACCCAGAAACCAAGCTCCATGAACAATCGATGCAAGAATACGCTCCAAAGAGCAGAACCCAGAAACCAAGCTCCATGAACTATCGATGCATGAATACACTCCAAGAGCAGCACCCAGAAACCAAGCTCATTCAACAGCATGCAATCCGGGAAAACGCAATTCAGCAAATTCTGACAGGAAAATGTATCTCATTGCATCCACAATACAAATACAAAAACCACAAGCTGAGCCAATCAAAGTCCAACCAACAACCCAAACCACAGCAGATCCTTCCAAAGCTTTACGGGATCCCTCAGTGCACTCATAACCTCCTAATATCGAACACACAAGATAAACCGTAGCAGAACCATCTCAAAATCTTAAGCGGTTCCTTAATGCAATTGGAGGTCGGAGCCTCTCATCATAGAAGCAGCAAGCTAAATCCCCAGTAGAACCATCCTAAAACCGTATGCGATTCCTTAATGCTATCCGAGCCCCCGAACATCAAACCTGCAAAGTAAACCTCAGCAGACCCCATTCTAAACCTAAAGAGACATCTCCGCGAGATCCAGAAAAGCAGAGACTTGCCTTATGAACTCAGAACAGAGACAAATTGTCTGAGCCTACAAATAAATTCAGCATATCTCTGAAATGTGGAACAGGAAGAGGCAGAAAGCAACTTCAGAAACTGGAACTGCTAGTGACCCGTCTTCTGCATCTAGAATCAGAAGGGCAAAGTCTTTTGAAATGAAATCGAACAAGGTCTTTTTAGCAAGCCGTAACTGCGATCTAGCAGGAATATAGGAGCACAACTCAAAATAAACAGAACACGAAGAGAAATAATCCCATGCACCCAGAAACCAAAGGCCTCTTAAACCTAATCTTTGTACAAATGTATCCTTCTCTTATTCCCAAATAATAAGATTCTGTACGTTAACAATCACCTCTATAGTCTGTTGGCTCAGAACCAGTCATCGCCATCTTTAGAAACGCAGAATCCCAAACCAGAAGCTGTTCACAGCTTATTCATAAAAACAGTGGACATACTGCACTACTTGGTACAGGCAACATCACCCCCCTCCTGATCAGCAACAGAGGGCGCTGCAAGTGGTTCAAATAGCCCCTGCTACAGCTTGAAGGGAGGAAGAATAGTCTAAGAGATCATACACGTTGAGACCAGACCCTACACTGTGTGCCACATGTCTTCACATCCCTCTGCGTAGGCTCAACATGAAGGTCCAAGCCCAGTCTCTATCTCCCTCATATTACAGAAGAGCGCCTCGAAATAGCTCCTCATGAGAGACAGGCCGAGGGCACTTACCCCGGGCACCCATCCGCCAAGACCCATTCACAGCTTATCTAGGTCCTGTCGCTGTGCAGAATAACTCCGCACACGCCTTAGACTCAAACGGCAGAGGAGCTTACACTCCTGTGTGAGTTGAAGAACAACAACAGGGAAGGAATGGATAAGGGAGGACCCTTCTCGCTTACTGTCCACCTGCTGAAAAGGCACCGTGAGGTCAACAAGGAGTTAAAGCGGAGGAGCCAAGGTTAGTTTTGTAAACTTGAAACTGGAGAACATTACTGTAAACCTCGGGTAGATACAAAGATGGAGTATTTAAGGATTGCCTTGCGAAAGGTGCAGGCAGCGAGTGGCTCAAATGAAGCCCGCAAGCATCCCCAGCACACTCATAACGCACACAAGGAATGCATTCATCTGCTGTAGGGCCCTGCAGTGGTTTGTGTCTGTGTTTTGGCATTTTGATAAGAGAGCCCCCTCCGATAGCTAACATGGAAAGAGCACTCATGCTACAAGTAACGTGTGTGATGTGCAGAGAGTAGAGCTAGAAACGTAGCACCGGGTATGTTCTCTGCACTCAAGCATCTCAGCAGGTGCCCGTTGACCAGACTCGGAGCACCTACTCAACCTTCACATCCCTCAGAGTCCTTTTACTTCATGAGAAAGGAATCATTCAACACTGTTAAGTATCCCCTTTCTTTAGAGGCAATGTAGCATATTGGACAAGAGTCCCTGTCCCTGTAAAACTTGAGCGCCATCTTGGAACGGGCAATGCAGGCAACGCTTAGATGTGGTGTTCACAGCTTGAAGTGCAGGGCTAGTGAGAGAGGACAGCCATTCTGCCCACCCATCTTCACATTGTGCTTTCCGTGGATTAAACATAGTGATGCGAACCATAATGCTATTAACGTGTGGCAAACGGTGCACATACCGCCCCATTAGCCAGTTCAATAATGACATGCTTTAACTGGAAGCTTCCGAGCAGCCCTTTTGGAGATTAAATGCTGGTCACGTCCTGGTTCTGTGTACTGTGGTAACACCCTGCTAACAAGGCAGGCATATCCAACCAATTGTTGAGCAACGTTCTCATCATCCAGCCGTTTTCCCACTCTTGCATCACATCACAGCAGCGAGTGGACGCTCAGGGTGTCAGGATCCGCTCTGCGTCACATTAGTACACTTTGAAAAAAGGTGGTGTGAAATCACTTCCAAACCTTCACCATTGACTGTCAGTGCAGCCGCATGACTTGGCCAGTAGAGCCTGATGAATCTCCGCCACAGGTCAGCGAAGGCACAAGCGACTCTCAAGGCAGAACAAGCCAAAGCTGAGCATTGATTCATCTCTTTATTCAGGGAATCTTCACCACATCCACGCTCACGACACGTGGGGCGAGGAGGAAGATGGCCGCCAGAAGCACCACTTGCTCTTGGTGTGCTGCTTGTGCAGGATCTCCTCCTCCCGCTCACGCTCCTTCTTGGAGCGCAGGTAGCGGTCCTCCTCCTTCAAGTACCAGACCGGGGGCCAGCGGTGCTTCTCGAAGTGACTTTTGTTTTCTGCAATGGAGAACACAAATTGGAAGTAGTTAGCAGAGGGAATCTAACAAGAAAATTAGCAAAGAGTGCACGGACGACAAGCACCACCATGTTCTGAACATTGAATTTGCGGCCGAGGCAGCAGTCCTAGATTGCACTGGTAGTATAATGCTCTGCGAGCAACGATCGTAGCTCCTGGAGGCGGGCTAGCCTGAGAATCCACGTCCAAGAGCAGAGCCAGGAGTCATGTGAACATAAGCCGATCCCACAAAAGAAGAATGTTTTCCAAGATACTTTCTAAGACCCTATTGATACGCCAAGATTGCCTTTTACTCACAGCCCACACATTTATCTGTGTAGAAACAACACGCTCTCTCACCCACTCTTTCTTACTCACCCATTTTCAGTCTTATAGTTTACTTTATCTATCTTAGACTCATTCTCTTCTCCGTCCCACTCCATTTTAGTCTCAGCATCTCTTACTTTTTCTTTCTCGCACCCTAGCTATCTTTCTCTTTCTACTCCCTTTTCTTCTCCTCCTACAAATCAGTAAGATGTGTAAAAAATAAAAAGCATACTACTACTTACCAAGTAAGTATCTACTCTTAGCAAGTAGCACTGTTTTTTATTTATATCAATCTTTATTTCGGCCGATTTGACCATCAAAGATATACAATAAGAACACATTACAACCATTATAAAATCATCAAGAGTAAACAACAAATACACATTGTACAATGTAAAATCGTTCCATTCTAAGAATTAAGTACTACTAGAGTTAGCACAGATAAAAAACCGTACGGTTAAAATTTGTTGAACTTAAAGTTAGGAGGGAGCCTGCGACTTTAGAATACGGGTGCGAGTATGCCAGACATTGGTAAGAAATTTTGCTAGTGCAAACACAATTGGACTCGAAACATCAGTTTTTAAAATTCTATACATCGGGAGATACTCCCTACAACCAAGGTTTCTAATAAGTGGGAGGAGCCAGTATTTCCTAGCTGCCTTGTAAGTTGGGCAAAAGAAGACCACATGTAACTCACTTTCCTCAGCACCAGTGCATGCCGAGCATTGCTTGGTAGAGGGTGGTGTTGACCAGGAGCTAGTATAGGATCGCAGAGGCAGTGTGCCGTATCTCCTGGCCAGCACAGGGGACATAGCGTCCAGGACCCTCTCCAGCCTGTATGAGTCCATGCTTTGCGCAAATACAGATGTTAATGACCCCTCACCCTGACAGTCCAAGGCCATGGCTAGTTTCTGCTCATGGTAAACATTGACCAGAGCTCTCCGTGGGATCTTTAGTGAGGCATTAGCTGGATCGGACCAGAGGTCGGGGAACCCCAGTCTCACACAGGATTTTTGTATATATTTTATCCAGGGGATCTGTAAAGCTTTGGGATGGGTTAGAAACTCCCTCAGTTCCGCCCTATAAGTAGAGAGTTCTTCGCTACTCCATAGCCTTCGCCAAAAGACTATGGGTCTGAGACCTAGTTCGTCAGCTATTGGTCTCAGTCCCAGATCCATCCTCAGGGGAAGGAGCGGGGTGCTAGGCGGAAGTGCAACTATCTGTCTGATAAAGTTGTTCTCGGTTATAGACAGTCTGCGGGAAGATGTGTGACCCCACAGTTCCGCCCCATACATAATGGCACCCCTGGCCTGTGCCTTGTAGATCTGGATGAGCGGCCCCAACGGATGGTATGTGGAGCTTTTCATCATCCGAGCAATGCCCCCAGTGGTCTGTACTAATTTAAGATTTGCCCTAGTCTGGTGTGATCCCCAGGACATGGTTTCGTTTAAAGTTACACCAAGATATTCAAAGGTGGAGACTCTCTCTAGCCTTGAGGATCCCAATAAGGGATTCGGGCGCAATTTTTGGGTTGGGTTCAGGACCATAAACTTGGTTTTAGCCGCATTGATTTCTAAGCCCCTATCTGTGCAAAAGGCCACAAATGAGTCAAGGATCCTCTGTATCCCCATTGGGGTTTTGGACAGCAGCAGGGTGTCATCTGCAAACATGATTGCAGGCACCCTGCTGCCGTTCAACCTTGGGGCGTCAGTATATTCAGTGCCATTCAGGTGAGCGATTACCCCGTTGACAAAAAGGGAGAACAGGGTCGGTGCCAATACACAACCCTGTCTAACCCCCCTGTCAACGGGGAATCTGTCCGTCAGTTCCCCAAATTTCCTGCACCTGACCCGGGCATAGTTGTTATGGTGCAGTCTCTGTAAAATTATCAGGATGTCCGGGGGGACGCCCATCTCGGCCAAAACACTCCAAAGTTTCCCTCTGGGCACCAGGTCGAAGGCGGCCCTCAGATCCACAAATATTGTGTATAAGCTGCCACCTTTGAATATCGCTGCCCTCCAGTAAATAATGTTCAAGCGAAAGACCTGGTCCACTGTAGAGACTCCCTTTCTGAAGCCCGCCTGATACGGACTAAGGGCACCCGTCTCTTCTGCCCAGTCCTGAAGCCGGTTCAACAGTATCCTACCAAACAGCTTTTGTGACACATCAATTAAACTGATTGGTCTGTAATTGGCTGGGAGCAGGGGCGAGCCCTTTTTAAATATGGGAACCACCTCTGCCCCCAGCCAAGTACTCGGGATTTCCATGCCGCACAGAACTCCATTACACAGAACGGCAAGGTAGGGGGCCCAGACGTCGGGCTCCTGCTTAAACAGGTCCCCGGGTAGGCCATCCAATCCTGGCGCCTTTCTTGGTGTCAGTCCTGCTATTGCTGCCTTGACCTCCCCCACTGTTATTATATCCCCGTCGTACTCAGCCAGTCCATTACCGATGTCATTCATGGTTTCTCCCAGCTCAGAGCTATAAAGAGACTGGAAGTGTGCCTGCCACACCCCTGCTGCAATATTAGGCTCTAATGCCGAGTGGAGACTCCCCGACCCCCGTTAACTACTCTCCAGAACATTCAGTGGTCTCTTATTGCGAGGGAATTAGTTAGCTCCTCCCATTGGTTCTCCTCCCATTCAGTTTTAGCGTGGGCAACTAGTTTTTTGTATGCCCGTCTACTTTCTCTTAGCTTCTCTCCAACTTGGCCCTCCTTGATGCTTCTGAGAAGTTCTCCCTTTGCCTTCCTGCAGGCTGTATTATACCATGAGGATTTGTGTTGCTGCCCCCTCCTCGGATTCTGTACCTTACTAAAGAGTTCGGGGGCCGCTCCCTTTATGAGGTCCTCGTGGGCCTGGTATAGTTTATCATGGGAATCTTTGTTGCCCACGCCATTAGCTAAGTCTCCCACTCTTTCCAAAATAGGGATTAGCCCTGCGTAGAGCCTCGGGAGTTTCACTTGGCTCGTGGCTAGTTTTTCCCACCTCATTCTTCTCCTGTTGTTACCCAGTAGAAGTTCAGGTTTGTTCTCCTCCTCGGTTGTTATAGAGGCTTCTAGACCGGGGTGGATGAGATCAAGTTCAAGGGCGTTATGATCACTATCTAGTCTTTCAGTGACCCTAAAGTCCAGAATAGATGGCCAATTCACTATCTGTACCAAGGCGAATCCAAGCGAGATTCTCTTCCTGCTCTGTTATAGGTGGTTTTGCTTGGTACATCAGACTTGATGCGCCCATTGCAGGCTCTGATTCCATGCTTTAGGGTGAGGGCAGTGATCTGCAGTGCTACGGGGGTCCATGCCTTCGGGGGAGGAGCTACTACCGAAGGTACTGACCACCTGGCCTCTTCTTCCATGGGGAATCCCTCTAGGAGGCCAGACAGCGGCTCGAAATGGGAATTTAGATCCCCTCCCACTACATAGGGTAGATCTCTTGGCATTTCAGCTAAGTAAACTGAAAGCTCATCTATGGTGGAAGATTCCCTAGAAGCTCCCACTGGCCTGGAGTAGATGTTTATCAGGGCAAGTTTCGCTTGATTCGGCCAGGACAATAGAACCACTAGGATATCATCAGATGGCACCGGTAAACGTGAAGCCTGGCAGCCTAGGTGGGATGCCACCCAGGTTGTGAGTCCACCTGAAGGGCGACCCTTCCCCTCCCACCTAGCCGGGATGGAAAATGACAGGTCGCCCTGGTGCCTATGTTCTTCCCTTGCCCAGGTCTCCTGGAACATGCAAACATCCCCAGACTCAATATAAGTTACCCAGTCTTGAGTGACCAGCTTATTAGCTAGGCCGGCCACGTTCCACCAGATTAGCCTCAGGCGCCCAGTAGCAGCAGCAGGGGGCGTTGCAGGGTTGGAAGTGTTGGGGGAGCCAGTGCCAGATGCTACACCAATTACTGCGTCAGGAACATTGTCAATGGTAAATCCAGTTGGATCAGAAAGTTCACTGGGGCCGTTGTCCGAGGTCACAAGATTGGGGTCAAGGTTTAGGGACAGTCAATCAACCCCATCCAGTCCACTCAAACAATTAAAACGATTGTAGTACAAAAAGGGTGTCTCCGGGGGTCGGTACACTGGACGTGCAGCATGTCCCTTATATCTGGGTCTCCGTTCTACCCTTGTCCAGTTGCCTTGTGGCAGGTCTTGGTGCATGCGGATGGGGGGAAAGAAAATGGAGACTGGCAGAGTCTGTATGGTGGAATGCAGTGATCTGTTTGACCCAGCGCAAATATGTAATACTGTCCCAGGGTCTCGCAAAGACACCATAATGCAGTCCCCTATTATCTGTGTAGAAACAACACGCTCTCTCACCCACTCTTTCTTACTCACCCATTTTCAGTCTTATAGTTTATTTTATCTATCTTAGACTCATTCTCTTCTCCGTCCCACTCCGTTTTAGTCTCAGCATCTCTCTTACTTTTTCCTATCTCGCACCCTAGCTATCTTTCTCTTTCTGCTCCCTTTTCTTCTCCTCCTACAAATCAGTAAGATGTGTAAAAAATAAAAAGCATACTACTACTTACCAAGTAAGTATCTACTCTTAGCAAGTAGCACTGTAGATTCACAGGATCTGCAAATTCCTGCAATCTAATGTTTGACTTGGACGTTTGATAATTGTTTTTCTTCAAATAAGTGTTTCGAGCCACAAGATATAGGGAGATTTCTCCCTCAGATAGGAATGCTCATCGGCACAGACTACCTGTTTCGTTGTTTCTTGCAGTGGGTGCGAGCAGCTTGGAGTGGTCAGAGTGCGCATAGCTGCCATGGTTTCACATTGCCATGTGTGACATTTTCATCATTTCAGTGTTATTATGAGTGACATTTCAACGAGTATGAGTGGCACTTTCTCGCGAGCAAAATGAAGCATTGAAGACAAGGCAACTATATAAACTTTACAAATTACAACCATTCGTGGAAAGAGAAACTCTACTCCAACTTAATACAGACACAGGGAACACACACCAAAACGTAGGGACACACAAATGGGGCATAAAGGTATAGGTGAATTGGCACTGACCATTATAAACACGGTGCAGAAAGACAGAAACTGAAACTTGGAAAGACCAAAAACTGGGTAAATAGCTTAAAAAATTAATGTTATTGGGATTGTGTGTAATGTACCTTGTGCTCAGCGACACTTACAACATCAATGCATCCTCATGTCACTGCCCTAGTCGCATGCTGCAGTTTCACTCACAGTGGCAGCATATTGCTAGCTCAGGGGTCCACTTGTGGTGGGTGCGATGCCCCCCAGCTGCGCTCTCCACAAACGCCAACCACGTCGATACTTGGCAGGGCTGTGCTGTGTCAGTCACTGCTCGCTGATTATCAGTGAGCACGGAGCACCGGTTGATGGTTAAGGAGCATGGGGGACGGGCCCAGCCTCTACGTGCAGCGTTAGCGTGGCCCAAGAGCAGGGCTCGAGCGACTTGCACGGCTCAGGCTGCATTTCCACTTGGCTGACCTCTGCAAGGGCAGGGAGACCAGGCTGCTTAGGCACCTCACCTGTTACCACCCTGCGGAGGCTGCGGGCCTCATTTACGTTAGGAAAGGAGCATCCTATTGCGTGCCGACGCCATGGTCTGTCACCACACTCGGAATGGCAGACATGTCTACGGTGCACATGAGTACTGCAAGAAAGAGTTTAATTGAATGCTGGCGCAGGGAATTTTCATGAGGTGAGGAATCCACAGCCAGATATATCCATCAGAACAGGTTACACTGCTCCAGCACAGGTTACACCGATTCAGCACAGGTTACACTGCTTCAGCACAGGTTACACTGCTCCAGCACAGGTTACACTGCTCCAGCACAGGTTACACTGCTCCAGCACAGGTTACACCGCTTTAGCACAGGTTACACTGCTCCAGCACAGGTTACACCGCTTTAGCACAGGTTACACTGCTCCAGCACAGGTTACAGCGCTCCAGCACAGGTTACACCGCTTCAGCACAGGTTACACCGCTTCAGCACAGGTTACACCGCTTCAGCACAGGTTACACTGCTCCAGCACAGGTTACACGGCTTTAGCACAGGTTACACTAATCCAGCACAGGTTACACCGCTTCAGCACAGGTTACACTGCTTCAGCACAGGTTACACTGCTCCAGCACAGGTTACACTGCTCCAGCACAGGTTACACTGCTCCAGCACAGGTTACACTGCTCCAGCACAGGTTACACCGTTTTAGCACAGGTTACACTGCTCCAGCACAGGTTACACCGCTTCAGCACAGGTTACACTGCTCCAGCACAGGTTACACCGCTTCAGCACAGGTTACACCGCTTCAGCACAAGTTACACTGCTCCAGCACAGGTTACACGGCTTTAGCACAGGTTACACTAATCCAGCACATGTTACACCGCTTCAGCACAAGTTACACTGCTTCAGCACAGGTTACATTGCTTCAGTACAGATATCTTGTCTTTCTTTGAGACATAATCTTCTGGGGAGGAGCACGGGTGCATGTGAATCTACACTACACGGTACAAACAGATGCTTACATGGTAAGTAACATTTTCCGTTGGTAGCCTGTGTTGCTGTAGATTCACATGCTCTGCACAGACTCTAAAGTAGTGTTCCCCTGCCAGCACTGGCTGGTGTGAGGATGATGCTGATGTCTGACATAAGGGCCTGTTGTCTAGCTAGAATACCCACACAATAGTGTTTAGTGAATGTGTGTGGGATTGACCATGTAGCTTCTTTACATATGTCAGCTAGGAGAATATTCCCCAAGAAGGACATAGATGAAAATTCTTCCATGTAGAATGCGCCCCGAGTGTGACAGGGAGAGTTGTATTGGCTTAATGATAGCACGTCTTGACCATCCATCTAGCAATGTCCGCTTTAGACGTAGGGTGGCCCTCATACAGTTTTCCAAAAGCTACAGAAAGCTGATGGTCTGTTTTACAGAAAGACTTGGTTCTCTCTATGGAATAAATGAGAGCACATTTAACATCTAAGGTGTGGAGAGGTTTCTGCAGCCTCGTCTGGTCGGAGAGGTCTCTGCAGCCTCGTCTGGCCGGAGACGTCTCTGCAGCCTCGTCTGGTCGGAGAGAACTCTGCAGCCTCGTCTGGTTGGAGAGGTCTCTGCAGCCTCGTCTGGTCGGAGAGGTCTCTGCAGCCTCCTCTGGTCGGAGAGGTCTCTGCAGCCTCGTCTGGTCGGAGAGGTCTCTGCAGCCTCGTCTGGTCGGAGGTCTCTGCAGCCTCGTCTGGTCGGAGGTCTCTGCAGCCTCGTCTGGTCGGAAAGGTCTCTGCAGCCTCGTCTGGTCGGAGAGGTCTCTGCAGCCTCGTCTGGTCGGAGAGGTCTCTGCAGCCTCGTCTGGTCGGAGAGGTCTCTGCAGCCTCGTCTGGTCGGAGAGGTCTCTGCAGCCTCGTCTGGTCGGAGAGGTCTCTGCAGCCTCGTCTGGTTGGAGAGGTCTATGCAGCCTTGTCTGGTCGGAGAGGTCTCTGCAGCCTTGTCTGATCGGAGAGGTCTCTGCAGCCTCGTCTGGTTGGAGAGGTCTCTGCAGCCTTGTCTGGTCAGAGAGGTCTCTGCAGCCTCGTCTGGTTGGAGAGGTCTCTGCAGCCTCGTCTGGTCGGAGAGGTCTCTGCAGCCTCGTTTGGTCGGAGAGGTCTCTGCAGCCTCGTCTGGTCGGAGAGGTCTCTGCAGCCTCGTCTGGTCGGAGAGAACTCTGCAGCCTCGTCTGGTTGGAGAGGTCTCTGCAGCCTTGTCTGGTCGAAGAGGTCTCTGCAGCCTCGTCTAGTCGGAGAGGTCTCTGCAGCCTCGTCTGGTCGGAGAGGTCTCTGCAGCCTCGTCTGGTCGGAGAGAACTCTGCAGCCTCGTCTGGTTGGAGAGGTCTCTGCAGCCTTGTCTAGTCGGAGAGGTCTCGGCAGCCTCGTCTGGTCGGAGAGGACTCTGCCGCCTCGTCTGGTTGGAGAGGTCTTTGCAGCCTCGTCTGGTTGGAGAGGTCTCTGCAGCCTTGTCTGGTCGGAGAGGTCTCTGCAGCCTCGTCTGGTCGGAGATGTCTCTGCAGCCTCGTCTGGTTGGAGAGGACTCTGCAGCCTCGTCTGGTCGGAGAGGACTCTGCAGCCTCGTCTGGTCGGAGAGGTCTCTGCAGCCTCGTCTGGTCGGAGAGGTCTTTGCAGCCTCGTTTGGTCGGAGAGGTCTCTGCAGCCTCATCTGGTCGGAGAGGTCTCTGCAGCCTCGTCTGGTTGGAGAGGTCTCTGCAGCCTCGTCTGGTTGGAGAGGACTCTGCAGCCTCGTCTGGTTGGAGAGGTCTCTGCAGCATCGTCTAGTTGGAGAGGTCTCTGCAGCCTCGTCTGGTTGAAGAGGTCTCTGCAGCCTCGTCTGGTTGGAGAGGTCTCTGCAGCCTCGTCTGGTCGGAGAGGTCTCTGCAGCCTCATCTGGTTGGAGAGGTCTCTGCAGCCTCGTCTGGTCGGAGAGGTCTCTGCAGCCTCGTCTGGTCGGAGAGGTCTCTGCAGCCTCGTCTGGTTGGAGAGGTCTCTGCAGCCTCGTCTGGTCGGAGAGGACTCTGCAGCCTCGTCTGGTCGGAGAGGACTCTGCAGCCTCGTCTGGTTGGAGAGGTCTCTGCAGCCTCGTCTGGTTGTAGAGGTCTCTGCAGCCTCGTCTGGTCGGAGAGGTCTCTGCAGCCTCGCTTGGTTGGAGAGGTCTCTGCAGCCTCGTCCGGTCGGAGAGGACTCTGCAGCCTCGTCCGGTCGGAGAGGACTCTGCAGCCTCGTCCGGTCGGAGAGGACTCTGCAGCCTCATCTGGTTGGAGAGGTGTCTGCAGCCTCGTCTGGTCGGAGAGGACTCTGCAGCCTCGTCTGGTTGGAGAGGTGTCTGCAGCCTCGTCTGGTCGGAGAGGTCTCTGCAGCCTCGTCTGGTCGGAGAGGTCTCTGCAGCCTCGTCTGGTTGGAGAGGTCTCTGCAGCCTCGTCTGGTCGGAGAAGTCTCTGCAGCCTCGTCTGGTTGGAGAGGTCTCTGCAGCCTCATCTGGTTGGAGAGGACTCTGCAGCCTCGTCTGGTTGGAGAGGTGTCTGCAGCCTCGTCTGGTCGGAGAGGTCTCTGCAGCCTCGTCTGGTCGGAGAGGTCTCTGCAGCCTCGTCTGGTCGGAGAGGTCTCTGCAGCCTCGTCTGGTCGGAGAGAGGTCTCTGCCGCCTCATCTGGTTGGAGAGGTCTCTGCAGCCTCGTCTGGTCGGAGAGGTCTCTGCAGCCTCGCTTGGTCGGAGAGGTCTCTGCAGCCTCGTCCGGTCGGAGAGGACTCTGCAGCCTCATCTGGTTGGAGAGGACTCTGCAGCCTCGTCTGGTTGGAGAGGTGTCTGCAGCCTCGTCTGGTCGGAGAGGTCTCTGCAGCCTCGTCTGGTCGGAGAGGTCTCTGCAGCCTCGTCTGGTTGGAGAGGTCTATGCAGCCTTGTCTGGTCGGAGAGGTCTCTGCAGCCTCGTCTGGTTGGAGAGGTCTATGCAGCCTTGTCTGGTCGGAGAGGTCTCTGCAGCCTTGTCTGATCGGAGAGGTCTCTGCAGCCTCGTCCGGTCGGAGAGGTCTCTGCAGCCTCGTCTGGTCGGAGAAGTCTCTGCAGCCTCGTCTGGTTGGAGAGGTCTCTGCAGCCTCATCTGGTTGGAGAGGACTCTGCAGCCTCGTCTGGTTGGAGAGGTCTCTGCAGCCTCGTCTGGTTGGAGAGGTCTCTGCAGCCTCGTCTGGTCGGAGAGGACTCTGCAGCCTCGTCTGGTCGGAGAGGACTCTGCAGCCTCGTCTGGTCGGAGAGGACTCTGCAGCCTCGTCTGGTCGGAGAGGACTCTGCAGCCTCGTCTGGTCGGAGAGGACTCTGCAGCCTCGTCTGGTCGGAGAGGACTCTGCAGCCTCGTCCGGTCGGAGAGGTCTCTGCAGCCTCGTCTGGTCGGAGAAGTCTCTGCAGCCTCGTCTGGTTGGAGAGGTCTCTGCAGCCTCATCTGGTTGGAGAGGACTCTGCAGCCTCGTCTGGTTGGAGAGGTGTCTGCAGCCTCGTCTGGTCGGAGAGGTCTCTGCAGCCTCGTCTGGTCGGAGAGAGGTCTCTGCCGCCTCATCTGGTTGGAGAGGTCTCTGCAGCCTCGTCTGGTCGGAGAGGTCTCTGCAGCCTCGTCTGGTCGGAGAGAGGTCTCTGCCGCCTCATCTGGTTGGAGAGGTCTCTGCAGCCTCGTCTGGTCGGAGAGGTCTCTGCAGCCTCGCTTGGTCGGAGAGGTCTCTGCAGCCTCGTCTTGTCGGAGAGGACTCTGCAGCCTCGTCCGGTCGGAGAGGACTCTGCAGCCTCATCTGGTTGGAGAGGACTCTGCAGCCTCGTCTGGTTGGAGAGGTGTCTGCAGCCTCGTCTGGTTGGAGAGGTCTCTGCAGCCTCGTCTGGTTGGAGAGGTCTCTGCAGCCTCGTCCGGTCGGAGAGGACTCTGCAGCCTCGTCCGGTCGGAGAGGACTCTGCAGCCTCGTCCGGTCGGAGAGGACTCTGCAGCCTCATCTGGTTGGAGAGGACTCTGCAGCCTCGTCTGGTTGGAGAGGTGTCTGCAGCCTCGTCTGGTCGGAGAGGTCTCTGCAGCCTCGTCTGGTCGGAGAGGTCTCTGCAGCCTCGTCTGGTTGGAGAGGTCTCTGCAGCCTCGTCTGGTCGGAGAAGTCTCTGCAGCCTCGTCTGGTTGGAGAGGTCTCTGCAGCCTCATCTGGTTGGAGAGGACTCTGCAGCCTCGTCTGGTTGGAGAGGTGTCTGCAGCCTCGTCTGGTCGGAGAGGTCTCTGCAGCCTCGTCTGGTCGGAGAGGTCTCTGCAGCCTCGTCTGGTCGGAGAGGTCTCTGCAGCCTCGTCTGGTCGGAGAGAGGTCTCTGCCGCCTCATCTGGTTGGAGAGGTCTCTGCAGCCTCGTCTGGTCGGAGAGGTCTCTGCAGCCTCGCTTGGTCGGAGAGGTCTCTGCAGCCTCGTCTTGTCGGAGAGGACTCTGCAGCCTCGTCCGGTCGGAGAGGACTCTGCAGCCTCATCTGGTTGGAGAGGACTCTGCAGCCTCGTCTGGTTGGAGAGGTGTCTGCAGCCTCGTCTGGTTGGAGAGGTCTCTGCAGCCTCGTCTGGTCGGAGAGGTCTCTGCAGCCTCGTCTGGTTGAGGGAAGAAGGCTGGGAGCTCTGCTGTTTTGTTAAGGTGGAAAGGGTAAACCACCTTAGGGCCAAACTTAGGGTTGATCCTCAGCATTACAATGTCCTTGTGAATCTGACGGAAGGATTCTCGTATTGTGAGGCTTTGCAACTCACTGATGCGTCTAGGACCACCTGCCAGGAGAGGGATTGGAGGGGGCAACAGTCCAGTGGCTCAAAAGGGGAACTACAAGTCTAGTGAGGACTATGTTAAGATGACATATTAGGGTGAGTGACCCTTTTGAGATCCTCCATGAAGGCTTTAACCAAGTGTATGCGGAAGAAGGAGGAAAATAACCATGCAAACTGCAAGGGCTGCACGGTGAGACTGCAGGGAGGTGTCTGCTAGACCTGACTGTTGGAGATGTAACAAGCAGACGAGGATGTCCTAGACTGCAGGTTTTAATAAATGCATTTATTGCGAATGCAGTAATGCTCAAAACACTTCCACTTTTCAGGCTTGTGTGGTTGGTTTGCGAGATTCTCGTGAGATGTCTGCTCACTATTGCGGGAGACACCGGTACGCAAAATCTAGGACCTCCGTCATTGAGCTGCTGGGGGTCTGGTTCTCTGATCTGCCCTTGGTTCCGGGTGGGATGCTATGGTCTGTTGGGCACCTTCTGATGTGGAATTACTTGACATCCTGAGGAGGGCTGAAGACAAGGCCTGACTGGCCCTCGAGGGGGCTACGAGAATAACTATTTGAGAGGTTTGGCATATCTTTCACACCACAAAGGGAAGGAGCGCGAGAGGTGGAAAGTTTAAGCAAACCTCCCTGAAGAGTTCATCCATAGTGGGCTGCCCTTGGACTGTGGCTTCCTGGAGGCGAAGCTTGGTCACTTTGTGTTCTTGGAGGGTGATCAAGAGCTTTATGTGTGCAGTGCCCCCCTAGCTGGACTTGTGGGTGGAGTTCCCACCCGTGCACAGCAGACCCGCCAGGTCGTTGTCCAGCACGGGAGGTAGTACGTCATCAAGTGAATGCGGTGGTGGAGCCAAATGGTTTGCACCGAGAGGGAGGGAAAGTAAGTGCTGCCCGGATTTTGTGGGTATAACATTGCGGTCATGTTGTCAGTCCGGACTAAGACTACCTTTCCATAGATGAGTGTAAGGAAGGCTTTGAGAGCAGGGAGACTCACTGAAAGCTTGTGGTGGCCTGCTGGTGAGATCCACCCTCCCTGTACAGTGGTCGTGCCCAAATGGACTTGAGAAGCAAGCATCTGTGGTAACGGTGCCCTAAAAGGCCAGCCCTGCAACAGATTGTTGTTCTACCACTGCAGAGCGCGGTTCATGCTAGCTTTTCAACACTGATCCTCCAATTGACCCCTGTGCCCAGGATCACTGCTGCTGCAGACACGTCACATTGTGCGTGTGGCACAATGGCCGCACATGAAGCCATAATGTCCAGGAGGCGCATGACAGTTCTAACTGTGAGACGACAGCGAGGCTGAAAGAGAGATATGAGCTGATGGAAGCTGAGAATTAGGGGGGCCTGGGATAGACTTTACCTGTAACCTAACTGAGAACCCCCAGATCAAGCGGTGCATCCTGGGGGGCTCCCTCTCCATAAGAGAAAGGAGGGGAAGTCTCTTGGGTGGTAGGAGGTGGTGGCAGTGGAGGAGGAAGTGAAGATGGGAGAGGGCTGAGACCCTGTTCTTGCGCCTCTTGTGCAGGATCGCTGGGGGGGTGGGGGGGGGGGGGGGGGGGCTCCAAAGCCAGCTGCTCCTCAAAAGTCAGTCTCCTTTTCTGAGGCAATGTCTCTGTGGTGCTGGGAAGCAGCTTGGGGGAGATGTTCCCAGTATGAGCAGGTTAAAGAGACATTTCTCCCTCCCTTGCAACTCCTCCTGGAGCCTCTGGAGCATAGGCTCCTCCGAGTCATTGGAGCCCACTGTGGAGGGCATTTTTGGGGCTCCCTGAATCTTCGCATCCAAGAGTGACATGGGCGCAGATGGCAGTTTTCAGACCCGATGGATGGTCAGCAGCGGCGGTGGCTTCCGAGCCAGAGCTGGTTTAGGAACTGGCCTCGAAGAGGCCTCAGCCTCCGAAGGGACCGAGGTTTAAGCAGCATCTTTGGGTTTGTCAGCAGAGAAGTGTTGGCGCCCGTGAGTGCGAGCGTTACTGGCTCTGGATTCTTAGGCGGGAGCCCACCAGAGCCAGAAGGTGCTGGGCCTGGAGAGCTGAGGCTTTTTGGGGAGATTGACACTGGACCCCTCCGCAGTGGTACTCTACCTCCATCCACCCGGTGAGGGTTTTGGTGCAGACAATACACACAGCTCTGGACGGAGTCTCAGTCTGGGGTCTGGAAGGACAGGAGGTGGTGAAGCTTCTTGTCCTCAGGGTCTGAGTCTTAGGGACGGCTGCCAGAGTGGCATGCCCAGGGATCTGCTCCATCACCTCCCTGGACATTGGGCGAGTGACGTTCTCCCAGGGTATGGGGTGCGTCCTCTCATCAGAGGCTGCTGCTACAGCTTCTGACCTGCCCACCTTTTCTCCCGCTGATCAAAAGTCTTCCTTGAACTGAAAAAAGGCTGGTCTTGCATGAGATGTTGTCAAGGTCAGGGGATAAGGAGAGGTTACACATCCTGTGGTGGCCTCTCCGCGGGGGTTTGATGGGGCCTGAGCAGATTACTGAAAAGGACTTCTTTAAATCACTCCTGGTATATTTTCTACTGAGAAGTCCTGAGAAGAGGGGCGCACAGCCTTGAGAAGAGTGTATGGCCCTGTAGGTTAGGCGCCGATGATTGGTTGGTGTCTGAGAAGTTACGTCCAGAGAGCGTAGGAGAGTAGACTTTCTTCTACTGAAATCAAATTTTAAATGACCATATGGGCCCGACAAAAAGCAAGATAAGTCATTAAACTCAGAGCCCAGTCGCTCCACGTTCAATAATCTAAAAACAAACCAACATGGAGTCACATGCGTACTGCTATCCAAGGGCCTCCTGATTCAAAAGACTTCTTAGAAGAAAAACAACTTGAAAAGCATCAGAGCTCAACACTAGATGGTAGGAGTGTGCCCAGCATCTGGATCTAGAGCAACACATCCATGCAGTGGCCACAAATGTAAGCAAGATGGCAGGAAGGGCATCTCTAGCAGCAGAAGCATAAGGGGCCATCACTGCTTCTTCCTGTGCTAGACTATGCGGCGGTCGGGGCGCCGTGGCTACAGCAGAGAACGGGCTGGCAAGTGCTACAGCCTTTTTTGGGGATTTTGAGTAACCCATAATCATAATGCAAAAGACTGGCTCAGACCATGTGTACAGCGCAGGGTGTGTGTACTGCAGGGTTCTCAGACAACATATCTCGATCAGAGGCAAAAGGCTAAAGGCCAGATGTAGGTAAAATCAAATTTGCGAGTCCTTAATAGCGAATTTTACCGATTCGCTATTAAGGACTAATTGAATGTAGGTAGGCATCGCAAAAATATTAGCGATTACTTATTATTCCTTAATAATGAATCGCAAATTGAGATTCGCTAATAGGGAATACCTACCGATTCATTCATATGGGCTAGTAGGCCCATAGGAATGAATGGGAAGATATTCACTATTATTTGCTATGAAAGAATTGCAAATAGCCGGAGGTATTTTAAGGGAGCCAGGGTGTCAAAAGGACACCCTGTTGCACCCCTGAAATGTGCATGTGTGCACATGTGGCCCACATACATGCCCTAAGGGCATGAATGTGTTCCACATGGCACATTAAAAAAAGCAAAAAAGAGTTTTTTTAAAGGAAATCGCTAATAACCACCAACTTGAAGTTGGTGGTAATTAGCGATTCCTTAAGGCTGAGGTGCACTTTGAATGAATTTGAAAAGCGCTTAGCTACCCGTGGGCGTCCCAGCGCTGTTGCTCAACATGCTAGATCCAGGGAAGGAGGGATGTTCAGGGGAAGAGCCAGGTTTTCAGTAACCTGCGGAAGGCCAATAGGTTGGTTTCCCTTCGGATATTGAGGGGAAGGGCATTCCATAGCTTTGGGGCGTTGTATGAGAAGAGGCGTCCCCCTGAGCGTGCTCTTCTTATTCTCGGGACGCCGGCCAGGGAGAGGGTACTTGATCTCAGCTGTCTATTGGCTTTGTGAGGTTTGATGAGCGGTGTCAGAATGGGGGGCCTTTGCCGTGAAGGATTTTGTGCGAGATACAGAGAGTTTTGAAGATAATTCTTTCTTGAATTGGGAGCCAATGTAGTGATGAGAGAGCAGGTTTAGCGGAGCTTCTGGGCTTTGTCCCAGTGAGGAGCCTGGCTGCTGCATTCTGGACGTGTTGCAGTTTATTAGTGACCAATTTTGGGGCCCCTAGGTACAGGCCATTTCCATAGTCCAGCCTTGAGATGATTGGGCCCTGAATAAAGAGTTTTCTGGACTGGAGGGGGATTAGGGGGAGGATTTTCCGTGCTGTCCGCATGAGGTCAAAGCATGTTCCAGCGGTTTTCCTCGCTTGGGGTTTAAAGTTAAGATCTTGGTCAATCCAGATGCCAAGGCTCTTGATTTCTTTTTTGGGGGTGGGGGATGTTCCCATGCAGGGTGGCCATGAGAATGTGGTAAGGAATTTGCATGGGTCGCCAAGTAGTAAGATCCCTGTTTTCTCCCCATTAAGTTTAAGGTGAGAGTCGCTCATCCATTTTGAGTTCTATGCTCCAAAAAAGATTTGAGCCAGGCCAGGGCGGTGCCAGAGACTCCCGCTCTGTTAAGCTGGTGGATGAGGATGGCATGGTCCACCGTGTCGAATGCAGCGCTCAAGTCCAGGAGGATCACTGCCACTGATCCCCCTGCATCCAAGATGGTTCTGGCTTCTTCGATCACGGCTATGAGGGCGGTATCTGTGCCTTGCCCGGGTCTAAACCCTGTCTGGGAGAGGCGCAGGTCGTCATTGGACTCCAGAAAGGTAGAAAGTTGTTGGTTAACAATCTTTTCAGCCACCTTGCTGATGCCGGGTAGAAGTGAGATCGGTCTAAAATTGGCAAGATCTAAGGGGTCAAGATGGGATTTTTTCAGCAGCGCTCTGATTATGGCCCTTTTCCAATTAGGGGGGGGTGCACTTTCTTTTGTGCTTCTTACATTGCATTTAAGGAATCGCAATTTGTGATTCCTTAAACGCAATCGCAAAAAAGGGAATCGCGATTATGCGATTCCTTATTTTGCTAGTAGGTTTGAACTCACCTACATTGCTCTCAGCCAAATAGCGATTGCAAACGCTAAAATTCTGCGAATGTTAGTGCTCACTATTTGGCCACCTACACCTGGCCCCTAGATGCCAAACGACACTGGGTTTTAGGTTGAAGATTCTTAGAGCGAACGCAGGGGTAAACAAAACTATTCCCTCTTTGTACATCGTGGCAACTTATAATGCAGATGACTTTCACTGTTTCTGAAACCCGCCCTCCACCCTAGCTACAGGAATCTGATTCTATGAAGCACCCCAAACCTCACCCTTCACAACATGTGATCTACACCAACATCTTGCAAACTGTCCACTGCTGAACCTGTCCGCTTTTGTCGTGAGCAGTTCTTGGCTGTGAAGTTTCACATAAGTCAGTAAAAGGGAGAGACAAATGGAGGATGGTGGAAGCCATTTGGAATATGAACTTTTAGTTATATGGCAGTGTTGTGCATCGAGCCATCCTGCAAGAATGGAAGTGGAAGCAGCCATCTTGAATGAGTACTCCAGGAGGGCCAAGAGAAAGGCTGCTCTGAGAAGGTGCGCCCACATCCAGCCTCAGTCTTTGGTTCTACACAGTGAACACGTCAGTGGATGGTCACATGTACATGTTAAACAGCGCATTATGTATGTTAAAGGCTGCTTTCAAGATGAAAAATCAGACTCAAAATACCTGAATAAACCCAGCAGCCTCCTGACCAAAGGAAGTCTCTTGACCTGCCACCGAGTGGCATTTTATAAGGAAATAAAGGCAAACCGAGTGCTGCTGCTGCAGAGCATGTCTCTGGCCGAAGAAAGGAGAAGCACCTTTCTCATGTTAGGGTTATGCGATAGACTCTGTTAATAGAGGTTCCAGGTCCTGGGAACAGCCGTACAAATGGCAGTAACAAGGTCACCTCTTCCTTCCAGAACCGGGCGGCGCAACAGAGGGTTCACTCTTATTCTGAACTAATAGGCTCGAGTTGAAAAAACCCACTGTTCCAGCAGGGAAGGAGTGCACGACTTGTACAGGAAGCATCTATTCGTAGCGTGTAGTGCTGTAGATTCACGTGCTGTGCACACTCCAGCCCTCTGCTGCTAGGCTCGCATTTTACAACTTGCTTTTCTCCACAAACTCTCCGTTGCTGACGTGACCTCGATATGCCTTTTCTTTGAGTGAATGCGCATGCTCAACGGCTCATTCTTAGATTCTTTATTTTTTCCTACCATTATTGCGAGTGAGGATGGAGCTAGCGAAGATATTGGAAGGGTAAAACATAATGTGTGTAACGGCAATAAATAAATATGTTCATGAAATGAAATCTAGTATTTGATAAAGCGCACAGCTACTCAAACTAGAGTGTCCTGGTGCATAGATAACGGGTTGAAATGAGTGGAAGAAGCAGGGTATTGATTAAAGGGTCACTTAAAGAACCAGGGTAAAACACTCAGGTCCTACCACTATCATATCTGAATATATAATGTATATACAGGAGAATCTGACACCAGTGAATGCCTGCCGCGGAGGGGGAGGGCAAATGTGAGTCTTCATCACTACATGCTACAAAGACATGCTTACAGGGTAAGTAACATACTCCATTCGCAGCATGTGTTGGTTGCAGATCCACATGCTATGCATAGACCCCTTGAGGTGGCCCTAGGCATCAGATGGAGAAAATGTCTGGGATAAAGTCCCCAACAGTGTTTGGCCACAAGAGCCTGCTGTCTCCCTCGGACATCCGCACAATAGCGCTTAGTAGAGGGATGTGGATTGTTCCATTCAGTTGCTTTGCAAATATCAGCTCCCGGAATAATTGCTAGAAAGGCAATAGAAGCTCCTTTCTTTCTAGTAGAATGTGCTCGTGGAATCGACGGCAATGCACTTTCGGCTTTTATGTAACACATTTGAATGCATTTTATTATCCATTGCGCAATTCCTGCTTTGGAAATTGCATTTCCCTTTCTAGGGTTGGAGAAAGCAACAAACAACTGTTGTGTTTTCCTAAAGGGTTTAGTCCTATCAATGTAATACAAAAGAGCCCTTTTAACATCCAGCGTGGGAAGTGCTTTTCCTGCAACGGTCTCTGGGTTTGGAAAAAAAGCACACAGGGATGTCAAGTGTCTGGTGTAACTGAAATAGGGAGACAACGTTTAGGAGGAACTTGGGGTTTGTCCGCAGCTGGATCCTAAAGTCAGGTTCTTCTATGGTATGAGCATGAACCTCACTAACCCTTCTCAAAGAGGCGATAGCCACTAGGAAAACAACCTTCCACGACGGGTCCTGCAGTGGACAGGAGTGTAGTGGTACACAAGGTGTGAACATTAGTCGTGTGAGTCCCACATTTAAATTCCACGAGGGGACCAGTGGTGGTCGTGGAGGTATTATTCTATTATGCCTTAATGACCGGTGTGCGGCAAAGGGATTGGTGCTTACGATTTTGCAGGTATGCGGCAGTCGCAGCAAGGTGCACTCGCATGGAAGTACATGCTAGGCTTGATTGCTGCATGTGTAGCAAATAACGTACTATTTGTTGTATTGTGGGAGCACAAGTGTCTATGTGCTGAAACGGTTTCCATTTAGCGGCGTAACAAGCTCTAGTTGTTGTCTCCTTGCCTCTTTAAGAATGTCCATACACCCTGGAGGGAGCTGTAAGTATCCAAACTCTATGACTTTAGGAGACACATTGCGAGGTGGAGTTGTTTAGGTTTGGGATGCCTGAGCCTGGCCTTGCTGTGAGTGAGAAGGTCTAGTGTGTTGGGAAGCCTCTTGTGAGGTACTAGGGATAGTTCCACAAGTGTGGCGTACCAGGGTTGAGGCGCCCAGGTGGGAGCAACTAGGATCATCTTGAGAAATGTCGGTCTGAGTTTCCTGACACGATAAGGAATGAGAGGGAGAGGTGGCAAAGCTTAGGTAAATATCCCGACCAATTCATCCACAGTGCATTGCCCAGGGACTGTTGGTGGTAGTGCCTAGAGGTTAAATTTGGGCATTTTGAGTTTTCTGCGGTGGTAAACAGGACCACAAACTACATCCCCAACTCTAGAAATAGCATTGAAGGACTCGTGGGTGGAGTTCCCACTCGTGGACTTGTTGCTGCATCCAGCTGAGCAGGTTTGTCACAGAATTGTCCACTTCTGGAAGATATTCTGCTAGAAGGTGGAAGTTATGGCTAAGAGCCCAATGCCAAATCTCCTGAGCTAAGCAAGACAGTTGTGTCGAATGGGTGCCTCCAGTTTGGTATCTAGTAAACTGCGGTCATGTTTGTTCTTAGGAGGACAACTTTCCAAGTTACATTGATCTTGAAGGCTTTTAGAGCTAGCTGACTCGCTATCAGTTCTAGCACGTTTACGTGTAGTGTCTAGTTGTGGATTAATCTAAGAAACATGGATCAACATGCCTTTCATATGCGTCACCCACCCTATAAGTGATGCATCTGTGGTGAATGTCACTTGCGGGTTCGGGTTCAAAAATGGTTTGCCCTTGAGGATATTATCTGCGCTCCAGCCCAGCAATGATCGATGGACTGTGGGCAGAGCCGACACTAGATCCTCTAAACCGCCCTCCGTTTGTGACCACTGAGATGACAGACACTCCTGCAGGGGGCGCATGTGGAGCCTGGTTTGCACTATAGCCGTTGGTTCTGGAGATTGAGAACCCTTTGGGCAGTGGGATATGCTTTGGCTGTAATCAAATTGAGGATGTCTCCTAGATATGACTGTAGCTTGAGCAGCTGTAAATGGGACTTGGTGGCACTGATCGTGAAGCCCCATTTGTGTGATATATTGATGTGTGACTGTGAATCCTGCTGGCATTTCTGACTGCTTGAACTCTTTATCAGCCAACCGTCCAAGTATGGGAAGACATGGATGTTGTGCCGTCTCAAGTGGGTTGCTACAACTGCCAGGAATTTGGCGAAGACCCGAGGTACTGTAACCCTGAAAGACAACATCTTGAGCTGGTAATGGTGTCCACTTACCACACACTGGAGATAATGGCGGCGTGCTGGATGAATGGGGATGTGAACGTAAGTATCCTTCGAGTGAAGTGAATGTGAAGGGATTTATAGAGCGCACGCAAGAGTGTCCCAGCGCTGTTCGGTCTGTGAAAAGAAGCAGATACACCTTCTTGAAGCATAAGTATCTCATCCTGCAGTGTTACCGCGGTGAAGCGTTCAGACATATGCAATGATTAAGGAGGCAGAGATCCAGCATTGGTCTCCGTGCACTGTCCTTTATGGGGATCAAGAAGTATAGGGAACATGCAGCTGTAGAGGTTTCCATTTGGAGCTGGTTCTACAGCACCTTTGACAGCTAGGCTTTTACCTCCTCCTTAAGAAGCTGAGGATGATGAGGGTCTGCGAGGTGAGAAGTGAGTTCGTAGCAGCATACATGCGGAAAGATGGAGAGCACGCACTGGTCGGATGCTATTTCCAGCCATGGGTGGAACTGCTGCAGGCTTCCCCCGAAGGGTGTTGTGTGATCGGGGAGAATTTGTGGCGAGTCGTTGTTTAGAGGTAGAGGTTCCCTTTCCAGGAGTACCATTACCTCTACCTTTCTGGCTATCCCCTATGTATCTCCCTCTAAAGTAGCCGCTAGCACTCTGCTGGTGGTATGATTGTTCTTGCTTTTGGTAAAAGTGAGTGTCAGTGTTGAAATTTTTGGCTGCATCCCTGCCCTGAAACCTATAAAAGGACGGCTGCCCATGTGCTGTGGACTGCAGTGCCCGCATAGATTTAGCAGTAATTGTAATTTTTTTCTATTTTTTCCAGAGTATCCATCTCTGGGCCAAAGAGATGTTCGCCATCAAAAGCTACGTTTAAGAGGTGTTGCTGAACCTCGTGTTTAAATCCAGAGATGTGCAGCCAAGCATGTCTGCATAGCATAATGGAGGAATTAATTCCTCGAAGAGTGGTATCCTGGGTGCACCCAGTAGTAAGATTTGTTTACCCGCAGAAAAGAACTCTTCAGTTCTTTGTTTATATTGCATTGGGAGATGTTAAACCAGCTCCTCCATGTCATCCCAGGTAGCCCTTTAAAACGAGCCAGCAGCAATGACTGGCATGTCCTACGCCACGCATGTTCCTGCCGCATCTATACGTTTACTCTCCTTGTCCGCAGCAGGAGTGCCACCTGTACTTTGGGAGACTGTCCTTTTCCTAGCTGTTGTAACACTAGAATCAGTCACAGAGTGTCCCGTAACGTAGAGAGGAGAGCTGGAAGAAGGCTTGTATTTGCGTTCTACTCGAGTCGTTAATACCCTTCCCATACCTGGTTCTTTAAATATCTCAGTAGAGATCCTGCGCATTCATCCTATCGCAGGCTCCGTCTTGAAGAGCGTTTCTACCACGTCACCTCCTCTATGGTGCGCATTTGGACTTTATGATAGTTAGCTGCACGCTGAAAAAACTATGATATGAAGTGGTGTCATCTGGTGGTGATGCCTAGACTGGGGCGGGGATATCAGTATCAGGGTTTGGGGGAACAACATATGCACCCCAAAGGTCTGGACTACCTCGGGGCACTCCCTGAAAGTCATCATCGTGAGTGAGATGTGTAGGGCTCCCTGTGTCTATGTCACCTAAGTGTGTGGACAATGCTGACATGATTGCGGTGATGTGTGAAGTAGCACAGGGCTAGTTGCCTTATGTTCAATCCCATTTTTCTTTGGAGGAGGCGGAGACTAAATAGTGCCCTCCCTCGTCAGTTTATGGCTTGGTTTTTACGATAAATGTTCCGACTCCAGATGTCTTTTTCTGACAATCAGTCCATGGAGGTTTTCAGACATTGCCCCCTGGATCAGTGTTGACTGCCTCATGGGCTTTCTTATGTGGCAATTCTGTAGGGGTTTTCTTTGTCTGATGCTCCAGTGCAGCCGGTCCACTTGCTGGCCTCAGTGCCGATGTTTTTTTGGGTGCTGGAGTCGATTATGTGTGCTCAGTATGTTTACTCAACACTCAAGATTCCTGGCTGCGGGAGGTTGCGACACTAGCGGGCTTTCAGAAATGGGACCTAATTGGTGTCACTCACTTGGAGTGGAGGGGTGAGGGGTGAGCGCTTGTCCTCCTTATAGGAGCTGCAGCAAACATATTCCCTGCAACCCACCCAATTCTACGCGACATGCCCTTGCACTCCACATTCTCGATCACACGGAAGTTCCCGGAGTTTGGTCCTATGGAAGCTAAGCTCCTCATGGGGAACCTAAGGAGGGGAGGAATATCACAAATCTACTGATCACTGATAAATAACACCCTATCCACACTAGAATCCATTAGGACCCAATGGGAACAATGGGTCGGCCCTTTAGAAGTGGAAGACTGGAGAGATGCATTGAAGGCCCCTGGAGTACTAACCATATCGGCCAGGCTCTGTCTCATTCAAATTTACTATCTTCATTGCGCTTATCTTACTTCTGTGAGGCTTCATGAAGCGGGCTTCCTCCCATCCTCAAAATGCTCACGCTGTGAGGTAGAACCAGCTGATTTTTACCATATGGTCTGGTCCGGCGCCATCCTTTCAAAATATTGGGTGTCGATTGTAGCGTAATTGAGTGAAACACTGGGTTGGATGGCCCCCGTCACTCTCTTGCCCTTCTCCTGGTGTTGATGGATGGGTTGGACATTTACCGTACTGCCAAGTTGCCCCTGGGGACTGCCACATTCAAGGCTCAAAAGAGACATTGCAGCGGCGTGGAAAGACTCGGCAGCTCCCTCGCTAGAAAAATGGCGCAAGGGAGTGGACTAGTGTGCCATTCAAGAAAAAACTGTTTATGAGGCACGAGGCTGCCCGGCCAGACATGGACGAATATGGGGCAAATACTTGGTCCTGTTGAGCTGATCGGTCACAGACGATGGTTGGGAGGGCTGGGGACGACTCTAGATTGTATCCGTTCCTAGGCCAGATGGGGAAAGTTTGAATGAATGTGCTGAAATGTCTAATATGTCACAGTGATGCTCTGTTCAGTTTGTCGCTTATAAAATTCTAAATTTTGCCAGCACTGAGGAGGTGTGCAGCGCAATGGCTTGACCGGTGTCGAGGGCTGTGCAGGCGTCGATGGCTTTGTCGGCAAGGAGTGCTGATTTGGCTTCAAGGACTGTGCATTCCCTCCCATTTTGGCCCTGAGTCCAATTAGGATCGACTATGCTATTGTCCTGTCCCGGCTCCAATGGGAGCTCTCAGTATCAACCACATCCTGAAGCTGTGGGGCATCACAGCGGTGTTGGTAGTAATTGTGTTGCTTTTGTGTGGGCCTGGTGACCCTGGGTACTCATGGCTCTTGGAGTGGTCTTCATCCTGGACCCAGTCCTCATATTCGTAGGTTTGTCTAGGAGTTCCATCAGTGGCGGCAATGGTTCATTCTGTTTCTCCTCCTTGCGCTGATGATAGTAATCAGACACGACAGTGCCGACTGGACAAGATGGTGCCACCTTCGGTACTATCTTCTTCCTCACCACCTACACCAATGTGTTCTTCCTCTGGGGACAATTCTGCCTCTATCTCCATGGTGAGAGCTAGACATCGGTCACATCGAGAGCAAACAGTTTTCTTGCTTTTGAACAGGTTACAGACCATGCAATCCTGTTCGTTATGTTCCGGCAGCAGGCAAAGGTTGGAGAAGTTCTGATGGTCTGAGTAAGCGTGCTTTGACCTGCACTGAGTGCAATTTTGAAAGACTGTCTTTTTTACCTTCCATTACTTGGAGCCGAGCATTTTTGGCAGTGCGGAGGAAGGAGCATGCTCGAAGCAGCTGTCTCCATACAAAGAAGATCACCAGATACAACGTCAACGTCCTGAGCCAAGTATCTCTGTATGGTTTCGATTCCGTTCTGCCTAAGTCGTCAGGGCACCAAAGTTGCATGGAGCTCCAGCGCTATCTGTCCGAATCTGATTGCAGAAAAAATCATACCAACAATGGAGCCGTTAAGCATGCACATTCACTTTAAGAAGAAGAGTATCGCCATCACGAAAGCAACAAACACTTCCATGAGAAAAACAAATTGTAAAGTCTGAGCCAAACACTAGCTGGCAGGAATGTGTATAGCATGTGTGTTAGACCTGGCACCACTGGCTTGGGTCTCCCTTCCATTATTGCTGTTGCCTCATGTATTTTTGCTGGTGTATAGATGCTTTGGGCACTGTGCCACTGCTGTCCAGTGCCACAGTGCAAGTGCTCCCTAAATTGATGCATTAATCAGTGGTTCCATGTTTGGCTATTTGGTTTATTTGTAAGACCCTAGTCTAGTGCACTGATTGTGCCCAGGGCGTGTAAATCCAAATGCTGCTGGTGAGCTTGCAGCACTGGTTGTGCCACCCACAGAAGCAGCCTTGTAAAATGTGTCTAAGGTCTGCCATTGCAGAGCCTGCGTGCAGTCTGGTACTGTCATGCTGACTGGGCAAGTGCACCCCCTTGCCAGTCCCTAAACCTTCCCTTTTCTTCATATAAGTAACCCCTATAGTAGGCCCAAGGGCAGGGTGCATTGTAAGTATAAGTTAGGACATGCCCTGATGTGTGTGGCATGTCCTAATAGTGAATTACAGCCATTTTCGTTATTCACTATTGCAAGGCTACCTGTTCTGCATAGGCCAGAACGGGCTGTTAAAATTATGACATTTTATAATCCTAACTGACTCAGAGAACATGGTAGAAATTTGAGTTTAGTATGCCTGAACTCAGAATGATAAAATCGAATATGCTACTTACCAGTATGCATCTGTTCTTGGCATGTAGGGCTGCTGACATGCATGTCTGTGCATAGATCGCCGCCTAGTGTTGGGTCCGGATGATTGCACATTGTTGTCCTGGAAGAGTCTTCGAAGTATCACGAGATAGGAGACTCCTCCCCTGGACTACAGTGCGCATGAGCATCCCCTCCATCCTCAGATTGTTTTTCGCCATTGTGGCAGAGATGGAGTGTAATACAGTGAGTGATGTCCATGCTACATAGTAATTCTGAATGCTACAGCTGCTACAGGCGCCGGGGAGGAGGGTGGGCGATATGAATGTCAGCAGCCCTACATGCCAAGAACAGATTCATACTGGGGAGTAGCATATTCGTTTCGAGGCATGTGGGCTGCTGAATTCATATCTGTGCATAGATTACATAGCAGTCCCTCTTGCTAGCGTCGGCTGCCCGTGCCAGCTGCAGCAGTCTGAAAAAGAATTTTGAGAACAACCTGTCCTACAGCTGCCTGCTGTCTTGAATGTACATCTACGCAGTAGTGTTTCGTAAATGTATGTATAGTGGACCATGTGGCTGCTCTACATATCTCTTCTAGAAGAATATTCCCCAGGAAAGCCATGGATGCTCCTAACTTACATGCGGAGTGTGCTCTTGGAGGAATGGTTAGTGTGCGTTTAGCCTTTGCATAGCAAATCTGTATACACTTAACGATCCATCTCGCTATTCCTGCTTTGGAAATGGGGTTGCCTTTGTGCTGTGGAGAAAACGCAACAAACAGTTGTTTTGTTTTCCTGAAATCCTTTGTCTGTCTATATAGTACATGAGAGCCCTCTTGACATCTAATGTGTGTAGAGATCTCTCTGCGACATTTTCCGGATTAGGAAAGAAAACTGGCAGTTCTATGGTTTGGTTTATGTGAAACTGCAAAATCACCTTAGCCATGAATGTAGGGTTGGTGCGTAGTACAACTCTATTTGCGTGGACCTGTATGAATGGCTATTGAATGGTTAGTGCCTGGAGTTCACTAACTCTTCTCAGTGAGGTAATGGCTACTAGGAAAGCAACTTTCCAGGTCAGAAATTGAATCTCACAAGAGTGTAGAGGTTCAAAAGGTGATCCCATTAGTCTGGTGAGGACCACATCACATTCAGATTCCAGACTGGTGAAGGTGGGTGTCTGGGAGGGATCACTCTTTTGAGTCCCTCCAGAAAAGCTTTAATGGCAGGCACTCTGAATAGTGAGAGGTACTGCCTGTTCTGAAGATAAGCTGCTATTGCGGATAAATGTATACGAATGGAACTGTACGCTAGATTACATCTGTATAAGTGCAACAAACATAACAGATAATGTCTTGAATTGATGCATCCAGTGGGTGAATGTCATTATTGTTACAATATATGACAAACCTTTTCCATTTAGCCGCATAACATGCTCTGGTTGTGGGTCTTCTTGCCTCCTTGATGATATTCATACATTCTGGCGGCAAGTTGAGGTAGCCAAATTCTAAGATTTCAGGAGCCAGATCGCCAGGTTGAGCTGTTGCGGATCTGGGTGCTGAATTTCGCCATGGCTCTGCGTTAAAAGTCTGGGTGTTAGCCGCAGTCTCTGATGCGGTACCACGGAAAGTTCTACTAGCGTGGTGTACCATGGCTGGCGTGCCCACGTCGGAGCAACTAGGATGAGTGTCATCGAGTGTTGCTTTAGCTTGCGTGCCACCAGCGGTATTAGAGGTGCTGGGGGAAAAGCGTACGCAAATCTGCCTAACCAGTTCATCCATATCGCATTGCCCTGTGACTGCGGATGTGGGAACCTGGCGGCGAAGCTTTGGCATTTTGCGTTTTCCCTTGTGGCGAATAGGTCTATCTCTGGATGACCCCACTGCTGAAAGTACAGTTGGAGTACTGATGGATGTATCTCCCACTCGTGCATCTGGTGGCTGTGTCTGCTGAGCAGATCCGCCATCTGGTTGTCCTTGCCCGGGAGGTTCTCCGCCATGAGGAAGATGTTCCTCTGAATGGCCTACTTCCACATGCTCTGAGCCAGATGAGACAACTGTGGAGAGTGTGTTCCTCCCTGCTTCTGGATGTAGTACATAGCAGTCATGTTGTCCGTCCAGATCAACACGACCTTGTTGCACAGGTGTACTTTGAAAGCTTTCATTGCCATGAAGATTGCCATCAATTCCAGAAGGTTGATGTGCATCTTCTTCTGCTGTGTCGTCCATAGTCCCTGCACCGTGTAATGGAGTACATGCGCTCCCCATCCTTGGAGAGATGCGTCCGTCGTCAGCATTATCTCTGGTACAGGCTCTTGGAACGGTCGGCCCTTGCAAAGGTTTTGTGGGTTCTACCAATGCAGAGAGTTGTATGCCCGACCGCTCACCAACACTAGGTCTTTCCATTGTCCTTGAGCCTGATTCCACTGACGTGCCAAGCACTCCTGAAGCGGGCGCATATGTAGTCTCGCGTGCGGAACTATGAAGATGCAGGAGGCCATCATGCCTATCAACTGCATGAACACTCTTGCTGGAAGCGAGTGTTGGGGTCTGAATTTTTGTATCAGCAATTGCATGCTGTTGATCCTCACTGAATTTGGCTGAGCTTTGGCTGCCACAGTGTCTATTGTCGCGCCCAGGTACTGTCGCACGTGGGCGGGCTGAAGATGTGACTTTGGATAATTCAGCGAGAATCCCAGACTGTTAAGAAGATGAATGGTGTGGGACATGTGGCTGGCACACTGCTGGGCCGTTTTTGCTTGAATAAGCCAGTCGTCCAGATAAGGGTAGACATGTATGTGCTGTCTCCTTAGGTGTGCTGCTACTGTCGCCAGGCACTTTGTGAACACCCTGGCTGCCGTCGTTACTCCGAAAGGGAGGAATTTGAACTGATAATGTTGATCTTGAATAGTGAACCTGAGATACTTTCTGTGTGATGGGTGTATGGGTATATGGAAATACTCATCTTTCAGATCTAGTGTTGCGAGGAAGTCTCCCTGACTGAGTAACGGTAGAACCTGCTGTAAGGTGAGCATATGAAAATGCTCTGACAGAATGTATCCGTTTAGAGGCCTTAGGTCCAGTATGGGTCTGAGAGACCCGTCCTTTTTGGGTATTAAGAAATACAGAGAGTACACCCCTGAGCCTTGGTCTTCTACAGGCACGAGCTCTATGGCTCCTTTTTGCAGCATGCTGACGACCTCCTGCTGCAATAAGTGTAAGTGCTCTGCGGACATAGGACGGTGTCTTGGTGGTATGTTGGGTGGAGTGGATGTCAGCTCTAGACAGTACCCGTACTGGACAATGTCTCTCACCCACCTGTCTGTGGTGATGGATTTCCAGACCGGCAGGAACTGTTGCAGTCTCCCCCCGACAGGTGTTATATGGTCGGGGGGCAGTGACAGGGCGTCACTGTTTGTTATTGGCAGAGGATCTGGAATTGTTGTTTCCTCTTCCTCTGCCCTTGATGTTGTTTCCACGATATCCACCCCTGTTGTGTTTATTGTAGGTGGTTTGTGTACCTCCTTTATTATACTGTGTCTGCTGTGTGTTTTGGCCTCTTGAAGGTCCTCTATTATTGAAGCGACGAAAAAAGCCACCCCGAAACTGCTGTGACTGCAGAGCCCCCATAGACTTTGCAGTGTCGGTGTCTTTTTTAATCTTTTCAAGGGTGGTGTCAACCTCAGGTCCAAATAAGTAGTCCGGGTTAACTGGCTGATTGAGGATAGTAGTTTGTATCTCTGGTTTGAATCCCAAGATTCTTAGCCAGGCATGTCGCCTTAACATGACGCTAGTGTTAATGGCTCTGGCTGCAGTGTCAGCTGCGTCTAGCGCGCATTCGATGGAAGCATTGGTTATAAGCTTCCCTTCTTGGATTAGCAGCTCCGCTCCCTCCTTGTACTGATCTGGTAGGTGTTGCAACAGTGTCTCAAGGGTATCATAATGGGCCCTGTCATATCTGGCTAAGAGTGCCTGAGTGTTGGCAATGCGCCAGATGTTAGCTGCCTGCGCTGCCACCCTTTTTCCTGAAGTTTCTAGTACTTTCGACTCCTTGTCAGGAGGGGGAGCATCACCTGTAGTCTGGGAGTTTGCTCTCTTACGTGCATTAGAAACAACTAATGAGTCCAATGGCAACTGTCCTCTTATATAAGTAGGGTCCACAGGTGCCGGTCTATATTTCTTTTCAATTCTAGGGTTTATTACCCTTGCTCTGGTGGTCTCCTTAAAAATGTCATCAGCATGCTTAAGGACCCCTCTTAGCATGGGCAGAGTCTTGACGGTTCTTTCCGAAGTGGAAAAGGTGTCAACCAGAAAATCTTTCTCAACAGGGTCAGCATGTAGTTGCACATCATGGTTACCCGCCGCTCTTTCAATAAGGGCGTTAAAGGCAGTAGTGTCCTCAGTAGGAGATGTTATTACATTGTAAAGGGGCATTCTGTGGATCCCCTGGGTCAGCTGGGTCTGCCCATGGTTGGTTCTGATCGTCGGGATCAGTGTCCACATGATAAGTGGCATTATCGTCATCCCCTGCATCCACATCTGAGTATGTGGGTGAAAAAGACTGAGACAAGAACTGGTGATATGGTTGAATCCCTCTTCTTCTTTAATGGAATCTTATATGACTCCATGGGTGTTTCTGGTATTAATTTCCTCTTATACATGGATAGTCTACCAGTGTCCGAGTCGATGAACTGCCTCGACTCCTGTTCTTCAGGCTCCTCTGTAGCCCCAAGTCCCATCAACACTCCTTTAACGGCTCCGATACCCTTTTTCGGTTCGAACATCTTCGGTCGCACCATCGGTGCCAATCCGAATTTGATTGGTGTCGATGCGGTCTGAATTTTTCCGACCAACTTTGGGGTTGGGGCCTTCTTCGGTCCGACCGTCGTAGCCTGTTCTTTGATGCGTTGGAGTGACTCCGACACCTGTTTGGATACGAACGGGGTCGGCTGTGTCAATTCGACAGGGTCCTTGGAGCCAGTATTTGTCTTGGTCTCAGGCCTAGTCCGAGGATCGACCCCCTCTCTCAGTTCGAGCCTGTTGTCTGTGTCGACTCTCTTTGGCGCCGACTTCGTCGGTTCAACAGCCTTGACCTTGGTCTTCGGTGCCCCAACCTTCGGCTCGATGACCTTTTTGAACTTCTCGGTATCGATGGCCTTCTTCTGTTTCTTCGGCTCCGAGGGGTTTGAGGCATTGGAACCAACTAGAGTCAGCTGCACTTTTGGTTTCGTTTTTGGTAGTGATGGTATCGATTTCTTTGGATCGACTGATGGCATTTTTGATACCGATGGCTCTTTATATATGTTCGTAGCCGGGCCTTTATGCGGGGCTGTAGAACGATTCGATAGATCTTGGGTAAGGCCTTGTGGCGATCCCTCGAGCTGAGCCTTATCGAGTGCTTCATCGTCGGCCCCCGTATCGACGGTTGGGCCTAGCTCCTCGCCCGAGCTATCTTCTACGGCGCCAAGGGCCTCTGCGTCGTCTCCTACCTAATCGACAACGTTTTCTTCTTCTTCCAATATCTCTTCATCTTCGGCGTCATACTCGGAGTCATGCTCCGAAACAGGATCCGAGTGTTCTTCCCGATCCTCCAGATCAATGACCTCTTCGTCTTCGGTCCCGAAGATGTTTTCTAGATTAGGCGCTGATCTCTGCGACTCTAATCGAGCCGCGTGTCGAATCCGAAGAGTTTTCTTCGACCTGAACCGGGCATCGGCCATACAGTTGGCTTAGTTGTGATCCGGGAACAGGCACTTGTTGCACACCGGGTGGACATCGATGTGCGGGTATTTTGCATTGCAAAGTGGACACCTCTTGAATGGGCTTCTTTCCATCGTAGATCGAAGATCGGGTCAAGTGTGGAAAAAAAACCGTCTGATTCCTCAATGTCCTCTCGAAGCAAAGTTATCGGTACCGAACGAAACGATACCGACGCTGTCGAAAGCCTTTTGGCTTTGTAGAAAGTTTTCCTAACTTGAGCTAAGATAGTAACATCCGAACCCAATGGCGGAAAAAAACAATCTGAGGATTGAGGGGATGCCCATGCGCACTGTTGTCCAGGGGAGGAGTCACCTATCTCGTGATACTTCGAAGACTCTTCCAGGACAACAATGTGCAATCATCCGGACCCAACACTAGGCGGCGATCTATGTACAGATATGAATTCAGCAGCCCACATGCCTCGAACACATATTTTACTGAAGTTGGTTTTAACATTCTGTGTTTGTCTAACCTTTCAAGCCTGCATCTGCTAGGTTGTTTATTCATTTGTCTGGTTTTGTGAGTGACAGGGCTGGGGGATTCTAAGAGACAGGATGAGTCAGCCCAGTGGTGAATAGAGAGATCTGCATCTAGATGGGAGGGAAGAGTTGCATAAAAACCCCCCCGCCTACCACCAATGCCCTCACCCATAACACCATCCTCCTCCCTACCTCATCCACACCCCTACCGCCCAAAACCTCTTGCCCACCTAACTCCATCCCTCACACCAACACAACGCAGACCTGCTCTAACACCAGCCCTCTCTCCCACATGCACACGAATTCCCTGGTCAGCCATTCACCCTTGACGGTCACCCCCACCCCCATCACCTGCCCTTCGATGGAATACATCACGGCCACCCTCACTCAGATCAAAGAAGAGATACACGCCATCAAAGAACTACTCTCCACACACTCCATACACCCCCCACCCACCTCCATCTCCCCTCCCAACTTGTCCCCTACTCCGCCGGCTGACTCCCACCCTAATCACGCCCCACACCAGGCGGCAATCCCGGCTCATAGGCACATCAACTGCCCTCGTCCCCCGCATCGCCCCCGCAACCCCTCACACATCTTCACATCCCCGCCCAACTTGTCCCCCACCCCTCCGACTAACTCTTGCGCTCAGCTACCCCACCCCAATCCGACCTCAATCCCAGTTCTTAATCGCAACAACCGCCCTCGCCGCACCCACAATTCTTCTTCTGACCTCGACACACCCACCCCCCGACCAACTCTCGCGCTCAGCTATCCCACCCCAATCAGACCTCAATCCCAGTTCTTAATCGCAACAACCGCCCTCGCCGCACCCACAATTCCTCTTCTGACCTCGACACACTCACCCTTCTCCGCTCCTATGACCCAGCCCCCGAACTTCACTCAACCACACCACACCGCAACATTCCCACGATACACCCAAATCCCCTTAGACCACCCACACTAAACAGCAGATCCTCTATCCCCAATAACCTTAGAAAAATCCCTCTCTCCCTAGAACCATCTAACACCCTCTACACACCCCGTCTCAAATGCACTCTTCTCAACTGCAGATCGGCCACGAAACATTCCGCCGCCATTGCTGAACAACTCTTATCGCAGGACCTTGACCTAATCATCCTGACTGAAACGTGGCTAACTGAATCTTCAACACCCATAATGGACATTCTGGTTCCTCCCAACTATCACATCATCAGGCTCGACAGAAAAGGCCAAATAGGTGGTGGAATCGCATGCATCTACAGGAACAACCTCTCTGTTCAGAAAGTCAATTCCACATCCCTACCATCCCCAACATCCTGGGAATACATCTGCCTCGACATCATTAGTGAGGGCAAACCGATATGCTCTCTTCACAGCATTTACCACCCACCCAGGGACAATCTCACCTTTTCCCAACAAATCATGGATATGATCTCAACCAATTCCGGACGGCAGCTCACCCAAATATACCTTGGTGACTTCAACCTTCACTGGAATGACCGCAACGACGCAGTGGTAAATAGTCTTAAAAATTTCCTTGTTGCCCTTAACCTCACCCAAATATGCAACAGCCCAACCCACAAGAAAGGCTCTACCCTCGACCTGATCATCTCCAAAGAGGAGTCTATCCAACTCGAATCCATCCAACCCTGTGACTGGTCAGATCATTATATTATCACATTCTTTATCAATGAAAAAGTCAAAATCATCCCGGCTCAACTCTCCAAGCCCAAAGTCTGGAAAAGAGACTTGAAAAAACTCAAACCAGGCTCTTTGCCCCCTAACAGTTGCAATCTCCTACTCCCACCTACAGGCGCCACGGACGTCCAAACTCTGACTGACCACTATATCAACGCTATGACCTCGATAATTAATGAGGCCGCACCTATGCAGCTAAAAAGAGTCTCTACTAAAATCTCCAAACCATGGTACGACGGGAGTCTCAACGAGGACAGACGAGACATGCGAATGGCAGAACGGACCTGGAGATCAGCCCCCTCCGCAATGCACCTAAAAGATCTGAAGAAAAAGAGAAACGCCTACTTCAGGAAAATAAAGCGCTCAAAATCGGACTTCTTCAGCCTCCAACTCGACCAAGCAAAAAACCGCCCGAGAAAACTGTTTGAGCTAATCAAGTCACAATCAAAGGAGCAACCACAACCACTAAACACTGGGCGTGAGGCACCCTCCTGTGAAGACTTCGCTGCTTTCTTTATCCAAAAAACCGACAAAATAAAAAGCGATCTCCTCATTGACGCAAGCCTCTACTCCAAACCCCAATGCCTAGCGCCCACTGAACCAAAAAACAATGCTACATGGTCAACCTTCGGCATATACTCGGAAAAAGAAATTGGCAAACTGCTCAGCACCCTGAAACCATCCAATCACCTCACGGACCCCCTCCCTGCCTCCGCAGTAAAAGACTTTACCCCTTTTCTTCTCCCTCTCTGGACTAAAATTATCAACAGCTCTCTCCAACAAGGCATCATACCTGACTCCCTCAAAGTTGGCCAGGTCACACCTCTGCTAAAGAAACCTACAGCCGACCCCTCGGATCTCAACAATTACCGTCCCATCACCAATATCCCCACTCTCGCCAAACTGCTGGAAAAATGCGCACAACTACAATTGTCTAAACACATTGAGCAATTCGATCTCCTCAACCCTCACCAGTCAGGCTTCCGAGCAGGACACAGCACAGAAACTGCTATGACTCACATAATTGACGACGCACTTCAAATGCTAGACCAAAACGACACCTGCCTCCTCATCCTTCTTGATCTCTCCTCAGCATTCGACACCGTTAAACATGAGAATCTACTAGAACTACTAAACACAAGAATGGGCTTATCTGGAACTGTCCTCAAGTGGTTCACTTCCTTTCTTCACAACAGGTCGCAAAAATTTAAGAGCAACAACCTGATGTCCTCGCCAATACCTGTAACGCTAGGCGTCCCCCAAGGATCTTCTCTATCCCCAACTTTGTTCAACCTAGTCATGGAACCTCTCACCACCTTGCTACAAGCATCCAATGTACACTTTCACATGTACGCTGATGACACCCAACTTTACCTCAAGCTACAATCACCCAATGACATCCTGCTCCTGAACTCAACGATCAGTTGCACCCAATCCTGGCTTGCCGATAATCACCTCAAACTCAATGCCCTGAAAACAGAGTTCCTTCTGATCTCACTTCCAGCGAAGATATCCACCACTCAACACTGGCTTAAACTCCTAACCGCACTTAATGTCCAACCCACCATCGTGGAATCAGCAAAATCTTTAGGCATAACACTCGACACTAATCTTAACATGCAGCAACATATCAGCAAGGCAACAAAGGGAGCGAACTTCCAGATCAATACTCTGAGGAAACTTAAACCCTACCTCCCAGCCAAAGACTTCCAAACTGCAGTACAAGCACTAGTCGTCCCACGAATTGAATACGGCAGCACCGCCCTCTGCGGACTCCCCCTAACTACAACCGCACCACTAAAAGCGTCTCTAAATGCTGCAGCGAGACTCATCACTGGGTCAAAAAAGTACTCCCACATTACCCCTGACTTGAAATCCCTGAACTGGCTGCCTTTTGAAGCCAGAATACATCTGAAAATCGCCTGCATGACACACAAGGCGGTACACCTAAACTCACCCGGCTACCTCGCTCAGAAGTTGACAATCTCTGGGGGAAGTAGAAACACGAGAGGCACAAACAATCTCCTGCTGAAACCTCGAAGATTCCGGAAGGAAAAAACATGCAAGCGCTCCTTCTCAGGAATGGCGCCTAGGATCTGGAACTCACTCCCTCCCGAAACCAGGCTTATCTCCTCCACTACACTCTTTAAAAAAGAAGTAAAAGCTATCCTCATGGCTAAATACACTTGAGCTACTATCTCGAACCCTGTTAACACCCTGCACCGATCTGTATTACATGTTTGACCCTTGACTTATTTGTAAGAGTTGTTTTATCATTCACATGATTGGCTTTGTCACTTAGTTGTACTATTTATACTGTGATTTTTCGATTTACTTGTTTGAATATGCTCCCCCATGCACCCTTCTATGTAAAGCCTGTTTACCTGTTTGACTTTGCTCCCTCATGTACCCGTCTATGTAAAGCGCTCTGATATCTGTAAAGATCTTGTTTGCGCTATATAAAACTTTTTAAATAAATAAAAAATAAAATAAATAAATAAATAAAAATAGGGCTGTGCCTGCCTTCCACAATTCTGGCTCCACCTCCTGGGGTGCCGCTGAGGTCTCTGCCCTGCACACTGAAAGAAGACAAGGAGTCCTGTAAACAAAGTGCTCCAGGACTGTACTTGCCTTCCACAATGCTGGCCCCACCTCCTGTGGGGCATCTGATGTTTCTGTCCTGCACTGTGAAAGGAAAGGAGAAGTCTGGTAAACAGAGTGCTTCAGAACTGGTTTGGACTGGGCAAAGGCCCCTCTCCCCTCACAGAACAAAGGATTTTGGGGTATAAATATTGGGCCCCTGATTCCAAGAAATTAGAACACTTTGGGCTGCAAGAAGAAACCTTTACTGAGGAGACAAACCTGAAGAAACTGAGGAGAGACTATTCCCAAGCTGAAGTGCTGCTAGAGGGATTGGCCTGCAGTGGTTGCCTTACTGCCAAAGGAAGGAGAAAGGAACTTTGTGTACTTTGCTTTCAACTTGTGAAGGATCTCCAAGGGTTTGGAAAAGAGCCTGACTCCTGCTGGAGTCTCAGGGACAACAGACTTCACCCCCCAGCTCCTCAGAGTTCTTTGGAAGTGCCTGCTGCTGTTTTTGGCCTTCTGAGGGAGTGCTTGTCGCAAGGAGCTGAAAGCGCGACTCATCGAGGAAGAAGCGTGTTGCTGTCGCTGTGCCTGCTGTCGCAACTCCAAAGGAGAGTGTCGCCGCTAGAACTGTCGCACTGCACCGCATCGAGAGAAGCGGCCCGCAACGAAGAGGAAGCGTGTCGCCGTCGCAACCCGAAGGAGGGTGTCGCCGCTGTAGCTGTCGCATTGCATCACATCGAGAGAAAGGTCTCGCAAAGAGGTTGGATCGTGTCGCCGTCGCTGGGCCTGCCGTCGCAACTCCAAGGGAGGGTGTCGCCGCTGGAACTGTCGCACTGCACCGCATCGAAGAAAAGCACCTCGCATCCCCGAGAAGCATGCCGCCATCGGAGCTGCTGCCGTCACATCATGGATGTCACCGCTGAAGTTGTCGCATTACGCGGAAGGTTCACGCATCGTGGGAGAAGAGTGTCGCAGTTGGAGCTGTTGCTGTCACATTGCTGAATCAGGTTGTCTTAGCTGCAGTCCAAGCATCGAACCGAGAACTTCTCGCATCCCCAGAGAAGCGTGCCGCATCTGGAAGATCTTCACATCTTTATTTCTTTGTACTTGAACTTTGCCGCATTTCCCTTGCTGCGACATTGCTTGTAGTGGAAGAGCAAAGCATCGTAAGGTACATTGACGCAAAGTGTCGCATCTTAAGAACTGAACTTTACTAAGCTTAATCTACCATCTTAAAGTAATAGTATTGTGTATTTTTGTCGTTTATGGTCTTGTGGTAACTCTATATAAAGTATACTTATTTTTTATATAAAACCTGGTGTGGTGTCCATTTGTAGTGTTGTCACTGAGTTACTGTATGTGGTCATAAATGCTTTACACACTGCCTCTGAGATAAGCCTGTCTGCTCGTGCTAAGCTACCAAGGTGGTGAGCAGGAGTTATTTAGGAGTGTAATCCCCTTATACTGACTAGAGGCAAGGGTCCCTATTTGTCACAAGTACCTACCTGTGCCAACTAGAGACCCCCAAATCTAACATTGGTGGTCTGCGGTGAGGATTCTGGACTTGC
Source organism: Lissotriton vulgaris (assembly GCF_964263255.1). NCBI lineage: Eukaryota > Metazoa > Chordata > Amphibia > Caudata > Salamandridae > Lissotriton > Lissotriton vulgaris. The sequence continues at coordinate 286,624,905 of NC_141690.1, read as the reverse complement.
ATTTGTGACTCGTGCAGTGATTGGTGAACACTACTTAGTGAGTGCAGACCATAACGTAACCACATACATTTTGGAAGAATCCTTTTTGAATTTTCAATTTTTGAAAGATGCCTGAGTCAGTTGTAGTGGAGAGAGCAGAATACATAGCCTCTGCTGATCTTGAATGGGAAGAAGAGAAATTGGAAAATTACAAAGTATCACAGCTTAAGCACTTTTGCAAAAAGTTCAAAGTTTCCACCTCTGGGTTCAGAGTGAAGTAAGACTTCTACAAGGTGCTGAGGGCCTGGGTAGAAGCTAGGAAAACCCCTGAAATTGAGGAGGGGGGATGACCAAGCAGTGGTACAGCAGAAAGGGCCATTGGGCCTAGGGGGAAGGACAGTACCTTCCCCTGCATGTAGCAATGCTTCTAAAAAAAAGTCTGTCTCCAGAAGAGTTGGAGGACAGAGAGAGAGATCAAGAAGGCGTGAAATGGAGATTACCAAGTTCAAGGTGAATAGGCAACTGGAAATAGAAAATAGGAGGTTGGATATAGAGGAAAAGAAAATACAGTTAGAGCATGAAAAAGTTTTGAGGGAGTGGGAGTTTAAAACCAAATGTTTGGAGGTTACTCCCTCTGGTGGCAGCGTACCTTCAGTATCTGTGGAGAGTAGAGTGTGTGTTGAAAGAGTTTTATAAAAATGATGATATTGGTCAGTGGTTCAGAGCCTATGAGGTAGCCATGTCTTCCCACCGGGTCACTGAGAGAGACTGGGGAGCGGAGATGTGGGGAAGGTTCCTTAGTGAGGGGCGGGACACACTGTTAAACTTGCCTTCTGAAGTCCACAATTCATACAGCCACATGAAAGATGCATTGATGTCTAGATATGGTTTGACCCCAGAACTCTATAGACAGAGTTTCAGGAAGTGCAAAAAGTTAGAAAACAGTACCTGGGTTGAATATGTCACTTTCTTTTGCAGAGAATTGGATGGTTGGGTGAAGGGCAGCAAGGTTAATGAATCTCAAGGTCTCTTTGATTTGATTGCTTGGGAGCACTTGTCTGATAATTGTTTTCCAGAGCTACGCCAGCATCTGATAGATAGCAAGCTGACTAACCCTAGGAAGCTTGCTGAGGAGGCGGACCGCTGGGTGAGCACCCGGGCCCACAAGGGTCACATGGGAGACTCAGCCAAAGGCTCGCAGGGTCCCCAGCATCAGAGTGGGGGGACAAGGGTAAACACAAGGAGTTCCGCAAATGGCCCCAAAGTAGTCCCCAAGGGAAAGGTTCCCAGCCTCCCCCTGAGAAGAAGCAAGGGGCCCGAAAAGTAGTCCTGTTCCCCAGGGGCCCTGAAATGTTACAAGTGTGGCGACCTGGGTCATAAGGCGCCTGTTTGGTAAACCAACACCCACTGGTGCTCCGCCCCGGCAGATGACTAGTGTAGCCTTGGTGGGGGAGATTGATGTCCAGGGTGGGTGGGGTCCCGCACAGATGACCCTTGTCTCTTTAGGAGACTGTGAGATGGTCTCAGAAGCTCAGCTTGCCAGGAATACTAATAAATATGGGCAGTGGGTGACCATCAATGGCCAAAATGCTGAGGCTCTTAGAAATACAGCAGCCAGTGTGACAGCTGTCAGGTGTCACCTGGTGTCTCAAGAGCAGATTGTCCCTCCTGCATTTTGTCGAGTTGTTGCCGCCGACAACACAGAGAGCCTTTGTCCAATGGCTCAGGTTTCCATTCGAGTGTTTGGGGAGGGGGGTCTCTGGGTACTCTTCAGGTAGATGTGGCCAGCCATGATTGTTGACTGTTTGTTGGGAAACGATTTGGAGAGCTCCCCTTGGGAAAAGGTGGAGAAGACTACTCATTTGAAGATGGTTGGACTTCCTGGCTGGGGGTGCGTGACCACCCGGTCAATGTCAGCCAGTAGGGGTTCTCAAAAGGACCTGGAGCCTGAGAGGGAGGCCCAGGAACCTGCCTTAGAGAGAATTGGCGAGGGGAGTGGGAAACCGGCCCGAAGTTCCCACGGCCCAGGAGGAGGTAGACCCTGAGGGGGATGCCCTGGAGCCTACTGGGGAGCAAGTAGCTGAACTGGGGGACCTGCCTGAGCTGACCCATTGGCAGCAAGGAAGAGGCCCCTCCAGGGAAGAATTCTGCAGGGAGCAGAGAGAATGCCCTTCTCTTGAGGGCTTGCAGCAACAGACTGCAAGCCAGGCAGCAGGTGATCAGTCAGGATCACACTTGATTTACTGGGAGAATGGTCTCCTGTATAGTGAGCCTAAGGTTGCTGAACCTGGGTCAGCCTGTGCGCTGTTGGTACCCCAGTGCTTCAGGACCTTCCTACTGGGTCTGGCTCATGACGTGCCTTTGGCAGGACATTTGGGGCAGAACAAGACCTTTGAGAGGCTGGTCACCCACTTTCATTGACCCCAAATGTGCAAGAGTTCAGACACTCATGGCAGGACCTGTCAGACTTGCCAGGCAAGTGGAAAGAGTGGGAGGAAGCACAAGGCTCCTCTCCAGCCATTCCCTGTGGTCAGTATCCCCTTTGAGCGGGTGGGGATTGACATTGTGGGGCCACTGAACCCCAAGTCAGCCATGGGCAACAGGTTCATCCTGGTCTTGGTGGACCATGCCACCCGGTACCCGGAAGCCATACCTCTAAGGACAGTGACGGCCCCCGTGATGGGACAAGCACTGATGGGAATTTTCTCCAGAGTGGGATTCCTTCGCGAGGTAGTGTCTGACCGGGGAACAAACTTCATTTCCAAGTACATGAAGTCCCTGTGGCAGGAGTGTGGTGTAACTTACAAGTTTACCACTCCTTACCACCCCCAAGGAAACGGGTTGGTTGAAAGGTTCAACCGTACCATAAAGGGCATGATAATGGGTCTTGAGGAACCTATGAGGCACAAGTGGGATGTCCTCCTACCCTGCCAACTCTTTGCATACCGGGAGGTGCCACAGAAATCTCTAGTGTTCAGTCCCTTTGAGCTTCTCTATGGACACCCAGTCAGAGGACCTCTGAGTCTGGTCAAAGAAGGCTGGGAGCAATCTCCCAGGAAACCTCCCCAGGATGTGTTTAGCTACATGCTGGCCTTTAGGAACCAGACTAGCCGTTTCAGGCAACTCGCTGAGGCGAATCTGGAAGCTAGCCAGGAGGAGATGGAGTGATGGTATGACCAGAATGCAGTCTCCTCTGAACCCCTTGAGGGTCCTACATGTCCACTGCCTTAAGCCCCACTTAGAGAGGTCTGAAGTGGTCATGCTCTTGGCAACAGATCCTGGGATGGAGGAGGAGACTGAGCCTCTTATTGACCTCCTGTCAGCCTCAGAGCAAGATGGGTCAGTGGAAGGTGTTAACCTATCTTCCACCCTGACCCATGAGCAACAGAATGACTGCCGCCAGTTACTGGGACAGTTTTCTGATCTGTTCTCCCTGGTTCCTGGTGTCACAGACTGGTGCGTCTGTGATGTGGACACAGGAGACAGCTTACCTGTGAAGCATAAAACTTACAGGGTAACTGACAGGGTGAGGGCTTGCATCAAAGAGGAGGTCTCAAAGATGCTTGCACTAGGGATGATGGAGTCCTCCAGCAGTCCTTGTGCCAGCCCAGTGGTCTTGGTCCCGAAGGCTGCAGCGCCGGGTGCCACACCCGAACAGTGAGGGAAAATGAGTCATTTTTAGGTCTCGCTTAGGCAGCGCTTGTGCTGGGACTTCGAGACATGCTGTATTCAGGATATGGGCATAAAGCTCCGCCTACTTTCCGCCCATCTTTTTAATAGGCTCCTGTCCCTGTCCTTTGTAAATGGTGGCTTTTCATTGGTCATTAAGCTTAGTAGTCCCTCCTTAGTACCGCCTTGTCTCTTCTTGTAACCTCCCATGAGGACACTCCTTGCTACATGTGTTGGTACGCCCTAAGTTTTAATTACAGCCTCAAGGCACTATTTTCTTAAAGACCTTCAGACAGGACTCTTACTCGGCCCTAAACTAGGTTTGCAGTGGTTACTTGCTAGCACATTTCAAATTTATATTAGACCTTCTATACATTTCTCTTTATCAGCTCCACAAAGAGTACAACCTAATCCGGAATTGATAAAATAATTATTTTGTCACATTTCAAAGCTACTAATTGTATATATGGACATAGCTATTTGAATGTACAAGTAGTACTGTCCTGCATGCAATGCATTATGGGTAGGGTGGATTTCCCAGATCTTCCGCAGGTTGCAGTAACATATAAGACCAAAAGTTTATGATGCTCACTAGGGACCTCTAGGACCAGCTTGCGGTACTGCACCTAGACATGCAGTGCTGGTGCCTTGCTCGCAAGGGACCTCTAGGAGCAGCTTGCGGTACTGCACCTAGACATGCAGTGCTGGTGCCTTGCTCGCAAGGGACCTCTAGGAGCAGCTTGCGGTACTGCACCTAGACATGCAGTGCTGGTGCCTTGCTCACTAGGGCCCTCTAGGAGCAGCTTGCGGTACTGCACCTAGACATGCAGTGCTGGTGCCTTGCTCACTAGGGACCTTAGGACCAGCTTGAGGTACTGCACCTAGACAAGCAGTGCTGGTGCCTTGCTCACTAGGGGCCTCTAGGACCAGCTTGCGGTACTGCACCTAGACAAGCAGTGCTGGTGCCTTGCTCACTAGGGACCTCTAGGAGCAGCTTGCGGTACTGCACCTAGACAAGCAGTGCTGGTGCCTTGCTCACTAGGGACCTTAGGAGCAGCTTGCGGTACTGCACCTAGACAAGCAGTGCTGGTGCCTTGCTCACTAGGGACCTTTAGGAGCAGCTTGCGGTACTGCAACTAGAGAAGCAGTGCTGGTGCCTTGCTCACTAGGGACCTCTAGGAGCAGCTTGGGGTACTGCATCTACATATGCAGTGCTGGTGCCTTACTCACTGGGGACTTCTAGGAGCAGCGTGCAGTACTGCACCGAGACATGCAGTGCTGGTGCCTTGCTCACTAGGGACCTCTAGGAGCAGCTTGTGGTTCTGCACCTAGACATGCAGTGCTGGTGCCTTGTTCAAGGGACATCTGGGAGCAGTTTGCGGTACTGCACCGAGACATGCAGTTCTGGTGGCTTGCTCACTAGGGACTTCTAGGAGCAGCTTGCGGTACTGCACCTAGACATGCAGTGCTGGTGCCTTGCTCACTAGGGACCTCTAGGAGCAGTTTGCGGTACTGCACCTAGACATGCAGTGCTGGTGCCTTGCTCGCAAGGGACCTCTAGGAGCAACTTGCGGTACTGCACCTAGACATGCAGTGCTGGTGCCGTGCTCACTAGGAACCTCTAGGAGCAGCTTGTGGTACTGCACCGAGACATGCAGTGCTGGTGCCTTGCTCACTAGGGACCTCTAGGAGCAGCTTGCGGTACTGTACCGACACATGCAGTGCTGGTGCCTTGCTCACTAGGGACCTCTGGGAGCAGTTTGCGGTACTGCACCTAGACATACAGTGCTGGTGCCTTGCTCCCTAGGGACGTCTAGGAGCAGTTTGCGGTACTGCACCGAGACATGCAGTGCTGGTGCCTTGCTCAAGGGACATCTGGGAGCAGTTTGCGGTACTGCACCTAGACATGCAGTGCTGGTGCCTTGCTCACTAGGAACCTCTAGGAGCAGCTTGTGGTACTACACGTAGACAAGCAGTGCTGGTGCCTTGCTCACTAGGGACCTCTAGGGGCAGCTTGTGGTACTGCACCTACATATGCAGTGCTGGTGCCTTGCTCACTAGGGACCTTCAGTTGCAGCTTGTGGTACTGCACCTAGAGATGCAGTGCTGGTGCCTTGCTCGCTAGGGTCCTCTAGGAGCAGCTAGCGGTACTGCACCGAGACATGCAGTGCTGATGCCTTGCTCACTAGGGACCTCTAGAAGCAGCTAGCGGTACTGCACCGAGACATGCAGTGCTGATGCCTTGCTCACTAGGGACCTCTAGGAGCAGCTAGCGGTATTGCACCGAGACATGCAGTGCTGGTGCCTTGCTCACTAGGGACCTCCGGGAGCAGCTTGGGATTCTGCCCCTAGACATGCAGTGCTGGTGCCTTGCTCGCAAGGGACCTCTAGGAGCAGCTTGCGGTACTGCACCTAGACATGCAGTGCTGGTGCCTTGCTCGCAAGGGACCTCTAGGAGCAGCTTGCGGTACTGTACCTAGACATACAATGCTAGTTCCTGGCTCCCTACACAAGCATTTGCAGTGCACTAGGTCTCCAATTACTGAAAGCATGAGCTAGTGGTGTTGCATTGTTATTTGCAACGCCAATACCTCAAACCATCAGTAATGTGAGACCTATTACAATGCAAATGATTGTTATTTCGTGCCGAAGGATCCAGCAATGTAACTTGGTTATACAAGGTAGCAGCAAGAAAGACCAGTCAAAAATTATTCTGCTAGAGTTTTGTTGTTGAAGGATGTCACTAAAATAGTGTTTCTTTTTTCTTTTTGTTTCTTTCAGTTTTGTGTGGTTGGATTAAACGTGCAGGGTTTAGAAGCATGTGTTAGTTCTGAAATAGTTATTGTATTTATTGTAGAGAATCTGGAAATATTAAAGTCAGATTTGATCTTTTGGCAATATTTAATTCTTTTACTGATTGCTGAAATGACTGGCTCATAAGAATCATGCTCAAGATGAAATATCACCTTTACCCAGAGACACAGAATGAAAACTCTTCCATACATCAGCAACTTTTCCTAACAACTCAGCATTGATAGCTTCCTGACACCCCAGGTTTTAAACAGTCAGTGCAAGGTGTAGTGATAGACCCTGTGAAAATAATGGTGTCACCATGCACTTGGGGTACTGATGAAAACATGACAAGATTTTCCACATATGAATAAAATTCATAGCTGTAAGAAGTCCCCTTATTATGTGTGATACCTTCAGCTAAGCCTGACTTTTTACCCAACTGCACTTTACTGATTGAGGGGGGTTTGAGCCCAAGGCTCCAATGTTAACAGAAAAATGTAAAGTCCCAAAATACAATAGGATGTCTGTTAAAAGGTCAGGACTGGAGAATGGAGACATTTGGCCGCTATAAATGTACACACAACAGCAACACCACCGAAATGTAGTCAGTAAAAGAGTGCAGAAAAGCAGTGGGGATCATGTTTAAAGCATCAAGTTTCAGATGCCTTAGAATTAAGCTCTGAAAATTAAGACGGTGTAATTAAAAACATTGAGATTTCAAAAAGTACAAAGACAAATGATAAGTCATTTTTACAAATATGCTTCTTAAAAAGGCTTTCTATTCCCCCTCCTTTGAGTTTAGAGATTCAAAACTTTGATTCCTCTGTTGGATAGGTCAGCCGAGAGAGGCACAAACAGCAGTAGGTTGGCTGTGAGAGTCACAGAGGTCATCCAATCCGCAGTTACGGCTTCAATGCAATCAATCCATTGCTGCATCATTCCACAAGCTAACAAATTATATACGAACTTGTCCAAGAGAAGAACATCACTCCTCTCAGGGACTCATTTAAAAATCCTTTCATCATAAACAGACCCTTTCAAGAAAAAGATATGTGCAGAGGCGTCTCATGCACAAACTCAATACTCCCTTTCCCTTCCTTTGCTACAAAGAGACACATGTTTATGTTTAGAATTTGTAGTGTGCACGGCTGCCCAAAGGCTTCCCAGCGCTGGAGAGTACTGTTTGCAAAGCTCTGTTCCTTCAGGTACTTACTAAGTTTTTCCTGAAGGAGGTTTCATTTAGTGGGACTCTGACGTCATTGGAAGGGCATTCCATAGCTTTGGTGCCAGATGGGCGAATGATCTGCCTCCTCATCTAGCCCTTTTGACTCTGGTTGTCTTGAGGAGCTGTTGCTGGAAGATCCTAAGTGTCTGGCCGGGGTGTACCTGGACATCAATTGTCTGAGCTTTAGTGGGCCTTTTCTGTTCATGGCCCTATATGTCATACAGAGGGATTTAAACTTGATTCTTGCTTCGATAGGCAATCAGTGAAGCTGTTTTAGTGATTCTTTAATAGATACACGGTTGGGAATTCTTAATAAAAGTCTGGCTGCTGCATTCTGCACCACCTGGAGGCTCTTTGTTACATATTTAGGCGAGCCCATGTAAAGCGAGTTTCAACCACATTTCTCCCCACCTCAAAACTCTGAACTGGCTTCCCCATAGAGGCTAGAATCCAATTTAAACTGGCCTGCATTACTCACAAAGCTCTCTACTCCAATTTCCCTGCTTTTCTCGCCCATAAACTTGTGATATCAGGAGGAGTCATAAACTCCAGATTTGCCAAAGACCTATTGCTGCAACCAGCCGGCTTCTGGAAGAAAAAAACCTATGAGCTGGCCTTCTCTGGGGCTGCTCCAAGAATCTGGAACTCCCTCCCACCCGCCATCAGAAGACTTCCGACCTTGGCACACTTTAAAAAGGAAACCAAAACCCTCTTAATGGGCAGTTACCTTGCCTTATGATTATATCGCAATCACCATAGCAACACGTTTCCACCCTGCACTTTGACATCATCCACGGCTCTACGGAGGATATCGATTACTGCACTCCTGGGCACTCTTGGGCCTCCCTTCCTTGAGTTGAGACTGCGTGCCTACTTTTAGAAGTATCTACCTAATTTCAACTTTTTATCCCTCTTGTAGCCGGGACCTTAGACTGCATGCTTTTTCTTGCATAATGTATCCCCCATCTTACCCAATAGTTCCTCCCTTCCAAATGCTTTGTATGCCACCCTCAAACCTGTAAAGCGCTCGGATGCCCTCACGGGTCTGGTTTGCGCTCTATAAAACTTTAAAATAAAAATAAATAAAAATAAATAGTCCAAGCGTGAAATTATAAGGGACTGAATGACAGTTTTTTCTAAATGCACAGGGATCACTTCAATAATCTTTCCTTAACATTTTGAGAAGCATATTCCTGATACCTTCCTAGACTGACAGTCCATTGAGAGTGTGTCTTCCAGCCAGACTCCCAGTTTTATTATGGCTGGTTTAGGGATAGGTGGGTTTCCCATGCAGTGGGGCCACTGTGTCAGGGGTGCGTGAATGGTAAGATTTCCCAATATCATATGTTCTGTTTTTGCACTATTTAGCTTTAAACAACTGTTTGACATCCATTTTACCACTCTCTCGAGACAGTGGCTCAGCTGATGGTTACTTGGGTTTGAGCCATGTTTTCGAGACACTACCAGCTGGGTGTCATCAGCATATGACACCACTGAGAAGCTAAATTCCTGTATGAAATTGGCCAGTTCTCGTACATAGATATTAAATAAAGTAGGGCTGGACGAAAAACAAGAGGGCTGCACGGCACCGATTAACGCGTGATACCTGCGTTGCGAACCCATCAGACAAAGTCTCCTACTTTCTATAGACCGTTACTTCGCAGAAAACGATGATACAGTGGCCTCGTCCGCGGTGCTCTGGGAGGCCTTTAAAACCGTGCTTAGAGGAGAGGCCCTATCAGCAATCTCAGGTCGCCGCAAGGAGCGTGCAGAGCAAATTGTAAGTATGGAGAGAGACCTTCTACAGCGAGAAGCAGAGGCTAACGCAGAGGGTGAGCCCGCGGCAGTTCATCTTATGGAACTCAAGGCAGCGGAATACAGAGCCCTAGTCACTGATGCGACCAAGACCATAGCCAGGGACAAAGAGGGTAGGCTGTACGACCAAGGGGACAAGGCGGGCAAGCTCATTGCCTGGCTAGACAAAAAGCAACAGGCACATATAATAGTCGCTGAACTCCGTACGGAGTCTAGTGACGTAATTACCGAACTCCGAGACATCGTTAGGGAATTTGCGTCACATTACCAAAAGATATACAGTAAAGGGTCGGACAGGCCAGAGGAGGACTCGGTCTCCTTACTTACAGATATTCGAATGCCCTCTCTCTCAGACTTGGAGAGAGAGGACTTAGAGGCGCCGATCACCATTGAGGAATTGACCCGAGCAATCGGAGACATTCGATCTAGAAAGGCTTTAGGGCCCAATGGCTTACCAATAGAACTATATAAGCTAAACCCCTCTGGCCTCGGCCCACACCTAAAAAAGATGTTCGAGGAGTGCAAGGAACTAAGTATTTTGCCGCGAGATCAGCGCATAGCCACGATAGTGGCCATCCACAAAGAAGGGAAACCCAGAGACTCCTGTGCCTCCTACAGGCCCATATCCCTTCTGAATGCAGAGCCCAAAATATTGGCCAAAGTCCTCGCCAACAGACCAAAACCTGTCATTCCCGCTCTAGTCCACCCGGACCAGTCTGGCTTTATGCCACACGGAACACTGCGCTCAACCTCCGAAGGTTGCATGGAGTTCTGGGCCGTTGCCACACTCTCCAAGAAGATGCGCTGTTGCTCTCCCTTGACGCTACGATGGCGTTTGACACGCTTGAGTGGTCCTACATGATGGCGGTCCTCCGCAAATTGGGATTTGGCCCTAGCTTTATAGGGTGGGTGCGCCTCTTGTACACAGCGCCCTTAGCTCAAGTCTCCGTTAACAACAAAATTTCCGCGATTTTTGAACTTGGACGGGGAACGAGACAGGGCTGCCTCCTCTCGCCCCTCCTCTTTGCCCTCTCACTAGAGCCCCTAGCCGCGTGCATCAGGCAAAATCTATCCCTTAAGGGGATACGCTGGACTGATGGCTGGGAGGACAGGATTTCGCTTTACGCGGATGACGTCCTACTATACCTCACTAAACCCGCAAGTCCCTAATAGTGGTCATGGACATCATAAACAAATTCGGGAAAAACTCTGGCTACAGCATCAACTGGGGCAAATCCGTTCTCTACGTACTACAGGGAGAGGTTCCCGTGCTCCCACGGAACTGCCCTATCACGGTGGCCACTGAGGGGTTCCGCTACCTGGGGGTATACAAATCCAAAGATCCGGAGGTGAGATATGAGAGGAACCTCCTTCCGCCACTCCAGCGGTTCAAGAGAGACACTGCCTCCTGGCGGCGACTCCCGATGTCCCTCCTCGTACGGGCGGCACTCTTTAAAATGATGACACTGCCTAGGTTCTTGTATGCCCTACAAAACCACCCGGACCTGGTCCCGAAGGCATACTTCGCCGCTATTGAGGCCACACAGAGGGAACTGTTATGGTCTGGAATGCCCCGCATCTCCATACAGAAATTGACCCTGGGATGGTTCGACAGTGGTATAGCACTTCCTGACATCCGCAAATACTACTGGGCAGCGCATCTCGCTGCCATTAACCAATGCACCTACAGCGATGGGAACGACCCTTCGGTATGGACCGATGGCTGCTACAGGGCGGGAACTTCGAAGCAGCACTCTACTCCAAACCGGGACAATACCTGCTTACGGGGCCTACGCACCACTCGGTACAGCTGTGGCATGTTGTACAGCGCACACTAGGCTGGGCTGATACCCTCACGATGGCCACCCCCCTGTGGGTCTCGGAGAGACTCGGAGGGCTTGGCCGCACTAAGGGGCTCCGTAACTGGGACCTCATAGGCATCTCTCACGTCCGAGATCTGTGGGACCCGAAGGGGATGATACCATTTGCATCACTCCAGGAAACATACGAACTAGCTCACTCGGAATATTTCAGATACACGCAGGTCAGACATTCACTCCAATCCAACATTCCTGCGGGAACACAGCCCCCTGTCTCCTCACCGCTGGAGGACAGGCTCCTTGATGGTCACCTCCCCGAACACGCAATCTCACTCACGTACAAAAAAATAATTAATCAGTCCCCTGACCTACTGTCCCCCCTCAAGGGTAAATGGGAAGGTGATGGACTGGAGATAGATGAGGAGGAATGGAGAATTGCACAGCCTCCCCTAAGGAGGTGGCTATCTCGGCCAGACTTCGGCTCATTCAACTAAAAATCCTACATCGTGTCTACCTCTCAGGGACTACATTGCAGCGAATGGGCCGAAGTGCAGATGGACTTTGTAGACCAGGGTGTGGAGAGGTGGGGACCTTCTTCCACATACTTTGGGACTACCCGCGGTTGCACACTACTGGACCCGAGTGACCCGCTGTATGCAGGAGGTGTGGGAGGTGGAGGTTAGGCTTGAAGCCAAAAAATGCCTGTTGAACATCTGGGAACCTACGGACCTGTCCCTTAGTGGGAAAGTGTGGGCCACTCTAGGATTTATGGTCGCTAAAAGGAACATTGCAAGGTTGTGGGGAGCGGTTCAACCTCCTAAGATTGGACAATGGAGGTCCGATATGGACTGGTGCATGCTCCAGGAGAAGACGGTATATGAGGCACGGGGATGCCCTCGGATGTGGACACAGATATGGTCCACCTGGAACGAATACAGAGGGAACATTTGTGAACCCCTCCAGACCGCTCTAAATGACGAACCACTTGTACTGTGAACTCTGTTTGATGTACCTCTGTATACCTCCACACTGTGTTTACAGTATATGTCCTGAGATTCCTTGCGCTTAAAATGTAGCCGAATTAATGCTTGAATGTGATGATTGCCACCTGTTTTGTCCTGTGTTAATAAAAAAAATAAAAAAAATAATAATAATATTAATAAAATAAAGTAGGGCTAAGGGATGAGCCATGTGGGACACCACATGTGATTGGGAGGCGATCTGAGAAGCAGTCCATTTCCATCACTTGGAAGGATCTATTCTCCAAGAAAGAGGCAAGCCAGGCCATGGTTTTGCCTTGAATTCCTATTTCCCGTACTCTCTCTTTTAAGATAGTGTGATCTACGGTGTCAAATGCTGCGCTGAGATCCAGTAGGAGGATAGGGGCAGATCCATCCTCATCTAGTATCGCCTTTAGCTCCTCTGTGACTGCCAGTAATGCTGATTCTGTACTATGGGAGGCTCGGAAACACATCTCAGTGGGGTGAAGTATGTCATTAGTCACATGAGATTCTGTATAAGACACAAAGGAAATGTATCTATTGGGAGATACATTTTCTGACGTCAAGTAGGAAAGACTGTTGCTTAAACAGACCTCGGACTCAGATGCAGTATCTTCAAGGGTACTCCATTTGGAAAATTTCAATAATGACGACCTTCGAGACCCCCAAACACCACACGATACAGGCAACTCTAATACTACTCCTACGGAAGTGCCTATTGACGCCTTAGGGTCCCACAGGTCGATGCTGATGATATAACACACCCAAAGTCAGGTGAATGGGCTCCTTCGGTGTCAGTTTTGTCATTCCTGGCCAGAGGCTAAGGAAACCACCAGAGAACAATAACAGAACACCTTCGGGCTCAATGTCCCAGGCCTGAACTTCAAGATGAACTTTCAGCTGCATCAGATGTAGATCTAGCGAGCAGCCCGGTGGCAGTGGGCTTGCTAGCAGGAGCTGAGGGCTGCGTTCTTATTTTAAAACCTTGCGCGTTTGTCACGCTGATTGCGAGCGGTGACACCCTTTTACTTGTGTTAGATTGTGACTTTTTAATTCTGACTAACCTGTACTGAAAATCAACAGGTCATTAATCAATCCTTATCTTGCTTCTTAGGGGCTGTGCGTGGCTGTTTGTCAGCTGACTACATCGCGGGCTCTCAGTGGCTGTGGCCGCCATCTTGGCTTGGGCTGGATCGCCCAACCCCACCCACGCCACTCCCCCCACGCTGCTCCTCCATTTAAACGGCCCTCATGTGTCAGCGCAGCGGACGAGCGCAGCGGGCGCGCCGTAGGCGCGCCGTAGTCACGCCAGAGTCCAGCCCGTCTGCGGCAGGCCGGGGCAAGGGGCACCTCCATATGTCCCCTCGCTCACATATTCTCCTTCCCTCCTCCTTTTGTATTGGTCCCCCGGATCCATCAGATCCTCTGTCACCGAACTCCTGTCACATCTAGGCCTACTCTCCCATCCACCTTCCACTCCCCCCGCTATCATATCAGGAGCGACCTCCATGCCTATCATTTTCCCGTCCATCCCCCCCCTCCTTTTGCCCCCCACATCCCGGCTTTTAATACCATGGCCACGCTCCTAAACACTAGATCAGCGGTCAGCCATCAGTATGAGCTATTCGACTATATCGATACTCACGAACCAGATCTCCTGTTTTTAACGGAGACCTGGTTCAAGGCCGACTCCCTGCCCAACGTCCTAGCTGCACTACCCCCCTCATACTCTACCATCCGAGCGGACCGACCGGAGGGCAGAAGAGGCGGCGGAGTGGCCTTGATAGCTCGCACTGATCTTCACTTCCAGATTCTCCACCCCCCCCCCCTATTCCTGAAGTTGACTGCCTGATAATCCGCTCTAGTTCTCATCTGGCTCCCCTAACTTCCGTTCTTATCTACCGTCCCCCCCACCCCACTCCCGCTTTTGTTTCCAGCCTCCAAGACATCCTCCGAACACTGGTAGTAAACAACTCGTCAGTGCTAGTTTTAGGCGACCTAAACTTTTGGCCTAATGACCCTGCTGAAAGCTCTCTCTCTAAAGAATTTACAGATCTTATGACCAGTCTTAATTTTATCCCCCACATCCACAGCCCCACTCACATACAAGGCCATTCGCTCGATCAGGTCTGGACCCTGAACATCCCCATCACACCTCCCCTTATTTCCCCTTGTTCCTGGTCTGACCACTCTTTAATTTCTTTTTCCCTTGCCCTAGCCCCAGCCATTAAGCCTCCACTCCCCAAGAACACCTCTCTGCTCGTCTTCCAGCCCCGACCTTTCCGGCCTCGCCGCCCCTGTCCAACTGGCCACCATTAATAATTGGTTGACCCAAGCGGGCGACGATTTTGCTCCCTTGAGGCGGATCACGGTCAATCGAGCCCACGCTGCTAACCGTTGGTTCACTCCTGACCTCAAGGAGAAGAAATTGGCCGCACGGAGAGCCGAGCGAGCATGGAGAAGAGCATACTGCCCCGCCCAAAAAATCACCTATCTATTTGTTCTTAAGATATATAAGCAAGGCATCCTGGATGCCAAGACCATATTCTACTCCAACAGGATACTGGCAGCGGAGTCACAATCTAAAGAAATCTTCGCCACTGTGCACGAACTTGCTTCATCCAACAGAGCTACGGCCTCGATCCCTCCCTCCCAATCTCTCTGCGACTCGCTTTACGATTTTTTCGTTGAAAAGGTCGCAAAGATCAAGGCTAATATTCCTCTTCCATCCCCCACATTTATTAATCCCTCTCCCCCCGCCATCCTTTCCAAATTAACTTCCATTCCCCCCCTGACTAAAGCCTCTCTCCTCCCTCTGCTTCAAAGGGTGAAGTCAGGTTCCCCCCTGGACTTTGCCCCTGCTCATATCCTGCGAGAAATCTTCCTAGTATGCCCTACTCCACCCCTCACACTTCTGAATGATTCACTCAGCAATGGAGTGGTTCCCACCCCCCATAAATTTGCGGCTGTCATTCCTATTTTAAAAAAGGCTGGCGCCGACCCTTCATCCCCCTCTAACTATCGTCCCATCTCCCTCCTGCCTTACCTGGGTAAGGTCTTAGAAACTCATGTAACTAGCATCCTGAGCACCCACGTGGAAACCAATCACTGCCTCTCCTCCTGTCAGACGGGCTTTCGGCCCCTCCATTCTACGGAGAAGGTGGTGATCTCAGTGATGGACCGTCTACGCGAGGGCATTGATACCAATCTTCCGCAGGCCCTCATCCTTTTAGATCTGTCCGCCGCTTTTGACACGGTGGACCATTCCATCCTTCTCACCCGTGTTAGGGCGGCGGGCATAGAGGGCCTAGCCTTCGCATGGCTCGAGTCCTTCCTGAGCGACAGGGCTCAGGCGGTCCATCTAGCTGGTTTCACTGCCGCCTCCCGTAAGGTTGTGTGCGGGGTTCCCCAGGGTTCCTCACTTTCCCCTCTTTTGTTTAATTTATACATCTATCCCCTCATTTTTATGTTGCAGCAGCTTGAGGTCACGGTGTTTAATTACGCCGATGACCTCCAGCTAATTTTCAACCTTTCTCACTCCCCCTCATCCTTCCAGAATGTCCAATCAGTTATGTTGTTCATTCAGGACTGGATGAATTGCAACCACCTCAAACTCAACCCGGACCAGACGGAGTTAGTCTTGACCGGAGGTGGTTGCAGCCCTTGGTCCCCGTCTCACTGGCCCCTCTCACTTGGTGTCCCTCCACTCCCCGTTCCCAAAGTCAAAACCCTCGGTATCCTCCTTAATCCCCTGTCCACTCACAGGTCAGTTCTGTTGTTTCCTCTTGTTTTTTCTCTCTCAGAACAATCAGGAAGATTTCCTGTTTTTTTTCCCTTCCTGCTCTAAAGATCATAGTGATGGCAATGGTGCTCTCGCGCCTTGATTACGGCAACATTATCTATAATGGTAACTAGTGCAGAACCAGGCTGCCCGCCTGATCCATGGCCTGCCTAAATTCCATCGTGCCACTCCTCTATTGCAGGCACTACACTGGCTGCCGGTGAAAGAGCGAGCCCTGTTCAAGCTTGGTTGCCTTACTTTTCAGGCCAAAATGGGCACCGCTCCGGAGTTTATTTACTCTGCCATTAAGCCTTACACACCGGGCAGAGAGCTTCGCTCCACCCATATGGCACTTCTGACCACCCCTCGATTTAAAAAGAAGAAGGCTGGTGGAGCAAAATTTGCGGTTCTCGCTCCTGCGTTTTGGAACTCCCTCCCTGTGGCACTCCGCACCACATCCTCTTACCCAGAGTTCCGAAAAAGCCTTAAAACCCTGCTCTTCTCCCAAGCTTTCGCTGTCTAACTCCCTCTGCTCTGCTGCTACCTCGCAATCTGAAAAGCGCCATGAAACCGCGTGGTGTAAGCGCGCTATACAAATGTTTTTAAATTCAAATTCAAATTCAAATTCAAATCTGGCTAGGACGGCCTTCTTCTTGAAAAAGGATAAAGACCAAAGAAATGTTACTAGCAAAGCTTTTAGATGTTCTGGGCCTTCAAACACAAATGATAGAGTGGACTGAGGATCCAGCACTTTCAAGGTCTCCTGTGGCCCCAAGTTTGCAGACATGGCAGAAAAACCACTTGGCCCTCAAGAGTAAGGACACCCCTTTGGTGATCCTTTTATCAAAGATACTTCATTATATGTACAAATATTTACATTGCTTAATGAGGCACAACAGAACTTAAAGAAAGTGTTTGCACCTCACGTTTTTACTAGAGATGGTCAAGGAAGGGCTCTCTCTACTGGCATGCCTATTCAGAGCTTTCAGCCACCCTTCCAGAGGTAGTCACTGCAGGCTGCACAGTCGATCTCACAAAGAGGGAATCAGTACTGAGGAAGGTACTATTGAGGCAGACGCACGGGACATGGCAATTCAGGTGGATGTTATCAATTTAAAGATTTTTGTTCCTTAAAAGATGATAGTCACCATCATTCTTCACAACTGGCCACGTCAGATCAACACGTTTTGATAACCATTTAGGGATACAAATAGAGTTTTATTCTTATCCAGTTAAATTAATTCCTCTTCACCCTATGATTTTCAGTCCGTTGATAACTATGGATGTTCAAGCTTTAATGTGTTAAAACTCCTATTCAGAAGGTTCCCCTTCACACTTAAGGTTTCTTCAGAAATCTCTTTTTAGTTAGCAAATCTGTCAAAGGCCATTGCCCAGTAATAAACATAAAACTATTGAGCAGTTCTGCGCTCTTCAGACATTTCAAAATGGAAGGTATTTATTGCTCAATTGGTTCATTTCAAGCGGGCGATTTGTTGGCAAAAATAGATTTAAAAGATGCATAACTGTCCGTGCCAAATCACGCATCACACACTTGTATAGATTGTGACTTTATTAATTGTTTGTTGAATCTGCTGGGTTTGTGCGGCCGGGGAGAGTTGGCAAAGGAGTGGGCAGTTGTTGCTTATTGATGGCCTTTGTGGTGCTCGGAGGAGTATTCTTTCTTTCAGCCATCAGGATAAGAGCGCTCTAGTGGGACGGTACATGTCAGAATCTAGAAGTCCATAAGGCGATTCGCAGAGCTGCCTCTGGCACACCAAAGGCAAGCCGGTATGCGCCGGGACGGCACCAGGGCCAGAGATTCTGACCGTTTGTGTGGACAGGCGGTCTGTTATTCCACCTCCCAGTTGCTGACCTTGCGCCCCACTTTGCATGGTGAGTTAATGCATTGGGCCTGGGGTTGGGGACTCGATTTGTAAGCATTGCAGCTTTACTATCGGCCCAATGGTTAGTGATGGGTCTGTAACGGAGGGAAGCAGATTCATCATTTGAACATGTTTAGCATTAAGTTCTGTTCAATGGTTCACCATTTTGCCGAAATGTTGGATTTCCTCACAGAACCCTCACAAGATGTCATGTTCCTTACTGAAACATGGCTGAATCAGCCCGCTCACGCAGAGGTGGCACTCTCTCGTCCTACTGGTTATCACATCGAAAGGTGCGAAAGAACCACAGGTGGGAGGTGGTTTTGCTATTATTTACAAAGGCCTTTTTACTTGCTGACTATGATGCTCATGAGTGTGAAAATGATTCAAATGAACAAGAACGTCGCCTTTTTGGGGTATTGGTCTATAGAGGTCTATAGACCTCCTAGCGCTTACAAATGTTTGAGGGAAACTTTGGTGACTCCATCTCCCCTGTTGTTTTGAAACTATCCAAAAAATCATTGGAGATCTCACTTAACACTTTGTGCAGAACATCTGCAGTCAAGAATATCATTCAACTAGCGAGCTAGAAGCCGGCCAACGGCCTCAGTCCGTGACGGGTGCCGCGCATATGGCGGGGCGGGACCCTCTCTTTCCTACTGGTTTAACTCTGGGTAAACACCTCCTTCATGGTGGTGGGGTCTGACCATTAAATAGTCCCAATAAAATTGATAGTGCCACGTGTCTGGGGTAAGGCAAAAGTTATAACACATAGCGCACTGCTATCCGTAGGTTTCCTGGCGCTGTATAACGCTGGGGAACCCGTCCTGGCTTTCCCTGTGAGATGGTCCCTATTGGGCACCCCCAAGGTGAAGCCAGGCATCCCCGGTTTTGATGGGGCCGTTTGTGGAGATTAAGCAAGCTATTGCCCAGAGTTGCTGAGTGGGACCCATGGTTAGAGTGGCACCGAAGGCGAGATTTATTGAGCCCGCTGACATTGGCCCATCCCAAGAGTTTCTTTAATTTGATTTGGGAAAGCATACCTAAGCATGACCCTGAAACCCAGACTGCTGTACAGAAGACAGACTCTGGGTTAGTAACTGCTCTGGACGCTTTGATTCCTGTGCCAACAAATCAGCAGTAAAAGAGGTCTTCTGCTTCTTGGTTCAAAGCAAAACTGATTGAGGGGAAAAAGCGATAAAAGGTGCTTGAATGCACCTGGAGGAAATCTTACCTTGCTATGGCAATATGAACTACCTGATCGCCAATAAAGTCAAAACGGTTCTGACTTTTAGGTGGATAAAATTGAGAAAAGTGGCACTCCCCTTAGTGCTGATGTCCAAGCAGTCTATCGGGAGACACCTTCAGAGTAGCTCACAGCCTTGAGTTCATTTTTAAATAAGCACTGGGTCACATTTTCCTAAGGGGACACTGTGTGTATTTTACAATATTATCTCCAGGCTGCAGATAGCAGGGCCTGACAATGAGGAGGGCTGGACTCAGATGTTTGACCCAGGCTGGGGCACAGAGGTGAAGCACTGAAGCATTTACATCTCAAATAAAACACTTTGTCCACTCAAAGTTGGAGCTTGAGAACAAAATAATGTTTCTGAATGCTTTTAAATGTGCGAAAATTAGAATGAAGAGTTAACTAAATGATTAAGTAAACCCTTAATTTAAATTTTACCTAATTTAAAAGTGTAGCATTTGCAAACAGCAGGCCTCCTGCTCCCACTGGCCAGTAGACACGGTACCATACGTATACCTGAAAATTACTGTCATTTTTTTCAAATGGGAGACATTTGAAGTGGATAAAAATACTTCCATACAACATTAGGTCAATATTTTTCTACACTTTCAACTAAGCCAATTACGCCTTCATATTTTTTGAAGCATGTTATTCACTTTAAATTCCTCCTTTTAAATAAATGGATGTATTTTTTCTGTTATAAATGTGGCACCGTGTCGCCAGGCCACTGGGCGCAAGATACCTGCTGTTAGTAATTGTGAGACTTGGAAATGGGAGAAAATGTAATAATGAGTTTTATGGATCCATATAAACAAAGTTTATTTTTCAGTTGCATTTTCTCCCATCTCAAAGGGTCACATTTACCGACAGCAGGCATCTTTCTTCCAGTGGCTGGTAGACAGAGTGCCATGTTTATAACTGAAAAAAGGCATTTTTTTGAGTGGGGGGGAATTTAAATAGCAGAAAAATGTTCCATACTATTAAATTTTTTTGCAGGAGGTTTTCTGCACTTTAATTTCGTCCCATTTAAAACAAATGGTTGTATCTTTGTGTTAGACATGTAACAGTGTCACATATGGTGAAAGGTATGTCCTGTGCCACAAGTACATACAACATAGTCTCTCCTTCACCCATACACATTTATCCCATTCATTCACACACATGTTCGTAAATCCCCTAAGACCTCGCTCTCACGAACACACATGGCAGCTTGTCATACTGCCCCTCGACAAAGTAATTTGTTCAAACCTTAGTCTTTGGCACTGTGGACATTCGGCTTAGATTCGATTAAACAGGCTGTAGGTAACATTGCGGAAGTAGCTCGGCTTTCAAATAGCTCACAGTGATTTTCAATGATTACTAGTAGCTCTCACTAAAGAAAAGGCTGGAGGCCCCTGCTTTAGACCCCCAACTTAACTGCAAACTGATCAAATATCTACAGCTACATGAAAAAGCGATACAAAATACCAAGAACTGAAAACCGATGGATTAATTAAGAATAATAACTACTACCGAGCAATACAACTATTGAATGTTACAACGGTGGTGGAAAGTGAGACGGTCAAGAAGCGAGTAACTGCCGATTAAACAATTACTGACAGCAGGATGCCTGCTTCTATAAAAGCGCTGCAACAAATGGCCATATACCTGGGAGTGGTGTCTGGAGAAGGATCTGCTCTCATGTACTATTACATGCAAACTACTAAGAAAGACCCCAGTTCCTTCCCAGATACCGAGCTGGACTACACCAAGCGTCCCCATCTCCGCCTACACGTTGATTTCAGCAGCAACGTCATCCAGCGGGGATGTTTCCCTGGGCGTGGAGTCCCAGCAGGGTGGCCTCTCCTCTATTGGGGACTTGGTATTCTATGTTTGACTATGTAACTGTAGCCAATGTACCTACTGAAAATGGATTATTCCAGTCTTCCCGACCGCTGAGACCAGAGCCACATGGCTGATGCCCGGTGGAGCTGTTAGATAGCGGTTGAGGAGATTGGCCCAGGTTCACCCCCTTGACCATCACCTACCCAGATGGACCTTGAGTCCCCGCTCTGTCTCAACTCCCTCTCTGGCTTGTTTCTATGCCCCACCCTCCCCCCCACCTTCTTCTTTTACTTCTATCCTCGTAGCCTATACATCTATTCTAAAAAGTTTTTCCTGAATGTTGAGACCTGAGCAACTTGGCTGATGACCGATAGTGTCGTTAGACAACTATTGAGGAGATTGTCCCTGGTTTCCCCCCTGACTGTCACTTACTCAGCCGGACATTGGACACAGTTCTTCCTCGTCTCCCTGCTATGGGTCCTTCGTCCCCTCCTATCTTATAAATTCTTTCAACCTTGTTGTTTGTTTACTGTACATTATTACAATATTTCAACTGATGCAATTTGTAACGCATTGTTCCTCTGTTATAGCGCTCCGATACCTACGGGTCGAGCCAGTGCTTTATAATCATTTTGATGTACCTTCTACTGCAACGTTCCCCTGGTTATGTGCTCTGATACCTCCGGGTCTAGATAGCGCTATATAACCTTCGGAAATAAAATAAACTAAAAACTGTTTTTTCCTGCACACTGAGACCTGAGCAACATGGTAATGACCGGTGAGGCTGCTTGACAGCTAATGAGGAGACTGGCCCTGGTTTCCCCTTTGACCGTCCTCTACCCAGCCGGACATTGGGTATTGTTCCTCCTCGTCTCCCCGCTATTACTCCTTCCCCCCTACAGATTATTGAAACATTTTTTAAGTGCACTGTACCTTACTAGGTCCTTGTATCTGATGTAACTTGTAACACAACAATCCTAAATGTAAAGCGCTCTGATACCCTCTTGGGTCAAGTTTGCACGATATAAAACTTTATGAATAAATAAATTACCACAATTGCTTTAATCGGTTGACTCCACCTGTGATTTGTGAAGACGGCATAATTGCATTTATTGGTCAAGTCAACTCGTTTTAGCATTTTCATAACTGATTTTAATAGCATCATCGCCACCCTGCCCTTGTACGCTTGACAATGCATGTATACTCATACATGCAAGTCAATTAGCAGGCACACACAAATTAGATTGGTTTGAGACAATGATTTAATTGCACTTAAATTGTGGATTTTACCTTTTAAAATGCACTTTTATACAATCAATGTCTGTTATAGTATGGCGTCCACAAGGCACATCCGTAAGTTCCGCCATTTTTTAATATATAGGTACATCCATTGGCTGCAGTGGGGACATCTTTGGATTTCACTGGTATCATACGCAGCCGATACCCACCTCATTTCATCGTTGACCGCGGGGTCCGTAGATGCTGCCGTCCATTTTAACCACTGTATCACCGCCGGTGCTGACTGGATGTAAGCTGACTCTGAAGTTGAATGACAATAAAACTGGGATTCTTTTGCTTGGGAAACGCCGCAAGAGAGGGGACATCACTGGTGGCCTCGTGTGTTACGGTCTCCCACATGGCACAAGTCTGCTGTTAAAAACTTGGGCACAAGTCAGAGCATTGCCTTCTGTAGGCTTCTGCACCCTTAGAAGCCATCCAACTATCATTGGCTTCTTCCATCCCCAGGTTTGGAGGATGGTGGCCCAGTCCTTTGTCACCTCTTGCCTTGATTACTGCAACGCACTGTACCTCGCTTTAAATTGGCAAGGAAGGGAGGACGTGCCTTCCGAGCGATAGCACCGGTGTTATGAACAATTTGCCTGCATACCTGCGGAAAACATCCAATCCCCTCTGCTTTAGGAAGCAGTTGAAGACTTGGCGGTTTGCAGTCTCGGCTTTTGTCTGTTATAGGATGTCAAAGTTAATCAAAAAGGAGAAACCGGGAGCTTTTTAAATAGGTCCTGTGTCCTCAGTGCGTCCGCCTGAACATTCTGCACACCTGGCAGATGGGTGGCAGTTATCGTCAGTCCTCTGGCCAGAAGCCAGTGCCAGATCGCCTGCGCCTCTTGTGACAGAGTGCGTGATCTCGAACCCCCTAATTGTTGAGGTAATACATCGTGGTCATATTGTCCGTCTGTACAAGCAGAGAGTTGTTCTGAAAGGACGGAAGAAAGGCCTTCAGTGCCAAGTGAACCACTCTGAGTTCCAGGAAATTGATATGATACGTGGCCTCCATCGGGGACCACGTTCCTTGAATCTGTAGGTTTCCGGAGTGCGCCCCCCATCCGTGGAGAGAAGCATTCGTCACGACAGTCTGCGAGGGAATGTCCTTGTGGAAGGGAACCCCTCTGAGGAGATTCTCTGCCGAACACCACCACTTCAGAGACTGAAGAGCATGCAGCGAAAGTCGTATCTTGTCGTCCCAAGATCCTTTCCTCTGATCCTACTGGTCCTCCAAGCACTCCTGCAGCGGTCTCATGTGCAGCCGTGCGTGTGGTGTCAGGAAGATAGAAGAGGCCATCGATCCCAGTAGAGAAGACACTGTCCTCACTGTTGTAGATGGAGTGGTCATAAGAGCCTGAGCCTTCCGAAGGAGTGATAATCGTCGCTCCTCCGAAGGAGACATGCTTGCTGACAGCGTATTGATGGAGGCTCCCAAGTACCACATGCCTTGGACCGGAGTCGGGACAGACTTGGACATGTTGATGTGCAACCCCAGCTTGTTCAAGAGAACGCACGTCTTCTGGAAGTGTGCTTGCGCTTCCGAGAAGGAGGAGGCCTTGATCAACCAATCGTCCAGGTACGGGTAGACAAACACCTTGTTCTTCCTCAGGTGTGCTGCTACCACCGCCATGCACTTCGAGAATGTTCTCGGCGCAGACTTCCTGTGCTTGTGTGCAATTGGCACATGGAAGTACGCATCCTGTAGGTCTATAGCACATAGCCAGTCTCCCTGTTGCAACTGAGGATAAATCTGATGCAACGACAGCATGCAAAACTTATCCATCTGTTTGCCTGTCGCAAGTCCAGAATGGGCCTGAACTCGTTCTTGTCCTTCTTGCGAACCAGGAAGAACCGGGAGTACAGACCTCTTCCTCTCTGAGACAGAGGTACGTCTTCTATCACCCTTTTCCTTAACAGGATATCTGCCTCCGCCTGGAGCTCGCGCAGCTGAAACTGCGAGCTGGCCGGTGGAATTGCTGGAGGAGGGCTGGTGAACTGAAGACTGTATCCATTGCAAACAATATTCAGCACCCACTTGTCCTGAGTATTTTTCTCCACTCTGCCAGAAAAAATTGGATGCTTTCCCCTACCGGAGTGGGTAACGGATCTGGGGGAAGCAAGTGTTCAGGGCCTAGACCCAGCCGGGCCTTTGGTCGCTGGCGTCGACTGTTGGCCTCCTCTGCCCTTAGGGCGTTTCTGGAGCGGCTTACGGAACTGCTGTTGGTGCTGTGACTGTCCCGAAGCTTGGCCACGTCCTCTGCCCTGTCCACCGAACCGCCGTTGGAAAGGGCGGTACGATTTCTTCGTTTCTTTGGGCTTCTCTAGACCCACAGCCGTGAGTATTTAGGCCTCCGCCTTCATGCGGGCCATTTCGTCATCTGCATGTTTCCCAAATAGGGTTTCACCAGAGAATGGAAGATTGGCAACCCTTTGCTGTGCGTCTGGTTTCAGTGACGTAAGGCGGAGCCAGGCATGTCGTCGCTGGTTAATCCCATGGCAAAAGCCATGCGCCGCCAAGAGGGATGAATCTGCTGCAGCGCTGATAATTTGATCCGCTACCAGCATCCCTTCGTTTACCACTTCCTGGAAATCTTCCCGCTTCTCGCGAGGTAAGTGTTCCGCAAACTGCTGGAGGGAGTCCCAGAGGGCGCGGTCGTAACGTCCTAACAAAGCCGTGGCACTCGCAGCCTTCATAGAGGTCGCCGATGTTCCACACACTTTCCTTCCAGCTGAATCCATCCATCTAGACTCTTTGTCTGGGGGGACTGTGGATGACGGGGTGGTGGCATGCTGTTTGCGGGCCGCCGTCACAATCACAGAATCCGGAGGAGTTTCCACCCTCAGAAAAGCCGGATCCGAATCGGGAGCCCGGTATTTTTTCTGTAATCTCGAGGGGGCTCCCTTAGTCACCGCCGGAGTGAGAAAAAGGTCCATGGCCGGGTCCTCCAGGCCCGGCACCAGAGGTAGTAGTGGACGAGACAGGCGTTTCTGGTGCAGTGTCTCGAAAATAACCGATGTCTTGGGCGTGGGCACCGTCAAGGATATGCCCAATTTGGCAGCGCCTCTCAATAGGACATCATGAAACGCCACCAGGTCATTAACCGACGACACCCTTGTGTCCGGCGATCCCGACAAAGTCGGGAAGTAGTCCCTGGTCCCTGAGGACCTTGTGCGAGAGCGAGATCTGTGCCTCCTATGGCGGCATCTCAATCGCGTGGACGACCTGTTGCGCGATCGCTCCCTCCTCCTGGAGCGAGAGCGCAACCTCCCGGTTCGTGGGCGCTCCGCAGGTTTCCGTGCAGGCGTCTTCCGTGGCCTATTCTGGGGTTTCGGTTTGGGCGTCCCCTTAGGCGGTGTCGGAACAAGAGGTAGTGACTCCGACCTAGGCGGAGGAACAGGAGGTATCTCCGACCGAGGGGCAGGCCCATGCGGCGGAAGCGATGGTAGTGGTCGTCCTGAGGGTGGAAGTGGTGGAAGCGGAGGGTTGGTGGGAGGGTCCTCCTTAGGTACAGGAATCTTCACGCCGTCTCGACCCGGAGCCCCGGGGAGATGGGGGAACACAGCGCCGTCATCCCTCTCGACGTCGTAGTCGATGCAATCGATGCCGACGGAGACTGGGACTGTTTGCTGGTCTTCCTGCCTTTGGGGAGCCCCCAAGAGGCCTCATCAGAGGCAGAGGAAACCTTCCCAGCCTGCCCAGACCCACCTGCAGCCTGCAGTCGTCCCTCTTCAAGGCCTTGAAGCCTAATCTTCAGCCTGTCCCTCAGGGTCCTTGCTGAAAGTTGCTGGCAGATGTCACAGTCTTCAGGGACATGTGCTTCAGGGAGACAGACAATGCAGACGTCGTGTGGATCACTCTTGGCCTTCTTCCTTCCACATGCTGGGCATTTGTCGAAAATAGCAGGAATTTTAGAGCCCTAAAAAGCCTGAACAAACACACAGGAGAGAAGAGAAGCAGCAAGGAATATATACTGCAAACACTTTTATCAAACAAGCATTGGAAATGCAATAGGTCTCGCATTAGGAAAGTTTGAGCGATTGGTATTGTAAATGACACTTTTTTTCATTTGTGTTGGTTTTAAAAATAGCAAAATTAATAGCTGTTAGACCTGGCACCTTGGCGTGAGTCTCCCTTCCACTTTTTGCTGATGTGCCTCCGATGTTTTGCTGGTTTTCCGATACTCAGGGCACTGCGCCACGGCTGATCCGTGCCGCAGTGCAAGTGCTCCCTACTGTAACCTGTACATACGATTGGTATCCATGATTGGTGCGTTGGATTTACTGTTAGTCCCTAGTAAAGCGCACGAGAGAGTGCCGGGGCGTGTAGATGCCAATACTGCTGGTGGGCTTGCAGCGCTGGTTGCGCCACCCACCCGAGCAGCCGTAAACATGTGTCTGGGAACTGCGACCGCAGAACCCGCGTGCGGTCTCGTACTGTCACGCTAGCTGGGCAAGTGTCCCCACTTGCCAGCACCGACCCTTCCCTTGACTACATATTAGTCACCCCTATGGTAGGCCTGCGGGCAGGGTGCATTGTAGGTGCAAGGTAGGACAAGCCCTGATGTGCGTGGCATGTCCTGGTAGTGACTTACCACGAAGACCGTATTTCACTACTGAAGGCTACCTGCTCCATTAGGCCAGACTGAGCTGCGAGGATTATTACATCCTATAACCCCCGTAGGCTCAAGGAGCATGGTAGTGAGTCATGTTTAGTATGCCTGAACTCAGGATAATAAGATATTTCTTGTAGGCAAGTTTATTTTAGTATCCTGGGTTTGCAAGTGCTACTTTTAGAAAGTTAGCATTTGCTTGCTTAACCATTTCAGTTGCCTCTGCCAGTATGTGTATCCGACTGTCTGGGATGTGTGAGTGACAGGGCTGGAGGGATGACAGGTGGTGAATGCGCAGATTACACCTTAGTGGGAGGTAGGAGTGCCTCTTGACTCGAACTGTCACTGTGCTCGGCCACCACAATGCTGGCTCCACCCTCCTGGGGAGCGGCGGATGACTCTGCCGGCACCTGGCCCAGGAAGGGCGAAGCCCCATCAACAAGGTACTCTGGCCACCCCTGTCCAGACAATGCTGGCTCCACCTCCTGTGGGGCGTCTGATGCGCCTGCCCCTCACACTGAAAGCAGAAGCCGGAGTACACCCGCCGGGGTACTCCAGAACTGAGAGTGGCTATGCAAAGGCCCCCCTGGCCTGCGAGAACAAAAGAATTGGCCTATAAAAGATGGAGCCCTGCTCCTTGAAAGTTAGATCCAGTTTGGGCCACAGAACGACTCTGCCCTACGAGAAGGACCGCGAGAAGACAAGGAAGGGTGCTGACTCTTGCCTGTGTCTGGTGCCTTGCTGCTGAAGGAGAGGAAGACAAAAAGACTACGAAAAGACTTTTGTGCTACTTGTGCCAAACTCTGCGAAGAGATCTCCAAGGGCTTGGAACTGAACTTGCCCCCTGACCAGCGTCCCAGGACCAGTGGACGCTAACCCCCCCCTTGGAAGAAAGCGACTGCGGGGGCTGACTATCGCCGCAGCACCGACAAAGAGGAAGCTCCTCTAAGGCATCCACACCCTCCCGACCACCGTGACCGGGGCCCAAAGCAACAGCGGAAGCACAGTGAGGACCAGCCGCCGCTGGCCCGAACATCGTGACCACAACTGCGCTGGGAGCCCGAGAGCAAAGCAAAGGAGGACCCGTCCGGTCCGAGCTCTCGAGGTGACTGCATAGCGAGCCGTCACTCACCTGCAAGGACAGACGGTTGCCCTACGAGAATCCACAAGGTCGGTAGCCTGCCCGACAGCCCAGCTGTGAGCCCACAGCTGCATCGACATTTGGCTGGGTACGTCCTGCACTTGAGGACCGTACTGCCACTTGTCACCGCCACACAGCCGCCGTCTCCAAGGTCGGAGCGGGCAACCAGGAAAGGACCGTGCCGCCACAGAGCACCGCTGCCCCGGACGACCAGTGACCTGCTCGGCCGAAGAGCCGCAACGATCAGCGACACCGGGAAGGCAACGCGACGTGGGACAGATCCCCTGGAAGCCGCTGGCTCCACAAAGAACTTTGTTTAACGCCGGCCTACGGGCCTCAAAAGAACTACAATAAGAACTGTGGTAACCTCAAGCTAATAATCTGCAACCGTATCCGTAAAGTTATTGACTGTATTTCATAAGCCTGCGTAAAATCTATATAAAGAGATATATTTTTACAAGAATACAGTCTGGTCTCGTTGTGTGGTGGGTTGGTTGTAAAGGTGTACTGTTGCAAGTGTTTAACCCTATGTGCCCCAAAGATTAGCCTAAGACTGCTTAAGCCACACTACCTAGAGGGTAAGCAGAGGTTGTCTGGAAGGTAACCCTCAGCCCTGACGAGGAAGAGAGAGTCCCTGCTTGTCGCTAGTGTTGCACTGCGCCAACTAGAGCCTCCCCCTTCCTACATTGGCGGCAGCGGTGGGATTTTCGAACTTACACTTGCGATAGTTATACCTGAGCTTCTGACCACTACACAAGGATTACGGTACAGTTACTAAACCACAGACTTTGCCTTTTGAAAGAAGATTCCGAGTGCAGAAACCATGCCGGGCACAAAGAGCCTGGATGGAGCGGAGTCCACGACCTCCGAGGTCTTGGAGATAGAGTGGGACGCCGCAAAGCTGGACAAATACTCAAAGATGGAGCTGAAGTTTTTCTGTAGGAAACTAAAAGTTCCGCACGCTAGTTGCAAAAACAAGCCGGAGCTCTACAAGGCCCTGAAAGCCTGGGTGGAGTCCAGAAAGACCCCGGAAGAGCAAGACGTCCTCGCCGAGCAGAATGCAACGGAGGAGCAGAATGCAACGGAGGAGCAGAATGCGCTTGGGGATCTGATCGATCTCGAGCGACAAGACAGCGAGCACAGCTTGGGTAAAGGCCTGTCGCCAGAGGAGCTGGCGGACAGGAAGGAAACCCGGAATCACGAAAGGAAGTTGGCAGAATTGAAAATCCAGCTGGAGCTGGAAACAAAAAGAATGGCGCTGGAAGAACGAAAGCACCAAATGAATTACGAAATCAAGATGAGGGAGATGAGTCTCAAGGAGAGAGACTTGGATCGGCCTCCCTCTGGTGGCAGCACATCGCCAGTGCAGGTAGAGTCAAGAGTGCATATCCCGAAGGACGTAGTCAAGGAGTTCTTTAAGGGGGATGACATAGGACAATGGTTTAGGGCATATGAGGTAGCCATGTCCTCCCACCGGGTCCCTGAAAAGGATTGGGGAGCGGGGTTGTGGGGAAGGTTCCTTAGCGAAGGGAGAGATACCTTGCTAGATTTGCCCGTTGAGAATCAGAGGTCCTACACCCACATGAAAGAAGCTTTGTTGAACAGGTACGGGCTTACCCCTGAAATGTATAGACAGAAGTTTAGGGGATGTACTAAGCGGCCTGGGAATACGTATGTGGAATATGTGACTTACTTTTGCAGAGCACTGGATGGTTGGGTGAAAGGTAACAAAGTGAATGATTTTCAAGGTCTCTTTGATTTAATTGCATGGGAGCACTTGTCTGATCACTGTTTTCCTGAGTTACGCCAACATCTGATCGAATCTATCCTCCGATGTGGACCGTATTATCGGCCCCTGACTGTATTTAACAGTACATTCCTCATCACGGAACCATTACTTTTGCTGTATCTGGTAGCCCCCACACCCTCAGGACAGCGACCTTTTGGCGCCATCCCCACAGGAGTTGTGCAATGTTAATTCATACCTTGTTACAATTCTTGTAAAGTGAAAAGGCATATAATTAATGTCCTGAAGATGAACCTGTATCAATTATAGGTTCGAAACGTCGTCGACTAAACCACACTATATGCAGTTGAAATGTGTATATTGATTCCAGCAATAGTGGGTTTATAATATTGTCTGACTGTGAATTTACTACACAGACTGTCAAGTTGCCTTGTCTGTTTTTTCTTTGTTAGTGTGTCAGTTGACATCGGCTGGTGTCCTGCTGTTAACACTTTTTATAAAGGTTTCTAAAATTTGTCTATTACAAAATAAATCTGTCCGGCTGGACTAAGAATATAGTGTCTATTTAGCCTATATTGACTTGACATCATTAACTTGTCTAGGGACCACTGTTCTGTTTATAAACATCTGATCGATAGCAAGCTGTCCAACCCGAGGAAGCTTGCTGAGGAGGCGGACCGCTGGCTCAGCACCAGGGTCCACAAGGGTCCCGTGGGAGATTCCGCCAAGAGTGGGCAGGGTCCCCAGCAGAAGAGTGGGGGGGACAAGGGGGGAAAACAGAAAGGGTTCCAAAAAGGCCCCCAAAGTAGTTCCCAAGGGAATCCGCAGCAGGGTTCTCAGCCTCCCCCACCCCCGAAGCAGAATGGGGCCCCGACAGGTAAACCTGTTCCAAAGGGGCCCTTCAATTGTTTCAAATGTGGCGAGCCTGGGCACATATCCAGTGACCCCAAGTGTCGCCTATTTGGAAAACCCGCACCCACTGGTGCTCCGCCCCGACATGTGACTAGCGTTCACCTGGGAGAAGAAATGATGGTCCCGGGGGGTGGAGATCCCGTTCACATGACCCTAGTCTCGTTAGGAGACAGTGAGATGATCCCTACGAACTACCTGCCCTCTAACACTAAGAAATATGGGCAGGTGGTGATCATCAATGGCAAGGAAGCTGAGGCTCTTAGAGACACAGGAGCCAGTGTGACTGCAGTGAGGCAGCACCTGGTGTCTCAAGAGCAGGTTGTACCCCATGCCTACTGTAGGGTTATCAACGCTGATAATTCTGAGAGTCAGTGTCCGA
Organism: Lissotriton vulgaris; assembly: GCF_964263255.1. NCBI lineage: Eukaryota > Metazoa > Chordata > Amphibia > Caudata > Salamandridae > Lissotriton > Lissotriton vulgaris. The sequence continues at coordinate 286,593,793 of NC_141690.1, read as the reverse complement.
TGGCTCAAGTTCCCTTCGAGTGGGGGGGGGTCTCTGGTACTCTGCAGGTCTGTGTGAGAAAAACCATGCCTGTTGACTGTTTGCTAGGGAACGACTTGGAGCACTCCCCTTGGGAAAAGGTGGAGAAAACGACTCACCTACGGATGGTGGGTCTGCCTGACTGGGCGTGCGTGACCACTCGGTCGATGGCAGCCAGTAAGGGTGATCGAGAGGTCCTGGGGCCTGATGGAGAGGCCCAGGAACCGGCCTTAGGGAGAAGGCGCAGGGGGCGCGGGAAACCGGCCCCGGAAGTTCCTACGGTCCAGGAGGAGGCAGACCTTGAGGGGGATGCCCTGGAGCCTACAGGGGAACAGATCGCCGAACTGGGGGACCTGCCTGAGCTGACCCATTGGCAGCAAGAAGGAGGACCCTCCAGGGAGGAATTCTGCAGGGAGCAGAAAGAATGCCCTTCTCTCGCGGGTATGCGGCAGCAGGCTGCAGACCAGGCCAATGGTGTTCAGGCCAAAACACATTACGTGTACTGGGAGAACGACCTCCTGTATTCGGAGCCTAAGGCTGCTGAACCTGGGTCAGCCCGTGTGCTGGTGGTACCCCAGAAGTTCAGAGCCTTCCTACTGGGTCTGGCTCATGATGTACCTTTAGCAGGACATTTGGGGATGGACAAGACCTATGACAGGCTTGTCACCCACTTTTACTGGCCCCAAATGCATAAGAGTTCCGATACTTATTGCAGAACCTGTCCGACTTGCCAGGCAAGTGGGAAGACGGGAGGGAAGAACAAGGCTCCCCTCCAACCCTTCCCTGTGGTCGGTACGCCATTCCAGCGAGTGGGTATTGACATCGTCGGGCCTCTGGACCCCAAGACAGCCATGGGCAACAGGTTCATCCTGGTCTTGGTGGACCATGCCACCCGGTACCCTGAAGCCATACCTCTGAGGACAGTGACGGCTCCCGTGGTGGGGCGTGCACTGATGGGAATTTTCTCACGAGTAGGATTCCCTCTAGAGGTAGTGAGCGACAGGGGGACCAATTTCATATCGAAATATATGAAATCCCTTTGGCAGGAGTGTGGCGTAACGTACAAGTTCACCACCCCCTACCATCCACAAGGTAACGGGTTGGTTGAAAGATTCAACCGAACCCTCAAAGGCATGATCATGGGCCTGGAAGGTCCGATGAGGCGTAAGTGGGACGTCCTCTTACCATGCCTACTGTTTGCATATCGCGAGGTGCCACAGAAGTCCCTAGGGTTCAGTCCCTTTGAACTGCTGTACGGCCACCCCGTGAGAGGACCACTGAGTTTGGTAAAGGAAGGCTGGGAGCAATCTCCCAGGAAACCTCCCCAGAATGTATATAGCTACATGCTGGCCTTCAGAAACCAGACCAGGCGCTTCAGACAACTTGCCGAGGCAAATCTGGAAGCGAGCCAGGAAGAAATGAAGCGGTGGTACGATCAGAATGCCACTCTGGTCGAGCTTCAGCCTGGACAAGAGGTGTATGTCCTGGCCCCGGTGGAGCCCTGTGCCCTTCAAGATAAGTGGACAGGACCATTCGAGGTTGTGGAGCGGAAGAGCCCCGTGACATACTTGGTGGACATGAAGACGCCCAGGAACCCTTTGCGGGTCCTACATGTCAACCGCCTCAAGCCCCACTTGCGAAGGTCCGAAGTGGGCATGTTGTTGGCAACCGATGACGGAATGGAGGAGGAGTCAGAGCCTCTACCGGACCTCTTGGTGGCCTGTGAGAAGGATGGGTCAGTGGATGGAGTTAACCTCTCACCCTCCCTGACCGCCGAACAACAGGAGGATTGCCGCCAGTTGCTGGGGCAGTTTCCCGACCTGTTTTCCCTGGTTCCGAGTGTCACAGATTGGTGCGTCCATGATGTGGACACTGGAGACAGCTTGCCGGTGAAGCATAAGGCTTACCGGGTGACTGACAGGGTACGGGCCTGCATCAAGGAGGAGGTCTCCAAGATGCTTGCCCTCGGGGTGGTTGAGTCTTCCAGCAGTCCTTGGTCCAGCCCCGTGGTCTTGGTCCCGAAGGCTGCTGCGCCGGGAGCCACACCCGAACTCCGGTTCTGTGTGGACTACAGAGGACTCAATTCAGTCACGAAGACTGACGCGCACCCCATCCCCAGAGCTGACGAGCTCATTGATCGGCTAGGGGCTGCCCGGTTTCTCAGCACGTTTGATTTGACGTCTGGGTACTGGCAGATCGCCTTGACCGATGGGGCAAAGGAGAGGTCGGCATTCTCTACCCCAGATGGGCATTTCCAGTTCCGGGTTATGCCATTTGGAATGAAGAATGCCCCTGCCACCTTTCAGAGATTGGTCAACCAGGTGTTGGCTGGACTGGACGAGTTCAGTGCCGCCTACCTGGATGACATCGCGGTGTTCAGCGGCACCTGGCCCGAACACCTGCGACACCTCTGGGAAGTGTTGATGGCCCTGCGCAGAGCAGGCCTCACAATCAAGGCAAGCAAGTGCCAGATTGGGCAGGGTTCCGTGGTGTACTTGGGACACCAAGTTGGGAGTGGCAAGGTAGCCCCCTTGCAGCCCAAGATCGAAACCATCCTGGCTTGGGAACCCCCCAAGACCCAGACTGCAGTGAGAGCCTTCCTGGGGCTCACTGGGTATTACAGGAGGTTTGTCAAGGGCTATGGCACGATTGTGACCCCCTTGACAGAGCTGACTTCGAAAAAGCAGCCCAGGAATGTGATTTGGACTGACACCTGTCAGAAAGCTTTCGACACCCTGAAGACTGCCATGTGCACGGCGCCCGTGCTCCTGGCCCCTGATTTCTCCAAAGAGTTCATTGTGCAAACAGACGCTTCAGAGCATGGTGTAGGGGCTGTTCTTTCACAGATGACTGAGGAGGGCTTTGACCAACCCGTAGCCTTCATAAGTCGGAGGTTACTTCCACGGGAAAGTAGGTGGAGTGCAATAGAGCGTGAAGCATTTGCTGTGGTCTGGGCACTGAAGAAGCTAAGACCCTACTTGTTTGGGTCTCACTTCCGAGTTCAGACGGACCACAGGCCCCTCAGATGGTTGATGCAAATGAGGGGTGAGAACCCGAAACTGTTGAGGTGGTCCATTTCTCTACAGAGTATGGACTTTACGGTGGAACACCGCCCTGGCACCGATCACGCCAACGCTGACGGTCTGTCCAGATTTTTCCGCCTTAGTGATGTGGAACTCCCTGGGGAAGGGTAGTTCCCCCCACATTTCAGCTGGAGGGGACACGTGTTAGACCTGGCACCTTGGCGTGAGTCTCCCTTCCACTTTTTGCTGATGTGCCTCCGATGTTTTGCTGGTTTTCCGATACTCAGGGCACTGCGCCACGGCTGATCCGTGCCGCAGTGCAAGTGCTCCCTACTGTAACCTGTACATACGATTGGTATCCATGATTGGTGCGTTGGATTTACTGTTAGTCCCTAGTAAAGCGCACGAGAGAGTGCCGGGGCGTGTAGATGCCAATACTGCTGGTGGGCTTGCAGCGCTGGTTGCGCCACCCACCCGAGCAGCCGTAAACATGTGTCTGGGAACTGCGACCGCAGAACCCGCGTGCGGTCTCGTACTGTCACGCTAGCTGGGCAAGTGTCCCCACTTGCCAGCACCGACCCTTCCCTTGACTACATATTAGTCACCCCTATGGTAGGCCTGCGGGCAGGGTGCATTGTAGGTGCAAGGTAGGACAAGCCCTGATGTGCGTGGCATGTCCTGGTAGTGACTTACCACGAAGACCGTATTTCACTACTGAAGGCTACCTGCTCCATTAGGCCAGACTGAGCTGCGAGGATTATTACATCCTATAACCCCCGTAGGCTCAAGGAGCATGGTAGTGAGTCATGTTTAGTATGCCTGAACTCAGGATAATAAGATATTTCTTGTAGGCAAGTTTATTTTAGTATCCTGGGTTTGCAAGTGCTACTTTTAGAAAGTTAGCATTTGCTTGCTTAACCATTTCAGTTGCCTCTGCCAGTATGTGTATCCGACTGTCTGGGATGTGTGAGTGACAGGGCTGGAGGGATGACAGGTGGTGAATGCGCAGATTACACCTTAGTGGGAGGTAGGAGTGCCTCTTGACTCGAACTGTCACTGTGCTCGGCCACCACAATGCTGGCTCCACCCTCCTGGGGAGCGGCGGATGACTCTGCCGGCACCTGGCCCAGGAAGGGCGAAGCCCCATCAACAAGGTACTCTGGCCACCCCTGTCCAGACAATGCTGGCTCCACCTCCTGTGGGGCGTCTGATGCGCCTGCCCCTCACACTGAAAGCAGAAGCCGGAGTACACCCGCCGGGTTACTCCAGAACTGAGAGTGGCTATGCAAAGGCCCCCCTGGCCTGCGAGAACAAAAGAATTGGCCTATAAAAGATGGAGCCCTGCTCCTTGAAAGTTAGATCCAGTTTGGGCCACAGAACGACTCTGCCCTACGAGAAGGACCGCGAGAAGACAAGGAAGGGTGCTGACTCTTGCCTGTGTCTGGTGCCTTGCTGCTGAAGGAGAGGAAGACAAAAAGACTACGAAAAGACTTTTGTGCTACTTGTGCCAAACTCTGCGAAGAGATCTCCAAGGGCTTGGAACTGAACTTGCCCCCTGACCAGCGTCCCAGGACCAGTGGACGCTAACCCCCCCCTTGGAAGAAAGCGACTGCGGGGGCTGACCATCGCCGCAGCACCGACAAAGAGGAAGCTCCTCTAAGGCATCCACACCCTCCCGACCACCGTGACCGGGGCCCAAAGCAACAGCGGAAGCACAGTGAGGACCAGCCGCCGCTGGCCCGAACATCGTGACCACAACTGCGCTGGGAGCCCGAGAGCAAAGCAAAGGAGGACCCGTCCGGTCCGAGCTCTCGAGGTGACTGCATAGCGAGCCGTCACTCACCTGCAAGGACAGACGGTTGCCCTACGAGAATCCACAAGGTCGGTAGCCTGCCCGACAGCCCAGCTGTGAGCCCACAGCTGCATCGACATTTGGCTGGGTACGTCCTGCACTTGAGGACCGTACTGCCACTTGTCACCGCCACACAGCCGCCGTCTCCAAGGTCGGAGCGGGCAACCAGGAAAGGACCGTGCCGCCACAGAGCACCGCTGCCCCGGACGACCAGTGACCTGCTCGGCCGAAGAGCCGCAACGATCAGCGACACCGGGAAGGCAACGCGACGTGGGACAGATCCCCTGGAAGCCGCTGGCTCCACAAAGAACTTTGTTTAACGCCGGCCTACGGGCCTCAAAAGAACTACAATAAGAACTGTGGTAACCTCAAGCTAATAATCTGCAACCGTATCCGTAAAGTTATTGACTGTATTTCATAAGCCTGCGTAAAATCTATATAAAGAGATATATTTTTACAAGAATACAGTCTGGTCTCGTTGTGTGGTGGGTTGGTTGTAAAGGTGTACTGTTGCAAGTGTTTAACCCTATGTGCCCCAAAGATTAGCCTAAGACTGCTTAAGCCACACTACCTAGAGGGTAAGCAGAGGTTGTCTGGAAGGTAACCCTCAGCCCTGACGAGGAAGAGAGAGTCCCTGCTTGTCGCTAGTGTTGCACTGCGCCAACTAGAGCCTCCCCCTTCCTACAATAGCTTTGTCAGTTACAATGTCAATAGTTTTAACTTTCGCAAATGTGACACCTATAGCATTTGTAATGCAATGTGTGTTGTATTTACGTGACTTAGATGTATTGATATTACAAATAACAATGGCTTTTAATTTTGTAAATAATTAATACTTAAATAAAAGTTATTGTAATTTATAATGGCAATAGCGTAAACGTTTGTAAATAACTTTTGTGAAGATTATGTCCAGTGTATTTTATTGTGACGAAAATCCAAGAACATTGCATTTGCACCTACACACACACAGAGCCACACATATAGATGTGGTGATGGTGGATCTGGGGGATGTGGTGGTGGTGGATGTGGTGGTGGATGTGGTGGTGGATGTGGTGGTGGATGTGGTGGTGATTGTGGATGTGGTGGTGATTGTGGATGTGGTGGTGATGGTGGTGGATGTGTAGATGGTGGTGATGTGGTGGTGGTGGTGGATGTGGTGGTGGTGGATGTGGTGGTGGTGGTGGTGGTGGTGGATGTGGTGGTGGTGGATGTGGTGGTGGTGGATGCGGTGGTGGTGGATGTGGTGGTGGATGTGGTGGTGGATGTGGTGGTGGTGGATGTGGATGTTGTGGTGGATGTGGAGGTGGTGGATGTGGAAGTGGTGGATGTGGTGGTGGTGGATGTGGATGTTGTGGTGGATGTGGAGGTGGTGGATGTGGAAGTGGTGGATGTGGAAGTGGTGGATGTGGAAGTGGTGGATGTGGAAGTGGTGGATGTGGAAGTGGTGGAAGTGGTGGATGTGGAGGTGGTGGATGTGGTGGTGGTGGATGTGGTGGTGGTGGATGTGGTGGAGGTGGTGGATGTGGTGGTGGATGTGGTGGTGGATGTGGTGGATGTGGATGTGGTGGATGTGGATGTGGTGGTGGATATGGTGGTGGTGGATATGGTGGTGGTGGATGTGGTGGTGGTGGATGTGGTGGTGGTGGATGTGGTGGTGGTGGTGGATGTGGTGGTGGTGGATGTGGTGGTGGGGAGAGAGTGGGCATGGCTTCAAGTCCATACTCCAATACAGCACACCTTGCATAGCAGTGCATGGGCTGACCAGGCTCGACCTATTAAATGAAATTAGAAGAGAGAAGTACGTTGGGAGTAGATAACAAAGGAGTAAAGGGAAGAAAAGTCGGGAGAAAGAATGAGTTACGGAGAAGGAGGGCACATAATGATTCAAAATTAAAAGTACGGAGGATATGGAATGTGGAGGTGACAGCTGGCAAGAACAACAGGAAAGTGAGAGATGTCTCTTTCTTTATAAATAACTTTTCGAGCTGTGGATAGAAGCATCACAGAATTTGAGTGAACGCAAACGTTGTCCCATTTTTTCAGCTCTTAGAGCGTGCACTCTTTCTCGACATTAAAGCCTTGCGGACCCTAGTGAGAGTTACTTGTTTTGAGTTTCGTTCAAAGCCACTTTGCCACTTTGCCGCTGTCTGCATTGGCTTCACAGTACATATAGCTCAACTTTAACAACTCTGGCTAGTCCCCCAAAAATATGGCTGGTGTGCTGAAGAGTGAAGGTGACGTTGTTCGTGTGCCAGCAGGAGAGGTCCGCAGTTGTGCGTCTCCTCCCTCATCAGCTGGCTCCTGGAGGAGGGTTAGCGGCTCTCGTGATGTCCTCGGGGCAAAGGGAGGAGGGTGGGAAGAAGCCGGGGGGAGGGAAGGAAGGGGGAGGAGAGGCGGGAGGTATTTTCAAGTTTACACAAGGGGCGGAGCGAGGGGGAGGTGTGCTGGGAGAGAGAGTGGGGAGGGGGGCGGAGCGGGAAGAGCGTCGTGAGGGGAGAGAGAGTAGGTAGAGGGCTGAGCGTGAAGAGCTGCTCTCGGCAGGCTGGGGAACTAGGGGTTAATGTAGGAGGAGTCTGTCCTAAATATCTCTTGACTCTTAATTAACTTCAGGGAACTGCAACCATTGTGAACTCCTCTAGATAGCATTCCATTCTGTCGTTTCTTTTTCAAAACAAATGTTATTACATTTCTAGCCATCTTACAGGCCGAGGGGCCACATACATATGTACGTATTCTTGCATACAGTGACATAACGTTGCATATTGGTGATGACAACAAAACGAGTACAACACGCTGAGCTATAACTAGTCTGCATCCCGCTGAACTGTCCCAGACAATGGCCGATGAACCTGAATGACATCCCACAACGTACATCACACAACTGGACTATAGGACTGCACGGCCACTCTATGGGGTTAGCAATCGACAACTGAGGTCTGGGGTCAGGCCTCGGTAGTCAGCCCACCGCTGTCACATTTGGTCGTTTTTAGCTCATCTGTGAGATTACATAGGTAAACCGTCTTCTGTGAACCTGCATTGGTATCTCTGTCCCGTCCCTACAAGGGGCTGCTCAGCACAGCCTTCTGGCTGGTAAGCACTGCAAGAGGCAGAAGCTAGCCTGTACGGAAAGCACAGAGACACTGCGGCAGACAAGCTTAACAGTAGTATGAGCCATCTACATCATGATCGACTCTACAGCCTATTTCAAGCTCTGGGATGAAACGTAGCCCGAATCTTGCCTTGCACATACAACTGTTTCATACGCAGGCATGTGACTGCATGGCACACGTGTGGCTGCACAGCTGCCGGATCAAATTCCATAAATGCGGTGGGTATATCGATGTAGGTCAGCATGGTCATGGCCAAATGGGTTTGAACCCTTTTGCAGTTAAATGCGTAAAAATATACACTTAGGGCCAGATGTAGGTAAGTAACATTTACCGAATCTTAATTACCGAAAATTACCGAATTTTACCGATTCGGTAATTAAGATTCGGTAAATGTGAGGGGTTGGTATGTAGGGAATCCAGATGTTCCCTTTTACCGAATCGGTAAAATTCGGTATTTACCGATTCGGTAAATACCGAATCGGTAAAGCCTATTGATTCCTATGGGCTTCAAAGCCCATAGGAATCAATAGGCTTTACCGATTCGGTATTTACCGAATCGGTAAATACCGAATTTCACAAGGGTGCAGGGGGTGTCACTTTGACACCCCCTGGCACCCCCTAAACAGGCGTGGGTGCCATGTGGCAGGCATACATGCCCTAAGGGCAGGTCTGCCTGTCACATGGCATAGGTGTGCATGCACACATGTGCATGCACACCGGAATCAGTATTTTACCATGAGGTTTTATTTCATGGTAAAATACTGATTCTGTAAGGCCTCTGGGACTCAGAAGAGTCCCACCTACATATGTAAAATACCGAATCGGTATGAATACCGATTCGGTATTTTACAGATTCGGTAACTTTACCGATTCGGTAAATATACCGAATCGGTAAACAAGGTCCCCCTACATCTCATTGACCCATTTACCGGTCGGTAACGGCCGAAATCGGCCGTTACCGACCGGTACAGGCCACCTACATCGGGCCCTTAGCGTGCCCTTTATTTTAACCAAATGTCGATTCACCGATAGCAGTAATCAAATGGCAAAGCCGTCTTTGTCATTTACACTAACACTGCTGTGCCAAAAAAACATCCCGAGACCAGGAGTGTGCGACACAACTAACATCGCAAAGTTCAAGAACTGACCAATGTCCCTCGTGGTGCACGTTTTGTGATCTCCTACATGCACTCTGAAGAAATAAATCTAGGAAGATAGGAATCTCTTAAACTGTTTATTTTAAACCCCCAGGTCGTCCACCAACCGACCCGTTAGCGTTCAAAACATAACCAGGCTCAGAGCACTAAGCACAGGCATGAAGCTGTGCAAACTCAAGCGATAGCAGTCTACCATTGAAAATTCGGAGAAAGGCACGGATAAGCAAGCCTCAGAGAAGAACACGATGAAAAACTCCTACAACTGAAGAAATATTAATACCAGTCGACAATGAGCACACGTTTTCCCTTTTTTGCAAAACAAAGCGTGCGGCTTCCCCTAGGCGGTCAGACCCACCTTCTCCTCCACAGCGTGCGTAACGAGTGTTGCGTATTTGCGACTGATCCAGCGGAAGAAGGCCGGGACTCCCATGGCGGCGCTGGCGGGGAACGAGGAGACTCAAGCGGTGGCGGCAAGGCTAGAGTTCCACCTTAGCCGCGATGAGTTTTGAGAAGAAGGAGGAAGAAGGAAGCTGGATCCGGTTGGAGTAAAGCATACCGGAAGCAGAAGGGCGGCACGACCTTTCACCCATGTGTAGGGTGCGGGGGAAAGAAAGGAGGAGGTGCTGCACAAGGGAATTACCCAGTTCCTGTGAAGTCATAGGAGAGAGAGTGGGGAGGAGAGTAGGAGGAGGGGGGGAGGAGAGTGGGGGAGGGTGCAACCAAGAAGTGAGGGGTTGCACGGCCACGGAATCGCCACGATTCCTTGCAAGTTGGTTAAAGAGTGTTTAAGCCCCCATAGTCTCGCAAGCTCGATGTGCATGCACATCGACAGGCGAGACCTAAAAAGTGAACAAAAATCCAATAAACCCTTGAAAAAAGGGAGAGCTCAATGCCAGGGTCCTGTTAGCAGGAGCCGGAAAAAAAGAACTGAAAGTAAAAGGGACCTGCTGTGCATTCTGGGATACTGGGAGAAAGTTCTGGAAAGTTCTCTTAAAGGCACAGTATCCTATATAAGCCACATAATGGCAGCCTATGGGGCTTGTATGTCCATGCCTTCCTCTCTATCATTCCAGAGTCTTTTACTGGTAGAGGCAAGTTTCTCTATGGAAGAACTGGGCAGGCTGTGTTGTGTGTGGTTTTGGTTGGTGGAATTTCTAGTTGAAGTACTGGACAGTGTAGCCTGTGGATATAGGCTGCATTATCTGTCTTTAAATTCTCTCTTAAGTGTCTTTGCAGTTTCTGCATGTTTTGACAACTTAAGAGATTATTTTTGATTGCCGGGGTCCACGAACATGGGCGGGACTATTCATTAGATTATGACTATTCAAAGAGATCCCCTACTACAGAAGACACTGTTACACTGCACCTGTGGTGTCATTACGCCCACACCTCAACCTTCTAAGGTTGACATTGTTACACTGCACATTGTGCTGTCATTACACCTACACCTCTCCCTTCAATGGATGACATTGTTACACTACACCTGCCTGTGGTGTCATTACACCCACACCTCTCCCTTCTAGGGATGACATTGTTACACTGCTCATTGTGCTGCCATTACACCCACACCTCTCCCTTCTATAGATGATACTGTTACACTGCACCTTGTGGTGTCATTACACGCACACCTCTCCCTTCAACGGATGACACTGTTACACTGCACCTGTGGTGTCATTACACCCACACCTCCCCCTTCTAAGGATGACATTGTTACACTGCATCTGTGGTGCCATTACACCCAGACCTCTCCCTTCTATGGATGACATTGTTACATTGCACGTGTGATGTCATTACACCCGCACCTCTCCCTTCTATGGATGACATTGTTACACTGCACCTGCGGTGCCATTACACCCACAACTCTCCCTTCTAAGGATGACATTGTTAAACTGCACCTGTGGTGTCATTACACCCACACCTCTCCCTTCTAAGGATGACATTGTTACACCGCACCTGTGGTGTTATTACACCCACACCTCTCCCTTCAATGGATGACATTGTTACTGCACCTTGTGGTGTCATTACGCCCACACCTCTACCTTCTAAGGATGGCTTTGTCACACTGTACCTTGCAGTGTCATTACACCCACACCTCTCTTTCTATCGATGACACTGTTACTGCACCTTGTGGTGTCATTACACCCACACCTCTCCCTTCTAAGGATGACATTGTCACACTGAACCTTGTGGGGTCATTACACCCACACCTCTCCCTTCTAAGGAAGACATTGTTACACTGCACCTTGTGGTGTCATTACACCCACACCTCCCCCTTCTATGGAGGTTATTGTTACACTGCACCTTGTGGTGTCATCGCACCAGCACCTCTCCATGTATGTCACTGTAACACTGCATCTCTTGGTGTCATTAAACACACTCACACACACCTCTCCCTTTTATGGATCACATTGTTATTGCACCTTGTGGTGTCATTACACACACACCTCTACCTTCTATGGATAACATTGTTACTGCACCTTGTGGTGTCATTACACCCACAACTCTCCCTTCTATGGATGACATTGTTACACTGCACCTTGTGGTGTCATTACACCCACACCTCCGCCTTCTATGGAGGTTATTGTTACACTGAACATTGTGGTGTCATCGCACCAGCACATCTCCTTTCCATGTATGTCACTGTAACACTGCATCTTGTGGTGTCATTACACACACACCTCTCCCTTCTATGAATGACATTGTTACTGCACCTTGTGGTGTCATTACACACACACATCCCCTTTCTCTGGATGAGATTGTTACTGCACCTTGTGGTGTCATTACACACACCTCTCCCTTCTAAGGATGCCATTGTTACTGCACCTGTCATGTCATTACACCCACACCTCTCCCTTTTACGGATGACACTGTTACAATGCACCTTGTGCTGTCATTTCACATTGAGCGACCCTTGACCCTACCAGGTAGGCCGCTCCCCCTCCGCACAGCACCGCCTGTGTCTCGCTGCCCCAGCTGCCGCTGATGAGGACGTTCGAGGCCCTCCACCACCCGCAGGATACCACCTGCGCCTCGTCCCTGGTGGCCAGTGGTAGGCCGTAGGTAGGTTTGCTCATCCTCCGCTTTATTGCTTTTATTGTATTGCCTGTATTTCATTGTTGTGTCTGTGAATGCTGTTGTCTGTCTTCCCCCGCTGCCTGTACGTGGTTTGTGCCCCTTTTTCTTCCCTCTGTTCCCCTTGCTCTCCCCGTGCTCTCTCTGCCCGGTCTTTCCTTCTGTTCCCCGCGCTGCCCCCGTGTCCCTGCCCGGTTTTCTCTTCTGTTCCCCTCGCTGCCCCGTGCCTCTCTGCCCGTTCTACCTTCTGTTCTTAGCTGCCCCTGTGTTTCTGTATTCTGTATTTTGCCTCTGTGCCACTCGGTTTTCCGGTATTTCTGTGCCCTTTTTGTCTTCTGTGCCACTCGTTTTTTGTGCCCGTCTGCCTTCTGTGCCACTCGTTTTTCCCTCGTTTTGTGCCCCTTTTGCCTTCTGTTCCACTCGTTTTTTTGGTGCCCATCTGCCCTCTGTGCTACTCGTTTTCCCCTCGTTTTTGTGCCTCTTTTGCCTTCTGCTCCACTCGTTTTTTGTTCTTTTCTGCCCTCTGTTCCACTCGTTTTTTTGTGCCCTTCTGCCCTCTGTGCCACTTTTTTTCCCCCTCGTTTTTTGTGCCCTTCTGCCTTCTGTTCCACTCGTTTTTTGTGCCCTTCTGCCCTCTGTTCCACTCGTCTTCCCTCGTTTTGTGCCCCTTTTGCCTACTGTTCCACTCGTTTTTGGTGCCCATCTGCCCTCTGTGCTACTCTTTTCCCCCTCATTTTTGTGCCTCTTTTGCCTTCTGTTCCACTCGTTTTTTGTGCTTTTCTGCCCCCTGTTTCACTCGTTTTTTTGTGCCCTTCTGCCCTCTGTGCCACTTTTTCCCCCTCGTTTTTTGTGCCCTTCTGCCTTCTGTTCCACTCGTTTTTGTGCCCTTCTGCCCTCTGTTCCACTCGTCTTCCCTTGTTTTTGTGCCCCTTTTGCCTTCTGTTCCACTCGTTTTTATGTGCCCTTCTGCCCTCTGTGCCAACTGTTTTTTTGTGCCCTTATGCCCTCTGTGCCACTCGTTTTTCCCTCGTTTTTTCTGTCCTTCGGCCTTCTGTTCCACTCGTTTTTTCTGCCCTTCCGCCCTTTGTTCCACTCGTTTTTTTGTGCCCTTCTGCTCTCTGTGGCACTCGTTTTTCCCTGGTTTTTGTGCCCCTTTTGCCTTCTGTTCCACTCATTTTTTTGTGCCCCTCTACCCTCTGTGCCATTCGTTATTCCCTTGTTTCTGAGCTCCTTTTTCCTTCTGTCACCTTCGTTGCCCCTCACCGCCCTCGCCACTGCGTCCCCGCCCCCAACTGCCCACTCGCTGCCCCCGCCTCACAGCTGCTCCTCCCTCACACCTCCCCATATATGCCGGCCGATGCACGGCTGCGCCGCTGTTGCACCTAAGGCGAGCCCGTCTGTGCCTGGACCGCGCCCAGCACCAGATCCCCTGCCCCGACGACCGCCACCACTACGACGCCAGCACTCTGCACGCTCTCAACTCCGGACGGAGCCACACCTACTTCAAGGCCTCCCCGAAACGCACACAGAGCCTCTTCACCTGCCGGAACTGCAGCTACACCAGCCTCAGAGCCGACGAACCACCCGCCAAGAAAGACCCCAACCACCTCCGATGCATACTACTGAACACCCGCTCCGCACGCAAGCATGCCGTCGAGCTCTGGGACCTGCTCGACACAACATTCCCGGATGTCGCCTTCCTGGCAGAGACCTGGTTTAACGACTCCTTCGCACCCGATATCGCCGTAGCCATTCCAGACGGCTACAAGATCATCCGCAGAGACCGCACCAACGGAGTCGGAGGAGGAATCGCCATTGTCCACAAGAACAGCATCAGGGTCTCGACTAGCAGCGACTAGCAGCGACGGCGCGCTCAGCACCGCCGAACACATGCATTTCCAGATCCACACAGACCCTAACTCCACCCTCAGAGGCAACCTCGTCTACCGACCCCCCGGACCCTGCCCCCAGTTCAGCGACTCCATCGCCGACTTGATAAGCATGCACGGCCTGACCTCCACCAACTACATCCTCCACGGAGACCTGAGCTTTCACCTTGAGAACAACAACAACTCCACAACCCTGATCGACAACCTCGGACTGAAGCAACTCGTCTCAACGCCCACCCACTCCGCCGGCCACACGCTCGACCCCGTCTTCTCCTCAAGCCTGCACGTCTCCGTCAGCCACATCACCGAACTCCTCTGGACCGACCACAGATGCATCCACTTCGCCTTCCAGAAACCCACCACACACCACCGCACCCAACAGATCCCCCGCCGCTGCTGGAGCAAAATCACAAAGACCAACTACACTCAAACCTCACTCTCGGCCCACCCACCGAACCCTCCAACACCAACGACGCTGCCCACAGCCTCAGACGCTGGATCGAGGACTGCGCCAACACCCTCGCCCCGCTGAAGAAACCCCCCCACAGAGACACCAGCAAGAGGGCCAGCTGGTTAACCCCAGAACTCCTAGCCTCCAAGCAAGCCTGCCGGAAACAAGAGAAGAAATGGCATAGTGAACAAACTCCAGACAGCCACACTGCACACAAGGACGCCATCCGCAACCACCACCACCTCATCAGCGTGGCCAAGAGAACCTCCTTCAAAGACCGCCTCGACAACAACACACACAATAGCAAGGAGCTCTTGAACATCGAGAAGGAACTCTCCTACCCCAGCTCCAACACCAACGACATCCCATCGTCGCAAGCCCTGTGCGACTCCCTCGCCACCTTCTTCCACCGTAAGATAGCAGACATCCACGACAGCTTCAACACCCAGACAGCCCCAACAGACAGAAATACAACAGACCCCCCCGCACACCATCGACCACGACCCCCTGCTAGCCTGGGCCAGCGGGAGCATCGATGACACCATCAAGACCATGCATGCAATCCACTCTGGCTCTCCGTCAGACCCATTCCCCCACCACGTCGTCAACAGAGCAAGCAGCTCCATCGCACCCCACCTGCGCAACGTCATCAATCTCTCTGTCGAGACCGCAACCTTCCTAGAGATCTAGAAACATGCACAGATCAACGCCCTACTCAAAAAAACTAAGGCAGACCCAAGATAACCTTAAGAACTTCCAGCCCATCTCTCTGCTCCCCTTCCCAGCCAAGGTCATCGAGAAAACCGTCAACAGACATCTAACCCGATACCTCGAAGAAAAAAGAATCCTGGACCCTTCCCAGTCAGGGTTCCGTAGCAACCACAGCACTGAGATTGCCCTCATCGCTGCCACCGACATCAGGACCCTGCTGGACAAAGGTAAGACCTCAGCACTCATCCTCCTAGACCTCTTTGCCGCCTTCGACACTGTCTGCCACCTCACACTACCCGCACGCCTCCACGCCGCAGGGATCCGAGACAAGGCTCTGGATTGGACCACCTCCTTCCTCTTCGGCAGAACCCAGAGCCTCCACCTCCCCCCATTCCGTTCCAAAGCCTCCGAGATCATCTGCGGCGTACCCCAGGGATCCTCCCTCAACCCGATGCTGTTCAACATTTACATGGCCCCACTCGCACAAGTAGCCCGACAGCACGACCTCAACATAATCTCCTATGCCGACGACACTCAGCTGATCCGCTCCCTCACCAAGGACCCCATCATCGCCAAAGCCAACCTCCACGAAGGAATGAAGGCCGTCGCTGACTGAATGAAGACCAGCCGTCTGAAGCTGAACTCGGACAAGACAGAGGTCCTCATCCTCGGCTCCAACCCTTCTGCCTAGGACGACTCCAGGTGGCCGACGGCACACTAAGGCAGACCCAAGATAACCTCAAGAACTTCCGGCCCATCTCTCTGCTCCCCTTCCCAGCCAAGGTCATCGAGAAAACCGTCAACAGACAGCTAACCCGATACCTCGAAGAAAAAAGAATCCTGGACCCTTCCCAGTCAGGGTTCCGTAGCAACCACAGCACCGAGATTGCCCTCATCGCTGCCACCGACATCAGGACCCTGCTGGACAATGGTAAGACCGCAGCACTCATCCTCCTAGACCTCTTTGCCGCCTTCGACACTGTCTGCCACCTCACACTACCTGCACGCCTCCACGCCGCAGGGATCCGAGACAAGGCTCTGGATTGGACCACCTCCTTCCTCTTCGGCAGAACACAGAGCGCCCACCTCCCCCCATTCCGTTCCAAAGCCTCCGAGATCATCTGCGGCGTACCCCAGGGATCCTCCCTCAACCCGATCATGTTCAACATTTACATGGCCCCACTCGCACACGTAGCCTGACAACACGACCTCAACATAATCTCCTATGACGACGACACTCAGCTGATCCGCTCCCTCACCAAGGACCCCATCATTGCCAAAGCCAACCTCCACGAAGGAATGAAGGCCGTCGCTGACTGAATGAAGACCAGCCGTCTGAAGCTGGTCTTCATTCAGCTGAACAAGACAGAGGTCCTCATCCTCGGCTCCAACCCTTCTGCCTAGGACGACTCCAGGTGGCCGACGGCACTGGGGGCAGCCCAGACACCCACCGATCATGCACGCATCCTGGGAATCATCCTCGACTCAACGCTCTCAATGACCAAGCAAGTCAACGCTGTCTTCTCGTCCTGCTTCAACACCCTCCGCATGCTCCGCAAGATCTACAGATGGATCCCGACAGATACAAGAAAGACAGTCACCCAGGCCCTCGTCAGCAGCAGACTACAATACGGAAACACACTCTACGCGGGAGCCCCGACCAAGCTCATCAAATGACTACAACGCATCCAAAACGCCTCGGCACGACTGATCCTCGACGTACCACGCCACGGCCACATCACCCCCCACCTGAGAAACCTGCACTGGCTCCCCGTCAACAAGAGGATACCCTTCAAGCTCTTCACCCACGCACACAAGGCACTCCACAAGACCGGCCCAGCCTACCTTAACAGACGGCTCTCATTCTACATCCCAAACCGCCAGCTACGCTCCGCAGACCTCTCACTCGCCACCGTCCCGCGCATCCGAAGAACCACAACCGGTGAGAGATCCTTCTCCCACCTCGCCGCCAAGACATGGAACACCCTCCCACTGAGCCTACGAGTGACCCAAGACCTGCTGACCTTCAGGAGGATACTCAAGACCTGGCTGTTCGATCAGTAGCACCCCCACCCCCAGCGCCTTGAGACCCTCGCGGGTATGTAGTGCGCTTTACAAATGATTGAATTATTGATTGATTGATTCTATGGATGACACTGTTACACTGCACCTTGGGTGTCATTACACCCACACCTCTCCCTTCCAAGGATGACATTGTTACTGCACCTTGTGGTGTCATTACACCCACACCTCTCCCTTCTATGGATGACATTGTTACACTGCACATTGTGGTGTCATTACACAAACGCCTCTCCCTTCTATGGATGACATTGTTACTGCACCTTGTGGTGTCATTACACCGACACCTCTCCCTTCTACGGATGACACTGTTACACTGCACCTGTGGTGTCATTACACGCACACCTCCCCCTTCTATGGATGCCATTGTTACACTGCACCTTGTGGTATCATTACACCCACACCTCTCACTTCCAAGGATGATATTGTTACACTGCACCTGTGGTGTCATTACAGGCACACCTCTCCCTTCCAAGGATGACATTGTTACACTGCACCTGGGGTGTCATTACAAGCGCAACTCCCCCTTCCAAGGATGACATTGTTACACAGAGATGCACCCCATCTTTGGGTGTCGTCATTACAGACATCCTTGTCTCCTTGGATGTTACATGTACACCTATCCTACTCTCCCTTTATGTAACGAACAGGCACAATGACAGACACACCAACCCCCACCCTTCAGGCCCAGTTACCTGGCGTCATGTACTTCATCTCTCTGGGGTATTTGCGGCAGACGCTGTTGTAGTTGGTGCAGATGTAGTGCAGGCACCAGTCTGCCAGCTGCTTGGCATTATGGAACTGGAAGGGAGAAAGAGGCCAAGAATCAGCAGGGTACCCTAAGCACAGCCACCCCACACATCATGCCATTCCGCAAGGTCTCTTACCTATCACTCCTTTTACCCTCCATCTCACCCACCAACCAATTGCACCCACCACTACATCTCACCCACCACCTATCACTGCATCGTACCCACCACCCATCACTGCATCGTACCCACCACCCAGTACTGCATCTCACTCATCACTCCATATTACCCACCATCCCCCACTCCATCACACCTCCCACCCATCACTGCATCGTACCCACCACCCAGTACTGCATCTCACCCATCACTCAATCTCACCCACCACCCATCACTCAATATCACCCACCACCCAATCGCACCCACCACCCCAATCTCACCCATTACTCCATCTCACCCACCACCCATCACTCAATCTCACCCACCATCCATCACTCCATCCCACCCACCATCCTTCACTCCACCTCACGCATCAACCACCCGACCCATCCCTCCATCTCACCCACCACTCCATCTCACCCACCACCCATCACTCAATCTCACCCATCACGCAATCACACCCCCCACCCATCACTCCATCTCACCCACCACCCAATCGTACCCACCACCCATCACTCCATCTCACCCATCACTCCATCTCACCCACCACCCAATTGCACCCACCACCCATCACTCCATCTCACCCACCACCCATCACTCCATCTCACCCACCACCCAACCCTCCATCTCACCCACCACCCATCCCTCCATCTCACCCACCATCCACCACTCCATCTCACCAATCACTCCATCTCACCCACCATCCACCACTCCATCTCACCCACCACCCATCACTCCATCTCACCTATCGCTCCGTCTCACCCACCATCCACCACTCCATCTCACCCACCATCCTCCACTCCATCTCACCCACCATTCCATCTCACCCACCACTCATCACTCATCTCACCCACCACTCCATCGCACCCACCATCCACCACTCCATCACACCTACCACCCATTACTCCATCTCACCCACCACCCATCACTCCATCTCACCCACCATCCACCACTCCATCTCACCCATCACACCATCTCACCTATCACCCATTACTTCATCTCACCCACAACTCCACCTCACCCACCATGCACCACTCCACATCACCCACCATCCATCACTCCATCCCACCCACCATCCTTCACTCCTCCTCACGCATCAACCACCCGACCCATCCCTCCATCTCACCCATCACTCAATCTCACCCACCACGCAATCACACCCCCCACCCATCACTCCATCTCACCCACCACCCAATCGTACCCACCACTCCATCTCACCCATCACTCCATCTCACCCACCACCCATCACTCAATCTCACCCACCACTCAATCGCACCCACCACCCATCACTCCATCTCACCCACCACCCATCCCTCCATCTCAACCACCACCCATCCCTCCATCTCAACCACCATCCACCACTCCATCTCACCCACCATCCACAACTCCATCTCACCCATCCCTCCATCTCAACCACCATCCACCACTCCATCTCACCCATCACTCCGTCTCACCCACCATCCACCACTCCATCTAACCCACCACCCATCACTCCATCTCACCCACCACCCATTACTCCATCTCACCCACCATCCAACAGAAAGGCAGCCCAGCACACTCATATAAATATCAAAAGTGTAAAATACACAGTAAAGTAGACTTATGACAAAACTGTTTTCCCAAAGAAGAGTCAATGTTAACTTGTAATATTAAATTTCATCCTTTATTAATTTTTCTTTTTTAAAAAGCGTTTTTTTGCAACCGCCAACGCGTTTCGTCCACAATCGGACTTCTTCATGGCTCACAGTATATGCTTGGTGCGTTTTCACATGACCATTGGCACTGTATTAGACCAGTTGATTTGAAAAAACGTATATCCAGACAGTGAAATTATGTCACCTCCGAGATTTTCAAATAATAAACGTGTCAGTGAGTAAATGCACCCGTCTCCGCATGATCGTCTGGCTCGAAAAAGTGTACTCCATCTCACCCTCCACCCATCACTCCATCTCACCCACCATCCACCACTCCAACTCTCCCCCCACTCCATCTCACCCACCACCCATCCCTCCATCTCACCCACCATCCACCACTCCATCTCACCAATCACTCCATCTCACCCACCATCCACCACTCCATCTCACCCACCACCCATCACTCCATCTCACCTATCGCTCCGTCTCACCCACCATCCACCACTCCATCTCACCCACCATCCTCCACTCCATCTCACCCACCATTCCATCTCACCCACCACTCATCACTCATCTCACCCACCACTCCATCGCACCCACCATCCACCACTCCATCACACCCACCATCCACCACTCCATCTCACCCATCACACCATCTCACCTATCACCCATTACTTCATCTCACCCACAACTCCACCTCACCCACCATGCACCACTCCACATCACCCACCATCCATCACTCCATCCCACCCACCATCCTTCACTCCACCTCACGCATCAACCACCCGACCCATCCCTCCATCTCACCCATCACTCAATCTCACCCACCACGCAATCACACCCCCCACCCATCACTCCATCTCACCCACCACCCAATCGTACCCACCACTCCATCTCACCCATCACTCCATCTCACCCACCATCCATCACTCCATCCCACCCACCATCCTTCACTCCACCTCACGCATCAACCACCCGACCCATCCCTCCATCTCACCCACCACCCAATCGTACCCACCACTCCATCTCACCCATCACTCCATATCACCCACCACCCATCACTCAATCTCACCCACCACCCAATCGCACCCACCACCCATCACTCCATCTCAACCACCACCCATCCCTCCATCTCAACCACCATCCACCACTCCGTCTCACCCACCATCCACCACTCCATCTAACCCACCACCCATCACTCCATCTCACCCACCACCCATTACTCCATCTCACCCACCATCCAACAGAAAGGCAGCCCAGCACACTCATATGAATATCAAAAGTGTAAAATACACAGTAAAGTAGACTTATGACAAAACTGTTTTCCCAAAGAAGAGTCAATGTTAACTTGTAATATTAAATTTCATCCTTTATTAATTTTTCTTTTTTAAAAAGCGTTTTTTTGCAACCGCCAACGCGTTTCGTCCACAATCGGACTTCTTCATGGCTCACAGTATATGCTTGGTGCGTTTTCACATGACCATTGGCAATGTATTAGACCAGTTGATTTGAAAAAACGTATATCCAGACAGTGAAATTATGTCACCTCCGAGATTTTCAAATAATAAACGTGTCAGTGAGTAAATGCACCCGTCTCCGCATGATCGTCTGGCTCGAAAAAGTGTACTCCATCTCACCCTCCACCCATCACTCCATCTCACCCACCATCCACCACTCCAACTCTCCCCCCACTCCATCTCACCTACCACCCATCACTCCATCTCACCCACCATCCACCACTCCATCTCACTCACCACCCATCACTCTATCTCACCCATCACTCCATCTCACCCACCATCCAACACTCCATCTCACTCACCACCCATCACTCTATCTCACCCATCACTCCATCTCACCCACCACCCATCACTCTATCTAACTCACCACCCATTATTCCATCTCACTCACCACTCAATAGCACCCAAAACCCATCACACCATCTCACCCACCACCCATCACTCTATCTCACCCACCACCCAATCGCACCCGCCACCCATCACTCAATCTCACCCACCACCCAATCGAACCCACCACCCATCACTCAATCTTCCCACCACCTAATCTCCCCCACCACCCAATAGCACCCATTACTCAATCTCACCCACCACCCAATAAGACTCACCACCCATCTCTCCATCTCACCCATCACTCCATCTCACCCACCACCCATCACTCCATCTCACCCACCACCCATCACTCCATCTCACCCACCATCCATCACTCCATCTCACCCATCGACCACCTGACCCATCAATGCATCTCACCCACAACCAAATCTCACCCACCATCCATCATTCTAATTCACCCATCACTCCATCTCACCCAACACCCATCATTAGAGGTCACTCAATACCCAGTACTGCATCTCACCCATCACTCCATATCACCCACCATCCACCACTCCATCTCACCTCCCACCCGTCACTCCATCTCACCCACCACTTCAGCTCACCCACCATCCACCATTCCATCTCACCTCCCACCCATTACTCCATCTCACCCATCATCCACCACTCCATCTCACCCAGCATCCACCACTCCATCTCACCCACCACCCATCACTCCAGACTCTAATCCAAAGGAAAGCAGGTATCACCCAAACTCTGACCCAATACACTGCAGGTATCACCCAGACTCTGACCCAAGGGACTGCAGGTGTCACCCAGACTCTAACCCAAGACACTGCAGGTATCAGCCACATACTGACCCAAGACACTGTAGGTATCACCCATACTCTAAGCCAAGAGACTGCAGGTATCACCCAGACTCTAACTCAAGACGCTGCAGGTATCGCCCAGACTCTAACCCAAGGGATTGCAGGTGTCACCCAGACTCTAATCCAAGACACTGCAGGTATCACCCAGACTCTGACCCTAGACTCTGCAGGTATCACCCAGACTCCTACTCTGTGCACTGCTGGTATCACCCAGACTCTAACCCAAGGGACTGCTGGTATCACCCAGACTCTTACCCAAGACACTGCAGGTATCACCCAGACTCTAATCCAAGGCACTGTGGAAGAGGTGTGGCGCAGCGTCCAGGGTGACTGAAGCTGGATGCTGGGGTTCACGGTTCGATTCCCGGCTCCGGTGGCAGGGGTCTGCCCAGCACCATGTGACTCTGGGCAATAGCTCGCTTAATCTTCCCGACGGCTCCCAGCGCCTTGACATCTTTAGGTAATTGTTCGCGCTTTACAAATACTGGACATTTACATTTATTTTTTTACACTGCAGGTATCACCCAGACTCTGACCCCAGACACTGCAGGTATCACCCAGACTCTGACCCCAGACACTGCAGGTATCACCCAGACCCTAATCCAAGACACTGCAGGTATCACCCAGGCTCTAATCCAAGACACTGCAGGTATCACCCAGACTCTAATCCAAGACACTGCAGGTATCACCCAGACTCTAACTCAAGAAACTGCAGTTATCACCCAGACTCTAATCCAAGATACTGCAGGTATCGCCCAGACTCTAAACCAAGACACTGCAGGTATCTGCCAGACTCTAATCCAAGACACTGCAGGTATCACCCAGACTCTGACCCAAGACACTGCAGGTATCACCCAGGCTCTAATCCAAGACACTGCAGGTATCACCCAGACTCTAACTCAAGAAACTGCAGGTATCGCCCAGACTCTAATCCAAGATACTGCAGGTATCGCCCAGACTCTAATCCAAGACACTGCAGGTATCTGCCAGACTCTAATCCAAGACACTGCAGGTATCTGCCAGACTCTAATCCAAGACACTGCAGGTATCGCCCAGACTCTGACCCAAGACACTGCAGGTATCACCCATACTCTAACCCATGGGACTGCAGGTATCGCCCAGACTCCTACTTCATGCACTGCAGGTATCACCCAGACTCTGACCCAAGGGACTGCAGGTATCGCCCAGACTCTGACTCAAGAAACTGCAGTTTCTGACTCATGGGACTGCAGGTATCACCCAGACTCTAATCCACAGCACTGCTTGTATCACCCACACTCTGACCCAAGAACTGCAGGTATCACCCAGACTCTAATCCAAGACACTGCAGGTATCGCCCAGACTCCAATCCAAGACACGGCAGGTATCGCCCAGACTCCTACTTCATGCACTGCAGGTATCACCCAGACTCTGACCCAAGGGACTGCAGGTATCGGCCAGACTCTGACCCAAGGGACTGCAGGTATCGCCCAGACTCTGACCAAAGGGACTGCAGGTATCACCCAGACTCGAACTCAAGAAACTGCAGGTATCACCCAGACTCTAATCCAAGACACTGCAGGCATCACCAAGACTCTAACTCAAGAAACTGCAGGTATCACCCAGACTCCTACTTCATGCACTGCAGGTATCGCCCAGACACTAACTCAAGGAACTACAGGCATCACCCACGCTCTAACCCAAGGGACTGCAGGTATCACCCAGACTTTAATCCAAGATACTGCTGGTATCAGCCAGACTCTGACCCAAGACACTGCAGGTATCACCCAGACTCTAACCCAAGACACGGCAGGTATCACCCAGACTCTAATCCAAAACACTGCTGGCATCACCCAGACTCTGACCCAAGACACTGCAGGTATCACCCAGACTCTGACCCCAGACACTGCAGGTATCACCCAGACCCTAATCCAAAACACTGCAGGTATCACCCAGACTCTAACCCAAGACACTGCAGGTATCACCCAGACCCTAATCCAAAACACTGCAGGTATCACCCAGACTCTAACCCAAGACACTGCAGGTATCACCCAGACCCTAATCCAAGACACTGCAGGTATCACCCAGACTCTAACTCAAGAAACTGCAGTTATCACCCAGACTCTAATCCAAGATACTGCAGGTATCGCCCAGACTCTGACCCAAGACACTGCAGGTATCGCCCAGACTCCTACTTCATGCACTGCAAGTATCAAAAATCAATGTTTTCTCCATTTCCCTGTCTGTATGGACTCTTGGTACGCCCCACACCTTGCTCAAGTGTATTTATCTCCAAATGTCCTAGTCGGCGCACTCACTGAGACAACCCTGCACCACTGGTTTGGTCTCACCAGCCTAGACATAGTGCACTGCATGAGACAGTCTGACACTGGACGTACTAGACCTGCTAAGACAGGGAAATCTAACATTCCACCACTGGACTGTCAAAATGAACTGTACATACTACAAATAAGGAGACATCCCACCCTAAAATTTCATTTCTGGTCCTTTTCAGCACGTAGAGAGAGAGAGAGACAGCCCAGTCTAACACCCCATCTATGGCCCCTGTCAATGCACAGAGTGAGACAGCCCACTTTAATGTCCCATCTCTGTTCTGTCTCAGTGTGCAGAATGGAACAGCCCACTTTAGCTTCCCATCTCTGACACCTCTCAGTGCACAGTGAGACAGCCTATTCTCATGTCCCATCTCTGGTCCGTCTCAGTGTACAGATGCATAGGGTGAGACAGCCCACTCTAGTATCCCATTTCTGGCCCCTCTCAGTGCCCAGACTGAGACAGCAAACTCAAACATCCCATCTCTGACCCCTCTCAGTGCACAGAGTGAGACAGCCCACTCTAGAGTCCATCTCTGATCACTCTCAGTGCACAGAGTGAGACAGCCCACTCTAACGACCCATCTCTGGCCCCTCTCAGTGCACAGAGTGAGACAGCCCACTTTAGGTTCCCATCTCTGACCCCCCTCAGTGCGCAGAGTGAGACAGCCTATTCTAATGTCCTATCTCTGATCCCTCTCAGTGCGCAGAGTGAGACAGCCCTGTTAGAAGGGGCGATCCCAGGGGGGACAATGGTCGTTCTCCTGACCACCCCGTGACCCGCCTCTCCCAGGAACGCTGCTGAGCACAGGCGTGAGGCCCTACAGGAGAGGGCTTCGTATTTATGATCGTACGCGCTGAGATTCCACCACTCTATAAATGGACACCACACAGATATTACTGAATAAAAGGTTCTTTATCAAGCAGTAGTTATGAGGTACTTTTAGGTCAAATAGTCAAATATTTACATTTAGGTCGAGGGTTCGTAAGTTCTTGGTTGCAAGGGTGTGGGAAGCGGGACAGTCACAGTACTGGGGCCAGTACGACGCGTATCCGGCGCACGGCTCTCAATCCTCGAGCCGGGGAATACGGCCTGTTGTAGGCGTCGGTCTCACTGGTTGCTCCACTCACCCTCCTCGAGTTACGTTGTTTTGGTAGCATCGTCTGTCCAGCCGGACCAGAGTACTCCTCGAGCCGCGACCAGGTCAGCAGGGCTCGGGCATGAGTGAACGGAGTGTCCTTCAGTTCTTGGGGAGCCGCGACCACGTCAGCAGGGCTCAAGCAGAGGCCGTTGCAGCGTTGTGAGGTTTCAAGGGAGCCGCGACCAAGTGAGCAGGGCTCAAGTAGAGGTCGGTAGATTTTAAGGGAGCCGTGACCAAGTCAGCAGGGCTCACGCCGAGGTTGGTAAAGTTTGAGGGAGCTGCAACCGAGTCAGCAGGGCTCACACAGGTTTCAAAGTTTGGGTAGCGATCTTTTCGAGAGATGGTTGAGCCACGACCAGGTCAGCAGGGCTCTCTTCTTCCAGGATTCATCTACCCGCTAGTTCCAGAGCTGCCTTGGTTACAGTCCTGTTCCCCTTCAAAGTCCGAGCCCTCGCAGGCGGGTATCTGGTGCCCGTGGCTGATTGTCGGGGTTTCCTGCTATCCGGCCCTTTGATCCTTTGACGATGGGTACGGGGGTTTCCAGGCACCCAGCAGGGAGTGGGGCCAGCTCTCGGGGAGACCGGAGGGGCGATCGAAACCAGTCTTCAGGGGGAGGCCAGAGGTGTGATCGAAACTACTCCATCCTATCTCACACAGAGGAAGCTCTCTACCCCCTAGCCGGGCATGGCGCGCCCAGTGCCTGGGTTTCGCTGGGGCGGGGGTCATGCAGGGGGCCATGGAGCCAGGAATCTTAGGGAAGGGTGAGGGCTACCGGAGGCCTTCGGGGTTGATGCGGGTTGGGGGCGTCCGGTACCAGGCAGATAGATGCGGGATACGGGGATGGTCTTCCTATCGGTAGGATCATGGAGGGAGCGGGCGGACAGAAGATGGGACGACCTGGGGTTTCTGCTGTACAGGGGCAGCTATTGGGGCGCTGAGGGTTGGGGGGGTACCGCGCCACGAGTCCAGGTCTAACACGCGTCCCCCCAGCTGAAAGGCAGGAAGAACTACCCATCCCCTATGGGGTTCTATTCACTGAGGCGGAAAAACCTGGACAGGCCGTCAGAGTTGGCGTGGTCAGCACCGGGGCGATGCTCTATGGTGAAATCCATCCCCTGGAGGGAAATAGACCACCGCAGCAGCTTGGGGTTCTCTCCTCTCATCTGCATTAACCATCGGAGGGGCCGATGGTTGGTTTGGACCCGGAAGTGAGTTCAGAACAGGTATGGCCACAGCTTCTTCAGGGCCCAAACCACTGCGAAGGCCTCCCGCTTGATTGTGCTCCACCTTTGTTCTCGGGATAGTAACCTCCAGCTAATGAATGCGACTGGCTGATCTAGGCCTTTTTCGCTTAGCTGGGATAGGACTGCCCCGATGCCATGCTCGGAGGCGTCAGTTTGGACCACAAACTCCCGAGAGTAGTCGGGGGCCTGGAGTACTGGGGCGGTGCACATGGCGGTCTTTAAGGCTTCGAACGCCCCCTGGCAGGAGGGGGTCCAGCGCACCTTCTTCGGCTATTTCTTAGAGGTTAATTCCGTGAGGGGGACTACTAGGCTGCCATATCCCTTGATGAATCTCCGGTAGTAACCGGTGAGCTCCAGGAAGGCCCTCACTTCCGTCTGGGTCATGGGGAGTTCCCAGGCCACGATTGCGTCGATCTTGGGTTGGAGGGGGCTACCTGTCCGCTCCCGACCTGGTGTCCTAAGTAGACCACTGATCCTTGCCCAATCTGGCACTTACTGGCCTTAATGGTAAGGCAAGCTCGACTCAGGGCCATCAACACCTCCCAGAGGTGCCGCAGGTGTTCGGTCCAGTGGGAGCTGAACACCGCGATGTCGTCCCGGTACGCGGCGCTGAATTCTTCCAGCCCTGCCAGTACCCTGTTAACCAGTCTCTGGAAGGTGGCAGGGGCATTTTTCATTCCAAAGGGCATCACCTGGAAGTGATAGTGTTCATTCGGGGTGGAAAAGGCGGATCTCTCCCTTGATCGCTCCGTGAGCGCAATTTGCCAGTACCCGCAGGTCAGGTCGAAGGTGCTGAGGTAGTGGGCAGATCCGAGGTGGTCAATGAGCTCATCCGCGTGGGGAACAGGGTGTGCATCAGTTCGGGTGACCGCATTGAGCCCACGGTAGTCTACACTGAACCTTAGCTCGGGGGCGGTGCCTGGAATGGCCGCCTTCGGGACCAGAACCACGGGGCTGGCCCATGGGCTGTCAGAGGACTCGACCACCCCCAGTGCTAACATCTTCGAGACTTCTGCCTTGATGCAGGCACGGACTCTGTCCGGGACGCGGTAGGCTCTGTGCCGTACCGGGGGGCTGTCCCCAGTGTCCACGTCGTGGATGCACCAATCGGTGACACTGGGGACGAGGGAAAACAGGTCGGAGAATTGCCCCAGCAACTGACGACAGTCCTCGCGTTGTTCTGGGGTGAGGGAGGAGGAGAGACTCACCCCCTCCACGGAGCCATCCTTCTCCTTAGCACACAGGAGATCGGGTAGAGGCTCAGTGTCCTCTTCTGCTCCATCGTCGGTGGCTAGGAGCAAACTCAGCTCAGACCGCACGAAGTGAGGCTTGAGGCGGTTCACATGGAGGACCCTGAGCGGGTTCCGGGGGGACTGAACATCTACTAAGTAGGTGACTTGGCTCTTGGCTCTACCACTTTGAAAGCCCCGGTCCACTAGTCCTGGAGGGCGCAGGGTTCTACCGGGGCCATCACCCACACCTGTTGGCCCGGTTGAAACTCGACCAGAGTGGCATTCTGGTCGTACCCGTGTTTCATTTCCTCCTGGCTCGCCTCCAGGTTCGCCTCTGCGAGTTCCATGAATTTCTGAGTTTGATTCTGGAGGGTCAGGATGTATCGAAACACATCTGGGGGAGGGTCTCGGGGCGCCGCCTCCCAGCCCTCCTTGACCAGGCTGAGGGGTCCCAGGACGGGGTGTCCGTAAAGCAGCTCAAACGGGCTGAACCCAAGGACTTCTAAGGGACCTCCCGGTAGGCGAACAGGAGGCAGGGTAGGAGCAAGGCCCATGATCATTCCTTTGAGGGTCCGGTTGAGTCGCTCAACCAGGCCGTTACCTTGGGGGTGGTACGGGGTGGTGAACTTGTAGGTCAACCCACATTGTTGCCACAGGGACTTCATATATTTTGAGATGAAGTTCGTTCCTCGGTTGCTCACGACCTCTCACTGGAATCCCACCCGGGAGAATATCCCCATCAGGGCCCGCCCCACTACGGGGGCCGTCACTGTTCGGAGGGGAATGGCCCTGGGATACCTGGTGGCATGGTCCACCAGGACTAGGATGAATCAGTGGTCCAGGGCAGTCCGGGGATCTAGGGGTCCCACAATGTCGATTCCCACCCGTTCAAAGGGGGTACTGACTACGGGGAAGGGTTGGAGGGGAGCCTTGCGCTTTCCTCCGCTCTTCCCACTGGCCTGGCACGTCGGGCAGGACTTGCAGTGGGTCTCTACGTCGGTGCGCATTCGTGGCCAATAGAAATGGGTGACCAGCCGGTGATAGGTTTTATCCTGTCCCAGGTGTCCCGCCAAGGGCACGTCATGGGCCAGACCCAGGAGGAAGTCTCGGAATCGTAGGAGAACAACCAGCACCCGGGCTGACCCTAGTTCGGGAGACTTTTGCTCACTGTACAAGAGGCCATTCTCCCAGTAGACCCAATGGGATCCGCACTGGTCGCCCGCAGCCTGGGCGGTTGCCTGTTGTCGCAGTCCGACGAGGGAGGGGCAGGTGGCCTGCTCCTGGCATAACTCCTCCTGGGAAGGCCCACTTTCTTGGCGCCACTGAGCCAACTCGGGTAGATTGCCCAATTCAGTGATTTGTTCGACGGTAGGGCCGAGGGGGCCTGCATCGAGGTCGCTTTCTTCTCCTGTGGGGAAACCGAGGGGAGCCCGCCTCCTTCCCCGTCGTCTGAGGACTGGCCTACGCTCTCTGGCTCTACCCCCCCGGGGGTGGGTATTCTGGCAGTCATGGACCGAGTAGTGGCGCACACCCATTCGGGTAGGCCCAGCATCCCCAGGTGAGCCTTCCGCTCTACCTGCGCCCACGGGGAGCTCTCCAGATCGTTGCCCAGTAAACAGTCTACCGGCATGGTGGGTTGGACAGGTACTTGTAAAGTACCGGAGACTCCCCCCCACTCGAAGGGAATTTGAGCCATTCTGCAGAGACTTTCAGAATTGTCGGCCGAAATAACAGGGCAAAAGAGGTGTGGTATCAATTGTTCTTCGGTGACCGGTGTCGCGAAGGGCCCCTATGCGGCGCCCATTGACCGTCACCCACTGCCGATATTTCTGGTGTTGGCCGGCAGGGGGGCTACAGGGATCATTTCTCTATCTCCTAGGGATACCAGGGACTAGGCTGCAGGCTCCCACTCTTCCTGATCCTCAACCTCTTCTCCTAGGGTAACAGTGGCTATATGGCGGGCTGGGGGGCCCGCAGCGACAGGCCTCTTATTCATGGGACACTGGGGGTCACTGGCAGAGTGGTCTGGCTGTTGGCATTTGTAACACGCTATGTTGGATCTCGGCCCCTGCCTACCCCGGGGGGGCCCTGCACTGGACATGGAGGAAGGTGGAGAGTTTTGGCGCTGGTTCCTTGGGGGGCTACGCTGGGGTCCTGACTGGAATGCTCGTTCTCGTTGTCTACCTTGGCCTCCTCCTCCTCTCTGGCGAGGCGGTCCCTGACCATTCCGAGCATCGTCCCCCATGGGGCCCTTGGAGATCCCAGTGTTCACCCAGCGATCCGCCTCGACGGCGAGCTTTCGAGGGTCTGTTAGCTTGCTGTCAAGGAGATGCTGTCGCAGTTCTACAAAGCAATTCGTGGACAGGTGCTCCCAGGCTATTAAGTCAATCAATTCCTCAAACGTGGTGACCTTACTGCCCTTGATCCATCCTTCTAAGGGCCGGCTGTAAAAGGTAACATACTCCACCCACGTGGTGCCAGGGATCTTTTTGCAGTCTCGGAATCGCTGCCTGTACATCTTGGGGTGAGCCCATATCTAGCTAACAGGGCCTCCTTTATGTGGCTGTACGAGTTCATTACTGTGGAGGGTAGGTCCAGCAGGGTGTCTCTTCCCTCGCTCAGGAACCGACCCACAATCCGGCCCCCAATCCTTCTGTGGGAGGTCATAGCTACTTCATAGGCTTTAAACGATTGCTGAATGTCATCATTTTTATAGTACTCTTTCACCAGATCTTTGGGGATGTGGACTTTAGCCTCCACCGGGGGAGGGGGTCCCTTGGTTCCCCGGGGGCCCAGTTTCCTCACTCCTTGCCTTGAGTTCGATGTCTTTCAGGCTGCGTTTGTGCTCCAATTGAAGTTTTTTTCCTTCATGTTCCCTCTGTAGTTTCTTCTCTTCCAACTCTCCTTGTAAGCGCAACTGTTCTATGGCCAACTTTGTTATGGCTAATTTGAGCTCTCCTTCGATTTTGATTTTAGCTAGTTCTAGCTCGTGGATTCTGCCTCTCTCGCGGTCCGCCAGCTCCTCGGGGGACAGGCCCCACTCCGAGGTGCTACTCCGTGCTGGGGGGTTGGGTTCTTCCCCTCTCTAGGACGCTGGGTTCGTTCTGTTGTGCCTCTTCCACGCAGTTCCCTTCTGTTTGGGGGAGGGGGGCCCCGGACTCCACCCAGGCCTTCAGGGCTGTCTGGAAATCCTCTTTGGTGCTCAAACCAGTGGTAGCGATTTTAAAGTCTTTACAGAACTGTTTTAGGTCTCTATGAGTGTATTCCTCCAACCGGTCCTCTTGGAATGTTGGATTCGCGTTGGTTCCAGTGTGACTCATGGTGGTTCTTCGGTAGGTAGTGTGTCAGCCGCTTACTGTACGATCTCTAAATGTCGGCTCGGATCCCGTCACTTGCCACCAATGTTAGAAGGGGCGATCCCAGGGGGGACAGAGGTCGTTCTCATGACCACCCCGTGACCCGCCTCTCCCAGGAACGCTGCCGAGCACAGGCGTGAGGCCCTACAGGAGAGGGCTTCGTATTTAGGATCGTACACGCTGAGATTCCACCACTCTATAAATGGACACCACACAGAGATTACTGAATAAAAGGTTCTTTATCAAGCAGTAGTTTTGAGGTACTTTCAGGTCAAATAGTCAAATATTTACATTTAGGTCGAGGGTTCGTAGGTTCTTGGATGCAGGGGTGTGGGAAGCGGGACAGTCACAGTACTGGGGCCAGTACGACACGTATCCGGCACACGGCTCTCATTCCTCGAGCCGGGGGATACGGGCTGTTGTAGGCGTCGGTCGCACTGGTTGCTCCACTCACCCTCCTCGAGTTACGTTGTTTTGGTAGTGTCGTCGGTCCAGCCGGACCAGAGTATTCCTCGAGCCGCGACCAGGTCAGCAGGGCTCGGGCACGAGTGAACGGAGTGTCCTTCAGTTCTTGGGGAGCTGCGACCACGTCAGCAGGGCTCAAACAGAGGTCGTTGCAGCGCTGTGAGGTTTCAAGGGAGCCGCGACCAAGTCAGCAGGCCTCAAGTAGAGGTCGGTAGATTTTAAGGGAGCCGCGACCAAGTCAGCAGGGCTCACGCCGAGGTTGTTAAAGTTCGAGGGAGCCGCGACCGAGTCAGCAGGGCTCACACAGGTTCCAAAGTTCGGGCAGCGATCTTTTCGTGAGATGGTTGAGCCGCGACCAGGTCAGCAGGGCTCTCTTCTTCCAGAATTCATCGACCCTGGTTATAGTCCTGTTCCCCTTTGAAGTCCGAGCCCTCACAGGCGGGTATCTGGTGCCTGTGGTTGATTGTCGGGGTTTCCTGCTATCCGGCCCTTTAATCCTTTGAAGATGGGTCCGGGGTTTTTCCAGGCACCCAGCAGGGAGTGGGGCCAGCTCTCGGGGAGGCCGGAGGGGCGATGGAAATCAGTCTTCAGGGGGAGGCCAGAGGTGTGATCGAAACTACTCCAACCTATCTCACTCAGAGGAAGCCCTCTACCCCCTAGCCGGGCATGGCGCGTTCGGTGCCTGGGTTTCGCTGGGGCCGGGGTCATGCAGGGGGCCATGGAGTCAGGGATCTTAGGGAAGGGTGAGGGCTACCCGAAGCCTTCGGGGTTGATGCGGGTTGGGGGTGTCCGGTACCGGGGAGATAGATGGCGGGATACGGGATGGTCGTCCTATTGGTAGGGTCATGGAGGGGGCGGACAGAAGATGGGACGACCGGGGGTTTCTGCTGTACAGGGGCAACTATCGGGGCACTGAGGGTTGGGGAGTACCACACCACGAGGCCAGGTCTAACAAGCCTACTTTAGGTTCCCATCTCTGACCCCTCTCAGTGCACAGAGTGAGACAGCCCACCCTAATGTCCAATCTCGGATCCCTCTGAGTGCGCAGAGTGAGACAGCCCACTCTAACGTCCAATCTCTGATCCCTCTGAGTGCCCAGAGTGAGACAGCCCATTCTAACGTCCCATCTCTGATCCCTCTCAGTGCGCAGACTGAGACAGCCCTCTGTAACGTCCATTTCTGCTCCCTCTCACTGCACAGAGTGAGACAGCCCACTCTAACGTTCATCTCTGATCCCTCTCAGTGCACAGTGAGACAGCCCACTCTAATGTCCATCTCTGATCTCTCTCAGTGCACAGTGAGACAGCCCACTCTAACGTCCCATCTCTGATCCCTCCCAGTGTAGAGAGTGAGACAGCCCACTATAAAGTCCCATCTCTGATCACTCTCAGTGCGCAGAGTGAGACAGCCCACTCTAACGTCCCTTCTCTGGCCCCTCTCAATACAGAGCGTGAGACAGCCCACTCTAACGTTCCAACTCTGACCCCTCTCAGTGCGCAGAGTGAGACAGCCCACTATAAAGTCCCATCTCTGATCACTCTCAGTGCGCAGAGTGAGACAGCCCACTCTAACGTCCATCTCTGATCCCTCTCAGTGCACAGAGTGAGACAGCCCACTGTAACGCCTATCTCTGATCTCTCTCAGTGCACAGAGTGAGACAGCCCACTCTAACGTCCTTCTCTGATTCCTCTCAGTGCACAGAGTGAGACAGCCCACTCTAACGTCCTTCTCTGATTCCTCTCAGTGCACAGAGTGAGACAGCCCACTCTAACGTTCCAACTCTGACCCCTCTCAGTGCGCAGAGTGAGACAGCCCACTCTAACGTCCCTTCTCTGGCCCCTCTCAATACAGAGCGTGAGACAGCCCACTCTAACGTTCCAACTCTGACCCCTCTCAGTGCGCAGAGTGAGACAGCCCACTCTAACGTCTATCTCTGATCCTTCTCAGTGCGCAGAGTGAGACAGCCCACTCTAACGTCCCTTCTCTGGCCCCTCTCAATACAGAGCGTGAGACAGCCCACTCTAACGTTCCAACTCTGACCCCTCTCAATACAGAGCGTGAGACAGCCCACTCTAACGTCTCATCTCTGGTCCGTCTCAGTGCGCAGCGTGAGACAGCCCACTTTAGGTTCCCATCTCTAGTTCAAGTTCAAGTTCCAAAATTTGTATAGCGCACTACTCACCCAGAGGGTCTCAAGGCGCTTGGGGGAGGGAGGTGTATTTATTTATCGAATATCCAAGTTTTTAGTTGCTTTCTGAAGGAGAGGTGGTTCTGTGTAAGTCGGAGGTGAGTGGGGAGAGAATTCCAGGTTTTGGCCGCTAAGTAGGAGAAGGATCTTCCTCCCATGGTGGATCTGTGGATGCGCAGAATTGCAGCGAGGGCTTGATTGGACGATTGTAGTTGTCGGGAGGGGGTGTAGAAGGATAGACGCGTGTTGAGGCATTCGGGTCCTAGGTCGTAGAGGGCTTTGTGTGCGTGGGTGAGGAGACGGAACGTTATTCTCTTGTTGACAGGGAGCCAATGGAGGTCTTTCAGGTGGCCGGAGATGTGAGCTTGCCGAGGGATGTCCAAAATGAGTCTGGCTGAGGCGTTTTGGATGCGTTGGAGTTTTTTCTGTAGTTTGGCTGTGGTTCCGGCGTAGAGGGTGTTTCCGTAATCCAGTCGGCTTGTGACCAGTGCGTGGGTGACCGTCTTTCTTGTTTCGGTAGGGATCCAACGGAAGATTTTTTTGAGCATTCGTAGGATGTTGAAGCAAGATGATGAGACGGCGTTGACTTGTCTGGTCATCGAGAGGGAGGAGTCCAGGATGAAGCCCAGGTTACGTGCATGGTCCGTAGGTATGGGTGCGGTTCCGAGGGCCGGAGGCCACCATGAGTCGTCCCAGGCAGAGGGGGATGGCCCTAGGATGAGGACTTCTGTTTTGTCCGAGTTTAGTTTTAAACGGCTGTTCTTCATCCATTCGGCTACTTCTTTCATTCCTTCGTGTAAGGTGGTTTTGGCGGTGTTATGGTCTTTGGTGAGGGAGAGGATCAGCTGGGTGTCGTCTGCGTAGGATGTGATGTTGAGGTTGTGTTGGCGTGCGATGGAGGCCAGGGGACTCATGTATACGTTGAAGAGGGTGGGACTGAGTGATGATCCTTGTGGTACGCCGCAGATGACTTCGGTGGCCTCTGATTTGAAAGGGGGGTGAGGAACGAGATGATCCAGTCCAATGCTTTTC
Source organism: Lissotriton vulgaris (assembly GCF_964263255.1). Classification (NCBI taxonomy): domain Eukaryota; kingdom Metazoa; phylum Chordata; class Amphibia; order Caudata; family Salamandridae; genus Lissotriton; species Lissotriton vulgaris. Next base: position 286,558,205 of record NC_141690.1, on the reverse strand, counting down.
CTTGTATTCCGACGTTGCTGAGGCGTTGTATGAGGGTGCTATGACAGACTGTGTCGAAGGCTGCGGAGAGGTCAAGTAAGATGAGAGCAACTGTTTCTCCGTTGTCCAGTAGTGTTCGGATGTCGTCTGTTGCAGTGATGAGGGCAGTTTCGGTGCTGTGTTTGGCTCGGAAGCCGGACTGTGAGGGGTCGAGGGATTTGTTGGATTCGAGGAAGGCGGCGAGTTGACTGTTGACTGCTTTCTCAATGACTTTGGCAGGGAGTGGGAGGAGCGAAATGGGGAGGATAGTTCTTAAGTTCAGTGGGGTCTGCTGTGGGTTTCTTCAGGAGGGCGCTCAGTTCGGCATGTTTCCAGCTTTCCGGGAAGGTAGCGGAGTTGAGGGAGCAGTTGATGACGTCTTGGAGATGGGGTGCGATGATGGAGTCTGCTTTGTTGAAAATGTGGTGGGGACATGGGTCGGTTGGTGATCCTGAGTGGATGAGTTCATCAGGCGGATGGTGTCTTCGGTGGTGATTGGGTTCCAGGCGCAAAGGTTGTTAGGGTGCGGTTTTGGTTCGGAGGTGGGTGGAGTGGACTGGTCTTCGGACTGGTTTTCAAAGCTGTTATGTATTTTGGCGATTTTGTTGTGGAAGAACGAGGCTAGAGAGTCGCAGAGGTCTTGGGAGGGAGTGATGTCGTTAGTGCCGGCGCAGGGGTTAGTGAATTCTTTGACGATGTTGAATAGTTCCTTGCTGTTTTGGGCATTGTTGTCAAGTCGATCCTTGAATGCTGATTTCTTGGTGGATCGGATCAGTTGATGGTGTTTGCGGGTGGCATTCTTGAAGGTGGCTAGGTTGTCAGTGGTTGGGTTTTTTCTCCAGGTTTTCTCGAGAGTACGACAGGACTTCTTGGATTTTTTAAGGTCATCGTTGAACCAGGGGGCTTTTTTCCTACCTTGCTTGATTAGATGGTTTTTCAAGGGTGCTAGTTCGTCTGCGCTGTGGGTGATCCATTGTGTGAGGTTGGTGGCTGCTTGGTTAGGGTCCGATGAATTGGCAGGGGTGTTTTGGTGAAGCGATGTGAGGAGCTGGTCAGTGGTGATTTTGTTCCAATTTCTTCTGGGAATGGGTTGTGGGGGGTTGTGGGTCGTGGACTTTTTGTAGTTGAAGTGAACGCAGCTGTGGTCCGTCCAATGGAGAGCTGTGGTATGATCGAAGGAGATGTGCTTGCTGGAGGTGAAGAAAGGGTCAAGCGTGTGTCCGGCAAAGTGGGTGAGGGTGTCAACAAGTTGTTTGAGTCCGAGATTGGCCAGGTTGTCCAGGAGGGTGGTGGTGTTGTTGTCGTTTTTTAGGTCTCGCTGGTACTGCATCCGAAGGATGCGTCCAGCTGGAGACTTATAGCTGCCCGTCTCGGGGGAATGAGGGACAAGAGGGTGCCACGCGCTTCTCTTGTGCTGGATTTGACTGCGTGCACGCGCACCCACACTCCCGCATGCGCACATACACAGCCACACGCATACACAGCCACACGCATACACAGGCACACACACCCCCCCCGTCGCCGCCGCACCTACACACACACTAGCGCACCTACACGCACACACAGAGACCCCCCCAAACACACACCAGCGCACCTACACACACGCACCCACACATACAAAGACCCCCCTCCCCCCGCCGCCATCGCACACATACACACACACACACACACACAAGCGCACCCCCCTGCCCCCTAGAACTAAGCCCCACTTACCGCCATTCGGGACTTCTGTAGCCGGGGCTCTCCCTCGGGCATGGGAGCCCCGCTCTCAGGCAGTCCGTGGGCGCGTGCGCGGGACTTCCGAAGACGGAAGTCCCGCCCAAAGGAACTGGCTCGTACAGGCGTCTCCAGTGACTTCCCTCACTGCTAGTCCTCGTTCTCTTTTCCATTTCTACTGAAAAGTCCGTCTTCTACGTCTACTGGTGACCCTTATTGGCACATCCGCCCTTCGAATTTTACCAGCTCCGTCATCCTGTATTTGTGCAGCAGTTTGGGGATTTGTACCTAGTGTTACCCTTACGAAAAGGTAAGTCATTCCGTAGGTGCCTGCCTCGTGGTTAGGGGCAACGATCAGCGCTGACTACCCATGCCTTTAGATGTTTCTAATGCGCATGCCCTTACTTTTGCATAGTGCGCATGCGGGAACAGAAAACACTTTCTTTGCGCGGACAATACTGACTGATAAGACATGCCTGATGTTGCCACAACTCTTCCCCACGGCAGGAAATGTATGCCCATGTGTATTTTACTTGTTTGCACTAGGGTCCCACGGCAGCCTCACTGCGCCTCTGCCCGTGTTCCCGACAGACAGGATTTAATGCCGTCTCTTCACTGCAAACCCCGTTGCCCCCTCCCCTCCCCCTTAATGGCCCAGCGAGCGCCTAAATATGAATGAAGGTGGTCTGCACTACTTATTGTCCATTTGTAGTCCTTTACTTTTTTATTCCATAAATTTAAACCTGTTGCGTGCTATCCGGATTGTGTAAGCCCAATACACCTTTCTGAACCTCAACATGTGGGGAGTGCGCAGATACACACTCCACTCCAAGGTGCACAGCGTTGTGCGGATTTCAAATCCATCTTAATTTTAAACCGTTAACGGTTTAAAATTAAGATGGATTTGAAATCCGCACAACGCTGTGCACCTTGGAGTGGAGTGTGTATCTGCGCACTCCCCACATGTTGAGGTCCAGCGAGCGCCTAACCTACTGGGGTTGAGAAAACCACCCTGTGCCCACTGCCACAGCTGAAATCCCATTCCACACCCTCACCGGGTCCGGCAGTGCCTCTACTCTGTCCTATTTTCTTTTTAAGCAGCGCGTTTTGCTATTAAAGTTATTATGAAAACCTAAGTTGTGTTTTTACTATAAACGTTTGCTTTTCACGAGTAAAACTCAAATGTGCTTTTCTGTTGACACGGAACCATTTGCAACTGGTCAACTAGAAATTCAGCCAATATAAATGGTGTTCACTGTCGGTATCACCGATGGGGGCCAGTGAGAGGGGAAGGTGTACAAGACATGGGGGAAAGAGGAGGGGCAGATTTACATTAGATCAAAACGACAAAGAAGCACTACATAAGTAACTCCTTGGTGTGAAATCGCAGGAATAGATGTACTTGTGTTGAAAAGGTGGGAGACTCCGTTCACAATGCTTGGGAATACACAGTCATAGGAATCTCTGCGTGGTCTGCGCATCATTCATGGACACCCTCAGTCCGGCCTCCTCACCCTCACTTGCCAACACCTCCTGTAGGCAGATTCAGGGCATGTGCGCTGCACAGAGGACTTCCTTGGCGCACCCTGTCCTACTTAGGGAACGGGGCTGTCAGTGACTAACAGACACTTACCACACGGGCTCCCTGCGGTGGAAGTCACCTGACCTGCAGCACGTTACCTGCACGTAAATTAAGCATAACTTACTGCAGCGTCCAAAGACAACCTTGTTGCGAACGGAGAGGGTACGGAATTAAAAACAGCCCTATCTGAGACCTCTACTTTTCATTACATTGAAACGCCTAAAAGTCCACGAAGCGCTTTAAGGGTGAAAGTCAGACGCACAAAAGCAGTGACTTCATATAGCGCATAGTACACGCTCTGTTTTAGGTGCAATAAAAACTCAGTTCCATAGTGCCCATATCATTCTCTTTAGGTCATTTGTTTATTTATTTATGCATTTTTATATAGCGCAGACTTTACCCGAAGGTGTCAGAGAGCTTCACAATAGGAACAGTAACGGCCATAAGGAGAAATAAATACACTCTAATAGCACTACGTAACGCCCTAGGCCGCTTCAATGGTTTAAATGCTGCACAGAGAAGGGCGAATATATAGGGACAGAGCGGCTAGTGGGATTGTATTTTTATTTTATTTAAAAACATTTATTAACCACGCTTTTACCACGTGGTTTCATGGCGCTTTTCAGATTGCGAACAACAACAGTGGCGGAGGGAGTTAGGCAGCGAAAGCTCGAGAGAAAAGCAAGGTTTTGAGACTTTTCCGGAACTTTGTGTAGGAGGGTGAAGTGCGGAGTTCCACAGGGAGGGAGTTCCAGAAAGCTGGGGCGAGGACCGCAAATTTTGTTCCACCAGCTTTCTTCTTTTTGAATCGAGGAGTGGTCAGGAGTGCCATGTGGGTGGAGCGGAGCTCTCTACCCGGCATGTAGGGCTGGATGGCAGAGCATATAAACTCAGGAGCGGTGCCCATTTTGGCCTGGAAGGTAAGGCAGCCAAGCTTGAATAAGGCTCGCTCTTTCACAGGCAACCAGTGTAGTGCCTGCAATAGAGGGGTGGCACGATGAAATTTGGGCAGGCCATGAATCAGGCGAGCAGCCGGTTCTGCACTAGTTGCAGACGGTGAATAGCATAGGCCGGCGCGCCATTATAGATTATGTTGCCATAATCAAGGCGTGAGAGCACCATTGCCATCACGATGATTTTTAGAGCCGGAAGGGAAAAGAAGCGGGAAATCTTCCTGATTGTCCTGAGGGAAAAGAAACAGGAAGATACAACAGAATTAACCTGGGAGTGAACAGAAAGTTGGGGATTAAGAAGGATACCAAGAGTTTTGACTTTGGGAACTGGGAGTGGGGGAACACCAAGTGAAGGGGGCCAGTGGGACGGAGACCAGGGGCTGCAACCACCTCCGGTCAAGACCAACTTCGTCTTGTCCGGATTGAGTTTGAGTTGGTTGCAGTTCATCCAGTCCTGAATGAACAACATGACCGTTTGGACATTCTGGGCGGATGAGGGGGAGTGGGAAAGGTTAAAGATTAGCTGGAGGTCATCGGCGTAATTAAACACCGTGACCTCGAGCTGCTGCAACATAAAAATGAGGGGGTAGATGTATAAATTAAACAAAAGAGGGGAAAGTGAAGAGCCCTGGGGAACACCGCATACTACCTTGCGGGAGGCGGCAGTGAAACCAGCAAGGTGGACCGCCTGAGCCTTCTCGCTCAGGAAGGACTCGAGCCACGCGAAGGCTAGGCCCTCTATGCCCGCCGCCCTGACACGGGTGAGGAGGATGGAGTGGTCCACCGTGTCAAAAGCGGCGGACAGATCTAAAAGGATGAGGGCTTGCGGAAGGTTGGTATCAATGCCTTCACGTAGGCCGTCCATCACTGAGATCACCACCTTCTCCGTAGAGTGGAGGGGCCGAAAGCCCGCCTGGCAAGGGGAGAGGCAGTGATTAGTCTCCACGTGGGTGCTGGTCACATGGGTTTCTAAAACCTTACCCAGGTAAGGCAAGAGAGAGATGGGACGATAGTTAGAAGGGGATGATGGGTCGGCGCCAGCTTTTTTTAGAATAGGGATGACAACCGCAGATTTATGGGGGGTAGGGACAACCCCATTGCTGAGTGAATCGTTAAGAAGTGTGAGAGACGGGGTGGGGCAAGCTAGGAAGATTTCTCTAAGGATATGAGCAGGGGCAAAGTCCAGGGGGGAGCCCGACTTCAGCCTTTGAAGCAGAGGGAGGAGTGTGGCTTTGGTCAAAAGGGGAAAGGAAGTTAATTTAGGAATGGTGGGGGGGGGAGAGGGGTTACCGAATGTGGAGGATGGAGGAGGGATATTGATTTTAATCTTTGCGACCTTTTCAACGAAGAAATCGTTGAGCGAATCGCAGAGGGATTGGGAGGGGGGAATCGTAGCCGAAGCTCTATCGGATGAAGCCAGTTCATGCACCGTGGCAAAGATTTCTTTTGATTGAGACTCCGCTGCCAGTATCCTGTTAGAGTAGAATGCGGTCTTGGCGTCAAGAATGCCTTGCTTGTATATCTTAAGAACAGATAAATAGGTGGCTTTTAGGGCAGGGCAATACGCTCTTCTCCATGCTCGCTCAGCTCTCCGTGCGGCCAGTTTCTTCTCCTAAAGATCTAGAGTAAACCAGCGGTTAGCAGCGTGGGCTCGCTTGACCGTGATCCGCCTCAAGGGAGCGAATTCGTCGCCCGCTTGGGTCAAGCGAGTGGCCCTGTATATGAGTGGGGCTGTGAATGTGGGGGGTAAAGTTAAGACTAGTCATAAGATCGGTGAACTCCTTAGAGAGGGAGCTTTCAGCAGGGTCATTGGGCCAGAAGTTGAGGTCGCCTAGAACTAGCACTGACGAGTTGTTTATTACCAGTGTGGCCAGGAGATCTTGGAGGCTGGAAACAAAAGAAGGGGTGGAGTAAGGGGGACGGCAAATAAGAACAGAAGTCAGGGGAGCCAGATGGGAACTCGACCGGGTTACCAGGCAATCTACTTCAGGAATGGGGGGGGGAGGGGAGGATCTGGAAATGAAGGTCAGTGCGAGCTATCAAGGCCACTCCGCCGCCTCTTCTGCCCTCCGGTCGGTCCGCTCGGATGGCAGAGTATGAGGGGGGCAGTGCAGCTAGGACGTTAGGCAGGGAGTCGGCCTTGAACCAGGTCTCCGTTAAAAACAGGAGATCCGGTTCGTGTGTATCGATGTAATCGAATAGCTCGTACTGATGATTGACCGCCGACCTGGTGTTTAGGAGCGTGGCCGCAGTATTAAATACCGGAGTGTAAGGGGTGAGAGGGGGGGAGGGAATAGGCAGGAGAGTGGTGGGCAAGGAGGTCAGCCGTGATATGATAACGGGGGAGTGCAGGATAGGAGGGAGAGTAGACCAAGATGAGTCAGGAGGTCGGTGACGGAGGGTCCAATAGATCCAGGAATCCAATATGAGAGGAGATGGGAAGGGGAATATGTGAGTAGGGGGACATAAGGAGATGCCCCTTGCCCCGGCCAGCCGCGGACGGGCGCAGACGGGCTCGACTCTGGCGTGACTCCAGCGCGCCTACGGCGCGCCCGTCCGCTGCGCTGACACATGTGGGCCGTTTAAATGGACTAGTAGCGTGGGGGGAGTGGCGTGGGTGGGGTTGGGCGATCCAGCCCAAGCCAAGATGGCGGCCGCGGCCGCTGTAAGCCCGCGATGTAATCAGCTCACAGACAGCCACGCACAGCCCCTAGGATCCAAGGTAAAGATTAATGACCTGTTGATTTTCAGGACAGGTTAGTGCACAATTAAAAAGAAGAACAATTCCAGCATAAGTAGAAGCGTGTCACCGCTCGCAATCAGCGTGACAAGCGCGCTAGTTTAAAATGAGAACGCAACCATCCAGCTCCTGCCAGCAAGCCCACTGCCACCGGGCTGCTCGCAACCGCTGGGGAGGCGTCAGAGACACTCCTAAATGGAGGAGTAGCGTGGGGGGAGTGGCGTGGGTGGGGTTGGGCGATCCAGCCCAAGCCAGGATGGCGGCCGCGGCCGCTGTAAGCCCGCGATGTAATCAGCTCACAGACAGCCACGCACAGCCCCTAGGATCCAAGGTAAAGATTAATGACCTGTTGATTTTCAGGACAGGTTAGTGCACAATTAAAAAGAAGAACAATTCCAGCATAAGTAGAAGCGTGTCACTGCTCGCAATCAGCGTGACAAGCGCGCTAGTTTAAAATGAGAACGCAACCATCCAGCTGGCGCCTCTTCTTACCCCTCAGCCCTGTCTGGCCCCCCTCACTTGTGAGCGCCACTGCCCTAGCTATAGGTTCAGTTAAGTGACTGATTAACTCTCCCCCCCCCCGCCCCCAAGGGATAAACACGGCTTCCCTCTTCTCCTGTTCAGTGCTCCCCTAACCTGTTTATCTCGTCTCTCACCTCTTGAGTCCAGGGAGGAGTGCTGCAGAGGTAAGAGGGGAGGGGTCGCACCCCTCATTCTCGTCTACATGATTATCACCTGTGGCGTTTTACATTCACACCCTGCAGCCCCTTGGCCCAGGGCACCCAGACAACCCCCCCCCCCTCAATAGGAGCTTCTTTTGTTAGTTGTTCCCACAACCGCGCTCTGATGTCTCATGGAGATTAATAAACAAACCTTTAAAACATGCATTTGCAATGCAATAGGTCTCGCAGTTACACGAGTTAAAGCTATTGGCATTGTAAAGGACAATGCCATTTATGTTTTTAAAACGAAAACAAATATAAAAGGCATTGTTATTTGCAATGTCAATAGCTCAAACTTGCGTAAATGCGAGACCTATTGCATTGCAAATGCTTGTCTTTTCCAGGTGAAAATTGAGGTCTCCCAGTAGAATGTAGTTCTTGGATGGGAGGACATGTGGGCTGATGCAGTCAGCGATGTCTTCTCTGAATTGTGTGCGGGGTCCTGGGGGTCTGTAGATGAGGGTACCTCTGAGTGTGGTTTTGGGGTCGGTGTGGATCTGGAAGTGAAGGTGTTCGGCGGTAGCGAGGTTATCGTCGGAACTGGTCGTGATGCGGATAGTGTTCTTATGGACGATGGCGATACCTCCTCCTGTTTGGTTGGTGCGATCTTTTCGGATGATCTTGTAGGTGTCCGGGATGGCTATGGCGATGTCGGGGGCTGATGAGGCGTTCATCCATGTTTCTGTAATGAAGGCGACGTCGGGCGATGTAGTGTCGAGTAGGTTCCAGAGTTCGATGGAGTGTCTGTGGACAGAGCAGGTGTTGAGCAGGAAGCACTTTAGGTGGTTAGTGTCGGAGATTTGTTTGGAGTTTGTGGATTTGGTGTGGGTCCTGATGCAGTCGAACTTGCAGGAGTGGCAGGTGAAGGGTCCATGGGTGTGTCCTGGGGCGGCTTGGTAGCAGTTTGGTGATTGGCCGGGGTTAAGGGCTGAGAGGGCTGCGGCGTCGTAGGTAATGGGAGTGGGATGGGATTTGCGGGGAGCAGGGGGTCTGGCGCTGGGCGCGGTCCAGGCACGGACGGACGTAGACGGGCTTACCTTTGGCGCGCATAGGGCGTGTCCACTGCGCGTGAACGCTGCGCGCGAAGGCATCAGTCATAAGTGGATAGTGGAGGGGGGAGGGGCGAGGGAGGAGCAGCTGGAGGCGGGAGCGGGGTGGAGAGGACGGGCTCCGAGGCACAACAACAACAAAATGGCTGCAAAAGCGAAACCGGAACAGGTTGGGGCACAGACAGGAGTTACGCTGTGGGCAGAGGCACTGGAACAATCAGGCGGTATGAAATACACTCAATCAGTCAATGCGAGCGCAACGCTATTAACTGGCTACACACTCTAAAGGCAAAGCGGGCTATTAACACAATGATAAATATTACTAGAGGGGCAATGCGATTTAAATGAAGCAAAGCAATGCAAGCAGCACAATGGCAGATGTAACTAAAGAGGCAATACGAGCAACGCAGGCACCAGATCGATTTAAATGCAGCAAGCTCTGACCCCTCTCAGTGCACAGAGTGAGACAGCCCACTCTAACGTCCCATCTCTGGCCCCTGTCAGTGCACAGAGTGAGACAGACCACTCTAACATCTATCTCTGAACCTTCTCAGTGCGCAGAGTGAGGCAGCCCACTCTAACATCTATCTCTGAACCTTCTCAGTGCGCAGAGTGAGGCAGCCCACTCTAAAGCCCATCTCTGACCCCTCTCAGTGCACAGAGTGAGACAGCCCACTCTAACATCCATCTCTGATCCCTCTCAGTGCACAGAGTGAGACAGCCCACTCTAACGTCCATCTCTGATCCCTCTCAGTGCACAGAGTGAGACAGCCCACTCTAACGTCCATCTCTGATCCCTCTCAGTGCACAGAGTGAGACAGCCCACTCTAAAGCCCATCTCTGATCCCTCTCCGTGCACAGAGTGAGACAGCCCACTCTAACGTCCATCTCTGGCCCCTCTCAGTGCACAGAGTGAGACAGCCCACTCTAACGTCCATCTCTGATCACTCTCAGTGCGCAGAGTGAGACAGCCCACTCTAACGTCCATCTCTGATCCCTCTCAGTGCACAGAGTGAGACAGCCCACTCTAACGTCCATCTCTGATCCCTCTGAGTGCACAGAGTGAGACAGCCCACTCTAACATCCATCTCTGATCACTCTCAGTGCACAGAGTGAGACAGCCCACTCTAACATCCATCTCTGATCCCTCTCAGTGCACAGAGTGAGACAGCCCACTCTAACGTCCATCTCTGATCCCTCTCAGTGCACAGAGTGAGACAGCCCACTCTAACGTCCATCTCTGATCCCTCTCAGTGCACAGAGTGAGACAGCCCACTCTAAAGCCCATCTCTGGTCCGTCTCAGTGCACAGAGTGAGACAGCCCACTCTAAAGCCCATCTCTGATCCCTCTCCGTGCACAGAGTGAGACAGCCCACTCTAACGTCCATCTCTGATCCCTCTGAGTGCGCAGAGTGAGACAGCCCACTCTAACGACTCATCTCTGGTCAGTCCCAGTGCGCAGAGTGAGACAGCGCACTCTAACGTCCATCTCTGATCCCTCTCAGTGCACATGGTGAGACAGCCCACTCTAACGTCCATCTCTGATCCCTCTGAGTGCACAGAGTGAGACAGCCCACTCTAACATCCATCTCTGATCACTCTCAGTGCACAGAGTGAGACAGCCCACTCTAACATCCATCTCTGATCACTCTGAGTGCACAGAGTGAGACAGCCCACTCTAACGTCCATCTCTGATCCCTCTGAGTGCACAGAGTGAGACAGCCCACTCTAACATCCATCTCTGATCACTCTCAGTGCACAGAGTGAGACAGCCCACTCTAACATCCATCTCTGATCCCTCTCAGTGCACATGGTGAGACAGCCCACTCTAACGTCTACCTCTGATCCCTCTCAGTGCACATGGTGAGACAGCCCGCTCTAACGACCCATCTCTGGCCCCTCTCAGTGCACAGAGTGAGACAGCCCACTCTAACATCCATCTCTGATCCCTCTCAGTGCACAGAGTGAGACAGCCCACTCTAACGTCTACCTCTGATCCCTCTCAGTGCACATGGTGAGACAGCCCGCTCTAACGACCCATCTCTGGCCCCTCTCAGTGCACAGAGTGAGACAGCCCACTCTAACATCCATCTCTGATCCCTCTCAGTGCACAGAGTGAGACAGCCCACTCTAACGTCCCATCTCTGGCCCCTGTCAGTGCACAGAGTGAGACAGCCCACTCTAACGTCCATCCCTGATCCCTGTCCGTGCACAGAGTGAGACAGCCCACTCTAACGTCCATCCCTGATCCCTGTCCGTGCACAGAGTGAGACAGCCCACTCTAACATCCATCTCTGATCCCTCTCAGTGCACAGAGTGAGACAGCCCACTCTAACGTCCATCCCTGATCCCTCTCCGTGCACAGAGTGAGACAGCCCACTCTAACATCCATCTCTGGTCAGTCCCAGTGCACAGAGTGAGACAGCCCACTCTAAAGCCCATCTCTGGTCAGTCCCAGTGCACAGAGTGAGACAGCCCACTCTAAAGCCCATCTCTGATCCCTCTCCGTGCACAGAGTGAGACAGCCCACTCTAACGTCCATCTCTGATCCCTCTGAGTGCGCAGAGTGAGACAGCCCACTCTAACGACTCATCTCTGGTCAGTCCCAGTGCGCAGAGTGAGACAGCAGGTTAAGAAGCCATAACGGACAGAGGTTCAAGGGCCGTATTTTACAAAGTGCTATGGGGGCGCAACAGGCATGTGCCCCCACTTTGCGCACCCCGCGGATCTTTAGCATCATAGATAGAGGATTGTACGGCTCTTTCTGTAATAGATCGCCCTGGCGCACATACAGTGCCAGCGCTGTCACTAGAGAGGGTTACCTCCTTCGCATGGGGGCGCTTCCCCATGCAAATAAGGGAATCTCTTTGCCTAAGTGCAGTATTATAGACACGGGCGCAGAGGCAAAGAAGCTGACAGCGTGGCAACACCAGGGTGATGATGGCCGCCCTCTAGAGAGGGGAGAAGGGGGTTCTATGGACCCCCAGACATCCCCTTGCAGGCGGGTGTAGTCACTCCCAGCCCCCGCCTGCAAGGGGATCTCTAATCCCTCTTAAAATGTGCGGCTTCCGGGGCAGCACGACTTTGCGGCTGCCCTGGGGGCTGCGCACTCTCTTGTTAGCATAGAGCGCAGTGGTGACAAGGAGAGTGTGCAGTATTCTATAAAAAGGCCCCAGGTCTACACGCAGGCCGCACAGCAGACAGCTGCGTAGGCATAGCAGGGGTTAAGAAGCTATAAATGCCAGAGGTCCAGGTGTGCACGCAGGCCGGACATGCACTAGACACTGTTACACTTCACGGACACACTGAACCCTGATTACAAATGGCACTTTACTGTTTTACTGCAGTTTTGTTACAGCAAGACCAACATCTCTGGCCTGTGTCGTGCTGAGCTGTACCTATATCAGCTATTCCAGAAGTCCGTAGCCAGCTCATGAGAGACCCAATGTTCAGGGGCGGATGGGCACTATGGGCACTCGGGCATGGGCCTAAGGGCCAGTATCTCAGTGCACTCTGTGGGCCATGCTTTCCCTCCTTTCCCAGTCCACAGAGAGCACTGGACAGGGGGAAGAAAGCAGCTTTGCTGGGCGGCCGTTCAGCGGTGATCAGCTGTGGCCTCACCTTGACCCCCTGCCCCTGCCAAGCAATCACGCTGATAGTGTGCTGAGGAGGAGTGATTCTGTGCCAGAATCGGCCTCCTTTTGATTCGGGTGTTGTTTTCACCTCTGCCACCCCCCCTCCCCCCCGAACCCCCCCAGGGCCCATGCAGCCCAGAAATAGTGTTTGCATTAACACCTCACCCACAGCCTTTCTCATTCAGGGCATAGTGGGCGAGGAAGAATGGGTCTCACTGTGGGTGCCAGGTGATGTTGGGAACTCACACCATGACACAGTGTGAGAAGTTGGCCTGGCATATGCTTTCCACTATTCTAGTGGGCACCTTGCACCAGTCCAAACGACCCCTTATTGATGGTAGGTTAAAGACAACCTATATAGAAAGCTATCCTAGTGGTAGCTGTGGAGAGCAGCCTTCAGGCTAAGTCTTGAAGAAATGTACAGCAGCTTGTTTTACCAGTCTATAATCTCTTGAATGACCAAATATAAGGAGAACCACACCAGGTATATACATAAAATGGAAAATGCTACTTACCAGTATGCATCTGTTCTTGGCATGTAGAGCTGCAGATTCTAACACTGTGCATTAGATCGCCACCTGGTGTTGGGCTCGGATGATTGCATGTTGTTGTCGTCTTGGAAGAAGTCTTTGTAGTCACGAGATAGGCCACTCCTCCCTGGGACGATGGTGCGCATGGTCATAGACTCCATCCTCCGATTGTTTTTCGCCATGATGGGAAATGATGGAGTTTGTAGAAAGAAGAAAGGATGTCCACGCGTGTATATCTAATTAAGATAGAACTGGAACAGATACAGGCCCCGGGGAGGCGGGAGGGTGTGTAAGAATGTGCAGCTCTACATGCCAAGAACAGATGCATACTGGTAAGTAGCATTTTCCCTTCGAGGCATATGAGCTGCAGATCTTACACTGTGTATCGATTGTACAGCAGTGTCTACCCTAGCGGTGATCACCTGTATCTGTTGCAGTACTTTGAAAGAGGGTTTTGAGGACAGCTTGACCTACTGCAGCTTGCTGATTAGCTTGCACATCAACACAATAGTGTTTAGTGACCAGTGTTGTAGACCATGTTGCTGCCTTGCAGATGTCTTCTAGGGGAATGTTCCCTAAGAAAGCCATGGAGGCTCCTAGTTTGCGTGTGGAGTGCGCTCTAGGAGGAATTGTTAATGTACGCTTTGCCTTGTGATAGCATATTTCTATACATTTAACAATCCACCTTGCAATTCCTGATTTTGAAATGGGGTTGCCTTTATGTGGTGGAGAGAAAGCTACAAACCGTTGCTTTGTTTTACGAAAGGATTTGGCCCTATCAATGTAATAGAGAAGAGTTATTTTTACATCTGGTGTATGTAGAGCTCTCTCAGCTACAGAGACTGGGTTTTGAAAAAACACTGACAACTCTACTGATTGATTTAGATGAAAAGGAGTAATTACTTTAGGAAGGAATTTAGGATTAGTCCATAGAACCACCTTGTTACGGTGTAATTGTAAAAATGGTTCTTGCATAGTGAAAACTTGAATCTCACTAACTCTTCTAAGAGAGGTATTAGCAATAAGGAAAGCTGTTTTTCATGTGAGGAATTGCAGTTCACATTTGTGTCAAGGTTCAAAAGGGGGCCCCATGAGCCTTGTAAGCACAATGTTTAGGTTCCACAGTGGAGATGGTGGTAACCTAGGAGGAATAATTACTTTTAATCCTTCCATAAAAGCTTTGATTGCAGGTACTCTAAATAACGACATATGTTGTCTGCAATCGCTGCAAGATGTAAACGCATAGATAAATATGCTAGATTACATCTTTGTAAGTGGAGAAGCATCCAGAGGATCAATTTGATTGTTAGTGCAGTAAATGGCAAATCTCTTCCATTTCGCAGCATAGCACGCTCTGGTAGTAGGTCTCCTGGCCTCTTTAATGATGTTCATACAGGCTGGTGGTGGGTTAAGGTAACCAAACTCTAAGACTTCAGGAGCCAGATCACTAGATTCAGTTGACTTGGATCTGGATGCCTGATGTCTCCATGGTTCTGCGTTAGCATTGATGGTGTCAGAGACAGTCTTTGGTGTGGAACTAGAGAGAGTTCTAGCAGTGTGGTGTACCACGGTTGGCGTGCCCATGTGGGAGCTACCAGGATCAGTTTGAGAGACTGTTGTTGAGCTTGCATACCACTAGTGGTATTAGTGAGGTTGGCGGAAAAGCGTGCACAAATCTGCCTGACCAGTTCATCCATATCGCATTGCCCTTGGACAACGGGTGTGGAAACCTGGCTGTGAAGGTTGGGCATTTTGTATTTTCGTTTGTGGCAAACAGGTCTATGTCTGGATGACCCCACTTGTGAAAGAATGGTTGAAGAACTTGCAGATGTAGTTCCCATTCGTGAATCTGTTGTGTCTGTCGACTTAACAGATCGGCTATCTGATTTTGAACTCCTGGAAGGATATGTTTTGTGGAATGGCCCATTTCCAAATGTTCTGTGCGAGCTGGGACAGTTGCAGGGAGTGTGTGCCTCCTTGTTTCTGTATGTAGTACATGGCTGTCATGTTGTCCGTCCAGATTAAGACAGCTTTGTTCTGTATGGGTACTTGGAAGGACTTTAGTGCCAGGAAAATCGCTAGCAACTCTAGGTGATTGATGTGAAGCACCCTCTGTTGAGCAGTCCATCTTTCCCTGAGTTGTGTGGTAGAGTAGATGTGCTCCCATCCTGTCAGGGATGCGTCCGTTGTCCGTACTATCTGTGGAACAGGCTCTAGGAACGGCCGCCCTCTGGACAAGTTTTTGGTGTTCCACCACTGCAGAGAGCGATGTGTGCGGCTGTCCACCAACACCAGGTCTGTTAATTGTCCTTGTGCCTTATTCCACTGATGTGCTAGACATTCCTGCAATCGACACAATTGCCGTCTTGCATGTGGTACAATAAAAATGCAAGATTCCATCATGCCTATTAGATGCATGAACACTCTGGCTGGGAGAGAGTGTTGGTTTTGAAACCTTGTAATTAAGGCTTGAATGCTCTGTATCCTGGCTGGACTGAGATAAGCTAGAGCTGTATTGGTGTTTATGGTAGCCCATAGGTATTGATGTACATGAGAGGGCTGTAGATGTGACCTGTTGCAGTTTATTGTAAAACCCAAGTTGTGCAGTGTCTGAATTGTGTGGGATGTGTGTTGAACACACTGGTTGAATGACTTGGCCTTTATGAGCCAATCGTCTAAGTATGGGAAGACATGGATCTGTGGTCTTCTGAGAGGTGCTGCTACTACTGCTAAGCACTTTGTGAACACGCTGGGTGCTGTTGTTACCCCGAATGGAAGGACTTTGAATTGATAGTGTTGTCCTTCTAGCACAAACCTGAGAAACTTCATTGGAGAAGGATGTGTGGGTATGTGACAATAGGCGTCTTTGAGATCTAGTGTAGTAAGGAAATCGCCCTGTTGCAATAATGGGAGCACTTGTAAAGTGATCATGTGAAAATGATCTGATTGTATATAGAGATCGAGAGGCCTCAGATCTAGAATTGGTCTTTGTGTCCCATCCTTTTAGTGTATTAGGAAGTAAAGTGAGTAGACCCCTGTTCCTTGATGTTGCAACGGAACTAGCTCTATTGCATCTTTTTCAAGCAATGAGAGAACCTCTTGTTGGAGCAGCGTTAGATGTTCTGTGGACAATGGACGCTGTCTGGGTGGTATATGTGGAGGGGTAGCTGTAAGCTCTAAGCAGAAACCATACTGGATAATTTGTGTTACCCACTTGTCTGTTGTAATGGAGTTCCAGACAGGTAGGAACTGTGTTAATCTCCCCCCCTACAGAAGTGGTATGCTGTTGGGGGAGCTGAAGGAAGCCACTGTTTAGTGGTGGAAGAGAATAGATTGTTGTCACCTCGACCTCTTCCCTTATTGTTATTACCTCTGTAGTCTCCTCTAAAGTATCCTCTATTGGAGGATGTTTGTGTACTTGTCTTGAAGGAAGCTGAATTGTCTGCTCCAGCTTGTTTGGAGCCTCCTCTATAGAAGGAGCGACGAACGGAGCCTCTTGCTTGGGTGGACGGCAGAGCTCCCATAGACTTGGCTTTGTCATTGTCTGTTTTTCATTTTTTCCAAAGCTGTGTCTACTTCTGGACTAAACAACTGCTGTTGGTTGAATGGTTGATTTAAGATAGTAGTCTGTACCTCATGCTTGAATCCTGAAATGCATCGCTACGCGTGACTTCTAAGAAGGACACTGGTGCTTATTGCCCTGGATGCAGTGTCTGCTACATCTAGTGCACATTTAATGGAGGCATTAGATATAAGCTTACCCTCTTGTATGAGGTCATCTGCTTGTGCCTTATATTGATGAGGTAGATGTTGTAAGAGCTTCTCTAGCTGATCATAGTGAGCCCTATTGTATCTTGGAGGAGGGTCTGTGTGTTAGCAATGCGCCATGCATTACTAGCTTGGGCAGCTATTCTTTTGCCTGAAGCATCTATGATTTTGGACTCTTTAACAGGAGGTGGTGCTTCTCCTGATGTTTGTGAGTTTGCCCTTATCCTAGCGTTTGAAACTACTAGGGAGTCTAAGGGTAGCTGTCCCTTAATGTAAGTCGGATCCCCAGGAGCTGCTCTGTACTTTTTTTCTATCCTTGGGTTTTTGATTCTAGCCCGTACAGGATCTTTAAACACTTCTGGGGCATGTTTAATAACTCCTTTAATCATTGGCCGTATCTGCACAGATTTTTGGGAATGTTTAAAAGTGTCTAGTAAAAAGTCCTCTTCTGCCTCCTCTGAATGCATGGTGACACTGTGATAAATGGCAGCCCTATGAATTAAGTGTCCAAACCCAATATTGTCTTCTGGGGGAGAAGGTTTAGATGGATATATATGTGGGTCAGAAATATCTGGTATATCCTGTGGGTTTGGATACTCCCAGTCTGGTGACCCTGTTGGGTAGGGAAAAGGGTCCTCTGGGTCTTTCCCTCCCCCCATGCTATACTGATCATCATCAGCATCCTGAGGAGGTGTATGTTGTGGAGAATAAAGAGGTGAATTTTGAGGTGAAATGTTTAAAGGGAGAGCAGGAGAGGGAAATACAGGAGAAGAAGGGTTCATAGGAGATGTGGCAGAGTCCTTCTTGACAGGCACTGGAGGTGTAGGTGCTGTATCTGACTTCCTCTTCCTGTGTGGTGTGGTGGAAACATGTCCTGTTTCTGGGTCTATGAATATCCTCTTTTGTAGAGGATCAGGTCTGAAAAGCTCTTCTTCTTCAGAAAATGCTTTCGGCGCCGATTTTTTTTGTGCTCCAGGCCTGGTTTCTGTTTGTCTTTAGCCTTAGGAGTTGTTGTATAGTCCTGTGGCGTACTTTTCGGTACTGAAGGCATCTTCTTCGGAGTCGAGGCCTGGTTCGAGGGCTTGGAGGCCTCGGAAGCAGGTTTTGTGGGTTTCAGGACCAATGGTTTTGGGGTGGAAGGTGGTTTCATTGGTTTCGGTGCTGTATTGTCTTTAGGAGTCGACGGTTTCTGGGTCTTTTTCGGAACCGGGACTTCCTTCAGTTTTGGTGCCGAGGGAGCTGGTCGTATCGGCACGTGCGGTTTGCTCGGTAAGGAGATACCGGAAGGCTTTAATATTTTCTTCGGAGCCGGGGTCGATGGCGGGGCTTTCGAAGCAATGTCTCGGTCTCGACTGGGCCCCGAAGGCGGAGTTTTGACTTTAGCCTTTGGTTTAGGTGGTTTGGCTGGGGTAGGGTCAGTCGTACTCATGCCTTGACCTGATGGTATGGAGTCATCGGAGTCATCTGGAGAAAAACAGAATCTTCCTCGGGGACACATGGACCTTCATCGAAGATATCCACCGGTTCCGGAGCTGATCTCTGCATGTCGCGCCAACGGACCCTCCGATCTCGAAAGAGCAAACAAGCTGTGCAGCTCGACTCGTCGTGTTCAGGTGATAAACACAGGTTACACACCTTGTGATGGTCGCTGTGTGGAAATTTTGCTCCACACCACAGGAAATCTTTTGAATGGTGTCCTTTCCATGAGGTGTAGGCCTCACCGTGTGGGTACACACACTTGGCAAACTGCATTTACCATGATTCCTAGGGGTGAACCTGCTGGGAGGTGAAGCAGTGTGATCCCACATTTGTTTCCTGTTTGAAAGGCTCCCTCGAGCCATTTGTGCTGAGGAGCTCGTGGAGAGGCACCTGCGCGCCTGCAGAGGTACTGTGACCCGAGAATACTTTGGAAGCCGGCTCAGCAACCACATACATACAAATTGCCTAATCTCTACTGATGACGGATAACAATCCAGAAACACGTGTCTAGAGATGGCCAGCACTAATCAGCACCCACATGGTGAAACACTCGAGAGACTTTTTTTTAGAAAGTTTTGCGCGTCGAAGACTTCGAAAGGAATATGCTACTTACCAGTCAATCAATCAATCAATCATAACATTTGTATAGCGCGCTACTCACCTGGAGGGGTCTCAAGGCGCTGGGGAGGGGGGGTGGGGGGGGGGGTCTGATACTGCTCGAAGAGCCAGGTCTTGAGTTGCTTCCTGAAGGAAAGGTGGTCCTGGGTCAGCCGGAGGTGGATGGGGAGGGAGTTCCAGCTCTTGGCTGCCAGGTAGGAGAAGGATCTTCCTCCGGTGGTGGCTCTGTGGATGCGTGGAACGGCGGCGAGGCTGGTGGATCGTAGCTGAGGGTGGGAGTGTAGAAGGTCAGGCGGTTGTTGAGGTACCTGGGGCCCAGGTCGTGGAGAGCCTTGTGTGCGCGGGTGAGGAGTCTAAACGTGATCCTCTTGCTGATGGGGAGCCAGTGCAGGTCTCTCAGGTGTCCGGAAATGTGGCTGTGTCGGGGGATGTCCAGGATGAGTCGTGCGGAGGCGTCCTGGATGCGTTGGAGTCTTTTCTGAAGTTAGGCTGTGGTTCCGGCGTAGAGGGTGTTTCCGTAGTCCAGTCGGCTGGTGACGAGTGCCTGGGTGACCATCTTCCTGGTTTCGGGGGGGATCCACCTGAAGATCTTTCGGAGCATACGCAGGGTGTTGAAGCACGACGACGAGACGGCGTTGACTTGTCTGGTCATCGAGAGGGAGGAGTCCAGGATGAAACCAAGGTTGCGTGCGTGGTCCGTTGGCTTGGGGGCGGTGCCCAGGGCAGGGGGCCACCAGGAGTCGTCCCAGACGGAGGGCGATGAACCCAGGATGAGGACTTCCGTCTTGTCTGAGTTCAGTTTCAGGCGGCTGTTCTTCATCCACTCAGCGACGTCTTTCATCCCTTCGTGTAGGCTGGTTCTGGCGGCGGCGGGGTCGTTAGTGAGGGAGAGGATCAGCTGGGTGTCGTCGGCGTAGGAGATGATGTTGAGGTTGTATTGGCGTGCGATGGCTGCGAGGGGGCTCATGTAGACATTGAAGAGGGTGGGGCTGAGTGATGATCCTTGTGGAACGCCGCAGATGACTTCGGTGGCCTCGGATCTGAACGGGGGGAGGCGGACCCTCTGTGTTCTTCCGGTGAGGAACGAGATGATCCATTCCAGTGCCTTCTCTTGGATTCAGATGTTGTTGAGGCGCTGCACTAGGGTGCAGTGGTAGACCGTGTCGAACGCTGCGGAGAGGTCCAGGAGGATGAGGGCCGCTGTTTCCCCGTTGTCAAGTAGGGATCTGATGTCGTCTGTGGCTGCGATGAGGGCGGTCTCGGTGCTGTGGTTGGCTCGGAAGCCGGATTGCGAGTGGTCGAGGGATCCGTTCGTCTCGAGGAAGGCGGCAAGCTGTCTGTTGACTGTCTTCTCGATGACCTTGACAGGAAAAGGGAGGAGCGAGAAGGGACGGTAGTTCTTGAGGTCGGTGGGGTCCGCTGTTGGTTTCTTCAGGAGGGCGCTGAGCTCGGCGTGCTTCCAGCTCTCCTGGAAGGTGGCGGTGTTGAAGGAGGTGTTGATGATGTCCCGGAGTTGGGGTACGATGATGGAGTCGGCTTTGTTGAAGACGAGGTGGGGGCAGGGTCGGTTGGTGATCCGGAGTGGATGGTGTTCATCACGCGGGTGGTATCTTCGGTGCTGACCGGAGTTCAGGCGCGGAGGGTGGTGGTGGGGGGCGTTGGCTTGGTGGTTGGGTGCGTGGTCTGTGCGCCGAAGCTGTTGTGTATGTCGGCGATCTTGCTGTGGAAGAACGAGGTGAGTGAGTCGCAGAGGTCTTGCGAGGGGGTGATCTCGTTTCCGGAGGTGGGGTTGGAGAGCTCTTTGACGATGCTGAAGAGTTCCTTGCTGTTGTGGGCGTTGTTGTCCAGTCGTTCCTTGAAAGCTGTCTTCTTGGTGGTGCGGATCAGCTGGTGGTGTTTGCGGGTGGCGTGCTTGAGGGCAGTCATGTTGTCTGTGGTCTGGTTGTTGCTCCAGGCTTTCTCGAGGGTGCGGCAGTTCTTCTCTGAGTTCTTGAGTTCGTCGGTGAACCAGGAGGCTTTCTTGCTGCCGGATCTGCTGGGAGGGGCCTTCAGTGGTGCGAGGTTGTCTGTGCAGTTGGTGATCCACTGTGTGAGGTTGCTGGCTGCTTGGTTGGGGTCCGTTGTGCTGGCGGGAGGGTTCTGGCTGAGGGAGGTGGTGAGCTGGTCGGCGTGATCTTGTTCCAGCTCCTGCGAGGGACCTGTTGCGGGTGGTGGTGGGTCGTGGTTCTTCTGAAGCTGAAGTGGACGCAGCTGTGGTCCGTCCAATGAAGTTCGGTGGAGTGGTTGAAGGAGATGTACTTGCTGGAGGAGAAGACGGGGTCAAGCGTGTGGCCGGCGTAGTGGGTGGGGGTGTTCACCAGTTGCTTGAGTCCAAGGTTGGCGAGGTTGTCCAGCAGGGTGGTGGTGTTGCTGTCATTGCTGTTCTCCAGGTGGAAGTTGAAGTCCCCTAGGAGGATGTAGTCAGCGGAGGGCAGGGCGTGCGGACTGATGAAGTCTGCGATGTCTTCGCTGAATTGGGTGCGTGGTCCCGGGGGTCTGTAGATGAGGGTGACTCTGAGGGTCATCTTGGGGTCGGTGTGTATCTGGAAGTGGAGGAGTTCAGCGGCGGTAAGGGTGTCGTCGGAGTTGGTCGTGATGCGGATGGTGTTCTTGTGTACGATGGCGATGCCTCCTCCGGTCGGGTTGACGCGGTCCCTCCTGGTGATCTTGTACCCGTCCGGGATGGCGATGGCGATGTCGGGGGCTGAGGAGGCTTTCATCCAGGTTTCCGCGAGGAAGGCGACGTCTGGTGAAGTTGTGTCGAGGAGGTTCCAGAGTTCCACGGCGTGCCTGTGGACGGAGCGGGTGTAGAGCAAGATGCACTTGAGGTGTTTGTTGCTGGTGCTCGGCTTGGCGGGTGCGGTGCTGGTTCGGAGGCAGGTGAATCGGCAGGCATTGCAGGTGAAGAGTCCGTGGGTGCGTTTCGGGGTGGCTCGGTAGCAGGCGGGGTTCCGGCCGGCGTTGAGGGCATTGAGGGTGGCGGCGTCGTAGGTCTGTCGGGTGGTCTTGCATCGGCGGGGGCCAGGGGTCTGGCGCTGGGTGCGGTCCAGGCGCGGACGGGCGCAGACGGGCTTGCCTTTGGCGCACCTTCGGCGCACAATCGGCGCACCCGCTGCGCGTACGTGCGGACTCTGCCATAAATGGAGAGTGGGAGGGAGGAGGGAGGGAGGAGCAGCTGGGAGGCGGGAGTGGGGCGGCGAATGGGGATCGGGGACAAGGAAGGGGCGGGGCCGCAGGGGAGCAGTGGCGGGGGTCGGGAAGGAAAGAAAAAACAGCGGGAAGAAGAGCGGAGGTGGCGGCGAGGGGAAAGGCCTGAGGGCGGAGTCCCTGGAGACTGCGGCGGCACATGAGCAGGGAGCTTGAGGGAAGTCCCTAGAGGCAGCAGCAGCACGCGAGCAGGGAGCCTGAGGGAAGTCCTAAGAAACTGCGATCAGGAAGCAGTGGCTGTGGCAGCAATGGTGACCTGGCAGACGGGGGCCGTGCGGTATGTGGAGCGACCTGGAGGGGTCACAGCTCACTGCCGTGCGGTCCCAGCTATATGTGGTCAACTGGGAGGGAGGAGCAGCTGGGAGCGGGGCGGCGAATGGGGATCGGGGACGAGGAAGGGGGCGGGGCCGCAGGGGAGCAGCGGCGGGGGTCGGGAAGGAAAGAAAAAACGGCGGGAAGAAGAGCGGAGGTGGCGGCGAGGGGAAAGGCCTGAGGGCGGAGTCCCTGGAGGCAGCGGCGGCACACGAGCAGGGTGCATGAGGGAAGTCCCTAGAGGCAGCGGCAGCACGCGAGCAGGGAGCCTGAGGTAAGTCCTAAGAGACTGCGATCAGGAAGCAGTGGCTGTGGCAGCAATGGAGACCCGGCACACGGGGGCCGTGCGGTAGGTGGAGCGACCTGGAGGGGTCTGTTCTTGGCATGTAGGGCTGCTGACATTCATATCTGTGCATAGATCGCCGCCTAGTGTTGGGCCCGGATGATTGAATGTTGTTGTCCTGGAAAAGTCTTTGAAGTATCACAAGATAGGTGGCTCCTCCCTTGGACTACAGTGCGCATGGGCATCCTCTCCATCCTCAGATTGTTTTTCGCCATTGTGGCAGAGATGGAGTATAGTACAGTAAGAGATGTCCATGCGGAGAGTGAATGCTGCGGCTGCGACAGGCACCGGGGAGGAGGGTGGGCGATATGAATGTCAGCAGCCCTACATGCCAAGAACAGATGCATACTGGTAAGTAGCATATTCCGTTTGAGGCATGTGGGCTGCTGAATTCAAATCTGTGCATAGAATGTATAGCAGTATCTCCCTTAGCGGTGGCTACCTGTGTCAGTCGTAGCAGTCTGGAAAAGGGTTTTGAGAACAGCCTGTCCTACAGCAGCTTGCTGTTTTGAATGTACATCTACACAATAGTGTTTTGTAAATGTATGTGTCCGTCCGGATCAACACAGTCTTGTTGCATAAGTGTGTCTTGAACGCTTTTAGGGCTAGAAAGATTGCCATCAACTCCAGCAGGTTTATGTGCATCTTCTTTAGTTGTATAGTCCAGAGTCCCAGGACTGTGTAATTTAGGACATGGGCGCCCCACCCTAGTAGGGATGCGTCCGCGGTTAACACTATTTGTGGGACAGGCTCTTGGAACAGTCGCCCTTTGCAAACGTTTTGTGGATTCCACCAATGCAGAGAGTTGTATGCACGACTGGTCACCAACACTAGGTCCTGTAATTGCCCCTGAGCCTTATTCCACTGCCTTGCTAGGCACTGTTGGAGCAGATGCATATGTAGCCTGGCATGAGGGACTATGAATATGCACAAGGCCATCATGCCTATTAGTTGCATAAACACTCGAGCTGGTAATGAGTTTTGAGGTCTGAACCTTTGGATCAGTGTTTGCATTCCGTTGATCCGAGCTGCGTGGGATACGCTTTTGCTGCCAGTGTATCTATAGTCGCTCCCAGGTATTGTTGTAAATGGGAGGGTTGCAGATGTGATTTTGGGTAATTTAGCGAGAAGCCTAAACTCTGCAGGAGATGGATGTTTTTTGACATGTGGTTGGCACACTGCTGGGCTTATGGCGCGTGTATTAGCTAATCGTCCAGATATGGGTACACATGGATGTGTTGCCTTCTGAGATGTGCCGCCACTGTAGCTAGACATTTGGTGAAGACGCGTGGAGCTGTTGTGACACCAAATGGTAGTACTTTGAACTGGTAGTGCTGTCCTTGAATGGATCTGAGAGACCCGTCCTTCTTTGGAATTAGGAAGTATAGGGAGTATACTCCTGTTCCCTGATGTTGTAGTGGGACTGGTTCTATGGCCCCCTTTTGCAGCATACTGATCACCTCTTGCTGCAGTAGTGTTATATGTTCCTGTGACATTGGACGGTGCACGGGTGGTATGTTGGGTGGGGTTGAGGTGAGTTCTAGGCAATAGCCATGTTGGCTAATTTGCCTGACCCACTTGTCTGTTGTGATGTTTAAGCAGATTGGCAGAAATTGTTGTAGTCTTCCCCCGACCGGTGTTATATGGTCTGGGGGTAGTGCCAAGAACTCACTGTTTGGTGTAAGTGGAGGATCTATTTGCACTGCCTCCACGACCCCTTCCTTTGGTGTTATTGCCCCTGTATCCACCCCCGTTGGTGTTTTTGTTGTACATGGATTGCGTGTTAGTCTTGTAGGTGGAGGATTGCTGTGAGGTATTACTTCTGGCTCCTCCTCTATAACTGGAGCGACGAAAGGAGCCCCGGTATTGTTGGGACTGGAGAGCTCCCATGGACTTCGCTGTATCCGCATCCTTTTTCATTTTATCCAGAATTGAGTCAACTGCTGCACCAAATAAAAAGTCTGGGTTGATGGGCTGATTAAGAATAGTGGATTGGACCTCATTCTTAAAACCTGATATGCGAAGCAATGCGTGGCGCCTTAGCAGTACGCTTGTATTGATGGATCTGGCAGCTGTATCAGGGCACATTTCATTGAGGAATTGGTGATGAGTTTCCCTTCCTGTATCAGTTCATCTGCCTGCTGTTTGTAAGGGTCAGGTAAGTGTTGGAGAATTTCTTCTAAGCTGTCGTAATGCGCCCTGTCATATCTTGCCAGCAGGGCCTGTGTATTGGCAATTCTCCAAGAGTTTGCTGCATGAGCTGCTACTCTCTCGCCTGATGCCTCAAAGATTTTTGACTCTTTGTCCGGAGGAGCAGCCTCTCCGGTAGTTAGCCCTCTTACGTGTGTTGGACACCACTAGGGAGTCCAGGGGTAGCTGCCCTTTTATGTATGTAGGATCAATAGGTGCAGCCCTATATTTCTTTTCAATTCTAGGGTTTATGACCCGTGCCCTAGCAGTGTCCTTAAAAATGTCATGTGCATGTTTTAAGACGCCCTTTAACATGGGGAGTGTTTTTACATGTCTCTCAGATGTTGTGAGTGTATCAAAGAGAAAGTCTTCCTCAATAGCATCAGAATGCATAACTACGTTATGGTAGGTAGCGGCTCTATCAAGTAAAGAATTAAAGGCCACTGTATCTTCAGTGGGTGATGGCTTAGTTGGGTAAACTGCTGGTTCTGTAATGGGCAGAGTCCCCTCATTATCTGGTTCTCCTCCTGCACCCCTTGGCTGTTGGTTGGGGTCTCCAGTTGGGTTTTGTGGATAACCAAACCCCACATCTGCATCCTGATCTTCATATGGGTTGTAGTCAGGTGATGTTGGGGTATATGGGGTTGTAGGCATAGCTGGAGTGATAGGTTCAAAAAGTATTGGAGAGGTAGCACAGTCCCGTTTCTTTTTGAGTGGTATTCTAGGAAAGTCTACTATTGGCAGAGGCCTTTTCTTCTTTGTATAGACAGTCACTTTGCCAGTTGCTGGGTCAATGTACAGCTTTGACTGGTCCTCTGTGGAGGGGTCTGGGTGAATAAGCTCTTCCTCCACAGTTTTTGCCTTTGGTGCCGTAGTTTTTGGTTTGCCAGATTTTGGGTCTGTAGGTTTACTTGGTTCAACCGCTTTTGGTGGTTGGACGGGTTTTTGATGTTTGTCGACACTGTTTGTCGGCTGGATGTCCTTAGCTGGCTTCACCACCTTTTTCGGACCGAGCGGTTTGTTTGGTTCGACAGTCTCTTTAGGTGTTTTAGGTGTATGTGGTTTTGGCTCGATGCCCTTTTTCGGAACGAGGGGCTTCGGCTCTACCGATTTGTTTTGGTCCACAGTAGATTTCACTTTCGGTTCGACGTTTGGATATTTGGATATTTGGAGTGTTATTTATAAAGCGCAAGCGGTCGCTCCGGAAGGAGCATCATGGCGCTGAAGATCCTGATTCCAGTCACAGAGTGGAGAGGGGGATGCTAAATGGCAGCTTTGGACCAGTCGTCGGGGAGCGTGAAGATCCAGGTTTTGAGCTGCTTCCGGAATGGTTTCTCAGCTGTTTGAAACCTGAGATGTCTTGGCATACTATTCCAGGCTTTAATGGCTAAGTTGCTCAGGGTTTTGCCGCCTTTGGATTTCAGGTTGAATTTAGACACGGTCATGAGGTTGTCTTGTGCAGATCTAAGGGAGCGGCACGGAGTATAATGGGGGAAGCGTTTAGTTAGGTAGGAAGGACCGGTTTTGTTGATGGCTCGGAAAGCTACGATGAGAATTTTAAAGAGGATTCTCTTGTGTAGGGGGAGCCAGTGCAGGGACTTAAGGGCTGCAGAGATGGAAGATTTTCGTGGAAGTTTCAGAACAAGCCGGGCGGCAGTGTGCAAGACACTTTGTAATTTGGCGAGGGTAGATTTTTTGGTCCCTGCCATGAGTCCGTTGCAGTAGTCAACACGGGACAGAATGAGGGCTACCGCTACCGTTTTTCTCGATTCGAGCGGGAGGAAGTCGAAGAATTTCCTTAATGACTTGATTATGCCGAAGCATTTACCTGCCGTATTCGAAGCGTGGAGGTCGAAGGATAGCTCGGAGTCGAAGAGGACACCGAGGTTCCTGGCTGATGAGACGGTTTGGGGGGGGGCAGCAGAGTTGTCCGGCCACCACAGGGCAGGGCAGAAGGATGCATTTTTTCCGATGGGAAGAATCTCGTTTTTGTTCGAGTTACAGCGCAAGTGATTGGAGTCCATCCATTGGAAGACTGCTGTAAGGCAGTGTTTCAGGTTGAGCTCAGCCGTGTTGGTATTTTCATCAAGGGGGATGATCAGCTGAGTATCGTCGGCATAAGAAGTGACCGTTATGCCGAACGATTCTATGAGGGTAAGGAGAGGGATAAGATAGATATTGAAGAGGAGGGGACTCAAGATGGAACCCTGGGGGACGCCACAGAACACCTTTTTCTCCTTGGAGTGATAAGGGCCAAGTGAGACGGTTTGGAACCTGTCACTGAGGAAAGAACTGATCCAAGATAGGGCAGAGTTGGTAATACCGATGTCTGAGAGTCTCTTGATCAGGATGGAATGGGAAATAGTGTCGAAAGCTGCCGTGAGGTCGAGAAGGATCAGGATAGCCTTCTTCCTTTGATCTTGAAGGATTTTGATTGTTTCGGTCAGCTCGATCAGGGCCGTCTCAGTGGAGTGTTTCGGCCGAAAACCGGATTGTTGGGGGTGAAGTAAATTATTTGAGTCCAGATAGGTCTTGAGCTCTCTGTGGACCAGCTGTTCCGTTATTTTACCTAGTGCAGGTAGGAGGGTGATCGGGCGAAGGTTAGTCAGGTCAGAGGGGGGTTTATTCGACTTTTTTAAGAGCGGCTTGACCACCCCTTGTTTCCAAGAGCATGGGACTGAACCGGATGATAGAGATTGGTTGATTATGGTGTTAATGGAGGGGTTGATTTCGTCGATGATGAGGTGGAGGATCCTAGGTGGACATGGATCAGAGGGGGAGCCAGATTTGCAGGCAAGAATTGCGTCTCTGGTCTGGGACAGGGTGACCGGAGTAAAGCTTTTGAGACTTTTTATAGGCTGGTGGACAAGGACCGGGTCCCGTTGTGAAGAAGCTGGGGGAGGGGGAGGGAAATTTTTGTGAATGAGGGTGATTTTGTCATCAAAATAATCCGAGATTTTGTCACAGAATTCTTGGGATGGGGGGATTTCCGGTTGAAGAGCTTTGGGTTTGGTAAAGGATTTAACTATGGAAAAAAGGGTTTTTTGCTTTTGGCTAGCATCATTAATAGCGTTAACATAGTAGATTTTTTTTGCTGCTTTGATGGATGCAAGGTAGGTTTTCCTCTGTAGGATATAGTTCCTGCGATCGCTGTTTTCGTAGGTACTACGCCATCTCCTCTCAGCTTTTCTGCAAAGGAGATGGGCGGCGGTAAGGTCAGGCGTGTACCAAGGGGCCTTGAATTTAGCTGTTTTCAAGGCCTTGTCCCGTTTGTGGTCACAGCGAGTCGAAAGTTCATGAGTGAGCCAGTTGTTGAGGCTTATAGCGTCTCTATCTATATCGCCTGAGGGAGAAGGGGCATTTGATGGGGAAAGGGGGTGAAGAGTGAGGTTTTTCTGGACAGTATTCCAGTTGATGGGACGGGCGGGCTGGCGTAAACGTTTATTGCAAGTAGGGATGTCTCCGCTAGAAATGTGAAAGGGGATTAAACAGTGGTCAGTCCAGATTTGAGGTATAGGGGATAGGGAGGAGAGGGACGGGAGGTTAGAACAGATGCCGTCCAAGGTGTGACCAAGGGAGTGTGTGGGAAGCTTGACGCTTTGTTGTAGGTTAAAGACGTCCAACGATTGTAGAAAATTTCTGGAGTGCGGGTCTGCTGTGGATTCAAGATGTATATTAAAGTCTCCTAAGAGTGTGAAGTGTGGATAGCGAAGGAGGAAACTACCAAGAGCGTCGTCTAGCGAGTCTAGGAATTTCGTAGCGTTGCCAGGTGGACGATAGATGAGGCCACCGGTGAAGGAGAGCGTTTTGCTAAGGCTTATGCAGAATCCTAAGCCTTCTGCGTCGGTGAGAGGGTCGAGGCAGAAGGTGTGACAGCTAAAGGTGTTCCTGACGATAACTGCGACACCACCTCCTCTACCCTTCTGTCTATCTTGTCTATGGAAAGAAAAGCCCGGGGGGAGGGCGGTGGCGATGTCAGGGTTACTATCTTCGGTGAGCCAGGTCTCGGTGATCATTAGGCAGTCCAGATCGTGGTCAATGATGAGATCATGGATGTCTTGGCTGTGTTTACACATTGACCTGGCATTTATTAGGGCACCTATAAAAAAAGGTCGCAGGATATTGGGGGGGGTTGACCGTTCTGCCTCTAGGTTGAGGGTCCAGTGGCAATTGGGGCAACTGGGGGAGACAAGTACCGTAGATATATCAAATTTACAAGGGCAGTCGAGCTTACCTCGGAGTTGGTGGAGGTCGCTAGAGGCGTACCTTAGGATTGATGGAATTTGGGCAGGGGGTCTGGCGCCTGGCGCGGTCTTAGCGCGGACGGGCGCAGACGGGCTTGCCTTAGGCGCGCCTTCGGCGCGCAAACGGCGCTCCCGCTGCGCTCGTCCGCTGCGCGTCCTGTACAGGCACATTTAAGGGCGACTTCGGGGTGTGGCCTCGAAAAGGGGCGGAGTCAGCGTGCACGCCGTTGTTGATGGCGGCGGCAGGCTGGAAGCGCTAGGAAGGGCGCTGAGTCAGGTAAGACGCTGTCAGTTTTAAAACACAACTGATCAAAATAAGTGACACCACACAGATTGTAACAATTATTAAAAACAAGGCTTAGTACCACCAGCGTCCCGGCTTCCGCCTCAGGACCTGGGTCAGGGTTTCTGGTAGCCGCTCGAAAATCAGCGGTATTTAACCAGGGATCAAGGGGGCGTGGCCTCGAAAAGGGGCGGAGTCAGCGTGCACGCCGTTGTTGATGGCGGCGGCAGGCTGGAAGCGCTAGGAAGGGCGCTTCCGCACGTTAGTTTTGGGCGTCGGCCTTTTACTTTTGTCGATAGTTTTTTTCCCTTTGTCGATATTTGAGGCTTGTGTGCTCGATTCAACGTGCTTTGGCTCAGAGGTTGATTCGACGTGCTTTTGCCTTGGCGTCGGATCGACGTGTTTGGGCCGCGAGGTGGACTCGACGGCTCTTGGTTTCAAGCTCGACTCGACAGATTTTGTCTTCGATGTCGACTCAACGGTCTTTGGCTTCGAAGGTTGTGTTGGGACTACGGCCTTCGGCTCGAGGACCTTTTGCTTAACTACTTATGGATCGACGACATTAGGTCCGAAGACGGTGTTGTCGACGAGTTTCGGTTTCAATGGAACCGGCGCCGTATGGCGTGTCTCAGAGAACTTTTTGAATATGTTCTTAGCCGGGCGGTACTGCAGGGCTGTAGAACGAAAGTGTAGATCTTGGCTAAGGCCCACTGGCGATGCCTCGACCTGAGTCTCTGATATTGGTGCAGTGTCTATATGGGGCGGTGTACTCACGGTTCGCCCCTCGTCGTTATCGGAGTCGTCTTCAACCACTACGATGTGGTCTTGATCGTATTCCTCGAGATCGACGATTTCTTCATCCTCTTCGAAGTAATGCTGTTGTGCTCCGAGTATTGTTCTTCATCTTGATCCGATTCTTCGGCGCTACCTAGTTCTTCCTCATTGTCGAAGATGTTGTCTGGTTCTGGCGCCGACCTCTGCATTTCTTGCATCGCTGCCCGTCGATTCCGGATAGTCTTTTTCGACCGGAACTGGGAACAAGCTAGGCAACTATTTTCCTTGAGATCCGGAGATAAGCATTTGTTGCATACGGGATGCTTATCCGTGTGCGGGAACTTTGAGTTGCACTGCGGGCAGAACTTAAATGGACTCCGTTCCATCGACGGTCGGTCCAAGTGGTGTCAAGAAGGACTCGCAGCCCGATTCGACGACCGGAGTGCAATAGATGTTTCTGAAGTGTCTCGGTACCAAGCGCTAAACAATACCGTCGGAACCGAAGGCCTTTTGGCCTTTACAGAAAGTTAGAGAATCCCGAACTTGGAGTGTAGGAAAGTACATCCGCACCCAATGGCGGAAAAAAACAATCTGAGGATGGAGAGGATGCCCATGCGCACTGTAGTCCAAGGGAGGAGCCACCTATCTCGTGATACTTCGAAGACTCTACCAGGACAACAACATGCAATCATCCGGACCCAACACTAGGCGGCGATCTATGCACAGATATGAATTCAGCAGCCCACCTGCCTCGAACATTCGATTTTCGAACCGGAGCGGAAAAGTTGCACCCGAACCCAGTGGCGGAAAAAAGCAATCTAAGGATGGAGCCGATGCCCATGTGCACTATCCTCCAAGGGAGGAGTCACCTATCTCGTGACTAGAAAGACTTCTTCCAAGATGACAACAACATGCAATCATCCGAGCCCAACATCAGGTGGCGATCTAATGCACAGTGTAAGATCTGCAGCTCATATGCCTCGAACATATGAATTTATTCTAAACACATTCCTCTAGTCTCTTTAGGCCGCTAGAGGCAAAAGCACCTACGTTACACTTAATATCACACAGTAAATACAATATACGTTGAGCCCTAGTGGCGTACCAAACCATATATTAAGAAAGTGGTATAAGAACCACGACTTGACTAGACACAAGGCCTAGAGCCGGTAGAATCACTGGGACCACGAGGAACCACTCAAGGTAGTGACACAGAGACCCACGTGGGACGTGTGCAGTGTGAGAACACAGCTGCGAATCACTGTTAGCTTCTATGGGGATAGTCGGGGTTGGAAATTTAAAGATTAAGGACACTTGGAAGAGGACATCGAGCAAACCCCTTTAGACTTCAGGGGTTCTAGGGCCAACACCCACGGGAGCACCGGAGTACTCGAAAGACCTCACCCAGAGAAGCCGGGTGCATAGGTGTCTTTTGGTGTCGGGAATTGTCGTTGATTTCAATGGCGATTTGCTGCAAAGTGCTGCTGCCACCGAAGTGGAAAGTGTCCGAGGTGATCCAAGCCTGGATCGAAGATGAGAAGAACCTGAAAGCAGAGGGGACAGAGTCTGGGTCACTTGCTAGTGACCAGGGGCACAATAGTCGAATGCCCACCCAGGTCGGGTGATTTCAGGTTGAAGAGGTGAAGCTTGACTCTACAGCTACGAGGACCAGGAGGCATCGTTGACGACCAGGAGCTGGATTCGAGCTGTCCCACGAAGTACGTTGAGTGCTGCGGTGTCGGTGACCGGATTGGACCCAACAAGCCTTGGCAACAGCAACCCACGCAGAAATGCTTCGGTGCGGACCAGCAAGGTCCGAGGGAGTCACCAAGTGGTGGAGAGTCAGGGCATGTCTGGAGTAACCAGGTGAACCCAAAGAAAATCAGAGTTGCCTTCACAGTGACCCACCAGTCGACGGAACGGGGATCGCAAAGGGGCCTAGAGCGGAAGCACACAGAACTGGCTCACGGAACACTCGTGGAGTGTAGGCCAGCAATCTTTGGTACAAAAGGTGCTCGGGCCTGGGCTACAAGTAACCCAAAGCACAGCCTCAAAGAATGATGAGAAGCTGATGCACTTGCAAATGTGCACGTTGTCCGGGAGTTCCGGTTCCACGTCAGTCACGAGGGCTGCGGGTCTCAGCTTTGCTGGGGACTCGGGTCGGCCTCTGAGAAGTCTGGAAACCAACCTCCTGGGCTGCACATACTTCGGAGTCCGGAGATGCAGACCAGCAATTGCTTCGTTGGTGCCAGCCAAGCAGGGGAGTAACTCCTTTACTCCAAGGGAGATTCTTCAGTCATCTAGCCGTGTAGATCGTCGAAGTTCCAGGATTTCTGTAGCAGAGTTTTGTCCAGGTATAATCTAAAGTCCTGTAGCCAGGGGTTCCTTTCTTATACTCAAAGAACGGGTTGGACATACTCTGGGGACCCACCTATGGGAGGGTTTGGAAAGAGGGGTGGCTACACCCATTTCCTTTGTCCAGTTTCGTGCCAGAGCTAGGGCTGGTAGCCCCTGCAACCGGTTTGAACTTGCCTATGCACTGGGACACCAAATGTGCCCCCAGAGAGTGCACCCACCCAGCCCCAATACACTAAAGCCTGTCTGGGAGGTGGTCACACCTCCCTGTGACAGGAAACCTATTGTCCAACCCCCCTGCCAGAGTTTCTTCCAGCAGCAGGAGGCCAGACTTGTGTCTGTGGCTGGAGCATCCATTTTGTGATGCCAGGGCTCTTTAAAACTGGTACCGGGTATACCGGTGTGTACATGTCTTTGGGTAGGATTCCAAAGTGTTTGACACCAAACATGACATGTTTCCTGCAACCATTCCAAAGTTAGCATTTACCGCAAGGATATAATGCACTTAATAGTATATGGTCTGGCTGCATCACAGAACAGCCCCAGAGAATAGGTTCCGAAAGCTGCAGAGGGGCCCTGCTCATGCTTTAGGCACCCTCCCACGCAAAACCAAGCACCCTGCCTTCAGGATTGATAAGGCCTGCCATAGGGGTGACTGATAGGTTTATATGTATCGTGATTATAGGTAACCTATATCTAAGTAAGGGGTGCATGCACCACCTTACCCAGGCTGCAGTAGCAGTCCTGTGGTGTCATTTTGGAAGGCTTCCCAGGGTTGGCATAATACATGCTGTAGCCCCTGGTAGGCCTCTGCGGTACCCATGCCCTAGGTACCTAAGGTACCATATACTAGGGACTCATAAGGGTACCCCAGTAACCAAACTGGAGTGTACCTAAAGTACTTAGAATCAATTTAGAGAGGAAGCAGCTAGGCTGGGGTCCTGGATAGCAGTGAAAAACAGTGAAACATCAGCAAAAAGTGGGGGTAACTATAAGAGTAGATCCTACTCTCCTACACCCAACAGCTGTGTTTTTTGCTTTATCCCCTCTCCTGCCATGCCATTGCTCAGGCAGTGAAGGGCGGTGAGGGCTGAGTAATTTACAAATAGATGGGGCCTTGCTGCTTTTCAGGTGCTCCTGCGCTGGAGGGCTGGGGCATAATTTTTTAAAAGAAAGGGGCCTCGCTGTTTTTTAGGTGCTCCTGCCCTGGACTGCTGGGGAATCATTTTTAAATAGAAAGTGGCCTCGCTGTTTTTCAGGTGCTCCTACGCTGGAGGGCTGGGGAATAATTTTGTAATAGAAAGGGGCCTCGCTGTTTTTCAGTTGCTCAGCTTGTAGGACATTGTCACCTTGGCCCTGTGTCCTTCCCAAGAACAATATACTCCCACTTACATTCCCTGTGTGTTTCAAGAAAGGGCCCGCCCGCGAATGTAGGCCACGCCCCACGAATGTGGGCCACTTTTTTTCATCAGTGCCTGGGCCAAATTGTGATCCCAATCCAACCCTGCCTTTCATCAGAAAAGGGAGGAGGCTTAATATCAAAATCTAACCCACAAACCAATCCCTTTTTAAAAAATTATTTGAAAGGTTTCATATAGCGCAAACAAGACCCTTCAGGGTATCGAAGCGATGTTCAGCGAAGCAGGGAGGTTAAGCTGATACAGGAGAAAATAAAATACATAAGCGGATACATCAGATGCACATTGCAAATCCCTCTTATTCCTACTAACACGCCGCTGCTTGCCCCCACTCTAAAAAGCATTGTTAACGATATGCCTGTTGCCACCCTGGGGCTTCTGGCACCCTAGGATGTGAGCCTCAGTCCCCAGGCACACACACGTCTTCCATGGACTCCCTCTTCATCTGTGGTTGTGGATGGGAGTTGGTGTTGGTGGCGGTAATCATGGTGGTGGCGGAAATGGTGGTGGTGCTGGTAATGGTGGTGGCGGTAATGATGGTGGTGGCGGTAATGATGGTGGTGGCGGTAATGGTGGTGGTGGCGGTAATGGTGGTGGTGGCGGTAATGGTGGTGGTGGCAGTAATGGTGGTGGTGGCGGTAATGGTGGTGGTGCTGGTGGCAGTAATGGTGGTGACGGTAATGATGGTGGTGGCGGTAATGATGGTGGTAATGGTGGTGGCGGTATTGATGGTGGTGGCGGTAATGGTGCTTGTGGGGGTAATGATGGTGGTGGCGGTATTGGTGGTGGTGCTGGAGCTGGTAATGGTGTTGGTGGCGGTAATGGTGTTGGTGGCGGTAATGATGATGGTGGTGCTGGTGGGGGTATTGATGGTGGTTGCGGTAATCGTGGTGGTGCTGGTGGTGGTAATGATGGTGGTGGCGGTATTGATGGTGGTGGCGGTAATGGTGGCGATAATGATGGTGGTGGCAGTAATGGTGGCGGTGTGGTGGCGATAATGGTGGTGGTAATGATGGTGGTGGCGGTAATGGTGGTGGTGGCAGTGATGGTGGCGGTGCTGGTGGCGGTAATGATGGTGGTGGCGGTAATGGTGGTGGTAATGATGGTGGTGGCGGTAATGGGTGGCGATATTGATGGTTTTGGCTGTAATGGTGGTGGCGGTAATGGTGGTGTTGATGGTGGTGGCGGAAATGATGGTGGTAGCGCTGATGGTGGTGGTGGTATTGATGGTGGTGGCGGTATTGATGGTTTTGGCTGTAATGGTGGTGGCGGTAATGGTGGCGGTGCTGGTGGCGGTAATGATGGTGGTGGCGGAAATGATGGTGGCGGTAATGGTGGTGGTGGCGGTATTGATGGTGGTGGCTGTAATGGTGGTGGCGGTAAGGGTGGTGGTGCTGGTGTCGGTAATGATGGTGGTGGCAGTAATGGTGGCGGTGCTGGTAGCGGTAATGATGGTGGTGGCGTTAATGGTGGTGGTGCTGGTGATGTGCATGTAGAATATGATTAGAGCATTTAGACCCATCAACTATTTCTGGGTTTTGGACTGTATTATGTGTGCGTTTGACATTATAAGGTCCTGAAAGGATGGCAGCCTCGGTCTGGAAGACACACACAGATGTTATATTGACCTCGTCACACAAGGGAGTGCGTGGGAGGTGTTGGCAGCGTGCATGTAGAATGAGATTATAGCACGGTGATGCTTACAGCACGGTCAGATACATCAAGTGGTACTGGGCCTAGACTACATTATGTCTGTATTTGAGATTAGAAGGCTGTCAAAAGGGTGGTTTGTTGAAAGGGTTTTACAAAACTGTTTGTACTTGCAAAGGTTGTGAGTTCAGAGGTTGGAAAGCTGTCAGCTGAGAGTAGAAATTGAGCGGTGAGAAGGTCAACTCCTTCCTGAGCAAGGATTGTGTTAAGGCCCCTGGGCAGAGACCTCGGGGCACACGCATTGTGTGGCACAATTGCCTCCCTGGGATGTGTTCATGGGAGATGTTCACTGCTGTGGCCTCTGGTCCGTTTGGGTAAGGAATTCCAGACTTCTGTGGCCAGCAAGCAGAGGGCTGACTTAGGGCGAGGCGAGCTCGGTCTTACAATGCTGTGGTATCTGGGGCTTCCCACCTTGCATTTCCCCCTGTAGTACTTATCAGGAGTTTGTCTGCTGTGCTACGCGTCTTACCTGAGCCATGTCTAGGTAGATAAGCACCTGTCCGTCGATGTCCACCCCCTGGACATAGGCCCTGAGGAGCTCGTCCACCGCGTGCTGCTCTGGAAAAGAAGATCAGGGTTAGGGCGGAAAGAGACCCAGGGCCGCATCACAAGACAAGCGTGCCTGCCGCTACCACAGGTCCTAGGAGCCGCATCACATGACACGTGTGCCTGCCGCTACCACACATCCTAGGGGCCGCATCACAAGACACGTGTGCCTGCCGCTACCACACGTCCTAGGAGCCGCATCACAAGACACGTGTGCCTGCCGCTACCACACGTCCTAGGAGCCGCATCACAAGACACACGTACCTGCCGCTACCACACGTCCTAGGGGCCACATCACAAGACACGCTTGCCTGTCGCTACCACACGTACTAGGGCGCCGCATCACAAGACACGCATGCCTGCCGCTACCACACGTCGTGGAGCCGCATAACAAGTCACGCGTACTTGCCGCTACCACACGTCCTAGAAGCCACATCACAAGACACGTGTGCGTGCCGCTACCACACGTCCTAGGAGCCGCACCACAAGACACGTGTGCCTGCCGCTACCACACGTCATAGGGGCCGCATCACAAGACAAGTGTGCCTGCCTCTACCACACGTCATAGGAGGCGCATCACAGGACACGTATGCCTGCAGCTACCACACGTCCTAAGGGCCGCATCACATGACACGCGTGTCTGCCACTACCACACGTCCTAGGGCCACATCACAAGACACGCGTGCCTGCCGCTACCACACGTCCTAGGGGCCGCATCACAAGACACGCGTGCCTGCTGCAACCACACGTCCTAGGAGCCGCATCACAAGACACACGTGCCTGCTGCTACCACATGTGCTAGGAGCCGCATCACAAGACACGCGTGCCTGCCGCTACCACACGTCTTAGAGACCGCATCACAAGACATGCGTGCCCGCTGCTACCACACTTCCTAGGGGCCGTATCACAGGACAAACGTGCCTGCCGCTACAACACTTCCTAGGGGCCATATCAAAAAACACGCGTGCCTGCTGCAACCACACGTCCTAGGGGAGGCATCACAACACACGCGTGCCCGCTGCTACCACATGTCCTAGAGGCCGCATCATAAGACATGCGTGCCTGCCACTACCACACATCCTAAGGGCCGCATCACAAGATACGCGTGCCCGCTGCTACCACACGTCCTAGGCGTCATATCACAAGACACGCATGCCTGCCGCCACCACACGTCCTAGGGGACGCATCACAACACACGCGTGCCCGCTGCTACCACACGTCCTAGTGTTTGCATCACAAGACACGCGTGCCCGCCGCTACCACACGTTTTAGGGGATGCATCACAACACACGCTTGCCCGCCGCTACCACACGCCGTAGGGGCTGCATCACAACACACGCGTGCCTTCCACTACCACACGTCCTAGGGGTCGCATCACAAGACACGCGTGACCGCCGCTAATACACGTCGTAGGGGCCGAATCACAACACATGCGTGCCCGCTGCTACCACACGTCCTAGGGGCCGCATCATAAGACACGTGTGCCTGCCGCTACCAAACGTCCTAGGGGCTGCATCACAAGACACGCGTGCCTGCTGCTACCACACGCCCTAGGGGCTGCATCACAACACACGCGTGCCTGCTGCTACCACACTTCCTAGGGGCCGCATCACAACACATGCGTGCCTGCCGCTACCACACGTCCTAAGGGCCGAATCACAACACGTGCGTGCCCGCCGCTATCACACGTCCTAGGGGCCGCATCACAAGACACGCGTGCTTGCCGCTACCTCACGTCCTAGAGGCTGCATCCCAAGACAAACGTGCCCGCCGCTACCACACGCCCTAGGGGCTGCATCACAACACACACGGGCCTGCCGCTACCACACTTCCTAGGGGCCGCACCACAACACACGCGTGCCTGCCGCTACCACACGTCCTAGGGGCCGCATCACAAGACATGCTTGCCTGCCGCTACCACACGT
The DNA here is from genome assembly GCF_964263255.1 of Lissotriton vulgaris. Classification (NCBI taxonomy): domain Eukaryota; kingdom Metazoa; phylum Chordata; class Amphibia; order Caudata; family Salamandridae; genus Lissotriton; species Lissotriton vulgaris. Next base: position 286,520,049 of record NC_141690.1, on the reverse strand, counting down.
CCTAAGGGCCGAATCACAACACACGCGTACCCGCCGCTATCACATGTCCTAGGGGCCACATCACAAGACACTCGTGCTTGCCGCTACCTCACGTCCTAGAGGCCGCATCCCAAGACACACGTGCCCGCCGCTACCACACGTTTCAGGGGATACATCACAGGACACACATGCCTGCCACTACCACATGCCATAGGGGCCGCATTACAAAACACACGTGCCTTCCACTACCACACGTCCTAGGGGTCGCATCACAAGACACGCGTGACCGCCGCTAATACACGTCGTAGGGGCTGAATCACAACACATGCGTGCCCGCTGCTACCACACGTCCTAGGGGTCGCATCACAAGACACGCGTGACCGCCGCTAATACACGTCGTAGGGGCTGAATCACAACACATGCGTGCCCGCTGCTACCACACGTCCTAGGGGCCGCATCATTAGACACGCGTGCCTGCCGCTACCAAACGTCCTAGGGGCTGCATCACAAGACACACGTGCCTGCTGCTACCACACGCCCTAGGGGCTGCATCACAACACACGCGTGCCTGCTGCTACCACACTTCCTAGGGGCCGCATCACAACACACGCGTGCCTGCCGCTACCACACGTCCTAGGGGCCGCATCACAAGACATGCTTGCCTGCCGCTACCACACGTCCTAAGGGCCGAATCACAAAACACGCGTGCCTGCCGCTATCACACGTCCTAGGGGCCGCATCCCAAGACACACGTGCCCGCCGCTACCACACGTTTTAGGGGATGCATCACAAGACACACATGCCTACCACTACCACATGCCCTAGGGGCCGCATCACAAGACACGCGTGCCTGCTGCTACTACACGTCCTAGGGGGCGCATAACAACACATGCGTGCCCGCTGCTACCACACTTCCTAGGGGCCATATCATAAGACACGCGTGCCTGCCGCTACCACATGTCCTAGGGGCAATATCACAAAACACGCGTGCCTGCTGCAACCACACGTCCTAGGGGAGGCATCACAACACACGCGTGCCCGCTGCTACCACACGTCCTAGAGGCCGCATCACAAGACACGCGTGCCTGCCGCTACCACACGTCCTAGGGGCAATATCACAAAACACGCGTGCCCGCCGCTACCACACGTCCTAGGGGCCGCATCACAAGACATGCTTGCCTGCCGCGACCACACGTCCTAAGGGCCGAATCACAACACACGCGTACCCGCCGCTATCACATGTCCTAGGGGCCGCATCACAAGACATCACAAAACACACGTGCCTTCCAGCACCACACGTCCTAGGGGACGCATCACAACACACGCGTGCCCGCTGCTACCACACGTCCTAGTGTTTGCATCACAAGACACGCGTGCCCGCCGCTACCACACGTTTTAGGGGATGCATCACAACACACGCTTGCCCGCCGCTACCACACGCCGTAGGGGCTGCATCACAACACACGCGTGCCTTCCACTACCACACGTCCTAGGGGTCGCATCACAAGACACGCGTGACCGCCGCTAATACACGTCGTAGGGGCCGAATCACAACACATGCGTGCCCGCTGCTACCACACGTCCTAGGGGCCGCATCATAAGACACGTGTGCCTGCCGCTACCAAACGTCCTAGGGGCTGCATCACAAGACACGCGTGCCTGCTGCTACCACACGCCCTAGGGGCTGCATCACAACACACGCGTGCCTGCTGCTACCACACTTCCTAGGGGCCGCATCACAACACATGCGTGCCTGCCGCTACCACACGTCCTAAGGGCCGAATCACAACACGCGCGTGCCCGCCGCTATCACACGTCCTAGGGGCCGCATCACAAGACACGCGTGCTTGCCGCTACCTCACGTCCTAGAGGCTGCATCCCAAGACAAACGTGCCCGCCGCTACCACACGCCCTAGGGGCTGCATCACAACACACACGGGCCTGCCGCTACCACACTTCCTAGGGGCCGCACCACAACACACGCGTGCCTGCCGCTACCACACGTCCTAGGGGCCGCATCACAAGACATGCTTGCCTGCCGCTACCACACGTCCTAAGGGCCGAATCACAACACACGCGTACCCGCCGCTATCACATGTCCTAGGGGCCACATCACAAGACACTGGTGCTTGCCGCTACCTCACGTCCTAGAGGCCGCATCCCAAGACACACGTGCCCGCCGCTACCACACGTTTCAGGGGATACATCACAGGACACACATGCCTGCCACTACCACATGCCATAGGGGCCGCATTACAAAACACACGTGCCTTCCACTACCACCCGTCCTAGGGGTCGCATCACAAGACACGCGTGACCGCCGCTAATACACGTCGTAGGGGCTGAATCACAACACATGCGTGCCCGCTGCTACCACACGTCCTAGGGGTCGCATCACAAGACACGCGTGACCGCCGCTAATACACGTCGTAGGGGCTGAATCACAACACATGCGTGCCCGCTGCTACCACACGTCCTAGGGGCCGCATCATTAGACACGCGTGCCTGCCGCTACCAAACGTCCTAGGGGCTGCATCACAAGACACACGTGCCTGCTGCTACCACACGCCCTAGGGGCTGCATCACAACACACGCGTGCCTGCTGCTACCACACTTCCTAGGGGCCGCATCACAACACACGCGTGCCTGCCGCTACCACACGTCCTAGGGGCCGCATCACAAGACATGCTTGCCTGCCGCTACCACACGTCCTAAGGGCCGAATCACAAAACACGCGTGCCTGCCGCTATCACACGTCCTAGGGGCCGCATCCCAAGACACACGTGCCCGCCGCTACCACACGTTTTAGGGGATGCATCACAAGACACACATGCCTACCACTACCACATGCCCTAGGGGCCGCATCACAAGACACGCGTGCCTGCTGCTACTACACGTCCTAGGGGGCGCATAACAACACATGCGTGCCCGCTGCTACCACACTTCCTAGGGGCCATATCATAAGACACGCGTGCCTGCCGCTACCACATGTCCTAGGGGCAATATCACAAAACACGCGTGCCTGCTGCAACCACACGTCCTAGGGGAGGCATCACAACACACGCGTGCCCGCTGCTACCACACGTCCTAGAGGCCGCATCACAAGACACGCGTGCCTGCCGCTACCACACGTCCTAGGGGCAATATCACAAAACACGCGTGCCCGCCGCTACCACACGTCCTAGGGGCCGCATCACAAGACATGCTTGCCTGCCGCGACCACACGTCCTAAGGGCCGAATCACAACACACGCGTACCCGCCGCTATCACATGTCCTAGGGGCCGCATCCCAAGACATCACAAAACACACGTGCCTTCCAGCACCAGACGTCCTAGGGGTCGCATCACAAGACACGCGTGACCGCCGCTACTACACGTCGTAGGGCCGAACCACAACACATGTGTGCCCGCTGCTACCACACGTCCTAGGGGCTGCATCACAAGACACGCGTGCCTGCTACTACCACACGCCCTAGGGGCTGCATCACAACACACGCGGGCCTGCCGCTACCACACTTCCTAGGGGCCGCACCACAACACACGCGTGCCGGCCGCTACCACACGTCCTAGGGGCCGCATCACAAGACATGCTTGCCTGCCGCTACCACACGTCCTAAGGGCCGAATCACAACACACGCGTACCCGCCGCTATCACATGTCCTAGGGGCCGCATCACAAGACACGCAGGCTTGCCGCTACCTCACGTCCTAGAGGCCGCATCCCAAGACACACGTGCCCGCCGCTACCACACGTTTCAGGGGATGCATCACAAGACACACATGCCTGCCACTACCACATGCCCTAGGGGCCGCATCACAAGACACGCGTGCCTGCCGCTACTACACGTCCTAGGGGCCGCATCACAACACATGCGTGCCCGCTGCTACCACACTTCCTAGGGGCCATATCATAAGACATGCGTGCCTGCCGCTACCACACGTCCTAGGGGCACTATCACAAAACACGCGTGCCTGCTGCAACCACACGTCCTTTGGGAGGCATCACAACACACGCGTGCCCGCTGCTACCACACGTCCTAAAGGCCGCATCACAAGACACGCGTGCCTGCCGCTACCACACGTCCTAGACGCAATATCACAAAACAGGCGTGCCCGCCGCTACCAAACGTCCTAGGGGCCACATCACAAAACACACGTGCCTTCCAGTACCACACGTCCTAGGGGTCGCATCACAAGACACGCATGACCGCCGCTACTAGACGTCATAGGGGCTGAATCACAACACATGCGTGCCCGCTGCTACCACACTTCCTAGGGGCCATATCATAAGACACGCGTGCCTGCCGCTACCACACGTCCTAGGGGCAATATCACAAAACACGCGTGCCTGCTGCAACCACACGTCCTAGGGGAAGCATCACAACACACGCGTGCCCACTGCTACCACACGTCCTAGAGGTCGCATCACAAGACACGCGAGCCCGCCGCTACCACACGTTTTAGGGGATGCATCACAACACACGCGTGCCAGCAGCTACCAAACATCCTAGGGGCCGCATCACAAAACACACGTGCCTTCCAGTACCACACGTCCTAGGGTCGCATCACAAGACACGCATGACCGCCGCTACTACACGTCGTAGGGGCCGAATCACAACACATGCGTGCCCGCTGCTACCACACGCGTGCCTGCCGCTACCACACGTCCTAGGGGCTGCATCACAAGACACGCGTGCCTGCTGCTACCACACGCCCTAGGGGTTGCATCACAACACACGCGTGCCTGCCGCTACCACACGTCCTAGGGGCTGTATCACTGACATGCGTGCCTGCCGCTACCACACGTCCTAGGGGCCACATCACAACACACGCGTGCCTGCCGCTACCACACGTCCTAGGGGCCGCATCACAAGACACACATGACAGCCACTACCACACGTCCCAGGGGCCGCATCACAAGACATGCGTGCCTTCCGCTATCACACATCCTAGGGGCCGCATCACAAGACATGCGTGCCTGCCGCAACGACACTTCCTAGAGGCCGCATCACAAGACAGGCTTGCCTGCAGGTACTACATGTCCTAGGGTCCGCATCACAATATATCCGTGCCCGCCGCTACCACACATCCTAGGGGCCGCATCACAACACACGCGGCCTGCCGCTACCACACGTCCTAGGAGCCGCATCACAAGACACGCTTGCCTGCCGCTACCACATGCCCTAGAGGCCGCATCACAAGACACGCGTGCCCGCTGCTACCACACATTTTAGGGGATGCATCACCACACCTGCGTGCCCGCCGCTACCACATGTCCTAGGAGCCGCTTCACAAGACACACGTGCCTGCCACTACCACACATCCTAGGGGCCGCATCACAAGGCACGCGTGCCTGCCGCTACCACACGTCCTAGGGGCCGCATCACAAGACACACGTGCCTGCCACTACCACACGTCCTAGGGGCCGCATCACAAGACACACGTGCCCGCTGCTACCACACGTCCTAGGGGCCACATCATAAGACATGCATGCCTGCCGCTACCACACGTCATAGGGGCCGCATCACAAGACACGCGTGCCCGCTGCTACTACACGTCGTAGGGGCCGCATCACAACACATTAATTAATTGTGGGTTTGTAATGCGCTAGAATCGACTCCCGAAGGAGTATCTCTGCGCAGTAGACCGCAGGGGAACCCGTCCTGGCTTTCCCTGTGAGATGGTTCCTACTGGGTATGTCCAAGGTGAAACCAGGCATCCCCGGCGTATGTGGGGGGCCGTTGTGGAGATGAGGCAAGCTAATGCCCAGAGTTGCCGACTGTGATCCCTGGTTAGAGTAGGCACCGAGATGAGAATTATCGAGTCTGCTGACCCTGGTCCACGACCCTGCCGCGTCGGGAATTGAACCCTGGTCCCGGGCCGTCCTCTGCTCCCGGGTCTGCCGCCTCTAACCAGTGAGCCACACCACTCCATGTGCCCGCTGCTACCACACATCCTAGGGGCCGCATCATAAGACACTCGTGCCTGCGGCTACCACACGTCCTGGGGGGCGCATCACAAGACACGCGTGCACTCTGCTACTACACGTCGTAGGGGCCGCATCACAACACAAGCGTGCCCGCCGCTACCACACGTCATAGGGGGGTCATCACAACACACACGTGCCCGCCGCTACCACACGTCCTAGGGGCCGCATCACAGGACAAGCATGCCTGCCACTACCACAAGTCCTAGGGGCCGCATCACAAGACAGGCGTGCCCACCGCTACCACACGTCCTAGGGGCCGCATCTCAACACATGCGTGCCTGCCCCTACCACATGTCCTAGGGGCCGCATCACAAGATACGTGTGCCTGCCGCTACATACGTCCTAGGGGCTGCATCACAAGACACATATGCCTGCGGCTACCACACGCCCATGGGGCCGCATCACAACAAGCACTAAGAGATAAGGAGACGACTTGAGAGTATCTAGGGTTAGTAAGATCTCTTATAATCAGTACATGAAGGCTGCATGTCCTTGGCCATCCATTTAGTGGAGCACCACTACCATTCCTTATTCATTCTGAGGGCAGTCAATACTTGGAGAATATGGAGTGCTTGCGAACTGAACATGCATGGACACTCACCTGTCAGTGCCTGTAGCCGTGGCAGGCACAGACGGTTCGTCAGAATCAGCATCTCCATGGCATCCAGAGTGGCCACAGGCGTGAAGAGCCCCAAGTACAGGTACTCCAGGACAGCACGCAGGCATGAGCAGCTAGTCCCGGGGAGAGATACCTGGAAAGAGTGAGGAGTAAGATGGTTACTGAGACTCTCTCCCACACAGTACACATGGCCACCTAGAGCAGCTGTAGTGCTGAGATGGAGAAGGCAAATGACCGCAGCGCTCATGGCTTCTGGGTCTCGAAAAGTGAGTCAATGAGAAAATTCTATGGTTTTCTACGAGTGAAATGTCCAACTAACTACAACACCCCTGAAACAATGTTTTTTCTGTGAATTTCGAAGGTTTTTTAAATGCAATTATTTAAATATAACGTGCCTGAAACCTATGGTTTTTTCAGTGAATTTCAAAGGTTTTTTAAATGCTAATTTCTAACTATAACGTCTCTGAAACCTATGTTTTTTTCAGTGAATTCCCCCAAAAATTGTAAATGCTAATTTCTAACTATAACATGCCTGAAACCTATGGTTTTTTAAGTGAACTTGTAAGGTTTTTTAAATACTAGTTTTTAACTATGTCTACAGAGGTAGGACATGTGAAGAAAGAAGAAAAAACACACAGAAGGAAGAAAAAGAAATGCAGAAAGAAACAAAAGAAGTCCACAAAGGCGAATAAAAGTGCAGGAAGAAGCAAGACGTGCAGAAAGAACAAACAGAGGAGCAAAAAGAGAACTTTTTGCAAAATCATCCTGTACCCTCAACTTTTTCAGATGGGTACTGGTGGTAACTGACTGACTAACCAGTCCTAGAGTCAGTGCTATGCTAAAAGAAACTTAGAATACAGTGAAAACACTGACATACACTAGGGAACACTATGCGTTGGGGTACCCCTGTGATTACCATGGGCTCCTCGGTAAGACCCTAGTACATAATAGTACAGGGGGATTAAAACTACCTCTTAAAACGCGCCACTGGGCGCGTTCGCACACTGGTGAAGGGAGGGGGGGGGGGGGACCTGTGGTGACGTGTGCAAACACGCCCTGTGGCCGTTTGAATTTGGTGATAAAGTCCCTTGAATCCTGAGTGTCCCTTGGGTCCAAATAGCCCACCAGGTGCTTCCAGTTAGCATCACAGAGCTGTGTTGCAGAGAGGTGTAAAAAGGGGCACGGCCTGGACCACCTCTGCCAACTAGCCCTGGTGGGCTAGTTGGCCCCCAGGGGCCCTCGGGATTTAAGGGGAATTATTTCCCCAACTTAAAACGCGCCACAGGGTGTGTTTGCACACGTCACCTCAGGCCCCGTCCCCTCCCTTCACCACTGTGTAACCACGCTCTGTGGCCGTTTTAAGTTGGGAGATGTATTCCCCTTGAATCCTGAGAGTCCCTAGGGTCCACCTAGCCCACCAGGTGCTTCCAGTTAGCGCCACAGAGCTGCATTGCAGAGAGGTGTAAAAAGGGGCACAGCCTGGGCCACCTCTCTGCAACGCAGCACAGTGGCGCTTACTGGAAGGACCTGATGGGCTAGTTGGCCCCCAGGGGCCCTCAGGATTGAAGGGGAATTATTTCCCCAACTTAAAAAGCGCCACAGGGCGTGTTTGCACTGGTGCATTTTAAGTTGAGGGATTAAGTCCCCTTCAATCCTGATGGTCCATGCGGTGCAACTAGCCCACCAGGTACCTCCATTAAACGCCACAGAGCTGCGTTGCAGAGAGGTGTAAAAAGGGGCGTGGCCTCTGAACACCTCTCTGCAACGCAGCACCCTGGCGCATACTGGAGGTTCCTGGTGGGCTATTTGGCCCCCAGGGTTCCCCAGTATTCAAGGGGAATTAGTTCCCCATCTGCAAACGCACCAGGGGGCGTGTTTGCAGAGTGCTGCAGGGAGGGGGCGGGGCCTCCGGCACGATGCCGGTCTTGGTTGTTTATTTATTTTTATAGGAACGGGGGCTGTGTCGCCCCCTCTTCTTTTCATATTGTATTGGCCCTCGGGACCCCATCCCCCAGGGTCTGACACCTATTTAAATTTTTTTTTAAATTGGAAGTGGGCCGCGTGGCCCCCCTCCCAAAGACATAATTGGCCCCGGGAACCCCATCCCCCGGGGCATGGCCAGTTTAAAAAAAAATAATAATAATTTGGTGGGGGACTGCGTTGCCCCTCTCCTCAGGCCATTTATGGCCCGAGGACCCCATCCCCGGGGCCGGGCTTTGTTTGATTTTTTTAAAATTAATTATTGAGGAGGGGGGCCACGTGGCCCCCCTCCCGGGCCACTTATGGCCCCGGGGGCCCCTTCCCCCGGGGCTGGCCCTCTCCAGTGGGGATTGTGGGGGGTCCCAAATACCCCAACAGTCCCGCCAACTCCCCGCGTCCTGCGGGAGCCGGCATTGCTTTTCCACGTGGGGAGTTGCTAAGATGCAGCTCCCCGTGTGGAAAAGCAATCTGCTTTGGTTTTTGGAAGAGAGAGCAGGTTTCCCCCATCTCTCTTCCAAAAACCAAAGCAGAGTTTGCTATGGCAGGGTGGGAGCTACGAGGCTCCCGTCCTGCCCTAGCAAACAGCAGTGTACCGTGGTGGGCACCCGGGACACTGCAGGAGCCGGCCCTGGGTGGTGGTGGTCCCCAGGGCCATCACAGGGCTCCAGGAGGGGGCCGTGCGGCCCCCTCCCAACATTGTTAAAGCCCCGGGGAGGTGGTGGTGGTTCGGGGCTCGGTGTTCGTAACGGACCCCCAAATAGGCATAGTTAGTGCCCTCCCTGGGGAGGTAGCGGTACCTGGGGTGTGTGGCGGGGGCTTTAGCCCCCCCACACAGGTATTTATTTATTTAAATAGAAGCCGCGGAGTGCCGGTCCCTGGGGCAGCGGGGGTGCCATGTGCCCCCCAGAACATTATTAAAGAAAGCCCTGAAAGGTGGGGGTCCCCGGGGCTTGGGGGGGCCTTTGAGGCCCCCCATTCATTATAAAAAGAAGCCCTGGGGGGTGCCGGTCCCTGGGGCTGCAGGGGGGGTTGTGAGCCCCCCGCAAAAATTTCTAGAAAGCCCCGTGGGTGGCGGTACCCGGGGCTGCGGGGGTCCATCTTTTTGCCAATGCCCCGGGACTTCGCCCACCTGGGGGCTAATTAATAACGAATCGCGAGAGCCCGCGCTTTGTTTTTTAAATTTTTCCGTCCAGATCCAAGGCGCTTTAAGAAAAAAATGCTTTTTTTGTCCCTCGAGGTCCTTGTGGGACCCCCTGAGCAGGTCTAGGGGGTCAGGGTGTTTCTACCCTGCCCCCTTTTCGTGTTTTGCACGTTTGTTTTTCTCTTTTCTTGTGCCTTGGTTCTACCGAGGCACAATATGGCTGCCAACACTTCCTAGTTTGAAGTGTTGACAGCCAATTAGCAAGAGGCTGCTTATCAGGAGGGTCCGCGGATCCTGTGCGCCTCTAGATATTGATATTTTTTTAATTTTGATTTTCTCAGCAACTACTAAACAGATTTACAACATTTAACAAAAAGAGTTCTTTCTGAACCAAGAGCTACCTCTTTGTCAAATTTAGGGTAATTCCGTTCAGCCGTTCGGGCTGTAGCCCTGGCTAAAGTTTCCTATGAGAAATTACATGTGGAAAACACGTTCTGGGACCCCCCTTTTTTCTCGCCCCGCCCCCTTGATGAATCACCCCGAAACTTTCAAGATAGGAGCTGACCGGAGCAGGCCATACGTTTTGAAAATTTCGCGAAGGTTCGTCAATCGGCGCCAAAGTTATTGGGAATATGTTGCGATTTTTCTATGGTAACGAGGTCCTAACTAAAACTACCTACTGGCGACCGTTAGTTGGTAGGAAGGATATATATATATATCTCAGTATATTGTTCATAGCATATGTATTTAACTTGTTGAGGGTTGAGTCGAATGCTGATTATTGAGTGTGCTTTCTATGTCTACATATGCCTTGAGGGGGAGTGGCTATTTATTTGGGAAAGTAATGGCGCCAAACAGATTGACAAAGGCTTCAACTGAAGCCGAAACACGTCTCTTTTGCCTCGGGGTCGTGGGTGAACTATACTTCAAACATTTATTACTACAGGGTAAGGTCAAATTCGAGTTTATTGCCACAGTACGGGAAAGCTGGAATGAACAAACATTTCCTGCCTCACAGGTTGCATATAACAACTACTTAACACAGGGAAGCAACTATACCAAAGGTCACAACATTTCTTCAATTTGATTTTACCCAGGGGCGTAGTTTGGTCAGTAAGACTGGGGGTGTAACCGCCTATACATCCCCCATGAAGTATGTCCCCAAATTTATGTTGCTGCCAATTGAACCTTCACATCATGACTTCGGTTAAATACACACAGAAAAATGCCAAGACAAAAATCATACATGCAGATGTTCAGAGTACAATGTGCTATTTATAACAAGTTTTAGGTCGAGCCAGGGGGGGTGGGGCATGCACTGCTTTGCGAGGCATTATGTTTTCAGGTATGGAGTTGAAGCTCCGCCCACTCTACACCCATCTTTTCAATTGGCTCCTGTTACTGTCCTTTCTAAATGCTGGCTTCTGATTTAATAGGCTTGTCAGTCCCTCCTTAGTAACACCTTGTCTGCATTTGTAACCTCCCATGAGGACTGGACTTTTTACATGTGTGGTTACACGTATGTTTATTTAGTCTGTTTCTTTAATTATTTTTGTAATGCTGCAGACACGACATGCTTTCCTGCAACAGTTTTTAAGATGTGCGCGCGACACCTTCAGATTCGAGAACAGCAGACGCTCATTTCTGTTGTTATGCGTGGCTAACTAAGGTCACCTAGGTTAGCAGCCCCTCGGGCGCATCGCTTTAAGTTTCAGCAGGGCGCCCGCTTTGAAACTAACACAGGCGCTTGCTTTCTTTGGGACCGTACCTTTGTTTTGTTGAGTGCACCCACTTTTTATTTTATTTTTACCAGCGCGATGCACAGCGCGCTTTCCTACAATTTTATGGCTTTAGCTGCCTGAACACCGCTGGCCTTGCACCCTTATTTCTTATTCGCACTTAACAAGCATTTGTAATGCAATAGGTCTCGCATTTGCAAGGGTTTCAGCTATTGGCATTGTAAATGACAATGCTTTATATTTAGATGTTGGTTTTTAAAACAGATAAATTAAAGCCATCGTTAGTTACAATGCTAACAGCTTCAAGACTCGCAAATGCGAGCCCGATTAGATGGCAAAGGCTTGTTGAAGGATGGAAAAGGGTCTTTACTCACTCAAAGCTTCGCCTAGCAAGCTGTGCCCCCCCCAACACTCAGCAATGAACAATGGAAATAAACAGCATACTTCACCTTGAGCACACACATGCACAAACGTGGGCAAACACACACACACACAAGCATGCAAACAGACACACAGAAGACACATGCACGCACTCACACACACAAACACACGTGCTGACACACACAAAAACACGTGCGCACCCACACACTCACAAGCGCACACACACAGACACACGTACGGACCCACATACACAAGCACACGTGCAGACACACAGACCAACACAAATACATGTGCGCACCCACACAGACACGCGCGCACACACACAAGCACGCGCAGACACACAGAAGACACACGCACGCACCCACACACACAAGCACACGTGCAGACACACACAAAAAACACGTGTGCACCCACACACACAAGCACACGTGCAGACACACAGACCAACACAAATACACGTGCGCACCCACACAGACACGCGCACATTTCCACATTTAGTAGTTAAAGTGTCTTCACCTGAAAATCAAACCAAACCATTGCAGTTACACAGCTATAGTTGCGCAAGGCAAAGATTTTAGGACTACGTTTGTGATTTGCAGAAATAATGTTAATTTGTATGGTGAAAGACAAGCAAAGCTTGCCTTTCATAGAGCCTCTTGATATGCTGCACCCAGTGCCCGTGTGGACGTGACCCGATTCACACACCCTTCGGGGGTTCACAAGAGTTTGTGGGCGCAGGTCACGCACCTCTCTCCATGTGCCCGGGCATACCCACTGCACACGGTCACCGACTCTGAGAAGCAAGACAAGGCAGAGCCCTGAAGGGGACAGGAACCACTAGAAAGGTCTGCAGGTAGAGTTTAGCTCACTCTCTGCCCATGTCTCTACCCCTCACCCCCTGCCCATCTCTCCCCTCACCCCTACCTCTTTCTACCCCTCACCCCATTCCCTTCACCCCCTGCCAACCTCTATTCCCCTCACCCCCTGCCCATCGCGATCCTCCCTCACCCCTGCCCATCTCTACCACCCTCACCCCCTGTCCGTCTCTACCCTTCACACCTCTGCCCCTCACTCACTTACCACCTCTACCCCTCACTCCCTGCACACCTCTGCCCCTCACTCTCTGACCACCTCTGCCCCTCACCCCCTGCACACCTCTGCCCCTCACTCTCTGACCACCTCCACCCCTCAATCTCAGCACACCTCTACCTCTCACTCCCTGGACACCTCTACCCCTCACCCTCTGCCCACCTCTAACCCTCACTCCCGCACACCTCTACCCCTCACCCTGCCCACCTCTACCCCTCACTCGCTTCCCACCTCTACCCCTAACTATCTGCCCACTTCTATCCGTCACTCGCTTCCCACCTCTACCCCTCACTCTCTGCACACCTCTACCCCTCACTCGCTTCCCACCTCTACCCCTCACTCCCTGCCCACCTCTACCCCTCACTTGCTTCCCACCTCTACCCCTCACTCCCTGCACACCTCTACACCTCACCCTCTGCCCACCTCTACCCCTTACTCGCTTCCCACCTCCGCCCCTCACTCTCTGACCACCTCTGCCCCTCACCCCCTGCACACCTCTGCCCCTCACTGTCTGACCACCTCCACCCCTCAATCTCAGCACACCTCTACCTCTCACTCCCTGGACACCTCTACCCCTCACCCTCTGCCCACCTCTAACCCTCACTCCCTGCACACCTCTACCCCTCACCCTGCCCACCTCTACCCCTCACTCGCTTCCCACCTCTACCCCTAACTATCTGCCCACTTCTATCCGTCACTCGCTTCCCACCTCTACCCCTCACTCTCTGCACACCTCTACCCGTCACTCGCTTCCCACCTCTACCCCTCACTCCCTGCCCACCTCTACCCCTCAATTGCTTCCCACCTCTACCCCTCACTCCCTGCACACCTCTACACCTCACCCTCTGCCCACCTTTACCCCTCACTCGCTTCCCACCTCTACCCCTCACTCCCTGCCCACCTCTACCCCTCACTTGCTTCCCACCTCTACCCCTCACTCCCTGCCCACCTCTACCCCTCACTTGCTTCACACCTCTACCCCTCACTCCCTGCACACCTCTACACCTCACCCTCTGCCCACCTCTACCCCTCACTCGCTTCCCACCTCTACCCCTCACTCCCTGCCCACCTCTACCCCTCACTCGCTTCCCACCTCTACCCCTCATCCCCTGCACACCTCTACCCCTCACTCGCTTCCCACCTCTGCCCCTCACCCCTGCACACCTCACCCTCTGCCCACCTCTGCCCCTCGCTTGCTTCCCACCTGTGCCCTTCACTCTCTGCCCACCTCCACCCCTCACTCTCCACCCCTCACTCCCTGCACACCTCTACCCCTCACTCTCTGCCCCTCATTCTCTGTCCCTCACTCTCTGCCCACCTCTGCCCCTCACTCGCTTCCCACCTCTACCCTTCACTCTCTGCCCACCTCCACCTCTCACTCTCCACCCCTCACTCCCTGCACGCCTCTACCCCTCACTCTCTGCCCCTCACTCTCTGTCCCTCACTCTCTGCCCACCTCTGCCCCTCAATCGCTTCCCACCTCTGCCCCTCACTCGCTTCCCACCTCTGCCCCTCACTCGCTTCCCACCTCTGCCCCTCACTCGCTTCCCACCTCTACCCCTCACTCGCTTCACACCTCTACCCCTCACCCTCTGCCCACCTCTACACCTCACCCTCTGCCCATCTCTACCCCTCACTTGCTTCACACCTCTACCCCTCACTCCCTGCACACCTCTACACCTCACCCTCTGCCCACCTCTACCCCTCTCTCGCTTCCCACCTCTGCCCCTCACCCCCTGCACACCTCACCCTCTGCCCACCTCTACCCCTCACTCTCTGCCCCTCACTCTTTGTCCCTCACTCTCTGCCCACCTCTGCCCCTCAATCGCTTCCCACCTCTGCCCCTCACTCGCTTCCCACCTCTGCCCCTCACTCGCTTCCCACCTCTACCCCTCACTCTCTGCCCCTCCCCTTCTTTGGCCTCTAATTCCAGCCTTCAGAGGCACTTGTTAGCTCCTCCCCGCCCCTGGTCTGCTGGGCTCCCTGGGTCTGCACCCTCTGTCAGCTTTGACTTGTTTTCTGTGGCCGGCTGAGCTCAGCCCACGTCTTCCCTCAACAAGTTCAGATTTTCCATTTTATACTTAAAAAATCCCCGTGCTGGGCTGTCAGCCAACGTGGAGTAAAGAAAGCTGCTTAAACTCGTCCAGGGCCTGAGGGCCCGAGTTCCAGGCCTCTCTCACCCTCCCCTCCTAGAGGGAGAGTCCTGGCCTCCCTCCCCTACCCTTCTTGAGGGGGGTGGGGGGGGGGGGGTCCAGGCCTTCCTCCTCTCCCCTCCATGAGGGGATCCAGGCCTCTCTCCCCTCCCCTCCATGAGGGGGTCCAGGCCTCCCTCCCCTCAGGGGGTCCAGGCCTCCCTCCCCTCCCCTCCATGAGGGGGGTCCAGGCCTCCCTCCTCTCCCCTCCATAAGGGGATCCAGGCCTCTCTCCCCTCCCCTCCATGAGGGGGTCCAGGCCTCCCTCCCCTTCCCTCCATGAGGGGGGTCCAGGCCTGCCTCCCTCCCCTCCACTCCATGAGGGGGTCCAGGCCTCTCTCCCCTCCCCTCCATGAGGGGGTCCAGGCCTCCCTCCCCTCCCCTCCATGAGGGGGGTCCAGGCCTCCCTCCTCTCCCCTCCATGAGGGGATCCAGGCCTCTCTCCCCTCCCCTCCATGAGGGGGTCCAGGCCTCCCTCCCCTTCCCTCCATGAGGGGGGTCCAGGCCTGCCTCCCTCCCCTCCACTCCATGAGGGGGTCCAGGCCTCCCTCCCCTCCCCTCCATGAGGGGGGTCCAGGCCTCTCTCCCCTCCCCTCCATGAGGGGGATCCAGGCCTCTCTCCCCTCCCCTCCATGAGGGGGTCCAGGCCTCCCTCCCCTCCCCTCCATGAGGGGGGTCCAGGCCTCCCTTCCCTTCCCTCCATGAGGGCGGTCCAGGCCTCCCTCCCCTCCACACCATGAGGGGGGGTCCAGGCCTCTCTCCCCTCCCCTTCTTGAGGGGGGGGTCCAGGCCTCTCTCCCCTCCCCTCCATGAGGGGGGTCCAGGCCTCCCTCCCCTCCATGAGGGGGGTCCAGGCCTCTCTCCCCTCCCCTCCCCTCCATGAGGGGGGATCCAGGCCTCTCTCCCCTCCCCTTCTTGAGGGGGGGGGGGTCCAGGCCTCCCTCCCCTCCATGAGGGGGGAACCAGGCCTCTCTCCCCTCCCCTCCATGAGGGGGTCCAGGCCTCTCTCCCCTCCCCTCCATAAGGGAGTGTCCTGGCCTCTCTCACCCTCCCCTCCAAGAGGGGGGATTCAGGCCTCTCTCACCCTCCCCTTCTAGAGGGAGTGTCCTGGCCTCCCTCCCCTCCCCTTCTGGGGGGGGGGGGGTCCAGGCCTCCCTCCCCTCCCCTCCATGAGGAGGATCCAGGCCTCTCTCCCCTCCCCTCCATGAGGGGGGTCCAGGCCTCCCTCCCCTCCATGAGGGGGGGTCCAGGCCTCTCTCCCCTCCCCTCCATGAGTGGGGATCCAGGCCTCTCTCCCCTCCCCTTCTTGAGGGGGGGTCCAGGCCTCCCTCCCCTCCCCTCCATGAGGGGGGGTCCAGGCTTCTCTTCCCCTCCCCTCCCCTCCACAAGGGAGGGTACGGGGTCCAGGACTCTCTCCCCCTCCCCTCCACAAGGGAGGGTACGGGGTCCAGGCCTCCCTCGCCCTCCCCTCCATGAGGGAGGGTCCAGGGTCCAGGCCTCTCTCCCCCTCCCCTCCACAAGGGAGGGTCCGGGGTCCAGGCCTCCCTCCTCTCCCATCCATGAGGGCGGGTCCGGGGTCCAGGCCTCCCTCACCCTCCCCTCCATGAGGGAGGGGCGAGGCCTCTCTCTCACCCTCACCTTCCCTCCATGAGGGAGGGTCCAGGCCTCTCTCACCCTCACCCTCCTCTCCATGAGGGGGGTCTAGGCCTCTCTCCCCCTCCCCTCCACAAGGGGGGGGGTCCAGGCATCCCTCACCCACCCTTCCATGAGGGAGAGTCCAGGCCTATCTGTTGTAATTTGGCAGCAATTAGGTTAAGCATTAGCAGAAGACATGCTTTATTTAGGAACTATCTTGTCCGTTTTGTGGAATCCATTTTGTATCTCTGTCAGCCATTTTGTTTGCCATGTGCTCGCCATGTGCTCTGTCCTACCTTTCTGTTAACTTCTTTTCAAATCTGCCTATAGACGAGATATATTTAGCCTCTTCCACCTTTTAACATGCTCAGTTGAGCTTGCAGCTGCTGTAGTCTGTAACTGTCAGAATGTGTCCACCAGAATTAGCAAACTGTTAGCTCCTCCCACTTGTTGCCTGTACACTTTCTGTATGACCTTATATGTACCTAAAACCAGCATTTTGTACTTGTACCGCCTTCACTTGAGCCCCTGTGTGGGTATAAAAGGACCAAGCTCCTTCCATTCAGTGTGCTACTTTATACATTACCGAAGGGTGTTGTGTGAATGTAGTTCCACCTCATGAGGTTTAATTAACTTTGTACTTTTGTTGGACCTGGCATCGTGGCGTGGCCCCACTCCTCCCGCAGGACGGGTCCCGGACTACCTCGACCCCTGTTCCCCGGCCAAGAGCAGCACCATCCACCCTCCACGAGTGCCGCCCCTCCGGGCAGCCCCCAGCTCTTCCCCGGTGGAACTCGACCTCCTCTCCTCAACCCCCTCGGCTGGCCCGGACCCTTTCCCGGACCACCGCCTCTGGCCCAGCCGCCATCTTGGACCCTCCACGACCAGGCCTCGTGGCCTCGGCCCGACCCCAGCCACAGACCCAGCAAAGCCCCGACATCGAGGCACCACGATCCAACCAGGGGGTAAAGAGACCACTTGACGAATCAATGGGGGAAGGAGTTTTGATGGTCCCCCATCCGCCTGGTTTCGATCGCCCCCAGCCTCTCTGGGCGCTGGCTCCACCCCCCCTGCTGGGTGTCTGGACTCGCACATCCCGGACGCTCCGACCTCCAAGTGCGAGGGTCCGGACATCAAAGGGCACCAGACCTATAACTGGGGCAGCTCCAGAGCAGGTCGGGAGTTGTATCCTGGAGTCGAGAGACACCGAGACAAACTCATCTTCGTGCAACCATCCTTGGGGTCCTGCTGGCGCGGCCGCGGCCCATCTTCGCGAAACCATCCCTGGGAGTCCTGCTGGCGTTGCTGCGGCCCATCTTCGTGAAACCATCCTTGGAGTCCTGCTGGCGCTGCCGGGGCCCATCTTCGTGAAACCATCCTTGGAGTCCTGCTGGCACTGCCGCGGCCCATCTTCGTGAAACAATCCTTGGAGCCCTGCTGGCGCTGCCGCGGCCCATCTTCGTGAGACCATCCCTGGGGCCCTGCTGGCGCTGCCGCGGCCCATACCGAAGAACCCCTCAGCTCGAGGATTGAGAGCGGTGCGCAAGATATCCCTGTACCAGACTGGTACCAAGACTGTCCCGCTACCCCCTTCCCACAGAGACTAAGTTTAAGAGGATCCCCGAATCCTGTTCCTTCTGTATCGTTACCATAACCTGCCTAAAAGTACTGATAAAAGTGTTAAGAACCTATCTTTGTGTGGCGTCCATCTGTAGGGGGGTGGTTGCTCGGCTGTACGATCCTAGGAGAGAGCCCTCGCCTGGAGGCCTCTCCCCCTTGCTCGGCCGACCCTAAGATTTCCCTTCTAACAACTTTCTATTCCAGTTTCTGTGCCAACTTCTATTCTATGGTCTGAGGACTCTGTGCAGAGAAGGGAGAACCCCTAGCACAGGTAGGCCTTGCTGAGGCCCACCACCACATCTCTCACCCTCACCCTCACCCTAACCCTCCCCTCCATGAGGGAGGGTCTGGGGTCCAGGCCTCCCTCCCCTCCCCTCCATGAGGGAGAGTCCTGTGTCCAGGCCTCCCTCCCCTCCATGAGGGCGGTTCTGGGGTCCAGGCCTCCCTCACCCTCCCCTCCATGCGGGAGGGTCCAGGGTCCAGGCCTCTCTCCCCTCCCCTACATGAGGGCGGGTCTGGGGTCCAGGCCTCCCTTCCCCTCCCCTCCAAGAGGACTGGTCCGGGGTCCAGGCCCCCCCCCCTGCATGAGGGAGGGTTTGGGGTCCAGGCCTCCCTCCCCTCCATGAGGGGGGGTCCAGGCCTCTCTCCCCCTCCCCTCCATGAGGGGGGTCCAGGCCTCTCTCCCCCTCCCCTCCATGAGGGGGGTCCAGGCCTCTCTCCCCCTCCCCTCCATGAGGGGGGGTCCAAGCCTCCCTCACCCTCCCCTCCATGCGGGAGGGCCCGGGGTCCAGGCCTCTCTCGCCTCCCCTCCATGAGGGCGGGTCTGGGGTCCAGGCCTCCCTTACCCTCCACTCCAAGAGGAGCGGTCTGGGGTCCAGGCCTCCCTCCCCTCCCCTCCATGAGGGCAGGTCTGGGGTCCAGGCCTCCCTTACCCTCCCCTCCAAGAGGACGGGTCCGGGGTCCAGGCCCCCCCACCCTCCCCTCCATGAGGGAGGGTCCGGGGTCCAGGCCTCCCTCCCCTCCATGAGGGGGGGTCCAGGCCTCTCTCACCCTCCCCTCCATGAGGGGGGTCCAGGCCTCTCTCCCCCTCCCCTGCATGAGCGGGGGTCCAAGCCTCTCTCACCCTCCCCTCCATGAGGGAGGGTCCAAGCCTCTCTCACCCTCACCCTCCATGAGGGAGGGTGCAGGCCTGGATTCAGGTATTCCAGGGGTCCTGTCACCAGAGGGCCCGGTGTGATGGGCGGTAGACGCCATAGAAAGGTCCACAGCAGGAACACTGCAAAGGTCAAAGCTCAGTACTCTGGACACTCGGTTGTCAATATGAAGGAACTAACTACACCGGGACAATTCATTAAATGACTGCGGTAAAGCCAGGTGTGTGTGCACAAAACAGGCACTGGCAAATTCAATGTGTCTGGCGCTCCTTTGGCAGCTGTCTAGCTAGCCCTCGCCCCAGTAGTTTCGGGCACTGAATGGAACTAGTGTGTGCGAGGAAGGATGCGCTTTCTGTGAAAGAGCAAAATGTAAACACGATCAGAGTGAAGCTAGCCAATGTCTGCAGTGGGAGTTTCAAGCATTATGATGTAGTGGGTTAAAGAAAACGTAAACACACAACAATAAACCAATCCATGAACAGGGCTGGTTGAAAGTCCCTATAAGAGACCACATTATGCAGACAAGATTAGTAAAATGAAAAGGTCTTGGCGGTCTATAAACAAATTACAAATGCACGAGTCATGATCTTGAATGAATGTTCCATGTGAACAAGCACAAGAGTGATAAAGAGGGAAGAGGAAGAGAAGCAAACTAAGCAAGGGATGAGATAGTCCCCTATGTCACCAAGTGCACAGGCCAGCATGCTGGATGACGGCAGGCTGCTGTGTTATTCACCATGAGCAATGTCCTCGCTTCTCTCTGACCAACGCATTAAGTAGCCAACTGAGAAAACTAATACATACTACCAGCTGTTACCCACGTCCCTACTCCCTGGGTATCCCTTTCTGGACAGTCGCGGCATTGGCTGTTCTCCTTCCCATATTTCAGACCTCCATAGCTAGACCAGTCCACTAATATCCCTCTCACTGCTGAGTACCCATAGCAGCCCCGCCTCTACGATCCCTTCCACTTACGCTTGCCTCCAAGCTATGAGACGGTGCATGGGAGTAGCCATCTTGAATGCGTCCGGATCACCGACTCGCTCCAGCTCATTCTGGGAAAGGTATCTGGGTGCCATAGAGAATACCAAGACAGCGAAGAGAGTAATCTTGATCGAAGACGTGGCCTTTGCATAGGTTCTGTGGGTCTAAGAAGGTGCCCTGTTCTCATTTGTGGCGTTCTGACAGAACTCTGAGCAGTGGAGATCAGACAGGAAGCACTTCCTGTAATTTCGAGATACTGTGGGCCATATTATCAAGAACGGCGATAACATTATCGCCGTTTTAGCAGCAGGAAACTGCCGCTAAAGCGGCGACAAGGGGCTTGATAATATGCCTTTGAGAAAGATCACACCACCATACCTGTAAAGGAACCTCACGTCATGTATGAGACCTCTATCGGCAGGAGCCGGCACCCTCCATCTGCTCGCGCGCGCTGTGTCAGGGACAGCTCAGCAGCCTGCGTGGATATGTATATATAGATAAAACGGGAGTGAGGCACGGCGCTCAGCGGCAGGTAGTCAGCTGACCCCGTGGAGACTTAGTGGTACAAAAAACAATGGTCCTAGAGCCTAATTCACAAAAGCAGTTAATCAAATAACATAGTACATTACAATTCGTTAATTTAAATCGGAGCTGTGCGCGATATATTTGGGACAAGCTCCTTAAACCTAAATCAATTGTTTAACTCCATGCGCGCTAGCGGAATTCCGCTCCTGCGCTGAGTTTTTCTAAATCTCACTTTGCGTGACGAGCTGGGCTCGTCATCAGCGTGCGAGGAGGCTACGCCATGACGAGCCCAGTTCGTCATCAGCGTCGAAGGGGTTAAGCATCAAATTGACAAGAGGTAAACAAGCAACAAACCAAAAGCTGTATTCACCAAGTAATTTAATGTACTTTGTTTCTGGTGAAAATCAAGTAATATTCAAGTAATACAGACGGTCGAAGGTTGCTCCAAGGGGGAACGTGCATGAAGGAGGGGTGCTCAGTGTTAAAAAAAGAAGGAAATTCAGTGGCATCGAAGGAATTAAGAACTTCGTATTCTTTTTTAACAATATGAACGGTTGTCAATCACCGTCGTGTACAGTCTAGCTACACATATGATACAAATCATTTAGGTTGTTTACACAGGTACAGAATTGAATTCAGATTGCGCACGATATTGGTCACATAAGAGAGGTTAGTCTAGGCCTATCCAAGGGCGTCGACGTTTCGATCCCACTTAAGGCACAAGGGAGGTTGGGGACCTCCGCCGTGCAGATCTTCTTCAGGACTGGGGTGGTGAAGGGCAACCTGGGAGAAGGTGGCTAAGTCACCCTCCGCGAATTGCGTGATGGGAACATTTTGAAAAAAGGTTTTGAAAATTGGACTAAACATCATTCTCTGGGAAGTCTCCACTTACCTCCTCGGTGAAGCTTTCCCTGAAGTAGCCACGGAACAAGGCAACCATCCAGTCACAGCTCGCGATGAGCAGAGGTTTATGGGCCGGGACCAAGCCATCGTCCACTCGGAACACCACG
This sequence comes from Lissotriton vulgaris, assembly GCF_964263255.1. NCBI lineage: Eukaryota > Metazoa > Chordata > Amphibia > Caudata > Salamandridae > Lissotriton > Lissotriton vulgaris. Next base: position 286,498,013 of record NC_141690.1, on the reverse strand, counting down.
TCTGACAACAGCAGAGAAAGAGACACAAGAGTGTGTGAGATCATGGCGACAGAGGGGCAATAAAGAAAATATGCTTGCAACACGAAAAAAAAAATCAAAAAGACCAGGAGTTAGTGAAAAGAACTAAGAGCTAGAGGAGTACTAAAAAAGAGAGTGGGGGAATTTTATTGAACGTTAAATGAAAAGAACAACTCCAAAAAAAGGAACAAAGTGAAAAAGTAATAAAGCAGATGAAAAGTTATGTGCATTTAATAGAGAAAAGGAATAAGAAGGATGAAGAACAATAACACTGGGTACAGAAAACAAGGTCAAGGGTGTGGAGAGAGAAAAGTGGAAAGGAAGAATATTAAGGTAGAGATAAAGATCTCAGCCACTGTGGGAAAGGGCAAAAGAAGGGTTCATCAGCAAACAATCAAGGAGGAAATAAACACAGCACATTCGTCGTGGGTACAGAACTATCAAGTGGCTATGTCAAATGTCATATAGACATGAAACATGCAGTATAACTGCTGTTGAGCTGTCTATTGATCAAGTTGTATCCAAGGAATCTCATCATTGAGTCCTTTCTTCCAAGATTGAAGTCAGTAGACCCATCTCTGCTCTCGGACATGGAGTGTTGTTTTCTGATTTTTCATAACTTCTAAAACCACCCACTTCAAGTCTGTATCTTTTTGGTTCTGCTCTAAGAAGTGTCTTGTCAGTTTTGTGTTTGATCCTTTACATCGTATCATACTACTGTGTTCGCTGATGCGAGTCTTAATCTTCCTGGTGGTCATGCCCACATACATCAGGCTGCAGGGGCAAGTCAGAAGGTACACACATCTTTCTGTGTTACAGTTGCTGAAGTTATTCAGTCTCAAAGGGAGTGTGGTTCCTATGTTCACTTATTTTGTTCCCACTCAAAACATCAATGAAGGGGGAAAAGAAGCTGAGATCCATTCCGCTTCCAATGGCTAGTACAAAAATCAAGATGGGGGGAGAATGGACCACTTGTCCTGTATCACCAGGGTCTTAGTTAACGTGGGGTACCATCATTGTAAAAAACCCTCCTATTCGGACACAGGTGGTATATGTTGATTCTCCGCCTTCTTGTGCCGCAACAGCATGATCATTGGGTCTTTTCCTTAGTACAGTATGCGGACCTCCACATGGAGGAAGACCAACTGGATTGACAGTTGTGGCCAGAAATAAAAGAAGGCATGCTTGTGCTAAACAAATAAGAACTAAACTTCCTAAAACCAAGTCTTGTGTACTTTATTCCTGAGATCTATGATGTGGGAAACTGAAAACAAGGATGTGCGTCTAAAGACCCAGTTACTGGTCTATCGCACTGGTGATGGTGGTCAACATGTTTCAGCATCTTGGGACCTCTAGAGGATGTCGTCAGGACCAATCAATCAATCAATCAGGAGTTTGTTAAAGCGCAACTACTCACCCGTAAGGGTCTCAAGGCGCTAGGGGTGGGGGGGGGAGGGAGGGGGAGGGTGCAGGTTCCATTCCATCAAGGAGGGGGTCTGTCGAAGAGCCAGGTTTTGAGGTTTCTTGCGAAGATGGGGAGCGATGTTGTCTGTCTGAGGTGGAGCGGAAGGGCGTTCCATGCTTTGGCCGCGAGGAAGGAGAAGGAGCGGCCTCCCGATCTGGTCTTTCTGGTGCGGGGGACCTCGGCGTAGGAAAGCTGGGCTGATCGTAGGGTCCTTTAGGGTGCGTGAAATTTGAGCCGGCTGTTCAGGTATGCTGGTCCGGTGCCGTGGAGGGCCTTGTGTGCGTGGGTGAGCATCTTAAAGGTGATTCTCGCCTCGACGAGGAGCCAGTGGAGTGTGCGCAGGTGCTGGGAGATGTGGCAGTGTTTTGGCAGGTTGAGGACCAGTCTTGCGGCGGCGTTCTGGATGTTCTGTAGCTTGCGGATGAGGTTTTTGTTTATTCCGGCGTAGAGTGCGTTGCCGTAGTCGAGTCTGCTGGTGACCAGGGCGTGAGTGACTGTCTTTCGGTGTTCGAGGGGGATCCATTTGAAGGTCTTACGAAGGAGGCGGAGGGTGTGGAAGCAGGAAGATGAGACAGAGTTGATCTGGCGGTCCATTTTGAGCTCGGAGTCCCGGATGATTCCCAGGTTGCGTGCGTGGTCTGTGGGGGTTGGCGGGTTTCCGAGGGCGATGGGCCACCAGGTGTCACTCCAGGCGTCGGGGTTTGGGCCCATGATGGGACCAATCAGTTAACAGCTCAAATGTGGCCCTAAGTTGGCAGGGTATGCTCAGACGTGAGTCCCTTGCTCACTTTGCCACTGGATTCAAGCAAGTCGGGCTGAAGAAGCCTGAAATGCCAGAAACCGGTCCTCAGTAGCTTGTTTCCGGTCCAGGGAAGGCATGGCTTGGCAGTTCGGCACAGGGTCAGACTGATTTGCATATGGCCATGTCTGAACTGGGGTGGCAGAGTGGGCTCAAGAACGGTGATGGATTAAACCCAGATCAGTTGACTGGGGGTGAGTGTTTGTATTGTCAACGCTCCGTCCATCATTTCCTTTGGTTTTTATTTAAAAGAGAGGTATCATGTTAGTGGCCGTTTACTCACGGTTTTCTGTATTAGTGAGGGGTAGGCCTCTGGGTGGATTACTGGTACTATTGTTAAACAATAGTACTGGTAAGCCATGCAGAGGCCTACCCTCTGTGAGGGTAGCCCTGTGCGTGGCTTACCGGTACTATAAGTCAATCCAGGTGGTCTTCCTCCATGTGGAGGTCAGCATACTGTACAAAGGAAAAGACCCAATGATCATGCTGTTGCGGCACAAGAAGGCGGAGAATCAACATATACCGCCCAACCCTGTGTCCGTATATGAGGGTTTTTACAACTACGGTCCCCCACGTTAATTACGACCCTGGTGATACAGGACAAGTGGTCCATTCTCCCCCCATCTTAATTTTTGCACTTCTTTTGTTGTCATAGTTAATGGACATGCAACACAGCCTCTGCATGCACACTGTCCTGTTGGTCTCTGAGTGTTCCAGTGGGTCATTTGGTCGTCCCTATTTCTGAGGGGTCATTAGCGTGTACCAGCTCATCTCGCAAGTTTTTGCTTCTCTTGTAGGCGAACAGTGGTGGTTCCCAATGTTTGTCAGCATCTTCCGGGATATGCCAGTTTTTCTTTATGATTTTCTGTACAGTGTTGGAAGTCGGTGCGTATGTTGTTACACACACTATATTCTGTCAGTTGTCTCCTTCTCAATGTTCTCTAATAGAGCATCGCGGTTGTTGTTCCTGGCTCAATAGTTTGTTCTCTAGGTCATTGGCCTGTTCAGTGAAGCTCTCAATTTCTGAGCAGTTTCGGCGTACCCGGAGAAATTGGCCCACTGGTAAGTTGTTACGTAGGGCTTTTGGATGGTACCTTTCATATAGCAAGAGGCTGTTCTTGTCTGTTGGTTTGTGGTGTACCTTTGTGCTTATTCCATCTGCAGTCATACTGATGTAGAGAAGAAGATTGCATGGTCTTCGCTAATTGAGTGAGTGAATCTTAGGTGTTGGTCTTTACTGTTGACCCATTCCACAAACTGTCTGTGTCTTCGTTCGCTCGCCACACAATAAAGATGTCGTCAATGTACGGCTTCCATGTTCTCAGGCGTTCCGTGAATGGGTTGTTTTCATGAAATATATGATCCTCCTTGAACTGGTGTACGTATAGGCACGCCAGGCTAGGGGAGAAAGTACTGCCCATTGACGTACCCATGATCTGATGGTACAGTGTTTCCTAAAATTCAAAGACATTTTCAGTTAGAGCCGCCTCAGCACATTCCATGATGAATTGTTGGGGAGTCAAGAAGTTCCAGTCTGTATTTAGCAGAATGTGTTCCATGGCCTCCAATGTGCGCCTTTGAGGGATACTCGTGTACAGTGACAGATGACTTGCAGCTCATCTTTCCTTTAAACACCGAGGACTCAGTGGTAGTGTTTCAAAACACCATGTCTCACATCCTGAGCTGGATGAGCTGCAGTCACCTGAAGCTCAACCCAGGCAAGACTGTGCTGGTCTTGCCTGGGCAGAGTGTACTCAGCTGGAACCCTGGATTTTGGCCAGCCAGCATGGGAGCCCCACCATCTAAATCGCTCTCAGTTAAGAGCCTTGGAATTTTTCTTAGCGAAGATCTTTCTCTGAAAAGGCAGGTCAGCGCAGTGGTGTCCTCCAGTTTATTTCAGCTGAAGAAAATTAAGAAAATCGCTCGTTTCTTCTCTCTGGAAGCGCTCACACAGATTGTCATCTCCCTGGTTCTGTCTAGACTGGATTTTTCCAATAGTCTTTACCTTGGGCTCCAGGCCGGCGAATTAAAACGCCTCCAGTTGATTCAGAATCAGGCAGCCAGACTTATTCTTAATCTACCTAAGAGGCAGTCTGTTAGAGCGGGCCTAAAAAACCTACACTGGTTGCCTGTTGAGCAACGGGTGGCTTTTAAGACCGGATGTATTTTATTTAAGTCCTTACACCAATCTGGTCCCCTATTCATCAGAGACTTGTTCAAAAAATATGACCCTTCCAGGAATCTTCGCTCTATGCATAAACATCTTCTGACTGTCCCTACTTACAAAAGGAAGCGTCTTGGAGGTTGCTGCTTTGACCATCTTGCGGCCGCCTTCTGGAACTCCCTCCCTCTTCACCTTAAAACGTGTGGAAACATTCTCAGCTTCAGACACTCCCTCAAAACATGGCTCTTTTCCCAAGCGTTCTGTTGAGCTCCTCTATGCTTCCTCTGTTTGATGCGTTGTGTCCCTGTCTATAGCGCCATGAAGCCTCCGGCCGAACGAGCGCTCTACAAATACATTTCAATATCAATATCAATATCAATACAGTGCCTCTATATCCATGGTGATGAAGAGGTCTTCGGTGTTGTTAGTGTCTAAATCGCTCAGGAGGCAGAGTAAATCTTTCGTGTCTTGGAGATAAAACTGTGATTTTTGGACAGTCGGTTTGAGAAAACGTTCACAAAACTGCGACAAAGGTTTGAGTATTTATTGACTGCCAGATGGGCAGGAATTGTGAAAGACACCTCAACAGGTGTTAAACGGTTGGGGGGGGGGGGGGGGGGGGGGGAGTGTAGGCAAGTCACTGTTTGGTATTGGAGGAGGAGGCGTATGTGTTGGAACCTCTACCCTTGTCGTGGTTGCCTCTGTACCCTCCGCTAAAGAAACCCTGAGAAGCAGAGCGCTGATTGTTGCCTTTGTAGTGTCTGAGGAGGTGTTCTAGGACCCTCCACGATAGAAGGAGCGCAGAAAGGAACCACATCCTGAAGGTGACTGAAGGGCTCCCATAGATTTCACCACCTCCGTGTCTTTTTTTTTTTTTTGCATTACATGTTTTTTTTTTATGTTTTTGACGTAAACTTGTTTTACGCTTTACAAAGACCTCTTTTGTATGTTGTTTGATAACTGTGTTTTTCTCCATCAATAATAACATTCTAAGGCACATATAAGGGGCACATGGCTGCCGATATCCCAGTTCATTCACTATTGCCATCGTCATCAGGGTGGATCGGGCGCATGAATGTTTGCAAGTTTATCTTCAAATATTACTATTATTATTATTATTTTTTTTAAATCCTCTGTGTCTTTTTTATTCTTTTATAATGATGAGTTTACTACAGAGCCAATGAGTTGCTGCTTGTCAAATGGTGTGTTAAGGATAGAAGCTTGAACCTCTGGTTTAAACCCTGAAATGACTAACCAGGCATGGTGTTGATGGCTCTAGCCGCAGTGTCAGCTGCATCTAAAGTGCACCTGAAGGAATTGTTCGAGATGAGCTGTCCGTCCTGCACTAGGTCTTGAGCTTTGGACTTGTGCTCATCGGGCAGAAATTGGAGCAAATGCTCCATTTCATACCAATACGCCCTATCCTACCTGGCTAAAAGTGCTTGGGTATTGGAATCGCGCAGAAAATTTGCAGCTTGGGAGGCTGCTCTTTTTCCAGAAGAGTCAACTTAGATTTTCCAATTGTTTGGGAATTGGCCCTTTTTCGTGCATTAGAAGCGACTAAAGAATCTAAAAAAACTGCCCCCTGATGTAAGCTGGATCTGATGGCGCAGAGTTATATTTTTTGTCTACCCTGGGGGTGAGGATACATGCCTGCACAGGATCATTAAAAATGTCATCCACGAACTAGACAAATGTATGGGTGTGGAGATTGCGGTGTTCTTGGCCCGTGGTTGCCTCCCAAACCATAGAAAAATATGAACCCGCTGGGCGCCATATCGTGGGATCGATCTTCCCCCTTTATCATCTACAGACCCCTAACAGAAATTACTATATATGTACGCCTCCACTGACCAACTCGTTCCATATTTTGTAATAGCCTGTCATTCTATGAACGTTTCCTTGGTACGATTACTTGAATCTGGTACAGTCTGATTGTTGCTTACGTTGTGTACCCTGCATGTTTCGCAGGTATTGCAATTATTTAAAAATGCAGGTATTCCTGATTGGTCAGCTTTCTTACAGGTACTTGTAGGGTTATGGCCAAAATGTCACTTGAATAACCAAATAACGTGTTATTTTGAAATAAAAAGTCATCCAAATGTCTAAGCATACACTTGAGCGTGGGAAGTGTGAGCGAGGATTTTTGGGAACTAAGTGTTTCGAAAAGGAAATCTTATAGGGATTTCTTATGTAACTCGACTCCATGGTAATTAGCAGCTCTACTTAATAAGTCTATACATCCTACATTGTCGTGGTGGAGAAGGCTTAGTAGGGCACAGATGAGGATCGTTACTTGTGGGAGAATTAGCATTATAATCTGTCCAAGGGTCAGTATGTGTTGGATCATTGTCCCCAGCCCCATCCCCATCATCCTAACCATCAGGTGTATATGGTGGTGGTGAGTCAGCAGGTGAAATTAGCTATGGTTGAGAATCCGGAGAAGGAGGTGATGGAGGAGGAGTAGAAGAGTTAGTACCCAAAATTTTCCTTTTTAAATGAATGTGGTAAGCTGCTTCAGTCTCAGGTTTACGTTTGAGTGGCACTTTGGAGTGTTATGTCCAGTTGTTGGATAAATGCAGAGTTCTCTCTTTTTTGGATCTGGTTTTGAGGGCAGAATATCGGAACAGTGCTCTTTTGATGGAATTGGCACATCTGTTTGTTTCGGCACCAAAGCTTCCGGTGCTGGTGTTTTTGATGCCGAGGATTTTGGATTCAAAGGCTTTGTTGGTGTCGAAGGGGTTTGGACTGAGCCTGACTTCAATCCAGAAGGTTTTGGCCCGGTGCCCGGTTTCGAACGACTCAGTTCGGAGCCGGAAGGCTTTGGGGTGTGTTTCAGTGCCGCACCGGAAGGTGGGGCATCGGAAACATGTTCTCAGTGCCGACCATGGCCCGCAGGCGGGGCTTCTTCTTGGGCAGAGGTGTACTTTGGGGCAAGAGAGGATCAGTACTTATCATACGCTGCCCTTGTGGGATGTCTTCGTCCACATCGGAGCAATATTCAGAGATAGAGATAGGCTCTTGTTCTTCCTCGTCTCCCATGGCTTCTCCGGTCTCTTGTTCCGAATCTTCTCCAAAGAGCTCAAGAATGGAACTGGTCAATTGGCTCTGAATGTCGCGACGTCGACCCCGACGGTAATGAATCGTCTTCTTCAAACGTAAAGCCTTTCACACGTCGCAGTCCTGTTCTTTGTGCTCAGGAGATAAGCATAAGTTGCACACTTTGCTTGAGTCCATGCAAGGGAATTTCCTGTGGCACCAAGGGCAGAATTTAAATGGAGTCCGCTCCATCTACTGCAATGCGGACCATCGCGGGTAGGCCTGACGGCCTTCCACAAGCTACCCAATCGAAAGAGGGATTTTCAGTAAATACGATAAGTGGAGGATGGGAACATGTGATAAAAAACAATACAGTCGAGGGTGAGTGTATTGCACACCGAGGGGAACCTGAGAAACAGCATCAAACCAGAGCACAGCAATTCATGTCCGCATCCGATGGTGGAAAAAAACAATCTAAAAATGGAGTCGATGCCCATGCGCACTATCACCGAAAGGAGGAGTCACCTACCTCGTGACTGGAAAGACTTCTTCAAAGAAAAACAACTTGCAAAGATTCAGACCCAACACTAGATGGCAGGAGTATTCAAAGCATGTGATCTACAGCTCGAACCAATAGCTCACCAGAACCTGTTGGAATTTCTCGTGACAGCAGCGCTGAATGAACATATCACGGTGGAAACACCTGATACTAGATTAAGTGTCCCGCATCAGTTATGTGAAATAACGCTCCATATGGAGGGGGACATATCAAGAAAAGCAGAAGGTCTCTTTTGGGAGAACCTGACATATGGATACAATACCCTATTGGCTAAAAAGAATGCCCAACTGAATTTGATATGGACTGCCCAAAAAGAGAAGCTGTAATATTACCAGCCCTCTTCGACCTCCTTCCAGACTCACTTAAACATTCATATGAGCAGGAGTGGGCAGTAACCCTTGCTCTTGCGCATTATATCGCAATCCTGTAGGGTGGGATGCTGAGTCACCTCACCATGAAATCCCAGTTAAAACTACTGTTACGCCACAAAGGCAGTACCCTATCAAACAGGACGCACAGAAACAAGTTCGAGAGATCTTAGATCAACTTGAATACCAAGGTGTGATTAAGAATTGCACCTCTTCAACGAATAATCCTTTGTTTCCTGTAATGAAACCAGACAATTCATACTGTCTAGTTTTAGGCTACAGGCATTTAAACACATGCACAAAACATTTGCAGTACAAAACGCTTACAGTGCAGCATTAATGAATAACATTGTGCAGAAGTAATACAAAATAACACTAGATATCTCCAATGGATTCTTTTGCCAAAGTATAGCGCCTGAAAGCAGATATTTGACAGCATGTTTTGCCTTAGTCTCTCAACGCTAATATTGTAGACTGCCCCAAGGGTATAAGAAGAGCCCCGGGTTGCTTCTCAGCAGGAGTATCAGAGTTACTTCAACATTTTTATGATGAGGCATTGTCCGGTGTAGATGATATTTATCTGACGGACAATGAATTAATGGATCATTTGAACAGGGTAAACAACATAATTCTGGGATTCTCCCGAGGGCTACAAATGTAACTTTAAAAAATCTAAAATTGCTTACCTTGATGTCCTATTTTTGAGATAAGAGCTCTCAAGATAAGGGAAAAGCCTAGCAGCTAATTCTTTTGAAAAATAATCGCTGATCCAACTGCCAAAGACTCTGAAAAAACTACAGTCCATTTTAGGGTTCCTAAATTTTGGCAGAACATACATTTTGCATTACACAGAAAAAGTAAAACCTTTCTACGACTTAATTAGACCTGGTTTTTAGTCAGACATTGGACACAGGAACACACAGAAATTCTCCGTTCCTTACAAGCTGGCAAGACAGCTTTCAAACATTTACACACACATGTAAACACCACGATTTTAGTGATCAGTGTAATAGCGGGTCAATCAGGATACACATACCGAACCTTCAATGAAGTCGAAACAATACCAATTACATACAAATCACATTTGTACACATATGCTGAAATACAGTTTGCATCCTCAAGAAAAAAAAATTGACAGCAACGCAGCCTGCTGTAGCGAGAGAAATAGTTAAAGGGGTTAAAACGGGACCCAATAGGTAGTTAAGGACCTTGGGTAGTAATTTCTAAAACAACAATGGTCCTTAGACAGAACTATAGGGACATACAGTTAAAGTATAGTCTTCAACGAGCACTATATTTATTAATGTCCAGCCAGACACATTTAATCATCTCAGGAATTTTTCAGAGTAATCGTAATGTTGTGGACAAACAATACAGTGGGACACAATCCTGCATCCACTTGACATGAAAAAACAAACAAAGCAGCGGGACACAATCATGTATCCGGTTTACAAAGTAATTACACAAAAGAAAAAAGGTGGTTTAAATACAAACAAAAAGTATTTTAAGGCAACAGTTTGGCGGGAGCACATAAATCAAATGGAAATATATAGGCAAGCTATTCGCAATAGTTAGCACACTAATGAGGACAATATGGTCAACTGTGTGAAACTATACATGTGGTCGACGACGTTTCGATCCCATAGAGCGTATAGTGGGATCATCATCAGGACTTGTAGCAATTCACATGCCTGAATTGTATTACTGCCTCGGTGGAGGCAGTACTTCTGAGCACTTCGATGGAGGGATTGATAAAGGTGAATGAACAAGGTGTGGCACCTGGATTAGTTGGTCGGACTACCGGCGTGTGGGCGAAGTTGCTGAGAAAATCCTCGGATGAGCAACCAGCCGGTTTAAAGGAACAATGCGTAGCTTGACGTCAGGGTCGCTCCCGAACGCTTCGCAATGGCGACGTGGCAGGATTTTCTCAACAACTTCGCCCACACGCCGGTAGTCCCACCAACTAATCTATGGAACTTTCTACTGTGAAAAAAATAAGCAAGTATCTTGTCTTTTGTTGTTCAGGAGAAACTGTAGAAAGGAAATGTTACTTACTCAGTAAGCATCTGTTCGTGGCATGTGTGGCATGTTGTGCATAGACTGTAAAGCAGTCCTCCAGAAAAGGGGTGGCTAGTCGTAGAAATAGCAGAAGATTGAAAAAATGCACAGAGAAGTGCCTAGACAACATTGGATTGCTGGCAGGCTAGCACGTCTACACAGTAATGCTTTGTAAAAGTAAGTGGTGCAGATCAAGTAGCTGCTTTACAGATGTCATCTATAGTGAGATTACCCAGGAAGGCCATAGAGGTTCTTCTTTACTGAGTGGCATGGGTTAACTCTTTTGAGACCATCCATAAAAGCTTATATGACTGGAATTCTAAAGAGGGAAATGTGTTTCCTGTTCTGAAGTTAGGCGATTACAGCAGCTAGGTGTAGTTGTACAGATGTGAAAGCTAAACCACACGTAGCAGACATCTTGCACTTTGACTGCTAAGGGGGCCAATATGTTTTAAATGACAATTGTAGACAAACCTCTTCCACATGGCAGTGCAATAGGCACAAGTAGTAGACCTGCGTGCTTCTTTAAGAATGCTCATGCATTCGGGTGGAAGATTTGGGTAACCAATTCTAGGACTTCAGGAGTCAGTTTCTAAGATTGAGAGACCTGGGGTCTGGGTGCCTGATTTCTCCATGGGTCTGTATGAGAATGGCCGGGCTGTTGGGGAGCCTCTGGTGCAGGACCACAGAGTTCGAGAAGGGTGGTGAATCGTAGGTGGCATGCCACCAGGATGAGGGTGAGAGACGTGAGAGACGTCTGCCAAAGCCTCCAAACAACAAACAGAAGTAGTGGGAGAGGAGGAAAAGTGTATGCAGATATCCCTGACCAACTCATCCATAAGTGCATTGCCCCTGGACTGTGGGTGGGGTAACCTAGAGGTGAAGGTTTGCATTTTTCTTTTTCTGCTGTGGCGAATAGGTTTATCTCTGAGAGTCCCCATCGCTGTAAGTACTGGAGGAGGACTTGCGGGTGGATTTCCAACTTGTGGGCTTGTTGCTGCGTCCTGCTGAGGAGGTCGGCAGAGTTGCTGTCCACTCCCAGAAGGTACTCCGCTAGGAGATGGATCTTGTGTCAGAGTCGCTGCAAGATGCTCTGGGGATAAATGAGAGAGCTGGGGATATCTGGTACCCCCTTGATTTTAAAGATAATAGATGGCTGTCATGTTGTCCATCTTGAGGAGGGCTATTATGCCAATCAAGAGTGGAAGGAAATCTTTCAAAGCAAGGTGAACAGCTAGTAGTTAAAGGTAAATGATGTGGAGACTATCAGCCAGATTCATGAAGCTACCATTCTGCGATTAGCAAATTGCGAAAATTTGCGAATCGCAATTTGAGAATCGCAGAATGGAATTCATGTACAAATGCGAGTAAAAAAAGCGATTCGCAATACATCGCAATTGGCGATCGCGATCTTGCCGCAATCGCTAAATAATCGCAGAATCGGCAATTTCATACGCCGAAATAGCGATATCCCAAATTGCGATATCGCAAATTGCGATCTCGCTAACTGCGAGATCGCAAAAACGGGAAGTCGCATTTCGAGCCCACTGATGACATCACAACCAGGAAGTAGGCTCACCACACCAACAAACAGAACACAGAGCCAGGGAGTGGCAGCAGGAAACTGAGGAGCACCAAAACCAACACTGTGCAGCACCCCAGCCAGACAAAAGTATCCAAAGATGTCCCAGGATGCAGTGGGCAGGAGAGAAAGAGGAAATTAAAGTTTTCTGAATCCGAATTGGAGCACCTAATTGAGGGGGTCTGCAAGGATCATGCCAGGCTCTTTGGAAAAGACTCCCGGAGGGTGCCAGAGGCAGAGAAGCGCAGGATCTGGCAGCGCATCCGCGCAAAGGTGAATTCTGTTGGTGTGACCCAGCGCTCCATTGACGACATAAAAAAGCGCTGGTACGACCTGAGAGGACGTTCTAAGGAGCGGATTGCAGAGAGGCTTGGGGAGCGACTGGCCACCGGTGGAGGGGAACCTGTAGCCACACCGAACACCCCATTGGAAGACCTGATTGAGGACACCATTGCGCCAGAAGCCTGCGTGGGGGTCCTTCAGCTGGACTCATCTCGACCCAGCCAACAACCTGAAGGTAAGTGCCATGCGACTGCGACCCAGTCCCCTAACAATGCCCTTAAGTCCTGAGCTAGCAACATGACATCCCCAACAATGCAGCCCATGCTCACCAAAAAAGCCCCATTGCATTGCGGAAGTTGTAGTGTAATCATGTACCCGCAGTTAGCCCACAGAGCACACAATGCAAAGTAAATCCAAAAGCCAGTCAGGGAAAGCAAAGCTGCATGCATGTATCAACATTGCCTGCGCAAGATACATAACTTTAATCATGCACCCTTTCACATTACAGGTGCAGGTGATCAACCAAGCACAGACAGCGAGGCGCTGCACATCGCAGAGAGCCAGGAGGACACTGAGGTTGAGTGTTAGACGGGGACCCTGAGGGTCGGCCAAGTAAGGGGGAGAGGCCTCCTGGCGAGGGTCTTCTCCTTAGATCGTACGGACGAGCAACCACCCCCCTACAGATGGACACCACACAAAGATAGGTTCTTAACTCTTTTATCAGTATTCTTTGGCAGGTTATCGTACGATACAGTAGAAATGGGATTCGAGGATCCCCTTGAATTTAGTCTCTGTGGGAAGGGGGTAGCGGAAGGGGGTAGCGGGACAGTCTTGGTACCGGTTTGGTACAGGGATATCTGGCGGACAGCTCTCAATCCTCGAGCTGGAGGGTTCTTCGGTAGGGGCCACGCCAGCGCCAGCAGGACTCCCAAGATGGTTCAAGAGGATGGGCCGCGGCAGCGCCAGCAGAACCCCACGATGGTTCACGAAGATGAGCCGCGGCAGCGCCAGCAGGACTCCAAGGATGGTTCACGAAGATGAGCCGCGGCAGCGCCAGCAGGACTCCAAGGATGGTTCACGAAGATGAGCCGCGGCAGCGCCAGCAGGACTGCAAGGATGGTTCACGAAGATGAGCCGCGGCAGCGCCTGCAGGCCTCCAAGGATGAGTTTGTCTCGGTGTCTCTCGACTCCAGGATACAACTGCCTTCCTGCTCTGGATCTGCCCCAGTTATAGGTCTGGTGCTCTTTGATGTCCGGACCCTCGCACTTGGAGATCGGGGGGTCCGGGATGTGCGAGTCCAGACACCCAGCAGGGGGGTGGAGCCAGCGCCCAGGGAGGCTGGGGGCGATCGAAACTAGGCGGATGGGGGGCCATCGAAACTCCTTCCCCCATTGACTCGCCAAGTGGTCTCTTTGCCCCCTGGTCAGATCGTGGTGCCTCGATGTCGGGGCTTTGCTGGGCCTGCGGCTGGGGTCGGCCCGAGGCACAGGGGCCTGGCCGTGGAGGGTCCAAGATGGCGGCTGGGCCGGAGACGATGGTCCGGGAAAGGGTCCGGGCCAGCCGGGAGAATTTGAGGAGATGAGGTCGAGTCCCGTCAGGGGAGAACTGGGGGCGGCCCGGAGAGGCGGCACTCGTGGAGGGTGGAAGGTGCCGCTCTTGGTCGTAGAACAGGGGTCGAGGTAGTCCGGGACCCGCCATGCGGGAGGAGTGAGGCGACGCCACGAGGCCCTGTCCAACAGTGAGGGCCAGTCCTCCCAACGTCTCGGCCCATCACAGCCACCAGCAGTGCACCCACCACCACCAACATCACCACCACCCCGTACGGACAGGGCCACCCCTGCAGCAACAGCCGTGCAGCCAGCCCCCCAGCAAGCAGCCACAGCCGTGCAGCCAGCCCCCCAGCAAGCAGCCACAGCAGTGGTACACCAGCGCCTCAGAGGCAGACGAGGCGCACAGCTGGTGCCAGGTCACACACCAGCGCACTGAGGCGCCAGGGCCCAGCAGGCACCGCCAGGGCACTTGAAACACCCGATCCAGGCCTGGCCATCGAACGCCGCATGCTGGCGGTGCATCGCACACAGGCACGCCACATGGCAGCAATGCTCACACAGATGCAGGCAAACGGCAACACATAGCCCAGATGACCGCTGCAGTGCGAGAAAACAACCAGCTGCTTGTATCCCAGCAGGACATGACCCGTCGACGCCACCACCAACTACTGGCCCGCCTATCGGCCTACGCTAGGTCAAATCATGTAGTTGGTAATGCTACATCTCAGCTGGCACGAAGGTCACTGGCCATGCAGGCCCAGATGGTGCAGTGTTGCCGGGATGTGGCCAGGTCACTAGACCTACTCACCGCAGCAGTGCTCGGCAGACAGGCCACTGCCCATGAAGAAGCAGAGGGGGCTGACAACGCAAGTGAGGCTGCCTCAACCAACAGCAGCGCATCCTTGCCACCGGTGCCTGCACGTCGCCGCAGCAGCAGGCCAACATCAGGAAGTAGGGCCAACACCGTCCCTCAGGATGTGGAGAGACGACTTAGGGTGTCTCGTCGTCACCGTCCGTGAGGACTCTGATACTCAGAGGGAGGCCATGCAGTCAACCCCTGCAAACCCCCTACCCCAGCATGGGGAGGTATGGAGCAATACTCTCTCCATCAGACAACTGAATAGGTAAAGGCCAATTTATTGTGAATAAACAATAAAGATTAATGGTCAAACTTCATACACACTCATGTCATTATTACATTTGTCATGCATGGGTGCAGTGTTGTGATAGGGGAATGTGTGCACTTGAAACAGTTTGTAGTGATGTGGTTGCAGCGTCTGTGTCCTTCAGCAGGATCTTCTCCGCGTGCATGACCTACATGTGGAGGTGGCCGGTTGTCCCCTTCAGACTTACTGCCCTATATCTCCACTGGTATCCTGCGCTTGGTAGCAATGTTGTGGAGTATTGCACACACGGCCACGATGAGGTAGCAGACCTCAGGTGTGTATTTGATGGCCCCACCAGTCTTGTGCAGTATGCGGAAACGGCTCTTCAATAGGCCAAATGTCCTCTCTATGCAATTTCTTGTCCGTATGTGTGCAGCATTGTAACGCCGTTGCTGTGGTGTGGCTGGGTTGAGGTATGGGGTGAGGAGGTACTCACGTAGACCGTAGGCGCTGTTACCTGCGGGTAATGAGCACAGGGTGAGTGCCTATTCTGCGCAGATACATGATGAAAGTGTAGTATTTGGGGACATGTGTACTTACCCAGTAGGTGTCCTTCGCCAAAGTCTCCCCTTGCCAGTCGTGTGTGAATGCCGCTGTGCCGGAAGATGAAGGAGTCATGTGTGCTGCCCGGATATTGTGCCACTATGTCCGTGATTATATTCTTGGCGTTGCACACCATCTGGATATTGAGGGAGTAGTAGGACTTGCGGTTGCGGTACATGTATTCCGTTTGTGCTGGTGGGCAGATGTGGATATGGGTACAGTCAATGCATCCAATTACATGCGAAAAATGTGCAATGTTGTAGAATTTCAGCTTGGTGTCATTTAAGTCCTGTTGGGTGGTGGGGATGAAATGTAGTGGTGTAGCCGGGTCAGCATTGCATCCAGAAAACTACTGAGGCAGCGGGACATGGTGGGCTGGGATATGCCCTCAGCGACAGCAACTATCCCCTGGAAGCTTCCGGAGGCCAGTAGGTGCAGGCTGCACAATACCTGCACATGGGTGGGGACGGCATTGGTTCTCCTTGTCGGATGCTGCAGCAGGGGGTCTAGGTCCTGGATCAGCTTAATGATCATTGGGCCACTTAGCCGGTACTTGGCATAGATTTGCTCCCTGGTTTGGCCCAGAAAGGTGACCCGCTGCCGGAATATCCGCTCCTGGATCCTACGCCTGTTCTGTGCTGCTCGCTGCAGCCTACGCCGCCTGACCACCATGTAGAGTCGTCCTGGCATTGTGGGAGTCCTCAGTCTCCAGCTGCACGTCCTTTAGTGTGTTTGGTCAGGCCAGCACCTGTATGCAGTTAACTTTGAACAATTTTTTTTTCTTTTTCTGGTTACCACCTGGTTTGAGTTCTCCTTAAATTGCGCGTCGCTAATAGCGATTTTCGTGTTTTTCGCAATCTGCGATTTTTCATGAATGGCAATAGCGATTATTTAGCGACTTTGCAATTGTATTCGCAGAATCCTTGGCTTCTCGCTATTTCCGAATCGCAAAGCGGAAGGTTTCTGGATTCTGCGATTTTTTTTACAAAATCGCTATTTTTATTTTGCGATTACGCACTTTTGCGATTTTCTATTTCATGAATAGCTTTTACTCAATTTGCGATCGCAATTGCGAATTCGCAGCAATTGCGAACACAAATTAGCTTCATGAATCTGGCTGTATGTTGTCTGGGTTCCCATTCATCTTGGGCAGCCAGATCCTGTAAGTGTGCCACCCATCCCATGTAATGGTCCTCTTCAGAACTGGTTCGAGAAAAGGTCGCCCCTGCAACAGGTTGTTGGTGTTCCACCATTGCGGAGAGTGACAAGTGGGGCAGCTGATCAACACTTGATCGTCCCAATGACTCTCCGCCTGCGACCACTGATGTGCCAAACACTACTGCAATGGATGCATGTGTAACCTGACATGGGGGTACTATGGCAATGCAGGAGGTCCTCATGTCAGAGAAGCAGATAACTGTCATGATCGTGACTTGGTGGCCAGGTTGAAAGAGAGGGATTGTGCCTCGAATTACTGTATACTGGCAGCATTTGGATAAGCTATGCTAGCTTTGGAGTTGAGGATTGCCCCCAGATAGAGCTGTCTCTGGAGGGGTTGGAGGTGGGATTTTGTAGCGTTAATGGTGAACCCTAGTTGGTGAAGAAGGTTTATTGTGAGCTGAGTGTGTTTGTGACAGTTTTGATTGGTGGCACTTTTGACAAGCCTGTCCAGAAAGAGGAACACATGAACACGCAGTCTGCGCAGATAAGCACCCACCACCACAAGGCACTTGGTGAACACCATTGGTGCAGTGGTAACCCTGAAGCACCTTGAACTGGTAATGCTTTCTGCTGACTACAAACCTGAGATACCGGCGATGTGCCAGGTGGATTGGTGTGTCGAGAGCGGCAATGAAGTCGCCCTGTTGTAGCAGAGGGATGACATCCTGAAGAGTAACCATGTGGAAGTGCTCTAGGGGCCTACGGTACAGAATGCGTAGAAGAGAACTGTCTTTTTTGAGAATGAGCTAGTGGTAGGGGACGGGTACTATGGCTCCTTTGAGAAGGAGCGCTAGAAACTCTTCCCATAGTAGCCTTTGATGTTGTGGGGAGAGTTTGTGTTTGCGAGGTGGATTGGTGGGAGGCGTGGAAGTGAAAGCCAGACAATAACCACATTGGACAATATCCAACAGCCACTGGTTGGAGGTGATGTTCTGCCAAGCGGTAAAGGACCTTTGAAGACATCCTGACAGCTGTTGTATGCTTAGGGGGGAGGAGAGGCACACCAGGGCATAGTGGGGGTAGTAGCACCTTTGGAGGAGCCACCTTTACCCCGCATTTTGAATTGTTGCTTCTGTAGGACCCTCTAAAGTCTCCTCTGGAAGAGGAGTGTTGGGCATACAGCCATTGGTACAAGGGGGAGGCCTAATTCTTTGAGCCTCCACGGAAGGGCGTGTGGCAAAAAGAGCCAAGAGGAGTAGCTGTTTGAAGGGCACCCGCCATTTTTGCCATCTCCGTATCTTTCTTTTTTCCAACATCTGGTCAACCTGCGGTCGCAACAGATGTTGGCCATCGGAGAGCAGGGTAAGTAAGTTTTGCTGGACTTCCGGCTTATAGCTTGAGTTATCAAACCAGGCATGCCTGGGCAGAAGGAGGGCTGAGTTGCCCCCTCGCAGCACTGTCCGCAGCATCTAGTGCACAGCAGATGGTGGTGTTTGAGATCTGCTTTTCCTCAGAGATGATCTCACAACCCCTCTGCCTGCGCTCCTCAGGGAGATGTTTAAGGAGCTCCTTCATTTCATGCCAATGGGCAGGGTCATACCTAGCGAGCAGCCCAATGGGATTGGCAATCCACCAATGGATGGCACAGCTACCCTCTTACCTGCACCATCTGTTAGTTTACTCTCTATGGGCCATATGTAGGTAAATGGCATTTACCGAATCGTAAATACCGAATTTTACCGATTCGGTATTTACAATTCGGTAAATGCCATGTAGGTAATTATTCTGTAAATATTACCGAATCGGTAATATGCGGTAATTACCGAATCGGTATTTACCGATTCGGTAATTGCCATTGATTTCTATGGGCCTTGAGGCCCATAGGAATCAATGGCAATTACCGAATCGGTAAATACCGATTCGGTAATTTTACCGATTTGTCAAGGGGGACAGGGTGTCACTTTGACACCCTGTTGCACCCCTAATTTTGGCTTGTGTGCAATGTGACACACATACATGCCCTTAGGGCATGTATGTGTGCCACATGGCACAGGTGTACATGCACAGATGTGCATGTACACAGAAATTCGTTATTTACCATGCCATTGTATTTCATGGTAAATAACGAATTTCTAAGGGCCTGTGGCACTGTTTCCAGTGCCACCTACATCCCAAAATTCCGATTCTGTACATTTACCGAATCGGTACTTTACCGATTCGGTAAAATTACCGATTCGGTAAATATACAGAATCGGTAATTTTCAGGCCCCCTACATCTGGAATTACGAATACCAGTCGGTAACGGCCGAAATCGGCCGTTACCGACCGGTATTTTCCCACCTACATATGGGCCAACATCTGGTGGAGGGGCATCGCAAGCATCACAAGCAGTCTGAGAGTCAACACTTTTGGGAGGTAGTGACCACTAGAGAGTCAGGTGGAAGCTAGCCACAAATGAACAGAGGTTCAGAAGGGCAAGCTTTTTATTTATTGTCCACCCTCGGTATAATGACTTGGGCACAAACAGAGTTGTGAAAGATGTTGGGGTGTGACGGAGCATGCCATTAAGCATGGGGAGGTAACTGAGCAGAGCGGTAGGTGGAGGACAGGGTCTCAAAATACAAATTCTACTCTAAAGGCTGTGTTGAGATCCACCTTGTGGCAGGAGGAAGCCCTACCAATAAGTTCATGCAAGGACGTGAAGCCTTTAGGAGGGGAGGGATGGGCAGGGTACCCTCAGGATCTATGCCCTCTTGTGGGTAAGCATCATATGTGTCCCAGGGATACCGCTACAGAGGAGTGTTGAAGGTATTCCTCAAAGTCTGAAGGGAGTGGTCCCAGGCGTGAGGAGGGAACAGGGTCTGAGGAGGGTGAGTGATGTGGAGGGGGAGGAGGTGGTGGTGGAAATATGAAGCGCAAAGGGCTTGTAGCCTTGTCTACTTTCTTGCACTGCTTGGGTGGAGGTGGAATTTTCAAGGCTTCCTTGAAGGACAGCTGCTGTTTGGAAGGTTTGGCTGCAGGTCCCGGAGGGCAGGTGAGTATCCGGCCCATGTGGGGAAGTACCATCATGTGTTTCTGCCAGGCGTCGATCTCCTCTTGAAGTTTAGGGAGAATGGGCTCAAAAGCCCCCGAGCCGTGCCCAGTCTTCCTGCTTGACACCGAGGGTCTCAGCTCTGATGCCAATTTCGACTTTCAGTCCTTTGAGGGTAGTACTGTACTCATGGCTGGCTGAGCTGGTGGAAGATTCTTGAGCTCCAGATCATAGCTGCCACTGTCATCGGGGAAGAAAGCCACCTCATCTGTGGCGATGGTTGTTGATGGTGGTCCCACTGGATGTCCAGGGAGTTGTCTCTGCTCCACCGTGACATCTCGAACCGTCAAACCCGATGGTCGCGGTGGCTTTTCTTAGAAAGTAATCAGTAGGCTGGACTACTGTAATGGCCTGTTCATCTCGGCCAATGAGGAGCAACTACAAAGATTACAAGTGGTCCAGAATACTGCAGCGAGACTTGTTCTCGATGCTCAGCCAAGGACTGCTTCACGTCCCCTCCTGGACAAATTTCACTGGTTGCCGGTTAGGCAACGTGTAAAATTCAAAATTTGCTGCACAATACATAAGTGTCTGTTCGGCACTGGACCCAAATATCTGAATGAAAAATTCAACCCTTACAGTGCTGGACGCACTTTGCGCTCCAGTAGTCAGCAACTGCTCCAGGTTCCAAGGATTAGAAAAGCTAAGCAGGGAGGTCGAGCTCTCTCTTACAAAGGCCCCATCTTATGGAACTCACTCCCCCCTACTCTGAAACAAATCACCAACCTTCAGTCTTTTAGGAAGACTCTAAAAACATATTTATTTTCGGCCTTTTAAAAAATTAAAATATTGATTCCCTCACAGTCTAGGATCGTGGTTAGGCTTTTTTGGTAAAAGCGCAAGCGCGGAGATAGATACCCCTCAGGGGGTCGAGTCCTGCGCTATATAAGAATATAAATTAATAAAATAAATAAATAAAGGAAGGAGCAGCAGGCTCCGTAAGCAACTTTGTTATGATCAGGAGACAAACAAATTACAGACCTGACCGAGAACGGTCCGACGGCAGCGAGGAAAGAAGCGTAAAGGTGTCCGTTCCAACACTGTGAAGACATAGTGGGATGGGATGCAGTAGTGAGACAGAAAGCGACCTGGAAGAGCGTAGGCCCACGTGGGCCCGATGTCGACAGACAGCTGCCGTTCGAAACAGGAATTGACGACCCGAAACTAATGTAAAAGAGAAACCTGGTTGAAACAATATCAACGGAGGGAAGAAATCCGTGCCAACAGAGCACTACAACGGTGTAGAACCTGTGCACACATACGAAACAGAAAGCTGAAAGAAAACAATTTAACAATGGAGTCGAAGACCATGCGCACTACCAGCAAAAGGAGGAGTCACAGGATCTGGTGAATCGAAAGACTTCATTGAAAAAACGGACTTGCACACATCTGGGCCCAACACTAGATGGCAGGAGTAGGCA
This sequence comes from Lissotriton vulgaris, assembly GCF_964263255.1. Lineage (NCBI taxonomy): Eukaryota > Metazoa > Chordata > Amphibia > Caudata > Salamandridae > Lissotriton > Lissotriton vulgaris. The sequence continues at coordinate 286,476,746 of NC_141690.1, read as the reverse complement.
CAGCACGTATATCGACAGACTCAAACATATCTTTTTCCTAAAGGTTGCTTTTCTTCTTTCCTTTGTGTTTTTTTTGTGTTCCTGTAGGTACATAAAGATATATCCAGACCACAGCACGCTAAAAACCCATCTCGGTAATGACGTGTGCACTTACGATTAACATAACGGTCATAGTATTCTTGCACCACTTGTTTGATGGAGCTTGCGTCCTCAGTAAATCACGTTAAAAAGACACTAGCTGACCTGAAACTAGAAACGTCCCCTGCCTTTCAGTATGTGATTCACATGGTAGGTGTATTGCCAAAAAAAACTATACAACAATGTCCTGTTATGCAGATACTTGTCCAGAAATAGCCTCTTTGTGAGGGACGTCAGCAATGTGGGTTGTGGGACATTGCCACGTATTGATCCTTGCATGCATTGATGCTGAAAGTGTATAAACGCGAAATAACTCAGAAGCTTGAGTCCAGTGGAAAGGGGTAACTTTCAATTCATGGCTCATGGACGGTGTCTTCTAACCTATATTGGAGTGACTGTAGCTAGAAGGTATTTGTTCACGTTACATGTTCCCGCCTTTATTCGGCAAGTGTTTCTCTGCACTTGATCGTGGTGTCAAGCGTGTTCGCGTGCACCCCCTGATATTGTCTAGGGGGCAAGGGATCCAAGTTTGCTTGTTGAAGTCCAAGCAGTTTTTGAGGATTATTTGCAAAACTCAATCGAAAGGTCCCTTCAGAACCCCACTTGACTCTTTCTGTGATCCCATCTCTCCAGCACAGAGATCCGTCCATTCCACGAACATGAAGAAATGTCTTAGACCTACCTCAATGGTATGGCCGGAGTCAGGCAGACCAGATGTTCATAGCTTTTGCTCACTCCATAGCAGAGAAGTGCTGTTCTTTCTTAAAGTGCTATTGCACAGACATCCAGTCAAAAGTGGAATCAAGCGTGGGTCGCGCTGTGCTTACGGCCAGCCTCATACTTTCTCAACCTGTGAAATAATAACATGCTTGTAACTACAGTTCTCCATAGCACTGCTATGTAACCTCTCTCCTTCTCTGGAAAGGAGACAATCATTCAAAGCAAAGGAGTTGACGGAAGAGTTTGGGTTCCTTCGCTTTTAGTACCATCACCACTAACGCTCTCTTCCTTCTGGTGCCGGGGATCATTGGTTATGTATCCAAGTAGTGGATCCAGAGGCAGTCTGCCATTGGCTACTGATCATCCATCACTGGGAACAAAGAGTGACAACGTACTGTAGCAAAACTCATTCCGCTGGGTGAAAAGTCATCTGTGCCAATGCACCAAGTAACAGATCTAGTCGTGGTGCATGACCCACGCGATGGAATCGACTGCTAGTACGGTGTTCTCTCTTGGCACGGGCCAACGCGCATCATGGGTATCATGACCTGCCTTGCTACTGGGCTGTTGGAAGCAAAAGCAAACTCCGAGGCTTCTTATGTACATGTGAAGGTATCTCGATCGAGATTCTTAGGTATAATAAACAATGCTCATTTTAAAGGATGACATTACTATATAATATCTCTTCTTGAAGTTATTTATTTATTTATTTATTTGTGTGTTTTGTAAAGCGCACAGCTACCCCAACGGGGCGTCCCGGCGCTAATAGAACAAGTAACAGAAGGGCATACACTAGGATCTAAGCGCCAAACAGGTAGGTCTTAAGAGATTTGCGGAACTTGAGTTCCGAACGGCTCGAGCGAAGGGACAACGGGAGCTTATTCCAGCGCTTGGAGGCACAAACTTCGAAAGTTTTACCTCCCGTTCGGGTTTTTTAAAATCTGGGAGTCACCAGCAGAAGTTGGGAATTGGATCTCAGTGTTCTAGAGTTACAATAGGGACGAAGACTGGCTTTGAGATGAGCAGGTCCTTTGCCTTTCGTGGCTCTATAGGCCAATGTCAATGCTTTGAACTCGCATCTTTTCGCGATAGGAAGCCAGTGTAATTTGCGGAGATGCGGGGAGATGTGATGTCTAGGAGGAATGCCCTCTACCTGGTGCGCCGCTGCATTTTGGACACTCTGAAGCTTATGGCACAGACCAATTGTAAGGCCCAGGTATAATACATTGGCGTAGTCCAGATGAGATGTTATCAGGGCATGGATCACAGTTTTACGGCACTCAGTTGGCAAGTAGTTGATAAGCTTTTTAGGTCTCGCCTGTCGATGCGCATGCGCATCGAGCAAGGCGAGAGTATTGGCACTTATCCGCTCTTTATCCACACTGCAAGGAATCGTGGCGATTCCTTGCAGTGCACGAGAAATTTAAGCTCAATGCGCATGCGCATGCGCATTGAGCTTAAATGCGCGTGCACATGCCCCCAGCCGCCTGCCTTGCCTACTCTCTCTCACAGCCTCCCCCAGCTCCGCCCCCTCACTACTTGATTGCACGGCCGCTAGGCCGTGCCTCCCCTACTCTCCTCCCCCTCCTCCTCTCCTCCCCTGCCTGCCTGCCGCTAGGCCGTGCCTCCCCTACTCTCCTCCCCCCTCCTCCTCCTACTCTCCTCCCCTGCCTGCCTGCCGTGTCGCACCTCTCCCCTCTCCGCCCCCTCCCCTGCCCGCCCCCTCCCCTGCCCGCCGTGTTACGTGAAAGGCTTGTTTCCAATTTAAGCACAGGGAATGAATACAAACTTCTCTGAATGTTGATAGAAATAGGCATCCGTTATTCCTGTGATGTGATAGCATCTTTATATTGCGCAAAACGTGTCAACAGATTTAAAGTACAACATTTAAATTATTTAAAATTCAAATGGCCAAAACTTGCAACTGTATTTTGCAGCGATGGCGTGGTTCATCAGCTGTCCTGAGCCTTAGTTAGTCTAGCTTCGAAAGCCATAAATAGTCTCTCTTCTACTGTTCGCCTTCTTTGTCGTCCACTTGGTTTAGTCTGTCTTCCATGTCTACGGGGCTGGATTGGTAGTTCATCGACTGTGTTGTTTGGGACTAGGGCCGGCATCTCTCTTCTAGTTGGGGATGTTAAAAGTTCTTCCTCTTGGTTATTGACTACGCCGCCATGGGTCTGAAGCTTCCAGCAGATGACAGTCCAGTGCGGGTGTCTGTGCGTGTGCGGCCGCTGCTGCCCGTAGAGGTGCTCCGTGGACACCAGCCTTGTCTGCGGGTGGGACCGCAGGAGCTCACTCTGGGACGGGACCGCACTTTCCGTTTCCACCAAGTCTTTGGGGCTGAGACCCCAAACCAGGAGGCCGTGTACTCGACCTGCGTGCAACCACTGGTGCAGTCTTTCTTTCAGGGCTACAATGCCACCGTGATCGCTTACGGTCAAACGGGTTCTGGCAAGACCTACACAATTGGGGAGGCGAGTGTGGGTGAGTAAAATATGTAATCTTTGTACGTCCCCCTATTGGTGGCTGTGTGTGAGCAGTTGAGCTAGTCGTGCTTCCCACGGGTGAATATATCATCAAGGCTGCACTGTATTGTGTAGTTTCTGATGCACGTGAGCACATACACAATTTCTGGTGTATGTAAATAATGTTACATTTCTGGTGCCAGCGATCAGTTTATCCTTTCTGGTGCCAGACTGCCAGTGAGTAAGGTAGCTCTTCTGTTGCAAGTGAGCCATGTTCCATTTCTAGTGCAAGCCAGCAATGTTCCAGCTGTACTTACTACAAGTGCTCGTGTGTTTGGGAGAGAAAGTTATAATGTTGCACGTTTTTTTATCGTAGCACAGTGCTCGCCATTTGCAAGCCATCTTGGTGCTGTTTGGTAATTTATTTTGCAGATTTTTCTCTGCTGCTCGTGGGTTTCCCCTATTTTTGAGGTTTTGTATCAGGGGTGTTTGTGTGCGGTCCAGTGTCTCATAGTACACGTGTCCCTCTCTGGCCTGTCCCAGTGACAGACTTTTCATGGTCCAGTGTGCATGTTACTGTCGCCTTCCCAGTTTTATCTTGTGCCCCTTCTCTCGTCCATGTTTCCATACCAGTATCACCTTCCCCTGTCAGTGGGCTGGGTTCCTCCGGGTCTCAGACCTATTAGTAATTAAAAACAGACATTGAATCGAGTTCCTATATTAATGTCCTTAATTTTACTGACACATAATACTGATTGATTTTTGAACAATGAATGTAAAAGACGTTAAGGTAATCCAAGTCAGCGATTTAGTTCATGTTTAAATTTCACACGTTTCACTTAATCTTGTTTATTATTCTGATCTTAGAGAAGCAAGATGCTGCAACTGTTTGAACCTGGGATCCGATGGTGAGATGGTTGCCCCTTCGAACCCCAAGATTCCTAACCGAGTCTTTGGGTGTGGGGGTCTGACTCAGATCTTCCGGCCACCATAGGCTAGATTCCGGTGGGGAAGGTTGATTGAAAAACAGAACCTCCGTCTTTCCAGCATTGAGTTTCAAGGAGTTCGAATCCATCCATTTAGATGTATTCCTAAGGCAGGATTTCAGCGAATCAAATGCCGAGGATGTGGCCTCATCAAAAGTGAAAAAGAGCTGAATATCATCAGCATAGGAGGTAGATTTGACCCCAGCCTGTGCAATCATTTGAGCCAGTGGGGTAAAATACACGTTAAAAAGGAGCGGGCTCAACAATGAGCCCTGAGGGACACCCCATTTGAGGGGCCTAGCAGAGGACGTGTAAGGGGGAGTATGCACCTGCTGGGTGCGGTTTGACAACTTTAACACGGTTCCCTGAATACCCAAAGCACTCAGTCTTTCCAGCAGAATCTTATGAGAGATGGTGTCAAATGCCGCTGAAAGATCCAGCAGCACTAACACTGCCCTCGACCCTCGATCCAGCGTCCACCTCACAGAGTCAGCCATTTCAATCAGCGCCGACTCTGTGCTGTGGCCTGAACGGAAGCCATGCTGGGAGTCGTGCAATAGCCCTTGGGACTCAATATAGTTAGCAATTTGTGAATGCGCCAGCTTTTCCAATATCTTAGCCGGGGCAGGCAAGAGGGAAATCGGCCTATAATTGCTCAGGTTATCCGGGTCCGCATTGGGCTTCTTCAGAATTGGGAATAGGAAGGGCTGTTTCCACTTCTCTGGAAACCTACCCAATCTCAAGGAATCATTCCAGATGGAATTGAGATGGGGGTTGAGAAGAGTGGGGAGTGCCTTATATTGCTTCGCAGGCCAAGGGTCATTGGGGGATCCAGATTTGCATTTAGATAGTTCTATCAGGGTGGCTTCTTCTGAAATTTCTGCAAATTCCGTAAGAGAAGGAGTCGACACGTTCTGATTTGACGGATCCCCCTCCAAGTCCAGGCTCTCAACAGTGGGAAAGGACGCATAAATGAGCTCTATTTTATTCTCAAAGAATTCCGAAAGATGGTTGCAGAGAGACTAGGAGGCGGGCTGGTGCCGATTCAGCGCTTGAGGGTCAGTGAAGGATCTGACAATGTTAAAAATCTCTCTTGGGCCGTTACTAGCTTTATTGATTCTACTAGCTAGGTAGGCTCTTTTTATGTTCCACTATTAATTTACGGTAGTCTTTAAGGGCTATCTTATACTCGACCTTACTTTCCGGAGAATACTTTAGTCTCCAGACTCGCTCAAGCTCCTTGCAAGAAGCTTTTTTCTGTTGGAGGTCATCCGTGTACCAAGGAGCTGTCGGAGCCGAACTATAGGTTTTGATAGGTTTCAAGGGGGCCAGTGAATCCATAGCCTGGCCAATCCAGGCATCTAGATTGGCAATGCGGATGTCCAAATCTGTAGCAGGGATAGGCTGGGAGTCTTTTAGGTAATCTTGGAGCGAGCCGAGAGAAATACGACTCCAATTTCTCCCTGATTCCTTTGGGGTAAGGACAGGTCTATCAAAATGAGCCATCCCAATCAGAAAAGGAATGAGGTAGTGATCTGACCATGCCACGGGTGAGGCATTCTCCACCCGAATGTCCGCCAGATTGGTGCAGATTAAATCCAGTGTGTGACAGCTTTATGAGTAGGTGACCCCCCCCCTTTGAATTAAACTGCAAACCGTCAACGTAGAGATAAAGCTCCTGCTAAAAGGACAAGAGACGTCATCCACGTGAAGATTGAAGTCCCCTAAAGCTGTAAAATTAGCATACCGAATGCTGGCCTGGGTGATATAGTCAGCCAGAGCAGGCAGATGCGACGTGTTGGAATGAGGGGGACGGTAAATAAGAAGTCCTGAAAAGGAAATAGATGCTGATAACTTGATACAGAACGGGAGACCCTCGATGGAATCAATTTGATCATATTGGGGGGTGGATACCGTCCATGTTGATTTATAAGAAAGTTCCCCCCTCCCCATGTTTACTGTTAAGTCGATTGGCACAGATAATACTGTAGCCTTCAGGAATGGCTAGAGTCAGGGCTGGGTTAGTCGTATCACTCAGCCACGTTTCAGTGAGAAAAAGGAGGTCCCAGAGAGACTGCCAGATGTCAAGAGCATGTCTGACCAGGGATCTGCAGTTAACTAATGCAGCTCTAAGGGTGAAGGAAGATCCTAATCCCTGGAGATGAGCAGAGCCACGTGTGTGGGAGTGTCTATCATATGTCTCATGATATATTAAAGAAAAACCACAACCCTTGCAAGTATAATCTGAGCAGCTATTGTCCAGTGAAAGCAGTCGGCAACGTGGGGGTCTCAAAGCTAGAATCCCCGTCTACTTATAGGTCATGCCCTCATCGAAAGACAAACGGGCAGGGGGACCGGCCCCGGCCACGTCCTGGTCGCGGACGGGCGCAGACGAGCTCGCCTTCGGCGCCCCCGCTGCGCGGCAGAGTGAGGACTGTGAGGAGTGTCCAAACAAGACTAAACAATAATTTTAAAAACGCTACTAACTTCCGGGCTTTCCGCCTCAGGAAGGTGTGCTACTAGTTCTAGTGCGCGTGCTGCTCAGAGCGCGATTTAAGAGCAGGTGAGGGCGGGAGGGGCCAGACAACTGGACCGTCATCCTCTTGTTCCCCCAAGATGGCGGCTAGGCAATTACTAGACGTCCGCGACAGCGCCTAATCGGCTGCGCAGTGTCTGGAAGTGGTGGAAGACCAAATAAACGTGCCAGAAGGTGGGAGTATTAAAAACAGTGTCCAAACAAGACTAATCAATAATTTTAAAAAAGCTACTAACTTCCGTCTTTCCGCCTCAGGAAGGTCTGCTACTAGTTCTAGTGCGCGTGCTGCTCAGAGCACGATTTAAGAGCACATCTCGTGCAAATGAATGTGCAGAAAGAATGTCTTTTGTGGCTTTTAATATGAAAATGTCAGACCAGCACTGCAAATCCAGCACTAGTGTTCAATTTCTCCCTCCTTGGATGCATTCCTTCGGACTCCTTTCCTCCTACTAATATGTCTCGTCATTTCCAAGTAGCCTCTTGAGACCATCCTGGAATGTCTACCCATAAACTTCGGCCTCCTTTCCTCCTGCTAATATGTTTCGTCATTTCCAAGTAACCTCCATATACCATCCTGGAATGTCTAACCATAAACTTCGGCCTCCTTTCCTTCTGCTAATATGTCTCGTCATTTTCAAGTAACCTTCTCAGACCATCCAGGAATGTCTACCCATAAACTTCGGCCTCCTTATTTATTTATTTATTTTCGGTTCTTATATAGCGCTGGAATTCGATCTCCGAGGAGATATCTCAGCGCTTTGTTTTTCCGAAAGCAGGACTAGAACAGTGATATCTGTGTGGCATTACTGGAGTTACTGAGTAGAGAATAGGTACGTCTTCAGACATTTCCTGAATGCGGAGAGGTTAGAATTTAGTCTATGAGTGAGGGGTAATGAGTTCCAAAGAGTGGGGCCTTTGTATGAAAGGGCTCGACGTCCCTGTCTCTCTCTTTTGATCCTGGGGATCTGGAGCAAGGCTTGGTTTTCTGAGCGTAGGGTTCTACCTGGTTGATAAGGTTTAAAGATTTCAGTTAGATATCTAGGGCCAGTTCCAAGCAAGCATTTATGGATAGTACAGCAGATCTTAAATTTTACTCTCTGGCGAATGGGAAGCCAGTGTAGCTTGTAAGGGACGAGAGGAAGATCTGGCAGGGGCATTGAGAATCAGCCTAGTGGCCATATTTTGGGCTACTTGTAGCCTCCCCAGCTGTTCCTCATTAGCAGATATAAGTAATCCATTGCAGTAATCCAACCTGCTAATTACTAGGGTCTGCACTAGTGTTTTCCTATGGTGGTCTGCTAAATAGGGGAAGACCCTTCTAAGTAAGCCAATCACCCTCATACAAGTTCCTGTGACCTGTATGGCATGGTCTTTAAGCACCAAAGGTTGGTCAAGTTTAACACCCAGATTTTTTACGTTTTCCTCCTGCTAATATGTCTGGTCATTTCCAAGTAGCCTCCTGAGACCATCCTGGAATGCCTACCCATAAACTTCGGCCTCCTTTCCTCCTGCTAATATGTCTTGTCATTTCCAAGTAACCCCTTCAGACCATCCTGGAATGCCTACCCATAAACTTCGGCCTCCTTTCCTCCTGCTAATATGTCTCGTCATTTCCAAGTAACCCCTTCAGACCATCCTGGAATGTCTACCCATAAACTTCGGCCTCCTTTCCTCCTGCTAATATGTCTCATCATTTCCAAGTAACCTCCTCAGACCATCCTGGAATGTCTACCCATAAACTTCAGCCTCCTTTCCTTCTGCTAATATGTCTCTTCATTTCCAATTTGCCTCTTGAGACCATCCTGGAATGTCTCCCCATAAACTTAGGCCTCCTTTCCTCCTGCTAATATGTCTCGTCATTTCCAAGTAGCCTTTTGAGACCATCCTGGAATGTCTACCCATAAACTTTGGCCTCCTTTCCTCCTGCTAATATGTCTTGTCATTTCCAAGTAACCTCCTCAGAACATCCTGGAATGTCTACCCATAAACTTCGGCCTCCTTTCCTCCTGCTAATATGTCTCAACATTTCCAAGTAGCCTCTTGAGACCATCCTGGAATGCCTACCCATAAACTTCGGCCTCCTTTCCTCCTGCTAATATGTCTCGTCATTTCCAAGTAGACTTTTGAGACCATTCTGGAATGTCTACCCATAAACTTCGGCCTCCTTTCCTCCTGCTAATATGTCTCGACATTTCCAAGTAGACTCTTGAGACCATCCTGGAATGTCTACCCATAAACTTCGGCCTCCTTTCCTCCTGCTAATATGTCTAGTCATTTCCAAGTAGCCTCTTGAGACCATCCTGGAATGTCTACCCATAAACTTTGGCCTCCTTTCCTCCTGCTAATATGTCTCGTCATTTCCAAGTAACCCCTTCAGACCATCCTGGAATGTCTACCCATAAACTTCGGCCTCCTTTCCTCCTGCTAATATGTCTTGTCATTTCCAAGTAACCTCCTCAGACCATCCTGGAATGTCTACCCATAAACTTCGGCCTCCTTTCCTCCTGCTAATATGTCTCGACATTTCCAAGTAGCCTCTTGAGACCATCCTGGAATGCCTACCCATAAACTTCGGCCTCCTTTCCTCCTGCTAATATGTCTCGTCATTTCCAAGTAGCCTTTTGAGACCATCCTGGAATGTCTACCCATAAACTTCGGCCTCCGTTCCTCCTGCTAATATGTCTCGTCATTTCCAAGTAGCCTCTTGAGACCATCCTGGAATGTCTACCCATAAACTTCGGCCTCCTTTCCTCCTGCTAATATGTCTCGTCATTTCCAAGTAGCCTCTTGAGACCATCCTGGAATGTCTACTCATAAACTTCGGCCTCCTTTCCTCCTGCTAATATGTCTCGACATTTCCAAGTAGCCTCTTGAGACCATCCTGGAATGTCGACCCATAAACTTCGGCCTCCTTTCCTCCTGCTAATATGTCTCGTCATTTCCAAGTAACATCCTCAGACCATCCTGGAATGTCTACCCATAAACTTCGGCCTCCTTTCCTCCTGCTAATATGTCTCGTCATTTCCAAGTAGCCTCTTGAGACCATCCTGGAATGTCTACCCATAAACTTCGGCCTTTTTTCCTCCTGCTAATATGTCTAGTCATTTCCAAGTAGCCTCTTGAGACCATCCTGGAATGTCTACCCATAAACTTTGGCCTCCCTTCCTCCTGCTAATATGTCTAGTCATTTCCAAGTAGCCTCTTGAGACCACCCTGGAATGTCTACCCATAAACTTCGACCTCCTTTCCTCCTGCTAATATGTCTCGTCATTTCCAAGTAACCCCTTCAGACCATCCTGGAATGTCTACCCATAAACTTCGGCCTCCTTTCCTCCTGCTAATATGTCTCGTCATTTCCAAGTAACCCCTTCAGACCATCCTGGAATGTCTACCCATAAACTTCGGCCTCCTTTCCTCCTGCTAATATGTCTCGTCATTTCCAAGTAGCCTCTTGAGACCATCCTGGAATGTCTACCCATAAACTTCGGCCTCCTTTACTCCTGCTAATCTGTCTCGTCATTTCCAAGTAGCCTCTTGAGACCATCCTGGAATGTCTACCCATATACTTCGGCCTCCTTTCCTCCTGCTAATATGTCTCGTCATTTCCAAGTAACCTCCTCAGACCATCCTGGAATGTCTACCCATAAACTTCGGCCTCCTTTCCTCCTGCTAATATGCCTCTTTTCATTTCCACGTAGGCTCTCGATGTTAATGCGCTGGAAAGCAGACGAAGTTAACCCAAAATGTACTTCTGATAGTTTCACACTTATATTTAACAAAGTCAAATCAGGGTTTTCACTTGATCCTTCGCCCCTGCACATTCTTGCTAAAGCAGCTGAAATGCCATTCCCAGCGATGTTGGAAATTGCCAACATATCCTTAGCGACCAGAATAGTGCCACCCTCATTGAAGCATGTGATGGTCAAGGCCCTGCTAAAAAAAACCAAGCTGGATCCTCTCTGCATAGGGAACTACAGACCCACTGCCTGGTCTGAGTAAAGTGGTAGAGAAACATGCAAACAAAAGCCTCTCGGAGCTTCTTGAATCAAACAATCTCCTGCATCCCACGCAGAGTGGGGTTCACCCTAAGCATGGCACAGTAGAGGAGTGAACAATGCTGCTTGACCGAGGAGGTACGGCGATCATACTCCTCGATCTCAGCTCAGCATTGGACACAGTGAACCATGCAATCCTCATTAATAGAACTTACAGTGCAGGTGTCATGGGCCCTGCACTGAATTGGATCACCTCCTTCGTGAAAGTTAGAACCTTCCAAGTCTTTGATAGACCCTGTTCTTCGGACACCTTTTCCCTAAAGTGTGGAGTACCGCAGTGCTCATCCCTGAGCTCAACGCTTTTCAATCTATATATGTGTCCATTAGCAGGCATAGGACAGTCATTTGGGATATCCCTGGTGTCATATGCAGGTGACACCCAACTTGTGTTCTCTCTAACCCAGGGAGAGGACTCCTATTCGCCCATCTTAGCACCCAGTCTGGAGAGAACAGCTGCGTGGATAGCAGACTCCTGCCTCAAACTAAATGGAGAGAAAACAGAGCTCATAGTGCTGGGTAATAACCTCAATACTCACATCAACTAGGGTTTGCTTGATTGCTTAGGTGCTCTCCCTGCTCCCAAGGTGGTTATCAAGAGCCTTGGGGTATGATTGGACAAATTATTATGCATGCAGACCCAGATCACAAAACTTTCTGCATGCTGTTACTGCATTCTTAGTATGCTCTGTAAAATATTGCTCCTACGCCCCCAACATTCCAGAAGACTCGTGGTCCAGGCACTTGTCCTTTCTCTCCTGACTATAGGAACTCTATCGGGAGCCCCAAAATCACCAATCAAAAAACACCAAGTGGTGCAGAATGCATCTGCCTGAGTTCTGCGGAACATTCCCAAACACAATTCTGCCAAGCAGGCCTTGGCCACCCTGCACTGGCTACCGATTAAACAAAGCATACAATTCAAAGGCCTTTGTATAGCTTCCAGGGCACTCCAATCAGAAGGCCCTACTATCCTCAGCCCTTTGGTATCCCATCACACGCCTAACAGAGCCCTCCACTCCACCAACGCCCACTGCTCCATTTATAAAAGGAGCGAGAAGTGAAGGGCGGCCGTTCAGATACACGGTTGCCACCCTCTCCCTCACAATGATACTAGCGAACAACAACTTTGAATTCCAGAAACTTCTTAAACCTTGGTTATTTGATAACTAGTTTCTGTCCAGGCACTTCGGCGGATGTTGTGTCGCATTGCCAGCGCTGGGATGCTACGGGATGCTATGTGCTTTATAAATGCCAATAGAATAGAACCTTAAGTCTTCATGAAATCTGTATCTATGTAAACAAGACAAAGGCATGCTTTAGCCTGTTGATTTTCCACCTACAGACATGCATTCTTGGATGAAGACACTCTGTCAACTAGGAAGTTGCCCTTTCTCGCCGTTGGGATCTGATCAGCCAAATTTGGGACAAATGTCTATTAGGATCTACCAACGCTGCTCCACAAGGGTCCCCTCCCCTAGGGTTCTTCCTTCCTGCTCATTCTCACCGTAAACTCACTCTTCAGTTTAACAAATCTGAAAACAGCCCTTCAAATAAGCAATTTTGGCATTGACTGCGTACCTTGAGGTGAGTGTCTCTGGGTGAGATTCTTGTACATATGTGATGAAGGAACCCATCGCCATTCACTATTCAGGGCACCCGTATGTTTCATCCGTAAATTCAAAGCAACATTCGTTCTCATTCAATTATAAGATGAGATGAACAAGAATAACCTCCTGCAGCACTAGCATCACCCATCAGCACAAAAAGTGACATCACTAGATCTCCCATCATTCACCTGCACAGGAAATGACATCACTGAATTTCCCATCATCCATTTGGACAGGTAATAACATTACCGGTGTTACCGCTAAAACCATATTTAAAAGAAGAAGCCAAGCAAGAGGAGTTAATTTCATATCACTCATCAGCACAGCAAATTACATTACGGCACTCTGCACTCCTCCCGCCTCCCAGGACCAACTTAATGGCAGCTGCAACACGGACGAGCGGAGAAGGTGGCCCCCAGCACTAAAATGCCTGGTCTGATCACCACCCAGCGATACTCCACAGTACACCATAGATCACTAGACACCTTCCCCCACCCAACAGCTACCGCACCTCAGACCATGGCAGGAGCTTTCACATGCACTCCCCACCGACACCCACCACAAAAATACTAACAACGATCTCAACACCCTCTCCCAACACACATACCACACAAGCAAAAACAACACCCTACACCACACGCTACAGAAAACCTGTACATCAACACTTACTTCCATGCACGCTTCTCAACACACAATCACTCAGCAAATACAACATCGAAATATGACGCACCAACATCCTCCATCACAGAGACCTGGCTCAAACCAACCATCAGGTCACCAGCTTGACTCAGACCAGCACATGGTGGGAAACACACTGGACGCCATCTTCACCACAAGCAACAGCATCAAATACAACCCAAACGCATGGATCACATGGACCGCTCCATCATACACTTCCTAATCAAAACACCTCAAGCCAACACCCCTACCAGGTTCAGCATTCCAAGACACATCTGGGGGAAAATCATAGAAGCAGACTGGCTCAGCTCCCTCAACCTATCCCCAAAGACAACCTCGAGAAGAACATCAACAACTTCAACAACTGGATTAAGAACTCATTTGCACCCAACCAAACCTAACAAGCATAGTACATGCCAAGGACAGATGCATACTGGTAAGTAGCATTTTCTGTTCTAGGCATATGAGCTGCAGAATTCATACTTTTTGTATAGACTGTACAGCAGTGTCTCCCCTAGCGGTGGTCACCTGTATGCGTTGCAGTGGTTTAAAAAAGTGTTTTAAGAACAGCCTGGCCTACAGAAGCCTGTTGCTTTGCCTGCACATCTACACAATAGTGTTTGGTGAAGGTGTGTGTGGTAGGCCATGTCGCTGCCTTACAAATGTCTTCTAGGGGAATGTTCCCCAAGAATGCAGTGGAAGCCCCTAGTTTGCGTGTTGAGTGCGCTCTAGGGGGAACTGTTAATGTGCGTTTTGCCTTCTGGTAGCTTATTTGAATGCATTTGACTATCCACCTTGCAATTCCAGCTTTGGAGATGGGGTTTCCTTTATGAGGTGGAAAGAAAGCTACAACCAGTTGGTTTGTGTTTCTAAAATGTTTAGTCCTGTCGATGTAATAAAGTATAGCTCTTTTGACATCAAGTGTGTGAAGAGCTCTCTCTGCTACAGAATCTGGGTTTTGAAAAAATATTGGTAACTCTACAGATTGATTAAGATGAAAAGCAGAGATTACTTTGGGAAGGAATTTTGGATTTGTTCTAAGAACCACCTTGTTATGATGTATTTGTAAGAATGGTTCTTGTATGGTTAAGGGCTGGATCACACTTACTCTCCTGAGAGAGGCGATTGCGACAAGAAAAGGTACTTTTCATATAAGGAACAGCAGTTCGCATTTGTGTAGAGGTTCAAATGGGGGACTCATGAGCCTAGTAAGGACAATGTTCAGATTTCACACCGGAGAGAGTGGCAGTGTGGTAGGAATTATCCTTTTATGGCCTTTCATAAAGGCTTTGATAGCGGGTACTCTGAAAAATGACATATGTCGTCTGTTTTACAGGTAGGCGGCAAGGGCAGCCAGATGTAATCTTATGGATGAGAATGCTAGCTTACATCTTTGAAAATGCAGCAAATAGCAAATGATGTTCTTAATTGAAGTTGAATTTTGTTATTATTGTAGTAAATGACAAATCCTTTCTATTTGGCTGCATAGCAAGCTCTAGTAGTGGGGTGTCTGGCTTCTTTAACCCCTTCCCTGCTCATGACGAGCTCAGCTCGTCATGAGGCACAGTTGAGCTGTGCTGATGACGAGCTGAGCTCGTCATGAATATAGGAGAATAGCAATTTCCAGCACAGGAGGGGAATTGCCTTAGCAGCCAAGGTGTTAATAATGTTCATACAGTCGGGTGGGAGGTTGAGGTAACCGAACTCTAGGACTTCAGGAGCCAGATTGCCAGATTCAGTTGAGCTGGATGTGGGTGCCTTATCTCTCCATTGTTCTGCGTCAGCAGCTTTGGAGAGAGACTTAGTTGTTGGTGTGGAACTACTGAGAGTTCAAGAAATGTTGTGAACTATGGTTGCCGTGCCCATGTGGGAGCAACTAGGATCATTTTGAGAGACTGTTGTCTGAGCTTGCGTACTACTAACGTAATGAGTGGGAGTGGCAGAAAGGCGTACGCAAATGCCTGACCAGTTCATCCATATCGAATTGTCCCTTGGACGACGGGTATGGAAACCTGGCGGCGAAGGTTGGGTATTCTGTGTTTGCGTGTGTGGCAAACAGATGTATGTCTGGGTGGCTCCACATTTGGAAAAATGGTTGAAGAACTTGAGGATGAAGTTACCTTTCGTGTATCTGCTGTGCTTGAAGACTTAGCAGATCCGCAATCTGATTGTGCACTCCTGGAAGATGTTCTGCCAGAAGATATGTGTTTTTGCAGAATGGCCTATCTCCATATGTTTTGCGCTAGATAAAACAGCTGCAAAGAATGTGTTCCTCCTTGTTTCTGTATGTAATACATTGCTGTCATATTGTCGGTGCTGACCAGGACATCTTTGTTGAGGAGATGTGCTTGGAATGATTTTAACGCTAGAAATATAGCTAGTAATTCTAGGTGACTGATGAGGAGCACTTTTTGTTGAGTGGTCCACCTGCCCTGAATTGTGTGGTTTAGGAGATGGGCTCCCAAGCCGGTGAGTGATGCGTCCACTCTTAGCACTATCTGTGGAACGGGCTCTAGGAACGACCGCCCTCTGGAAAGGTTTTGTGTGTTCCACCACAGCAGAGAGCGATGTGTGCAGCTGTCCACCAACACCAGATCTGTAAGTTGACCTTGAGCCTAGTTCCACTGACGTGCTAAGCATTCTTGTAAAGGACGCATCGGAAGTCTTGCGAGAGGTACAGTGAAAATGAAAGATGCCATTATTCCTATGAGCTGCATAAACACTAGAGCTGGGGGAGTGTTGGGGTTGAAATGTTGTGATGAGGGTTTACATACTGGCTATCCTGGCTGGATTGGGGTATGCTAGAGCTTTGCAAGTGTTTATTGTGGCCCCTAGATAGTGATGTAGGTAGGAGGGCTGTAGATGCAATTTGGTTTGTTTTATTGCGAACCCCAAGTGGTGTAGCAGCTGAATTGGTTGGTAAGTGTGTTGAGCACAGTGGTTCTATGACTTGGCTTTTATCAGCCAGTCATCCAAGTATGGAAACACATGAATCTGCTGTGTTCGCAAGTGTGCGGCTACTACCGTGAGACACTTGGTGAAGACCCTGTGTGCTGTGGTCACTCCGAATAAGAGGCCTTTGAACTGATAGTATTGGACATCCACTATAAACCTTAGGTATTTCCTGTAAGCAGGGTGCATGGGAATATGGAAGTAGGGGTCCTTGAGATCTAATGTGGCAAGGAAGTCGCCTTGTTGAAGCAGTGGAAGAACATGCTGAAGAGTGATCATGTGAAAGTGATCCGATTGTATGTAGAAATTGAGAGGTCTGGGCCCAATATTGGGGATTAGAAAACACAGAGAGTAAACCCCTGTCCTTTGATGCTCTAGGGGAACTGGTTCTATTGCAGGCTTTTGAAGCAGAGAGAACTTCCTGTTTGAGGAACGTTAGATGTTCTGTGGACATTGGATGCTGTTTGGGCGGTATGTTGGGGGGAGTTGCAGTAAGTTAACTTATGGGCTGAATCTGACTACCTACGCAGACGACACCCAATTGGTGTTGGCAGTCCATAAGAATGGTTTGGCAGTTGCATCAAGATTCTAGGAGGCTATGCTAGCCATAGGCTCCTGGATGCTGATGAACTGCCTAAAATTAAATTTGGATAAGACAGAGGTGATGACCTTTGGCAACCTGTCTCCGGTATGGTCCGACATCTGGTGGCCCACTGACTTTGGCCCCCCACCGTTACCGGTTGCCAAGGTCATGAACGTGGGGGTCATATTCGACACCAAATTAACATTTATCCATCATGTTAATACGGTGACCTCATCTGCTTTTTTCATCCTCAGAAAAATCAAAAAACGACTTCCCTACTTACCTGCCGCTGCAGGAATAATACTGATAACCACCCTAATATTCTCAAAATTGGACTACTGCAATGCCCTCCTTCTAAATGCCCAACAGCAGGTTGTGGATAAACTGCAATCAGTCCAAAATGCGGCAGCTAGGGCTCTTCTTTCCATCCCCAAATACCAATCCGTTTCGGCGGCCATACGTCAACTGCACTGGCTCAGAGTCAGAAGCCGCATAAAATTCAAGGCCCTCTGTATTGCATATAAGGCCATCCACAACGCAGGCCCTCAATTCTTAATAAATGCCTTCAGGATTTACACCCCCAGCGGTCTCTCCGCTCGGCATCCAACTTCCTTCTTCCTCTTCCTCGCACCAGAACAGTTGCTTGGGGGGTTAGACGTTTCTTGGTAGCCACGGCGAGGCTATGGAACACTCTCCCTCTCTATATCAAAACCAGTCCATCCCTTTTAATTTTCCGAAAACAGTTGAAAACGTGGCTCTTTGATCAATAATTTCACTTCTCATTTATTTCCGTCAACGTATAATCCTCTGCGCCGAGACACCTTCGGGTATTTGTGCGCAATACAAATTTAATAAACATGAACATAAACATAAGTTCCAGGCAGTAACCATGCTTGATATTTTGCCTTACCCACCTGTCTGTAGTGATGGAATTCCAGACAGGTCGATGCCTCTATAAAAGAAGCGGCAAATGGAGCCTCGTGTAGATGGAGACTGTAATGCTGCCACGGATTTTGCAGTCTCAGTGTCTTTTTTCATTTTTTCTAAGGCTGTGTCTACAGCTGGACCAAAAAGTTGTTCTTGATTGAACGGCTGATTCAGGATAGTAGTTGGCACTTCCTGTTTAATCCCAGAAATGCGCAACCATGCATGCCTTCGTAATAACACACTCATGTTGATTGATCTAGATGCGGTGGCTGCAGCATCGAGGGCACATTTAGTGGATGCGTTTGTGATTAACTTGCCCTCCTGAATCAAATCATTGGCTTTGGCCTTGTATTGGTCAGGCAAATGCTGCATTTGGGCTTCAAGCTGGTAGTAGTGAGCCCTACCATACCTGGCAAGCAATGCTTGTGCATTAGCTATCCTCCAATGATTGGCTGCCTGGGAGGCAGCTCGTTTGCCTGAAGCGTCTAGTACTTTAGAGTCTTTGTCTGGAGGTGGAGCATCACTGGAGGTTTGAGAGTTGACACGCTTTATAGCATTGGTAACTACCAGGGAATCTAAGGGGAGTTGACCTTTAATGTAGGTGAGATCATTAGGGGCCGGTTTAATATTCTTTTTCAATCCGAGGATTGAGAACCCTGGTCCTGACGGGGTCTTGGAAGATGTCTGGAGCATGTTTGATGACCCCTTTCAGCATGGGTAACATTTGAACTGTCTTTTGTGACTGTGCAAAAGTGTCTACCAGGAAGTCCTCCTCTGTGGGGTCTGAATGCATTTGCAGGCCATGATATTGGGCAGCCCGATCAATGAGCTGAATAAAGCCAATGTTGTCATCTGGGGTAGATGGCCTTGTGGGGTATGCCTCTTGATCAGGAAGGTCTGTGTCCTGTGGTATGTCAGTGTCATCATCAGGATTAGTGAAAGGGTCATTGTTTCCACCTCCACTCCCTAGGTTATCATCGTCCTGTGGTGGTGGTGAGTATGGAGGAAGTGTGGGAGACACTGGAAGAGAAAAAGGCTTAGTAGGAAGAACAGGAGAAGAGGGTCTTAAAGTCAAAGTTACAGTCTATTTTCTTCACAGGCACCTCAGGAATGTGTGGGGTGTCCAATTTCCTCTTGTTCTTCGGCATACTGGTAATATGACCGGTTTTAGGGTCCATGTGCAGTGTTTTTGTCTGCTTTCGGCGCCGATTTTTTCGGTTCCGAACGTGGTTTAGATTTCTGCTCAGGAGCCTTAGAAGGGGTTTTGGGGTCCTTCGATGTCGACTCCGAAATCTTTTTTGGATCCGAAGGTTTTAGAGGTGTTTTTGGGTCCGAGGTCTTTTGTTCTTTGGGTGCCAAAGCCTTTTTGGGAAGAGCGGGAGGAGGATGTGATCCCGCTATCGGCACCGACTGTGTTTTTGGGGCACCGACATGCTGCTTGCTCGGTCCTGAGCCACTGGAAGGCTTCTCCTTTGTCTTCGGAGCCGGGCCCGGGGCTTCTGAAGTTTTCTTTGGGTAGCGACTAAGGCCTTCAGGCGGAGTCTTGACCGGAGCCTTCTTTTTTTTAGGTGGGGTTGGGGCAGGGGCAGTTGTACTCACTCGTTGACCTGGAGTGATGTAGTCATCGGAGTCTCTGGCTTTGGATGCGATGTTGAGATCCTCCGAATCCTCTTCCTCTGGAAGGGCGGGCCTTCATTGAAGATGTCTTCTGGCACCGGTGCAGCCCGTTGCACCATAACGTGCCATAGAGCTCGGCGATCACGGATAGCCTTCTTGGAACGGAAGGAGGCGCAGGCTTGGCAATTCTTCTCTTCGAGCTAGGGAGAGAGACAAAGGTTGCAGACCTTGTGTTGGTCGCTGTGTGGGAATTTAGCTCCACACTGGGGGCATTTTTTGAATGGAGTTCTTTCCATTAGCCATAGGCCCAAATTGCGTTGATAGGCCCAGCGGCCCGCATCGACTGGAATCGAGTATTTGAGTTAGCGCGTCGAAACGCACGCGAACAAAACAATACCTTCGAGTTTGCGATGGTTTGGAAAACATGGTACCGAACCGGAGCACTGATGTTACATCCGAACCTGATGGCGGAAAAAAACAATGTGAGAATGGAGTCGATTCACAAGCACACTATCGTCCAAGGGAGGAGTCACCAATCTCGTGACCACAAAAGACTTCTTCCAAGACAACAACAAGGTGCAAGCATCCGAGCCCAACACCAGATGGCGATCTATGGAAAAGTAAGAATTCTGCAGCTCATATGCCTCGAACACAAGACAAACATTTTCCATTCCTGCACAAGCATCAGAACTGGGGTTGCAGACCACCTCTTTGGGGGAAAATGCATCTACACAGTAGAGGAGTAACCCCCCCGAACATCATGCTTCATTATAAATAATTCTGAATCATAACTCAGGGCTGCCGCCCTTCTTCAATGCTCTGTTGCTCTTCAGTTAGGATGTTTATACATGCATACATACCCATGGGTAATGGTTTGTTCCTTCTAACCCACCATGTTCATAGGGTATTTTCTGCACTTGTGACTGAGTTGTTTTCTCCTGGCTGCCCTTGAGGACATATTAACAAGAGTTACTATGAGCACTATTCAGTGACTTTCAAGGTCTTCAACTACCTTCTACTATTTCTAGAGATACTGCTGGTCTTGATATATATATATATATATATATATTTCAAAAAGGGCTCCATTTTACCGGGGGCCCTTGACCCATGCAGGGCGGCTCTTCAAACAACAGGAACGGAGAATCCTGAACATGAACACTTCCAACAAACAGAAGAGCCAACTCCGACTTGTTTTCAAGTATGGAAGTTTATTTATCCACACTGCAGCTTAACGTCCACTCATGTTTTTTCCTTACGCGTTTCGGCGTGAAGCCGCCTTGATCACAGGTGAGTGGTTGTGTCTCCTCCCAGTGGTCACGTGGCCTGTCACAAACACTACAGGCCCCAACATGCATCACGAGTGTTTTTCGTGCTGTAAATAATTGCACAGTTCATTTGCAAAATGCCTATTTGTACTGCAACAGTCACGAGATGAAATGTCTCAAAAGGGATGCAGTCCGTGAGAAATGTTTCATGCGCCAATGCCTCGTTATGCCACAGCGTTGAAAGATTAACTTGAAAGGCGTGTTGCCAGAGAGAAGAATTGCTTCACCCTTCTCCCTTTCTCTCTGCCACTCACCAGATTGCCGAGGCAGTCCAGGCAGCTGGCGTGGCAGTACGAGCGGATCATGCCCCCTCCGTCATAAATTTCAAAAAGGGCTCCATTTTACCGGGGGCCCTTGACCCATGCAGGGCGGCTCTTCAAACAACAGGAACGGAGAATCCTGAACATGAACACTTCCAACAAACAGAAGAGCCAACTCCGACTTGTTTTCAAGTATGGACGTTTATTTATCCACACTGCAGCTTAACGTCCACTCATGTTTTTTCCTTACGCGTTTCGGCGTGAAGCCGCCTTGATCACAGGTGAGTGGTTGTGTCTCCTCCCAGTGGTCACGTGGCCTGTCACAAACACTACAGGCCCCAACATGTATCACGAGTGTTTTTCGTGCTGTAAATAATTGCACAGTTCATTTGCAAAATGCCTATTTGTACTGCAACAGTCACGAGATGAAATGTCTCAAAAGGGATGCAGTCTGTGAGAAAGGTTTCATGCGCCAATGCCTCGTTATGCCACAGCGTTGAAAGATTAACTTGAAAGGCGTGTTGCCAGAGAGAAGAATTGCTTCTCCCTTCTCCCTTTCTCTCTGCCACTCACCAGATTGCCGAGGCAGTCCATGCAGCTGGCGTGGCAGTAGGAGCGGATCATGCCCCGTCCGTCATAAATTTCAAAAAGGGCTCCATTTTACCGGGGGCCCTTGACCCATGCAGGGCGGCTCTTCAAACAACAGGAACGGAGAATCCTGAACATGAACACTTCCAACAAACAGAAGAGCCAACTCCGACTTGTTTTCAAGTATGGACGTTTATTTATCCACACTGCAGCTTAACGTCCACTCATGTTTTTTCCTTACGCGTTTCGGCGTGAAGCCGCCTTGATCACAGGTGAGTGGTTGTGTCTCCTCCCAGTGGTCACGTGGCCTGTCACAAACACTACAGGCCCCAACATGCATCACGAGTGTTTTTCGTGCTGTAAATAATTGCACAGTTCATTTGCAAAATGCCTATTTGTACTGCAACAGTCACGAGATGAAATGTCTCAAAAGGGATGCAGTCCGTGAGAAATGTTTCATGCGCCAATGCCTCGTTATGCCACAGCGTTGAAAGATTAACTTGAAAGGCGTGTTGCCAGAGAGAAGAATTGCTTCTCCCTTTCTCTCTGCCACTCACCAGATTGCCGAGGCAGTCCATGCAGCTGGCGTGGCAGTACGAGCGGATCATGCCCCCTCCGTCATAAATTTCAAAAAGGGCTCCATTTTACCGGGGGCCCTTGACCCATGCAGGGCGGCTCTTCAAACAACAGGAACGGAGAATCCTGAACATGAACACTTCCAACAAACAGAAGAGCCAACTCCGACTTGTTTTCAAGTATGGACGTTTATTTATCCACACTGCAGCTTAACGTCCACTCATGTTTTTTCCTTACGCGTTTCGGTGTGAAGCCGCCTTGATCACAGGTGAGTGGTTGTGTCTCCTCCCAGTGGTCACGTGGCCTGTCACAAACACTACAGGCCCCAACATGCATCACGAGTGTTTTTCGTGCTGTAAATAATTGCACAGTTCATTTGCAAAATGCCTATTTGTACTGCAACAGTCACGAGATGAAATGTCTCAAAAGGGATGCAGTCCGTGAGAAATGTTTCATGCGCCAATGCCTCGTTATGCCACAGCGTTGAAAGATTAACTTGAAAGGCGTGTTGCAGTACAAATAGGCATTTTGCAAATGAACTGTGCAATTATTTACAGCACGAAAAACACTCGTGATGCATGTTGGGGCCTGTAGTGTTTGTGACAGGCCACGTGACCACTGGGAGGAGACACAACCACTCACCTGTGATCAAGGCGGCTTCACGCCGAAACGCGTAAGGAAAAAACATGAGTGGACGTTAAGCTGCAGTGTGGATAAATAAACGTCCATACTTGAAAACAAGTCGGAGTTGGCTCTTCTGTTTGTTGGAAATATATATATATATATATATATATATATATATATATATATATATATCCAAAATGTAATCCATTGGTGAGGAAAGAGGCGGCACACCCATCCACAATAGAATATTTTATTTGTCACCAACAACGCGTTTCACCCGGCAAAGGGCCTTTGTCAAGTTGGCTAAACACTTCCTTGGTTACCATTTTATGTGAATGTCGTCATGATGGACATAGAAAACAGATTAACATAGCGGTAGCTAAAAGATGGGTACATTGTGGCAGACAGCCGCCACGGCTGGCACCAATGCTTAAGGGCAGTCGAACAGCGTTTGCAGGGCAGATATTTGAGAAAAGGATATATAAACTAAAATTAGGCAGATTATTAATCGCAACTGGTCAACGGTGCTAACAGATAATGTACTTGGATGTATGCTTCCAAATAAACCACTAGTGACTTTTAGGAGAGCGCAAAGTATGGGAGCAATATTAGATCAAAGTAGTCCAGAACTTAAACAAAAAACCAGTTGACTAGAACCTGCAGCGGGGTTTAGGAAATGCTCCAATTGCAGAGCTTGTCAATTTGGAGTGAATAAAACTCATTACAATACCCCATTTAAGTCTGCTGAAATTCCCATCGTAGGCAACCATACCTGCAAAACGGAATATGCAGTTTATGTCCTGACGTGCACCTGTGGCCTTAATTATATAGGCAGTACAAAACAGCAGGTGCACGTCAGGATCCTGCAGCACATCAGGGCTATTCTACACTCCGACCCAGCTTATCTGGTGGATCGCCATTTTCAAAGCACACACAACAAGGATATAAACTGCCTAACCTATTATGTAGTAGCATCAGTCCCTAAACTTAGGCGAGGTGGCAACAGAGAGCTTAAACTCAGACAGTTGGAATCTAAAATGATCCTCGAGTATGACAGCAAATGGCCGAATGGGCTTAACCACACAGAGGATTTACGTAACTTTCTGTAAATATATTCATGTAATGACAGCCCCGACACTTAGCAGCATAACATCCACTTTCAAATACCCCTAGGCAGTCAGGTTCCCTGTTACCTAGAGAGGCACTCAGTTGCTTGAATTCCTGACCTTTATCTCTTGTGTCTATGATATGAATCTCTGTGGCTAGTCAAGTTCCTTGTTAGCCACAACTTTACAATCTACAGTATTCCCCCCGCTCCCCCTCTCTTTTGATTGTGCATACAGACTCATTATTTTACAACAAAATCTTTTTGATATTAAATTTTAGCACTTTTTTACACAGGGTATTTTTCACTTTTTTACATGATTATTTATTATACCAGTATGAAATGTTTTTATAGTGCTTCTTTTATATTGACAAAATAGAGATGTTTATCTATATTGTCAGATTAAGCATGCATGCATTCTATACACAGGTTGTTTTATCATGCACTTTATAGCACCTTCAATTGTCTCCTCTTGCACGAGTTGTTGCTTCACATGCATTCTAAACACTGATCCGATGGAATTAATATTTGCACATTGTATTTTATCTGCCTTCCTATACCCAAATGATTTTTACAACATATTGATGTATGAGCGCCAAATACAATAGAATTTATACTGGATTTATCCAAGTATGTCGCAATCAAAGTGGTTTTAATTTAAAATGTTAAATTATTTACATTCCGCTAAGTTATTAATTTTGTGTAACTTATTTGCGTATTTGCACTTGATGCTCTTCAAAATCAGAGTATGTTGTCCATGTCTATGGACATGTGATGGCGAGGGGGAGGCGGATCTCACTGCATTATAAAAATGAAAAAGATACACTGGGTCATTGCAAGTGAACAAGGGTTTGTGAAGCCCGAAACGCGTATTGCCCTCTTTTACCAGCTGGCTATGCAATAAAAAGATACCTGTGGACTGACTTGGTGGTCCGTCTCCTGCCTTGCTTCGCCGGTCCGATTGGGGATTGGAGGTGGCGTTTGTGGAGATATATATATATATATATATATATATATATATATATATAAGATCAAGGCCGCATGTCTGGCGGCCGAAACGCGTCATTTGGACACTATAATTAAACATCTTTAAGCACTAAGTCTTGCCTGTGGAGTCTGTTTCCTGGTTCGGCGCCGCTGTGACGGTTGGTCGTACTACTGGGACTATATATATATATATATATATATATATGAAGAAGGGCTCCTCCCCAGCCTGCTCTGCGCTCGCAGCCACTGCCTCCACGCCAGCAAGGAAGAGGGACGGACCAGCAATTCAGCAAGATGGTAATTTTTTATTGCAGATTTAAAACAGAACCAGCGACGCGTTTCGGGCGGAAAGCCCTTGGTCACGCTGCAACATGTTTACAATCAATTATGCTCTTTTTATAGGTGTCTGCAGTGATTTGGGCGCCACCCCCTGGTGACGCCCACCATGGTCTTGTGGTGAATAATAAACAGTGAAAATGCACTACCGCTGATATATGGTTGCCATTGCAGAATAGACATACAAGAAATTATCACTGGTTGAATCCAGTAAAATATCAATATATATATATATATATCTCAACTGCTCGCTTTTCCTGTGCGTCACCTACTGCCAACAAACGAGAGTGGGCCCAAAGGTGAGTGCAATTATTACTGTTTATTCACCGCCTCAACAGTTCGCCATAATGCGTTTCGGCAGTCGCCTGCCTTGATCACATGACAGCATTTAGGATTCAAAATGCTGAATTTAAAGTGCTAGTCCAGTTTAGTTTGCCAATGGGCATAGCACAAATACTTTCAATCAGTACTTTATACATTGGAACATCGTCACTGTTAATCTGTTATTGTATGCTTAAATGCAATTGCAAATTTTTCTCTGCAAATTTTTACAATTCCCTGAACAAAGCATATATATGCATAGACTTTCTATGACAGGAGATTGTGCCTCTGGAAAATAATCAAATCCCACAAACCCAATCAACTCCCTCCCTTTCCCCCCCTCCACTCCCCCTCTCTTCGCCCATTAAGGCCTTCTACCAATCTCCTCAGACATATATTCAGTAGTTGAAATATTGATTGTTTGTTTTCTAGATGTTGTTGATGAAATCAATGCTCATTCAGGGCAAGATTGCACTTTTTGACTTTCTGTGATAAGGGAATGGGCCAATTGAGAAGGCACATGAGATTGTATCAGAGATTCAGTAATTATAAACCTGTACAAGCATGAATTGACGGTGGGATTACCATTAATAGTATAAACTTCAATCAAGAATTCTTATAATTCTCTAACGAAATCAAGTGGTATATTCTACCACAGGAGATGATATTGAATCAATCTGATATGCACACTATTTATGTGAACATGCCCTTTGGGCATGACTAAAGTGTCTGTTGTGATGGAGTTCCAGACAGGCAGGAATTGTGTTAATCTGGAGTGGAATGCTGTTCGGGAGCAGAGGAAAGTCACTGTTTTGTAGCGAAAGAGGTTCGTTTACTGTTGTTACCTCGACCTCTTCCCTTGATGTTATTCCCTCTATATCCTCCTTTAAAATATCCCTTGTTAGAGGATGTTTGTGTGTTGGATTTGAAGGATGTTGTACTGTCTATACCTGTTTGTTTAGAGCCCCCTCTGTAGAAGGAGCGACAAAAGGAACCTCTAGCTTGTGTGGACTGTAAAGCTCCCATAGATTTAGCAGTGTCTGAATCCTTCTTAATTTTTTCCAGAGCTGTGTCTACCTCTGGTCCAAACAAATGGTTTTGATTGAATGGTTGATTTAAAATAGTGGTTTGGACTTCTTGTTTAAATCCTGAAATGCGTAGCCACGCATGTCTCCTAAGTACGACACTGGTATTTACAGCTCTAGATGCAGTATCTGCAATGTCTACTGCGCACTTGATAGAGGCATTAGAAATGAGTTTGCATTCCTGTATAAGATCATTTGCTTGTGCCTTATATTGGTCAGGTATATTGTCTAGCAGTTTTTCTAGCTGGTCATAATGAGCCCTATCATATCTGGAAAGGAGGGCTTGTGATTTAGCTATGCGCCATATGTTGGTAGCTTGTGCGGCTATTCTTTTGCCTGAGGCATCTATGACCTTTGATTCTTTATCAGGTGGAGGTGCCTCACCTGAACTTTGTGAGTTTGCCCTTTTCCTAGCATTGGAGACGACTAGGGAATCCAGTGGTAGTTGGCCTTTAATTTAGGCTGGATCTGCAGGTGCAGGCCTATATTGTTTCTCAATCCTAGGGTTTAAAATCCTAGGGCTAGATGTATCAACATACCCTTTTGCGATTTCCAAATAGCGATTTTTAAGGAATCGCTATTTGGGAATTGCAAAATGGCATGTATGTAGAAATTCACAATTTTTTTGCAATTTCTTAATATTCCTTATTTGCGATTAGCAAATTGTTAATCGAAAATAAGGAATAATTTCCCATTCATTTCTATGGGCCAGGAGGCCCATAGGAATAAATGTGAAATTATTCTCAATTAGCGATTCGCAAATTGAGAATAATTTCAAGGGTGCAGGGGTGTCTCAAGGACACCCTGATGCACCCCTGAAAATGACATGTGTGCGCATATGGCGCACATACATGCCCTAAGGGCATGAATGAGCGTCACATGGCACCTTTACAAATTGCATAAAGTGCATTTGTAAAAGAATTCGCAAATTACCACCAACTACAAATTGGTGGTAATTTGCGATTTCTTAGCCAAAATTCGCTAAAATGAAATGTTTCATACATAGCATTTAAGAAATCGCAATTTGCGATTTCTTAAATGCTTGCGCAATGTTAAGGAATCATAAAATTTGCGATTCCTTAATATTGCTAACTTTTTGCATGATACATCGAATTTCCTGTTTTTCTTGTCGCAAATGCAGCTATTTTGCGAATCTCAGCATTTGCGACAAGAAAAAATCTTGATACATCTACCCCCTAGTACGTACTGGGTCTTTAAAAATTTCTGGAGCATGTTTGAGGACCCCTTTAATCATAGGGAGAATTTGAACAGATATCTGTGATTGTTCGAATGTATCTAATAGGAAATCTTTCTCTGCCTCGTCAGAGTGTATGGTGACCCCGTGGTAAATAGCAGCTCTGTTTAATAGGTGCCCAAATCCAATATTATCTTCTGGGGGAGAAGGCTTTGATGGGTATGACTGTGGGTCAGGAATGTCTGGTATATCTTGTGGGTTTGGGTACTCCAAGACTGTGTCACCTTTAGGGTATGGGAAAGGCTCATCTGGGTCTATCCCTCCTCTTAAACTATACTCATCATCATTTTGAGGTGAGTGTGGTGATAAAAGAGGAGAATGTGAAGGAGAAATCTGAGGTGAATTGTTAAGAGGAACAGTAGATGAAGGAGAAGGAAGTATAGGTGAAGAAGGGTGCATAGGGGATGTGGCAGAGTCCTTCTTCTTGGCAGGAACCACAAGAGAGGATGGTTCATCAGCCTTCCTCTTCTTATGTGGTATGGTGGACACCTGACCTGTCTTAGGGTCGATGTACATCTTCTTTTGCGGAGGATCTTGCTGGAAAAGTTTTTCTGTTTGAGGAACATTTGTCGGCGTCGATTTCTTCGGTGCCGGACGAGGTTGCTGTTTGTCTTTAGCCTTAGGAGGTGTTACAATGTCCTTTGGCGTAGTTTTTGGCACTGAGGGTGTTGTTTTTGGTGTCGTAGGCTCTTTCGAGGGCTTGGGCGCATCGGAATAAGGCCTTTTCGGTTTCTGCACCGAATACTATGTCTTCAGAATGGAAGCTGGTCTCGTCGGCTTCGAGGCGTCGGACGCTGGCTTCGTACCCTTGTCTTTAGAAGTCGACGGTTTCGGAGCCGAGACTTCTTTCGGGTTCGGTGCCGAGGGAGCTGGTGGTATTAGCACATGCCGTGTGCTTGGTACCGAGGTACCGGTAGGCTTAGTTATCTTCTTCGGAGCCGGGCTCGATGGCGGGACTGTCGAAGTGGTTTTTCGGTCGGATCTGAGCCCCGGAGGCGGAGTGTTATGTTATGTTATGTTATGTCCACTTGTAGCACGCACAGATACTCATGAGTGTCCCGGCGCGATGCAGAGGGGTAAAGGAAGAAACTTACCAGGCAAAAAGCTGGGTCTTGAGTTTTCTTTTAAACACAAAAAAGTTCTGAATGGACCGCAAGGAAAGGGGGAGGGCGTTCCAGGCTTCCCTGCAAAGGAACTGCCACCCATCTTCTGAAGCTTAAAGCGAGGAACCCGAGCAAGACGCAAAGACATAGATCAAAGCGCACACGTTGGAAAGTAGAAGGAGAATCGCCTCTGGAGGTAGAGGGGGCCAGAACCATGAAAAGCACGATGGGCCAAAACTAAATATTTTAACCTGACCCTGTCAACAACAGGAAGCCAGTTGAGAGAACGTAATAGAGGGACAGCACTATTCCTCGTCGAGATGCCCAATAACAATCTGGCAGCCGCATTCTGGACTACCTGAAGCTTTTTGGGCAGGTATCCAGGGGACCCAGCAAATAGAGCATTGGCGTCGTCCTGGCGAGATAGGATGAGGGCCCAGGTGACAGTTTCTCTAGCCGCTTGAGGGAGAAGCGGAAAGAAGGTCCGCAGAGTCTTAAGGAGGCCAAAGCAGCAGCCTGCCAGTTTTTTAATGTGAGTAGAAAAGGAAAGACTCTCTTCGAACCATAGTCCCAGATTATATACAGTCTGTCCCGACACGGGAGGGAGCGGGGAGTCAGGAGGCCACAGCTGCTCACAAACGTCAGCGGGCAACTTGACTTTTGTTTGTTACATTTTAACTGTGCGTCCGCCAGCCATTTAAAGATGGAAACAAGACACTGTTGTGCTGCTGAGACAGAAACAGATGTTTTATCCCAGGTGAACAGCAGCTGCGTGTCATCAGCATAGGCCATTACCTTAGCCCTGAGCTCCTCTGCCAGATATATCAGGGGCGTGAGATAGATATTGAAGAGGAGCGGACTAAGGGAGGAGCCCTGTGGAACTCCAGTGGTGACCAGCTGGGGGGAGGAAATCTGCTCAACCCGCTCCTGCAGAAAAGGTTTAAACCAGCCCCAAACCTCTCCCGGTACCCCAATCTCCACAAGTCGGGCCAAAAGGAGCGCATGGAGGACCGCGTCGAACCCGGCCTAGAGGTCCAGCAAAATTAATGCTGCCCTCCCGCCAGCGTCAAGACACTCCCGAATGGCCTCAACCACCTCGACTAAAACAGTCTCAGTGCTGTGAGAGGCTCGAAACCCTGACTGTGCTGGGTGCAGGAGTCCCTCTGTCTCCACATACTCTGTGAGTTGATTCTTAACAACCTTCTCACAGACCTTGGCAATGGTCGGAAGGAGGGAGATGGGACCTTTGAGGGAGAGTGTTGACCTTTGCCTTCGACCTGGGTGCTGTGTGTGGTGCAGGGGCATCTCAGTTCCGGAGCTGATCTCTGCATGTCGCGTCGACGGGCCCTCCGATCCCTGATGGTTTTCTTGGATCGAAAGGACGCGCAGGCTGAATAGCTGGATTTGTCGTGTTCTGGCGATAAGCACAGGTTGCAGAGCTCGTGGTGGTCACCTCGTGGAAACTTTGCTCCACACCCGGGGCATTTCTTATATGGCGTCTTTTCCATGAGGTGTAGGCCTCACGGCGTGGATAGGCCCAACGGCCCGCGTCGACTACCAGAATCGAGCTGATGGAATCGAAACGATGTTAGTCGGTATCGAAGTTAGTTTGATGAGTTTTGAGAAGTTTTTTGCACTCCGAAGTGCTTGAAAAGTCTTTTTCGAGCCAGAGCGGAAAACTTTCATCCGAACACAGTGGCGGAAAAAAACAATCTAAGGATGGAGCTGATGCCCATGCGCAATATCGTCTAAGGGAGGAGTCTCCTGACTACAAAAGACTTCTTCCAAGACGACAACAACATGCAATCATCATCATCATCAATAACTTTATTCGGCGTTTGATTAACACCATAAAAGTACAACATTAAAAAATCAATTCATAAAATGTGCTGACCATTCATCCATTAATACCATAGAAGAGAAAAAAATCACAGTCAGCAACACAATGATTCACATAATACATAAAAACAGTTAGGGAGCAAAACAGTTATCCCTCCCCCAATTCAATAACAGTCGTCATATTTCTATACTGGACCTCAATCTAACAGAAGACCTTAAAAAACTAGTAACACAAAATAAGGTCAGGGGTTCTTTTGACACTTTTAAAAAAGCCAGCACGTCTCTTGCGGATCTAAAATTAGCTTTCTTTAAAATTCCTCTTAAAAAACGGCGCCGGGGCATTAGATAAAATGGGCATAGTAATACAAAATGGAGGGCATCCTGCGGAGATAGTTGATCGCAGCCGCAGGGCCCCTTTGATTCAACTGAAAGGTTTGATAGCACATGGTGAATCATGTCGAATCTAAAACGTGTTATTAGAAACCTATCATGTGGGTTATATACAAGAGCAAGATATGGTTCCTACCCCCTGCGAGATTTCACTAGCTGAGAAGCCTGGACTGCCTGCAGTTTCTTTGAATCGGATTCCCGTATTGCCTCTTTGGTTTTGAGAAGCTTTTCGGTTACTATCACTTGGTCCCGTTTAGTAATAGTTTGAGGGTTTGAAAATAGAGTTCCGCAACCAATTCCCTCTAGAGCCTCTTTCACGTATTTTAGCCAGGGAATTGAACTGCCTTTTTCCCTACCCAGGCAATCTGAAATTATTCATTGGGTCAGGGTGGCTTCCTGACTGACCCATATTTTTAACCAGGCCACCACGGGCCTTATTTGCGCTCTATCTTCCAAAAATGTACAGTCCAGTTCCTCATGTACTATGTAGGACGATGTGCCCTGTGGAACTTTAAGAAGCCTCTTCAGGGATTTATTTTCCTGTCTCTGCAGTCTATCTACATTCCCTATTCCCCACAGCTCTGCTCCATATATGGTCGCTCATAAATGGCAACCAAGATTCATACCTGAGCTTGCTGCTAGTTTATTTCCATGTCCCTCAATCAGGGGTTTAAAAGTTAAGTTCTTATCAAATAAAATGCCCAAATATAAAAAAGACTGGACTTTTTCCAAATTCGTTGAGCCTATTCTATATTTAAAATCTTTCCCCTTATTTTTAAAACTCACCTCCATGACATATGATTTTGTTAAGTTGGCAGATAGATCTCGGCCGTTCATGAACTCAATAAACCCATCAATTAGACGCTGCAGACCCAATGGCGTACGTGCCAACAGAACCGCGTCGTCTGCATAGAGCAGGACCGGCACTGATCTATTCTATCTCCTATCCTTGGGGAGTTCACTTGTAAACTGGTTAAAACATTTTCAAGCCCATTTATATATATGGAAAACAGAAAGGGTGCTAAAATACATCCTTGTCTTACCCCGCTAGTACATTTAAAGGATTCGGTCAAGCCCCCCTCTTGATTATACCTCACTTTTGCCGTTGTGTTATGGTGGAGGGTTCTCAAGATGTGAATGAGACCAACATCAACACCTAAACCCAAGAGTATGGCCCACAGCTTCAAGCGATTTACACAATCGAAGGCTGCCGC
Source organism: Lissotriton vulgaris (assembly GCF_964263255.1). NCBI lineage: Eukaryota > Metazoa > Chordata > Amphibia > Caudata > Salamandridae > Lissotriton > Lissotriton vulgaris. The sequence continues at coordinate 286,444,474 of NC_141690.1, read as the reverse complement.
CAGATCCATGAAGGCTAGGTACACTTTTTCATTGCTTGCCACTCTATATTTTGTGACCAATAAATATGAATTTAAACACTGGTCAGTGGTAGATCTGCCTGCCCTAAAGCCATATTGTACTTCTGTCAGGATACGGTTCTCTTCTTCCCAACACATGAGGCGATTCAAGATGGCCCTGCCCATTACCTTTACAGTTACATATATCAGAGAGATGGGCCTATAACATTGTGGGTTGTCCCTATTACCTTTTTTGAAAATAGGAACAATTATGGCCGTCGACCAAGAGCAGGGAAGTCCTGATGCTATGGCGGCATTAATAACTCTCGTCAGTATCGGGGCCCACAGTTCTATATTACTTAAATATAGGTCCGGCGGGATCCTGTCTGGCACTGGTGCCTTGTTACGAGTGAGACCTCTGATGCCCCCCTCAATCTCCTGTAGGGTGAAGGTATTCATTTCTATATTTGTCACCCTATCCACATTCTGCTCTCACTCCTCCTGGGTGCTTCGATTGTATAGCTCGGAAAAATGGGCCACCCACTGCTCAGGCAATACATTAGATGCTATACAGGGGCTACCACCTTCTTGAAAGCAGGGTCTATTTATTATGGACCAAAACATTGAGAGGTCCTTTTTTTCCGATGCCTCCCTCAGATCTTCCCAGGTCTCCATTTGGAGGGCATTTTTCCTACACTTGACTTCTTGTTTGTAGCGTGTTCTGGAGCGCATAATCATAAGTCCATCCTTTGGTTTGTGTTTGAGCGCTGCTCTGAGCTTATTCTGTGCTTGGGAGCATCCTCTATCAAACCATTTATGTTTAGACACTACTTAACCCTTCCCCTTTGTATATAGAAGGCTATCAATTAGCCGTCCTAAATTCTCAAACGCCTCAACTACCGGGGTCCCATTTACGTCCAAATTAAAACATAAATCCAAGTATTCTGTGCACTTGGCCACTAGTGTTTTATAAAAAAGTTGCCCCATCCAATTTGGCCCACTTTAGACGTCTACCCTGATCAGTTACCGTCTCCCTCAACAACATGCAATCCTCCAAGCCCAACACCAGGTGGCGATCTAATGCATAGAGTAGTACCACTGCTCTTTGCGCAAAAACGAGCGCTGGAAAGGGCGAAATCGCCGAGCTTTCCAGCACCATTCCCCACGCCCTCATCGGGACACGCCCACTCAGAGGCCACGCCCCCCCCCATCGTCCTTCCACCATAAAAATGTGTATGGACCGGAAGCGCAGAGGACGAGCGCAGCGGCGCGACGATTGCGCGCCGAAGACGCGCATAAGGCAAGCTCGTCTGCGCTCGTCCGCGATCAGGACGCGACCGGGGCCGGTCCTCCTGCCCGACCCACCAGCCACAACGTCGCTCCATATACCCGGACCGATCTGCTGTCTCTTAGACCCCCCCGCGGCAGGACCCACGCTTGCTCTCTCCTGGACGCCCAAAGCCGAGACTTTGTCTGCACAATTTGTCATTTCTCCTTGTCATCTGCTGGCTTAACATCCCGCCCAATCCACGCCCCCACCTCAGCTTCTATTTCTAGCGCTCACCCCCCGTTGACCCTCAGATCTGCACTTATTAACTGCAGATCTTTGACTAAACATGCCTTTGGCATCTGGCAGTCCCTCCGAGATAACAAGTGAGATCTGCTTTTCCTAACGGAAACATGGCTCAATGACAATACGAACCCCGCCATTTCCCTTGCCTTACCAGAGGGTTACAGTATTAGCTGTGCCAATAGATCTAATGGCAAACCGGGAGGTGGTATTGCCCTAATCCATAAATCCACCTGGACAGCTACCTTTCCTCCATTTGACCACATCGACTGTATAGAAGGTCTGCCTTTTAGCATCGAAACCTCACCGTCCTCCTCCTGTTCGGGAATACTCATTTATCGTCCCCCTCATTCCAATCTATAGCACCTACCGGTTTTGACGAACTATATCATCCAGCTCAGTACACGATACTCCAACTTTACCGCATTAGGAGACTTCAACCTCCATGTCGACAATGAATCATGTCCGCACAGTAGTCAATTTATCTCCATGCTAGCGGCCTGTAACCTAGTCCAATTAATAACCTTCCCCACGCATAATGCGGGTCACACACTGGACTTAATCTGCTCCAATCTCTCTTCTATCCGGGTGGCCCCCCCACCCGGTTACCTGGTCCGACCATTTCTTTATCTCCTTTGAGATTGATATTCCCCGCCCCTGCAGACCTCTTATCACGCCTAAATCTTCAGGAAGAAACTGGAGCCGCATCACTTTGGATGCGCTCCAAAAACATCTCAACAACTCCCAACCCTGCCTGTCAACCGACCCCGACCAAGCTATTAACAACCTAGATACATGGATCAGTCAGGCCTTAGATGCCCTGGCCCCCATAAAACCCGTCAAATCTTACAGGACGGCACCTTCAGCCCCCTGGTACTCCAACGAACTTCGGCAGAAAAAGACCTTCTGTAAATCTCTTGAACGCCGCTGGAGACAGAACTACTCTCCGGACCGTAAAGCCATCTATAAAACTGCCCTCAAAGACTATCGGAGAATGATAGAGGAGCATAGCACCGCACCTCCGAGACGTCATCAACTGTTCCTTCAACTCCGCCACCTTCCCAGAAGACTGGAAACACGCTGAACTCACCGCCCTTCTGAAAAAACCAACAGCAGACCCCACCGAACTCAAAAATTACCGCCCCATCTCGCTTCTTCCATTCCCGGCCAAAGTCATCGAGAAAGCTGTCAACAACCAGCTCGCCGCCTTCCTCGAAGCCAACAAATCCCTCGACCCCTCACAATCTGGCTTCCGAGCAAAACACAGCACGGAGACCGCCCTCATCGCAGCAACAGACGACATTCGAACTCTACTGGACAATGGAGACACAGTCGCCCTCATCCTCCTTGACCTCTCTGCAGCATTCGACACAGTCTGCCACAGCACCCTTTTACAACGCCTCAAAAACATCGGTATCCAAGGAAAAGCACTTGAATGGATCACCTCGTTCCTCACCGGAAGAACCCAGAGAGTCCGCCTTCCACCATTCAAGTCCGAGGCCTCTGAAGTCATCTGCGGCGTACCACAAGGATCCTCACTCAGTCCCACACTCTTCAACGTATACATGAGCCCCCTCGCGGCCATCGCACGCCAACACAACCTCAACATCATCTCCTACGCGGACGACACTCAACTGATCCTTTCTCTCACCAATGACCCCAACACCGCCAAAACCAACCTACACGAAGGAATGAAAGAAGTTGCCGAATGGATGAAACAAAGCCGTCTGAAACTGAACTCAGACAAAACAGAAGTCCTCATCTTAGGTACTTCCCCCTCTGCATGGGACGACTCCTGGTGGCCGGAAGCCCTCGGAAAAGCACCCATCCCGACAGACCACGCACGGAACCTAGGCATCATCCTGGACTCTTCACTCTCAATGAACAGACAAGTCAGCGCCGTATCCTCTTCCTGCTTCAACATTCTTCGCATGCTCAGAAAAACATTCCGCTGGATCCCCGCCGAAACAAGGAAAACAGTCACCCACGCTCTAGTCACGAGCCGACTGGACTACGGAAACACCCTCTACGCAGGTACTACCGCAAAACTCCAGAAGAAACTCCAACGAATCCAAAACGCCTCAGCCAGGATCATATTAGACATCCCACGCAACGAACACATCTCTGCTCACCTTAAAGACCTCCACTGGCTACCCGTCAATAAGAGGATCACTTTCCGACTGCTTACCCACGCACACAAATCACTCTACAACATCGGACCAGATTGCCTCAACTCACGAATATCCTTCTACACCCCCTCCCGCCAACTACGTTCTTCCAGCCAAGCCCTCGCCACTGTACCTCGCATCAACAAGACCACCATGGGAGGCAGATCCTTTTCTTACCTGGCTGCTAAAACATGGAACTCACTCCCCGCTTACCTTCGCCTTACCCAAAACCACCTAGCATTCAGAAAACAACTTAAAACGTGGATATTTGACAAGTAATCCTCCTTCCCCTCCTTAGCGCCTTGAAACCCTCTGGGTATGTAGTGCGCTATACAAATTTTATGACTTGACTTGACTTGACATAAACGGGACTTCCTGGCCTCTAGAATAAAACTTGCCAGCAATGGAGCCAGAGAGATCTTCAACATTGTTAGATCCTTCACAGACCCCGCCGCGTTGACCAGATCTCTGCCCGCCTCACAGGCACTATGCAACAAGCTTTCTCAATTTTTCGAGGACAAAATTGAGAACATCCAAACATCCTTTCCACCTTCTAATACAGAAGGAGACGACGAGCGATCCACTCCTCCTATACCATGGCCACTCTCCCTGACTGAATTTGCGGTAATATCGGAAGCAGATTCTATGACTGAGCTCCTTAAATGTAAATCAGGCTCCCCTAACGACCCTTGGCCAGCCAAGGAATACAAAAAATTGGCACCCCTACTTAACCCCTATTTAAATCACATCTGGAATGACTCACTCCGTACAGGATGCTTCCCTACCAAATGGAAGCATGCCTCCCTAGTCCCCATTCTGAAGAAACCCAACTTGGACCCAGACCTCCCCAGCAATTGCAGGCCCATTTCCCTCCTGCCTGCCCCAGCCAAGATCTTGGAAAAGCTGGTTCATTCCCAATTGGCTAGTTTCATCGAATCCAATGGGCTCCTCCATGCCTCCCAGCATGGCTTCAGGTCGGGCCACAGCACGGAGTCGGCCCTCATTGAAATGGCCGACTCTGTGAGTTGGACGCTTGACCGAGGGTCGAGGGCGGTGTTAGTGCTGCTGGATCTTTCAGCAGCATTTGACACCGTCTCTCATAAGATCTTGCTGAGAAGGCTGGAGGACTTAGGGTTAGGCGGCTCTGTTCTAAAGTGGTTGTCATCTTACCTGTCTAATCGCACCCAACAAGTTTTCACCCCTCCCTTCACTTCCTCTGCCAGGCCACTTAAATGGGGAGTCCCACGGGGTTCTTCCCTTAGCCCGCTTTTGTTTAACGTTTATTTCACCCCTTTGGCTAAACTGATCCCCCAGACTGGGATCAAATCCACATCTTACGCTGATGACATCCAGCTACTTTTCACGTTCGATACCCCCTCTGCATCTGCTTTCGACCCGCTGAAATCCTGCCTAAGAGACATTTCCAACTGGATGGATACTAATTCCCTCCGTCTCAACGCAGGTAAAACTGAGATTCTGTTTTTCAACTCTCCTTCTCCCCTGGATGCCAGCCTGTGGTGGCCTGGAGACCTGTGCCAGGCCCCCACGCCTAAAAACTCGGTGAAAAACCTAGGAGTACGCTGGGACACCCATCTCAGCTTTGACACCCAGGTACAAACAGTCGCAGCCTCATGCTTTGCCAAAATCAGAACAATCAAACGGCTCATTAACTATCTGCCGGAGGAGTGTCGCAAGACTGTGATCCAGGCATTAATCATATCCCATCTTGATTATGCCAATGCCCTCTATCTTGGTATCACAGCAGGCCTGTGTTACAAATTGCAGACGGTTCAAAACGCTGCCGCCCGGCTGGTGGAGAGAATTCCTGCCAGACATCATATCTCCCCTCACCTCCGTAAACTGCATTGGCTACCCATTGCGAAAAGATGCGTCTTTAAAGCAATGACGCTGGCTTTCCGTGCATCTAAAGGCAATGGGTCGGCCCATTTGAAAAATACTCTTCGCCCTTATGTCAAATCTAGGTCTCTACGCTCCAACTCCCTATTTTTCCTAGAAACTCCCCGATTTAAGCGTTCCCGTGCTGGTGGAAAAACCTTTGAGGTCTGTGCCACCAAGCACTGGAATAAGCTTCCGTTAGCTCTTCGCACATGCCAGACAGAACCAGCATTCCGTAAATCCCTTAAAACCCTTCTTTTTTCTTCCTAGTTTGGTACCTCTGACCTGTCGCTCTAGTTCTCAGAGTCTCCCAGCGCCGGGATGCCCCGTTGGGGCCGCAGCGCGCTTTACAAAACACACTAATAATAATAATAATAATCTGCAGCTCATATGCCTCAAACATATATATTACAATAATATCTCCCGCCTCGTGTGACGGTGGAAAGTCAAAAATGAGCCACCCTATATATATCTTCAGTTCAAAGTGCTGCCCTTCGGGGTCACTACAACACCCGGAAATTTGTCATTTGTAATTTGCATTTATATAGCGCGTCATCACCGACGGTCTCTAAGCGCTGAGAAATGTGTGGCAGTAGTAATTGCACACCTGCGAAGACAGGGCATTCATGTATTCCCATACCTGGACGATTGGTTGATAAAGAGCGAAACGCACAGCAGTGCAGTACACACAACCAAGCCACGATAAATCCCCCGCACAGACTGTGCTTCACCATCAATGCTGTAAAGTCCCCCTCCAACTACTTCAAGTTCAACCCTATCTGGGAACCATCCTTCATGCAAAGTTCGGCAAAGCCCATCCCAGTTTGGCAAAGGTCCAGTCCTTCCATGCATTGCTACCTCCTTTTCAGCGAAATCAACAGGTCACAGTCCCAACAGTCATGTGCCTCCTAGGCATGATGGCCTCTGGCATCACCAGAAAACTTTACACAAGAATACGCTTGCGCCCGCTGCAGGAATGCTTATCACATCAGTGGTCTCAAAAGGAGGTTCATTGGGAGAATCTAGTGCTAGTATGCTGCTGCACTCATCGCTCTCTGCACTGGCTGCAGGAACATGTCCACAAGTAAGAACTTCACCTGGCAGTCCTCCTCCGCTACTTTCAGCGCTGGGTTTTCCATAAATGGACCTCTTCACCAGAGCAGAAATAGCAAGATGCCCAAACTTTGTCTCCAGATTCCCGCACCCACCATCCACGGGCAATGTACTAAGAATGAACTAGTCAGGGATATTTGCCTATGCTTTTCCACCTCTCGCCCTCATTCCATTCGTGGTTTGGAAGCTACGGGCAAACACCCCCTTAACCTCAGCCTAGTGGCTCCCACTTGGGCCAGACAACCCTTGTACTGCACTTTCCCCCAGCTTTCGATAGTTCTGCACAAGAGGCTCCCCAACAGGGTTGAACTTCTTGTGCAGAACCATGGAGAATCAGGCACCCAACTCCAAGAGTCTCCACCTTATGATCTGGCTAAAAGTCTTAGAATTTGATTAGCTCAGTGTACCTACAGAATGCATGAGCATTAAGGAGCACACAGACCTACTACTCGTGCTTGCTATGCTGCCAAATGAAGGTTTGTCTGCTACTGACTCTCAAACCACATTGACGCCCTAGCAGCCAAAGTTCATTACATTGTTTATTACCTTCTGCACCTCCAAACGCGTGGTCTAGCCTTCCGTTCCATTCGGCTACACCTGGCGACTACATATCTCCAAAACAGGCAACCTAAGTCGCTCTTCAGGGTTCCAGTCATCAAAGCTTTGAAGGAGGGGCTCAGAAGAGTCATTCCTCCTCGGATGCCTCCAACCCCGGTGTGGAATCTTAATATTGTCCTCACAAGACTTATGGGTCCCCCGGTTAAGCCCCTCCAGTCATAATCCATAAAATGTCTTTCTTGGACAGTATCTTTCCTAGTAGCTATCGCATCATTAAGGTGTGTTAGTGAGATCCAGGTCTTAATCTTGAAAGAACCTTTCTTTCAGGTTTATAGAGATAAGGTGGTCCTTCGCACCAACCCTACATTTCTTCCTGAGGGCGTCTCTCCTTTCTACCTTAATCAGTCTATACAACTCCCAGTTTTCTTTTCACAACCTGGCTCAGTTGCAGAAAGGGCCCTTCATATCTTAGCCGTCAAACAAGCCTTAATGTACTATGTAGACAGAGTAAAGCCCTTTCAAGAAACCCAACAACTCTTTGTTGCTTTTTATGAACCACAGAGAGAAGGCCATATTGAAATGAGGCACAGCCAGGTGGATAGTTACAAACATCTAAACCTGTTATGCAAAAGCTAAAAGAGTTTTGCCTGCTCCTCCTAGAGCTTACTCTCCCTGACAGAAAGTGGCCTCTAAGGCCTTCCTTGGGAACATCCTAATAGCGGACATTTGTAAAGCACCTACTCGGTCTACACCACACACTTTCACTTAGCACTACTGTATACGTATATGTATATGTATAGGCATTTATATAGCGCACTACTTACCCGTAGGGTCCCAAGGCGCTTCGACCGCTGCGAAACCCTTCCTGGCTTCCCTGAGAGATGGTCCCTTAATGGGTATCTCCAGGGTGAGACCAGGCATCCCCGGCGGTCGGGTGGGGCCGTTAGTGAAGATGAGGCAAGCTAATGCCCAGAGTTGCCGAGTGTGATCGCTGATCAGAGTGGGCACCGAGGCGAGAGAATTATCGAGTCCGCTGACCCTGGTCCAGAAACCTGCCACGCCGGGAATCGAACCCTGGTCCCGGGCCGTCCTCTGCTCTCGGGTCTGCCGCCTCTAACCAGTGAGCCACACTACTTCACTCCACACTATTCACTGTGTAGATGAGTTAGCCCGTCAACAGGCAAATGCTGGTCTGGCTGAATTACGTACCCTCTTTCAGTCTTCTGTGTCATCCACATGCTACCGCAAAGGGCAGGACTGCTTAAAAGTCTAAGCACAACATGAGTATCTACAGCCACACATGCCTCAAAATAAAAATTATTACTTACCATGTAAGCATTTGTTCGTGGCATGTAGGGCTGCAGATTCACACGCTCTCACCCTCCTCCTGGACACCTCTGGCTGTTGCAGCTGCCCTTACTTGTTTACTTCTCTCACATGGTCATCTTTCTATCTCTCTCTTTCCTGTGTCTCTCCGCTCCAGTTTCATCCTCACCCACCTCGTGGAAAACAATCTAACAATGGAGCTGATGACCATGCACATTGCAAGCAAGGGGGGAGTCACGGTACCTCGTGAAATGGGGTGACCTCCCTTCTAGTCTTCACTTCATCAGCCGCCATAGATCTTTCCGCACACTTATGAAGCCCATCTATATGCCTATTAGCTCTTGTTAATATCAAGTTTACGCTGATTTAACAATACTCCCGAATATCAGTTCCTTAGGGGAAGAGACTCTATCGTTATTCCTTTGAGGTGACCGAAGGAATTTGAAGTGAATAAAGTGTTCCACGTTTGTACAGTTACACCCCTATGGCAATGGTTGCATCTAAAGTGAATCTGGGTGCAAACTATGATCGAATGTTGAACACCTCCACACCCCATACTCTGATCCAGCGAGATTTACTAAGTCGACCTCTCCATGCTTTCCACCCACAACATCTCTCAATCCTGATTTGCTGTTTATTACCTGTACCAAGTTTTCAGTATAGCCGTCAACTGGTGATCAGACTGACCTAGCTGAAATATTTTCTTTGTTTCCTTGCCACGAAGACATCGTTTTTGTGGGCCTTAGGACTCTGCACACGTTATCACTGCCAACCAGTACTAAAGTGCGTACGCTTGCTCCATAAAACATGTTAACATTGGCTTGTACCCAATTAGCATATTTAATTTATTTATAAGTCCCTATGAAGTGCACTACATGTGCCCATGGCCTGTAAATTAAATGCTACTAGTAGGCCTGCAGCAACAATTGTGTCACCTACTTAAGTAGCCCTTTAACATGTCTAAGACCTGCCACTGCAGAGCCTGTGTGTGCAGTTTTAAACTGTCATTTACACAGTCCCAAGAGCAGGCAGCAGTATATTTAAAATGTTGGACATGTACTTTCAAGTTTTACATGTCCTGGTAGTGAAAAACTCTTAGACTGCTTTTTACTCCTGTACTGTTGTACCCCTTGCGTGCTGCGGGAATTCCCCGCCCATGCTGACTACGCCTTGCGCGGGCGGAGTCATGACGGAACGGTTCCGTCATCAGCACAGCTCACCCGTAGCTGATGACGGAACCGCTCCGTCATCAGCATGCAAGGGGTGTCCTAACACATGAGGACGGCGTGTGGGTCTTTGCCCTTCTGGGACCCCTGTTGAGGAAGCAAGAGACCTTCGTGGCCGCAGAGGAGTGAGAGGCGCGGTGACCGGGACTGCGAGGACCAGCATTCCTGGAGACATCGACAGCTGGTTCCTCTTCCCGGCCGAGCCGCGCCCCCTCATCTCTTATAATCAGACCTGTAAATGCGCATCGCGGGACGCGCGCAGGTCGTAGCCCGGGGCGAAGCCCGGGCAAAGGGCGGGCCCTCTGTGGCCCTCCGAGGCCTGTAGAGACTGGACTGGGCCATAGACGTTGGACTTTGGTTATAATTCAGTACGTATATTATTTTTAGCTGGTATGTTGTCTAAGGACAAAGCAGACACTTGTAAAAAAAACTGTATCTGGGTCAGGGCCTATGGATAACTACTTGATTAAGAAAATAACCCAGATTAATAGTGATAGAAGGGCTTTCCTAGGTCATGGAGGTCCCTCACTTATACAGGATGTGGTACAACTGGTGGTGGCTGATACACCTACACTTACACCTATGTCTACTGCTCAAGGGAAAGTTGTTACAGCAATAGCACAGGTGCATGCCGTAAGTCTTGATGATCAGCCAGACATTGAGGAAATAGAGCACCCTACATCTCCCATACGCTCGGCTAGAGTATTTAAAAAGGCAAAATTAAGAAGTAGGGGGAAGCAAAACCCATATATAGCTAACAATAAAAGGTGCCCGTTACTGGAGGCAAAGACAGACAAAGACTCTTCTTTGGAGCATATAGGGACAGTTTCAAAGTCAAACCAAACGCATTGTATTATAGAACATAATGCTTCATCAAACACTGGGGAGAGGGTGGATAAAGGGGAAGCTTCGGAATATTCCACCACTGAGGTCTCTATACAAAGCACTCCTATTAGTACGCAAGTCTCCCTTTTGAGCCCATGCAGTGGCTATGATGATGAAGGGTTATCAAATTCTCCCATATTTTCCTCTGTTTCCTCTCCCAATATAATTCATATGACACCATTTAATACTAATTCTGATATTACCAAAAAAAGAAGGGGCTGCTCATTGAAGACCCGGGAAGCTAAACTGCAGAAGAGGAGCCCCACTTTAGCTGTGACTGATGTAGTTATCTCATCAACCCCTCCTACTGTCTCTCAAACGATTACCCATTCCTCTTCCCCTTCTGAGGGTGGTTTGTTAGCAAAATTTGAGAGTTTGGTAACATCATTGTTACAGCCTTTGCTAGAAAAAACTACCCTGTGTAATACTCAACTAGCACAGTTAGATAAAAAGGTAGAAAATAATAGACTACCACTAGTAGATCTGGCCAAGGGTGTAAACACTATAAAACCTATAGCTTCAACTGTCACAATGAAGGCAGTTACTAAACAAGTTCCACCTTGCCCCACTCCCCCTACTAAAACTGTTCAAATTGGGGTAAAAGCATCCGGTCCTGCAACGGAAAAAGCTTTGCCACCACATTTGTTAAAAAAGAAGCCTGTCCCTGTAATTAAAGCCACAAGTATAGCAGGCGACCAAGGGGGGGGGAATTTAAGTGTAGAAGAAAGAGCAGAGACATCGCACGATAAGGCTATTATGGAGAATGAGACAGGGAATTCCCACAATAGAAAGGGGTATCGTCAGAGATTCGTAGACCTACCACCCGAAGCAGCCCCCTATACAATAGTTATGGCGGGCGTCCCTGAGCTAATTGAGGGCATTAGGGAAGATCATCGAGCCTTAAGAAACAAAGTGACCTATTGGCTGCGTAATAATAGACCTTTGCCCGCCCACATTAATGGAGAAATTCTTAATGTGAGGCGTTCAACGTGGGTGGGCCCTCGACCCAAAGATAAGAAAGGGGATGTCATTATTGTAAACTTTAAGGACCATAGAGCTGTCAGACATATCGGAGATTGGTATGACCTGAGAAGTAGCGATTCAATCACAACCCATTATCTCAGCTACCTCTATCCCTATTCCCCAGGGCAACACTCTGGAAATAGGGATAGAGTAAGGCAGCCTCTAAACTGGTCCGGTTTAAATCAATACGGACACAGTCAGACCCCCCATTTCCAAACTCAGAGGCAATTTAATTTTCATCAAAGGCCTATCTATCCACCAACTCCTGGGCCGAACTTTGGATATAATTACCTTTGGGATAATAGAGGTCCTCCCCTACCAGTTTACAACTTACCAATCCATAATCGGTTTGACGCCTTTTCAGGCTTAGATTACGTTGATTGACAAAAACATGATAATTGTAAGAAGTTACTGAGAGTAGGGAATGTTACTGATTCTAAGGGGAACTCAATAGTGCGTAGGCCAATAGAGGGCTGTAAGATTACCCCACCCTCAGAACAGCCCCTAAATATAAATCATGTAGACTCTGAAGAGCCTCTGTGTAAAACACCGAGTACTCTGGAGTTAGACATGAGTGATAATCACAGAGAAGTAGGTTCCTTATCTAATAAGATATCAGGCAATATTTCCTTGGGAGTTACCGAAGTAAAGGAGAAAAGGAAATCCTGTACACTCCTATTTTGGAATGTGGCAGGATTAAGTAATAAAATGAATAACCCATCGTGGGAGACGGTAATCAACTGGAAGGATATTGTGGCCCTTCAAGAAACCTGGTCTATGGAACCAGTGTACATAAGTGGCTACAGAACTTTTTTTTACTTCGGCTGTGGGGGTTCAATATGGTCGTGCAAAGGGAGGCCTAATTACATTTATCTCCAACCAGCTTAAGTACGAGAAAGTACATTTTATGCCCAAATCTAGTTATTACCAGGTAATAACCCATGGCACTAAGAAGGGAATCAACGTTGTTGTGATAAATTTTTACAACAACATTTCGAAAGATGAAATTCCCAATATCTTAAAAAAGCTCAGGGAGGACATACAATATGAAATAGACAAGTCTGATAGGGAATTGATAATTTTATGTGGGGGGGGTTTTAATTGCCCACTCTGTACAAAGGGAAAAAAGGGGATTTGTGGCCTCATGTTAGAACAGGATATCAGTTTGACACACTTTGATCACTCCTTGACCGGGGATTTACTTAATGAATTAGTGTTCGCGCATGATCTGGGTTATGCAAATGAAATAGCCCAAAATCCAACTCCCTTTGCCCCCACGTTCATTGGTAGAGGGGCATCATCTACTATTGATTTTATTCTTATATCAAACAGTTATTGTCATGGGGTTGATAAGTCAGAGACTCTAGAACTACCCCTAAGTGACCATTTGCCCCAAATAATAGTGTTCGACAATCCTTTTTCTGAACATCTTGCAGACATTCCTGACTCACGTAATGTCCCTGACGTAACTCTGGGGAGGCAAAATGGGTATAGTTTAAAATGGGGCAAGGTAGCACCAGATAGGTTCTTGGAGAAGCTTTTGAATGTTTGCTCTGATAGTTTCGCTATTTGTTTAGGGGAGACGTCTCACTGTGACCAGATATTGGAACATTTCAATAGAATAGCCTCTGAAATTAAAAATAGCCTGTGGGTGGAGGTAAAGAATAGGAACAGGCGCGTTAAAAGTTGGTTTGATACCGCTTGTACAAGGGCATTAACTGATTTGAAACACGCTATTCATAGGTCTCCCCGTGATCTATTAGTAATAAGAGGGTTAAGGAAAAAATATAATGAGGCCCTGAAAAATAGAAAAGCCGCTATAAAAAAGGAGGCCCTAGATGCACTCTGTGAGGCCGCCCAATCGAAGGATGCATCTGCTTTTTGGAGGGCAGTTAACGCCCCCTTCCTCTTTGATAATCACAAAGCTCGTATAGAGCTAGCAATTACTGAGGATGAATGGGTGGAACATTTTTCAAATTTGTATAAGTCTCAAGATGATCATCATTCTATAAATGTTTTTTAAATGGGTAACGTTGGAATGGGGGATGAAAAATTGGTGATAACTCTGGAGGAAGTCATGATGGGGTTGAAGGCCACGAAGGGAGGCAAGGCTGCCGGCCCTGATGGGATCCCTGTAGATCTATATAAAGCGAACAACGAGCTCTGGGGCCCCTTGTTGGTACAGCTTTTTAATGCTGCTCTCGCTGAGGGTCTTAATCCATCTTGGTTTACCTCGATTATCGTTCCAATATACAAGAAGGGTGATAGACAAGACTGTGCTTGTTACAGGCCAATCTCATTTCTTGATTCAGCTATAAAAATTCTCGGTAGAATCATCCTGATTAGACTACAGAACTGGGCAGAGGAAAACAAAATCATGAGCGATCTACAGTATGGTTTCCAGAAGGGCATGGGAACTGTAGAACAATGTTTGAATCTAATGATTGTTCAGCAAAAGTACGTGAGGGTTAAAGGAGAAAGGTTATATTTTATGTTCGTTGATTTATCCTCGGCATTTGATTGCGTGTCACATTCAAAGTTGTGGGAAATTTTGAAAGGGTTGGGCGTGAAAGATTCGATTATTGGCTTCCTGAGAGAATTATACTCAGGAGCATCAGCCTCAGTCCGATATGGCTGCGGGGGAGAATGTACCAGGAATTTTGGAGTGGGACGTGGAGTACGTCAGGGGTGCATTCTGGCCCCCTTTTTATTTCTCCTCTATATAAACGGACTTGAGTGTCGTCTCCTGCAGGAGTGCAGGGATATGCCTAGGGTGGGTAAGAGGCCGATCCCTGCACTCTTGTATGCGGACGATGCCGTCTTAATGGCCCGTACTCCCCTGGCCTTACAAAAACTGCTAATATCCTTTGAAAAGTTCATGTTGAACTTAGATTTGAAAATAAATTGCAGTAAAACATACTCCATGAACTGTGGCACAAGATCCAGGGTACAAATGAAAAGAATGTATTTAAATAATGTTCCCCTGGAAAATACTACCACTTTCCCTTACCTAGGCATACTATTCCACGAATCCGGGGGATGGACAAGTGCTGTAAAGGCCAGAACTCTGTTGTTCCAAAAAACAATAATGGCCATAAAGACTTTTATAAAAAAGGTGGGTCATAAACCAATTAGAGAAATCTTGGTTATATATAATGCTACATGTACCTCGGTTGCCCTGTATGGTGCGGGTCTTTGGGGTTTCTCTAATATAGAATCATTACAATTAACTGAAAACAAATTTTTAAGGGATATCCTTGCAGTACCACAGAGTGTTTCGACATATATTTGTCATATTGAACTGGGTCTCCCGTATATTTCAGATCTAATTAGAATTCAGCCCATCCTTCTGTGGCACAGGGTATGGACTACAAATGAATGTGTGGTCAATCGGGCTGTGCTACAGGATATACTAAATATGGATAATGTGGGTAGTGTTGATTGGCTAAATTATATCAAACATTTCATGATTGAAATCGGTTGCAGTGAACACTATGAGGATCCTCCATCAATGGGAAACATCTCCAGAAAACTGTTGAAAAAACTGAGTTTGGAATACCTTGATGATGAGAGAAGACGAGTGGAAATGACTAAACAGACAGTTACCTCGCATAACTTAGTACTGTCTGGTGTAAAAGTACAGCCCTATTTAACCTTGATGATGTCGAATTCTGATCGATTCCTCTTGACCCGTTTTAGACTAAACATCCTCTTCAGACTCTTGTCATTCCCACAAATGAATTTATGGTCGCGAAATTTGCCTACCTGCCCGTGTGATGATTCCTCGACCCAATCAGATATTCA
This sequence comes from Lissotriton vulgaris, assembly GCF_964263255.1. Lineage (NCBI taxonomy): Eukaryota > Metazoa > Chordata > Amphibia > Caudata > Salamandridae > Lissotriton > Lissotriton vulgaris. The sequence continues at coordinate 286,428,908 of NC_141690.1, read as the reverse complement.
TATTTTATTTTTTTGCAAATTTTATACTATGCCTCGCAGAAAATTTATAATCCCCTTTCTTAAAGATATGAATTTTAACAGATGTCGTCTACCTTTTATAGAAAGTCAGAGAATGGACACAGTTTTTACCGTTGCCGTACTTTCAAGTTTTTTTAAGCATGTACTTAAATTGCAAAAATCCATTGGTGCTAATGTAATATAATGGATCTGTTATTTTTCTGTGTAAACTGTAATTTTCATGTTGTTGCTTTTATGATTATTGATTTAATCGAATAAAGTACTTTCTGATTCTCTTAAATTCGTTTTTCACTACTGCAAGGCCTATCCCTCCCAAGGGATAGCATTGGAGTTGCCTTATTACATTTTATAGGTGTCATTTCCAAATGGGAAGTGATAACTGTTTAATGTTCGGGGTCTCTGTAATCCTAATTTAAAATCTTAACTCATGGTAAAGTCGGATTTTAAATTACAATTCTGAAAATGCTGCTTTTAGAAAGTCAGCATTTTCCTGCCTTAGTCATTTGTCGCTGGTAACATGACTGGGTGTAGTTGGCAGGTGGGCTTTGTGTATTCCCCTAGATAGCCACACACAATAGGAGATTAGGTTTGAATGGATGGGTCATCACTGGCAGGAGGAGAGGGAGGAGCTGGGCTCAGCCTCACTTACACCTGAATAGGCTATTTTCTATTTCCACACAAAGGGCTACATATCCCCTGTAGTTAGTCTGGAGCCAGAGCAGGGAAGGCAGGGCATCTGTGCACTTCTAAGGCACGCCTCCAGAAGCCTCTCCCCACTTCAAAGGCATAACTGTGTATAAAATAAAGATTTCAGACACCAACCATTCAATACACTTCCGGATATGTGAATACTCTGCCAAGAAGGAGGACTGCTGTACTACTACAAGGACTGCCACTCTGCTGGACTGCAACTCTGAAGGAGCTGCTACTCTGTTGTGTTGACCTGCTGCGCCCTGGCCTGGGGAAGAGAAACTGGACCTGCAACCCACCTTAAACCTAGGAACCCAGAGGTAGTCTGCCTGCCTCCTGATCTGAGCCTCAAGGACATAAAAGGAACCCCAACAGCTCCTGGACCCATCTAAAGGAAATTTGTGACCCCCAAGTGGTGCCCTGCATGTCCTGGGCCGTTGGTCTAGCTCAGCAGACTCTTAAATCAAGCTTTTGGGCTATTTACGACCACGAACAGGCCTGTTCACACTGGAACTGCACTGCTCGCAAAGGAATTCAGGGCTAGCTGCCGCAAGTCCGTCTCGTCGCACAGCAAGCATTGATGCCGTTGAGGAAAGCCGCTGCGAAGCTCCAGCTGCCTCTCCGCTGCACCCAGCCCACTCTTCGCGCCACGTCGACTGTAACGCTCTCCTTGCTCCTGGCGACCCTTTCTAATGCAAACAGGACTACTGGCGCAAAACCTGAGAAGGCAAACCTTCAGCGGGACTGATTTGGGACTGTATCTGGCCCACACTCTTTCGTGATCGGCCTTAACATATGACTTTGACCCAGTCCAGCACGACCAGATAGCTGCAGTTGACACTATGCGCTATATTGCAGTTTTTTTTTAATTCACACCTCTGGTTCTACTGATTGGATTTGTTTTGTTTTGATCTTGTTTTATTAACTTTTGCTCTATTTTCTAACTTGGTGTGAGATTTTAGTGTGGTGTTTTCAGATTTTGTGTTGCACAAATTCTTTGCACATTGCCTCTAAGTTAAGCCTGACTGCTCTGTGCCAACTTATAGGGGGTTGAGTACAGGTTAATTTGGGGTTTGCTTATGCCTTAAACTGGGAAGGATCGTGGCTGCTGCTTGACCAGGGCTCCCACTCCAGTCAACCACTAACCCAATTTCTAACAAGATGAATAATGGAACGGTTGCTAGTTGGACAGTTGCCTGAATGTAACTTGGTATTTTCAGAACAGGAAACAATATACCGTGACCTGGCCTTGCCCGACTTCTCTTGTAACAAGGATCTGGCCTTACTACAGTCTTCAGCTGCCTTGTGGTTTCTATACTGTGTGTATTTCTCAGTATTAAGTGCTGTATTAAACAACACGTAGAAGCAATGGAAAGGAAAGCTGGCCCTCTGACACCAACGAATCCCCTAATGTCATTATACAATAGTTTCTCCTTCAAGCATCTCTAGGTACAGAATGAGCCAGAGCATATGTTGGAGCACAGGGCACCAAACTGGCGATCTTTCAACAGGGGTCGTATGCGACCTTTGTCTGCTACGGCTGAGTGAGACAGAGTGTGTGGCTACATTTGTTTTCTTCAACACTTCATACTCAGCACGTTTTGTAGAGTGCCAAAGTGACAATCTTAATGAGCTTCGATAAAGCCATTAGTAAGGTTAATCTGATATCACCTTAGACAACTTTGTGGATATGGGAACCTTCTGTCACTTAGCTGGTGGTCAAGACTGGTTGCTCAAGCCCTTCCTATTACTGAAGCTCTTCTTTCTATCAGGTGCTCTGGTTACTGCAGGGTAAGCACTCTGCTACACATTCAAGCTTGATCTTGGTCCATATCAATGCAAGGCTACATCCAGCATACCACAAACAAACAACTACACTCTGTTCTCACATTACCTGAAAATACCCCTTTGCTGAGGCACTCTTTGATGCGGTTGGCTCGCCGCACGTGGAAGGCTTTGGTGATCTCCTGGTTCATGAAACTCTCCTTATTGAGGACGTTCTCCACCATCATTCTGAGATCAAAGACTTCCAGAACCTCTGCGATAGTTGCAACTTGCATCAGGTCTGCCCTTCCCTGGTCCAGACGACCAGTGTACAAGTACTCCAGAACAGCCCGGAATGGGCTTGCCTGGATGGTGCAGTCCATGTAAACAACAGTCATCAGTTTCTCCCGCTGAGTAACCGGGTCCTCCACCATTTCCAACTGCATGCTGATGAACCCTCGCCCCCAGCTAGACAATTTCCTGCCCAGCACCCCTGGCTCAAGTTCCCAGCCTAGGGGTTTTTTCCTCAAATGAAACTGGTGTCCCCCAAGTCTCAAGGCATCATCGCTTCTGGAAGTCCTTAGGGAAGCCTGTGGTACACCCTGTAGACTGTGGTCCCCCAAGAAATCCTTGTCAATGTCTAAGCTTTTAGTCCTAATGGCAGGCTCCTTGGCCCCTCTCCGCTCCCTGACCTGGCCCTGGCTCACCTGATCTGCACTCCTGTCACTGGTGCTTGTACTGGAACCAGAGGATTCATCCGCCGAGGTCTGCTCATTTGTGGTCCCACCGATGCTCATATCTAGAGTGAAAAGGTCATAGAACTTTGAGCAGGAAGTGGCCAGGTAAACTTTATGAGCAAACACTCTTTGCCCGCTCTGAAGAAGAAACATTACATCGGAGCACAGCGGGGTGCAGAACAGCATGTCAGGACCCCTTCCATCGCTGGCTGGAGGGTCTGGGACATGGATGATTGGAGGGGGAGGTTTCGGAGGCAGGAATGGAGCCTGCAGCAGAGGCCGCTGCACCTTCTTCAAGTGGGACTTCCAGAACTGCAGGTGCCTCCTGGCGATCAGTGCAGCTCGGATCGCATTGTCAAAAACATCCTTGATGCCAAACTGAGCAACCACGCTGGTCTCGTAGTAAGGAATTCCAAGCTCCTTAGCTACTTCATGGCCGGTCTCGGGAGGAAGGATGTCAGTGGGTTTGATGGGTCTAGGAGAAGATAAAAGCAAAGTACATGATTAATCAAGAGTGGACAACTGTCTATCTGTGCTCCTATTTAACAATCATTACTTCCAGTACAAGGGCAATTGAAAACAGTGATGCGCGGCTGTATCTGTGACGCAATACTTTCTGGCCTTTTTACCCAACCGCTCCTTTTGATGGGATCAAGTTAATATCCTTCTGACTCAAGACTTAAGGTCAACAAGGCAGAGAAAAATGTATGGTTCTGATATGTAACAATAAGACACAAATAGTGGGTTTGCTCAAATTGATCCGCACATCTATAGACTATCTGAGTCCGACAAAAATAATTCTTTTCTTGCAAATTTGCCAGTGGGAGGTGCTCTAAATGGTTTTTTTTTCAGTCTATGGATCTCAAGAAACCTGACCCAATATTGTATCCACTACACCCGAGCACACCCAATCATTCTTTCTATAATTCAAATCTAACAATTGCTACCTTAGAGGAATTTTGTTTTTTTTTTAAAAGAGAATCTTTTCATAACATGACACAAACAAAAGGACTTGAGTCCAATTTCCCAAGATTCAGCTCCAAAGAAGTACGCTCTCCAATCAGATCTTGTGTATTTTATTTCATATCAAATGTATGTTGACACAGCAGCAGCCGACGCGCGTTTCGCCCACAGGGCTTTTTCAAGGCTTACACACGAGTGGAAAATCAAAAAACCTTTTGATTTTGAAAGCCAAAATGTAGTTCCGTTACTTGTTGGAGCATTTGTTATCTTAACCACAGCTTTATTTTCTCCCCATGTAAGAGTACGAGATTATATTTCCCAGTTGAGATGTGGTTTAGGAATGGATGTAATTCAGTCAATCTGAGGTGGCCATGGTCCAGCTAAATATTATGTGCGGCTCATCGGACCCCGATAAGTCCAGTAGCCTGAAAAATATAGGCGCTCTTTTCGGTGTGTATCTCCTGTCCCGACCTCGTACATGTATATGTAACGTGTGGCAGTTACGTGAACAGATGCGTGGCTATGTAGGACAATATATATTTATTTTCAGAATTGCCCAAAAAGTCATTTTTACAAATCTCTATGTACACTGTGGGGTCGTTAAATATGCAAGTCCACTTTGAAATAAGATGTAGACTTTACATGGAATAATAAATAGGTGACCTATCCATGAAATTTCAATATCACTATATCCAACGGATGTTGGTTGACCCTCAGTTTTTAAACTGTTTTTTGATCACTTTGCATTATATTAGCACTTTTTGCACAGCACATAGACGAGGTGGTAGTAGATCCTATGGGTGACTATAATCTATGCTCCAGTATGCCTGTCAGAATATTGGACACACACAATGTTTTTTAATACTTTCTGATGCGCACAACATTAGTTAGAGATTCATCCTGTTATTTTCTCCATAATTCTGTCAGAGCTGTCGTAAGCATCAACATTGGGTATCCAACGGATATCATACACACCCAATATTATCAAGGGGTCACAGGCACACAAGATTGGGCGCATCCGGCCGGAATACGCCACTTGTGGAGCATAGTAGAATTTCCAATGCATTGGGAGTCACGATGGGCGCCTCATCCACCATGTACTCCATGCAACCCAGACTAAACTATAGCCCTATTCCAACATATTAACTAGACTTTTTTCACAATAAAGCCCCACCCATAGATTAGGGGGCCACGCATAGGGGCAGGCAGAAACTTGACACGGTCCCTGCTCAGAAAACATGCTCAAGTTGCACTATTGCACATTTTGCACAAATATGCTTTTAACCGCAGTTAAAATGTGTTTTTAAGCCTTATGTGATGTATTTAACATAATACTACGATTAAGCATTTATATTAACATATTTTTTAAATATGTATAAATAACTATTTATTTATATATTTATTTATATATGTATTTAAAATCAATATTTAGTGTGAACTATGTCTATGTAATAATCGTTTGGGCATATGCAAAATAGGACATGTCTGAAATACATATGAGGGTTACCAATACGATTACAAACTACATGCAGTAATAAGTATTTTATCTATGTCTATCAGCAAAGTTATCACATGATGCACTTTTCAAACAGCACTGTCACTTTAAAAACGATCACTTACCTGTAACACATTGTCATATGAACAAGCCTCGTAGGAGGTGAAACATTATGGCGGTAACAAGCAGGAAATAAAATTACCTTGCACAAACACTTGGTCCGTATCTACGTTGCTGCGAGAAGGGTGACATTGCCTTCGCTGTCTTTGTGGATTCTGCGATATATATATATATATATATATATATATATATATATATATATATATATATATATATATATATATATATATATAGATATTGCATTATGTTATGTGTATTTGTAAAGCACACTATATCCCATTAGAGTATCCAGGTGCCGATCAGGTGTGTGTGCACAGCACCGCATATGACAGGTTGGCTAACTGAAAAGTCGGGACTTCAACTTCTTGCGAGATAAAAGAACCGAGGAGGGGGTTCTGTTCACGCTTTAGCAGCGATGTAAGAGAATGACCGTCCGCCTGATCTGGTTCTGTGTATGCCTTCATACAAGATACCAAAGATCAACAACATAGTGATACCTACCGAACAGATCATCTTTCTCTGTACAATTGACGTCAATTCATTATACACTTCCATTCCCCACAATCTGGGACTTGAAGCCATGGAATCCGCTCTCATGCACACAGACAAACCCCAAGGGTTACAAATTTTCCTTATGGAACTCATGCAATTTACACTCCATCACAGCTATTTCAAAACATCGGAAAACAGCTATTACACCCAACTGTCAGGAGTAGCCATGAGCAACTGTGCTGCACCTGCCTACGCTAACTTGTTTATGTACTAATATGAAAAGGAACATATTCTCTCTAACTGGCAACAACATACTTGTGCATACTATCGTTATATCGACGATATTTTCTTGACGTGGAAAGGAACTGAAGACCAATTTTCCAAGGCAATGTTAGACCTCATTCAAATTGATGAAAGAATCCAATTCACTCACACCCTAAGCACTTCAGAAATATTTTTTGGGGATCTCCTAATAAAGATTGTTGACAATCAACGAACCACGCCCATCTACACTAAAGCCACAGACCGCAATAATTATCTGCACTTCAGTCGTTTTCACCAAATGAGTTTGAAAAAACATCTACCCTATTCACAATTACTCAGAGCTTGAAGAATCGCCTCAACAGAAGATTTGTTCATCACAAACAGTGCTAAAATTACCGATACATTTCATCAAAGAGGCTACCCTAGGCATATTATAGAAACAGCGAAACTGAGAGTAAAAAACAAAGAGAGATCAGAACTATTAAAACCAAAACCATTATCTTCTACTACAGACACCCGCGTGGTATTCGTTTCCAAGTATTCGGTACAAAGTTGGAAAATAAAAGAATCTATCCGCAAGCATTGGGGGCTCTCACAAGGAGAAAGAGACTTCAACAACATTTTTGAAAGATTTCCTATTTTTGCCTACCAACGCTCCAAAAATATCCACCAACTACTGAAAGTACCAAGAAGTATGAGCAGTTCCATTTACAAGGGAACATTACCATGCCATAATTGTGGACATTGCAATAGTATTATCAAAGGCAATATTTTACCTCATCCCACCCAAGGCACTCCTATAAAACTTAAGGTGAATGCTACTTGTGACTCAACCAACGTCATATACTTATTGAAGTGTCCCTGTGGCCTCCCATACGTGGGGAAAACAGAACGCAAAATCAAAACCAGATTGACTGAACATCGCAGCAACATTCGTACTGGAAATTTGAAATCAAGTGTATCTGCACACTACATCACCAACTCGCACACAGCCAGTCAAATACGTTTTTTAATTTTGGAAGTGATTGAAAAATCAACTAGTCGGGACAACAACTTGTCTGTTTAATCAGCGTCTTCCGGGTATACGGACTGCTACACCGCGAATAGTCACAGCACATTGTCAACCACTCGTGTAGAGCTGGTAAGCTTTGAATTTCACCTTTTATTCTCGTATTATTTTGTCAAATGCTGTTCGCGATGTTGATTTTATTTACCGCTAGTACTCAAGTTTTTCTCGATTACTTTCCCTCACCGGGTGATCACTCCGTTTTCCTGTTTATACTCAATATGCACAGTATTTTGCACTTCTTTACCATGTTCTAAGTTTGTCGAATCCCCGAAATTCTAACCGTAACATTCATTGAGTGAGCACATAACCTAGTGAACCCACATGACGTTACTTCACAGGACTTTTAAGTTGGATTGTGCCTAATTTTTCACAACTTCTTTAACAGCATCTCTAACTTGTTTTTTTTTTTATCTCCGGTAACATCAGCATGATTTTTTTTGCATATATAGGTAGCGTTTAGCCTTTTTCACCGAATACGATGCTACTCACTGTCACCATTACGAACTGGTTTCAGATCAGCGATCAACTGCTCATACTTACTTTTGTTTACAGATTCCCCCTGATGAAGTGCTATGCACAAAATGCATAGGGGATAATGCCTACTTTTGAAAAATGTTATACAGTTTGATCCTGAATACATTTGCTGTATATATAAAATTGGAATAATGGATTTCAAATCATTGGAAATATGATGATGACATAAGGAATCCTTCAGCAATAAAATAGAAGATTACTTTCTATAAATTTGGAATTCACTTGTTTTTGCATAATTATAACACGCGCTTACGCGCCTCTGGAATGCACAAGGTTATACCTTACACGGCGTAAGGCTTCTGTTTTCATGTTCTACTCGGCACCTCAAGGACCAGGGTGATCACCTTGAGCACCCAAAGCATTGCGAACAGATTGACTACTCTAATTATTTTAAATACCATTGAGTGCAGCAGTTCTAACCAGATTCATACTACCTTCACTGACCCCAGGTTCATCCTCGCTGGGCCTCTTCGCTGCCAGTAGTCTACCTTCACTGACCCCAGGTTCATCCTCGCTGGGCCTCTTCGCTGCCAGTGGTCTACCTTCACTGACCCCAGGTTCATCCTCACGGGGACCTCTTGGCTGCCAGTAGTCTACCTTCACTGACCCCCGGTTCATCCTCGCTGGGCCTCTTGGCTGCCAGTGGTCTACCTTCACTGACCCCAGGTTCATCCTCGCTGGGCCTCTTCGCTGCCAGTGGTCTACCTTCACTGACCCCAGGTTCATCCTCACGGGGACCTCTTGGCTGCCAGTAGTCTACCTTCACTGACCCCCGGTTCATCCTCGCTGGGCCTCTTGGCTGCCAGTGGTCTACCTTCACTGACCCCAGGTTCATCCTCGCTGGGCCTCTTCGCTGCCAGTGGTCTACCTTCACTGACCCCAGGTTCATCCTCACGGGGACCTCTTGGCTGCCAGTGGCCTACCTTCACTGACCCCCGGTTCATCCACGCTGGGGCCTCTTGGCTGCCAGTGGTCTACCTTCACTGACCCCCGGTTCATCCTCGCTTGGGCCTCTTGGCTGCCAGTGGTCTACCTTCACTGACCCCCGGTTCATCCTCGCTTGGGCCTCTTGGCTGCCAGTGGTCTACCTTCACTGACCCCCAGTTCATCCTCGCTGGGGCCTCTTGGCTGCCAGTGGTCTACCTTCACTGACCCCAGGTTCATCCTTGCGGGGACCTCTTGGCTACCAGTGGTCTACCTTAACTGACCCCAGATACATCCTCGCTGGGTCCTTTTGACTGCCAGAAATCCGACTTCAATGACTTGAAGATCAACCTTGCTGCCTCTAGTTTTCCTGAATTCATGTTGCCGCATTCGGTCTCTTGGTTAAAGCTCTTGGTCTATCTTGGAATAAATCAGCAACCAGATACTACCTTAAATATCCTTGGTTTCCTTAAAAAATGGTTCTCCTTTCAATACCTATATCTGTCGTCCTTCGCAAATCTTCACATGCACCCCATGGCTAGCCAGGCCAAGCAAGGCTTCCTTGATCCAGCCCAGGGTGGGTGTCAGGAGACAGGGTAGGCTAATACTACGGGGTGATCATGAACGTGCTACACCCCTGCCATCGATCATAAAGAATACATGAAATCAGGGGCACACAGACTCGTTGAAATCCTTTCCTTTGTCAGGAAGCACCATTCTTCCTTCGGAGAGGGTTTGGCTCTTCGATCATACTCAGAGGTCAGATCTTCTGACCAATCTCATGGATTGAGTAGTGAGACTCCCATCTTTATGGGTGGGTGAACGCTTGCCAAAGAGCGCTCCTGAATATTTTTATCACTGGTTTCTTCCTCTGTCCCTTGCCTGCTCTATCTGGGCTTATTTCCGAGTATATTGCACAATTTCAGAAACTTCTGGGGGACTTGCGGCTTCTTCTGTACCTCCCCTTCAGGAGACCTGGCATCCCATTACCCAAACTCCTCTTCTGTAAGGTGTCTTACACCTTACAGAAGTCTACCCCTCTCATCTTCCTAGTTAGGTCTCGCCTAAGAGCGTGCATGGGCTGCTGCTGCGAGGGGTATTGTATACAGTAAGGGGCTTGGAGCCCGCCCATTACATCACTTCCTTTCATTTATCTGGAGCAAGAAAAAAGTACTAATTGTTTTAATTTGATTAGTAACCTATAATTTGAGAGAATATGAGCTGCTCATGTGAGAGGATATGAGCTGTACAGGATCACTTTCACATGTGAGAGAATATGAGCTATACAGGACCAGTCTCATGCATGAGAGGATATGAGCTGTACAGGACCAGCCTCATGCAGGAGAGGATATGAGCTGTACAGGATCACTTTCACATGTGAGAGGATATGAGCTGTACAGGACCAGCCTCATGCAGGAGAGGATATGAGCTGTACAGGACCAGTCTCATGCATGAGAGGATATGAGCTGTACAGGACCAGCCTCATGCAGGAGAGGATATGAGCTGTACAGGACCAGTCTCATGCATGAGAGGATATGAGCTGTACAGGACCAGTCTCATGCATGAGAGGATATGAGCTGTACAAGACCAGTCTCATTCATGAGAGGATATGAGCTGTACAGGAACAGTCTCATGCATGAGAGGATATGAGCTGTACAGGACCAGTCTCATTCATGAGAGGATATGAGCTGTACAGGAACAGTCTCGTGCATGAGAGGATATGAGCTGCATAGGACCAGTCATATGCATTAGAGGATGTGAGCTGTACAGGACCAGTCTCATGCATGAGAGGATATGAGCTGTACAGGACCAGTCTCATGCATTAAAGGATATGAGCTGTACAGGACCAGCCTCATGCAGGAGAGGACATGAGCTGTACAGGACCAGTCTCATGCATGAGAGGATATGAGCTGTACAGGACCAGTCTCATGCATGAGAGGATATGAGCTGTACAGGACCAGTCTCATTCATGAGAGGATATGAGCTGTACAGGAACAGTCTCGTGCATGAGAGGATATGAGCTGTACAGGACCAGTCATATGCATCAGAGGATGTGAGCTGTACAGGACCAGTCTCATGCATGAGAGGATATGAGCTGTACAGGACCAGTCTCATGCATTAAAGGATATGAGCTGTACAGGACCAGTCTCATGCATGAGAGGATATGAGCTGTACATGACCAGTCTCATGCATGGGAGGATATGAGCTGTACAGGACCAGCCACATGCATGAGAGGATATGAGCTGTACAGGACCAGCCACATGCATGAGAGGATATGAGCTGTACATGACCAGTCTCATGCAGGAGAGGATATGAGCTGTACAGGATCACTTTCACATGTGAGAGGATATGAGCTGTACAGGACCAGTCTCATGCAGGAGAGGATATGAGCTGTACAGGACCAGTCTCATGCAGGAGAGGATATGAACTGTACAGGACCAGTCTCATGCAGGAGAGGATATGAACTGTACAGGACCAGCCTCATGCAGGAGAGGATATGAGCTGTACAGGACCAGTCTCATGCAGGAGAGGATATGAGCTGTACAGGACCAGTCTCATTCATGAGAGGATATGAGCTGTACAGGAACAGTCTCGTGCATGAGAGGATATGAGCTGTACAGGACCAGTCATATGCATCAGAGGATGTGAGCTGTACAGGACCAGTCTCATGCATGAGAGGATATGAGCTGTACAGGACCAGTCTCATGCATTAAAGGATATGAGCTGTACAGGACCAGTCTCATGCATGAGAGGATATGAGCTGTACATGACCAGTCTCATGCATGGGAGGATATGAGCTGTACAGGACCAGCCACATGCATGAGAGGATATGAGCTGTACAGGACCAGCCACATGCATGAGAGGATATGAGCTGTACAGGACCAGTCTCATGCAGGAGAGGATATGAGCTGTACAGGATCACTTTCACATGTGAGAGGATATGAGCTGTACAGGACCAGTCTCATGCAGGAGAGGATATGAGCTGTACAGGACCAGTCTCATGCAGGAGAGGATATGAACTGTACAGGACCAGTCTCATGCAGGAGAGGATATGAACTGTACAGGACCAGCCTCATGCAGGAGAGGATATGAGCTGTACAGGACCAGTCTCATGCAGGAGAGGATATGAGCTGTACAGGACCAGTCTCATGCAGGAGAGGATATGAGCTGTACAGGACCAGTCTCATGCAGGAGAGGATATGAGCTGTACAGGACCAGTCTCATGCAGGAGAGGATATGAGCTGTACAGGAGCAGTCTCATGCATGAAAGGATATGAGCTGCACGTGATCACTCACATACATTAGTGATCCTGTACAGCTCATATCCTCTCACATGTAAGACTGATCTGGTACAGCATAGGTTCTCCCACATGTCCTAGTGCCTTTCTCCGCCTGCAATTATTCAATAGTTACACGGAGCGGTCACAAAGCTAAATAGAAAGGATACATACATTAAGCTGCGTCACTTCCTGGGTGATTATAATAAATATAGTGTGCACTAAGCTGATGATGTTACACTGTCTGAGGGAGAAAGGCCATTCGCAAGAACCGCTTCCACTATTACCACTCTGAAACCCATATTATGGCTTGAAATACTACCTGTAATACCAAGCAAACACAATAAAGTTTAAAGTATCTATGGATGAGTTGCAGCCAGACCAAGAGACATGGCATTCTAAAAAGTTCCGAAACAATTTGGAGCGCGATGCAAAGACAATATTATTTGAGGATAATAGTAATTGCCGGACAAAGAGACAGGCTGTTTTAAGAGACTTACTCGTAATACGATGCAAATACAATAACGTTTAAGGTATCTATGGATGAGTTACAGACATTAAAAGAAAGTAAGACTAATAGTAATATAATGCAAACACAATATTGTTTAAAATATATAAGGTTAATAGATACTCCCATAACAAGAGACATGCTGTTCTATGAGATTAAGAGACTACTTGGAAAATCAAGCAAACTCACAATAGTTTTAAGAATCTAAAGATGAGTTACTGCCAGACCAAGACACATGGCATTCTGAAAGGTTAAGGAACTATTTGGAGTGCAATGTAACCGCATCATCATTTAAAGTATCTAAGAATAATAGTTATTGGCAAAGAGACAGGTTGTTTTAAAAGGATAAGCAAACACAATATATTTTTAAGTATCTATGGGTGAGTTACTGCCAGATCAAGAGCCAAGCAATTCTAAGAGGGTAAACTGTTTGAACAACGATGTAAACACAATATAATTGAAAGTATTTAAGGATAAGGGTTATAGCCACATCAAGAGCCTTCATGAAGTCTGCTGCCACGATTACAGCGAAAGACAAAACATGTGTTGGCAAGTGAAAGGTCAAAACGGACGAGCCAAATTGGATACCTGAATAAAGAACTGTTGATACCACGGCCTCAACACCAGAACAATTCTTTGAGTGCTCCGAGGACTTTCTTAAACCCAATTTAGAATGTTTTCTGGTAGAGGAAGATCCGGTGACCCTCCCTCCTCCAGAGCACCAAACTATATTTGGACACCTATGAAACAGACTCGAACATATTTTCGGCTTTTGCCTCAGGAAGAAAGAGGAGGCAGCACAATATACAGGAGGTTATGATGAGTGACCTGCCTGCAGACTGGGACGACTGAAAGGATAATGTTACTTACCCAGTAAACATCTGTTCTTGGCATGTAGACCTGTAGATTCACATGCTTTGCACACTCCTGCCATGTAGTGTTGGGTCCGGATGTTTGCAAGTTGTTTTTCTTTGAAGAAGTCTTTCCAGTCACAAATTAAGGTGACTCCTCCTTTCGGTGATAGAGCTCATGGGCATCGACTCCATTGTTAGATTGTTTCCCCCGTGAGGGTGAAAATGGAGTTAGTAAGTGTAGAATAGAGATGTCCATGCGTATGTATGTAAAATAAGAACTGCAACAACTACAGGACACTGGGGAGGCAGATGGGTGCATGGAAATTTACAGCTCTACATGCCAAGAACAGATGCTTACTGGGAAAGTAACATTATCCATTCGAGGCATGTGAGCTGTAGATCACATGCTTTGCATTGACTATATAGCAAACACAAGGAGATGATGGATGGAGCGCTGAAACTTTTCAGACACTCACTCCCAGCCACAGATCTGGGTAGAATCCACTATCGTTCTTTAGCTCACTTTGCCACCCCAGTTCAGACACAGCTATATGCAAATCAGTCTTGACCCTGTGCCGAACAGTCCAGCCCGAACTGCCAAGCCAGGTCCTCTCTGGACCGGATAACCCTGACCAGTTCATCCATAGTGCATTGCCTTTGGAGAACGGGTATGGGAACCTGGAGGCGAAGCTTGGGCATTTTGCATTGTCTCAAACAGGTCTATATGAGGAAATCCTCATTCCTGAAAGTGGGGAGGAGAACCTGAGGATAAAGTTCCCACTCGTGTATTTGCTGCTTCTGTCTGCTGAGAAGGTCGGCAATCTGATTGTTTTCTCCTGGAAGATGCTCTGCCAGGAGATAAATCTTGTGGTGTATGGCCCATTTCCAAATGTGTTGTGCTAGGCGTGTCAGATGAAGAGAGTGTTACCCCTCCCCTGTTTCGTATATAGTACATAGCTGTCATGTTGTCCATGCGGACTAGGACAGCTTTTCCTATAAGTCGAATTTGAAAGGCTCTGAGCGCTAGAAACACTGCTAGTAGTTCTAGGTGATTTATATGAAGACTTTTGTGTTTTAGGCACCACAATCCTTCCACTGTGTGATCGAGTAAGTGAGCACCCCAACCAATGAGCAATGCGTCTGCTTATTAGCTCTGTCGTGGAACAGGGTCGATGAAAGGCTGCCCTTTGGATACATTTTGTGGGTTCCACCACTGCAGAGAGCGATGGGTGCGGCCATGTACCAACACTAGATCGGTAAATTGAACCGGTGACTGGTTCCACTGACTTGCTAAGCATTTTTTAAGGGGACGCATGTGAAGTCTTGCATGGGGAACAATTATGATGCAGGGGATGAATAGGAAGGTGGATATATGCATCCTTTAAGTCTAGAGTAGACATGAAGTCGCCCTGCTGTAGAAGTGGGAGCACATGTTGAAGTGTCACAATGTGAAAATGTTCTGACAGTATGTAGTGGTTTAGTTCTCTGAGGTCCAGAATAGGTCTCAAGGAGCCGTCCTTTTTGGGGATTAGAAAATACAGGGAGTATACGCCTGACCCTTGATATTGTAACGGTACAGGCTCTATGGCTCCTTTTAGCAAAAAGGACTGGACTTCCTGTTTGAGCAGGGGTAAATGTTCTGGTGATATTTTGTGAGAACGGGGTGGAATGTTTGGAGGATTGGCAGTAAGCCCCAGGCAATAACCATGTTGGATAATTTCGAACACCCATTTTCTGTAGTTATGGATTGCCAGATGGGGAGGAATTGTGAAAGACATTCCCCGACAGGTGCTAAATGATCGGGGCAAGGGTAGGTAAGTCACTGCTGGTTAGGGGAAGGGGAATTACATGGTGTGGAACCCTTGCCCCTACCTTTGCCATTACTCCCTTTGTATCCTCCTCTAAATAAGCCTCTTGTGGCGGAAGACTGATTGTTACCTCTGTACAAGGCAGTATTATTGTCTGAGGATGTGGTTTTGGACTGCCCATGGTAGAAGGAGTGACGAAAGGAGGCACGATTTGAAGGAGATTGTAGGGCTCAAGGTTTGTGAATCGGCCCATATATGGGCATTAGAGACAACAAGTGAGTCTAATGGTAACAGCCCCTTAATAAAGACTAGATCTGATGGAGCAGGCTTACATTTTTTTTTTATATTCTGGGAGTAAGAATACGAGAACAAACAGGGTCTTTCAATATGCCATCGGCATGTTTCATCATACCTTTGAGCATAGGGAGAGTTTGACTAGATCTATGTGTACTAGATAGAGTTCCAAACAAGAAATCCTTTACTAGGCATTCTTTGTGTAGTTGCACTCCGTGATATTCTGCAGCTCTAGCAAGCAATTCTAAATGCCCTACATTGCCGTCAGGTGGGGAAGGCTTTGCAGGGTAAAGGTCTGGGTCATTGTCTCTGGGTGAATCAGTATTGCAGTCTTTCCAGGGATCTAAAGGTAAATGAGTATCTCCATCATCAGGCTGTGGTGGTGCAGAGTTAGTCGGTGTGATAAGTAAATGTTCTAATGCTGGAGAAGTTGTTGAATGTGCAGGAGAACTTGGAGGAGGAGGAGGAGGAGGAGGAGAAGGGTTAGTACCAACATTCTTCCTCTTTAAAGGAATGATATAATACATGTCCTCTGAATCAGGTTTGTACTTTTGAGGCAGTTTGTTAACATGATGTCCTGAATCAGGATTAATGTAAAATGCCTTTTGTTTTGGGTCAGATTTGGGAGGTGGGACGTCGAAAACCGGATCCTGCAGCTTCAAAGGAGCATTTTTTGGTTTGGGCGCAGAGGGCTTCGGTGCCGGGATGGGATGACTTTTCAGCACGGAAGGTGTGGGTTCTTAAGCCGTTTTCAGTTTCGACGTCAAGGGTTTTCGGCTCCAAAGCAGCCTTTGGCTTCGAGCCCGAAGGTTTCGGCTCAGTGCCTGTCTTTGGCAGACTCGATCCTGAGGCGGAAGGCTAAGCGATGTGTTTCGGTACCGAGCCGGGGCATCAGAAATATCTTCTCAGTGCCGACCGTGGCCAGGAGGTGGAACCAAAGCCTTTTGCTTGGACTGAGTTGGATTTCGGGGCAAGGGGTATTGAGTACTCATGGGACGTTGACCTTGCGGTATGTCATCATCCATCTCAGAGTCCGATTCTGGACTAGATACAGGCTCTTCCTGCTCCTCCTCGGCCACTTGTGCATCGAAATCTTCTTGCTCGAATCCTTCACCGAAGATATCCGGTGTGCATTCGACATTCTGGCTTTGCATTTCACAATGTCGAGCTCAAAGGTCGCCGATTGTTTTCTTCAATCGAAACCATCTGCATGTGTCGCAGTCCTGTTCGTTGTGTTCCGGAGATAAGCACAAGTTGCACAACTGCGAAATAGTGCGCGGATAATTTGCGGAGCACCGAGGACAGAATTTAAATGGAGTCCATTCCATCAACAACTAGGTGGACTGGCGCGGTTAGGCCTGACGGTCTTCCACGAGTCTTCTGATCGAAATAAAAATGCCATCCGACCGATACGACGAGAAGTGGTGTACGAGTACGAAACAATACCGAAGCGGGTATAGTGGATTGCGCACCTAGGGGAACCTGAAGAACGGTTTCGAACAGGAGCGCAGCAATTCATGTCCGAAACCGACGGAGGAACAAAACAATCTAACAATGGAGTCAATGCCCATGTGCACCATCACCGAAAGGAGAAGTCCACTTACCTCGTGACTAGAAAGACTTCTTCGAAGAAAAACAACTTGCAAACATCCAGACCCAACACTAGACAGCAGGAGTATGCAAAGCATGTGATCTACAGTTCACATGCCTCAAACATTCATTTTTCCCAGTGGTTCACAGGAAATGAAGTTCTGTTATTGTGTTGATAACATGGCAGCAGATGAGTAAAACTGAAGAAAGAACAGCATAATCGTCACCTCTGTGTCCTTAATAGAACAGAAAATTTCCGTTATGATAGCTAGAACATTTCTCATTATAAGATGTTTAAGTTACTTTTCCTACCTAGTGTGATATGCCTAGATATCAAACAGGGACATTTTCTAGAGAAAAGTATATCAGTTTTTGTACATTTGCAGTTTTTCTGTGTTTCATACAAACCAACTGCACACTTAAAACAATTTTCAAGGAAAAACAGTCAATGTATTCCTGTGGAGGAAAATAAAGTTAACGCTTTGAAGGTAAGTACAAGTTTGCGGGAGTTGGTATTCCGGGGTTAGACCCAGGATTCCTCCATTGTCAAGGATGCACTCCTGAAACACCCTCAGTGGCACTAGGGCGGCCAGGTGCAGAGTGCTGAGGCCCAATGTCATCCAATGGGGGCTAGGGGACCTCCGGTTGGTGGCTGCTCGCGAGCAGGCCACAGGGTGGTTGTGGGAGTAAATCTCCTGGTGTTAGGCTCTAGGAAAAGGGGGATCCGATTTATCACACAAATAACACCCAGCAGCAGAGCAGGGCCGACTGGGTGCAGGGTGCTGTTTTGGCGCTGGATGCCCTGTTTCCAACGGGGATTCTCTGGTTGCAACAAAGACTGCAGGCGCGGGAACGAAGATCTTCTGGCGGTGACCACCGATTGGAGTGGTAAGTTGGGAGGCAGGATTGTCTTTAGGCATTGGGTTTTCTTACCAGCTGAGGTTGTGGGGGTCTTCCAGAACAAGACTGCAGGCATCGTTTGGAATGTCGAGCCAGGTCAGAGATCACCAGATCTCAGGCCAGGATTGCCGGGGAGACTTCCTCGTGGTGTTGGGCCACTCGAACTCGGGCCGTAGGAGTCGGGTGCAGATAAAGGGTTTTGGCTGGGGCCAGAATCTGTTGGTGAAGAAATCCGGTGCTCACGGGAGACAAAGTCTTGGGTTTGGAAGGCAAGACAGGTCCCTCAGGTTCTAGAGGCTGCTGGCTGTAGTACACACCAGGATTTTGCTGGAGCAGGTTCGAGGTGGGGACAGGCTTGTAGGGCTGGTTCCAAGTCAGCGGGCGTCCTCCTCTCCTTAGTTTCAGCATGGCTTATTCGGTTCCTCTTCTTTTCTTCTTGATCGGTTCTTGTCTGAGGAGGCAAGGTGCAGGGGTGGCCCTAAATACTAGATTAAGTGGTGTTACAGGTAAGGTTGGGGCCAATGGGTCCCTTCCTTGGGTAGGGTACACCCCATATTATGGCACCCTCCAGTGGGAGGGGAGCATATGCCTCTCTACGATTGGCTGGGTCTCCCCATCTGCAAGATGGCGGGGACTGAGAGTTGGTCTTCACCTCGCCTCCCCCACCTGAGGGGTGGGGTTGGAAAAGGTGGACACACCTCCCTTCCTTACTTGGTTTTCCCGCTGATTCTCCCACCCAAAGTGGGGGTCTGAACCGGTTTGGAGACAGTTGTTGGAAGCAGCAAAGGGCTGGGGTAGATCACAAACATGGCAAGCCTTTTAAGCTTCCCCTCCTTGGACCTTGCCCATCCTGGGGGAAGAGGCTTGGCACTACATTTACATTTACCTCGTCCCAGGATGTGCATTGTTCCAGACCCCCGAGAGCAACAGGCTATCGACCCAGGGGTTCAGAAACATGTCTGGTGGTGGCAGCTGCCAGCAGCCACTCAACGAGGACACTAGTGTTAAGTGGTTTTTTAGGGGGCCTCTTTAAGATTCCCTCTGTGTGCATTTTTCATTAAACTCCACACTGGCATCAGTGTGGGTTTAATGTGCTGAGAAGTTTGATACCAAAATTCCAAAACCAATATGGTACTGTGGAGTTCGTAAAGACAAACTCCCAGTACCATATAATCTTAATGGCCGATTAAATCTTCCGAAGCGAGGGCACTATGCCAGAAATTACTTTGAGGAACATATCTTAAGCCGATACCACAGAACCACCTAAGTCCTGCTAAAATACTCTCCACGCCCTAAGGAAGCCCCAGGCCGGATGGCCGTGTAAAGGGGGTGAAACACGTGCATGCTGTCACTCTTTTCTTACAAATTGACCTTGAAAACGAGTCACAAACACTTAATAATTAAAAAAACTTTATTCTGCAAACTTTGCACTGGAATTTTCTCCATGAAAAAAGAAAATCTGCCAAGCTTGTCCAGACACTCAGTTGGAACTACTTTCTAGATTAAGGGGTTAGGGGTCTCCCCCTGTCAAGGACAAGCACTATCGCCATTACTTGGTCAATTAATACGGCTAGTAAGGGTTTGGGACCGATTACCCCTTTATTTCCTACACTTGAGGGGCTGTTGGTGGAGTTGGGGGCACCTCCAATGTGTAGCTGCCCACTTGACCCCTTCCAGGAGGCTCGCTTTGTGTCAGATGGCAAACTTGGAGGACGGTTATTGGCCTCTCGCTTTGGACTCCACTTGACCCCTTCCAGGAGGCTCGCTTTGTGTGACCTTTTACAATAAAGGAATGTCAGATGGCAAACTTGGAGGTCGGTTATTGGTGACCCGCGCCTCTCGCTTTGGACTCCACTTGACCCCTTCCAGGAGGCTCGCTTTGTGTGACCTTTTACAATAAAGGAATGTCAGATGGCAAACTTGGAGGTCGGTTATTGGTGACTTGCGCCTCTCACTATGGAGCGCTTTGGACCCCACTTGACAGCGGAAACAATTCATCTGTAGTTCAGGAATCTGTTGAAGACAATGCACAGGGCCATCAGGGCAGTGAAAGAAGAACACCAAATGTTGGTCCACCTCTTCCCATAACCATACTGGGAGAATCCAGGGATTAATTGTTACACTACTAGGACCAACGACACCAACGGAAGGTTCCAGGTCGCTCAAGATGACAAGAAAGCAAATGAGTTTGTGACTACAAGCGGGCACACATTGCTATGGGAACAGTGTTATGAGAGTTCACTAGTTCTACCTAGAAGGATACCAAATCCACAATAGTTCCCAAGGGAGCACCGATGAATGGGAGTTTTCAAGGTGGTGGTAACTGGGGTATTTCCCAACAGATGCCAAATCTAAAAATGCAATATTATCAGCATCAGAGCAGCTTTGGGGACCTTTAAAATACATAAAGGTCTGTTATTAACACTGGCATGTGCATTAATACTCAAGAAGCAGAACAACGTTCAAGGTAGCCCTTAACATAGTGAAGGATCCGCGCTGCAGACCCTGAAACAGGTGGAAAACCACTCAGAAGACTGTAATGTGTAAAAAGGAACCTTTCAAACAGATGGCGTGAGGCACCCAGGAGCGCCGTCACCATGCACAGAACTCCTGCGCATATTCTGCTGTTTTACAATGGAGGCTGTGGTTTAGTTGACAACTGGGCCAGTGAGGGACATATAAGCTGTGCTACAAGTTCAACAGCAACAGGAGTGAATACTTGGCAGCTAGAACATTTGTGATGATACAGAAGTCCAGAAAGGTTCTGCATGGGGTACTATGTGCTGCAAAGGGCGGCACAGCTGTAAACCTGTCTTAGTCAGAGTAACAGAGGTTACCAGGAGCGAGCTTAGATTTGGTGGGATCAGTGGAGCTCCTTTTGTAGGAGACACGAAGCTTCATGTGAGTTGGAGTGAGCTCCCACAGGGACCGAACCTTCTGACCCACAAAGACATTCTGGGTCAGCGATCAATCCCTGGCACACGCGTGCACTCTAGCTGCAACAGCAATGGCTCAGAGAAAGCACACAATTAACTGAAACAACCACCATAAAGACAAACAACTGAAACAAAATCACAAATAGAAATGATGAAAAAAAGAAAAAGAATCTATAACATTTACCAAAAATTATTTGAAAAACCCCTAAAACAAGTCTAATAGGAAAACATAGGACAAGAGTGTTCAAATGTTATCCTATGGGAAAAGAAAGACCAGCAGTGTTGTGAATGCAGTTCGTTTTCATGCAGCAGCGCTACCCGAAGATAAAAACAAAAGCACCAGCTTCTTGGGTCATCAGGGACATGCGTACTCCACAGCCACAGAAGGAAAGTAGAAGACAGAAAACAAGAGCAATGCCCAGTTCCAATGGGGACTCTGGACCACAGATACATACACCTGTTATTCTATCTTACAATAGCTGAGTCCCCTAAGATGCAAGAGCAGAAGCTTCACGACCGCGCTTCAGACTATGGTGCAACCTCCTCAGAGATGCCCTGCTGCCCACTCTCCTCTCATGACCTTTAAACTACCCACATACATCCCCAGGTGTCCACTGCCGGCACCTCAGCAGTGTGAGATGTGCATCCATGGCCTTTCCTGTGAACAAAGAAAGCCATTACAGTGTGCCCTGCATCAAATAGATCTTAGAGTGGACACCTGGCTCTAACATGACCGTGGACTGCACTGAGCTTTGGTCCGGGACGACTCAGCCGCATCAGGCTCTGACCTGTCCCCTAACTGCACCTTGCACTGCACAGTTGAGTCTACTGAGATTGGATCCAGAATGACTCAGCCATGTTAGGCCCTCACCTGTTCCCTAAACCCACCGTGCACCGCACAGTTCTGTCTATGGAGCTCTGGTCCAGGAGGACTTGGCCGCGTCAGGCGCTGACCTGCCTCCTACCCCACTGTGGACTGTACAATTGAGTCTATCAAGCTTTGGTTCAGGATCACTCAGCCATGTCAAGCTCTAACCTTCCCTTTAACCCCACTGTGGACTGCATCAGATGCTCCCCCTCATTGAACCTCTTCAGGAAGACGCTCAAGACTTGGCTCTTCGGCTGAATGGATTTTCTAACCCCCTCCTCCCCAGCGCCTTGAGACCCTCACAGGTGAGTAGCGCGCTTACAGTTCCCTGATTGATTGATTGACAGCACAGTTCAGTCTACTGAGCTGTGGTCCAGGAAGACAGCTGTGTCAGGTTCTATCCTGGCCTGCACAGCTCAGTTCACGAGCTTTGGTCCAGGATGAGTCAGTCGTGCCAGGTGACGCAGCCATGTCGGCAGCAAGCACTCTGACCTCCTGGTCAGGGAACTCAGCTCTCCCCTTGCGCAGCCCCGTCGTTGCGCTGCTACCTTCCAGCACCTCTCTACCCCAAGGTATGTGTTTGAGGCCCTTCTCCACTCGCAGGCTCCTGCCTGCGCCTCACCCCGGTGGTTCAGTGGGGGAGCCTTGCTTTTCCTCTGGTCGGCTCGGCCAGCCTTCTCGGTTTGTCTGTTTTTCTCTGTCTGTCTGGTCCTGCTCTGTTTATTGTGCCTGTGCCTGTTTCTCTGTTGCTCTTAATCTTTTTAGTTTGAGCCTAGAGTCAGCGCGCAAGCACTGCTCTGGCGAAGATCTGTAGTAGTTCAGTAGGGGAGAGAAGCCCATTTTCTCCCCTTTCCCATTGCCCCGTGACCCCTCTCCCGACTGCTGATTCTTACTCCCGCCTCTCAGCTGCGCTCCCTCCTCCGTCCTCTACGTAATGTCGGCCGCTCTGCAGCAGTGCGCTAGCATGCCGAAGGCACGCTAAAGTCAAGCCCGTCTGTGACCAGCGCCAGGGACCGTGGTTCTGCTACCTCCCACCCCTAGGACTCCGGTGCCCTCCATGCACGCAACCCCGCAAGAAACAACAACTGCCAGCTGTCGACGCCAAACACCACCCACGGCCAGTTTTCCTTCCGACAAACCTTCACCAACCTCCGAACCTCCACGGCAACCGCCCACCCTCCAGACACCAGCGCACCCGAACCCTTGAGGTGCATCCTCCTCAACGTACGCTCCCTCCACAAACACAAAATAGAGATCTGGGACCTCCTCGAAACTCTCGGCAGACGTCGCCTTCCTCGCAGAAACCTGGACCAACTCCACCTCTGCCCCAACATCGCTACCGCCATCCCCGACGGATACAAGATCCTGAGGAAGGACCTCCCCAACCACCCAGGAGGACTCACCATCGAGCACAAGAACTCCCTCTTACTCCCCACCTCCTGCAAGAACGACTTCTCATCCCCCACGGAACACCTCCATTTTCATATCCAGACTAGCCCCAGAACAATCCTACGCAGCACCCTCGCCTACAGTTCTCCCGGACCTCATATCGCGTGCACCACTACCATCCCTAACCTCATCGCGCCCCACGCCATCGCCTCCATGGACTGCATACTGCTTGGAGACCTGACCTTCCGCCTTGACAACCTCAGCGACCCAAACTCCACCGTCCTCCTGGACAACCTCGCCAACATCAAACTGAAGTAGCTCGTCACTACCCCCACCTACAAGGCAGGACACACCCATGACCCCATCTTCGCAGGAGGGAACAACATCCACTTCAGCCATACCATGCAACAATTTAGACAGACCACCACTGTGTACACTTCTCCTTCGAAAAAAACACAAACCTACACTGCGTCCTCCACAAAGGAATTGGAGCAAGATTACTGAGGAGCAGCTCAACTCCACCCTCAATCATGATCCCCCTCCCACAAAACCAACATAATCTCTGCAGCCAATGAACTACACAGATGGATCACCACCTGCGCAGACAAGCTCGCCCCCTCCGTAACTACGACAGACAGCGGCCCATGAAAGCCACCTGGTTCACCATTGACCTCCGGGAATCCAGACGCACCTGCAGACGTCGTGAGAAAGCATGGAGATTCACCAAAGCCCCAGAAGCTCGAACCGCCTACAAGAACGACAAGACGGAATATCATCAACGCATTAGATCCAACGAAAGGACCTTCATCCAGCACAAGATCCTCGCCAACTCCAGCAAATAGAAGGAACTCTTCAGCATCGTCCAGGAATTCACTAAACCCCCCCCCAGCGAAGCCTCAAACATCACACCCTCCCTGGACCTAGGCAACAAACTCGGCTCCAACTTCCACCTCAAAATATAGTCCCTCTATTACAACTTCAACAAACAGATACCAGACGGCCAAACCACACCTACCTCCAGCAATGCCAGCCAGCCAGCCTACCATCTCTGCCTGGACCACGGTCACCACCGAAGACACCGCCACGACCATGAAGAGCATTCACTGAGGAGCCCCCACGGACCCCTTCCCAAAGCACATCTGCCACAGAGCCACTGCCGCCATAACACCCAAGCTACGACGAACCATCAACACCACCTTCGAATCCGTCACTTTCCCCGACAACTGGAAATGCGCAGAAGTCAAGCCATTCCTCAAGAAGACCTCCGCAGATCCGATAGGCCTCAAAAACTACAGACCCATTTCTCTCCTCCCCTTTGCGGCTAAAGTCACCGAGAAGATCGTCAACATCCAGCTCACAAACTTCATTGAAACCAACTCTATCCTCGACTCTTCCCAATCCAGATTCCACAGCAAAAACACCGTCCTCCTCGCTGGCACAGACGACATCCGCACCCTCCTCGACCAGGGCCACACAACGGCCCTCATCCTACTAGACCTCTCTGCAGTGTTCAACATCATCTCCGACTGCACTCTCAATGCCAGACTCCACGACGTTGCATACAGGGAACCGTACTCAACTAGATCTGCTCTTTCCCCACCGGCCGAACCCAAAGAATCAGACTCACGCCTTTCCTCTCCGAAACAACAGAGAACAACTGTGGAGTTTCTCAAAGATCATCGATCAGCCCCACGCTCTTTAACATGTACACAGCCCCCCTTGCCGCCATTGTCAGACAGCATGGACTAAGCATAGTATCCTATGCCAACGACATCGAGCTCATCCTCTCCCTCACGATGCAAACCCAACACCACCAGGCTCAGCTTCCAGGAAAAAATGAAGAACGTCACCCCTGGATGAGCAGCAGCTGTCTTAAGCTCAACTTGGAGAAAACAGTAGTCCTCATCCTCAGACCCACCTCCTCAGCACGGGAAAACACCTGGTGGCTCACTACCCGCAAGCAACCCCCCCCCCCCCCTCGCACTGACCATGCCCCGAAACTCAGCATCATACTCGAGTCCTCCGTCACCATGACCCGACAGATTAACGCTGTCTCCTCCATGTGCTTCACCACCCTCCGCATCCTTCAAAAGACCTTCAAGTGGATCTCCCTGAATCCAGAAAGACTGTCACCAACGCACTCATAACTAGGAGATGGGACTACAGGAATGCCCTCTATGCCGGGATCAACAAATCCCTGCTTCGAAAAGACGAGACCATCCAGAACACCATGGCCAGACTCGTCCTCGGCATCCCACGACATTAACACATCACCCAGCACCTATAAGACCTCCACGGGCTCCCTGTTGAGAAGAGAGTAACCTTCAAGCTACTCACTCATGCCTACAAATCCCTCCACAACATGAGCCCCCAATACCTCAACGAAAGAGTCTCCTTCCACTTACCCCACAAAAAAAGCTCCACTCCGCCGACCTCGCTGAAACTCCGTGCATCCGCAGAGCCAGAGCGGGCAGAAGAGTCTACTCCTACATCGCAGGAAAGCCCTGGAATGAGCTCCCAACGTTCCCCCACTCTGCACACCTTCAGGAAGCTGAATGCCCCCCCTCTTGCCCCACCCAGCGACTTGGGACCCTCACAGGAGAGTAGTGCACTTCACCAATCCCTGATTGATTGATTGATTGAGGCTTTAAC
Organism: Lissotriton vulgaris; assembly: GCF_964263255.1. Lineage (NCBI taxonomy): Eukaryota > Metazoa > Chordata > Amphibia > Caudata > Salamandridae > Lissotriton > Lissotriton vulgaris. The sequence continues at coordinate 286,402,761 of NC_141690.1, read as the reverse complement.
CTGTCCCCTAATCCCACTGTGGACTGCACAGTTCAGTCTACAAGCTTTGGTCCAGGATGACTCAGCCGTGTCAGGCTCTAACCTGTCCCTTAATCCCACTGTGGACTGCACAGTTCAGTCTACGAGCTATGGTCCAAGACGACTCAGCTGTGTCAAGTTCTAACCTGTCCCCTAAACCCAAAGGGGACTGCATAGTTCAGTCTACTGAGCTTTGGTCCAAGATGACAGCCATGTCAGGCTCTAACCTGTCCCCTAACTGCACCTTGGACTGCACAGTTGAGTCTACTGAGCTTTGATCCAGAATGGCTCAGCGGTGACAAGCTCTAACCTGTCCCCTAAACCCACTGAGCAATGCACAGTTCAGTCTATGAGCTTTGGCTCAGGATGACCCAGGCGTGTCTGGTTCTAACCTGTCTTCTAACCCCACGTGGACTGCACAAGTCAGTCTACGAGCATTGGTGCAGGATGACTCAGCTGTGTTAGGATTATATAACCTGGGCCCTAACCCCACCGTAGACGACACAGTTGAGTCTACTGGTTTTTGGTTCAGAATTACATAGCCATGTCAGACTCTAACTTGTCCCTTAATCCCACTCTGGACTACACAGTTGAGTCTACAAGCTTTGGTCCAGGATGACTTAGCTGCGTCTGGCAGTAACCTGACCCTAACCCCTGTGGACTGACCAGTTGAGGCTATCAATCTTTGGTCCAGGATGACTCAGCTGCATTAGGTTCTAACCTGTCCCCTAACCCCACTGTGGTGTACACATTTGAGTCTAATGAGCTTTGGTCCAGGATGGCTCGGTCGCGTCAAGCTATATAACCAGTGCCCTAACGCCACAGTGGACTACACATTTGAGTCTAGAAGCTTTGGTCCAGGATGACTTAGCTGAGTCAGGCTCTAACCTGACTCTAATCCCACCCTGGACTACATTGCTCAGTCTATGAGCTTTGGTCCAGGATGACTCAGCCGTGTCAGGCACTAACCTGTCCCCTAACCCCACTGTGGACTTCAGTCTACGAGCTATGGTCCAAGACGACTCAGCCATGTCAGGCTCTAACCTGTCCCCTAAACCCAAAGGGGACTGCATAGTTCAGTCTACTGAGCTTTGGTCCAAGATGACAGCCGTACCAGGTTCTAACCTGTCCCCTTAACCCACCGTGCACTGCACAGTTCAGTCTATGAGCTTTGGCTCAGGATGACCCAGCCGTCTTCTAACCCCACGTGGACTGCACAAGTCAGTCTACTGAGCTTTGGTCCAAGAGGAGAGCAGTGTCAGGATCTAACCTGTCCCCTAACTGTACCTTGGACTGCACAGTTGAGTCTACTGAGGCTTGATCCAGAATGACTCAGCAGTGACAGAATCTAACCTGTCCCCTAAACCCACCGTGCACTGCATAGTTCAGATTACGAGCTATGGTCCAAGACGACTCAGCCTTGTCAGGCTCTAACCTGTCCCCTAATCCCACCATGCATTGCACACTTCAGTATACACTGTTTGGTCCAGGATGACTCTGCTGCTTCAGGCTCTAACCTATCTCCTAACCCCAACGTTGACTGACATGTACATCCTGCCAGCAGGGTACACTTTAGAAGTCTTTGAGGAAGACCTGGTCCTACCAGACCATACTGTTTTGTTGAAAAAATTATTTGGAAGTCAGCAAAACACAGATAAAAGTGAGCAGGCTTGTTTGGAGTGGCACTCAAGATCCACGTTAGAGGAGACCGAAAAAGAGGAACTGTTGTCAGCCAGAGTTGACAGTACCTATGCGCAATTGTGTCATCACTTTTGCACGGAGCCCCTGTAGAGTTCTTGCAGGAAGATTCCAGGATCCAATAAAGCACCTGAGAGGATTGCAAATGTTAGAAGTACCCATCACAAGTCACAGACTGGAACTACACATCATGTTTGTAAGCACTGTAGTAAAAACCCTGCAGAGTCGCCAAGTTCACAGAGTTGATCCACGGACAGTTCCTTTGGACACATTGGCTACAGATCCAGTGATATAAAGTGCCTAGGAATCGAAATGTTATAAACACGTTTGGGGTTGCATCTTAGTTCTGTTCCTATTTGAAGTAAATGACTGGGTGGACACTCCGTTTATTGTGACTTATGTCTGTGTGTCTCTACAAGGCCAGCTTTGCTACCACCAGAAAGGCAAGTTTTTAAATGGAGTAACTTAGCTATCGAAGAGGAGAGTTATAGTATTGGTGACACCAGTAGTTAAAGTACTGAAACGAGATGCATAGCAGTTCCCTGTGGCTGCCCCAGGGTCCCAAGAAAAGTCCTCCCAGTTTTCATGTAGTGTGAACCTATAAGGTATAAGACCCTCGATTTATGTGGATAGACTCAATGTATGGCTGGTTTGTGTGGTATAAGCCTCTACGGCTCTCATGTAGTGCTGGCCTCTGCATAGAGTCAGTCTCAACTGACTTCATGCATCACTGCCTCTGAAGGACAAACTGTGATGTGGAACTCCTATAGCCAGACGCCCAGGACATATTGTTTGGGGTCAAGGGCAACAAGTTTTCATGTGTATTTTGTCCTTGGGACTAGTAGGCCCAACCCCCTGCAGCACTAAGCCTTTCGCTGCAAGTTTGCAGTGCCACATTATAGATCAGGGAAGGGCACAGTATGCAGTTAAGGTAACATTTTTGCCCAATGTTCATGCTGTTCAAACTTGTATTTATGGTTCATTAATTGAAAGCCTTTATTATTAGGGTGAGCGCTCTAAGTAAATGTTGTAAGCTCCGACTGCAGTACCGACAGTCGTTCCAGTATAAAAATGTGTACACATTTTCAAAGTTTAGCAATATGAGGCTATGTATAATGCCCCCAGAATGCTCTTTGATTTGATGCAAATATTTACAGAATCTTGAAAGCAAGATTAATGATTCTTTGCTTTCAAAATAAAATGTTCATGAAAAAATGAAAGCAGGAAAAAAACATTTCGATAAACTACTGTAAAATGTCAGGTACTATTTCTTTGCAGCATTATTTATTAACATGTGTTGATGCGAGCTACTATTTCCCAAAAATATTCATAATGGAAAATCAGTGTAACCAGTTTCAATAAGATTGTGGGAAATAAAAACAAGCATTTACAATGCAAAGGTCTCGCCTTTGCAAAAGTTAGAGCTATTGGCATTGTAGATGACAAATTATTTATTTATGTGTTGGTTTTGAAAACAGATAAATAAATGGCATTGTCATTTACTATGCAAATAGCTTAATCTCTCGCAAATGCGAGACCTATTGCATTTGCACCCACACACACACAGAGCCACACACACAGATGTGGTGGATGTGGTGGTGGTGGTGGATCTGGTGTTGGATGTGGTGGTGTTAGATGTGGTGGTGTTGGATGTGGTGGTGTTGGATGTGGTGGTGTTGGATGTAGTGGTGGATGTGGTGGTGGTGGATGTGGTGGTGGTGGATGATGTGGTGGATGTGGTGGTAGTGGATGTGGTGGTGGTGGATGTGGTGGTGGTGGTGCTGGGTGTGGTGGTGGTGGATGTGGTGGTGGTGGATGTGGTGGTGGTGGATGATGTGGTGGTGGATGTGGTGGTGGTGGATGTGGTGGTGGATGTGGTGGTGGATGTGGTGGAGGATGTGGTGGAGGTGTATGTGGTGGTGGTGGATGTGGTGGCGGATGTGGTGGTGGATGTGGTGGTGATGGATGTGGTGGTTGTGATGGATGTGGTGGTGATGGTGGATCTGGTTGTGGATGTGGTGGTGGATGTGGTGGTGGATGTGGTGGTGGTGGTGGACGTGGTGGATGTGGTGGATGTGGATGTGGTGGACGTGGATGTGGTGGACGTGGATGTAGTGGGCGTGGATGTGGTGGTGGACGTGATTGTGGTAGATGTGGTGGTGGACGTGGTGGTGGTGGATGTGGTGACAACAGGAGACGGTCCCAAAATGGAGGGGCGCACACGTGTTACCAGTCCAAAAGCAGCTCTGAATGTGTTTGGTATCAAAATGGCAGAGAGGGGGTCGGGGAGAAAGACGCGCTATACTTTAAAAACAAACTTCACGCTTGTGCACAGAAGGGTAACTGCGGCATTCTTGCAGCATATGAGGTGCTGTTGAGGCTGCAGCAGCCCCCAGAACTCGGAGTCGTTGTTGATGGTCTGTTCCACGGCCTTTGCTGTGAACATGGGGGGCTCCCCGTCCTCCTTGTCGGAGGGCCGCAGCCCTGTCCTTCTTCTCACAAACTCACGATATCGGCTACTGCCCCAGACTACAACTCGGCACTCAGAGGCCAGTATCTAGTTCATCTAGGTGTAACATCATGAGCCCCCGATGTTTGAAAATGCCCTGTGTGGCGCTCACGCAATCGGCACCCCAGGTAACTGCGCAATTAGTTTGAGAAAATGGCGGTCTGGGGAAGACAGCAAAAAAACAACAAGCGCTCGCCATTTGTCTCTAAGCCCCGTCCTTTTCAGACTGGGGGGCGTGTTTTCGACTTTCTTTCTAGGATGTAAACAACAGTCAAAAACACACCCCCCAGTCTGAAAAGGACGGGCTTAGAGACAAATGGTTCTACTTTCTATCTAAGCCCCGTCCTTTCCAGACTGGGGGGCGTGTTTTTGACTGTTGATTACAACCTAGAAAGAAAGTAAAAAACACGCCCCCAATCCGAAAAGGACGGGGCTTAGATCCAAAGAAGAACGTCACTGGGACCTCTTCTCCAATGGCTGGCCACCGTTTAGGAGGCCAGCCAATGGAGAAGAGGGGTGGGGCTTCACCTTGCTACTCCAGGGCATTTAATCTCGCCAGCGAGACTGCGCATGTGCGCAGCCTACGCTAGCCGAGACCTAATAAACTAGTACTAGCAAAGACAGTAGGTCTGAAATTGGCAGTCTGCTTTTTTATCTTTGTCAATGTGTGAATTGTTTTGGCATGATTTTTGTAATACCTTATTGGTGTGGGAGCTGATGGGCCCTCACCATTAAAACAAAACATTGGCAAAAGCAAAAATTGTTTTTTGGTCTCCAAAAGCACACACTGCCACAGTAGTTACTGGCACTGAGCAAAACTACTTTGTGTGCAGTGCCGGCCTCTATGGAATGGTTGGTCCACTGTCATTGTGCAGTTCTGGCCTCTATGCACCATGTATCTCTGCTGTCCTCATGCAGTGTGTAACATGCAACTCTGCTGTCTTTGTGCACCCTGGGCCCAGGTATATAACTAACCTCTGCTGTCCGTGTGCAGTGCTGGCCTCAGTGTACCATTTACCTCTGCTGTACTTGTGCAGCACTGGCGTCTATGTGCAGTACTAACCTTGTTGTTCTCGTGCAGTGCTGACATCTTCGTGCCATACAGCTTTGCTGTCTTCATGCAGGGCCGGCCTCTGCGTACCATGCATCTCTGTTATCACCAATAAGTGCTGGGTTCTGTGTAGTATGCACCTCTGCTGTCCTCCTTGAGGTCTGGCCTCTGTGTAACATAGCTTACTGCTGTCCTAGTGTAGTCCTAGCCTCTGTGTACCGTGCAACTCTGCTCTCTTCATGCAGTTCTGACCATGGTGCAGAACTAGGTTCTGTTGTCTTGGTGCAATACTGGCTTGTGTGGAGAACCAACCTCACCTGCCCTCATGCCGTGCTGGCCTCTGCATCAAGCATCTTTACTGGACTCGCCCAGTGCAGCTCTATGTGTACCATGCACCGTTGCTTTCTTGTATAGCACTGGCCTCTGTGTAGAACCAACCTGTGCTGTCCTCGTTCAGTGCTGGCCTCTGCATGAATGCAGTCCTTGTTCAGTGCTGGCCTCTGTATACCATGCACCTCTGCTGCCCGCTGGAAGCCTGGTCTCTGTAGCATGCACTTCTGTTCTCTGTCGTCGTTCAGTGCTGGCCTCTGTATACCATGCACCTCTGCTGTCCGCAGGAAGCCTGGTCTCTGTAGCATGCACTAATGCTGTCCGAAGGTAGGATTGGTCTCTGCAGCATGCACTTCTGTTCTCGTTTAGAGCTGGCCTTTGTGTATAACTAACCTTTGCTGTCCTCGTTCAGTGCTGGCCTCTGTATACCATGCACCTCTGCTGTCCGCAGGAAGCGCTGGTCTCTGCAGCATGCACCTCAGCTGTCCACAGGTAGTGCTGGTCTCTGCAGCATGCACTTCTGTTCTCGTTTAGCGCTAGCCTTTGTGTATAACTAAACTTTGCTGTACTCTTTCCGTGCTGGCCTCTGTATACCATGGAACTCTGCTGTCCACAGGTAGCGCTGGTCTCTGCAGCATGCACCTCAGCTGTCCGCAGGAAGCGTGGTCTCTGAAGCATGCACCTCTGCTGTCCGCAGGTAGTGCTGGTCTCTGCAGTATGCACCTCTGCTGTTCGCATGCAGTGTTGGCCTCTGTATACCATGCACCTCTGCTGTCCGCAGGAAGCGTGGTCTCTGCAGCAGGCACCTCTGCTGTCCGCAGGTAGTGCTGGTCTCTGCAGCATGCACCTCTTCTGTTCTTATACTGGTGTGCATGCATTGTTGGCCTCTGTATACCATGCACCTCTGCTGTCCGCCGGAAGCGTGGTCTCTGCAGCATGCACCTCTGCTGTCCGCAGGTAGTGTTGCTCTCTGCAGTATGCACCTCTGCTGTTCGCAGGAAGCGTGGTCTCTGCAGTATGCACCTCTGCTGTTCGCAGGTAGTGCTGGTCTCTGCAGTATGCACCTCTGCTGTTAGCAGGTAGTGCTGGTCTCTGCAGCAGGCACCTTTGCTATCCGCAGGTAGTGCTGGTATCTGCAGCATGCATCTCTGCTGTTCTTATGGTGGTGTGCATGCAGTGTTGGCCTCTGTATACCATGCACCTTTGCTGTCCGCAGGAAGCGTAGTCTCTGCAGCATGCACCTCTGCTGTCCGCAGGTAGTGCTGGTCTCTGCAGCAGGCACCTCTGCTGTTCGCAGGTAGTGCTGGTCTCTGCAGCATGCATCTCTGCTGTTCTTATGGTGGTGTGCATGCAGTGTTGGCCTCTGTATACCATGCTCCTCTGCTGTCCGCAGGTAGTGCTGGGCTCTGCAGCACTTGCCCCTGCTGTTCTTATGCTGGTGTACATGCAGTGTTAGCCTCTGTATACCATGCACCTCTGCTGTCCGCAGGTAGTGCTGGTCTCTGCAGCAGGCACCTCTGCTGTCTGCAGGTAGTGCTGGTCTCTGCAGCATGCACCTCTGCTATCCGCAGGTAGTGCTGATCTCTGCAGCATGCATCTCTGCTGATCTTATGCTGATGTGCATGCAGTGTTGGCCTCTGTATACCATGCACCTCTGCTGTCCGCAGGTAGTGCTGGTCTCTGCAGCACTTGCCTCTGCTGTTCTTATGCTGATGTGCATGCAGTGTTGGCCTCTGTTTACCATGCACCTCTGCTGTCCGCAGGTAGTGCTGATCTCTGCAGCATGCATCTCTGCTGATCTTATGCTGATGTGCATGCAGTGTTGGCCTCTGTATACCATGCACCTTTGCTGTCCGCAGGAAGCGTGGTCTCTGCAGCATGCACCTCTGCTGTCCGCAGGTAGTGCTGGTCTCTGCAGCAGGCACCTCTGCTGTCTGCAGGTAGTGCTGGTCTCTGCAGCATGCACCTCTGCTATCCGCAGGTAGTGCTGATCTCTGCAGCATGCATCTCTGCTGATCTTATGCTGATGTGCATGCAGTGTTGGCCTCTGTATACCATGCACCTCTGCTGTCCGCAGGTAGTGCTGGTCTCTGCAGCACTTGCCTCTGCTGTTCTTATGCTGATGTGCATGCAGTGTTGGCCTCTGTATACCATGAACCTCTGCTGTCCGCAGGTAGTGCTGATCTCTGCAGCATGCCCCTCTGCTGTCCGCAGGTAGTGCTGGTCTCTGCAGCACTTGCCTCTGCTGTTCTTATGCTGGAGTGCATGCAGTGTTGGCCTCTGTATACCATGAACCTCTGCTGTCCGCAGGTAGTGCTGATCTCTGCAGCATGCCCCTCTGCTGTCCGCAGGTAGTGCTGGTCTCTGCAGCACTTGCCTCTGCTGTTCTTATGCTGGAGTGCATGCAGTGTTGGCCTCTGTATACCATGAACCTCTGCTGTCCGCAGGTAGTGCTGATCTCTGCAGCATGCCCCTCTGCTGCCCGCAGGTAGTGCTGGTCTCTGCAGCACTTGCCTCTGCTGTTCTTATGCTGGTGTGCATGCAGTGTTGGCCTATGCCGCCATCCTCCACTTCATCCAGCATGTGCCAGATGTTGCGGACACCTCAGCACTGGCCCTCCTCACCACCTCTTGCCACCCACACACCAGACGTTATGGTCACTATACAGGTATTCTGCATCACCTGCCCGGCTCCCCCCAGTGAGGCCTGTAAGGGCGGATGCTCCCTGCAACATTCACCAGCTCGTATAGTGATTAGCGATACAGGAAAGGGTCCAAGACATGGCAAAGGAACTTTAGAAACACTAGAATTCTTCCCTTTACTGCACCCACGTTCATATTTTCAGTGGCTTAACGAGCATACAAATGCAATCCTACATTTACAAACCAAACCATGAATAAGTAAGAACACAGTAAGAAATAACAAGGAAAAAAACAAACACCACCACGATACACAAACAAGCACAGAAGGAAAAGGGCAAAAGATTTGGTACAAGGCGTTGGGTCAGTGAGGAGAAACCTCTAAATGCATCAAAACTGGAGCGATCAGAAATTCGAAAATACAAAAACAACAAGGAAGATCAGCCTGGCTTTAGTCGGAGCTCTGAAGCCAGGATGGCCTCGTATGCAGTGAGAGTTTCAGTCTAAATGTGGTGCCCAACGTAGAGCAGGAAAGAAAGGAGAACCAGGGTCCCACCTCCCCCCATGCCTTTCTGAGGGCAGTATTATTTGAAAGAGCTTTGTAAAGCACTGTATTAACACCCGTGTAGCTTTGCAGCGCTCTCGGGCTCCGGTTCCTTCATACCAGGGTCTGAAGGATTGGAGTCCGTCCAAGTGGGCCCTTCTGCAGTGTGTATCACTCACATGTACTGTGCATGTTCCTGAGCGGCGTGGTGTGGCTCACATGTACTGTGCATGTTCCGGTAGAGTGTGGTGTGGCTCACATGTACTGTGCATGTTCCGGTGCGGCGTGGTGTGGCTCACATGTACTGTGCATGGTCCTGAGCGTCGTGGTGTGGCTCACATGTACTGTGCATGTTCCGGTGAAGTGTGGTGTGGCTCACATGTACTGTGCATGTTCCGGTGAAGTGTGGTGTGGCTCACATGTACTGTGCATGTTCTGTTGAAGTGTGGTGTGGCTCACATGTACTGTGCATGTTCCCTTGCGGTATGGTGTGGCTAACATGTACTGTGCATGTTCCGGTGCCGCGTGGTGTGGCTCACATGTACTGTGCATGTTCCGGTGGAGTGTGGTGTGGCTCACATGTACTGTGCATGTTCCGGTGCGGCGTGGTGTGGCTCACATGTACTGTGCATGGTCCTGAGCGTCGTGGTGTGGCTCACATGTACTGTGCATGTTCCGGTGAAGTGTGGTGTGGCTCACATGTACTGTGCATGTTCCGGTGCGGTGTGGCTCACATGTACTGTGCATGTTCTGTTGAAGTGTGGTGTGGCTCACATGTACTGTGCATGTTCCCTTGCGGTATGGTATGGCTAACATGTACTGTGCATGTTCCGGTGCCGCGTGGTGTGGCTCACATGTACTGTGCATGTTCCGGTGGAGTGTGGTGGGCTCACATGTACTGTGCATGTTCCGGTGCGGCGTGGTGTGGCTCACATGTACTGTGCATGGTCCTGAGCGTCGTGGTGTGGCTCACATGTACTGTGCATGTTCCGGTGAAGTGTGGTGTGGCTCACATGTACTGTGCATGTTCCGGTGCGGTGTGGCTCACATGTACTGTGCATGTTCTGTTGAAGTGTGGTGTGGCTCACATGTACTGTGCATGTTCCCTTGCGGTATGGTGTGGCTCACATGTACTGTGCATGGTCCTGAGCGTCGTGGTGTGGCTCACATGTACTGTGCATGTTCCGGTGAAGTGTGGTGTGGCTCACATGTACTGTGCATGTTTCCGTGCGGTGTGGCTCACATGTACTGTACATGTTCTGTTGAAGTTTGGTGTGGCTCACATGTACTGTGCATGTTCCCTTGCAGTATGGTGTGGCTCACATGTACTGTGCATGTTCCGGTGCGGTGCAGTGTGGCTCACATGTACTGTGCATGTTCCCTTGCGGTGTGGTGTGGCTAACATGTACTTTGCATGTTCCGGTGCGGCGTGGTGTGGCTCACATGTACTGTGCATGTTCCGGTGCCGCGTGGTGTGGCTCACATGTACTGTGCATGTTCTGGTGTGGTGTTAGTGTGATCTGGGGCACAGCTGGAGATATCGAGCATTACTCGAAGGGCACTGCCAGCTGGGTGGATGTGCAGGAAGTGCCTGACCTCGGTAGGGCTGCGATAATCCTATCAATCAGTTCATCTGTGGGGCTTTGGGTGGACATTGTTGTAATTAATTATCGTTGGAGAGAAATATTGTTCTATAAAGAGACGGGCACAGTTGTAAGCTTGCGGATCCCTACTGTATAGTTACGGCTCCCTCTTTTCAGTTTTTACAGATTTTTTTTTTAACAGATAAATATAGACAGAAAACTATTTATTTTCCGGTCTATATTTATTTTTAAATGCGGATGAAAGCAGAAACGAGGTTGTTTGTTGAGTGATTCCACATGCTGTCAGACATGACTGCCAGGGCAATAGCTAGGTGTATTGACAGGTTAGGGAGTTAGAGAGCATATCTGGTAAGGACGCGTGAACAATGTTGTGCACATGCTTGCATATGCATGTTTTCATACCAGTGTATTGATTGATCATCAATGGGTGCTCACATTATCCAAATTTGTCAGGCATCCAATATATTAATTAATATTAAAAAATAATATGGGTGGACCTCTTGTGAGCTTGCAGATAACCCCACCCCAGCTGTGTTGGACACCTGAATTGATCTGACGTGCTCTGTTCGGTCCAGTGATTATTATGATCGATGGACATGCACATAACCCATTATATAATATATCGGAGCTGCGCTCGATGCATGCGTAGATGTGACGTGCTCTGTTTGGCACACTGATTATTGACCCTGCTGCATCTACAATGTACCTCCTCACAAAGTGATGGCACTGCCCCCCACTACGCCATAGGGAGACCACCGATGGTGCTGGATAAAAGAAGAGGTCCACTGGTTAAAGTGCATTCAGCCACCCATAACTGGGGCTCTTTAATTCCCCGTCTGGTATTCATAGGACCAGATGTTGAATGAACTGTATTCTCTGCAAGTACCTATGATGCGTTAATTGTTCTCTCCGTTAACATCAAGGGCATTCCTGCCCTGGGGCCTGCGCGTCAGGGATCCAATCATCTAGCCCGTTCCAGTTCAGTAGCAGAAGTAGAAACAGTTTGTGAAGATGCTCAGTTTTGTTCCTTTGGTCCTGAACAGTCTAGGGAGAATGAGGAGTTGGTATGTGCAGGTGTAAAGGAACAGGACATAGGTGTTAGTATTGATCACTTTACAAAAGAGATTGCAAAGTTTACCACAGGTTCTGCAGAGAAACCAAATGGTTTTGTATTTGTTGTCGACGCACTCACTACAAAACACAAACTTGCAATTTTATTTGTTCTCAAAGACTGAACACGAGATCAGAGATAAGTGGCAAGAATTTGCTGTAAATTTATTGGTAGAGGAACGCTTTCTTTATTTCTTTATAAAGTTTTATGATTTGTCAAGATGGCAAATATTATGTAAGTATTGCTATGAGAAGTTACAGGATAACAAAATGCCAGCCAGAGCCCCGTATAACAAGGTAGAATTGGTATCAATTCCAGAAGAACTTGAGCATTAGATGTTTATTAATCAATTCTCACATAATATATACATTCATTTCAGGCAATAGTTCGTATGGAACCAAAGACAGTGAAGCTGCCACCAATGAAGTTACAGAAAGGCCTTAAAGGAAGACTTCTCTACTTACCTTTAGATTTTAAACGGAATATTGAAACTGTAGGTGTAGAAAGAGATGTTGATGAACCACTTATCATTCTTGTAAAAAATATGGCAATAGTGGATGTTAATGGATGTTAATAAAGTATAAAAAGCTACATTATACCTCAAACTAAATAATATTTTTTATAAAAATGTCGATGATCTTGGAAGTGTAAGTTTTTTGGAGAATAAAATATTACCATAAAGTGGGCAGATTGAAAAAGTGGATCAATCCAAATCAGAATTATATGAACACCATAGCATTTATCCACTGCATTCCAAAGAAGATATTGACAATGCTATCGATCTCTTTCAAATGAAAAAAGCAAAAGGAGCTCCCATGAGTATGTGAGAGAAAACTTCCGAGGCTTTCTGTTTTCCACATTTATTTCCCACTGGAGCAGTTGGCCAGTATGATGACCACGCCGTACAAATAACAGCAATGGAGTACAGGTCACCCAGATGATATCCCAAGCACACTAGATTGCACCGGTGTATTCCATTAATATTCCATCTGTTATTTGAGAGTGACTTGTCTGGACTATCATATGCAGTAAATCACATACTGAAGACAAGAGTTAATATACAAAATCTATCTGAGAAGGAATTTGTTGACTAAACTTCATGGAAAGTTGGAATAAAATTTGATTATTTGATGGCATGCCAACGTGCCACCAATGAGTATTGGCATTGTCAATATTGTCAACTGAAATGTATGTTGAAAAACCTAGGTGCACATACTTGATTTGTACACTCAGTTGTGCAGAGTATGCGTAGGATGACTTACTTGTATTTTTTTCAGAAAATAAAACTCAAACATTAAGCACATCAATGTGAAAACAGCAGGAGAAATTTGATCTTTGAAGTACCAGGTTAGAGGTGCCCCTAAATTTCACATGCTGTTACGGATAAAAGATGCACTGAGATTTGGAAAAGATAGTGATAACCTTACTCTCCTTCATACAGTGACAGTGGTGAAATAGGCTCGAGACAATAAGTTCTGAGCTTTCAAGAACATAGACATGGAAAGAACTGTTGTCGAAGATGCAGGGTAAAAGGAAAGTTTTACACAATGTGTCGTTTTGAATTTCCAAGACCTGCCATTTCCAAAGGAAGAGTGAACAGCTTTTTATCTGAACTCAGACATACACTGACACTAAAATCACCAAAAACCGCATTCAACCTCAGAAGAACAGAGGCCTCCAAGTATATTAATGACGAACATTTTGTGATTCTGAAAATGTGGAATGGAAATATGGATATACAATTTGTTGCAGACAACTCCATCATGGTTGTTCGTTATGTGTCACTCCAGACATTACAAAATCAGAGAAGACAGAGATGAAGGAGATGTTGGAGATTTCTGCAGAAAAGTCTCTAACAAAGTAATTGAACAGCTACAGCTTGAAATTGCTTCCACGTGGGGATAGAGGCTCGTATGTATCCTGTGACCGGTTGAGCTCAGCCAGTTTGTAATCGAAGTCAAGAGGAAATTTTGGGCAAGTCTAGGCCTTGCAAGCACACCATTTCCATTTCATAATCTTTATTTCGGCAATACATGCCCTAAAAGATGTGCATACAATCGTAAAAATAACATTCCTCATTTAAAAAAACATTGGATGAAAAAACACATTCATGCTGGTACAAGATCTGTGTGGTAGATAATTCAAATCAGTCAATAACCTCTAGATCATCAGCTGAAAAGTTTTCTTTGTAAAGTGCATGTGCATTAGCAAAGTTATACAGTGTTCAGCACGCCCCTGCATTTAAGCCATATCCCCGCAAGAAATTTTGCAACAGCAAAAACAACTATAGGTGACAAATCAGTTTTAAGAAAGCGGTAGGCTTGCATGCAGTGTGTAATTCGCATGTTTTTACATAAGGGCACCAACCAGTGCCTCCTCGTTTTTCGATAAGCAGGGCCCTGGTTTAACGACTCTCTGAAATCCCTCAAACTAGCCTGCAGACAATCAGAGAGGAAATGGAGACAAGGCTACTCCGATACGAATAAAGTAATCTGGAAAAACCATCTCCAGGCATACAAAACCGCTATTGCTCAGAGCAAAGCCAACTATTTCTGCACCACGATTAGCAATGCCACTAACAGCTCAAAAAGCATATTTCAGATTCTCAAAAACCTTACCCACCCTGAATGTGCCACAACAACCACTCTTCCCACACAAGCCCTCTGTGATAACCTTGCGCTATTTTTCAAAAACAAAATTGACACAATTATCCTTAATCTGAACTCCTCCCCTCCTTCAGGTGGTCCCATTACACCTAGAGCCTGTACCAGTGACCCGGTCTCGGTACACTCAGGTTCTCCTTTTGTGGAAAAGCTGCGGGAGTTCCCCCCTATCCCAGAACCGGAATTTGAAAGGTTGGCACTCGGGATCACCTCTGGATCCCCTCTTGACCCGTTGCCTCCAAAAATTTGGAAAAGTTTTGGTACCGACCTCTTTGTCACCCTCCGCAGGATCTGCAATCAATCCTTACACTGCAGACTTGTGCCATCCCCTTGGAAGCAGGCCCTTATCACCCCACTATTGAAAAAACCTTCCTTGAATCCTGACTGTTTGTCTAATTACCGGCCTATTTCCCTCTTGCCTTTCCCAGCAAAAATTGCAGAACGCTGGGTAAGCACCTGTCTCTCCACTCATCTGGAGCAAAATCAGATCCTGGATGATTTTCAATTTGGTTTTCGTCCTGCTCACGGGACCGAAACAGCTGTCCTGACAGCCATGGAGGACCTTCGTATGCAGGCAGACAGGGGCCAGGCAGTAGCCTTGATCCTGTTGGACCTGTCTGCCGCATTCGATACGGTCAACCATGGGATCCTGCTGGAGCGACTCCGGGTGGCTGGGGTAGACGGCACAGCCTTACTTTGGTTCCACTCCTTCCTACGGGACAGGAGACAGGCGGTGTTTCTCCCCCCTTATCAATCTACCTTTTCTTCTGTCCCCCACGGGGTGCCCCAGGGCTCCTCCATCAGCCCCATCCTTTTCAACGTGTACCTTAAACCTCTGATCACGCTAATAAAGGCCCACAGGTTAAAAACCATAAATTATGCGGACGACACCCAGCTCATCCTCTCTTGGGAGGGAGAAGACTCTACCCCCCTTGCAGCCTTTCATGACTGCTTAAGGGAGACGGCTGGGTGGCTACATAATAACTCGCTGCAATTTAATTCCTCCAAAACGGAGGTTCTGTACTGTGCAGGAAGTCGCATTCCTCGGCAATTCCCCGGCGACTTTTGGCCCCCGGAAACACCAGATAAACCTCGGCCAGTTACATCGGTCCGCAACCTAGGGGCCACACTGAACAATAAAATGAACACAGAAACCCAAGTTGCTAAAACTGTGGGAACTTGCACAGCTCTCCTGCGCTCCCTGCGCAAAATTATGCCATTGCTTCCCGCACAAGCTCGGGAGCTGATAGTCAGGTGCACCATCCTCACTCGCCTGGACTATTGCAACGCGCTGTTACTTGAGTCCCCAGTTGCTCTACTTGACCGACTTCAAAGAGTTCAATCAGCCGCAGCCAAATTAGTTCTGGGCTGGACCAGGAGATCGTCAGCCTCAGCGGCCCTAGCTGAATTACACTGGCTCCCGCTTAAACAACGAGTGGCCTTCAAGTCCCTCTGCCTTGTCTTTAAAGCGCTCCACGGAGCTAGGCCCAAACCTCTGCAGGCCATGTTTACCTGGTATACCCCTACCAGAACTCTACGCTCAGCTTCAGCCTGTCTGGTAGTTGTTCCCAGATACAACAAAGTCAGGACGGGGGGCAGATCTTTCAGAGTCGCAGCGGCTAAATTGTGGAACAGCCTGCCTCCTGATATCCATCAAATCTCGCAACTTCTCCCCTTCAGGAAACGCATCAAAACGTGGTTATTCCCCTAGAAAAACCCCAACTTCCCTTGCTCCTCGCCGTCTGTTCCCCTTAGTTAAGAGTATTCGCCAGCGCCAGGAAAACTGCAAGGTGTCAGCCGCGCTTTACAAATGTTTAAAATAAAATAAATAAATAAAATCAGAGCAGCTGGAGACCAATTGCATGTAAAAGCTCTGATTGGTAATGTGCCATACCTCCACTGCAAGTACAGCTTCCTCGTAAAAACAGGGAAGATATCATCCATGACAATTTCAAAATGATAAAAATCCTTTTCCTTTAAAAAACAATCTGTAAGAGTGCCGATGTGTAAACTACATATGGAGGCAGTTAATTTTCTTTCATAAAAAAGTTTGGACAAGCTTTTTCTTGGGGTCTTAGGACAAGCAATTTCAGGGTTGTACCACATTTGCGGGAGCCCTAGCTTGATAAATTCATTTTTAATATAAGCGAGCCACTGGATTTTCCACGCATTTGGTAAACTTAGGATTTCTAATAATTCCTGTCTATAAGCAGAGAGCTCCGGGGTACTCCATAGTCTCCGCCAGAACGCTAGAGCCTTCAGGCCCACAACCTCATCAATTGGCCTAAGTCCCATATCAAATCTAATAGGTAACGGGGGAGTACTAGGGGGCAACATCAACAGTTGCCTGAGGAATTTATTTTCTGTGACAACAATCTCACGCCTGCAGGCATACCCCCAAAGTTCACCCCCATAGGTGACCTTCCCTCTCACTTGTGTTTTATAAATCTCCACAACTGGTCGAATAGGTTTTATTGTAGAGGTGTTAGAGAGCTTTAGAATACCCCCTGTAAGCTGAGATTGCCTGAGTTGAGACTTAAGCACCCAAAACAGAGTCTTGAAGACTTTACTAGAAATTCAGTACCAAGCACTGACCCAGAAAGTACAGACATTGCGGAAACAAATATGTTGTATACGTACTATTTACATCTAGAAAACGTGTCTTTATGAAATACTTCAACACTACAGATATAGAAACAATGCAACAGAAAACGTAGATAAAGGGAAATATGCAGTAGTTGGCTGTGACAGTCGTTTGATCAGTCTAGTTAACCATAGAAAACTTTGCTACCAAACTCCTGATTAAAGAGTTTTCCTATTTGGCACTTCCGCAACTCTTCAAGCGTTGGCGTTCTGAATCAGAATTACTCAAAGACTATGACTGCTATGAACATTCTTTCAACGTTGTGAAAGATAGCATTCAGAGGTTTCAAACGTTTTGAGATTGTTAAATGATTAGATTGAACAGGAAGAAACAACTGCTGCTGAGATAGCTAAATAAAGTTAACAAAGTAGCCAAAGTTCAGGACCTCTAAGTCAAGATCCTCTTGGACAACCAATTATTGAAAATGAAGCTGCTATAGCCATAAATGAAGTAGTGGAGACTGCAATGCAACAAGCAAGACAGTAAAGTGTTGATTTGGAACAGTTAGTTGGACAACTGAATGTCTAGCAAAAAGAAATATACATGGAGGTAAGAGAAAATAGAGCATGGATTCTTTCATGAGAAGAAACAGTGTACATGCACATCATTTAAGTCAATACTTTTATACATCCTTGGTCAAGCTGACACCAGGAAAAGCATTTTAATTGAAGTACTCCTTGCTTTCTAGCACAACTTACTCCTTTGAAAGGACAGCCTGAGTTCAAGATACTTCTCCATGATGAAACTCTAACTTCTTTGGGAAGTATTGGGAACAGAGATGTATTTAGGCTTCCAATACAAAGAACTACTTAGGAATATGCGGCAAGCATCTAACTTATACTACAGAAATATTCTCAAGGATATTTGAGTAGGAGTTCTCACCAAAGAGAGAAAATGTCAGTTAGAACGTTGACTTGTTAAGAAAGTGTTTCCTACAACCAAGACAACAGCAGAGCAAATTTTTGGTTTCATTCAAGAAGAAAAATGAATTGTCTGCTTAATGCCTAAACTTCAAGAGTGTTCCTGCTTTAAAGAAGAATTACACAAATTGGAGAAAGAGGAAATTTTGCAACTTAAGCAATAGACAAAATAGAACACCAGGGTGTGACAGTACTCCTAAAAGAAAAGCTACAAGCAAAACTGGATTAATTGGAAAAGTCTGCATCCAGTATGGTAGGATTAGGGAAATGTTTAAGTGTTTGCAAGAATTGTAGTGTAATTTTGTGTAGAAATTTAAATGTTGAGGAAGGATTAATAAATGGTGCTTCGGGTTAAGTGATTGATTTAATTAACTTTCCAAATATAAATGAGGTTGAATAAATGGCAATAAAATGTGATTAGATTGATGGCGTAAAGCAGATTGGAAGGTGCATAGTACGCTTTTTGCTTGAAAAAACAGGTATATTCGGCGTCAGCAGGTTCTAGTTATCCAGCATATGTTGTGACTATCCATAAATCTCAAGGTTTAAGTGCCAATGCAACTTTTATTAATACTGGTAGTACTGTATTTAAAGAAGGTATGGCATATGTAGCCTTATCTTGAGTTAGAACATTGTCCGGTTTGTATTTAACTGCTTTTGATGACAGCTAAGTAAGTGCTGATCCAAGTTGTGCTAAAGAATACAATCAGTTAATAAGTGTATATGCTCCTCATTTAGGACAGCACACCATCTATCCGAAACGGAACCTTACAAAGGACTGTAGTGATGTTGAAAATGATGCAGACTAAGGAAAAAAAATGACAATGAGAGAGATATTGTTGGATACCAGTTGTCAAACCCTTCCTGTGTAAACTACTATGCAAATGCTGTTCTCAATGTAGTCTTTCAATTGCCACATCTTTTAAATGCGATTGAACAGAAACCACAGAAGACACTGAGTTACTCATGAAACCATGAGTGTAAAGATTGCTCGTTCATGTCAAATACACAAATAGATTGAGAGTGATTTCTTTACCGGGTTGCGAAACCGTGTCATTTGACAGATTGATAAAAAATAGCTGACCAAAACAATATCTGCCCAAATTATCGGTCAGATGTTATGTCAAAATTGCATGTACGAAGATGTGGAAAGTATCTAATATTAATACTACAACGATGCAGAGCAGATGGAAGTAAATTGGAAACAGATTAAAAACTACAAAGATGGACAAATATCAATATCTGGGAGAATTTATAGTACTGACTATCATCTTTCATGAAGGACTTTGTGTTACATCTGGACACAATACGATCTATTTAAAGAGTAAAACTGGATGGATAGAATGTAATGACAGCAACCTTAAATTCAAACAAAAACTGACTTTCAAGTCACCAAATTCTTATCTTTTGGTCCTCCAACCAAAGTTCTATGGAGGATTACTGTTAAAAATGTGGTATTCGGTATTTGTTTTAAATGGATCGTCAGTGCTTATGAGCTCATTTGACATACCAGGGGTGATGTCTTTACAAGGATCTCCATAATTTCAGTGTCCTTTATATCTATTAGTAGTATTGTACCAATTTCAGTAATAAAGGAGTTTTTTTTAAAGAAATGTTTGTTTAGATTAGTTATTTAAATAGAGGTAAAAGAACAAGAATTTATTAAAGCATTGTAGTGAGTGCAATGCATAGTGTGACTTCGTTTTTTTTTTGTTTTTGGTCCTCATTAACCACCATGGTTTCAAGTGTCGACAACAGAAATAGAAAAGACGACATGCTGCCTCAGTTACGAAACTGGCAGGGATTCTGGTTACAACTCCCAACAGCAATGACACTTTCTGTGGAGGTCAAACACCAAGGAAACCTGGAAAAGGAGTAAAACTGAGGTACCAGTTACTGCCATTGTATGCCGAAATTCCAACCAGAAAAGGGCAGAGCAGGACAGGAAGATTAAACCATAGCTGCATAATCATTGGACCGGAGGGGGAGGGGGGGGAGGGGTTGGGGGAAGGTTTATCTATCAGAAGGGACTCAAGTTGGCAGCCCCCACCTAATGGTAAACTGCTCCCCGAGAGGGCTGGGAGGTGGACGAGTGAGCCCAACTAGCTATCTGCATGTACTTAAATTTCGAGAAATTAGGCCCAACTTTGTTTTTTAAATGTTCCCATGGGAGCAAACAGCCTTCCACAAAGAGATCTCCCCAAACCTCTACTTCTGCATCCCTCAACGGAACTGCTAGACTGTCTCCCTGCCAACCCGGACTCTCGGGAAGACCCCCAAAGAGGAGACCTACTAGAGAAATACCCCAACTTTATTGACAACCTCAGTCTAGCCCAAGTTTTTGCCATGCCCTGCAGCACCTTCAGTTTGATCTTTTTAAAAAACTTAGGGTCTCCAAATTTAAACAGAAAGCCTGACTGACCTACTCCTTCCCCTTTTAACAAAGCTGAAAACATGCTCCCATTGCCCACATCTGTAGGCATCTTTAATAGCATTCGGGCATGGGCGTGGAGAAGTGTGGCTCACTGGTTAGAGCAGGCAGACCCTGAAGCAGAGGTCAGACCCGGGACCAGGGTTCAATTCCCGACGCGGCAGGGTCTTGAGCTCAAATGTCCATGGACTCGATAATTCTCGCTTCGGTGCCTGACCTAATCATGGGTTCACACTCTGCAACTCTGGGCATTAAGCTTGCTTAATCTCCACAACGGCCCCGCGCGGCGGGATGCCTGGCTTTCACCTTGGGGATGCCCTGTAGGGGCTATCTCACAGGGAAAAGCCAGGACGGGTTCCCAAGGCAAGCGCGGAGATACCCCTTCGGGGGTCGAATCTAGCGCTATATAAGAATATAATAATAATAATAATAATAATAATAATAATGGGAAAGTTCGAACGCCCATGCATACATTTGCAGATCTGGAGCTGCTAGGACGCCTTTTTCCCTGCGACGCCCAAGTTTCTTCCATGCGATCCTTGGGATATGTTTATCCCAAATAAAAGAAGAAATATCTCCCTGTATTTTAACTAATAAAGATGCATCAAAATAGAGAGGAATTGTATTAAATAAAAAAGAGATTTTTTTTTTTGTCCTCATACATGCCACCAGAAGATATCAACTCTAGATGGGATCACTCTGGGCCTTTCACACATATCAACTTAGATTCCGCCCCTGGAAAATGTGCTCGGCCTGCAGAAGTCACCCAGAAGTAGGCTGTCTCCTTGTCCAACTCCCAAATCAACGTATTGCCTTGCTCCCCGGGAGGACCGGACCACAAACCTCAGCATAATCATTGGACTTTTATTTTTCCGACCATTCTTTTAGTGCGGACCAGACCTTAATGGCGCCCTCTCCGCCACACATCCTGTCTGACTGGCTGACAGTCATGATGTTAATTAGACAGTCAACAAATCTTGGGGGGGACTCAGACTTCCACTCTCTGCATAATTCCCTCTTAGCGATAATAATCACATAAAACAAAAATAGATCTTTGGTAAGATAGTCATTTTCACCAAATTGACTCTACCTAGCAAAGATAATGGGAGATGTGCCCAGGATCGCATTAGTTTATGGCAATCTTTTGCAACAGCAGCAAGGTTAGTTGTAACAATCTGATTTATTTCTTTAACAATACTGAGACGTAAGTATCGAAGACTTAAACTGGGTTGCATATTTATCTCGCTAGCATCATCATTCCAGACCATCATTTCAGTCTTAGAGGCATTAACCTCGTATCCTGAAATTTCACCGAACTCTAAAGCCAACTTAATAGCTGCTGGAAACGCAGTGCGGATCTCCGATAAAAAAATAAAAATATCGTCCGCATACAGGGCCACCCTCTTAGTCTGACTTAGTTGTAGTGATATACTGTGCAGTTCTGTTTTATTTTCTACAATCTATAGGATTGTTTTTCCCCCACTGTTCAGGTATAAATCTTTACACAGTACATAGTTTATGGTGTACAAGTATAGAAGCTGAGAACATTTAAAAAAAAGGGAAAATTATATGATTTAATATAAAGTGAGATAATATTTCAGCATAAGGAATGTCTACTGTTTTGTTTATATGAACTTATTAAAAGTTTCTTGCGTGATTTTGGAAAATGTAATACTAACTTGTATTTGTTCCTTTTCTTTTTAGACAGATGAATTGCTCCAGCTATTGGATACATGTAATCTCCTAATTACTTCTTTCTGTGTTGTTCAAAAAACTTACACTGTCATGGTACACACCAAGAGAGAGACTGATACAGCCACTGGGGCATCCAGACACACACTGATACAGCCACTCACACACGCAGTCACACAACAGGACATGCACTCACACACCCACTCACTCACCCACACACCCAGTGACACACTTACTCACTTAATAATACAGCTACTAACATTCACCCACCCATACAGATATTCACACAGCCACTCAGTTACTCGTACAGATACTAACACATGCACTCACTTATGCAACCACTGACACAAGCACACACTCACCCATACAGCCACTCACACACCCAGTCGCTCACCTGTACAGCTACTACCATACCCACTCACTAATGCATACATCTACTCATGTACCCTCTCACTCACCCGTACAGCCCCTCACATACACATTCACTCAACCATACAGCCATCCACTCACTAAACCCATACACCCACTTACTCACCCATACAGCCATTTACACACCTACTCACTTAACCATACAGCCTCTCAAGCACAAGTCACTCACCCATACAGCCACTCACACAGCTGCTCAAACACACACAAGCTCACACTCACCCAGACAGATAGTCACACATGCACTCACTCACTCATACAGCCAACCAGACACCCACTCACATACCCAGACACGACTCACACAGTCATTCATTCACTCATACAGCAAGTCACACACACTCAACCATGCAGCCACCAACACACAATCAGTCACCCATACAATACTCATAGGCTACTCTTGACCCATACAGTCACTCACACACACACTCACTTAACAAAACAGACACTCACATACCCACCCACTTACTCACCCACACACACAGCTACTAACACACACATACTCATCAATACAGCTAAGCATGCACCCTCTTACTCACCCATACAGCCCCTTACATACACATTCACTCTCCCATACAGCCACCCTCACAGCTACTCACACACTGACTCACTCACCCATTCAGCCACTCACACATCGACTCACTCATACAGCCATACATGCATCAACTCCTTCACCCATAGCCACTCATGCACCAAGTCACTCACCCATACCACAACTCTCACACTCACTGCCTCAACCAATACAGTTACTCGTACACTCACCTATTGGAGGAAGTGGGCTCTCTATATAGTGCACTAAAACGAAGTATACTGTGTAGTGAGTGCAGCGGTATACAGCGGTAAGATCAGATAATTCTAATGTATTTTTGTGGTAGTAGATAGGCGAGCAGTTAGGTTTATGAGAGGGTAGTTCAAACCATTTGTTGTACTCACAGAGGCAATAAGTGAGACACACACTCAAGAATAAATTGGAGATGGATTTAGATAAATAGAATCGATTTTTATGTAATGTTTAAGACAAAGACAACAGTTCTTTGGTAAGTAGTTTGCGAGATACGATTTTTCAAAGTTCCGAAAATATATACCTTTTGTGCGCAATTATGCACCATTGAAAACAATGCGGTAAAGTAGAAGGAAAATGCTACTTACCAGTATGCATCTGTTCTTGGCATGTAGAGCTGCAGAGTTACACACTGTGAATAGATCGCCACATAGTGTTGGGCCCGGATGTTTGCAGTTTGTTTTTGTCCTGAAAAGTTCTTTGGAAGTCACGAGATAGGTGACTCCTCCTTTGGATCACATTGCGCATGGGCATCGGCTCCATCCTCAGATTGTTTTTCGCCATTGGGGAAATGATGTAGCTTTGTAAGAAAAGGAAGGATGTCCATGTTAGCTGTATCTAATTAAGATAATACTGGAACAGACAAGGGTAGGGGTGGGCACGTGTGTACCTCTGCAGCTCTGCATGCCAAGAACAGATGCATACTGGTAAGCAGCATTTTCCGTTCGAGGCATATGAGCTGCAGATTACACACTGTGCATAGATTGTATGCCAGTACCCACTCTTAGCGGCGACCACCCTTATCTGTTGCAGTAGTTTGAAATAATGTTTTGACAACAGCCTGGCCCACATTAGCTTGTTGTTTGGTTTGCACATCTACACAATAGTGTTTTGTGAATGTGCGGTGTAGACCATGTAGCTGCTCTGCAGGTGTCATCTAGGGGAATGTTCCCTAAAAATGCCATTGAAGCTCCCATTTTCCTTGTAGAGTGGGCTTTAGGGGGATTAGATATCGTACGTTTAGCTTTGTGGTAACAAAGCTGTATGCATTTGACAATCCATCTAGCTATCCCAGATTTTGAAATGGGATTACCCTTATGTGGTGGTGAGAAAGACACAAAAGGAGGAGGATCTTCGCGTGCATCCAAGATGGCCGTGTGAGAACAGGGCTCCCGAGAACCCCGTAATCCTCCGAATATATCCTGCCAGTAATCCTGTCTACTGTGGAGTGTTTCCTGCAGCGGAACCAAAGGAGAGTCGAATGATGTAAACCGTATCCCGAACGGACCCCGGAAACCGGAGTTGCAGGGTCGGAGAGTTTGCGGCCTATTCCTTTCGGATGCCCGGCGCTTGGGTTGGCATAGTGCCCGAGGCGTAGTTCAACAACAACGGAGCTGTGCACCGGAAGTGGCCGGTCTGGTTTTGCGGCCCCATTTGCTTTCACTTTCGATTTTGACTATCAGGCGCTGCATTCTAGCCTGAGTACACTTTTGTGATCGGACGCCCCTGTTGGTGTCGGTGTGCCAGGCAGTGTGGACAGTTTACTGGTGTGAAGGCCTAAGGACTTAAAAACTAGGTGATCAGCCGACTATCAAGTAGGTGTGGCTGTCGTGACCTTCCCTTACTTTGGCTTGATGGGCGCTGTGACACCCCGGATTGCTGGTCGACTATTCTAAAGGTCCGAAAGACTAGGTCACTAGATACTGTCCGTCAACGACGAGTCCGGAGGGATACCCCCCTAAATTGGGTGACGAACAAGGATTGTCCTAAAATGGCGACAAAGCCGGAGGGAGACAAGCAGAAATCGAAGGCCACTAGACGGGGAGGGTACACCCAATCAAACATTATGGACCGATACGCTCAAACTAAGGGGTCACCTGCCCTGGAAGTTGAGCTGACATTGCAAGACGTGATGGCCGCCATTGATGGGATCAAGTCCTCTCTTGGACAGAAGATGGAGACCCTTGCCCATAAATTGGACACAGTGTCCATCGAGGTTAACTTGATTCGGACGGACCTCACGAAAACTAGAGAAAAAGTAAAATCTTTGGACATTAAAACGTCGAGCCTCACGGATGACGTCACAGAATTGCAGTCTGAAGTTCGGAATCTGAGGGCCTCTAATGATCTTGTTGCTGTCGACTGGAGGATTTTGAATGGAGGGCCCAGAGGAATAACGTACGTATCATTGGAGTGCCGGAAAAAGCGGAAGAACAAGCGGCTGACCTCTTTGTTGAGGGTCTCATTACCAACCACCTTGTACCTAAAGGCATGAGCAAGTTCTTCACCGTCGAACGGGCACACAGAATCCCTGGAGGGAGACCGCGTGTCGGTGCCCCGCCCCGGCACTTGATAGCAAGAATATTTAATTTCAGGGACAGAGACGCAATCCTCCAGGCCTCCAGAGCCGGGGGGCCCTAGAAGTATGAAAACTTGTCCATCGGTTTCTTTCCGGACTTTACGCAGGCTGTCCAGAAGCAGAGATTGAGTTTTATGGGGGTGAAAAGAAGACTTCGTGACATGGGACTTAAATATGCCATGCTCTACCCGGCTAAGCTGAGAATTGAACACAAAGAGAGGGTTTACTTCTTTGACAAACCGGAGATCACTGCAGACTGGTTGGACACTTTATCTGCCCGGCGAGAATCCCAGAGACAGAGCGGAGAAGAAGATGGGGGGGTCGCAGGAGCAAGAATGAGCACTATTGTTCTAGTAGCTGGGGAAAACTATGGGGGATGCTGTTATATTCAAGATCAACGGTTGCACGCAGTACAAGTGGGGGTCAACGGACTATCGGTGGGTCTCTTTCCTCCTCAGACTTACGTCTTGTAGTTTAGTCTAGATTTGGGGGCGACAGGCACAATGCAAGTTGGGGTGGCTCTATAGTCGTACGCAGGGGTGCAGGGAGGGGGGTAGTGTAACGGGAGGTTTGGGGGGTGGTGGGGGAAATGTTTATTTGTTCTTTTTTGTTTGTGTTCTTGCAAGGCATTGTATTTCTAGATTGCTTCACTATGGTGCTGGAGTCGGAGGAGGGTTGGGTCTTCTTTTTCTTTCATGATGGGGGGTAGGGGGTTGAGGGTGTTGAGCTGGAATGTGAATGGGTTAGGGGATAAAATTAAACGCAGTGTGGTTTTGCAATTTCTCAAAAGACATTCTCCCAATGTGGTCCTACTTCAGAAGCTCATTTGGTAGGGAATATGTGTAAGGCGATGAATAGGAAAGGCTATCAACTTGTGGCTCACGCTGGTTTCACGTCTGGGTCCCGAGGAGTTGGGATCCTTCTCAAGAATTCTCTTCCGTTAGAAGTGGAATCTGTTGTTCTGGATGAGAGCGGACGCTACGTTGCCGTCTCGGGATGTTGGGAGGGACGCACTCTCTCCCTGGTTTCAATTTATGTTCCTCCTGGTCTGCAGTCTACAACCTTTGTTGACTTGGGGAGGATTGTGTTGGATCTTCCCAGTGGATTATTAGTCTTGGGTGGTGATTTCAACGCGGTAGTCTCCGGCGTACTGGACAGTCTAGGGACGTGAGAAGGGCTCGTAGATGGCTGCTGGACTTTATTGAGACACTGGGTCTAGTTGATAGTTGGAGATTATTTCACTCTGGTCAACAGCAATATAACTTCCACTCCTGCGCCCATGGTAGTCTTTCACGGATTGACTATGTTCTGGTGCCTGCAGCCCAGGCATCGTGTGTTGCAGAGGTTAAGCATCTGGCTAGAGGTATCTCGGATCACTTGCCGCTCTGGTTTAGATTTGAACTGGCTCCTGGCTCGAGGGGTAGGGTAGCCCTCATTAATCCTTGATATCTGCGTAATCACAAGATTCGAAAAGACTTGTTGAAAGCGTTGGAGCATTATTTCCAGGAGAATGAGGGTTCAGTTTCCGCGTCGATCTCGCTATGGGAGGCTTTTAAGGCTGTGCTCAGGGGTCAGACTTTATCCCTTATCACGGGAGTCAAAAAGCAGAAAGAGGAGGATGTAGTGAGAGTTGAGGCCGTAATAGCCAACATAGAAATTGAACTGGAACAGGAGGTGACCCGCGCTAGATGGCATGTCTTGCAGCTGAAGCAGCTTGAATACAGGACATTGGTTACGGACGGTGCGAAAGCCCGGAGTCGAAAAGAACAAGGGCGTCTTTATGACGTTGGAGACAAGGCTGGGAAATTAATTGCCTGGTTGGATAAGAAAGATAGAGCTGGTTGGGTGGTTCCAGAGGTTGAGATGGATAGTGGGACTTGTATAACTGACCCACAGGGGATAGTGGACTGTTTTGCTGATCACTTTCATCCTATTTACTCTTCCGTCTCGGAGAGACCGGAGGAAGATTCGTGTTTACTGTTGCGGGACATTAAGCTTCCTTGTCTGACTATGGAAGACCATGACCTCATGGATGGTAAGATTACCGCAGATGAGGTGGCCTTAGCGGTGCGTTCCTTGAACTCGGGCAAAGCAATGGGTCCCAATGGTCTCCCTATTGAGCTCTACAAGCTTAGACCAGACAAGATTGCTCCCTATCTGAGAGATTTGTTCTTGGAGTCCCGGGAGCGTGGTCTGCTCCCCCGGGACCAGAGACTAGCATCGATAGTGGTGATACATAAAGAGGGGAAGCCTAGAAACAGATGTGCTTCGTATAGGCCGATCTCGTTGTTGAACTCGGAACCCAAGATTTTAGCCAAAATATTATCCAACAGATTGATCATAGTAATTAGTGAGCTTGTACATCCCGACCAGTCGGGCTTCATCCCACATAGCAACACCGCATTGAACCTGAGGCGGTTGCATGGGGTTCTTGCGAGGGCGTATACATTGAGAGAGCCGGCAATACTAGCGTTGCTTGATGCGACGATGGCTTTAGACACGGTGGAATGGACGTATTTGTGGGCTGTTCTGGCTAAATTTGGTTTTGGTCCGGAATTCATTAGCTGGGTGCGTCTCCTATATACTGAGCCTCTCGCTCAGGTTGTTGTTAACGGTCGTGTCTCGGCGCCATCTTGGGCGGGGCACTCGACAGGGCTGCCCGCTCTCTCCTCTTTTGTTTTCGTTGGCCCTCGAACCACTCGCAGCTTGGCTTCGTTGGGAGCCTTCGATCAAGGGTATTCGTTGGTCTCCGCAGTTTGAAGATCGGATTTCATTATATTCGGACGATATATTACTCTACCTGACCTCTCCTAGGAAATCCTTGATTGTGCTTTGTGATGTTTTGGCCTCCTATGGTAGAAATTCAGGATTGATCATAAATTGGGCGAAATCCTATCTGTACGTTCTGTGTGGCGACGCCCCCATTTTGCCTCGTAACTGTCCCATTCAAATTGCAAATGAAGGGTTCAAATATCTTGGGGGTCTATATTTCTATGGATCCCGCAACTAGGTATGAGAAAAACCTTCTCCCTCCGTTGGCTCGGCTGAAAAGAGATGTGGCGGGCTGGAAGAAACTTCCGCTTTCAATGTTAGGACGGGCTGCTCTTTTTAAAATGATGTCGCTCCCTCGTTTTCTTTATGCCCTCCAAAATACTAATGATGTTGTACCGGCTAGTTATTTTCGAGAATTGGAGGGTTTGCAACAAAATTTGTTGTGGGATGGTAGACGGCGTATAGCATTAGCCAAACTGACGCTCCTGTGGTACGACGGGGGAATTGCTCTCCCTGATATCAAGAAATACTCTTGGGCATCGCAGTTGGGGGCTATTAACCATGGTACGTACGGGTCCGAATCGGATCCCGGCTATGCCATGGATAGATGGACACTTCCTGGCGGCAAATATAGCAGAGGGCTGTACACTAGATCAGTAGAGAAGAGTCTGACGGGCCGACCAGGATGGCTGTACGTATATGGCATGATGCTACTAGTTCGCTTGGATGGAAAGATCGTTTGACTTTGGCGACCCCGCTCTTTGGCTCTGAGAGATTTGGCAGACTATGGAATACGAAGGGTTTTGACAAATGGGACCTTATAGGGATTTTCACTGTGGGCAACCTCTGGGTGAAGGGAAAGGTTAAGTCATTCGCGGCATTATAAACTGAATACGAATTGAGTGGGACGGTGTACTTTCGTTATGCACAGATTTGTCATGCACTGAAATCGATATTCCCCGAAGGGGAAGAGATACCGGAAGCAACCCCATTGGAGGACCGCATACTAGATGGTCATCTCCCTGATAGCACCATCTTGCTTGTTTATAAGAAGCTGATTAATCATAGAGCTGACTTTTTAGTAGAACTAAGGGATAAGTGGACCAGAGACGGCCTTGAAATTGATTGCGAGGACTGGCAGTCGGCAATCTCCTCCCCGAAGGAGGTTGCGATCCCGGCACGGCTGAGACTGGTCCAGCTGAAAATACTGCACAGGGTTTACGTCACGGGTCCACGTTTGATCAGAATGGGTTTAATGGTGGACGGTCTGTGTCAGCGGGGATGTGGTCAATTGGGGACGTTCCTCCATATCATATGGGAATGTTGGTATATGGTAGAATACTGGGGCACTGTCCACAATGTAATGCAGGAAGTGACAGGTGTGGCTCTCTTGCCAGAAGCTAACATTGTGGACGACCCTCGTTTGTTCTATGCACTCATGTGTTTTTGTTGTTGCCTTGCTATAATAAAAAAGAAATATTAAAAAAAAGAGAAAGACACAAAAAGTTGTTTGATCTTACAAAAGGGTTGTGTTCTCCCGATGTAGTATAGCAATGCTCTTTTGACATCTAGGGTATGAAAAGCTCTTTCTGCTACTGTCTGTGGCTGCGAGAAGAAAACGGGCAGTTCCACAGATTGATTGAGGTGGAAGGGAGAAATAACTTTGGGCAGGAATTTGGGATTAGTACGCAGAACAACCTTATTATGATGCATTTGCAAGAAGGGTTCTTGAATGGTTCGTGCTTGTAGTTCACTAACTCTCCGCAGAGAAGTAACAGCTACTCGGAACGCAACCTTCCATGCTAAAAATTGTAGTTCACATTTATGTAAGGGTTCGAAGGGAGGTCCCATTAGTCGTGTGAGAACAATGTTCAAATTCCACACTGGTGAGGGTGGTACTCTGGGAGGAATTATTCTTTTAAGGCCTTACATAAAGGCGTTAATGTCAGGCACTCTGAACAGAGATAGATGCTGTCTGTTTTGTAGATATGCTGATATTGCAGCAAGATGTATTCTAATAGACGTATAGGTCAAGCTACATCTTTGGAGGTGCAATAAGTATGCTATGATGTGTTGAATAGACACGTCTAGGGGATTAATATTGTTGTTGTGACAATATATTACAAAGCGTTTCCACTTAGCAGCATAACATGCCCTAGTGGTTGAGCGTCTAGCTTCTTTCATGACATTCATGCAGTCTGGAGGAAGGTTAAGATATCCAAATTGTAAGACCTCAGGAGCCAAATTGCTAGGTTGAGCTGAGCTGGGTCCGGGTGCCTGATCTCTCTTAAAAGGTGTGGAGACAGGTATAATTTTTGGTGCAGTACTGCAGACAGTTGTAGCAGTGCGGTGTACCACGGCTGTCTGGCCCACGTTGGAGCAACTAGGATGAGGGTCAGAGAATGCTACTGTAGTTTGCGCACTACTAGTGGCATGAGTGGTAGAGGTTGAAAAGCGTACGTAAATCTGTTTGACCAGTTCATCCATATCGCATTACCTTTGGACAGTGGGAGTGGATATCTGGCGGCGAAGCTTAGGCATTTGCCGTTTTTGTGGGTGGCAAAGAGGTCTATCTGAGGTTGTCCCCACATTTGAATGAATGGTTGAAGAACTTGCGTATGAAGTTCCCACTCGTGGGTCTGTTGTGTCTGACGACTTAACAGATCTGCTGTGGTATTTTATACTCCTGGAACATGCTGGGCTAGAAGGAATATGTTTTGAGGTATAGCCTACCGCCACATGTCCTGTGCTAGTTGAGGGAGTTGCAGGGAGTGTGTTCCACCCTGTTTCTGTATGTAATACATGGCTGTCATGTTGTCCGTGCGGACTAACACAGCTTTGTTTGATACTTGCTTTTGGAAAGCTTTCAGTGCTAGGAATAATGCTAATAACTCCAGGTGATTGATATGGAGTAACTTTTGTTGTGGTGTCCACCTGCCTTGCATGGTGTGTTGCAGTAGGTGGGCCCCTCAGCCGGAGAGCGATGTGTCCGCTGTCAAGACTATTTGAGGAACTGGCTCTAGGAACGGTCGTCCTTTGGAAAGGTTTTTGGTGCTCCACCACTGCAGAGCGATGAGTCCGACCGTCTACCAACACGAGGTCTGTTAATTGACCTTGAGCCTGGTTCCATTGACGTGATGAGCACTCTTGGAGAGGACGCATTTGAAGTCTTGCATGGGGTACTATGAAAATGCAAGAGGCCATCATCCCTATGAGTTGCATGAACGCTCGTGCTGGAAGGGAGTGTTGTGGCTGAAATTTTGTGAGAAGAGGTTGCATGCTGGCTATCCTTACTGGATAAGCTAGCGCTCAGAGATGTTTATTGTGGCACCGAGGTACTGTTGTACTTTGGATGGTTGCAGATGAGACTTGGTGTGGTTTATTGTGAACCCCAAGTTGTGTAGCAGTTGGATCGTGGCATGGGTGTGTTCCACACACTGATTGTATGAGCTGGCTTTTATGAGCCAGTGGTCGAGGTATGGGAAGATGTGGATGTGCTGTCTTCGTAAATGTGCCGCCACTACTGCTAGGCACTTGGTGAATACCCTTGGTGCTGTTGTGACTCCGAATGGGAGTACTTTGAATTGATAGTGCTGCCCGTCTCTTACAAATCTGAGATACTTCCTGTGAGCTTTGTGAATGGGAATGTGGAAGTATGCGTCCTTGAGATCTAGAGTAGGAAGGAAGTCGTTTTGTAACAGGAGAGGAAGGACTTGTTGGAGTGTGACCATGTGAAGATGGTCTGACTGTATGTATATGTTTAGCGGTCTGAGGTCTGGAAAAGGCCTTAGAGAGCCGTCCTTCTTTGGGATAAGAAAGTATAGGGAGTAAACTCCCTTGTTTTGTTGGTGCAGATGAACTGGTTCTATTGTACTTTTTTCTAGCAAGGATATTACTTCTTGCTTTAGCAGTGATAGATGCTCTTGTGACATTGGACGCTGTTTGGGGGGTTTATTTGGGGGGGTAGATGTTAGTTCTAGACCGTAACCTGATTGAATAATTTGTCGCACCCACTTGTCTGATGTGATGTTGGTCCAGACAGGAAGAAATTGTTGTAGTCTTCCCCCCACAGGAGTGGAATGGTGGGGGGGAAGCGGAGGAAAGTCATTGGGTAGGGGTGGAGGCAGAGCGGGAGTTGTTGGTTTTGCCACTGCCCTTGTTGTTGTTACCCCTATAACCCCTTCTTTGGTAGCCCTTAGTGAATGTGGATTAACTAGGGGTTTTATAGGAAGTGGAGGGGCTATCGGAGGCGTAGCATCTTGTGTTGCCTCTATATGATGAGCGACGAAAAGAAAGTCTGGGTGCTTGCAGCCGCAAAGCTCCCATAGATATGGCTGTGTCGGTGTCTTTTTTCATCTTCTCTAAAGATACATCGACATTAGGGCCAAATAGGTTTTTCTCATCAAATGGCTGATTGAGGATGGAATTTTGCACTTCAGGTTTGAAACCTGAAATACATAGCTAGGCATGCCTACGCAGAAGGACACTAGTATTAATTGCCCTTGAGGCAGTATCTGCGGCATCTAGGGCGCAACGAATGGAAGTATTGGTGATATTTTTACCTTCCTGTATGAGTTTATTGGCCCGGTTTTTATATTTATCTGGAAGATGCTGCATTATGGATTCTAGTTCATCATAATGTGCCCTGTCATATCTTGCCAATAGCGCTTGAGTATTGGCAATGCGCCATATGTTAGCTGCCTGTGGCGCTGTGCGCTTACCAGAGGCGTCAAGGAGTTTAGATTCCTTATCTGGCGGTGAGGCCTCACCTGATGTTTGTGAATTAGCACATTTACGTGCATTAGATACTACTAAAGAATCTAGTGGTGCTGGACCTCTAATGTAAACTGGATCTTTAGGGGCAGCTTTGTATTTTTTCTCAATGCGAGGGTTGAGGACTCGAGCCCTGACAGGATCTTTAAATACCTCTGTTGCGTGCTTAATGACCCCTTTAAACATTGGAAAAATGGCAGTGGACCTTTGTGTATTATCAAAAGTGTCCAATAGGAAATCTTCCTCCACAGTCTCGGTGTGCAAGTCAACCCCATGATACTGGTCAGCTCTCTGGACTAGTAGGTTAAAACCTATAGTGTCCTCTGGTGGGGAAGGTCTGGAAGGATATACATCATCTTGGGGGACGTAAGGCACATCAGGGGTTTTATAATCATCCCATGGATTAGGTGACTGAGGGGGACTATTGGTCCCTACTGGGTCATGTGCACCCCCACCTGTGTCATCAGAGTCTGTATCTACATCATCATCTGGATTAGTGGATGGTGTAGGCGAATGATGTGATGGAGGAGGTGTAGGAGGAGGAATAGTATGGGGAGGTGGTGGAGAAGGGACCCTTAATGGAGAGGTTGCTATGTCTCTTTTCTTTGGAGGAGGAAGGGGGAACTGGCGCCTCTAGTGGTCTCTTCTTGGAGCTATTTTTTGTGATATTTGTGGGGGTATTTCTAAAGCGCAGCATTCGCTCCGGAGGGAGCATCTTGAGGAGACTGTTGCAGTAATCTAAGCGTGAAATTATAAGGGCTACTGTTACCGTTTTCCTGGCATCAAGTGGAAGGAAGTCGAAGAACTTTCTTAGCGATTTTATTATTCCAAAGCATCGACCAGCTACAGTCCTGGCATGCTGGCCGAAAGATAAGTCTGAGTCGAATAGGACGCCGAGATTCCTAACTGTTGTTACTGTCTGGGGGGGTGCAACTGAGTCATCCGGCCACCAAAGGGCAGGGCAAAAGGAGGTGTTCTTTCCGATAGGGAGGATCTACGTTTTGCTAGAGTTGCATTTGAGATGGTTAGTGTCCATCCATTGGAAGACCTCTGTCAAGCAATTCTTGAGGTTGAGCTCAGCTCCGGTTGAATTGTCCTCTAGGGGCACGATGAGTTGCGTATCATCGGCATACGATGTTACCGGTATGCCGAATGATTCAATCAGGGATAAGAGTGGGATGAGGTAGATATTAAAGAGAAGGGGACTCAAGATAGACCCCTGAGGTACCCCTGAGGAGACCTTCTTCTCCTTGGAATGGAAAGGGCCAAGAGCAACAGTTTGTGATCTGTCAGTGAGAAATGATTTTATCCAGGAAAGCTAAGAGCTAGTTGACCAGTCTTAGGATCCTTTACAAGAGTCTTTTGAGTAGGATCTGGTAAAAAAAGCTCTTCTGTGTAGGGCGGATCCTTCGGCGTAGAAGTTGTCGGTTCTGGAGGTTTTTTCGGCACCAACTCGGTAGCTGGTCTAGGGTCTTTTGGCTTAGAAGTATGACCTTTCGAAATGTCTTTTACCGGAACGTGTTTTTTCGGTTACAGGTGTTTTTTCGGATCCGAAGCATGCGAGTCGGGACCTTTAGGAAGTTTTTTACTCGGCTCCGAGTGAGGTTTTGGCATCGATGTGCCGGTGCCAGTCTTCGCCGCCGAGTGCTTAGGTGTCGGAGCAGTGGTCGGCGTGGTTGAGGAAGGTGGCTTCTTCTTCGGTGTCGGTATGAGATCGGCACCGGGAATAGGCTGACTCGAGCCCGAGCTGCCTGAAGGCTTAGTAGGCTTCTTTGCCGGGCCCAAAGGCAGGGAGTGGGTAGCAGTCTCTCGGTGTGCACACAGGCCCGAAGGTGAGGGTGTTACCGAAGCCTTTTTTGAGGGTGTCGAGGAAGGGTTGGGGTCGACGGTCTTACTTACGACCCGTTGAGCTGGAGTGATGTCCTCGACGTCTGAGTCTTCGGCATCAGAGGAGCTGGCACTTTCTTCAGCCCGCTGGTTTTCTGGCACGTCGACACCCACTTCAAAGATGTCGTCTGGGATCGAAGCTGACGAGCGAGCCATGGTTCTTTGAGCTCGTCGGTCCCGAATTGTCTTTTTGGAGTAGAAAGAGGCACAAGCGGAACAGTCTTTGGCCTAGTGGTACGGTAAGAGGCAAAGGTTGCACACCTCATGTAGATCTGTGTGGGGAAACTTCGACCCACATCGAGGACACTTCTTGAATGGCGTCCTTTCCATGAGCCAGAGAGGTAGGCCCAAAGGCCTTCGTCGATGACCGGAATCTAAGACTTCGAAGTGGTGAAGAATCGCGTCGATGGGGAGCGCGATCGAAACAATACCGTCGAACTGGGTGAGGATTGCGTGCTGAAGGAAATTCGATTCCAAACTGGAGCGCAGGAAACACATTCGAGCCCGATGGCGGAAAAAAAACAATCTGAGGATGGAGCCGATGCCCATGCGGAATGTGGTCCAAAGGAGGAGTCACCTATCTCGTGACTTCCAAAGAACTTTTCAGGACAAAAACAAACTGCAAACATCCAGGCCCAACACTAGGTGGCGATCTATGCACAGTGTGTAATCTGCAGGTCATATGTCTCGAACAAATGCATATAAAAAATGGCGATTCTTTCACGAAGCTCACCTTCTCGTTATAGGTCAATGTCGGGACCAGGTCTAAAGTTCCAGCAGGATAAGTTCGGAAGCATCTGGGATCGGATGAGAGAAGAGTTCTGAGGATCTTGGAAGCTGGTGTGCAAAGACGAAGGTGGCCACTTGAAAACGCAGCGCACAGGAGGACATACAAGTAATTCCGATAAGACTCCTTTGAGGGAGGTGGTCGCAAGGTCTTGGCAACCATGGGAGCACAGATGGTAGGTCGGTGCAGGGTGCAGAGCGAACAGGTCAGCTTGGAGTCGTGCCCATTGAGGTCCTCGCGTACTGGGGCAAGGAACATGGAGAGGCGATCTCGGGGACAGCTGTGCCTATCTAGTTGTGGGTTTCGTGTGTCTTGAGATCCCGGGACGGGACCTTGCTTCTGATGTTTTAGGAATCCGGTGTGGACTCTTCTTCTCAGTGATGGCCTTTGGGGTCTCATACCCCAGGTATTGGTACGTCGTGGCTTTGGAAGGTCATGGTGTCTCCAAACTTGGTGTGGAGACAGATCTGACCCTCCGGGCTGTTGTACATTTTCTTGCTTAGGTGCTGCGTCAAGGTAGTCAAAGAGCAGCAAGTCGACAAACCAGACT
Organism: Lissotriton vulgaris; assembly: GCF_964263255.1. Taxonomy (NCBI): domain Eukaryota; kingdom Metazoa; phylum Chordata; class Amphibia; order Caudata; family Salamandridae; genus Lissotriton; species Lissotriton vulgaris. Next base: position 286,366,575 of record NC_141690.1, on the reverse strand, counting down.
TCACGATATTGGTGACTGCGGTTTTCAAGGGAGTGATTCCTTCACTCCAAGGGAGCTTCGCTGCAATTTATTGAAGGATGGAGATACTCTGAGGTTCTTGGAGTCTGTTCAGGTTCAGGATGACAGCAGGAAGAGATTGTCGAGTATTTGAGGCAGCAGGCAGGGTTTGGAGCCTTTTTCTTCTGCAGCAGGGCTTCAGTTCTGGTGCAGCAGGTTTTCTTTGTCCTGATCTTCTCTTGAATGTCGAAACGGATATTCAGGTTTTGAGGTGCCATCTAAATACTGACTTTAGGGGCGTTACAAGGGGAGACAGGTAGTAGCCAATGGTCTACCTACCATTAAGGAGTCTACACCCTATAGTGACCACTTCCTGTTGGAAGGGACATAACATAACATGTGTATTTGTAAAGCACACATTCACCAGAGGTATCTTGGCGCTGAATAGCTGATGTTTCTTGTTACCCAATTCAATGGCACTCATTTTATCGATCGTAGATGGATGAAAGGCGGAGTGGACCCCCCGGGATTTGAACCTGTGACCATGAGGTTGAACACAGTCCCCTGCAGTGGAGGCATTAATCCACTGAGCCACCAGACCTGGATTAGACGGGGCACTACCCTAGCCCTGATAAGATTGTTTCTCCACCATCCCAAGATTGTTGAATTTTAGGAGAGGGGTTCACCTCGCCTGCCCCGCCCTAGGGGTGGTGTAGGCTCAGTGGGGACCCACCCCCAAATCTAACAATTTTCTTGCCTTTCCCCTCGCCAACAGTGGAGCAGAAAAGTGGGCTTGGCCTCCCCCACTTTCTGGAGGTCCATAGGTTGGATTTCAAAAGCAGCATTGTCTTTGAAGCTTTCTGACCAGGAAGGCCACCCCGTCCTGGAAAAGGTGTGAAGCACCTATGTCAAGAGCGGGCTTTGTCTCTGTCCTATGAGAACACTGGATCTCACCCCATGAGGTCAGAAACATGTCTGGTGGTGGCAGACTGGTGAAAACAAGTCCGAGACCACACATCACAGAATGGACTGTACATGGCAGGGTCTCATCGGCTCATGCTGATATGTCCTCACATAGGATATAGCGCACCCTGCCTTTGGGCGAAAGGCCTGCAGTAGGGGTGACTTACCTACATCTTATGTAGTGTATGAGTGGCATGGCACACAGCCAGTGTGCCATGTTGACTCTTTGGATAGCTCTGCACCAGGCCACCTAATCTACAATGGCAGAGCGCATAGCCTTGGTAAGGGGTCTCTGGGGTGGCAAAACCAGCGCTGCAGCCCTAGAGGACCTACTACAGTACTCATGCTCTAGGCACTCGGGGTACCATTTACTAAGAACTCACAGGGGCTGCTCAAGTGGTGCCAATTGTGGTACAGGACAAAGAGATCGGGCACTGGGATCCTGGTTAGCAGGGACCCAGTGCATTTACAATTCAAAGTCACACCAAGCATCAGTCAAAAAGAGGCACTTTCCTACACCTAGTGAGAGATCGCAGAGCATGTCTGGAGTGCAGTCCCTGTGAGAGACCGCTGAGCGTGTCTGGAGTATAGTCCCAGTGAGAGACTGCTGAGCATGTCTGGAGTACAGGATAAGTTAAAGTATTCGCCGGGCTGGGACATAGTACAGGAGTGGTTGTGTTTGGCATACAAGAGTCAGAGTAGTCAAGACAACACTAGGCTACGGTATAGGAGTGAGCCTGTCTGGAGTTCAGAAGTGGGACTGTCTGAGATGTAGGAGTTAAGTTGGTAAAGTAAATGATTTCCATACAGTTTGGAGGTAAATCTAAGTATCCAAATTCTATGACCTCAGGAGCCAGATCGCTAGGTTCAATTGTTTGGGATCTGGGTGCATTATTTCTCCATGGTTCTGTGTAAGGTGCATGGGTAATATTCTTAACTTTTGATGTGGCACCTGTGAGAGTTGCAGTAGCGTGGTGAACCACGGCTGTCTTGCCCACGTGGGTGCTACTAGTATCAATGTCATTGAATGTTGTTGCAGTTTTCGAACCACTAATGAAATTAGTGGGAGAGGGGGAAAAGCGTAAGCAAATTTGTTGAACCAATTTATCCATAACGCATTGCCCTGGGACAGGTGGTTTTGGCATTTTGCGTTCTGATGAGTGGCGAAGTGATCTATCTCTGGTTGTCCCCATCTTTGGAAGAATGGCTGCAGTATTTGGTTGTGCAGTTCCCATTCGTGTATTTGTTCTGACTCTCTGCTTAGGATGTCTGCTATCTGATTTTGAACTCCTGGTAGGTGTTCGGCTAACAGATAGATCTTTTGAGGAATGGCCCACCTCCAGATGTCCTGTGCTAGTCTGGATAGTTGGAGAGAGTGTGTCCCCCCCTGTTTTTGAATATAATACATTGCAGTCATGTTGTCTGTTCTGATCAGGACTGCTTTGGTGAGGATTTGCATTTGAAAAGCTTTTAATGCTAGAAACACTGCTAGTAGTTCCAGATAATTGATGTGCAGTCTTTTTTGCTGTACACTCCATTTTCCCTGCACTGTATATTTCTCCATATGCGCTCCCCATCCGGTGAGCGATGCATCCGCTTTTAGTATCACTTGTGGAATCGGTTCTAGGAACGACCGCCCTTTGGAAATGTTTGTTGTGTTCCACCACTTCAGAGAGCGATGTGTGCGGTCGTCTACCAACACCAGATCTGTAATCTGACCTTGAGCCTGATTCCAAAGTGTTGCTAGACATTCTTGCAGTGGATGCATTTGTAGTCTGGCATATGGTATTAGCAGTATGCAGGAGGACATCATCCCTAACAGCTGCATGAACACTCGAGCTGTTAGTGAGTGTTGTGGTTGAAATCTTTGGATCAACGTGATCATTGTTTGGATCCTGATTGGATTGGGGTATACTTTGGCTCTTTCTGTGTCTGTAGTAGCCCCTAGATATTGTTGAACTTTGTTTGGTTGCAGGTGGGATTTTGTGTAGTTCACCGTAAACCCTAGCTGGTGCAGCAATTGAATGGTCTTTTCTGTGTTTTGAAGACATTCTTCTTGTGACTTGGCTTTTATTAGCCAATCGTCCAAGTAAGGGAAGACATGTATTTGTTGTCTTCTTAGGTGTGCTGCAACTACTGCTAGGCATTTTGTGAACACCCTTGGTGCTGTTGTGACCCCAAACGGAAGGACTTTGAACTGATAATGTTGTCCTTCTACTACAAACCTGAGGTATTTTCTGTGGGCTTTGTGAATTGGGATGTGAAAGTAAGCATCTTTTAGATCCAGTGTAGAAAGAAAGTCCCCTTTCTTCAGTAAAGGAAGTACTTGTTGGAGCGTGACCATGTGGAAATGTTCCGAATTTATGTATGCATTGAGAGGTCTGAGGTCTAAGATTGGTCTTAGAGACCCGTCTTTTTTGGGAATTAGGAAGTATAGAGTGTATACTCCTGTCCCTTGCTGATGTTTTGGAACCTTCTCTATGGCATGCTTTTGTAGCAGTGATCGTACTTCCTGTTTTAACAATGTTAGATGATCTTGACTCATTGGACACTGTCTGGGGGGGATGTTTGGTGGGGTATCTGTGAGTTCTAGGCAATAACCATGTTGGATAATTTGTCTCACCTACTTGTCTGTTGTGATGTTTTCCCAGACAGGTAAAAACTGTGACAGACGTCCCCCGACCAGTGAGATATGTTCTGGGGGGAGCTGTATGAAGTCACTGTTTTAGGGTTGGGGAGTTGCGGTTGTTGTTACTTCCGCGACCTCTACCCTTGTTGTTGTTACCTCTGTAACTGCCTCTTGAATTACCTCTGGGTGATGTTGGCGTAAAAGAGGTAGATTGCTGGCTTGTGCCTGTATTCTTTGACCCGCCTCTATAGGTGGACCTACGAAAGGAACCCCTTTGAGTTGGCTGTTGTAATGCTCTCATTGATTTAGCCGTTTCTGTGTCTTTTTTCATCTTTTCTAAAGTCTCATCTGTACCTGAGCCGAAAAGTGTTTTTTGATCAAAAGGTTGGTTCAATAATGATGTTTGTACTTCTTGTTTGAACCCTGAGACCCTAAGCCATGCATGTCTTCTTAACATGATACTGGTGTTGATGGATCTTGCTGCAGTGTCTGCCGCGTCTAAGGCGCACTTAATGGAAGTGTTGGTTATTATCTTCCCTTCTTGTATGAACTGGTCTGCCCTCTTTTGATGTTCCTTAGGAAGATGTGTAATGAGTTTTTCCAACTCATCATAATGCGCTCTATCATAGCGTGCAAGTAGCGCTTGTGCATTAGCTATGCGCCAGCTGTTTGCTGCTTGGGATGCTACTCTTTTGCCTGATGCATCTATTAACTTGGACTCCTTATCAGGAGGAGGAGCTTCTCCTGTAGATAATGAGTTTGCTCTTTTACGAGCGTTTGTGACTACAAGCGAGTCCAGAGGTACCTGTCCCTTGATAAATATTGGGTCCTTTGGGGCTGCCTTATATTTTTTATCAATTCTTGGGTTTAATACCCTAGCCCTCACAGGGTCTTTGAATATGTCTGCTGTGTGATTGAAAAGACCCTTCAGCATAGGTAGTGTTCCTGATGTTCTTTGTGCAGCAGGTAGCGTTTCTAAAAGGAAATCCTCTATTTGAGGTTCTGCATGTAAATCTACCTTATGGTATTTTGCTGCCCTATTAATCAGCTGTGCAAACCCTGTATTATCATCAGGTGGTGAAGGTTTTGAGGGGTATAATTCTGGGTCGTTATCATCATCTGACCCTGCATTGTAATTCTCCCATGGGTCTGCTTCATCTGGGACAGTGTCGTCATCCCCATGAAGTTCTCCCTCCCCTGTATCACTGTCTACATCTGTTTGAAGTGTAGATGGTCTTGGTGTAGAAGGTGGAGGAATAGCTGGCATAGTGTGAGGAAGAGGAGAAGGGGGAGGAATTGTATTTGTCCCCATTGTTCTCTTTTTAGGAGGAAGAGCTTTGTCATCTAGCTGTTCATTCTTCCTCCTTTTAGGTAATTTTGTCACCACTTTGCCAGTTTGCGGATCGATAAACAAAGTCTTTTGTTTTGGATCTGTCTGCTGCTCCTGTGTCGGTACCGAAGTTTTTGGTTCCGAAAGGTGCCTTTTCTTCTGACCGTCAATGTTCTGTGTTTTCGGCACCGAGAATTTGCTCGATTCCGATTTTTTCGGTGTCGAGTAAGTCTTCGACATCGAAGCATGTTTCGGTTTCGACATGGAATGTTTCGACTGCGAACTTTCCTTTGTAAGGAGCTTCGGTGTCGATGTCGACCGTTTCTCGGATCCGACATGGTGGGAGGCCGAGTGTTTCGGTTTCGTTGCCAGGCCCGAAGGCGGGGCGTCGGAAACTTTCTTCGGTAGTCTGACCGGGCTCGAAGGCGGGGTCGGTACCACACGTTCGGGGTCGTTTTTTTGGTAAGGGGACGTCGTCACTCACGGTTTGTTGAGCGTCGATTTCTTCAACATCAGACTCGTCCACTTCCGACGCCGACTCGTCCTCATCTTCCTCTTCTTCTTCGGGGTGATGGGCCTCGAACAGCTCCGTGATTGCCTCCGACTGCATTCTCGATACCTCGTGTCTTCGGGCTCGACGGTTTCTAATCGTCGACTTGGAGGAGACTGCTGCGCAGGCTTTGCAGTCCCTGGATTCGTGTTCAGGAGCTAGGCAAAGATTGCACATATCGTGTAGGTCCTTGTGTGGGAACTTAGCACCACACGTTGGACATCTCTTAAATGGAGTCCTTTCCATGGACTCCGGGCTGGACTATGTCGAGAAAGGCCTCCCGGTCTCGTCGACGTCGAAGAAAATGTTTATTGTTGGAGTCGAAATGCGTCGGAATGGAAATGAAATCGCGTTCGATAACAATACCGTCGAATTGGAAAGGGAATACGCGCCGAAATATCACTTTTTCTCGAAGTCGATCCGGGGCACTTCGATCCTCATCCGAACCCGATGGCGGAAAAAAACAATCTAAGGATGGAGCCGATGCCCATGCGCACTAGCACCCAAAGGAGGAGTCACCAGTCTCGTCACCAGACTTGTCCAAGAGAAAAACAAGTGCAATCATCCAAGCCCAACACCAGATGGCGATCTATTCATAAATGTACCATCTGCAGCCCATATGCCTCGAACAGTAGATCTCTGGGCCTGACCAGAGTACAGCAGGCAAGTTAGTGAAGCAGATCGTAGGGTATGACTAAAGTTCTAGAGACACTCTCTTATGGGTGACACCAAGCGCTCCTCAAGGCAGAAGTAAGCTCTCTACCACCAGTACTAGGTGCTCGGGGCAGAACTATGCGATTCCTCTGGGCAGAACTATGCGATTCCTCGGGGCAGAACAAGGCGATCCTTCGTGGGCAGAAGCACACGCTCCCACGGGGCAGAAGCACACGCTCCCACGGGGCAGAACCCTGTGCTCCACGGGGCAGAAGCACACGCTCCCACGGGGCAGAACACGTGCTCCCTTGAGCCAGAGCCTCGGGCTCTGTCGGGGCAGAGCCACGCGCGCGATCCCCCGGGGGCAGAGCCACGCGCGCGATCCCCCGGGGGCAGAGCCACGCGCGCGATCCCCCGGGGGCAGAGCCGCGCGATCCCTGGGGCAGAGCCGCGCGATCCCTGGGGAAGAGCCGCGCGCTCCCAGGGGTAGAGCCTCGCGCTCCCAGGGGCAGAACGACACGATCCCTCGGGGCAGAGCCTCGTGCTCCCTCGGGGCAGAGCCTAGGGCTCCCTCGGGGCAGACCCTCGCGCTCCCTCGGGGCAGAGCCTCGCGCTCCCTCGGGGCAGAGCCACGCGCTCCCAGGGCAGAACCACACGCTCCTTGGTGCAGAGCCACACGATCCCTCGGGCCAGAGCCTCGTGCTCCCTCAGGGCAGAACCACACGATCCCTCGGGCCAGAGCCTCGTGCTCCCTCGGGCCAGAGCCTCGCGCTCCCTCGGGGCAGAGCCTCGCGCTCCCTCGGGGCAGAGCCTCGCGCTCCCTCGGGGCAGAGCCTCGCGCTCCCTCGGGGCAGAGCCTCGCGCTCCCTCGGGGCAGAGCCTCGCGCTCCCTCGGGGCAGAGCCTCGCGCTCCCTCGGGGCAGAGCCTCGCGATCCCTCGGGGCAGAGCCACGCGCTCCCTCGGGGCAGAGCCACGCGCTCCCTCGGGGCAGAGCCACGCGCTCCCTCGGGGCAGAGCCACGCGCTCCCTCGGGGCAGAGCCAGGCGCGCCATGGGGCTGAGCCAGGCGCGCCATGGGGCTGAGCCAGGCGCGCCATGGGGCTGAGCCAGGCGCGCCATGGGGCTGAGCCAGGCGCGCCATGGGGCTGAGCCAGGCGCGCCATGGGGCTGAGCCAGGCGCGCCATGGGGCTGAGCCAGGCGCGCCATGGGGCTGAGCCAGGCGCGCCATGGGGCTGAGCCAGGCGCGCCATGGGGCTGAGCCACGCGCGCCATGGGGCTGAGCCACGCGCGCCATGGGGCTGAGCCACGCGCGCCATGGGGCTGAGCCACGCGCGCCATGGGGCTGAGCCACGCGCGCCATGGGGCTGAGCCACGCGCGCCATGGGGCTGAGCCACGCGCGCCATGGGGCTGAGCCACGCGCGCCATGGGGCTGAGCCACGCGATCCATGGGGCTGAGCCACGCGATCCATGGGGCACAGCCACGCGATCCCTGGGGCACAGCCACGCGATCCCTGGGGCACAGCCACGCGATCCCTGGGGCAGAGCCACGCGATCCCTGGGGCAGAGCCACGCGATCCCTGGGGCAGAGCCACGCGATCCCTGGGGCAGAGCCACGCGATCCCTGGGGCAGAGCCACGCGATCCCTGGGGCAGAGCCACGCGATCCCTGGGGCAGAGCCACGCGATCCCTGGGGCAGAGCCACGCGATCCCTGGGGAAGAGCCACGCGCTCCCTGGGGAAGAGCCACGCGCTCCTTGGGGAAGAGCCACGCGCTCCTTGGGGAAGAGCCACGCGCTCCTTGGGGAAGAGCCACGCGCTCCTTGGGGAAGAGCCATGCGCTCCTTGGGGCAGACCCACGTGCTCCCTGGGGCAGAACCATTCGCTCCCTGAGGCAGAGCCAACCGCTCCCTGGGGCAGAGCCACGCGCTTCCTGGGGCAGAGCCACGCGCTCCCTGGGGCAGAGCCACGCGTTCCCTGGGGCAGAGCCACGCGCTCCCTGGGGCAGAGCCACGCGCTCCCTGGGGCAGAGCCACGCGCTCCCTCGTGGCAGAGCCAAGTGCTCACTCGGGGCAGAGCCACGCACTCCCTCGGGGAAGAGCCATGTGCTCCCTCGGGCAGAGCCTTGCGCTCCCTCGGGGCAGAACCACACGATCCCTCTGGCCAGAGCCTCGTGCTCCCTCTTGCCAGAGCCTCGTGCTGCCTCGGGGCAGAGCCTTGGGCTCTGTCGGGGCAGAGCCTCTCGCTAACGCGGGGCAGAGCCTCGCGCTCCAGTACCAGGTGCTGTGTGGGGAGGAACCAGGTGATCTTCGAAGGGTTTAGAAGCATGATTGAAAAGTCCAGACACTTCAAGGCAAGGAAGGAAAATCCCTGCTGACTGGACCAAGTACAGAGGGAAGGTCCAGAATTTGTATAAGAGGTTCAGGAGTTTTGTGAGAAGGACCAGATACTCTTGGAAACCTACCTATGCTCGACAGTGGTGCGGGCGCTCCTTTGCATAATCTAGAAGCTTCAGTGGGAGGCACAGTCGCTACAGGGGAAGATGTAGCCTCTTCCACAGAGTAAGACACCTTTCAAATGACAGAAGGGGCCACTTCCAGCAGCAGGAACAGGGATTGGTGTGTTTGAGCTTAAAGCATTGACCTTTATGCCATTTCTGAAAATTCTTTTCAGATCTAAAGGAAAAGTGGTTGAATGACCATAAACTAACGTTTCAGGCAAGTGATGACGTTGGTCTTCACTCAGAACTCTGAAGAATATTGCATCTTTTTGAGAAACTCTGAGAGGTTTTTCATCATTAGACTGAAATGTAGAACCCAGCATTTTGCTCCCTGTGCCACATTACAGCACTCAGGAATCAGGAGCATCAATAGTCTCTCATAACGTGGCAGCAACTTTCTGAAGAAAATCGCACACATGGGACCATAATGTAAAAAAGAAAGGTTTCCTTTCACACATTTGTTGGCTGTATCAACACCACCACAAGAAGCCACACCGGGGTGTTTGGACGACATCACTCCAATGAAGGAAGCGAGAGTTCCCACAAGACTCAAATCTGATCTTGTACATTCCCTTCTGAGTTTGAGCAGCAAGACAACTATTGTTGAGATTTCTACACAGATTGCCTTCACAAATAAGCAGTGCCTTTATAGAAATTCCAGTGCCAAATGAGGTCTGCAGGAATGACACCTCTGCTCACATCCTATATATTATTATCCACAAGCGCAGATTCAGTGTGCGACCAACCTTTCACTTCATAGCCACGAAACACGCACCTGGTGGAGCTACGTTCACCTAGCAACAAGGCAAACATGAAAGTAGCACTCTGTGCCTTCCAGCTGAGAACACAACACCTGATGTTCTGCTAAAAACGTTGAGGAAAAAGGGCTGGGAACTGAGAGTTCTTTTTCTTGGCTGGAATGCACAGAGAATAACCACATTCAAGCTGGCACCTGAGGACCTAAGAACCAGGTGCTCCACTTGGACAGGTTTCTTTATATATGGGCTCAGAAACTAACTGGATATTAATTGTCGCGACTCTTGTGGCCTTAAACCAAGCGACCTCATTATTCTGAACAATGAGCAGGTGCGGGAGCATATGGCCCGCATCCACTAAGAATCACAGAAGCTCTCATCAAGGCCCTGCTGAGTCAAAGACAAACCTTGTAGCCTTGCACCCGCAGCATTCAGCAGATGTCCTTTGAAGAGAAACACAAGATTAACATGAGCCCCACGCAGCAGTCAGGGGCATGTGGAGGTGCCGGTGGCAGGCACATGTGAAGGTGCAGGTGGTGGGCACATGTGGAGGTGCAGGTGGTGGGTACACGTGGAGGTGCAGGTGGTGGGCACATGTGGAGGTGCAGGTGTTGGGCACATGTGGAGGTGCAGGTGTTGGGCACATGTGGAGGTGCAGGTGGCAGGCTCATCTGGAGGCTCAGATGGGGGGCCGGGTGAGAAGGTGCAGGTGGTGATCACATATGAAGGTGCATGTAGTGCTGTGATTCGATTTAGATACCCGTACATAGGTTTCCAGAATCATGCCCTTATATAGGCACAACTCACATTGCCCTTATTTAGGCATAGAATCCCAGTCCTTATTTAGGCACTGGCCATGCTATCCAAATACAGGCATGGTCACCTACATCCGTCCATCCCACGTCACAACGAGTTCTTAGAAACCACACCCGTAAGCCATTGGGACTTTCCCTGCTTGGATTATTGATTTCTCCAAGAACTAATTTATTTTGCACAAACAACTATTCCTTAAGGGTTAATCATGACGTCTTCCTCTGCCCGACTTTACATCAATGCTAGCATTCCTAGGCACCTTCCAGGTATAAATATACCTTCACTTACCATGGCAAACCAAGGCTCAGCTACACAAATCGATACGGCTCGCCATGGCAAGGAATTTGAGTTCCCGCCTGACGCACTGACCAGACGCTGTCATCCTTGCTCGCAGTGAATCCAGCTTCAAGTGTTCTGACTCCCTTCGCGGGGTGTTAGAGATTGTGATCCGTAAAGAGATTCCCACCTCTCTCATTCTAAGATATGGAGCAGACGAGAACCTAGAGGGACTCTTGGCATATTAACAAAACTATAGCTTACCATACTATAGAAAACAGCACCTACTTCTTACCTCGTACTACACTAAGGTTAGGTACACTGGGGTAGAACTATTTAGAAGCAGGAGACGAGTATTCACATTTTTAGCCTGTGTTATTTACGTATGTTTATATGAATATATGTCATAGCTAAAAGACAATGATATTGCAATACTATTTCTTCTTACTGCTTATGCTGTACGTATTATATTTCGCGTACTGTATTGCGATTGTAACAGCTCATATCTCTTACACGAGAAACAAGACTGGTCAATAAATCTGAAGAAGCTAAGCATGCACGATTGACTGAGTGAAACTGTTATCTATTGTTTCCACGGTTCTGAGACTGTTCCGATTTTAAGGGAAACAAAATTGTCATGTTTATGCGGTTGTCAGAAACTACTCCCTACTTGTTTATTCGAGAAGTTTCTAGTGACCTCTGAGTTAGCTGGCACACAAAGTAATTAAGTTTAATATACTCGATAGAGGCATGCTGTCCTTATTCCTGTGCCAAAACTATAGTGTATATTATTCCAATGCGCAGAGCCTATAAGGGAAATAGGAACTACACTACAGTAGTGGGCACATGTGGAAATGCTGGAGGTGGGCGCATGTACAGGTGCAGGTGGTGGGCGAATGTAGAGGAGCAGCTGGTGGCTACATGTGGAGGTAAGGGTGGTGGGTGCATGTGGAGAACCAGCTAGCAGGCGCATCGGAGGTGCACCTGTAAGGCGCATGTGGAGGGGGGCCTGGCTCGCGCATGTGGATGGGCACCTGGCAGACGCATGTGGAGGGGCACCAACGTAGCTCACAGGCGCATATAGAGGCTCAGTTGGCAGGTGCATCTAGAGGCTCAGCTGGCAGGCACATGTGGAGGTGCAGGTGGTGGGCTAATGTAGTGATGCAGCTGGTAGGCACGTGTGGAGGTGCAGCTGGCAGGTGCATGTGGACATGCAGGTGGTGGGCACATGTAGCGGTGCAGTTGTCAGACATGTGGAGGTGCAGCAGGCAGGCACATGTGGAGGTGCAGGTGGTGGGCACATGTGGATGTGCAGGTGGTGGGCACATGTAGAGATGCAGCTGGCAGGTGCATGTGGAAGTGCAGGTGGTGGGCATATGTAGTGATGCAGCTGGGAGGCAGATGTGGAAGCGCAGCTGGAAGCTAAGCATGCACGATTGACTGAGTGAAACTGTTATCTATTGTTTCCACAATTCTGAGACTGTTCCGATTCTAAGGGAAACAAAATTGTCATGATTATGCGGTTGTCAGAAACTACTCCCTTCTTGTTTATTCGAGAAGTTTCTAGTGACCTCTGAGTTAGCTGGCACACAAAGTATTTAAGTTTAATATACTCGATAGAGGCATACTGTCCTCATTCCTGTGCCAAAACTATAGTGTATATTATTTCAATGCGCAGAGCCTATAAGGGAAATAGGAACTACACTACAGTAGTGGGCACATGTGGAAATGCTGGAGGTGGGCGCCTGTACAGGTGCAGGTGGTGGGCGCATCTAAAGGCACAGCTGGCAGGAGGCACATATGGAGGTGCTAGGCACATGTAGAGGAGCAGCTGGCAGGTGCATGTAGAGGTGCAGCTGGCAGGAACATGTGATGATGCAGCAGGCAGGCACATGTGGAGTTGCAGGTGGTGAGCACATGTAGAGGCGCCACTGGCAGCACATGTGGAGGTGCTAGGCACATGTAGAGGTGCAGCTGGCAGGTGCATGTGGAGGTGCAGCTGGCAGGAACATGTGAAGGTGGAGCAGGTAGGCACATGTGGAGGTGCAGGTGGTGGGCACATGCAGAGACGCAGCTGGTAGGCCCATGTGGAGGAGCAGGTGGTGGGTACACGTGGAGGTGCAGATGGTGGGTATATGTGGAGGCACATATGGCAGGTGAAGGTGCAGATGGTTGGCACATGTAGAGGTGCAGCTGGCATGCACATGAGGAGGTGCAGGTGATGAGTGCATGTAGTGACGCAGCTGGCAGGCACTTGTAGAGGTGTAGGGGATGGGCACATGTAGAGGCACAGCTGACAGGCACACCTGGCACCTGGTGGTGCAGGAGGTAGGCGCATGTAGAGGTGCAGTTTTTAGGGTGCATGTGGTGGCGCAGCTGGCAGGCAAGTATGGAGGTAGTTTTTCAGGCACGTGTGAAAGCGCAGCTGGCGGGAGTATGTGGAGGAGCAGCTGCCAGACGCATGTGGAGGCGCAGCTGGCAGGCTGTAGCAGGGTAACCGGACGGGATGTAGACAATACGGTACTCCAGGAATGGTGGGCCACGGACGTACCGTCACACTCCTCTCTCCCATCGTTGCAGGACACTTGGGGAAGCGAATACGAGGATTGGTGGACACAACAGCCAATGGAAAAGGAGGAGTGTTCCTTTTACGGGGCCGGCTTACAAGAAGAAAGCGCAACCCCACGTGACGCTCTAATGTGCAGACTGGACGACTTTGAAGAAGGAGACATGCCCCCGGGTGACGCACGGATACGAGGATTGGACAAAAGGCAGTAAGAGGAAAGATCAGTGTGTTCCGACACCAGGGAGAAGAGAGGGGAGCGAGCGGAGAGTGTGATGGACGGCGCAAGAAGAAGAACCGAGACCGGAGAACAGGAGTCGGGGGAAGCTGCGCCTGGAGGCCAACATCACCGCGCTTCGCCCAGCCACACTCAGGGAGGAAGATTGTGGCTCAGCCAGGTACGTCAGCGTATGGCGGGCTGGCTGGGGAGGCGGGGAGACGCCGTGTAAATAGTGTGCATAACGTGTACCACTTTCCTCCCCTTTCTTGCCCCTTCCCTCCCACTACCTATTTATCCCCACCTGGAACCCTTCACTTGTAGTCCACAGTACAGGGTTGTATAAAACACGTGCACTGGTGCCCTCACTACCCCCCGGTTTCCGTGGGAGAACGTTGAGCATGAACCTTTCTCTAAGACTGTGCCCTTTTGTTCCGCATGTGGCTTTGGGAAGTGACAAGAGAAGAAGACGGGGTCACGAGGAAGACCGGACCCCGAGGAAGACCGGACTGAGACGGAGTAGCCCCCTAAGAGTCCGCTCCATACCCTCCACGTTGGATCCTGCTGCTGCCGCAAGAGAGAGACTAACGCATGAAAAGAAAAAGACCTTCATAAAAATAAAACCCTACTTACCCCGCAGTAGCCTCCGTGCCTCTCCTTCTGAACCGCCACAACTGGTGTCAGAAGTGGGATCTGACCCTCCCATCCAGTCATCAGAGATGGACCAATTAGTACAACACCTCATTAAGGGTCAGAAGCAACTGGAATGGGCGGTCGAACGCCAGATGTCTTCAGCCCAGGCTGACAGAGAGGCATTCAAAGCAGCCATGACTGCACAGATGGAGGGGCTTAAGAGAGCCATGCAAGAACCAGGAGGAGTACACCGCGTAGAGAGAACAGCCTCACCGCCGCATCCATCGGGGGTGTTTCTTCAGAAATACACCACCGGTGACGATCCAGATGCCTTCTTGACAAACTTTGAGAGGGCAGCCCGAGCATGCGGATGGCCGGAAGAAAAATGTCCGTTCTTCTTGGCCCCTCTTCTCTCAGGCTACAAACCAAATCACAAACGACACAGGGAACACACCCTATCAGCAAATAAAGACTAATACTCGATCACTTGGGCATGGACTCAGAATCGTATAGAATTCGATTTCGTAAAGAGAAGGGACTGCTGGGCGAAAACCCAAAAACATTATTCTTCGGGTTGAATAACGCAGCGTATAAATGGATAAAGCCAGAGGGTAAGACTAAGGAAGAGATCATGGACTGCCTATATCTTGAACAATTTATGGAGGCTCTACCCTATGGGACCCAGAGGTGGCTAAAACAGCATGCCGGTCTAACACCCGCCCAAGCGATAGAGATGGCCTCTACCTACGCTAGAGCCCAACCAAAAACCTACCCATGGGAAACAGAAAAACCAAAAACGCAGCTGGTACTCAAACGAGACAAAAAGGGGAAAACCGGAACCGAACAACCAAAACCATATCGAACAGAGTACCCGGTGATGAGGGGGCCACAATGTTACGACTGCGAAGAGTGGGGTCACATTGCCTGGTTGTGCCCGAGGAAGAAACAAAGCGAAGAGCCCATGGAAGTGGGCTATGCTCCTAAAGCCGTCATGTATACGGCCGAAATGGGACCTTCATTTTACGTAAGAGTGATGGTTAACAATAGGTGGGTTAGGGCGTTGTTAGATTCGGGATGCCGTCAGTCGGTAATACAAAAATCTTTGGTATCAGCTCATTCCCAACTCACAAGTCTTTATCAGGTGTGTCCATGGGGATGTGAAGCCTTGCACTCTAGCCGAGATCAAATTACAACCCGTAGGGAGAAGCCCTTGTGTGGTAAGAGTAGGAGCAGTTGACGACCTTTGGGAAGACTTACTCCTGGGGTGGATAACCCCAACTTTATGGCCCTGTCCAGAACCAAGACTCAGGGACCAGGAGGGCAAGTAACAGGTACACATAACACCCTCATAACAGCGGAACCTTGGGCTTAGATCGCAATTTCCGCTTTGCCCAGGCGAACAATGCCACCCTTTACAACGCCTGGGAGGCCGCCCACGCCTACCAGAACAACCCCGACACCCCATTCCCCAGGTTCATCATAGTGGACAACTTGCTATACCGGGAGGGGAAAGAAGGCGACCCCAAACAACTGCTAGTTCCCAAGGACTTCCGGGAACAGGTCCTATACTATGCACACACACACCTTACGGCCGGTCATACTGGTACGGAAAAAACACAGCAGAACATACTTAAATGTTTTTTTGGCCCGGCCTGTATAAAGAAGCTACTGAGTTCTGTAGAACCTGTGAAATATGTCAGAAAAGGAACCTGCAAAGGCCTCGAGCATTTCCGTTGCAACCAATGCCGATAATTGGCCATCCATTTGAAAGGGTTGGCATGGACATTATCGGGCCCCTACTGCGGTCCTCTAAAGGGAACACCTATGCGTTAGTAATTGTAGACTACGCTACTCGATTCCCCAAAGCTTTTGCTCTCAAGTCACCTACCTCCAACAAGCATTTGCAATGCAATAGGTATCGCATTAGGAAAGTTTGAGCTATTGGTATTGTAAATTACAATTTTTTTTATTGATGTGTTGGTTTTGAAAATAGCAAAATTAATAGTTTTGTCATTTACAATGGCAATAGTTATATCTTTCGCAAATGTGACACCTATAGCATTTGTAATGCTATATGAGTTGTATTTACGTGACTTAGATGTATCGATATTACAAATAACAATGGCTTTTAATTTTTTCAAATAATTAATACTTAAATAAAAGTTATTGTAATTTATAATGGCAATAGCTTAAACTTTTGTAAATAACTTTTGTGAAGATTATGTTCAGTGTATTTTATTGTGACGAAAATCCAAGAACAGAAGTGAAATATTAATATCTTTTTGTGGCATTTGTAATAAAGCTTGAAACATTGAGGGAACATATTTGAACCAGTTGTTGTTGAATGGTTGCACAGATTGATACTGTGGTTGCGACTAGTAATGCTGTGGCGTTCAGTGATGCTGTGGTAGCGCATAGTGATGTTGTGGTGCCCCTGAGGGATGCTGTGGTGGTGCTGAGTGATGCTGTGGTGATGCGATAGATAGAGTGAGTGCGACAGATAGATAGAGAGATAGATAAGAGTGAGTGCGACAGAGAGATAGATAGATAGATAGATAGATAGATAGATAGATAGATAGATAGAAAGATAGATAGATAGATAGATAGATAGTGTGGTTGTGTGGGTGGTTGTGTGTGTTGTGTTTGGGGTTGTGTGTGTGGTGTTTGGGGTTGTCTGTGTGGTTGTGTGGGTGAGTGGTTGTGTGTGTGCTTGTGGTTGTGTGTGTGTGTGGCTGTGTGTGTTGTTGTGTGGGGGGTTGTGTGTGTGTGGGGTTGTATGTGTCTGGGGTTGTGTGTGTGGGGGGTTGTATGTGTCTGGGGTTGTGTGTGGGGGGTTGTGTGTCTGTGGGGTTGTGTGTGTGGGGTTGTGTATGTGTGTGGGGGGTTGTGTATGTGTGTGGGGTTGTGTGTGTATGGAGTTTGTGTGTGTGTGGGGTTGTATGGTTGTGGGGTTGTATGTGTGGGGGGTTGTGTGTGTGGGGGGTTGAGTGTGTGTGGGGGGTTGGGTGTGTGTGGGGGGTTGGGTGTGTGTAGAGGGTTGTGTGTGTAGGGGGTTGTGTGTAGGGGTTGTGTGTGTGTGTGGGGTTGTGTGTCCATCCGAGTGAATCTGGACATAGAAATGATTTTCAGTAAAGCAAGAGCGTTTGGTTCATAGACCCACTCGCCAGCAGAGAGAGCCAAATGAAGACCTCAGAGAAAAGATGTTCACATTCAGGTCAAAGAGCACATATTGCAATGTATTTATATGGCTTGGTTTTGGGTTTTTTGCCGTCTGTGTCCAATCTAATGAAATATTGTTCCTTATCTCTGTTACCGATACTAGATTACAATCAGTGCTTTATACGAGGGTTTGCATATAGAAATAATGAATGATTAATGCAGAAACCGACGGAGATGGTCTTTGGTAAAGACTCTCTAATTTGGAAATTTATGATCAATCGGGAAGAAAATTATACTTCGGAGGCTCACTGGCTAAATGTACTTCGTTATACATGCAAAGTCATGTTACACCATAGACACGTAATCCGGTACTTCAAGAGGGTGCTCAGAGTACAGCAAGATGCCAAACATTTGACTTCTCATTTTAAGGTCTGATGCCTTGATGTGAGAGCGCCTTCTAGGAAGACGCTGACATTGTACCTAGTAATGTACAACACTGTTCTATTGACCTCCTAATAGAAAGTGGTGCTTCTAAAGCCCTAGTGTGAACACAAATGACACCCAAAACTGAAAAAATCTTAAGGAAAACTGGTATACGAGGAGGCTCCCTTTAATTTATAGAAGTGTGCATGGGTAGGTTTGTTTTCAGAAAACACACTATTTTACTCTTGGGGTCAGAAGCGATGGTTGTGCTTCGAGGTAAGACAAAAATATTCCTTGCTGGTTAATAAGTTAAATAGGGCCTGGGGAATACGTATATTTCTCTTTTCTAAAAAGCTGTAGCATTCTCCAAGATGTGTGGAATCTTTATTTTTCCTATCTACATGTGTTAAAATGACAAAATAGTGGAAAAACACTGCCAAAGAAGGTAGCACTTAATTTGCCATCTCTTGCCGTATAATTTAGTCAACCCTACTGCAGAGTTTGTCCCTTCCCAGCCGCATTATCCCAGTGGTTCTGCCTATAATCCCACCCAGATGGGCCCTGGCTGGGGGTGATTTTCCACAGGTCTGTCTTACCTTGAATCCGCCGTCGCCCTTCTTGCAGCACAGGCAGGCCAACAATGGGAAGATAACGGCTAGGGCGCTCGACCTCGGACACTGGGTTTGAGTCCTGGTTATGACACTAAACCTCCTGTGATTCTGGGCAAATCACTTATTCTCCCCGTGCCTAACAAAAATGCATGTGTGTTCTCATGTAACGCAACTGGAGCTATGTAAAGGGCTCTGATACCCGATTCGGGTCAAGTTCGCACTACATAAAACTCTGCAAAAAAAAGGTGAAGAGGCCATTGAAGGAAACCACCACCACGGCTAAGGAGGAGGACCAAGAGAGCTCACTCAGAGGGGCGCCATCTGCAGGGCAGAGAGAGAGAAGAGCAGCAGGGGTCAGAGACAGGAGGCATTGACGAGAAGAGAAACAGAGGACAGAGAGGCAGAAAGGAACAGCTCTGCAAGCCCCGGGAGAGGAACCCCGCTGTCACCTGCTGAACGTGTGGGGCGCTGACCCCGGGTGGGCACTGACGCAGTGTCAGGCTCCTGAATGCCCACACTAAACACCTGTCACTTGAAAGTGCGCCTGGAAGTCCGTGGTGCAGTGCACCTAAGCAAGTCTCGCAATGTGCCTTGTGCCCACTTAACCCCCCCCCCCACACACACATTTTCCACACACTTTCATGTTGCCCTTGGGCGCTGTCACGCCATCTCGGTACTAGGTTGCGGTTGGAGGCCCAGTTTCGTGGCCTCGGCCTTTCGTCCGACTGAGGCCAGGGGGTATCAGGTGAAGTGGAGGGTCGGTCGTGGTGCCTGCGGGAGCTCGGGTGGGCAGGGTTGGGTGGGTTGTGGATTGTCTAGGCTGATCGGGCGTGGCCATGCAGGAGTGCTAGGAGATGGCGTCTTAGGCGCCATTGCAAGATGCTGGAGGTGGTTGTGGGGTGCTGCCTATTTGCAGGTGGTTGATGGAGGTGTGGCGGAGGGCTTGAGTCGGACATGGGGGTCAGGCATGGCGCTATTGGGGGTGGTCGAGGTTACAGGGGGGGTTGGGGATGTGCGGGCAGCTGCAGGGCTCATGGTTGGTCCGGGCGCACGGGGAGGACACACCTTGGGTCGCCGTGCAGTTGGAGGTGCAGGGGGCCTTGGCCGCACACGGGCAAGGACCGGGGACCAGGGATAAGAGCTGTTGGGTATCATGAAATGCGCAATGGTGCTCGGTCCACGGCTTCCCCCCGTTTGCCATTGGGGGGCCTCGCAGTGGATGGTGACAAAGGTTTTCGTAAAAGAGTGACTGGTGCAGGCGGCGTCTTGCGGGATGTATCAGGGGTGCCAGGGTGCTTAGCGCAGCATAAATAGCGGTGGACTGGATGAGAGCGATAACAGGGAGGGTGGGTGCGAAGTTTTGGACGGGTGGATACACGGGACGGCTTGGACGCGGGGAAGGGCACTCAAGAAGGGGGGCCGGTTTCGAGTGGTTGGTGGGTCAGTGGAGGGTTGTGGATGGGGGGGGCTCGGGAACACAGGGTGTGGCCTGGCAGTTCAGTGGGGGGGGAGGGCTTACGCGGGTAGCTCCCGACGCGGTTGGGAGGCGGCGATGCGCAGGAGCAGTGGTTGCGGGAGGGGGCCTGTGTAGGTTTTGGGTGGGTGGCCGGCATGGGCCTTTCATCCTTCTAGGGCCGGTCGTGACAGGGTTTTGGTTCTGCGGGCGCTGGGGAGACATGGCGGGAGTCGGGCACTGTTTGGAAGGGGGACTGCAGTGAAGGATGCGGGGATGGGTCCAGGGGTGCCGCACGGAGAAGTGCCCTTGGGGGAGGCACAGAGGGAGGGTGGCCAGATGACCTAAAGTGGAGGGTGGGGATTGTCATTTATGGCAATAGAGGCCGCTTTGGAAACCAGTTCGGTATTGCACAGCGGGCTAGTGGATAGCCGCCTTTGAGTGAGACAGGCCAGGACTGGAAGCGATGGGCGGCAGTTGTGCAGCAAGTCTGGTTCTAGGACGGCTATTAGGCATGGCCGATGAGCGGGTCAGCTGGGGATCCACGGGCGCCCAGCTTCATTGCGTGGGATGGCCTGATCTGTGTTGCACGGTACCCTACTAGATGCGCTGCAATATGCCAGAGTACAGGCGGGGGCTGGTTGTGTGAGTGGTAGGAGTTAATTTGTTTAATTATTTATTTATGCGTGTTTATGTAACGTGGACTTTACCCGAAGGTGTCAGAGCGCTTCGCAATAGAAACAGTAATGATACACAGGAGACAATTACAAGTGAACAAATTACAAAAGCAAAATGTTAAGCTACAGGAGGCAAAAGTGACAATGGTGAGCAACAAAATACAAAAGGTAGCAAACGGTACATTACATGAAGAACAAGACGAGCTGTCAGCAATTTAACCTATCCCCGTTTCAAGTAAACCGTAATCGAAAGAGCTCTTGTCGTCCCCTTTAACTGAGTCAGTCACATTTACAGTAGTTATTCCAAATAACCTGGGGAAGTAGGATGTGCTTTTAACATACTGTTTGTTAAAGAGATTGCAGCAGAAACAAAACCGCATTTCAAAAGACTGACGGCATTGTTGGCACTTGGCAGCTGATGATATTGCAACAAAAGTGCCCATGTCGCTATATATGTGAAAGCGCCGCAGGGGTACTAATAAGCACAATAAACGAGACGCATGGGGAGCAGCAGCCTTCGATGTGCCGGCCGGCCATGCAGTGAATAATTAGGGGAGAGAGAGGGGAGGTGCTGGGGAACAGATGGCCGTGAAGCAGGGGGCGGGGCAGCGGAACCCTTTGAAAGGAGAAATGCTGCTGCCAGGGGGAAGGCTCGTGCATGAGAGCAGGTCACGTGATTGTGATTCACGTGAACTGTTCAAAATCCTCTGGGGCCTGAAGTTTGGTTTAGCTGCATTAGGGCTCTTTTCCTATTCCTGCGGAATAGGAAAGGCGAACCCTAAATAGCAGAGAAGTTCTTAGAACTGTTCTCCCGAGTGGGGTTCCCCAAAGAGGTCATAACCGACCAAGGTACACCCTTCGTGTCCAAACTGATGAAGGAAGTCACCAAGATTCTAAACATCCATCAAGTACGCACGTCTGCCTACCATCCTCAGACGGATGGACTCGTGGAGCGATACAACCGCTCTCTCAAAACCACACTGAGAAAAAAGTTGTCCCTAGAAAACCAGGATTGGGACCGATTGCTTCCTTTGGCCCTATACGTACTATGAGCCCAGACCCAAAGCACCTCAGGCTACTCCGCATTTGAACTCCTCTATGGGAGACAACCCAGGTCGTTATTGGAAATGACCCGGGAAAGAGAGGAACAAGAAGAGTCAAGATCGCTCCTAGAATATACACAGCTCTTGCGGAGCAAAAAATGGGAAACTAAGGGATATAGCCTACTCTAACGTTGAACGTAACCAGCAACGACAAAAAAAGACCTATGACAAAGGAAAAAGGTGGAGAACCCTACGGTTGGGTGACTGGGCTTTGGTCCTCTTACCCTCCATCACCCACAAGTTCCATAGGGAATGGAAGGGACCGTATCAAGTCGTTGGGAGTGATTGGAAACACTACCTACAAACTTCAATTATCCCCGGCCAGGAACCAGAGCTTCCACATCAACCTCCTGAAGAAGTGGTTAGGACCTGCCCCTAGAAACGCCCACTATGGACTACCGTCCCCTCTTGAGGGCACTACCCTGGGAGCATTACCGGTAAACCCGGACCTAAGCCCGAAAGGAAACAAGAGCTAGATGTCACCCTCACACCCTTGTTCTCTGATCAACCAGGATGTACCCTTGATTGAACATCAAATAGACACCAAACCAGGAAAGCAGGTGAAAATAAGACCATACTGAATTCCGGCCGCAAGACGTGAGACCGTAAGAAAAGAAGTACAGGAGATGATGCGGCTAGGGGTCATTAGACCTTCTCGCAGTAGCTGGTCATCGCCTATCGTAATGGTCCCCAAACCAGACGGATCCATAAGATTCTGCATGGACTTCAGAGCACTCAATTCTATATCGTCCTTTGATGCTTACCCCATACCGAGGATAGACGAACTGATAGAACGCATCGGAGAAGCCCAATACATAACCACGCTAGACCTCACTAAGGGGTACTGGCAAGTGCCCCTCCGTGAGGAAGACAGACATAAAACGGCCTTCTCCACAGATGAAGGGCTCTTTGAGTTTAACGTGCTGCCATTCGGGCTACATGGAGCACCGGCCACTTTCCAGAGGTTGATGCATAAAATCCTCCTTCCTTTCAGATCCTTTTGCTCCGTCTACCTAGACGACATTGTTATTTTCAGTAAGTCATGGCAGGAGCACCTAAATCACCTACGGTCTATCCTGATGGCTTTAAGGAGAGCTGGGCTACACATAAATGCCAAAAAGTCTAGGGCCGCATTCCCCAATGTTAAATACCTGGGGTACATACTAGGAGAAGGTGCTATAGCTCCCCAAGAAAAAGTAAAAGCAATAAGAGATACCCCATTCCCGGTTACGAAAAAGGATCTAAGGGCCTTTTTAGGCCTTATAGGTTATTACTGGAGATTTCTTTCCTTTGCCGAAATGGCCAGCCCCTTGACGAATCTGCTAAGGAAGGGAGTGAGTACGACACAGATACGTAAACCCCCTGAGGAGGCCAAGCAGGCATTTGAAAGGCTGAAGGAAGCCATTACCACCAGCCCAGTCTTAATAGCTCCTGACTTTGAGAAACCCTTTCTAGTAGCTACAGACGCATCCGACGTTGGCATAGGAGCGGTCCTCTCCCAGATAGGGAATGATGGGCTAGAACAACCCCTCCTCTATATAAGTAGAAAACTACACCCGAGAGAAAGGAAATATCCAACAATCGAAAGAGAATGTTTGGCTATTCGATGAGCAGTGGAGAAACTAAAGTATTATCTAGAGGGGAAGCCCTTCACGCTTTTTACTGACCATGCTCCACTACAGTGGATGTATCGACAAAAGTCACAAAACCAGAGGGTGTTGAGATGGTTCCTCTACCTGCAACCCTACTCCTTTACTGTACAGCACAGAACAGGGAGGGACAACGGTAGTGCAGATTACCTCTCTAGATCAGGTCATTTCCCCGATCGGGAGAAACCAAGGGGGGGGTGGGGGTGGGGGGGGGGGAGTGTAGCAGGGTAATGGGACGGGATGTAGACAATACGGTGCTCCAGGAATGGTGGGCCACTGACGTACCATCACACTCCTCTCTCCCATCGTTGCAGGAGACTTGGGGAAGCGAATACGAGGATTGGTGGACACAACAACCAATGGAAAAGGAGGAGTGTTCCTTTAACGGGCCCGCTTCCAAGAAGAAAGAGCAACCCCACGTGACGCTCTAATGTGCAGACTGGACAACTTTGAATAAGGAGACACGCCCCCGGGTGACGCACGGATACGTGGATTGGACAAAAGGCAGGAGGAGGAAAGATCAGTGTGTTCCGACACCACAGAGAAGAGAGGAGAGCGAGCAGGGAGTGTGCGAGACGGCGCGAGAAGAAGAACCGAGACCGGAGAACAGGAGTCGGGGGAAGCTGTGCCTGGAGGCCAACATCACCGCGCTTCATCCAGCCACACTCAGGGAGGAAGAGGGTGGCTCAGCCACGTACGTCAGTGTATGATGGGCTGGCTGGGGAGGCGGGGAGATGCCGTGTAAATAGTGTGCATAACGTGAACCACTTTCCTCCCCTTTCTTGACCCTTCCCCCCCACTACCTATTTATCCCCACCTGGAACCCTTCACTTGTAGTCCACAGTACAGGGTTGTATAAAACACGTGCACTGGTGCCCTCACTACCCCCCGGTTTCCTTGGGAGAACGTTGAGCCTGAACCTATCTTTAAGACCGTGCGCTCTTTTGTTCCGCATGTGGCATTGGGAAGCGACGAGAGAAGAAGAAGACGGGGTCAGAAGGAAGACCGACTGAGACGGACTAGCCCCCTAAGAGCCCGCTCCATACCCTCCACGTTGGATCCTGCCGCTGCCGCAAGAGAGAGACTAACCCATAGAAAGAAAGAGACCTTCATTAAAAAAAAACCTACTTACCCCGCAGTAGCCTCCGTGCCTCTCCTTCTGAACCGCCACACAGGGGCATGTGGAGGCGTAGCAGGCAAGCGCTTGTGAAGGAGCAACTGGCAGGCACATGGTGGCGCAGCTGGTGGGCACATGTGGAGGCGCAGTTGGAGGGCACATGTAGCGGTGCCACTGGCAGGAACTTGTGGAGGTGCAGCTGGCGGGCGCATGCGATTACTGGACTCGCTCTTTAAAGAAACAAATCCATCATAAACACTATTGCATCTCCTCAGCCTGCTGCTCATATGCAAAGGAGGTGGACCAGGATACCTTAACAGCCGCCTCTCATTCCAAGCACCCAAAAGACACCTCCGCTCGCCCTGGCCATCGTCCCACGGATCCGCAAGAACAGAACTGGAGGAAAGTCCTTCTTCGTTCTCACTACCAAGACCTGGAACACCCTGCCCGCCCCTCCACCTCAGACTATCTCCCAAGCAACCCAAGTTCAGGAAGGAGCTCAAGACGTGGCTCTTCGAATAACCCCACCATTTAGACGGATCTGCTCCCCACCTCCACCAGCGCCTTGAGACCCTCACAATAGTTGCATTTTACCGACCCTTGATTGATTGAAAGGAGTCCAAATGCTAATGATGATTTACCAACAAAAACACCAGGAAGCGGCCTCTGCCTCCACAAGAGGTCCAGATGGACTGAAACACTTGCTGCAGCCTCGATGCGAACCTTATGAGCTGCCATTACATCTCTCTCTTCATTACATCTTCTAGAAATAAAGAAACCCATGCTGCTCCACACAGGGTCTAGATTACATTCCCACTGGAACAGCCCTCTTTTCACAACATCACACCCGGACAGGGATTGTGTAAACTAATACAACAGAAAAAGAGCCTGGAAGAAATTAATTTCTTAGTGTGCATTCTTCAAAGCCCTTGAATAAAGACACTATAAAGGTGAGAGGGGGCTACTCAGGGAATCCATCTTGCCTGTCCTGCTACCTCGAAGAGTGCACCGTGAATTCTATTTTTCATACTCTTTCGGTCACTCGCATGATTTTTACCATCTTAGTCTACACTTCCCAGAGTTGCTGCTTTATTGTCTCTACTGCTCCCTCCTTCTCTACCACTGTGACAGTGGAGATTAGTACTCGCAACCCACCACTGCCACATCCACTGGGACCCAGATTTACAAAACAGTCACGTACCGCAGCACAGCAGCCAGAAATGCTGCGTTGTGTGACAGGGAGGGGCCGGGAGGCATATTCACAGAGATACGGCTCTCTCCTCCCCCTCCCTAGCACCGGCACAGATTTCAGCTGCCATGCGCCAGGCACACACCTTTGCGCCATAGTGCTAGGGTGTCTCCGTGAGTCTAGCATAGGTGTTATACTGGAAGGGTACCCTTCCAGGACACAATACGATGATTAGACACACTTTGAAACTTTTCTGACTTTGCATGTGTGCTGCACAGCGCAGCACACATGCAGAGTCAGAAATAAAGACATTTCTTCCCTTACCGCCCTTCTTTCAGACGGCGTTAACTTTTGGCGCTAAACCCTGTCAATTATTGTTTGTAGATGTTTTTTTGTGTTAAAAGGCATGGCTGGTTGCAAGGGACGCCTATGTACCACCCATTAAATGCCCCATGGCACTTAGTAAAGCAAAGCAGTGCTTTGCGATAGTTTCAGGGTACTTTCCAGCGAAACAGAAGCTTTGCACTGGAAAGTAAATTTGGAAAAAAATTATTTGTGCTAGTTAGCATCACTTTTGTGATGCTAACCCAGCGCAAAATCTTTGTAAAGCCACTCTTAAGTATTTTGGGGAAGATCATTTATTTCACAGGGCATACTACCCCGTTTATCATCCGTCCTCGTCTCTCCAAGGTCCCTTTTTTCAATCTCTTTACTTTAACATTACAACTAGTTCTGACTTCTGCAGACGAGATAAGTTTTACCACCGACTGAATACATCAAAGGACATTTAAGATGGAACATTGGGACTTGTTTTAATTCGGTAAACCTAAAACCTGAAAATGAAAAGTGGATGATTTTCAATCTTTCATGTTTAATTTCTCGCTGAAGGTCAAGAGCTTTTGTTCATTAGCAAGTTCTGTTTACTCTGTTGATCCTCCTGTGAGTGACAAAGATGCAGTTGTGCGGCATTTAATACCATCCCAAGACACCACTGGTATCACACAGCTCTGAGAGGGGAGAGGTTTTTAGACCCTCTCTAGCCGGTTAGATGTGTCTCACATTTTTCAGAAGATTTCAGACACAGGCCTAGGACACCCCTGAAAGCTCTTCTCTGGTCTTTCTGTTGACACGCGCCTTTGACACCCATAAAAGCTCTCCTCTGGTCTATCTGTTGACACACGCCTTTGACACCCATGAACGCTCTCCTCTGGTCTATCTGCTGACACAGGCCTTGGACACCTATGAACGCTCTCCTCTGGTCTATCTGTTGACACACGCCTTTGACACCCATGAAAGCTGTCCTCTGGTCTATCTGCTGACACACGCCTTTGACACCCATGACAGCTCTCCTCTCGTCTATCAGTTGACACACGTCTTTGACACCCATGAAAGCTCTCCATTGGTCTATCTGCTGACACGCGCCTTTGACACCCATGAAAGCTGTCCTCTGTTCTATCTGCTGACAAACGCCTTTGACACCCATGAAAGCTCTCCTCTGGTCTATCTGCTGACACAGGTCTGGGACACCCATGAAAGCTCTCCTCTGGTGTATCTGTTGACACACGCCTAGGACACCTATGAACGCTCTCCTCTGGTCTTTCTGTTGACACAGGCCTAGGACACCCATGAAAGCTCTCCTCTGGTCTATCTGTTGACACAGGCCTTGGACACCTATGAACGCTCTCCTCTGGTCTATCTGTTGACACACGCCTTTGACACCCATGAAAGCTCTCCTCTGGTCTATCTGTTGACACAGGCCTTGGACACCTATGAACGCTCTCCTCTGGTCTATCTGTTGACACAGGCCTTGGACACCCATGAAAGCTCTCCTATGGTCTATCTGTTGACACACGCCTTTGACACCTATGAAAGCTCTCCTTTGGTCTATCTGTTGACACACGCCTTTGACACCCATGAAAGCTCTCCTCTGGTCTATCTGCTGACACAGGTCTTGGACACCCATGAAAGCTCACCTCTTGTCTATCTGCTGACACACGCCTTTGACACCCATGAAAGCTCTCCTCTGGTCTATCTGCTGACACGCGCCTTTGACACCCATGAAAGCTCTCCTCTGGTCTATCTGTTGACACAGGCCTTGGTCACCTATGAACGCTCTCTTCTGGTGTATCTGCTGACACAGGCTTTTGACACCCATGAAAGCGCTCCTCTTGTCTATCTGTTGACACAGGCTTTGGACACCTATGAAAGCTCTCCTCCGGTCTATCTGTTGACACACGCCTTTGACACCCATGAACGCTCTCTTCTGGTCTATCTGTTGACACAGGCATTTGACACCTATGAACGCTCTCCTCTGGTCTATCTGTTGACACACGCCTTTGACACCTATGAAAGCTGTCCTCTGGTCTATGTGTTGACACACGCCTAGGACACCTATGAACGCTCTCCTCTGGTCTATCTGCTGATACAGGTCTTGGACACCTATGAACGCTCTCCTCTGGTCTATCTGCTGACACAGGTCTTGGACACCTATGAACGCTCTCCTCTGGTCTATCTGTTGACACAGGCCTTGGACACCTAGGAACGCTCTCCTCTGGTCTATGTGTTGACACACGCCTTGGACACCTATTAACGCTCTCCTCTGGTCTATCTGCTGACACAGGCCTTAGACACCTATGAACGCTCTCCTCTGGTCTATCTGTTGACACAGGCCTTGGACACCTATGAACGCTCTCCTCTGGTCTATCTACAATCGATATTTCACCTTCTGGAGATGTGGACATGATCGATGTTCTGCATGGATAACAGGAAAGAATGTTCTAGAAGAGGCTTCCTTGATAGTTGGTGTAGCGCCTTATTTGATTCTGCTGATTAATCCTCTACCTTTAATTCTCAAGCTCTATGCACTCTGGTCACACAATTTAAAAAACATTGAGCTGGATGGATGAGAGGACCCAAGGGCCATCCTCTGCCAGCTGTAGGACAGAGACTGATAATCTCAGAGGGTAACAGAGGGATTCAGCGTTGACTGCATCTCAGCAGGACCCAGCACTGGGTGTCATCTATAATTTTATAGCACACTGGTCTCTGTTGTTTTCCCAGGAGACAGGGGTATTCAAAAGATAACCCGTCAGATTCCAAAAATCAGACATATCAATCAATGGCCAATCACACAAGAACGGGTATACTGAAGTGATTAGAAGTACTAAGGTTTACTAAATTATATGTAAGGCTGTAAACTCAACTGTGTACAGTAAAGCAGTTGTGAGTATGCACAGTAAATTGACAACATAGACATAGGAGCATACACAAGACAAAACAGACACAGAAAGAGGGAAGACAGAGACAACAATGGTGGTAATACGACACTTCAAGAGCTGACAAGACAGGTCGGGCTTCTCGGAGGTGGTGGTACATGAAGAAGTAAGTCCCAGCTATGCCGTCACTCGCCACCAGCTCATTCAGCTTTGTAAAAGATTCCTCCTGGGATAATGCACATCTAATTCTCTGGCTGCACAACTTTGAGCAGTCTATACGTTGTAAGGAGATTAAAAGTCCTGAACCAGCTTACACTGGAAGTCAATGAGCTCAGTCCAGCATTACTCCTTTAACAAAGGACCCGGGAAGGTAGCAGAGAGGAAAGTCTGGGAGAAGGGGGATGGGTCTTCCTAAATTTACCCATCTATTTGTTTTCCAAAGTGAATCTTGTTCTTGCATGCGCCCGAAAGCGCATACAGGCAATTGAGAGCCAGCAGAATTGCAAGATAATATTTTTGCAGATTGTGTTAATAGAGCATGAGGGTAAGCTTATGTGTCTTCATAGGAAATCTAATCTCAATGGCCAATAATCAGCAGATGAGAAATATAGAGGGAGAAGTACTGATACAGAGTCTAACAAGGTTGTACAGACTCTAAGCATGCAATCAACTCCTACAACAAAAAGCCTTCGAGGGTGAGGGAAAAGGGTCAAACATGCTGGGATCTTTAAACAAAGTTACATTTCATAAGGCACAGTAAAGTGTGCAGCAATAGGGTCATATTCCAAGACAATAGACTGCAATGACCTGGACGCCCCAAACTAACCTGACACCATGCAGTTGCTCTGACCAGGGCTCTGTGGTGGAGGGGCCCAGCCTACCCCTCCTTGCTGCCAACATTTTCACCTCTCTTCACAAAGCAAGCTAGCCTGACCTTGGAGGCACTATCTGACTGTCTCTAGCACCACAATGGCACAACTGTACAAAACAAAATGGCAGATCAGTTATCTAGATGGATTCAGGGCCCAATGGTGGGATGAAACCTTCAATGTGTTGTTGTGATAGACGTGACCAGGGAATCTCTGCGAAATTAATGCATACAGGGTCCACACCGTACATGTGTAATGCAGATAAAGTCAACCTCTTATCTCTTCACCCAGACTTTTTGACCTATTACTGTTGGGCAGGAAATACTTAAAAATGAGTCACATTATGTGGTGCCAATTGCATGACAACTTGTCTCAGCTCAGCTACGTGACTCTATAGTGACCCAGGCCAAAGGTGTACTTGGGTGCCCTTCTTCCCGCCTCCTCAGAAGCAAAAGGTTGGTAATGCACTATTGTGGTATGCGCCCATCCTTGGAGACAGCTGTGGATAGTGGACTATGGGGTCGACACAGCATCTGCTGTGGGCCGAACCCACGACTCGGCATTCCTCTAGCTTACAATGCTGCGTCATGCCAACCGGTACTGCCCCAGTGTGTGGGCCCAGTTTAGGCAAGCTGGCTTCCCCCCTGTGCTTTATGCTCTCTCTTTGGGGTAGGCAATTCACCCAGATCCCCCTGCCTTCGTTCTTCTTACTTCGCCAGTGGCCGCCGGGCTCGATTTACAGCATCAAGATCAGCGTATCGCAGGTCTAACTGGCATCCCACTAGGACGATCGGCGTGCGTGGGCAGAAGTGCTTGATCTCGGGGTACCACATGGTCTTCACATGCCGGAGAGAATTGGGATTCGCCAAGGAAAAGCATAGGACGACCACATCAGACCTGCAAGAGGAAAAAAGAACAGTTCAATGCATGTAGCCTCAAGCATGACAAATGTACATGGAAGAGAAGTAATACGGGGCTTTAAGACATGATACATGTGTAGGTATTTAGACAGTGTTACAATTAAGGCTTCTTTTATGCATTACCTGGAGAAGGCACTGCACTGGGCAACAACAACTTTCATGGCATTTCTGAGCCCAGAACTATTAGGTCAACAAACTCTGCACCCACATAATTCCTGGCTTGAAGACGATGGACCCAGAGGTTTGTGTGGAGGTGAGGGTAGCCACTCCACTCAGCCCTTGCTCACACGCAGAAGCATGAGGGAGCAGAATCTAAAGTCAGCTGCTACCCTAGCACCATGGCTGAGAGAAGAGGTCTCCACTCATTTACCACTGCTCTAAGTAGGTAATAAATGTGTGTTTCCATCTGGGAGGGTGAGAGATCTGCAGAATTAGACCTGGCATTCCCACATCCATGTGTTATTCTTCATTCTGGGGGATAAACCTGAATAACTTGTAGCTTAGTAAGAGTGCTCTCTTTGGCCACCTTACAAATTCCCAGGATATAAGTGTGGGACTCCCAGAATACAAGTGCGGGCGTCCCGCCCGCTTCCTGGGGAACCTGTAAACAGGTCTAAAGAGAGCACTCTTATTAAGGAAAAAACTGCAGAGCATCTCCTATGAAATAAAGATTCTTGGTCTCAGGGGTTTACTACTGTAATTCATACCAGGAAATCCAAATGAACAAAGAGCCCTTCGATGCAGAGTATTGCAACACAGAGTCTAGCAGAGTTTAGACGTTAGACAAGCCCTCAAAGCGGTATTTGGATCTTAAGATTGCTCTAAACCTTTTCATCACGTTAGAAGCATAACATGGTTATTGCAGTTTAGTCAACATGTTTCCACTTTCAAATGGATCTTTTGCTGTGGGTCTGTTTCATCTGGTTATCCTGACCTCTTCGCAGTCTCCTGTTGCTTAACATGTGAGTTCAGGACTTGTGTCTGGACATTTTAAATGAATTGAACTTTGGAAAACATGCCATCGAAGCACCTTATCAAAAACGTATGCCCTGTCATGGGGAGTGTTAGGGATTACCGAGGATAAAACAAATGAAGAAGGGCGGCTGGGTAATAAACAGCGCACACACACCTGTTGTTCCAAACAATATTTCACAATGTGATAAACACCAATCAGCGCAGCACATTCTAATATTAAGATCCAGAGTCGGCTGTTCTGGGGATGGGGGAATGCCCCAGAGTGGACAATACCCAGGGTGGATCTCCGAGCAGTGCACGATCCAAGGGTTCCAATCTTAGGCAAAGAGACTTCTTAGTATTTGATTCACAGAGATACGAGCAGGGCGAGGGAGAAGGAAAAATGCAGCGTCACAGTGAACCTAGTGGGAACACGAAAACCCCTCACCCAAGTATCATAACCCAAAAGTACCATTAGCCAAAGGGAAACAGTGAACTAAGAGATGAACTGAAGAGAACACTTCATATGGTTATAAATGCAAGGTCCATCCATTCTTCTGCCAGAGATACTCGAACACCAGATATGTGACAGAACAAATTAGAATTCACCTAATGTGACGCACCAGATCTGTTGACTCCCACAACTCCTAAGAGGTATATACAGCAGAAAAGTGAAAGTGGTGGTATAGAGACACAAACACCCCAAAAACAATGCTTATCTGTTCCTATTATTAACAATTAGGACGCTATCCTTTGCAGAGTAGCAAGGCCGCTGTAAAACAATAGCAGCAACTCAATACCATTAGACAAACCCTAATCCCCTTGTGTCCACAGACTCAAATCCGAAAAAGGCTCACGGTTACGTCTATCTGTCTATAAATATCTCGCCTAAAATAAACAATCGAAAAATATGGTTTGGGAAAAAAGATTAGGATAAATTGCTGTGCACTCACAAGAATTTAACTCGAGACACATGAGAAAAGTCAAGACAAAAAAACATATTGGAACTAAAGAAATCATTAGATTAATTACATCTTGTGGTTCAGAAGCCAGAACACCTAGTAAAATTCTTATGCAATGGCATTTTTTAATGGAAGACATTGTGGTTAGAGAATATGTTACCCCTCAACCCAGTAAAGGTCGTACGATAAGGAACATGGTTAGTCCCAGTTACGTTGGATTAAGAACTATTATGCCTTCATAATAACAAAAGGTTTTTAGGTCTCGCTTAAGCAGCGCACATGCGCTGTAAGGAGACATTTAGTCGTCGTTTGCTCTTTTTGGAAGCACATACTGGTGCTTGTGGCGGCATCCACCTTGCGGGAGCGCGCCACAAGCACAACTATGTGCTTTCAAAAAGAGCAAAAACAGCTGCTGCTTCGCCGGCGCTCGTTTGGAAGCATTCCCAGGGCGTCACTTCTACTATGAGCACTCCCCCCACCCCTCCCACGTGATGTTTATTTGTTTTGGGGCAGGAACACTCACACTTTTAAAGACAGCAGTTAGTTTTAACTAATAATTTATTTTAATCAAATGTAGTTACAATAATTTCAAGACTTGCTAATTGCCATCGTGCAAACAAGTTACTAAAAAGTTTATATTGCATGTTGAAAAGGCTGCGTGGATGGTTCGCATCCAAGCTATTATTCCTTCCTTACATACGAGATCATTTGCTCATTTTCAAAACCGGCCTAGCTGCTAGTTGTTGGCAGCGATGCCAGAGTGCCCCGCTGCGCGCTGTTTCTCTCTCGCTTGTAAGATGTGACAGCTCTGCCTTTTGTGAGCTAATCTCCTTTTCACCCTGTGCCCACGAGGGCAAAGCGTATATGTACCCCTTCCATGGGAGGGGTTAGATCCTCTCTTGATTACAGCCCCTTACCCCCTCCAAGTTCAGCATTTATATGTGATCAGACAGATCTGCTTCCTTGTGCATTCACCGTCACGAGGTCGCCATCTTTGGCAAGAGACAGATTTTGGAGAGGAGTTTTGGAAGAAGTGTCAGTAGACTAATTAGGTGGCAAACATTTTATTCTGTGTCAACTAGAGACATTCACATTTTACATCCCAGTCAGAGTTGTTAACTACGATAAAGTAACGTATTTCTAAAGTAATTGTGCACTCTTCCTGGACTTACTAAATAAATAGCAAACCTGCCTCCCACCACATGTGTTTGCCCTGTGAGTTGCAACTCATAGCTTTTGGTGTTTGCCACCTCACCTATTCCCGGTTTAACAGATGTACCTACATTTACTTCTGGGTTCTTAATTACTACTTGGTGGGTCAACAGATCACTATGTTTTGATCTTTTTCTCCATACCTAAGTGTATGAAGGGTCTTGACAGGGGCCCTCTCATTGCCCTTGTCTACATCATCATTAGTCATGTCATGATACCAACGATTGTGAATATTCCATCAAAAACAACTGTTTGGAGTTAACTGTCAACTCACGCTTCTCGATTAACAAATGTTTCTTAAGCAGTACGAGGTAGATGTGACCTGGTTTCCTCCCTTGGAAAGGTTTTAGGTGCTCAACAGATGGCAGTCTGCAACTGTATAAAGAGTATGAAAAGGGATTTTCAGCTTCTGCACCTACGGTCCAACAATAAACCCTCTTATGTGTGGTGTTTCTTTGACTTAATTAATCACTCTGTTGACAAGATCACCCTCTATCCATTGGAATGTATTTAGTAAGATTCAGACATGAGCACCTTCTGTCTATCCACTTAGTTATTACATAAAGGTAGTGTTCCCCTAAAATGAATGAACACCATTTTATAACTCGATCTTTATCTCAATTGTCTGTAAGGATTGGCTTTCTCTTTTATTGTTTAGGACACGTTTGCAGAAGCATAGCCAATAGGTCTCGCCTTTAGGACCTTATAAGTATTTAGTTATGCAGCACAATATCTTTACTGCAACAACATTAACTGTTGCATGGCTAAACACTTATAAGGTCCCAAAGGCGAGACCTATTGGCTAAAGTGTGGGCATTGTGCTGTCTGTAGATTAGCGAGAGACAGGGTAAAAACATTTTTACTATATATAAAAATTGTCCAATTTATGAGATTAAACGCAATATTAATTGTTGAACAAACTTTGTGGTACACATTTTGATTTGTAAATGGATCTATGTTGGAGGTATGTTTAGACCCTTGCAAGACAGAATTTCTGAAAACTTTAGAGCAGTTAAGCAGGGAGATGAACAACATACTTCCCTTCAGTGAAGCCTTATCTTGCAAAGACTATCTAGTTGCAGATTCCATACCTTCAGGAGACCTGCTGGCCTTCAGGAGACTCCTCAAGACCTGGTTGTTTCAGTAGTAGCCCGGGAGGAATGAAAACACAAACACTCAGGGGGTTTCTTCTTGGCCAGTGTAGCAGATTTTAAAGCAGAGCACGATCCATAAGTATATGGTCTGTTTCTGCACAGTTTCACCTTCTTTGCTTCGACATAATCCGCAAAGAGGTGGTCGTCCACCCGGAACTCTTTTGTATGGTCAAGGTAGAAAACAAGGCTCTATTTGGGTCCAGTTGGTGCAGTCGCTCGTCTTTCTCGTCTTTCTCAGAAGGATGCAGCCGAGTGTAAAAGGTAGGCAGGGTGATGGACTGGCCTACATGAAAGGGAGTGAAAACTTTCGGCAGGAGGAAAGTTCTAGTGTGAAGAACCAGCTTGTAAGGGAAGAGGTTTAGGTATGGAGGCTTAGATGACCAAGCCTGGAGCTCACTGACCATCCGGGCAGATGTTATTGCCACTTGACAGCCTATTTTGATGGTAAGGAGCCTGAGAGTACAATTGTGCAGTGGCTCAAAAGGAATACACATCAGAAAGATGAGCACCAGATTGAAGTGCCACTGAGGCATATGAAGGGTGAAAGTGGAAACATGTTTTGAAGACCTTTCAAAAACCATTCACAACAGAGGATTTGCACAGGGATGGCTGATCTGGCAACTGCAGAAATGCTGAGATGGCAGAGATATAGCCCTTTGAGGTGCCCAAAGCAGAGCCCTGCTAGGCAAGAGAAAGAATAAATAGAAGGGCCTGAGAAAGTGAAGCAGAAAGGGGGGCCACCTGTTTTTTACACACCATGCCACAAACTTTCCCCAGTGGAAGGCGTATACCATCTTGGTGAAGGGAAGCAAGGCTGGCAAGATAACATTGCAGACTTAGAGCAGAGGGTCGAAAGTTGTCAGCTGTAGCCGCTCAATCTCCACGCATGCAGGTGGACTGTTGCTAGGTTTGGGTGGAGAACCCTCCCATGCTGCTGCGACAGATGATCCTGAAGGGAAAGCCTGATCGGAAGGCCAATTGCCATGCTCAACAGCTTGGGATACCAAACTCTCTAAGCACAATCCAGAGCCACAAGGATGACTTGCGCCCATTCGTTCCTGATCTTCTCGAGAACTCTGGGCAGTAACTATAACTCGGGCTCTAAGTAACTATAACTTGTGCCACCACCATGCACAGTATTATCAACAATGATGGAATTTCAGCTATCATTAAGGATGTTATAAATGTAGTCAATGAATAGGTCATGAGTGATTTAGTATGCAAGGGTAAAAGCAGTGCATGGTGAGGGTGCAAGTTATAGTTACTTCAGGTTAGGGGTCATAGTTACTTCAGATAACTATAACTGGTAAATGTCATTGGTTTTGCTAGTTTAAAAATGCCACATAAAACATACCATTTGACCCAGCTATAACATTCCTTTAAACTTTGGTTCTTTCAGTGAATTTCTAGTTTTTTAACATAGAGTAAGATGTCCATTATAATGCAGGGCAAGGGTTGGACGAAGGCCTGGCCTGGCTTCGTCCATTGTGCTGCCCACATTGTGCTGCCCCCATCAAATAGGAGCAAGCTGTCCCCTCCTACTTGTCCTACACTGTCCAAGTCTGTACCCCTGCCCCTCATTCCTGCCCTTTGGGGATGTTATTCTGCCCTTCTGCCTGCCCTGCAGAGTTAGCTTGCTGCCCTTACCTCCTGCCCTGCATTGTCCAATGTGCTGCCACTGCCCTCCAGTTAGCTGGATGTCCTTGCCCACTTCTCCTGCCCTCCGTTGCCCATGTCTATTCCCCTATCACTACCGTCCTGCCCTCTGATGTATGTGTGCATGTCCCTGCCCCCTCCCTTCTGCCCACTTTGTTCCATGGAGCAGCTACTTTTCCGCCTGTCTACTCAGAGTGTTCTGTTGAGCTGCCACTGCCCCTCCCACCCGTCCAGCATGGTCAGATGGCTCCCGCCTGTCCCTGCTCTTCCATCATTGTCGGATTCCATGCCCCTATCTTGTCCTCCAGGTCCATTTCGCTGCCACTCCCTTCTGCCCTCCATGCTCCCTTGCCCTCTCGTCTGTATCCAGCCTCTACACCTGCCTTCTGCCCTTCATGGTCCTTTGTGCATACCCCAACCCCCTCCCTCTTGCCCACTAGGGCCACTGTTCTGCCACTTACCTTTTGTCATGCATTGTCTTTTGTGCTGTTACTGTCTGTCCAGTATGGTCAGCGTGCTACCCTGAACTCTTTCCCCTATGCTCTCCGTTGTCCATGTGCATGGCCCTGTCCCCTCCCTATTGCTTTCCATGGTCCGTTGTGCTGCACTGCCGTCCCGCTTGCCTTGCATGCTACATTGTGCTGCTGCAACCCCTGGCGCCTGCCCTGTAAGGTCAGTTTGGTGCCCCTGCCCAGCTTCCTCCTGCCATCTATTGTCCGAGTCCATGTCCCTACCCCATTTCTCCAGAACTCTGTGGTCCAATGTACCATACATGCCAACATTTTGAACTTGGTAAAGATATTTTGAAAACATATTTGGAGGAATTCATTTTCCCCACTGACTTACTTTGAAAAAGAGATTTTTGGTGGGAGATCAATTTTTGGGCATTCAAACATCAGGAGTCCCTTGCCTGACTCCGGTTTTTTGGCAAATATGGTTGTAATGCCATTGCCTCTCCCTTCTGCCCTCAATGGTATTTTGTGTTGCCATAGCCTCTCTTGCCTGTACTGCATGGTTGGTTTGCTGCCCTTGCCCCCCTGTCCTCTGCCCTTCATGGCCCGTAGTGCTGCCTCTGCCCCCTCCACCCTCCCTTCAATTGTCCGAGTGCATGCCCTGACCTCTGCCCCCTACAATGTTCTAATGCGCAACTAGATTGCAAACATTCTGTGGCAAACCTGAAGTCATCTTGATGTAATCAAAACTGTAAGACCTAAAGCATTTCCTTATGAAATTATAAAAATGAGGGAGTCTTTTTACCATAGAAATTAGTGCTCTAAAATCGAGGACACATTTTCTTTGTTCTCAAATTGTGACAAAGCGCTTCTAAATTATTTGCTATCTTTATGTTTTTTATCCAGTTGATCACTTGATTATTTGTTGTACTTAGGGCAGCCGGAGCTGCTGCCTTTGTAACTAGGGAACCAGGTTCAAATTTCGGCTTCGGCTCAACGTCCTATAAATCTGGGCAAATCATTTAATCTCCAAATGCCTAAAGCCAAAATTAATTAGTCCATGTGTAATGTAACTGATGCTCCTGTAAAGCACTCCAAGACCTCCGGGTCAAGTCAGTCCACACTATATAAAACTGCATAAGAAAAAGAAAAAAAATGGTGTTTGGCACACTTCTGTCATTGGGCTATACTTGGGGTACACTTGGGCTCGTTTGTCTCTGGTGGCCATCTTGGAAGACTTTTTTGATATGAAGCTGCCTCATTTCTCACTAGAAAATGCTTTCAGTTTTCCACGTCAGTTCCATCAAGTGCCAGATTGTTCAGATGTGCCACACTTTTGTCATAGATTCTGAATGTTAGCTCTCCAGTTGCTCATTGGAACGCTATAGTAACATTGCTGGTCACCAGGGAGTTAGCTGGCAGTCTGCTGGCTGCTGGGGTAGAAAGTGCAGGTTTCAGTCTGCATGTCAGAATGTTTCATTGAAATGAAGAGGAAGATATTTGAGAACTCATTTAAAATGTGTCCTTATTTTGCTTTCTACAGCACTATTCATAATATCTGTGACAAAATGAACCGCCTCATTTTGTTGCTTTCTAAATGAAAGGTTTTAAGTTTTACCATTTTGATCCAATCAAGATGGCATCAGGTGTGTCACGCTTTTGTCATAAGTAAGACTGTTAACGCTCAGTTTTTCTTTACAGCACTCTGGGGGGCTGTAGTAGTACAGGGGTATCGGCTGACCAATGCTGCTGCTGTTGGAAGTACATGATTTACTGAGAATGTCAGACTTTATTCTCACATGGTGGAGGAAGTTGGTGTGAATTTACAGAAAACGCTCTCATTGTAGCTTCTGGATCACCTTCCATAAACCTCTGTGACAAAACAGTTTTCTCTCAAACATGGTTTATGAAATACCAGCAGAAGGCTTTTTCAAAATGGAAAATCACCGTGGAACACACCACAATTCCTAAAATTAGTATGGTACCATCAACAAATGATTTATTCAGGTGTTGTCTTAACCTCCTAGGGATGGAATTTAGAACCAGGTTGGTGGGTGGAATGTTGATCTTTAGAGCTCAGAAGCTGGGAGAACGAACTGGAGGTACCAGTGCATATATCTTACTCCAATAAAGATTATATTCCTTCATACACTGTGTTAGAGTGGATCCTTACACTGGTGACAAGTTAAACCCGGTCTGCGCAAAAGGAAGACAACCAGTACCTTCACCCCTGGATTTTGATGTGCAGAGAAAAACGGCAGAGGAAAGAAAATTCTACTGGGTGCCATTCTGCTGCACTGTGTGCCAAAGCATTGTGGGTAATTTAGGTGGGGCAGCAGAGTGTGAGAAGTCTACTACAAACAGCGGCACCTTCCCAGCTTAAACGTTCTACGCTGTTTTATGAATGACTTTCAGTGCGTGTACTTTCATCTCTCCAAAGTGCCGTCAACTATGGCTACCGCCCAATACTGCAGAGTGGAGTGCGCGAGCAGAGACAATTCAATTTGCACAGACTACGGCATTATATTTGCGTATCGGGCTTGCGATACAATTGCTGAGTGACTTGAGTGCTACCATAGTAAAGTGCTGTGCAGTGGTAGAGTACTGAACTGCTGCTAACTGTGCGGCCGTGCTTCGGCCCAACTTTACCTTCTAGTCGTGCATAATGCGAGGGCAAAACTGCAGCGCCCAACATTAAAGCGCAAAGCTTACGTAAAATTTACTTCAAAGACAAAAAAAATAAACCAGCCGATGAATGTGTTTCTTATAGACCCATTTCACTTA
Organism: Lissotriton vulgaris; assembly: GCF_964263255.1. NCBI lineage: Eukaryota > Metazoa > Chordata > Amphibia > Caudata > Salamandridae > Lissotriton > Lissotriton vulgaris. Next base: position 286,327,138 of record NC_141690.1, on the reverse strand, counting down.
TAAATATTGACGCTAAAATATTCGCTAAGATTTTAGCAACTCCGCTTGCACCAATAATGCCGGGATTGGTATCTCCCCAGCAACATGGGCTTATCCCAAAGAGGGACACTACTGCCCATTTTAACATGGCCGTGACAGCGTTCGATGTGGCTCAGGTGGAGTCAACCCCGCTCGGTATGATATTATTAGATGCAGAGAAAGCCTTCGACCGAATGGGGTGGGACTTCCTCTGGGCTACACTGTTGGCATTTGGTATCAAAGGCCAATTTTTGAACTGGATTCAGGCCCTGTATGACAAACCGACCACCAAAATTAGTTATTTAGGGAAGTGTTCCTCTATTTTTCCAATACAACGAGGTACGAGACAAGGGTGCCCCCTCTCACCTTTGCTATTCGTCCTAATAGCCTTGCAGAATCAACTTCAGATAGCCCCTTCTGTATCAGGACCAAACTCACTTAAAATAACTGCATATGCGGACGACATCGCAATATATTCTACAGATGTGTTTGAAGCTATGAAGGGCATTATACTGGAAGCAAAAAGATTTGGAGCGGTCTCCGGATATAGGCTTAACACCAATAAGACTAAAATTGGTATGAATTATGAATCTCTGACTCCTGTGCAGGGAGTATGTGAGGCTGCTACTTACTTAGGAGTTAACATTTCTGCTAGAATAAACAAAATAGCTGCTTTAAATTATGAGACATTACTAAAAGAAACTGCAATTTTCACTTAAAAAATGGCATAAGGTGCCTTTAAGTATCATTGGTCGAATAAATGTGGTCAAAATGAAGATTCTGCCTAAATATCTTTATTTGTTTCGTTCTATCCCTTTACGGGTGTATAATCTTTATTTTAAACGGTTAGACGGGATTCTTAGTAGTTTTATTTGGGGATATAAAAAAACTCGCCGAGCTATCGCTTTATTAACACTCCCATTTAATCAGGGTGGTCTTGATTTCCCAGACGTTAAGTTTTACTTTTGGTCAACTTTTTTGAGCCTTTTTCGCAGCTTGCTGAATCCTACTAACAGGCTTTTCTTTCACAAATTCATGCTGGGGGAAGATTCCAAAATGGTTTTTTTATAGACTTAACGACCCAAACTACTTTAAGCGGGTAAAATTCAAGTCGGCGCGGGACACTATAAGTATCTGCCGTGCGCTTCTTCTAAATGTGAAACTTCTTTGTGTAATCGTAGAACTCCCTTGTGGGGCAATCCTGGCTTTCCCGAAATCTTTCACGATCAATCCGGTAAACATCTTTCCAGCTTAGGTATAAAAATGCTATGAGATCTGTATGATCATAATGGTTTTATAACATTTGAAAAATTGAAGGATTGTTATAATCTCACTGAAGGGGCTCGGCTTAAATATTATCAGATTCGGGACTACTTTGTACGTAAGTTAAGTCTTACCACTATTTCTGATTCTGATATATGGAATTGTATACATGTGGAAAAAGATACGTCACTGATTAGTATAGGTTTTATATATATATATATATATATATATATATATATATATATATATATATATATAGGTTATATATATATTAGTATAAGTATACATTCTTAAAGGTCTCAGGAAGGATGACTGCTTAAAGTTAGCAGAGAAGTGGAGTAGGAAATTGGATATTGATGTGCCGCCAAATGTAATATCTACAGTCCTTAACAGTATAATCCGCTCAGTGCATTCTTCTAGCCTTAGGCTCCAACAACATAAAACTATATGTCAGTTATATTATACAGCAGAAAGAATTTCGAAGTGGGCATCTAACAATAGTAATAAGGATCGCACCAAGTGCCCAAAATGCGATCTAAGGGCAGCTGACCTGAATCATATGTTTTTTACATGTCCAGAGTTAACTGAATTTTGTGAGCGAATCATCAAAGTTCTCTCTCAGAGACTTGCTTGTCCAATCATACTTACAGCTTTAGATGTGCTGGTGGGTGGGTTCAGCGGGACCGGGTGTCAGGTCTATCTAATGAATGTTTTATTACTTGTGCCAGACTACCAATAGCACAGGTTTGGATACAACAAGCTCACCAACAGTTTTTGAGTGGTGGAAGTTGGTCAAGGATACTTATGATATGGAATATGCCCTGGCACAAACAAGGGGAATTCAATCAAGCGGAAAACGGAAAAAAATTGGGGTTCAATAATATAATTTCTCTTTTCTATCTTTTTTTTCTGTTACCTGTTCCGTTTAATCTTGCTAACTATTTTTTTAATTACTTCTGATTAATTGTATGTAACTATAAATTGTATTCTGTTTTTCTCATGATGTCAATAATTTTTTTTTTTTAAGACAAAAAAAAACAATTGACTTCAAAGAACTGTTGGGAGTGTACCTTCAAATCCTGTCTTTGCAAAGTTCTCTGTGGCTCCATCTACATTTCACGCGACACCGTCCTGCTCTGTCGGCTGTGCTTTAATTCCTCAAAAAAACTGCACGCACAACCACATATGGTGGCGACCATTTTAAGAGGTTGGGTGAACCTCCTTGTGAGATATTGCAGCTGCGGCATTGTCTTCTGAATCCGTCCTGTTCCAGTAGCCTGCTGGCATCCAATTCCTCTGAAAACTGCACGCACAACCACGTACGGCGGTGGCCATTTGAAAGGGTTGGGTGAAACCTCCTTGTCATCCATTGAATATACAGCGTTTCATCGTGAAGATGTTCTTGTTTTAATTTGTTGTATTCGTTTGTTATTTATTTTAATAAAACAACCACTTTTGCAGGTGTGACTTTTGGAATAGACTGTGTTTTGGCAATAGTTTTGAAGTTGTGTGTGCACTCCAAGAGGTATATTAAGGAGATATATGTATATATATAATAATAATATATTGTAACAATGAACTCAAATAATATTGTGTGTTATTTATTCAGCACTTTATTTGTAAAGTCTGTTCTCTATCTCTATGAACTGTTGGGAGTAATTTCAATGTAGCCATGTGGTATTTAAGGGCGTGGGTTCTCTAAGCATGTAATGTAATCAAGGCCGGGGCAACCTAGTTGAAACGAGTCATGTTGGAGGAAAGTAAAATTGCACTTTAAGAATTTACCTTTTGTTGCGGTCCGTTCCTGGTTACAAAGCGCCGGGTGGAGTTTTGCCCTACTTCGTGCTTTTCAAGGACTTGGTTGTCATTGATTAAAACGCCTTTGCTGTCCGCGTTTTGATGGACCCTCTTCGCGTTCAGAGCCGGGATTGTGGTAGCTAACACCGCGCTTGGCGGTTTTTGGACTTGACCCGGAAGTGGTACGTATTCCTGGCTCCCCGCGTATTGGAAAACTAAGAGGCTCGAGATACGGTGTGGGAAAGCGGTGAGCCTTGCTAGGACCGAGGCGGCTTTTCGGCGTCAGAGGACACCGCGATTCATTAGGTCCTGCTTACAGGTGAGCAGCTCACTGCCCGTGTTCTAAACGAGCATTAATCTCGTAAATTAAAAAATAGCGGGTGCGAAGATTGAAAGGTTGCTGTGAATCTCTGAAAGTGGCACGTCTGGGCTCAGGCGTTGTCTAAAAAAAAAAAGAGGGATTCTTTTCAGCCCAAAGATACATAATTGTGCATAAATCAATTCCTGAAATTACGCTATGGCGTCAACAACAGATGTGCTGAGAAGCCGCGACGAACGTGCGGATGCGATGTTTGCTGACATGCCGGTGTTAACAAGCACCGGTCAACAGAACAAGGTGCAAACAACAGAGCAAAAAGATGTCAAAAGTCTGCTTAAAAAGTTGGAAAAACTGCAGCGCAATGAGCTAACTAAATGGTGGGAGCGAAAATCTCTTGAAAAATACAAGGAGGCAGGTAGAGTGCCAAGGGGCTTACGAGTACTTATAGCTCCTTCCTTTGAAAATCCTAACCCACTGATGCTACAGGAATGGGCCACGAATAACTTGGATTGTTCTATGAACATGGTTTGCATGTTAGTGAAATATGCAGAAATTGATCGCAATGAGATTGTGGCTCAAATTGATGTATTGATCGCAGAACTGGATGCTCTGGACCAAAGGGATCTTGTTAAAAAAGGCAAAGAGGAGATTCAAAAACGTCTGGACAAACATGAGAATGTGATAATGAATAGAAAGATCACAAAGTTTACGTGCGATAAGCGCGACTATGAGACTGGTCGTATTTTCACATTCGCAAAACGTTTTGATACAGTGAAAAAATTGGCGATAAATAAGAATCAGCCGCCCCTAATGTCTATTAATCAAGGTACTGATGTAGCATCCGTTTTCTGGAGAAAGTTGTTTTTCAAGCAGTGTGGAGTCCATTCCTACTGATTCGCTGCTCATAATGGTTCATGAGCCTCCAAGTTTTAGCCCTTCTGAAGAATTGGGGTTTATGGTAGAGGACCGTCGGCAAACACTCAGGCTGAGAATACCACGTGTACAACCCGAATCTCAAAATGCCGCCGGAGGAACAAGCAATGCAAAGAGAGGCGGAGAGCCCGGCGCTTTCAACAAAAGAAATTAAAGGCTAAGGAGGAGAACACAGAAGCAGTTAACACAGCAACTGTTAATACTGTAATCAATATGACGGAACTAGAATTAAATACTGCAGAACTCCAACTACTGGCTTTGGGACTTTCTTTTTGTCCAAAAAACGACTTTAAATATGTTCAATCTCGAATTGACGTCTTTAAATGTATTAGAAAGCTAAAGTTAGTTACATTTCACAAATTGAAAAATGTTAATTCTAGAGTTTCAGTTGTTGATGCAGCAAGTCAACCTTGTGCTGTGTTTCGGATCGCTGATGTTCCTATTCTAAGAACTGTGAATGAATTGGCTGAAGTAGATGATACGAGACCTCTTAGCACTCAGGAGGATTTAAAAGGTATGGGCATCACTACTACTAAGGCTGCCCTAACTCATTTCCGTCCGTCTTCAACTTTTATGCCCATCATGGTTAGAGATGCAATCGATGTATTTGGTGATTATGTTGTTAATGATCTTAAGAACCTCCACAGAACATGCTTGTCTAAAAACAAACATAGCCAATACAGAGAACAACAGTATTCACTCCTTATGGATAAAATTGGCAGTGATAAAAATATCATTGTTAATAAAGCCGATAAAGGCGGGAATGTTGTGCTCTGGCCACGTGCAGCATATATGGAGGAGGCTAAGAAACAGCTGAGTGACGCTAGTTGTTACAAGTTGGTAGCCTTCCCCATTTTGCTTAAAATCAAAGAACAGGTTCTAAAAGAACTCTCACAGTGGAAGAAGGAGTGTTTAATTAATAAGGATGAATTCAATTTTTTAAAAACTGATTTCTCTATTACTCCCACACTGTACCTTTTGCCAAAGGTTCATAAACAAGTCACCCCAGTACCAGGGCGTCCAATAATTTCTGCCCAAGGTAGCTTATTGGAGGCTATGCCAAAATATGTTGATTTTTTCTTCATGATTATGTTGCTAACCTTCTTTCGTTTATCAGGGATACAGGCCATTTTTTTGAAAGATTAAAGGAGGTCCAATGGGAAGATGATTATCACTTTTTAGTGATGGATATCTGTTCATTATACACCAGTATTGACCACCAGGCTGGTTTAAATGCTGTAGAATATTTTTTATCTGACATAAATGTTTGTTATAATGAACACACCAAAATGCTGCTGCGTATGACAGAACTTTGTTTAACTAATAACTTCTTTATTTTTAATAAGGAATTATATCAGCAGCTACGAGGTGTTGCAATGGGGGCGTGCTTCTCCCCTAGCTATGCGTGTTTGCACGTAGGCTGGTGGGAGAAGCACGTCCAGGCCCAGACCTTCAAAAAAGAGCTCTCTGATCACATCATTCGATGGTGGAGATTCATCGATGACGTTTGTGTTATTTGGAAGGGCTCCAAAGAATCTGCTTTGGAGTTTGTTAACAAGATCAATGTGAACTCACTAAATCTTGAGTTCACGGCTCAAATTAGCAACATAAAAGTTGAATTTTTAGATGTTGAAATTTTTGTGGAAGAGAATGTTATTTGTACTAAATTACACAGGAAGATCACATATGGAAACTCAATACTCCATGCCAGTAGTGCCCATCCTAAGCACCTTATTAAAAGCATCCCCTATGGGGAGTTTTTGAGAATTCAGAGAATCTGCAGCAGAAAAGATGATTTGGACATTTGTCTCACCAAGTCTATGGATAGGTTTCTTGCTAGAGGGTATGACCCTAAAGACCTACAAATTGCATTGGCTAAAATTAAGAAAGGGACAGCATCGGACGATGCACTTAATGTAAACGAAATGACCATACATCCAGTTGTTTCAATTAAACCTGTGGTGAGACTTATTACTACGTTCAGTAGCCAAGACAGAGAAATAAGAAAAATTGTCAGCAAACATTGGCCTATTTTAAAAACAGATTTGATATTAGCTCCCGAACTTACAGCACAACCAACAATTACTTTAAGGAGAGCACCCTCTATGAGGGATGCGTTGGTCAGAACAAGTCCTGAGACAGTTAGCTCTGTTAACTGGCTAACGAACAAGAAAGGTTTTTTTAAATGTAGTTCATGCCGTGCATGTAAGTTTGGGATTAATAAACAGACCTTTGTAGATCCTTTTTCTAATATGTCCAATCAAATTGCAGGCTATTTTACATGTAAAACAGATTTCGCAGTTTACATCCGTGAATGCAATTGCCAGCTTTCCTATGTCGGCAGTACAAAACTTCCCGTGTTCAATCGTATTTTGCAGCACTTGCGGGCAATCGTTAATTCGGATCCTTCCTATCCGGTTGCCCGTCATTTTAAATTGGTGCATCAAAATAATCTTCAGGATTTGAAATTCTCTCTTATTGACTCCGTTCCCAAATCCATAAGAGGTGGGAATCGGGAAAAGAAATTGCGTCAACTTGAAAGTCAATACATTGTACGTTTGAATACTAAAATGCCAGACGGTCTGAATACTGGAGAGGATTTGGTAAACGTCCTCTAAACTGTCAAATATAGTCTGCTATTTTATAATCAATTAGGAAATGTATTTGCTTTTATGATTATATACAACAACTCTCTGTGGCTCAGATGCAGATTCAATGAATTTTAATAGACAATTAATTTGGGGTTTTTAATATCTGTGAGTATATATATAAATGTTGAATTTTAGGTATTATGATGAGGTATTTATTGTATTAATTGGTTTTATGAATTTCAGTTAACACTGAAGAGTTTTATTAGTTTAACTAGGTTCTTAGTTTTACTGTTGTTTTTCTCTGGCAGGGATGAAATGAATTCTCCAATTATAAACCTAATTATCATGACCTGTATTTTTCACATATGATTGCTGCACTTCAGATTTTAGAAACATTGCTTAGGATCTGCTCAAATATTTTCAACAAATTACTTGGAGTTTTGGACATCGTGGTTTGCTGTTTTGCTTTATATTCGCATCCGCCTATTTGATTTTAACTTTACATTTTGGACAAGTATTGGAATTATTTTCTGCACTTAGTCATCACATTTGGGTGTACTTTAATGTTGGCTCTTTTTCTCCCCCGAAGAAATCTAAAAAAGGTATGAGAAAGATACTTGCTGCTATTATTGTTAATATGGGCACTAGCCCCGGATTCGATAATGTAACAATGAACTCAAATAATATTGTGTGTTATTTATTCAGCACTTTATTTGTAAAGTCTGTTCTCTATCTCTATGAACTGTATATATATATATATATATATATATATATATATATATATATATATATATATATATATATAGTTTGGCTGCACCACCCACTTTCCTTGCCACTCCTGGCGAGCCTCCCGTTCCTTGGAAAGAATGGAAGAAGTTGTTCCTCAGCTATGTGTTAGCAACTGCAGACAAGTATTAGCCCGTGCTCAGGCAAGCTATCCTACTTCATCACTTGAGAGTGGAGGGGCGGTGCTTATATGAAGACCTCCCTGTGATTCTTTGGGGATGGTGGATGGTCAGCCAAATAACGTTTACGAGATGACAATGCAAATGTTGGATACGTGTTTCATTACTAAAGTTAATATTGCTTTGGAGAGACACACATTTTTCTGTTGTGTGCAAAAGATGGATGAGGATATTGCAACATATTTTGCCACATTAAGTGGACTTTCCCTAACATGCCAATTTGAGGGGTTGGGTGATTACCTTTATCAAGATCAGATAGTTAGATGCACCAATAATAAGAGGGTGAGGGAAAAATTGCTTATAAAGGACCTTACATTGGAAGAAGCGATTCAGATCGCTAAGGGGTTAGAGCACACAGACTTATGGATCTAGGAAATGGACAAGTGTAGTAGTACCATATTGTCAAAGGAACAGGTCTCTAAAGGGCCGGAGGTACATTTAGCTGTTGATGAGACTAAAAAAGTAAAGCCTACCACAAAACTACAGTCTTCTAACAAACCTAAGGACACCTGGCGAGCTGCCTCTGTCACCCCAGGATTTAACACAAGAGTAATTAAATGTTATTGTTGTGGTGTCCCTGGCCACATTGCTTCCAGTACCAAGGGCATGGCCAGGAATGTAACATATAGGCATGTGGTAGGAGGGGTAATCTTGCCAATGTTTGTAGAGCTAAAACTCAATTTGGTCAAGTTCAAGAAGTAGATGACACATGTGAAAGTGACCACGAATTAATATTGAGTGTGGAGGATTGTGGTGTTTCTGGGGAATCTCGTAGCAGCCCGTAAGCATTTCTCGCACAGAATCATTCTGAAAAAAAATGATATGCCTGTTGTGCAAAAAGTTAGGAACGTGCCACACTTAATGAAAGAACCCCTCCAAGAGGAGCTCAAGAAGTTATTAGCACAGGGAATGTAAGAACTCATTGAGGCCACAGAATGGTTAGCACCCACTGTAGTTGCACCCAAGGATGAGGGCAACATTTGTCGACGTGTTGATATGCGTGACCTAAACAAAAATATTTGGGTTGATAGACAACCCCTGCCCAATATCTCTGAAATGCTGACGGCCATGGGCGGGGAGAAGTGTTTAATGGGATTGACATGTCTGCAGCGTACCACCAGATAGATCTGCATAATGATTTTAGACACCTCAAGTTGATTGTTACACCGCTGGGGGCATTCCGTTACTGTAAGATGCCGTTTGGCTTGGCGTTTGCTTCAGCGGTGTTCCAGAGGGTCATGCAGCAGATATTTGTTGGACTGAGAGATGTTCTCTGATTCCAAGATGACATGTTGGTTGTAGGAAGGAATAGTATGCATCATGATGAAGTGATTAAAGAGGTGCTGAGGCGAATGGAAAGTCGTGGTCTAACAATAAAGAAGAAGTGCCAACTGAAAATGAGTTGTGTGACATATTAGGGCACAAAATATCTAAGGCTGGATTCAAACCTAAGAAGAGCATAGTCTCTGAAGGGAAGGACGCCCCTACTCCCTTTAACAAGGAACAGTTCAATTGTTTCCTTTGTCTAGCATATTCATATTCTATGTTTGTGGGTGGGTTCACTGAGATTGTAGAACCCTTGAGACTATTAATGAAGAAGAGCGCCGTGTTTGAATGGGACGAGGCCTGCAATGAGGTGTTCAGTAAGGTGAAGACCTGTATCCTTCACGCCCGACCCATGGCCACTTTGATGTCAGAGCCAAAACTTTCATCACTACTGATGCTAGTGCAGTAGGGATTGGAGCTGTGCTGACCCAGGTATATGAAGGTCAGGAAAGGATCATAGGGTTCGCGTCCAGAAGACTTTGGGACGCAGAAGTGTCCTATTCCGTGATTGAGAAGGAGACTCTAGCATGCTGTTGGGGCATAAACCATTTCAAGTACTTTGTTTGGGGTTTACCTTTCAAGGCTCGCACGGATCATAAGCCCCTTAGTCATCTGTTTAAGGGAGGTAGGCGTTTAGAAGGTACAGTAACCCCCAGGAACTCCAAGTGGATGATATCTGTTCTGGTGTACTATTTTGAGGTGGAATATGTGAAAGGTTTAAAGAAAGTGGTGGCAGATTATTTGTCTAGGATGCCAGTGGATAAAGTTGAATTGGGGGTGGAATAAGGAATTGAAGTGGTAAGGGGCAGCAGGGAGGAACTGGGCCTTGATAAACTGGAGTGGGCGCCTGCCATGTCGAAAGGTGAGGTCTTACAGAGTGTGATGAGGTGCGTGTCTGAAGGTTGAAATGAGGATCTGATGGAGGACGTCCGCTTCAAGGGTTATAGCCACGTGGAGGCGGAGTTGAGTGTATGTGATGGGAGGTTTGTGCCACCAGTGGGACTTAGTAAGAGGATTGTTGAATCAGGTACACTGGCTCCCGGTGAGGAAACGTGCTATCTTTACGATGCCCGTTGTTGTCTTTAAATCATTACAGGGGAAAGGACTTGTGTACCTCAGTAATAAACTCAGGCGGTATCAACCGGCACGACAATTAAGATCCAGTAATGCCAACCTTCTGTGTATTCAGAAGATACAGAGGGCAAAAAAGGGCGGTAGAGCCTTTTGTCACCTGGCCCGAAGACATTGGAATAAATTGCCAGCAAACATCAGGGCTTGCAGTGAGCTACTCAGGTTTAAAAAACTTTTAAAGACATGGCTGTTTTAGACGGTCGTGTCCTCCATATCTTTCCCTACAGCGCTGAGAGATCCCCTTGGAAATGATTCGCTTGCGCTCAACAAGTTCACAAAGTAAATTAAAGTAACGATTGTTAACATCGCACATGAGGAGCACCTGGGTAGAAATATGGCTAAGAGACGAGTATGGCTATCTTTTTGGTGGCTTGGCATTGATGGCGACATCGAAGAGGTTGTGAGGGAATGCTATGCGTGTGCGAAGAGCGATAAGAATAACATTGTAAGACAATCCCCTCGGACCTGTGAGGCTCTTCACAAGCGGCCTTGGGAAAGGGTGGTGATTGCTGTATTGGGTCCACTATCCAAACTTGGGTCACATAGCAAATTTTTGATGGTTCTGGTCGATTACCACTCCAATGGTTTGTTATTGAAACCACTGATTGCATTTACCCCGAGAAGGTAGAAGGGTTTTTGGAGAGGGTGCTTATGAACAAAGGTATTCCAAAGACCCTAGTATCCGACAATGGTGTACAATTAGAATTGAGGAAGATTCAAGAATTCCTGTGCAAACTGGGGATCAAGCATGAAAAAGTGGCTTTGTTCAGGCCTCAAGCCAATGGATTGGTTGAGAGAATTAACTGTTTGATAATGGAAAACATACAACTCTCACTCTCGAATGGGCTATCCTGGTTTGAAGAATTGAAGAAATTGGTGTGGTCATACAGGGTGACGTTACACTCAGTGACTGGAGTGTCACCGTTCATCTCTCTCAAGGGGCGAGAGCCTGGTGTGAAAGAGGTCCCAGGTTGGCAGCTTGTGGGTCGGTTGTGCAGCTGTGGAGAGTGATGTGACCCAGAAGCAACTTGTTGCGATGGAGTATTACAATGTCAGGAAAGATGTCAAGGGAGATTGGGTTGCGGTTAAAAAGAGCGGAATAGTCCCCAAGGGTGAGAGCAAATTCTCTAAACCTGTGCAAGTAAAAACAGTGAACAAGAATATTCTCATTTGAGCTGATGGTTCTGCTTGGAGTGTGGGGAATGTCTGTAAATGTTGTTCTTCCACAGCCAATTCCTGGGGACTAATGTTCTAGTGACTAATGTCTTGCTTCCCATTCCCCATGACCATTTTCAACATGTCTGTTCATATACTGTTGAAGGACAGACAATTTTGTTTTACTGTGTATAAGGGGGAAGATTTGTGCAGTTGTCTTAACCTCCTAGGGATGGAATTTAGTACCAGGTTGGTGGGTGGAATGTTTTATCTGTGAAGGCAAAGCGTGGTTGGAGCTCAGAAGCTGGGAGAACGAGCTGGCGTACAGGTAAATATATCCGAATCCAATAAAGATTTTATTCCTTCCTACACTGCGCTAGAGTGGATCCTTACATTTATATTGTAACTGAGATCGGTTATCACCATTTATACGTTGTTCTTTTTGAGGCTCTCACAACCGAACATTCACTACAATGTATTTCAAAGGGGCACATGTCCCAGAGTCCTGTAACTGCTGCCAATACAGGAGGGCCCCTTTAAGACACCCTGCCGCCCCCACATGCCCCTTGGGGTCTGGGTGTGCTCACTCTGCCCCCTTACATATTTTTAAATATTTATTTACACATCACAGGGACTAAGTCCCTGAGCCTTGTAACGGATGGAAAATACATTGTTCAGGTTGAAACCAACCAACCAGGATTGACCAGTCCCCTTTAAATTGGCTAATCAAGGCATATCTGGATACCAACTGTCCAGATATCTGTACATGCTGACCCTTAATTTCTCCAAAACTACTGAATCGATTTACACCAAATCACAAAAAGCACGCTTTCTGGGCCACAAATCTAGCTTCCTGCCGAATCTCGGGTAATTCCGTTCAGCAGCTTTTGCAGTAGTACTTCTGAAAATAGTCTATGGACCATGCATGGGGGTTCGTGTTTTTGGCCCCCTCCTCTTTTTCTTGGTTCCTGCATGACATATCATGCCAAAACAACCCATCCACAAGATAGATAAACAAGCATTTACAATGCAATAGGTCTCGCAGCATTAAAGTTTGAGTTACTGGCACTGTAAATGAAAATGCTTTGCATTTGGTATATAAACATTGTTTGTGAATGGTTAGCTGTTGCTTATGCTAAGCAAAGTTGGCAGTAATATAGAGTGCTAGTCTTGCTTGTCATAAGCATGCTGATTTAAAGCGCTCTGATACCTGCGGGTAAAGTTTGCGCCATATAAAAGTGAAAACTAATAAATAAATTTAAAAAAGCCTACATGTACCATGTCCGTTCTTATTCTGCGATGCCACATATCTTTGGGTCCCTGTACTTATTAACTGCACCCGGCTGTGGGAAACCTTCATGGCAGGATCAACGTGTTGCGGGGCAGACACAGGCAATGTAGCCACTGGCCTGTGGCTGCACCACGGGGTAACAGTGATGGGGCAGGGAGGCTGTTGGTAGTGCTGTGCCATAGCAGTGTAGTTCTCTGCGTATGCTGGGCATGGGGGATGCTATTGGCTGACAAGAAGTGGTGAGGAGGTGCCTGCTTCCTGATCTTGGGCAGGCGACAGGTAAAAACAAGCGCTGTCTAGGCTCGACCTAAAAAACAGCTAGCCCCTATCTCATGGTTTGGAGGTTAAAAAGAAAAAATAAATAAAAGATCAGCCATAGAAGGGATGCAATCGGCCCCTGGTGCCACTGTACCTGCTGGAATTTGGATAGCTACACCCCTATGTTGGTTCGGTACTGTTCTCAAATGTGATATGGGATTGTGAGCAATTTTCCCAAAGTAGCAGATGAGGCGGTTTTTAAAGGAAAGTTTGCAAATCTAGAATTGTTTCTGGGGTGAGCTAGAGACAATCTGAGAAAGCTACAGAACACAAAGCCCATTCATTCAGAAGTGCCTGGAGACAGTAGCATCCTTCTATGTGGCACATTTGTGGAGCTAGGTGATTTGTTTCTCAGCTTGGAAGCTGGTAAAAGAGCTGAGAGAACTAATACAAGCATTGGCAATGCAATATGTCTCGCATTTGCAGAAGTTTGAGTTATTGGCATTGTAAATAATTATGACTTATTTCTGTGTTTTCAAAACTTGGAAGCAGTGTGTAAACACGCACTTTAAACTTATAGTCCTTGCTTATGAGAAGCAAGGCTGGCAGTAAAAGAGGTGCAGTTACTGGCAGCATTGCTTCTCCTAAGCAACGACTATATGTACAAAGTGTGTGTTTACACACCTCTTGTCCTTTAAATTATCACACTTAAAAAACATACCTAAAAAACAGTAATTTACAATGTCAATAACTCCAACAAATGCGAGACCTATTGCATTGCAAATGCTTGTTTATTTTGTCCTGGCTGCCATTTTGCTGCTGTTCTCGGCCGCTTTTCTCTGGACCCTGACCCGCCATCTTGTCCATTCCCTCGTCCTTTCCCCTTTTCCCTTGTTTCCCACCTTGACGATCCTTAAATGTTTCTTCCTTTTTCTGATTTGCCTTCTCTCCATACCCTTGTATCCGTCCCACGCTCCCTTGGTGTTGTGACTGCGTACCCCTCTGACCCCACTTAATGGAACTCTGCTCTCCTGGTTTTTTGGGTCTTGACCTGAGAAAATCTACTATTTGTATATATATATGTATATAGAGATACCTCTAATCACTAGTAAATGCGTAGACCTTTGTACTCTCTACCATTCCTATGTGACTCTTAGAGTATATCCATTCATATCCCTTCCCTATGTATATAGAGATACCTCTAATCACTAGTATATACAGTAGACCTTTGTACTCTCTACCATACCTATGTGACTCCTAGAGTATATCCATTCGTATCCCTTCCTTCAATGACTTTAAATTTTTGTTCTGTTTGTATCTCTTCCTGGAGTGACTTTATAACGGATACATTTGCAGTTTTTTTTCTTTTTCTATCTTTTATGCAACGCATGTAATCCTAAGTCTTTATGTATCGCAACTGGTTATTTTGTAAAGCGCTCTGACACCTTCGGGTAATGTTCACGCTATATAAAATTGCATTAAACAAATAAATAAATAAACCACTGGGTCTAACAATCAGTTTGTAAATATGGAGCAGTGTGGAGCACTGTGTCAAAAAACAAATTGACCCCAGAGCATCAGGGATACTGGGTGAATGTGTATGGGCCATTGTGGTGATGTTGGTGAGTATCGATCGCTGATCAATTGTTGGTATTGGTGCTGGATCAGACAGTGACACTTTCTTTTTACAACCCCCTGACAAAATGCCTCAACAGACTGGGATTGAGTGTGGGGTCAACCATTTTTCTAATCTATATTAATCTGCAAAAAAAAACAAAAAAAATCTGTTCGTTCTCCAATCACCTAAAGTGTATCTCACTCTCTTAAAATCTTAAAAGCCTGTCTTCTCCCACAGTTTTGAGTCAAGGCGGTGACCGGTATGGTCATGGGTAATGATCTGAGAAGCATGGTTGAGTAAGGCTGGGAGGTCTGCGCACCGAGCGCAGTGGTCTCAAGCACGTGTGACGAGGAGGTGGGGGTCTGAGAGGCCTCCTTTGGTCAGTGCTGCGGCGTTCCCTGGAGCACGTGCAGCTCTCGGACAGGGCGGGGGCTAGCGGCTGCAGACCCACCCCGCTCTGCGCGCCGGTCTCTGGTGACAGACAGGAGCAGGCGCTGAGGGAAGCACTGACAGCAGCAGCGTCTGGGCAGTGCATTCCGGGCACTTGACTGGCGGCTCCTGGGACTACGTCATAACAGCGCGCACAGCCCCCGGACTCGGTTCCTCGCCGTTAGGTGTGTTATGCTTTTTTTGTTTGTTTTAATGCCGGGGCAGAAGGGGCCCGGTGAGAGGGAAGGGCAGGCGTGACGGAGGGAGGACAACGGCCGCTGCGTATCTTTCATGTTATTTGAGACGGCTTTCACGAAACCCTAGGCCGCGGCGGCCAGCTGGGTGACGTCAGCGGCTGTTAAGATGTCCGCGCGGCCAGGCCGGGGTCACGTCACAGGCTCCGCTGCTTTGTGAGCACATTGGCAGGTAAAGGAGCGGCGGAGCGAGCGGCGCCGGTAACAAGGGCACCGGGCACGCCTGAGGGGGGTGCAGTCCTTGATTCTTAACGCGGAGGGGTATTGGGGCCGTGTACTGGAATGGGGCACCAGGGGCAGGAAGATCTCCGAGGGGAAGCGGGCGGGCGCTGGTATTCCCGGGGAGGGGACTCTGGTTTAGGTGCGGTGGGAGAAGGCTGTCAAAGGGACTCACGAAGAGGGTAAACCTAGCGAGCGGGGGCAGACAGTGAGGCCTGCTGAGGGTTGTGGTAACATAGGGCAAGGACAATAACAAAACTTTATTGCAACGTGAAATATCTTGGATCTATCGCCTTCAAGCCATGAAGCCCTTTGGGCATAATGATAGTACTGAATTTAGCGGTTTCATTTAACCACTGTTTCAGTGGCTTTCTGATGCTGTTTATACTTTTTTGTGTTGCCTGTATTGTAAATATGTCACATGACTTGTTCACTGATTTTTTGTTAGGTGGTATTGTTCAAAACTTTATTGCAGCACTTAGTTATTTCGTACACTTTCACGTTTCCAACATGGCCGCAATTTGTCCACCTTTTACTTTTATCACCCACGTGAGCCTCAGTGAGCCACTCACGTTAGCTTGCCAAATCCCAGGTCACATGATTTAACGTCGCGGTAACTGGTTCACCTTCTACCCGTTCGTACAAAGTCCCGTAACCGGTCACGATCGAGCAGTCTTATCCAAGTAAGTCGGTTGGTTTAACCGCTGTGTTACCGTTTTTTTAGCATTTGCGAGGCGCCACCACCGAGTGAGTACCCTGCATTAACTCTCGTATTTTATTTTCATTTCAGCACTATCTTCGGGCATTCAGTGTGTGTAAGTCCGTTTACCTCTCTGATAGTTTTTTTTCACTGCACCGCGCACTCGTTGCACTTTTGGTCACTTTTTTAACAAGAGCACCCGATTCGTATGCATGTGTTCACACCACAGTACGTTCTTTAAGTTGTTAAATGTGTGACATGTTTATTACTATATGTTAGGGATTGCTATATCTTGTTTTGATTTATAGAGCTCCTAGATAAAGGGCTTTTGATGCCCGAAATGCATCGGAATTGAACAACAGGGAGTGGTGATGGACAGAGTTTCTGAATTAAGCAGAATACTCTCACCCAGTCAAGAGATCAGGGCTTAATCCAACACCGTTTTTTAGCTCACTGCACCATCCCAGCTCAGAACCTGGCTATATGCAAATTAGTCTGTCCCCGGCCCAGTGTGTCATGGGAACAGGGCAAACCAAACTACCAAGCCAATTCTTTCACTGGGAAGGAAACAAGCTTCCGGGGACCGGTTTCTGGCATTTCAGCCGTCTTCGGCCCGGCTTGCTTGAAGCCTGATGGTGCAATGAGCAAGGGACTCACGTCTGAGTATACCCTTCCACGCTTATGGTGGACAAAATAATTGAACAACAGGGGGTGGTGATGGACAGAGTTTCTGAATTAAGCAGAATACTCTCACCCAGTCAAGAGATCAGGGCTTAATCCAACACCGTTTTTTAGCTCACTGCACCATCCCAGCTCAGAACCTGGCTATATGCAAATTAGTCTGTCCCTGGCCCAGTGTGTCATGGGAACAGGGCAAACCAAACTACCAAGCCAATTCTTTCACTGGGAAGGAAACAAGCTTCCGGGGACCGGTTTCTGGCATTTCAGCCGTCTTCGGCCCGGCTTGCTTGAATCCTGATGGTGCAATGAGCAAGGGACTCACGTCTGAGTATACCCTTCCACGCTTATGGTGGACAAAAAAGATTCAGAAAAGGGGGTGTAATCAAAGGCAACTCCATCACTCACCCTATGAAGGGCCACAATATCAAACTAAAGGTCAACGCCACGTGTGATTCGTCAAACTTGATTAATCTATTAAAATGTCCATGTGGAAAAATATGTATCGGAAAGACTGAAAGAAAAATCAAGGTCGACTAAATGAACATAAATCCAATATAAGGACCAGGAACGAGAAATCGAACATTGCTGTACACTTCATGGAGCAAAAACACAGTATCGCACAATTAAAATATTTGGTACTTGAGATCATTGAAAAACATGAGGGCAGAGACAATAACAAAACTTTATTGCAACATGAAATATCTTGGATCTATCGCCTTCAAGCCATGAAGCCCTTTGGGCTTAATGATAGGACTGAATTTAGCTGTTTCATTTAACCACTGTTTCAGTGGCTTTCTGATGCTGTTTGTACTTTTTTGTGTTGCCTGTATTGTAAATATGTCACATGACTTGTTCACTGATTTTTTGTTAGGTGGTGTTGTTCAAAACTTTATTGCAGCCATTAGTTATTTCGTACACTTTCACGTGTCCAACATGGCCGCAATTTGTCCACCTTTTACTTTTATCACCCGCGTGAGCCTCATTGAGCCACTCACGTTAGCTTGCCAAATCCCAGGTCACATGATTTAACGTCGCAGTAACTGGTTCACCTTCTACCCGTTCGTACGAAGTCCCGTAACCGGTCACAATTGCGCATTCTTATCCAAATATGTCGGTTGGTTTAACCGCTGTGTTACCGTTTGTGAGAAGTTGGCCTGATATGTAGTGTTTCCAATTCTGGAACCACTGGGTATCAGTCCAAACAAACCCCAAAGATGTCTGGTTGTAAGTCAACCTTGTTAGACAAGCTATCCTAGTGGTAGCATGGACTAAGCAGCCTTAAAGGCTTAACTTAAGAGGTCGTGTTAAGCGAGCTGTTTTACCACATACAATCCTGTAATCAAATGAAAGGACACCACACAAGTATATATTATAAAAATATATGTATTTATTTCTAAATTACTCCCCAGTACTCTTTATGAGGAAAGGGGCACAAGCGTTAAATCAAAAGCACAGTAAAACATATAAAGTTGCACAATTATGGATGAGGGCGGGTGGCCACTCAGACCATATACTAAAAAAAGTGGTATAAGTAACACTTCTCGAACAGTGGTTAGGCCTAGGGCCTAGAGATTCGCTGGGAGCAGTCAGGACTAGCAATGCTGAAGTCGGGAGTAGCCCACAGGAGACGGGTGCAGCACGGAAAGTGCGGCGCGCACCAATGCAATGTCAATGGTGCGTAAAAGTTAGATAAAGTGAATTAAAAGATACTTCCGCTGAACCTAGAGGAACAAAACTTTAGACACAGACCCTAGAGGTGTGTACCAGTGTGGGAACACCGGCGTTGCAAAGTTACCTCACCCACAGGCCGTGGGTGCACAGGGTCGAAGTGGCGTCGGGTCTTGACACGCAGGTTCTTGGTGCTTGAAGCTGTTGCAGCTGCAGGCGATGTGAAGCAGAAGTGTCCGGTGGATCCAAGGGTGGATCTGAAGTGGTGAAGACCTGAAAGCAGAGGGGACAATGTTCAAAGTCACTGACCAGTGACCACCGTGGAACCAGATTGGAACCAGGCAAAGTCGGGTGCAAACAGGTGATCAGGGGTTGCTTCTCTCTGCAGCTGCGTGGACACGAAGAGGTCAAGGACGTCCAGGAGTCGTTCACGAGCTGTCCCTCGAAGGCTCTAGCTGATGGCGGTGTCGGCAACTCGATTGAAGCAAACAAGCCTTGGCTAATGCAAGCCACGGGGAAAGTGAAAAAGGCTTATTACTCAGACCAGCAAGGTAAGAGCGGGTACTGCTTTCTACAGGAGCGAGGGCAGGTCTGGAGCAACCAGACCCACAGTGTAAATCGTAGGTTTCGTCGCCAAGATGGCCGCTGACCACGTGACAAGCGGACGGGATGGCGAGTCGAGTGGCACAAAACAAAAGGGCCCCACGCAGATCGTGGAGATGCTGGAGGGATGATCTTTGGTGCAAATGCTGCTCGGTTGTGGGGCTTCTCAAACCCCAAAGCACAGAGTCGAGGGTGCCTCGGGTGCTGCGCAGTCAGCGTCTCGGGGGTCTTTCAAGATGGCCGCTCCCACGTCTCTCGGTGCCTCCACGGGTCCCTTCTTTGCAAGGACTGTGGATCGGGCTGGGAGAAGTCTGGGAAGCTGGGTCTTGTCAGGCTCTGCACTCGGACTCCGGCGGGAGGCGGCGGCAAAGCAGACGTCGAGGTGCTGGGTGATGCCTGTGTTCACAGGGTGGCCCCTCCTAGGCCACAAGGGAGATGCTCTTCAGTCTTCTGTCATCAGAATGTCGAAGTCCAGTCGTCTTCTTAGTTTAAAGTTGATTTCAGGATGATCTGAGTTGCATTGGCACTGCTCCCCCTCTTATTCCAATCTGAGGGGTGGATCTCCTGCTAGGTCCCTCCCCTATGGGTGGGACCAGGAAGGGGGGTGGTTACACCCCCTTTCCTTTGTCCAGGTCTCACTGGAGCTGGGGCTAGGCTGCCCCAGAACCGGTTTGACCGGATTATGCAAGGGGAAGCCTTGTGCTCCCCAGGCACTGTCTGGTTTCATTCAAACCTCCCTGCTACAATCCACTATCTCCTGTCTGGGGTGGTGTCACACCTCCCTGTGACAGGAAATCCTTTGTCCAGGCCTCCTCTGCTGAGTTTCGGTCAGCAGCAGGAGGTCAGACATGTGTCTGTGGCAGAAGCATCCATTTTGTGGATCTGAGGCTCTTTTAAAAATCAACCGCGTTTTAGCAAAAGTAACATGTCGTCCCCTCTAGAGGGGTGGAATGCTACCCCCGTCGCCAGGACTGGCGAGGGGGTAGTATTCCAAATCGTATGACACCTTACACGACATATTTTGATAAAGCCAAACCAAAGTTGACATATAACCGCGAGGATTATAATGCACTTAATAGTATATGGTTTGGCATTATCCCGGAACAGCTAAGGGAATTGGTCCCGACAGCTGCAGACAGGCTCAGCTCATGCTAGAGCACCATCTCACATTAAACCACGCACTCTGCCTTCAGGATTGTTAAGGCCTGCCATAGGAGTGGCTCACAGGTTTATATGTGTCCAGATAGGTTTAGATATAGGCATACTATATCTAAGCAAGGGGTGATTACACCACCTTGCCCCAGCTGAGTGATCAGCCAGTTGTGTCAATTTAGATAGCCAGCCAGGGGTGGCAAAAGATATGCTGCAGCCCCTGGTAGGCCTTGGATGCACCTATGCCCTGGGCACCTATAGTGCTCTGTACAGGGGCTGATAAGGTGACCCAAGCCAATCTAGTTATGCACCTAGGGTACATGGAATCCATTTTACAGAGAGAGCAGATAGCCTGGGGCCCTGATTAGCAGGGAACCAGGCCAACTAAGTCGAAAACCAGCTAAACACAAGGCAAAAAATCTGGGGTAACCATAGTCAGGTAGCCACCTTCCTACACCGTTTTTTTAGCATTTGCGAGGCGCCACCACCGAGTGAGTGCCCTGCATTAAGTCTCGTATTTTATTTTCATTTCAGCCCTTAAGCCGCACTCTCTTCGGACATTCAGTGTGTGTAAGTCCGTTTACCTCTCTGATAGTTTTTTTTCACTGCACCGCGCACTTGTTGCACTTTTGGTCACTTTTTTAACGAGAGCACCCGATTCGTATGCATGTGTTCACACCACAGTACATTCTTTAAGTTGTTAAATTTGTGACATGTTTAAGTGGGATTAAAAAACTGGGGGGTCTCTCAAAGGGGCGTGGCAGTGTAATTAGGGGTGTGGCTTTAAAACAATTATGTGAAAAATCTGTGTTTAGCATAGTGTGCCGCCCGACTTGTATTTTGCTGTTTCTTCCATTGCATCCAGGTATGTGATACAACAAGTAACATCGTACCTACAAAAAGTAAGGACTATTGGCTTTGTCAATTGTGATTAGTTGCATAAGATAAATAAGCTGCAACTATGGCTTGTTACATAAAATATTGAAAACGCTTCCAATTAAAGCCCTGGTGAACCTACCACAAGGTTGCTGCTCTTGTGTTTCAGAAAGAGAAGGGAAATCCAGAAAGAAAATGACTTTAAAAGGATTTCCCTTTCCCCACAACCCTCACCTGGCATGACGTCATGCCGTAACTTCTCTGCTAGTGAGAAGTGAGCAGTGTGGGCAGCGCACATCGATGTGCCTGCTCTCTCGTAACGGGTCTCTATCGGGCTGTTTTGCGCCCTGGCTCTTTTTTCCGGACTGGAGTGACAGCAAACTGCTGTCACTCCAGTCCGGAAAAAAACGGACCGTCTGTGCCAGCGCACAAAACAAAGCCTGTTAGAGACCCGTTTCGAGGCCCCTTTTAAAAAACTGCCGGTGCTCAGACCCCTAGAGACCCGGCCCACTTAAAGCCCTGTTTATTACTATATGTTAATGATTGCTATATCTTGTTTTGATTTATAGAGCTCCTAGATAAAGGGCCTTTGATGCCCGTAATGCATCGGAGCACTAAAGAAATGTCTTGGATACGTCATCATGCATATGTATAAAAACTCCAGAAACTAAAAGCTTGAATATGATATCGTAAAGTTTGAAATATATGAATAAATCATACCATATATACATTTTTTAATGAGGAGTCTTCGATGAAGAACTCACGGTGTGCCCAACTCAGGGATGCATTCATAATCTATGTGTGCACAAAATTTATGACTATTTGGATGACGTATTTGGACGGATACGTTGCCTGAAGAAGAACCCTACCTAACGTTCTCATCAAATCTTCATTGACAAACTCTGTGCTGTGCACCTCCCCAATCTGCACATAAGTAACATAGAAGTGCCCAGGGAGGGTGGGGGTTTGTGGGGCAGGGGTGCTGGGAGTGGGAGGGTGACTTGTAGGCTCTGGGAAGGGGCACGTAAAGGAGGATAGACTGCGAACCCCAAGAGTCTGTCAGGGAGTAGACCTAATGGGACCCCGAAGGGAGAGGCGGCGTGTATGCCCCGGGGAGGGCGGGTACAGGAGCCTTGTAGACCAGCCGTAGTGCTTGGGGTGACCATAGAGGCCTCGAAAGTGAGAGGAATACTGTAGACTCTCGGAGGAGGTGTGCATATAAAAGCCAGACGACAAAGGTGAGCGGCTTGGTATAGAGCCTAGAGGCGCTAGGAAGGTGACAGAGGTTATGAAAGGGGGTTGTGGAAGACATTAGAGGGGACAGATTCATTTTGAAATTTGCACTTGTGTGTGTGTGTGTGTGCGCGCGTGTGTGTGTGTATGTGTGCGACGGCGGGGTGGGTGTCTCTGTATGTGTGCGTGCATGTGCGCTCGTGTGTGTGTGTGTCTGTGTGTGTGTGTGTCTGTGTGTGTGCGAAAGCAGGGGGAGGTGTTGATGTGTGTGTTGGAGCTTCCCAGAGACAGGAGATAGCCACAGCGAGTGCATTTGCGGCCCACTCCGATCCGATTCTTGAGGATGCGCGTGGTCATCTCCTGGGAAGCTGAGCCGGTGACTATAGGTCTCTAGCGAGACCGCGCTTTCAGGCGGTAATTGCCACGAGACCTAAAGAGCACATTTTTGTGAAGGTTTTGTGAAGATTCGTCAAACAGCGCAAAAATTATAAGTAAAACAGTAAAGGCATTTCCTTTGGAAACGCTGACCTAACTATAACTATACAGTGGCGACCGCCACTGTGTAATAAATATAAAAATATATATAAACACTTCTTTTTCACTGAAAAAACCCCAAAGGTTAAAGTAACATTAAAGTTACCTGTTGTTATAATATAAAAACTAATGTTTAAAAACCAAACAACCACTGAAATGAATGGATTATAAATGAGTGAGTCAAATATAACTTGCGCCCCGCCCCATCTTGCACTGCTTCTGTTCTCACATATTACATCATACATGACATGTTCAATGACATCAATGATGACAGTTCGCTATATAGACCACACTTTCCATAACATGAGCGTAAACCTTTGCAGCAAGCAGAATATTAATCATAGCCGCGAAGTCGCCCATACTGATGACATTATGCTCTTTCATTTTTACTGGTATTTTGGCACTTAAGAAAGGTATTGGCTCTGTAGACATTAATGAGATCAGCAACTTATTAAACCATGAAAGACCACTCAAACACCGGGTTTGATAATAATTCACCCGAATGAGAAGTGCCTGTTAAATACCTCGTCTGACGAGGAATTTTAAGAGAACAGCTCCAGCCTATTAAAAAGCACGCAGTATCAGGCCCTATAGACAACCCTCCTACACAGAATCCTGACATGAGCAGAATCGTGTACACCATATTGACAACCCTTACAATCAATCCTATGAGTGAGACTCCCATAGATGACACATTCTAAAGCATTGTATAATGTCTCAGAATGTTCAGTGTTCTTTAGGAAAAAATGTCTGCATTCCATAAATCTCCAGTTTATTGCGAAGTTGTCTCTAATACTCTCTAATGCCGGCACACACACACATCCACAGGTGAATAATGGATTTGAATGAGAAGCTTTAGATGTTCTCAGCCGTTTTTGGCAGCAAGCCTTTCAATGAAGACACAGCCTACTTGAAATGCGCATGTGCAGCACAAACGGATTGTGCTCAGTCTCGACCCGGCTTTAAAGAACTCCTGCCAATAACGTCGCTGCATCTGAAGTATACAACTTTAAACATATTGAATGAGCCTAGCCTTCAGTAATACACTGATCTGAAGAGCAGTGGCTCGGATGACGTCATCAATGATGTCATTTACAGCGGCGGCCGGTGCATTGGGGATGAGGGGCCACGCCGCATCACCTTTGCTGTTCATTTTCAGGTCAGGCAGCCAGGAGCCAGACTTTGCTGGGCGGAGGATGTCGCAGCTCCTGTTGGTGTAACCTCCTCAACTCAGCAATGAGAGGAAGCATCACTCATGGCCTCGCAGCTGCACGCTTTAGTTTTAAGCCCTAAAGCGCCCAGGGTCGAGTGTCAATCAGTGACACTTCATCGCAGTCTCACTGACTCCATATCACTCTGTGATGACGTTGGGACTGCTGCCTTCCCTCATTGGCTGACCATATGTCATCCAATGAAAAAAGGCAGCAGCTTCAAGCCTCCTGGCACCTCCGAGGTAGAGCTGCATTTTTTTAATTAATGTTTGGTGCGTGTATGTATGTATGAATATTTAGTAATGAGTGTTGTGAAAGGATGTGTGTGTATCAATGTGTGCGCGTATGGGAATGCATGGCTGAGTGTGTGCATGTGTGTCTCATCCGCCCCCCTCCCTCCTAAAATTACTGTCCGCAACTGGTCATTTAATGTCATCTGTGATGTAATATGTGAGGTCATAAGCCGAGCATGGTGGGGTGCACGTTATAGTTCGCTCACTGAACTATAAAATGCGTATTTCAGTGTTTGTTTGTTTTTTAAACATCAGTTTATATAACTGCCTAGAAAGTCACATTAACCTTTGCTTATTCAGTGATTTCTTTTTTCACCTCCTTCACTGAGCATTGTGCAGAGTGGCAATGGCTGCAGGGCTGCCTGTGGCCAGGCTTTGCACCCAATCTTCTGCGAACGAGATTGGGTGCCTGGTCACAGACCCCCACCCCACACTTCTGCCTTTTTTACTCCCAAAGTACTGTAGCTCAAGAATCACCCACAGCACTCAAAAATCAGCTCCGGCTTCGCTTATTGAAGTTTCGGCAGTCTTACTCTACCAGTGCCCCTGCACGAGTCCCGCAGCACTTTATGGGGGGCGCGCTGGGTCCGGCGAGACTCGGGCACAAAACGTATTTATTTTTTAACTCCCACTGGACCACCCACAGAGGGCATATCCTTACACTCCCACTGGACCACCCACAGAGGGCATATCCTTACACTCCCACTGGACCACCCACAGAGGCCCTCTCCCTACTCTCCCACTGGACTACCCACAGAGACCGTCTCCTTACACTCCCGCTGGACCCCCCACGGAGGCCGTCTCCCTACTCTCCCACTGGACCACCCACAGAGACCGTCTCCTTACACTCCCGCTGGAACACCCACAGAGACCGTCTCCTTACACTCCCACAGGACCACCCACAGAGGGCATCTCCTTACACTCCCACAGGACCACCCACAGAGGGCATCTCCCTACTCTCCCACAGGACCACCCACAGAGGCCGTCTCCTTACACTCCCACTGGACCACCGACAGAGGCCGTCTTCTTGCACTCCCACTGGACCACCCACAGAGGCTGTTTCCTTACACTCCCGCTGGACCCCCTACAGAGGCCACCTCCTTACACTCCCACAGAACCACCTACAGAGGCCGTCTCCTTACACTCCCACTGGACCACCAACAGAGGCAGTCTCCTTACACTCCCACAGGACCACCTACAGAGGCCGTCTCATTACACTTCCACTGGACCACGCACGGAGGCCATCTCCTTACAAACCCACAGGACCACCCACAGAGGCCGTCTCCTTACACTCCCACAGGACCACCAAGAGAGGCCGTCTCCTTACACTCCCACTGGACCACCAACAAAGGCCGTCTCCTTACACTCGCACAGGACCACCTACAGAGGCTGTATCCTTACACTCACTACTGGAACACCTAACGAGGCCGTCTCCTTATACTCACTACTGGACCACCTACAGAGGCCGTCTCCTCACACTCACTACTGGACCATCTACAGAGGCCGTCTCCTTACACTCCCCACTGGACCACGCACGGAGGCCATCTCCTTTCACTCCCACAGGACCACCCAGAGAGGCCGCCTCATAAAATTCCCACTGGATCCCTACAGAAGCAGTCTCCATACACTCCAACTGGACCACCTACAGAGGCCGTCTCCTTACACTCCCACAGGATCACCTAGAGAGGCCGTCTCCTTACACTCACTACTGGACCACCTATGTTATGTTATGTTATGTTATTACTTTTTGTACAGCGCACAGCTGCCCCAGCGAAGGGGCGTCCTGGCGCTCTGAGAAGGCAAACGCAACACAACCTCCAATGACAGCAGAGAAACAATCGGGAATTAAACAAACAGGATGGTTTTAATGGCCCGCCTAAACTGAAATAGATCATCTATTGCCCTGATCTCAGCAGGAAGGGAGTTAAACCACTTCGCGGCCAGCACTCGAAAGGAGCGGCCGCCCGTTCTACTCAGTCTGAAGCGTGGCACCACCGTCAAGTTCTGACCCATGGATCTCAAGGATTGCAAAGGGACATAAGGAGTTAAAAGGTTTGCCAGAATTTGTGGAGACGTACCTTTAAGGATTTTAAATGCCAGGCAGAGCACCTTGAATTTAATCCTCTGGCTTACAGGAAGCCAGTGAAGCGAGTGCAGTGTTTTGGAAACCGGGCATAGCCTAGGCAAACCTACTACCACTCTGGCTGCAGCATTTTGCACTCGCTGCAGTCGGGTGAGTTCAGCCTGGTTGATTCCCGCCAAAAGCGAACTGGCCTAATCCAGCCGGGATAACACTGATGCCTGAACCACCAGTTGTCTGTTGGGACCATCAAAAAATGTGAGTATTGGCCTAAGTCCTCTAATTATGCCATAGCAAGAGGCTGCCACCCTCTGAGTGCCGGGTCAAGCCAGACCCCAAGGTTTTTTATCTCCATAACAGGAGAAGGGGTCAGCCCCAGTTCCGAAGGCCACCAGTTGTCATTCCACAACCCCACCTGCTTTCCCACCACCATGACCTCTGTCTTCTTAGTATTCAATTGGAGAAAGTTCAGATTCATGCAATTAGCCACAGCGCGAACACCGTCGCGAAACCTGAGGGCCTCCACATCAGAGTCCCCACTCAGCGTGACCGCTAGCTGCGTATCATCCGCATATGAGACCATAGTCAGGCCCCAGCGCTTGACGACCGTAGCCAGCGGTCTCACGTACAGATTGAATAAAGTGGGACTCAGAGATGACCCCTGTGGGACCCCCAGTGTCAACGGGTATGATTTAGATTTGCTGGGTGGAATTGCAACCTGGAACGATCTATCCGTGAGGAAAGACCGAAACCAGCACAGAGCAGACCCCCTGACTCCCACTTCCTCGAGTCGTTGAAGAAGAATCCTGTGCGAAACCGTGTCGAGCGCGGCACTCAGATCTAATAGCAGGAGTGCCGCAGTCCGACCAGTGTCCAGCACGGAGCGCAGGTGTTCGACCATGGAAAGTAGGGCAGTCTCCGTGCTGTGGCCCGCCCGAAACACATTTTGGGTGGGGTCTAAGATGTTAGCTCTGGCGAGGTGACCTAGAGAAGCCGTCTCCTTACACTCACTACTGGAACACCTACAGAGGCCGTCTCCTTACACTCACTACTGGACCACCTACAGAGGCAGTCTCCTTACACTCACTACTGGACCACCTACAGAGGCCGTCTTGTTACACTCACTACTGGACCACGTACAGAGGCCGTCAACTTAAACTCCCACTGGACCACTCACAGAGGTGATCTCCTGACACTCACTACTGGACCATTTAAAGTGGCCATCTCGATACTTACACTCTCACTGGACCACCCACGGAGGCCATCTCTACACTCCCACAGGACCACTCACAGTGGCAGTCTCCTTACACTCCCACAGGACCACCCACGGAGGCCATCTCCTTATACTCTCACTGCACCACCTACAGAGGCCATCTCCTTACACTCACTACTGGACCACCTATAGTAGCCGTCTCCTTACACTCCCACAGGACCACCTACAGAGGCCGTCTCCTTACACTCCCACAGGACCACCTAGAGAGGCCGTCTCCTTACACTCCCACAGGACCACCTACAGAGGCCGTCTCCTTACACTCCCACAGGACCACCTAGAGAGGCCGTCTCCTTACACTCCCACAGGACCACCTACAGAGGCCGTCTCCTTACACTCCCACAGGACCACCTAGAGAGGCCGTCTCCTTACACTCCCACAGGACCACCTACAGAGGCCATCTCCTTACACTCCCACAGGACCACCTAGAGAGGCCGTCTCCTTACACTCCCACAGGACCACCTACAGAGGCCGTCTCCTTACACTCACTACTGGACCACCTACAGAGGCCATCTCCTTACACTCACTACTGGACCACCTATAGTAGCCGTCTCCTTACACTCCCACAGGACCACCTACAGAGGCCGTCTCCTTACACTCCCACAGGACCACCTAGAGAGGCCGTCTCCTTACACTCCCACAGGACCACCTACAGAGGCCATCTCCTTACACTCCCACAGGACCACCTAGAGAGGCCGTCTCCTTACACTCCCACAGGACCACCTACAGAGGCCGTCTCCTTACACTCCCACTGCACCACCTACAGAGGCAGTCTCCTTACACTCCCACAGGACCACCTAGAGAGGCCGTCTCCTTACACTCACTACTGGACCACCTACAGAGGCCGTCTCCTTACACTCCCACAGGACCACCTAGAGAGGCCGTCTCCTTACACTCACTACTGGACCACCTACAGAGGCCGTCTCCTTACACTCCCACTGCACCACCTACAGAGGCAGTCTCCTTACACTCCCACAGGACCACCTAGAGAGGCCGTCTCCTTACACTCACTACTGGACCACCTACAGAGGCCGTCTCCTTACACTCACTACTGGACCACCTACAGAGGCCGTCTCCTTACACTCACTACTGGACCACCTACAGAGGCCGTCTCCTTACACTCCCACAGGACCACCTAGAGAGGCCGTCTCCTTACACTCACTACTGGACCACCTACAGAGGCCGTCTCCTTACACTCCCACAGGACCACCTAGAGAGGCCGTCTCCTTACACTCACTACTGGACCACCTACAGAGGCCATCTCCTTACACTTACTACTGGACCACCCATGGAGGCAATCTCCTTACACTCCCACAGGACCCCCCATAGAGGCCGTCTCATTACACTCCCACAGGACCACCCACAGAGGCCGTCTCCTTACACTCACTACTGGAACACCTAAAGAGGCCGTCTCCTTACACTCACTACTGGACCACCTAGAGAGGCCGTCTCCTTACACTCCCACAGGACCACCTAGAGAGGCCGTCTCCTTACACTCACTACTGGACCACCTACAGAGGCCGTCTCCTTACACTCCCACAGGACCACCTAGAGAGGCCGTCTCCTTACACTCACTACTGGACCACCTACAGAGGCCGTCTCCTTACACTCCCACTGCACCACCTACAGAGGCAGTCTCCTTACACTCCCACAGGACCACCTACAGAGGCCGTCTCCTTACACTCCCACAGGACCACTCACAGAGGCAGTCTCCTTACACTCCCACTGGACCACCCACGGAGGCCATCTCCTTACACTCCCACAGGACCACCTAGAGAGGCCGTCTCCTTACACTCACTACTGGACCACCTACAGAGGCCGTCTCCTTACACTCCCACAGGACCACCTAGAGAGGCCGTCTCCTTACACTCACTACTGGACCACCTACAGAGGCCATCTCCTTACACTTACTACTGGACCACCCATGGAGGCAATCTCCTTACACTCCCACAGGACCCCCCATAGAGGCCGTCTCATTACACTCCCACAGGACCACCCACAGAGGCCGTCTCCTTACACTCACTACTGGACCACCTAGAGAGGCCGTCTCCTTACACTCACTACTAGACCACCTACAGAGGCCCTCTCCTTACACTCCCACTGGACCATCCACAGAGGCCGTCTCCTTACTCTCACTACTGGACCACCTACAGAGGCCGTCTTCTTACATTCACTACTGGACCACCCACAGAGACCGTCTCCGTACACACCACTGGACCACCTACAGAGGCCGTCAACTTAAACTCCCACTGGACCACTCACAGAGGCGATCTCCTTACACTCCCACAGGACCACCCACAGAGACAGTCTCCTTACACTCCCACTGGAAGACCCAGAGAGGCAGTCTCCTTACAATCCCACTGGACCAGCCACAGAGGCCGTCTCCTTACACTCCCCCTGGACCACCCACAGAGGCCGTCTCCTTACACTCACTACTGGACCACCTACAGAGGCCATCTCCTTACACTTACTACTGGACCACCCATGGAGGCAGTCTCCTTACACTCCCACAGGACCACCCACAGAGGCCATCTCCTTATACTCCTACTGGACCACCTACAGAGGCCGTCTCCTTACACTCCCACTGGACCACCTCATGGAGGCCATCTCCTTACACTCCCCCTGGACCACCTACAGAGGCCGTCTCCTTACACTCCCACAGGACCACCTACAGAGGCCGTCTCCTTACACTCACTACTGGACCACCTACAGAGGCCGTCTCCTTACACTCCCACTGCACAACCTACAGAGGCCGTCTCCTTACACTCCCACTGGACCACCCACGGAGGCCGTCTCCTTACACTCCCACTGGAAGACCCACAGAGGCAGTCTCCTTACACTTTCACTGGACCACCCACAGAGCTCATCGCCTAATACTCCTACTGGACCACCTACAGAGGCTGTCTCCTTACACTCCCACTGCACCACCTACAGAGGCCGTCTCCTTACACTCCCACTGGACCACCCACGGAGGCCGTCTCCTTACACTCCCACTGGACCACCTACAGAGGCAGTCTCCTTACACTCCCACAGGACTACCTACAGAGGCCATCTCCTTACACTCCCACTGGACCACCTACAGAGGCAGTCTCCTTACACGCCAACAGGACTACCTAGAGAGGCCGTCTCCTTACACTCACTACTGGACCACCTAGAGACGCGGTCTCCTTACATTCACTACTGGACCACCTACAGAGTCCTTCTCCTTACATTCACTACTGGACCACCCACAGAGGCCGTCTCCTTACACTCCCACAGGACCACCCACAGAGGAAATCTCCTTATACTCCCACAGGACGACACACAGAGGCCATCTCCTTACACTCCCACTGGACTACCCACAGAGGCCGTCTCCTTACACTCCCACTGGACCACCTACAGAGGCCGTCTCCTTACACTCCCACAGGACCACCTAGAGAGGCTGTCTCCTTATACTCACTACTGGACCACCTATAGTAGCCGTCTCCTTACACTCACTACTGGACCATCTAGAGAGGCTGTCTCCTAACACTCCCACAGGACCACCTAGAGAGGCCGTCTCCTTACATTCACTACTGGACCACCTAGAGAGGCCGTCTCCTTACACTCACTACTAGACCACCTACATAGGCCCTTTCCTTACACTCCCACTGGACCACCCACAGAGGTAATCTCCTTACACTCCCATTGGACCACCCACAGAGGCCATCACCTTACACCCCCATTGGACCACCTACAGAGGCAGTCTCCTTACACTCCCACAGGACCACCGAAAGGCCGTCTCCTTACACTGCCACAGGACCACCTACAGAGGCCGTCTCCTTACACTCCCACTGGACCACCCATGGAGGCCATCTCCTTACACTCCCACAGTACCACCCACAGAGGCTGTCTCCTTACACTCCCACTGGACCACCCACGGAGGCAGTCTCCTTACACTCCCACTAGACCACCCACAGAGGCCGTCTCCTTACACTCCTACTGGACCACCCACGGAGGCAGTCTCCTTACACTCCCACTGGAAGACCAACAGAGGCAGTCTCCTTACACTCCCACTGGACCACCCACAGAGGCCGTCTCCTTACACTCCTACTGGACCACCTACAGAGGATGTCTCCTTGCACTCCCACTGGAAGACCAACAGAGGCAGTCTCCTTACACTCCCACTGGACCACCCACAGAGGCCATCTCCTTATACTCCTACTGGACCACCTACAGAGGATGTCTCCTAACACTCCCACAGGACCACCTAGAGAGGCCGTCTCCTTACACTCACTACTGGACCACCTAGAGAGGCCGTCTCCTTACACTCACTACTAGACCACCTACAGAGGCCCTTTCCTTACACTCCCAGTGGACCACCCACAGAGGTAATCTCCTTACACTCCCACTGGACCACCCACAGAGGCCATCACCTTACACTCCCATTGGACCACCTAAAGAGGCAGTCTCCATACACTCCCACAGGACCACCGACAGAGGCCGTCTCCTTACACTGCCACAGGACCACCTACAGAGGCCGTCTCCTTACACTCCCACAGGACCACCCATGGAGGCCATCTCCTTACACTCCCACAGTACCACCCACAGAGGCTGTCTCCTTACACTCCCACTGGACCACCCACGGAGGCAGTCTCCTTACACTCCCACAGGACCACCCACAGAGGCAGTCTCCTTACACTCCCACTGGACCACCCACAGAGGCCGTCTCCTTACACTCCTACTGGACCACCCACAGAGGCCATCTCCTTACACTCCCACTGGACCACCCACGGAGGCTGTCTCCCTACACTCCCACTGGAAGACCAACAGAGGCAGTCTCCTTACACTCCCACTGGACCACCCACAGAGGCCATCTCCTTATACTCCTTGTTGGACCTGGCCCTCTTGGCAGGGTCATCCCTAAACTTTTTGCCTTCCTCCAATACTCTCTCTCTGACCTATTTTGTTTGGTTTAATGACTCTGGGCACTTTACCACTGCTGACCAGTGCTAAAGTGCATATGCTCTCCCTGTACAAAGTGTACCTGTGATTGGTATACCTGATTGGTTCATTGGATTTACTGTCAGTCCCCAGTAAAGTGCACCAGGAGTGCCAGGGCTTGTGAATGCCAATACTGCTAGTGGGCCTGCAGCGCTGGTTGCGCCACCCACAGAAGCAGCCTTTTAAAATGTGTCTAGGGTCTGCCATTGCAGAACCCGCGTGCAGTCTGGTACTGTCATGCTGGCTGGGCAAGTGCACACACTTGCCAGCCCCTCAACCTTCCCTTAACTTCATATTAGTCACCCCTATGGTAGGCCCTAGGGCAGGGTGCATTGTAAGTGTAAGGTAGGACATGCTCTGATGTGTGTGGCATGTCCTAATAGTGAATTACTGCCAAATTCGTTTTTAGGTCTCGCCCTGGAATTCGCATCCGAAGGATGCGTCCAGGGTCGGAGACTTATAGCTGCCTGACACCGGGGAATGAGGGACACAAAACTGTGACGAGCGTGGATTGAGCTGCGTGCACGCGCGTCAACATTCACGCATGCGCACATCACAGCCGCGCACATCACAGTCACAGCCACACCTCCTCCCTCCCCCCCCCTTCGCCGCCGCCGCCGCACCTACACACACACACACAGAGCAGGCTGTTCACAACACATGCACACGCAGGCAGACACTAGCGCACACATACAGACACACACTACACCTCCCCAGGCGGCCCCCCCCCCGCCCGCCGCCGCCCCCCAGCCGCCGCCGCCCCCGCCCCCCCAGCCGCCGCCGCCCACACACGAGAGTACACGCACAGACAATCCCCCCGCCCCGCCCCGCCTGCAAGCTCTCACTTACCGGCTCGGTGTGCAGGTTCCTGGGCCGTCTTTTGGCACGCCGCAGGGGTCTCCTCACCACTCGGGAGCCCCGTGTTGCCTCTGTTACCATGCAGTCTGCCCTCGCTCTTTCGCCCGGTCTCTCTGAAGCGCCCCGGGACTTCAGCGTGAAGCCTGCATGTTTCGGACGTCCTCCTCGGCAGTTACTTCCTGTTTCTTTGACGAGCCCCGCCCACGTCCAAACAAAGGCTGCCTGACTTCCAGAGTGCGCCCGCGATGAAGAGACGGCCATTTTGTCAGCACACAAGCACCTAGCACTGTGTTTATTTGCATACTGGACTGTCACTGTGCTTTCGGTAACGACGTACAGCTTCGGAGACTGCACACGTTGTAAGCATATTGTGGTGCACGTACAACAGACAGCTGAGTGCATAATCAATCTATGTGAGCAAAGAACATGTTTTCATAACCCTTGCTATCCTTTCCATTTAATTGTTTTGTTCCATTATTTGATTACATTTCCTGATATTTGACAAATGATTTCCGTGTACATGCAGAGGATTAAGCAATTGCAGTGAAAGGACACGCTTATGATGCTATCGCTAATTCTGTGGTTTTATGTATGTCCTGGTGAAATTTCTGTTACACAGTGTAATCTCAGTTAATTTCTGGCATTTGCTTTACATTTGTGATGAAATCATGGCAATTACGTGATTACACCGTGACCAGATCAAGTAAAGAAGCTTCTGTTCGGGTCAATATCCCATGGCATAAACACAGGAAACAAGGTTTGCAAAGAGAACGTGTGCAGATGCTGTTCGTGCACGCGTGATTTTGCGACTTTTTCTTAGTGCAAAATATGTCCTTGTATCCAAGAATGAATGCGAGGATGTACATGGCAAAACAGCTGCCAAATGCTGGACCGATGTTTTTTTGTTATTTCGTGTACTTATTGAAGAATTCCATGTATTTTTTGCAAAAGAATTTACGCAAATATCGCACACTCCTAATATTATATTACATTTCCTATTAATTATCACACACCATTTGCACACAATTGCTAAGGTTATTCTTTCTGAAGGATTTATCTTCATGTTGGGTTTTTTGTTTTCATTATGACGGAAATGAACCTCAACTACGCAGCTAGGGCATGTTTAAAAAAAAATTATTTCTGAATGCAGTGCACATTTTGTGCCTTGCTTCTCTTGGAGCGTGGGGACGCAGAGCCTACATGGAGTGGCTGTATAAAGGACATAGCACCACTTTTTATTGAATAGAAGGTCAATATTTTATTAAGCGTAACATGAGCATACGTGCATAGAGGATGGGCTGGTGGAAGGCTGGGAGAGAATTACAGGCAGTGATGCGGAGAATTTCCCCGTGTTCGTTGATTACAGTTTCCAAGCAGCTGTGAGCACCAAGAGATTACGGTGCGTCCGCTCTTGTTCCTTGAAGACTCTTACTCTAGCGCTCTCTAGTTTGCTGTCTTGCCTGTGGGCATTTGTCCCCAGCCAGATTGCATCTTTAATCTGTGTGGTTTCTGCATGTCGTAAACTCTATCCCAATATTAATAGCTTTTTCGTTTTTTTTTCCTTTCTAATTTACATGCGCTTAATTTATTTCATGCCAGCCTTTTAAATCAGAAACGCGCTCCGATTAAGGTCCATTGAGAGCTTTACATTACTGTTGCATGTGTGAGTGCAGAGTGCGTGCAGAGTGACAGTGAGTGCAGAGTGACAGTGAGTGCAGAGTGCGTGCAGAGTAACAGTGAGTGCAGAGTGAGTGCAGAGTGAGTGCAGAGTGACAGTGAGTGCGGAGTGACAGTGAGTGCGGAGTGACAGTGAGTGCGGAGTGACAGTGAGTGCAGAGTGACAGTGAGTGCAGAGTGACAGTGAGTGCAGAGTGACAGTGAGTGCAGAGTGCGTGCAGAAACAGAGAGTGCAGAGTGCGTGCAGAGTGACAGTGAGTGCAGAGTGACAGTGAGTGCAGAGTGACAGTGAGTGCAGAGTGACAGTGAGTGCAGAGTGCGTTCAGAAACAGTGAGTGCAGAGTGCGTGCAGAGTGACAGTGAGTGCAGAGTGCGTGCAGAGTGACAGTGAGTGCAGGGTGAGTGCAGAGTGCAGAGTGAGTGCAGAGTGACAGTGAATGCAGAGTGAGTGCAGAGTGACAGTGAGTGCAGAGTGAGTGCAGTGACAGTGAGTGCAGAGTGACAGTGAGTGCAGAGTGACAGTGAGTGCAGAGTGACAGTGAGTGCAGAGTGCGTGCAGAAACAGTGAGTGCAGAGTGCGTGCAGAGTGACAGTGAGTGCAGGGTGCGTGCAGAGTGACAGTGAGTGCAGGGTGAGTGCAGAGTGACAGTGAGTGCAGAGTGACAGTGAGTGCAGAGTGACAGTGAGTGCAGAGTGACAGTGAGTGCAGAGTGCGTGCAGAGTGACAGTGAGTGCAGAGTGCGTGCAGAGTGACAGTGAGTGCAGAGTGCGTGCAGAGTGACAGTGAGTGCAGGGTGAGTGCGGAGTGACAGTGTGTGCAGAGTGACAGTGAGTGCAGAGTGCGTGCAGAGTGACAGTGAGTGCAGAGTGCGTGCAGAGTGACAGTGAGTGCAGAGTGCGTGCAGAGTGACAGTGAGTGCAGAGTGACAGTGAGTGCAGAGTGACAGTGCGTGCAGAGTGACAGTGAGTGCAGAGTGACAGTGAGTGCAGAGTGACAGTGAGTGCAGAGTGACAGTGAGTGCAGAGTGCGTGCAGAGTGACAGTGAGTGCAGAGTGCGTGCAGAGTGACAGTGAGTGCGGAGTGACAGTGCGTGCAGAGTGACAGTGAGTGCAGAGTGCGTGCAGAGTGACAGTGAGTGCGGAGTGACAGTGCGTGCAGAGTGACAGTGCGTGCAGAGTGACAGTGAGTGCAGAGTGACAGTGAGTGCAGAGTGCGTGCAGAGTGACAGTGAGTGCAGAGTGTGTGCAGAGTGACAGTGAGTGCAGAGTGCGTGCAGAGTGACAGTGAGTGCAGAGTGCGTGCAGAGTGACAGTGAGTGCAGAGTGAGTGCAGAGTGACAGTGAGTGCGGAGTGACAGTGAGTGCGGAGTGACAGTGAGTGCAGAGTGACAGTGAGTGCAGAGTGACAGTGAGTGCAGAGTGAGTGCAGAGTGAGTGCAGAGTGACAGTGAGTGCGGAGTGACAGTGAGTGCGGAGTGACAGTGAGTGCAGAGTGACAGTGAGTGCAGAGTGACAGTGAGTGCAGAGTGACAGTGAGTGCAGAGTGACAGTGAGTGCAGAGTGACAGTGAGTGCAGAGTGCGTGCAGAAACAGTGAGTGCAGAGTGCGTGCAGAGTGCAGAGTGCGTGCAGAGTGACAGTGAGTGCAGAGTGACAGTGAGTGCAGAGTGCGTGCAGTGACAGTGAGTGCAGAGTGCGTGCAGAGTGACAGTGAGTGCAGAGTGCGTGCAGAGTGACAGTGAGTGCAGAGTGACAGTGAGTGCAGAGTGACCGTGAGTGCAGAGTGACAGTGAGTACAGTCACTCAGCACCACCACATTATCACTCAGAACCACCACAGCACCACTCAGAACCACCACAGCACCACTCAGCACCACCACAGCATCACTCAGCACCACCACAGCACCACCACAGCACCA
The DNA here is from genome assembly GCF_964263255.1 of Lissotriton vulgaris. Lineage (NCBI taxonomy): Eukaryota > Metazoa > Chordata > Amphibia > Caudata > Salamandridae > Lissotriton > Lissotriton vulgaris. The sequence continues at coordinate 286,289,856 of NC_141690.1, read as the reverse complement.
CCATAGCACCACTCAGCACCACCACAGCATCACTCAGCATCACCACAGCCCCATTCAGCACCACCACAGCCCCATTCAGCAGCACCACAGCATCACTCAGCACCACCACAGCACAAATATGTTCTCTCAATGTTTCAAGCTTTATTACAAATGTCACAAAAAGATGTTAATATTTCACTTCTGTTCTTGGATTTCGTTACAATAAAATACACTGAACATAATCTTCACAAAAGTTATTTACAAAAGTTTAAGCTATTGCCATTATAAATTACAATCACTTTTATTAAGTATTAAAAAAAATTAAAAGCCATTGTTATTTGTAATATCAATACATCTAAGTCACGTAAATACAAATGTTGCATTACAAATGCTATAGGTGTCACATTTGCGAAAGTTATAACTATTGGCATTGTAAATGACAAAGCTATTAATTTAGCTATTTTCAAAACCAACACATAAATGAACATTTGGTGAATTACCATTAAAATATTTGACTTTTTTACTAAGATATTATTGTACTCTTTTATGCAAACAAAATTTAGATACTGCATAAATAACTTTAATAAAACATATTTTATATATAGCTTTTTATGTAAAAAAATAACTATAGCACAAAGCAAAAAACAATTGCCATTTACAATGCTAATAGCTCAAACTTAAATAATGCGAGACCTATTGCATTGCAAATGCTTGTTCACTATTGTAAGGCTACCTGCTCCCTTTAGGCCAGAATGAGCTGCTGGAATTATTACCCTCTATAATCCCAGCAGGCTCAGGGAACATGGTAGAGAGTCATGTTTAGTATGCCTGAACTCAGAATAATAAAATACATCTTTTAGTAAAGGTTATTTTAATATCCTGTGTTTGCAAATGCTACTTTTAGAAAGTTAGCATTTGCTTGCCTAACCATTTCAGCCCGCCTCTGCTAGTATGTGTATTTGACTGTCTGGGATGTGTGAGTGACAGGGATGGGGGACGACAGGTGGTGAATGCAAGGATTACACCTTAGTGGGAGGTAGGAGTGGCCCTGGACTTCTAATCAGGCTGTGCTCTGCCACCACAATGCTGGCTCCGCCCCCCTGGGGAGCGACTGATGACTCAGCCTGCACCTGGCCCAGGAAGGGCGAAGCACCATCATCAAGGTACTCCTGGCCGCCCCTGGCCACACAATGCTGGCTCCACCTCCTGTGGAGCGTCTGATGTGCCTGCCCTCACACTGAAAGCAACAGCCAGAGTACACCCATCAAGTGCTCAGAGACTGAAAGGAATTATGCAGAGGCCCCCCTGGCCTGAGAAGAAAAAGGAAATGGGGTATAAAAGTAGGAGCCCTGCTCCTTGTAAATCAGATCCTGTTTGTGCTACAGAAGAAACTCTGCCCGAAGAGAAGGACCTGGAAGAAGACTACAAGGAGGAGTGCTGTCTCTGGCCTGTGTCTGGTGCCTTGCTGCAGAAGGAGAGGAAAGAAAAGACTACAAGAGACTTTTGCTTTAATTGAACTCTGTGCCAAACTTCTACTAAAAGATCTCCAAGGGCTTGCTGTGGAACTTGCCCCCTGACCAGCGCCCCAGGAACAGTGGGCGCTACCCCCCCCACCCCCTGAAGGAAGCTGCTGCTGGCGTGGGCTGTCTGTCCCTGCAGCGCCGAGTGAAGGGGAGCTGAGAGCGTCGTGCTTCTATCTGCGCCCTCTACCAATTTGAGCATCTGTGTCCCCTGAGCACCGTGACTGTGGCCTGACCGTGTGCCAGCTACAAAGTGAAGACCATCCTCTCGCTGAGCGGAGAGGATCGCGAATTTACATTTGCAGTGTCCATACATTAACTGTTGACTCTGGCACATTGATTACCGTCCAGTAATTAAGCCACAGATTTTTTGGGGATTTATGATTTGCTAGAAGAGATCTCCATGTGTTTTTGAAGTCATGCCTGTCTCAGTGAAAATGGAAAAGGCACCATCCATTTCTTCTATTGACTGTGATTGGGAGAAACTAGAAAACTATACCGGGAAACAGCTCAAGAGCTTCTGCAAAAATTTGAACATTTCCATGACCGGACTCTCCAGAAGGGAGCAGTTCCAAAAGGCGCTGAGGGCCTGGGTCAAGGCAAGGAATGCCCCTGGAAAAGATATTGAATTTGAGTATGCAGAACAGCAGCTGGAGGGACCCCTGACTCCAGAGTGGAGGGGTGCAACCTCCCCATTGGGTAGCAGTGTTTCTGGCTGAGGTCTGTCGCCAGAGGAGCTGGCGGACAGACAGGCAACTCGAGATCATGAATTGAGGTTGGCAGAGCTGGAAATAAATGGGCAACTGGAGCTAGAAACCAAGAAGTTGGCCCTGGAAGAAATGAAAATGCAGCTTGCCCGTGACTTAAGAATGAGGAAACTTGACATGGAGCTCGAGGGGCTTGAGGCCAGGAGGGCTTCAGCCCAGCAACAAGAAATATGTGTAGCTCAGAGATTGAGCTTTGCTGAGTTGGAGGTGGAGTCCAGCTCAGCTGGTGGCAGCAACATTCAGGTATCTAGTGCTGACAGCATAGTGCGCGCACCTAGAGATATGGCACCTGACTTGGAGGTGGTTAACACACACCAGGGGGTTCAAGGGCATGAGGTAGCTCCAGTAGTGCGCAGCGTCCCTGAAGGGAATAGGGCAGCTGGCGTAGGAGTTCATGGTCCTAGTGGTGGGAGGGATTCCCCCATGGTTGAGGTCCTGGTGGGTGAGTGTAAAGACCGCCCAGAAGAGTGTGGGTTGTGTGACAGAGACAGTCCGCTACTGTCTGGCCAGTCTCAGAAGGATGGTGTGGAGTATGTGTGTGAGGCGCTGGATGGAGAGGTGGAGGATAGTTTGGTTAACCCTGCTAGGGGGCTGTGTAATCCAATTGTGGGAGAGCATACTTTAAGTCCCAGTTTTCCAGAGCTATGCCAACACCTGTTTGAGAGTGAGTTCTCTGACCCCAGGGAGCTCACATTGGAGGCAGACCCTGTGGTGGATTCCAAAGGGTCTGGAGAGGCATTGGGGTGTGATCCTGTGGGGAGTGGCTCAGGTATCTTCCAGCCCAGAGTGGTGGAAGTGGCGCAGAGTAGCCCAGCTAGGTCCTGTAGTAGTGAGAGGGGTGTAGGGCCTCACGTCCTGTCCTTGAGGGGAAGGAGTGAGAATGGGTTTTGTCCCGGTAGTGCCCAACCTCAGTCTCCGAGCCTGGATGGTTCTTTAAGGGAACACCAGGTGGGGAGCATAGGCTGTCCGGATGAGTCACCCGCTGAGGGGGATCCCCCAGTGACTAGAGAACGTGGAGGCTCTGTAAACAGAGCTCCAGTAGTTCTGGTGTCTGGCAGTACCGCTCCAGTTGGGAGGGTGCAGAAGTCCAGAAGGAGGGGCGAGAGGGGGAAAGAGTCCCCAGTGGACGAACCAGTGGGTCAGGGGCCAGCCAGCAGGGCTGCGTCCCCAGTGAATGACCATGGGGACACCACTTCTGTCCTGGGGGATCTTCCCGCGCTGTCAGGTGGACAGGGGTTGGGAGATCTGCGCCAGGCAGACTGTTGCACGGCATATGAGCTATGTGCCACCCTCAGGGGGGGCATGCGTGCTCCCCGGGAAGTCCTGGTGCGCCAGGCAAGTGTTCAACTGCAGGGTTGGGTCCCTGAGTTGGAGAGCCAGGTTCAGGTGTTGTCTGACCTGGAGGGCAGGACCACTGTAATCGGTGTCCTGGCCCATGTCGCTACTAGGGGTACCACTCCAGTTGGGAGTGGGCAGTACTCTGGAAGGGTGTGTAGAGGGAGGAAGTCCTCGCCTCTGACCTCGGTTCAACTAGAGGGTCTAGACCCTAGGTTTAAGGGCCAGGTGCAGGGTGTCCCCCCTGACCTGGTGCCCCAGTTGCAGGATAGCACCCATGAACTGGTGGGTGAATTGTGCAGGTCACCTGCCACAGGTGCCCTGATAATTCTGGAAGGGGGTACCACTCCAGGTAGGAGGGTACAGAGCCCCAAGGAGGAGGACCGGGTGTGGGAGAGCCCACCCCAGTTTTTGGAACAGCTGCCAGGTACAGGCCTGGAGCTGGTGGGTCAGTGCCAGGATGACATACCTGACCTGACAGGAGGGAGAGTGGACAAAGGGTGCCAAGCACCTGGGGCTACTGCCCCTCACTCTCTGAGGCCACAGAGGTTTGGGAGCCCTGAGAGGCATGAGGCCTGGGTCTCAGCCCTGACTACCGTCAGTGGCCACTGTGATTTGATGACTGTCTGTTGGGACACACCTGTGAGCAAGTTAAGGTTAGAGGCTGCACAGGTGGTGTCCACAGAGGAAGACAAGCGTGCCCCGTGGAGTAGCTGGGTGGACCCTGAGAGTATGTACAGAGGATTTAAAATAGGTTCTGATTGGCGTAGAACTGGAATGTGCCCCTGCTGTTGCGGGCCAGGTCCATGTTCTATCGCCCTAAGCAGGGAAGCCCATTACAGTGGTGATTGGTCTACCCTGCGTTTTGGCTGGAAGGGGGTTGTGTTGGACCTGGCCCTCTTGGCAGGGTCATCCCTAAACTTTTTGCCTTCCTCCAATACTCTCTCTGACCTATTTTGTTTGGTTTAATGACTCTGGGCACTTTACCACTGCTGACCAGTGCTAAAGTGCATATGATCTCCCTGTACAAAGTGTATCTGTGATTGGTATACCTGATTGGTTCATTGGATTTACTGTCAGTCCCCAGTAAAGTGCACCAGGAGTGCCAGGGCTTGTGAATGCCAATACTGCTAGTGGGCCTGCAGCGCTGGTTGCGCCACCCACAGAAGCAGCCTTTTAAAATGTGTCTAGGGTCTGCCATTGCAGAACCCGCGTGCAGTCTAGTACTGTCATGCTGGCTGGGCAAGTGCACACACTTGCCAGCCCCTCAACCTTCCCTTAACTTCATATTAGTCACCCCTATGGTAGGCCCTAGGGCAGGGTGCATTGTAAGTGTAAGGTAGGACATGCTCTGATGTGTGTGGCATGTCCTAATAGTGAATTACTGCCAAATTCGTTTTTCACTATTGTAAGGCTACCTGCTCCCTTTAGGCCAGAATGGGCTGCTGGAATTATTACCCTCTATAATCCCAGCAGGCTCAGGGAACATGGTAGAGAGTCATGTTTAGTATGCCTGAACTCAGAATAATAAAATACATCTTTTAGTAAAGGTTATTTTAATATCCTGTGTTTGCAAATGCTACTTTTAGAAAGTTAGCATTTGCTTGCCTAACCATTTCAGCCCGCCTCTGACTGTCTGGGATGTGTGAGTGACAGGGCTGGGGGATGACAGGAGGTGAATGCAAGGATTACACCTTAGTGGGAGGTAGGAGTGGCCCTGGACTTCTAATCAGGCTGTGCTATGCCACCACAATGCTGGCTCCGCCCCCCTGGGGAGCGACTGATGACTCAGCCTGCACCTGGCCCAGGAAAGGCGAAGCACCATCATCAAGGTACTCCTGGCCGCCCCTGGCCACACAATGCTGGCTCCACCTCCTGTGGAGCGTCTGATGTGCCTGCCCTCACACTGAAAGCAACAGCCAGAGTACACCCATCAAGTGCTCAGAGACTGAAAGGAATTATGCAGAGGCCCCCATGGCCTGAGAAGACAAAGGAAATGGGGTATAAAAATAGGAGCCCTGCTCCTTGTAAATCAGATCCTGTTTGTGCTACAGAAGAAACTCTGCCCGAAGAGAAGGACCTGGAAGAAGACTACAAGGAGGAGTGCTGTCTCTGGCCTGTGTCTGGTGGCTTGCTGCAGAAGGAGAGGAAAGAAAAGACTACAAGAGACTTTTGCTTTAATTGAACTCTGTGCCAAACTTCTACTAAAAGATCTCCAAGGGCTTGCTGTGGAACTTGCCCCCTGACCAGCGCCCCAGGAACAGTGGGCGCTACCCCCCCCCCCGAAGGAAGCTGCTGCTGGCGTGGGCTGTCTGTCCCTGCAGCGCCGAGTGAAGGCGAGCTGAGAGCGTCGTGCTTCTATCTGCGCTCTCTACCAATTTGAGCATCTGTGTCCCCTGAGCACCGTGACTGTGGCCTGACCGTGCGCCAGCTACAAAGTGAAGACCAGCCCCTCGCTGGTACGAGCACCGTGACTGTCATTGCCCTGAGCCGTAGCTCACACCGTGAGGGAAGACCTGTCCGGTCCGAGCACCGCCGCCTGCTGATCCCCGTGTCGCAGGCTGCCCAGCAAATACATACTCTGCTTGCAAGTTGTGCCCTCCGTGACCCGTGCGCTGAGACCCGCTCCCCGCAGCTGTGAAGTGAAGTGCTGCGGGCGTCGCCTGGCTGGTACGTCTGGTTCTTTGAATCGTGCCCCCATCAGCACGCCTGCAGCCGCTCCCCCTCCAGGGTCGAAGCACACGCTGCGGATACGTCTGTTTGCCCCACAACGCACCATTCTTGGAGAGCCTGACGAGCCGTAGCCCGCCTTGGCCCCCAGGAGCACCGCGACGTGACCAGAACTGACCCCGCTGCTGTGGCCTTCGAATCCACCCCCAAGAAGGTACTGTAACTGTGTGTGCAAAGTGCGCGGCGCTCAGGACCCGAAGTCCGTGAGGCGCGCACTCCCTCGAGCCCCCTGAGGCCCCTCCGCTGTGCAGCCGTACCAGCGAGACGTCCCCATCTTGTCTCCCGGCTTCGGTACGACTCGCACAGCTCCAGCGCACAGTACGCCTCGCCCCCCTTCCTCAGCGCCGTACGCTTCTCACGCGAGATGCGTGAGGTTTAGCGGGCCGCGCTGGATTTACCGAACGAGTCGCACTAAGGCTCTGCGAAGCGTACCAGAGGCAGCGAAAGGGGCCCACACGCAGCACACAGTGCCTGGACCATTTTTATTCTAAAGTTAAGCTGGGAAAGGTCATTTTACACCCAGTGACATTGGTCCTAGAATAATAACAAGCTCATTAAGAACTACTTTTAATGCTGAACAAGAACTGTGGCATATTTAAAGAATAACTGGAACCTTGCAAAGAAGTAAAGACTGTATTTGAAACCTGCTTGACATATATATATATATAAAGATATATTTTTCCTAAATACAGTTTGGTGTCATTGTGTGGTGGGTTGATGGTGGGTGTATGTAATATTGCAAATGTTTAACCCTATGTACTCCAGAGTTTAGCCTAGACTGCTTGCGTCACACTACCTAAAGGGTAAGCAGGGGTTATTTCTGGGAGTAATCCTTTGCCCTGATTTAGAGGAGAGGGTCCCTGCTTGTCAAGTCAAGTCAAGTCAAAGAATTTATATAGCGCTCTACATACCCAGAGGGTCTCAAGGCGCTTGAGGAGGGGAGGGGAATTACTTGTCGCAAGTACATACCTGCGCCAACCAGAGACCCCCAATTCTAACACTCCTACTGGACCACCTACAGAGGATGTCTCCTTACACTCCCACAGGACCACCTAGAGAAGCCGTCTCCTTACACTCACTACTGGAACACCTACAGAGCCCGTCTCCTCACACTCACTATTGAACGACCCACATAAACCCTTGACCTTACAATCACTACGACATCACCCTTACACTCCCACTCGACCACCCACAGAGGCCGTCTCCTACTCTTACACTCACTCTTGGATCATCTCCAGAGGCCATCCAATCCTCACACTCACTCCTGGATCACCTAAGGAGACCCCCCACTCCTCTCACACTCACTCATTCTTGGAGTATCTAGGGAGGCCCTCCCAACCTCACACTCACACTTGGATAACCTATGGAGACCCTCGTCTCCCTGCCCTCACTACTGCAACACCTACAGACCCCCATAACCCATCCTCTCACCCCAAATACTAGATCACCTATGGAGATCCTCATACTCCATCCACTCACCCAGAGTACTGGATCACTGACAGAAAGTCTCCTCCCTTTACATTCTTCGCAAATGCCAGGTTGCCTAAGAGATCCTTATAGAACTTACACGTCATTAGCTGTCCCTTCTGTTTAGCAACTAAAAGCAGCCACATTTAAGGATGATGGCATCACCCTGTACCCTTGTAACCAGCGGGGTCAGAACTAGATTAAGGGCAGAGGGAAGGGCAGTGTCTAAGTAGTAGGGGAAGGGATGAAGGCAGAAGGCGATCTCTCAAAGTTTCTGTCCTCCCTTCAGCTTGTGGAATGGGGCGGAATCAGACGTGAGGAAAGAGGGAGATGGAAAAAGATGCCAGGTCCTCCCTTCTTCAGCCTTGTCGGCCAGGTAGATCTCAAAAGCTTTTAGGTCGTCCCTTCTACAGCTTGTGGAATGGGGTGGAATCGGAGGCAGGTGTGGAGGGGGTGAGGGAAGAGGGAGATGGAAAAAGATTCCCGGTCCTCCATTCTTCAGCCTTGTGGTCAGGTAGATTTCTCAAGTTTTCAGGTCCTCTCTTCTTCAGCCTTGTGGTCAGGTAGTTCTCAAAAGCTTCTAGGTCCTCCCTTCTACAGCTTGTGCATGGAAGTAATGAGGGCACAAGGAGATAGTTCAAGCTTCCAGGTGACGCCTCCTTCAGCCTAGTGGAAAGGGAGATCTCTCAAGCTTCCAGGTCCTTTCGTCTTCAGCCTTGTTGTCAGGGGTGGTGGCGATGAGGACACTGAACCCTGCATAGATCTAAAAACTGTCAGGAGCTGGATACCATCTGAATGATAGCAGAAGCTACAAGGACTGATTCAAACTGAACTCCTCCCCCTGATGCAGGCTTGCGCCCGCCCACACATCACGCGCTGAGAGCCACAAGGGAAGGTCGCAATCCCCAGATCGGTGCTCTATGAATTGGCAGAGCTGCATCCCAGCCCACCAAGTCTTGGGGGTGCTTACTTGGACCTACGCTGTTGTTTTCTTCAGCCCCTGGATCTTGTTTCCCACTGCATGCTACAGTGTGACTATCAGCACCACTGCTGCTGACCCCAACCACTTCCCCTCTACATGGCCCACTCATGGAGATGAGCGGACACAGGTGTACGGCAGGGCAGTGAGGGCAGCAGGTGGCGGCCACAGGCATTATGCTACATGATGAGCCATGTTTGGCTGCAGTCAAGTATTCTTGGACCCGCTGTGGAACCCCTTTCGCTGCAGAAGGCCCAAGTACTTTCATATGGTTCTAGAAGATTTGATGTGGTTACTGGCTGCTTACAACCTGATTTTGCAGCCCTAAGGCCAAAGTAACCAAGCAAACTAGCAAACTGCTGAGCGAGTGAGCTGACTTGCAGCGGACCGCAGCATTGAGGTTGGAGACTTTTATAGAGACTCTATAGCCCTAGCAATTGTCAGTTTTGCCTGCCTTTTTGCGACCTCGGTTTATGTGGGCGGAGGCGGGGCTACAGCAAGACCAGGGGGAGGAGGTAAGTAGAAAACTGCTCTTGCTGCCTCTGCATTTGTTTCATTGCTACCCTGCCTGATGTGTTCTGATGGCCTCGTCACCGCTAATTTTGTCTAATTTTCTTTCATTCTTCCCTTATTTTGACCTGTACCCTGTTCTTAACTATTATGCTCCCCCCCCTTGCAGTCCCCATCGGAAAACAGAAGTGTGCTGGTGGTCCCCATCCCCATATCGCCACCCCTTCCCCGAAACTACATCAACAGACTAGATGTTGCAGAGGGCAATAGGGGTGGTGTCCACTGAAATTGAACTGACCGAGAGGAGACTCTCCCTGAGGGCAGGGGGCATGCCTAAGCCACCGTACAATTTATTTGAAACAGCTGTTGCTATCGACACCCCTGAGGTGGAGTTCCGAGGTAAGACGGATTACTCACCCACCGCCTGGTGCATCGAATAGAGCCCACTTCTCCAAGGCTGTCTGTGAGGAATTTTAAAAAACAGCAAAGAAATGCAGAGAGCATTCTGTTTCTATTACTCCTATGCCCGCTCAGCCACTGTGTAACTGTTAAAAGGGGTCTTGATGTTTATCCAAGCTGGGCAGTTCAAATGGTGGTGGAGATAGTTGGAAAAAGTCAAGGCTGCCTTGTGCTTGGAACTTACACCTGTACTGGCAAGCCTTGCAACCACTCAGCAAATTTGTAAAGACTCTCAGAAAACCCAGCTACAGTTCAGCCGGCCAAGGGGAAGCGGGATTTCCTAATCAATCCAGCCCTGTCTCGTACGAACACTGGCCCTAGTCATGTAAATAGTGGTTTCCCTCCTACTGCTCATTCCCCAACTCCCAGAGCAATCCAACCATTTTATGGCCAGCCCACCGTTGGGGGCCAATGAGGGATCCAACCCGTAACTTTATAAATCAATAAATAAGAGAAGCAGCCTGGAGAACCATGGGTCAGTTAGTTCAACTTGCAGTCACAAGCCTCCGGTCATCAATTCCCCACCTGTGTCCTGCCCGACATGGTAATTTTGTTAGGAGTACTCGAATTGCGAGAATGGCAGAGGGAGATGCATGAGAAACTGGCTAATAAATGCCTGAAGTGGCTTGTGAAAAACAAGACCTTTCTCGTCTCACTGGCATATAGCATTCCTCTAACACACAGAGTTGGGTGGATTGGCCAGGACCGGAGAGACCTTCCAGGGGATTGCAATATTATTAACTTTAAAAATCCCAATTTGGTTTGAAGGCTACTATTTGAAAATGTGCACACGCAGGTGGGAGAGTTGAATAATGCCCTTTACAGCTGGGCTATTTCTACCCTACCCTGTTGCTTTTGCTCCCACCTTCCACCAAAGTTCTTCCCTATGACCAATACTGTTCTAACAGGATCTAAAACATACCAGTTTCAAATAGCTTGATGTACTGGGCAGAGTCGATCAGCTCACTGATGGAGTGGGTCCTCAGAGCAATAGCTTTTCAAAGGGGGCAACTAATGGCTGCCACAAGGTTGGGTCTCTTTAACTGGAGGGTGGGAGTAGAGCTAACATCACCTCCCAGATTGGCAAAACCAGGGACCAAACTAACCAACACTGCGTCCCAACATAAGCCCTTCAATTGTTCCCCCAGAGTAACTCAACTAGATCCCCAATCCAACGAGACCGGGGCACGCTGCCATGTGGGTTCTGTTGCTCGTAGAAAGGGCCTCATTCCTCATGCACCTTCTTCCCCTGGTAACCCTGAATCTGGCACATTCAACAAAGTCAACAGCATTTCCAACAGTTTAGGTGCTCCCGGTCCTGCAACTGTGGGCTCTCACAGTGGGGCACAGCAGACATTAAATCCAAGTGGACGGATACAGATTGGGAGTGATTTTTGGAGGGATTTCAAACTGCATTTTCCAAGAAACCAGGGCAGTTGACAAGGTTCACACGCGAGGCTACTCCGCATACAGTATTGATGCCCTAATCTCTACAGCAGGTAGACCGTCGGGCGGTCTGCTCATATGGGTTAAAAAGTCCCTAGATTGCTCAATCAAGGTCATCAATATTGAATCGCCCACGACCTCTTACAATTAAACCGTCCTCAAAGCAGTGTACCCCCTACCTCCTGGTGAATGTGTACAATAGGTCCTCCCCTTTTATTAAGTTATCGCAAACGATGAAAATCCTTAAGACTGTTCTAGAAGACTATGGGACAAGTATCCACAAGGTTATTACAGGTGATCTTAACTGCGGCTTTGAGTCCTACCAACCCCAGCTCGGTGTATTCCAGTTTGAGGATGAATATTGTAAGGTTACTCCCTATTTTTCAGCCAAAAAGAGCCCGAAGAGGAGTGCAACTGCCATCCAAATTTCAGACTTTACAGCCACCCACAGCCTAAGAGCTTGTAAGGGGTGTGCCCAGTCAGATCTAAATGCCAAGCCTACCTTTAAAAGGGGGGCTAATCCAGTAACATTGAGTACATATTACTTGACCTTACGATTTGGCATGAGATGGTAGCTATGGAGATAATCCATCGCCTGTAGAGCGATCACTTTAACCTTGCCCTCACATCAGGTGTAAATCTGGTCTGGGGATAACATCCGTTAACACTGTGGCCCTGAGTAACAATAGGCGCAAAGTACAATGGGTGGGTATTGTAAGCAATGAGGCTTCATTGAAAGAGATGCATGGTGCTGTCTATAGTGCGCTAACAAGTTGTATAGATCCGGCGAGCACTCCCCGCAAGATATTGGCCATGCAAGAATCATTATTTGGGAAACAAACCTTTTTTTGAGAAAAAGATCCTACCTCGCAAATTGGCCCCTAGATCACACAAAGGGTTTGATATAAAATGCAGAGTGGCTAAAAGACCTCTGATGGAAGCCTTAAACAGTAATATGAGGCCAGATATTTTACCTGCTAGATGGAATTATGCCCAAGCAATAAAATCCAGTAAGTGCCAGTGGAAAGTTTAGGTGTGCCGCCTGTATTGATCTTCGCGCTGCATTTATCTATGACCAGCAGCTCCCGCTGCATCATTAAAGACCACTACTGGAATGTTGTCCTTCGTGGGCCTGCTGGATTGTCCCTCTGTGTTACCTCCTGGGGCTTGTCGACCACAAGCAGTTTGGTTTTCTAACATTGACTAAATGTATTAATCAATAATTCAATCTCCATTAACGAAATATCAGGGAAGTTCTCTAACATCTGAAGCTCCATAGGGTTGAGCTGATCCGTGACAATCTGGGTCTGTGACATACCTCCAGGAGGTATTGGAGTAAGATACATGATGTTATGCGAGAGGTCTTGGGGGTGACAGTGTTACCAGAGGCGAGGAGATGCCTCCTCAATATCTGGGAGCCCACAGATCTCAATACAGCGCAAAATAGGTGGGCCACTCTAGGGGCAATGATAGCCAAACGAAATATAGCTCAACAGTGGGGATCCGAGAGGCCGCCCACGCTTGAGGGGTGAAAAGAGAGCATGGACTGGTGTATGTTCCGGGAGGCCGACCCCGCAAATGGGCATCAGTGTGGGGGTTGTGGAATAGATACAGGGGGGAGATTTGTGTACCACCTGTGGATTCGGTTGTTGATATTCCCGCATCCCCGTGATCCTTAAATGTAAAAGTATTTCACTTTTTCTTCCCCCCCACCCCCCCTTCCCTTTCCTTAGATATGATATATCGGCTGTGCACTCATTTTAATGCCTTGTTTCAATAAAAAGAAATATAAAAAAAATAATGCCACGAGAAGAATATGTAGGGCAGACACTAGGAGCTGTGCTGTGTACTCGGCTGCCAGCTTCTTAAACTCTATATGGCATCTCAGAAAGAGAGGTAGAGCACCATGCACCTTAAGTTGAATTGGGTTTATGGCTCGTTCGAAGTTATGTTTAGTGATTTTTAGCTTCTGTTTAAGAATAGCTGTTAGATAATAGGGTTTTGGAAATAGATTTTTTTAATGCTGTTTGTTGAATTAAAATGTTTATACTCTGTCATGTTTTTATAGCTATGCTGCTGTGTGTTTTTTTGTTTTTTTATAAATAATGTTGATGATGCATCAGTATTGCCCGGCAGGTCTTCTGGACCCCCCTCTGGTAAGGGCAAGAAGAGCCTGAGGCTGAAAGGGCTCGTTTGCACACGAGGGACTCAGGGTCAATGGACTTTGCTGATAGGGCGCGTCAATGAGTGCAGGATCGATTCTCCTCGGAGACCTATAGTCAGTCATCTGGCCTTGCCAGGTTCTGTGGGTACCGCCTTCTCTCCTCTGGAGAACGGCCAGGCGCCCCTCTCCAGAGGTCACCAGTGTGGGCAGCGAGGGAGGCACCTAGAGGTCTTCCCCTCAGCGTCTTGCCCCAGAAGAGAGGTGGGCAGAAGAAGGCTCAAGCCATGTGCGTGCCTAGGTCAGACCAAAGGATCTGTTTCTGATACTGCCCACCGGGTGATTGCATTCTTGCATTTCATTATTCAGAAGGACAGAGTTTAGGAAAGTATTTTTTCTTGCTCATGTCTCACCATCTTTCCTAGTCCCACTAGCTTCATCTCCCTAATGGACCCTCTCAGAGCCCGGAGACCTATTTTTAGTCCAGGCTTGCAGCAGCCCCTGCAGAGGCTCTCAGCATCTGAAAAACACCTCCTACACAAGGTGTTTCCTGCAGCATCTGCTGCTCTCATTTCACTGCTGCCAGAGTAACAGGGCCTTGTACAAGCAGACAGCATGACAGGGTGCAGTACCACGAGCAGACAGCATGACAGGGTGCAGTACCACGAGCAGACAGCATGACAGGGTGCAGTACCACGAGCAGACAGCATGACAGGGTGCAGTACCACGAGCAGACAGCATGACAGGGTGCAGTACCACGAGCAGACAGCATGACAGGGTGCAGTACCACGAGCAGACAGCATGGCATACTCAGTGCAGGGGGGACTACCATGAGTAGATGGTACCCCCTGCACTGAGTGTGCCATGCTATCTATCTATCTATCTATCTATCTATCTATCTATCTATCTATCTATCTATCTATCTATCTATCTATCTATCTACCAATGCTTTGTGTTGCTGTACAAAGTACAATTGTTGGGTTAGGGAGTGAAGTAGATTTTTATTCAACCCTAAAATGTAAAAAATGTTTTCTCCTGTCAGTCTTCTGCCAGCCTTGGACAAAAACTTTAATTTTGTAACTTTTTATAGAAAAGTGCTAACAAAATCTAATTTGTGGCGTATCGGGGATCTAGTCACATGTATATTTCTACTAGTGGTAATCTAATTCTGGTTAGCAACCTCACAACAGTTCCTAATAGACTGGCTCCAATGCTCCATTGTGTCAACGCGTAATAAACAGCGACTCCGCTAGGCTGACATAACCACCATACAGCAAGCAGCACTAGAGAGGCAGGAGTTGGATCCCACCACAAGGACAACAATATAACATGTCTCTGCTTAGGAAAGAGCTTGTTAGCCGGCCACATCTTCAGATCTAATTCGGTCATTCCCCGGACCTGAACAAAAGCGAGCTGATGGAAGAGTGGAAGAGGCAGGGGACATCAACCTCTTTGTCTCAGTGGTACTTCTCCGTCCGGTCATTCCATGCAGCGAGCAGTTGGAAGAGTGGGAGAGGCAGGGGACATCAACCTCTTTGTCTCAGTGGTGCTTCTCCGTCCGGTCATTCCCCTCAGCGAGCTGATGGAAGAGTGGGAGAGGCAGGGGACATGAGCCTCATTGTCTCAGAGGTGCTTCCCCGTCCGGTCATTCCATGCAGCGAGCTGATGGAAGAGTGGGAGAGGCAGGGGACATCAACCTCTTTGTCTCAGAGGTGCTTCTCCGTCCGGTCATTCCCCTCAGCGAGCAGTTGGAAGAGTGGGAGAGGCAGGGGACATCAACCTCTTTGTCTCGGAGGTGCTTCTCCGTCCGGTCATTCCCCGCAGCAAACTGATGAAAGAGTGGGAGAGGCAGGGGACATCAGCCTCTTTGTCTCAGAGGTGCTTCTCCGTCCGGTCATTCCCATCAGCGAGCTGATGGAAGAGTGGGAGAGGCAGGGGACATTAGCCTCTTTGTCTCAGAGGTGCTTCTCCGTCCGGTCATTCCCATCAGCGAGCTGATGGAAGAGTGGGAGAGGCAGGGGACATCAGCCTCTTTGTCTCAGTGGTACTTCTCCGTCCGGTCATTCCCCGCAGCGAGCGGTTGAAAGAGGGGGAGAGGCAGGGGACATCAGCCTCTTTGTCTCAGAGGTGCTTCTCCGTCCGGTCATTCCCCTCAGCGAGCTGATGGAAGAGTGGGAGAGGCAGGGGACATCAGCCTCTTTGCCTCAGTGGTACTTCTCTGTCCGGTCATTCCCCTCAGCGAGCTGATGGAAGAGTGGGAGAGGCAGGGGACATCAGCCTCTTTGTATCAGAGGTGCTTCTCCGTCCGGTCATTCCCCTCAGCGAGCTGATGGAAGAGTGGGAGAGGCAGGGGACATCAGCCTCTTTGTCTCAGTGGTACTTCTCTGTCCGGTCATTCCCCTCAGCGAGCTGATGGAAGAGTGGGAGAGGCAGGGGACATCAGCCTCTTTGTCTCAGTGGTACTTCTCCGTCCGGTCATTCCCCGCAGCGAGCGGTTGAAAGAGGGGGAGAGGCAGGGGACATCAGCCTCTTTGCCTCAGTGGTACTTCTCTGTCCGGTCATTCCCCTCAGCGAGCTGATGGAAGAGTGGCAGAGGCACGGGACATCAGCCTCTTTGTCTTAGAGGTGCTTCTCCGTCCGGTCATTCCCCTCAGCGAGCTGATGGAAGAGTGGCAGAGGCAGGGGACATCAGCCTCTTTGTCTCAGAGGTGCTTCTCCGTCCGGTCATTCCCCTCAGCGAGCTGATGGAAGAGTGGGAGAGGCAGGGGACATCAGCCTCTTTGTCTCAGAGGTGCTTCTCCGTCCGGTCATTCCCCGCAGCAAACTGATGAAAGAGTGGGAGAGGCAGGGGACATCAGCCTCTTTGTCTCAGAGGTGCTTCTCCGTCCGGTCATTCCCCGCAGCGAGCAGTTGGAAGAGTGGGAGAGGCAGGGGACATCATCCTCTTTGTCTCAGAGGAGCTTCTCCGTCCGGTCATTCTCCTCAGCGAGCTGATGGAAGAGTGGGGGAGGCAGGGGACATCAGCCTCTTTGTCTCAGAGGTGCTTCTCCGTCCGGTCATTCCCCTCAGCGAGCTGATGGAAGAGTGGGAGAGGCAGGGGACATGAGCCTCATTGTCTCAGAGGTGCTTCTCCGTCCGGTCATTCCCCTCAGTGAGCTGATGGAAGAGTGGGAGAGGCAGGGGACATCAACCTCTTTGTCTCAGAGGTGCTTCTCCGTCTGGTCATTCCGCGCAGCAAACTGATGAAAGAGTGGGAGAGGCAGGGGACATCAGCCTCTTTGTCTCAGAGGTGCTTCTCCGTCCGGTCATTCCCATCAGCGAGCTGATGGAAGAGTGGGAGAGGCACGGGACATCAGCCTCTTTGTCTCAGTGGTACTTCTCCGTCCGGTCATTCCCCGCAGCGAGCAGTTGAAAGAGTGGGAGAGGCAGGGGACATCAGCCTCTTTGTCTCAGTGGTACTTCTCCGTCCGGTCATTCCCCTCAGCGAGCAGTTGGAAGAGTGGGAGAGGTAGGGGACATCAACCTCTTTGTCTCAGAGGTGCTTGTCCGTCCGGTCATTCCCCTCAGCGAGCTGATGGGAGAGTGCTAGAGGCAGGGGACATCAGCCTCTTTGTCTCAGAGGTGCTTCTCCGTCTGGTCATTCCGCGCAGCAAACTGATGAAAGAGTGGGAGAGGCAGGGGACATCAGCCTCTTTGTCTCAGTGGTACTTCTCCGTCCGGTCATTCCCCTCAGCGAGCAGTTGGAAGAGTGGGAGAGGCAGGGGACATCAGCCTCTTTGTCTCAGTGGTACTTCTCCGCCCGGTCATTCCCCTCAGCGAGCAGTTGGAAGAGTGGGAGAGGCAGGGACATCAGCCTCTTTGTCTCAGTGGTACTTCTCCGTCCGGTCATTCCCCGCAGCGAGCAGTTGAAAGAGTGGGAGAGGCAGGGGACATCAGCCTCTTTGTCTCAGTGGTACTTCTCCGTCCGGTCATTCCCCGCAGCAAGCAGTTGGAAGAGTGGGAGAGGCAGGGACATCAGCCTTTTGTCTCAGTGGTACTTGTCCGTCCGGTCATTCCATGCAGCGAGCAGTTGGAAGAGTGGGAGAGGTAGGGGACATCAACCTCTTTGTCTCAGTGGTACTTCTCCGTCCGGTCATTCCCCTCAGCGAGCTGATGGAAGAGTGCTAGAGGCA
Source organism: Lissotriton vulgaris (assembly GCF_964263255.1). Classification (NCBI taxonomy): domain Eukaryota; kingdom Metazoa; phylum Chordata; class Amphibia; order Caudata; family Salamandridae; genus Lissotriton; species Lissotriton vulgaris. The sequence continues at coordinate 286,272,331 of NC_141690.1, read as the reverse complement.
GGGGACATCAGCCTCTTTCTCAGTGGTGCTTCTCCGTCCTGTCATTCCCCTCAGCGAGCTGATGGAAGAGTGGGAGAGGCAGTGGATATCAGCCTCTTTGTCTCAGTGGTACTTCTCCGTCCGGTCATTCCATGCAGCGAGCTGATGGAAGAGTGGGAGAGGCAGGGGACATGAGCCTCTTTGTCTCAGTGGTGCTTATCCGTCCTGTCATTCCCCTCAGCGAGCTGATGAAAGAGTGGGAGAGGCAGGGGACATCAGCCTCTTTCTCAGTGGTACTTCTCCGTCCGGTCATTCCATGCAGCGAGCTGATGGAAGAGTGGGAGAGGCAGGGGACATCAGCCTCTTTGTCTCAGTGGTATTTCTCTGTCCGGCCAGTTCTTGCCGCTCTCTTCTTTACAGCTGCGGATCAGGAACCCCACTGGGCAGAACAGGAGGAGAACTGAGGGTAGAAACCTCTCAATGCCTGTTAGGAGTAAATGGGCGGGCCTAGGCTAGAGTTAGGAGACTAGCAGAGCTGTGCTCAGGTGCACAAAGGGTCCACCAAAGGGTCCACCAAATGGTCCACCAAAGGGTCCACCAAATGGTCCACCAAAGGATCCACCAAGGGGTCCACCAAAGGGTCCACCAAGGGGGCCACCAAGGGGGCCACCAGGGGTCCACCAAGGGGGCCACCAGGGGTCCACCAAGGGGGCCACCAGGGGTCCACCAAGGGGGCCACCAGGGGTCCACCAAAGGATCCACCAAAGGGTCAACCAAGGATCCACCGAAGTGGAGTGGTGTGGCTCACTGGTTAGAGGCGGCAGACCAGGGAGCAGAAGTCGGCCGGGACCAGGGTTCAATTCCCGACGCGGCAGGGTCGTGGACTTTGGTCAGCGGACTCGATAATTCTCGCTTCGGTGCCTACTCTAATTCAGGGGTCCCACTCGGCAACTCTGGGCATCAGCTTGCCTAATCTCCACAACAGCCCCTCCAACGCCGTGGATGCTTGGCTCCACCTTGGGGACTCCCAGCAGGAACCATACCACAGGGAAAGCCAGGACGGGTACCCCAGCGTTACACAGCGCCAGGAAACCTCCGGGTAACAGTGCGCTTTACAAGCTCAAACATAATAATAATAATAATAATAATAATAAAGTGTCCACCGAAGGGTCCACCAAAGGATCCACCAAAGGGTCCACCAAAGGGTCCACCAAGGGGTCCACCAAGGGGTCCACCAAGGGGTCCACCAAGGGGTCCACCAAGGGGTCCACCAAAGGGTCCAACAAGGGGTCCACCAAGGGATCCACCAAAGGATCCACCAAGGGTCCACCAAAGGGTCCACCAAAGGGTCCACAAAAGCGTCCACCAAGCGATCCACCAAAGGATCCACCCAGGGTCCACCAAGGATCCACCAAAGGATCCACCAAAGGATCCACCAAAGGATCCAAAGGGTCCACCAAAGGGTCCACCAAGGGGTCCACCAAAGGGTCCACCAAGGGTCCACCAAAGGGTCCACCAAAGGATCCACCAAGGGTCCACCAAAGGATCCACCAAGGGTCCAACAAAGGGTCCACCAAAGGGTCCACCAAGCGATCCACCAAAGGATCCACCCAGGGTCCACCAAGGGTCCACCAAAGGATCCACCAAAGGATCCAAAGGGTCCACCAAAGGGTCTACCAAGGGACCACCAAAGGGTCCACCAAGGGTCCACCAAAGGGTCCACCAAAGGGTCCATCAAGAGTCCACCAAAGGGTCCACCAAAGGGTACACCATTTTGGTTTCTGCAGCGTTAGGTACCATGAAACCTGGGAGCACATTCCTAGAACAGGAACTACAAACACTTCTGAGAAGAGAGCCTGGGAAGGCTGGTCTTACTGGTATAAGGGTCATAAGAAGAGAACTGTTTGGAACAAAGAATTCTTTGCTTACTCCAGAAAGAAATGACTGCCACCCTCACTGTGCTCTGTGGGTGGGAGGGTCTCCAGCTCTACATTGAATCTTTGGGTACAGAAGGCTGCAGAATGGCTCTAGCTGACCACAAAGGACGAACACTGCAGGTCCTTCAAACGAAGCTAGCTTGCGCCCTTATAAATTCCCTGGATGTGGGTTTGTGTAAGATCATTTGGACAAAGAGAACTGATGAGGACTGCTCGAAAATGAATGCTATTCTTTTTATCTAAACGTGGGCTGCTGGGCGCCCTCTCCAACTAGAAACAAAGGCTGGAAGAACCAGTCCATATGATGTTAAGACTGTTTTCCAGGGTAATTTATTTTTTAAATCAAGAACATTCCCTATAAAGTGAGGTATTGCTACTGCAATCATGTATAATCTGTCTACCTCTTGAGGGGGCTGCCATAAAGCTCACTGTTTCCTTACAGAGACAAGATTGAACGTACGACTATCTCTCTGCGTCCAGTTTAAAACAAAAAATAGCTCTGCACGCTGGTGACTTTTACCCACTTGGTTTTTGCTACAACATTGGATCCCTGCATCAGTTTTTGTCTATTGTTATAGGACTTCACATTTTTAAACTGATGTTGACCTTTCTTTACTTCCCCACCAGTGTTTTCCTTGTCCCTGGCTGTGCATGTACATTATGCAGTTCTCCAATAGGAGCCTTGCTACACGCACAAAGGGTGAGGAGGAAGTGTTCACAAAAACCTCTTTACCGCTCCGAGATCAGAATGTTTGACCTTGTGGGAGGTCAGAACTCCCTTCAAGACTGATTCCTCTCCCCACAGCAGAACAGTCTGATATCCTACAGGGTGCAACACACAAGGAAATACAGAAGATCTGATGAGTTTATTTAACAAGCATTTGCAATGCAATAGGTCTCGCATTTACGCAAGTTTAAGCTATTGGCATTGTAAATGACAATGCCTTTTATTTAGGATTTTAAAAAACGAAAACAAAAATAAAAGGCATTGTTATTTGCAATGTCAAAAGCTCAAACTCGCGCAAATGTGAGACCTATTGCATTGCAAATGCTTGTCGATTCAGGGGGACAAGATCAGTTGGCACTGTTCATGAGTGACACGGTGTTCCTGCACGTGTCAATACTGTAGTTTAGATGCTGCTAGACGAAGCATGGGACAATGGGCTCTGTAAGAACAGTAATTAATAAGGAACTCTGAAAAAGCTACTCTGGAATTTTACTCAGCTGCCGATTTTAGGTGACGGGTTACAAATCAATTAAAAAATATAAAGACGGGTTACAGCTGGTTTTATTTGCTTCATTTGTTATACTCTTTACTAAAAGCAAAACGTTTACCAGAACGACTCCCAGGTTTGCCTGCTTCATACAATCTCTAGTCCCAGGCTTCTCAGTGAGATAATGATACTAGCTGGATACTAATTTTGATGCAGCACAATTTCCAGTGGTAAAAACGAACATAGGGTGCTTAAAGTATGTGGCAATGTCACACAGCGCTAATATGGTCTAATTGTTTCTCTCTGGCGGCACCATCTAGCAACATGAATATGCAGTGCTGAGCGCGTGAGCCGTACACGTGCACTTCGCCTGTCCTGACCGATGCGTTGTGCTAAACGCGCAAGCCATACTCGTGCACATGGCCTGTCCTGTCCGACGTGTGCACATGTCCTGTCCCTCTTTGGCCAAGAAACCGACAACCATAGACCTCGCCAAGGCGAGCAACGCATACGCATACGCTGTGTCGCTAGGCAAGACCTAAAAAAGCAGAGACTAGCAGGACCTATGACAGCAGCAAAGATAACGGGAGGGGGTGATGGCAGCGGGCATTATAGGACTAGGCATCAACTCTATTGAAAGGGACAATAAAGAGAAAGAACTTCATTTCCTGAAAGTGAAATCCAACTAATAAATACAAATATTTGCTACTACAAATATACTCATTTCAACCAATGATACCTTCACCACAGTTGTGGACGGGGAACAAGGGCCCACCCCAGCAGGGAGTATGTTTCCAGGAGTTTAATCCATAATAGGAAAGTCATGAGTTAGGAGCCCGGGAGATCCATAAAAGGAAGATGGTGGTTGAAAGAGGGGAGTGAGGTGGGACGGGACAACAGAGAGCTCAGAAGGCAAGGGTTCATCGTCTACAGCAGGCGAGTAGCGAGTGAAGGACCCCACAAGCCTGGTGGCAGTGAGCTGGACGAGGACGAGAAGACACGGGCAGGTTGGACGACATAGCCTGGTCGAGGCAGCAGAAGCCATTTGGTGAGGCAACGCTACAACATGACTAGACCACAGCTGTGGAGACCTACGCCCAACTAACTGTACGTCCAAGAGGAGGCGGAGGGGCCCCATGGTTGGAGAATAGATTTCTGAAATGCGTCCACAAAAGAGAAGTGTTTTGTGCTGTGCCATATGTTTTTTTTCACGTTTTAATCACAATGAAAAGGCCATATTTGGATAAAAGGCTCTGAAACCGGTCGATTCACTGAACTAGTGTTATGTGTAGCAAGTAATGGCTGTAGTGAAAAATAAAATAAAAATGTTTTAATAGTGTTTGAATAAAGAAAACGGTCTTTCCTTGACAACACTTTTTAAATGTAGATTCACAAGAATTTAGGGAATACATTCACAAATGATTTATGAGAGGCAGAAGTGTTAGTTACGAGACCCCCAGATCACTTGTGGAAAACAAACGTGCTGAACACTCACAAATTGTTACCAATAAGGTGTTACAAAGCTAGGTAAAATTCACATAATTGTCCCCCTCTGCCCCAGAGTTTTGCAAATCCTTTGTATCTTTAAGAACTTGAACCAGCCTGTGAAAAGAATGTTGTGCTTAGGGCTGGATTCCTCCCATTCCCATAAAAAGAGCATTGAACCCCGGGCGGTTTTCTTACTAGTCTGACTGGGATCCTGCTAATCAGGACCCCGACACTGTGCTTCCCCTTAAATTGGTCATGAGGAATACCTTGGTACATTACGGATTGGCTGCTGGTGTACCCTAGTAAGTCCCTGGTATATGGTACTAAGGTACCTAGGACTTATTTACACCAGGGGGCTCCTCTGGGTTGAAGCATGTATTAGGTCACCCATAAGGGACCCTCCAAACTGACTACAGGCCTGCCATCGCAGTCTACTTGAGTTGGTGCTTGCACCTCTCAAGAAAAGATATGTTGCCTTATATCTAACATCACTGCACCTAAAACCTTTAAGTCACACCTCTAGTAGGCCTTTCAGTCCTAAATGCAGGGTGCTCGGTTGTAAGTGTGAGGGTGCACTTGTATGAGTAGAACACCCCTAAAACCTTCAGAGTCCATTCTCCCAGGTTGTCAGTGCATCAGCCATTACGATACATAGTGACCATGCGTCATTATGTGAGGACCATCTCTAAACTAGCTGTAATGAACCCTGTCATGTTTGGTATTAAACATGTTGGAATCATACCCCCATTAATCCATGCACTGTAAAGCTCCTCCGGGAGGCGCTCAGGGCTCCTGGTACCAGTCTTCCAGAACCAGACCGCAAGCTAGGGCTTCTGCAGACCTGAGACATGATTCTGCCCACCTGCTGCTGGGCCAAGCCCGAGAGGGGTAAGGTAAGATAATAGGTTTCTTGTCGCAGGGAGGAGTGACCACATGGGAGTATCCTCCTCACTGGAGCAGGTAACTTGGTCTCATGAATAACCACGGGTGGGGTGACTCTTGAACCGTCCATCTTCCATGGAGTGTCTTCCAAGTCCTCTGGGAAGGCTCCTTTTTCATAAGATTTGCAACCGTGACTTCCCCTTTGACTTACCTTTAGCATGTGGCCGTGTATCCACTTAGCACATGGCCTCCGTGGGGTTCCTGGGTCCTTAGACCGGGTGGTTCCTTGGTCCCCAAGCACTTCTAAGTCCTCTGGGTCCACGCTCGACTTCGGTCGCTAGTCGCATTCTACTATTTTTGTATTTGGTTTGGTCTCCCACAGGAGCCCACTGTATTTTCATGCTATTTACCTGTTGTATTACCAAAGTATTTTGTGTATTGTAATTATATCTACGGGTAGGAGAATTTTCATTGGGTTAGTGAGTGTCTGTAATAAATTACTATTTTTATAACTACACTGTGTGGTTCTTTTTCACTTAATCTGCACTGTAAGAATAGACACTGGTGAAGCAAGCTGCTTTACACTCCTCCTAGACTAAGGTTGAAGGCTGATCTCCACAGCGACCACTTAGAGAGGTTTCTATGGTTGTCTAAGACCACTAAACAAACGGTTGTCTAGATTGGTGCAGGGTGCTACACTTGTGTGTACTATATACCAAGCCAGCCTCCTACACAAGGGTGTAGGATACATTACATTGCGGGGGGGGGGGGTGAGGGGAGGACACGCGTCGAGTCATCAAAAAGTGTTAACATTTCTCTAAATCGGAATCAAGTACATACGATTATAAGACTGAATTGAGTGACATATATACTAACCATATATCAATAAGATTTCTGTTGATCACAGACTCTGAAGTGAATGACTTCAATGTGCTCTCAAAATGGATGGCTACCGAAAATGAAGCATATTGAAGTAAAAGGCTGTGGATAACACAATTTGGTCAAATGGGGAAGCTGGGATTTGAGATCAGGATTGCATATTGTGCAGTTCAGAGACTAAAGACTCCCTTCCATGTATTACAAATGGTCAGTGCTTTGTGTACAGTTATTCAATTACTGTTATTCAATTAGTGTTAGCATATGGAGTTCAATAAATACACTTGTCACACCTTAAATCAAACTGACACTACACATATCTAAACACAAGAATAGTCATAATATTTAAAGATGGCCTTCTTTGGAATGTTTACACAGGCACTGAAGAGTAAACACAGCGACAAACATGTAGCTGGTTGCAATGGATGTAAAACTCCTATGCACTTGCATTGGACACAAAGTTTGAATTTTGTGTATGCAACATTTGCTAAATACAAGACCCGAAACATTATTATTGCATAGTGAGATGTTAATTATTTTAACTTAATTTATCATAACGAATAACTACTAACAAATGAAGGGGCCTGCGATGGGCTCACGGTCTGCTCCATTGCATGCTTCCCTTTTCATGGGGATGTTTTGAGAGGGTGGACCTGCAGGAATCGGACAATGACCTTTCACTATGGCCGAGATATATATCTTTGACATATGGAAAAAGAATAGTGAGAAACAGATTGAGTTTCACAGACAACACCCCATAATAATGACAGAAACAGACATTTCATTGGTGCTCAGTACTTTAAAGATGACCTTCTTGGATACTGAACTATGCACAGCCCTGAATAAAATAAAAAGTGAGAGCCCATCTCCGTGAACAGCACACTGCATGCAGCATCAGCTCACCCAAAACACCCGAAAAACAATATTCCTTTTGGCAAATTTCTGAGAGCATGCAGGTTGTGAAGCAGAGATGATGGTTAAGCTAAAGAAACACAGATCCTTGAAAGTCGATTTTTACAAAAGGGTTAGACCAGGCACAATATTAGGGCAGCTAAAAATAGAGCAGCTAGCCATTTTAGATATTACTTCCTATATAAAAGAAGCAAATATGGCAACCAAGAGTTGGAACAGAAATAGCATCTAATAACTAATTTCACTCAGGAAACATTGGCACATCCTACAGTTGGATAGGAAGTTATCCAAACATATAACTAAAAAACCTGCCATACCTTTCAGGAGAGGAGAGGTAAATGACATATTCGAACAGGCTTTTTCAAATGTGGGAGTTGTAACTGTTGCCCATACTCTAGGGATGAACACTGCACCTTGTAGGATGCTTAGAAACTCCATAAATATAAGGTTCATGACTTCTTGAACTGTTGAGCAACAGTCTGTGTGTATGTCATTGTATGTGCATGCAACAAGATATATGACTGGAAAAGGACTGGGAAGAACACCTAAGAGCCTTCTAGAAATGGAACCCCTAATATCCCATGTCAACACCTATTCATAAGTCAAAATGCAATACAGCCAAGATCAAATCTGATGCATAGCAATGTGTACTATTTAAAAGACAACGAGGAGGCAAGAGAGAGGAAGGACTAAGGGAGGCCACGTTTCTGGAGTTGCCATGTAGCCATTATGGATTTAACACTGATGAGGAACTACGTACTTTATTGATAGGAAGTGGATCTTAATGAAACTCTTTGTGGCCCTCTGAAAGAGATCATGTATAGAAGAATTAGATGAAAAATAATATGTTAAACAATTGAGTACTGCATTATATTTTGCTCATTAATATCATGATATATCACTAGAAGTTATGCTGCTTATTTTTCGGAATTTCCATGATTTTCTTTTTAAATTCTCTTTTTAATTCACTTAATTCACACCAAAACTGGATCTCTACTCGTTTCTGAAACTCTCTTAAAAAAGATAAATGCATTGCATAATGCCGGAGGTTACATGCATGGTTCATGTTCTATGAGCATCACTTGCGTGCACCATCAATCCTACCCATTTAACCCCTTCCATGCTGATGACGAACCCCAGCCGTCATGCACTACGGTGCTCGTGTGCTGATGACGGCTGGGGTTCCTCACGGCCCGCCCCTGTTCGTGTTGTTTACAGCACACCAGGGGAATCGCGGCCGCATGGAAGGGGTTAAGGGTCACCTCTGTCAACTTTTCTTTAACTTGGACAGAGTCTGCCTACATTTACCACTTTATAAACTTAATTAAGAAATAGGAACACAAATACATTCACATAATACAAAGTACATAGACTATTTTAAATTAAATTATATGCAATTCACATTACTACATATCCTTTGAAAGTAAGTCTGTCCCAAATGTTAACGTTATCTTATCTTTAATGCATGTATTTTTTTCATTATTAATTTGAATGTTTTTTTTTATTTCTATTTAGATGTTATAGAAACAATATTCATATTGAATCAGATTTCCTTTCCTTCCTTTTGAGCTTTTTATTTATCTTCCTTGTTATTGTTGTCGATTTCTTGTAAATGATTCATTTTTGTGTGTCTTTGGCTATATAATGTCCTGATGAAGTAAAATTATCTGAAAGATTGTGAAACGTGTGTTGACTTTAGTTCTTTCTTTTTCACTGTAATATGAGCAATCCTTCCCCACCCCAGAACCTAATTCAAGCGTTGTATCAAAGTATTCGTTACCTCTGAACCCGTCACCCTTGCAGCGACAGAACATGGCGGTCGGAAGGATGCTGCGCTTCACATGCACCTAGACCTAGAAAACAAACTTTGGGAGGTTCAAGGCCTTCTCCTTTGCCGCGTGGTTGAGGTATTCAGCCTCCCTAAAATCAGTGTTTATAAACCAGTCAGCTGAGCCAGCCATAACGTGAACATAGGCTGGCATTTCCTGCCTTCCTTTCTCTGTGCTGACAAAGAGAATGATCTTAGGAGAGGGTCAACACCGCAGTGACTGCAACCCCCAAAGAGACCGCCCCTCAGGGTACAGAGCGTCGATGAGACAGGCGAGGTGCAGCGAGGCATGCTCTGTCTGCCACTTAAAAATTTGGGGGGTGACTTTTGTTCATTGCTCCCCCCTCCAAAATCTGGGGGTGGGGATATGGCCCACCCGCCCACTGTTCCTATGCCCATGTGCATAAACGATACGTTTGCTGAAAGTCCTTGGGCAGGCCTGTGCCACGCTGCCAGCACCACCGCAGGGTTCAGGAGGACCCATTGCCAGCGGCACCTACACGCTAAATGTTAATCATTCACTTTATCTCAATATTGACTGATCTAGAGTTAATGCTGTACAAACAGAGTGCGCACTGCAGAAAGAAAGAACCCTGCTCCGCCTCGAATGATGTGTGGGCAAAAAAGAACCACAGGAAGCAGTCAATGCCTGTTAAAGATGGCGATTTCCGGTTGGCTAAGGCTTGCGCCAAAGCCAGGAGAAACCACCACTCTAGTCAGGGCAAGGGAGCTACACGCCAAAGATAACCCCTGCTCACCCTCTAGGTAACGTGACGCGAGCAGTAAGGCTTATCCCGGAGGCAATGTAGGTTAAGTGTTTGCGCGTGCACCCAGCAACAACACCCAAGGCCCACCACAAAGGAAACTCCACACAAGGTTATATATAAAAAATAGCCTTTGTATTATACCTAACACATTAGATAAAACCCACACTTTACAATGTGCCAGAGGCACGGGCAGAATTTACAGGGGATTATATACATGGGACAGGGCCACATGGACCACTGTCAGGATTATGCACTTTTAGAACTAGTGCTTGGTAGAATTAGCACTTTGTAGGAATAAAATACTTGTAGGAATAACACTTAGCACATATAAAAACTGTGGTACCAAATAGCAAATGTAGCACACAACCAGTAACCACTGGTAAAAGGTAAGTACCACCTACGCAACCCTAACCACCTTAGGAAAATATCACGCAGGGAACCATGAACTCACAAGTATAACTATACTAGGAAAAACAACCACCTAAGCATAAAAACACATTCAGACGTATAGGCACAAAGACATTATACATGATGCGGAAATGACATTAGGCAGGTCATTACAAATTGCGCAAAGATCACATAGGACCAAAAACATGTACCCCACGCAAGGGTACAACACATGAACTGTCCCCCAGGCCAACTAGCCTCTCTGGGGCTGAAACGCACTTTGTCCAACAAAGTCAGGGTGGGCTGCGCAGGCAGCCAAGGGAGAAATGCGCAAAGGGGCAAGCCTAAACGAAGCAGCTGCCCACTAAGTGCTGGGCAGCTGTAGCAGGGAGCCCGGCACCAGCGTGCCTCCTGGCTCTCTTGTGGGGCTCTGAACAACTATGAGGCCCAAGGACACGTGGGAGCCTCGTGGGCTCAAGAAACCCCCTTTTGTACCACCTCACTGGGGGGAGCGGCCCGCTGCCAACCGGGGCCACTCTACCCTCCAAAATGCCCCCTGGGCCTCGTGGGCTCTACAACAGCAAGTATTGTGGGACAACGTGGGAGCGGCCCGCTGCCTCCGGGTCAGCTCTAACACAGGAAAATGCCCCCAATCGTTGGAGTCCAGCTTGGGGGGCTCAGATTAGCAAAATGGCCCTGTGGGTGTCCCGCTCTGGGACTCTTAAAAATACTGTGCCCCCATGGTTGGTGGAGCCTCTCAGGCTCGAAAACAGACTGTGGGGGGAGCCTCGAGTGAGCGGCCCGCTATCCAGTGGGGCCGCTTCAAGGGACAGCAAAGCCCCCCGAGGCCCTCTCTTTAACAGGCTCTTCCATGGGGGGAGGGGGAGCAGGGGGGGGGGGGGGGACACAGCACTCTCCTCTGGTGATGGCCGGGGAACTCTCTCTCCACTGGAGTCCTTCTCGTCTCAGGCTTGAAAGCTCCCGCTCCTCAGGGCTCTATCTTGCTGGTCCTGGGTTTTGGCTGTGGGGCTCTCCCTTCCAAACGGGAGCCTCGCTGACCGCAGCACTTCTCCTCACAGACATGGGGCTCTCCTGTTCACACGGGAGCCCCGTCACCTCACTTCCGGCCGCACTTCCGTCTTGCGGGCCCGCCCACAGTCAGGCGGCCCGCTTGGCTTCCTGCTTTCGGTTTCTGGTCAGGGCACTACCGGGTCGCGACGGAAGCGGCCCGGCAACGTCTTTGAACATTCCAACGTCTTTGAACACTCCTGGGCTGCGGCAGTGAATTCTTTCTCCTCAATATGGGGTGGGCTCCCATTAACTAAATAAATTAAACAGGGTGGGCACCTGTTCTTGGGCCCAAACAAAGTCGGCAAATAAGCGGGGTGGGCACCCGCGCCGCAACTCGGCTAACTGGTTCGGCGGAATGCAGGGTGGGCACCTGCCTTGAAGACCAGTAAAAAGGGGAATCCCCACGCCAGGGAATCCCTCTAGGGAGGAATCGCCTGCAACAGCGGCGCAACACGCTATTTGGAGGGGGAGGCCAGCAATCCCCAGTCACTGGCAGACCACCAAAGTCCCTCCAGGTCCAGCAAAAGTCTTTTAGTAAGGCAGGGGGGGGGGAGGCTGTGCCCAGGGCCAGCTCACAGGGTCCTCCAGGCAGGGAGGCAGTCCCCAGTGGCGGTCCTCTTGGCGCCCAGCAGCAGCAGCCCCCCTCAAGAAAGGATCCAAGAAGAGAACATTTTTCAAGAGGTCACAGCCTCTTTTTATACACTAAACCCCTTTGTCTACATGGGTGCAGGCAAGGGGCGAACCAGATACAACTGGTTCCTGAGCACTTTGTTTTGCTCAGCCCCTTTACCTATTCACAGGATGGGTAGGGTCATCAGTCGCACCACAGGGGGCAGAGCCAACATTGTGTGGGGAAAGCCCAGCCCTATTCAGGTCCCAGGTGCACTCCTCCCCAGCCATCAACATACAGATCTCCCATTCACCACCGGGGCAGCCCCATCCTGACTCCAGGAGCCTGGCACACCAGCCAGCTCCAGCCAATCACAAGCCAGCACATTCACTGCACAGGTACACCAACTTCTAGAAGTGGCATTTCAACTCTAGGTACATTTGCGCCGCACACACCATCGCACAGCATTTAATCACACGAGTCTGCACATACCAAACTCGCACCTGCACTCCCCACGGATCAGGAACTACCAGGGACACATACATTCCCCAAGCATTCCTATGGGAGGGCAGGCCAACCTCACTACACAAACGCACTTTAACCTGGGACACAGTGGTAAAGTGCGCATAAGCCAAAAATCACTAACACCAGGTCACCATAAAAAAGCAAAAAGTTCAGGGGTTAACCTGCCAGAAGGGCCAAGTCCAACAATGCCACATCTGCTTCACCAGCAGAGCTACCCCAACCCGGGTCATTCATAAGGGTGCATCAGACTGTAAATCAAGGGCCGTGGTCCTTGTCCAGTGAGGTCGAGCCACGCATAAGGGTGCATCCGACATGTGCATCAGGGGCAGTGGGCCTTGTCCAGTGAGGTTGAGCCACGCATAAGGGTGCATCGGACTGTGCATCAGGGGCAGTGGTCCGTGTTCAGTGAGGACAAGCCGTACATGAGGGTGCATTGGACTGTGCATCAGGGGCGGTGGTTCTTGTCCAGTGAGGACGAGCCGTACATAAGGGTGCATCGGACTGTGCATCAGGGGCGGTGGTTCATGTCCAGAGCGGACGAGTCCTACATAAGGGTGCATCGGACTGTGCATCAGGGGCAGTGGTCTTTATCCAGTGAGGACGAGCCACGCATAAGGGTGCATCCGACATGTGCATCAGGGGCAGTGGGCCTTGTCCAGTGAGATTGAGCCACGCATAAGGGTGCATCGGACTGTGCATCAGGGGCAGTGGGACTTTTCCAGTGAGGTTGAGCCGTACATAAGGGTGCATTGGACTGTGCATCAGGGGCGGTGGTTCTTGTCCAGTGAGGACGAGCCGTACATAAGGGTGCATCGGACTGTGCATCAGGGGCGGTGGTTCATGTCCAGAGCGGACGAGTCATACATAAGGGTGCATCGGACTGTACATCAGGGGCAGTGGTTCTAGGCCAGTGAGGACGAGCCGTACATGAGGGTGCATCGGATTGTGCATCAGGGGCAGTGGTCCTTGTCCAGTGAGGACAAGTCATATATGCGGGTGCATCGGACTGTGCATCAGAGCGGTAGTCAGTGTCCAGTGAGGACGAGCAGTACATAAGGGTTCATCGGACTGTACATCACGGGCAGTGGGCCTTGTCCAGTGAGGTTGAGCCGTACATAAGGGTGCATCGGACTGTGCATCAGGGGCGAAGGCCTTGTCCAGTGAGGTCGAGCCGTACATAAGGGTGCATCGGACTATGCATCAGGGGCAGTGGGCCTTGTCCAGTGAGGTCGAGCCGTACATAAGGGTGCATCGGACTGTGCATCAGGGGCGGTGGTCCTTGTCCAGCGAGGTCGAGCCGTACATAAGGGTGCATCGGACTGTGCATCAGGGGCGGTGGGCCTTGTCCAGTGAGGTCGAGCCGTACATAAGGGTGCATCGGACTGTGCATCAGGGGCGGTGGGCCTTGTCCAGTGAGGTCGAGCCGTACATAAGGGTGCATCGGACTGTGCATCAGGGGCGGTGGGCCTTGTCCAGTGAGATTGAGCCGTACATAAGGGTGCATCGGACTATACATCAAGGGTGGTGGTTCTTGTCCAGTGAGGACTAGCCGTACATAAGGGTGCATCGGACTGTGCATCAGGGCGGTGGTCCGTGTCCATTGAGGACGAGCCGTACATAAGGGTGCATCAGACTGTGCATCAGGGGCGGTGGTTCTTGTCCAGTGAGGACGAGCCATACATAAAGGTGCATGGGACTGTGCATCAGGGGCGGTGGTCTTTATCCAGTGAGGGAGAGCAGTAAATAAGGGTGCATCGGACTGTGCGTCGGGCCGTGGGCCTTGTTCAGTGAGGACGAGTCCTACATAAGGGTGCATCGTACTATGCATCACGGGCGGTGGTTCTTGTCCAGTGAGGACGAGCCACGCATAAGGGTGCATTGGACTGTGCATCAGGGGCGGTGGTCCTTGTCCAGTGAGGACGAGTCGTACATAAGGGTGCATCGGACTGTGCATCAGGGGCGAAGGCCTTGTCCAGTGAGGTCGAGCCGTACATAAGGGTGCATCGGACTATGCATCAGGGGCAGTGGGCCTTGTCCAGTGAGGTCGAGCCGTACATAAGGGTGCATCGGACTGTGCATCAGGGGCGGTGGTCCTTGTCCAGCGAGGTCGAGCCGTACATAAGGGTGCATCGGACTGTGCATCAGGGGCGGTGGTTCATGTCCAGAGCGGACGAGTCCTACATAAGGGTGCATCGGACTGTGCATCAGGGGCAGTGGTCTTTATCCAGTGAGGACGAGCCACGCATAAGGGTGCATCCGACATGTGCATCAGGGGCAGTGGGCCTTGTCCAGTGAGATTGAGCCACGCATAAGGGTGCATCGGACTGTGCATCAGGGGCAGTGGGACTTTTCCAGTGAGGTTGAGCCGTACATAAGGGTGCATTGGACTGTGCATCAGGGGCGGTGGTTCTTGTCCAGTGAGGACGAGCCGTACATAAGGGTGCATCGGACTGTGCATCAGGGGCGGTGGTTCATGTCCAGAGCGGACGAGTCCTACATAAGGGTGCATCGGACTGTACATCAGGGGTAGTGGTTCTAGGCCAGTGAGGACGAGCCGTACATAAGGGTGCATCGGACTGTGCATCAGGGGCGGTGGGCCTTGTCCAGTCCAGTGAGGACGAGCCATACATAAGGGTGCATTGGACTGTGCATCAGGGGTGGTGGTCTTTGTCCAGTGAGGACGAGTCATACATATGGGTGCATCGCACTGTGCATCAGGGGCGGTGGGCCTTGTCCAGTGAGGTCGAGCCGTACATAAGGGTGCATCGGACTGTGCATCAGGGGCGGAGGGCCTTGTCCAGCGAGGTTGAGCCGTACATAAGGTTGCATAGGACTGTGCATCAGGGGCGGTGGTCCTTGTCCAGTGAGGACAAGCCACTTATAAGGGTGCATCGAACTGTGCATCAGAGCAGTGGTCTTTATCCAGTGAGGACGAGCCACTCATAAGGGTGCATCGGACTGTGCATCAGGGGCGGTGGGACTTGTACAGTGAGGAAGAGCCGTACATGAGGGTGCATCGGACTGTGCATCAGAGCAGTGGTCTTTATCCACTGAGGACGAGCCACGCATAAGGGTGCATCAGACAGTGCATCAGAGCAGTGGTCTTTATCCAGTGAGGACGAGCCGTACATGAGGGTGCATCGGATTGTGCATCAGGGGCAGTGGTCCTTGTCCAGTGAGGACAAGTCATATATGCGGGTGCATCGGACTGTGCATCAGAGCGGTAGTCAGTGTCCAGTGAGGACGAGCAGTACATAAGGGTTCATCGGACTGTACATCACGGGCAGTGGGCCTTGTCCAGTGAGGTTGAGCCGTACATAAGGGTGCATCGGACTGTGCATCAGGGGCGAAGGCCTTGTCCAGTGAGGTCGAGCCGTACATAAGGGTGCATCGGACTATGCATCAGGGGCAGTGGGCCTTGTCCAGTGAGGTCGAGCCGTACATAAGGGTGCATCGGACTGTGCATCAGGGGCGGTGGTCCTTGTCCAGCGAGGTCGAGCCGTACATAAGGGTGCATCGGACTGTGCATCAGGGGCGGTGGGCCTTGTCCAGTGAGGTCGAGCCGTACATAAGGGTGCATCGGACTGTGCATCAGGGGCGGTGGTCCTTGTCCAGCGAGGTCGAGCCGTACATAAGGGTGCATCGGACTGTGCATCAGGGGTGGTAGGCCTTGTCCAGTGAGGTCGAGCCGTACATAAGGGTGCATCGGACTGTGCATCAGGGGCGGTGGGCCTTGTCCAGTGAGATTGAGCCGTACATAAGGGTGCATCGGACTATACATCAAGGGTGGTGGTTCTTGTCCAGTGAGGACTAGCCGTACATAAGGGTGCATCGGACTGTGCATCAGGGCGGTGGTCCGTGTCCATTGAGGACGAGCCGTACATAAGGGTGCATCAGACTGTGCATCAGGGGCGGTGGTTCTTGTCCAGTGAGGACGAGCCATACATAAAGGTGCATGGGACTGTGCATCAGGGGCGGTGGTCTTTATCCAGTGAGGGAGAGCAGTAAATAAGGGTGCATCGGACTGTGCGTCGGGCCGTGGGCCTTGTTCAGTGAGGACGAGTCCTACATAAGGGTGCATCGTACTATGCATCACGGGCGGTGGTTCTTGTCCAGTGAGGACGAGCCACGCATAAGGGTGCATTGGACTGTGCATCAGGGGCGGTGGTCCTTGTCCAGTGAGGACGAGTCGTACATAAGGGTGCATCGGACTGTGCATCAAGGGTGGTGGTTCTTGTCCAGTGAGGACGAGCCGTACATAAGGGTGCATCGGACCGTGCATCAGAGCAGTGGGCTTTATCCAGGGAGGACGAGCCACGCATAAGGGTGCATCGGACTGTGCATCAGGGTGGTGGTCCTTGTCCAGTCCAGTGAGGACGAGGCGTACATAAGGGTGCATTGGACTGTGCATCAGGGGCGGTGGTCCTTGTCCAGTGAGGACAAGCCGTACATAAGGGTGCATCAGATTGTGCATCAGGGGCGGTGGTTCTTGTCCAGTCCAGTGAGGATGAGCCATAAATAAGGGTGCATTGGACTGTGCATCAGGGGTGGTGGTACTTGTCCAGTGAGGAGGAGCCACGCATAAGGGTGCATCGGACTGTGCATCAGGGGCGGTGTTACTTGTCCAGTGAGGAGGAGCCACGCATAAGGGTGCATCGGACTGTGCATCGGCCGGTGGTCCTTGTCCAGTGAGGACGAGCCGTACATAATGGTGCATCGAACTGTGCATCAGGGACGGTGGTCTTTGTCCAGTGAGGAAGAGCCGTACATAAGGGTGCATCGGACTGTGCATCAGGGGCGGAGGTATCTGTCCAGGGAGGAAGAGCCGTACATAATGGTGCATCGAACTGTGCATCAGGGACGGTGGTCTTTGTCCAGTGAGGAAGAGCCGTACATAAGGGTGCATCCGACTGTGCATCAGGGGCGGTGGGCCTTGTCCAGTGAGGTCGAGCCGTACATAAGGGTGCATCGGACTGTGCATCAGGGGCGGTGGGCCTTGTCCAGTGAGGTCGAGACGTACATAAGGGTGCATCGGACTGTGCATCAGGGGCAGTGGGCCTTGTCCAGCGAGGTCGAGCCGTACATAAGGGTGCATCGGACTGTGCATCAGGGGCGAAGGCCTTGTCCAGGGAGGTCGAGCCGTACATAAGGGTGCATCGGACTGTGCATCAGGGGCGGTGGGCCTTGTCCAGTGAGGTCGAGCTGTACATAAGGGTGCATCGGACTGTGCATCAGGGGCGGTGGGCCTTGTCCAGCAAGGTGCAGCTGAACATAAGGGTGCATCTGACTGTGCATCAGGGGCGAAGGCCTTGTCCAGTGAGGTCGACCCATACATAAGGGTGCATCGGACTGTGCATCAGGGGCGGTGGGCCTTGTCCAGTGAGGTCGAGCCGTGCATAAGGGTGCATCGGACTGTGCATCAGGGGCGGTGGGCCTTGTCCAGTGAGGTCGAGCCGTACATAAGGGTGCATCGGACGGTGCATCAGGGCGGTGGTCCGTGTCCATTGAGGACGAGCCGTACATAAGGGTGCATCGGACTGTGCATAAGGGGCATTGGTCCTTGTCCAGTGAGGACAAGTTATACATAAGGGTGCATCAGACCGTGCATCAGGGGCGGTGGTCTTTATCCAGTGAGGAAGAACAGTAAATAAGGGTGCATCGGACTGTGCGTCGGGGCCGTGGGCCTTGTGCAGTGAGGACGAGTCATACATAAGGGTGCATTGGACTGTGCATCAGGGGCGGTGGTCCTTGTCCAGTGAGGACGAGACGTACATAAGGGTGCATCTGTCTGTGCATCAAGGGTGGTGGTTCTTGTCCAGTGAGGACGAGCCACGCATAAGGGTGCATCGGACTGTGCATCAGGGTGGTGGTGTTTGTCCAGTCCAAAGAGGACGAGGCGTACATAAGGGTGCATCTGACTGTGCATCAGGGGTGATGGTACTTGTCCAGTGAGGAGGAGCCACGCATAAGGGTGCATCGGACCGTGCATCAGAGGCAGTGGTCTTTATACAGTGAGGACGAGCCACACATAAGGGTGCATCAGACTGTGCATCAGGGGCAGTGGTCCATGTCCAGTGAGGACGAGCCAGACATAAGGGGTGTATATGGGTTGGTGGTCGTTGTCCAGTAAGAACAAGCCGCACAAGATTCCACTGGTGGAAACAGTGGGGAGGCGGAGACAGTACACAGAATAAAAGGCAGGAGAGTTTAGAGGCTACTTCAGTCTGGAGTGAGTTCTATAGCTGTGGAGTCGAACTCGAAGGATTCATCCACGGGAGATGGATCCACAGTAAGGTTCATGGGAGGCAAGGGGGCTCAGGAGGGTCAAGGGAGCCTCACTCTCTGGAGGGCCCCAGAAGCCTAGGGGGCTCAGGAGGGTCAAGGGACCCTCACTCTCTGGAGGGCCACAGGAGGCTAGGGGGCTCAGGAGGGTCAAGGGACCCTCACTCTCTGGAGGGCCACAGGAGCCTAGGGGGCTCAGGGGGTCAAGGGACCCTCATTCTCTGGATGGCCACAGGAGCCTAGGGGGCTCAGAAGGGTCAAGGGACCCTCACTCTCTGGAGGGCTCCAGGAGCCTAGGGGGCTCAGGAGGGTCAAGGGAGCCTCACTCTCTGGAGGGCCCCAGAAGCCTAGGGGGCTCAGGAGGGTCAAGGGACCCTCACTCTCTGGAGGGCCACAGGAGCCTAGGGGGCGCAGGAGGGTCAAGGGACCTTCACTCTCTGGAGAGCCACAGGAGCCTAGGGGGCTCAGGAGGGTCAAGGGACCTTCACTCTCTGGAGGGCCACAGGAGCCTAGGGGGCTCAGGAGGGTCAAGGGACCCTAACTCTCTGGAGGGCCACAGGAGCCTAGGGGGCTCAGGAGGGTCAAGGGACCCTCACTCTCTGGAGGGCGCCAGGAGCCTAGGGGGCTCAGGAGGGTCAAGGGACCCTCACTCTCTGGAGGGCCACAGCAGCCTAGGGGGCTCAGGAGGGTCAAGGGACCCTCACTCTCTGGAGGGCGCCAGGAGCCTAGGGGGCTCAGGAGGGTCAATGGAGCTAGGGGGCTCAGGAGGGTCAAGGGACCCTCACTCTCTGGAGGGCCACAGGAGCCTAGGGGGCTCAGGAGGGTCAAGGGACCCTCACTCTCTGGAGGGCCACAGCAGCCTAGGGGGCTCAGGAGGGTCAAGGGTCCCTCACTCTCTGGAGGGCGCCAGGAGCCTAGGGGGCTCAGGAGGGTCAAGGGACCCTCACTCTCTGGAGGGCCCCAGGAGCCTAGGGGGCTCAGGAGGGTCAAGGGACCCTCACTCTCTGGAGGGCGCCAGGAGCCTAGGGGGCCTCAGGAGGGTCAAGGGACCCTCACTCTCTGGAGGGCCCCAGGAGCCTAGGGGGCTCAGGAGGGTCAAGGGACCCTCACTCTCTGGAGGGCCCCAGGAGCCTAGGGGGCTCAGGAGGGTCAAGGGACCCTCACTCCCTGGAGGGCCACAGCAGCCTAGGGGGCTCAGGAGGGTCAAGGGACCCTCACTCTCTGGAGGGCGCCAGGAGCCTAGGGGGCTCAGGAGGGTCAATGGAGCTAGGGGGCTCAGGAGGGTCAAGGGACCCTCACTCTCTGGAGGGCCACAGGAGCCTAAGGGGCTCAGGAGGGTCAAGGGACCCTCACTCTCTGGAGGGCCACAGCAGCCTAGGGGGCTCAGGAGGGTCAAGGGACCCTCACTCTCTGGAGGGCGCCAGGAGCCTAGGGGGCTCAGGAGGGTCAATGGAGCTAGGGGGCTCAGGAGGGTCAAGGGACCCTCACTCTCTGGAGGGCCACAGGAGCCTAGGGGGCTCAGGAGGGTCAAGGGACCCTCCCTCTCTGGAGGGCCACAGGAGCCTAGGGGGCTCAGGAGGGTCAAGGGACCCTCACTCTCTGGAGGGCACCAGAACCCTAGGGGGCTCAGGAGGGTCAAGGGACCCTCACTCTCTGGAGGGCTCCAGGAGCCTAGGGGGCTCAGGAGGGTCAAGGGACCCTCACTCTCTGGAGGGCCCCAGAAGCCTAGGGGGCTCAGGAGGGTCAAGGGACCCTCACTCTCTGGAGGGCCCCAGAAGCCTAGGGGGCTCAGGAGGGTCAAGGGACCCTCATTCTCTGGAGGGCCACAGGAGCCTAGGGGGCTCAGGAGGGTCAAGGGTCCCTCACTCTCTAAAGGGCCACAGGAGCCTAGGGGGCTCAGGAGGGTCAAGGGAGCCTCACTCTCTGGAGGGCCCCCTAGGGGGCTCAGGCGGGTCAAGGGACCCTCACTCTCTGGAGGGCCCCAGAAGCCTAGGGGGCTCAGGAGGGTCAAGGGACCCTCACTCTCCGGAGGGCCCCAGGAGCCTAGGGGGCTCAAGAGGGTCAAGGGAGCCTCACTCTCTGGAGGGCCCCAGAAGCCTAGGGTGCTCAGGAGGGTCAAGGGACCCTCATTCTCTGGAGGGCCACAGGAGCCTAGGGGGCTCAGGAGGGTCAAGGGTCCCTCACTCTCTAAAGGGCCACAGGAGCCTAGGGGGCTCAGGAGGGTCAAGGGAGCCTCACTCTCTGGAGGGCCCCCTAGGGGGCTCAGGCGGGTCAAGGGACCCTCACTCTCTGGAGAGCCACAGGAGCCTAGGGGGATCAGGAGGGTCAAGGGACCCTCACGCTCGAGGGCCACAGGAGTCTAGGGGGCTCAGGAGGGTCAAGGGACCCTCACGCTATGGAGGGCCACAGGAGTCTAGGGGGCTCAGGAGGGTCAAGGGACCCTCACTCTCTGGAGGGCCCCAGAAGCCTAGGGGGCTCAGGAGGGTCAAGGGACCCTCACTCTCTGGAGGGCCCCAGGAGCCTAGGGGGCTCAAGAGGGTCAAGGGAGCCTCACTCTCTGGAGGGCCCCAGAAGCCTAGGGTGCTCAGGAGGGTCAAGGGACCCTCATTCTCTGGAGGGCCACAGGAGCCTAGGGGGCTCAGGAGGGTCAAGGGTCCCTCACTCTCTAAAGGGCCACAGGAGCCTAGGGGGCTCAGGAGGGTCAAGGGAGCCTCACTCTCTGGAGGGCCCCCTAGGGGGCTCAGGCGGGTCAAGGGACCCTCACTCTCTGGAGAGCCACAGGAGCCTAGGGGGCTCAGGAGGGTCAAGGGACCCTCACGCTCGAGGGCCACAGGAGTCTAGGGGGCTCAGGAGGGTCAAGGGACCCTCACGCTATGGAGGGCCCCAGAAGCCTAGGGGGCTCTGGAGGGTCAAGGGACCCTCACTCTCTGGAGGGCCACAGGAGCCTAGGGGGCTCAGGAGGGTCAAGGGACCCTCACTCTCTGGAGAGCCAGAGGAGCCTAGGGGGCTCAGGAGGGTCAATGGACCCTCACTCTCTGGAGGGCCCCAGGAGCCTAGGGGGCTCAGGAGGGTCAAGGGACCCTCACTCTCTGGAGGGCCACGGGAGCCTAGGGGGCTCAGGAGGGTCAAGGGACCCTCACTCTCTGGAGGGCCACGGGAGCCTAGGGGGCTCAGGAGGGTCAAGGGACCCTCACTCTCTGGAGAGCCACAGGAGCCTAGGGGGCTCATGAGGGTCAAGGGACCCTCACTCTCTGGAGGGCCACAGGAGCCTAGGGGGCTCAGGAGGGTCAAGGGAGCCTCACTCTCTGGAGGGCCCCAGGAGCCTAGGGGGCTCCCGAGGGTCAAGGGACCCTCACTCTCTGGAGGGCTCCAGAAGCCTAGGGGGCTCATGAAGGTCAAAGGACCCTCCCTCTCTGGAGGGCCAGAGGAGCCTAGGGGGCTCAGGAGGGTCAAGGGACCCTCACTCTCTGGAGGGCCACAGAAGCCTAGGGGGCTCAGGAGGGTCAAGGGACCCTCACTCTCTGGAGGGCCACAGGAGCCTAGGGGGCTCAGGAGGGTCAATGGACCCTCCCTCTCTGAGGGGCCACAGGAGCCTAGGGGACTCAGGAGGGTCAAGGGACCCTCACTCTCTGGAGGGCCCCAGAAGCCTAGGGGGCACAGGAGGGTCAAGGGACCCTCGCTCTCTGGAGGGCCACAGGAGCCTAGGGGGCTCTGGAGGGTCAAGGACCCTCGCTCTCTGGAGGGCCACAGGAGCCTAGGGGGCTCAGGAGGGTCAAGGGACCCTCGCGCTCTGGAGGGCCACAGGAGCCTAGGGGGCTCAGGAGGGTCAAGGGACCCTCACTCTCTGGAGGGCCACAGGGGCCTAGGGGACTCAGGAGGGTCAAGGGACCCTCACTCGCTGTAGGGCCACAGGAGACTAGGGGGATCAGGAGGGTCAAGGGACCCTCACTCTCTGGAGGGCCACAGGAGCCTAGGGGGCTCAGGAGGGTCAAGGGACCCTCACTCTCTGGAGGGCCACAGGAGCCTAGGGGGCTCAGGAGGGTCAAGGGACCCTCACTCTCTGGAGGGCCACAGGAGCCTAGTGGGCTCAGGAGGGTCAGGGGACCCTAACTCTCTGGAGGGCCACAGGAGCCTAGGGGGCTCAGGAGGGTCAAGGGACCCTCACTCTCTGGAGAGCCACAGGAGCCTAGAGGGCTCAGGAGGGTCAAGGGACCCTCACTCTCTGAGGGCCACAGGAGCCTAGTGGGCTCAGGAGGGTCAAGGGACCCTCACTCTCTGGAGGGCCACAGAAGCCTAGGGGGCTCAGGAGGGTCAAGGGACCCTCACTCTCTGGAGGGCCACAGGAGCCTAGGGGGCTCATGAGGGTCAAGGGACCCTCACGCTCTGGAGGGCCACAGGAGCCTAGGGGGCTCAGGAGGGTCAAGGGACCCTCACGCTCTGGAGGGCCACAGGAGTCTAGGGGGCTCAGGAGGGTCAAGGGACCCTCCCTCTCTGGAGGGCTCCGGAAGCCTAGGGGGCTCAGGAGGGTCAAGGGACCCTCCCTCTCTGGAGGGCCACAGGAGCCTAGGGGGCTCAGGAGGGTCAAGGGACCCTCACGCTCTGGAGGGCCACAGGAGCCTAGGGGGCTCAGGAGGGTCAAGGGACCCTCCCTCTCTGGAGGGCTCCGGAAGCCTAGGGGGCTCAGGAGGGTCAAGGGACCCTCCCTCTCTGGAGGGCCACAGGAGCCTAGGGGGCTCAAGAGGGTCAAGGGACCCTCACTCTCTGGAGGGCTCCAGAAGCCTCGGGGGCTCAGGAGGGTCAAGGGACCCTCCCTCTCTGGAGGACCACAGGAGCCTAGGGGGCTCAGGAGGGCCACAGGAGCCTAGGGGGCTCAGGAGGGCCAAGGGACCCTCACTCTCTGGCGGCCCACAGGAGCCTAGGGGGCTCAGGAGGGTCAAGGGACCCTCCCTCTCTGGAGGGCCACAGGAGCCTAGGGGGTTCAGGAGGGTCAAGGGACCCTCCCTCTCTGGAGGGCCACAGGAGCCTAGGGGGCTCAGGAGGGTCAAGGGACCCTCACTCTCTGGAGAGCCACAGGAGCCTAGGGGGCCAGGAGGGTCAAGGGACCCTTACTCTCTGGAGCCCCACAGGAGCCTAGGGGGCTCAGGAGGGTCAAGGGACCCTCACTCTCCGGAGGGCCCCAGAAGCCTAGGGGCTCAGGAGGGTCAAGGGACCCTCACTCTCTGGAGGGCCCCTAGGGGGCTCAGGAGGGTCAAGGGACCCTCACTCTCTGGAGGGCCACAGGAGCCTAGGGGGCTCAGGAGGGTCAAGGGACCCTCACTCTCTGGAGGGCCACAGGAGCCTAGGGGGCTCAGGAGGGTCAAGGGACCCTCACTCTCTGGAGGGCCACATGAGCCTAGGGGGCTCAGGAGGGTCAAGGGACCCTCACTCTCTGGAGGGCCACAGGAGCCTAGGGGACTCAGGAGGGTCAAGGGACCTTCACTCTCTGGAGGGCCACAGGAGCCTAGGGGGCTCAGGAGGGTCAAGGGACCCTCACTCTCTGGAGGGCCCCAGAAGCCTAGGGGGCTCAGGAGGGTCAAGGGACCCTCACGCTTTGGAGGGCCACAGGAGCCTAGGGGGCTCAGGAGGGTGAAGGGACCCTCACTCTCCGGAGGGCCCCAGGAGCCTAGGGGGCTCAGGAGGGTCAAGTGACCCTCACTCTCTGGAGGGCCACAGGAGCCTAGGGGGCTCAGGAGGGTCAAGGGACCCTCACTCTCTGGAGGACCCCAGAAGCCTAGGGGGCTCAGGAGGGTCAAGGGACCCTCCCTCTCTGGAGGGCCACAGGAGCCTAGGGGGCTCAGGAGGGTCAAGGGACCCTCACTCTCTGGAGGGCTCCAGAAGCCTAGGGGGCTCAGGAGGGCCAAGGGACCCTCACCCTCTGGAGGGCCACAGGAGCCTAGGGGGCTCAGGAGGGTCAAGGGACCCTCACTCTCTGGAGGGCCACAGGAGCCTAGGGGGCTCAGGAGGGTCAAGGGACCCTCACGCTCTGTAGGGCCACAGGAGTCTAAAGGGCTCAGGAGGGTCACGGGACCCTCACTCTCTGGAGGGCCCCAGGAGCCTAGGGTGCTCAGGATGGTCAAGGGACCCTCCCTCTCTGGAGGGCTCCAGAAGCCTAGGGGGCTTAGGAGGGTCAAGGGACCTTCCCTCTCTGGAGGGCCACAGGAGCCTAGGGGGCTCAGGAGGGTCAAGGGACCCTCACTCTCTGGAGGACCACAGGAGCCTAGGGGACTCAGGAGGGGCAAGGGACCCTCACTCTCTGGAGGCCCACCGGAGCCTAGGGGGCTCAGGAGGGTCAAGAGACCCTCACTCTCTGGAGGCCCACAGGAGCCTAGGGGGCTCAGGAGGGTCAAGGGACCCTCTCTCTCTGGAGGGCCACAGGAGCCTAGGGGCTCAGGAGGGTCAAGGGACCCTCCCCCTCTGGAGGGCCACAGGAGCCTAGGGGGCTTAGGAGGGTCAAGGGACCTTCCCTCTCTGGAGGGCCACAGGAGCCTAGGGGGCTCAGGAGGGTCAAGGGACCCTCACTCTCTGGAGGACCACAGGAGCCTAGGGGACTCAGGAGGGGCAAGGGACCCTCACTCTCTGGAGGCCCACCGGAGCCTAGGGGGCTCAGGAGGGTCAAGGGACCCTCACTCTCTGGAGGCCCACAGGAGCCTAGGGGGCTCAGGAGGGTCAAGGGACCCTCCCTCTCTGGAGGGCCACAGGAGCCTAGGGGCTCAGGAGGGTCAAGGGACCCTCCCCCTCTGGAGGGCCACAGGAGCCTAGGGGGCTCAGGAGGGTCAAGGGACCCTCCCTCTCTGGAGGGCCACAGGAGCCTAGGGGGCTCAGGAGGGTCAAGGGACCCTCACTCTCTGGAGGGCCACAGAAGCCTAGGGGGCTCAGGAGGGTCAAGGGACCCTCACTCTCTGGAGGGCCACAGGAGCCTAGGGGGCTCAGGCTGGTCAAGGGACCCTCCCTCTCTGGAGGGCCCCAGAAGCCTAGGGGGCTCAGGAGGGTCAAGGGACCCTCACTCTCTGAAAAGCCCCCTAGGGGGCTCAGGAGGGTCAAGGGAGCCTCACTCTCTGGAGGGCCACAGGAGCCTAGGGGGCTCAGGAGGGTCAAGGGACCCTCACTCTCTGGAGGGCCACAGGAGCCTAGGGGGCTCAGGAGGGTCAAGGGACCCTCACTCTCTGGAGGGCCACAGGAGCCTAGGGGACTCGGGAGGGTCAAGGGACCCTCACTCTCTGGAGGGCCCCAGAAGCCTAGGGGGCTCAGGAGGGTCAAGGGACCATCACTCTCTGGAGGGCCACAGGAGCCTAGGGGGCTTAGGAGGGTCAAGGGACCCTCACTCTCTGGAGGGCCACATGAGCCTAGGGGGCTCAGGAGGGTCAAGGGACCCTACGCTCTGGAGGGCCACAGGAGTCTAGGGGGCTCAGGAGGGTCAAGGGACCCTCACTCTCTGGAGGGCCACAGGAGCCTAGGGGGCTCAGGAGGGTCAAGGGACCCTCCCTCTCTGGAGGGCCACAGGAGCCTAGGGGGCTCAGGAGGGTCAAGGGACCCTCACTCTCTGGAGGGCCACAGGAGCCTAGGGGGCTCAGGAGGGTCAAAGGACCCTCACTCTCTGGAGGGCCACAGGAGCCTAGGGGGCTCAGGAGGGTCACGGGACCCTCACTCTCTGGAGGGCCACAGGAGCCTAGGGGGCTCAGGAGGGTCAAGGGACCCTCACTCTCTGGAGGGCACAGGAGCCTAGGGGACTCAGGAGGGTCAAGGGACCCTCACTCTCTGCAGGGCCCCAGAAGCCTAGGGGGCTCAGGAGGGTCAAGGGACCCTCACTCTCTGGAGGGCCCCCTAGGGGGCTCAAGAGGGTCAAGGGAGCCTCACTCTCTGGAGGGCCACAGGAGCCTAGGGGGCTCAGGAGGGTCAAGGGACCCTCACTCTCTGGAGGGCCCCAGAAGCCTAGGGGGCTCATGAGGGTCAAGGGACCCTCACTCTCTGGAGGGCCACAGGAGCCTAGGGGGCTCAGGAGGGTCAAGGGACCCTGACTCTCTGGAGGGCCACAGGAGCCTAGGGGGCTCAGGAGGGTCAAGGGACCCTCCCTCTCTGGAGGGCCACAGGAGCCTAGGGGGCTCAGGAGGGTCAAGGGACCCTCACTCTCTGGAGGGCCACAGGAGCCTAGGGGACTCAGGAGGGTCAAGGGACCCTCACTCTCTGGAGGGCCACAGGAGCCTAGGGGGCTCAGGAGGGTCAAGGGACCCTCACTCTCTGGAGGGCCCCCTAGGGGGCTCAGGAGGGTCAAGGGACCCTCACTCTCTGGAGGGCCACAGGAGCCTAGGGGGCTCAGGGGGGTCAAGGGAGCCTCACTCTCTGGAGGGCCACAGGAGCCTAGGGGGCTCAGGAGGGTCAAGGGACCCTCCCTCTCTGGAGGGCCACAGGAGCCTAGGGGGCTCAGGAGGGTCAAGGGACCCTCCCTCTCTGGAGGGCCACAGGAGCCTAGGAGGCTCAGGAGGGTCAAGGGACCCTCACTCTCTGGAGGGCCACAGGAGCCTAGGGGACTCAGGAGGGTCAAGGGACCCTCACTCTCTGGAGGCCCACAGGAGCCTAGGGGGCTCAGGAGGGTCAAGGGACCCTCCCTTTCTGGAGGGCCCCCTAGGGGGCTCAAGAGGGTCAAGGGAGCCTCACTCTCTGGAGGGCCACAGGAGCCTAGGGGGCTCAGGAGGGTCAAGGGACCCTCACTCTCTGGAGGGCCCCAGAAGCCTAGGGGGCTCATGAGGGTCAAGGGACCCTCACTCTCTGGAGGGCCACAGGAGCCTAGGGGGCTCAGGAGGGTCAAGGGACCCTGACTCTCTGGAGGGCCACAGGAGCCTAGGGGGCTCAGGAGGGTCAAGGGACCCTCCCTCTCTGGAGGGCCACAGGAGCCTAGGGGGCTCCGGAGGGTCAAGGGACCCTCACTCTCTGGAGGGCCACAGGAGCCTAGGGGACTCAGGAGGGTCAAGGGACCCTCACTCTCTGGAGGGCCACAGGAGCCTAGGGGGCTCAGGAGGGTCAAGGGACCCTCACTCTCTGGAGGGCCCCCTAGGGGGCTCAGGAGGGTCAAGGGACCCTCACTCTCTGGAGGGCCACAGGAGCCTAGGGGGCTCAGGGGGGTCAAGGGAGCCTCACTCTCTGGAGGGCCACAGGAGCCTAGGGGGCTCAGGAGGGTCAAGGGACCCTCCCTCTCTGGAGGGCCACAGGAGCCTAGGGGGCTCAGGAGGGTCAAGGGACCCTCCCTCTCTGGAGGGCCACAGGAGCCTAGGAGGCTCAGGAGGGTCAAGGGACCCTCACTCTCTGGAGGGCCACAGGAGCCTAGGGGACTCAGGAGGGTCAAGGGACCCTCACTCTCTGGAGGCCCACAGGAGCCTAGGGGGCTCAGGAGGGTCAAGGGACCCTCCCTTTCTGGAGGGCCACAGGAGCCTAGTGGGCTCAGGAGGGTCAGGGGACCCTAACTCTCTGGAGGGCCACAGGAGCCTAGGGGGCTCAGGAGGGTCAAGGGACCCTCCCTTTCTGGAGGGCCACAGGAGCCTAGGGGACTCAGGAGGGTCAAGGGACCCTCCCTTTCTGGAGGGCCACAGGAGCCTAGGGGACTCAGGAGGGTCAAGGGACCCTCCCTTTCTGGAGGGCCACAGGAGCCTAGGGGGCTCAGAAGGGTCAAGGGACCTTCACTCTCTGGAGCCCCACAGGAGCCTAGGGGGCTCAGGGGGGTCAAGGGAGCCTCACTCTCTGGAGGGCCACAGGAGCCTAGGGGACTCAGGAGGGTCAAGGGACCCTCCCTCTCTGGAGGGCCACAGGAGCCTAGGGGGCTCAGGAGGGTCAAGGGACCCTCCCTTTCTGGAGGGCCACAGGAGCCTAGGGGACTCAGGAGGGTCAAGGGACCCTCCCTTTCTGGAGGGCCACAGGAGCCTAGGGGACTCAGGAGGGTCAAGGGACCCTCCCTTTCTGGAGGGCCACAGGAGCCTAGGGGGCTCAGGAGGGTCAAGGGACCCTCCCTTTCTGGAGGGCCACAGGAGCCTAGGGGACTCAGGAGGGTCAAGGGACCCTCCCTTTCTGGAGGGCCACAGGAGCCTAGGGGGCTCAGGAGGGTCAAGGGACCCTCCCTTTCTGGAGGGCCACAGGAGCCTAGGGGGCTCAGGAGGGTCAAGGGACCCTCACTCTCTGGAGGGCCACAGGAGCCTAGGGGGCTCAGGAGGGTCAAGGGACCCTCACTCTCTGGAGGGCACAGGAGCCTAGGGGACTCAGGAGGGTCAAGGGACCCTCACTCTCTGGAGGGCACAGGAGCCTAGGGGACTCAGGAGGGTCAAGGGACCCTCCCTTTCTGGAGGGCTCCAGGAGCCTAGGGGGCTCAGGAGGGTCAAGGGACCCTCACTCTCTGGAGGGCCACAGGAGCCTAGGGGACTCAGGAGGGTCAAGGGACCCTCACTCTCTGGAGGGCCACAGGAGCCTAGGGGGCTCAGGAGGGTCAAGGGACCCTCACTCTCTGGAGGGCCACAGGAGCCTAGGGGGCTCAGGAGGGTCAAGGGACCCTCACTCTCTGGAGGGCACAGGAGCCTAGGGGACTCAGGAGGGTCAAGGGACCCTCACTCTCTGGAGGGCACAGGAGCCTAGGGGACTCAGGAGGGTCAAGGGACCCTCCCTTTCTGGAGGGCTCCAGGAGCCTAGGGGGCTCAGGAGGGTCAAGGGACCCTCCCTTTCTGGAGGGCCACAGGAGTCTCCGTCTCAGGACCACAAATGAATAAAGGGAGAGAGAGTAACACGCACACGTTTAACTCCATGTGACAATCATGGGAGAACGAGGAGCTCATCACAGTGGTCTGGAAAGAGATCTTCAGCAAAGCGGGCGAGCCGAGCCAGAGGTGTCCTGGCTTCAAAAACCCAAGCCCGAGCCGTGCCAGAGGCGTCCTGGCTTCAAGAGCCAACGCCCGAGCCAAGCCAGAGGAGCCCTGGCTTCAACAGCCAACGCCCGAGCCGAGCCAGAGGCGCCCTGGCTTTAAGAGCCCACGCCCGAGCCGAGCCAGAGGCGTCCTGGCTTCAAGAGCCCACGCCAGAGCCGAGCCAGAGGCGTCCTGGCTTCAACAGCCAACGCCCGAGCCGAGCCAGAGGCGCCCTGGCTTTAAGAGCCACGCCCGAGCCGAGCCAGAGGCGCCCTGGCTTCAAAAGTCTGCGCCCGAGCCGAGCCAGAGGCGTCCTGGCTTCAAGAGCCAACGCCCGAGCCGAGCCAGAGGCGCCCTGGCTTCAAAAGTCTGCGCCCGAGCCGAGCCAGAGGCGTCCTGGCTTCAAGAGCCAACGCCCGAGCCGAGCCAGAGGCGCCCTGGCTTCAAAAGCCTACGCCCGAGCCGAGCCAGAGGCGTCCCGGCTTCAAGAGCCCACGCCCGAGCCGAGCCAGAGGCGTCCTGGCTTCAAGAGCCAACGCCCGAGCCGAGCCAGAGGCGCCCTGGCTTCAAAAGCCTACGCCCGAGCCGAGCCAGAGGCGTCCTGGCTTCAAGAGCCCACGCCCGAGCCGAGCCAGAGGCGCCCTGGCTTCAACAGCCAACGCCCGAGCCGAGCCAGAGGCGTCCTGGCTTCAACAGCCAACGCCCGAGCCGAGCCAGAGGCGCCCTGGCTTCAAGAGCCAACGCCCGAGCCGAGCCAGAGGCGCCCTGGCTTCAAGAGCCAACGCCCGAGCCGAGCCAGAGGCGTCCTGGCTTCAAGAACCTACGGCCGAGCCGAGCCAGAGGCGTCCTGGCTTCAAGAGCCCACGCCCGAGCCGAGCCAGAGGCGCCCTGGCTTCAAGAGCCTGCGCCCGAGCCGACAAACATGTCAATCAGGCAACAAATGCCCCATGAACAAAATATAATAAAGATTTTGAAGTGAAGCTAAATGTCTGTCAGCATTCCTCTGGCTGAGGCACACAGGGGACAGCCAACCTCTGGCACCCAAGAGGCAAGGGTCGCCAGAGGCCCAGGGGGTGCCAAGTGCCAGGCGCATTCCTGTCCTCTTGAGACCTTAGCTGCCCGAGGTGTGCTTGATGTGCCCCGACCTCTGTGCAGCCTTGGAGGGCAGAGGCAGGAGAGGAGGGTGCCTGACACACAGAGCCTTGGAGGACTCTGTGCCGCCTTGGAGGGCTCTGTGCCGCCTTGGGGGGCTCTGCACAGCCCTGGAGGGAGGGCTGTGTGCAGCCCTGGAGGGCAGAGGCTGGAGAGGAGGGTGCCTGACACACAGAGCCTTGGAGGGCTCTGTGCCGCCTTGGGGGGCTCTGCACAGCCCTGGAGGGAGGGCTGTGTGCAGCCCTGGAGGGCAGAGGCTGGAGAGGAGGGTGCCTGATATACAGAACCTTGGAAGGCACGGTACAGCCTCGGTGGGGATGGGGGGGCGGGGGGGGCTCGGCCCAGTCTTGGAGGGAGGGCTCTGTGCAGCCCTGGAGGGAGGGCTCTGTGCAGCCCTGGAGGGTTCTGTGCAGCCCTGGAGAGATGGCTCTGTGCAGCCCTGGAGGGAGGGCTCTGTGCATCCTTGGAGGCCTCTGTGCATCCTTGGAGGGCTCTGTGCATCCTTGGAGGGCTCTGTGCATCCATGGAGGGCTCTGTGAATCCTTGGGGGGCTCTGTGCATCCTTGGGAGGCTCTGTGCATCCTTGGGAGGCTCTGTGCATCCTTGGGGGGCTCTGTGCATCCTTGGAGGGCTCTGTGCATCCATGGAGGGCTCTGTGCATCCATGGAGGGCTCTGTGCATCCATGGAGGGCTCTGTGCATCCTTGGGGGGATCTGCGCATCCTTGGGGGGCTCTGCGCATCCTTGGGGGGCTCTGTGCATCCTTGGGGGGCTCTGTGCATCCTTGGGGGCTCTGTGCATCCTTGGAGGGCTCTGTGCATCCTTGGAGGGCTCTGAGCATCCTTGGGGGGCTCTGTGCATCCTTGGGGGCTCTGTGCATCCTTGGAGGGCTCTGTGCATCCTTGGAGGGCTCTGTGCATCCTTGGGGGGCTCTGTGCATCCTTGAGGGCTCTGTGCATCCTTGGGGGGCTCTGCGCATCCTTGGGGGGCTCTGCGCATCCTTGGGGGGCTCTGCGCATCCTTGGGGGGCTCTGTGCATCCTTGGGGGGCTCTGTGCATCCTTGGGGGCTCTGCGCACCCTGGAGGGAGGGCTCTGTGCATCCTTGGAGGGCTCTGTGCATCCATGGAGGGCTCTGTGCATCCATAGAGAGCTCTGTGCATCCATAGAGAGCTCTGTGCATCCTTGGAGGACTCTGTGCATCCTTGGAGGGCTCTGTGCATCCTTGGAGGGCTCTGTGCATCCTTGGAGGGCTCTGTGCATCCTTGGAGGGCTCTGTGCATCCTTGGAGGGCTCTGTGCATCCATGGAGGGCTCTGTGCATCCTTGGGGGGCTCTGCGCATCCTTGGGGGGCTCTGCGCATCCTTGGGGGGCTCTGCGCATCCTTGGGGGGCTCTGTGCATCCTTGGGGGGCTCTGTGCATCCTTGGGGGGCTCTGTGCATCCTTGGGGGCTCTGTGCATCCTTGGAGGGCTCTGTGCATCCTTGGAGGGCTCTGAGCATCCTTGGGGGGCTCTGTGCATCCTTGGGGGCTCTGTGCATCCTTGGAGGGCTCTGTGCATCCTTGGAGGGCTCTGTGCATCCTTGGGGGGCTCTGTGCATCCTTGGGGGCTCTGTCCATCCTTGGAGGGCTCTGTGCATCCTTGGGGGGCTCTGCGCATCCTTGGGGGGCTCTGCGCATCCTTGGGGGGCTCTGTGCATCCTTGGGGGGCTCTGTGCATCCTTGGGGGCTCTGTGCATCCTTGGAGGGCTCTGTGCATCCTTGGAGGGCTCTGAGCATCCTTGGGGGGCTCTGTGCATCCTTGGAGGGCTCTGTGCATCCTTGGAAGGCGCTGTGCATCCTTGGGGGGCTCTGTGCATCCTTGGGGGCTCTGCGCACCCTGGAGGGAGGGCTCTGTGCATCCTTGGAGGGCTCTGTGCATCCTTGGGGGGCTCTGTGCATCCTTGGGGGGCTCTGTCCATCCTTGGAGGGCTCTGTGCATCCTTGGAGGGCTCTGTGCATCCTTGGGGGGCTCTGTGCATCCTTGGGGGGCTCTGTGCATCCTTGGGGGGCTCTGCGCACCCTGGAGGGAGGGCTCTGTGCATCCTTGGAGGGCTCTGTGCATCCTTGGGGGGCTCTGTGCATCCTTGGGGGCTCTGTCCATCCTTGGAGGGCTCTGTGCATCCTTGGGGGCTCTGTGCATCCTTGGAGGGCTCTGTGCATCCTTGGAGGGCTCTGTGCATCCATGGAGGGCTCTGAGCATCCTTGGGGGGCTCTGTGCATCCTTGGAGGGCTCTGTGCATCCTTGGAGGGCTCTGTGCATCCTTGGGGGGCTCTGTGCATCCTTGGGGGCTCTGCGCACCCTGGAGGGAGGGCTCTGTGCATCCTTGGAGGGCTCTGTGCATCCTTGGGGGGCTCTGTGCATCCTTGGGGGCTCTGTGCATCCTTGGAGGGCTCTGTGCATCCTTGGAGGGCTCTGTGCATCCTTGGGGGGCTCTGCGCACCCTGGAGGGAGGGCTCTGTGCATCCTTGGGGGCTCTGTCCATCCTTGGAGGGCTCTGTGCATCCTTGGGGGGCTCTGTGCATCCATGGAGGGCTCTGTGCATCCTTGGGGGGCTCTGCGCATCCTTGGGGGGCTCTGCGCATCCTTGGGGGGCTCTGTGCATCCTTGGGGGGCTCTGTGCATCCTTGGGGGGCTCTGTGCATCCTTGGGGGCTCTGCGCATCCTTGGGGGGCTCTGCGCATCCTTGGGGGGCTCTGTGCATCCTTGGGGGGCTCTGTGCATCCTTGGGGGCTCTGTGCATCCTTGGAGGGCTCTGAGCATCCTTGGGGGGCTCTGTGCATCCTTGGAGGGCTCTGTGCATCCTTGGAGGGCTCTGTGCATCCTTGGGGGGCTCTGTGCATCCTTGGGGGCTCTGCGCACCCTGGAGGGAGGGCTCTGTGCATCCTTGGAGGGCTCTGTGCATCCTTGGGGGGCTCTGTGCATCCTTGGGGGGCTCTGTGCATCCTTGGGGGCTCTGTCCATCCTTGGAGGGCTCTGTGCATCCTTGGGGGGCTCTGTGCATCCTTGGGGGGCTCTGTGCATCCTTGGGGGCTCTGCGCACCCTGGAGGGAGGGCTCTGTGCATCCTTGGAGGGCTCTGTGCATCCTTGGGGGGCTCTGTGCATCCTTGGGGGCTCTGTCCATCCTTGGAGGGCTCTGTGCATCCATGGGAGGGCTCTGCGCACCCTGGAGGGCAGAGACACAGAGGAGAGAACGTCGGCTGCAAATAACACTACCATCAGCTGGGAGGGCTTTGTTCTCTTCGGATACAGCCGCTTGTCCGTCAGTGTTGTAAACATGGGGCGTCTTGGCACCAGGCCCCAGGCCGCCCTTCGCCTGCCAGCCCGTCTCTGGCACTGCTGGTGCGGAGCCAGTACCAGTACCAGGATTAGGTAGCGGGTGCACCTTTAAGCAGGTGAGCAGCGAGGGCCAATGCACTCTGTGACTGATAATGAGCTGCCCCAGGGCGGGCACGCGCTCGGGTCTCCTGGGGGGCGGGATACAGTGCCACTGTGCACAGGGGACCCAGAGCGCACCACAGCAGACGGGGCAGAGAGAGAGGCACCCACCGGCAGCTGCATGGATGGGGGTCCATGGGGCCCCTGCTTCCCTCCAGAAGGGCACCCATGCACTGCCACCTGTATACGGTGCCCAGTCAGTGCCCCCTGACGGGCTCTTGGCAAGCGTCATAATATGGACACAGGCGCAGTGATAGCGTCTTCCCATCACTTCCATGGGGTCCTACTCCCCTGCCCCCCTTAGAGGGCACAGGGGCGATCTCTGACAGAGCAGGCCGCAAAAGCATCTGTAGCCCCTTCGGGAATGCCACAGTGGCCGGGGGTTAGTGGGGGAGACATTAGTGGGGCCTCCACAGCAAAGGCAGCAAGTACACGGCACGATGCCACACACAGTGCCATCTCCAGAAGAGAAATGTAAGGGGGTGCACAATGGACCACGGATAGTAGTGCTGGGCGCACACACATATATATTATACATATCTATACATTAGTTACACACTGTCGGCCTTCACTGTGCGTTTTTTTATTTTTTATTTTTTTTCTAAATCTTTTATTCGATTGATCGTTTTGATAATCATAAAAAGTACATCATAAAGTTAAATACATCATCATAAAATCACATTATTACATTACAAGTTAAAAATATAAAAAGGATTATTCTTTTAAGTCACATACAAGATTAATACAGATAATCAAAAAAAAAAAATTCAGTTAGACGTTATTTCTATAGCTTTACGGATTATTAAACATGATTTCAGAAACATCGCTACATTCTTTGCCACATATTGTGTTTCTAGCAGTTGCAGTGCTAAAAATGCCGGGCGACAGGTCCTCAACCCCATCTGGCGCAACAATGGAATAATCCAACGTTTACGCGTTTGAACATAATAACGACAAAACAACACTACATGAATAGTCGTTTGAGGGGAGACCTGATCACAAGGACACTTTACTAGGTCGTGAGACCAATTTAACACTGTTGGAAAGGTGACCAGTCGAAAAAACAGATAGAAACGGAACCTGGTTGATAGGAATTTTTCATGGTTCGATATATAAAATGTGAGGTAGGGCTGAATACCTGGGGACGCTTGGACCATCAATACATGAACATTTGATTGTTTAGTTACTTCGCCAGACAGACGCAATTCTTTTAAGTGATTAAGGCATTGGTGTTTCAAGGCTTTTCTGCTTATCTCAATAATAGACGATGGCTCAGTAACGTAATGAATAAGGTCCAGGTCTTTCAGGAAATTGACAACATACACATGGATATTTTTCCAGGATGTCAATTCTAAACATTCTGAGATCAGGGCACGTGTTAAATGGCATTGTGGCTTAGTCCAAATACAGTGCCATCGGAGTATTGGTTGACATTTAATGTTGTCTGCAAGGTAGTCAATTCCAAGCTCGATATGGCAGCCGTATGTAGGGGCGCTCTGTGGGAGTGCCAATAGATATTTGGCAAAGCCATTTTGGATTTTTTGCAAATCTTCAGTGTTTACGTAGCCCCATACACCTGCTCCATATGTTGCGATGCTGTGGCATTTTGCTTGATGAATTTTAAGCAGTACAGATGGAGTGGGTTTGCCCAGTTTTCTGGAAAAAGAGACAAGGGCAGAGGTCGCTCTCTGGTAAAGCAGTTTTCTGGTTACCAACTCCCTTTTCCAGGTTAGCTGGTCATCAATTAAAATACCCAGATAAGGGTATTCCCTAACTCGTTCCAGTTTGGATTGCTCAATACAAAGATATTTAGAACTTTTTACCTTAGGCCCTGTTTGCATGACGAAGGTCTTACTCTTATTCACCTTTAACCCAAGTGAAAGCATAAAATTACAATATTTGTCCAACTGTTTTTGGAGCTGTACTAAGGTCCTAGCAAGAATTACGGAGTTGTCAGCATAAAGTAGTGTAGGAATAGGGCGATGGTTGATGGTAGGTAAATCCTGGCTCCCTCCTAGCATGGCTGCTTCCAGGCCATTAGTATATAGGTTAAACAAGAAGGGAGCAAGGACACGGCCCTGTCTAACTCCTCGGGTTATAGGAAAAGGGGATGTTAATTCCACCCGTGCCGTATCTTACGCAAGCCGAAGCATCAGAGTAAAGCTCACGCAGAAACTTGATGAGAGGAGGATCAACACCCAACTCCTCCAAAATGGACCACAGCTTGGCGTGGATCACACAGTCAAACGCCGCACTGAGGTCGACGAAGACCAAGAATAGGTTACCCTGTTTTGCTCCCACATACTTTCCTATTAAAAGGGTT
Organism: Lissotriton vulgaris; assembly: GCF_964263255.1. Lineage (NCBI taxonomy): Eukaryota > Metazoa > Chordata > Amphibia > Caudata > Salamandridae > Lissotriton > Lissotriton vulgaris. The sequence continues at coordinate 286,235,706 of NC_141690.1, read as the reverse complement.
AGATTTAAAGCCTGTTCAACAGTACCCAGTCCCTCCCGGAAACCATACTGGAGATCGGTGATGATGTTCTTCTCTGCCGCCCAGTCCTGGAGACGATCCAGGACTAGGCGACCCGCTACCTTCCCCAGTGAATCCAGGAGGGAGATGGGCCTGAAGCAGGCAGGATTGTTTCTTTCACCCTTTTTAAAAATTGGGAGAAGTATAGAGGAGGACCAAGAGTCCAAAAGGCCAGTGTTTAAAACCGCCGCCATCAGCTGGGTGACAATTGGGGACCATAGATCAATATTGGTGACATATATATCGAGTGGGACACCATCTGGGCCAGGAGCCTTTCCGGTTTTTGAGGAGGATAAAGCACGTATGACCTCACCGAGTGTAAAGTGAAGATCTATTGGATAAATCCCCTTTTTGGAGGACGCAATTAATGGATCGGGCCGTGCGACGCAGACCGAGCGGGAGTCACTAAAGATCTTAGAAAAGTGGGTCACCCACTCATCTGCGGTCACAGCTACGTCCAAATGCTGGTGTGAATTTGCCTCAACCAGGAAAGGAGATTTAACTACCTGCCAAAACTGGGAGCTGTCCTTGCTATGACTGCTCTCATGTAATTGCGCCCACAGTTTGTTCTTATGGTCCTTTTTACAGTTGATTTGGGCCTGTTTATACTCAGATCTTAGTTTAGCTATTTTATTTTTGTCTCTGGTTGGATTATGTAATTCCTTTTTTAAAGCGGTTAACGCTTTTCGACATGCGGTGTTAAACCATCTTGGCGCAGACTGGTTACCTACTTTATGATTGCGATGTAGTTCAGCCTGGATAGCTTTTAGGATCTCCCTAAAACTGGAGATAATTTGCTCAGGGGGAGAGTCCTCCGCCAGACAGGTATTTATCCATGGGAGTGCCTTAGATATGACCTTATTTGTTGTTATTAATGGATCAATCCTTGACCATTTCACAGAGAACCCATTGGTTCTGTCCATGATCAATGATTTTTGGGTCAGTAGGCTCTTCCTAGTAGGATAGAAATCGTTCATGGTTAACTTGAGAACAATACTGTTAGGGAAATGATCGCCTGAGATTTCAAACCTGTAGTGAACTTAAAGAGTATACCCTTTAAGGAATAAGAACACAATATAAAGTCTATAGTGCTGAAACATCCCCTACCGTGAAAGGTAGGTTTAAATTCCACAGGGTGGTCTGCAAGTTCATTAGCATACGTCAGTTCTAGAGACATTAAACTGTCGTTAAAGGAGTCTCCTACGAGGGAGTGGGTAAAGTGTGTCAATGGGCAATCGTTTTCATCTAGAAGGCCACAGTTGGTTTTATTGTAATTAGCACACAATGGAACATTGAAATCCCCTCCCCATATTACATTACACACAGATGGTAATTGCTTAGTGCATTGATCGTTTACAGACAGAGAAATTGCAGACACAGTTTTCGCACATTCTACTGGAGATAAATTATTATAAAAATTGATGAGACAATATGACGTACCATTTTTAAAAATAACCACTAATATTTGATAATTCGGAGTGGTATAAAGAATTGAGATTTTCCTTACTGCAAGGTTATTTGAAATATATACCGCTAAACCTCCCATAGGTCTGCCGTGGGTGGTTGGACACGCTGGAGAATGGTATGTTTTGTAACCTTGCATGTGCAGTGGGTCAGTTGTCCAGGTCTCTTGCAAACAAATTATCTGGTGGGTAGATACAAATCCCAGCTATGATTTAAGTAAAATCTTCGATCGAAGACCTGCAACATTCCAGAATAGTATAGGTACTAGCAGGGTCGACGAAGTTTTAATATTGAGTGCTGGACCACCTATTTGAGACGGGGTATGAAGGGGTATGCGGTTGTCAGCATTAGGCGGACAGGGCAAAATATCACCTAAACAGTTATCTGCGTTAGAAAGACAGGGCTGAGTGTCAGCACATTGTTGAGAGTGTACGTCTACTATGCCCGTTGAGACTACAGAAGTTGGTAATACCATTACTTTAGGCGATAAAATTGGAGATTGAAGGGAATTTGATGACTTCGGTGTCGGTAGACCAAATGGAGGGGGGTTCCTATTATCTGGAATGATGGCCGATGGTGGTCAATCCACCATCTCCAAACAGTCAAACCTGTTATACGTTGGAACACCCCTCCAGTCAAGAAATGGCGTGGTGTCTCTACCTCCTTGACCCATCCAGTTTGACCAATCCGGTTTTCTATTCCAGCTTCCTACCTGGGTCCAGTTCCACTCAGGGCCTGGGACTTGGGATTTGGCTGGAGGATAGAAAAAGGATAGTCTTTTCGTGCCAATTCCTTCTAGGGATATTTGGGAACCCCAAGAAGAAATATATTCAACTGTTTGGGGATCTTCAAAGTTTATTATTACACAATCTCCTGGGATCGTTTTTGGCTCCTTCCCTACCCAGGGGACTCTACGAACTGAGACAACTCTATTGTTGGCGTAGGGAGGAAGAGGCCTATTGGTTGATAACCAGTGGAGTACCTTGTTTTTTAAGGACCAACCTGGTTCCTCTGAGTTAATGTACAACACAGGAACCCCGGTCATAATAATAACAAATGGGGTTGCTTCTGGGGGGAGATGAGCAGGGCGAGCTCCATTACGTCTTGTGTTATAGGCTGCATTTTTGGTTGCTGGTGTTTTTGCCGTGTTCGATATAGTAGGTAAAGTGGTGGTGAGGACTGGTGGCAAGGGCGGAGCTGTAAGAGAGGGAGTAGCAAGGCTCTTTTTTGCAGCGGTGGTAGTTAATGTTTGCTGCACACTTGTGCTTAATGGTTTTTGGTGGACTACCGCTGTGGTCGTCACCGATTTATGAGCCTGGGGTGTTTGATGGGGAATTGTACCCCCTGCATTTTTTGGTTTTGGATTGTGTGATTGGGCCACATGAAGGGAAGGGGTGGGGATCGAACTTTTCTTAGTTTTTAAATCAGATGTTAGTGTTGCTAGAGTTTTTTCAATTTTTGACAACGATAACTCAATAGGTTTCAAATGTAATTTGATTAAGGTCTCTAAAGAAACCAATATATGAGTATCGTGAATGGTAAGATCCCGCCCACTACCCGTATTACCACTAGAGATAGGGTTGAATATGTCAGATGAAAGATTTATTATATCTGACGTTGTAACAATAGTCTGTTGTTGAGGTAACGATGGTTGGGTTATATGTTGATCTGGGATAGGAGATTGAGCAGTGGATTGTGTCGGGGAATCCTGACGAATCTCAGGATTATTTTGGGGTGATTTCTTTTTTCCTTTTTTCCCCTACCATTTTTTCGGTATAGCTCCTTCCCTCTGACCCCTAGTATTAGGAGAAGGAAAATCCTCCTCAGTTGGATTTATGAAGAGAGTCGGGGTTCTCTCAATTGATGAGGATAGATGGGATGTGGGAGAATGTGATAGTTGCGTTGCTGAAAGGTCGATGGACACTGATAAATCCACGATGCCTGGGACCGTGTGGGTCTCTTGAAGTAAGCTAGGGTCTGAATTGCATAGTGGTGTTTTAGCTGCTGCCAGTAGTCCCAGGGAGGAGCGCTTGGCTGCAGCTAGGTCTTGGGAGACCCTCCTTTCTAGCAGGAGGACACCTTGGTTTATAGCGTTGTTTGCTTTTGCGATGAATTGGTCTATTGGGCCTATTACCTGAGCAGCATGAGAGAGTTTGCTGCTTCTGGTAGTTCTAGGTGACATTTTAGCAAATACAATGAACACAGTATCAGAGTGTAATACAAAACACCGAGAAGTGACAGGAGTATATCACATAGATAGTGGGTAGAAAAAGAAAAATGTCAATAGGGTGGTCCAGTCCAGTCTTACCCGGTCTTGAACGGGCTTAAACGGGCCCGCCCTTGGCCCAGGCTTCGCCCGGCGTCCCGCGAGACGGGGGTGACTGTAAACTTAAGCGCCTCCTGGCGCGCGAATGACGCCAATAGCGCCGCAGATGATGCTGGGTAGTGTAGTTTGGTATCCCTACACCGCGCTCCGCTCGGCGGCCAGACCCCGAGGTGGAGCAGGGGTCAGGCGGCGGGAGGCGGGTGGGCAAAGTCACCAGATTTGGCAGATTAAGATGTCCTTCAAATCGACAAAGGGTCCTGGTAGCAACAGTTCGCTTTGTGAATAGTTCCTGTGCGTTTTTTGTTATGTCACAGTCTCCATTGGGAGAGTGTTTTTATGTTTTATAAAATGTTCGCACAGTTTGACAAATCTCCCTCCACAAACCTTTCTTAAAAAGGTCCTCCCATCACAGCTCCTACCTGGAAACGTAGGGGAGCCAAGAAAAAGGTGGGTCCCAAAACACTGCTTTTCCGTGGTCATTCCCAAAGGAAACTTCAGCTTCAGGTCCAGAAAAACAGCTGAGTGGAAGATACCAAACTTGGCAAAAAGTTTGAACTTTTCTTAGAGCATGCTTTTTCAGATGTATTAATACGTGCAAGCTGTTATCAGGATCATTTTGTTAAAAGAGATGCTCAGGATTAAAAATAGAATTTCTAGTTTTTTTTTAAAAATGATCAAATAAGTTAAGATCTTATGACCCTATGTAACTATAACGTTACTTTTCCCATTTTTGTTTTCCAGTGAAATGATATACAGACATCCACGAGTGTATGCTCAAGTGTTTTCATCTGACTTTGCATGTGTCTGATCCATAGCAAGAGGTCACTGGATTGATGCGATTCGGCAGCACCGGCCTTTGCCGCATTTACCACATTATTCACATCTGCAGCAAGATCTGCAGGTTTCTACAACAATAATTGCAGTTCAACGGATCAAACACAGCGACACGTCCTGTTGCAGAGCAGGGGAGGGGGAAGGCCCTGCCCAAAGGTCGCTTGGCCTCCATTCAGCTGCTCGTGTTGTTAAACTGGCACCAATGAGGCGAAACCTTTACCCAAGAAGAGCTGACACGGAAAACATAGAATGATACAATAATGACGCAATACTGCTCTGAAACGGGCACATTATGTCGCATAATAAATTACTTCCTTATCTGTAGCTCCAGCTCCCAGACATCAGTGTCTTGAATCATTCCGGGACGTCGGGCTGGGAATCCCTGGAGTGTACAGTGTATAACTGTACAACATTCAGCATAGAATGTAAAAGAAAGCATAGGCCTGAAACAACATAGTATGTTTTGTAACACATCCACCTCATTTGAAAGAACTGAAATTTCAGCCAGACACTTCTGCTCCCCTTAGAGGCCACCGCAGCCCAGATTTCAAAGCACAAGACTGAGAATAAAAGACAACGACCCTTTGACCTGGAAGAAGGGAGGGTCAGATGAGAATATATAAACGATACCAACGTTTGAGAACTGGAGTGATATGGAAGTAACTCATTTCTTCTCCAACACTGTCTTTTATATATTCACAAGCTTGAATCAGAATAGAAAGTAGCAGGAAGCAGGCTCAGCTTTAGAAACACACGTTTCTCAGGACTGCCTGTCCCACGGCGGTGTCGGCTTCTGCGTCCACGCCTACACAGTAATGCTTTGTGAAGGTATGCCTGCAGATGCCTTTCGAGTGTCAGCGGTTGAGGCCAGGCCCCTGCTGGAAAGCACCCTCACTCTTCCCTGGAGAGGACGATTGGCTTTGGCATGACAGAAATCTATGCAGGCTGAGAGCCAACGTGCTACACCCCGTTTGGACCGCGCTTGACCTTTTCATGGATGTGCGAACTATACAAATAGCTCATCTGATGTGTGCATGTCCTTTGTCTTGAATCCATAGAATTTCAGACATCGACGCAAGTCTAGAAAATACAAGCAAAAGAAATGGTGGTAGGGTTTCCCTAACAAGACGGAACAACGTCCGCACATAAAGTAATATTCTTCACAGAGTAAATCTTTAAGACGTATAGTTCAAAACGAGATCATTGCTATGTTGCCTGCAAACGGGTGCTCTTGCGGCCTGATGCACACCCACCACCAGGGATGTCAATAAGGCACGAATGCCTAATTAACAAGAAACGAAGAGAGCAAGCCACTTAAGCACTACTGTTCATGTTCAATTCATCGGACTATATTCAAAGTGCGAACCCGTTGTACTATCTAGCGTTAGTCCATAGTCATAGTTTATAGAATGTCCAGGATTTGTATTCATACAACTCCAAATTCAGAGATCCGAGTCAGGTTGTATTCTTCCAAAGTTTCTTTTATTAAATATCAATAGTTTTATAACAACTTCACAGCTCACACCGCCGACACGTGTTTCGTCTCAAAGAGACTTTTTCAAGGCAAAAAAGAGATGTGCGGACGACTTTTGTCCAGCGACCAAGATATTGCGACGGGGTTGCATCACCCAGAGGTGTGTCATCAATTGTGATAGGGGGTAGGTTAAGAAATCCTTACTTCCTATCAGTATAAATATGGCTGTATGTCCGATCTTCTAATATTCAATGAAACTGCCCTTGGCGAAAAGAATCAAAGTTCAGTAGATTGAGTATATTCTGAACCTAACCGCCAGTATCACCCAAAATGTATGTGCCAGTATGTATTGTGCAGTAAAACAATACTTGGCGGGTAGTCTCTCCTAGTAGTTAAAACGTATTTGTAGTGGACAAGACCATGATAAGTCTCTAGCGAGTTGATTGTCGGCCGACTCCGAACCCGTAGCCAAAACGCAAGTCTAGAAAATGTAATGATCTTTCTGCTGGATCAGGAAAGAAGGATCTAAGAATAACCGGCTCCTTCAAATGGAAGGCGGGCATTTTAGGAATACATTTGGGGTTGGTTCTGAGTATCCCTTTGTCTATAGTGTTCTCTGCTAATGAATGCCTGCATCTCTCGCACTCTCAGCAGATGTCAGAGCCAGGAGTAGTGCTGCCTTCGATGAAACACATGTTAAGTCCGCTCTCTGTAAAGGCTCCATGTAAAGGCTCTGCAAAACAATGTCATCAATTGTTTAATGATCCTTAGGGAAAACAGTGCAGATGCCGAGCTGCCGTCCTTCAAAATCTTGAGATTGCAGCCAGATTAGCCCTTTAGCTATTTGAGACCACTTTTGGACAAACTTAAATATGGCCGGATCTTCGAAGGCTTTATTTGAAGCATATGATGATCATTATTGCTGCACCAGACACAACAACGCTTCCATTTGCCATTCTTAGTCTTATTGGTCGCTGGTGCGTGAGCCGGCGCCAGAATCTGTTTACTTCTAGGTGGCCAGGAACTATGCTGTCAAGTTCAGCGACTTGGGATCCTGGTGGAGAATCTCTACATGATGTCTGGACAACATCCTGGGATGCACCTTCTAAGGCAGGGCTGTACCAGTCCGGGCGAGGCCACGCCGGAGCAATGCAGATCAGAGTGCAATTCTCTACCTTCGCCTTCTTCCACACCCTCGGGATCAGGGGTAAAGGTGGAAAGGTGTAGGCAAGTATCTTGGACCAGCTGATTGACGGAGCCCATCGACTCTGGATGCCAAAACCTGCTTGCGAAGCACGGGTATTTCTTGTTGTTCAGAGTGGCAAACAGATGGATTGTAGGGTGACCCCAATGACTGGAAATGTGCTCCACCTGTTTCTGTTGCAGTTCGCACTCAAGATAATCAGTTATTTTCCGGACGAGGAAATCCACCTGATATTTCTGGCAGATGTTCCACAGCAATGTCTATCCTGTGAGAAAGGGCCCAGTCCTACTGCAGCGGAGCTTCTTCTGAAAGGATCCTGGACCGTGTTCCTCCTTGGTTTGGCTATGTAGAACATGAATGTTGTATTCTCTGTTTGGACTAGGATCGGTTAACATGCCAATCAGGGGAGGAATGCTTTCAAAGCTAGCCTTTTGGCACAGAGTTCCAACACATTCATGTGGCGCTTCTTCTCTGCATCTGACCAAAGGCCTCTGGTTGGGAGAACTTGCAGGTGAGCTCCCCATCTGTCCATTGGCCCCTGTGGGGAGTCATATCTCTCTGTTATTGGCAGAAAAGAAAGACCTGCATTTAGGTTTTCTGGAATCCTTCACCACAGAGCTAGTTTCACATGCCTTGTGACATCGGGCCATTTCTTCCTGTAAGCCTTTGACCGGAACCCACTGCAAATCCAGCTCTTGCTTAACAGGTCTCATACAAAGCCTGCAAAACGGAACGAAGCCTAGGCAGGATGTCATCAGGCCTAATGGGGACTTGTATTGCCTTAATAAACATGATTATTTCACAAGTTTTTATCATTGTCTGTACCTTTCTCACTTCTTCTGACGATCGAAAGGCTTTTCCCAACTGAGTGTTCAGTATTGTACCAGAAATTGGATCTGTTTGCGGTTCCAACAATGGCTTCTCCCTGTTCAAAATGAGACATAATCTCTGAAAAAAACGGATGCAAGCATTTGTGGAAGCTGTTGCTCTTTCCCTGGATGGCGGTTTGACTAACTAGTCGCGCAGATATGGGAACACCTGGTGACCACTGCTCCTGAGAAAAGCGGCAACTGGACCAAGACATTTGGATAATATTCTGGGGGTGGATTTGAGTCCAAAAGGAAGCGCCTTGAACTGGTAGTGTTGACCCGCTACTAAAAATCAAAGGTGTTTTCAATGAATGGGTATGTGGAAGTAAGCATTCCGAAGACCCAGGGAGGTCAAAAAATCCCCTTCCAGCATCATCAGAAAACGTCTTGCAGAGTAAGCATCCGAAATGACTTTTTCTTTAGAAACTTGTTCAGCTCTCTCAGATCCTGAATTGGTCTCCATTGAACTGGCAAAAACCTGCATTTGATGCATCCATCGCCACATCCATACTAATATAATAAAGAGGGAGCCCAAACCTTTGAGGAGGGTAATCTCAGGAACCACACTACCAATCACAACACCCAATACAGCGTTGGAAAGGGCAGTTGCAGCAGAAGGACACAGGCTATGCAGACGCCCACCATATACATTTAAAAGGTAAAAGAACCGTGCCAGCAAAGTAGTCCCTTGTGGGCGTGTCTGCGTTGTGCTGTGGGCGTGACAAACGCTGGGGGCGTGTGGTACGTTTCGCCCTTCATGCCATGTCTCATATCGTGTGCTAATCCCACCCTGCTCCCTTTAAATACCCCATGCACCCCATAATCATAACCCACCCGTACTCCTTAAAAGACCCCAACACCCTTAAACACTAACCCATCTTAAACCTATAAATATACCCAGTACCCCAAAACCCAAACCTATCCCTAAACCCTAAATGTTCAGCATGTATCACTCACAAAGCGGTTCACTATAACACGCCAGGATACCTAAGCAAGAAAATAAAGCTATCAGGAGGAAACAGATCAACGAGAAGCGCCAAGGAGATGCTGTTGAGGCCGGCCTTTTTTCGTAAGAAAAAGACCTATGATCGAGCATTCACTGGGGCAGCCCCCAGAGTTTGGAACTCACTCCCTCCAAGCATTAGGACGATTCAAAACACTGCAACTTTCAAACGGGAATTGAAAAGCCATATGATGAGTAAATACCTTGCATAGGGAAGCTGACGGAGCGCTGGTATGGACCCCTACCCCTGCTGAAGAGTGGTCCCTCTCCATGGAAACAAACATTGTCAAGAGACTAACTCCACTCACAAGCCTCGGCTGTACTCTGATCGATACCACAGTCTTGGATGAACTAACTGCTGTTTTCATAACCAAACTATATAACCTCTACCTCACCTTATCTAATGATATGGATCGTGTTATAAGCTAGGCCTTTCTCACCTTTTATTTACTAATTGCACATGGGTTTGGAATATACTTATTTATGCACCCCTTATAGCCACAGCTTCTTTAACCTTCTATTGCTGGTTTTGAAATGATATCTGACTGACAATGTGTAACCTACCTTGATGTTATGTTATATAATGTGCTGAGATGGTTCAACTCGTTCCTAAGCAACAGATCGCAACAAGTCCAGGTTAATCAAGCAATCTCAATAGCTGTTCCCTTAGCCAAACTATATAACCTCTACCTCACCTTATCTACTGATGGATCATGTCATAAGATAGGCCTTCTCACCTTTTATTACTATTTGCACATGCGTTGGAACAGACTTATTTAGGCACCCTCATAGCCACAGCTTCGTTTACCTTATATATGTTGGTTGTTAGAACTGATATTTGACTGTTAACGTGTAATCTACTTTGAAGTATTGTGATGCAATGTGCTGAGATGGGAGATGGTTCAATCCGTTCCTGAGCAGCAGAACTTAACGAGTCCGGGTTAACGAAGCAATCTCAACACCTTGTCCTAATGCAATTGGGGTCTCGCAAGGCCCACCTTATCTACTGATAAGGACCGTGTTATAAACCAGGCTTTCTCACCTTTTATTACTAATTGCACATGTGTTTGGAATATATTTATTTAGGCACCTAGCCATAACGTCTTTTACCGTATATCTGTTTGTTTTGAGAATTGATATTTGAACGTCAATGTGTAACCTACCTCGATGTTAAGCGCTCTGATACCCACGGGTCTTGTTCGCGCTATACAAAACTTTATAATAAATAAATAAAATAAATAAATAATACCCCTGTACCCCAAAACCCAAACCTAGCCCTGAACCCTAAAAAAAAACCTGTACCCGAAAACCCAAACCAACCCCTGTTCCCTAAAATACCCCTGTACCCCAAAACCCAAACCTAGCCCTGAACCCTAAAAATACCTCTGTACCCCAAAACTCAAACCTAGCCCTGAACCCTTAAAATACCCCTGTACCCCAAAACCCAAACCTACCCCTAAACCCTAAAAATATCCCTATACCCCAAAACCCAAACCTAGCCCTGAATCCTAAAAATACCCCTGTACCCCAAAACCCATACCCATCCCTAAACCCTAAAACTACCCCTGTACCCCATAACCCAAAACTATATCTGAACCCTTAAAATAGCCCTAAAACCCATACCTATCCCTAAACCCTAAAACTACCCCTGTACCCCTTAACCCAAAACTATATCTGAACCCTTAAAATAGCCAAACACCCCAAAACATATACCTCAGTACCCCAAAACATATACCTCATACCCATACTTACCTTATCCAAACATTTAAAAAAAACATGCTTTTACCATTCATGCATTTACAACGAATTTCGTTGTAAATGTATGCGTGGTAAAAGCATATAAAATGTAATGCCATGCGTTATAATGACATTGCGGAGTCATGGTACTTTCGTGATGAAAGTATGCGGAGTGATGGTATGCGCAAAGAAAGTTGCGGAATAATGGGTGCTTACCCTCCCCCGGTAAGTACATTGGTGGCACGGCGGCCCACATCTCCAGCAACATACTCATATTTTTTCACCACCCATTTGAAAAATGTACAGGTCTCTCTCATTGATGGCCAGCACCGACATACACTCTTAGACGCACCTCCCGCCACAAGTTCTAGAATTGCGAACTTTAGAGCTGGGGAGCTACGTTTGAATCTCGGCATCAGCTCAACATCCTGTGATTCCAGGCAAATCGCTTTGTCTCCCCGTGCCTACCACAAATGTATGTGTTCTTCTGTAATGTAAATTGTGCTCATGCCATGTTGTCGAGTTCGCGCTTTATAATATTGCAAGGAAAAATAAAGTAGGGAAACTCGAGTTCACACACTACTGAACGCGCACTCCTAAGTGCATCAGCAGTGCACTGTGAATCGGAGCGTTTCACAGGCCTGTCACAGATAAGAAATGCTATCAAAATGAAATCCTACGAAACAATATACTACTGGCCGGCAGCAACTCATACCCGGACAACGTCGGGACGGGCTGCTAGTCAATAATAAAAGAATAGGTTAGTTATCCTTCCTCGCGCCATTTCACTCTTATCTGCTGGAATAAGATCCAGTAATAGAGCTATGACATGCCGCATCTGGCGATCATAACGACAATAAATAGCCAGGGCTCTGCCAGTCTTTATTGAGGTTGCTGCCAGAGAGGATATTCTCCGACCCAAATTGTCAATACGTTTGCTATCCTTCTGCTGGATTAGATGATGGCGTTATTGGGGTCTTGGTTCTTCTTCGAGATCCTTAAGCAATTACTGAATACGGTCTCGCTCCAGTATGACCAATGAGGGAAGCTGGAGCTGAATCCGAGGCCAGCTGGCTCGGTAGCAGGCGTCTTCATTCATTTCAGACCTCCTGACCAGACAATCAACAATAGGTATGAATTTGACGGATTTGAGGTTGCTCTTCAAAGTATTGAAGAACACATGGTTGAACTACAGAAGTCATTGGTAGGTGGAATTTCTTGGCAGCTCTTTCAAGCAATGAACGAAATGTATTGATTTGATCTGGAACATCTTGTGGAACTGATCCATTGTTTCAACTTGAACAAAAAAACCTCAGCTATTATCACCTCTTCTATCGCCATCTGGTGGTAGCTCACCTTCCTCTCCTTGAATATCAGAATAGGTGAAGCCATTAGAGCAAACATCATCCATGTCTTCTTCATGGGCCGAATCCTTGGTGCTGGAGGAGGTGGTACTGGTAAAGGAGCAGGTTGAGGAGCCATGAGCGTGGGAGCAGCAGGTAAACCCGTGGAGGCACTTAGAAGGTTGAACAAGAATAATTTAGTACAAATATCCAGCATTTGTTGCAACGTTGATAAGAAGGCCATTGGCACTTGAACCACATCTGGCTCTCTAGAATACGTAGGTGGTTACTGTCTTAAATCCATTCAAGTACTTCCAGACTTGTACTCCTGCCGACACACACATTTACTGTAGGACTCCTCATCATCCATTGCATCCTCTTCAAAATCGTAGACATCTCACATTCAATTGTGATGGGCTGCAAGCTGTCAGCGAAGCATAATCACTAGCCTCTTCTTCTTGATCTGACTGCAATAATTGTACTGGAGACACATCCATCATCCTTAAAGGAGAAAAAACATTTCCGCCCATGTTTTCTATTGACTGCGTGTTTCCTAAGGGTGATGACGTCGGCGGAATGGTTGTCGCATTCGACGGTATGGTCATTGTGGGGTGTGGGGGTGTGCGGGCCGAATGTAGTGTGCTATGGTTAGCAAGGATTTTATTAGATACAGAGGAAGTCAAATCCTTGGGCACGGTGTCCGGGTGTACTGCTTGCTGGTCCTGTTCCGGGTCCTCGAGAGGGGGTCCGAAGAGGGGAACACAGGTAGGTCTTCCTCCGCCGGGCTGGGGATCTCCTTCCTGCTGGCGGGCGTTGGGGTGTCCCTCGGAGGTAAGTGAGAAAGACACAGGGCAGTTAGTTCCAAAGCACACGGAACTTAGATGACTGTCACCGGCACCGGGAGTGTAGGGACGGAAATAGACTGTGAGGGAGGACGATAGGGTAGGGTAAGACGGGAAAGGAAAGGGAGGCTTCGGAATAGAGTGGTTGTCGTGAAGGGAGGGGGGGGTGGTAGGTATCATACAGTGCAGGGGTGACTATATTACACAGTGCGGGTGCGCGTGATATCTGTACAAGATTTACACTATTTACACTAATTACACAAGGTGGGGAAAACACGGAGAATGATAACAGATTACTCACGTGCCCCGCCGTAACTCTCATCCGAGTTACGGCCGCTTTCCAGCCACCTCCTGAGGATGCCACCAATCCTCGCACCACAGTTCTTCCTCTTCTCCGCTCTCTCCTCGCGTCCGCTCTCCTACAACCTCCGCCGCTGGTCCTTCGCGTCTCGCCAACTCCTGCCACGAGTCCACCGCTGGGAACCAATCCACCTCTGTGTTGCCGGTCTTTATACGATCCCCTCGGGCCGCTGAGGAAAGGCTTCCGGAGTCAGGCAGGGTCACTTCCGGTCCTTTAGTGGCCGTTGCACTTCCGGGGTAAATCCAGGTCGTTTCCGGTCCGCTGGGCGCCGGCGATGCTGTCGGTACCTGCAGGGAGACAGAGAGAGGTGTAGCCGGTTTGGGCGGCAGGTTAGTGTTGTCGCCCCTAGGGGCGTTCGTACGGGGTCGCTGCGACCTGGAGGTAAGCTCTGCCCCTTCACATCCCCTTTCCCTAGGATTGTTTCTTGTAGGGGTCAGGTTTGGTGGGTACCGGGAGAGATAGTCTGCGTTACCCTGTTCCAGCCCTTTCCGATGTAAGGTTCGGAAGCGAAAGGGTTGGAGAGAGAGGAACCACCTGAGTACTCTATCATTATTACCCCGGTTACGCGCCATCCATTCAAGAGGGGCATGATCTGTGTATAGAATGAATTCCCGCCCCTCCAGGTAATACCGGAGGCTTTCGATTGCCCACTTAATGGCGAGTGCTTCTTTTTCTACCACTGAATAATTGGTTTCACGGGGAAACAACTTCCTGCTTAGATATAGAACGGGTTTTTCCGCCCCCGATTCGTCCTTTTGAGACAATACTGCCCCCAAACCCTGGTCAGACGCGTCGGTCTGCAATATAAAGGGCTTGGAATAGTCAGGACTCATCAGCACTGGTTCTGAGGTCAGGGAATGTTTGAGGAGATGAAAGGCCTGTAACAACAAGGGGGTTGGTTGTTTGAGGATCTCCTCCGCTTTCGTTGTTTTCTTTAGGAGATCCGTCAAGGGGGCTGCCGTATGGGAGAAGTTAGGTATAAATCTCCTGTAGTATCCCAGCATACCTAGGAACGCTCGGAGATCTTTACGAGTTTGGGGAAAGGGAATGTCTTGGATGGTCCTGACCTTGCTGTCTTGTGGCCGAATATGTCCCTCCCCCAGCAGGTAGCCTAGATACTTCACGCTTTGGGCAGCTAACGTGGTCTTGGAGGGATTAATGGTGAAGCCAGAGGCACCTAGGGAGGTTACGATTGCTCGTACATGAGACAGATGTTGCTCCCAGGTGTCACTGTAGATGACTATGTCGTCTAGGTACGCACCCGAGTAGTGGGAGTGGGGCTGTAGAACCTGATTCATGGCCCGTTGAAATGTTGCTGGGGCTCCATGAAGGCCAAAGGGCATAACTCTAAACTGGAACAGTCCCTCTGGGGTGGAAAATGCTGTTTTGTGTTTATCCTCGGCTCTCAAGGGAATCTGCCAGTATCCCTTGCAGAGGTCGAGGGTGCTTATATACTGGGCCCTGCCGATGCGTTCGACCATCTCGTCTACCCGAGGTAGGGGGTAGGAATCGAAGGCTGAAATTTTGTTTACCTCCCTAAAATCAATACAAAACCTGGTAGAACCATCGGGTTTTGGTACTAGGACTATGGGCGAATTCCAGTCGCTACGGGAGGGTTCAATGATGCCCATCTTTAACATTTGATTGGTTTCCTCTTTTATGACTGCTCTTCGAGCTTCTGGGACACGATACGGACGCTGCCGGACTATTTTCCCCGGTTCTGTATGGATGGCATGTTCCACTACTGTAGTGTGTCCTGGGAGGGAGGAAAACACGGTTTGCACGGAGGACAGGGTCTGGCAGAGGTCCCGTTTCTTGCTCTCAGATAGCTCTGTATCAAAGCAGCATTCAAAGGGGAGGAGGCTAACACCAGTCAAGACGGGTCGAGGACCCTCCCATTTCTTTAGGAGGTTGACATGGTATATCTGGGTGGACCCCCTGGTGACGTCTATTTGGACTTCGTATGTCACGGGAGTCACTTGTCTGGTGACGGTGAATGGACCCTGCCATTGTCCTAGCAACTTATGGTCCGAGGAGGGAAGTAGCAACAGGACCAACTCCCCGGGAACAAAGGACCGGAGTTTGGTTCCTTTGTTGTATTGTTGTTTTTGAGACGTTTGAGCGGCCAGTAGGTTCTGTCTCACAATCTCTCGGATCTCTCCTAAATTGGTCTTCAGGTTGTTGACGTATTCGGGGAGAGGACGGGTCCGATCAGGTTCGGCTTCCCAGGCCTCACGAGCCATGTCCAAAAGAGTTCGGGGGGCGCGACCATAGAGCAGTTCGTAGGGCGAATAACCCGTGCTACTTTGTGCCTTGCACCGGATGGCAAAAAGGGCCAAAGGTAACATTTCCTCCCATCTTTTGCTCTCGAGACCCAAAAGTTTTTTCAAGGTGGTCTTTAGCGTGGCGTTGTAGCGTTCCACCAAGCCGTCCGTCTGGGGGTGGTATGCTGATGTTCTTATCTGTTTGATCCCCAGTTTGGAACAGACTTGGCGCATGAGGGAGGAGACAAAGGGGGTGCCTTGATCGGTTAAAATCTCGCGGGGAAACCCCACCCTGGAAAATATGGCAATAAGCGCTTGGGCTATGTTCTGGGTGGTTGGTTGACGGAGAGGCACTGCTTCAGGGAATCGGGTGGCGTAGTCCACTACTACTAAGGCATACCTACAGCCGCTCTTGGAGGGTAACAGGGGGCCTATAATGTCCATCCCCACCCTAGTGAAGGGGATATCTATCAGAGGGAGGGGGTGTAGGGGAGCCAGATATTGTTCTAGGTATATCTTGGCCATTATTTCAGCCTTACTTGAGGTTGCTGGTTTGAGCCATCGGTCGGCCAAGTCTTGTATCCTGAACGACAATGCCCGGGGATTCTCTTGGGGTCCCTCCTTGGCCTGGCGGAGTCTAACCCTGTAGGTTTCGTCATCTATCCCCAGACGTTCCAAGATGCATTTTTTTATATCCGCATAGGGAGTCTGTCCCTGGATGTTGGCCTGCTGATAGGCTGCTTGCAGTTCCCCTGTTAGTAGGGGACCTAGGTAATGGCCCCATCGATCTGCGGGCCAGGCAGCGGCCTGAGCAAGCCGTTCGAAGTTGGTGAAGAAAAAGTCTGGATCTTCGCCAGCCACATACTTCTGCAGGACTACCGAGGGTAACGATGCCATTGGTCTCTGCTGCCCCATGACGGTGGTCAATTTTTCCAGAGCCTGGTCCTGGGCTGTGCCCTGCCCCTTCAGGACGTCGTGCAATTGGCCCCTGTCATCTTCTGCGGTCTTCAGAAACCTCTCCATCAGTTTGCCGAGGAGTTCCTGGCCCTCGGCCAGCTGTTTGACGGCGGCCTCCATGCTTCCGGGCGATCCCACTTCTGACACCACTTGTGGGGTGTGGGGGTGTGCGGGCCGGAATAACAGGCGTGGAGGCCGAATGTAGTGTGCTATGGTTAGCAAGGATTTTATTAGATACAGAGGAAGTCAAATCCTTGGGCACGGTGTCCGGGTGTACTGCTTGCTGGTCCTGTTCCGGGTCCTCGAGAGGGGGTCCGAAGAGGGGAACACAGGTAGGTCTTCCTCCGCCGAGCTGGGGATCTCCTTCCTGCTGGCGGGCGTTGGGGTGTCCCTCGGAGGTAAGTGAGAAAGACACAGGGCAGTTAGTTCCAAAGCACACGGAACTTAGATGACAGTCACCGGCACCGGGAGTGTAGGGACGGAAATAGACTGTGAGGGAGGACGATAGGGTAGGGTAAGACGGGAAAGGAAAGGGAGGCTTCGGAATAGAGTGGTTGTCGTGAAGGGAGGGGCGGGTGGTAGGTATCATACAGTGCAGGGGTGACTATATTACACAGTGCGGGTGCGCGTGATATCTGTACAAGATTTACACTATTTACACTAATTACACAAGGTGGGGAAAACACGGAGAATGATAACAGATTACTCACGTGCCCCGCCGTAACTCTCATCCGAGTTACGGCCGCTTTCCAGCCACCTCCTGAGGATGCCACCAATCCTCGCACCACAGTTCTTCCTCTTCTCCGCTCTCTCCTCGCGTCCGCTCTCCTACAACCTCCGCCGCTGGTCCTTCGCGTCTCGCCAACTCCTGCCACGAGTCCACCGCTGGGAACCAATCCACCTCTGTGTTGCCGGTCTTTATACGATCCCCTCGGGTCGCTGAGGAAAGGCTTCCGGAGTCAGGCAGGGTCACTTCCGGTCCTTTAGTGGCCGTTGCACTTCCGGGGTCAATCCAGGTCGTTTCCGGTCCGCTGGGCGCCGGCGATGCTGTCGGTACCTGCAGGGAGACAGAGAGAGGTGTAGCCGGTTTGGGCGGCAGGTTAGTGTTGTCGCCCCTAGGGGCGTTCGTACGGGGTCGCTGCGACCTGGAGGTAAGCTCTGCCCCTTCACAGTCATCTATACGGGCATAGTCGTCATTGACGTTCTCCTCGCTACTGATCGAACAGCCAGGTCTTGAGTATCCTCTTGAAGGTCAGCAGGTCTTGGGTCTGTTGTAGGCTCAGTGGGAGGGTGTTCAATGTCTTGGTGGCGAGGTGGGAGAAGGATCTCCCACCCGTGGTTGTTCTTCGGATGCGCGGGACGGTGTCGAGTGGAAGGTTGGCGGAGCGTAGCTGGCGGTTCGGAATGTAAAAGGAGAGCCGTCTGTTGAGGTAGGCTTGGCCGGTCTTGTGGAGTGCCTTGTGTGCGTGGGTGAGGAGCTTGACGGATATCCTCTTGTTGACGGGGAGCCAGTGCAGGTTTCTTAGGTGGGGGTGATGTGGCCGTCTAAATCTGAGCTATTATGGTCTTTAGGGGGAGAGTGCTTATGCTTCTACCTCATTGGCTGAAGTTTGTGTTCTATCAAATAAGGTGGATGTGTTACTAAACATACTATGTTGCTTCAGGCCTATGGCATTTTGCATTATATACTATATGCTGTATATTTTTTTACACTGTATACTATTATTTTTAATGTACCGGGGATTACCAGCTTGAAACGGAGAATGAGTCACGCATGTGAATATATAAAAGATGCAAGTGGCCCTGTGACTATCTTTACATGTATATAGAGATGTATAAACACATACCTACAAAGTCCGATTTAAACAAGCACTGTTTAGAAGTAAAAGGAATTTGTAAAATTAATCTATGTAGCATGGGGCCGTCTCTCTTTTTCGGTGCTGCCTCTGGTGTTGCAGGGATTCTGAACATACATAGAACTATGCGCAGGATTATGGGACCTCGGTGTATAGAGACTGTGCCTTCCTACCATCTTAGCGCCCACGAACGAGTAGCTATAGTGTCTCCCTCGCTCTCCTACTCACAAATGGAGAAACCAATGATTAGACACCCCAGAACACAAGACTCCCAGATCTCTCAGGAATCTCGGTAACAAGACACGCCTTTTCGCTCACTCTCTTGTACTCGTCCCAATAAGATCTGACAGAGAAACTAAGATAGTGTACAATATTTATTTTAACTAACGTGCTCTAAAATGCAGTATACGTGCCACAACAAGCAGAAAGATGCATAACACCAATATCGTTAGCATTGCAGTAAGGCCATATATCATGAAGGGAGACATCATTATACAAAGACTATGGAGAAAGGACTACAGTGCCTATGCTCCCTCCCTTAGTAACAAGAAGTATGATTATATAATAGGTCTCTGGGCTTTGTCCGCAGACCCCATACCGCAGGCCATAGATCGTATTTCTACATCACAGGTGCGTGTTGCTCTTCTACCTGGAAAGGTCCCTCTCCAAGTGGGTGTCACCTAAGCATGCATCCCTATAATATCAAAGTACGAGTCTCCAGCAAAAACAGCTGCATTGGTAAGTTTTGTCTAGGTGCTAGGGCCTGACCAGAACAGAATAACAAGGGGCAGTGTTTATCAACCTTGCTCACAATGTTCAGACTAAACTCCAGGAACAGGCAGAGAACGTGCACAGCAGAGATTTTCCATAAGAAAGGCATAAACAGAGTCTTGCAAAAATAAAGCCATGTAGTAACGTGCGCAAAAGCAGCATCATGGCTACCAGGCTCATGCTAACTTAAAGATGTTGACAATTTCCCTAGTGACCACGTGACACTGGCACATTCTACACCTGTGGGTGGCGGGTTCGCAGATGCGGCAGGACGAATAGAGCTGGGACTCCGGCCCCATATGGCCCCCTCTAGAGACACCAGTGGTAATATAGCTCTAGGTGTGTGTAACTGTTGGCGCAAGTCTACTTAAATTACCCCCAAAATATTGGTGGCTACAGTTTTCAAAAATTGGTCTCCTTAATTCGGTGATGACATTTTATTATGATTAAAATGTAAGTGCAAGTTAATTTATATTTATTAATTTGATTTATTTATTAAGGAGTTTTATATAGCGCTGGCCGGACCCAAGGGTATCGGAGCGCTGTACAACAGTTATTCGCAAGAGACATATAATAGAGCAGTGTTATACATATTGGTTCGGAAGTCCAAGTGTGCTGTGCAGTATTGAGGTAGTACATGGGTCCTGAGATAACCTCGTTGAGTGCACGTTGTCTTGGGTTGAACCTCTTTGGGGGGAGGGGAGGGACAGGAGGTGGTCAAAGAGCAGGGAGGAGGTAGGTCTTTGTGATACAATGTCAGGGAGCAACGACTAGTAGGGGTTCGCGTTAAGGCTGCGGCTATCCATTCGGGAGGGAGCAGATGAGGAAGAGGACTTTTAGGTGTTTTTTTTAATTTTGCAAAGGACGAGATAGTTCTGATCTCTGCTGGGATGGAGTTCCAGATTTGGGGCGCGTTTCCGGCGAAGGGCCGTGCAGCGTTTTTTGTGTGTTTTCATAGGGATGAGAAGTAGGGTATTGGAGCTCCTGACGTTTCTTGTCTGACCAGCCCTCATGAGTTTGGCAACCAGGTAGTCAGGTTTTCCTGTGTGCAGGGCTTTGTGCATGAGGCAGGCAGTTCTGAAGCTGGCACGCAGTTCGACTGGGAGCCTTTTTAGATCTCGGAGTGCTGGTGAAATGTGATCGTATTTCCTAATACCAGTGAGCATTCTGGCTCTGCGTTGAGAGTTGTTTTGAGGGGAGCTAGGTGGGATTTTTTTGTGCCAGTGAGGGATGTATTCCCATAGTCGAGTCTGAATAGCACCAGTGATTGGGTGGCTTGTTTGAGATCTTTGGTTGGGATGAATGGTTTAATTTTGTTGAGTAGCTTCAGATTGAGGAAGGCACTCTTTGCGGAGTTTTTAATGTGTTTGGCCATGTCGAGTTTTGGGTCTAAGAAGATTCCTAATGATTTTACGGAGTTTGATAGAGTGAGATTACCGTTGAGAGCATCCAAATTCTGCAATTTGAGGATTCCCTTCTCAGTTGGAGATGAGGAAGATCTCAGTTTTTCATGATTGAGTTTCAAGAGATTTAGAGACAGCCAATGTTGGATTTCTTTTAGAGTCTCATTTACTCTGTGGATGTCATCTAAGGAGGAGGTTTCTAGATAGATCTGGGCGTCATCTGCCTATAGGTGGTAAGGGATGTTGGCATTTTTAAGTATGGTGGTGAGGGGTTCCATGTATATCTTGAACAGTTGTAGTGAGAGCATCAAGCCTTGGGGGACGCCCCTGCTGACGGGGTGGAGGTCGAAAGTAAAGTTTTTGATTTTTATCCTTTGCAAACGGCTGGGTAAGAAGGAGGAGAACCACTGTGTCAAAGACTGCCGATAGGCCCAGGAGAATGAGTACGCAACATTGATCGGTATCAAGGAATTTGTGGATATCGTCTGTGATGTTAAGGATAGCGGTCTCAGTGCTACAGACTTTTCTGAACCCCGATTGGTGGGGATTAAGAAGGTTGATGTTGTCCATGTGCTGAGTCAGTTGTAAGAGGACGCATTTTTAGAGGATTTTGGATAGGAGAGGGAGATTGGAAACGGGTCTAAAGTTATTCAGGTCCTTGGAGTCAAGGCCTGTTTTGTTTTTTAGTAGTGGCGTGACTTGGCCAACTTTGAGGCATTAGAGTTTGATGCCGGTTCTCAGGGAACTGTTTATGATCTTGCACCAGGACAGGGCTATGGAGAGTTTCAGTTTTTTGGTCCATTCGGTGGGTATAGGTTCTAGGACGTGAGAGGCGGGTTTGGAGGTGGAGATCAGCTTGATGATCTTGGCTTCCGGGATGGGGTTGAAGGACTTCCATGTTCCATGGCTTGCTGATGGATTGGCATGAGTGACATATTCTCACCCTCTGAGAAGACGGCCTCGCACTTATGTCTGCGCCAGTGTCTGAGCTCTACATGCCATCCATGACAAACTGGTTTTCTCCTCCTCACAAGTACTTCGGTACAACAATTTTGCTACTATATGATCGGATACAGTAGATCCACAAATTTAGGGCAAGGTTCTCGGTACAATATTGAGACCTGGGAGTTTCCACCTCCTACTCCCATTCATAATAAATAGGCAGATGTTTGTCAGGCATTGCTTTGTGAACAGCCTCAGTGAAGCCTTCAGGGAGACTGGATGAGTCCTACCACCATTAAAAGCATAACATTTTCTGCATTCAAGGGGCGTCTTCAGCCTGCGTGGAAAGTGCTCTTGAAAGCCAGTGAGAAGTGTCTTGCTTCAGCCAACGTAAAGTATATGAGGACTTGAAGAGTGCCCAGGTGCCAGGCGGGCACAGTTCTTTCACTGACGTGGAGTGCTTGAGGGTTTGAAGAGTGCCCGGGAGCCAGACGGGCAGAGCTCATTCACTGATGTGGAGTGCTCAAGGGCTCAGTGACCTGGTGCCAGGCAGGCAGAGCTCTTTCAAAGATGTGGAGTGCTTGAGCGCTTGAAAAGTGCCCGGGTGCCAGGCAGACAGAGCTCTTTCACTGATGTGGAGTGCTTGGGGGCTTGAAAAGTGCCAGGTGGGCACAGCTCTTTCACTGATATGGAGTGCTCGAGGGCTTAGAGAGTGCCCTGGTGCCAGGTAGGCAGAGCTCTTTCACGGATGTGGAGTGCTCGAGTGCTTGAACAGTGCCCGGGTGCCAGGCGGGCAGAGCTCTTTCACTGATGTGGAGTGCTCAAGGGCTTGAAGAGTGCCCGGGTGCCAGGTGGGTAGAGCTCTTTCACTGATGTGGAGTGCTTGAGTGCTTGAACAGTGCCCGGGTGCCAGGTGGGCAGAGCTCTGTCACTGATAATGAGTGCTCGAAGGCTTGAAGAATGCCCGGGTGCCAGGCAGGCAGAACTCGTTCACTGATATGTTAAGTTATGTTACTTTGTTTTTTGTATAGCGCAAATCACCACTGGTCTCTAAGCGCTTTGAAAAAAGAGGAACACAACCAAGTCACTAATACTCCGCCAGCTGCCGGGCTAACCGTTAGGCAAGAGCAATTGCCTTTTTAAACAGGTAGGTCTTCAAGGCCTTCCTAAAGGGGAGTAGCACTGGTTCTCCTTGTAGAGCTTCCGGCAACTCATTCCAGATTTGGGGAAGGAGAGCCGACAAAGCTCTGCCACCTTTGGATTTAAGTTTGAATCTCGATGGGGCAAGCTTACAGGCCTTGGAAGAGCGTAAGGCCTTACCTGGGATATACCTTACCAGTCGGTCTTTAATGTATTTTGGAGCATTCCCATAGATGGCTTTGTGGGCTATGCAGAGGCACTTAAATTGCACTCGATGTTCAATAGGCAGCCAATGCAGTTTAAGTAAAAGGGGGGTAGCTCGTGTTCTCCTTGGGAGGGAGAAGACGGGCCTGGCTGCATCATTCTGGACTACCTGCAATTTTCGGAGAAGTTTCCGAGGGAGACCAAGGTAAAGAGCATTACCATAGTCCAGCCGAGAGATAACTGGCGAACACAATGGATTGTAGTACAGGGACAGAGAGGATAGGGACCAATTTCCTCAATTGCCTAAGTAGACCTGTACAGGTGCCTACCACTGCGGATACTTGAGGGGCCAAGGACAGGTCTGAGTCAATTTTCAGCCACTGTCCCTGGAGTTGGTACCTCCCCCAGTTCGGGGAGCCAAAAAAGCTCACACCAAGGGCTGTTTTGAGATGCGATAATAAGCACCTCGGTTTTATCAGGGTTAACCTTCATGAGATTGTTTGCCATCCAGTTAACCTTGAATCTCAGAAGATTTTTTTACCCGGTCTTGGCTTGGCTGGTGTTGTCCAGCTGGGCCAGCAGTTGAGTGTCATTTGCATAGTTAAAAACTTGGCAGCTTCTATGTGGTAGCTCTTCCACTAAGGGCTGCAAATAAATATTAAATAAAAGAGGGGATAATGCTGAGCCCTGGGGCACACCACACGTTACTGGGCTGGCCGATGGTAGTTGATCTCCCATTTGCACTCTCTGGGTCCGACCGGTTAAAAAGGAGGTTAGCCATTTAAAAGCTTGCCCCTTTATCCCCAGATTCGACACACGGTTCAGCAGAATGGAATGGCTGACCGTGTCGAATGCTGCTGACAGATCTAAGAGAATCAGGGAGCAAGGCTGTTTATTGTCAGCCCTGATTCTCAAGTCGTCAACAACAGAGGCCATCACCAGCTCAGTACTGTGGTGTGCCCTAAAGCCGGCCTGTCTAGGGTGGAGTAGTTCATGAGCTTCCAAAAAAGTGGCCAAGGTGGTCAAGACCTGTTTTTCCAGGATTTTAGCCAGAAATGGAAGTTGAGAGATGGGCCTGTAGTTTTTTAGAACTTTTGTATCAGCCCATACTTTTTTTAAGAGGGGGAAGCTTCCTTCAAATTCACAGGCAGATACCCTGAGTCTAATGACTCATTTAGTAGATCCAGGTGTTGCTTTTCCAGACCCGGCAGGGCCATTTGAAATATCCTCGGCGGACACAGGTCCATCCTAGAGCCCGATTTAGTCTGGTTGGCTATTGCCGCCAGACACGTAACGTCCATACAAGGAAAGCTATTCAAATTCAAATTCCCGCTCTTGCCGGGAAGGCTGGGCGGGTCTACAACACTGAGATCAGTCAAGGTTGTAGTGATGTCCATGATAATGTCCCGTACTTTCTGAAGTAAGAACTCCTGAAAGGTATCACAGTTTGGGAGGTCGATTGAAGCAACTCTGCCCCTCCTCTGTGTGAGTCCCTTCAAGATGGCAAAGGTCTCTTTTTGTTTATTGCCGGCCCTGCCAATTCTATCCTCATAGAAAGCTGCCTTCCTTAGTAGGATATCTGATTTGTACTTGACCAGGAGGGTCTTATAAGACTCAAGATCCGTAGATTTATAATTGAGTCTCCACTTCCTCTCGGCTTGACGGAGGAGTTGTTTTTTTCCTCTTAAAGTAGCATCAAACCAAGGGGCTCCTTTCACTTTAGCTCTCTCAGTCCCTTCCGGGGCTAGTGCATCAATTGCGACCAGAAGCCAAGATGTTAAAGCTGCACTTTTTTGGTCTAGATTATCCTCACGCATGGATGGAACGGGGATTGAATTAAGCGTGGAAACTAAGGATTCAGCTTCTATTGACTTCCAGGCTCTGACCTTCTTCTATAGGGACGCAGTCGATACAGGAGGACCGTCACACGGTACCCAACATCTTATCAAGAAGTGGTCCGACCACACGCAAGGACTGATATCAGTAACCTCCACCCGGGGTATAGAAGATCAAATCAGATCCAGAGTGTGGCTCCTGACATGAGTGGGGCCGTTTACCAATTGCAAGAGGTCCAAGGAGGTCAAATTTGTTTCAAACGTAGCCTCTACAGAATCTCTGGGTAACTTATCCCCCACCCCCAAAAGGTATTTATATCTTGATCCAAGATCCGTTAGGAGCTCCAGAAAAACATCGTTAAAATCTGGGGAAAGTTTAGGCGGGCGGTAAACTACCAGCATTACAAAGCAAGAAGATTTCAGGGAGATTTTTATTCCCAGTAACTCTGCGCTATCGCAATTTTCTGCCGTGATTTGAGTCACCATAAGAGTCTTTTTAAATATGGCCGCGACTCCCCCACCCCTAGTAACCCCATGTCTGATATACCATAGTGCATCAAAATCCATTGGCAATGCTGCCAGGATATCTGGGGTGGATGTATCCCCCAACCATGTTTCCGTGAGAGCTAAGATGTCAATATCCCCATCAAGGAGCAGGGAGAACACTTCAAGATGGTGTTTATGCAGGGACTGCGTATTGAGTAGTGCTACCTTCAGGCCATGTATCGTATTCACCCGAGGGAATCTCTGAGCCAGTCCCGACTATGATCCCTCAATAACGATTCTTCTAATAACTTTGCTCGTACACTTCCTTCTAACACCTCATTGCCTAATTTTAGTGCTAGGAGTGTCTCAAAGGGGTTTCTATATTGTTGTACAGGGGCCCGGCCTGGCGCAGACAGGTTTGCCTCTGGCGCGGCTCCGGCACTGTTCAAGCGCTTGAGCACTCCACATCATTGAAAGAGCTCTGCCTGCCTGGCACCCGGGTACTGTTCATGCACTCGAGCACTCCATATGCGCGCGCCGCGGGCACAGCTCTTTCACTGATGTGGAGTGCTCAAGCGCTTGAACAGTGCCTGGGTGCCAGGCCGGCAGAGCTCTTTCACTGATGTGGAGTGCTTGAGGGCTTGAACAGTGCCGGGTGCCAAGCAGGCAGAGCTCATTCACTGATGTGGAGTGCTCAGTGGCCTGGTGCCAGGCAGGCAGAGCTCTTTCAAAGATGTGAAGTGCTTGAGCGCTTGAACAGTGCCCGGGTGCCAGCAGGCAGAGCTCTTTCACTGATGTGGAGTGCTTGAGTGCTTGAAGAGTGCCCGGGTGCCAGACAGTCAGCGCTCTTTCACTAATGTGGAGTGCTTGAAGAGTGCCCGGGTGCCAGGCGGGCAGAGCTCTTTCACTGATGTGGACTGCTTGAGTGCTTGAAGAGTGTCCGGGTGCCAGACAGGCAGAGCTCTTTCACTGATGTGGAGTGCTCGAGGGTTTGAATAGTGCCCAGGGGCCAGGTGGGCAGAGTTCTTTCACTGATATGGACTGCTTGAGTGCTTGAAGAGTGCCCGGGTGCCAGGCGGGCAAAGTTCTTTCACTGATGTGGAGTGCTCGGGGGCTTGAAGAGTGCCAGGGAGGCACAGCTCTTTCACTGATGTGGAGTGCTCGAGGGCTTGAAGAGTGCCCGGGTGCCAGGCGGGCAAAGTTCTTTCACTGATATGGACTGCTTGAGTGCTTGAAGAGTGCCCGGGTGCCAGGCGGGCAAAGTTCTTTCACTGATGTGGAGTGCTCGAGGGTTTGAATAGCGCCCGGGTGCCAGCAGGCAGAGCTCTTTCACTGATGTGGAGTGCTCGAGGGTTTGAAGAGTGCCCGGGTGCCAGGCGGGCAAAGTTCTTTCACTGATATGGACTGCTTGAGTGCTTGAAGAGTGCCCGGGTGCCAGGCGGGCAAAGTTCTTTCACTGATGTGGAGTGCTCGAGGGTTTGAAGAGTGCCCGGGTGCCAGGCGGGCAAAGTTCTTTCACTGATATGGACTGCTTGAGTGCTTGAAGAGTGCCCGGGTGCCAGGCGGGCAAAGTTCTTTCACTGATGTGGAGTGCTCGAGGGTTTGAATAGTGCCCGGGTGCCAGCAGGCAGAGCTCTTTCACTGATGTGGAGTGCTCGAGGGCTTGAAGAGTGCCCAGGGGCCAGGTGGGCAGAGTTCTTTCACTGATATGGACTGCTTGAGTGCTTGAAGAGTGCCCGGGTGCCAGGCGGGCAAAGTTCTTTCACTGATGTGGAGTGCTCGAGGGTTTGAATAGTGCCTTTCATTGATGGGGAGTTTGAAGCATATGGAGGAGATCAACGTCCAAGCAAGGTGATCTGATGCTGTCACACAGTATGGTAGGAAACCCTCACGTGTTTTGTTCAGTCTCCTGCAAATGTGGTTTCTTGTCTTGTGGACAAACTCCGTTTTTGTGCGACTGTTAGGAAGGTGGAGCACACCCAGGGAGGAGTGGAGTGTGGGCAGTGTTTGTTGGTTACAAAGCACACTTCAACGAAAAGCTGTGTCACCGGTGAATTGGTGGAAGGCTACTCCTTGATTGGTTAGTAATGGTCTTAAGGCTCTATGGAGAGATGGGAAAGGGCGATCTTGGATGAATCCATTTGAGCCTACAGTTATTTTTATGGGCAGAAGCATGCAAATCCACTGAAGTCGGTGGAGTTGGTGGGTGATTGTTACAAAAAGACACGGAGAAATTCAGAAGCACTCGGAGGGAAGGGGCCTTCTCTGCTAGTGTGGAATGTCTCCAGTGACTTGTAGGATTACAGTCTCAGTGGCAGAAGAGGATGGGAGAATTAAATATGGGCATGCAGTTGATTACATAGTTGGACATGCCACTGGAGTCGAAGGGCTAGTGTTAATTCAAACATGTTGCATTGGAAAGGAAGTCAACACCTACAGTTCAAACCCAAAACACCAACCAAGGGAGACCACATGCCATAAATAAGAACTTTATCCAAAATGTAAACAACCAAAGCTGTTCACAGGTAATATCACTTCAAGAACTGTGATCATGATATATAACATGCAACCATTAACAACAGCAAACAATATACTTGTCATATCAACATCAACCAATCGTAACAGTAACGGTTCCCGTGTAACCATTAAGAGCAGGACTCAATATGCTTGGCTTATAAAGATCAAGAATCCTAAGTAGAATACACAGTTTGTAAATCCTAAACCTGTGCAACCGCTGCCGCCTTCAAGCATGCTTCTCCACTCAACCCATTCAAGTGTCACTCCACACACCACCTTCAAGCATGCTTCTCTATTCAACCCATTCAAGTGTCACTCCACACACCACCTTCAGGCATGCTTCGCCACTCAACCCATTCAAGTGTCACTCCACACACCACCTTCAAGCATGCTTCTCCACTCAACCCATTCAAGTGTCACACCACACACCACCTTCAAGCATGCTTCTCCACTCAACCCATTCGTGTCACTCCACACACCACCTTCAAGCACGCTTCTCTACTCAACCCATTCGTGTCACTCCACACACCACCTTCAAGCATGCTTCTCTACACAACCCATTCAAGTGTCACTCCACACACCACCTTCAAGCATGCTTCTCCACTCAACCCATTCAAGTGTCACTCCACACACCACCTTCAAGCATGCTTCTCCACTCAACCCATTCAAGTGTCACTCCACACACCACCTTCAAGCATGCTTCTCCACTCAACCCATTCAAGTGTCACTCCACACACCACCTTCAAGCATGCTTCTCCACTCAACCCATTCAAGTGTCACTCCACACACCACCTTCAAGCACGCTTCTCCACTCAACCCATTCAAGTGTCACTCCCCACACCACCTTCAAGCACGCTTCTCCACTCAACCCATTCAAGTGTCACTCCACACACCACCTTCAAGCATGCTTCTCTACTCAACCCATTTAAGTGTCACTCCACACACCACCTTCAAGCACGCTTCTCTACTCAATCCATTCAAGTGTCACTACACACACCACCTTCAAGCATGCTTCTCTACTCAACCCATTCAAGTGTCACTCTATACACCACCTTACCACCTTCAAGCATGCTTCTCTACTCAACAACCCTTTCAAGTGTCACTCCACACACCACCTTCAAGCACGCTTCTCTACTCAACAACCCATTCGTGCCACTCCACACACCACCTTCAAGCATGCTTCTCTACTCAACCCATTCAAGTGTCACTCCACACACCACCTTCAAAAGCATGCTTCTCCACTCAACCCATTCAAGTGTCACTCCACACACCACCTTCAAGCACGCTTCTCTACTCAAAACATTCAAGTGTCCCTCCACACACCACCTTCAAGCACGCTTCTCTACTCAACCCATTCAAGTGTCACTCCACACACCACCTTCAAGCATGCTTCTCTACTCAACCCATTCAAGTGTCACTCCACACACCACCTTCAGGCATGCTTCTCTACTCAACCCATTCAAGTGTCCCTCCACACACGACCTTCAAGCACGCTTCTCTACTCAACCCATTCAAGTGTCACTTCACACACCACCTTCAAGCACGCTTCTCTACTCAATCCATTCAAGTGTCACTACACACACCACCTTCAAGCATGCTTCTCTACTCAACCCATTCAAGTGTCACTCTATACACCACCTTCAAGCATGCTTCTCTACTCAACAACCCATTCAAGTGTCACTCCACACACCACCTTCAAGCACGCTTCTCTACTCAACAACCCATTCGTGTCACTCCACACACCACCTTCAAGCATACTTCTGTACTCAACAACCCATTCAAGTGTCACTCCACACACCACCTTCAAGCACGCTTCTCTACTCAACAACCCATTCGTGTCACTCCACACACCACCTTCAAGCACGCTTCTCTACTCAACCCATTCAAGTGTCCCCCCACACACCACCTTCAAGCACGCTTCTCTACTCAACCCATTCAAGTGTCCCTCCACACAGCACTTCCTGTGAGACTGCTTGGCAAGAACACCATGTAAGGAGCACGCCTTTCCCTGGAGAGGTTCAACTAATACATTCCTTAACAAAACCTCCTTTGGGAGCTTGGTGTATTAGATGCACTCGACTGGTCAGAGGAGGGTAATTCTGGTTAGTGCAGGTTGTGTTTTCTGGGATCTCCCTACCTCCTCTGGTGGAAGCTTCCATTTTAAAAGGTCCTGCTCCGAGGCCAGTCGATACAGTCAGAAGACAGCCTCCTCGCGGTCAATATTATGGCTAATAAGGATGATAACGAGAGGGCCTGGATGTGCATGTAGCCCCATCTCTTTGACTAATGAAAAGTCTCCGCCTAGAGGACCTGACAGGTGATAGCCACGCAATAGAAATCCAGATTGATTGAATGATATTACAAAGAGGCCTTGGACTGGAGCAACTGATTTATTATCACGGGACAGAAAATGTCAGGTAAGTACAATGTTACTTACCCTGTAAGCAACTGTTAGCAGTGTGTAGTGCTGTAGATGTACATATTTAGCTTACTCCTGCCATCTAGTGTTGGGCTCGAACGATTGCAAGTTCTTTTTGTTTGACGTCTCGAGTCACTGTGTAAGGGGGCGCTCCTCCTCTTGTGCATCGCGCATGGACACTGATTTCAAATTAGATAGGTTTGCACAGCGGGTTTTATTATGCATGGAGTGTAATGATATATAAAGTGTGTGATGCACTATTTGTATGAAGAGCTGGAAAAAGAACCTATCTGCAACAAGCCTGCTTCTGGGAAGGAGGTAGGGCATGTGAATCTACAGCAATACACTCTATGCACAGATGCTTACACAGTAAGTAACACTTTCCTTCAGTAGCTTGTGCTGCTGAGGCTACACGTTTAGCATAGATGGGAAACCAAAACCCTGCGAAAGCGGTGGCTGGCATGCGGATGATGCAGATGCTTGAAATAAGGTTCTTAACACTATCTGACACAAAGCGTCCACAGTGTAGTGCTTCATAAAAGTATGCAGAAATGACCTGGTGGCTTCATTACAAATGTCCAATAATGGGATGTTTCTATGGTTGCTCCTTTTGTAAGGGGGAGGGAGCCCTACGTGGAGCATGTAGAACCCTCTTTGCTTTACGACAGCAGGTGAAAATACACTTGACTCTCCACATTTCTATTCCTGCTTTAGATCTGGGACGTCCTTTTACAGCTTTGTAAAAAAGATAAACAGCCTATTTGATTTTTCGAATGTTTTGGTTGTATATGATGCATACAATCTCAACATCCAGTGCATCCACATCCAGTGTGACACTTGTTCTCTCCCCAACAGATTCTGGGCGAGGAAAGAAAACTGGGCACTTTATGGTTTGGTTGAGATGAAAAGGTGACACAACTTTCGGACAAAACTCAAGGTTGCTTCGGTTGCTTCAAAGAACCATTCTGTCTTGTGGACATGTATAAATGGCTCTTGGTAAGTCACTAACTCATTTACAAGATGTAATATCCATTAGAAACACTACCTTCCTTGAAAGGAACTGAAGAGGACATGAATGTAGGCCTCCAAAGGCAGTCCGGCAAGCCTAGTGAGGACCACATTCTGGTTCCACACAGGAGCAGGGGGGACTTTTGGAGGAATTATCCTTTTGAGACTCTCCATGAAGGCCTTATTACCTGGAATTTGAAAAAGAAAGATGATCCTAATTTGCATTAAAGAAGCTATGGCAGCTAAGCACAAACAAATGGAGGTAAAGGTGAGGCCTGCTTTCTGTAATGTATTGTACTGTAGGTTTGAAGAGATTGATGTTCAAGGAAAACAAAACTTTTTTCTGCATAATAGGCCCTCATTGTGGGCTGACAGGCTGCCTTTAAAATGGGCGTAAATTCCTGAGGGAGGTTAAGGTACCCTAATTCTAGGACCTCAGGTGCCAAATTACAACACTGAGATGTCTGAGATCAGGATGACTCCTTTGCTCCTGCGTCTGCCTGAGGAGGTCCGATCGGCATGGAGGCCGCTCATGAGCACGGGTGGACCTCTCTAAGGGAGTACACTGCCATGGTTGTCTTGCCCAAGTTAGTTCTACCAGAAGGAGTGCTAGTAATGTTTGCCTGAGCTTTCTGTATTTTTTCTATTTGGAAAAGGGATTAAATAGGGCGTATTTTGAATTGTGTAGAGCAGCCGAGGGAGTGTCATCATCTTAAATTACGCCGCACGGCCCATAAGTGTAAGAGGTAGCGAACGCCGGCATTTGGCGCCAATGACAAATCTTGCTAACTGGGACTCTGCATTTTTCTGGTAGAACTCGTTTGAGTCTCTAGTTCTATATATATCCCTAGATATTGAATACAGGATGTTTCCACCAGAAGTTTGCATCTGGAGGTGAGGGCAGGTACTCCCCTACCAGTGGAAACATTAGCGACTTTTCCCAGCTTATGAAGTACCCCCTGTTGTTTGAATGCCGCGCACAACCTCCTGTCCCATAATTCCTACACTACCTCTCTGGGCACTTTAACCAGTTATGCCCACCAGCACTGCAGCGTCCCAGCGCGACACTGTTTTTCGATTGATTGAAGCACGGGTGCTTAAGGTAAGGGGCTGATGAGGCCATGTATCTTTAACATGCCCTTTTCCCCAATAGTTCCATGAACCCCTCTGAAAGCAAGAGGGACGTTGGATAACGGGCCACACAACTTCAGTGGTGGATTGTACTGTTTCTATTATATCTGATTATTTATCACGATTTGCAGAGTGAATGTTGTTATAAGTCCTGACGAATGCCTGTTGGCAGAAACATGTTGCCCTTATAAGACCAGGGTATACTGTTGACGCCCTACTTCATCTTGCATTTTAATCATGTCGCTGTGACCACTTAATAAACCTTCAGTGGATCCAGACAGACATTATTAAACCACACTGTCTTGCTCTATTCCACTCTGCCCCTCACTCACCTATCTTTTAACGCTAATCTTCTGAGACAACACCTCTGCTCCTCACTTCGAGGAGTCGTAGCCCACACCACGGTGTGAGGAGGGACCCCATATGATGAAGCGGTCACCTAATGGTGAATGAGAGTACTCGTCCTGAGGGATCTCTCTCCCCTCTCATAAATTTCTAGATAGCACTCATCCTTCTTGACTATATAGTTCATTTCCTTCTGACTTTTTTCCCCTCCGTTTACACTTGGCCAAATTACTTCTGTGTGATTTATAGACCCAAGCCGACTAGAGGTCCCCTGGCTCTGCTGGGATAGACCTTAGCTGACCAGAGGTCAGTCGGCTGGCTCTGCTGGTATAGACCTTAGCTGACGAGAGGTCAGTCGGCTGGCTCTGCTGGGATAGACCTTAGCTGACGAGAGGTCAGTCGGCTGGCTCTGCTGGGATAGACCTTAGCTGATGAGAGGTCAGTCGGCTGGCTCTGCTGGGATAGACCTTAGCTGACGAGAGGTCAGTCCGCTGGCTCTGCTGGGTGGCGAGTTTGCCAAGCACTCCTGCCAAGCTAGAGGAAGCAGGCCAGCTTAAATGGCACCCAAATAAACGAATTGCGTCCGGGCATTTGATTATTCTCATCATAACAGTATGGTGGGGCTCATGGTACCTTCCCTTTTTACTGTGCTGTTGATCAGGCTTGCGCAGCACGGTATGGGTTACCCTGTGTCCCTCAGAACCTGGGCCGGTTACAAAATATGTTCGAAAAGGGTTGTGTCGGGTCAATTTGCTAAATATATCAGTTTGGGGAAGTCCAAAGTGCTCATGCAGTAAGGCGCATATGCAACAAATTGAAAATAGGATGTCATGTATATTCAGTCTGTCCACTGAACAATATCCGGTGAAATTGGCGAGTATTGTTGACCCATCAGGCCAAGGTCTGAGTGAATATGTAATGACTCCACCAAACTGATATATTTTGCAAACTGATCTGACAAAACCAATTTTCTAATATAAACTGTTGATCACATTTGGTATACATTCTGAGTGTGAGGGGGTGGGGATAGAGTTCATTTTCCACTGAGACAATTTGAGGAGAATGTCTCCGCTTTCAAACTTGTACATTTCTGTCCCTCTAATAAGCTCAGACCATGAACTGGCCTGGGGAATGGAAGGGCATGGGGCATTACTGAGTCTGTAGGGGGGTAGGAATGCTAAAAGACTGACTTAAGGGGCATTACTGAGTCTGACGGGGTTGGCTACAGGGCATTAGTCTGATCAGGAACTCACCTGGAGGCTGGCAGGGCAAGGGGCATTACTGAGTCTTACGGGGATGGCTACAGG
Source organism: Lissotriton vulgaris (assembly GCF_964263255.1). Taxonomy (NCBI): domain Eukaryota; kingdom Metazoa; phylum Chordata; class Amphibia; order Caudata; family Salamandridae; genus Lissotriton; species Lissotriton vulgaris. The sequence goes on along the minus strand of NC_141690.1, from coordinate 286,201,607 downwards.
GCATTAGTCAGATCAGGAATTGGCTGGAAGGCCATGGGCCATTACTGAGTCTTACGGGGGATGGCTACAGGGCATTAATCAGATCAGGAACTCACCTGGAGGCTGGCAGGGCAAGGGGCGTTAGAGAGTCTGACAGGGGTTGGCTAGAGGGCATTAGTCTGATCAGGAATCACCTGGAGGCTGGCAGGGCAAGGGGCATTACTGAGTCTTACGGGGGATGGCTACTGGGCATTAGTCAGATCTGGAGGCTGGAAGGCCATGGGCCATTACTGAGTCTTACGGGGAATGGCTACAGGGCATTAATCAGATCAGGAACTCACCTGGAGGCTAGCAGGGCAAGGGGAATTACTGAGTCTGACAGGGGTTGGCTACAGGGCATTAATCAGATCAGGAATTCACCTGGAGGCTGGCAGTGCAAGGGGCCTTACTGAGTCTGACTGGGGTTGGCACAGGGCATTAATCAGATCAGGAACTCACCTGGAGGCCGGCAGGGCAAGGGGCCTTACTGAGTCTGATAGGGGTGTGTTACAGGGCATTAATCATACCAGGAACTCACCTGGAGGCTGGAAGGGAATGGTGCATTACTGAGTGACAGGGGTTGGCTACATGGCATTAATCAGATCAGGAACTCACCTGGAGGCTGGCAAGGCATGGGGCATTACTGAGTGACAGGGGTTGGCTACTGGGCAGTAATCAGATCAGGAACTCACCTGGAGGTTGGCAAGGCATGGGGCATTACTGAGTCTGTAGGGGGCAGGAGTACTGAAATCCCAGAAGCAGGATGAAGGGCCCTGGAGCACCCCGGGCCTAAAGCGAAAGTAGGGGTGAACAGCTAAAGGGCATTAAATCAGGCCAGGTAATTCCACTGAGACTGGCGAGCATTGTGCCAGAGTGGCCCTAAAGGGGTGTAGAGCGCTCCAGAGCGGAAAGGGGCAGGAGGGGTGTTTGAAAGGAATGAGGTATTAGTGGGTCTGAACATGGAAGGAGGGGTGAAGAGCTAAGGCAGCTTGCAGGGCACTCCAGAGTAAGGAGGCAGAAGGGTAAATATCTACAGGCATTAGATACGGCCAGGGGCTTCCATGTAGACTGGGGCAGGAGGTCACAGTGTGTATGAAGGGCACGGAAGAAAGGATCGGCTAGAGCGTGGACTGCAGGCCATGGTGTGCCAGTGCAGGAGAGGGACACCAGGGATTAACAATTAATGGGCTGGCTGAGGGGCATGGGACTGCCTCACAGGGAAGGTAGGGTAGTGGCGGCACTAGGGAAACATGGAACCCCTTAGCACTGGTCTGTCAAGGCTCAAGAAGGGATTTTGTTTATGTGGACACCATCCTAGCTTGGATAAACTCTATTTATATGGCAGGACTAATGCCAGCTAAAGAGGATTCAAAAACTCAAGCAACTCAAAAGCAAGCATTGACAAAGCCAATGCTTCTGGCTTGGGGTTTGTGTCCAGATGTGCTGAGAATGACCTGAGGCTTTGGTCAAGAGACCCAGGGAAGGCCAGCCATCGGACGTGAAGTCTCCAGTGTGAAGCCTGACTTATGACTAGAGAAGCTACTCCTGCTGGTGATAGATCTGTGCTGGCTGTGTGTGTGTGAGCATGTTTGTCACTTTACCAAGGTCATAATGCAAAGCCAAGGACAGTTTAACCATCCGTGAAATGGTCTGGCCCTGTATTGATCACATCAGAGCTCAAACAGCTGCATTTATTGATCATCGATCACACAACTCACATCAAGGGATTTCCAGGTCCAGTAGCGCGCTCTGGACAGAAACAACAGAAGGGGTGTTGCTATTCTAGTTACCAGGAGACAGTTGCTAACATTTTGACTTCTGTGGACCCCTACTGGACTCTGGGTGCCCCCACTTAACCACTCTCGGAAATCGAGGACTAGCAATGAGTCACTTACTCAAAATCTGAGACCCCGGCCCATGCAATTTCTAAGACTTCACTGTCAAAACAATACAATAAACAAAAATACATAAAACAAGTATACAACAAACGAATGCACACAATAGGAAATATTGGTTTCATTCACAAATACAGAAAATTCGAAATTTTAATTGGATCTTTAATTGAAAGAGACCAAGCGATAAGCTGGACTCCAGCAGATCTTTTTGCCTTTTTTACTTGCGACACTTGCGCTCTCTTGTCAGCGCTTCACATGAGGCCTCCTTGCTATATTCTGTTAGCTGCACTTGGCGCTGCTCTTACCAATCGAGTTAAGGAAAACAACTTTATGTTTTGTCTCCAATTTTAAATTACTTCACATTTACAGAATGTTTTAACACAATTGTACATATTGCATCCATATATATATTATTATTAACTTTCCAATAGATAATTTCTCAACAGTCACATATCCCTGGAGTAGGTGTCGCAGATCACAGCTTAAGAACCACTGTGCTGGGAGGCGCCTAGAGGCCCACTGCAGCTGTCCATGCCCACTGGCAGGCTTCCCAGGTCCTTATCTCCCCACTCTTAAAGATCTTCAGGCGTGGTGGGGCAACCGACCATCTAGTATTACATCACCATGCACATCTTAGGAAGAAACTAGCCCAACCTCTCCAAAAACGTCAAGCAAAATACCATCCTAACAGACTTACAATCAGGGTTCAAACCCCTGGGGTGCAGACTGTGCATTGGCCAACACCAGAGAAGATCTATGTTTCACCTTAAGCCAAGGTTGAGAAGCTGTGTTGATACTCCTCAGCCTTTGAGCAGCCTTCACTACTGACCACAGCAATGTAGCAGAAAGACTGAAGCAATGGCCAGCGTGCCTGGGTTGGGCCACAATACCTCCCCACCCCTAACCTGACACGAGATCAGCCCATCTCCTGCTCTACAACAGACATGCCTGGTCAACTCTTAGTTGCGTCTCATGGCGAGGTTCTGGACTCATCATCCCACTCCTGCAAACACCATGAGATGCTCACGAAAATCTAAGTAATTCACCTTGTAAGAAAATGTACATTTTTATCAAATATCCTAGAAAGCTGCGCAGGGTTTCAACAGAAACAATTAATTGCAGATTGCGTTGGATTTGATAAACTAAACTCTGGATTTAGATCTGGGTCTTACACTGAAGGAGTTATCCTTAAAATGTGGAAGATGCACAACACATGCAGGACAAGGGTGGCTCTAGCATACATATGTAATGTAATGTAATGGTGTCTTGTAAAGCGCATGTATCACCCCGCCATGGGGTATCTCAGCGCTGTAGACTGCTGGGGAACCCGTCCTGGCTTTCCAGACTGTCTCCTGGAATTCCCCAGCCTTGTCACTAACAGAAACCAGACAGCAGATACACATAAGAGCAGAGGCGGGCTGAAATGGTTAGGCAAGCAAATACCAGCTTTCTAAAAGTGGTGTTTGCAAACACAGGATATTAAAATAAACTTTACTAAAATATGTATTTTATTATGCTGAGTTAAGGCATACCAAACTTGACTTTCTACCATGTTCCCTGAGCCTGCTGTGATTATAGAGTGTAACAATTCCAGCAGCCCATTCTGGCCTATGAGAACAGGTAGCCTTACAATAGTGAAAAACGAAAATGGCTGTAATTCACTATTAGGACATGCCACACACACACATGTCCTACCTTATGCTTACAATGCACCCTGCCCTTAGGCCTACCATTGGGGTGACTCACATGAAGTAAAGAGAAGGTTTAGGGCTGGCAAGTGGGTGCACTTGCCCAGCCAGCATGACAGTACTAGACTGCACAAAGGTTCTGCAATGGCAGACCTTAGACACATTTTACCAGGATGCTTCTGTGGATGGCACAACCAGTGCTGCAAGCCCACGAGCAGTATTTGTATTTACAAGCCCTGGCACTCCTGGTGCACTTTACTGGGGTCTGACAGTAAACCAAATAAGCCAATCATGGAAACCAATAAACATATATACTAATTTACAGTAGTGAGAGCATATGCACTTTAGCAGTGATCAGCATTGGTAAAGTGCCCAGAGTCATTAAACCAACACAAAAAGTTCAGGGGTGACCCTGCAGAAAGGGCCAAGTCCAACACAACCCCCTTCCAGCCAAAACGCAGGGTAGACCAATCACTACCGGGATGGAGTTCCCTGCTTAGGGCGATAAAACATGGACCTGGCCCGCAACAGCAGGGGCATATTCCAGTTCTACGCCAATCTGAACCCATTTCAAATCCTGTGTTCACACTCTCAGGGTCCACCAAGCTAATCCGAGGGGAACCCTTCTCTTCACCTGTGGACACCACCTGTGCAGCATCTAACCTTAACTTGCTCACAGGTGTGTCCCACCAGACAGTCAGCAAGTCACAGTGGCCACTGACAGTAGTCAGGGATGAGACCCAGGCCTTATGCTTCTCAGGGCTCTCAAACCTCTGTGGCGTTAGAGAGCGGGGGGCAGTAGCCCCAGGTGCTTGGCACCCCGTGTCCACTCTCCCTCCTGTCAGGTCAGGTATGCCATCCTGGCACTGACCCCCTAGGCCTGCACCCGGCGGCTGGACCAAAGACTGTGGTGGGCTCTCCCATACCCGGTCCTCCTCCTTGGGGCTCGGTACCCTCCCACCTGGAGTGGTACCCCCTTCCAGAATTGTCAGGGCACCTGTGGCAGGTGACCTGCACAATTCGCCCACCAGTTCAGGGGTGCTATCCTGCAACTGGGGTGCCAGGCCAGGGGGGACACAATGCACCTGGCCCTCTAACCTAGGGTCTAAACCCTCAAGCTGCACCAGGGTCAGAGGCGAGGACTCCCTCCCTCTGCACACCCTTTCAGATGGCTGTACCCTCCCACCTGGAGTGGTACAACAGGAAAACAGACTGGTAGGGACACTGGTTACAGATGTCCCCCCCTCCAGGTCAGATAACCCCTGTACCTGGCTCCTTAACTCAGGGACCCAACCCTGCAGTTGAACACTTGCCTGGTGCACCAGGAATTCCTTGGGAGTACGCCTGCCCCCCCCTGAAGGTAACACATAACTTGTGTGTTGTGTGACCGTCTGCCTGGCGCAGATCTCCCGTCCCCTGTCCATCTGACAGTGCGCGAAGATCCCCCAGGACAGAAGTGGTGTCACCATGGTCATTCCCTGAGGACGCAGCCCTTCTGGCTGGCCTCTGACCCACTGGTTCTTCCACTGAGGACTCTTTCCCCCTCACCCCTCGATCTGGACTTCTACACCCTCCCAACTGGAGCGCCACTGCCAGATACCAGAACTACTGGAGCTCTGCTTACAGAGTCTCCACGTTCTCTAGATACTGAGAGATCCTCCTCAAATGGCCTACAAGTACAGCCTAGGCCCCCGACCTGATGTCCCTTTAAGAAACCATCCAAGCCCTGAGACTGGGTTTCGGGTACCCCACACTCACTCCTCCTCCTTTGATACAGGACGTGAGCCCCTACACCCCTCCCACTACACAGAGACCTAGCTGGGCTACACTGAACCTCTTCCATCACACAGGACTGGAAGTTACCTGAGCCACTCTTGTTGGAATCACTCCCCAATGCTTCTTTAGACCCTCTGGAATCCACCAAAGGGTCAGCCTCCAATGTGAGCTCCCTGGGGTCAGAGAACTCGCTCTCCAACAGGTGTTGGCATAGCTCTGGAACACAGGGACTTAGAATATGCTCTCCCAGAATTGGATCACAGAGCCCCCTACAAGGGTCAACCACTCTATCCTTCACCTCACCATCCAGTGCCTCACACACCTACTCCACACCACTCTCATGAGATTGGCAAGACAGTATCTGACTGTCTTTGTCCCACAACCCACACTCTTCTGGGCGGTCTCCATACTCACATTCCAGGACTTCAACTTTGGGGGATCCCCTCTCCCTGCACCTCTCATTTAGAGTCAGTAGTGTCCCTCCCACTACTAGGACCATGAACACCTACGCCAGTTACCCTATTCCCTTCAGGGACACTGCGCACTACTGGAGCTACCTCATGTCCTTGAACCTCCTGGTGTATGTCAACCCCCTCCAAGTCAGGTGCCACATCTCTGGGTGTGTGTACTACTCCCTTAGCACTAGAAAAATCAATTTTGCTGCCACCATCTGAGCTAGACTCCACCTCCAACTCAGGAAAGTTCACTTCCTGAGCTTCCCAAATTTCTTCTTCTTGGGCTAAGGCCCTCTGAGCCTCCTCAATCTCTCTCAGCTCTTCATCAATTTCTCTTATCTGCTGCTCATAATCCAGAAGCCAGCTATCTTTTTCTGCTTCTCCCTTACTTTCAGGGAATTCCTCCTTTTCAGACTCCACTGGTAGTGTTGCCTTCCAACTGGGTAACTCATATTGAAATAGGGATGCCTCTAGATCCTCCCTGGATCTTCTCTTCACAGGCAGCCCTCTTTCCTTGCAAAACACACGTAGCTCCTTCATTGTGTAGACAAACATGTGCCAGAAGTCGAGTTCCATTTTGCAACAACTAACCAGAGCCATAGTATCAAAAAAAATCCTTCAGGAGGACATCATAGAACTAAAAAACAGTATGTGGTTGCGTTATTGGACTGAACTCACTATGCAATGCTCAACAATCACTGTACATATATCACAAATGCCAATTCGGAATTCTCATCGCTGCCTCCAATGTTAGAATTGGGGGGTCTCTGGTTGGCACAGGAAAGTACTTGTGACAAGCAGGGACCCTCTCCTCTAGTCAGGGCAAGGGACTTACTCCTGAAAATAACCCCTGCTCACCCTCTAGGCGGCGTGGCGCGAGTAAAAAAGGCTAATCCCCAGAGCGTTTATGAGTTAAGCATTTGTAATAATACACAGTAACCAGTTGACACACTACAAATGGACACCAGGATGGCTTTATGTAAAAAATATAGTCTTCTTTATATCAGGTTAACTACCAATCTCAATAACATTTAAAACAGTTCCACAATCGTAGCTAGTAGTAAACAGTTCTTTAGCAATGCTTGTTTAAAAACTGTGCGAGTCGTAGGGCTCTTGTGCGACTCGTGCGGATCAAAAAAAAGATATGATTGTCAAAGTCTCACGCGCCTCGCGGACACTTCAATCCGAGGCGCGGCGCACAGTACGAAGCGTACACAGTACCTTTGGTTCTTAAAGAGTTCCAGGCGGATGGTGCGGTGTCGATCCAGACGTCCCAAGTCGCGGTGCTCTCTCGGATGGTGCGAGCTATGGCTCGAGGCTCAGTAGTCCCGTACGTGGAGGGGGCGATGCGTTGTGCGAACAGACTTTTCTTTACAGCGTACGCGTCGACCCTGGAAAAGGGAAAGTGTTTGAGTGCAATGCGAGTGGCGGTATGATCAAAAGGTACGAGACGTACCCAGCCGCAGTACGCGCCGCAGCTGTTCACTAACAGCAGCGGTGTGCTTTCAACAGGACGTGGCACAGGGGAAAGCGAACACAAGGCAAAGTCCGTCTTTGCAGTGCGGGCTACAGCTTGGGGCCAGATAGCCGCAGGGCTTAGACCGGACGGGTCCTTTCATGCGTTGCGAGCTACGGCTCGGGTCGACAGCAGTCACGGTGCTCGGGCCAGCAGGGCTGGTACTTACTTTGCGAGCTGCGGCTCGGCGGGCAGATGTTGCGTTGCTCGGCGGGACGAGGGTGCACGGGCTCTTAAGAGTGCGTGATGAATTTTCACGGCGCACTCAGCTTTCCTCTGTCAGCGCGTCGGGGAAAGGCAGCACACTCAGCAGCTTTTTCTTCAGGGGGTTTAGAGCCCAATGGACCTGGGGCTCAGTTCAGGGGGCAGGCTCACAGGCAAGCCCTTGGAGATTGTTTAACAGAATGCACAAGTTGAATCAAAAGTCACTTCAGTCTTTCTCCTCTCCTTCTTGCAGCAAGGCACCCACCACAGGCCCGTCTCCCAGGTCAGAGATAGTAGTCCTCTATGCAGCTTTTCCAGGTCCTTCTCTTCGGGCAGAGGTTTTTCTTGGCGTCAACAGGATCTGTTTTCTTAGGAGCAGGGCTCCCATCTTTATACCCAAAATCCTTTGATCTTTCAGGGCAGAGGGGCCTTTGCTTAATCCAGTCCAGCTCCTGAGCACTTTGTTTTGGAGACTCTGGCTTTCCTTGCAGTGTGCAGGGCATAGACATCAGACGCTCCCCAGGGGGTGCAGCCAGCATTGAGTTGGCAGAGCACAGCCCTATTCAGAGTCAAGGGGTACTCCTCCCACCCATCCTGGTGTAATCTCTCTATTCACCATCTGGCAGCCCAGACTGTCTCCTGGAATTCCCCAGCCCTGTCACTCACAGAAACCGGACAGCAGATACACTTAAGAGCAGAGTGGGCTGAAATGGTTAGGCAAGCAAATACCAGCTTTCTAAAAGTGGTGTTTGCAAACACAGGATATTAAAATAAACTTTACTAAAAGATGTATTTTATTATGCTGAGTTCAGGCATACCAAACTTGACTTTCTACCATGTTCCCTGAGCCTGCTGGGATTATAGAGTGTAACAATTCCAGCAGCCCATTCTGGCCTATGAGAACATGTAGCCTTACAATAGTGAAAAACGAAAATGGCTTTAATTCACTATTAGGACATGCCACACACATCAGGGCATGTTCTACCTTATGCTTACAATGCACCCTGCCCTTGGGCCTACCATAGGGGTGAATCACATGTAGGGAAGGTTTAGGGCTGGCAAGTGGGAGCACTTGCCCAGCCAGCATGACAGTACTAGACTGCACACAGGTTCTGCAGACCTTAGACACATTTTACCAGGCTGCTTCTGTGGGTGGCACAACCAGTGCTGCAAGCCCACCAGCAGTATTTGTATTTACAAGCCCTGGCACTCCTGGTGCACGTTACTGGGGTCTGACAGTAAACCAAATAAGCCAATCATGGAAACCAATCAACATATATACTAATTTAAAGTAGGGAGAGCATATGCACTTTAGCACTGATCAGCAGTGGTAAAGTGCCCAGAGTCATTAAACCAACACAAACAGGTCAGAGAGAATATAGGAGGAAGGCAAAAAGTTCAGGGGGACCCTGCAGAAATGGCCAAGTCCAACAGTGCGCCAGTGGGGGAGGTGATGGCAAATCCTGCCACCCACTGGCCGTTGATGGTCCTGAAAAGCTTTGAGGCTGCTGATGGGGGAGGGGGGGGAGGAGGATGGGGGGAGGGGTGACTGGCCCACCTGCTGGCTCCCAGACTCACAAAGTCACTGGGTCCCATGTCCAAAGCCATGCAGAGGCTGGGCAGCTTGCGTGGACTGCTGGCTAGACTAGGCCAGAAGTTGCAGGGTGCCCCTTCTGTAGCCGCAAAAGTCAGACTGGGGTGGATGGGAAGATTTTGCGAGGCCCAAAGATCTGGCCGTAGCATGAGAATCCCTAAAGCGTTCCAGCGCTGAGTCTGCCTTGTCACCAAAAAGGCGACGACCATCGAAGGGCATGTTCAGCAAGGTCGACTGGACATCCCCGAAAAGCCAGACGTCCTCAACCAGGCAGAGCACCTAAGGGCTACCGACGTGGAAATCGTTCTGCCTGGTGAGTCGGTAGTGTCCAGTCCACATCGAACAGTGAATTTAGCTGCATCTCTCTCATCTGCCACTGCTTTGTAGAGTACGGCCCGGGCCTCCTCCGGGGGCTGAGGCAGCACTTGCGCAACCATAACCCAGATAGTATGGGAGTATAGGCCCAAGAAGCACGTGGTATTCACGGACTGCAGTGTCAAGCTGGAGGAAGAGGATACGCTTCCCTAGAAGATCCAGATTCTTGGATTCCCTGTCTGGGGGAGCAGATGGGAATGTGCCCTTGGAAGAAGAGGCTTGGACTACTAAGCTCTCAGCAGAAGGGTGTTGGGTAAGGAAAACTAGGTTGCCCGGAGTTGGGTGGAACCGGCGGGGGGGCAATCGTCCTTTCCACAGTAGCCCCTGTGCTGGGCTTGGACCAGGTGCCCAAAAGGACGCCAGTGAGGGCTTCGTTGATGGGCAAAAGGGAATCAGAGGAGGATCCCGCAGTCTGAAGCACCTCTATCAGGAGGTTAGTCCTGACTTCCACTGAAGGAAGCTCCAGGTTCAAGGCCTCGGCTACCCTTCGCACAACCACAGCATAAGACGCTCCCTCCTCCGTAGCCACGGTAGGGGGAGAAAGCATACCAAGGTATGGAGAAGTGTCCAAACCACCTGCATCACCCATGTCCTCTCTCCAGTCCGGCTCTTCAAGCTGGTCTGCCAAAGGATGCAGCGACCCCTACCAATACTCATCACCCCCTTCTGGGAGATAAGGAACACCAGGGATGAACAGGGGAACAAAAGTACCCACCGGGGTCAGAATCGACTGATGTCAGTCCGGCTCTGGGACAATCACTGGGGTGAGGATGTGGACGGCGTCGGAGAAGGTCGAGTAAGGTCGACCGGCGTAGATACAGATCCAGGCCTCGATTCGCAGAGGTCCTCTGGTGCCGGAGTCGCCTGCATCGAAGGCTCAGGACCCCCGACTGGCTCTGCGGGGCACGAAGGGCACCGGCGGAGTCGGGCTGCACAAAGATACTGTGGAGATACGGTGTGTAAAATGCACAAAGTTGGGAAGGGGATGACCAGACTCCCGGGAATGGAGGGAAGCACAGAGTCATCCCTGAAGGAGGCACCAAAGACTGAGTCTTAGAGCGACAATGCTCCAGGATCCTGCGTCGCATCAGATGACTGACAAGGGAGAAGGTGAAAAGCACCAGTGCTTCTTAGCCTTCTTCTTGTACTTTGACTTACCCGAGGACTTCGGACACTTGGAATGGGGCGGATGTGGTGGCTCCGTGAGCGGTCTCCAGACCTTCCCCTCGAGCGAGACCGGGAGTGTTGAGGAGCCGACTGCCGGGCCTCCAAGAGCTTTCGGGTGCTCCCGCAAAGACTTTGGATTCATGGCCCGGCAGTTGGAGCACAACTTCAGGTAGTGGTCGCGCTCCAGACTCCAAAGGCACATGAGGTGCAGGTTCTTCACAGACATCAGTTTGTGACAGGTCTCGCAGGGTTTGAAGCCAGTCTGACGGTGGGACATCCCTCCCGCCCAGAAGTCGAAGACTCGATAAGAAGTCGACCAAATGTCGAAAAAAGCCTAATCAAAAAGTGACTAAAAGGGTAGCGCTCTCTGGATCTGCGGTAGACTGGCGCCGAAAAAGAAAGAACGGACGTCAGCCCGCAGGGGCGGTGTCTAAATAGGGACTTCGAGGTCATCCTGAAGATCACAACAACGGATGCGGGGTCGACTGACAATACTTACCGATGCTACTGAGAAAAAATTCTCAGGATCCAGTCTGAAGCCTGGGGGAAATTCTAAGGGAAGGAATCTATAATTAACTGTCTTTCAGATTTGTCCTTTGCAGGACGTTCCTCACAAACACTCCATACTGTGGTACATCCACCTCACCCCACCCCCAACAAGCAAGACGTACTACCCACTACCCAACCCACAAAAAAACAACCTAAAAACAGAGGTGAGAGTGACAACAAGTAGTTCCGACATGTTCCTTCTGACAGTGTCTGCGCCGCATCATGTAACAAGTAACAACTTAAAAGTGAGGCATGTCTCTTAGAGCAGTGCATTTCATACACACACCCCTTCCAGGGCCACGTCCTCTACCCCACCCTCTGCAGCCATACAGCTGTATCCTCGGCAAACACCCCAGGATCAAAAGGTCTGCTCCAACCACCAAACCAGTTGCTATGCCAACTGTACTTCTCTCACAGCCATTACTGAGCCGCAGCCAGCTCTGGAGTGTCTTTTACTATCTCACATCCACTTTCGCCAGAGTTTGCAGCTGTGACCGCCTCCACCAAAGCTCTCGCTGCTTCTCGATTTGACCTCAAACTATCCACATCCAGTGTGATATAGTGTTGTACCATCACTCGGGCCACTGAGCGCTGCTGCTGCCCCACTTCCGCGCTGACATACCCCGGCGCTGTCTTGGCATCCATGCTTGGGTGTCCCCTGATGCAGGGGCTGGGATCCCACTTCCAACCGGTCCCACCCATACTCAGGTGTCGTGAAAAAATAGTAACTACCATTATGTATAACTAAGAGATTGTCTCAGTTGCTGAATCCACTGCATGCAGTTCAGGAAAATTTGGATGGGTCAGTCGTCAAAAACAGCATCCCCCTGAGCAGAGGACAGCCTGCAGAATAAGATATCTGTCCCTATATTTAAAGATCTTGGCAATCACTGTTCTTGGTGGCCCAACCTGTTGAGGATGAGTTCCCAGTACCCTATGGGCACACTCAGCCGTGAAGATAGAGGACAGATTGGCCTCCGGTATTGTTTTACAGACCCACAGCTCAACAAAAAGTTCTGGATCAACACCATCCACTCCCTCGGGGAACACCACAAATCGCAAGTTGCAGCAATGGGAATGGCCTTCCATGTCTTCAGCGCACATCTCCAATTTCTACATTTGACCCATGAGGCTGGCTACCGAGGTCCTGAGGGCAACCACCTCCTCCTGAAGTTTGTTTTCTTTTTGTCCTATTGCCAAGGGCCACTCAGCCACCTTTTGGAAATCAACCTGCAGCAGATTCACATCCACAGAGAGAGTCGATCTTGGCAAGTACGTTTGCACTGGAGGCCTCCATCACTGCCAGGATCTGCGCCCCGTGGATCCCTGCGGCTCATGTGGGCCTCCCTTCTGGTCCATCTGAGGTCTCCCTCCAGACCTGGATGCCATATATTGGTCCTTTTTTGTCTGCTGGGCTCCCCGCGTCATCAAGTTCGTACCCATCTTAGAGAGACTTCCGAGTCCGCTACACAGGCCTCAAGCACAAGGAAAGTCCGACATAGCGCCTCTGCCATTCCACCAAGTGTTGGGGTTCTACTTAGACTCCACCATTTCTCAGAGATGAGGCTGGCACTCACTGTCGAGGACCACCTTCGCCGCACACCACCACCAGTCAGCTCCTATGGAGATGCTCATTGGTGCCGCACTCTGCACTTCCAGCAGGTCCCTCAAATGCAGCTAAAGACTCTGGTCACTCCGTGGGTCCCAGACGAGACACCCCCGCTCCAGGGCAAATGCACCTCAACCCCCTCATCTGCAGCACAATCCAGGCCTTTCCAGCCTCCGGTTTCCCCCCTGCCAGCTGGTGACCCCCTTGTCTTCCTCAAGGGTCTTCACCACCGTTCCAGGCTTCATGCAGGCAACAGTCAGTGAGAACCTGCAGTCCCACAATTATCCGGGCCATCGGTTGGGAGAGGTGGTGGGTGTGGGGTAGGGAGAGACGCAGTCCTGCGTCTCCAACGTACCACTGCTGCGTCTCAAGGATCCACTCAAACTCAGGGGTGTTCCCACGTGTCTCCTTGCTAACCTCACAGACATTAGCTGGTCAGGATTCAGGTCCAGAATCCCTGCTGACCTCCAGGCGGTCCCCATGCGACCGCAGGCCTGGCCTCCACTGCGGTCTGAGCTCTGCGGCCGCAGCATGCCGCCTCCCTGGGCCTTACGGCTGCCTTATGCACACCTCTGAGCCCGGCCTCACCGCACACACAGGACACCCCTCAGGTGGCCCTTGTGGCCCCTCCAGCACTACTGCAGCAGCCGCAGTCCGCCTTCACTGGTCTCCCGATTCACCATCTCGGAAAAGTGCAGCGGGCCCAGGCCTTAAACCGTGGCAGTCCTCCGTCGGCTGCCGTCGTTCTCCAGGCCTTCTTCAGGGGAAGTCACACAACCTCTTCAGGGAGAGTCGGGATGGGCGCCACCACACCCATCAACACCTACAGCAGCAGTCCGAGGCTCTGGGTACACATTCAGTGGTCCACACCAGAAGGTCTAGCGTGCCTCCATCTAGAGTTCACAATAATGCTGCAATCTCACACAGTGGCTCCCGCCGTCCCAGTGTGCTGGGCCTGCCCTAGACAGGGATCAAAATGTGCCTCACTGTCCTCTGCATCAGATGCTGTCCACGTAGGGGCAATCCACAGTACACCCCCCTCCCCCTCGCTGGCTATCATCATATCTGGAAAACCGAATCAACAAATAAAATTGTGCAATAACCTCTAGACCCAGGAAAGCCTCAAGCCTTCATCCTTGGTATAACTACCAGCACACCTGAGACTGGGCCATCTTAGATCTTCTCTAGGGAGATGGTGCATAATAATCCCCAAAAGATAAGCTCTAGAAGCCATTCAACTATGAACAACATTTCACCACCTGCATTTAAACCCAACTGAGACCAAACTCTTACTCATCACCCCTTCGAGGAGCTTGATTCTGGTCCAATCCTGGCTCTACTCCCTTATGGCACTTGACTGAAAACCTCACATCATGGAAGGTACACAACCTATGACCCTCAAGCTGGATACAAATCTTATTCATACATATTCCCAAGTTGCTTGAGACTCTTTTAAGGCAGCCCTGGAAGCAGCAACAAAGGTGTGCTCAGTGTTGCAACGCTTCAAACACCAGAATCGCAGCCCTCTTACATGGCTTCCTACTGAACCTCAGAGTATCTTCAACTCACAGAGTCATGCACCCGGCACACAAATTAAACACCTCAGATTGGTGCTGACCTTAGGAGTTCGGAATCCATTCCCCTCAGTTCAAAACACTAAAAACACTTCCTAATTGTTTGCAGGAATTGTATTCCCTTTGAGCCACTTACAAACCCTGCTATTAAGACATTAAAATGGAACTGAAGTATCTATTACTTCAACAATATCCCCAGGGTGACGTTGTACTGTACAATCTCGGTTTTTCTGCTTCCACTTATTTATTCAGATAATTCCCAATATGGATAACTTGAACAACTTCTATTTATTTTTTGATATTGTGTGTCTGTAAATAGCAACCGAAAATGTATCTCTAAATGTTGGCAATTCCTAGATACCTGGATTCTAAGAATGATATTCTCCGAGGTGACGGTCTGCTACTTCTCTATGGAGATTCCTTTTTCATACTTTAAAGCACTTTGACACTCCTCTAGTATAGCATGTGTTAGTTAAAAGTCCAAGTAAATAAAAAAGCAGCACAAGGCGGACTTGTATTCCATTATTCTGTAGTGAGAAACGGCCATGCCACGGTTGCTGTTTTCCCGCAAGCGCAACCATGCTTGCCTTAACCAAGCATAAGGATCGGGAGAGGATGTGGTGAGATAAGTGGGGCTGGGTTTTGGGGGGCGGAGGGTAGTTTCTAAGGGTTGTGGGTAGTTTTTCGGCAGGGGAGTCGGGTACTTTTTAGAGCTGAGGGGGGTCGGGTTTGTTTTTAGGACGGGGGGTCGGGTTTGTTTTTAGGGCTCGGGCAGGTAGTTTTTAGGGATCGGGCAGGTAGTTTTTGGAGCTCGGGCAGGTCGTTTTTAGAGCTCGGGTGAGGGTGGTTTTTAGGGCTCGGTGCAAACTTTACCACACATATCCCCTACGAGTCATGCCTTTAACACAAAATTGTGTGGTAAAGACATGCGTGTTGTAGAGGCACGTGTGGTTTAGCCATGCGTGCCTATATCATAGAACCTTCTGTAGCACCTACACAGCCGTTCCTGCTTAGTCCCAGGACACTGTGCAAAAGCTCCCTCTACATGACGCCCCTCGCGGACATCGTCAGAGCTCACGACATCAACATAGTATCCTACGTAGATGGCACACAGCTCATCCTCTCCCTTACCAAGTAAACCAACACCACCAAAGCAAACTTCGCCAATTGCATGAGCACGGTTGCTGCTTGTATGAAAAACAACTGCCTCCAGCTCATCACAGACAAACCGAAGTCCTAATCTTTGGCAACAACCACTCGCTCTGGGACGCCTCTAGGTGGCCCTCCGTACTTGGCTCCGCACCCACAGCTGTGGATCATGCCAAAAACTTCGGGATCATCCTGGAACCAACCTCTCCTTAAGCAGACCGATCAAAGCAGTTTCCTCGTCATGCTTCCATATTCTGCAAATGCTCTGCAAGATTTTCGAGTGGATCCCACTTAACACCAGACGAACGGTCACCCAGGTTCTTAACACAAATAGACAGGATTACAAGGAAACACCCTCTACATCAGAATCCTACGGAGACTCCAAACCACTGCGAACGCCGCTGCCAGACTCATCCTGTACATGCCATGAAATAATTACATCTCTCCACATCACAACAAACTCCACAGGCTTCCAGTCCAGGAAAGATGTAAGTTCAAGCTAGTCATCTATGCCTACACAGCTCTCCACACCACCAGTACAACTTTCCTCAACTACTGCCTCAACTTTTACCAGCCCACCAGACATCTTAGATCTGCTTCCCAGGCAAGAGCACACGTTGCTTGTATCAAGAAAACCAGAAGCGGAGGACGCATCTTCTCATACCTCGCAGCCAAGACCTGGAACGACCTTTCGAACCATTTCAGGACCTCCCCCTCCCCCTCCCTCATGGACTTCTGAAGGAACCTCAAGACTTGGGTCTTTCAGACAAAACAGACATGATCTAATCCCCCCTTAGGCCTGCCCTACTCAGTGCCAGAATACGCTCATGGGTGATTAGCCGCGCTCTACAAATTCACATAACATTCCAGAGGATATGGTTGGTAGTGTTTGAGGTGTAACTTGGCCCACATGGGAGGTTTAAAGACTACAAATTTCACTACATCTAAGCATGAAGTGTTCCCTCACTCCAAGAATTCCTGCTTTCAACCTCTCCCACCTCTATCACCTTCATTGGACACTTATCAAATGTACCTTTTTCTTATCACTCACGATCTCTTTACACCACAACCTTCTTTGAAAAGAGCTATTTTCTACTCTATATCTTTCTTCAGGTCATCTAAGTTTTGAGATCTTGCCCAGATGTTTAGTTGTAAATGTGTCTTACACCACAGTCACCCCGTGGATCTAGCAGTTGCTATTCCCGGCTGGCACACACCGGTTCCTATTTTTATTCCCTGATCCAGGTGGAAAGCGTGTTGTTTTCAGTGCTCTGCATGTGATGTTAATGCCAAGGATGAGCTCACTTTGCCATTAAACAAGCAGACCCAAGTTTTCTGCAGTCATGAGCTGTGCTTCAGCACCAGTAATTTCATGTGTCTCTTCAAACAATGCTCCACTTTGTCCCTTGGATTTTTTGGCAATAGTGTTTTTACCATTTCCTGAGTTCTGCCTTTGTACTCCTCTCCTTCAGGTCTTCATCCCCAGGGAGACAATGGTATACCTGTCATTGAGACCAACCACTTATCATTCCTGGTGGAGGTGTGCTGTACATGCCGACCAGAAGCCCGGCCAGGCTACATGATAAAGTTTTATATGCGTCAGCCCTCTGTCTGTCTAAGCTCCGCCTGCTCCACCGTATCAGTTTAAAAGCGTCAGCCCTCTGTCTGTCTAAGCGCCGCCTGCTCCACCGCCTCAGTTTAAAAGCGTCAGCCCTCTGTCTGTCTAAGCTCCGCCTGCTCCACCGTCTCAGTTTATTAGCGGGAGACTTTGTTTTACTCCATTTTCACAGCTGCACAGAGTGGTATAAAACCCATTTATGTCTCATTCATGGTCCACCTCTGCAGCTTAATAAATGATCATCAAACCCCAGAAGCCGTGCTGCACCGGTTCACTCCATAAAATCAATGAAGACCTCGATTCAGCATTCAGGTCCCCAAGAGGTGGCTGCTCTCTTCCACTCACCACCCCGACCCAAGGCAGCCCCACAATCCACACCTGCTGTGCTCTATGGGGCAGGTGTCGCCTGCCATTAGTCCGCACACTAGTTAGCAAGCATTGGCAAAGCCAATAGGTCTCGTCTATGCTAGGGCTAATGGCTTTGCCAATGAATTTTACCCCTGTTGCACAGGACCGGAGCAAATGGGTCAACGCTAGTGGTGTGGTGACTGATGTAAAGGAGAGTGACACAGGCTAGAGTGGAGTGGCACAGAATGAAGTGGAGTGGCGAACGGCAGAATGGAGTGGAAACATTATAGTGGTTAAGAGTAGAATGGCACAGAGTGGAATGGGGTAGGCGGGGTGGCAGAGAGTGGAGTGAGTAGAATGGCATAGAGAGGAGTGGCATAGAGCGGTGTGGATTAGTGTGGAATGGCGTAGGGTGAAGTGGCGTTCGGATTGCAGTGGCGCAATGTGGAGTATACTAAAGTGGCGTTGAGTTCAGTGGCATAGAGTTCAGTGGCGAAGACTACAGCGGCGTAGAGTACAGAGGCATAGAGTGGAGTTGCGTAGAGTGAAGCAGCATTGAGCGGAGTGAAGGGAGGAGGGGTGTAGATTGGAGTGCCGTAGAGTGGAGTGGCATTGAGTGGCGCGGAGTGGTGTAAAATAAAGTGGCACGGAGCGGTGTGTTGTAGAGTGGAGTGGCGTAGAGTACAGTGTTGCAGAATGGATTGGTATAGAGCAGAGTGGAGTGGTGTAGGGTGGCGCGGAGTGGCATAGAGTGGCGTGGCGTAGTGTGGAGTGGCGTAGCGTGGAGTGGCGTAGCGTGGAGTGGTGCAGAGTTGAGCAGCATGGAATGGAGTGGAGTAGAGTGGTGTGGCATAGAGTGGGGTGTTGTAGAGTGGAGTGGCTCAGAGGAGAGTGGAACAGAGTAGAGAGGAGTGGCGTAGAGTGGAGTGGCATGGCAAAGAGTAGAGACACTTCACTTCAGGCTGCAGGGGGCTGTGTGAAATCGGGACTACACGCCCCAGGAACCAGCGGGGCTCGGAGCAGAGAGGCAGCCCCTCCCTCCACCACCAGGACCTTTAAAACTGTTCGCGCCTCCCGCTTCGCGGGAGACGTTTCACTTCAGGCTGCAGGGGGCTGTGTGAAATCGGGACTACACGCCCCAGGAACCAGCGGGGCTCGGTACAGAGAGGCAGCCCCTCCCTCCACCACCAGGAGGATTTAACCAACCAGTATCTCTCGCCCCGCGGGACGAGTGCGGGCGAAGCCCAGGCCAAGGGCAGGCCCGTCTGTGCCCGTCAGAGCCAGTCAGGGGCACAGCAGGGCCACCCCCCTTGGCTGCTTACTTTGAGGACTAACTCTCGAGGAGTGGTAAAATCATTGGTGACTTTGACTTTTCTACGTGGTCCCCCCTAGCACGTGTTTCATTGCTTTAGAGCTATCCCATTTTTCTTCTCTCTGCTCTTCAGTAACGGTTATTTAGCTTTTCCAGATACAAGTTCGTTCATTTAGCCCTTATCACACTGTGATTTTTGTCTTTAGTATTAAGATTGATGGAGAAACGAAAGAGCACTGTGGGCACCTTAGATGCCTTCCTGGTAAGAGTGGAATCCCTTCTCACTCATTAGATTCAACTAACCAAGCGCAGGCTCTCACTAGACTCTTTACAGTTCCCATTGACTAGGGAGGAAAAATCCATTAGACCATCAACTCCAAAGATTAATTTCGTTCAAACATATTCTAACTCCCCCCTGATCACTCAATCTCAATCCCTTACGAGACACGATAGGGAGATTGACAACACTACTTCTGCAGGGTCAGGGCCCCTAACCCGAAAACAAACTAAACTAATGAAAGGGTATGTAATAAGAACGAAACAGAAGGGAGACAAGGGGGGCAAAGACGGAAGGAAAAAAGACCACCACGGTTCTAGTCTTTTGGGACCCGCTTCGGGAGAAACTCAAACAGAGGTAATTCTCAACCACTTTGAACCGCAGTTAGATGTATCCACATCAAACTCCAAAGTTGTCTCACAAGGCTTGAAGGCTCCTATGGAAGATCTTGTTAGAGGTATCTTAGAAACACAGATTAGGGCTATGACGACCCAGATGAGTGCACTCCTTGATGAAAGATTTGGCCGCATAGAGAGGAAGATAGAGCAACTGAAAGAGGTCGTACACTCAATCAGTGTCCAACTAGAAAATTCAAAAACGATCCACAGCACCAAGAATTCTTCCCCCACGAAAAAGGGCGGCTATAGGCAACCTACTCAAGAGCTCAAGTCTGGCCCTTTAAGGGAACCTCAACCAGAAATCCTAATAAGACACGTAGCAGAGGATCCCAAATTAAAGGTCACCGCCAGGGTGGAGAATAAGCGTATTCAAGGGCAAGATAAAGGGGATAATTTTATCAACTCTATTGTCCAACCCAGCACAGCTAATTAAGATTTACTACCTGCATCCTGCCCCTACGTACTAATATTAACAGGGGTCCCAGCATTAAAACAGGCACGGATCGAATCCTGGCCTTCCCTTCGCAACAAAGTGGTGGAATGGTTGACGAAATATAAGCATTTTAACCCTCAGCACATAAATGAAATTTTGATGGTTCGCAGAGTGGGGTGGGTTGGCCCTTCTCTAAAGTCCATTCAGGGCGATTGCATAGTCATAAACTTCAGGACGCCCCAAATGGTTCGGTTTCTTTTAAACCACAAAGAGGTACTTCCCGCTTTACCCACAACTACTGCGGCCCTTCCTCTGGGTTTCTTTTACAAACCTGTTCCTAGGTCTAGAGGAGAAGGAAACGGCTCTGTTATAACCTCTAACAGGTTTGAGCTGCTATCACTCCTAGAGGAAGTGGACAGACAACCAATTTGTGCACCTGGGACCATTTCCCACTTAAACGAAAGTAACAGCAGGGATCAGTCAATCACTTCCGACCTCATACCACCTTTGGTAGCAGTCTCTCACTTCCAAACCCACTTTGGTCTCATTCGAACAGGAGCAAGAACCCTCGACAGCTAACCTTGGTAATAGATCTTTCCCGCAGAGTCTTCCTATAATAAATGGCTTAGTTCGAGTATGTGTCCAAAGGAACTTGGAGGCCCGATAACAGCCCTTTCCTCTGCTGCAAACTCCACGAGAGGGGTTCCACTCAGCATTATCTTCTGGAACATTGCCGGCCTCCGCTCCAAGATTAATCAAGGAGAGTGGCTTACCTTTGCGCTGACTTTTGGCATTCTTTGTTTACAAGAGACGTGGGCCGTATTACCTATCCCCGCCACGCCATCTCCATCAGGGCGCGCAAAAGGAGGCCTAGTGGTCTATATTTCCAACTTAATACAAGTGAGGGAAATTACTGCCCTAAACATGGAGGATAACTATCAGATAATCTCAATAGATATTAACAAACTGGATCTCCTTGTGCTAGTTAATTTTTACAATAACTTACAGCAGTCCCAGTTAATTGCAACTTTGAAGGAAATCCGTTACTTTCTTCTAGATTTCAATAACAACCATCAAGGGAAAAATTCTATCATTATTTGGGGCGGTGACTTTAATTTACCCCTCTGTGAACGAAATGACAATACAACATGTGGCTTCTTAGATGAGCAAGATAACAACATGACCCACTTTATTCATTGCAAAAAAAGGGCAAGTGTAACTGCACACCTTTCCTTCTCAATGTAAACCAATTGTGGTTCTAGTTCACCAATCTTGTGCTTGTGTGCGTGCTACCGTTGTGATAAGAGTGATCAGACCCCTGTCACTCTCTGTACACTAATTGGAAAGAAGACTCTGGATCACCACAGCCTGAGAGCGGTGCACAGCTAAACAGACAACATATAATCGTCTCAAACAAATTTGTTAACTAAATCAATGCTCTCAACTCCAACAAAGCTCATAAAATTGTTAAATGCAATTACAAAATGAAATCAATATCAAAACCAAAGAAAAGTCCCAATGCATTTCGGGTTCCAACACATGAACCCTTCTTCAGGAGATGTATCAATTATATTCTCAATCCAACTGAATATTCAAAAACTCCGTCCACAGGAAGCCTACAACACAATTAGATACATTTGTCAACTCGTAACACATTAATGATCAGAAAAGCTTTTCATACTAGAACATGCAAATCAGAATGAAAATGAACGTTAGAATTAGCACTCGCATTTAACAATTTTATGACATTGATTATAAATGTTTTTTCCTAAAATGCATTTAATGACCGTGTAAATTAATGTGTCATGCAAAAATGTATTATTTAGTATCGCATAAGATAATGTGTATCTTGTTTTCAGTAAAAATGTTTCTATAAAAAAACAAGTTCAAACATGAAATCCTTGGAGCTTTGTTGGAGTTAAGAGCATTGATTTAGTTAACAAATTTGTTTGAGACGATTATATGTCGTCTGTTTAGCTGTGCACCGCTTTCAGGCTGTGGTGATCCAGAGTCTTCTTCCCACTTTATTCATTCCCAGATTGGTATTTGTTTGAATGAGATGATCTTGATCCTGCAATTGGCCTATGCAAACAAATTGATGTCTCCCATTGTTTCGTTAATTCCAACCTTCAACGGCAGAGGTGTCTCTAGCTGTATTGATTTCATCCTCCTGGCAAGTAGGACTTCATCCCTTCTATCGAACTTTAAAACTCATGATTGCGTATTTAGTGATCACTTCCATATCTCAATTACCTTTCTCTTCAGTTGGTACGAGAAAGAGATAAGCGGACAAGTCTTAACGGGGTTCAGTCAGATCCGGAAAAGATTACTGAAAAGGTTGTCAAAAACTCCATGACTGCAATTAGCGTATGTCTGGCTGACCGATCGACCCGCAGGAGATTCTTGACAACTTCATGGAAGTAACCAAATCTGTTAAAGAAGCCCTAACCATTAAACCCAAAGGGGTAAGAAAAAACAAGGTTTAACCCAACATGTACCAAAACTTATTCTAACCTTAAAACCGCTCTTAATAAAACCCATAGAGATAGGGCAGAGATCATCCAACTTAGGAAAACTTACCACAAGGGCCTACAACAAAAGCAATTGGAACTGAAAGAGGAATTATGGGTAGAACTCCATAAAAGTTGTGTAACAAACGATAGCGCAGCTTTTTGGGAGGTCAAAAATACTCCATTTCTGTCTGGCCCTAGGGAGAACAGTAAAATAGAACCTACAATTGACAAACCGGCCTGGATAGCTCATTTCTCTCAAATATTTGGAGCAATAGCAAATACGTGTCTAGTACAGTGCAATCCAGGGACAAGTAGCAATAGTACCAGGTCTTCTTCTGTTTCACTGGACCTAAATTTTACTTTAGCAGAAGTCGAGCAATCCCTATGTGCCAGCAAAGGGGGTAAGGCCCCAGGCCCTGACAGGGTGCCTGTCGACCTTTACAAATTTAAAATGGATCTTTGGGCCCCAATTTTGCTCAGGGTACTGGAAGCAACCGGTAAAGTTGGTTTGCTGGACTCATGGTCAGATTCCATTCTGGTTCCAGTTTTTAAAAAGGGCGATCGCAATAGTCCAACGTGTTACTGTCCTATTTCATTACTGGACTCTTTAGGAAAAGTCGTGGGGCGCATCTCACTAAAACGCCTTCAGTACTGGACGGAAGATAATAAGATCATATCTGACCTTCAGTATGGATTTAGGGAAGGCCTGGGCACTATCGAGCAGGTTCCAAACTTGACTATACTCAGGAGTAAATGCGTGGACGCGAAGGGTGGGAGATTACATATGGCCTACGTAGATCTCACTACAGCGTTTGACTGCGTAGGTCATATAAAGCTTTGGGATATTTTAACAAGAATGGGTGTTGACCCTCTGCTAGTTAATTACCTGCGTGAAATCTACTCTAATGCTACAGCCAGAGTGAGATTTGGCTTGGGGGTGAATTAACTGCATCTTTTAGGGTTGAGCGGGGAGTAAGACAGGGCTGTGTCCTGGCCCCTTCCTCTTTACCCTCTACACAAATGGCTTGGAAGTAGCCATGTTGGAGGGGTGCCAGGACCTACCCCTAGTCCAAAATCATCCGATCCCCGCTCTCCTTTACGCGGATGACGCGTTGATTATTGCCCGCACTCCCCTCGAACTTCAACACTCACTAAATCTATACAATTCATTTATGTCAAATTTAGATTATTAAAAATTAATATTAAAAAAACTTTTATTATGAATTCTGGCCAAAAATTAAGAAAAGGGAGAGATATCTCTAAGGTGGAGCATACTCCTACTTAGCCCTATCTTGGAGTTGTAATTGACGAAAAAGGCACATGGAGAAGAGCTAAAGAGGCCAGAAAATTGCTGTTTTTAAAATCAACCATGGCCCTAGTAAATTTCACACAGAGATTAGGGAAACGACCCCCTGAGGAGATGATACTTATCTATCAGAATAAATGTATCACCACTGCCATCTATGGGGCGGGGTGTGGGGATACGTACATGCGGAATCTCTCCAAAAAGTGGAGAACAGCTTTTTAAGGTTTCTCCTCGCTGTCCCACAGAGTACGTCTACATTTAGTTGCCACTTAGAACTAGGCCTGCCCTACATCACTGACATTATAAAGATCCAGCCAATCCTTTTATGGCACCGCCTCTGGACGTCAAACAAGTTCGTTTTTACTCAATCTGTCCTAACAGACTGCCTCCTACTTGAAAACGTTACTAAGATTGGTTGGCTTTAATATGCCAAGAAGTTTTTCTATAATCTTGGTCTGGAGAAATATTATCACAACCCCCCCAGAATTGGCACAGATCTCAAGGAATTTGTTAAAAAAACAATGCTTAACCCACTTAGCGGATCTCCGCTTGGTGGCTGAGGCCAATAAAATCTCGGCTCAGCGTTCCCTGTTCATCCAAACCTCCTTGGAGATCCAGCCATATTTAACCTGGAATTTAAGCAGCTCTGACAGATACCTGTTGACCCGGTTTAGGCTCAATATTTTCCATCGATTTGTTGCATTTCCTACTGGTAACGACTGGTCAAAGCTGCTCTGCCATTGTCCCTGTGATGGAACATCCTCTCAATCTCTTCTATACCTGACCCTTTTCTGTAAATTCTACATTGAACCTAGAAAGCGATGGCTAGCGCCAATTCTGAAAAGTCTGGGCCTACGCCAATGCCGCCCCGATTTCATTGTTCTCCAACTTCTGGAGTCTGATTTTCTATCTCTAAATATAGCTAGGATTTTAAAATTGTGTATTCGCCACAGAACCAATTTATAACCTAAGATTGATGCACTAATTTTTTGCTGTACACTTTTTTAATTTAAATTTCTGAACGCTAATTCTATTTTGTAATTAACTTACTGTGTTTTTAACAAATAATTCATGTTTTTTTCTTATTGGAAAATGTATTAACTTGATATGTATATACTTTTATGGTTTTCTCCTAAGTGAAACCGAATAAAGTAAACAAATTGAGTGGCATAAAGTGTAGTAAAGTGGAGTGGCGTAGAGTATAGTGTTGCAGAATGGATTGGTATAGAGCAGCGTGGCGTGGAATGGCGTAGGGTGGCGTGGAGTGGCGTAGAGTGGCGTAGAGTGGCGTAGAGTGGCGTAGAGTGGCGTAGAGTGGCGTAGCGTGGCGTGGCGTAGCGTGGAGTGACGTAGCATGGAGTGGCGAAGCGGGGAGTGGCGAAGCGGGGAGTGGCGAAGCGGGGAGTGGCGAAGCGGGGAGTGGCGAAGCGGGGAGTGGCGAAGCGGGGAGTGGCGAAGCGGGAAGTGGCCAAGCGGGGAGTGGCCAAGCGGGGAGTGGCGAAGCGGGGAGCGGCGAAGCGGGGAGCGGCGAAGCGGGGAGCGGCGAAGCGGGGAGCGGCGAAGCGGGGAGCGGCGAAGCGGGGAGCGGCGAAGCGGGGAGCGGCGAAGCGGGGAGCGGCGAAGCGGGGAGTGGCGAAGCGGGGAGTGGCGAAGCGGGGAGTGGCGAAGCGGGGAGTGGCGAAGCGGGGAGTTGCGAAGCGTGGAGTGGCGAAGTGTGGAGTGGTGCAGAGTGGAACAGCATGGAGTGGAGTGGTGTGGCATAGAGTGGGGTGTTGTAGAGTGGAGTGGCTTAGAGAAGAGTGGAACAGAGTAGAGAGGAGTGGAGTGGAGTGGCATGGCAAAGAGTAGAGTGGCATAAAGTGTAGTAAAG
Source organism: Lissotriton vulgaris (assembly GCF_964263255.1). Lineage (NCBI taxonomy): Eukaryota > Metazoa > Chordata > Amphibia > Caudata > Salamandridae > Lissotriton > Lissotriton vulgaris. The sequence goes on along the minus strand of NC_141690.1, from coordinate 286,175,963 downwards.
AGGAGTGGCATGGAGTGGCATAGAATAGAGAGGCATAGAGTAGAGTGGCGGAGAGTGGAGTGTCGAAGAGTTGTGGAGAGTAGAGTGGTATGGAATATTACAGTTGTTGGTTTAAGTAGCTTAAAGAAAGAACCAAACTTAAAATAATTGCAAAGGTACAAGGCATGAAGGGGATAAACAGCTGAAAGGCAACAAAAACAGGCGCACGCTGGCAAGCATCATGAAGTGCAAATGTGTTGTTAGTGTGGCATTTAGACATTATATAGGTTTAATCCAACCCACTTAAGATGTATTTTTATTTTAGTTGTAGGAGTAAGCTAAAAGATGCAGACGCAGATAAACCAGGTCCAAAATGCGTTTGAAAACAGAGGGAAAGGAGAAAGTAAAGCAGCAGGAGAACTGGAAGCAGAGGAAGTGCCTGAAACACTTACGCCAATCACACGGACACTATTTTGGTTAAATCAATCTGTGCTTGGTCCATGTTCTACAGAAAGAAAAGGACATGACACCCGGCACTCGCTGGCCAATTAGGAGGAGCTAGCAGAGAAGAGTAACAATGAAGCCAATAAACAAGCCCTTTATGGTAAGCAATACCCCTCACAAGCGAGTGCAAATGCAGTGCCTGCGGTGTCAAAGCCGTATCTAAAAGGACTTTGGAACGCGTCCTTACCAGGCCCTGTATTCATCCGATAACCTTTACAGGCAAAGACATTTGCAGAAACCCTTCTGGTACTCCACGTTCACGGGGTGCAGTCCCAGCCTGTCACTCCCGCAGGCACAGTGTGACCCCAGCATGTCACTCGCACCTTTCTCTATCTGCTCAGCGCCACAGCTTCTTCCAATAAATGTCTCTTATTACACTGGGGGGGGCAGCGCCCACCCCTCTCGCAGGCACAGTGTGACCCCAGCCTGTCACTCACACCTTTCGGTATCTGCACAGCTTCTTCTAATAAATGCCTTTTATTACACTGGGTGGGGGCAGTGCCAGCCCCTCCCGCAGGCACAGTGTGACCCCAGCCTCTTAATACACTGGACGGGGGCTGCGCCCGCCCCTCCCGCAGTCACAGTGTCACCCCAGCCTGTCACTCACACCTTTCGGTATCTGCACAGTTTCTTCTAATAAATGCCTTTTATTACACTGGGCGGGGGCAGTGCCCGCCCCTCCTGCAGGCACAGTGTGACCCCAGCCTCTTAATACACTGGGTGGGGGCAGCGCCCGCCCCTCCCGCAGTCACAGTGTGACCCCAGCCTCCTAATACACTGGGTGGGGGCAGCACCCGCCCCTCCCGCAGTCACAGTGTCACCCCAGCCTGTCACTTACACCTTTCTCTATCTGCTCAGCTCCACAGCTTCTTCTAATAAATGCCTCCTATTACACTCGGTGGGGGCAGCACCCGCCCCTCCCGCAGGCACAGTGTGACCCCAGCCTTGTCATGCTCTGTCTTATTCCATATCTATGAGGCCTGCAAACCCATGCAGGGTGACTTTGCGCTGCCTCATAGGTATGGTTGAGACGTTTGTGTCACTCACACCTTTCGGTATCTGCACAGCTTCTTCTAATAATTGCCTTTTATTACACTGGGTGGGGGCAGTGCCCGCCCCACCCGGAGGCACAGGGTGACCCCAGCCTCCTAATACACTGGGTGGGGGCAGCACCCGCCCCTCCCGCAGTCACAGTGTCACCCCAGCCTGTCACTCACACCTTTCTCTATCTGCTCAGCTCCACAGCTTCTTCTAATAAATGCCTCCTATTACACTCGGTGGGGGCAGCACCCGCCCCTCCCGCAGGCACAGTGTGACCCCAGCCTTGTCATGCTCTGTCTTATTCCATATCTATGAGGCCTGCAAACCCATGCAGGGTGACTTTGCGCTGCCTCATAGGTATGGTTGAGACGTTTGTGCCCCCAGAGCGTAAAAAGAACTGGTGCTCTGGTGGCGCAAGCCTCCCATAAATAAGCCCCAAAATATTGTGTATGTTTTTTAGGTCTTTCACCATCAGGTACCTACATATACAATAATGGGCAGTGTAAATTAAAAATAAATGTAAAAAGTTGGTACTCAGTGGGAAATGCGCTGTAGTACATTATAAAACCTCTATTAGTTAATGCACTGCATAGATCTGTGTGTAACCAGAGAGACAGAGAATTAAATCTTGGTCGGTGCAGTGGAGAATAGTGTATTTTTAGTGGTACATGATCACAGACTGTGACAGAAAGCACTGTGAGTATGTGTCGTTATTTTATACTTGCGCTGCATTACACACAGCAAAAAATATAGACTGATACAAAATGTATAAATAGTTTTAAATAAAATGGTTCTTCCAAAATTTAGATTTTAGGAAAACCAGGGCTTATGTATTGCAATTTCTTTTTTAACCCCTTCGCTGCGGCGGCTATTCCGCCGCAGCGCTAAAGGGGCGGGGCGGCCGCGCGGCGGCCTCATGCTGGTGACAGAACCGCTCCGTCACCAGCCGCGGTTGAGCTATGCTGGTGACGGAGCGGTTCCGTCATGACCCGCCCCGCTCATTAGAACGCCCGCGCAGGCGCGAAATCAGCGCCGCGCAGGCGCGGCGGCTGGGCCATGACGGAACCGCTCAGTCATCAGCACAGCCCAACTGTAGCTGATGACGGAGCGGTTCCGTCATCAGCAGGGGAGGGGTTAAATAACAGTCCCTTCAACACCTCCTATGGGGGAAACAACACTTACAATGCAACTTTTACAACGCACTACCTTTACAACGAAACTTTTACAACGCAACATCCATTACAACGCATACCTTTACAACGCAAACATTACAACGCATGTCACTACAACGCATACCACTACAACGCATGTCATTACAACTCAGTCATTACAACGCATACCATTACAACCCATACCACACTATCCAACACTTACCCTACTGTTGCACCCCCTGGAGATAGAATAGTAATTTTTACCCCTACACTATCCAATACTTACCCTACTGCTGCACCCCCTGGAGTTAGAATAGTAATTTTAACCCCTACACTATCCAATACTTACCATACATGCAATGTAATGGTATGCATTGTAATGGTATGCGTTGTAAATGTAGTATGCGTTGTAGTGGAATGCGTTGTAAAGGTAGTTTCAAAGAATTTGTTGTAATGGCATGCGTTGTAATGGAATGCGTTGTAATGGATGTTGCGGTGTAAAAAAATGCATTGTAAAGGTATGCGTTGTAAAAGTATGCGTTGTAACGACATACATTCCTCCTATGGGGTACTAAGGGCTGTGTAAGTACAGTTACGATTAAAAGCAAACACTTCACAGCCCAGTTGTTAACTCTTTGCACTACCACTCCAAAAAAGAACTCTTTGTCATCACAAAGGTTGGAGTGATTCACCGGTCTCAAGCACCCTTTACAGTTCCAGATTAACTAATGGGGCACATTGCATTTCTTTCAGGCGGCCAGGCACCCTGACACAAAAGCTTTTCACGGAACAGGAGACTCAGCAGAAGCATTTCAAACGATCGAAATGAGCCGTCCCAGGACCGTTCTCCTTTTCCAAAACTAATGCAAATGTTTTTGAAATCAGGCAAAGTGAGGCTGGGGAGTACGCGACCCCCTTCCCAGGGCTCCACGGCGACCCCCTTCCCAGGGCTCCACGGCGACCCCCTTCCCAGAGCTCCACGGCGAGGCTGGGGCGTGCAAGACCCCCTTTCCAGGGCTCCACGGCGACCCCCTTCCCAGGGCTCCACGGCGAGGCTGGGGCGTGCACGACCCCCTTCCCAGCGCTCCACGGCGAGGGTGGGGCGTGCGCGACCCCTTTCTCAGGGCCCCACGCCCCACCTGGGGGTCGCCCCACAGTTTGAAGAGGTCAGTTCTAGCGTCTGGTGATGTAGATCTTCGCTGTTTTTTCTGAGAGGGCGGCTCTCTAGAGGCAGTGGTAGCAGGTCTCTGTGTCATGAGAAGAAGGTAGGCACACGACGCAGACCGAATCAGGATCAGATTTGGCCATCTTCTTCCCACAAGAAGGACATTTATAAAATAAAGGTGGCATTTCTGACTAAACAAATATGACCACATTTTCAGCAAAAGACTGGTAAATACAACCAGTAACAAGAAATGTCCCATAAAGTTGTTAGAAATTAAATGCTGATTGGAAAAATCTAAATCAGTTAAGCTCAAGCTCCACGTTCCTCACAGAAGGAGCCGGAAAAAAGAACTGACCTAACTGTGGTGCATGATGGGAGCAGGGAGCTCCTGGAGGCCTTAAAGGCAAGGTGCCAGTTTTCTTTTCTGTACAAGGATGTTATTTATTTATGCAGCCTAGTTTAGGATAATTGCCTGTTATTACCTGTTTTCTTTTATGAAAATAAAAAGGTTACTGCGGAATATTATTACTGTGCATGTTCTTCTCTAACTATATATATATATATATATATATATATATATATATATAGAAGGTCCACAAGAACCCACATAAACCCCCTGGAAGGCCAATAATAGCAGCATGCGGGGGGTTACTGGAAAAGACAACTGTTTACGTGGACTCATTCCTGCAGGAGTTTGTGCAGAGTTTACCATCCTTTGTCCAAGACTCTAATGATTTTGTGAGGAAAATTCAGGACTGCGAGCCATTGAATTCTACTTAGGTTTGAGACCAATCATCATGGCTGACCACAATCGTATGTTACTTTCTATGATTTCATTCTGTTTACACCATAATTTCTTTATGTTTAACAACAGACATTATCAGCAAGTCAGGGGTGTAGCCATGGGGGCCTGTTTCTCTCCCAGTTATGCCTGTCTCCATATGGGCTACTGGGAGAGACAGGTCCTCTTTGGCGAACACTCCGACATTGCTAGGCGGTCTATAACAAGATGGTATCGTTATATAGACGATGTGTTCCTGGTCTGGAAGGGCACTCGTCTAGAAGCTGAGCAATTTGTTGATATGCTAAACTGAAATGATTTCAACTTGAAGTTTACCTCGACAATCAGTAGAGACCAGGTACATTTTCTAGACATGACAGTCACACCAGGAGGAGACAAACTTGAAACCAGGTTGTACCGAAAGGCAACGGCTGGAAATACAATACTCCATGCCAGTAGTCATCACCCTGCTCACCTTATACGCAGTATCCCGTATGGCGAGATGCTGCGCATTAGACGATTGAGCAGTACTGAAGCTCAATGCCATCTAGCTCAGCAAGCCAGTAGGTCTAGATTTTTGGCAAGGGGGTACAAGGCTGCAGTGGTTGATAGGGCCATAACTAAGGCAAATGCCCTGTCACGCAGTGAAGCCTTGCAACGCAAAGTCACGAATGCGCCTACCACTTCCCAGGATCAAAAAGTAAGATTGATCTGGGCTTACAATAGACAGCATGGGGCACTTGGCAAAATCATCTCTAAGCACTAGGGTTTGATTAAATGTGATCCTGTTATAGGTGACAAAATTCCAACCACTCCTTCTATCACATATAGGAGAGCATATTCTATGCAAAATGCCTTAGTTAAATCTAGCCCAGAAGTTTCTACACGAAAGAATTGGTTAGACAAGAGTAAGGGCTTCAGGAAGTGTTCTTCTTGTAAGGCATGCCAGCATGGGCTAAACAAAACTGAATATGCAGTACCTTTCACCCCTAGTGCGCGCAAGATCAAAAAACAACTGACTTGCAAGAGTGAATATGTGGTTTATGTGCTGGAGTGTCCGTGTGCCCTGCGGTATGTGGGTAGTACCAAGCTGCAGGTGCACAAGAGGATACTCCAGCACATAAGGGCCATCAACACGAACGATCCGGCTTATCCGGTGGCCCACCACTTCAAAGAGCACCACAACAATGATAGTTCCCTTTTACGATACTATGCTGTAGATTGTGTGGGCCCTCTCAAAAGAGGAGGTGACAGGGATGGTGCTCTTAGGAAATTGGAGACCAGGTACATACTGGAAATGGATAGTCGAGCCCCGGGGGGATTAAATTCCACAGAAGATTTTTACACTTGTCTCTGAATTGCCAACATAAGTGTAACCTGAGGGCCTGCCCTATCCAACAGGATATCATCCTCCTAGGTGTTCTATCAAGTTATCCGACTGTTAGTGAGTAAATGATTATTTTCTTCACTGACCAGTACATGTCTAGTTCTGCGGATGGTTTCAGTGTGCAGTGCAGCCTAGGCTTAGGCTGCATAAGGATGTATCAAAAGCGTAGCACAACATTGATTAAGACAAACCATGATTAAATAGAAAACAAGAGGATTCATAGATAAAAAACTTTATAAAAAACTTTCAAAAAAATGCACATGATAACGTCCTTATTCACTCTTATGTTTATTACTGGTATGGTGTGGTTCAACTAATGGTCACTTGTCTTAGCATGGAGACATAAGAGGGGAGGCTGCGATGTTCTCCAAACCTAGCGGTGGGTTAACATCACCTCTCCTCCTAACCCTCCGGCTTCACATAGACACATGATAGACCAGTGCGTATAACGCAATCAGGATGCTGCGATCTCGGTGGAAAGGCTTAACATGCATTCATGCAGCTATGTTTCAAGTTCACCTGAGGTCTCATCCTGTGTAAATAGTGTATGTCTGGTGTATATATATTTATTGGCAATGTGCTTGTACATTCATGTTTTTATACTTATATTTATATATTAATAATTCATGATCTATTTTTCTACACCTGATTTTAACATGATATTGTATATCAAGTATATTGCGATTATTTATAGCGATGACAAATTGTTTACAAGACACTATTTGCACTTTAACAAACGTGTTGTACTTTTGCCTATTTTGCACTGCAAATTAACTTTCTTATAAAACTTGGATTATCCAGTGATTTTTTTTGTCCATTGCCCACAACGACAATATGGCATTTGCACTTTATGTACTGTTATTTGCACTTGGCGATATAGGCTGAATTCAGGGATTATCCCGCGATGAGCTTTGCATAAAAATGTTGTCTATGTCTATGATACTAATCATTTCACATGTGACCATTTTCCACCAATGATGTTACACTTAAACCAGCACTAGCACTTTAAAAATTGCCTCCTCCCAAGCCTCTGTGAAGGCCGAAAAGTCATGCTGAGGTGTGATTGATTGATTGATATATATATATATATATATATATCATCCAAATGCCCAAAAGCTTTGCAGGACGCACTCGGCAGCAAGCCTTCCTTTCGGCGTACCTGTGACAGCTGGTCCCACACCCGGATTATTTCTCGTGTGCCTTACGCGTTTCGAGACCTCATGTCTCTCATCAGAGGCAGCTTCCACAATTGAGTGGCAAGTTGTTCCTTTTAATTGTTCACATTCATGCGCGACAAAGCTGCAAAGCTTTTGGGCATTTGGATGAGATATATATATATATATATATATATATATATATATATATATATATCTCCTACTGGCGGTCGCCAGTAGGTAGTTATAGTTAGGATTTTTTTCAATGCAAAATCTCAAAATTCTATTTGGAATAACTTTGGCGCCGGTAGACGAATCTGCCTGAAAATTTCCTCGAAATTGCCTCGCGGAGCTCCGGTCCTTCCTTGAAAGTTTAGGGGGGTTTCGTCAAGTGGGGGCCGAGATAAAAGGGGGTCCCAAAACGTGTTTTCCCCATGTTAATTTCCGTAGGGCGGTCGAACTCACTTTTAGCCCGAACGGCTGAATGGATTTCCACAAAACTTGGCAAAATTGTAGGGACTGGTAGCCCGATGTGCCTTTGCTATGTCTCAAGATATGTGCTCCAGTGGTTTTTGAGTAATTTAGGTTAAAAAAAATATATATATCAATGGCAACGCCCCGGTACGCGCACCGGGGGGCGCGCTACGCGACTTGCGCACGGAAAGCTGATTGGCTCGGGTGTCTGTAAACATTCGAAACAGTCCGGAGCGGCCGCCATCTTGTGTCTCGGTAAGATCGAGACACAAGAGGAGGCAAAAACAAAGGGGGAAATGACCATAAGGGGGCAGAGTAGACCCCCCCTGATCCCCTAGGTTTGATGTGGGGGCTCATGTCATGAGTGATGTAATATGTGACGTCATCAGCAGTGAGTCTAACTAACTATAACGTGGGAATTTCAATGGTTTTATGCGAGTAAAACTTCCTGCTAACTATAACTGGTGTGAAACCTATGGTTTTTTCAGTATATATATATATATATATATATATATATATATATATATATATATATATATATATATATATATATATATATATATATATATATATATATATATATATATATATATATATATATATATATATATATATATATATATATATGTGTTATTTTTATACTAGAGAAATACATGTAACTTTGGCTTCTTACCCTATTGGATATGTATGGGGCTGCATATTTTTATGTTATACATGTATATGTGTGTGTTTATTTAGTACTATGTACTTCTTTTCTAAAACATACACATATATATGTATTTTTTGTATAGGCTACAGGTTCTCGCACGTGGGCGGAGATAATTCAGTGCTTATTTCTATTGATGAGTATCCCCGGAAGAGAAGCAGAAGTTACAAGTTCTCCAAGACTTGGAAGGCTTCATTGAGGGCCCAACCTGTCCCACTTATGCCTTTCTCTTCAACTGCTACAGTGAAAAGTGCCAATTAATTCACAACTGCACAGATAACAGGAATGAAACAACAGTTGGCCCCAGCAGAGGTATCCTCTCTCCAGAGGCGATAAATGCTGAATACATACGCACGGGCAGAAGGGCCTTGAAGGTGCTAGGGCTTCCGATCTGATGGGCAAGCCAGGCATTCGGAAGCTGGGTATTCTTGTGCTATGAAAGCAGACATTCTGCATGACTCACAGGCACCATCCCAGTGCGGGCAGGTATCTGGTGCCAGTCCAAGGCTCTTTATCAGAGGTGCCAACGCGGCTTGCAGACGCATCCGGGCAGTGCAGCACTTGGCTCCTACGCCCCCCTCTTCTGGCTCAAGTAGGAGATGGAATCAGGGCATCGAATCTCCTGGTGACGCTAGAGGGAGAGGAGGCCAGCACCAGGGAGGCTGCTCTGGTGCTGGATCCTACCCCCGGATTCTGGCAATTGGGCTTAACCTGCCAACACTGGGTAACTGGGCCTGACATTGCGACAACGGTATCTGGACCTTATCCCCCGACACTGGTAACTGGGCCTGACCTGCAAACACTAGTTACTGGGCCTGACTTGCAGACACTGGTAACTGGGCCTGACCTGCAAACACTAGTTACTGGGCCTGACTTGCAGACACTGGTAACTGGGCCTGACCTGCAAACACTAGTTACTGGGCCTGACTTGCAGACACTGGTAACTGGGCCTAACCTGCAAACACTAGTTACTGGGCCTGACTTGCAGACACTGGTAACTGGGCCTGACTTGCAGACACTGGTAACTGGGCCTGACCTGCCGACACTGGTAACTGGGTCTGACCTGCCGACACTGGTAACTGGGCCTGACCTGCCGTCACTGGTTACAGGGCCTGACCTGCCGACACTGGTTACTGGGCCTGATCTGCAGACACTGGTAACTGGGCCTGACTTGCAGACACTGGTAACTGGGCCTGACCTGCCGACACTGGTAACTGGGCCTGACCTGCCGACACTGGTTACTGTACCTGACCTGAAGACACTGGTAGCTGGGCCTGACCTGCCGACACTGGTAGCTGGGCCTGACCTGCCGACACTGGTAGCTGGGCCCGACCTGCCGACACTGGTAGCTGGGCCCGACCTGCCGACACTGGTAGCTGGGCCCGACCTGCCGACACTGGTAGCTGGGCCCGACCTGCCGACACTGGTAACTAGGCCCGACCTGCCGACACTGGTAACTAGGCCTGACCTGCCGACACTGGTAACTGGGCCTGGCCTTCCAACACTTGTTACTGGGCCTGACTTGCAGACACTGGTAACTGGGCCTGACCTGAAGACACTGGTAACTGGGCCTGACCTGCTGACACTGGTAACTGGGCCTGACCTGCCGACACTGGTAACTGGGCCTGACCTGCCGACACTGGTAGCTGGGCCCGACCTGCCGACACTGGTAACTAGGCCCGACCTGCCAACACTGGTAACTAGGCCTGACCTGCCGACACTGGTAACTGGGCCTGGCCTTCCAACAATGGTTACTGGGCCTGACTTGCAGACACTGGTAACTGGGCCTGACCTGAAGACACTGGTAACTGGGCCTGACCTGAAGACACTGGTAACTGGGCCTGACCTGAAGACACTGGTAACTGGGCCTGACCTGAAGACACTGGTAACTGGGCCTGACCTGAAGACACTGGTAACTGGGCCTGACCTGCCGACACTGGTAACTGGGCCTGACCTGCCGACACTGGTAACTGGGCCTGACCTGCCGACACTGGTAACTGGGCCTGACCTGCTGACACTGGTAACTGGGCCTGACCTGCCGACACTGGTAACTGGGCCTGACCTGCTGACACTGGTAACTGGGCCTGACCTGCCGACACTGGTAGCTGGGCTTGACCTGCAGACACTGGTAGCAGGGCCTAACCTGCAGACACTGGTAGGTCTCCCTCGAAAGCGCCTTAAGAAACTGCAGGGGGTCCAGAATGATGCAGCCAGGCTGATTTTCTCACTACCACGGAGCACACGAGCAACACCCCTTCTTCAGAGGTTGCACTGGCTGCCCATTGAGCACCGAGTGCAATTCAAGTGCCTCTGCATAGCCCATAAAGCTATCTATGGAGAGGCTCCCAAATATATCACAGATCGTCTGAGGAAGTATGTGCCGGGAAGAACCTTGCGCTCCTCTGAAGCCTGCAAACTAACCCCTTTGAGATTCAACCTCAAATCTAAGGGAGGGAGAGCTCTGTCGGTCCTCCTCCCTCAAATCTGGAACGACCTTCCGGCAACTTTGCAAGGGGAGCCAATGCTGCTCCCCTTTAGAACGGCGTTAAAAACTCATCTGTTTAAAAAGATGACATCCCTAACGTAAATTGCTAACTGGGTGGGGGGGCGCGCCACCGATGGCTATGTGTTGTGTTCCTTTCTTTTTAAAAAAGCGCTTAGAGACCAGTGGTGATTTGCGCTATATGAAACTACAGTAACATAACATAACAGCTGAGCCTGACCTGACGACAGATAACTGGGCCAGACCTGCAGACACTGGTTGCTGGGCCGGACCTGACGACAGATAACTGGGTAGTCACTGATCTGGTTTGAGGTCAGAGACTATAGTCTGAATCTTGAGGGGCACATCTGCCCCTCCCTTGATGTGTGCTGATCGACAGACCCTAGATTCTGTTATCTGTAGCCATCACCAGCATCTCTCAAAAGATGCCATTGTAAGACTAAGGACGACCAAGCGCCCGAGGCCACTGACTGCTCCAGTTCACAGGGGTCATCTGAAGAATTAACAATTGGCACATGAAATGCATCTATCTGTGGGGCACAGGTGGGGGTTCTACAAGAAGCTCTGTAGAGAAGTGGGGACACAGACTTTCGGTGGACTCCTTCCACCAATGAGCAATTGTGACTCTGACTGCGACACATGTAGACAGCGCCTACTTACATACGTACGGTTTACAGACACCAAAGGATGGGCAGGTATTTAGGAGGAGACTTCAGAAGATGCTTATGTCCATCCTTTTATGTTTACTGCCTCGTTGTAAATTTTTATCTAAAAGAACCCGCTTCACTAATATTTGAAATTGACTGCCAATATTTTAATGTGCTAACCTAACCATACTCTGTCTAAGGTAGAATGGACTATCATAAGCCACTCTACCGCACACCACTAGAGGCAGTCTGGACTAAATCCGCCACTTTGCTGCTCAAGGTAGTCTGGACTACATCAGCTGATATTTAGGTTATAGTCGCCAACGACTTTGTCTGTTTCCCAAGGACTTCCAACACTCCGCGTCATCCACAAAACCCAAACCACTGTAACAAAAAGTGATCAAAGCAGCTTTCCATTCTCTGTTGAGGCTGCTGCCTTGGCTCCAAGGTGGGTCTTTATTCCTCCTTCACAATTAAACACTTGCTAATTAATGCCGGATCTATGAGCAGGCATGCCTCTAAAACGCACCACCTCACTCTTCATAATCAGCTGAACATTCTGAGAAGCACATAAAAATCTGGTGTAGAGATTATTTCCTGGCCTGTTATTGCTGCTGGCTTCTCTTGTTCACACAGAAATGGAGACTCGCGTCATGGAAGGAATATCGTGAGGCTAACGCCAACCCTTCTGTCCCTTCCCTTCAGGGACACCAGCAAGCAGTTCCGTATGAAAAGCTCACTCCCTGCCAGCGGCACTGCTCCTCATCTGCTGGTTGTCTGATCACCACATTCTTTAGTCAAAGAGTTGAACATATCTCATCCCCAGGACTATCTTCTAGTGAAGTTCTTGGACTCACTGCCTTGTGGCTACAACTACAAAGCATGTTGCATTTCAACGGAGCTCACTCAGTCTCGCACATCGCCTCCATGGAGGTGACGCACACTGGATGTTATATCGACACGAGGACTGGGAACATCAACGGTCTCCATTGGTCTACAAGGGACCGACCATGTGGTTAATGGTTTTACAATTCCCCTTTCTTCTGGTTGGATCGTGCTCTTCCACTGCTAACTAGTGACCAATCAGTCTCACCTCTATTAAAGTGATACTAAAGATTTCCCGACCCCACGGTCCGTTCTAGCATGGGAGCTCGCTTTCATGACGCCTTTGCCGATTGGTTATTTTGTGTGAATAAGGAGACATCCCCAACTTAGGCTAATCTAAAATTGAGGTCATCAGCCCTGATGTTTCTAAGGCACAAAACAATCCCACTCGAGCAGTGAGAGATCGGATTTCCATGCTTTCTGTACAGACGTAGCAGGTGTCAAATAATAACTCTTAAATTACTACTCAGCTTCCACCCTAAGAGTCTCTTGGGAATGCCTTTCTTTCTTAGAAGAATCCCAGGTTTCCCTTGTCCTGGCTGATGAAAAGGGAAACTTTCCTGTCTTTAAATCCTTTGCTGTTGTGCTCCTTCCTGTTCTTACCATGCTTCATAAATACACTCTAGTCATTCCTTTACACCTTTGGCCCTTCAAACATACAGACCATTTCTGTCTTGCCTGTCGCCTCCAAAGTACTGAAGTCCAGTGTGGCTCTCCAACTCTAAGACGTATTTGAGACCACCAAGCTCCTTCATGGATGTGGAGTCAGCTTCCACTGTGAATGCGGGACCACTTTAGTTCTGGTGGCACCTTCCCCTGTTGGTGGTGTTGTTAGTGCACGGATTCTTCTCTGTAGCTCAGCTCAATTTAATACAGACTTCTCAGTGGTGCTTAGCAGCTCACTGTCCTCTGCGTGAGGTCTTTGGCAGGTTCAGATACTTGTCCTCTGAACGCCTGACAAGCGACTTCTGTTCCTCTAGTCCTCGAAGCCTAGAGCTCTCACTTGTGAGAATCGTTACCGTCACCCAATCTTTTCAATATCTAGGTTAAGTCTCACCCGAGCTCATCGCCTCAACTTATATATGAATGCCAATGCAAGACCACTGGCTCTCTGCTTGGTTGGGGGCTACAGTGCCACAGTGCGTAAGATACAACGTGGTACAATGGCGTAAACAAGACTGGATGAGTAACAACTGACTAAACTTCATTTTGACAAAAACAGAGGTATTGATCATTGGTGGAAGTCAGATCCGGTCGCTCCACCCACTCCTGGCCGTCCTCGCACCTCATCCTCACTCTGTGCCCTACCAGCCTGTGCCCCGACCTCGCTTTGCACTGTAACTGCTGCCCTGTTGGTATCGCACTGTAACTGCTGCCCTGTTGGTATCGTATTTGCTGCCTGCCTTGTTGGTATCGTATTTGCTGCCTTTTTTCAGTATCTGTGCCAGCCTAGCTCTGCATTGCTTCTGCTGCTGAGATCATATTTGCTGCCTTTATTAAACATTTGTGCCAGCCTGTGCCCCGATCTCGCCCTGCATTGCCTTTTGCTGTTGTTTGGTGCCATTTGGTGTCCCAGCCATTCTCTCCTCCCCGCCGCTGCTCCCCCGCGGCCCCACCCCCGCTCCCTACAGCATCCACAAGAGATCCCTTCCTCAAGCGCCACCCCGCTCCCGCCTCCCAGCTGCTCCTCCCTCGCTCCGCCCCCCTCCACTCATGACAGATGTACTTGCGTGCAGCGTTCACGCTCAGCGAACGCGCCCTATGCGCGCCGAAGGCGCGCCAAAGGTAAGCCCGTCTGCGCCTGGACCGCGCCCAGCGCCATACCCCCTGGCCCCCGCAAAATGCACTCCACCCGCCTAACGTACGACGCCGCAACCCTCTTTGCACTCAACACCGGCAGTCTCCCTGACTGCCACCAAGCCATCCCAGGACGCACCCATGGACCCTTCACCTGCCAATCCTGCAAGTTCGGCTGCATCAGGACCCACACTACACCCACAAACACCAAACAAAGCTCCGACATTAACCACCTGAAGTGCATCCTGCTCAACACCCGCTCGGTCCACAGACACGCCATTGAACTATGGAACCTACTAGACAACACTATGCCGGACGTCGCCTTTCTTACAGAAACTTGGATGAACGCCTCATCAGTTCCAGTCATCGCCATAGCCATCCCGGACGGCTACAAGATCATCCGAAAGGACCGCATCAACCAGACAGGAGGAGGCATCGCCATCGTCCACAAGAACACCATCCGCATCACGACCAGCTGAGACGACACCCTCACAGCCACCGAACACCTCCACTTCCAGATTCACACCGACCCCAAGACCACACTTAGAGGCACCCTCATCTACAGACCACCAGGACCCCACACACAATTCAGCGAAGACATCACTGACTTCATCAGACCACACGCCGTCCCCTCCGGAAACTACATTCTACTAGGGGACCTCAACTTCCACCTGGAAAAGAACAACGACAGAAACACCACCACCCTTCTGGACAACCTCGCCAATCTCGGACTCAAACAACTGGTAAACACCCCCACCCACTAACAACGCTCGACCCAATCTTCTCCTCCAGCAAGCACGTCTCCTTCAATCACGTCACAGGACTCCACTGGACGGACCACAGCTGCGTTCACTTCAGCTTCAGAAAGACCACAACCCACCACCACCCACAATAAGTCCCCCGCAGAAACTGGAACAAACTTACCACCGACCAGCTCACCACATCGCTAAGCCAAAACCCTCCCGCCAAGCAGCCATCAATCTCGCACAATAGATCACCCACTGCGCTGACGAATTAGCACCCTTGAAAAAGCAACACAACAAGCCAGGTAGCAAAAAAGCCTCCTGGTTCAATGATGACCTCAAGAACTCCAAAAAGAACTGCCGCACCCTCGAGAAAGCCTGGCGAAAAAACCCAACCACAGACAACATGACCGCCCTCAAGGACGCCAACCGCAAACACCACCAGCTAATCCGATCCACCAAGAAATCAGCATTCAAGGATCGACTCGACAACAACGCCCACAACAGCAAGGAACTCTTCAGCATCGTCAAAGAGCTTACCAATCCCAGCGCCGACACCAACGACATCACTCCCTCTCAAGGCCTCTGCGACTCTCTAGCCTCGTTCTTCCACAGAAAAATCGCCGACATACTTACCACCGAACTGAAGCATCCCACCACCACCGTTTGCGCCTGTACCCGATCAGCACCGAAGACACCATCCGCTTGATGAACTCCATTCACTCCGGATCACCAACCAACCCATGCCCCCACCACATCTTCAACAAGGCCGACTCCATCATCGCACCCCAACTCCGGGATATCATCAACTGCTCCCTCAACACCGCTACCTTCCCGGAAAGCTGGAAACATGCCGAACTCAGTGCCCTCCTGAAGAAACCTACAGCAGACCCCACTGAACTTAAGAACTACCGCCCCATCTCGCTCCTCCCTTTCCCTGCAAAAGTCATAGAGAAGGCCGTCAACAGTCAGCTCGCCGCCTTCCTCGAGTCCAACGACTCCCTCGACCCCTCACACTCCGGCTTCCGAGCCAAACACAGCACTGAGACCGCCCTCATTGCAGCCACAGACGACATCCTAACACTACTCGACAACGGGGAAACAGCTGCCCTTATCCTCCTGTACCTCTCCGCAGCGTTTGACACGGTCTGTCATAGCACCCTTGTACAATGCCTCAGCAACGTCGGGTTACAAGGAAAAGCATTGGATTGGATCATATCATTCCTCGCCGGAAGAACCCAGAGAGTCCGCCTCCCCCTTTCAGATCAGAGGCCACCGAAGTCATCTGCGGCGTACCACAAGGATCATCGCTCAGCCCCACCCTCTTCAACGTCTACATGAGCCCCCTTGCATCCATCGCACGCCAACACAACCTCAACATCATCTCCTACGCTGATGACACACAGCTGATCCTCTCCCTCACCAAAGACCCGAACACCGCCAAAACCAACCTACACGAAGGGATGAAAGACGTAGCCGAATGGATGAAGAACAGCCGTTTAAAGCTGAACTCAGACAAGACGGAAGTCCTCATCCTAGGATCATCCCCCTCTGCATAGGACGACTCATGGTGGCCACTGGCCCTTGGAAGCGTGCCTAAACCAACGAACCATGCTCGCAACCTGGGATTCATTCTAGACTCCTCCCTCTCGATGACCAGACAAGTCAACGCCATCTCATCATCATGCTTTAACATCTTACGTATGCTCAAAAAGATCTTCTGATGGATCCCCACCGAAACAAGAAAGACGGTCACCCAAGCACTTGTCACAAGCCGACTGGACTACGGAAACACCCTCTACGCCGGAACCACAGCCAAATTACAGAAAAAACTCCAACGCATTCAGAACGCAGCCGCCGGACTCATCCTAGACTTACCCCGCCACAATCACATATCCGGTCACCTGAGAGACCTTCATTGGCTCCCCGTCAACAAGAGAATAATGTTCCGTCTCCTCACCCATGCGCACAAAGCCCTCTACAACCTAGGACCCAAATACCTCAACACGCGCCTAACCTTTTACACCCCCACCTGCCAACTACGATCGTCCAATCAAGCCCTCGCCGCGATTCCACGCATCCGAAGAACCACCAGGGGAGGAAGATCTTTCTCCTACTTAGCGGCCAAAACCTGGAACTCTCTCCCCACCCACCTCCGCCTTACACAGAAGCACTTCTCCTTCAGAAAACAATTAAAAACTTGGCTATTTTATAAGTAACGAACCCCCCCCCCCTCAAGTGTCTTGAGACCCTCCGGGTGAGCAGTGCGCTTTACAAATCTTGACTTGACTTGACTTGGCAACTGGAGCCCATCTTTCGTGCCCCAGACCTGATCCCAGGAAGACTGTTAGGGAACTGAGAGTCAAGCTGGATTGTATTGTATTTGTCTTTTTTCTGAGTAAGATGCTACACAGGATACTTCCGTCTCACTCACAAGCCGGATATCTGTGGTCACCCCCTTGTTTCACCAAGGTTAAACAATTAACTCTCAACATCAGGATAAGCTTCAGCTGTGTCCTCATTTTCTGCAACTGAATTAGAAGGAAGTGGAGTGTCTGTTCCTGGAGGATAGAAGGTTGTACACTTTCTTCACTGGCTCCCGGTTGATTCTTATGACTCATTCACAGCTTGATTTTTTGTGTGCACCAGTATCTTTAGATTTTGTTACTAATTCTTTGGCGATCAAATCTATCACTATCAACTTAGTCAAGTCATAAGCCACGTCAACTTAAACAAGCCTATGCTCAGCCACCTCCTTCCATACAGCAAGTGCTGTACTGGCTAGCACTGAAACTCTTCAGGAATTACATAGTGCTTCATAAAGGACACCTCTAACCTAACATGCAAGTCGGTAATCATGTGCACCCTATATGTGGGCTCAATTCTTATTACACCTGGACCAAACCTTTAGTCTATTTAATCAAACGAAAACGTTTTGTACAGCAGAAATGCTGTACTCACTTATTTGTTGGTGCACTCATGTGAGAATGAAGAAGAAAGTGACTGTAAAATAAAATATTCTCCAATGACCACCACACAATTTGAGATCTGTTCAAAGGGCAAGTACATGACAGGTCAATTATGCCCCAAACTTGGCCACCTTGTGCCCAGGGGCAATCGAAGTGGAGACCTATTGCACTGGAATGTGGGGTGAGGAATAAAAAGAGAAAGAAAGGTGTTAACATTTTGTACAATTATCTGAGGCAACAGCTGAGGGTATGTATGGTGCCTGTAGAAGGGACCGCCTCCCTTGACAAACATGAGGGTAATTCATTTTTCACCTACACAAAATTGTCATATCACGGTCATATTTTGTCATGGAATGTAAATGGATTTGAGGAGTAAAATAAAGCGAGCATTATTATTCCTGGGAATACAAAGATATAAGCCTCTCATGATGATGCCACGAGGGACCCACTTAGCTGGGAACGTGTAGATGTTTATAGGCCAAGACAGGACCTGACACTTAAGGAGCCACCTAGTTGCTGATACTGAGTTGTTTGTGCATGCCACCCCAGTTGCAATCGCTAGGCTGAGCAGGTTCCTCACATTCCCCCCCAAGCAGATGGGGGGGGGGGTAGTTACTACGCGGAAAGCAGCTCACACAGCGCGTCACTTCCACAACTGTGTAATCGCGCAGAGAAGTAAAGTAGCAGCCCCCACACCATAAACACACACCAGCCCGGGCGCAAACTCGCCCGGAAGATAACCTAGATACCTGATGCATGCGCCCTCTGTGATTTGTTGTCTCACTTTTTGTTTTGAATTATGTTCCTAACTGTTACAATGCGGTTCAACTGTTATAAAAAGTATTGTAAAGCGCTCTGATATCCTTCGGGATCAAGTTCACGCTATATAAAACTTTATAAACAAATAAAATAAATAAACCTCAGTCGCAAGCCTGCTTGGGGGGAAATGGGAGGTTAACATGAACCAATAACGGTCAAAAGGTCTTCTCTGGGGAAACATTAGCCCCTCTCCTGCTATTTCTCGCGCATGAAAATAACAGAGAGGTTCGCCTTGAGACCCTTACGGGTGAGTAGTCGTGCTTAACACCTGGTTGATTTGAATGATTGAGCTCAGCCCTGGCACCTCCAAGGCCCGTTCTAGATTCATGAGATTGAGGTTCGCTGTAGTAGAACCAGAGGACGAGACTCAAGTGCACAAGCCGGGTCCTTTCCCGCAAGTGTTGGATTACGATCAGTGAAAAAGGCCTACCTCTGATCTGATGGTCCAGCAGATTCATACTAAAGGGGCGACATTTATACTCCTGGTATCAAAGCAGGGACAGGGATCTGCTCGATGACACCAAGTGAAAGATGTTTACACTCTGGCTGCTGCTGCAGGACAGGGAAAAGCAGAATCAAGCATAGTCTGGTGAAATCATATCAGGCAGGCGAAGTTTGCATTATGGATGATTCTGCATGGACAGAAATCACCAGAATCAAACTAACAGGGTAAAGTTTATAATCCAGATGACGCAGTACAGACAAGAGTCAGAAGGACCGTGCCAAGTGGAAGCAGTTTATGTGCTGGATTAGCATGAAGATTCATCTGGATGATGTTTCTCCTCCAGGTATCGCGTCATGGACATGCATGGACATGGATGTGCCAAACCAAGCAGGCCATGGGTGAGGTTAACCGTGCAACACAGACAACACGCCGCAGAATGCAACCTGACAAGCAAAGCTCTAGGTGGGGTGAGCCTGAAGCGCACATGGATTTGAATAGTGAATCGGCCTAAAGTTAAGAAAAAGAGCAACCTCTCAGGTAAGAGAGAAATACGCAGCTCAATGTTAGCAGCCATGCGCCTGTGTGTCCTGTTGCCACTTACTGCAAACAGGACAGAATATGTAACAGATAGAAGACGCTGTAACAGTGAGGCTAAAAAGGAGGGCATGTCAGGTGTAAAGGGCAGTTACAGAAACCTGGCTGTACAGCAGCATGCACGGAGGTTCAGCAGAGAGGCCATGGATCAAGCCTGGTTTGCCGTTCTACCCCAATGGAGCTGTAAGTCAACCCCTACCAATGTTGGGTTGAGGCTCTGTTCCGAATGAAGTTGGATTTAAGATGAACCCTACCAATGTTGGGTTGAGGCTCTCTTCCAAATGAAGTTGGGTTTAAGATGAACCCTACCAATGTTGGGTTGAGGCTCTGTTCCAAATGAAGTTGGGTTTAAGATGAACCCTACCAATGTTGGGTTGAGGCTCTGTTCCAAATGAAGTTGGGTTTAAGATGAACCCTACCAATGTTGGGTTGAGGCTCTGTTCCAAATGAAGTTGGGTTTAAGATGAACCCTACCAATGTTGGGTTGAGGCTCTCTTCCAAATGAAGTTTGGTTTAAGATGAACCCCTACCAATGTTGGGTTGAGGCTCTGTTCCAAATGAAGTTGGGTTTAAGATGAACCCTACCAATGTTGGGTTGAGGCTCTCTTCCAAATGAAGTTGGGTTTAAGATGAACCCTACCAATGTTGGGTTGAGGCTCTGTTCCGAATGAAGTTGGGTTTAAGATGAACCCTACCAATGTTGGGTTGAGGCTCTGTTCCAAATGAAGTTGGGTTTAAGATGAACCCTACCAATGTTGGGTTGAGGCTCTGTTCCAAATGAAGTTGGGTTTAAGATGAACCCTACCAATGTTGGGTTGAGGCTCTGTTCCAAATGAAGTTGGGTTTAAGATGAACCCTACCAATGTTGGGTTGAGGCTCTCTTCCAAATGAAGTTTGGTTTAAGATGAACCCCTACCAATGTTGGGTTGAGGCTCTGTTCCAAATGAAGTTGGGTTTAAGATGAACCCTACCAATGTTGGGTTGAGGCTCTCTTCCAAATGAAGTTGGGTTTAAGATGAACCCCTACCAATGTTCGGTTGAGGCTCTGTTCCAAATAAAGTTAGGTTCAAGATGAACCCCCAGTGATGTTGGGTTGAGGTTCTGTTCCAAATGAAGTTAGGTTCAAGATGAACTCCTAGCAATGTTGGCTTAGAGGTCAGTCTATTCTGAGGGGAGGACTTACAGACATCAGGACAGCTGTTCACCCATTCCAAGGTTAGGTAAGAAGCCCATTCTTATTCGTATTCTGAGATTAGTTTGAAGGTCTTCCCTTACTAAGGCCAAACTGAAGACGGCGGACTGGCTGGATAGCACTCCCTGAAGAGGTTAGGCGGGATGTCATGCTGAGTTTAGGTTACATGTCCGTCCCTGCAGAGGTTAGGTTGGATATCAGTCCCAGCTGTGCTTACGTTAGGTGTCAGTCCCTGCTGAAGACAGGTTTTATGCCAGCCTCTACTAAACATCAGTTGGAAGTGTGTCCAACTGAAACTAGGCTGGAGGTCAGGCCTTGCCGAGGTTGGGTAAGAGGTTCACTGTAGGTCAGGTTAGGTGAGATGCACAACCCTCATTCTGAGCCTAGGTGGGTGAGCCACTATCAAGGTTATACGAGAGATCCACCCCTTCTGAGGTTTGGTGAGAGATCCACCCCTTCTGAGGTTTGGTGAGAGACCCACCCCTTCCGAGGTTTGGTGAGAGATCCACCCCTTCTAAGGTTTGGTGAGAGAGCCACCCCTTCTGAGGTTAGGTGAGAGATCCACCCCTTCTGAGGTTTGGTGAGAGATCCGCCCCTTCTGAGGTTTGGTGTGAGATCCACCCCTTCTGAGGTTTGGTGAGAGATCCACCCCTTCTGAGGTTTGGTGAGAGATCCACCCCTTCTGAGGTTTGGTGAGAGATCCACCCCTTCTGAGGTTTGTGAGAGATCCACCCCTTCTGAGGTTTGTGAGAGATCCACCCCTTCTGAGGTTTGGTGAGAGATCCACCCCTTCTGAGGTTTGGTGAGACATCCACCCCTTCTGAGGTTTGGTGAGACATCCACCCCTTCTGAGGTTTGGTGAGAGATCCACCCCTTCTGAGTTCAGGCGAGGGGTCCAACCCATCAGAGGTTAGGCGAGCGGTCCAACCCATCATACTTCAGGCGAGGGGTCCAACCGGTCGGAGGTTAGGCGAGGGGTCCAACTCGTCGGAGGTCAGCCAAGGGGTCCAACCCATCTGAGGTTAGGCTAGGGGTCAAACCCATCTGAGGTTAGGCGAGGGTCCAACCCATCTGAGGTTAGGCGAGGGTCCAACCCATCTGAGGTTAGGCGAGGGGTCCAACCCATCTGAGGTTAGGCGAGGGGTCCAACCCATCTGAGGTTAGGCGAGGGGTCCAACCCATCTGAGCTTAGGCGAGGGGTCCAACCCATCTGAGCTTAGGCGAGGGGTCCAACCTATCTGAGGTTAGGCTAGGGGTCCAACCCATCTGAGGTTAGGCTAGGGGTCCAACCCATCTGAGGTTAGGCTAGGGGTCCAACCCATCTGAGGTTAGGCGAGGGGTCCAACCCATCTGAGGTCAGGCGAGGGGTCCAACCCATCTGAGGTCAGGCGAGGGGTCCAACCCATCTGAGGTCAGGTGAGGGGTCCAACCCATCTGAGGTCAGGTGAGGGGTCCAACCCATCTGAGGTCAGGCGAGGGGTCCAACCCATCGGAGGTCAGGCGAGGGGTCCAACCCATCGGAGGTCAGGCGAGGGGTCCAACCCATCTGAGGTCAGACGAGGGGTCCAACCCATCTGAGGTCAGGCAAGGGGTCCAACCCATCTGAGGTCAGGCAAGGGGTCCAACCCATCTGAGGTCAGGCGAGGGGTCCACCCCATCAAGGTCAGACGAGGGGTCCAACCCATCTGAGTTCAGGAGAGGGGTCCAACCCATCTGAGTTCAGGCGAGGGGTCCAACCCATCTGAGTTCAGGCGAGGGGTCCAACCGATCTGAGTTAAGGTGAGGGGTCCAACCGATCTGAGTTCAGGTGAGGGGTCAAACCCTTCTGAGGTCAGGCGAGGGGTCCAACCCATCTGAGGTCAGGCGAGGGGTCCAACACATCTGAGGTCAGGCGAGGGGTCCAACCCATCTGAGTTCAGGCGAGGGGTCCAACCCATCTGAGTTCAGACGAGGGGTCCAACCCATCTGAGTTCAGACGAGGGGTCCAACCCATCTGAGTTCAGACGAGGGGTCCAACCCATCCGAGTTCAGATGAGGGGTCCAACCCATCTGAGTTCAGGCGAGGGGCACAACCCATCTGAGTACAGGTGAGGCGACCAACCCATCTGAGGTCAGGCGAGGGGTCCAACCCATGTGAGGTCAGGAGAGGGGTCCAACCCTTCTGAGTTCAGGCGAGGGGTCCAACACATCTGAGTTCAGGCTAGGGGTCCAACCCATCTGAGTTCAGGCGAGGGTTCCAACCCATCTGAGTTCAGGCGAGGGTTCCAACCCATCTGAGTTCAGATGAGGGATCCAACCCATCTGAGTTCAGGCGAGGGGTCCAACACATCTGAGGTCAGGCGAGGGGATCAACCCATCTGAGGTCAGGCAAGGGGTCCAACCCATCTGAGTTCAGGAGAGGGGTTCAACCCAACTGAGGTTAGGCGAGGGGTCCAACCCATCCGAGGTCAGGCGAGGGGTCCAACCCATCTGAGGTCAGGCGAGGGGTCCAACCCATCTGAGGTCAGGCGAGGGGATCCAACCCATCTGAGGTCAGGCGAGGGGTCCAACCCATCTGAGTTCAGGCGAGGGGTCCAACCCATCTGAGGTCAGGCGAGGGGTCCATCACTTCTGAGGTCAGGCGAGGGGTCGAACCCATCTGAGGTCGGGCGAGGGGTCCAACCCATCTGAGGTCAGGCGTGGGGGTCCAACCCATCTGAGGTCAGGCGAGGGGTCCAACTCTTCTGAGGTTAGGTGAGGGTTCCAACTCTTCTGAGGTCAGGCGAGGGGTCCAACACATGTGAGGTCAGGCGTGGGGTCCAACACATGTGAGGTCAGGCGTGGGGTCCAACCCATCTGAGGTCAGGCGAGGGGTCTAACCCATCTGAGGTTAGGCAAGGGTTCCAACCCATCTGAGGTCAGGCGGAGGGTCCAACCCATCTGAGGTCAGCCGAAGGGTCCAACCCATCTGAGGTTAGGCGAGGGGTCCAACTCATCTGAGGTTAGGCGAGGGGTCCAACCCTTCTGAGGTTAGGCGAAGGGTCCAGCCCATCTGAGGTCAGGCGAGGGGTCCAACCCTTCTGAGGTCAGGCGAGGGGTCCAACCCATCTGAGGTCAGGCGAGGGGGCCAACCCATCTGAGGTTAGGCGAGGGGTCCACTCCATCAAGGTCAGACGAGGGGTCCAACCCATCTGAGTTCAGGAGAGGGGACCAACCCTTCTGAGGTCAGGCGAGGGGTCCAACCTATCTGAGGTCAGGCGAGGGGTCCAACCCTTCTGAGGTCAGGCGAGGGGTCCAACCCATCTGAGGTCAGGCGAGGGGTCCAACCCATCTGAGGTCAGGCGAGGGGGCCAACCCATCTGAGGTCAGGTGAGGGGGCCACTCCATCAAGGTCAGACGAGGGGTCCAACCCATCTGAGTTCAGGAGAGGGGTCCAACCCATCTGAGTTCAGGAGAGGGGACCAACCCATCTGAGGTCAGGCGAGGGGTCCAACCGATCTGAGTTCAGGTAAGGGGTCAAACCCATCTGAGGTCAGGCGAGGGGTCCAACCCATCTGAGGTCAGGCGAGGGGTCCAACCGATCTGAGTTCAGGTAAGGGGTCAAACCCTTCTGAGGTCAGGCGAGGGGTCCAACCCATCTGAGGTCAGGCGAGGAGTCCAACCCATCTGAGTTCAGGCGAGGGGTCCAACCCATCTGAGTTCAGACGAGGGGTCCAACCAATCTGAGTTCAGACGAGGGGTCCAACCCATCTGAGTTCAGATGAGGGGTCCAACCCATCTGAGTTCAGATGAGGGGTCCAACCCATCTGAGTTCAGATGAGGGGTCCAACCCATCTGAGTTCAGGCGAGGGGCACAACCCATCTGAGTACAGGTGAGGCGACCAACCCATCTGAGGTCAGGCGAGGGGTCCAACCCATGTGAGGTCAGGAGAGGGGTCCAACCCTTCTGAGTTCAGGCGAGGGGTCCAACACATCTGAGTTCAGGCGAGGGTTCCAACCCATCTGAGTTCAGGCGAGGGTTCCAACCCATCTGAGTTCAGGCGAGGGTTCCAACCCATCTGAGTTCCGGCGAGGGGTCCAACCCATCTGAGTTCAGGCGAGGGGTCCAACACATCTGAGGTCAGGCGAGGGGATCAACCCATCTGAGGTCAGGCGAGGGGTCCAACCCATCTGAGTTCAGGAGAGGGGTTCAACCCAACTGAGGTTAGGCGAGGGGTCCAACCCATCCGAGGTCAGGCGAGGGGTCCAACCCATCTGAGGTCAGGCAAGGGGTCCAACCCATCTGAGTTCAGGCGAGGGGTCCAACCCATCTGAGGTCAGGCG
This sequence comes from Lissotriton vulgaris, assembly GCF_964263255.1. NCBI lineage: Eukaryota > Metazoa > Chordata > Amphibia > Caudata > Salamandridae > Lissotriton > Lissotriton vulgaris. The sequence goes on along the minus strand of NC_141690.1, from coordinate 286,150,725 downwards.
AGGGGTCCAACCCATCTGAGTTCAGGCATGGGGTCCAACCCATCTGAGTTCAGGCGAGGGGTCCATCACTTCTGAGGTCAGGCGAGGGGTCGAACCCATCTGAGGTCGGGCGAGGGGTCCAACCCATCTGAGGTCAGGCGAGGGGGTCCAACCCATCTGAGGTCAGGCGAGGGGTCCAACTCTTCTGAGGTTAGGTGAGGGTTCCAACCCTTCTGAGGTCAGGCGAGGGGTCCAACACATGTGAGGTCAGGCGTGGGGTCCAACACATGTGAGGTCAGGCGTGGGGTCCAACCCATCTGAGGTCAGGCGAGGGGTCCAACCCATCTGAGGTTAGGCAAGGGTTCCAACCCATCTGAGGTCAGGCGGAGGGTCCAACCCATCTGAGGTCAGGCGAAGGGTCCAACCCATCTGAGGTCAGGCGAAGGGTCCAACCCATCTGAGGTTAGGCGAGGGGTCCAACCCATCTGAGGTTAGGCGAGGGGTCCAACCCTTCTGAGGTTAGGCGAAGGGTCCAGCCCATCTGAGGTCAGGCAAGGGGTCCAACCCTTCTGAGGTCAGGCGAGGGTCCAACCCATCTGAGGTTAGGCTAGGAGTCCAACCCATTTGAGGTCAGGCGAGGGGCCCAACCCATCTGAGGTCAGGCTAGGGGTCAAACCCATCTGAGGTTAGGCTAGGGGTCAAACCCATCTGAGGTTAGGCGAGGGTCCAACCCATCTGAGGTTAGGCGAGGGGTCCAACCCATCTGAGGGTAGGCGAGGGGTCCAACCCATCTGAGGTTAGGCGAGGGGTCCAACCCATCTGAGCTTAGGCGAGGGGTCCAACCCATCTGAGCTTAGGCGAGGGGTCCAACCTATCTGAGGTTAGGCTAGGGGTCCAACCCATCTGAGGTTAGGCTAGGGGTCCAACCCATCTGAGGTTAGGCTAGGGGTCCAACCCATCTGAGGTTAGGCGAGGGTCCAACCCATCTGAGGTTAGGCGAGGGGTCCAACCCATCTGAGGTCAGGCAAGGGGTCCAATCCATCTGAGGTCAGGCAAGGAGTCCAACCCATCTGAGGTCAGGCAAGGGGTCCAACCCATCTGAGGTCAGGCAAGGGGTCCAACTCCTCTGAGATTAGGATAGGGGTCCAACCCATCTGAGGTTAGGCGAGGGGTCCACCCCATCAAGGTCAGACGAGGGGTCCAACCCATCTGAGTTCAGGAGAGGGGTCCAACCCATCTGAGTTCAGGCGAGGGGTCCAACCGATCTGAGTTCAGGTGAGGGGTCCAACCGATCTGAGTTCAGGTGAGGGGTCAAACCCTTCTGAGGTCAGGCGAGGGGTCCAACCCATCTGAGGTCAGGCGAGGGGTCCAACACATCTGAGGTCAGGTGAGGGGTCCAACCCATCTGAGTTCAGGTGAGGGGTCCAACCCATCTGAGTTCAGACGAGGGGTCCAACCCATCTGAGTTCAGACGAGGGGTCCAACCCATCTGAGGTTAGGCGAGGGGTCCAACCCATCTGAGGTTAGGCGAGGGGTCCAACCCATCTGAGCTTAGGCGAGGGGTCCAACCCATCTGAGCTTAGGCGAGGGGTCCAACCCATCTGAGCTTAGGCGAGGGGTCCAACCCATCTGAGGTTAGGCTAGGGGTCCAACCCATCTGAGGTTAGGCTAGGGGTCCAACCCATCTGAGGTTAGGCTAGGGGTCCAACCCATCTGAGGTTAGGCGAGGGTCCAACCCATCTGAGGTTAGGCGAGGGGTCCAACCCATCTGAGGTCAGGCAAGGGATCCAACCCATCTGAGGTCAGGCAAGGGGTCCAACCCATCTGAGGTCAGGCAAGGGGTCCAACCCATCTGAGGTCAGGCAAGGGGTCCAACTCATCTGAGATTAGGATAGGGGTCCAACCCATCTGAGGTTAGGCGAGGGGTCCACCCCATCAAGGTCAGACGAGGGGTCCAACCCATCTGAGTTCAGGAGAGGGGTCCAACCCATCTGAGTTCAGGCGAGGGGTCCAACCGATCTGAGTTCAGGTGAGGGGTCCAACCGATCTGAGTTCAGGTGAGGGGTCAAACCCTTCTGAGGTCAGGCGAGGGGTCCAACCCATCTGAGGTCAGGCGAGGGGTCCAACCCATCTGAGTTCAGGCGAGGGGTCCAACCCATCTGAGTTCAGACGAGGGGTCCAACCCATCTGAGTTCAGACGAGGGGTCCAACCCATCCGAGTTCACATGAGGGGTCCAACCCATCTGAGTTCAGGTGAGGGGCACAACCCATCTGAGTACAGGTGAGGCGACCAACCCATCTGAGTACAGGTGAGGCGACCAACCCATCTGAGGTCAGGCGAGGGGTCCAACCCATGTGAGGTCAGGAGAGGGGTCCAACCCTTCTGAGTTCAGGCGAGGGGTCCAACACATCTGAGTTCAGGCTAGGGGTCCAACCCATCTGAGTTCAGGCGAGGGTTCCAACCCATCTGAGTTCAGGCGAGGGTTCCAACCCATCTGAGTTCAGATGAGGGGTCCAACCCATCTGAGTTCAGGCGAGGGGTCCAACCCATCTGAGTTCAGGCGAGGGGTCCAACACATCTGAGGTCAGGCGAGGGGATCAACCCATCTGAGGTCAGGCGAGGGGTCCAACCCATCTGAGTTCAGGAGAGGGGTTCAACCCAACTGAGGTTAGGCGAGGGGTCCAACCCATCCGAGGTCAGGCGAGGGGTCCAACCCATCCGAGGTCAGACAAGGGGTCCAACCCATCTGAGTTCAGGCGAGGGGTCCAACCCATCTGAGGTCAGGCGAGGGGTCCAACCCATCTGAGTTCAGGCGAGGGGTCCAACCCATCTGAGTTCAGGCGAGGGGTCCAACCCATCTGAGGTCAGGCGAGGGGTCCAACACATCTGAGGTCAGGCGAGGGGTCCTCTACTACGGTTAGATGAGAGGACTACAGATACAGATGTTAGGTTCGAGGTCCAGGTCACATCTACTGAGAATGGGGTGATGGTCCTGCCGTTAAATTAATGCCTATACCTGCACAGGCAGGTAGGTGTGAGCTCCCCCTTCTGAGTGGAGGGCAGTGGTAAACTCCTACTGAGGGTAGGGTAGAATCCCAATGCTGCAAAGGGTAGCCTAGCGGTCTCATCACCTGAGAATGGGCCTCCATTACTGAGGTCAGTTTGGAAATGTGTTTATACTGCAGCGCACAGCGGGTCACAGTTTGTTAGATCGGGTTTGTGGTGAGAGATGGGAAACATTTTAAGCATCAGCTTTTTCCAATGAAGCACCAGCCGTGACAACGCTGCAGCAGTGTCTTCTTATGGGAGGCAGATTGACACAGAGTGTCAGAGACACACTGCTGCGTTAGCGACAGCAGGCATGTGCTACCCTTGTTCGAGCCAACAGAAAGGTGCTAAAAGAAACGAATACTCTACAGTATTTGATGCCCATCAACCGAAATGCAGTCATGCAATAAAGAGAGCCCTGCGTGCAGCATTGTCTCTCTAATTCCTGCTGCCTGTCAGTAATGCAATACAACAGCAAGTGCTTTCCAGGAAACCCGAGGCTCATTAAAAATACAAGAGCCAGCTCCTATTCTGGCACGAGATGAAAGGACCCGCCCTGAGCTGCATGTACTGTCCTGCTTGCAAGTAATGTTTCCAATCCTAATTAAAAAGCATTTACTGTGCCTTACCTCCAGATCTTGTGATCAGAAAGCACAGAGCAGGCATCAAAGATAGCAGGCATGGTGGTATTTATATGAAGCTGTCCTGTTAAAAAGTGGCAAACGTGTGAGGAAATGAACATTTGTGAAGCCCTGCTGCTTGATCTATTAAACTGCGGAGAAAGAAATATGTAGGTAGACATAGAACCTGCACCCACACCTTATGAAGGTAAGAAGTCTGCGTAAAAGCCAAAGAATGTACAGCAAGCACGAAAAAAGTGTGACAGGGGCCCGCAGCCTGACATGTATGCCCGTGGGCCATAAGTCAGCTCAGAAGAGCAGTAGGTATTTTAGTAAGCTGTTGAAGTCTAAGTCCTCAGAAAGTTCCTCTTAGCCCATGGATAGTACCTCTTCAAGCACCAGAATTGACGCTCCTCCCCCGGGACATACTGCGATACTTCTCCAACCTGCACTCATGCGCCCAAGTCACGATCCAGCTCGTACGAGCACCTTGAGCGGATCTTGCCTTACTCCTGCTATATCCCTACAACCGGTTAGCGCCTGGAGGCAGGTGGGCCGCCCGGTGGATGGGGCGGGGACAGAAGGAGATGTGAAGGTGGATGCAGTTGAGTTCTGTGCACCGAGCCAAAGTTGGAGAATAAACCGCACTCAACTAACCAAACACTTTGATACCAGCCCCAAGGGTTCCCAAGAGGAGCCCGGCACACACCGACAATCAGAATTCTGTCTGCACAAACCCCGCTCCAGCACAACAATGCACGGTCCATGGGCCTTGGGTTCGCACAACAGTATCACAGGAGATTTGGGGACTTTATGTCTTTGGATCCTTCATCTCATCCACGGCTCGTTACCATTTCATGTCTCGGCACCTTGATTCCCTTCCTAGATGTACTTGTCTGGAGAGCACAGAATTCATTCATGTGTCAGTAAGTAATCACACTCCAAGGAGTGGTGAGAATCCTTGTGTCTGCTCACAGTGCATATGAACTATACATATCTATATTTTCACTTTAAAAATCAAAGGTTACAGGTACAAAACAAACAAGTGAAATTCAGCAGTTATCGTTAGCTGAGTTAAATATAACGTACGCCCCTGCAATGCACTCCTTATAACCTCACAAATTACAACACTCATGACATGGTCAGTGACATCACTGATGACATCTGTAATGATGTGTTGTACGCCAGGAGGTGCGTTTACAGAGTGGTGGAGAAAGGGAACATGGCTTCCGACAGCCTCTCAACAATTCCACTGTGTGGGACTTACTGGAGGTGTAGTTGGCCCCCAAGGACCCTCAAAAGCCAATGGGACTTCATACCAAAACCAGTTGTGAGTCAGGATACATGCTCAAAGACTGCTGCTGAAAAGGGGCAGGGCATTCGGCGACTTGTGGTAAGGCTTTTTTTTAAATGTATTTATTTTTATTTATTTGGGGAAGACGGCCATGTCTCCCCCTCTTCAGGCTGATTTAGGCCCGAGGGCGCCATCCCCCAGGACCTGGCCATTTACAAATGAGAGAGAGGGGCTGCACAGCCCCTTTCCTGGGCCAAATTAGGCCTCAGGGACCCAATCTCCTGGGGCCCGCCCATTTAAAGTGGGTATCTCCAGGACTCCCATTCTATACTGGGACTGCAGGAAAGCCAGTTCTGTACCTCCTGTGGGAGCCGGCATTGCTTTGACACACAGGGAGCTGCTAAACATGCAGCTCCCTTTGTGTCAAAGCAAATGCTCTGCTTCTAGAAAGCGAAAGCATTTTTCATGCTCTTGCGTTCTGGACGAGGAGTACACATTGGTATGGCTTGGCGAGAGTGGTAAAGTTCGAGCCAAGCCATAGCAAACTGTTATGTCACAGGCATGGGCCTCCATGGACATAGCTGGAGCAGGGCTCGGGGTAAGGGGTGGCGGTCCGCAGGGCCATCTATGGCTCCAGGAGGGGCGCCCCCCCCCTCCTTTCTTCCATTTTGCCCCGAGGAGTCGGAGAGGCCCAACCCATTCAAAAAGAAAATAAGCCTCAGGAGGTTGTGGTCCCCGGGGCTTCCCCTGCCTTTAGTTACAAAGAAGCACAGGGAAGTGGCGGTCCCCTGGGCAATGTTAAGCCCCAGGAGAGGAGACCCAGGCGCACTCCTCCCCTATTGGAAATAATGCCCCTTTACCTGGCACACTTTAAAAAAAAAGCTTGAGCCGAGTCCCAAGATGGTTGTCAACACTTCCTGGTTTGGTGTGTTGGCAGCCAATCAGAACCCAGCATGAGATCCGGAGGGCTGGTGGATCCTCCGCGTCCTTATTTATACACGATTGGAAAAGTCTTTAAATAACTCTGCACAAAAAGGCACTTCTTTGAAACATGGTCTACATTTCTGCCAAATTCAGCAATGCGGAACTGTAGCTGTGTCTAAAGGTCCTATGGGAAATAACAGGAGAAAACACATTTTTGACACGTGTCCCCTCCCCCTTTTTCTTGGCCCCCGCTTGATGTATCACCTTGAAACTTCCCATGAGCAACAAGAATCATCAGAGGCACTTTAAAAAAATATATTTTAAAGAAATGTTGTGAAGATTCGTCAAACAAAGCCAAAGATATAGGCAAGTCAAAAAACACTTTTCTTATGGAAATTACATCACATTAAATATATGTTCTTACAATCACATTTAATATATGTTCTTACAAAATATAGCACTTTAAACTTTCAAACTGATGCAAAGAGAAGTTTTGCCAACGCCAAACTGATTTAAATTCAATATTACAATTTGCAGAATCTGGTAGTAAGTATCCGTACTTCTTTCTGATCACAGTAGTGAGCAGCATTACTTAGGGTCACTTCTTTTCATTTTCGAGAATCAGCAGCTACAAAGTATGGATTACCCAGGCCTCTGAGGTCTGTCGCAGCGGCTAAACTCAAGACACCTACAAAGTATGGCTTACTCAGGCCTCAGAGGTCTGTCGCAGCAGCTAAACTCAAGACACCTACAAAGTATGGATTACGCAGGCCTCGGAGGTCGGTCGCAGCGGCTAAACTCAAGACACCTACAAAGTATAGAATACCCAGGCCTTGGAGGTCTTTAGCAGCAGCTAAACTCAGGACACCAACAAAGAATGGATTACCCAGGCCTTGGAGGTCTGTCGCAGCGGCTAAACCCAGGACACCTACAAAGTATGGATTACCCAGGCCTCGGAGGTCTGTCGCAGCGGCTAAACTCAGGACACCTACAAAGTATGGATTACTCAGGCCTCAGAGGTCTGTCGCAGCAGCTAAACTCAAGACACCTACAAAGTATGGATTACGCAGGCCTCGGAGGTCGGTCGCAGCGGCTAAACTCAAGACACCTACAAAGTATAGAATACCCAGGCCTTGGAGGTCTTTAGCAGCAGCTAAACTCAGGACACCAACAAAGTATGGATTACCCAGGCCTTGGAGGTCTGTCGCAGCGGCTAAACCCAGGACACCTACAAAGTATGGATTACCCAGGCCTCGGAGGTCTGTCGCAGCGGCTAAATTCAGGACACCTACAAAGTATGGATTACCCAGGCCTCAGAGGTCTGTCACAGCGGCTAAACTCAAGACACCTACAAAGTATGGATTACGCAGGCCTCGGAGGTCTGTCGCAGCGGCTAAACTCAGGACACCTACAAAGTATGGATTACCCAGGCCTCGGAGGTCTGTCGCAGCGGCTAAACTCAAGACACCTACAAAGTATGGAATACCCAGGCCTTGGAGGTCTTTAGCAGCGGCTAAACTCAGGACACCAACAAAGTATGGATTACCCTGGCCTCAGAGGTCTGTCGCAGCGGCTAAACTCAAGACACCTACAAAGTATGGATTACCCAGGCCTCGGAGGTCTGTTGCAGCGGCTAAACTCAAGACACCTACAAAGTATGGATTACCCAGGCCTCGGAGGTCTGTCGCAGCGGCTAAACTCAGGACACCTACAAAGTATGGATTACCCAGGCCTCGGAGGTCTGTAGCAGCGGCAAACCTCAAGACACCTGCAAAGTATGGATTACCCAGGCCTCGGAGGTCTGTCGCAGCGGCTAAACTCAGGACACCTACAAAGTATGGATTACCCAGGCCTCGGAGGTCTGTCGCAGCGGCTAAACTCAAGACACCTACAAAGTATAGAATACCCAGGCCTTGGAGGTCTTTAGCAGCAGCTAAACCCAGGACACCTACAAAGTATGGATTACCCAGGCCTCGGAGGTCTGTCGCAGCGGCTAAATTCAGGACACCTACAAAGTATGGATTACCCAGGCCTCAGAGGTCTGTCACAGCGGCTAAACTCAAGACACCTACAAAGTATGGATTACGCAGGCCTCGGAGGTCTGTCGCAGCGGCTAAACTCAGGACACCTACAAAGTATGGATTACCCAGGCCTCGGAGGTCTGTAGCAGCGGCAAACCTCAAGACACCTGCAAAGTATGGATTACCCAGGCCTCGGAGGTCTGTAGCAGCGGCTAAACTCAAGACACCTACAAAGTATGGATTACCCAGGCCTCGGAGGTCTGTCGCAGCGGCAAACCTCAAGACACCTGCAAAGTATGGATTACCCAGGCCTCGGAGGTCTGTAGCAGCGGCTAAACTCAAGACACCTACAAAGTATGGATTACCCAGGCCTCGGAAGTCTGTCGCAGTGGCTAAACCCAGGACACCTACAAAGTATGGATTACCCAGGCCTCGGAGGTCTGTCGCAGCGGCTAAACTCAAGACACCTACAAAGTATGGATTACCCAGGCCTCGGAGGTCTGTCGCAGCGGCTAAACTCAGGACACCTACAAAGCAGCGTCTTTCTCATGGAAATGTGATGAAGAGATATCTCCTACATGGACCTCACTCTTGGTCACTACTGAACAGTACATTCTTTAGCAGTTTCCTGCTCCATTTTCCTAAAGCCCAGAGACACAGATAACAAGATGGCAAATGTAGGGGCTCCAAAGACAACTGCAAAAGCAAACAGTACAAACACAGAAGCAGAATACCAGCGGGGGATCACTGGATCAGCACAGAGCTCCCAATGATAATGCAGACAGCACAGGAGGCTCCATGATCAGGCAAAGCTTAACAGCATGAAAATACCTTTATTCCGATTAGCAATAAAAAGTTTCCTTGTATCCTTAGAGTACTAAAGTGTCTGAAACAATTTTTTCCTTTAGTAATCCCTTGCACTGAAACACCATTGAATGATACTCCTTTAGTTATTCCCATGAAAAACTTCTACACCACGCCAGAAGGCCCCATGGGACTTCACCACATCAAGATAATTCTGCATACCCTTTTCTGCAAGTCCTGTGGTCTCTACACCGCTCACAGTTCATCCTCTCTCCCCACAAGGCCAGCAGGTTAAGTAAAGTCAGCCTCCTCCATTGTGCTGTGTGTCCAGTGCACTGCCCGCCTTACTTCATGGAAGTAAGGGAGGACGCCTCAAATGCGGTGCAGAGGTATCCAATCTACAGACCCTAGAGGTAAGAATCTCAGCCACCGTGATACAACCCGGGCCGTCCAGGAAGGTGGTCTGTGGTCAAGCACGCTGTGGGTTTAACTCACCGCCTTCAGAGCTCACAGGATCTGTTACGCTAGGTCCATCATGGACCTCACAAAACCCAGCTTTGTGGAGAATCAAGTCCGTGATCAACTAAACAGATGCGTGGTTACAGTAGGCCTTCAGGGTGATTACAACAAGTAGAATCACTCACTACACCCTCCGGTTTCTTTTATAATCCCAAGAGTGTGCTGCAATACATAAGCCTTTTTCACCGGATGGTCCTACCTGCCATAGGCGAAGCGTCTGTCCTTATGGTGGTCGCCAAAGGTGTCCCAGAGCCGCAGAGATACGCTGACCTCATCTACCACGTCCCGAGACCTTTCGAGCACCTGCAGAGTGTGGAATGATTGCTGATCTTTAGCATCTGTGCTATAGACCACACTCTCCCAAGCACAACCTGCTCTGTTGTCCATCACGGTTCAAGGGCTATTCCACACAGATGTCCTGCTTCCCGCATCAGCTTCTTCACTCATTCCAGAAGGATCTTCTTGACTCATCACACGTTACAAACACAACGCTGCTCTGTTACCAAGGACTCTTCCTTATCATTCGCCTGCTTCCAGCATCAGATTCTCCTTCACTCATTTCAGAAGGCTCGGCGTGACCCATCACACTTTACAAACACAATGCAGCTCTGTTACCAAGGGCTCTTCCATACCATTCTCCTGCTTCCACCCTCAGCTCCTTCACTCATTTCAGAAGGATCTTCTTGACTCATCTCACTTCACAAACACAACGCTGCTTTGTTGCCAAGGGCTCTTCCTTACCATTCTCCTGCTTCCACCCTCAGCTCCTTCACTCATTCCAGAAGGATCGCTTGACCCATCACACTTTACAAACACAACGCTGCTCTGTTACCAAGGACTCTACCTTACCATTCTCCTGCTTCCAGCCTCAGCTCCTTCACTCATACCAGAAGGATCGCTTGACCCATCACACTTTACAAACACAATGCAGCTCTGTTACCAAGGGCTCTTCCATACCATTCTCCTGCTTCCACCCTCAGCTCCTTCACTCATTCCAGAAGGATCGCTTGACCCATCACACTTTACAAACACAACGCTGCTCTGTTACCAAGGACTCTACCTTACCATTCTCCTGCTTCCAGCCTCAGCTCCTTCACTCATTCCAGAAGGATCGCTTGACCCATCACACTTTACAAACACAACGCGGCTCTGTTACCAAGGGCTCTTCCTTACCATTCTCCTACTTCCACCCTCAGCTCCTTCACTCATTTCAGAAGGATCTTCTTGACCCATCACACTTTACAAACACAACGCGGCTCTGTTACCAAGGGCTCTTCCTTACCATTCTCCTACTTCCACCCTCAGCTCCTTCACTCATTTCAGAAGGCTCGGCGTGACCCATCACACTTTACAAACACAACGCTGCTCTGTTACCAAGGACTCTTCCTTACCATTCTCCTGCTTCCACCCTCAGCTCCTTCACTCATTTCAGAAGGCTCGGCGTGACCCATCACACTTCACAAACACATCGCTGCTTTGTAACCAAGGACTCTACCTTACCATTCTCCTGCTTCCAGCCTCAGCTCCTTCACTCATTCCAGAAGGATCGCTTGACCCATCACACTTTACAAACACAACGCAGCTCTGTTACCAAGGGCTCTTCCTTACCATTCTCCTACTTCCACCCTCAGCTCCTTCACTCATTTCAGAAGGATCTTCTTGACCCATCACACTTTACAAACACAACGCTGCTCTGTTACCAAGGACTCTTCCTTACCATTCTCCTGCTTCCACCCTCAGCTCCTTCACTCATTTCAGAAGGCTCGGCGTGACCCATCACACTTCACAAACACATCGCTGCTTTGTAACCAAGGACTCTTCATTACCATTCTCCTGCTTCCAGCCTCAGCTCCTTCACTCATTCCAGAAGGCTCGGCGTGACCCATCACACTTTACAAACACAATGCAGCTCTGTTACCAAGGGCTCTTCCTTACCATTCTCCTGCTTCCACCCTCAGCTCCTTCACTCATTCCAGAAGGATCGCTTGACCCATCACACTTCACAAACACATCGCTGCTTTGTTACCAAGGACTCTTCCTTACCATTCTCCTGCTTCCACCCTCAGCTCCTTCACTCGCTCCAGGAGGATCGCTTGACCCATCACACTTCACAAACACAACGCTGCTCTGTTACCAAGGGCTCTTCCTTACCATTCTCCTGCTTCCAGCCTCAGCTCCTTCACTCATTCCAGAAGGATCCGTGTGACCCATCACACTTCACAAACACAAATCTTCTCTGTTTTTATCCAGAGCTGACAGATGGTCCGCGCTTTGCACCCTCATGAACTACCCTCCAAACGGTTTCAAGGACTCTCCGATTAAAGCCCCTCATCCTCCTTTTATCATACTCTGCCATCTTTATGCATCATGGGCCTGTGCATAAGCATTTTGGCATGCGCACGTCTTAGTTCAACTGGGCTCTGAAGTGCACTCGATCATGTTCTCTCAACTCTTAGTATCTGTCTGCCCCTTTTTACTCATTCTCATCTCCACTTTCTGTACAACTTATTCATTTTCTCACATCAGCTCTTCTCTCTACATCCTAACACCTCTAAACCCTCTTACTCCTGCTCGCTGCAAGACACCCCTGTTCCCATACCGCATTCTTCAAAGATTCACATCATCCCAACCATGTTCTCACCCGCTAAATCCCTCTTACCTCTTGGCAGACGCGGTACTGGTCAATGGCCCAAACAGTAGGCACGTGGGTGGCCAGCAGCTGGTACTGAGTAAGGGTTGCATTGCAGGCTCTGGCACAGATGAGACGGGTCTTCCCCACTGCATTATCACCGACCACCACACATTTAATGGTTTCAACATTGGGTCGTTCATAGTCCAAATCAATATCCATCGGATGGCAGCTAGGGAAAAAGAAAGAGATTGGTCCTTTCAATGCACAAAGTCACCAACAAAGGGGTTTCCCATGGGAGGGCGCCCAGAAGATGATGGAATTAAACATAACGATGGAGAGAGCATCTCAACTTCCTTCCCCAAACCACTCTATGAATTCACGAGATCACTCTTAGGGCTTCCTTCCCCAAAAATCGAACTAGATAGGTTGAACTTTCATGTCCACACTTAAAGATTACCAGTGAAGAGATTGAGCATTTATTACATTTTCTGGGCAGAAGTACTATGAAGGAGGCCTTTCTCAGGTCCAATGAAGAGTGAGCCGGACAGGTGACCGCGTGTTAAGGTTCTGCAACGCCATGGACGGACATGGTAAACCATGAGACCAAAGGTTCAGCGATTCGTATACGCCATCCACACCTGAGAGGAACAAAATACTCTTACATCTACTAGTTTTTATACAACATGCTTGGCTGGTTTCCAGGGGGATTTATGGTCCAACCGCCCACTTGCCTCACTGGTCTCTAACACATCCATGCTAATAAGGAGGGAACTCCCTTGCAGCAAACGTACAGTCTCTTTCCAACCTTCATTCCTTCAGAGTCCTTAAATCCTATCTTTTCCAATGTCATCACAGAGGGCACCTAACATTACCCCGTGTTTATGATGCAATGATGTATGCAGGGTTAAACTCATTGCTATGGTGTTTTATTGTTGATACTGTGCTCTCCTTTCTAATCGAACTGCACTGCTGTGTGTTAGAAGTAAAGTTGACTACTTCCTACTTGCACAGTAGTGTTACGGAAAACCAACAAAGCAATAAGTAGCTTTTTCTACCCGGGTTCCTGGCTCTACAAGACTGCCATAAAAGCCATCCTCTCAAAACTGGCACCCTCCCATCCACACGCCATGAACAAAACCACGAACAAAGCTGCACACAGCATCTCAACAGCCCATCTTCTCAACAATGTCACCTACAATTCACCCTCCCATCTACACACAGTGAACAAAACCACTAACAACAGCTGCACACAGCATCTCGACAGCCAATCTTCTCAACAATGTTCCCCACAATTCACGTTTTCCTTTATGAAAAACGGGATGCATTTAAAAAGCAACAAAAAAAAGCATTGCTTTATTTAAAAGCAATCACAGACATGGTGGTCTACTGACCACAGCACGCCACCATCCCTGTGATTTTAGCGATTCCCAGTGGGTCACAAATTTCAACCTACCTCAGTGATATTAATGAGGTAGGTCTACTTGCAGCCCACTGGGATTTGCTAAACGTTTTCAACGCACATCTGCACATCGTTGTTTACTATTACCTAATAGCAAAAAAAAAAAAACGCTTTTGGATCACCCCAAAAGCATACTTTAACAAATTAGTGGATCTGACTAGGTAGGTGGTCGAACAACTGGTCCCACAAATCAGGCTGGTCCTTGTGCAACATGTACTAACAGTAATTCACCACCTGTAGATAAGGCCTGGCTGCAGCACTATCATGTACCTTCTTTCTACAAGGCAACGGGTTGACAGCCAGCGCCCCGCAAGGACCGCTAATTAAAACCAAAAAGATGGAACACCAGCCAATCAAAATCCTTGCATGCAACCAATAATACAGAGGCGGAAATAGGTCGACCCCGGCAGTACTATCCCAATAGCAATGTAGACATGTGCTCCCTCACCTGGCTCCCACCAGTTAAAGAGTGTTAACCAGTAACATCTGGAGTTGTGGAAATGGGGTGCCATTGTGTCTCCTGTAGGAGAGTAGGGTCTGCTTCCTATGGTTGCCCCCACTTTTTGCTGTGATTCTCTGGTTTTTCGACTTTAGTCTGGCTGTGGCCCTGCTAATCAGACCCACAGCCCAGCTGTTCTCTCTCTAAATTGTTACCATGTACTTTAGGTACATACCAGATTGGGTATTGGGTCACCTTTGTGAGTCCCTGTATAGTGTACCATAGGTACCCAAGGCATGGGTGCATCCAAGGGCTACCAGAGGCTGCAGCATGCATTATGCCACTCCCGGCTGGCCCTCCAAACTGACACCACAGGTCTGTTCACACAGCCTGGGTAAGGTGGTGTAATCACCCCTTACTTAGATATATATATATATATATAAGAGTATATGGTATGGCTATATCATAGAGCAACTATAAGGAGATGGTTCAGAAAGCTGCAGAGGGGCTCAGCTCATGCTAGGGCACCCTCTCACATAAAACCAAGCACTCTGCCTCCAGGATTGTTGAGGCCTACCTCGTCGTGGCTTATAGGTAGATATATATATATATCTCATAGAGCAACTATGAAGAGATGGTTCAGAAAGCTGCAGAGGGGCTCAGTATATATATATATACAACGGAGATCTTTAGAAAAACAACAGCAGGCAACTCTGTGCTCCATTCAAATAGCTGCCACCCTCCGAGCTTCAGGTGGGCAATTCCGTTTGGCGAGTTTTTACGCGCCAGGAGGAATTGCAGCACTGAAGAGAAATATCAGGAACACAAGAAAATAATGCATGACAGATTCAAAGTGAGAGGTTACCACGCCAACATGTTGAAGAAAGGCGAAGACAGAGTAGCCCTCATCCAGAGAAACGAGGCATTATTTAAAGACTCCAGAGCCAGTCCCCAAAACTCAAAAGCCCCTATAAGACTAATAACAACCTACAACACCCAGTCCTCAGCCTTCAGCCAGATCATAAGGAAAAGATGGGACATCCTCTTACAAGACAAGGTACTGAAAGAAAGGCTAGATCCACATCCCTCTATCACCTATAGAAGAGGGAAGTCCATCAAAGATCTAATAGTACAAAGTCACCTAGAGAAGAAGAAGACCTGGCTGTCAGCTAGAGGCGGGTTCTTCAAGTGTGGGAAGTGCAAGGCCTGTAGCCACAGCTCTAATGTAAGGGAGGTCGAGCTTAAAAGAATAAAAAGGAAATGGAAAATAACTAAAAACATCCAGTGTACCACTGATCATGTCATTTATGTTGTGACTTGCCCTTGCGGCAAATGGTACATAGGCTCTACCACTTTCCCTGTAAAAAAGAGAATTTTGGAGCACTGGCGTGCCATTACAAACAAGGACTTTACATACAGTACGGCCAAGCACTTCCACAAATACCATGATGGAGATTGGACCAAGGCGAAATTTTTCGCACTGGATTCTATCCCCAAACATGTCAGAGGAGGGGATCGTCTTACAGCTTTACGCAGAGCAGAGTCCAAATTCATTTTACAAGCAGGGTGTATCTCTCCTTTTGGGCTGAATATTGACGAAGAAATGTATGTACATTTATAAAAATACTTTTCGGGGGGCTTCCCAGCCTTCCTCTTAAGGTACTCTGATTTCATGACATATCTCTCCAAATATGTCTTTTTAACCGATATTGTCTGTCTCTAAATTTTGTTTGGTTTGTTGCTGAATATAAATCTTATTGTCTGTAAAATTCCAAACAGGTTGCAATTTCGGAAAGCCTTGAATTTGTGCAGATAGCTATGTTTTCTCTTTTATGGAAATGTACAGTTGATAACAATGTACTAATATGTTCTGTTTTCACTTTTTCCTCTCCCTAGAGTATAAGACCTCGTCCGAAAATGAAGCGATAAACCACTAATAGAAAATATTGCTAAGAGCACCACCGCCTCACTTGGATATATTATTACAACTATGAGCACGAGATCCGTCTCCTATTTTCTTTTTCTAGGGGAGGGTAGAGTTAAATCACCACTTCTTCACCAGCTGACAATGTTGACTAGACATAGAACATAGCTTTTTTCTTCACTTACGGTACCATGTTTGAAATGAGATGGGTATACACGAGATATCGATACAGAGGGTACTACACCCGAGTGATCTTGGTCAGTATAGATATGTTTATATCCCTTCTCTAAACTATATATTTCACCTCCTCTTGTTATAATCTCTCCTAGCTTTACAACCTGTTCTTCTTTCTAACCTTGGAAAATATACTATGGGTACTACACCCTGAATAAGTATTTGAAAACGTGACATTGTTAATTTGAAATGTTATGTTATTATTTACTAAACACATATTTTTTCTTTAAACCAAACAATGGGGAAAATGTATTAATTTAGATACTCATTGAGTTTCTGTTTGTGCTGAATTAAAACGCATTTCTTTTATGAGATCTCCGTGTGATGTTTGTAAACACGGAGATCTTTCTTCCCTTTCCATGATAATGCAACAGTATATATACTGGAGTGAAAAAAATGCAGGTCATGTGACCAAGAGCCCGTGAGCTCGAAACGCGTCGTTTATGCCCTAAATAAACAACCTTTGAAGTACCTGATGGTGTGGCTCGTCATCCTTGATTAATCGAGAGGATTTTGTGGATATATATATATATATCCTGTGCACCGTTTGTTTCCTAGCTCGCACGCTTGCGCAACCACAGCAAGAAAACTCCGGACACGGACCTCGAGGTATAATTCAGCTTTAATCACGCAGAAAGAGTCACCAACGTTTCGGCTCTAACGGAGCCTTGATCACATGACAGCGTGCATTTCACTGGGTACACCTTTTAAAGTGAAAGCAAGTGAATAACAAAGGACACCTGTGCAAATACGCTAATAAACATGGAAAACATACTATACATTGTACTGGCAATAAGTAATCACTGTAGTCACCAAATTTATGTAAAATACAATCAGATTGTCACAAGATTATATAATAAGAGTAAAATACATTATGATTCAAATCTCTAAAATGATGACAAACAGCAGGTTAAATAACACGAGTGAGCAAAAGGAGGTATTGAGGTAAAATACACAAATCCATTGCGCAGTCCCATTTTAAAACCATGAATGCAGGACATAAGTTAATAGAGACCTCGGTAGTTATTTTTCCGGACTTCTTATATTAAAAAAATGTAGAAAAATTGTTAGTACATTTCAGGAACCCCCGTAGAGGAGTACAAATAAAGTGATACGTGCTAGCTCGCTAAAGTGCATACAGTGCTGAGAAAGTGCTTCAATATGTGCAAAGTTGGCAATGTGCAAATATATGTATAATACAATCCACTGGGGTCCCGATTAGATCCATTCAAAATTGATGAACAGAAATCTCAATGTAAATTAGGGATGAACAGACAAGTTAAAATAACCCGGCTCATATCAGTCTCTATACATTGTATTCCACAACAATTTACTAGTCCTGAATGGGTACTCTTAACCACATCGTGATCATTGTATATTTGTACGCATCTGGCTTGAGACTCACTACCAAAATGCCAAGGTTTCCATGTATAAAGCAATATGTGTGCTAAAGTAATATAAAAACCATCACCACCCGGTCCACAGGAGTGAAAAAAATGCAGGTCATGTGACCAAGAGCCCGTGAGCTCGAAACGCGTCGTTTATGCCCTAAATAAACAACCTTTGAAGTACCTGATGGTGTGGCTCGTCATCCTTGATTAATCGAGAGGATTTTGTGGATATATATATATATATATATATATTATGTCCAACTCTCCTTCGAGGAAGGAGAAATGAAAACGCACTCACGGTGTCAGCGTAGTTTCCTTCCGATTTATTTACCAAATGGCATTCAGTCTTTCAGCAAAAAGCACCGACGCGTTTCGCTGTGTACACACAGCTTTCTCACGGTCAATACAAACAAACACTAGTGAGCCCCTCCTATATCACTAGGGTGTCGCCAGAAAACATTTACAAAACGTCACTTCCTTTGTTAGTGATGGAGGTGATGTGGGAGTTGTAGTTCATGTTGTGATTTTAGACTTATTATGTTTTGATTGCTGTACATTAAGCACATAGATGTTACATATGGGTTATGTTGTCACACTTTTTGACATCAAGTAACCAATTATTTCAAAAGCGCATGGTCATTTGTTTCTAACCACCCTTAAGCGTTTCACATAGTGCTTAAAACGTAAGCCTTGATAAGCCAATAACCATTCCTGCCCTCTAGTGGGCAATTCGAATATAGTGGTTTTTACTTTTTATGCCCTCCAGTGGGCATACCTGCATACTGTGCAATTGTTCCCAGTGCCATCTACTTCTGTGACACACATGGTAACTATCACGTAATCACATTTACTCTTAGTCTCGTGAATCACAATCCCACTTATGTTTCACAACCTGCTGAATACCACTGTCCGTTCTGTCTATATTTGAACCAAAGGATCATAGTTCATAGTGAAGACACAAATATCATAGATGCACATAAAGTTCTTCACTTTGGTTAAGACCTGTCGGAGCCATTGTCCTGAAATTTAAAATTTGTCGTGACTCGCGGCATCTTAAAGTTTTTTCTCGATCCCCCCCTCTGTCATGTGGGAGGACTGTTTCCAAGGCATAGAACTTGAGAAGTGTCCAATCTGCATTATGTAATTGTTCCATGTGTTTGGCCACAGCGTTATTGCGGTCTTTATTTACTGTCGCTCTCACATGTTCCAGAATTCTTTTTTTTAATTCCTTTTTAGTGCTCCCGATATATTTGAGTGCACACGGGCATTCTATCACGAATACCACATGAGTACATACACAGTTTATTAGTTCTTTTATTCTCCATGTTTTATTATTCGGCATTGTCACTTCCTTTTTGTTCACCGCTATTTGACATACCTTGCAGTGTTGGCATTTAATGAAACCTTTTGTTTTCATCCACTGAATGCCTTTCTTTTTTTTGGTGTTGTCTATGTAATGGCTTTGTATCAGTCTGTCTTTGAGGTTTCTTGCTCTCCTATATGTTATTTCCGGGTGCTTGCCCACTATTTTGCTTGTAACAGGATCTAATTGTAACAATTTCCAATTCTTCCTGATGATTGTCACAATTTGTTTCGATTCCCTCGTATAGTCCAGAATCAATCGTATTTTTCTATCATCAGTTTGATCGTTCTGTTCAGTGTTTTTCTTTTTGGATGTGAGTGTTTCCCTTCTTATTTTGTTGTTTGCTCTTCTCCAGCATCTTTCAATGATTTTCTTGTTATATCCTCTGTTTTTGAACCTGTGTGCCATTTCGAAGCTGGTCCTTTTCCATTCTTTGTCTTCCGACCAGATCCTTCGCAGTCTTAGAAATTCCCCATATGGAATATTTTGTACTACCGACGGTGTATGAAAACTGCTTGCATGCAGTGTGGAGTTCGTTGCAGTTTCCTTTCTGTGTAGAGTAGTTTCTACTCGTTCATTGTGAATGTAGATTTCCGTGTCCAGGAATATGGCTTTTCTTTTGTCGATGTTATAAGTGAATCTTAGATTGGTACTTGTGGAATTTAGAATTTGGAAATATGCTTCGAATTCTTGCTCTGTGCCTTCCCAAACAATGAGAAGGTCATCAATATATCTGACCCATTTTGCAATTTTGTTAACATAGAAATCATTGTCAGGGTGCCAGGCAATTTGTTGTTCAAACCACCCCATTGTGAGGCATGCATATGCCGGACTGAAGGCAAAGCCCATAGCACATCCCTTAACTTGCTGAAATAACTCTTCACCAAACAAAAATGTATTTTGAGTCAAGCACAGTTCGATCATTTCCATTAACATTTGGTTATGTCTTTTGAATTGTATATCCCAGTCTCTTAGGAAGTGAGCACATGCATTTAGTCCAATGTCATTTTCAATGTTCGTATACAATGATACTACGTCCATTGTAACAAGCATGTAATTAGATTGCCATGGTAGTTCTTCCAGTTGTTTTAGCAAGTCTGTGGTATCGCGTAGGTAGGAACTTAAATTGGTTACCAGGGGCATTAGAAAAAAATCAATGTAACTAGCTATCGGTTCCATAAGTGATCCTTTGGAAGAGACGATATGACGCCCTGGTGGTTTTCGTGGGTTTTTATGGACCTTCGGAAGAAAGTATATTGTGGCGAGTATTGGGTGGTCCGTTGTCAGACACTTCTCCTCGTCCAGGTCTAATAGATTTTGTTCTCTCCAGGATTTCAATTTCAAATCTAGTTTCTTTTTGAATAGTTCAGCAGGGTTGTTTTCCAATTTTCTGTAGTAGTTCTTGTCACCTAGTTGATGCTGTGCTTCTCCCACATAATCCTTTGTGTCTTGGATGACCACATTGCCACCTTTGTCCGCCATTTTTATGGTTATACTTTTATCCTCTGTCAGGTCCTTTAATGCCATTCTCTCTTCCTTTTTAAGATTGTCTTTATATCTTATACCCTTTATTTTGTATAATTCTTTAGTGATCGTCTCCTGAAATAGATCAATTTTATTACCTGGTGGTAGTTGTGGATAGAACTTTGAAGGTCTTTTCATGCCACTTAGTCCTGCTCCTTTTTGTGGACAAGCTCCTGATTCAGAGATTAGTTCTTCTTCCCCCATTACATCCAAGTTTGTTAAGAGTACTAATGCTGGAAGGTCTTTGGTTGTTAGACCTCGTTCTTCCTCTGTTACTGTTAATTGTTTGGCCTGCTTTCGTTTAGTGAAATTTGACATCTGTTCATTTTCCTCAAATACTTTTGCCAATTTAATTTTTCTTATGTATATGTATACATCAATTCTGGTTTGTGCCAGGTCCATAGGTTCGGATGGGCAGAAGTTGATATATATATATATATATATATATATATATATGCCACGACGAGGTAGGCCTCAACAATCCTGGAGGCAGAGTGCTTGGTTTTAAGTGAGAGGGTGCCCTAGCATGAGCTGAGCCCCTCTGCAGCTTTCTGAACCATCTCCTTATAGTTGCTCTATGATATAGCCATACCATATACTCTTAAGTGCATTATAATCCTCGTGGCTAATGCTAACTTTGGTTTGGCTTTATCAAAACATGTTGTGTAAGGTGTCAAACACTTTGGAATACAACGACCCCCCCCATCCCCGCCAGTCCTGGCGGCGGGGGTTGCATTCCACCCTTCTAGAGGGAGAAGACATGTGGTTACTGGTAAAACTGGTTAAAGTTAAACAGAGCCTCAGCATCAAAAAATGGATGCTGCTGCCACAGACATGAGTCTGACCTCCTGATGCTGGACTCCTGGACAATAGGTTTCCTGTCCAGGGAGGTGCTGGCACCTCCCGAGACAGGCTGTAGTGTATTGGGGCAGGGAGGGCTGCATTCAGTGAATGCTTTCCAGACACTTCCTGGGGCACACAAAGTGCTCCATGCATAGCCCGGTTGAAACCAGTTGCTGGGGCACTCTGCCCTAGCTCTGGCGTGAAACTTGACAAAGGGAAAGGGGTGTAACCACCCCCTTCCCAGGTCCACCCATAGGAGGGACTTTCCAGGTAGTCCAACCCCTAAACTGAGTATAAGTATAGGAGCTGTGTCCCTAGGACTTCAGATTACCCTGGACGAATCTTTGCAAGACATATCCTGGACCTTCAACAGTCCATTTCGACTGGAAGATGGAAGACATCTCCCTTGTGGTCAAGGAGTGACCACCCTGTGCAAACAGGCACCAACAGCAACATTGCCGGTCTGCATTTTCAAGGCTCCCGCCAGATCCCGAAGAATCTGCGACACAGGACATGGACTTCCAGACATCTGACGCTGCTCGACGATCCCAGCAAAACTGAGACCCGTGGCGGACACAAGAGACTTGGGATCGGAACTCCTGGACATCCTGCATTTTGCTAACTGCATCGACTTCCGAGGGGTCTCGCAGTTGTGCATTGGGGTACGAGAAGCCCCAGACCCAAGCACTATTTGCACCAAAGCTCAAGCCCCCACACTTCACGAGTGACCCGTGGGGCCCGCTCTTGCATTTCAGCTCAACGCGTCTTCCCGGTTCCTAGTCCGTTGGCTAGTGAGACCCCTGAAGACTTCCTTTTTAAATCTAACTTGCTTTCCTGGTTGCTCCAGGCTTGCTCCAGCTTCCCTACAAAGGAGAAGCGCCACAGACCTTGCTGGTCTGCACCAAAGCCAATCTTCATCTCCTGCATGGATTGCGTTTCCCAAGGCTTGTTGGGTCCAATCCGGATACTGACACCGCAGTCAACTACATCCTTCGTGGGATAGCACGAATCCAGCTCCTGGTCGTCGTCGACACCTCCTGGACCTCGTGGCTGCAGAGGCCAGCTTCACCTCTTCACCTGAAATCACCCAGCATCGCCTGGTTCCTTCCTGGTCACTGGCAAGTGACCCAGACTCTGTCCCTTCTGCTTTCAGGTTCTTCAGATCTTCGATACACCCTTGGATCCACCAGGACACTTTTCCTCTGGTCGCCTGCAGCACTTCATTGCAGATCTCCATTCAAAGCATCGATGAAACCCGACACCAAAAGGCACCTATGCACCCGGCTTCCCTGGGTGAGGTAACACGAGTACTCTGGTGCTCCCCTGGGTCTTGACTCTCGAAGTGTCCTAGTCTAAAGGGGTTTCATCGTAGTCCATCTGGAAGTGTCCTTAAACACTTAAACAGTAGCTTTGTAACTTCTTTGTTTCCTATAGAAAGTCAATGGTAAGTCACAGCTGTGTGTAGACACTGCACACATCTCCTGTGGGCCTCCTGCTTCCTAACCTTTGGTTGTTTAGAGTAGCCCCAGCGATTCCACAGGCCCCAGGCCTGCTTTCTATTTCTCACATGGTTTTTATACCACTATTTTAGGTTATGGTTTGTGAGGCCCCAAGGGCAAAACGTATACTGTGCAACTTATCCTATGCTAATGAAGTAACTTGTATTGTACTTTTACCTCTGACCTCATAAAGAGTGCATAGGGGTTGTGTTAGAAATAAATACATATATATTTGATATATACCTTGTGTGGTGTCCTTTCATTTGGTATTCAAGGGATTATAATTGGTAAAACAGCTTGCTTCACATGCTCTCTGAAGTCTTAGCCTGAGGACTGCTGGTCCATGCTACCACTAGGATAGCTTTCTATAAGGTTGACTTAACAACCACCATCAATAAAGGTCGTTTTGACTGGTGCAAGGTGCTTACTAGAATAGTGGACATCATATGCCAGACTAACTTCTCACATCTCTTTCATACAAAGCGCAACCAAAGAAGCGCCAAGCTCGGGAAGTGGCGTGAACGTGCGAGGTGCGTTTAACCCGACAGCCACAGATGTGCACGTATCAATACCAAGCCTCTCATATACTGGTGAATCATGTTTACGTCGTACGTGTAGGAGCTCAAGGCATGAAAGCTGGAATCGTTCGAGTGTCTCGGAGTACCGTGAATCTTGCGCCTACAAATAGCACATCCACGCGATTCGCCAGTATTGGGTTGTCTACCACATTTCGAATATGAAGAGCTTCTTATCTACTTTTCACTCATCAAGGATTATGATTAGAATTGGGTTATTACCAAGTAATGAAACACGCTGGCTGGCGAGAACATGTTCCGCGAGAAGCACTTGAGAATAAAACAAGAGTTTGTTTGCCGGACTCTGATGACTCTGATGATTCGTTTGGGAGTGCTCGCCATTGCAGTTGTAACATTACATATGGCACTCTTAGCAGTGATAGTTCAGCTGTTTTTTATATATCTAATTCAAAAAGACTGTGTATTATTTATTTTGTTTAACGTTTGTTCAGCAAACAGTCAGTGTTTAATAGAAGCAAATAGATGAAGGTGCATGTTGACTCATTTTTTAGAATTGTCAATATGGATATTAACATGTTGTTTTTGACAACATTAAATAAGGAGACTTATTTTCAAATCAATCTGAAGAGTATTAAAAATGAGCATGGAAAAATGTTAGCGAGAGAGGAAATTTCACACTTCCAGGGAGCCTAAATATTGGGTTTAGGCAGACAGAAGCTGTACATACTGTTTGTAAGGCCACATGCAGACACCCAGGACCAGCAGGCAGGCCTTGGTGGCTTGCTGGGACTTCTTAGCAGCTACATACGTAGAAAGAGAGACGAGAGAGAGGGAGGAGGGAGAGGATGGAGAACAAGGGAGCGAGAGAGAGAGAGAGACGAGAGAGAGAGAGAGAGCGACGAGGGAGAGGGTGGACAACAAATGTAGGGAAACTCTTAAGAACGGTTAAAGTGTTGTACTTCTTTTTAATATTCCGTTTATTAGCAGTTATTGTTCCCACTATCCGGTTTGTTTTATAGTCACAAATATACACATGATATGGACTAGGATAGGATTTTGTATGAATAAAAGTCATAAAAATGTATTCTTAGCGTGTTGTTAAGTGTGTCAATTCATGATGAAAGGGGATTTGAGAACTACTAAGAACAACTCCTCGGCTGGATCTCATAGGCCGTGCTGTTGCCCGGAGAGCGCGATCACCATGTAACGCGCAGGTGGTCCTCCGCCTCCAGGGTCTGGACAGTCCAAGCGCGGATCAGTGGTTAGTGCTCCCATGTGCTCGCCCCATCAACTGCGGAATATATGGTTATTCATAGTCACTAAGGTGCTGTGGGGCTGGGACGGCCTGCCTACAATGATGCCTTCTACGTTCTACCACTGTATCTGTTCTGAATTATTTTTTATGTCCCAACCACTAGACCCCCCCGCGGATACTGGCTGCGTGTGACCCTTGTCGATGGAGCCACTCCTGGACTGGTCTTGTGTGGAGTCTGGCATGAAAAGTTAGAGGTCTACAGAAAGCCATCATGAGGATTGGTCTTAACACACTCCTTGCTGTCACAGACTGCCCCCTTCAGGGAAGGTGAGATTACTGCGTTAACATCAAATTCCTCTTTTGTAATGGTAATGCTTTAGCCTTCATCAAGCTCAGGATTGCTCCAAGTAACACCTCCTCAAGCTCAGGAACTAGCCAAGATTTTTTCCAGTTTAGTAAAAAAAAAAACAGTTTACGCAGTGTCTGTGTTCGTGTTTCTATTCACTTTTTGGCATGGTGCGAGCGTGTTGAATTCCTCAGCTTCTGGTGCAAGTACAGCTTCAAGCGTGCTGTTACCCTTGCAAGACATTCTGTAAACACCCTGTGCGCCCACTTCAGTCCAAAGGGGAGAACCTTGAATTAATAATGGAAATAGTTTACAACAAAATTGAGATATTTTGTGTGCTTGAGGTTCTTTGGGACATGGAGGTACCATCCTTTAGGTCTCTGTCACATAGTTTCCTTTCGTTAGGAGAGGTCCAAGACAGAACTTGGCGTACACTCACAGATTGCGGTCCACCTTTGATAGCTCCGCGAGTGCATCTTTTTCTGCCTGCCTTTGCTGTATCCCTGTCCTCCTCCATTTGCTGTAGAGTCTCACCCACAGTCGCTTCAAAGTATGGCACGCCATAAAAGCCATGTCGATGACCGATGCCTCTGCTTCCAGCTTGACCCCAGGTATTCGTAACCATGCATGTCTGCCTGCTGGCCGTATCCGCTGTGTCCAAGACCACATGTTTTGGTGATGGTCTGGAGGGATCTTTTCAGGTCTCACCTCTTGCCAATGGGATCTGTGCCTGTTCAGTAGGCCACTGGATTTGGCTATCCGCGGGTCTTTTCAGCTGGTGGCCCACCAGCTCCACTCTTTTGCTTTTTCTGGTGGTGCACCAGTCCCAAACAAGTGTTCTTGGTTTATGGACTTCAAAAGAATGACGTCCTGCATTGCTCTGGCCAGGATCTGCATTGATCAACAACATGAGCCCTCTCCCCCAACACCCTGGTCCAAAGGTCTTAACAAAGAGACCCAGTGACAGCCAGACCTAGCTGATGCCAGTGAATGACACTCCAGATCCTGCGGGGCGTTACTACGCCTATGGTTTCTTCTACGGTCACGCTGCTCTCCATTCTTGTGAAGCGGAGATTAGTTCAGCATCTCGGATGGAAACATCTAAGGCTCTATGAGGTATCACAGCATCACAACTCGAGCCTGTGTGCCGAGCACAGCCCTAAAGATGCTTGCTGTGATCTGAAACTTACCACTGTGTGCAAACGTTATGTGGTGTCCACATGTTAAGGTACTTTCAGCTTTGTCATCTGCGACCCAGGATTGGTAACCTTTGACCTCAAAGTGGCCCTCTTAGCGCAGCCGTTGCTGTACTCTAGTCAATATTTTATTAATGAATTAACATCATAAGGAACGATGCTCGCTTGGCCCTTATACCTTCGCCCTAGTAGCTCGCAGGATCTCTGAGCAGAGATTGAGCGGTGTTCTTGGGGGCAAGCTTTCTCTCCAGACTGTCCACACTCGGCCCACGAAGACTGGAGCCATGGCACCTTCAGAGGTATTTCAGACTTGTGGGGTGCTATCTCCATCCCCGTGGAGTGTGGAGTACTTGAACCTGCGTCTACGCTCGTGGGAGAAAGAAGAGTAAGGGGACAGACTGGCACTACACGCACCCTTGCGTAGAACTGGCCTTGCGATGCCTCCAGCTCCTCCTGTGGGGACAACATCTCGGTCCTTGCAGGCAAATCTAAAGGTAGGAAGGGGTTACTGTTGATTTAAATTACTTATTACAGCAAGGAACAGGAGATTTGCAACCATACAGATACCTGCTAAAAGATCTGTGTTACTGCCTTTTTAAAAACGTTTTAAGAAAGTAGTCCCCCACACCATTAGAGCTGAAATCCAACTTTTTCCACTTGTGGGGTGTCACCCTCGTTGATGGGTGGCACTTAAGGGGGGGTTCCAATGCCCGACCAGAATGTAAGGCTTGGGGTAGATGGGCCCAGCCAGCCTTTAAGGACTTGGAAGGAGCCCACCCTCCCAAGGAGTGCCAGCCCTTGCCTAGAAGATCAGGACTCTCGGGCCTGGCACAGAGGTCGAACCACAGCAGCAGGAAGCCGCTAGAGAGCAGAAGCAGGCAGCACCTTTCTATGGAGCCTCCCTCCTAGAATAGAGACCAGGTGCAGACACCACCTTCCTAAGGAGCGTCCATTCTGGCCTACAGCCCAGAGGCAGATGCCACCTTCCCATGGAGCGTCCATCCTGGCCTACAGCCCAGAGGCAGACGCCACCTTCCCATGGAACAACCATCCTAGCCTACAGCCCGGAGGCAGATGCCACCTTCCCATGGAGCGTCCATCCTAGCCTACAGCCCAGAGGCAGATGCCACCTTCCCATGGAGCGTCCATCCTGGCCTACAGCCCAGAGGCAGACGCCACCTTCCCATGGAACAACCATCCTAGCCTACAGCCCGGAGGCAGATGCCACCTTCCCATGGAGCATCCATCCTAGCCTACAGCCAGGAGGCAGATGCCACCTTCCCATGGAACAACCATCCTAGTCTACAGCCCGGAGGCAGATGCCACCTTCCCATGGAGCAACCATCCTAGCCAACAGCCCAGAGGCAGACGCCACCACAGTGGAGTGGTGTGGCTCACTGGTTAGAGGCGGCAGACCCAAAAGCAGAGAACGGCCCGGGACCAGGGTTCAATTCCCGACGCGGCAGGGTCGTGGACCAGGGTCAGCGGACTCGATAATTCTCGCCTCGGTGCCTACTCTAACCAGGGATCACACTCCGCAACTCTGGGCATTAGCTTGCCTCATCTCTACAACAGCCCCCCACATTCGCCGGAGATGCCTGGTTTCACCTTGGAGATACCCAGTAGGGACCATCTCACAGGGATAGCCAGAACGGGTTCCCCAGCGGTCTACAGCACCACGACGCCTCAGGGCAGCAGTGCGCTTTACAAGACCACATTACATTACATTACAGCCCGGAGGCGGACGCCACCTTCCCATGGAGCAACCATCATAGCCTAAAGCCAGGAGGCAGATGCCACCTTCCCATGGAGCGTCCATCCTAGACTACAGCCAGGAGGCAGATGCCACCTTCCCATGGAACAACCATCCTAGTCTACAGCCCGGAGGAAGATGCCACCTTCCCATGGAGCAATCATCCTAGCCAACAGCGCAGAGGCCTACGCCACCTTCCCATGGAGCAACCATCATTGCCTACAGCCAGGAGGCAGATGCCACCTTCCCATGGAGCATCCATCCTAGCCTATAGCCAGGAGGCAGATGCCACCTTCCCATGGAACAACCATCCTAGTCTACAGCCCGGAGGCGGACGCCACCTTCCCATGGAGCAATCATCATAGCCTACAGCCCAGAGGCAGACGCCACCTTCCCATGGAATAACCATCCTAGCCTACAGCCCGGAGGCAGATGCCACCTTTCCATGGAGCGTCCATCCTAGCCTACAGCCCAGAGGCAGATGCCACCTTCCCATGGAGCGTCCATCCTGGCCTACAGCCCAGAGGCAGACGCCACCTTCCCATGGAACAACCATCCTAGCCTACAGCCTGGAGGCAGATGCCACCTTCCCATGGAGCATCCATCCTAGCCTACAGCCAGGAGGCAGATGCCACCTTCCCATGGAACAACCATCCTAGTCTACAGCCCGGAGGCAGATGCCACCTTCCCATGGAGCAACCATCCTAGCCAACAGCCCAGAGGCAGACGCCACCACAGTGGAGTGGTGTGGCTCACTGGTTAGAGGCGGCAGACCCAAAAGCAGAGAACGGCCCGGGACCAGGGTTCAATTCCCGACGCGGCAGGGTCGTGGACCAGGGTCAGCGGACTCGATAATTCTCGCCTCGGTGCCTACTCTAACCAGGGATCACACTCCGCAACTCTGGGCATTAGCTTGCCTCATCTCTACAACGGCCCCCCACATTCGCCGGAGATGCCTGGTTTCACCTTGGAGATACCCAGTAGGGACCATCTCAAAGGGATAGCCAGGACGGGTTCCCCAGCGGTCTACAGCACCACGACGCCTCAGGGCAGCAGTGCGCTTTACAAGACCACATTACATTACATTACAGCCCGGAGGCGGACGCCACCTTCCCATGGAGCAACCATCATAGCCTAAAGCCAGGAGGCAGATGCCACCTTCCCATGGAGCGTCCATCCTAGACTACAGCCAGGAGGCAGATGCCACCTTCCCATGGAACAACCATCCTAGTCTACAGCCCGGAGGAAGATGCCACCTTCCCATGGAGCAATCATCCTAGCCAACAGCACAGAGGCCTACGCCATCTTCCCATGGAGCAACCATCATTGCCTACAGCCAGGAGGCAGATGCCACCTTCCCATGGAGCATCCATCCAAGCCTATAGCCAGGAGGCAGATGCCACCTTCCCATGGAACAACCATCCTAGTCTACAGCCCGGAGGCAGATGCCACCTTCCCATGGAGCGTCCATCCTGGCCTACGGCCCAGAGGCAGATGCCACCTTCCCATGGAGCAACCATCCTGGCCTACAGCTCAGAGGCAGACGCCACCTTCCCATGGAACAACCATCCTAGCCTACAGCCCGGATGCAGATGCCACCTTCCCAAGGAGCAACCATCCTGGCCTACAGCCCAGAGGCAGACGCCACCTTCCCATGGAACAACCATCCTAGTCTACAGCCCGGAGGCAGATGCCACCTTCCCATGGAGCAACCATCCTAGCCAACAGCCCAGAGGCAGACGCCACCCCAGTGGAGTGGTGTGGCTCACTGGTTAGAGGCGGCAGACCCGAAAGCAGAGAATGGCCCGGGACCAGGGTTCAATTCCCGACGCGGCAGGGTCGTGGACCAGGGTCAGCGGACTCGATAATTCTCGCCTCGGTGCCTACTCTAACCAGGGATCACACTCGGCAACTCTGGGCATTAGCTTGCCTCATCTCTACAACGGCCCCCCACATTCGCCGGGGATGCCTGGTTTCACCTTGGAGATACCCAGTAGGGACCATCTCACAGGGATAGCCAGGACGGGTTCCCCAGCGGTCTACAGCGCCACGACGCCTCAGGGCAGCAGTGCGCTTTACAAGACCAATTTACATTACATTACATTACATTACAGCCCGGAGGCGGAAGCCACCTTCCCATGGAGCAATCATCATAGCCTACAGCCCGGAGGCGGACGCCACCTTCCCATGGAGCAACCATCATAGCCTACAGCCAGGAGGCAGATGCCACCTTCCCATGGAGCGTCCATCCTAGCCTACAGCCAGGAGGCAGATGCCACCTTCTCATGGAGCAACCATCCTGGCCTACAGCCCAGAGGCAGACGCCACCTTCCCATGGAACAACCATCCTAGCCTACAGCCCGGAGGCGGACGCCACCTTCCCATGGAGCAACCATCATAGCCTACAGCCAGGAGGCAGATGCCACCTTCCCATGGAGCGTCCATCCTAGCCTACAGCCAGGAGGCAGATGCCACCTTCTCATGGAGCAACCATCCTAGCCTAAAGCCCAGAGGCAGATGCCACCTTCCAAGTGTCTAGTGTCTAGAGTCCTCCCTCAACATACACTCAACATGCTGCAGAGGGGGCCGCTGTATTTGACTGGACCCTGTGGGTGTGTAGATGTTCATTCCCTTGGGTAACTTGGGGTGGGAAGCACATCCTGGTGACTTGTGACATCACCATAGAGTCAGGGTAGTCCCAGATCCTTGCACTGGTGCCAACAGCAAACGGGAGAACCTTGATAAAGCGGAGCAGGCCTCTGTTTCCATTCTGTCCAGGTGTAGTGTCCGGCCAGCACTTTACCAGGTGCTGAATGGAACTGGCACTTAGCATAGATAAAGTGCTTTCCTCGTTTGGATGCAGGTAACAGCTGGGTTTGCATGTGTGTTGCAGAAGAAGCCACTCCTGACTCTCAAATGCAGAGACTCTGTTTGCTTCCCTGGGTTTGACACTCCTAATGTTAAGGGTGCCAAGTCGGCAAGTTTGGGAAGCTCAAAGTGCTCTCCGTTTTTTTTTTGTTTTTTAGGTCTGGCGTTAGCCAAGACCCTTTGATTAAAAAAAATAATAATAATTTATATATATAGCAGTGAAGAGGAATGCCGGCTGGCACAATCCCACTGTAGGGCCCGTTTCCTTCAAAGGGGTTATAAATCAGAAATTATAGATAGTGCTACACAGAGAGCCAACAAAATGGACAGGTCAGCACTCCTGGGCTCAGGAGTTGAACGACAGCAGCTTCCCGCTAATAGACCTTGTGAGGAGACCAGGTTGATTATTGGATACAGTAATCAACATAAAATTATCCACAAAATGATCAAGGATAATTGGTCCTTAATATCCAGTGACCCTATCATAGGCCCTGTAATGCCCAAATACCCTAGCATTACCTATCGTAAAGCCCGGTCAATGCAAGACAGCTTGGTTTCGAGCAGCCCAGAGGTGATCACAGGATCCTGGCTAGATAATAGCAAGGGATTCCTGAAGTGTTTTACCTGTAAAGCCTGCAAACACGGCATCAGCAAGTCTGAGGTTAGTACACCACTTTCCCCATCTCCAATCAAAATCAAGCAAAAACTAAACTGCAAATCTGAATTTGCAGTTTATGTTTTAGAATGCCTGTGTGGGCTTAGATATGTGGGCAGTACAAGGCCACAAGTGAATTCTACAGCATCTGCGTGCTATTACCAATGCAGATACAACATATCCAGTAGCCAGGCATTTTGAGAAAGCCCACGGGAAAGATGCTTCCTTGCTTAAATACTATGTGATAGATTGTGTTCCTCCCCAGAGGAGGGGGGGGCGACAGAGAGACCATGTTGCGTAAACTCGAGACTCGTTACATCATATCACTCGATACCAAGTCACCGCAAGGGCTTAACATTGGGGAGGACTGCCACACCTATCTATAGTATTCTGCTTACCTTGTTGTATGCACATTGCACTTTCTTCTCAGTACTGTGATTGCTTTGTAACTATGAATTTAGACTTGAGAAATGATATTGCAACATGCATCCTGGACCCTTCTTGACCTTTTTTTGTAAATGATCTTTCAAGATTATTGATTTAACAAATTTGCAATTCTTTCTGGTAGCACTTTATTGCCATTTCACATGTTTTGCACTAATTATGCGTATTTGCACATATCAGTCTGTACTTTCTACCTCAGTGCCAGTGTACAGCCCACATGGGCATTATACTCACTGAATTCATTTGAATCCATGACAATAGGAATTTTCAGCTATCTTCTTGCACTTTTCTCACAGTTGCTGGTTTCAATTTGCATATGGAACTGTGTTTTGATGGAATTTTTAATGGCAATATAAATATTTATAATTATTTATTAGGCTTTTAACTTTCATATTCATTTTAGAAGTTCTTTTAGCCGGTGCCATGAATTCTTACAATTACACTTGATCTCTGAGGTTTTACAAGTTGTGTTTGTAATATGTATTTTACCGCAATTTTGAACACTGGTTATTGACTTGTATACTTTATGTGCATATACCGGCATTTAAGCTGTAACGTAATGTTGTGACACTTTGAAAACAATAGTATTTCTTCGTTTTCTATGACATGTGATGGCACTCTTGCACTTTAAATGGGTGGTCAGCCCCCATGACGTTGTCATGTGATCAAGGCTACCTCTAGCCGAAACGCGTCATGGCGGACTGGTGCTGGGCTAAAATTTAATAAAGAAAAACTTGCACCTTCCTGGGTCTCGCTGGTTCCTGTTTGTTCGTGTGGCTATATACGCTGCGCTTGCCGGCTTTTGGAACTCAAATATATATATATATATCTATACTACTATTATAAAGAGAGAACTTGCACCTTTTGGCCAGGTAAACTCTGGAACCACAGTGCCAATCCACACACCCAATACATTGTTGGAATCCTCAGGGTGTGTAGGTGGACATAGGCGACATTAAATTTAAAAAAAACGGAAATCAAAAAATAAAATTTTGTAAAAAAAGTAGTCCCCTAAAACAAGCGCCGGCCGCGACGTAGCGCTGACCACGACCTAGACGTAATGACGATATGCGGGGAGGAGCGGTGACGTGCGGTGAGGAGTGGTGGTGGAGTCTGTTGCGGGCGGCTCAGGTAAGGCAAAGGCAGGCTGGAGGCAGGAGGCGGGAGGCGGGAGGCGAGAGGCGGGAGGCGGGCTGGGCAATGTCGGGCGGGCGGATTAGACTGTTTGGCTCAGACATTTTTTGTTAATTGACCTCCTTTGACCCTGCACTTTTGTTCAATAGTTTGATATACTTAGCACTGCGGTTTTTATGGAGGCTGCATGACTTTCACCTTTAATTGGCTTTACTTTGCATTTACCGTTTATTGCACATGGCCAATAAATGAAGCCGTGTTGGGAACCCAGGAGACATGTCGGGCTTCTTTTAGTGAGTTTCTATTTAGTCCTGTGCATCCCGGGACTTAGGAAACATGAAGTTTAGCTTTTAATTACGGTGTCCCGGACTTGTGATTTTGCCCTTGTTTTCATTACACGACACCGGCATTATGGGACTGGCAGTTCCTGACTGTTGCAATCTTCACACTTGGAGGCTGACACTTTAGTTCAAAAGTACACAGTATGTGTGTTTTGCCTCCAGTGGTGTATCAGATGGTTGCCCCGATACATTCCGTATGTTTGGTCAATTGATGTACATCGGATTGCTTCCCGTTTTAAATTATAAACATGGGTTACGAATTTAGCCCGGACGATATGTTCTTGCCATTAACTCATTCGGCTGAGTGAATGATGACTCCTTTGATGGTATACTGTTTTAAACACAACATACTATGTTTTAGTTTTCTTTTATTTTAATGGGTGAGCATTTTCTGAAGGAGTTTGCGCCAATGCATCTGAGATTAAACAAACTAGACTCTCGAGTATCGCATGTCCTTGACAGAAGCAAGGTGATGTTACCCGATGTTTTAGTGAGACTTGGATATATCACTAAGGGCAATGTGGGTAAATGATGTATTATACTTTTTAGATGTATTATTTCTTTGCACTAAGCATGTTTATGAGCTCATTGACAACACAATTTATCAACCACACTCAGTGCCTCAATGTATTTTGATATTTTCCAGCAATCAACAATACTCATTAGGAGTTGTTTTATTGGAAATACTGCTCTCCAGATTAACCTCTCTTTTTATAATTCCATGTATGTTTTCTATGTCTACGACTGTGAGGGGGTATAAATGTTCCGATGATAATGGCGCTGGCTAAACTGAGAAAGGCTGCGCAGGCAGCCGAAATGTGTCTCTTCAGTTGAGGGGTCGAGGGAGGCCCCATGAAATAAAGAAGCCTTTACCTTGCAGCCCTCGTGTGCGTGCCTTCTTCCTGAGTGGAGTAGGGTTGTTGTGTATATATATCTATTCTCTACTATTATAAAGAGAGAACTTGCACCTTTTGGCCAGGTAAACTCGGGAACCACAGCGCCAATCCACACACCCAATACATTGTTGGAATCCTCAGGGTGTGTAGATGGACATAGGCGACATTAAATTAAAAAAAACGTAAATTTAAAAATTAAATTTTGTAAACAAAGTAGTCCCCTAAAACAAGCGCCGGCCGCGACGTAGCGCTGACCGCGACCTAGACGTAATGACGATATGCGGGGAGGAGCGGTGACGTGCAGCGAGGAGTGGCGGTGGAGTCCATTGCGGGCGGCTCATGCAAGGCAAAGGCAGGCTGGAGGCGGGCGGTGGGAGGCGGGCCGATCGAGGCGCGAGGCGGGAGGCGGGCTGGGCAATGTCGGGGCTGGAGGTGGGAGGCGGGCTGGGCAATGTCGGGGCGGGCGGCGGGGGGGCGGCGGCGAGGCGGGAGGGATGCGGTCTGGGCAATGTCGGTGCGGGCGGGAGTGCACAGAGCCTTAAAATGCTGCCCCCAGCCCCCTTCGCCCCCGGGCAACGCCGGGGCGGGCTGCTAGTATATATATATATACACACACACACACAGATACATAATATACTTATTTGAAGTGGCTTTCAGCCAGCTTCCTTCATCCAGTAGTCTGCTGTGCCATTCCATATTTGCTGGCTTCCGCCCACCACAGGATGGGGCAGGGGGTCAGCCTACTCCAGCCACTGGATAACCTCCCTTTGACTGCATTTTGCTCTTTGACAAGCAGCACATCCACACACAAGCTAGTTGACTTATGTGCCAATGTTTTTGTTTTCAGTGTATTACTTTGATATTACTTTTGTGTTTTGAGTCTGTGACAGCAGGACACTTTACACCAGATGTCAACACAGGCCACATTCCATGCTTTATCAGTTCCTGCCTCCTGCCAATGCTATTGTAAATTCATTTTCAGAAAGTCCTTTGTTTATCTGACGTTCTCAGATAAAAGGACACTCCAAAATGAATTTCACAGCCGAACAGTTATGTCCACGTGAAGCTGGTCGGTATGAAGCTATTGGAAGCTTCAGTATACATTTGAATTTATAAGTGGGCAGTTATTCAGAACACAATCATTCTGGGCGCAATTTTGCCAGTGGTTCTTTAATGAACTTTGCCCAGGAAGAAAACCAACCTTTATCATTTCCAGTTTGCAGCACTTGTGACACTTATATATATATATATATATTTCTTTCTTTCTTCCTTTCTTTCTATCTTTCGTTTGTTTGTTTGTTTCTTTCTTTCTTTCTTTCTCAAATGCAAAAGGCTGGCAGCCAATGACCTAATTATTTGCTTTGTTAGGTCTGTGTTAAATGGGTGTGACATAATTATAGGGATTTTCAGCCACACTTCATCCATTTGTCTGTGGTTGTGTCAATCACACTGATCTCCAACCCACTCGAGCATGCTTATCCTTTTTGACATGGCTGGAATTCCCCCACGGTGCAAAAGAATTCCACTCGTGCGCGGAACGGACGGCCCCCGGCCGTCCTCCGCACACGCCCACAATGACATCCGACGGCCGTGGGCCGTCCAACGCATCGTTGAGGATAAAGGGGCAACATGTCACCCCACTTCAGCCATTCGCTGACTTCACTAGAGGCTGCTCTTTCACAAGGAGCACTTCAACGTACCAAGTAGTTTCCATCAGTGCCAGGGACTACTATGGTATGGTTTGCTTTTTTGTGGTTTAAAACTTTTTTGCCTTTGGGTAGTGGCTATTGTATTTTTGGCGGCCGCTTCTTTGCAGTGCGAAAGGTCTCGCATTTACAAGAGTTTTAGCTATTGACATCATAAATGACAATGCCTTTTATTTATGAGTTCATTTTCAAAACAGATAAATCTAAGGCATTGTCATTTACAATGCCGATAGTTTAAAATTTCGAAAATGCGAGATGTATTGCATTGCAAATGCTTGTTTATTTTTCTGCTCTTTTTTCTAGCTGTAACAAGCATGAAGTGATATTTATGACAGCGTGTTTATTTTTTAACTCCTTGGTAATGATAGAAAAGTTAGAATCTTTCTGCATATTTCTACACATTTCAAACTACTGCATCTTTTTTTTTCTTAAAAAAACTGACTTGTAGTAAACGGATTGTAATACCTTTTTGCAACAAATATCCAAGTGTTTTTTGATGTGTTTATTTAACACTAGAGATTCTATTTTTATTTTTATTGTTTGCAAACATGCTCTCTCTTTCATACGAAAAAGTTAAGCACCAGGATTTAAACGGTTTGTGGGGAAGGTGATGGTGTTACCATGTATTCTAAGAAACCCCCTGCCGTACATGATAAGGATATTGCAACTGCCTCAGAGTTCCATCACCTTATGAAGGAACTCTGCCTACGACCTCGTTTTTTTTGTAATTCTTTCTATATATAGGTTTTATATAGCGCTAGCTAGGCCCGAAGGTATCATCAGACTGCTTTGCATATAATGCAGAGTCATTCCATAGAAGTATACAGATCAAACCTAGAGGCGCATCCAGATAAACATATCAAGATTAAGGCTCGCGTGATGAGGACGAAGCTTAGACAATCAAATCAAATGCCCGCCTAAGGGTCTAAATGGGTGTGTGACTCATTGTGAGCATGGTTTTGTTTGTTTGAGTATTCCTGCATATGGTCATGGAACTCCTCAGTGATTTGCAGTATCCTTATAATGTACAGTAGGGGTACTTTATCCCATATATATTATCAGCAGGTGACTGTGTGCTTGGTGACTTCATCTTTTTGTGTCCACAGCTCGACTCTTCGTTGGGCTCTGCAGACGCCACTACTGTTTGAAATGTTCTGATGGAAAACAGAAGTTGCTACGTTCTAGTCCCTACGATTGCCTCGGAAGATTCTAGAGGTTCGTGGTGCTTCAAGAAGTGTGGTCTTTGAAGTTGCCTAGATGCAGTGGTCTCTCCAGTTAGTGCCGGTCCCAGATGTTTGAAACAGGAGTTTGCAGCCAATAAGGCCAGGCTGGGATATGGAGGCCTACCCATGTTTTACAATCCATGTCTGTAGCGGTCTCTCCAGTTACTGCTGGTTATGTGGTTCTGTAATTCTCAAACCTGACTGCATTTTAGTCTTGCCCTCACGTAGGCCAGGTTCTATGGTCCGACCATTATTTAATTAATTTCGTGTTGTTAGCTGAGCTCCAGACGTGTCAAAGAGCTTATAAGGACGGGTCTCGTCAAGCGAGAGCCTTTCACCTAGTGTCAGCTGATATGCTCGCTGATGCACTCCATGCACATCCTTGCATTATGACTGGGAACTTAGAAGTCGACCTGCCGCTAGTCCAGGACTGGCTTCGGACAAGACTCGAGGAGCTTGCCCCTCGGAAACCGGCCAGGACAGCCCCCTGCCAGGATTCCGCTCCTTGGTTTACCGCTACTCTGCGGAAAACACGCCAGGACTGCAAAAGGTCTGAAAGGCTCTGGCGGCGCAGTTATGCGCCTGAGGAGAAACTGAAGTACAGGGGTGCGATAAAATCTTACCACAGACAGATTGCCGAAGCTAAAAAGATCTACTTCGAGCATAGAATAGACCAGGCTGATAACACGAGCCGGGAACTATTCCGAATTGTGAAGGAATTCACAGAACCGGTGGCGGCCGCTAGAGTTCACTCCCATACTGAGGAGTGGATCAAGCAGCTTGCTGACTTCTTTGTGGGCAAGATCCGTAGGATTCAGGACTCTTTCGATCGGGTGGAGTCCCTGGAAGTGGATGCAGCTGTGGAAAGTGATCTGAAGGTCCTTCCATCCGCTGCAGCCGAGCAGGTGCCCACTCTTTCGACGTTCCCCCCGTTATCCTGCGAGTCCTCTCTGGAGCTGCTTTCCCGGTTGAAATCTGGATCCCCCTTGGATGCGTGTCCGGCCAAATGCCTGAGCTCGGTGGCACCAGCTATTAACAACTTGCTGAACCCCTTGCTCAACATGTCTCTGAGTTCTGGAGTGGTCCCTAAAGAATGGAAGCATGCTCTTATTCTCCCGCTCATTAAGAAACCTCTGCTCGACCCTTTACAGTGGGCCAACTACAGACCAATCTCCCTCCTCCCTGCCCTGGCGAAGGTGGCGGAGAAACATTTTCAGCATACTCTTACCACCTTTATAGAGAATAACAATCTGCTGCATGACTCCCAATCTGGTTTCCGTGCTAACTATAGCACGGAGACAGCTCTTGTTGAGGTGACCGACGCCATCAGGGAGACGCTTGATCTTGGGGGAAAGGCCATGTTGGTCTTGCTGGACCTGTCGGCGGCATTCGACACCGTCCCACACGCCGGCCTCCTCCGAAGACTCCGGGAGGTAGGTCTGCGGGGGACGGTGTTGGACTGGTTTCAATCCTTCTTAACCGACCGTCGGCAGGTGATCTGGGCTCCTCCGTTCTCCGCGGAAATGCCTTCGCTAGAGGTGGGGGTGCCTCAAGGATCCATCCTGAGCTCCACCATTTTTAACATTTATGTGGCCCCTTTGGCGAAGGTCGCGGAGGCATTTGGAGCCCGGGTCATTTCATACGCTGACGACACCCAGCTCCTGTTCACCTGCAGGAAGGGAGAGGTTTTTAATGGCGACAGAATCAGAGACTGCCTGAGTGCTGTTTTTGCATGGTTTCAGCACCAGAACCTGAAATGTAACTCGGATAAGTCCGAGTTGCTCTTTTTTGGTTGCGCTGAGGACCCCGGCTGGAAATCGTGGTGGCCTTCCGACATGTTCCCCCCTGAGAAACCATCTGCCCAAGTAAAAAATCTGGGTGTGGTATTCGACGACAGTCTTTCTTTTCGTCCCCACATCACGGGCCTGGCGGGGAAATGTTTTGGTATCTTGAAGATGGTGAGGAAATTTCTCCCACTGCTTTCCCTTCAATATCGCAAAAACATCGTGCAAGCACTCGTGGGTTCGCGTTTAGATTACGCTAACGCACTTTTCGCTGGTCTGCCTAAATATCTGGTATCCAGATTGCAAGTTGTCCAAAACTCGGCGGCCAGAGCCATCTTTGGCCTTCCACGGAGAGCCAGTGCCTCTCTACTGCGCGGCAGGCTGCACTGGCTGTCTATCCCCAGCAGAATTAGTTTCAAGGTCCTTACGTTGGCGTTTAAAGCCCTCCACTGCATTGGCCCAGCTTACCTCAGGAAGCGGATTGTTCGCTACGTTCCCCGGAGGAGTTTGAGATCTGCTGACCTGGCTAAAGTGGAGATACCAGTGATCAAACGCGTGCGGATGGGAGGCCGGTCTTTCCAGTTTATGGCGGCCAGGTTGTGGAATGAGCTCCCTCTATCACTCCGCAAGGTTAATAATCTTCTGGCCTTTAGAAAGGAGCTTAAGACGCTCCTATTCTCCACCTAACCAGTGGGCCTACAGTGTTTCTGCCGCTGGGTTTTTCTTGGTTGTGTTCAGGACTCTCTGCCAAAGCGCCGGGACACCCGATCTGGGTAGCCGTGCGCTCAAGAAATATAGTTCTAACATAACATAACAAGTAGGCCCAACGAACAAGTGGCCTTGCCTTCTGAGTTCGTGCATATATTAATTTGGGTTTTTCTGACTCTGAATGAACTGCAGAGAGAGTAACCCTTTCCACCTGAAACTGACCTTTTGCAAAACCAGTTTCACTAGCTGATCGTTGTCTGAGTTTTTCAATCACTGTTCAGGACCTCGTTAACCTTTAGTTTCCTTGCACATATCTTATCGTAAACAATATCTAAATTGTTTCTTTCCTTAAGACTTTCTTTTCTAAACATGGGTTTTTGCCATGCGTCGTGACTGCCATCTGGTGTTACCTTTTATGTAGGCCTTAGAAGTTAGTCTGTGAGCAAAGCAGTCTGACCTATTGTGGATCATATATATATATATATATATATATATATATATATATATATATATATATATATATATATATATATTAACTAAGGATTTCTTCGTGCACTGGAGTGAATTTCAGAAGCTGGCCTTTCACCTGGAATTGACCCTGCCTAGCCAATTTCCCTGCAAGATCGTTATTTACTTTCCCAATCACCATTCAAGACATTTGTTAACTTTTAAGTTTCTTTACGTTTCTGTTATCTTGCACATAATCTGAAACTACTTTTCTTTACTGTTTCTTCATTTCATGGGTTACGCTTCCAATTAAGGGTTTGTTCGGGCCTTCCAGATTATTATTTAGATATGCCTAAATATTACCTTGTGGGTTGGGACACTGTAAAATGAGCTTTACTGTATGATGCTGTGTGATGTCATGTATTTTCTATTAGTTGAATTTTGGTGCAGGGGCGTGCATTTTAAATGTACCTTTTTGTGTATAAATAGGGATGTCTTGCCTTAGTAAAATTGAGCAGTTTCTTGAGTTGTACACTGTGTTGTATTGCTGGGATTTCTGCTACTAGCTGCAGCTAATAAATTTGATCTCGGACGCCACCTAGAAGTATTCCGTGTCTCTGTATACCAAGGCAAGGGAACCCAGAGGACTTCGGGTGTGTCCCTGACGCCGCTGGGTATTTGAAAACCCGGTTCTTCAGTTAGTGATACCTGAGGCAGGTGTCTGCAGTCGGTAAGGCCAGGCTTGTTTGCAGCTGGTAAGGCCAGGCTGGAGACAGAGACCTGTCCATGTTTTGGAATCCATGTCTGTAGCGGTCTCTCCAGTTTGTGCTGGTTAGTGATACCTGAGGCAGATGTTTGAAGCCGGTAAGGCCAGGCTGGAGACGGAGACCTGCCCATGTTTTACAATCCATGTCTGTAGCGGTCTCTCCAGGTACTGCTGGTTATTGATACCTGAGACAGGTGTTTGAAGCCGGTAAGGCCAGGCTGGAGATGTAGACCTGCCCATGTTTTACAATCCATGTCTGTAGCGGTCTCTCCAGTTAGTACTGGTTAGTGATACCTGAGGCAGGTGTTTGCAGCCGGTAAGGCCTGGCTGAAAAGAAAAATGCACTAAAGTCTAACCAGGTAGAACCCAGGCGAAAGATAACAGAGTCTAATACAGATGTCCCGAGCACCAACGAAGGTGGAAGTGGCAACGGAACAACGGAGGCAAGACCGACTAATTCCATTTCCACTCAGACTGAAGACCCCCCGGCCAATGGCTCTAATACAACTGATATGGGCATTGAAATTCTGGATACCTTAATAGAAGGGTTCGAATCCAGATTAGATGATCTAATGGGGATCTTCGTCAAGAAATGTGATGTCCTATGGAAGGAAATGTCCAAGATAAATGATGTGGCAGCAAAGATAAATAAGGTAGGGAGGCATAATTGCTTTGCAACCAATGATGACTGGCCAAACAACCTGTGAAAAAGACTCGCACTCCCGAAGCGCAGCCAATCCCATGATGCCACCCCAAGCTGTCTCTGGTGATCTACGTGGGGATTGGGGGGCTCCATTATCAGAAAAAAGTGACACTAATACTAACAGAAGTGGTAGTCTGTTAACAGGGAATGTTAGTAAAATTACTGCAAGGGAGGCACTACCCAAAGCAGGTCATCTAAGCAAGGCACAAGATCAATCAATGGTAGTAATGATGTAAACCCAGCCCCAAAATAATCCGGATGTCTTGCACCTCCCACCCGCCTCTGCCCCATATGTGCTTGTTTTAACTGGCGTCCCAGCACTTAAAGAGGAATAGAGGGAGTCTTGGTTGGATTTGCTAAATAAGTCGGTAGACTGGCTCCATAAACACAACATTTTTGATCCACATAGAAGGGAGGATATAATTATGGCCAGGAGAGTAGGGTGGGTCGGACCCTCACACAAATGTATATAGGGGGACTGCATTGTCCTAAATTTTATAAGGCCTCAGCTTGTTCGTCACCTTTTATCTGTTACTGACGAAACATTTAACCCTCCGACTAACATCAGCACACTTCCCCTGGGCTACTTTTATAAGCCACCGTTCACCCCAAACAGCGGTACTAGAACAATCATGCCCTTATCGAACCAATTCTTCTCTAGTTTGGATCTGCAAGATTGACCATCAAATATGCTAGACATTGTAGGCGCTAGCGACACGCCAACTCAAAAACACATTAATCAGACCTAACTCCACCCAAGGGATGACAGATTTAGTAAATAGTGGCAATGTAGCTAGTCTGAGTGTATTGAGCTGGAACGTGGCAGGTCTTCAAACAAAACTTGATAATACAGAATGGGTAACTTCGATAAAAGAATATGATATTCTCATGTTCCAGGAAACTTGGGCCACTGAAGATCTATATATCGAAGGTTTCCATTGTTCTAGTGTACCATCCCAAACACCTAGGATGGGAAGACCATCGGGAGGACTGCTTATGGGGATTAACGTGGCAGCTGGGGGAAGTTTCAAGGTAATCACAACTCATAGTTTAGATTATCAGGCTGAACCGTTTAAAAGAGGGATCCATTTTTACTTGATACATTTTTATAATAATGATTTTCAGTCAGATCCAAACAAGAGTTTTATAAAGCTTTTTGATTTTATTTCAGATTTGGATAACCAATCTAATAATGGTGACCTCTTGGGTATATTAGTGGGGGGTGATTTTAATGCTAAAATTAATAATTTGGGTTCTAATGATGGAACAGCTCATTTTGCACAATCGTCGACTAGTAGAGGCAGAGAACTTGAACGGCTGACTAAATCATATTACTTATCCAATGTCATGGATTTGGTTACAGGGTCAACTACGACCAACCATCCAACCTATAGGGGCAGGGGGTGTAGCTCCATAATTGATTATATTTTTGTATGCCCTCTGATTGAAAAACAGCTGGTCTCTGCCGAAGTAGTACCCTCCGACTTCGTATACCATAACCCCATTAAGATAATGACATACACAGCCCGACGGCAGATTTCTCAGACCGAATGTGGGGCTACTAATTTAGTAATATCAACTGATAACCTAAGATTGTGCTGGAAGGAGGCCGATAACTCGGAAACCTTCAGGAAATTGGTAAAGGGCAAAATGCCACTTATTGACTCATGCCTCTCATTAGAATCACCACCAGCGCAGATAACTGAGGACTTTGGGAAGATCTGCCATACGATCAAAACCATCCTCTCTAAACCTCCCCCTAAGGTGGCACTTACTCCTAGATGGTTCAACCACGATTGTTCCCAAGCGAATAGGAACTTACGCAGGGCATTAACCACCACCAGAGGTGCTCAATAGGAGTCAAGCAGGCCAGAGAGGAATATAAGGAGGCAATTAAACGTAGGAAGAATGAACTCTTGAGGGAACGATGTGATAAACTGTCCGAGGCAGCTAGTCTAAAAAATGGTAACATCTTCTGGGCGGCGGTAACGGAAGTCCGCTCTATGGGCCAGTCTCTGATGCTGATCAGTTGCAATATAGCGAGCAACGCATGGGTTGAACATTTTTCAGCTATCTATTCCACGCCATCTTCAGGCGAATCAACCTTCAATCCAGGCAATCCAACACCAATAGATATTAGTATTTCATAAGTAGTGGAAGCGATTAATCAGAGTTTGGGCAATAAAGCGCTGGGCCCAGATGGGCTACCTATTGATCTAATTAAGTGGAACCCGACCTTCTGGACCCTCTCCTTTTGAATATTTTTAATGATTTGACATTGGCAAAGATACCGGAGACTTGGGCTAGAAGTATAATAGTCCCTATCTTTAAGAAGGGAGCTAGATCTCTTCCGTGTAACTACCGACCTATCTCCCTAATAGACAATACTCTTAAAATCCTTGGTAGAGTCCTGTATAACAAAATTGTGGATTGGGCAGAAGCAAATGACATCCTAGATCCTTGCCAATTGGGTTTTAGGGGGAAGGTAGGAACCAAGGAACAATGCCTCAACCTAAACCTAATCATCGGTAAATACGCTATCGCAAAGAGGTACCCCATCTATATGGCTTTTATGGATTTGTCCACAGCCTTCGACCTTGTGAATAGGTCAAGGCTGTGGGCAATCCTTCAGGCCGGAGGTTTGGATGAAACTTTGGTAAATTTTCTGGCATACTTACATAGAGACCTCAAGGCCCAAGTAAGGATTTGGGCGGGTGGAGAGGTCTCGGGCCTATTGATATTGGCATGGGGGTCTGACAAGGATGCGTGTTGGCCCCCCCTGCTTTTTATTATATATATTATTGGCCTCAATGCCTCTCTGAGATTGGCTACTCAAGACGTCCCATATATCAATAAAGAGCCCATCTCTGTGTTGCTTTATGCAGACGATGCGGTTCTCATAGGCCGTACCCCAAATTCACTGCGTCTTCTGGTTTTAAATTTTAATAATTATATGAAAAATGTTAACCTGCGGGTAAATTTTAAGAAATCATTTTTAATGAGTAGTGGCCCGGGGAAGAGTGACATAGGCCCGATTACAA
Organism: Lissotriton vulgaris; assembly: GCF_964263255.1. Taxonomy (NCBI): domain Eukaryota; kingdom Metazoa; phylum Chordata; class Amphibia; order Caudata; family Salamandridae; genus Lissotriton; species Lissotriton vulgaris. The sequence goes on along the minus strand of NC_141690.1, from coordinate 286,106,405 downwards.
TAGACGGCCAAAAACTGACCTCGGTAAGATCTTTCGTTTATTTAGGATTGGCCATTGCTGAGAACGGCTCCTGAAGTGAGCACTTAGCTCACGCCAGGAGCAAGTTCTCAAAGGCCATCAACTCGATTTTAAGCCTACCTCGCCCTAAGACCACGGGTGCATTTTTAGCTGTACAGAAAATGTATAAACTTCAGTGCACCCCGGTGGCCACATATGGCGCAGAGATCTGGGGAACGGTCAACAGCTCAGCAATCCAGCAGGAAGAAAATAGGTTTTGCAGAAAATTATTGAACACTCCAATTTCTACCCCCCCAATACACATGTCACAAAGAGCTCAATATTAATTTTATAACCGATTTTATTCGGGCACGTCCGGCACTTATGTGGGTTGCAGTGTGGAAGAACGAAGCGGCATCCCTGTCACAGCTGATTATTAAGGATTGGTTATGCCGTGATAAGGGCTTAAAAATCCCATGGCTGAGCGGTGTGCTGAGCAGTTTGCGCAGAATAAATAGAGAAAGCGTTTTCTGGGACCCCACATTAGCAGCCTCAGTTGTAAAAAAGGAAATGCAGAACACTTTGTACTCCCTATATAACAATGAGCGGGAGATGGTAGAGGCCAGGAAATCAACTGTGCGCAACTACATGGCTATTGAACGGTATAGCTATCTGCTCCACACGTATTTGACCTTACCAATGAGCTCTTGGGAGACAAACTTACTGTTCCGACTAAGAGCTGGTACAATTCGATTTGCACTTTGTTTCCCGCTTGGTTATAGCCCAAATCTGAATTTTAACTTGTGTTCTTGTGATGGGAGGAGTGAGCAAACCATTATGCACTTTATATTTTTCTGCAAACACTATATCAAATATTTTAAGCAGTTTTTATGTCCCTATTTTAACAAAAGAAGACCAATTACTTTGGAGGTAGCGTACAGATTAATACTAGATTTAGATGATGTTGAACTTATCTTTCGCACTAGCACTTTCTTAAAAACCGCAGTAAGGGCCCGGAGATCTATGATAGACCCCTGATACTGCATGATATAATCTGTGAATTGTTTTAACAATTACATATACAGATATGATGGACAGTTTCGCACAAAGGCACTTTTCAAAATTTGCATATTGAATTTTAAATTTTTTTGTATTAACTATTGTGATGTATTTATGTTTTGTGTGCTTTTATGGGTACTATTGTATCCGAATAAAGTTGAACTGAACTGAACTGAACTGAAGGAAGCCAGGCCACGCTCTCCACAGAGTGAAGGAAGCCCAGCCACGCACTACTCAGAGTGAAGGAAGCCCGGCCACGCACTCCTCAGAGTGAAGGAAGCCATGTCACGCACTCCTCAGAGTGAAGGAAGCCATGTCACGCACTCCTCAGAGTGAAGGAAGCCCGGCCACGCACTCCTCAGAGGGAAGGAAGCCCGGCCACGCACTCCTCAGAGGGAAGGAAGCCCGGCCAACGCACTCCTCAGAGGGAAGGAAGCCCGGCCACGCACTCCTCAGAGGGAAGGAAGCTCGGCCACGCACTCCTCAGAGGGAAGGAAGCCCGGCCACGCACTCCTCAGAGGGAAGGAAGCCATGTCACGCACTCCTCAGAGTGAAGGAAGCCATGTCACGCACTCCTCAGAGTGAAGGAAGCCCGGCCACGCACTCCTCAGAGGGAAGGAAGCCCGGCCACGCACTCCTCAGAGTGAAGGAAGCCATGTCACGCACTCCTCAGAGTGGAGGAAGCACGGCCACGCACTCCTCAGAGTGGAGGAAGCCCGGCCACGCACTCCTCAGAGTGGAGGAAGCACGGCCACGCACTCCTCAGAGGGAAGGAAGCCCGGCCACGCACTCCTCAGAGTGAAGGAAGCCCGGCCACGCACTCCTCAGAGGGAAGGAAGCCATGTCACGCACTCCTCAGAGTGAAGGAAGCCATGTCACGCACTCCTCAGAGTGAAGGAAGCCCGGCCACGCACTCCTCAGAGGGAAGGAAGCCCGGCCACGCACTCCTCAGAGTGAAGGAAGCCATGTCACGCACTCCTCAGAGTGGAGGAAGCACGGCCACGCACTCCTCAGAGTGGAGGAAGCCCGGCCACGCACTCCTCAGAGTGGAGGAAGCACGGCCACGCACTCCTCAGAGGGAAGGAAGCCCGGCCACGCACTCCTCAGAGTGAAGGAAGCCCGGCCACGCACTCTTCAGAGTGAAGGAAGCCCGGCCACGCACTCCTCAGAGTGAAGGAAGCCCGGCCACACACTCCTCAGAGTGAAGGAAGCCATGTCACGCACTCCTCAGAGTGGAGGAAGCACGGCCACGCACTCCTCAGAGTGAAGGAAGCCATGTCACGCACTCCTCAGAGTGGAGGAAGCACGGCCACGCACTCCTCAGAGTGGAGGAAGCACGGCCACGCACTCCTCAGAGTGGAGGAAGCACGGCCACGCACTCTTCAGAGTGAAGGAAGCCCGGCCACGCACTCCTCAGAGGGAAGGAAGCCCGGCCACGCACTCCTCAGAGTGGAGGAAGCCCGGTCACGCACTCCTCAGAGGGAAGGAAGCCCGGCCACGCACTCCTCAGAGGGAAGGAAGCCCGGCCACGCACTCCTCAGAGTGAAGGAAGCCCGGCCACACACTACTCAGAGTGAAGGAAGCCCGGCCACACACTCCTCAGAGTGAAGGAAGCCATGTCACGCACTCCTCAGAGTGAAGGAAGCCCGGCCACGCACTCCTCAGAGTGAAGGAAGCCATGTCACGCACTCCTCAGAGTGGAGGAAGCACGGCCACGCACTCCTCAGAGTGGAGGAAGCACGGCCACGCACTCCTCAGAGTGGAGGAAGCACGGCCACGCACTCCTCAGAGTGGAGGAAGCACGGCCACGCACTCTTCAGAGTGAAGGAAGCCCGGCCACGCACTCCTCAGAGGGAAGGAAGCCCGGCCACGCACTCCTCAGAGTGGAGGAAGCACGGCCACGCACTCCTCAGAGGGAAGGAAGCCCGGTCACGCACTCCTCAGAGGGAAGGAAGCCCGGCTACGCACTCCTCAGAGGGAAGGAAGCCCGGCCACGCACTCCTCAGAGGGAAGGAAGCCCGGCCACGCACTCCTCAGAGGGAAGGAAGCCCGGCCACGCACTCCTCAGAGGGAAGGAAGCCCGGCCACGCACTCCTCAGAGGGAAGGAAGCCCGGCCACGCACTCCTCAGAGGGAAGGAAGCCCGGCCCTGCACTCCTCAGAGGGAAGGAAGCCAGGCCACGCACTCCTCAGAGGGAAGGAAGCCCGGCCACGCACTCCTCAGAGGGAAGGAAGCCCGGCCACGCACTCCTCCGAGGGAAGGAAGCCCGGCCACGCACTCCTCCGAGGGAAGGAAGCCCGGCCACGCACTCCTCAGAGGGAAGGAAGCCCGGCCACGCACTCCTCAGAGGGAAGGAAGCTCGGCCACGCACTCCTCAGAGGGAAGGAAGCCCGGCCACGCACTCCTCAGAGGGAAGGAAGCCCGGCCACGCACTCCTCAGAGGGAAGGAAGCCCGGCCACGCACTCCTCAGAGGGAAGGAAGCCCGGCCACGCACTCCTCAGAGGGAAGGAAGCCCGGCCACGAACTCCTCAGAGGGAAGGAAGCCCGGCCACACTCCTGAGCATGAAGGAAGCCCGGCCACGCACTCCTCAGAGGGAAGGAAGCCCGGCCACGCACTCCTCAGAGGGAAGGAAGCCCGGCCACGCACTCCTCAGAGGGAAGGAAGCCCGGCCACGCACTCCTCAGAGGGAAGGAAGCCCGGCCACGCACTCCTCAGAGGGAAGGAAGCCCGGCCACGCACTCCTCAGAGGGAAGGAAGCCCGGCCACGCACTCCTCAGAGGGAAGGAAGCCCGGCCACGCACTCCTCAGAGGGAAGGAAGCCCGGCCCTGCACTCCTCAGAGGGAAGGAAGCCAGGCCACGCACTCCTCAGAGGGAAGAAGCCCGGCCACGCACTCCTCAGAGGGAAGGAAGCCCGGCCACGCACTCCTCAGAGGGAAGGAAGCCCGGCCCTGCACTCCTCAGAGGAAAGGAAGCCCGGCCACACTCCTGAGCATGAAGGAAGCCCGGCCACGCACTCCTCAGAGGGAAGGAAGCCCGGCCACACTCCTGAGCATGAAGGAAGCCCGGCCACGCACTCCTCAGAGTGAAGGAAGCTCAGCCACACTCCTCAGAGTGAAGGAAGCCCTGCCACGCACTCCTCAGAGTGAAGGAAGCCCGGCCACGCACTCCTCAGAGTGAAGGAAGCTCAGCCACACTCCTCAGAGTGAAGTAAGCCCGGCCACACTCCTCAGAGTGAAGGAAGCCCGGCCACGCTCCTGAAAGTGTCTGCAACCAGAGAACAGCCATTTTCTCCTAAGAGTCAACAAAACTAAAGTAAAGAATGCAGCTGCACGGCCCTCAAGAGTGAAGGCAGCCATGCTCTCCTGAGTGAAGGCACACAGCACAGCCACGCTCTTCTCGGAATAAAGGAGACCACAGAAGTGTGTGTGGCCTCCACTGTGTAAGAGAATATCAACAAGAGGTACCTACCCCTGGGTTCTGGCTGCAGGAGGTCTTCACCTGGAAAGCACAGCTTGCTGTTGCTGCAGTGGCTCTCTAGGTTTTTAATAAAAGACAGGTATTGTGGGTGAATACTTACTATAGTTTAACAGAACAAACATGGATGGGGTACTGGCTGCAAGTTACAGAGGCGAGTCTAGTGTAGGGCAACTATCTGTCATGGAAGTGGGTTCCGGACTAGGTAGCAAGGGTAAGAGGCAGGCTTTACTGGGCCAGGTGGTTGTGGACAGTCCTGGTGCCTGTTCTCTAACTGGGACAGTCCAGCACCTGTCACTATGGTTTCCGCAGTCTTACTGGTACAGAACAGGTGCCTGTCTGTATGGTTGCTGTTCTCTTATTTTTCTCATACTGGGACAGTACCATCACCTGCCAGTATCTGAGGTAAAGCACTCCACTTCCCGGTTCTAAGAGGTGCTGCAAGAAAAAGTAGCTTTCCTGATGAACAAAATACGAGGTCCGAGATCCACTCCCAGCCTTACATGTTTAAGTCGAGTGTTTTACAACAGACTGCTATACTTTGGCTGCAGCGTCGTTTGACCCCCCGTATGAGGATTCTAATTTGAAGAAAATATTGAGCGGATGCAACCTTTTTCACCAATAGGAGGGCTATAGCTGGTGGTTGGATCGGTTTGGCCCCCATCTTAGAGGCCGCTCCATTTGGAGTGGGCTCTTTGGTCCCTTTGTCCTTTCCCCTGACCACCCAGCTGCATCTTTTGTTTATCCGCTACCTCTCTGGCCTTGCCATTGTTGCAACACCTTTAATGTTTTAATTTATGTGGGGTTGGCCCCTGTCTACCCCATTTCTTTCTGCACTACTTTACCCAATCTGTTACGTAGCGCCCTGAAGAAGGTGGTACTGTATTTAGTCTTGCACCGAAACGCGAGTCAGTGCCACTACAAAATAAATATAAACCAGAAGACTACATTACCTATATAAGAGAAAAGGGGCTTGTGACCCACAATCTAAGAGAATTCAAAATAAAAGTTTTGATGTGAAATAAATAATCTGGAAAAAGACATGATTGAATTGTTTAACTAAATACTAGGCTGTTTTCACTAGAACTCAAATTATTGGATATCAAGATACAGATTTGGAAGTATATTCTGCGTCTTGTTCCATAAGTTGTACTATTTTTAATGGTCCTCAGTTTAAATGAGTTAAAATGAATGAAGTATGACTGGCACGTGTGTGAGTGGGGATGTGATAGAGTGGCTTGAGTGGGCTGTCGGGGGGCTTAGCTAAAAGGTAATATATTTGTCTCATACATTATGCTCTAAACGTATTGCGTATTGTTAAGTTTAAATCAATTTGAATTCTTATATGATATTGTATGAAATTGTCTCAACATACATGAAAAGTATAAATATTGCAGAAAGCATTTACTCAATTATCTTCCTTTTGTATGCTTTGGCTCAAGGTTATACTCTATGTCCACACTGGATAAGTTACACAGACACTAACCAGTTGAGCTGTCATATTTATATGTTCTTGTAGTTCCAACCCAACAGATGCCACTGCCTGCTTCTTTAACCACACTGGTATGTTTGTGCTCCGTGTGCGTTGCTTGCCCGAGAAGAGTCCTGAAAGCCTGGCCCTGCTGCCTGCAACCCGAGAGGAGCCCTGAACGCCTGGCCCTGCTGCCTGAAACCCGAGAAGAGCCCTGAACGCCTGGCCCTGCTGCCTGCAACCCGAGAGGAGCCCTGAACGCCTGGCCCTGCTGCCTGAAACCCGAGAAGAGCCCTGAACGCCTGGCCCTGCTGCCTGCAACCCGAGAAGAGCCCTGAACGCCTGGCCCTGCTGCCTGCAACCCGAGAGGAGCCCTGAACGCCTGGCCCTGCTGCCTGCAACCCGAGAGGAGCCCTGAACGCCAGGCCCTGCTGCCTGCAACTCGAGAAGAGCCCTGAACGACTAGACCTGCTGCCTGCAACCCGAGAAGAGCCCTGAACGCCTGGCCCTGCTGCCTGCAACCCGAGAGGAGCCCTGAACGCCTGGCCCTGCTGCCTGCAACCCGAGAAGAGCCCTGAACGCCAGGCCCTGCTGCCTGCAACTCGAGAAGAGCCCTGAACGACTAGACCTGCTGCCTGCAACTCGAGAAGAGCCCTGAACGCCTGGCCCTGCTGCCTGCAACCCGAGATGAGCCCTGAACGCCTGGACCTGCTGCCTGCAACCCGTGAAGAGCCCTGAACGCCTGGACCTGCTGCCTGCAACCCCTGAAGAGCCCTGAACGACTGGGCCTGCTGCCTGCAACCCGTGAAGAGCCCTGAACGACTGGGCCTGCTGCCTGCAACCCGAGAGGAGCCCTGAAACGCCTGGCCCTGCTGCCTGCAACCCGAGAAGAGCCCTGAACGCCAGGCCCTGCTGCCTGCAACTCGAGAAGAGCCCTGAACGACTAGACCTGCTGCCTGCAACTCGAGAAGAGCCCTGAACGCCTGGCCCTGCTGCCTGCAACCCGAGATGAGCCCTGAACGCCTGGACCTGCTGCCTGCAACCCGTGAAGAGCCCTGAACGCCTGGACCTGCTGCCTGCAACCCCTGAAGAGCCCTGAACGACTGGGCCTGCTGCCTGCAACCCGTGAAGAGCCCTGAACGACTGGGCCTGCTGCCTGCAACCCGAGAGGAGCCCTGAAACGCCTGGCCCTGCTGCCTGCAACCCAAGAAGAGCCATGAACGCCTGGCCCTGCTGCCTGCAACCCGAGAAGAGCCCTGAACGCCTGGCCCTGCTGCCTGCAACCCGAGAAGAGCCCTGAACGCCTGGCCCTGCTGCCTGCAACCCGAGAAGAGCCCTGAACGTCTGGATCTGCTGCCTGCAACTCGAGAAGAGCCCTGAACGCCTGGATCTGCTGCCTGCAGCCCGAGAAGATCCCTGAACGCCTGGACCTGCTGCCTGCAACCAGAAAAGAGCCCTAAACGTCTGGACCTGCTGCCTGCAACCCGAGAAGAGCCCTGAACGCCTGGCCCTGCTGCCTGGAACCCGAGAAGAGCCCTGAACGCCTGGCCCTGCTGCCTGCAACCCGAGAAGAGCCCTGAACGCCAGGCCCTGCTGCCAGCAACTCGAGAACAGCCCTGAACGACTGGACCTGCTGCCTGCAACTCGAAAAGAGCCCTGAACGCCTGGCCCTGCTGCCTGCAACCCGAGATGAGCCCTGAACGCCGGGACCTGCTGCCTGTAACCCGTGAAGAGCCCTGAACGACTGGGCCTGCTGCCTGCAACCCGAGAGGAGCCCTGAAACGCCTGGCCTTGCTGCCTGCAACCCGAGAAGAGCTCTGAATGCCTGGCCCTGCTGCCTGCAACCCGAGAAGAGCCCTGAATGCCTGGCCCTGCTGCCTGCAACCCGAGAAGAGCCCTGAACGCCTGGCCCTGCTGCCTGCAAACCGAGATGAGCCCTGAACGCCTGGCCCTGCTGCCTGCAACCCGAGAAGAGCCCTGAATGCCTGGACCTGCTGCCTGCAACCCGAGAAGAGCCCTGAACGCCAGGCCCTGCTGACTGCAACTCGAGAAGAGCCCTGAACGACTAGACCTGCTGACTGTAACTCGAGAACAGCCCTGAACGACTGGACCTGCGGCCTGCAACTCGAGAAGAGCCCTGAACGCCTGGCCCTGCTGCCTGCAACCCGAGATGAGCCCTGAACGCCTGGACCTGCTGCCTGCAACCCGTGAAGAGCCCTGAACGACTGGGCCTGCTGCCTGCAACCCGAGAGGAGCCCTGAAACGCCGGCCTTGCTGCCTGCAACCCGAGAAGAGCTCTGAACGCCTGGCCCTGCTGCCTGCAACCCGAGAAGAGCGCTGAATGCCTGGCCCTGCTGCCTGCAACCCGAGAGGAGCCCTGAAACGCCTGGCCTTGCTGCCTGCAACCCGAGAAGAGCTCTGAACGCCTGGCCCTGCTGCCTGCAACCCGAGAAGAGCCCTGAATGCCTGGCCCTGCTGCCTGCAACCCGAGAAGAGCCCTGAACGTCTGGCCCTGCTGCCTGCAACCCGAGAAGATCCCTGAAAGCCTGGACCTGCTCCCTCTTATATGCAGGACAAAGTGGGCTCCAAGGGTCATAAGGCTGACCTCCTGTTCAAGCTACATGGATACAACAACCTGCAAGAGGCCGTTGCAGGAAGGAAGCACCCAGGTGACCGGTGACAACTGGACGTTGATTAGACCCAGATGACCCCTGCCTAAAACCCTGTGAGTCTATAAGTGCCCACCCTGAGGTCCTCTGGGCTTTAGTAGAGTACTTCTGTGGTAGACTGGGACTTAAAGGACGAATCCAGGAGGTAAAGTTGAACTTGGTTGGGGTAACGACCCTCGTGGTCAATCTTAAATTGTGACTAGGTCTTTGTCTACTGCGACCCACTGGCTCTACCTAATAGATTTTTGGCATGATTACATTTTATTCTTTTTTTAATTTATTGTTTTGCATTTTTACTTTATTTCTGTTTTGGTACTGCATAAATACTTTCATATTTTCATAAGGCAAGTTTGTTTGCTATCGGCCATAGCTATCAGGGGGTGGAGTACAAGTTAATTTAGCAAGTTACAGGCCTATTGGCGTTAACAAATGCTTTTCAACGGGGAGGAGCTTCGCGGGCAACCAAGATGGCCGCGTGAGCTCGGAGCTCCGAAGACCTCCCGACCCTCCGCAAGGTCCCCCGAAGATTCTGAATTCACGCTTCGGGACGTGATGGGTGCGATTGCGGGGGTGAAGACTGAGATGCACACTCTTCATGAAGCGCTGTCCGGCAAGGTGGACACCCTAAAGATTGAGCTGAATCTTATCAGAACTGATCTTGGCAAAACTAATGATCGGGTGAAGTCGCTGGACCTTAAAACATCGAGCCTAGTCAATGATATGTCTGACATGCAGACCGAGGTTCGCGACTTGAAAACGGCTAACGGACTGCTGGCACGCCGGCTGGATGAGTTCGAGGGCCGTGCGCGACGCCAGAACGTTCGTATCGCTGGAGTGCCCGAAAAAGCCGAGGAGGACTCAGCTGAACTCTTTGTTGAGGAACTTGTGGTCAAGAATCTAGCACCGGGAGGTTTGAGCAAGTTTTTTTCGGTGGTGAGGGCCCACAGAATACCGGGCGGCCCACCGAAGTCGGGCGCTTCCCCTCGCCCCATCATTGCGAGACTGTTCAATTACAGGGACCGTGACGCCATTCTACAGGCATCGAGGACCGCTGGCCCGCTGCGCTTCCAGAACTCGGACGTAAACTTCTTTCCCGACTTTACCCAAGCAGTTCAGAAACGTCGCCAGAGCTTTGCTGGGGTAAAGAGGAGACTCAGAGAGTTGGGGATGCGCTACTCGATGCTCTATCCTGCTAAACTTCGTATTGAGCACGGTCATCGAACTTTGTTTTTCGACTTTCCGGATGCGGCAGGGGACTGGCTTGATACCCTATCCCAGCGACGGACCGACCCGGCTGACCAGACGGAGGAGGCGACTGGAGGATCAGGTTCCCAGGAATGAACGAATAGACTATTGACTTTACTGGGGGGGGGGGGCTGCTGCGAATGGCACCGACTTTAGAAACTGTTGCTTTTATTTTGGATATCTCTGTTATTCATATGGAGGGTGACGGGGGGGGATAGGATGCCTCCTTTCTCCTCTGAGGGACTTCTTGTAGATTAGTTTAAGGGGCGACAGGCACACTGCTAGTTGGGGTGGCTATTAGTCTAATGCAGGGGTGCAGGGTGGGGGGTAGTTGGGTGTGCTTTTTCTGTTCTCTTTACTGTTTCTTCCATTGTTTTGGCTGAGGTCTCAGTGTTCTGCTGTATTTGCTTTGCGGGCACCATTACGGGTGGGGCTGATGGGGTGGAGCGTCATAGACGATGGGGGGTAAATCACTGAATCTGTTGAGTTGGAACGTGAACGGGTTGGGGGATCGAATAAAACGGGGTGTTGTATTGCAAATGCTTAAACGTTGTTCGCCTGATGTTGTACTCCTGCAGGAAACCCATCTTGTAGGAAATACGTGTAAAGCATTGAACAGGAGAGGGTTTAAGATGGTGGCCCATTCGGGGTTCTCTATGGGATCCAGGGGGGTGGGTATCATGATGCGCATGTCCCTTCCACTGGAGGTGGAGTCTACCCTGGTTGACGAGAGGGGCCGATATGTGGCGGTGGTGGGTAAATGGGAGGGGCGCACCCTAGTTTTGGTTTCGGTCTACGTCCCCCCTGGGCTACAGGCGACTACTTTTCAGGACCTGGGTAGCGCCATTTTGAATCTCCCTGATGGCTTGTTGATCCTGGGGGGGGACTTTAACTCGGTGGTATCGGGGGACCTAGATCGCTTCCCTTCCAGAGACCTACGTACTTCACAGTCCTGGCTCCCAGACTTTCTTGGCTCTATGGGGCTGATTGACTGCTGGCGCCTACTGCACCCCGCCCTGCGGCAGTATACTTTCCATTCGGGTGCCCACGGTAGTCTTTCTCGTATTGATTATGTCCTAACCCCCGCGGCCCAGGCACAGTCGGTTTCTACCGCCCGCCTGATGGCCAGGGGCATCTCGGACCACTCCCCGGTTTGGGTGTCCTTTGATTTTCACATCATCGCGACATCGAGGGTGGCCCCTATCAACCCCTGGTATTTTCGTAATCCGAAAACCCGGGACCTCCTGGCTAAATCTATAGAGAGGTACTTCGCCGAGAACTCCGGCTCGGTTGATTCGGCTGTCTCCCTTTGGGAGGCCTTTAAAACCGTACTCCGCGGCGAGGCCTTCTCTTTGATTGCGGAAGTGCGTAGGCGGCGGGACGAGGACATGGTGCGGTTGGAGTCTGAAATCTTTGATTTGAATTCTCAGCTGGCCTTGGGGCCGACTCCGGACCTGCTCCATGCCCTTTCCCTGAAACAAACGGAACTTAGGGCCACTGCCACCGACGTGGCGAAGGCGGTGAGCAGGGAGCAGCAAGGCAGGATATATGACTCCGGGGACAAGGCCGGCAAACTTCTGGCGTGGTTGGATAGGAGAGAACTTGCCTCCCGTGTGGTTCCAGAGATACTGGGCGAAGACGGCCTGGTCGTGACAGACCCGGCCGCCATTGTTGGGTCGTTTGCGGAATACTTTGAGGCGGTTTATACGTCTGTGGCCTCCCTACCGGAATCTGCTTCGACTTCCTTTTTGGAGGGCATCGAGCTTCCCTGTCTATCAGATGTCGAGCGGGAGGATATGGACCGGGATATAGCGGTCGATGAGGTGGCGCAGGCGATCCGGTCGTTGCGCTCCGGCAAAGCGCCGGGGCCCAACGGCATTCCTGTGGAACCGTACAAGCTTAAGGCCGATACGGTGGCTGCGCCCCTACTGGATATGTTCCTTGAAGCCCGCGAGGCCGGTGAGCTCCCGCTCGACCAACGACTTGCCACCATAGTGGTCATACACAAGGAGGGGAAGCCACATGACCTATGCCGCTCCTATAGGCCCATCTCCCTGCTTAACGCCGAGCCTAAAATTCTGGCTAAGCTACTAGCTAACCGTCTGGTGGGGGTGATCTCGGACCTGGTTCATCCGGATCAGTCTGGATTCATACCACACCGCAACACTGCCCTCAATCTTCGCAGGCTCCACGCAGTCATGGCACGGGCGCACCTGCTTACTGAACCGGCCGTACTTGCCTCGCTTGACGCCACCATGGCTTTTGACTCCCTGGAGTGGAATTACCTGTGGGCCGTGCTTGCCAAGCTTGGGCTCGGGCCCGCCTACATCGGCTGGGTCCGGCTCCTTTATTCTGCCCCGTTAGCTAATGTGACTGTTAATGGCCGAGTGTCTGCCTCTTTCGCGTTACGCAGAGGCACCAGACAGGGATGTCCGTTGTCTCCTCTCCTGTTTGCGTTGGCGCTTGAGCCGTTGGCGGCGTGGATCCGGGTTCATCCTGATGTCGCAGGGATTACGTGGTCTCCGGGATTTGAGGACCGAGTGTCGCTGTATGCCGACGATATCCTCCTGTATCTCACCTCCCCTTGCCGGTCCCTTATAGTGGTGTTTGACCTGCTGGGCACCTTCGGTGGCTACTCGGGCCTGGTTATTAACTGGTCCAAGTCCTCTCTCTACACGTTGTGTGGTGATACTCTGCGCCTTCCCCGCGGCTGTACAATACAGGTTGCCCAACAGGGCTTTAAGTATCTGGGTATCTATGTATCAAAGGATCCCCGGGCACGGTACTCGCACAACTTGCTTCCTCCTTTGGTGAGGCTGCGTCGAGATGTGGAGGGCTGGAAGAAGTTACCGATTTCTTTACTGGGCAGGGCGGCATTATTTAAAATGATGTCTTTGCCACGGTTCCTCTACGCGTTGCAGAATACTCAGGATCCGGTGCCCGCTAAATATTTTGGGGAGATTGAGAACTTGCAGCGCACGTTGTTGTGGGATGGTAGGCCACGGATATCCCTGACGAAATTGACCATACCGTGGTACGATGGTGGCATTGCCTTACCCGATATGCGTCGCTATTACTGGGCGTCCCAACTGGCAGCTATCAATCACGGCCTCTACGGCCCAGCAGTCGGCCCTGGCTATGCCATGGACCGCTGGCTTATGAATGATGGGAACTATTATAGGGCGTTGTATTCGAGGTCTCTGGATCGGAAGTTGACGGGTCCCACCAAGACGGCTGTACGGTTGTGGAGGGCGGTTACCAAGACTCTGGGCTGGTGGGGCAGGCTTACCATGGCCACCCCGCTGTATGACTCCGACCTGCTAGGGAAATTGTGGCACACCAGGGGGTTTGACAGGTGGGATGTCATTGGGATATCGAAGGTGGGGGATGTAATGGCTGGTGGGGTGGTTAAATCCTTTGGGGCACTACAGGCCGAGTTTCAGTTGGGTGAGACGGAGTATTTCCGATATGCACAGCTTCGCCACGCTCTCTTGTCCTGTATAACGGTGGGGGAGGTAGTACCTGAATCGTCTCCACTGGAGGATAGAGTGTTGGATGGACACATGCCAGACAGTGCCATCTCCCTGACTTATAAGAAGCTTATTAACGTGCGGATTGACTTGCTGGTGAACTTGAGGGAGCTTTGTATGAACGATGGGATTGAGGTGGATGATGAGGAGTGGCAGTCAGCGGTCTCTTCCCCTAGGGAGGTGGCCATCTCGGCAAGGCTCCGGCTCGTTCAGCTGAAGATTCTCCACAGGGTTTATGTCACGGGCCCTAGGCTTATACACATGGGGCTTTCGCAGGACGGTATGTGCCGGAGAGGATGTGGAATGCTTGCGACTTTCATGCACATTATTTGGGAATGTCCCGAGGTGGTCCGATTCTGGAACCGAGTGCATGAGGTGATGAGAGATGTGACTGGTGTGACCTTGCCTGCGGAGGCCCGGCGCTGTCTTCTCAACATTTGGGGCCCGAATGACTACAATGTTGCCCAGACCCGCTGGGTCACCCTGGGCAACATGATAGCTAAGAGAGACATTGCCCAGAAGTGGGGTGCGCCCGCTCCCCCCACGATCGGACTGTGGGAAACCAACATGGACTGGTGCATGCTTCGCGAGAAAACTGTGTATGTGGCCAGGGGCAAACCTAGAATGTGGAGGTCTGTGTGGGGAGCGTGGAATTCATATCGAGGTGACATCTGCGTGCCCCCTGAGGCTGTGACGCCCGAAGCCCGCTTGTCTCCGTAATGCCCCCTTCCCGTGGTTCCATGCTTGTTATCCTGCAATATTACTCCCCATCTGCAACGCTGTCACTCATTGGATTGTTTGTACAGTAGGGTGTGTAACCCCTGAGCACTCCTAGTGATGCAAGCCCAAAATACGTCGCCTGTCCTCAGCCTAGCTTCTTTTACTTTTTCCCTTTTTTCCTCTCTTTCCCATCTCCTTTCCTTTGTTTGTTATTTGGTTTACTTATTGTTCTAAGATATCTTATTTGAAAATTAAACCTGAATGTTCCTGTGTAAGGTCTTGTGCACGACTTTGAGTACTGCTACAATGCTGCCTGGCCTCCGGGATGTATGGCTGAATAGCGGTGTACTTTTTCTACAAATAAAGGTTTTCCAAAAAAAAAAAAAAAAAAAAAAAAAAACAAATGCTTTTCACAATAAATAAGACAGGCCTATAGGCTTTACTCATAACTTTTCTTAATAAGCAGACCTGGCCTATGGCATCTGGTTTAACGTTCCCTGCGCATCAATCCAGCCTACAGGCTTTATCATTGACTTGAAACCTTAACCAACTCAGGCATATTATACCGGGCGAACGCCTCCCCACCAAGATTCTTGCCTTGCAAACCTTCCACACCCACGGTTTGTCAGAGGGGGAACTAATGCCAAAAACCGTTGTCTGCTACGATGATCTGCGAAATTCCATGTCACAAAAAACATACCTGGAGGCCTGAATACAGAGTAATAACAACCCACGCTAAAGGACTACTGAATTTAACATATCCTTTTCACAATCAATATGTCAGGCCTACGGACTTTTTTGAAACTTTCATAACAGTCAGTCCTATAACCTTTATCATTGGATTGTCACCACAACCAACTCAGATCTACTCTGTAAGGCATAAGTTTTGCACAAGCAACCATCAGGAACACAGTAATACTATTAGGAATTCACACAAAATAACAGTTATCAAAACATTATAAAAACCCTGCTAATAGAAATGGAGCATATTAAGATTTACCCTGCGCAAATTGTCCATCCCCATACTCTGTTCCTTTGCCTACTATGGTCATCTGCGAGATTCAGTTTAAGGTAAGAGCGGCCTACAAGCCTTAGCCCAGTGTAATTACACCCCCCACCCCCACAAGCCTACAGCCCTAAACACAAGCTTTTCATAATAGGTAAGCCAGACCTACTTGCTTTGTTGCAACATTTCACTATAACAGATCACTTGTAAGGCTCTTTTCCCAGTGAACAGATGAGGCCGGTGCAAGCACAAATTCAGCTCAGTCAAACCCGCTACTCAGGGAAAGCAACATGTGGGTGGAGCCTAAGCCGCTCTGGCAGTAGTACTCTGAAAGCTCTGTTCTGTCAATCACTTAGGGCATGTGTGGATCACTGTGGTGCTGGGCATCCAATACAGAGAACTGCAACCTGACGTTTCAAGTTAACGTTGGAAAGGGAAGAGGATCTGTGCTGCACCGTAAATTATCTACTTATCTAAGACACTTAACAGCATTACAATGCCATGTGTCTGTTCCCGAATGTTCCCACTCCAGCTCATGATAAGCACAATGCTTTAGGCTGTAAGTGAGCCTTCCCTTGGCAGCCATACTGATGCTAGATCTGGCCTCTGGATAAACAAACAAAATAATCATAGCTGCAAGGACGGGAGGCACACGTCTGCAGAGGTGCACAACTTTCCGCCAACTTTCTGCCTACCTTGAAACCCACAAACTACTTCATTACTCCCAGACGGGTTTTCGTCCAGGTCAGGGCACAGAGACTGCACTGATGGCAGTGGTGGAGGAGTCCAGAAAGATCTTGGACACCGGAGGCTAGGTGTTTGAAGGTAACACCCACTCACGCCCAATACCGCTGCAATGTGAGGTTCCCCAGGACTCCTCCCTGAGCCCTACCCTTTTTAACGTGTACATGTCCCCACTGGCTGAAAAAGTCTCCCCCTTTGGCATTCAGCTTATTAGCTATGCGGATGACACGCAGCTAGTGGTGGCATTGAAGAGCAGGACCCCACAAACCTGAACTCCTGTCTCAAAGAAGTCGCCAGCTAGATGAGTGTGTCACACCTTAAACTCAATGGCGACAAGACAGAGCTCATGCTGCTGAGTAACCAAGCAACCTTTAACCCACACATGTGGTGGCCACCTTGCATGGGTTCCCCCCACCATTCCTAAAACTGAAATAAAGAGCCTAGGCATCTGGCTTGATAACGAGCTTACCTTTAGAGTCCAAGCCAGAAACACAGCTGCCAGCTGTTTCGGCATGCTGAGGTCAACTCGTAAGATACTGCCCCTCTTAACAGAGAGCTCCAAAAAAATCCTAATCCAAGCTCTCATTTTGTCGAGATTGGATTATGGAAATGCCCTCTATTTAGGAGCCCCTACTTCAGCGATCCGGAAACTCCAGGTGGTGCAAAACGCTGGAGCGAGACTACTCACAGGTACTAACATCCGATCCTCAGCCAAACCGGCCCTGAAAGCACTCCACTGGCTCCCAATCCAAGTGCGAATTCATTTCAAAGCTCTATGCATCACCCATAAAAACCTGCAGGGAAAAGGTCCCCCCATCCTCAATAACCTTATCAAACCCCATAAAACAGCCAGAAGCCTCCGTTCCAATGATCTGCACCTGGCTGAAGTTCCCAGAATTAAGAGATCCCGTAGCGGAGGACGTCTTTTCTCCTACAACGCCTCCAAACTTTGGAATTCCCTGCCTATCTCCATCCGCCAGGAAGTCAATCACCTCTCATTCCGCAAACAACTTAAAACGTGGCTCTTCCCATAAAACCTCACCTATCTCTTACCGCACGTCCGCAGTGCTGGGATGCCCTCGAGTAGCCATGCGCTATGTAAGAGCATATACAATACAATACAATACAATACAACTTCGGTCCAATCAAAACATGTACTCCTGTGCACCAGCATGTCAAGAGAGCCATAGCGCCTCGCTTAGTACGCATGAAAGCTATCTTTTTAGGTCTCGCCTAGGCATCGCGCATGCACTGATCCAGGAGGGCCTTTAGCCATCGGTCTTCCCTTTTCAAGCACTGCACTCGTGCTTGTGGCGGCATCCACCTTGCGGGAGCAAGCAGGGGCGCGCCGCAAGCACAAGTGCAGTGCTTGAAAAGTGAAGATTGCTCTCCCAAGCGCGCGCACACCACTCGCGGGCTCATTTCCTGCTCCCCCCTCTCTCACAACATCTCCGCTTCACGGTACAGCGCTTCATGTTTTATGAAGTGCAGAGGTATTTTTTAGGTCGAGCCTATAGCGCTGCTATAGGAAAACGACCTCTTGCAGCTGACCAGAAGTTTACACAAGCTCGTTCACCGCCTCTGTTCCTCTGGCTAGGGCACCCGATAACAATGCTGATCCCGTCCAATACAGCGCTGGGTTAGATGCACCGTGCACTGCTGGTTGTGCGCTTTGATAGACAGACAAATGCTTAGGACCCCCTGCCCAAAAGCACACATAGCGCTAAAAGCTGCTGTGTCTAGCGTGTACACAAAGTTCACTGCTTCCTGCTGCACAATTCAATCACAGAGAAGTACTGAAACATTGATGCGTTTAGAAACGTTGGGTGATGTCCTGTTTCAGATTCTGTGTCCCTGTGACTTAGGCTACTGGAGAGAAAATGTGACCTCTAAATCTTGTCTGTGATGGAGCTAATGTATGCTTTTCGTGACTATTGCATTTAATTTAAGCACTAGGGAAAGACATTTAACAAGGATATTCCACCATTACTTTCCCACTCTTTAAAACTGATCACAACACTGGACATATCTGTCACATGAACTTACCACTGATGGCAAATCTTCTCATAAGAGTGGTCACTCAACACATTTGGTAATAAGTAACGTTCAGTCACTTGCTGGGTCCCTCCCGGACTGGCTTCCAAAAGTCAAAGGGAACAGAGATGGGCTCTCCTGTGCGACTGGGTCCTTTTGGTCGACACCAGTGTCTACTTGATGATTGTTTGCGCGGTTTGAACTCTGCTGACTGTTCGTTTTATTTTGGTCCTATGTATTTGTTTTCATTGAAGGAGTATCGATGCTGTTGAAACGTGGTGGTGGACAAGTTCAGGAAGTGTTAATATTTGTCTTAAAGTGCCATGGGAATTAAATGCTCCCTCCCAGGCTGGAACCCACCCTCAAAATAGGGTTTGAGACATTCAATCAATCAATCAATCAATTATGCATTTGTAAAGCGCGCTATATACCCGTGAGGGTCTCAAGGCGCTGAAGGGGGTGAGGGGGGGTGTTAGACGGGACCTGGAGGGTCGGCCGAGGACAAGAGGAGAGGTCTCCGGAGAGAGCCGTCTCCAGCGATCGTACAGACAAGTAACTTCCCCCCCACAGATAGGCACCACACAAAGATAGGATTTAACGTTCTTTATAAGCAATTTTGGGGTACGGTAGAATGGTACAAGGAGGTCTGGACTCAGGGGTCCCCTCGATTCTAGTCTCTTGGATGGGAAAGGGGGTAGCGGGACAGTCTTATTACCAATCTGGTAGTTGCGATGCGTTGATGGGTAGCTCACAATCCTCGAGCTCGGCGTTCTTGAAGGACGGGCCGCGGCAGCGCCAGCAGGTCCCGGGGTGGTCGAAGGTGGCAACGGTCCGCGGCAGCGCCAGCAGGTCCCGACGAAGATGGTAGTTACAACGGGTCGCGGCAGCGCCAGCAGGTCCCGACGAGGATGAAGGTTGCAGAGGGCCGCGGCAGCGCCAGCGGCAGGACGACAGTTCACAAGGCAGGGCTGCGGCAGCGCCAGCAGTCCGTCAAGGATGAGTTCTTCTCGGTGTCTCTCGACTCCAGGATACAACTGCCTTCCTGCTCTGGAGCTGCCCCAGTTATAGGTCTGGCGGCCTTTGATGTCCGGACCCTCGCACTTGGAGGTCGGGAGGTCCGGGATGAGGGAGTCCAGACACCCAGCAGGGGGGTGGAGCCAGCGCCCGGGGAGGCTGGGGGCGATCGGCACCTGGCGGGGGAGAGCCATCGACACTTCTTTCTCCCATTGACCTGCCAAGTGGTCCGTTCACCTCCTGGGTGGATGGTGGTGCCGGGATGTCGGGGCCTGGCCAGGCCCAGGGTTGGGGTCGAGCTGAGGCCATGCGGCCTCGTGGTGCAGTGTCCAAGATGGCGGCCGGGCTGGGCAATGGTGCTGACGGTGGCCCGGGCCCGTGATACAGAGATGTCCGGGGGTAGGAGTCCCGTAGGGGACGGAGTGTGGGTTGCTTCTGTGGGTAGCACCTGGAGAGCTGATGTCCGGGCTCTGTCATGCGGGGAGGGAGCGAGCCCTTCATGTGGCCTGTCCAACAGGGGGCTGCTACTGATTGAAAAGCCAGGTTTGGAGGAGTCTTCTGAAGGCCAGCAGGTCCCGAGTGTGTCGTAGGTCAGTGCATTAGGATGCAAAAGCCAATTGTTAGCTGCCCTTTTATCTGGAAAAGTCCTACCTCTACCCTCACATTCCGGCACACGTTACGAATTTCTCTTTAGTAAATGACGATTCTCAAATTATCATACAGAGATAAGCTTGATTTCATTCAAGACAGTCACAGGGTGTCTCGGCACATAGCCTTGCTTCTTTGCCGATAATTCATTACTCCCTCCCACAAAATGAGCCCAGGCTATTATTTATTGCACGTCTGTGCTTTCAGAACTGATCTGGCCTGTGCTCCGCCAATCTTCTTTATTTTGGATTCCATGTTAAAGGGAAGGGGCTGCGGGGAAGTAAGTGGCTGTCAGAAAAAAAGCAAGTTTTGGCAAAGTCAACTAAGTAGCCTTGGCAGACTGGAGCTTTAGTTAAATATTACATTTTTTATTGAAAGCATATGCCAGAAGTGGCCATGTTCTTGTTCAAAAACAAAAAACGCTGCACATACTTTTAATCGGACAGCCAGTGCTTCCTGGCAGGCAGGTACGCTTAGAGCAGTATAGAAAATCCTTTTTAGGTCTTGCTTGCCCGCGCAACTGTTACTATACTTTGTGATCGGCAGAAAAAAAATGTAAGAACACTACCGAGAGGTGCTTTGGCTCTGTCTACATGTTGGTGAACTGGAGTACAGCATTTCGGTGGGCAGAAGTTGTAAGCTTTCACTGAAAATGGTGCTTTTATTCCCACTTTTTCTTTGTGGGAAAGAGTATGCCTAATACAGTAGGACTCTGTTATGGAACCAAATTATTGATCAAGGCTACAGGCCTAATCTGTTTATTATGAAAATGTATATTGAAGGCAGTAGGCCTGAAGTATTCACTGTTGAAAGCATATGTTAAAGACAAATAAGCATTTAAGGGTGGATTGTTATTGAATAGGTTACAGCCTGAAGATAGCTGTTTTGGTTTCTTGAGAGCACTCCAATTACTGTAGTAGCCAAGAGTTTTGGTGAACTCCTCTAACAAACCTGTCTGTGTTTGTAAATACACTGACAGACTTTAAGTGGGATGAAAAAACTGGGGTGTCAAGATGTGCTGCTCTGCGAGGCATGCTATATTCTCTGTGAGGTTTGAACACGCCAACTTAACTAACAAACATTGGTAAAACCAATAGCTCTAGCTAAACACTTATAAAGCCCCAAAGGCGAGACCTATTGGCTTTGCCAATTGTCAGCTAAGAGCAGTGCTGTCAAGCCAGACCCAACATGACTGCTTTGTATATGTAATGAATGGATGAGATAAATACATTTAAATGTGTGATGAGAAAGATGGCGTTTCAGGTGTAAAATATTCCCTTAGGCAGGGGAACGGATACAGCCAAACACCGTAAGATGAGGCGAAACACTCCAGGGGCGGATTTCAGATGTGATCCCCAATGGTTGAATCACAAACCCCAGCGGAAGGATACTAAACCGCCTTTACAGATAAAACCTAAAAAGAGGAAATATGTTTTACTAATGAAATCTGATGTTCTAAATTTTCAAAAAAAGAACGGAAGAGTCAGGATAAACAGGTTCAACTTACTCAAAGCATATGCATCAAAATGTTATCTTGCCAATTCAAAATGCCAAGAAAATACCTGGTGAGTTTCGGAACCACCAAGAGACAAGTAAACCGCCTCAATACAAAAGTAAAAGAAACAATGGGAGTAAAGTAACAAGCATTTACAATGCAATGGTCTCGGCAGCATTAAAGGTAGAGCTATTGGCATTGCTCATTATGTATTTTTTTTTAAATCATAAATAAATGGCATTGTCATTTACATTGCCAATAGCTTCATCACGTACATATGCGAGACCTATTGCATTAGCACCCACACACACAGTAAGCAGTAGAGTGAGAAGTCGATCGTGAGTAGGAGAGAGTTATTAGTAAAGAGTATTAGAGAGCGCAACAGAGCTGTGTGAATAATAACAGCTGTGAGCCCGTGCCTGAGGTGCATCATCAGAGCTGTGTGAATAATAACTGTGTCAGCCCCGTGCCTAAGGTGCATCATCAGAGTTGTGTGAATAATAACAGTTGTGAGCACCTGCCTGAGGTGCATTATCAGAGCTGTGTGAATAACTGCGGCAGCCCCGTGCCCGAGGTGCATCATCAGAGCTGTGTGAATAACTGCGTCGGCCCCGTGCCCGAGGTGCATCATCAGAGCTGTGTGTATAACTGCATCGGCCCCGTGCCCGAGGTGCATCATCAAAGCTGTGTGAATAATAACTGCGTCGGCCCCATGCCTGAGGTGCATCATCAGAGCTGTGTGAATAACTGCGTCGGCCCCGTGCCCGAGGTGCATCAGCAGAGCTGTGTGAATAGCTGCGTCGGCCCCGTGCCCGAGGTGCATCATCAGAGCTGTGAGAATAACTGCGTCAGCCCCGTGCCCGAGGTGCATCATTAGAGCTGTGTGAATAACTGCGTCAGCCCAGTGCCCGAGGTGCATCATCAAAGCTGTGTGAATAATAACTGCGTGGCTTAGAGTGAAGTGGCATAAAGTCCAGTGGTGCAGGGTAGATTGCCACAGAGGGCAGTGGCGTAGTGTGCATTGGTTTTGAGTAAAGTGGTGTAGGGTGCAGAACAGTTTAAACTGGCATGGAGTATTGCAGAGTGTAATGCCGTAGAGTGGCACAGAGTTGAGTGGTTCATAGTACAGTACAGTGCCATAGAGTGCTGTGGAGTAGACATCAGTGGCATAGAGTAGAGTGGTAGAGAGAGCAGTGGCGTAGAGTACAGAGGTGAACAGTAGAATAGAGTGGAGTAGAGTGCAGTGACATAGAGTGCTGTGGAGTAGACATCAGTGGCATAGAGTAGAGTGGTAGAGAGAGCAGTGGCGTAGAGTACAGAGGTGAACAGTAGAATAGAGTAGCGTACAGTGCAGTGACATAGAACGTAGTAGTGCAGATGGCGTAGCGTGCGGTGGTGCACAGTAGAGTGGCAGAGTGACACCCCCTCCCCCCACCCCTCCCTGAATAAATGCATTTCTGGTAAATAGTTGGGTACCGGTGCATTAAGTCGGGACTGTGATGTGTCAGATTTCACCAGGACTTTTTCCACACACACACAGACACAGACAAAAACGCACACACGGTCTCCCTCTCTGTTCTGAAAGTCTTCATAAATGTCGGTTATTTTACAACACATTGTGTTTCTCTCACTTGCCACCTCTGTCAATCCGCATCCGCCCCCCTCTCCGCTGCCCCTTCAACATATTTTAACATCATATGGCAGCGTGATGGTTGGAAATATGAATCCCCCCCCCCCGCCCCATCTCATGACCGAGCTACGCCCCTGCTGTAACGCATTAAACCCCCTCAATGATGTGCATTGCACACCAGCTGTTTTAAATCCTCACATGTAATACCGAAAAAACACGGAAAAAGAATGAACACAACTCGGGCCCGTCAGTGACAAGGGCTTGGAATAGATACAGGAAGAAAGTGGAGAGCTTGGAGATCAGATCTGGAAGACAGTTTCAGAAGCGACCGGTGAGGAGACAAGTGAAGAGAAGATATAAGAAGGCCTGAAAGGAAGACACAAAACACGAAGAGGCGGCAGGGGTCACAGGCCTCGGGAAGAGATGAAAGAGAGGAATGAAAGAGTGAGCTGAGGAGGCTGAAACGAGCAAATCCCAGGACACACCCCCAGGACACACCCATTGCACACTCCCCAGGACACACCCACGGCACACCCCCAGGACACACCCATTGCACACTCCCCAGGACACACCCCCCAGGACACACCCACGGCACACCCCCAGGACACACCCATTGCACACTCCCCAGGACACACCCACGGCACACCCCCAGGACACACCCATTGCACACTCCCCAGGACACACCCCCCAGGACACACCCACGGCACACCCCCAGGACACACCCATTGCACACTCCCCAGGACACACTCACTGCACCTACAGGACACACCCACTGATCACCCCCCAGGACACCCCCCCCAGGACACACCCATTGCACACCCCTAGGAGACACCCACTGCGCACCCACAGGACACACCCACTGCACCCCCAGGACACACCCAGGAAACCCCCAGGACACACCCACAGGACACCCCCAGAACACACCCACTGCACATCCCCAGGACACACCCACTGCACACACCCCAGGACACACCCACTGCACACCCCCAGGACACACCTCCAGCACACACCCTCAGGACACACCCCCAGCACACACCCTCAGGACACACCCCCAGGACACAACCACTGCACCCCAGAACACACCCACTGCACACCCCCAGGACACACCAGCTGCACCCCCAGGACACACCTGCTGCACACACCAAGGACACACCCACTGATCACCCCCCAGGACACACCCACTGCACACCCCTAGGAGACACCCACTGCACACCCCTAGGAGACACCCACTGCACACCCCTAGGAGACACCCACTGCACCCCCAGGACACACCCACTGCACCCCCAGGACACACCCACTGCACCCCCAGGACACCCACAGGAAACCCCCAGGACACACCCACAGGACACCCCCAGGACACACCCACTGCACACCCCCAGGACACACCCACTGCACACACCCCAGGACACACCCACTGCACACCCCCAGGACACACCTCCAGCACACACCCTCAGGACACACCCCCAGGACACAACCACTGCACCCCAGAACACACCCACTGCACACCCCCAGGACACACCAGCAACAGACGACATTCGAACTCTACTGGACAATGGAGACACAGTCGCCCTCATCCTCCTTGACCTCTCCGCAGCCTTCGACACAGTCTGCCATAGCACCCTATTACAACGCCTCAGAAACATCGAAATCCAAGGAAAAGCTCTGGAATGGATCACCTCATTCCTCACCGGAAGAACTCAGAGAGTCCGCCTTCCACCAGTCAGAGGCCACTGAAGTCATTTGCGGCGTACCACAAGGATCTTCACTCAGCCCCACCCTCTTCAACGTATACATGAGCCCCCTCGCGACCATCGCACGCCAACACAACCTCAACATCATCTCCTACGCTGATGACACTCAACTGATCCTCTCACTAACCAAAGACCCGAACACCGCCAAAACCAACCTACATGAAGGAATGAAAGAAGTAGCCGAGAGGATGAAGCACAGCCGTCTGAAACTGAACTCAGACAAAACAGAAGTCCTTATCTTAGGTACCTCTCCCTCAGCCTGGGATGACTCCTGGTGGCCAGAGGCCCTTGGAAAAGCGCCCATCCCGACGGACCACGCACGGAACCTGGGCGTCATCCTAGACTCCTCACTCTCGATGAACAGACAAGTCAACGCCGTCTCATCATCTTGCTTCAACATTCTTCGCATGCTCAAAAAAACATTTCGCTGGATCCCCACCGAAACTAGAATAACGGTCACCCACGCACTGGTCACGAGCCGCCTGGACTACGGTAACACCCTATACGCCGGTACAACCGCAAAACTTCAGAAAAAACTCCAACGCATCCAGAACGCATCAGCCAGACTCATACTAGACATCCCGCGTAAAGACCACATCTCTAGCCACCTGAAAAACCTCCACTGGCTCCCCATCAATAAGAGGATAACATTCCGCCTCCTAACCCACGCACACAAAGCACTTTACGAACTTGGACCTGAATGCCTCAACACACGACTTTCCTTTTACACCCCCTCCCGCCAACTACGCTCCTCCAACCAAGCCCTGGCTGTTGTACCTCGCATCAACAAGACCACCAGGGGAGGACGATCCTTCTCCTACCTGGCAGCCAAAACCTGGAATTCACTTCCCACTCACCTTCGCCTCACTCAGAACCACCTAGCATTCAGAAAGCAACTTAAAACTTGGATATTCGACAAGTAATTCCCCACCCTTCCCCAAGCGCCTTGAGACCCTCTGGGTATGTAGCGCGCTATATAAATTATTTGACTTGACTTGACTGACTGCTGCACACACCAAGGACACACCCACTGATCACCCCCCAGGACACACCCACTGCACACCCCTAGGAGACACCCACTGCGCACCCACAGGACACACCCACTGCACCCCCAGGACACAACCACTGCACCCCCAGGACACACCCACTGCACCCCCAGGACACCCACAGGACACCCCCAGAACACACCCACTGCACACCCCCAGGACACACCCACTGCACACACCCCAGGACACACCCCAGGACACACCCACTGCACACACCCCAGGACACACCCACTGCACACACCCCAGGACACACCCCCAGCACACACCCTCAGGACACACCCTCAGGACACACACCCAGCACACACCCTCAGGACACACACCCAGGACACAACCACTGCACCCCAGAACACACCCACTGCACAGCCCCAGGACACACCAGCAACAGACGACATTCGAACTCTACTGGACAATGGAGACACAGTCGCCCTCATCCTCCTTGACCTCTCCGCAGCCTTCGACACAGTCTGCCATAGCACCCTATTACAACGCCTCAGAAACATCGGAATCCAAGGAAAAGCTCTGGAATGGATCACCTCATTCCTCACCGGAAGAACTCAGAGAGTCCGCCTTCCACCATTCAAGTCAGAGGCCACTGAAGTCATTTGCGGCGTACCACAAGGATCTTCACTCAGCCCCACCCTCTTCAACGTATACATGAGCCCCCTCGCGACCATCGCACGCCAACACAACCTCAACATCATCTCCTACGCTGATGACACTCAACTGATTCTCTCACTCACCAAAGACCCGAACACCGCCAAAACCAACCTACATGAAGGAATGAAAGAAGTAGCCGAGTGGATGAAGCACAGCCGTCTGAAACTGAACTCAGACAAAACAGAAGTCCTTATCTTAGGTACCTCCCCCTCAGCCTGGGATGACTCCTGGTGGCCAGAGGCCCTTGGAAAAGCGCCCATCCCGACGGACCACGCACGGAACCTGGGCGTCATCCTAGACTCCTCACTCTCGATGAACAGAGAAGTCAACGCCGTCTCATCATCTTGCTTCAACATTCTTCGCATGCTCAAAAAAACATTTCGCTGGATCCCCACCGAAACTAGAATAACGGTCACCCACGCACTGGTCACGAGCCGCCTGGACTACGGTAACACCCTATACGCCGGTACAACCGCAAAACTTCAGAAAAAACTCCAACGCATCCAGAACGCATCAGCCAGACTCATACTAGACATCCCGCGTAAAGACCACATCTCTAGCCACCTGAAAAACCTCCACTGGCTCCCCATCAATAAGAGGATAACATTCCGCCTCCTAACCCACGCACACAAAGCACTTTACGAACTTGGACCCGAATGCCTCAACACACGACTTTCCTTCTACACCCCCTCCCGCCAACTACGCTCCTCCAACCAAGCCCTGGCTGTTGTACCTCGCATCAACAAGACCACCATGGGAGGACGATCCTTCTCCTACCCGGCAGCCAAAACCTGGAATTCACTTCCCACTCACCTTCGCCTCACTCAGAACCACCTAGCATTCAGAAAGCAACTTAAAACTTGGATATTCGACAAGTAATTCCCCACCCTACCCCAAGCGCCTTGAGACCCTCTGGGTATGTAGCGCGCTATATAAATTATTTGACTTGACTTGACTGACTGCTGCACACACCAAGGAAACACCCACTGATCACCCCCCAGGACACACCCACTGCACACCCCTAGGAGACACCCACTGCGCACCCACAGGACACACCCACTGCACCCCCAGGACACACCCACAGGAAACCCCCAGGACACACCCACAGGACACCCCCAGAACACACCCACTGCACACCCCCAGGACACACCCACTGCACACACCCCAGGACACACCCACTGCACACACCCTCAGGACACACCCCCAGCACACACCCTCAGGACACACCCCCAGCACACACCCTCAGGACACACCCCCAGCACACACCCACTGCACACCCCCAGGACACACCCGCTTCACACACCCAGGACACACCTGCTTCACACACCCAGGACACACCTGCTGCACACACCCAGGACACACCTGCTGCACACACCCAGGACACACCTGCTGCACACACCCAGGACACACCCACTGCACACTCCCAGGACACACCCACTGCACACACCCTCAGGACACACCCCCAGCACACACCCTCAGGACACACCCCCAGCACACACCCTCAGGACACCCCCCCAGGACACACCCCCAGGACACAACCACTGCACCCCAGAACACACCCACTGCACACCCCCAGGACACACCAGCTGCACCCCCAGGACACACCTGCTGCACACACCAAGGACACACCCACTGATCACCCCCAGGACACACCCACTGCACACCCCTAGGAGACACCCACTGCGCACCCACAGGACACACCCACTGCACCCCCAGGACACACCCACTGCACATCCCCAGGACACACCCACTGCACACACCCCAGGACACACCCACTGCACACACCCCAGGACACACCCACTGCACACACCCCAGGACACACCCACTGCACACCCCCAGGACACACCTCCAGCACACACCCTCAGGACACACCCCCAGCACACACCCTCAGGACACACCCCCAGGACACAACCACTGCACCCCAGAACACACCCACTGCACAGCCTCAGGACACACCAGCTGCACCCCCAGGACACACCTGCTGCACACACCAAGGACACACCTGCTGCACACACCCAGGACACACCTGCTGCACACACCCAGGACACACCCACTGCACACCCCTAGGAGACCTCAGTACAGTGCCCCTCACACCCCTCAGTACAGTGTCCCTCACACCCCTCGGTACAGTGCCCCTCACACCCCCTCAGTACAGTGCCCCTCACACCCCCTCAGTACAGTGTGCCTCACACCCCCTCAGTACAGTGTCCCTCACACCCCTCAGTACAGTGTCCCTCACACCCCTCAGTACAGTGTCCCTCACACCCCCTCAGTACAGTGCCCCTCGGTACAGTGTCCCTCACACCCCCTCAGTACAGTGCCCCTCGGTACAGTGCCCCTCACACCCCCTCGGTACAGTGCGCCTC
Source organism: Lissotriton vulgaris (assembly GCF_964263255.1). Taxonomy (NCBI): domain Eukaryota; kingdom Metazoa; phylum Chordata; class Amphibia; order Caudata; family Salamandridae; genus Lissotriton; species Lissotriton vulgaris. The sequence goes on along the minus strand of NC_141690.1, from coordinate 286,077,846 downwards.
ACACCCCCTCAGTACAGCCCCTCACACCCCCTCAGTACAGCCCCTCACACCCCCATCAGAACAGTGCCCCTCACACCCTCTCAGTACAGTGTCCCTCACACCCCTCAGTACAGTGTCCCTCACACCTCTCAGTACAGTGTCCCTCACACCCCCTCAGTACAGTGTCCCTCACACACCCTCAGTAGTGTCCCAACCCCTCAGTACAGTGTCCCTCACACCTCTCAGTACAGTGTCCCTCACAACCCCTCAGTACAGTGTCCCTCACAACCCCTCAGTACAGTGTCCCTCACACCTCTCAGTACAGTGTCCCTCACACCCCCTCAGTAGTGTCCCTCACACCCCCTAAGTACAGTGTCCCTCACACCCCTCAGGACAGTGCCCCTCACACCCCTCAGTACAGTGTCCCTCACACCCCCTCAGTACAGTGTCCCTCACACCTCTCAGTACAGTGTCCCTCACATCTCTCAGTACAGTGCCCCTCACACCCCTCAGTACAGAGCCCCTCACACCCCTCAGTACAGTGCCCCTCACACCCCTCAGTACAGTGCCCCTCACACCCCTCAGTACAGTGCCCCTCACACCCCTCAGTACAGTGCCCCTCACACCCCTCAGTACAGTGTCCCTCACACCCCCTCAGTACAGTGTCCCTCACAACCCCTCAGTACAGTGTCCCTCACACCTCTCAGTACAGTGTCCCTCACACCCCCTCAGTACAGTGTGTCCCTCACAACCCCTCAGTACAGTGTCCCTCACACCCCCTCAGTACAGTGTCCCTCACACCCCCTCAGTACAGTGTGTCCCTCACAACCCCTCAGTACAGTGTCCCTCACACCTCTCAGTACAGTGTCCCTCACACCCCCTCAGTACAGTGTGTCCCTCACAACCCCTCAGTACAGTGTCCCTCACACCCCCTCAGTACAGTGCCCCTCACACCCCCTCAGTACAGTGTGTCCCTCACAACCCCTCAGTACAGTGTCCCTCACACCTCTCAGTACAGTGTCCCTCACACCCCCTCAGTACAGTGTCCCTCACACCCCCTCAGTACAGTGTCCCTCACACCCCCTCAGTACAGTGTCCCTCACACCCCCTCAGTACAGTGTCCCAACCCCTCAGTACAGTGTCCCTCAGTACAGTGCCCCTCAACCCCCCTCAGTGCGCCTCACACCCCCTCAGTACAGCCCCTCACACCCCCTCAGTACAGCCCCTCACACCCCCATCAGAACAGTGCCCCGAACACCCCCTCAGTAAAGTGTCCCTAACACCCCCTCAGTAAAGTGTCCCTCACACCCCTCAGTACAGTGTCCCTCAAAACCCCTCAGTACAGTGTCCCTCACACCTCTCAGTACAGTGTCCCTCACACCCCCTCAGTACAGTGTGTCCCTCACATCCCCTCAGTACAGTGTGTCCCTCACAACCCCTCAGTACAGTGTCCCTCACACCTCTCAGTACAGTGTCCCTCACACCCCCTCAGTACAGTGTCCCTCACACCCCCTCAGTACAGTGTCCCTCACACCCCCTCAGTACAGTGTCCCTCACACACCCTCAGTACAGTGTCCCAACCCCTCAGTACAGTGTCCCTCAGTACAGTGCCCCTCAACCCCCCTCAGTGCGCCTCACACCCCCTCAGTACAGCCCCTCACACCCCCTCAGTACAGCCCCTCACACCCCCATCAGAACAGTGCCCCGAACACCCCCTCAGTAAAGTGTCCCTCACACCCCCTCAGTACAGTGTCCCTCACAACCCCTCAGTACAGTGTCCCTCACACCTCTCAGTACAGTGTCCCTCACACCCCCTCAGTACAGTGTGTCCCTCACAACCCCTCAGTACAGTGTCCCTCACACCCCCTCAGTACAGTGTCCCTCACACCCCCTCAGTACAGTGTGTCCCTCACAACCCCTCAGTACAGTGTCCCTCACACCTCTCAGTACAGTGTCCCTCACACCCCCTCAGTACAGTGTCCCTCACACCCCCTCAGTACAGTGTCCCTCACACCCCCTCAGTAGTGTCCCAACCCCTCAGTACAGTGCCCCTCAACCCCCCTCAGTGCGCCTCAAACCCCCTCAGTACAGCCCCTCACACCCCCTCAGTACAGCTCCTCACACCCCCATCCGAACAGTGCCCCAAACACCCCCTCAGTAAAGTGTCCCTCACACCCCCTCAGTAAAGTGTCCCTCACACCCCTCAGTACAGTGTCCCTCACAACCCCTCAGTAGTGTCCCTCACACCTCTCAGTACAGTGTCCCTCACACCCCCTCAGTACAGTGTGTCCCTCACATCCCCTCAGTACAGTGTGTCCCTCACAACCCCTCAGTACAGTGTCCCTCACACCTCTCAGTACAGTGTCCCTCACACCCCCTCAGTACAGTGTCCCTCACACCCCCTCAGTACAGTGTCCCTCACACCCCCTCAGTACAGTGTCCCTCACACCCCCTCAGTACAGTGTCCCTCACACCCCCTCAGTACAGTGTCCCAACCCCTCAGTACAGTGTCCCTCAGTACAGTGCCCCTCAACCCCCCTCAGCGCGCCTCACACCCCCTCAGTACAGCCCCTCACACCCCCTCAGTACAGCCCCTCACACCCCCATCAGAACAGTGCCCCGAACACCCCCTCAGTAAAGTGTCCCTCACACCCCCTCAGTACAGTGTCCCTCACAACCCCTCAGTACAGTGTCCCTCACACCCCCTCAGTACAGTGTGTCCCTCACAACCCCTCAGTACAGTGTGTCCCTCACACCCCCTCAGTACAGTGTGTCCCTCACACCCCCTCAGTACAGTGTCCCTCACACCCCCTCAGTACAGGGTGTCCCTCACAACCCCTCAGTACAGTGTCCCTCACACCTCTCAGTACAGTGTCCCTCACACCCCCTCAGTACAGTGTCCCTCACACCCCCTCAGTACAGTGTCCCAGCCCCTCAGTACAGTGTCCCTCAGTACAGTGCTCCTCAACCCCCCTCAGTGCGCCTCACACCCCCTCAGTACAGCCCCTCACACCCCCTCAGTACAGCCCCTCACACCCCCATCAGAACAGTGCCCCGAACACCCCTCAGTAAAGTGTCCCTCACACCCCCTCAGTACAGTGTCCCTCACACCCCCTCAGTACAGTGTCCCTCACACCCCCTCAGTACAGTGTCCCTCACAACCCCTCAGTACAGTGTCCCTCACACCTCTCAGTACAGTGTCCCTCACACCCCCTCAGTACAGTGTGTCCCTCACATCCCCTCAGTACAGTGTGTCCCTCACAACCCCTCAGTACAGTGTCCCTCACACCCCCTCAGTACAGTGTCCCTCACAACCCCTCAGTACAGTGTCCCTCACAACCCCTCAGTACAGTGTCCCTCACACCCCCTCAGTACAGTGTGTCCCTCACATCCCCTCAGTACAGTGTGTCCCTCACAACCCCTCAGTACAGTGTCCCTCACACCTCTCAGTACAGTGTCCCTCACACCCCCTCAGTACAGTGTCCCTCACACCCCCTCAGTACAGTGTCCCTCACACCCCCTCAGTAGTGTCCCTCACACCCCCTCAGTACAGTGCCCCTCAACCCCCCTCAGTGCGCCTCACACCCCCTCAGTACAGCCCCTCACACCCCCATCAGAACAGTGCCCCGAACACCCCCTCAGTAAAGTGTCCCTCACACCCCCTCAGTACAGTGTCCCTCACACCCCCTCAGTACAGTGTCCCTCACACCCCCTCAGTACAGTGTCCCAACCCCTCAGTACAGTGTCCCTCAGTACAGTGCCCCTCAACCCCCCTCAGTGCGCCTCACACCCACTCAGTACAGCCCCTCACACCCCCATCAGAACAGTGCCCCAAACACCCCCTCAGTAAAGTGTCCCTCACACCTCTCAGTACAGTGTCCCTCACACCCCCTCAGTACAGTGTCCCTCACACCCCTCAGTACAGTGTCCCTCACACCCCCTCAGTACAGTGTCCCTCACACCCCCTCAGAACAGTGTCCCTCACACCCCCTCAGTACAGTGTACCAACCCCTTAGTACAGTGCCCCTCAGTACAGTGTCCCTTAGTACAGTGCCCCTCAACCCCCTCAGTGCGCCTCACACCCCCTCAGTACAGCCCCTCACACCCCCATCAGAACAGTGCCCCTCACACCCCCTCAGTACAGTGTCCCTCACACCCCCTCAGTAAAGTGTCCCTCACACCCCCTCAGTACAGTGTCCCTCACACCTCTCAGTACAGTGTCCCTCACACCCCCTCAGTACAGTGTCCCTCACACCCCCTCAGTAAAGTGTCCCTCACACCCCCTCAGTACAGTGTCCCTCACACCCCTCAGTACAGTGTCCCTCACACCCCCTCAGAACAGTGTCCCTCACACCCCCTCAGTACAGTGTACCAACCCCTTAGTACAGTGCCCCTCAGTACAGTGTCCCTCAGTACAGTGCCCCTCAACCCCCTCAGTGCGCCTCACACCCCCTCAGTACAGCCCCTCACACCCCCTCAGTACAGTGTCCCTCACACCCCCTCAGTAAAGTGTCCCTCACACCCCCTCACACCCGTGTCAGTGCCCCCCCTCCTGGGGTGTCAGTGCCCCCCCCCCCCCGGGTGTCAGTGCTCCCCCCCCCCCCCGGGTGTCAGTGCCCCCCCCCCGGGTGTCAGTGCCCCCGTGTCAGTGCCCCCCCTTTGTCAGTGTGTCAGTGCCCCCCCTCCTGGGGTGTCAGTGCCCCCCTCACTCCCAGTGCTCAGGCCCCGCCCCCCCTGGCAGTCACAGGCCTCGGCTCCCCCGGGCTCACCTCAGGCGGTTCTCCGGCCCCGCAGGCGCTGCTCCCCGGCCCCCGCCGCCCCCCGGTGCCGCTCGCTCCTCCCGCCGCGGCCGCCGCTCTCCATTGTGCGCCGCCGCCGGAGCCCCGACTGCCAGCAGGCCCGGGGCGTGGCGAGGAGGGGCGGGGCCAAGGGAGGGCGGGCGCTGTGGAGTGGGCGGGGTCAAGAGGCACGGAAAATCAATGAGAGAGGCGGAGACTGGAGAGAGGGCGGGGTAAAGGGGCATGGAAAACCAATCAGAGGAGGGGCCTCGGGAGGAAGGGCGGAGTCACGAAGAATGGATACTTGTGGGAGAGGTAGGGCCAGCAGGGGCGGGGTCGGGGACATGGAGCACCTATGGGAGAGGCAAAGCTCGTGACAGAGGGGCGAGGCAAACTCCAATGGAAGTAATAGGGTGGAGAGGGTCCTGCTTAGGATGGCGGGATCAGGAACATAGATAACAGAGAGGAGAGGCGGGGCCTGCAAGCGTGGGGCGGGGTCATGGAAAAGGAGAACCAAAAGGGGGGGGGTAGGCGGGGCCTGAGTGGTGAGTTCGCCTGGTTAGTACTCACATGGAGGGGCGGGACTACGAGAGTGGGCGGAGTTACGAACAAGAGAAAACACAGGAAAAGGCGGGGGTAAAAAAAACGAAAACAAAGGGATAGGAGGGGCCTGTCAAGAAGAAGGCGGGGCTAAGAAATAAAGACAGCTGCGAGGGTGGTGCCAGTCGTGGTAAACAAATGCGAATGGGTGGAGCCTCAGGCACGGTCGGGTTCACGTGCACATCAGTCGGCAAAAGGCAGGCCTTCAACCCAATCACAAGGGAAGGCGGGTACAGGCAGGCCGGACAGGGGCAGGGTCGCTCTTAACGAGCCAATCTGTGAGCTGAGTAGGGCGGGGCCAGTGTAAGCGACTCCACGAGGGCGGGGCTAATAACGGTAACAAAACTCAAGCGCACGCGGAGGGGGTAGGGGCGGAGACGGTGATTGGCTGCGCCCTGCCTACGGGGGCGGAGCCTGACTGAGAGAGGAGGCCGGTTGGGAGTGACAGCTGTTGTCAAGGAAACTGGTGGCGGGGCTTCAGTTTCAAGCAGGATCACGGGAGTCTCGCGACGTGCGTGCGTGTGCTGGTCTTCAAGGGCGGGGCCTTCTGGGCGGAGTCGGAAGTACGTCACAGAGTCCAGCTCTGACTGCCAGGACGGACAGAAAACGAATAGTGTTTTTTATGGGGATCGGAGTTAGCCACGAGCCTGGGCGTGCCGAGAAGCAACGGAAAATATTCTAATCAGTCCGGGGGCGGAGCCAGTGAAACAATGGAAAATATTCTAATCAGTCCAGGGGCGGAGCCAGCGAAACAATGGAAAATATTCTAATCAGTTCCGGGGCGGAGCCAGCGAAACAATGGAAAATATTCTAATCAGTCCGGGGGCGGATCAGTCCTGGGGCGGAGCCAGCAAAACAATGAAAAATATTCCAATCAGTCCAGGGGCGGAGCCAGCGAAACAATGGAAAATATTCTAATCAGTCTGGGGGCGGAGCCAGCGAAACAATGGAAAATATTCCAATCAGTCCAGGGGCGGAGCCAGCGAAACAATGGAAAATATTCTAATCAGTCTGGGGGCGGAGCCAGTGAAACAATGGAAAATATTCTAATCAGTCCCGGGGCGGTGCCAGCGAAACAATGGAAAATATTCTAATCAGTCCGGGTGCGGAGCCAGCGAAACAATGGAAAATATTCTAATCAACCAGGGAAACAATGGAAAATATTCTAATCAGTCCGGGGGCGGATCAGTTCGGGGGCGGAGCCAGCGAAACAATTGAAAATATTCTAATCAGTCCGGGTGCGGAGCCAGCGAAACAATGGAAAATATTCCAATCAGTCCAGGGGCGGAGCCAGCGATACAATAGAAAATATTCTAATCAGTCCGGGTGCGGAGCCAGCGAAACAATGGAAAATATTCCAATCAGTCCAGGGGCGGAGCCAGCGATACAATAGAAAATATTCTAATCAGTCCGGGGGCGGGGCCAGCGAAACAATGGAAAATATTCTAATCAGTCCAGGGGCGGTGTAATGTGCTGCAACTGGACGTGTTGCGCGAGGGTGCCTCCTGCAGCTTATCTATGTATTTGATTGTGATTCCACAGTCGGGCCTCGAACAATGCGTGCCAGGATTCCACCAACGATGATCAGTTGGTGGAGATCCTGGTACGCAGCGGGACCGCCTGGCTGTGGGTGCTATAATTTTAAATAAATCTTCTTACCGGATCTCTTTGCAACAATGGAAAATGTTATCAGTCTGGGGGAGGAGCCAGTGAAAAAATGGAAAATATTCTAATCTGTTTTGCTGCGGAACCAACAAAACAATGGAAAATGTTATCATCAGTCCCGGGGAGGAGCCAGTAAAACAATGGAAAATATTCTAATCTGGCGGCGGAACCAACAAAACAATAGCAAATGTTATAATCTGTTCGGGGCGGAGCCAACAAAACAATGGAAAATGTTATCATCAGTCCGGGGGAGGAGCCAGTAAAACAATGGAAAATATTCTAATCTGGCGGCGGAACCAACAAAACAATAGCAAATGTTATAATCTGTTCGGGGCGGAGCCAACAAAACAATGGCAAATGTTATCAGTCTGGGGGAGGAGCCAGTGAAACAATGGAAAATATTCTACTCTGGCAGGTGAACCAATAAAACAATAGCAAATATTATAATCTGTTCTGGCCGGAGCCAGCAAAACAATGGAAAATGTTATCAGTCTGGGGTAGGAGCCAGTGAAACAATGGAAAATATTCTAATCTGTTCTGCTGCAGAACCAAAAAACAATGGAAAATGTTATCAATAGTCCGGGGAGGAGCCAGTAAAATAATGGAAAATATTCTAATCTGGCGGAGGAACCAACAAAACAATAGCAAATTTTATAATCTGTTCGAAGCGGAGCCAACAAAACAATGGCAAATGTTATCAGTCTGGGGGAGGAGCCAGTGAAACAATGGAAAATATTCTACTCTGGCAGGGGATCCAACAAAACAATAGCAAATATTATAATCTGTTCTGGGCGGAGCCAGCAAAACAATGGAAAATGTTATCAGTCTGGGGTAGGAGCCAGTGAAACAATGGAAAATATTCTAATCTGGCGGCGGAACCAACAAAACAATGGAAAATGTATCATCAGTCCGGCGTCAGAGTTAGCGGAGCAGTGAAACATATCAGACCGGTGGCGGAGCCAGCGAAACAAGGGAAAATATTTTCAGTCTGGGGGAGGAGCCAGCGAAACAATAGCAAATATTATAATCTGTTTGGGGGCAGAACCAACAAAACAATGGCAAATGTTATCAGTCTGGGGGAGGAGCCAGTGAAACAATGGAAAATATTCTACTCTGGCAGGGGATCCAACAAAACAATAGCAAATATTATAATCTGTTCTGGGCGGAGCCAGCAAAACAATGGAAAATGTTATCAGTCTGGGGTAGGAGCCAGTGAAACAATGGAAAATATTCTAATCTGGCGGCGGAACCAATAAAACAATGGAAAATGTATCATCAGTGTGGCGTCAGAGTTAGCGGAGCAGTGAAACATATCAGTCCGGTGGCGGAGCCAGCGAAACAAGGGAAAATATGTTCAGTCTGGGGGAGGAGCCAGCGAAACAATAGCAAATATTATAATCTGTTTGGGGGCAGAACCAACAAAACAATGGCAAATGTTATCAGTCTGGGGGAGGAGCCAGTGAAACAATGGAAAATATTCTACTCTGGCAGGGGATCCAACAAAACAATAGCAAATATTATAATCTGTTCTGGGCGGAGCCAGCAAAACAATGGAAAATGTTATCAGTCTGGGGTAGGAGCCAGTGAAACAATGGAAAATATTCTAATCTGGCGGCGGAACCAATAAAACAATGGAAAATGTATCATCAGTCTGGCGTCAGAGTTAGCGGAGCAGTGAAACATATCAGTCCGGTGGCGGAGCCAGCGAAACAAGGGAATATATGTTCAGTCTGGGGGAGGAGCCAGCGAAACAATAGCAAATATTATAATCTGTTTGGGGGCAGAACCAACAAAACAATGGAAAATGTTATAATGAGTCTGGGGAGGGGGTGAGCCACCTAAAGAATGGAAAATATTCTACTCTGTTCGGGAGCGGAGCCAACAAAACAATGGAAAATGTTATAATTAGTCTGGGGGAGGAGCTAGCGAAAGAATGAAAAATATTCTAATCTGTTCAGGGGCGGAGACAACAAAACAATGGAAAATGTTATAATCAGTCTGTGTGGGGGGCCGAGCTAGTGGAACACTGAAACATATAAGAAGTTCAGGGTTGATGTTAGAGGAACAATGACCTTATAATCAACCCACGGGCGGGCCATGGACACAATTAAATGTAATCAATTGGAAATAGTCTAGAGCAGCAAATAAATATATTGACTCTGGAATTGATGTCCAGCGATACAATGAAACAAATGTTAATTAGTCCGGGGGTGGACCGAGAGGATCAATGAAACATAACCAGTCAGGGGGGAGGGGTGACTAGAGGAAATATCTAACATTATACGCCGTCCGGTGGTGGGGTTAGTGGAACTATGAAACATAACAAT